>NC_060119.1:219082679-221582679 GCF_021461395.2 Schistocerca americana
AGATTGATTATATTACGGCAAGACAGAGATTTCGAAACCAGGTTTCAAATTGTAAGACATTTTCAGCGGCAGATGTGGACTCTCACCACAATTTATTGGTTATGAACTGCACTTTGAAACTGAAGAAACTGCAAAAAGGTAGGAATTTAAGGAGATAGGACTTGGATAAACTGAAAAAACTACAGGTTCTAGAGAGATACAGAGGGAGCATTAGGGAACGACCGAAAAGAACTCTACAAAGGAATGCAGTCGAAGAAGAATGGGTAACTATGAGAGATGAAATAGTGAAGGCAGCAGAAGATCAAGTAGATAAAAAGACGAGGGCTAGTAGAAATCCTTGGGTAATACAAGAGATATTGAATTTAATCGATGAAAGGAAAAAACATAAAAATGCAATAATTGAAGCAGGCGAAAGTGACTACAAACGCCAAAAATGCGAGATCAAAGGAAGTGCAAAATGGCTAAGCAGGAATGGCTAGAGGACAAATTTGGAGATGTAGAAGCATATATCACTAGGGGTGAGATAGATGCTGCTTACAGGAGAATAAAAGAGGCTTTTGGAGAAAAGAGAACCACCTGTATGAATATCAAGAGCTCAGATGGAAAACCAGTCCTAAGCAAAAAAGGGAAAGCAGAAAGATGAAAGGAGTATTTTGAGAGTCAACACAAGGGAGATGTACTTATGGGCAATATTATGGAAATGGAAGAGGACGTACATCCAGATGAGAAGGCAAATATAATACTGCTTGACGAATCTGACAAAGCACTGAAAGACGTCAGTCAAAACAAGGCCACAGAAGTAGACAACATTCCGTTAGAGCTACTGATCGCCTTGGGAGAGCCAGCCATGACAAAACTCTTCCATCTGGTAAGAAAGATGTATGAGACACGCGAAATACCCTTATACTTCAAGAAGAATATAACAATTCCAATTCCAAAGAAAGCTGGTGGTGACAGGTGTGAAAGTTATCGAACTATCAGTTTCGTAAATCATGGCTGCAAAATACTAACACGAATCCTTTACAGAAGAGTGGAAAAACTGGTAGAAGCCGACCTCGGGAAGATCAGTTTGGATTCCAGAGAAATGTAGGAACACGCGAGGCAATGCTGACCCTACGAGATCTCATAAAAGATGTGTTAAGGAAAGCCAAACCCACGATTATAGCATTTAGAGAAAGCTTTCGGCAACTTTGACTGGAATACTCTCTTTCAAATTCTGAAGGTGGCAGAAGTAAAATGCAGGGATGAAAGGCTATTTATAATTCGTACCGAAACTAGATGGCAGTTATAAGAGTCGAGGGGCAGGGAAGGGAAGCAATGGTTGAGAAGAGAGTGAAACAGGGTTATAGCCTATCTCCGATATCATTGAGTCTGTATGTTGAGCATGTGGTAGAGGAAAGAAAAGAAATTTTTTGGAGTAGAAATTGAAGTCCGGGAAGAAGAAATAAAAACTTTGAGGTTCGTTGATGACATGAACGGAATGGACAGTGTCTCGAAAGGAAGGTATAAGATGAATATCAATAAAAGGAAAGCAAGGATAATGGAATGTAGTCTAATTAAATCAGTTGATGTGGGGGGAATTGATTACGAAATGAGACAGACACTTAAAGTAGCAAATGAGTTTTGGTATTTGGGAAGTAAAGTAACTGATGATGGTTGAAATAGGGAGGATACAAAATGCAGACTGGCAATGGCAAAAAAAAAAAAAAAAAAAAAAGCGTATCTGAAGAAGAGTAATTTGTTAACATCGAGTATAGATTTAAGTGTCAGGAAGTCCTTTATGAAAGTATTTGTATGAAGTGTAGCCAGGTATGGAAGTGAAACATGGACGATAAACAGTCTTGACAAGAAGAGAATAGAAACATATGTAATGGGGTGATGGGGTGCTACAGAGGAATGCTGAAGATTAGATGTGTAGATCAGGTAACTAATGGCGAGGTACTGAATAAAATTGGGGAGAAGAGAAATTTGTAGCACAAACTGACTAGAGGAAGGGATCGGTTGGTGGGACATTTTGTTGGTTGGTTGGTTTAAAGGAGGGGGGGAAGGGACCAAACTGCTAGGTCATCGGTCCCGATCATTTAGTACTGGAGGGAAGCGTGGGGGGTAAAAATCGTAAAGGGAGACGAAGAGATGAATATAGTAAGCAGATTCAGAAGAATGTAGTTTGCAGTAATTACTTGGAGATGAAGAGGCTTGCACAGGATTGAGTAGCATCGAGAGCTGCACCAAACCAGTCTTTGGGGTGTAGACCACAGCAACAACAACATCATAAAGGAGAAAAAGCACTCAGCATAAAATAAATAATCGCATTCCATTGACAATATGGATAAATGTATTATCAGGAAACTTCAGAATCTTCAGAGGTCTTGCAACTCGAGGCTAGTAACGAAATCTGGGGAAAAAATTGTCTCTATAGGATTTGGTTCCAAAATATGCCAGAATAAACGTGTTATCTTATGCGAATGAGACGACATAGCTTCAAACAAGGCATACCGTGGAACTCAATAAAACAAAAAATTAAGAAGCAGAATGCAAGCGGCCAGTGGTTTATTCAGACAAAACATAGATTCATGTAGGTTACAACTTGAATGGTGCCACGCACTGATGTCCAGATGTCTAGCATGTGACAGTGCTCCACTTATGAAAGAATTGGAGTGTACGTTATTGCTACTTCTCCATCCCTGTTTCTCAGACATAAACGCAGCGGATGGATCTTCACTACACTTTGTTATATAATTCATGCAGAGCTAGGCCGACGAAAGAGACAGGCAATGACGCGTACGTCATAACACGTGACACTGTAGATCTTACGTGCCAGCAGCCCTCTCTAGCTGAAAGTGAGTTATCTGTTTCAGGCAAGTTTAATAATTCGTGGCTACTCCTTTAAATGCATGCAAGCTCTTGATAGCGCACGACAAAGTTAAGACCTTTAGTTGGTACGTTTTCAATTACATATTAATTTCCCGTGGGCCCTGCACATAGCCGAGAGTTCGCAATGTGTACGGGACAAGCCGATGAGTGTGATGTCGCAAGTTCGTTGCGGGGGAGGGGGTGAGACAGCGGGGGAGGGCGAGGTGCAGTGACCCGTTAGGCGTGGCTGGATGCGAAAGACCGGCAACACTGAACCACGTCACTGCGATTCGTCGAGAACAATTTTACTCAACACGCACGCAACGTAATTGATTGTTTATCATTTATTTTGCTGATTTATTTCTGCATTTATTTAATCCCTTAGATTAGGGCCTTCGGGCCCTCTCTTACATCGGACCAGCGTTTCACACATACAGTACTTTTATTTTTGACATCAGAGATATCTAAGGAATGAAAATGGTTTTAATATGACAGCAATTAGATAGTACTAACATAAGTGAGATAATAGTGAGTGTATATACAGAGATTGCGAAAAACAGTCCTGACAAACAACCAATAAAGTTGTATGAATGCAGAGTCTCGCGGTGATAACATTGAATAAAATATTCTCGGGTTTCCAACCGCGTCAATCGCTTAAAACTACACGAGCTTTGGGCCAAGGACTCCTTGGCCATTGTCAAGTGTTATGACTGCCAGTGGGCTGTTGGTGCGCCCTTATATACGCTATCTGCCGGCTGTGACGTCACTGGTGCCCGTGACATTGCCATATATGGGCATGTTTTGAGTCGGCGTGCCGCGCGGGATTAGCCGAGCGGTCTAGGCGCTGCAGTCATGGACTGTGCGGCTGGTCCCGGCGGAGGTTCGAGTCCTCCCTCGGGCATAGGTGTGTGTGTTTGCCCTTAGGATAATTTAGGTTAAGTAGTGTGTAAGCTTAGGAACTGATGACCGTAGCAGTTAAGTCCAATAAGATTTCACACACATTTGAACATTTTTTTGAGTCGGCGTTCGATGTGACCTCTTCAACCGCGCGACCGATGGATCCCACGCAGCGCTGAGCTGTAAGCCACCGTCTCTATTCAGGGTGTTTGCGGTAATTTTTATTTCAATAGTGGCCAGAAGTACATCGGACAAACAGTGCGCACTGTGTAACAACGCAGGAAAGAGCATGAGAGGTATTATCGCCTACGCTATCCAGAGAAATCTGCGTTAACTGAGCATGCGTTAGAAAACGGTCATCACATAAAATTTGACGATACCTCTGTCGTGGCTCGTACTAACGGCTTCTGGGACAGTTTAATAAAGGAAGCTATTGAAATAAAAATTACCGCAAACACCCTGCACAGAGACGGTGGCTTACAGCTCAGCGCTTCGTGGGATTCAGCGATCGCGCGGTTGAAGAGGGCACATCGATCGCCGACTCAAAACATGCCCATATATGGCAATGTCACGGGCACCAGTGACGTCACAGCCGGCAGCTAGCGTATATAAGGGCGCACCAACAGCCCACTGGCAGCCATAACACTTGACAATGGCCAAGGAGTGCGTGGCCGAAAGCTCATGTACTTTTAAGCAATTGACGCGGTTGGAAACCCGAGAACATTTTATTCAACCAATGGAGTTAATTGTAGCAGTAATAGTGCTACTCTCCTACTGCTGCCTTTATAATATTAGTAATAATGATAACAGTGATAATGGAAGCAATAAAGTGTACTTTTAAAGTTCCTGGCAGCTAAAATATCGAATATATTGCTTCCCCCTACTTATACCTCCCGAGGAGATCACGAATGTAAAATTAGAGAGATTAGAGCGCGCACGGAGGCTTTCAGACAGTCGTTCTTCGCGCGAACCATACGCGACTGGAACAGGAAAGGGAGGTAATGACAGTGGCACGTAAAGTGCCCTCCGCCTCACACCGTTGGGTGGCTTGCGGAGTACAAATGTAGATGTAGATGTAAAATCCGTGTTCCGGATCTAGAGTTGCACCCACACCTTGCCTTATTTTGGAAACAGCCCCTCGGCTGTAGCTAAGCCATACCTCCGCAATATCCTTTCTTACAGGAGTGCTAGACTTGCGAGTTTCGCAGGAGAGCTTCTCTGAAGTTTGGAACCTAAAAAATGAGGTACTGGCGGAAATAAAGCCGTGAGTAGGTGTCGTATGTCGTGACTGGGTAGCTCAGTCGGTAGAGCACTTACCCGCTAACGGCAAAGGTCCCGAGTTCGAGTCTATGTCCAGCACACATCTTTATTCTACCAGGAAACTTCATATCACCACACACTCCGCTGGAAAGTGTACTTTCTTATTTCTGACACAGCGAGTTCTGAGGCAAAGAATGTAGGTAGTCTGCACCAGCAAAGAGCAATGTGAAATAGGGGTAGGAAAGAAGGATGTATTGGGGTAACGAGTGAATTCGGGGACAAAGATAGACGCTATTGTTGCTTCTGCAGGTACGAGTGTATCATTAACTGTCATTTGAGGATGGAGATGTTATTCAGTTGTGTAACATAATCAGGAACATCATTCCAAAGTCTGCTTCCTGCTAACGAAAAGGACTTCGAGAGAGCGGCTGATTGATGGAGCGGGTCATAAAGGATTTTGGTCTAATGGGAACGGGTGTCCGTGCCATGTTGTTCAGGCAAGAGCGTGAAGGTCGAGGGGAGATACGTCGAACAGTGCACATTGATAAGACAGTAGATGAGACAGAGAGCACGGAAATCTCTGCATTTGTCTGCACGTAGCCACGACAGCTTATAACACTAGCCTGCCGTGACATAAGCTATTGTTACCCTCTGGGAGGATTTTGAGTTTTGACAGTGCGAGTGTCTAATGGATGAAGGTGTCGGACTATGTGTTGGAATAGAGTGCAATTAACAGAAAAACTAAACAGACTTTAATTTTGGGGTTAATGAAATTAGTAAAATTCATAAAGGAATGGAAAATGAACGGTTGGCAGCCTAATTAGGCACATTAAATGGGAAATATAAGTTTAAGAACATTGAGTATCAGTTATTGAACTTTCATTAGTATTCCCTTTGAAAAGCACAGAGGATACAAACGGACGTAAGGCACTCTCAGCTGTGGGTAGCAGTAGTTACCAATTATGAACATACTAGTAATCAATAGAAAGCAAAATCGTACCAAACTCACACTAATAAGAGCTACACTCAGTACTGTTACTTGAAACAGTACTGAAATGTTAATGCAGGAAGTGCAGAACTAAATATGGACCTGAGAGGCCCCTGCTGAACTGGCATGTTGTTGTTGTTGTTGTTGTGGTCTTCAGTCCTGAGACTGGTTTGATGCAGCTCTCCATGCTACTCTATCCTGTGCAAGCTTCTTCATCTCCCAGTACCTACTGCAGCCTACATCCTTCTGAATCTGCTTAGTGTATTCATCTCTTGGTTTCCCTCTACGATTTTTACCCTCCACGCTGCACTCCAATACTAAATTGTTCCCTTGATGCCTCAGAACATGTACTACCAACCGATCCCTTCTTCTAGTCAAGTTGTGCCACAAACTCCTCTTCTCCCCAATTATATTCAATACCTCCTCATTAGTTATGTGATCTATCCATCTAATCTTCAGCATTCTTCTGTAGCACCACATTTCGAAAGCTTCTATTCTCTTATTGTCCAAACTATTTATCGTCTATGTTTCACTTCCATACATGGCTACACTCCACACAAATACTTTCAGAAACGACTTCCTGACACTTAAATCTATACTCGATGTTAACAAATTTCTCTTCTTCAGAAACGCTTTCCTTGCCATTGCCAGTCTACAATTTATATCCACTATACTTCGAATATCATCAGTTATTTTGCTCCCCAAATAGCAAAACTCCTTTACTACTTTAAGTGTCTCATTTCCTAATCTAATTCCCTCAGCAACCAGAGGCATGCAAGCCTCCCCACCAACGGCAAGGTCCATGGTTCATGGGGGGAACTGGCAGGTATAAACCACAAATAAAGATAAATCATATAATAATTACACTGTTCATATCCCTCTGCTTATATTTGTTTCCCTTAGTAGCAGTACTGTTCCAGTTATCTTTCTAACAGGACAAGAATATAGTGGGGACCCATGAACTGGTATAGTGTCACTATTCAAGCTCTTTGATTCTTACAGTAGCAAAATTTAATTCAACTAAAGTTAATTCTTAGCTTCACTTGTTTATGTTTTTACTTTTCAAGACAAATTGTTCAACAGTGAGCTCAGTTGGATTCAAATAAATCGTCCATGATGGTAATCAAGGTGAAATTATGTTTCAAATAAGTTTAACTTATGTGCCATTTTTATCACCTGTAAAGAAGGTATTTAAGACAGTAACATATACACAGTCTGGCATTAAAATTTTGCAAAACGATACTTTGCAAATGATTAATAGTACTTAAGCAAAATTCTAACTAATTTCAACTTTTGCCAATCCTTGCACATTTGACAAACATGAATGCATCACTAGTTCACTTGAAACAGGATACTCGGTTTTATAAACACTTATGAGGGGATCCTGCATAGGTTCATGATCAGGATTAAAGCTATGGTTCTAAAGCCAGGTTTATAGCACTTGGATGATTCATTAGTATTCCCTTTGAATAGCGCAGTGGATACAAACGGAGACAGGGCACTCTGAGCTATGGGTAGCAGTAGTTACCAATTATGCACATACTAGTAATCGATATAAAAAATTAACTGGTTCATTCTCTGATACATATCTGTATGAACCAAGTTGGTGGAGCAGTGGCTAACTGTACTCACGGCTCTTGATGTTTCAATGCTCTATACAATGTCTTCTTGGTGACGAATTTTTGATGTGTTAGTGCCATTTCTTATTGCCGAGAGTACCATGCAACAGCCAAATCCACATTCGAGGCAAAATTCCTTGCAAAGCGCCTTCCAGTTGCCTCCTTTGGCACCGTAGATGTGTAGGGTGCCACTGACTGCGTACCGTTCCCACCAAGTAGCCGGCCAGTTCGACCGCCAAAACAACCTTTTACATCTCACCGAACTACTTCCGTTGCGGAGGGACTTCCGTACGTCTTTTACATTTTACTCGTTATAACTATTCCTATTCCTTCGGACACTGTGCTTTGAACAACGTAAATATTGCAGCTCCAACACACCAAAGAAGAGGAAACATGAAATAGAGTTGCAATATTTTCCATCAGTCCACGCCAAGCCGAATAACCGCATGTATTAGGGCCAGAGATGGACCAGCGCGTTGCTGACTTGCTCAATTTGTAAAGCTTTTTGTTTTGAGCAAATCGTTCTGTTTTCACATCTACCGATTTCCGTCCGATTCGGACAATTCCTTCGTGGTTCGTCATTTTCTTTTTTTCTTTTTGCCTTAGAGTGTAGATACTTCTAAACAGTGCTGTTTTTCTGGGGGAACGCTGGGGGACGCGTACTCCTAAACTTTTTCGTCAAAAAAGTAATTTTTTTACGATGTTGAGGATTTGGAAGAGTGCCAAAGATTTATTTCGCGGACGTAGATCTTTTATTTCATTTTTTCGTGTTGGTAATTGCAATACGAACGATACCAATGCAGTTCTAGATGAAAAAAGCGATGTCACTGACACGCTATTAATGTTACACTGTAGTTTTCTAGTTAAATAAATTTTCAGCTGTATTAAAAAGTGGGTCAGTTGAAGCACAGGATACCACCCATCATCTATGCCATTTCGGGAGCCAAACAAGGTTACAAAAAAATTTTGTAGTGTAGTTTCTAGTGTTGTTGATGATAGGTGTGAGTGGCTTTTGTTGCATTGTGTCTTTTAGTGGTGTTTTATAGGTTAAAATATGTGTTCGGTAATATTTCCTCGTATTGTTTTGTATGTCGGAGGGCTGATTGGACTCACCTGTTTCATTTGAAGTGTATTATAGGTCAATTGAATTGTGCGATACCATTTTCTTTTATTCTTCAGGGGCTGGTGGGAATCGCATGCTTCATTTGAGGTGAAATAAACTGTTTTGTTCGATACCACATTCTCTTGTATGTTTGGGTTTTTCTCGGTATCGCCTGCTTCCTTTGAGCTGAAAGTCAACTGAAGAGTCCGATACCAGTCTTTTTTTTTCCAGTTCGACATGTTGATTATTCCATGGCTAAAATCAGACGGGTGGTATCCCATGCTTCAGTTATAAGTAATTTTTGCTGCATTATATACAATGTCGCAGTACCCCCAAACATTTTTCTTAGAAAAAAAGCCCTGCTTCTAAGACTATATGCTCAAGGCGTTGTAAGCCCTGGCTTTGTGTTCATGTGGAAGTAATCGTGGTGGAGTGAGTGAGACTGGTGTTGTGGTGCAGGACTCGCGTGCCCCTGGGTCGCCTGTGGCTCCCCGGCCGCTCAGCAGTGCTCCTGGTGGGCCGCACGTGGGTGCTTGCCGACCCAAGCGGCGAGGACGAGACCGACGTCGGCGCCCCGCAGCCGGTCGCCGTCGCGCCAGCGGCCAAGCCGGCGCGCTCCTTCGCGGACCAGCACGACGAGGCGATGATAGAGGTGCTGAGGGCGCTCGGCGCGGCGGCCGCGCATCGAACTACCAGCGCTGCGGTCGCGGCCGCCTCAGTTGCCGCTGTTGCCATCTATTGGCGGCTCTTCCAAGTCGCGCCCTGAGCGTTCTATCTCTTCAAGACTGCCCTACTTCCGTATGGTACCCAACATAGACGGAAACTTCATACGTGAAAGACTTCCGTACTGACTACTTTCTGACAGCTAAATGAGCAGCAGTCCTTACCTATTTACAGTGGCCTGTATGGGACCACTAAAGACGCTTAAATTTATTGACGAAAGTAGTTTTAGTTTATATTCCTGAAATATTCGTATAGATTGCATTTATAAGGCAATTTCATAACAATTAACCTTGTAAGCAGCCAAATACAGACCTCTGAAGACTCACCAGAAAAATGGGGTTAAATAGTTCCAATCAAAGTTATTTTGTATTAACGAGATTTTTGTATGTTGTAATCGTGGAGAATTCCTTATAGTTAAATACTTTCTGCTACAGAAATACGCAGTAGTTAACGTTCTAGATACATCTGCTCTTCTTTTTCTTTCTTTTTTAAAGAAGAAGAACGTCACCGTTATGTGTGTAATACAAGCGACTGTGTAATGCTGTTACATTATACTGAGCCGAATAAATGTTCGGATATTTCGTCCTATGTATTTCTGTTATATAAGAGTATAAGAAATCTGAGTATTCTGTGATGCGAATGATATTGAAACCATATGTTACCATTTTGCTGGCTGTGACCTAAATAAAGTTAAAAAAGTTTTAAAGATATCGGAAATTATTTTACTCTGCCTTATATGCTCCACTGAGAAGTCATACATGGTATCTGATCCTCCTCTCCTGATTCAGTATTTATCATTTCATGTCTCACACGTTCTACAGTGTAGTCTGACATTCCATGTGCTTTCCTCATAATTTCATTTGGCCACTGAATTTCGATACACACATTAGTTGATCGCATGTAGCTATACGCACCACATGCACTTATATTTCGGGATGTGGTTCACTTTTACATCCGTAGAATTTATTTCACAGTTAACTCTCTAATTTTTCGATTACTTACCCCTCCCAGTCCACACTCTTAAAATAAAATTCTCCATTCTTCCTCTGTTTCCATTTGCAGAGCACAATAACGTTGCTGAATTTTACAGGGAAACTTATTTGTGAGCGACACAGTCAACACACGCCAGCTACCAAAGCCATGACATATCTGAGTAAAATGAGAACAAATCAGCCCATTTTTCTCCTAGAGAGTAGGTAAAAACAGCTGAAATCCGATGCATGTAACAGACGGACTGCTCATCTTAAAAAAACATGAAGAAGGCCTCAACTGTGAAATCTTGGGAAACATCTTGTAGCAGGACAATGAAAGTGACTGAAAATCGATAGATCATAAGTATGAATTGGTGAATGAGCCATTTATTCACCAGATTGCGAATAGTCAGACTTTGACCTATTATCGTGTCTAACGAAAATGTGTTTAGGAAACACCGCGTCCAATGTGATTACAGCAGTGTACTGATCTTTCGTTGAGATGACTCTGGAAAGTATCATGTGATCATGTATTGTTATCTGCAATTACGATGTAGGCTGAAGCAATGAACTGAGTTTTGGCTGGCTCTGAGCACTATGGGACTTAACAGCTGTGGTCATCAGTCCCCTAGAACTTAGAACTACGTAAACCTAACTAACCTGAGGACTTCACACACATCCATGCCCGAGGCAGGATTCGAACCTGCGACCGTAGCAGTCTCGCGGGAACTGAGTTTGTATCAGTTCCAGCATTCGTGCCCGTGTCTCGTGCTTCGGCCATCATCATTATCGTAGATCAAAGTGAGACTTAGTATGTCTCAGGAACATCAACTATGTAGGATTATTATTATGTTATCCACCCTGTGAAGCTAAGTTCTGTTAATTACATTAAAACTGAACTTCAGTAGAATATGCAATTAGTATAAAATAAAATGATTAGGTGGGTCAGCTGCAGTAACATATTCAATGTCTATTGTAATTATAATCCGTAGTAATATTATAAATGCAAAAGCAACTCTGTTACACTTTCACGTCTAAACCGCTGAGCCGATTTTGATGAAACTTGGTATCGAGATAACCTGATCGCTGAGGAATAACGCAGGATATTTTATAATGCGTGCTGTACAAGATATTTATTGATTTGAATAATATAACTGATTTGAAGAATATAAAGCGACATATGGAGATATAATTATTCCTTGAAATAACTATTTACTCTTCGACTTTTGACCTTTATCATATTTGTGAAAACGTTCTAGATTTACCATTCAACGTAATGAACACAGTGCTTATATGATCCTCATCGTGTTTAATTCACATTTCAATACTAACATTAGTCACAATCCCGTCGCATTTTAGCCCACCGGCGTTGCACGTCTATTACAGCTTCTGAGAGGCTTAAAGACCCACAACAATTGCTTCATTTCAACAGTGTACAATGAACACAGAGACGTTGTGCCTCTGTGTGCAGAATGTGGAAGGCTCAATGTGATTATGACGTGTGAGCACAGGCGTGGATAACAGGCAGACATATGAGGCCAGCTGATGTTACTGCATTCACAAGTACAGGGTGATTCAAAAAGAATACCACAACTTTAGCAATTTAAAACTCTGCAACGACAAAAGGCAGAGCTAAGCACTATCTGTCGGCGAATTAAGGGAGCTATAAAGTTTCATTTAGTTGTACATTTGTTCGCTTGAGGCGCTGTTGACTAGGCGTCAGCGTCAGTTGATGCTAAGATGGCGACCGCTCAACAGAAAGCTTTTTGTGTTATTGAGTACGGCAGAAGTGAATCGACGACAGTTGTTCAGCGTGCATTTCGAACGAATCCGCGGGAAACAACTCAGTATGAACGTGACTCGCCTAAGGTGAACGTTTTCTGTGCCATTTCAGCCAATAAAGTTTTTGGTCCCTTTTTCTTCGAAGGTGCTACTGTAACTGGACTGCAGTATCTGGAGATGTTAGAGAATTGGCTGTTCCCTCAGCTCGAACAAGAAGCACAACAATTCATATTTCAGCAGGATGGAGCGCCACCACATTGGCACATATCTGTCTGTAACTACGTACCTGAACGTCAACTACCCGAGGCGATTGATCGGCCGCCAGGCAGCCCGTGACAGAGCACTTCATCACTGGCCTCCAAGAAGCCCTGATCTTACCCCCTGCGATTTTTTCTTATGGGGGTATGTTAAGGATATGGTGTTTCGGCCACCTCTCCCAGCCACCATTGATGATTTGAAACGAGAAATAACAGCAGCTATCCAAACTGTTACGCCTGATACGCTACAGCGATTGTGGGACGAGTTGGAGTATCGGGTTGATATTGCTCGAGTGTCTGGAGGGGGCCATATTGAACATCTCTGAACTTGTTTTTGAGTGAAAAAAAACCTTTCTAAATACTCTTTGTAATGATGTATAACAGAAGGTTATATTATGTTTCTTTCATTAAATACACATTTTTAAAGTTGTGGTATTCTTTTTGAATCACCCTGTACTATAATAATTGGGCTGTACCGAACTAAGAAGTCTTTCTTCGTCCGTTTAATGCTGTGTAATAATTTTAGAAACTCCAAATTTTATTTTAGTGTCTTCACCAACAATCATCATAACAAAAGTACAAGAGCTGGAATTTTAATAGTGGCAACTATTTATTTACAGCTCGTACAAAACAGATACGCGTTTCAAAGTTTTACTGACCTTCAAAGTAGTTATCAGCATTGTGTATAACCCGTTGCCAGTGATGTGGAAGTCGTAGGATACTCTTAGCAGTGACAGTTGTGCTGACAGTTCGAGCGGCGCGGTCTATTGCTGGTCGTAGGTTGTGTTCCAAAAATGATCAGCATAGAGACAGAAGTGACGGCACTTTCTGTAGGACCTGACCATCATTTTGCAGGACAATGCTCAAGCACGTACTGATCTGTTTGACTGATGGGGCTGCTAAGTGCTATACCATCTACTGCACTGCCCTGGCTTAAGCCCTCGTAAGTCCAACTCGATTTCTGAACTGAAGGAAACACTTCACAGCATTAGCTTCAGAAAAAAATGTTCAAATGTGTGTGAAGTCTTATGGGACTAAACTGCTATGGTCATCAGTCCCTAAGCTTACACACTACTTAACCTAAATTATCCGAAGGACAAACACACACACCCATGCCTGAGGGAGGACTCGAACCTCCGCCGGGACCAGCCGCACAGTCTATGACTGTAGAGCCTAAGACCACTCTGCTAATCCCGCGCGGCTTAGCTTCAGAACGTCTACAAATTCGTCTGGCAATAGACAGCGCCACTCGAACTGTCAACACAACTGGCACTGCTAAGAGTATCCTACGACTTCCACATCGCTGCGAACGGTCACAATGCTGACCTTTGAAGGTCAGTAAAACTTTGAAACACGTATCTATTTTGTACGAGCTGTAAATAAATAGTCGATACTATTAAAGTTCCAACCCTCGTATTTATACACGTCACCAACTCGTGGTCTTGTGGTCCAGTGGATTCGTCACTGCTAATATTCACAGCTGACAGAACAAAATGGTTCAAGTGGCTCTGAGCACTATGGGACTTAACATCTGTAGTCATCAGTCCCCTAGAACTTAGAACTACTTAAAGCTAACTAACCTAAGGACATCAGATACATCCATGCCCGAGGCAGGATTCGAACCTGCGACCGTAGCAGTCGCGCGGTTCCGGACTGAGCGCCTAGAACCGCATGGCCACGGCGGCCGGCGCTGACAGAACAGATGCCGTATTATGTGCAGTCGTATTTCAGCATGGAAAGTTACGCGGGCGAAGGTTCCCTCTGCCAATCCACAGCTTTTTTATACCAACAAGTGCTTCAGCATCCACCAGTACACCCAATTTACAAGAGTTACTCATCGACAGACTGAAGCAGAGTTGGCGAAATGTTGATCAAAAGTTCCCAGCATCGGATGTCAAATCAACTTAGTTGGATGTAATCTAAGGGGAAGAATAATGTTTATCTGCCCACGCCCATCTGGACACACTCCCTGTCTATACAGCGCTTACCTGGGCGGGCATGCATGTGAGTGCAGGTGACGTTATTGCATGTATGATAGCTTAATTACTGAACATCGTTCATAACAGAATAACTGATAGCCAAGTGCACCTGTAAGTAACAGCTAGTCACATGATAAGTCTTTTATTGACAAAAATTTTATCTTATGCTACCCCATCACTATTCCATTGCAGCTACCTTTAACAAAATTCATTCTGAAATAATTTATAGCTTTCCACCACAGACAGAGATTAAACTGAAAATAATACGAGGGTTGAAACTTCCTGGAAGATTAAAACTGTTTGCCCGACCGAGACTCGAACTCGGGACCTTTGCCTTTCGCAGGCAAGTGCTCTACCAACTGAGCTACCGAAGCACTACTCACGGCCGGTACTCACAGCTTTACTTCTGCCAGTATCTCGTCTCCTACCTTCCAAACTTTACAGAAACTCTCCTGCGAACCTTGCAGAACTAGCACTCCTGAAAGAAAGGATACAGCGGAGACACGGCTTAAAGCTGTGAGTACCGGGCGTGAGTCGTGCTTCGGTAGCTCAGTTGGTAGAGCACTTGCCCACGAAAGGCAAAGGTCCTGAGTTCGAGTCTCGGTCGGGCACACAGTTTTAATCTGCCAGGAAGTTTCATATCAGCGCACACTCCGCTGCAGAGTGACAATCTCATTCTGGAAACATCCCCCAGGCTGTGGCTAAGCCGTGTCTCCGCTGTATCCTTTCTTTCAGGAGTGCTAGTTCTGCAAGGTTCGCAGGAGAGCTTCTGTAAAGTTTGGAAGGTAGGAGACGAGATACTGGCAGGAGTAAAGCTGTGAGTACCGGGCGTGAGTCGTGCTTCGGTAGCTCAGTTGGTAGAGCAGTTGCCCGCGAAAAGCAAAGGTCCTGAGTTCGAGTCTCGGTCGGGCACACAGTTTTAATCTGCCAGGAAGTTTCATATCAGCGCACACTCCGCTGCAGAGTGACAATCTCATTCTGAATACGAGGGTTGTCCAGAAAGTAAGTTCCGATCGGACGCGAAATGGAAACCACAGTGAAAATCAGAAATGTTTTATTCGCAACATTTAGGTACACCTTCCACCTACTTCTCTACATAGTAGCCATCAAGTTTTGTCGTAGTGTTGCATTAACTTACCGATATCCTCGTCATAGAAAGCAGCCGCTTGTGTTTTCGGCCAGTTATCTGCACTGGTCTGCAGCTCGCTGTCTGTGGAAAAATGTCTTCATAGCCAGCTTTTCTTGTAAGCAGAGATGATAGTCAGGGGGAGCCAATTACGGACTGTATTGTGGGTGATCAAACACTTCTCATCAGAAGCGCTGCAGGAGCGTCTTCATTGCCCCTGCAGTGTGCGGCCGATAATTGGCACGAAGAAGGAACTGTTCGACAGATCTGTTATGTGGGCTGCATGACACAGGCGAAATCTCCAACCAGGCCCTCATGTTTGGCGGGAGATGCTATTCCCTACGCATCTTTACGGGCTCACTGTTCACTCAAAACTGAAAAGAGCGACGCGACACTATCGACGGGCGTACTAGAGACACTGCCCAACACATCTGTGCAAAGCTTTACTGGACTTTCCCAGTGGTTTTCATTTCGCGAGCGATCGGAACTTTCTGGACAACCCCTGTATTATGCCTTTTGAATTAATGATTACCTCAGGGTCGCTTTCGTGGGTGTCAGTTGTTATTGTGAGACATACAGAAAAATTTGTAGGCAAAATTTTACGAAACTACATTTTATTGGCAGCCAGTGTATATGTTTAACATGCTGAAGTCGTGTCACCTGCAGCTGTGTGTTGTGTCTCTGGCACACCTGTCTTGTCCAGATATACAGTGATAAAGACTCTTCAGTGACAGCAGTATCTTACGCTCAGAACGAAAGCTTTGAGGGGCCTCCCAGCTACGGTTGGCAGGTGTCTGGCTTTAGTCGGGCATGTCGAACTTTTTACGGACGTGTTCGCCCAAATATATACAAGTCTCGCCAGTCAGGCTTTTGTTAATATTTCTAGCAATGAAGAAGAGATTGTACACTTAAGGTATGTTCCAAGTTAACGGCATGAGTGAAAGGGAATAAGAGCAAGGAGAAAAAAAGGAGATAGCCGGCCGCTGTGGCCGAGCAGTTCTAGGCTCTTCAGTCTGGACGGTCGCAGGTTCGCATCCTGCCTCGGACATGGATGTGTGTGATGTCCTTAGGTTAGACAGGTTTAAGAAGTTCTAGGTCTAGGGGACTGACGACCTCAGATGTTAAGTCCCATAGTGCTTAGAGACATTTGAACCATTTGAAACAAGGAGGTATACCGTAAGGGTATACAGGGTGGTCAGAAACAGTCTGAAAGCTTGTAAGAGGAAAGGCTGTGCTAAGAAATAATCGTTAAAAAATCGATACGTTGCACCGTTTCCGAGTTAACTATCATTGAAGTTAGCCACATCTGTAAAACTCTTACAGGCTTTTGCGACTGTTTCCGACCACTCCGTTTAGACATACCAATCAGTGCTTTTCTTATGTGTTTGTCGTACGTTTTTGTTCATAGGCCCAATGATCCTGACACAATTAACGGAGCTGAGCACTTATTTGGTCTCATAATTGCCAAATTATAAGGCTGTTTAGTAACTGTTTTCTAGATGAAGCACGTTTAAAGTAGATTTTATGGGGATATCGCATTATTAAACAAATGGAAATATACTTCTGAAGGTATTTCGGAAATATTCACTACACAAAAATGGCAACAAATATTTACTAAGGCAAATGGTCAGTTTACCAATTTGTACCAAGTAATTTCATTTTTACTGTCGATCCCCGCCCCTTCAGCACTTGCAGAGAAGGTTTTTTCTGGGGCGAATAATGAGTGGTTGCACTAAAGAAACAAAACGTATCTGAATTTAATAAAAAATAAATTATTTACTTATTTTAATTCAAACAGCAAAGATGCTGTAAAGCTGATTAACAGTGGCAATTATTTATTAAATACTAATAAAAGCATAAAATATATTTTAAATAATATACACTGACGGACAAAAACCGCTAAATCAAAAATAATGTAGAGTAATGAAGTTTCTGGAATACATTAGACAAGGTAACATATGTAATTGATCAACATTGAAAGGTCACATATTAATGTAAGCGCGAGATAAGTCATTGCCAAGGTGAAATGCTGATAGATAAACATCCCGTGTAAACGCCAGAAAGTTGAATGCAAGCATGCAAACATGCGTGCATTATGCGGTACGGGTAATGGACATCAGTTTGTGGGATGGAGTTCCGTGCCAGTTGCACTTTGTTGGTCAGTACAGAGACTGTTAGCGCTTTTTACGGATGACGCTGGAGTTGTCATCCCATGATGTCCCTTATGTGCGCGATTGGACACTCTGTAGAGCATATTGGGTTACAACAGCGGGATGTGTACGAGCGTTATCCCGCTGTAAAATAACCCCCTCAATGCTTTTCACGAGCGGCAGCACAACAGATCAAATCACCAGATTGACGTACAAATTTGGAGTCAGGGTGCGTGAGACAACCACGAGAATACTCTTGCTGTCATGCGAAACTGCACGCCAGACCGTAACTCCAATTGTGGATCCCGTGTGTCTAGAATAACGACTGGTTGCAGGCACTCAACTGGCACCCTTCTATCCAATGGTTGGCTGTCAGTGGCACTGAGTCAGAACCATCTTTCATCGGAAAACACAAGACCTCCACTGCGCCCTCCAATGAACTCTCACTTGACACCAATGAGGTCGCAGATGGCGGCGGTTTCCGAGTCAGTGGAATGCGCGTCACAGGGCGACTGGCTCGTAACTACCCATGAAGTAACCAATTGTAACAGTTCGTTGGATCGCTATGGTGCCAACAACTTCTCAAGTTGCTGCCTCAGATGCGGTACAATGCGCCAGAGCCACACAACGGACGCAATAGCCTTCCCTCTCGGAAGTGTCACATGGCCGTTGGGAGTCTAGTCTTCTTGCGACAGTACCTTCTCGTGACTACCATCGCCAGCAATCACGTACAGCGGCTACATTCCTGCCAAGTCTTTCAGCAGTATCGCAGTATCTTTCTCCCGAAAGAAACTTCATGTGGTTGCTGCGGTTTCCCGAGCATTGGATTGCGTCTTCTGTAGCTCTGGATCGACGTTTCCCCGAAGTTCTCTGCACTGCCATCTTGGTTGAGTCCACAGGGCGACGAAGGCACCGCGGACGCTCCTGAGCTCACGAAACGGCCGAATTTGCAGTTGTACCACAGATCTCTCCCACACAGCGGCTTCCCAGTAGCTTCGATTACAGGAGCGCGCCAACACTCCCAGCCAAATTGTTGAGCGATGCCAACGGTTTGCTGCACACTCTTCTTTAAGGCGAGCGGATTTCTCTCAGCAGATCCTCTATCCAGGACTCATCTTCTCGAAGTTCTGCTTGCGCAGTGTTACCGATCATTCTTGACCATTGTCACGGACTTTCCGTCAGTTAGGTTTGTTCTTCCGAAAGAAGCTTCATGTGGTTGCTGCGGTTTCCCGAGCATTGAATTGCGTCTTCTGTAGCTCGCAGACCTCGTTGAAACTCAGTGAGGTGTTGATAACGGCGCCTTTGTCGCCTCAAAGGCATAATTCATAAAACTAACCCACCACGTCCAATCTCAAAGATAACTAACGCTGAGGACTGTTACAGCGTGTGTTTAAAGCAAACCTGATTTGCACCTTCATAGTGGCGTTACTAGCGCCCCTCTTATCGGACTGCTGCGAAATTTGAATGGACACCATCCTTCAGATGCAGAAACACGTCTGCTAACTTTCGTTTAATGGCAGGACATCTGCTTTGTGTTGCTATTTTTTCCATCAGTGTATCAAGCAAAATAAATAATTTTATTTTATTATTGACATTTTTCTCTATTCAAAGGTTTTTCTCCAACATAACAAATACAAGGACATCTGTTACATAAGATCTTAGTTTATCTCCTCAGGTTGTCCCTCGAGGTGGTTCGATCTTGTATATCTTCTTTCTCTGCTCCTCATTGCTAATCGCACATTTTGGAGCCAGGTGGTCGTAGGCCGTTCCCTAATTTCCCTCCAGTTCCCATTCCAGGATCATTTTCGGAATTCTGGCTTCATCCATTTTTCTTACATGCCCGTACCATTGTAATTTCCTTCTATCCATCACGTATTTTTTCTCTTACTTCCGTCCTCTTTATTATTTCGTCTTTTCTTATTTTCTCTTTTCTAGAGATTCTTGCTGATCTTCTCCGAAGTCAATTTCTACTGCTTGCAGCTCTTTGATGTCTTTCAGATTAGTAGTCCAAGTTTCCGGTCCATGCATAACTAGGCTCCCTAGTATCGATTTATATATGATTTTTTTGGTTCGGTTTATTACATTTCTGTTTCATAAGACTGAATTGTGCATCCCAGTGACCTTCCTTCCACTGCTAGTTCAGTTATTAATTTCTACCTTTGATTTTCCCTCCATCTCTAAAACGGATCCCAAACAACAAAAAATATTGACCTTAATTTTCTTTCCCTCTATGTATAAGTCATTTGGATCATTACTGAGGGATTATTTTTTCTGGTAATTAATCTTCATTACCCAGTTTCTGTATTCCTTTGCTAATTGGTTACATGTATAATTTTCATCCTCCCCAACTTGTGCTGTAACTCCTTGATTATCAGCAAATAGTAGGTGATGTAAATAAACTCCAGCTTTAATTTCTAGCCCCATCCCATTGAATTTACGAGACCATGTCATAAGACTGATGCCTACATAGATTTTAAATAATGTTGGTGACATGGGGCTACCTTGTAAGAGACCCTTGCTTGTTCTAAATTTCTGTGGAAGTGTGCTACCAATTGTCACTTGACAAAAGTTATCTTTATATATTTTTTGTATTATTGTAATTAAAGGCCCCTTTATGTTTGCTATATGCAATGCTCTCGAAAGTAGTTTTCTCTTTTCAAACAACTTACGGGAATTCAGTCAGGTTATATTTACAGCGACCGCCGGAGTTCAAAAATGTTTCAAATGGCTCTGAGCACTACGGGACTTAACACCTGGGGTCATCAGTCCCCTAGACTTAGAACTACTTAAACCTAACTAACCTAAGAACATTACACACATTCATGCCAGATGCTGGATTCGATGGCGATAAATGGCTCTGAGCACTATGGGACTTTACAACTGTGGACATCAGTCCCCTAGAACTTAGAACTACTTAAACCTAACTAACCTAAGGACATCACACACATCCATGCCCGAGGCAGGATTCGAACCTGCGACCGTAGCAGTCGCGCGGTTCCGGACTGCGCGCCTAGAACCGCGAGACCACCGCGGCCGGCGCTGGATTCGAACCTGCGACCGTAGCAGCAGCGCGGTTGCGGACTAAAGCGTATAGAACCGCTTGTCCACTGCGGCCGGCTTCGGCGGGAGTACATCCCTCCATTTTCAAGACACAGATTGTGTCTTGAAAATGGCGGGGCGTACTCCCACCGAAATATCGGCGGTCGCTGTAAATATCACCTAGCTGAATTCCCGTAAGTTGTTTGAAAATTGTATACGCCAGGAGAAACTCAGCCCTCACATAGTTTTCTCTTGACAGTATCATATGCTTTTTCTAAAGCTATGAAAATTAATTCTATGTTTTTTTTTAATTTTTTCCTATGTTACTCTAAGGTCTGTCATAATATGAAAATTGTCATTATATTCTATCTCTCCATGTTTTCCCACATGATTCTCTAATCCCTACTCTTCCCTTCATAGCCCCCATGATGATCAGTCCCTTCCTCCTTAGGATTTTTTTCTATAGTCTCCGTAAGGATTGTCCAGAAAGTATCATTTTCCTGGTCTCTTGAATCATTCGTGGGTGCATATACACCAATAATTACAACTTCCCTGGCAGATAGAGTCATTTCTACCACAATAGTACATTAATTAATAAATTTCCAATTTGTAATCTTCTTTTTCCACGCTTTCTTTATCGTAATGGAGACTCCTGCTTTGGATATTAGCCCTTTGGACACCACACTCCGGATAACTACGTAATTACCAAGTTCTTCTCCTTTGTCTTTCTTCTTGTTCTCAGAGAGTACAACAACATCCATTTTGAAACTGTCAAGTTCTGTTGGTAATATATTCAGTTTTGTCGAGATTCGTTGCACATTCCAGCATCCAAGTGTCATTTTTCCCATTTTCTTCGTCCGTTCGTCGTCCAAGATTCCAGTTTTCGCGAAACATATTATTAGGTTTTTTACCATTTTAATTTTTTCGCGTGAGTAAGGAGCTATCTCAATGCACAATCCCCAACCTGGGTGACCAGGTAATTTATTCTCAAGTTTTGTTTCTTTAGGCTTTGATAAGCCAATAGCACGCTACAAGGCAGTAAGCGGTAGTTTTAGTCCACCTCGGATGTTTTATTTCCCCGATACCCACCATAACTGGTGAGCAATTTCCTATCCGTCATCTGGGGAGGCGCCCCGTGGGAGACTAGTAGCTCTACACGGGCAAAATAAATAATACTTCACTTTAATACAATGTACTTCTTTCTTCCTTTAACAATAATACACTTTGTTGTTGTTGTTGTTGTGGTCTTCAGTCCAGAGACTGGTTTGATGCAGCTCTCTATGCTACTTTATCCTGTGCAAGCTTTTTCATCTCTCAGTTCCTACTGCAACCTACATTCTACTGAATCTGCTTAGTTTATTCATCTCTTGGTCACCCTCTACGATTTTTACCCTCCACGCTGCCTTCCAGTACTAAATTGGTGATCCCTTAATGCCTCAGAATATGCCCTGCCAACCGATCCCTTCTTCTAGTCAAGTTGTGCCACAAACTCCTCTTCTCTCAAATTCTATTCAATACCTCCTCATTAGTTATGTGATCTACCCATATAATCTTCAACATTCTTCTGTAGCTATTTACCGCCCACGATTCACTTCCATACATGGCTACACTCCATACAAATACAGTACTTTCAGGAACGACTTCCTGACACTTAAATCTATACTCGATGTTGATAAATTTCTCTTTTTCAGAAAGCTTTCCTTGCCATTGCCGGTCTACATTTTATATCTTCTCTGCTTCACTTTAAGTGTCGCATTTCCTAATCTAATTCCCTCAGCATCGCCCGATTTAATTCGACTACATTCCATTATCTCGTTTTGCTTTTATTGATGTTCATCTTATATCCTCCTTTCAAGACACTATCCATTCCGTTCAACTGCTCTTCCAAGTCCTTTGCTGTCTCTGACAGAATTACAATGTCATCGGCGAACCTCAAAGTTTTTATTTCTTCTCCATGGATTTTAATACCTACTCCGAATTTTTCTTTTGTTTTCCTTACTGCTTGCTCAATATACAGATTGAATAACATCAGGGATAGGCTAAAATCCTGTCTCACTCCCTTCCCGACCACTGCTTCCCTTTCATGTCCCTCGACTCTTATAACTGCCTTCTGGTTTCTGTACAAATTGTAAATAGCCTTTCGCTCCCTGTATTTTATCCCTGCCACCTCCAGAATTTGAAAGAGAGTATTCCAGTCAACATTGTCAAAAGCTTTCACTAAGTCTACAAATGCTGGAAACATAGGTTTGCCTTTCTTTAATGTATCTTCTAAGATAAGCCGGAAGGTCAGTATTGCCTCACGTGTTCCAGCATTTCTACGGAATCTTCCCCGAGGTCGGCTTCTACCAGTTTTGCTATTCGTCTGTGAAGAATTCGCGTTAGTATTTTGCAGCCGTGACTTATTAAACTGATGGTTCGGTAATTTTTACAACTGTCAACAGCTGATTTCTTTGGGATTGGAATTATTATATTCTTCTTGAAGTCTGAGCTTATTTCGCCTGTCTCATACATCTTGCTCACCAGATGGTAGAGTTACGTCATGGCTGGCTCTCCCCGGACTGTCAGTAGTTCTAATGGAATGTTGCCTACTCCCAGGGTCTTGTTTCGACACAGGTCTTTCTGTGCTCTGTCACATTTTTCACCCAGTATCATATCTCCCATTTCATCTTCATCTACATCCTCTTCCGTTTCCATAATATTGTCCTCAAGTCCATCGCCCTTATATAGATCTTCTATATACTCCTTCTACCTTTCTGCTTTCCCCTCTTTGCTTAGAACTGGGATTCCATCTGAGCTCTTGATATTCATGCAAGTGGTTCGCATTTCTCCAAAGGTCTCTTTAATTTTCCTGTAGGCAGTTCTATCTTACCCCTAGTGAGATAGGCCTCTACATCCTTACATTTATCCTCTAGCCATCCCTGCTTAGCCATTTTGCGCTTCCTGTCGATCTCATTTTTGAGACGTTTGTACTCCTTTTTGCCTGCTTCATTTACTACATTTTTATATTTTCTCCTTTCATCAATTGAATTCAATATTTCTTCTGTTACCCAAGGATTTCTACTAGCCCTCGTCTTTTTACCTACTTGATCCTCTGCTGCCTTCACTACTTCATCCCTCAAAGCTACCCATTCTTCTTCTACTGTATTTATTTCCCCCATTCCTGTCAATCGTTCCCTTATTCTCTCCCTGAAACTCTGTACAACCTTTGGTTTAGTCAGTTTATCCAGTTTCCATCTCCTTAAATTTCCAACTTTTTGCAGTTTCTTCAGTTCTAATCTACAGTTCATAACCAATAGATTGTGGTAAGAGTCCAGATCTGCCCTTGGAAATGTCTTACAATTTAAAACCTGGTTCCTAAACCTCTGTCTTACCACTATATAATCTATCTGAAACCTTCCAGTATCTCCAGGCTTCTTCCACGTATACAACCTTCTTTTATGATTCTTGAACCAAGTGTTAGCTATGATTAAGTTACGTTCTGTGCAAAGTTCTACCAGGGGCTTCCTCTTTCATTTCTTACCCCCAATCCATATTCACCCACTACCTTTTATTCTCTCCCTTTTCCTACTGTCGAATTCCAGTCACACATGACTATTAAATTTTCGTCTCCCTTCACTATCTGAATAATTTCTTTTATGCCATCATACATTTCATCAATCTCTTCGTCATTTGCAGAGCTAGTTGGCATATAAACGTGTACTACTGTAGTAGGCGTGGGCTTCGTGTCTATCTTGGCCACAATAATGCGTTCTTTATTTGCTCAAATAAAAAGTGGCAAGATTACCCACATCAGTTCTAGTAAAAATAAATCTTCTTTCGCTTGGGGTTCTGCCAAATTAGCCTCAGGAATTCCATTACATCTGATTGACCACCTCAGATTCTCCAACCTGGTCACTATGTGCTTTACAGAATCGGCTTCTGTGAATCAATTTACAAAGCTGCTCCATAATTTCTTTTCGAAACACTTTTAGACGCTGAACAACTCGCGGCTGGTAAATTACTAGCCCAGCTTGCTCCAGCGTTTGGTTGACCTCTCCACTGCAGAGATGTGTGCGGCGTCCAGAAATTGCCCGTTCTGAAAGGCGTCGACGGGCTGTCTGCTGTGAGTCACCGGTAGTGAAGCGTGGCAGCAGCGGTAAGTGATGCATCAGGCGATACGGGAGCTGACAGCTGTTCCAGGCCCTCAAGGTCCGCGGTCGATGCCGCCATAAGGCGGGCTGGCAGGCGTCAGATAACGCCACGCCGGCAAAGGGCCCTCGCCTGCACTGCAGGCAAAACCGTACGGGCGGGTGTAATCAACTCAGAGTCACTCACAGGTGATAATTAAACACACTGACAAAAAAAAAATTATTCACCCTACAGGCCGACACACTGAGGTCTCAATTCAGCGACGATTTCAGGTTGATTCAGGTATGCCGTAAGCACGCGAAGCCATTAATGATTACACTACTGGCCATTAAAATTGCTACACCACGAAGATGACGTGCTACAGAAGCGAAATTTTAACAGACAGGGAGAAGATGCTGTGATATGCAAATGATTACCTTTTCAGAGCATTCATACAAGGTTGGCGCCGGTGGCGACACATACAAAGTGCTGACATGAGGAAAGTTTCCAACCGATTTCTCATACACAAACAGCAGTTGACCGGCGTTGCCTGGTGAAACGTTGTTGTGATGCCTCGTGTAAGGAGGAGAAGCGCGTACCATCACGTTTCCGACTTCGATAAAGGTCGGATTGCAGCAAAAAAATGTGTGTGAAATCTTATGGGACTTAACTGCTAAGGTCACCAGTCCCTAAGCTTACACACTACTTAACCTAAACTATCCTAAGGACAATCACGCACACCCATACCCGAGGGAGGACTCGCACCTCCGCCGGGACCAGCCGCACAGTCCATGACTGCAGCGCCCTAAGACCGCTCGGCTAATCCCGCGCGGCTCGGATTGCAGCCTATCAGGATTGCGGATTAACGTATCGCGACATTGCTGCTCGCGTTGGTCGAGATCCAATGACTGTTAGCAGAATATGGAATCGGTGGATTCAGGAGGGTAATACGGAACGCCGTGCTGGATCCCAACAGCCTCGTATCACTAGCAGTCGAGATGACAGGCATCTTATCCGCATGGCTGTAACGGATCGTGCAGCCACGTCTCGATCTCTGAGTCAACAGATTGGGCTGTTTGGAAATCAACAACCATCTGCACGAACAGTTCGACGACGTTTGCAGCAGTATGGACTATCAGCTCGGAGAACGTGGCTGCAGTTACCCTTGACGCTGCATCACAGACAGGAGCGCCTGCGATGGTGTACTCAACGACGAACCTGGCTGCAGGAATGGCAAAACGTAATTTTTTCGGATGAATCCAGGTTCTGTTTACAGCATCATGATGGTCGCATCCGCGTTTGGCGACATCGCGGTGAACGCACATTGGAAGCGTGTATTCGTCATCGCCATACTGGCGTATCACCCGGTGTGATGGTATGGGGTGCAATTGGTTACACATCTCGGTCAGCTCTTGTTCATATTGATGGCACTTTGAACAGTGGACGTTACATTCCAGAAGTGTTACGACCCGTTGCTCTACCCTTCATTCGATCCCGGCGAAACCCTGCATTTCAGCAGGATAATGCAGGACCGCATGTTGCAGGTCCTGTACGGTCCTTTCTGGATACAGAAAATGTTCGACTGCTGCCCTGGCCAACACATTCTCCAGATCTCTCACCAATTGAAAAGTCTGGTCAGTGGTGGCCGAGCAACTGGCTCGTCACAATATGTTTGACTCAATGCCCAAGCGTATCAAGGCCGTTATTACGGCCAGATGTGGTTGTTCTCAGGATCTATGCACCCAAATTGCGTGAAAATGTAATCACAAGTCAGTTCTAGTACAATATATTTGTCCAATGAGTACCCGTTTATCATCTGCATTTCTTCTTGGTGTAGCAATTTTAATGGCCAGTAGTGTAGATTCCATAAAACTACCAAACCGTGGGGATGTTGCAAAAATATGAAATTTTCCCGGCGAATCAACTGTTCAAAAAGATTTCGGGCTTGCAGCCGGTCGTAGTAAACTTCATTGCACGCTATTTAGGCTGGACAAGTGCCAGCCATCTTCAGGTGAGCTGAACGAGGACTGACGAAGACGTTCTCCGCTCCGTCTTACATAGCGCGCTGATAGTACTGCCGCGCATGCGTTGCAGTCGCGGAGACAGAAGGGCCACACCGCCCAGCGACAGCGCCCTCGTTGGTGGAACTGTAGTACTCGGCTGCCGTCTGTATTGTCGCTGGCCTAAGCTCCATCCATGAGAATATCCGATTTAGTATGGAACTAGAGAAAGATGACTGCCTTCCACTCCTGGATGTTTTGGTTAAACGGACGAGTGACGGCACGGTGGGACATTCTGTCTATCGTAAGCCCACTCACACTGATCTGTATTTGCATTCTTCAAGTTGCCATCACCCATCCCAGACCATGAGTGTACTCAAAACCCTTGTGCACAGGGCACATACGGTGTCGGATGCAGAGAATTTGCACATTTGAGGACGGTGTTCAGAGACAATGGGTACTCGACCCGGCAAATTAGCAGGGCCTTCTCAACTAGAGCCAGGAACCGGGAAGTAAATAAAGAGGAGAACGCGCCAGCCAAGTCCCTAACTTTTCTTCCCTTCGTTGGAAATATCTCCTTCATGTGAAAGTGGTTTTTCGTCCAAGATTTCGGATTTGCTGGGATCGGTGAAGGATGATTTGTTACTGCGGAAGGAGGGAATTTACAAAATACCGTGTCAATATGGCATGACCTATATAGGACAGACAATGCATACAGTAGAAGAGCGTTCTACAGAACATCAACGTTGAACTCGCCTACTGCAACCCACTAAGTCTGCAGTTGCGGAACATTGTATTTCTAACGGACATTCAATGGAGTACAACAAAACTTCGATTTTGGCCACAGGAACAACTTTTTGGGACTCCATTATCAAAGAATCCGAGCAAATACGCATCGCGGGAAATC
Organism: Schistocerca americana; assembly: GCF_021461395.2. Taxonomy (NCBI): domain Eukaryota; kingdom Metazoa; phylum Arthropoda; class Insecta; order Orthoptera; family Acrididae; genus Schistocerca; species Schistocerca americana. Next base: position 219,110,440 of record NC_060119.1, read on the forward strand.
TAATGAACCGTGACAGTGGTTACGAATTGAATGACGCATGGAATCCCGTCATCTCCGAAATTTGCTCGAGACGAAGACGCCAGAAGACTTCGACACCTGAGACCAGCGACAATACCGACGGCAGCTGACTACTGCAGTTCCAACAGCGAGGGCGCTGTCGCTGGGCGGTGTGGCCTTTCTATCTCCGCGACTGCAACGCATGCGCGGCAGTACTATCAGCGCACTATACGGGGTGGTCCATTGATAGTGACCGGGCCAAATATCTCACGAAATAAGCATCAAACGAAAAAACTACAAAGAACGAAACTCGTTTAGCTTGAAGGGGGAATCCAGATGGCGCTATGGTTAGCCAGCTAGATGGAGCTGCCATAGGGCTTTGTGGTAGACGGCGTTGTAATAGTGACAAACATATGGCTCACAATTTTCGACGAACAGTTGGTAACAGGTAGGTTTCTTAATTTAAACTACAGAACGTAGGTACGTTTGAACATTTTATTTCGATTGTTCCAATGTGATAGATGTACCTTTGTGAACTTATCATTTCTGAGAATGCATGCTGTTACAGCTTGATTACCTGTAAATACCACATTAAGGCAATAAATGCTCAGTATGATGTCCGTCAACCTCAATGCATTTGGCAATACGTGTAACGACATTCCTCTCAACAGCTAGTAGTCCGCCTTCCGTAATGTTCGCACATGTATTGACAATGCGCTGACGCATGTTGTCAGGCCTTGTCGGTGGATCACGATAGCAAATATCCTTCAACATTCACCACAGAAAGAAATCCGGGGACGTCAGATCCGGTAAACGTGCGGGCCACGGTACGGTGCTTCGACGACCAATCCACCTGTCATGAAATATGCTATGCAATACCGCTTCAACCGCACGAGAGCTATGTGCCGGACATCCATCATGTTGGAAGTACTTCGCCATTCTGTCAAGCAGTAAAACATCTTGTAGTAACATCGGTAGAACATTGCGTAGGAAATCAGCATACATTGCAACATTTCGATTGCCTTCGATAAAACGTGGGCCAATTATCCTTCCTCCCATAATGCCGCACCATACATTAACTCGCCAAGGTCGCTGATGTTCCACTTGTTGCAGCTATCGTGGATTTTCCGTTGCCCAATAGTGCATATTATGCCGGTTTACGTTACCGCTGTTGGTAAATGACGCTTCGTCGCTAAATAGAACGCGTGCAAAAAATCTGTCATCGTCCCGTAATTTCTCTTGTGCCCAGTGCAGAACTGTACACGACGTTCAAAGTCGTCGCCATGCAATTCCCGGTGCATAGAAATATGGTACGGGTGCAACCGATGTTGTTGTAGCATTCTCAAGGCAGACGTTTTTGAGATTCCCGATACTCTCGCAATTTGTCTGCTACTGATGTGCAGATTAGCCGCGACAGCAGCTAAAACACCTACTTGGGCATCATCATTTGTTGCAGGTCGTGGTTGACGTTTCACATGTGGCTGAACACTTCCTGTTTCTTTAAATAACGTAGCTATCCGAACTGTCGAGGATACCGAGCAGCATACATAACACACGCCCGTTGGGCATTTTGATCACAATAGCCATACATCAAAACGATATCGACCTTTTCCGCAATTGGTGAACGGTCCATTTTAACAAGGGTAATGTATCACGAAGCAAATACCGTCCACACTGGCGTTTGTGACTATTACAGCGCCATCTATCACAAAGCGAAAAAAGTGGTGCAACTAAAACATTCATATTTCTTTACGTACTACAGGAATATGTATTAAAAAATTGGGGTTCCTATTTTAAAAAAATGCAGTTGATATCCATTTGACCTATGGCAGTGTCATCTAGCGGGCCAACCATAGCGCCATCTGGTTTCCCCCTTCAAGCTAGACAAGTTTCGTTCTTTGTAGTTTTTTCGTTTGATGCTTATTTCGTGGATATTTGGCCCCGCCACGATCAATGGACCACCCTGTATATCGTTAAATTTATAGTCTACATTTCCTTTCGCAAGTCGAAAGTACATGAGCTTCGCTAATGTCAGTGCGAGGGTAAAAGGAACGACGACCATTTTCGTCTAGGGGAATGGGATTTCCGTAGTCGGTTGGAAGGGAGTTCGCGAACAGATACGATGTCGCCTCTTGCATGCACCAGAAATATTTTCATATTTGGTCACGGACCTGTAAAGCTTTCGCCTGTAACGATCACGAGAATCTCTGCAATGTGTTCTGCTTCTGTGGACTTAAGAAAAATTCACGTCATATGGGCTGGTTGGTTGGGACTTGTAAATATTTCACATGTGTTGATCGCAAAGATTCAGTTTCAGGAAAGGTTAAACAGAAACGAGATGCTGGCAAACTACTTAGATTCTCGCATTGAAAAATATTATGTTAACAATAATCTGATGTGAAAAGTATGAAAGGATATTTTGTTTGCTTTTTCTGCATAAACTTAATTTGTGAAAAGATTAAATAGGTATGAAAAGCAAACATTGTTTCACCACAAATTCTTGCCTGCATTTTTATTAAAGTTGTGACTGATTTCATTGTGTGTTAATGCGATAGATGCGATGGTTGGTCCCTGGGCATTGATGTAGCCAATATTTTGAAATCCAACCACGCATTCGGAGGCCCTATGAACGGTGCATTGCTCGCTTTATTTATTTTTATTCGTGGTGATGCATATCAGGATCACGGACCAGAGGTTGTATGGAATTTGTTTCTAGAGATATTAGCTCTCTGACATTTCAACTTGCTCAATAAATTACCAAATGTTTTGAACGAGCATAAGGCCTCTGCGTGTAAAAAATGGCTGAGAGGGTTGCTGAAACGACATCCCAAACTGGGATTTGGAACACTTGAGAATATTTCTGTAGTCAGAGCTTAAGGCTTCACAAAGGAGACACTTGACTCTTTATTTCAGCTACTGAAAAATGACGCAAAAGCCCTGCAATTTGCGCTCAACCGAATTTTCAATTTGACGAGACTGGACAGGGTAGTTTTAGTAAGGTTAATAGTTTGAAAGGCAAGGAGTGAGTCTCAAAAATGTCTTCAGTCACAAGAGGAGCTCTTATGGCTGTTGCTACATATATGAGTCCAACCAGCCATTTTGTACCTGCAATAATTATTTTACCGCGCAAGAATAAAGATCTTAAACTTGGTATTTGAACTTGAAAAGGCTCTGTGACAACGTGTCGCAAATCTGGTTGGATGCAGCTTGAACTTTTCACAGAGTAACTGGAACACAAACTCTTTATAAACAATTTAAGCCTTACATCTGAGCATCCAGCGATGCTTATTTTTGAAGGGCATCATTCTCATACTCGCAACGTTGATGTTGTTGATGGTGCTCGAGTACAGTGTGTCACACTAGTCTGCCTGCCACCTCGCACAACACGTAGCTCACGGGCTCTGGACGTGTCCTTTATGGCCCCATTCAAGTGTTTCTGTTATCAAGAGGCAGAAAACTGTCCTGCTGGTTATCCTTTGAGAGCCAAAGACGTTGGGCCATTGATGGGTAGGGCATTTTGCAGAGCCGCAACAATAGAAGCGACTTCAAATGGTTTCAAAAAACGTGGGATCTGTCGTTTTCACCTCCTGATTGTTCCATCTATGGATTATCCTCAGCAACCTGCAGCAAGGGCTGATAAGGCCTCAGAGGCTTCAGTATGGCCATTGTCGACTGTAGTTAATGGAATTGAAGAAACAGCAGCTTATACATTTGATATCAGCCCGTCTCCTCTATTTAAACCGTCAGACATAACAAAGAGTAGGTAAAGTGGTCCTCTCGTTTTAAAAAGGCTTGGCACCGTCCATGGCTAAAGCGAAAAGAAAACAAGTTCCAAGGCGGCAGGTAAGACAACACCTACAACAAAACCTACTCCAGGAGCTTCAATTTCGGTTGCAGACAGTTGTGGCACTTCATGATTTTCTATCAAAGTTTGAAGTTTGTATTGGTTCTTTATTTACGTGACCATTACGGCACTCCAACCCCAGTTCTCGATACCAGTAATATCGTACTATTTTCTGCGAAGTAACAGACATATTTTTGTGACAATATTCACATTCGGTTTTGTTAATGTATAGGTTCTTGTGTGTATTCATTTCTGTGAGACTGTCATAATCTTTGACTTACTTGTAACCGTTTGCGCGCGAATGCGCACAGAGCAGTCTTTGTTTCACTTTGCAGAGGTTAAGTTGTTATTTCGCTTTGTAAAAGAACAGTCAAGTCTTGTGTTTGGTTAAAGTGGAAATTAAATATATGAAGATTGATACAAAACTGTTTTCTTGATGATGTGACAATTAAGAAGAAGTATATGTGAATTTACAGGAAGTTTAATAAAAATGTGGATCGTGAACACCAAGTCAAAAATTATTTCTACCAAACCATTGTTCTGATCTGGAATTGTTTGATCATTAAGAATTTCCTGAAAACGCATTTGTAGGTCTTCAAATATTGTTAAAATACAGATCTGGACCTTCTAGCAGTCAAAGTGGAATCACCCTAAAATAAACAAGATGAGCCATAACAACTTCGACGAAATCTACGTGGGAATCAATTTAAGATAAGTGCCAAAATTAATGACTTTTTTACAGTGACTTCATTATTTCCACTCTGACGATACCATCCACAGCCAATACCTTTGTTGTTGCCCGATAAAGGGAACATATGCTGTGTGAGCAACATTATTAATCTGATTTCTAACCTACTTTGCGAGTGGTGGTATTGTTGGAAGTTCTACTTCTAAATTTCGGGGATGCTGTTGTACATGTGTTCTCGTTCCGGTTTTAGAGCTGTTCTGCTTACTGGCATTCGAACTTTTATTTTTATTACTAGGAAATAGGCGTCAGTTAATGAAATTCCATATGAGTGTGGTAAAAGGTAAGTACGACAGACAGTACGCACTGGAAAAGAACGATGCATTGAACACCAGCGATTTACCCGCCTGCTACAGGTTAATAATTCAGCAGTGGCTGAACATTGCATTTCCACTGGCCATTTCATGGACTATGGGAAAGTGAAGATAATGGCCACAGCCTTATCCTACTGATATCCAATGGTCAAGGAAGCTGTAGGAACACAAGTAGCAAACAACGTGCTCAACCGAGACGAGGTTGCCAACTCAACACATTATGGAAACCTCTCATTTTACGTATGTGCTCTCAAAGGAAATATTCTAAGTCTTCATGCCATCCGTAATTATCAACAACACATTTGCTAAGCGCTGTGGATTTGCTGATTCTGGCTTGATTTGTTTCATTCTTAGACACATGAAGTTTAACCTATGACTGACGCTCTTGGTACAAACACCGTTATCCTTGCCGCATGTGCGTTTACTCCTTCAGAATGGCAGGAAAAATATCCCGGATGCACTCCAGAAAAATGATGGAGTATCAAATGTGTGTTTGTGCTGTGTCTCTTTTGGATGTTGTTGCCAACTATTGAATAGTAGCCAACTATTGAATGTTATTACCAACTATCGAATGTGAGTTTGTAATATCTGTATTCCGTCTCTCTGCATGGAATATCGAATGTGTGTTTGTGATCTGTCTCTTTTGGATGTTGTTGCCAACTACTGAATGTCATTGTCACCTATCCAACAATTGATTGTCATTGCCACCTATCGAATGTAAGTTTGTAATATCTGTATTCTGTCTCTCTGTCTCTCTGGTGCATGTATGCATGGAGGTATTTTTTTAATAGTGTGGGTTTGTTTTAGTACAGTTAGGTTTATATATGGGGATAGAATTTTTACTTTCTCATTTCTTCTATTGGACTTATCTGCACGGGGTAGCCTTGCAGTGTAAGGCGCCATGCCTCGGTTCGCGCGGCTTCCACCGTCGGAGGTTCGAGTCCTGCCTCGGGCATGGGTGTGTGTGTTGTCCTTAGTGTAAGTTAGTTTAAGTTAGATTAAGTAGTGTGTAAGCCTAGGGGCCGATGACCTCTAGCAGTTTGGTCCCATAGGAACTTGCCACCACCACTTAGCAGAGAGTTTGTGTTGCTATGTATCTGGTCGATTAGCACCTGTCTGTTCTCTGCAAGGGCTTTCTCGATGTGGTTGTTCGCCTGCATTGGGATAAGGCATTTGTTGTGGTTATTTATCCTGAAGATTTTCATGCCTCATTCTTAAGCCAGTAAGATGATGGTTGTAGTGCTCTATGTCCTCTGCGAATGTGTAATGGGTTGTTTCATATTTCCAACACTTAATGTATTGTTTGTAACGTGTTTTATAAATCCTGCATGTCATTCCTTTGTGTATTGTTTCGAAGTTTTGTCTGGAAGTATCTCGCTTCTGTCTGAAGCTGTTAACATACCTGCATAAAAGATGCTAGAGCAACCAGTTGCAGAGTACCGTTCGAGAGTCTGGAGCCCCAGTCAAATAGTCACTACTACAGACGTTGAAAGAATTGAGACGCAAGCTGCTAGGATAGTATCAGGTCAGCTTACAGTAAACGAAACTTTAACTAACAAGGAGAGGGCCTGACATATGGGTCAGCGATTTTGATCAGTTTCTGCAAGTACGTCCGATATTCAAAAGAGACAGCCACGTGCTTCGGCTTTTTGTTAGACACTCCCCGGTTTTCGAAAAAAATTGAGAGCAAAGTTGATGACGGAAAAGCGTATTTTCAATGTTATGCAACGAAAGACCGTCTAAAAAAAGGAGTTTTTATTAATATGTTATGAGATCAAAATTTGATAAAATTCATGGTAGGAACATTTTTTGTGTTTTCATGCACTGTACCTTGAACACCCGTCATTGTACGTACCTACAAGCGCAAGGTCGGCGGACGAGTGGTCAAGTTATTAGTCCGTGTTCCATTGTTGGTAGCGGCTTTTTTCATTCGATACCTTTTCGGTATATCTGATAATATTCTGATTATGGGAATATGCTTTTTCCCTTTTTTTTAAAGTAAAACATTAAGAGGTGTGAATATAAATGAAGTAAGTATAATTATTCTCTTGACAAGTATTTTAATAGTGACACATGACGTTCTACGATATCACTTTCATAGATGATGATGCTTAACCGAAATGCACCACGAAAATTATATCACTAAAACTTACCTCTCTATGTCAATCGTTTGGCTTTTATTCTTTCAGAGAGATAAAGAATTTCATCGCACGAATTCAAAATAATGCGACATCTTAGCAGAGGAGAGAATTACTAGATAGGGCAGATGGTAGCGAAACTCTTGTGTTGATCCGGAATCAGTCATCGACGTCGGTCTTTCAAAATATGCTTTTACGCGCTTAGTACGCATCCAGATTGATATTTGATAGGTCTGGCTGCAGCAACGTTAATCACATATGTATTCTACAAACAAGATTCCGGAAAACATGTCAATGCAGTGAGACGTCGGTAGTGTGTTGCTGTGTTGCGCGTGGTGCGAGAAGTATTTTGCCTGTTTCTGTTGTAAGTTTCACCCCACTGATTGCGAGAACGTTCACGAACAGACGATGTGTTAGAATTAGGCAATAATGTACTATAGGTGTATTTTTGTACTATTTACCATGATGGAAATAACAATCAATACACTGTATATACTTACTTGATTATTAAACACATATTAAAATGTAGACTTTCACGGCCGGAAATATCATGTCCATTATAATTATCCGGGCTGTTATGCCGTGGTCGGTTGATGAATTTTGTCTCAATTCCCAACGTTTCGTCTCCGACTGCGGGAGACATCTTCAAGGGGGTCCGTAGATCGATGGAAGGTCCAACACACCCACAGTAGCGAGCCAGTGGGTGTGTTGGACCTTCCATCGACCTACGGACCCCCTTGAAGATGTCTCCCGCAGTCGGAGACGGAACGTTGGGAATTGAGACAAAATTCATCAACCGACCACGGCATAAAGCCCGGATAATTATAATGGACAAAAACACATATTGCGATGCTTTTCTTCAGAAAAAGGCAAATAAAGCTATCCTTATTATCAGAATATTATCAGATACATCGAAAAAATATCGAACGAAAATAGATTAATGAATAAGACTCGAACACTGATGAACTGTTTGGTAGGCTAATGCCTTGACCATTATATAGGGAACATTAGGAAACATACGAGGGAAAACGAGTTTTTCAAAAAATAAAAAAGCAGCAAATCAGCAGATAACGCCAGGAAATGCAAATGGGAGGAACTGACCGTTCCTTGTATGTTGAGGTAGGAACGATGGGAGAAGAGCCCATGTCGGTCACCTCCGGCTCCATGAGTGGGCGGGGATCGACTACACAAGGCTGTAGAGGGTGGGCTGGGGGTGACTACACAAGGCCAGGCCACGGCGTCCCCACCACCAGCCAACTGGAAATCGAGAAGGAGGGATAGTCAAGGGAGGAGATACTCAGTTATAACCATGGAATTCCATCGTGTGGCACAGCAGTGTTAAGTAGGCGGAGGGGAAACGGAAAACAAGGACAGTGCGGTACCAGGCGCTGCGCCCTCAGGGGGCTTTCATGTAATTCGAGGGGGTGTTAATAGTGCCCCTCGGCTGCAGTCGAGGCAACCGCGCTATGTACATTCCAGCTAGCATCACAGAAAATCCCTCGGAGGTAACTGGCGAAATGGGCGCAGTAGCTTGGATGTCGTTCAGTCACCGCAGGTAGATTTAGTAGGATGGTGCAAAGATCAAGCTGTTCAAAAAAAATGGTTCAAATGGCTCTGAGCACTATGGGACTCAACTGCTGAGGTCATTAGTCCCCTAGAACTTAGAACTAGTTAAACCTAACTAACCTAAGGACATCACAAACATCCATGCCCGAGGCAGGATTCGAACCTGCGACCGTAGCGGTCTTGCGGTTCCAGACTGCAGCGCCTTTAACCGCACGGCCACTTCGGCCGGCGATCAAGCTGTAATTTGACACAGTCTCCGAAAAGGTAGGCGAATTTCATCCTTTGACTAGAGTATCGCATGAGTCTTGGCTGAAGACAAACATACGTTCTCTGGGCGAACGAATGTGTACAGGGCGACCATGGATGAAGGGGCGCAGAGGCAACGGCGACCCGTTGCCGCCGCCCCAATATCGAGACTTCACGAACGGCGGCACATGTCAGGCGACGAGCATCATGGTCTACTGAGCGTGGAGCATGAAAGAGTGCCCATCAAACCAATCCCACGTGAACGCTGGCCAGTAAAGAATTTTCCACTGGCGACATCAACTATTTCTCTCTAATTTATGTCGGGGAGTACGGCTGATGAAAGTTGCACCACACCTCAGTCCACACCATTAATGGATACTTGATGTCTACGTTGCTGCAAGGTAATTGAATGTAGAAATCGTTTGGGAGTGCGGCGCCTGCGTCCGAGGCGGGCACGTACATAGCTAAGCTCCATAAAGAAGATAGATGTGTGAATGGGGGCACAACGTATCCTACCGAGACCGACGGGGTTAATGGAGAGTGGCGTACAAATATCCAGGAGTTGTCGCGTGAGTGAGTTCCCTGCACCCGACCACTGTTTTTTCGTGGTGTTGGATATAAGGCCTCCACGCGACATCGGACGTTGGTGATTGAAAGTCTCCTGACCTTCTGGGGGAAGCTGAATGTATCGTACTTGACCTTAAAAATGATACCAGCCATCAAGAAGTAGTCCAACGCGGCCTGTAGGCTGCGACCGATCGCCGGCGATGTCGGAAAGACATGGGCTACATGCACCAGCGTGGAAACTACGTGGACGTTCAGATATTCCACATATTGCGATGCATGAAGGCAACAGAGACGATGCCTAACGATCGCCCAGGTGATTCGGAGGACACGCCAAAAGTTGACTGCTGCTCTGCGGCGGGTGGTGGACGTAAAGACAATGCGAAGGTAGCAGATGCTCTGGGCGCAAGGTAGGAGCGCCAAATCTCGTGTGATTCCGTGGCCGCTAACACCACCGTACGTTTGCCCATGCTCAAAGCGCTGCCCACCACGTCCACGTACGTGGACATCAGTCAAGTATGTACGTTGTCTTTTGGCTCTGAGCACTGTGGGACTTAACATCTAAGGTCATCAGTCCCCTAGAACTTAGAACTACTTAAACATAATTAACCTAAGGACATCACACACATCCATGCCCGAGGCAGGATTCGAACCTGCGACAGTAGCGGTCGCGCGGTTCCAGACTGTAGCGCCTAGAACCGCGCGGCCACCCCGGCCGGCTACGTTGTCTTTTCTCGTGACAGTACCAGCAACAACAGATCGTCTGCGTAGGCACGACAGCGGAGCGTTTATTGCCGCAGGGTGGTTTCTGACAAATGCGTCGTGAGATTGTCAGTTAACGGCTCTAGGGCGAGAGAGTAGGGGAGCATCGATAGCGGGCATCCTTCACGTCAGGAACGGCGGATCTGTACCGGTCCGCCGATACGACCATTAGCCTGGTCATGGGAGTGAGCGCTGGCGTAGAGACGGCTTAAGGTACCAGTGAAGGGGCTGGAAAGCCCATCCGCTCCGTTACAGCGAAGAGGTAACCATGTCGCACCCGACCAAAAGCGCTGTCAAAGTCGACGGCCTCAAATGCCGCACGGAGATTGCGCTTAGCCGCTAGAGCGGTCGCATCTCGAAATTTACCAGTGGCCGTCTGAGCACTGGGGAATCCATCCGGCGCCGATTGTTCAGTGGGTATTATACTCGGAAGGGTCTGAAGGCAACGTGTCGCCAGAATACGTGCGAAGATCTTGTAATCTGCATGAAGGTTAGGGGCGGTAATGGACAACCGTAGTTTCCTGCGTCGGCTTGTTTGTTGGGATGATAATGCCTTCGACGAGCGCCGGCGGAACGGTGGCGGCCGGCGTCAACCGTTCTTGGAGCACCGCTGTCTGCCTTGGCACCAGCAAATCCTGGAAAGCCCGGTAAAATTCCACAGGCAGACAGTCCACGAGACCCCACTTGTTTGGAGCACCCTCCACTATCGTCTCCTTGACGCCATCGCAAGTGACGTCCTCCTTCAGGTTTTCTGCCTCAACGCCAAGACGTTCGACTACCGACCTCGCTCTTCTAGAAGCGTAGAATGATGAGTACGCAAGATACAGCACGAAAACACAAAGAACTGTTAATGACATTATAAATTTCGGACACCATAATGTATTAATAAAAATTTTTCCTTTTAAACGATCTTTCGATGTACAGCATTGAAAATACTATTTTCCGTCGTCAAGTTTGGTCTTGATTTTTTGAAGAACTAGAGTGTCTGGCAGAAAACTGAAACATTTGTCTCTTTATGTTCAATACACGAGTCATTACAAAGATGATCAACATCGGTGACCCATATGTCCGACCCTCCCCTCGAAACATGCTCGGGGAACTTGAAGGGGAATCTTTGAAATAAGTGCGAAATTTCTCTCTCGAAACATTCTTGGGTAAATCCAGACAGCTGGTATTCCAAGGCGACTTAGGGAGCATTATGCTACATCATCGTACATCTGGCATAGGAATAGTGAGAATAGTATAAGAGAGATTGATATGCGTAGGGCGTTTTACAGCTAGTCCACAAGCGAATGGAACTGGAGACGGATTTTCTCATACTCATAAAAAGTACCTCCTGACATGGCTTAAGGAGCATATAAACCCGTAGATGTGGAATTTTCCCCACCGGCAGACACTGTGTGAGTGTCTTAAGTTTCTGACACACAGGCACAAGATTATAACGATTTTTACAGAACGACAGCTGTGCTTCCTGCATTGTACATCTCTTGTAGGCCAACGACAATTAAAGCGATTAGCGGAGAATATGGATAGTCATTTTCTCCCACACTCCGTACCTTAATGGAAAGTGCAGAAAGACATTGCTATGAAGTACCCTTCACCATGCACTGCACAGTAGCTTGTCGATATAATATGGAGGAGCAAATGTAGAAGAAAGAAGAAACGTGAACCCTTTTCTAGTCCCGTACGATCCTGGCGAAGCGCAAACATGCATTTGAATCGTTAAAAATTTTGTTTTCATTTTATAAACTTTTATGAAATTACTGTCGTTAGTTCATGGTATTACATGTTCTATCAGTTAAAAATTTAGCATCTTATGTCACTAGTATTTACCTGGCTTCTATTTGGCCCATAATTCTTGGCGAGTAAAAATATACTGTGGGCAATTTCAGTTATTAAGCCGGTCAGGTGACCGAGCGGTTCTAGGCGCTTCAGTCTGGAACCGAGCGACCGCTACGGACGCAGGTTCGAATCCTGCCTCGGGCATTGCTGTGTGTGATGTCCTTAGGTTAATTAGGTTTAAGTAGTTCTAAGTTCTAGGAGATTGAAGACCTCAGATGTTAAGTGCCATAATGCTCAGAGCCATTTGAACTATTTTTCAGTTATTAAGCTGTCGTTGAAAGGCAAATCGTGAATAAAACAGTCTCAGTGCAGTACCTCGTAGAATGAACGTGTGCGTATTGAGTGTATCACAAACAACATTTCATCAGGGGTAGTCTACAGACCCATACACGAAGCCACATACGCAATGAAGCTCTTCATGAATAGAGACAAATTGCTACTTAAAGGCAGCTTTACATGCAGAGAAAGGTCGCGTGATTGAAAGTGTTCCTACAGACACATACTGATTCGTAGGTACTTAATCCGGCATCTAAAGCTATCTGGGTGCTTGTTTTTGTTAATGAATATTTTCCATTTTTAACACAGATGTGGATTATGGAATAACTTCTTCCGTATTACAGTTGTTTCATACGTGACAAGGACAGAATAGGATTTAAAGACTGCCGTGCATCAGCAATCAATTCCCCACTCACACATTGTAATTTGCAGAGAGTCTACCAATAAGAATCGAGTATTAGGATTCAGTATCGCATCGACGACGATGTCATTAGTGATCGAGCACGTGCTCTTATTTGAGGTGGATGTAGAAGCAAACAGACTGTGTCCTTTTCAAATGATATCATTTTGGTGCTTGGTAGACCGAAATCTGGATGCCCGAAAACAGATCTATTTCCGCCAAATCTAGGTTTATTTGCGTTATTACTTTGTATACTGACGATTAGTAGAATATGACACCTGATGTAAATTTTAGTTGCTATCCTCATGATTATCAGTTTTCTGCTATGTTACTAGGTCCTTTGCGTCTCTAACTCCTGCGACGCCGTGCTTTCTTCTTAATGCTGCTGTCCATCACATCATCCAGAACCTGTAATATCTTCTTCCCTCGCCTCCTCTTGCCTTCCATCTACCCTTCCAAATGGTTCAAATGGCTCTGAGCACTATGGGACAACATCTGAGATCATCAGTCCCCTAGAACGTAGAATTATTTAAACCTAACTAACCTGAGAACATCACACACATCCGTGCCCGAGGCAGGATTCGAACCCGCCACCGTAGCGTACCCTTCCAAGACTGTTTCTATAAGCCCTCCATTTTTTTAGTATGTTTCCAAGCCAGTTTCTTTCCCTTCTTTTTATTACATTCAGTAATTGTATTTTCTCCCCACGTTTCTCAGTACGTCTTAATTTTCCCCTCTATCCACTAAACTTGTTCTTTCCATCCTCCATCATGCCCACACCTCAAAAGCGCCTGCGTACAGAAGTAGGCGGAAGCTGTAGCTAACCGATTCAAATAAAAGTTTTCATTTTCACTGTGGTTTCCATTTCGCGACCTATCGTTCCTTACTTTCCGAATAGCCCTCGTATTTCCTCTTAGTGCCATTGCCATTGTTTTCTTAGCAGTGATTTTCATTCTCTAAATCTTATGTTTAGCTTCAGTGGTATCCACTATATCCTGTAAGTCTTTCTCATCTATTACTTGAAAGACTATGTCGTCCACAAACCTCAAACACCAGATTCTCCCTCCTCCAATTTTTGTTCCCTTGTCATCTAGTGGGCAGTGAGCAGTCATATTTTCGAAGTGTGGATTGAAAACGGTATGAGAAAGACACCAGCCTTCATTTAGTCGTCTTCGAGTTCTGTCCATCTGGTACTTCCTCGTCACACCTTCGCTGACAGTTTTTTATTTAAAAATAACGCTTTTATAAGTGGTCTGCTTTTCCAGGCCACTCTCTTTTCCATCATCATAGTTGCATATTTTCATGAAGACTCCTATTTCAGGAGGCCTACTGCAGACTTTTCGTGCCTGCAGCCATTGATCAGTTTTCACAGTCCCATAGTGCAGGACAGGCAGAGTGAGCAAAGAAACAATTTGACGATTTGAAGGCAAGCATAGCGTCTTACACCTGTTTCTGGGGTCCTCAGGCAGAGAGACAGAAGCTGGAAACAAACATAAAGCGTAGTTTCTCTGCTAATGCTCCCTCTGGCAAGTACGTGGGTACCATGTGTCCAGAAAAGATGCCAACTATTTCTTTTTGTTACTGCATGATATTGTTGGAAAACGAAGCATTGTCTGGGCTCTAAAAGATAATCTCCACCAAGAGTAGGTGAAGGGAAAGTTGTGTAATGCAGAGAAATACTGTACACAAAGAAATGCAAATACAACAAAGTTCCAAAGAGGCTAAATACACGTGCACTGATGCACGAGGAACAGAGATCAAACAGGTAGTCGTACCACATGACCAAGGTCTGCTGTCGTTGTCCCATACTGCCACCTCGAGGTGGCTATTTTAACACATAATGCAAGGGGCAATATATCATGTAACAGCACTGCAGTAGCGGCTAGTGAGAAGAACGAAAGGCTTGCAACAGACTCATCGATCTTTCACGCGAAACTGTGCTAGGAAGCTATTATAGTCATCTTAATAGACAAGCGTCAAAGGGGTGAATAGATTGATGAATCGTACGTCTAAAGGTCACCCACGTCATTAATAAGTCGGACACCCTTGATCTTGCTAGTAAAGGTCAGGGAGAAGACGCCACACCATGCAGAGGTACCGTTGTATACTGTTATTTCGCTACAGTTCACTTGTTACTGTTTAGTACTTTGGTGAAGTACTTATCGATTCCACAGGCAGGGTTGTCATATTTATTCTAGCCAGTCGTCATGACTATCTAGGCGTATTTACGCGACAATTTAAAGTCGCCCAGTTGCGACATCTTTACCTGCACTGACTTTATTAGGAAGGTATATCATTACTGCCGCGGCACGTTCAGTTATCCGTGGACAAGATGCAAATGAATTGATGTATGTGGGAGGACTGTCGTGTTAACGGTTGTACGGTGCACACGTACTGATTTGCTCGCAGTTTTTGCAGCCTTTACTACACGTAACTTTCTAATGGATCAGATTGTTTATCAAGTGGTGAATGAAAAAATTTATTAAAATGTTTGAAGCGTATTATTTTCTTAATTTTAACACTCTGCTTAAAGCTATGTATCAGATCTCTTATTTTCTTCAATTATTAAATAACTGTATAAGGGAACAGCATTGGGATATTGCAGCTGCTAAGTGGTGGTATGATCAATCTCATGACTATTCATTTCTGTAGAAAACGACACCTACTTTTTTACGGAAGACACGGAGATTTTATCTTCAATTAAAACTAAATTCGCACAAGAACTCAGAATAACAATTCTTGATATACATCCGTCTCATTAAAGTCTGAAAATGATTTCATGATGAAATACACTAATTTTCAATGTTTCGGCGTCGGTTATAAAGAGAAAACAGCCTAGTTGTTTGTAAGGACTGACGTTTTAATACAACTTTTTAAATATTGGTGTCCCTTATTATCTGAATCTTAAAACCATTAATACACAACTCATAACAGGGAAGGAACTGCGAGACAGATACTTTAAATTTTATTTGTAACGCTCACATTTAAATTATATTCCACTCTGAAACCTCTCATACGTTGATTTTCAGTAAAATCCGACAGGAAATATTTTTGTATTTGTACATGGTTTTGGAGCCTCTGTCTTATTTATGGCGTCTGGATGTGCGCTAATGCACTGTCATCGGTTCCCTACACGCACAATAAATTTCATTTTAATCTGATAATAAAAGAAGTTAATACCGATCCAAATTTTGAATCAGAAAGAAACACTTGCAAACATACCCACTTGTAATTTACCCGCCGCCACCGCGAGGCTGCCAGTGTGCGTTTGAGATGTGGGGATTGTCTGGAAGGTCTCTAGTTCAAATTCCGATGGTGAAATAGACTTCCATCACCATTATTTTAGGGGAAGCGTTATGAGAAGTTATGCCACAACGATGCTTTATCGCCAGACGTAGTGTCAGGACACTGCATGAAGGATATTATCCATTGCACGACAGTTACGTAAAATGGGAAGGCTTGTGAACGACTTAGTTCTGGTGGAACGTTGTGGGAAAATGAAATGCATCGGTTAAGATAATCGCATAGCAGATGGTAGTGCGATCAATTCTGAAGTACTGGTCCATTATTTGAAATCCTTGTCGAATAGACATGGCATGAGAAATCGAATTAATTCATAGACTCGCTGATAGGATTTTAATGGATCCATATAGTCCATGGGCAAGTGTAACAGAAATTCTGGGGAACTTAAAAGAGAATCCCAGCAAGAAAGACATCGTAGTACTCACGAAAAGTGTAGCGTAAATTTAGAGAATCCTTATTCCAACAACAGTATGGCACCAATATGCTGGCACCATCGCACAGAGTGTCTCGCATAGCAATCATATCAATAATTCAAGAGATTACGTCGTGTGCTGTCTCTTGCACCCTCGCTCAACAGACCAACGGAGTAGGAAACAAAATCGATAATACTGTGCAATGTAACCTCTGCCATGCATTAAACAGTCCCTTGCGGAGTGGAGGTGAACTTGAAAGAGGGTTCAACTCAGATTTTCGAATGGAACCAAGATCTTTTATTATAAAGGTATTATTTAATAGTCTTGCAAGACATTGATGTACAAAGACGTCGACATGGGACATATGAACCACAGACATGATAGTGCACTTTGACATGAAAATACCAATTCTATTAGCCGTCTTATTTACGCAGGTTGCTAAATAGTTGCCATGCTCGCTGCTTACGTATGGGACCTATCGTGCCTTTGAATACCTAATCCGGTGTGGAAAACTCCAGACTCGTGGTTGCGCGAAAACTATGAATGCTAAGCCTGCTGAAAAGTGCACTAGGTCGTGTCTTCAGAGAAGCAACTTATACACCGGTTCAAGAAGAATGTTATTAATAATTCCGAGCCAGTGAGTCATGAGGTTTTGAGGTAAAGAGTAAGAAGCAAGTAGGTGCTAAACGAGGAGTTGGGGGGTATCGTGAGAGGACAGAGGAACTTAAAGGACAGGCGGAAAGTAGCATTTACTAGACGCAGTAAACAAGCGACACAAAGGTAAAATTTCAAACTCTTTCTTCTGTATTATACAAGTCTGTGTGAAAAATATGGAAGCACTGTAGCATATGGAGGGACGTACCAGTAGAGGACTGAGCAGTAGAGCAATTTAAATGAGCTTTCGGGGCTAGGGCGACGTCTGAAGTATTGGTGAAAATTTGACACTAAACTATGGAGCTGAAGTACGAGAGCGTTCTGAAAAGTAATGCTTTCGAATTTTTTTGCGTGAAAACTCTGAAAGATTATCAAATAAGACTAACGTTATTAACATTCTACATCTTTATCCTTCTTGTCTTCGTATTTATTTCTGGTGACAAACACATTTCTTCCTATGAGAGACTAGTTGTTGATATCGTCACTGACTGACGTTGTTGACAGAGCCACAATCTCACCTCTGCTTGCATCACTTCACCACTATCAAAGTGATGCTGTCAGAGGTGTTCTTTAAGTTTTGTAAACCGATGAAAATCGGATGGAATCAAGTCGGGATTGTATAGACTATAGAGGATGATCGTTGACAGTGAAAAATAAAGCGTCGTATTGTTACAGATGTTGCAACGCCCGTGTGCGGTGCTGCATTGTCATGCTGGAAGAGAGGGTGCTCAATGTGTGTACGAACTCTTCCAATTCGTACTTGTACCTCGATTACAGCACGCTGTTTCTCCTGCACCAACATAGTTACCTTACACACCGCCGTGTTAAACGTCACACTTCGGAGCCCTCTAGCGGCAGACGCGTGAAAATATATGGGCGTGAAGAGTAAAGATGTAGAATGCTGATAACATTTGTTTTATTTTAAAACATTTAAGAAATTTCACATAAAAATTCGGAGGCATTACCTTTCAGCACTCTCTCGTAAATAAAAGTGATTTTGTAGTTCTATTTCTACTTTTTTTGTTCCTTTTCTGTAGTTGGTCTATCCTTTGATTCCATTAGGTGTTGTTGTATGGTTTATTGTGGGCCATTGCTTGTTAATAATCTCTGTATTTTTGCAATTCAACTAATTAGCTGTTGTCCGACACTGAAATACTCAGAGTATCTAGAAAGTTCAATACGTTTGTATCTGTCGTCGCATGCCGTGTTGAAAGTAAAATGAGGCTGACAACGCAATATAGACTCTACGGGATATGGTTTGGTACTTAGTGAGGCATGTGAGTAGTGTTTCAAGAGAAGTTTGTATTGTTTTGAAGGAAATACTGACGCGAAAGAAAAGTCACGTTACGCCACAGATTACATCTAACTATTCTGCTTACAGACCTGCACTAAGCGGCAATTGACTCAGGTATGATACTCCAGCGCGACAGCAACGCTAATGACCAATCGCTACTTGGACACGCTGTCCTTACTTTTAAACATTAACCCTTTCACTGTGCATTTACTCTCAGCGGCTCCCGCCCTGTGCGCGTTATTTTCACCCGGTGCGTATATATACGACTGTAGCAGTCTACCGTTATTATTGAGATAAAAATTAGACGTAAAATCCAGTATTGTCGGTGTAAATCGTTTCCTTGTTCAGAAAGTCTTATTTTGTTCAAAAAAGGTACTTTATTAGGAGAAGAAAATACAAAACATATTACATTAGTTATACTTCAAAATGTGATATCTCTCGAAACAAAAATTACATTTTACACAAATGTATCTTGTGTCACTTCGTTTATCATGTTTTGCACGTACAGTACACTTTCTCTTTGAAGTTCCTGTGATTAGTGAGATAAAGTGGCGCTCGGTTAGGCGTAATGGATTGTCTCCATCAGCCGATCTCCTTCCACGACGTTCCTCTGTTTGCTGTTGATGGTGAATCTCTAGGATATCCTTGATATCTTTCTGTTGAAAATCAGATACTGAAATATTTCCTCCCGTTTGAGTTTTATATAATGCATGCGCATTGAGCAGAGACAGATCCACCAAATGAAAAAATACTTTTTTATACCATTTTACAGTTTTTCGTACACATTCTACTGAACTTAGCATCATGTCGCTCCTGCCGACGGCCCCCATATTTTCAGTTTAGCTTACGATGCAAGCTGCTTTTGTTTTTGGTTCATTCGTGGTTCTGTCAATTTTGTCAGTCGCTGTAATTTCGCTTGTATGAAGAGTTGAAAGCATCCTCACTTCCCGTTTGTCCTGCCACTTCAGACCAGGAAGTTTATTTGTTGACATAAACTCGATCTCGCCTTTTCTACGTTTTTTTTGATAAAGCAGGCATGCCTTTGCGGTTTGTTCTCACAGTTCCACAGGCATTAGTCACTCTGTCGTGCAAATAAGAAAATAACGTTGGGCTAGTGTACCAATTGTCAACATATAATGTGTGACCTTTACCAAGGTAACGTTCAAGTAAAGTGAGAACAATGCTCCAGGTATTCCAACATTTACACCAAAGTCAGTGTCTTTTTTTACGTCTGTTGCTGCACCCACATAAATAATAAAGTCAAGAATATAACCAGTTTCACAATCAAATAACACCAAATCTGTGGCGTTTGGAAGGAATGTACTGCTTGAGGAAGACACGACCTTTGAAGAGAACTAAACTTTCGTCAATGCACAAATTTTTAAAAGGATAGAAAGCACCTGGAAATACTTTAAGTGATCCACAATCCGACGTAATTTCCAGATTTTGTAATCTCCAGGGTCCTTTCTGTTATCAGCAAAATGTAACATTCTAAGTAACAGAAGGTATCTATCTCTCGGCATGATTTGCGCAAACATTGGAGTAGACAGTAACTGATCATTGGTCCAATAACTGTTTTTTTCTCACTGGAGCCATCAGAAAATTTATAGCAAGGGAAAAGTAAACTTCGTCACTGTTTGTGTTTTTCCAGCGTCGCAGTCATGATTTTTCACTGGCATCATTGCAAAGGTGTTCATAATATAAATTACATTGCTCAGCTATGTAGCTCACAATTTTTTGATTATCTTAATAGCACAAACCCTAAAATTCAGTTTGCCATTGAAGTGGAAAAAGATCAGGCTATTTCGTTTCTCGATGTGTTAGTCATGAGACAGACCGATGGCAGTCTAAAACATAAAGTGTTTCGGAAGAGCACACATACTGATAGATACTTACATAAAACTCCAATCATCACCAACAACAAAAAAGAGGTGTAATCAAAAGTTTAGTGGACAGGGCAAAACGGATTTGTACGCCGGAACATCTGGATACGGAACTGAATCATCTGAAACAGGTTTTCGAAAAGAATGGGTACTCAAACAAAGAAATTAATAGAGTTTTAAGACCTAATTACAGCAGGCCAGAGGGCAAGGATGGTACACAACAATGGAAGAACACGATGTCTTTACCTTTCATTAGTAAGGTTACAGATCGAATCGGCAAAATGAAGTGAAACCGATATTCAAACCTACCAGAAAAATAGGACAAGTACTTCGTTCTGTTAAAGATAGAAGGCCACCATTATCATCTAGCGGTGTGTATACAATTCCGTGTACTTGTGGCAAGGTCTATAACGGTACTACGAAAAGAAGAAAGGAGCATAAAAGTCTTCGCCGACTGGGAAAAATAGATAAATCGGCCGTTGCGGAACATGCACTTCAGTCAGGTGACCAGTTCTCTGACACTACAGTTTTAAGTGCTACCACGAACTATTATCCACGACTGTATAGGGAGGCTATTGAAATTTATAAACATGAATATAATTTTAATAGAAAAGAAGAAGTCTTGAAATTAAGCGAGATATGGACAGTGGAGTTACAGAATCGATAAGTGATTTTTATCTATGACGGACTATTATCGATAGTTTCATTTTATCTTTAACTAGTTTTCTCTCTGCTACTATGTGCAAGCTAGACCACGCCCACTTTCCTCGGTATTTAGGCCGCTCTCCGACGCCCGACTCGTCAGTCGGCAGGACTCAACAGGACCAACCATACCTCTGAGGATGTCCAACGTAGTATTGGACGAAACGTTAGGAATAGAAGAATTCCATGGGCCTCGGCCATATAACACGGAAGAATTATCAACAACAGTACCATATGGTCGTGAAAGCGTTCATTGTATGATTAATCATAGCTAACTCTTGGTTCAAGAATCATGAAAGGAGGTTGTATACATGGAAGAAGCCTGGAGATTCTAGAAGGTATCTTATAGATTTTATAATGGTAAGACAGATATTCAGGAACCAGGTTTTAAATTGTAAGACATTTCCAGGGGCAGATGTGGACATTGACCACAATCTATTGATTATGAACTGTAGATTAAAACTGAAGAAACTGCGAAAAGGTGGGAATTTAAGGAGATAGGACCTGGATAAACTGAAAGAACCAGAGGTTGTAGAGAGCTTCAGGGAGAGCATTAGGGAACGACTGACAAGAATGGGGGAAGAAATACAGTAGAAGAAGAATGGGTAGCTTTGAGAGACGAAATAGTGAAGGTAGCAGAGGATCAGACAGGTAAAAAGACGAGGGCTAGTAGAAATCCTTCGGTAACAGAAGAGATATTGAATTTAATTGATGAAAGAGGAAAATATAAAAATGCCTTAAATGAACCAGACAAAAAGGAATACAAACGTCTAAAAAATGAGATCGACAGGAAGTGCAAAATGGCTAAGCAGGGATGGGTATAGGACAAATGTAAGGATGTAGAGGCACATATTACTAGGGGTAAGATAGATACTGCCTATAGGAAAATTAAAGAGAGCTTTGGAGAAAAGAGAACCACTTGCATGACTATCAAGAGCTCAGCTGGAAACCCGGTTCTAAGCAAAGAAGGGAAAGCAGAAAGGTGGAAAGAGTATATAGAGGGTCTATACAAGGTCGATGTTCTTGAGGACAAATTATAGAAATGGATGTAGATGAAGATGATATAGGAGATATGATACTGCGTGAAGAGTTTGACAGAGCACTGAAAGACCTACGTCGGAACAAGACCCTGGGAGTAGACAACATTTGAAACGTCCCCTTTCCCTTTTTCGAAGAATGTGGATCAGAAAATACTTATTTAATAAATCTGTTGACAGAAAGTGTTCAAATTAGCAGATGCATTTAAGTTTTTATAAAACCAATGCTGCAACACAGCTGGAAACCAGATATTAAACAAAATGAGCAATCTCTTAACTACAAAGACAATAGATGTAAAATGTTTCTAATCATTTCATAAGGCATTTTAGTAAATATCATAAATTACGAGCTCCACAGTATGCTTTCAACAAGGAAATGTCAATAGCGAGGACAATGGCCTCCCCTTTCTTTTATTCTACCTGTGCTTCTGATGAGGCACTCACTAATGACTTGTTCTCCCGGCGTCTGACACAGCTGCGTGCCCACGACGCATTACGTGCAGCTGGTCACTTAACTTTCTTACGGAAATATTTACGACAGCAGTTTCCGCTACTGTGACAGTCTCGTATACAAAATTTCACGGGTCGAGAATTTGCGTTGCAAATGTGTAGAAACAAAACCCTATAAATATAAGTGTCCAAATAAAATATTCGTCAGCATTGTGATACAGTCACGCATTTACACACATTTCATAACTCTTAAAGTACGCTTCTTGGTTTCCAACATACTTCTTATTCCTCATATACGGTAGCATCATCTTATTGATCATAAACATATCTCAACAGCATAGTACACATCGTCGTCGTAATAATATCATAACATCTCAGTCAATTCTCAAAATCGTCGTAGCTTCCTCCAATAATTTCAAAACCTAAAAGAAAATTCTCTGCTCATTTCAATAGTGTCATCTACCTCAAACGTACTTTAAAATCATGCTCCCTTACCAAATACATCATTCAAAGCTCTCATAGTATCACAATGATTCCGAAAAAATATGAACAGTTTACAAAGTACAGACAAAATACCGTTTCATAAGTGTGAAGTTACCCAACTGTGTATTTCGTAAACGTGTGTCACTGATGTAGAAAAAAAATGTTTATCTCTCAGTTAAATGATCAGATAGCTGTGTAATTTGTGTGTTAGAGAAATATGGTACTGATGTGTAAAGTTGTATAAGCAAATACCATATTAGCTATGGTTCCTTGTGGTTGCCACACACATGGTACACAAAGTAAGCGTGTACCCCCCCTGAGGATTAATGTAATTATAACCTCAGGTGTTACAGATTACAGCAATGGAATGAAATGTATCACGGAAAACTTTCTTTGTAATTCAAAAATCTTTAAAAATAAATGTTTTAAGTACAAAATTAATCACTCAACTACGTGTACTGTAGCGCTAAATGTGCGTCTTGTTGCAACATAATCTGTGTGGAAGTGTCGTAGTTATCGTCCTCCGAAAGCTAAGTTCTGCAGAAGTCAATGTACTTACCTCATAATACACAAAAGTGAAATGCTTTGCGTATAAATGTCTTAGTTATTACGCTTATTGCCGTGATGAGGAAAGTACTGTGCTGTAACGTATTGTTGTGCTACGGAAAAGGCAGTCTCATTGTAGCTATACCACAAAAGTTACTACTAAAACCTGTTTTACTTTCCAGAATAAAACAGAAAACTGTGCAGATATAAAACAGAAACACTGCAAAAGCAACATTGTAAATTGTCACTCATTAGTAGCGTCGTGATAAAATCGTGTAGCTGTCACATAAACTAACCACTGTGCCATCTGGTATCTCACTGAAAGTACTTTAAATCCAGAATATATTTTCAAGTAAACCAAAATGTTGCATTAAAATCTCATTAGCAGTACCAGTATGGGTCCTAAGTACGTAAGCCTGATAGTCGTTACGTAATCGTGCAACTAACAAGCAAGAATGTACAAATACAACACTGTGTCATCTGTTCACTATAACAATGCATTCGTAATTTCTGTTTAAAAATGTTCCCTAGGTTCTAGACTGGATATTTAACTTCAAACATTGTTGCATGTTAACAGTTTCTTAAGTCTGACAAAGCATACTAGAAATGTGAAGTGAAAAGTTTTATGGCAAAGATAAAGTTAAAAAGCAGATTATCTTTCAATAAACGGTTTTACATGTGAAATGTGGTGTAAACCTTTACTCTTCCTAGTACGCAGAGTTTCAACTTCAACGCAATTATCGTGGTATACGTCGTTAAACAATACTGGAATTTTTCTTCAGGTTAGCGTCTATGTCATTTTTCTCTGAGCCAGCCGGCGCAAGCGGCCGCCTGCGGAGCGAGTCATTGTCTGTCCCTTTGTTGGCGCGCATCGTTATTGGGATTAGGAGACCTAACTTCTACAAATTCACGTTGTCGAAAGTGCCCTGCTCTGTTTGAATCCCGCCAGTTTTGATGCAATTCAGGTCTGTCGTTACGAATATATCGTCTGTCGTCATGTCGGTAGATTCCGTAGTTTCTTCCTTGTCCGTCACGTGGTGGAGAGTTTCTCCCTGAATCGTAACTGTGCGCCGAACTGTTGCGTCTGAAGTTATTCTGCCTCCCTTGATAATACTTGTTTTGGTTCCCATATTGTCTGTTTCTCTGATTGTCTCTGTGATAGTCATTACTACGGAAATGCGATCTTTCTCTGTAATTATTTTTACTCTGCCAACGGTTATCATACGGGTGGTGTCTGTTTTGGTCGCGATTTACGTTGTAAGAATAGCCTTGTCGTGTCCAGTTATTGTTTCTGTCGTCACGGAATTGTGACAGATGTGACCTGTAGTGATTGTGTTCCTGTTTTCGCATCCCGCGACTGTCTGTGTCAATTTCTAATTCTTGTAACAGTCCCTGAAAAGCTTCAATGTCGTCTTTGCAACGTCCTGCCAAAATAATATGTCGTAAATGTTCAGGCAGTTTGATTAAGCAAATGCGGATAAGTTCTGACGGGCTGTATGGGTTTGACAGGTATTGATTCTTGTGCAACATGTCTTCAAAATATTTCACAAGACTGGAAAATTCAGATTGTTCGAAATGTTTCATCATTATGATGCTATGTTTTACGCGGTCTTGTGTGGCTTGAGACCAATATGCTGAGAGGAAGGCATGGTAAAATTCTCCTTCACTGTGGCAATCGTGAATGACCGATCGCATTCTTACAGCTGGTTCATTCTCTAAGTAGCCACACATAAATTCTAACCTGTGCTCCAATGACCAGTTGGGAGGGAAACAATGAGAGAATTGATGGAGCCACGCTTGTGGATGAATGTCGTTGGCAGAATTCTTAAACGTTTTGAATTTACGTGTAGTAATGAACAGCTTATAGTCAAAATCATCGTGTCGGCGAGTAGCATCTCGGTCATAGTTACGTCGTGTCGGCGGTTCCATCTCAAAATTCGGTGTACCTTGCCAATTTCTTTCATAATTACCGAAATGCCCTGTGTTATTATTTTGTGGCTTTTGCGTATTTCTAAGTTCCTCTTCCCGTGTTGGAGCGCGAGTGTCCTCTGAAATACGTAATTCTTGTATTACCTGTGTCAGCTGATCTTGTACTTCCCGGATTTCTCTTTGGTGTTGTGTGTCAATTTGATTCAGATTTTGTTTCAGTTTCCTAATTTGTTCGCTCTGTTCTGTGTCATTAAAGACTACCGGTTTTGCGTCATTCAGATTATCATCTACCTTCGTAGATAAATTATTTAGCTGATCCGAAAGTTCAACTACTTTCTCTGATAATGAACACATTTCCTCAGTGTGTTTTTCTGAACCAAGCTTCAGAGTGTCCATTTGTGTTGAAATCGAATCTACTGTGTCCTTTAAGTTTTCCTGAGTTTTTGCAAGTTGCGTAACCGAATCGGTAGATGCAACTGAGTCAATTTTAGCCCACAAGGTCTCATGATTTTCATGAACAATGGTTTGCAGTTCTTTTATGTCTGCTTCGTGATTCTGTAATGCATTTTCATGCCGCGAAAAAATAGGTTGAAAATGCTCACAAATTTGTGTTTTTACGTCATTACACACTTTCTGACATTTCGATTCAATGTTATGTAACTCAGCAGTTAAATCTTCACGCGTTTGTTCAAGAGTTTGTTCCAATGAGTCTAACTTTTGAAGCTGTTGCTGTGTTTGTCTCTGATTTTGTTCCAGTGTGTCTAACTTTTGAAGCTTTTGCTGTGTTTGTCTCTGATTTTGTTCCATTTGTTGCATTAATTGCAATAATAATGTATTAGTGTCTGGAATCTGTTTCTCTACGCTTTTCGGCAGTGCATTTGCACCGGCAACATTCACATTTTGACAAGCAGAAAATGTGTCTTGACTTATTTGAGAAAACGGTGATGACCCAAAACCTGAATCTACAGTATTTGCGAAATTGTGTCCTGTCATTTCGGATTCCTGAGGCGAGCTATTGCCGACCGGTCGATCGATAATGCTTCCCTCTTCACTAATTGTTTCACTGTCCATGCCATTGTTTGACGCCCGCTCCATTTCCCTGTGCACAGTTACCAAATTACTACTTTGAACATTAGTAAATTCATTACTCGGCGGCGCTGATAAGCTACGCTCGTCATCACTATTATTTCTCAGTTTAGTTTGGAGCCTAGTGTTACGTTTTTCACACGCCATTATTGTCACAGTATTTCACACGACAACACAGAAAAACACAATTTGAAGATCAAAAATAAGAGAACACATTAACATAGCACTGAAAATAATATCTAGTTAATTGCAAGCGCAGCTGCGAAATACTTGCTGCAAATCTACATGCATGCCACAACTGTTATACTGTACAACAATGAAAGGCTACAACTACAAAGGAGATTCTCTCTACAATTACGCGCTAGCAATAAACAAAAGCTACACTAAATACACAAACTACAAGAAAAAAATCAGAAGATTCCAGTGAGGTATCCTCGGCTAAGGGTCGACATATGAAACGTACCCCTTTGAACAATTATACATGACTGAGCTTAACCTGACACACAATATTTTTAGCGCAACGCAATCTGACTTTCAAAATTCCCTACTAAAGAATGGCCCTGACAAACATTAAACTATACCTTTCACAAATCACTTACCTCACAAAAATCTTCGCTGCTCAAGCTACTGCAATAGAGCGAGCGCCACTACTGCCAGCTAAATAAAAGATTCAAACTACTGAAGGCACTAACTACTGATAGGGATAGTTAGCGAATGAAAGATATTAACAGAGAGCAAACAATGTATTTACCTTAATATCATCACAAGTCATAATATATATCAGTTCATGACAAATTACAAATCTCCGCCATCTCTCTCCCCACATCCACCACTGCTGGCGGCTCACCTCCAACTGCGCAACGCTACGCGCTGTTCACAGCCAGCTGCCGCTGCCCAACACTACAATGGCAGACAACAATGCAAACTAGCCACAGACTGCACACAGCACAGCCAGTGATTTTCATATTGAGCGCTACGTAACGTTGCCAATAAGAAAACATAAACAGCCTACTTACACATTCCATTACAACTACTGACAGCCTTGGGAGAGCCAGGCCTAACAAAACTCTACCATCTGGTGAGCAAGATGTTTGAGGCAGGCGAAATACCCACAGACTTCAAGAAGAGTATAATAATTCCAATCCCAAAGAAAGCAGGTGTTGACAGATGTGAAAATTATCTAAGTTTAATAAGCCACGGCTGCAAAATACTAACACGAATTCTTTACAGACGAATGGAAAAACAGGTAGAAGCCGACCTCGGGGAAGATAAGTTTGGATTCGGTAGAAATGTTGGAACACGTGAGGTAATACTGAAACGCTGACCCTACGACTTAGCTTAGAAAATAGATTAAGGAAAGGCAAACCTACGTTTCTAGTATTTGTAGACTTAGAGAAAGCCCTTGACAATGTTGACTGGAATACGCTCTTTCAAATGCTGAAGGTGGCAGGGGTAAAATGCAGGGAGCGAAAGGCTATTTACGAATTGTACAGAAACCAGACGGCAGTTACAAGAGTCCAGGGGCATGTAAGGGAAGCAGTGGTTGGGAAGGGAGTGAGACAGGGTTGTAGCCTCTCCCCGATGTTATTCAATCTGTATATTGAGCAAGCAGTAAAGGAAACAAAAGAAAAATCTGGAGTAGGAATTAAAATCCATGGAGAAGAAATAGAAACTTTGATGTTCGCTGATGACATTGTAATTCTGTCAGAGACAGCAAAGGACCTGGAAGAGCAGCTGAACGGAATGGACAGTGTCTTGTGAGGAAGATATAAGATGAACATCAACAAAAGCAAAACGAGAATAATGGAATGTAGTCGAATTAAATTGGGTGATGCTGAGGGAATTAGATTAGGAAATGAGACACTTAAAGTAGTAGAGTTTTGATTTTTTGGGAGCAAAATGACTGATGATGGTCTAAGTAGAGAGGTTATAAAATGTAGACTGGCAATGGCAAGGAAAGCGTTTCTGAAGAAGAGAAATTTGTTAACATCGGGTATAGATTTAAGTGTCAGGAAGCTGTTTCTGGAAGTATTTGTATGGAGTGTAGCCATGTATGAAAGTGTAACGAGGATGGTCAATAGTTTAGACAAGAAGAGAACAGAAGCTTTCGAAATGTGGTGCTACAGAAGAATGCTGAAGATTAGATGGGTAGATCGCATAACTAATGAGGAGGTATTGAGTAGAATTGGAGACAAGAGAAATTTGTGGCACAACTTGACTAGAAGAAGGGATCGGTTGGTGGGGCATATTCTGAGGCATCAAGGGATCACCAACTTAGTATTGGAGGGCACCATCGAGGGTAAAAATTGTAGAGGGAGACCAAGAGATGAATACACTAAACAGATTCAGAAGGATGTAGGTTGTAGTAGGTACTGGGATATGAAGAACCTTGCAGAGGATAGAGTAGCATGGAGAGCTGCATCAAACCAGTCTCTGGGCTGAAGACCACAACAACAACTGTTTATACATAAAACGTACTGTCCCAGTTGCTTGATTCTGTGTGAAGATCACATACTGATGACCATCCCAATTCGACGTATTTACATTTTTCCATTTTGATCTTTGCTTCTCCTTCTTCGGAAACCGAATCCAAATTGCGTATAGTGAATGAAATATTTCTAACGGTACGGCCGGGTCCTTTTCAAAAGAACCATCCAGGCATTTGGCTGGAGCAATTTAGGGAAATCACGTAAAACCAAAATCTGGATGAGCGGACGGAAAATGGACAATCATCCTCCCGCGAGTGTGCTAACCACTGCGCAATCTCGTATGTGAGTGGTGTCGTGAATGGGAAGCATGGACTGTTGACGCCGCATTGCGCTCAGTTATGAATCGCATTTCTGCACTACTCCATAGACCATCGTCGGTGAATAAGAAGGCGACCTAGGGACGGGCCTACTTTTTGCTGCTGTGGGAAACCGTCGGATATGACTTCAGGTCATGGCTGGTAGTGACTGAGGGAACTCTGACTGTACATAATGGACATTCTGCGTCCTCATGTGTTAAATCTTACGCGACATCACAGTGCTGCTATTTTTCAAGACAGTGCTCGCCGTATGTGGCGTTTATCTCTCTGAACTGTCTGTGTGAAGCCGAGGTACTACGGTGGCCAGCAAAGTCTCCACATCCGTCCACGATAGACCACGTCTGGGAGCAGCTCGGAAGTCAGGTGTATCGTAGTGTCAGTATCCATGGTATCAAGAACCAATTGCCGCTGTCATATGCCAGCTTGCCTTAGGAGAGGATTCAATAGCATTATGCCACTATTCCCAACTAAACCAGTGTATGCATCCAGTGCTGACGGAATGCAGCGCCGCAATGATACACAGGTTGATACTGCCAAGTTATCTGTAAATTTGACTCAATATTGTAAGCACTAGGAGAAACCACACACCCTCTCAACCCATTTCATTCACTGCGTCTCTCCTGAATACTTCAATCTTTTTGTCGG
Source organism: Schistocerca americana (assembly GCF_021461395.2). Classification (NCBI taxonomy): domain Eukaryota; kingdom Metazoa; phylum Arthropoda; class Insecta; order Orthoptera; family Acrididae; genus Schistocerca; species Schistocerca americana. The sequence continues at coordinate 219,140,365 of NC_060119.1, forward strand.
ACAATGTATTTACGAAAACTCGTAGGCCAGTTTAGTGCGTGTGGTCTTTTTTATAGCAGGCTTGTGACTCTATAAACTAACAAGTAGGAACAACAGGGTTACTTCCAACGATGGAGCACCTATGACGCTGAGCTTCCAAAGAAGGAGGTTTCTGGTTAACCGACGCATTAAAAACTGGGTCGTTAGAGATATGCTTGGATTGCATGAGAATGGGGTCGGATATCGGCCGATTTAGAGAGACAACGGAAACGGAAGACGGACTGGGGCTGTGAACACAGCTTTTTCAAGTGCGAGTTCAAAGTTGTCACTGCACAACCTCGCTCAATGGGGAATCCTGTAGCAATCAGAGAGTGCAGATCCTATTGGTGAGGACGTTGTGACATCATAGAGGCAGCTGTCATATCCCTCACTTGTACTAGTAGACTGAAGCCAAGTGTTCTACTTGAGAAGACCCTTATTTTCTTTAGGTAGCAAGGAGACACGCCAGGCACTAAGACCTGTGACTGGAAAAGACAAGTGGAAAAGATAGGAAAACAGGGGTACGAGTTTTCGTGATTGCCACCGGCAGATATATACTATCAAACTTCACTCTCCACTCTCAGACTACACACAGTCTAACTGACCCCAGGTGATTGCTGGAAAGCTTCTGCCCTGGCGTGTGGTCATGGACAACTTCTGCTTGAGCCTGTGTAGTTACGGAATGATCTTCTGCCTTATAATTTAGACAGGTATACAGATTTATGTTTAATTTTCTGCTTTGTTGGATTAAAAATTTGTTTTTAGATATAAGTTTCATGGCCATTTGGTTTAGATTACAGAAAGTGGAGAGCACTTAATATTTTTTGATCCAAGTACGACAGCTTCACTCTAAGTGCGGATCTGAATCAAGCATTACTCAGGATCACAAATTATAGTGAATTTGGTCCTTCTGACTTTGTTCGTACAGACTGAATGTTCATAAACTTGTAATCTGGTCGTTTGAAAGTTTAAATATAGGATTTTGTAGGAAAGAACGCATAACATCGTCCTTATTAAAGCAAATTTGTACAGGTATCTTGCCATAGTTATTTCTGCTTAGGGCAGGATTAATCGTATTTATCCCACCAGCCATCAGAGCAGTGACTGTAGAAATAGACCCGTCATGCAGTACATGAGACGAGTCATAACACCATCAGATGCAGCCACGACAACACAGCACAAGTATTCGATATGACAAAGTACAACTCAGCTCCGGCAATGTAGAAAATCTCGGCGTTAACTCCTTGCTCAGCTCTCGTCATGGTTCAGTTGGTCGTTAGACTTGCATACCAAATTTAATACTGTAATGTACATTCATTGCCGGCCGCTGTGGCCGAGTGGTTCTAGGTGCTTCAGTCTGGAACTGCGCTGCTGCTGCGGTCGCAGGTTCGAACACTGTCTCGGGCGTGGATGTGTGTGATGTCCTTAGGTTAGTTAGGTTTAAGAAGTTCTAAGTCTATGGCACTGATGACCTCAGATGTTACGTCCCATAGTGCTTAGAGCCATTTTAACCATTTTTTGTACATTCATTGTTGATTACGAAAGGCGTATTCTTTCGTCAATGAGCAGTAGAAAAACTGTCAAATCGCTACAGTCCTTTTCCCTTCTATTAAAAACATTTAGCAAGCAAATAATTAAATTAATTTAGTTTTTGTGAAATTACTCTTGCTTACACAATGAGGTTACATAGGTGATGAGATACCTCCTAATATCGTGTCGGACCTCCTTTCACCAGGCACAGTGCAGCAGTTCGATGTGACATGGACTCAACAAGTCGTTGTAAGTCCCCTGTAGAAATATAGAGCCAACCTGCCTCTGCAGCCGTACAAAATTACGAAAATGTTGCCGGTGCAGGATGTTGTGCACAAACTAAACTCTCGTTTACCTCCCATAAATATTCAATAGGACTCATGCTGGGCGACCTGGGTAGCCAAATCACTCGCTCGAATTTTTTAGAACATTCTTCAACCCAATCATAACAGTTGAGGCCTGGTGACATGGCGCATTGTCGTCTATTAAAATTCCATCGTTCTTTGAGGGCATGAAGTCCACAAATGGCTATAGATGGCCTCCAACATAAACATTTCCAGTCAATGATCGGTCCAGTCTGACCAGAGGGCCCAGTCCATTACATGTAAACACGTCCTGCACACTTATGGAGCTTCGTGGGGTCTACGTCATACTCGAAGCCTAACATGATCTCTTACCAAGTAAATAGAGGCCCATCTGACAAGGCCACGGTTTTCCAGTCTAGGGTCCAATCAATATGGTCACTAGCCCAGGAGAGGCGCCGCTATGTGCTGTAAGCAAAGGCACTCGCGTCGGTCCTCTGCTACCATAGCCCATTAACCCCAAAATTACGCCGCACAGTCCTCACGCGTATGTTCATTGTAAGTCCCACATTGAGTCCTGCGGTTATTTTACGTAGTGTTGATTGTCTGTTAGCACTGACCACAGCTGTCGGTCGAAAAGTGGAGGCCGTCGGCTACTGCGCAGTTCCTGATGGGACGTAATTCCTGAATTTTCTATTCTCAACAGACTCTTGACACGGTGGACCTGGGAATACTGAATTCCCTAACGATTTCCGAAAGGGAACGTCCTATGCAACTACTAATCCGCGTTCAAAGTCTGTTAATTCCCGTCGTGCGGCCATAATCACGTTGGAAACTTTTTCACATGAATTACCTCAGTACAACTGACATCTCCGCCAACGCACTGCCCTTTTATACAGGGCTATTACAAATGATTGAAGCGATTTCATAAATTCACTGTAGCTCCATTCATTGACATATGGTCACGACACACTACAGAAACGTAGAAAAACTCATAAAGTTTTGTTCGGCTGAAGCCGCACTTCAGGTTTCTGCCGCCAGAGCGCTCGAGAGCGAAGTGAGACAAAATGGTGACAGGAGCAGAGAAAGCGTATGTCGTGCTTGAAATGCACTCACATCAGTCAGTCATAACAGTGCAACGACACTTCAGGACAAAGTTCAACAAAGATCCACCATATGCTAACTCCATTCGGCGATGGTATGCGCAGTTTAAAGCTTCTGGATGCCTCTGTAAGGGGAAATCAACGGGTCGGCCTGCAGTGAGCGAAGAAACCGTTGAAAGCGTGCGGGCAAGTTTCACGCGTAGCCCACGGAAGTCGACGAATAAAGCAAGCAGGGAGCTAAATGTACCACAGCCGACGGTTTGGAAAATCTTACGGAAAAGGCTAAAGCAGAAGCCTTGCCGTTTACAATTGCTACAAGCCCTGACACCCGATAACAAAGTCAAACGCTTTGAATTTTCGGCGCGGTTGCAACAGCTCATGGAAGAGGATGCGTTCAGTGCGAAACTTGTTTTCAGTGATGAAGCAACATTTTTTCTTAATGGTGAAGTGAACAGACACAATGTGCGAATCTGGGCGGTAGAGAATCCTCACGCATTCATGCAGCAAATTAGCAATTCACCAAAAGTTAACGTGTTTTGTGCAATCTCACGGTTTAAAGTTTACGGCCCCTTTTTCTTCTGCGAAAAAAACGTTACAGGACACGTGTATCTGGACATGCTGGAAAAATGGCTCATGCCACAACTGGAGACCGACAGCGCCGACTTCATCTTTCAACAGGATGGTGCTCCACCGCACTTCCATCATGATGTTTGGCATTTCTTAAACAGGAGATTGGAAAACCGATGGATCGGTCGTGGTGGAGATCATGATCAGCAATTCATGTCACGGCCTCCACGCTCTCCCGGCTTAACTCCATGCGATTTCTTTCTGTGGAGTTATGTGAAAGATTCAGTGTTTAAACCTCCTCTACCAACAAACGTGCCAGAACTGCGAGCTCGCATCAACGATGCTTTCGAACTCATTGATGGGGACATGCTGCGCCGAGTGTGGGAGGAACTTGATTATCGGCTCGATGTCTGCCGAATCACTAAAGGGGCACATATCGAACATTTGTGAATGCCTAAAAAAACTTTTTGAGTTTTTGTATGTGTGTGCAAAGCATTGTGAAAATATCTCAAATAATAAAGTTATTGTAGAGCTGTGAAATCGCTTCAATCATTTGTAATAACCCTGTACTTAGTGTACGTGATGCTACCGCGATCTGTATTTGTGCATATCGCTATCTCACGACTTCTGTCATCTCAGTGTATGCAACAATGTATCAGCATTTTGCTGAAATATGTTCAACGTTGCTTTTGTTTGTTTTTTCAAATAAATGAAACTGCTTCAATATACCACCTTTCTTTCAGTTTGTATTTCTTTCTTTCTTTCGGTATTTGTCACGCGCCAATGCGGGGTCGGCTGTGGTATTGCAGATCTGGCAGTGATAGTTGCAAAGGGTGGCCGGATGGCCTTCCTGACGCCACCCCAAAACCTACAGGACGTAAGTAGTGTACCCCAGCTGTCTGCGTCTAGTTTAAGCCATGGAATAGGGCGAACGACTGAAAATGTCTGCGAGTCGTGTAACGAAGGCGGAACGAGGGGACCAGCCCGGTATTTACCTAGCTGGACGTGGAAAACAGCCTAAAAACCACATCTAGGCTGGCCAGCTTATCAGTCCTCGTCGTCAATCCTCCGGGCGGATTCGATCCGTGGCCGCCGCGCCTACGTAAGTCCAGGAAGCAGCGCATTAGCGCTCTCGGCTACCCTGGCGGGTCTTCAGTTTGTATTTGTATATAATTTTTAAGTGGGAGAGCCACTGACTCAGTTTCAGACAATTATTTTAGTCATATGCGCAAATTCTTCAGTAAATTTGTAAAAAGGGATTATTCATAAGTCAAGATTCCCAACATTGAATTGAATGTCACAGGGTTAACTAACTTTTCACGGTATTCAGTATCCGTTGTGAAATTTTGTTAGACATTTAACTTGAGGGGAGTAGTGTGGCGTTTTACACACACATACAAAATTCGAAGTGCCTCAAATACACTACCCACGAAAGTGGTCTTGCGACGGGTTGAACAAAAACACGGAAACACCTAAAACGCATTAACATGCCTATTATGGTGTAGAAAACCCGTCGGCATTCATACAGCCTCGAGAAGTCTCTAAACGGATAAATACCGGTCCTGGATGGATTTCAAGGGAATTTTATGCCATTATTCATGCAACGTAGTGGCAAATTACGTTAACGATAATGGAGGTGGATAGCAATCACGCTCCCTTCTTTCCGAAGTAGACCACAAAGGCTCAATAATAGTGATGTACACAGATGAGCCAATCCGTTATGACCAGTGCCCAACCCGACGCTGGATGCCGCATGGTGGCGTTGTGGGCACGTGAGACGGTAACAAAAGTATGAACGCGGAGCAAACACGGTCGGGGCACCCGAGCGAAGATATGGCCTGCAAATTGGGAAATCCGTTTAGATAACTGACTTTGACAAAGGGCAAATTATTATTACGCCGAGCCTGTGAACGAGTATCTCGAAAACGGCGGAACTGGTCGAATGTGTACGTGCTACTGTCGTGAGCATCTAGGGGAACAAGTAGGATAGTGAAACTACCACTAGGCGCTAAATGGTTGGACGTCCAAGACTGCTCAGAGGACGTGGGATTCGGAGGCTTGTCTGCTGTGTAAAGCAGGACAGATGGTGATCTGTGGCATCTCTGCCGAAAGAGCACAGTGCTGGTGCACTCACAAGTCTTTCGGAGCACACCGATCATCGTACATTGTTGAACAAGGAGCTTCGGAGCAGACCACCGCTACGTGTTCACATGTTGACCCAAAGATATCGTCAATTACGGTTGCAGTGGGCACGGGACCAACGGGATTCGACCGTCGATAAATGGAAACGTGTCAGGTCTTCGGGTGAACCACATTTTTGCTGCACTAGGTCGCTGATTGTCTCGTCAAACGCCATCATCGAGGTGAACGGCGGCTCGAATCGTGCAGCGTGCCACGGACGCGGGCTGGTGGGAGCAGTATTACGCTGTGGGAGACATTCTCCTACCCTTGTATGGGGCCTGTGGTAGTATTCGAAACGCTGAGAGCTATGAATCATCTGCAACCCTTCATGTTTGGTGTCATTCCCGACAGCGATGTCATCATTGTTCCTGTTTCGGATCCAGAACCGTGCTATATTTGTTTCGGAAACATTATAGTCAGCTCATTTTGATGTCTCGGTGACCAAATAGCCTAATGTAAATGCTACGGAACCCTTCTGAGTCGCTATCGGATGCCACCGCATAAGCTAATCGCTGGCCCGTTATTTACGTGAATTGCATGACCTGTGCGTAATCTATCGCCAAATACCTTCACAAACCTACCACCAAACTGTCGGAATCCCGATAAGCAGAATTAGTGATGCATTTCATTCTAAAGACGGTAAACAAGCTATTAAGCATGTGGTCATAAAGTTTTGGGTCTTCAGTGTATGGTGACTGCAGTAGCCAGGGGAGATGCGAAAATTTATCCCCGTGCTCACAAAACCAGTCGTGGATGATGCATGCTGTGTGAACAAGGGTCCTGTCCTCTTGGAACGCAGCATCACCATTGGGGAACGAACTCTGACCATGGGATGGACCTGGTCAGCCAAAATGGTGACATAATGCGTGACAGTATAGAAACTCCGCAGGGTAACCATGAGCCCTATGGAGTACTACGGTATGGCTGCCCAGGTGATAACCTAACACCCGCAGTATTTGACTCTTGGGACATAAACTCAATCATGAGTTTCTTCCGTTCTCCACAGGTTTTACGGGTTCGGTACCACGTTTTTCTGTTATGGGCTTTTGCATCACTGGTTCAAATGGTTCAAATGGCTCTGAGCACTATGGGACTTAACATCTGTGGTCATCAGTCCCCTAGAATTTAGAACTACTTAAACCTAACTAACCTAAGGACATCACAAACATCCATGCCCGAGGCAGGATTCGAACCTGCGACCGTAGCAGTCGCGCGGTTCCGGACTGAGCGCCTAGAACCACTAGACCACCGCGTCCGGCTGCATCACTGGTGAACAGTCTCGGAAATCCAGCTTGGCCTGCAATTCCCTGCTTATGGTGCTCCCTTTGTGTTGTTTTTTTGGTGCTGACAGGTTTCGTGTGTGAGACATCCAGTTGTGCAGTGAGTTTTGCAGCTGCCGTGTTCTAATTTTTCGTCACAGTCTTCTTCAATGACCGTCTCTCACGATCACTAAACACACAATTTCGACCTCTTTGTTACTTAGCGGATGATGATCTTACGTTTCCCTGCATGCGGTATAAATCTTCGATACAGTGCCTCTTGAAACATCAAACTCTTCAGCGATCTTGGTTGCGGAAGCACTCACTATACGGGCACTAACAATATTTACCTATGATCTAATTCAGGTAGTTCCGACATAGTGTACTCACAACTACACCAAATCCTGTTCCTATCACGACTGAGACTTGCATTGAGGACATCGCAGATGTGCTATTCGAGGTCAAGTACAACACCGCAAACTACAGACCGGCTAGCGTCTGTATTTATGTTCACAAATGGATTTTTCGCGGTGTTTCCATATTTTTGTCTAAAGCCTGTAAATGCAGACGGAGCTGCAGTGAGCTTGAAGGGCCGGCCGTTGTGGCCGAGCGGTTCTACGCGCTTCAGTCTGGAACCGCGCGACCGCTACGGTCGCAGGTTCGAATCCTGCCTCGGGCATGGATATGTGTGATGTCCTTAGGTTAGTTAGGTTTAAGTAGTTCTAAGTTCTAGGGGACTGATGCCCTCAGATTTTGTCCCATAGTACTCAGAGCCATTTTTTTTTAGCTTGAAGGAAACTGTACAAAGAACAACCAAGTCATGGAAACCATTTGACGGATTTGTTTATGTAGTACTGTTGATAATAATGACTGGATAAGAAAGAAAGAGAAATCACGTTGAGTATTGATAAACTGAACAGTTTTTCCAAATTAAGTGACCAGCGTGCCTGAAATAGAAACTTTACAAGGGGGTGGGTATTATCAATTATGAGTTAAGATATTGAGAAGTGGACTTTTAACGTAAAAACAGCTGGATTATTGCTTAGAGACCAATGAGGAAATACATGCTGGGAATTAAGAGGAAACACAACAAAATAAATAAATGGGGTGGTGAGACAGGGAACCTATCAGAGTGGATAACCTGGATGTGACAGCAGCTATACTTAAAAGAAAGAAGGGTGGATTATGTGGAGTGACAGATGGTTCCCGGCATAACGAACTTATTTGTTGGATATCGTTACTCAAGAAAATCCCAATACGACGACTTAAGGAAAACTGGATGGCTGATTAGAAGACACGAAAAAGTGGGATGAAGACGTGTAGCTCAAGAACATAACACAGGGAAAATCTGGAGGAGTCTTTAATCCAGCGACGACATCGAACTGATGATGATTACGATGATGATGATGATGATGATGATAATGATCTCGTTGGGAATATGTACTTTCTAGGAGAAATCTCGATCCACAGCGATATTTGCAGCCAGTTTACATCATTGAGTGACCTTCATGGATGCCGAACTTGCAGATATAAATTATTGTTGCCAAACCAGCTGACCACACCGTTTTGTATTTTATCTGCCTCCAAAATAACTATGACTTTTGTAAATCGTGCTTCGACGCTATTCGACCAAGTCAGAGACTCTGTCTGCTCTCAGTCAGCGACGTGCTACTGTTCTGAGTCAACTGAATCGTATTCTGGAGGACGCAGGTTCAAATCAACGTCCGGCCATCGAGCTTTAGATTTTCTGTGATTCTCTGCCCTCAAAGCGAATACTGGAAGGGATTTTTTGATAGCGCACTACTGAATTCCTTTCCTATCCTTTCCAGTACGAGCGTCGACGGGACTTCAAATCGCATCTTCATTCCCCTTCGCATCTACTCTCACTCTCGCGCCACCATCTATTTCCTCCTCTTAAGTGTACACTCTGTGCAGATTCAATATTATTGTCAGTAACTTTATTTTTTGTGTATATGAGGAATGAAGCGACGAATGAAAATCTGTATCAAAATGGCTCTGAGCACTATGGGACTTAACATCTGAGGTTATCAGTCCTCTAGAACTTAGAACTACTTAAACCTACCTAACCTAAGGACATCACACACATCCATGCCCGAGGCAGGATTCGAACCTGCGACCGTAGCAGTCGCGCGGCTCCGGACTGAAGGGTCTAGAACCGCTCGGCCACCGCGGACGGCAAAATCTGTATCAAGGATGGAATTCAAATCTGGGTCTCCTGCTCAGCACATGCACTAACCACTACACCACCATGGCACAGTGGCTTTCCTCAACTGCACAGGCACCTCTAGCACGGCTACCTCGTCAAAGCTAGTCAATGGCAGTCTGTGCAGTTTCGCAAAGCCACAGGGTGGCATCGTGGTTAGCACAGCTGCCTAGTGAACAGAAGACAGAGGTTTGACTCCTGAACTTGGTACAAATTTTCATTCGTCACTTTAGTCTGCATATATGTATCATAGGCATTTTAGACTTGAGAAGATCTCTGAAACCATACATATGATCGATTAAAGCATCTGTGCCTGGGCTGCATGCTGTGTTCCTCATACCGCTCTATGCTGAGATGTTGTTCCAATACAGTTGGAGACACTATGCAATGCTGTTAGAGTTTATGGGGAGTACCAAGCGGACTGAGGTGTAAAAGGGAATTTTGACTGAGGAGGGACACGTGATAGGGTAGTCCGTGGTGTTGAGCAACCCCACTGTGCCAGGATGGCGCAGTGGTTAGTATATCTGCACTGTGTTCGGTCTCCTGCCTGGGTATCAAATTTTCATTCGCTGATTCAGTCTGCATATATACATCATATGTGTTTCAGACCTGAAAAGGATTCTGGAATCATATACTTTCATTTGATTAAAGTATCTATGCCTGGATTTCAGGCAGGATTCCCCATTTAATTCGTTGCTCAGGTGCTATTCCAGTATTCGAACACAGTTGGAGAGCCTCTGCAACGCTGTTCGAGTTTAGGGGGAATACCAAGTGGGGTGAGACTCGAATGGGAACTTGGACTGAGGGGCGAGGTGAGAGAGTGTAGTCTGTGCAGTTGCGCAAAACCACTGTGCCAGGGTGTCATAGTGGTTGGCATATTAGCCTAGTGAGGAGGAGGAAAAGATTCGGGTCACAGCTTTAGCAAAAAATTTCATTCGTTACTACAGTGTGCATAAGTACCTCACAGAGGTTTGGAACTTGAAAAGGTCTCTGGAACCCTACAGCTTCATTTAACTTCATGTTTTCCCAGCGTATTACTGGGTATATGTTAATCTACTGAAACCATTAGATTTCTATGTAAGTTACACCCCAGTGCAAAACTGTGCTATTTGCTTTTTGCAAACTGCTGTGAAAACAAAAGGAGGGCATGTAGACTGTTCGCCAACGGAGTATGTTACACTGCTTCTTCACGTCTGGCAATACTGCAACGTAACAAGAGTAGTACATAAAATTTTCTCCACTTATGAAACTTTTACTTCGGAACATGGTCCGAAATGTTCGTTTTTATTGTCGATAACATGAATGTTGGAAATCTGCTACTCAACGTATTACTTCTTACTGCAAAATTTGCCGGCCGGTGTGGCCGAGCGGTTCTAGGCGCGTCAGTCTGGACCCGCGCGACTGCTACGGTCGCAGGTTCGAATTCTGACTCGGGCATGGATGTGTGTGATGCCCTTAGGTTAGTTAGGTTTAAGTAGTTCTAAGTTCTAGGGGACTGATGACCTCAGATGTTAAGTCCCATAGTGCTCAGAGCCATTTGAACCTTTTTTGAACTGCAAAATTTTAATTTTATTTAGAATATAATCAACTCTCACCAATATTATTAGCGCATTACTCAATATCCCTTCGCAATAATGGGAAGATCGTTATTTGTTTAGAGGACCTCAATCTAACATCACGTGCGAGCCATGCTCAACAAGTGATGCAACGCATTTTTTCTCGGCCAGTTTCGGTTGAAAAAATGCGGAATTTGTTGTGGGATGTCGGGGAACGTTCCTGCTCCAGCCTCCATAGTTTCATGGTTTCCCGATATGTGGCGGCGCTGTAGTTAGTCTTCAAAGTAGCATCTGTAACGGAGGTGCTTTCCAATCTGAGAGCTGTAATTGATTTTTTTGGCAGGAAACCACAGTCTCGCGAATATATATTCATAGATGCTTGCAGAAAGTCTGCCGAGAACTGGTAGTGAAAAAAAAAGGTGAGAAGTCCGTCATCATCGCAACAAGGTCGCGCAAATCTGTCCCATCTTCCGCGAGCTAGTCAGCCGCACACAGCTAGGATTCTTGCTTTGTTAGAACGTGACACCCTCATTCGAGATGATCGACGGATCATAATCAAACGCCTCGCAGCACAACTGGAAGTCGCTGTTGGTAGAGCTGACACAGTCGTCCACCAGTTGTAGAAGTCGAAGGTGAGTGCACGCTGGGTTCCTAGCCGCCTGTCAGAAGACCATAAAGAGCAACGAGAGATCATCTGTGGGAATTTGATTGCGTTATAAGGCTCACCGTGATAATTTTTTTAATATCGTCACAGGCGATGAAAGACTGGTTCACCACGTCAAACAGGAAACAAAACGGCAATCCATGTGCGGCAGGGCGGTTTCTTTCGTCCTTTACCTGAACCTGCCTCTGAACTCGTTGCAGCAGATCGCCGATAGGAAAGCCCAGCAGAAACCTACAGTACTGCAACTCGCACCAGGCTGCATACAACCTTATTATTCTAAGAATCGAGAAAAGGTCTTAGTTTTGAATGAAAGGTGGAAATACTGGCAAAACTTCGGTATATTCTGAACCTTGATAAATTACACGTTCACTGCCATGGCCTTGCTAATCTTAACGCAATCATGCACAAATCCTTTCATTCACGTTAGCAACTTTATGGTACCGTATTTCCCGAAATCTGAACAGCTACTAAGCACGGACTGTTCTTAAATGAAAGTGCTCCCCATACTGTTAAGTTTATCGGTGTCTAATACACCGAGGCCTTTAGTCACCGATCTGCTCAACATGCAAGCGAAATTACTGTCTCTTCTGATACACAAATTACTTAAAAAATCCCGATTTTCTAAAAAAAAACCACACCGGAATAAATATGCCTTCACTTTAAAACACTTTTGAAACATGTATCATAATTAAAACCGGAAAATTATAACTTCCTTTGGAGCTCATACTACACCACCGTACCATTGAAAGGCTGGGCTCCGACTACTTAGACTGCTGCAAGCATTCTACATCTCCAAGAGAACAGACGCGCGAGGAATACTCCGTTCCAATTGGTCGGTTTCCTTTAGGGCCAATAGAAAAACATTATTCCCCTGCGTTAGTCTACGCTTTACGTGACTAACCAATGAGCAAGTAACACGCTTTTGAACTGTACTTCGACTGGTGCCGACGGAGTTTCGAGTCCTCCGTCGGGCTTGGGTGTGCGTGTGTTTGTCCTTAGGATAATTTAGGTTAAGTAGTGTGTAATCTTAGGGACCGATGACCTTAGCAGTTAAGTCCCATAATAGTTCACACACAGTTGAACATTTTTTTGAACTGTACTTTTTCCCGTACTAAATATTGAACATTCTTATATTTTGTTTATACTTTACGTCATTAACCGTTTTCGTTTGCCCTCAAATTAGCTTCCCTTTTACCGTAAACTTACTAAACATATTGTGATACGAAGTTCTCCGTCATCTGCATTCACACTGTCTTAAAAAATTTCTCACGCTAGTTCGTAAAGTTTTTATCGGTAGAACAATGATCTACATATTTACTTTATACCACATTTACCCATCATTCACATTACTAAAAGCATACACAAAGTGGTACAAACAAAAATAAACAAAAAATTCTTCAAGAAATAAACAGAACAATTCACAAAATCATTCTCTTGACCTTTTTCTTGAATGTCTCTTTGCACTGCTGTCCTCTAGCCGATGAAAATTATAGCTACGTACTCGACGGAACCCGCATCAGACCATCTGTCACTGTGCACGCATGAGCCATTCTCCTGATACACATGCTCTAGACGTGAGCGATGTAGGGCGCCACGCCTCACATGGAGTGGCGCCATACCACCTCTCTTCCGAATAAGAAGTTCAAAGCCGCACCCTCAGCCGGTAGACATATGGTGACGGTCTTCTGGGAGCCTGAAGGGGATATTCTGTTTGATGTTCTCCCTCATGGTGCCATGATCAACTCCGAAGTGTAATGTGCTACCCTCTGGAAACTGAATAACGTGTCCGTCGCCACAAAAATGCAAATGAACTTCTCCTTCTCCATGACAACGCAAGGCTCAAATGGTTCAAATGGCTCTGAGCACTATGGGACTTAACTTCTGGGTCATCAGTCCCCTAGAACTTAGACCTACTTAAACTTAACTATCCTAAGGACATCACACACATCCATGCCTGAGGCAGGATTCGAACCTGCGACCGTAGCGGTCGCGCGGTTCCAGGCTGAAGCGCCTAGAACCGCTTGGCCACACCGGCCGGCTCACTGCAAGGCCTCGCGGAAGTCTTTGTACCCGAGAGGAGCTCACAAAACTTCACTGGACTTTCCTCGCCGGCCGGAGTCGCCGAGCGGTTCTAGGCGCTTCAGTCTGGAACCGTGAGGCCGCTACGGTCGCAGATTCGAATCCTGCCTCGGGAATGGATTTGTGTGACGTCCTTAGGTTAGTTAGGTTTAAGTAGTTCTATGTTATAGGGGACTGATGGGCTCAGAAGTTAAGTCCCATAGTGCTCAGAGCCATTTGAACAATTTTGTTCTTCTTCATCCACTCTACAGTCCGGATGTTGCACCTTCCGGCTTCCACCTGTTTGCCCTAATGAATGATGCACTCCGCGAGAAACAGTTCGTGGATGATCTGGAAGTTATTGACACAGCAAACTGTCGGTCGCGACGTCTACCTGCAGATTGGTACCATGCGGGCACTGAGGCCCTCCAAGTAAGGTGGCGTAAGACCGTCGCATTAAACGGAGATTGTGTTGAAAAATACGTTTTTGTAGGAGAAAGACTGGGGAATAAGATGGTGTATTGCAATCGTGAATAAAATATTTGTATAAGGAAATGTTCTAGTAAGAGAAACTCGTTACAATGGTCCCAAATCCAAGAAGAATAAATATCAAAAGGTTAGAAATTAATCTTATCGGACGATTTCATGTTACTCTGTTTGGCAGTATAGACTTTAAAGTATGACGTTACACAGCTACTATGAAATGACTCACGAACTACCCGCCTCCGTGACCGAGTCAGCTAACCGGCGCTAGTGCGATGGCATACGACTCGGAGATAAGCCGGTTCGAATCCTGGTAGTGGAATAAATTTTCAATGCCAGTATTTGCTCGCCAAGGAGAGGAGAGATGGTGGCGTTAGGTTCGTAACGACCAGTCTTAGAGCCATTGTCCAGAATTAAATTCCGTACCTCCCACAGTTAGTAAGTGAGGGCATACGAAACTGTTGATGTGTGATGTGTGATGGGGACGTAAAGGTAGGGGACCCCTTGGTGCTCTTCCTTCTCTAATCATCTGCAACACGAACAAGACACTGCACTCCACATTCCCTCCCACACTTGAATCACAGTTCATATTTCACGGGAGCGAAGGATAGGGAAAACATTTCCAACTAGGAGCCTCAACCTGCCCTTAGAGATTTCTTAGCTGTTCATGCCATAGGACTCTGCTTTTTACTTACGAAGTCAGAGTATCCAGTTCACCGATCGCCATAAAACTTTCGTGCCTTGTACACGAAAGAAACAAAACAGCCGTTTCTTCGAATATGCAACGGAACTTCTACAATGAATGAATGCTGCAAAATGTGTCATCTGATTACAAATTGCTGAATACTAAAATTTGTTGCAAAAATTTTGATGACTGGATAAAAGTTGCAGCTTAATGGAAATAAATTTAGCAGTTGAGAACGTTTGAAAATTATGAAGGAATCACATAATAAATGCTGAAGAGTTGTCACACAAAGTTTATTTTATGTGATAATTTACATATTTTATTTTATGGAAACAAGTTCTATCCGACAGCCACTTAATGACAGCTTCTTAAACAGTTTTCCGAACTAATGAATACAAAGTTATTATATGTAATAAAAAAGCATGAAAATGTATTCGTTTATTTTATCTTCATCTACTTTACAACATCTGTCCTATGGTATTAACTTTTATGAGAAACCTTCATCAGCTTAAGTGTATTGAGAACGTAGTATTAAAATATCAATACATAAGACCAATATCTGTAACCTCGTGACGCAATCAGTATAATTTAAATGAAGACATGTGACAGCAACTGACTAACGGAATGAGTTCGTCCTTGTGGTATGGATTATGGATGATGCTGCGTGCCCTTGGAATGGAACTACGAAATAAGAAATAAACTGAACACATTTAAATATATATGAGCAAATTACATTGATCACTGGAAAATGAAATTAGTAAATCCAATCAGTTAAAATCTTACGTGACAATGACAACTGCAGTAACATTGCAATATTGTAACAGTTGAATCTCATTTCTAAAGGACAGATTAAATGTATGGAAATATGCAGCAGAGTTAATGAGGAATGTGTAACTCGAGTCTTTGTATTTAGGATTCGAGGTAAAAAGCAACAAATCGACCTTATAGTAAGTCTTGATAAATCCTTCCCTATTTTGAGATTGATGTAAAGTTACTACTCGTTGAGTTACTACATTCAAAATTTGTCACTGTAATAGATGTGGCTTTGTTAAACTTGTCTCTTCTTGCTATCAGGTAAATAACGAGGCGTAATTTACATTTGGAAACCAGAACCGAGGTAAAGGCGTCATAGGAGGTTTGAGGATCTGTGCTAGGTACGCAAGGCTATTGGAACTTCTACGTGAAATTCATGATACGTTAAGTGTCAAAACAACTTAATTTTTTTATCAGATGCTGCAAAGAACGTGCTGTATTTTCAATGCTAGGAGATGAAGTAGAATGTAAACCTCGAGAACCACTTATGGAATGTTTTCCAGGAATCCACAGCAGCAATTTGTGTAATGATCTCACAAAAGGAGTCCAAAAAGTTGCCTTCTTAGAGTCTCTCTGAAGCAGGAGCTCTCGTTTAAAAAAATGGAAGTAAGTCACATTACGTCCAATAAATTCAAATGGGAAAGCTATTTCAGGATAAAATTACAATTTTTCAGATAGTGAGAAAATATATTTAACTTACCTGATTCAGGCGCCAAAAAATCTAAATTTTGAGAACATCACGTACAATGTATATCATTTTCAGGAAGCGATGATTTACGGCTTGTAAAAGTTGTAAAATCGTGGCTGCACATAGCTGTAGTATTCAGTATATGTTACACGACCAGTTTCAGTCATTAACATATCATCTTCAGATATCTACATACAACGAAAATACAAAATAAGGCACAATAAATCATTACGAAAAGAATATTAGATACAGCACTCAACATTCGTAATCTATAGGGAACTTACATTGTGGAAACGTATTAGGATGTATGACAACTCATAACCACAATTAATCATCACGACACAAGTCAGAATCCCCATTTGATTGTAAAACATGAGCACATGTGGTGTCCAGCAATTCTGTGACAAAGCATTTGACAATGGATTTAGTGAGCTACACGAAATTATTATTATACTGATATATGTGTGATGCTTAGTAATGACTACATCGTCAAAGATGTTAGATATTAAGGTGTCTGTGATTTAGAATTATAGAGTGCTCTTTGGTTCTGTGTAGCATCCATTCCTAACTGCGTACATCTTTGACGACGTATTCAATACTGAGGATCACAAGTTACATGATTATTGTCAAGTACTTCGCCACAGAATTAATGGACACTAAATGTTCTCGTGTTTTAAATACAGACGGAGATGTTGGCTTGTTAAATAGCGACACACATCGGAGTACGGTTTCACAGCGTAAGTTTTCTGTAGGTTATTAATGTTAAGTACTATATTTAAGATTGTTTTTGTAGTGATTAATTGTGTCTTATTTTGTTATTTCGTTGTATGTAGACACTTGAAGATACTCTGGTAATGACTGAGTAATATAAATAGAGTAATACAGGTTTGTGTAACCGTGAGATCTGTTCTGAAGTTGAATTATATACAGCGGCAGACCGCTGTGTGTGATCATAGGTCAATTTCTAGGCGCACGTCACTTCTGTTGCTAATTCCAGGTAAGTGTAAAACTTACCTGAGTCTTGCTCTAAAAACAAGTATATATATACGTCGTCTAGTTGTTGTACCTTCTGTTAATAAATAGACACAAGCTGTGTTCTTACGCTAAAAGATGCATACTCAATTACTGCATCTTATCGTAACCCATTTTCGGCCAAAATGGACTTAACTGACTTTGCGTCGAGCCCATTGCTCCTTGTGAACGAAATAAGAGCCTGAAATTGTTTTCCACCGAAAAGATGAATGGGTGGATTGGCTGACCAGTTGAGGCCGTGATTCAGGTTGGGGGTACTGTCGACAGACTGGCAGTTTAACACCAGAGTTGTTGTTCATCTAACTACAGGAATGCAGCTGGATGATGTCGTCGGCAACAGCCGATATTTCGACACGAGCACACCCTGGCGTTTTCAAGATGTTACTGCAGGAAGTAAGCGCTGTGCAAGGGAATTTAAAACCTCGGTCTGTAGGAAAAACTCCGGAATGATGACACACGCACACACACACACACACACACACACACACACACACACACACACACACACACACACACACACACACTAAACACTATAGCCATCACAAACCAAAGATGACGGATATCAGAGGTTAAAAGTGAGCTAGTGAGTTAACATTAACTCTGTCCCTCCATTTCTGACAAGGGAGAGAGCAGGCTTCCATGCAGAATGGAGACAAAGTCCATCTGTATTTATAAGGTTACTTGCTAAAAAAGAGAGACAGATTTAATCTTACCTCTCTAGTTGATTATTCGTTTCACAAACGATAAGTTATTATGAAGGTCATCTTTGGTTTGTGATGACGCTAGTTTTTAGACTATGTAAGTGTATCCTTCTGGCGTTTGTCTGACAAACGAGGTTTTACATTCCTTTTCACAGCGCTTACTTGTGCAGTTACGCATTGAAAATTGCAGAGTGTGCTCCTGTCGTAATATCTACGGTTGTCGGCGTCGTTACCCGGTTGTATTCCCGGAAGTTATTTGAACATTAAGAAACAAAGGAATTAAAGTCCTTAGCTGCCGGTGGACATTGGTTTATTTCAATGGAGAAAGTTGAAAATTTATGCTGGACTGAAATTCGAACCCGGGTCTCCCGCGTAATAGGCAGACGCGCTGGCCAAAATGCCAACCGAACGCAGTGGTGACCGTAACCGCCTGGACTAACCTAGCACGCCGCCAGACCCAAACTCTCAACTTATACCACACCCTGCCCGTCAACCTCATTACTCGCGGAATCTCACTGATTCCCGTAAGAGGAATGCATTCCCGGTCAACGATTATGCATGAAAGATGTATCGAAACCCTGGAAGGTAGTTTGTGGTCAGTAACTCCTCGGTGGGAAAAAATGGTTCAAATGGCTCTGAGTACTATGGGACTTAACTTCTAAGGTCATCAGTCCCCTAGAACTTAGAACTACTTAAACCTAACTAACCTAAGGACATCACACACATCCATGCCCGAGGCAGGATTCGAACCTGCGACCGTAGCGGTCGCGCGATTCCAGACTGAAGCGCCTAGAACTGCTCGGCCACTCTGGCCGGCAGTGGGAAACAACTGCAGATCTTTATATTATGTAGGAGGGTACAACCATCATACTTCATATACTACATTCGTGAGTGGTTGCATGATCGTTACCTACGTACACGAATTAGCTGTCTTGCCCATATGAATTCACAGCTTGCATTCCCAAACGACCTGTGGTTTATTTTTGTCATTTGGAACGAACATGAATGGTGGTGTGCAAATAAAAGCAAAGAATACTTCGGAGAACTGGAAAAAAAAGTTGTAAAGCAGTGTGTTTGTCAAGGGCGCGGCAAGGCCACAGCATCTATCCGGATCAGTCCTCACAACAAAGGAAGAGAGAGAAATGAAATTATTCCTTTAATTCTGATCACAGATTCGAACTACATATAAAATGATACCGAACTCCGACCAGTCGAATAATTAATTAACAGTTCATCAAACGTGATCATTTAATACTATAAATTAATTTTCCCAAGTCCAGATGCACTACAGAGGCAGTGTCTACGTAGAGGACTATCGAATAGAGAAGGCAGGGTAATTTTAGCATCCCCGTTTAATTAATGTAGAGAAAGCTCAAGATGGCAAAATGAGGTTGCTGTTCTGGCCGTTATTGCAAATCGTCTTTGGAGCCACAGGGTGGCGGAGGCACATGCGGTTCTCCCACCTTCTGAGAATTCTCGCCAGTTGAGGGCAGCCAATGGGAGGGGCAGAACTGTCCCACTCCGAGCGGTCAGAACGGCAGGAACGGTTCCACCTCTCACCCCTGTTAGGTTAGTTACATGGACCTTTTCTTGTACCGTGGAGATGCACTGTAGCTCATCGACCGAGCCATTAAATAACCTGGTGAGCAGCTATCCAGCCGCATTCCGTTGCAGTTTCTAGAAGAGTCAACATCGCGAAATTCAGTGTACGGCAATTACCGCTCCCTCCGGGGACTGGTTTTCAAACTGAAGACGTGTTTGTGAGTGATCTTGTGTACTTTCAGCTTGCCGTACGGCAAGTACACTTGCCCAGTGGCTATATTCCGTGTGAAATAATGTGTGAATACTTGTGATGGGATTACCTCTGAATTTATGCTTTCATTTCGGAATATATGTTTCGCCAGATTATACCGATTTTCAGTGTCTGTAGCTTCCCTACTGTCCCTTTTGTAAACCTACGCTACACAGTCATCAGTTTGCTCACTACTGTTCCACGAGACATATTGCGAGCGGTAATTGTAGGCGTATCGAATAGGTTATTGGTTACAAAAATGTGTTCCCGCTAACGCCGTAGAACGTACAATGACGTCAAACAAAAGATCAACGACTGTCAAAATATCACGACAGGCGCTTAAACATTTATTATTATTTGAATACATGGAGTGGCTTATCAAACACTTCGTAACATTATAAGTTATATAGTGCTACTATAGGAATGGAAGAAAGATTATGGTTTAACATCATGTCTAGGACGTGATCTTTAGAGACGGAGCAGAAGATCAGGTTGGGGAAGGATAGGAATAGGAACTGGTCGTGCCTTTAGAAATAAGCGTCCTGGCATTCATCTTAAGCAACTTTGGGAAATCGATGAAAATCACTGGAACAAGAACAAAACTTAAATGTAATGCCATTCGAGCCTCTGGGAAAAGTAGGGAGACAATCAGAAGCGGATGAAGAGGAGGTAGTTGCATGATCCCAAGGCACTACAGAAAAAAAATGAATACATGCAGGTATACGTGATCAGTGACACAGGAACAAGGACACTGCTATAAAAATTTGATCTACAGAAATACTGATTTGACAACGTCACTATTTGTCGTACTCTTACTCTCTCCCTCATTCAGTCATCTATCTGTCTTTCTCACTCATTCACTCTAACTCATTAACAACTTTAAAATCTTACACATCGTAGCACTTATGCATCTGAAATTTTATTGTTAACTTTTTTTGTATCTATAATATTGATTCACGAATAACTTAATTTGCTACCGGTTTCATTTTATTTTTTTCGCATTCGCTTTTAGGCTCATTGTCAATTGTATCGCAATATTGTGTTAAGTTTCCTGTAAATTAAAAAGAACTGCGGGCACTGTCTTGGGACTTGCTATCGCTGGTAGCCAGTATCATCTGCAGACGCCTCTCAGGCCCTCCGAGCGGCCACCAGCAGCGTGGGCAGCAGAGCGGCCGCAGAAGCCGACGGCGAGAAGGCCGCGCCTCCCTTGTCGTCGGTGGGCTTCTCCGAGTCGTCCGCGCCAGCGATGGCGCCCGCTTGCGGGTCGTCCCCATTGGCACCGACATCAACATCGACTTCCACGCCTCCAGAGGGCACACCGCGCAGCACAACTGCTTCGTAACCAGCCAGCTCTACCGACGTCGACCGCAGCAACTCTCTGAGAACAGATACGGATCTACACTGAAGCGGCAAAGAAACAGGTATAGCCACGCGTATTCAAATATAGAGATACGTAAACATGGAGAATACGGTGCTGCAGTCGGCAGTCCCTATATGAGAGAATAAGTGTCTGGTGCAGTTATTAGATGGGTCACTGCTGCTTCAATGGAAGGTTATCAAGATTTAAGCGAGTTTGAGCGTTGTGATACAACCCCTCTGAGGTGTGCCCCAGGGCTCTGTCCTCTCCCCTCTCCTCTACCTCCTGCACACGGCAGATATGCCTCAAGCCCCCCCCCCCCCTCTCCCCCCTCCAGTACACCTCCTGCAGTATGCCGATGACACCACATTCCTTGCCCTCACTCCTACCCTCCAACAGTCACAACGCCTTTTCCACTTTGACCTTTTTGCCGCATTGTGTAACCAGTGGCTTCTGAAAATCAATCCTTCCAAGACCCAGGCAATCATCATAGGTCATACCACTCGTTCCTTCCGGCTCCTGGATTTCTCCCTTACCATTTGCGCCTGTCCAGTCCACCTCTCCCGCACACTCACCTACCTTGGCCTCACCATTGATCGTCACCTCACCTGGATCCCTCATCTCTGCTCCATCCAATCCAAAGCACACAACCGCCTCTGACTGCTCAAACTCCTCTCTGGCTGAACATGGGGGTTGAACGCCTCTACCATCCTCCACACCTACAAATCTTTAATCCGTTCCATCCTCTGTTATGCCAGTCCCGCCTGGATATCTGCCCCCCACCCACCAAATTCTCTAAGTACCTTCAGTTCCTCGAGTGCCATGCACTCTCCCCACCTTCCGTATATGCCTCCCGTCCCCCACGTGAATCCTCTACGACCTCATTCCTTTCCCCCATCTGCTCCTCTTCCTCGAACATATCCACATACTCTACACCTCCCACCGCCTTGATCCCCCTCACCCCATGGTTGCTCCTCTCCTCTCCCATCCCCGCTCCCTGCCACATCCTCCCTGCCCTCCATCTCTACACTCTTCATCTCCTTTCCCAAGGTGGCTTCTGTCAACTGCCCCTCCCAGATGATGCCCTCTCTCCCTCCATTTATCCTTCCTATCAACTATGATCTTCACGCCCCTCCCTTTCCTCTGTCCTTTCCCTGGGCTCCCCCTCCCCCCCCCTCCTTCCATCCTGTTATCTCCCCACCTAACCTCTCCCTGCCTCGCTTCTTCCCCCCCTCCCCCAGTCCTCTTTTGTATTCCCCTCCTCTGCCTTTCCCCACTCCCTGTTGCATCTGCCCAGAATGCCCCTCCCCTCTTATGGGTCCTCATCGTCCATCGCCTCCTTTCTCCCTTCGCCCCCTTTGTTTTTCCTCTCCTTCCCCCCTTTTCTTTTTCCATCGTCTGTCCAGGTTCCTCCCATCTGCCCTCAGATGTGGTATGTCATATTTGTGCCAACTTTTTAGTGCAGTGTTCAAGTGACTGTTCAGTGTTGTTCATCTTTCCAAAGTGTTGCGAACAGAAACCAGATTGTCACCATGTTTTTTGAATTGTCTGTCTATTATTTTACCTGCCTGCTTCATATGTATTTTATTAGCATCATCAACCCTTTGTTCTATGTTTTAAGTTCCACGATCTTCCGCCATGTTACAATTTAAGTCTCCGATTTTATTGCCTGTTTTTATTATTTATTATCTTCATCTTTTTAAAACAAATTCTGTAGGCTGAAGAGTGGCATACTAAGCTGATGCCAGCCCGCCCCCTTCGTGGGGGGGGGGGGGGGAAACGAAACTCAATACAGAAAAAAAATTGTTACACATTGCTGTATTCCTCCCTCTCTCCACATCCACACGCTCCATCTCCTTCATCAGGGCAATTTCCAGCACCTCCCCTTCCCAGATTTTAAACTTCTCCATGACATGTACCCTTCCTTCCAACTGTAACCTGGCCATGCTGCTCCCTCCCCAGGGATCCCTTTCCTCTCCCCTCCTTCTCCCAGAGCGGTTTTTTCTCCTTCACTCCCTGAGTCGCTGCACCCCCTCCTTAGCTGTTTACCTCTCCCGTCCCGTCCCTTCCCTTGCCATTTCTCCTTCGGCGCCTCTCCCACCTCATCCCCCTTTCTCTCCCCTCCTCCTTGCCTCCTTTCCCCTTCTTCGAATTTCCCTTTGCTCTCCCCCCTCACCCCCCCCCCCCCACCCTTGCAGATCCTCTCAGATTTTTATTTGTTATCAGTAGACTGTATTAGTGCTGTGTTTTTGGTACCGTTATACAGTGTCATCTAGTGATGTGGTTTTAATTGTTTGCAGTTCCTTGCTACGCCGTCCGTCACTGGCTGTTTTACTCGTTCTGCGAATTTTTATGCTCCAGCCGTACTTTGCCTGGTGCCTTTTAATGTAGTGTGTGGTATATGTGTAACGTACTTTTTCAGATTTTTATCTCCGATTTACAGTCACCGCTTTGTATACCTTCTTTTCTTCTGTTCCGCCTTTTTTTCTATATTCCGCCATGTTATCTTTTTTATGTTGTTTTTCAATCTCTTCCTGTCTATTTATGTCTCTTGGCTGAAGAGCAGCGCTTATGCTGCTGCCAGCCCGCCCCTGCTGGGGAAATGAAATGACAACAAAGGAAAAAAAAAAGTGTTATAGTCGTCGCACGAGCGATGGAACGCAGCATCTCCGAGGTAGCGATAAAGTGGGGATTTTCCCGTACGACGATTTCACGAGTGTACCGTGAGTGTCAGGAGTCCGGCAAAAAATTAAATCTCCGACGTCGCTGCAGCTGGAAAAAGATACTGCAAGAACGGGACCAACGACGACTGAAGAAAATCGTCAACTTGACAGAAGTGCAACCCTTCCGCAAATTGCTGTAGATTTCAATACTGGGCCATCAAAAGGTGTCAGCGTGCAAACCATTTAGCGAAACATCATCCATATGGGCTTTCGGAGCCGAAGGACTACTCGTGTACCCTTAATGACTGCAGGACACAAAGCTTTACGCTTCGCCTAGACCCGTCAACAGCGACATTAACCTTGATGACTGGATACACGTTGCCTAGTCGGACGATTCTCGTTTCAAATTATATCGAGAGGATGGACATGTATGGGTATGGAGACAACCTTAAGAATCCATGGACGCTGTGTGTCAGCAGGAAACTGTTCAAGCTGGTGGAGGCTCGCTAATAGTGTGGGGCGTATGCAGCTGGAGTGATATGGGACCCCTGATACGTCTAGATACGACTTTGACAGGTGACACGTAAGTAACCATCCTGTCTGATCACCTGCATCCTCTCATGTCCAATGCGCATTCAGACGGACCTGGGCAAATCCAGTAGGATCATGCGACCCCACACACGCAGAGTTGGAATTGCCACAGAGTGGCTCCAGGAACACTCTTCTGAGTTTGAAAACTTCCGCTGGCCACCAAACTCTCCAGACATGAACATTATTGAACATATCTGGGATGCCTTGCAACGTGCTGTTCAGAAGAGATCTCCACCCCCTCGTACTCTTACGGATTTATGGTCAGCCCTGCAGGATTCCTGGATTCATTTCCCTCCAGCGCTACTTCAGACATTCCTAGAGTCCATGCCACGTCGTGTTGTGGCACTTCTGCGTTCTTGTGGTAGCGCTGCACGATCTTAGGCAGGTGTAACAGTTTCTTTGGCTCTCCAGTATATATTACCACTAAACAGTTAAAGCCGTCATACAGTTGTGGTTTGGCTATCTAACGGCTTCAAGGTGCAGTAGAAATTTGATTTTTAGTATATCATATAACTATTGTGCGAATTTAAAAATTTAAAATGCTGCTATAATCAGCTCATTCAGAGGTATAATTTTCCGTTAACGGTTTAACTAGAGTTGTACTCTACCAAAACTATCGTTCGGTTGTTTTGGAACATTACATAAAAGACGTAGTAAATGGCAGGATTACCGGTAGTATTGGTAGCGTTGGTAGAAAAAGAAACTTAAATGATTGTGTTTAAGAGAAACTGTGAGTCTAAGACTTTTGTCGTTTTTGTTTATTTTTGTTTGATTGATTCTTTGCTGAAACGCGCATCAATCAGTGTGTCCATAGTACATTTTATATCAGTACATTATGTAAATTGCATTTTATGATTATAAAAAATTTGGTGATTCTTTGCAGAAACGCGCATCAATCAGTGTGTCCATTGTATATTTTATATCAGTACAGTATGTAAATTGCATTTTATGAGTATAAAAAATTTGGTGGTCGCCTACCTTCTGTGCTTTTATGTAAGAAAAGTAATTAATTTTGATGCAAGTAAAAATATGTTATCTTGTATTCAATAAAGCATTCTTCGTCATGATCAAAGGCAAGACTTTCATGTTTCTTTTTTTTTTATTTAGTTTGCTTCTAGTCTGACAGGTTTGATGTGTCCACCACGAATTTCTTCCCTCTGACAACCTCCCCGTATCAGAGAAACACTTGCAGCCTACTTCCTGAATTATTTGTTGGATGTATTCCAATCTCTGTCTTCCTCTACAGTTTTTGCCCTCTACAGCTCCCTCTATTACCATGGAAGTTATTCCCTGATGTCTTAACAGATGACGTACCGTCCTGACCCTCCTCCTTGTCACTCCTATTTTTGATAAATGCTTTTTATGAATAACACAAACATGTTTTTTATAAGTTCACGAAGTACTGAAGCAATGATATACTTTTGTTCTGCGGGTTTCTTTATTTTACCTTTCTGTTAAGGAAATTGCGTCTTCTAGCGTTATAGGTAAATCTATATTTTTTCCTTTACTTTAACAACATCCCTTTGTTTCACGTAACAAATCGCAATATTCGAATAAAACCTGAATTAAACATTGACAAATTCAATTTTGCTATAAATACTCTTTAGTTTTAAGTTACAGGCAGGAGTATAAGTATTCAGAACAAAAATTTTCCATAGCTTACTCGGCGCTTTATGCACCCTCACTCAGTTTGTAGACAGTTCATTTTACTTTTAAGTTACAGGCAGGAGGATAACTATGCAGAACGAAAATATTCCATAGGTTACTCGTCCCTTTATATATCCTCGCCCAGTTTCTAGACAGTTCAGCGCTTCCGGTTCTTAGGGGAATCTAGTAAGACACTGATCACAAACGCAAACAAAGCGACTGAAAGGAGATAACGCCCGATAGGTATGTAACACACCTAACGTTCATGCACCGTAGGTACGAACTTAACTGACCAAAGTTGTTACGAAAACTATCACAGTCTTCCCTTACTTATAACAGTCTACAGTAGACTACAGTAGTTCTATAACTCTAGGTTCAACACAATAAGTCAAATTTTAAAGTTGGAAAATGTGTATACGTATTGAGACAGTGTAAACCACAATGCGCAAATAACCTACAACTTATTCATGTAATATTTGCGAATGAGAGCGTTTAGCAGTATCAACAAACTTTTTGAAACTTGTCGCTGACGTCCACACAAAGTAATGACAGGAAAATGTTTATCGCTTACTATATTTTCGCTGCTTAAGCAGTACAACGTAATTATGAAGCATGGGGTTTTAATTTATTACTTCGTTAGTACTAACCTTATTTGCAACACATTTTTCAGATAGTGTCTTCATGTACCATCGAATTTACATGAAAAATTATGTGATTGGACGACACATAGTTCTGGAGATATGACGTCTTTAGCATTCAGATACGCTGGACACAGTTTTTCTTTAAGGAATCGAGGGTAGGGTCTTGCTGGTTAATTATTGTGCAAGGAGAAGACCACACTTGCGACAGATCTTATGACAGCTTATCTTTGCTTATTGTTTTGCTTACAGTATTTGAATTCCGCTAGGTGTATAGTAAAGATTGTTGAGTGTATGGATTCAGCTAATAGTGTACAGTGTAATATCAGACAGTTGGCAGCATTGCTGATAATGTTTGATGTGATACTTTAGTGCGTCTGCCAGTGGCGCAGTTATGGTAACTACAGTTGTGAAACTACCGTAGGCTACCTTAGGCTGTCAGAACCAAGCGTAGGCTACGGCAGTTTGCCGAGTAGCTTTGGTCAGTTAAGGTAGTACCCGTGTTACTTGTACCTCAGATACGTTGAATAGCTGTCAAGTGTTACCTAATAACTACCGATTTCTTTAAGTATGTGATCGGTGTCTCACTAGATTCCCCTAAAAACAGGAAGCAGTACACCGTCTAGAAATTGAGGGAGTATATATAAAGGGCAGCATAACCTACGCAACATTGTTGTTGTACATCTGTCTGTTGCTTAAAAATAAGCAGTATTTACAGCAAAATTGAACTTGTCAATGTTTAAGTCAGGTTTTCTTCAAAAATTGTTGATTTGAAATGTGAAATAGAGGGAAATTGTAGTAAAAGTAAAGAGCCGTCTGCTGTGACCGAGCAGTTCTAGGAGCTTCAGTCCGGAATCGCAATGCTGCTACCGTCGCAGGTTCGAATCCTGCCTCGGGCATGGATGTATGTGATGTCCTTAGGTTAGTTAGGTTTAAGTAGTTCTAAGTCTAGGGGACTGATGGCTTCGGATGTTAAGTCCCATAGTGCTTTGAGCCAGTAAAAATAAAGAAAACAATAAGGTTTATCATAAAATGCTAGAAAACGCAGTTTCCTTAACTAAAAGGTAAAATAAAAACAACGCGAAAAATATATCAAACATCGGTCCAATATTCCGTTGAACTTATATGAAATATATTTCTGTTATGCATAAACAACTGCCGCATTTATCAATAATAACAGGAAACTATTGCCTTTGACCATGACGGAGTACAAAATAACAACAATAATTATCCTTTTTTATGTTTGCGGATGAAAACTACATATTTACATCAAAAGAAATTGCTTTTGATTACATAAAAGCGAACAAGTTGCGATAACAGCTAACTTTATTACTTATAAAAAGCTATTTATATTGTGTAAAAGTCTAAAATACACAATGATGTAATAGTTAACGATATACGTTTCTAATTATGCTCAAAACAAGAAATAAAAAAAAAGACAAAGAGAAATCGTTGGCTCTCAGTTTTTTTGTTACACATCCATTTATATTTCTCTTCCTACCAATGCTACCAATACTACTGATAACCCTACTATTTACTAGGTCTTTTACGTAGTGTACTAAAGGAACCGAACAGAAATTTTGGTAGAGCGCCACTCTAACGGTAACTGAACCCAGGATACGCTCGGATTTTTGCCTCCCCCCACCACCAACGTACGTCTTTTTTTGCTCCATCGTCGTTGCATAGACTATTTGTTCGTTTATTGAGACCAATATCATTTTAAATGAAGTGAAAGGTTTATGCTGCAATGATTCCTTTTTGTACGACACAATTCAAAACGTGGAGCAACTTACTCTCCAAAGTCGCATTACCTGCAATACTAACATGGTTATATTTTCATTGCCGATCAATGTAGAGCCCTGTCAAACAAAACAGAAAACTCAAGATATACCGTTTACTTCTTCGTTACGTTGGATCACTTCGTATAACGAGAGTGGTTACATTTAACATGCGAAAACAAGAGACAATAATCTCCATAAAAGCGAGAGGTAGGTTTTATGGGACAATTGCTCAACATAGGACCAATCCGAGTCATCTCTTGATGTCCTTCATACGTCTCTGACCCCTTCCCATTTTAGTGCCCACCAGTATTTTCGTTTCTTCATCCCCCCCCCCTCCCCCCGTACCCTCTGCTAAGCCATCGTTCTTTCCTTTATCTTTCACCCTTCCCCATTTGCTTTCGCTTGTCTGAAAACTACAAATCTAGTGCAACACCTAGCACTCGTACCCTATTTACACCAATGGTTGGCAACATTGCTGCTCTTGTTTAATGTTATTTTGTAACGTGTCTGTAACAGCTATAGGAGAAGCCATACTGACATCGGTCTGCTCAACTTCATTTACAATTTATAAGCTGAAGACTGTTTTCCCAAACTTTGTATGTAAGTTTTGAAATTTAAAACCTTGGGTTTCTTTGAGTGGACTTCATGAAAATAAGATTTTTGTCGCGTATCATAGTATATTACACTTAATTTACAAAAATGTAACACGAGTCGAAGTTCTGTTTCTAAATGTCCTCCCACAGATCAGCTTCCTCAAAATGCTACCAGGAAGGCTAAGAACACGAAGCTACAAAACACACTGATGAAGCCTCGACTGCATCTGCTGGACAAGCGAATGAAGCCGTATCTGGAACTATCGATCATAGAGCTCAAACGGAATACAGTCGAAATCTTCTGATAATAAAGGGTTCGAATATTACTGGATGCATTGTAAGTATTCTCACAATTTTTCCGTTTCTTTAAATCAAGGTAAAGATGGGGAGGTTGAAATGCGAAGAATGCTCACAAAACAGCACGAATAATTATCGGTTCGCCATTTAAAAACTTACATAGAAGAAAAAGAAAAGAGAGAAAACAGGATCTACAACACAGAAAATTGAAAATAACGGCACAAAGTGTTCTAAAGAAGATGGCGAAAACTGTGGTAAGTGTTGAGAAGAAGAAAAAGAAATCAAAAGTGAATGACACAAGTGGCCCATTGATTTGTGAAAATGCCAATATTTGTTCCCTACTCCAAACCTTCGAATAGATCCAGAGTAGACCACTGATATTTTTTATTCTGTTTATTTCAAATTGATTTCCCCAAAATTAGCAATATTTTGTGCCATTTTTCTTCAATAAATACTAGTATTATTGTACAACTATTACCTGAAATATCATAAAAATCCCTGGTATTTTTTACCTCCGTTAGCCTAAAAAGATAAAATCGTAAGACGTGTTTCGTCGTGAGGTCCTAGAGAGGCTACTCAACTGAATGGAAATTTATTTGATGTCCAATCGCATCTTCACAGCACAGTGTGAGTTTGGTGTTTTAATTGTATTGATCTATTTATGTTACTTATAATGAATGCATATACATGTGAGAGTCATGACTGTATTTTTGATGACGTATTAGTAACCAATAGAATAAAATGGACACACCTCAAGGTAGTGACAACTTGGATATCTAAACAGCCTAGAATCGTTTTATATAAGTCTACTGAAATGCAACATAAAAGACTACAATTAAGGTTGAAGAAACCATCACAGCACTTTATGCTGCTTTACGTCCCTACTTTGCGCAGCATTTAAGTACTCCTGCAGCACATGGGCTTGTGGAAAGCCTTTAACATTTTTAAAAAAAGATATACAAGTATGAACATGGTACATCAACCATAGGTAACGGAAAGCATACTTTTAATTACAAAGTCTTTGATTTTATTTACACGTGCTACTCACAGTAGAATGAAAACCGATTTAGCTGAAGTGATACAAGTGGATTACAGGAAATGTGACTTCAGCACCCTATAGTTCCATCCATGAATCATTAACTTTCGCCTTGTGTTGCGCTTGTACCAGCACGTACCACCAGCCACATCCTATCCCAAAAAACTTTCTCTTCACCTTACATGATCGCGAAATCTGAACAGGAACCTACTTATCCCTCCCGCTCTACCAGATAACTCCTTTCCACGTTAGGGATCCACTTTCCTCCCTTACTTGCCAAACGCTTGATTCTGAGTTCTCCGACTCTCCCGTCCCTCATATTTTCAAGAAACGCTCTCCTTCCAACAACCCTCCCTACCTGCTGCTCATTTCCCGAACTCCAGTGAAGTGAAGAACTTCGATTTAATAGAGGCTATCGCTATTGAATGTATTTTTAAAAAGACAATAATATTTTTCTTGCAATGTTCAGTGATCACTTGCCTGTTTTCATAAATATTCAATGCCCATATCTGATATTTTTTCTTGTTCGTATATTTCATTACTGTTCTCACCTGAGGATCGGTAAATACACTATGTGATGAAAAGTATCCGGACACCTGGCTGAAAATGACTTACAAATACGTGGCGCCCTACATCGCTAATGCTGGAATTCAGTATGGTGTTGGCCCACACTTAGCCTTGATGACATCATCCGTTCTCGAATGCACGTTCAATCAGGTGCTGAAAGGTTTCTTGGTGCATGGCAGCTCATTCTTCACGGAGTGCTGCACTGAGGAGAGGTACCGATGTCGGTCGGTAAGGCCCGGCACGAAGTCGGTGTTCCAAAACATCCCAAAGATGTTCTATAGGATTCAGGTCAGGACACTGTGTGCACCAGTCCATTACAGGGATGTTATAGTCGTGTAACCACTCCCCCACAGGTCGTGCATTATGAACAGGTGCTCGATCGTGCTGAAAGATGCAGTCGGCTTCCCCGAATTGCTCTTCAACAGTGGGGAGCAAGAAGGTGCTTGAAACAACAATGTAGGCCTGTGCTGTGATAGTGCCACGCAAAACAACAGGGGGTGCAAGCCCCCCTCCATGAGAAACACGACCACACTAACATCACCGCCTCCGAATTTTACTGTTGGCACTACACTCGCTGGCAGATAACGTTCACCGGGAATTCGCCATACCGACGCCCTGCCATCGGATTGCCACATTGTGTACCGCGATTCGTTACTCCTCACAGCGTTTTTCCACTGTTCAATCGTCCAATGTTTAGGCTCTTTACACCAAGCGAGGTTTCGTTTGGCATTTACCGGCGTGATGTGTGGCTTATGACCAGTCGCCCGACCGTGAAATCCAAGTTTTCTCACCTCCCGCCTAACTGTCATTGTTCTTACAGTGGATCCTGATGCAGTTTGGAATTCCTGTGTGATGGTCTGCATAGATGTACGCTTATTACAGACTAAGGCCCTCTTCAACAGTCGGCGGTCTCTGTCAGTCAACAGACGAGGTCGGCCTTTAATCTTTTGTGCTGTACGTATCCCTTCACGTTTCCACTTCACTATCACATCGGCAACAGTGGACCTAGAGCTGTTTAGGAGTGTGGAAATCTCTCGTACAGACGTATGGCACAAGTGACACCCAATCACCTGACCCCGTTCGAAGTCTGTGAGTTCCACGGAGCGCCCCATTCTGCTCTCTCACGATGCCTAATGACTATTGAGGTCGCTGATATGGATTAACCGGCAGTAGGTGACAGCACAATGCAGCTATTATGAAAAACGTATGTTTTTGAGGGTGTCCGGATACTTCTGTATCTTGTGTATACAACTGCCAGCCCACCCTCGTAAGTAATCAGATAACAATAAGGAAAATTCGCGGATCACATGTTAAATACCTTAACTCTAACTTTAGTATATATAACTAAGACAACTGTGAATGGATTCTTGGTGCTGACCATGATGATAAAAGAGAAGGAAGAGAACGTCTATGCTGTTTAAGACGACAAGCTTCTGTTTCACACCTGGTCTCAGTGCCAGCACATAGCTTGCCCTGTTAAAAACCACGGACGGGTCGCGGAACTTAATAAACGTCCCTACCCATCAACAGGGACATAGATCCATATCAACAAGATGCTCAGGAGACGTTATAAAGCCAGCCCAGGGCATCTGTGCAGATTACGACGCTGATAATAATTTCATACCTTTTCTAAACTTTTTTCTTGCTTACATGCTTCACATCAAATGTTTAACATGTTAACTCATTCGTAAAGCAATCAGATGTTTGAAGCTATTTTATTCATGGGAGTTCGATCCTTTAAGGAATGTGTGGTGGGTGGTTTACTGGTATACCCTGACCAGGATTCCGTTGGCAGACAACTGACACGCAACAATTGCTGCGGTTACCGACATTTTTCCGGCGTGATTGGTACACAGCACATTTTGGATGTTGAGTCACATTACTATTCTATTTTTATGTAAAACATTTCAACTACTGGCGTAATCACTCGCGTTCTCGTCCGGAACTTCTAGTGACGGTGTTACATGGGCTCACTGCCTGGTCTTGAAGGAGACCGCATAAGCCACAGGCAATGTGTACTCTAACGCGGTATCTCCAAGTACTGGACAAAGGCGACTATGCAGGTAGTCGAAATGTTTTACATAGAAATCGAATTGTGAACCCGCCTGGATATCTGAAGATATGCCGTCTACATAATAACTTGGTAGTACAGTGGAAACTCGATTAACCGTCATCTTCGGGACCGTGGTCGTGTCGGTTGAGTGAATAGACGGATAACAGAAACACTGTATTGCTCCAAAACATAACCTCAATCAATTATTTTATGTATAGACACATATCACTCTCACAGTAATACAATTATATTTCGGAGCGAAAAAAAATTAAACACGATTGTAATAGCAAATAAAACTATTTATTACATGGTAAAAACATCCGTACAGTAGCTACAAAAGTTGCAAAATACGTAATGTACAGTACTGTACTGTACTATAAACTTACAGGTGAAATAGTTTATCTAGCTTGGAAATAGTCAGTCAATTTCTTCTGCCTTTTTGATGTTCGAGCTTTCACCGCGGCAATATTTCGTATTTTTCGGAGCAGTAGTGCCTGCGTTGCATTAGCCTCTTCTTGACTTTCAAACCATTCTATATACTTGGACAGCATTGTTTCGGCCTCTGAATGGCTAATAGTTTGTTTTTCTTCATGGTTTGATCACTCGTCTTCATCAGCCCCTTCTTCTTCTTCTTTGGTGGCACTTACGCTGGCAACAATTTCGTCATCACTCAAAATTTGAAAACCCCCGTCCACTTTGACACGCTCTAACCACTCTGATACTTCTTCTGGCGTCAAATTTGTGCTGATTTGTAAATTATTGCACAAATTGACCATCTTGTCAACTGTCACACACTCAGGTTCATCCAATTCTTCACCTCTAGGTTGAGGCCAAAGTTTATTCCAGCCGTTCTTGAGATTTGACACTGACAAATCACTCCATGCACTGGCAACATTGAAAATGGCATCTTTAATACTGTAAGACCTCCAAAACTGTTTTACAGATGTTGATTCATCAGATGAGAGCAAACGTTCGATAAAAAATTTTCTGTAACGACGTTTCATGTTTTCGATGATTCCCTGATCCATGGGCTGTATAAGTGAAGTTGTGTTTGCTGGAAGGAAGAGACATGTTATGTTGCCGTCATCACTTTTCATTTCACAAGTACGGTGCGTGGGGGCATTGTCAAATAGCAATAGCCCTTTCTGTGGCAACGTTTTTCCAGCCAAATGTGCTCTAACTTGAGGTACAAATTGTTTGTGAAACCAGTCAGAAAAAATTGATTGATCCATCCAGGCACTCTTCTGGGCGTAGTATTGTGCAGGGAGAGCATTCAAATTCAAATTCTTGAATGCACGAGGTTTTCTTGATTTACCAATCACAAGTAGGGGTAGCCTATGATTCCCGGTCGCATTTGCGCAAACCATAGCAGTGATGCGATCTTTTTGTACTTTCAAACCTGGAGCAGCTTTTTCAGAGAGTGATGCTAATGTCTTTTGTGATAAAGCCTTCCAATGAAGCCCAGTTTCATCACAATTGTAAACTTGCTCCCTAACAAGATTCAGTTCAGCCATTTTTTCTTTAAATTGTTCCCGGAACTCAGCAATTACAGAGCTATCCGCACTGAGTTTTTCTCCACTGATATCAAGTTGGCGAATGCCATGACGAAATTTAAACATGTCGAGCCATCCGATACTAGCCTTAAAAGACGAGTCACCATGAAGTTTGTTGTTCATTTTAACAGCCTTGGCCATTATTATAGGCCCTAAAAGTGGAATCCCCTGCTTGTATAAACCATCGGTACATTGCAGTGTCCAATTCATCATATTTTGCAGGTTTCATTGTCTTTCTTGTTCGCACATCTCCATCCGTGCTCTGCATTGTTGAGACATGTTGTTCTATTTTATCAGCATCACGTTTTATATCGTTAACTGTTGTTCTTCCAATACCATAAATCATCGCTACACTTGTCGCAGTTTCGCCCTTTCTTAAGCGTTTTATAATTTCAAGTTTTTGATTAAGTCCTAAAACAATACGTTTACGTTTTTCAGCCTGCACTAAATACGGTAGTGTAAAATATTAGTCAATAAAGCTTATTCAAGTGGAAAACACGTAACACGGTACAGCCCGCTAGATACAATGCGACAATTGCAGTCTTCTCGCCACAACTGGAAACCGATACAGTGGTGATTGTTGACTCACAAGTGAGACAAAGACAAGAAAAGGAGGAGATGTGTTAGCACGGCAACTGAAGGTCATATTTTATGTACCATTCTGCGGCGGGCGGGTACATTCACTTCCCACTAAAATAGAGTAAATAAACAAAGTGAACGCGTCACTGCACCTTAGAGCATTCTGTTATTACAGTATTATTATGCTGTTACAGCAGTGACGGTTAACAGAAACTGACGGTTTAAAGAGTGACGGTTAATCGAGTTTTTACTGTACTCAGTACCCAAAAGACCAGTCTTCGAGAATACAGCCTGTCTTAGAGCTTGTATCGTATGACGATATCAGTGCATCAAGTCTTTCGGTAAGTCCCCAAAATCTTTTAGATCCCAGTTAGACAGACACCTTATCTCGTTTTCCTGCGAAGCCGGCGTCGCTTCGCATTCTCCAGATGTTTCCCTCCCAAGTAAAAAACAACTAAAAAATTAAGTGGCGAAATTCTGTCATAAAGCTACTCACCCTTCCTTGTGGCTGGATTTAACACTGGTGACACTGACATTTACATATTCGGTGGTAATGGACGAGAAGCCGTCATTCAGATTGACGGTGGTGGTACCACTGCCGAAGTTCACCAGAACAAAAAGCGGGTTGGCACCCTGTGTCGCCCTGCAATGGACAAAAAAACCTCCTGAAAATAAACCATTCACAGTCTTTAATTCAGGTCGTCTACAAACTGTGTTTTCAGTCGTTACATGTTGCTTAATTAATGGTACACGGGGTGGATAAAAATATGGAAATGCCAAAATCCGAACGCTGGAATCCCCATTACATCAATTTAATAATACATAATTTATTATATTTATATTGAATACTTATGAAATAAAAGATAAATATAATTTGCTTTACATTAGTACCTCAGTATTATAAAATGACCAAAGGAATGGCATTTAAGTATTATACAGTTGCTAGATTAACGGGAAAATCATCCAAGTAACTACTGGCGAGAATTCAGATAATCAAAATTCGATATGATATTGTAGTGTCTTAATTCAATCTGATTATGCAAAGTTGAATCTTGGACTCGTTTTACTGCGTCCATGGAGTGTATTTCCTCCAAAACATGTAAAAAATTCCCTTTTTCTTTCTTAAATATCGTAAGGAAATTCTTTTTAATGTTGGAATTAGAATGACCCGTTGTTTTGGATGAGATGAGATAGCTGATTTGTGACATGCATGGTTTACGTGTTCTTTAAAGCGTATATTAAAATTGTGTCCAGCATCCCACAAATGAGGTACCTAAGTTCATCTAATAGAAGCGAGTGAAAATTGAAACGAACTGGCGTATTATGTGTGAAGAAGCAAAATAAAGTGTTTTGGAGGAAATAGGCATTTTACCCCGTTCACATTATTGTCCCATTCGTTATTTACTTTTTCTCGCTCGATTTTAGGCCTGGGTCATTCAGCAGTCAAGCTTCGTACTCTTTTGGTAAACATCTTTTTGGTGTAATCAGTTTATGACAGGCCACCATTGTGGTTTGATTCTTAATGAGGATAACTTCTCGAATTCTGGGACTGTAATTGTACATCTACATTATGTAAATATAACCATTGCGACTGCTTGTAGTTTTTGTTGACTGTCAACACTGCCTATGGTTCTGTATTTCTACCATTTCATAAAATTTCACACAATGGTCTGTATTCTTGGCAAATAAACCTGAAGATGCGTCTACACTGGCGTGAAACCGGTAGTTGCAACACCTTCATACGGCTATGCAGCTTTTGGAAACACCACATCACTGTTGACTTTTTTAATTTTTATAATTTTCATCATAATGTAAATGGTGTTCTTTATTGTTATTCACAATGTCTCAGAGTTGTGGTTGCCCTCCGCAGACAGCGGTTTGTGTAAAGTACTGACGAACGAAGTTGGTGTTACTTGCTTGGTAATTAACATTCAGAGACCTTGGTCATCTTTGGTGGTGCAGTGGTGCTGCTTCTTTACTGTGTGTGTGTGTGTGCGTGTGTGTGTGTGTGTGTGTGTGTGTGTTTTGCTCTTCTGAATATGGGCTATTATTGTTCTTGGTCGGCGTACCCCGGCTACCGAGGGTTTAAATTTCCCTGCAGTGCGCTGTCTCTTTGCATTTGTGGTATGGAAGCGAAGGGATGTTTGCGTTACTCCACTACAGCAATAGGCTGCTTTATTTTCTTTCTTTTCGTCTAACAGTGTGCTACGGTATTGTGGCACTGGGTTTTAAATATACTGTATCGGAGACATGTACTTGAAAATAAACAAAAATTTATGACGTAACTTTATTTGTTTGGGGTGGTAATTAGAACAGTGTATTTTGCTGAAGTACCCTGCAATGGATGCTTTTGCCTGTTTCCATAAGCCTTAACTCTCTTCATATACCTCAAGGTTGTCCTTTATGCTGGCATTGATGGAACATGATGAGTCAATGAATGAATGAGCTAATGATGGAGGCTCGTCGTACAAGCTTTGTTAATGACACAGATGATCGTGAAAGCGAAAGACGTTTCAGTAAAAAGACCAAGAATAATGGCCCGATTACTATGGTAGAAGCTCACTGGTAAGTCACAAATGATGAAACGAGGCACAAACAGTACAAAATGTGCACTAAATAAACTCACATAATTTGTATTTATTGCTTTCGCAATTCAGTAGACCTTTTCTTTTGTTCTTTTTGTTGATCTGAAACTTACTCCTACACATGGCACTTTAAATGAGTCCTTATGTAATCTGAAAATCCAAACGGGAACTACTACGTAATGAAAATCGACCGTTCGTGCAGGTCACAATATATGTAGCCCTCTGCTGTCCTCTAAACGTTATCACTTATTTTGAGTGTAGCCAGTAAGATTCTTACTCTTACTAGAAAATAGTGTGGAACGCGTTTGTGCTTACGCACTCCTCAAGTTTCTTTTATATTTACCGTAAATTTTCAGTTGTCGTTGCAAAATGATTTTATGAGTTTCACAAACCACCAATTCATATCCACAAACATCAGCCACTTGACATTCAGTATTAGATGAAGGCCTCCCCCGATATCAACACGCTTTGTGGTCCCCAGCAATACCGAATGGTTTTAAATTTCATCTACTTTCTTCCCATTAGGTCGTCGTCTGGGTTTTTTCATATTTCTTGGAAATCAGTAAAGAAAATTCTTGGACCGCCTCCAACTGGCCATACGTCCCGATCAGCTCAGTTTCACTTTTAGTAAAAATATTCCTCTAAATTCTCTTCCCTAATCTATTTGTTCATTTTTCTTTCTCTCTTCGAAATGGTCCTCGCATATTTCTGCACCTTGCTTGAAGAGAAACCCTCACTTTTTGCACGGTTTTCGCATTAAAGGTCCATGTCTCACTTTCTTTAGTCAGAACTTGTAATATACACAGATTATTTTTTACATTTACTACACAATAAGGTGAATTGCTTTAATTGCGACAAAGGGATCCGAAATGCTAAAATACAATTGTTTCTATGTTCTCCTACAATATTACTGTATTTAACTTATTATACATTTCTTACGGCTATGGCCACTGGGCCTTGCTAGACTGATGCTGTAAATTGCGCCCATTGAAATTTGCGTCAAAAAACGTAGAGGAAGATCCGGTAATCCCTTTGCCCGAACTGCGTAACGTACCCTTCAGGTAAAAGAACCGAGGGCTCTTATTTCGTATTTTACTTTATACACTGACGGAAAAAATAACACAAAAAATAATTACTGCAGAGTATTGAAATTTTGGGAATACATTTGTCTAGGTAACATATTTAAGCGATTAACATTGCAAGATCACCAGTTAATGTAAACACAAGAAAAGCCATTGCAAATGTGCAATGCTCGTACGTTAATCACTGGTGTAACCGCCGGAGCGTTAAACACAAACATGCAAACGTGCAAGCATTGTGTTGTACAGATGCAGGATGTCTGTGGGATGGAGTTCCACGCCTGTTTGACGTGGTCGGTCAATACACGGTTAATGTTGTATGTAGGATGTCTGTTTGTGGGATGGAGTTCCACGCCTGTTTGACGTGGTCGGTCAATACACGGTTAATGTTGTATGTAGGATGTCTGTTTGTGGGATGGAGTTCCACGCCTGTTTGACGTGGTCGGTCAATACACGGTTAATGTTGTATGTAGGATGTCTGTTTGTGGGATGGAGTTCCACGCCTGATTGACGTGGTCGGTCAATACACGGTTAATGTTGTATGTGGATGATGCTGGTGTTGTCGTCCGATGATGTTCCGTATCTGCTCGGTTGGAGACAGATCTGGTGCAGGCAAAGGCAACATGTCGACACTCTGTAGAGCATGCTGGGTTACGACAGCGGTGTCCGGACGAGAGTTATCCTGTTGGAAAGCACCCCCTGGAACGCTGTTCGCGAATGGCAACGCAGTAGGTCGAATCACCACGCTGACGTACAAATTTGCAACAGGTCCGCGGGATAAGCACGAGAGTGCTCTTGCAGTCGTATTAAATAGCACGCAGATTAGCCAGCCAGTGTGGCCGAGCGGTTCTAGGCGCTTCCGTCCGGAACCGCGCGACCGCTACGGTCGCAGGTTCGATTCCTGCCTCGGGCACGGATGTGTGTGATGTTCTTAGGCTGGTTAGGCTTAAGTAGTTCTAAGTTCTACGGGACTGATGACCTCAGAAGTTAAGTCCCATAGTGCTCAGAGCCATTTGAACCATTTTTGAAGACAGAGATTGGAATATATCCAGCAATTAATTGAGGGCATAGATAGCAAGTG
Organism: Schistocerca americana; assembly: GCF_021461395.2. Classification (NCBI taxonomy): domain Eukaryota; kingdom Metazoa; phylum Arthropoda; class Insecta; order Orthoptera; family Acrididae; genus Schistocerca; species Schistocerca americana. The sequence goes on from NC_060119.1 coordinate 219,180,121, forward strand.
CTACTCTGAGATGAAGAGGTTGTCGCAGGAGAGGAATTCATGGCGGGCTGCATGAAACCAGTCAGAAGACTGAAAAAAAGAAAGGGTGTCGAGGGACTCCCACGTCCAGCAAGAATCTTAGATCGGATCCCAATGCAATGTATGTGACCTGCCCGGGCATCTAGTCCGTCCGAATGCCAGTCTCCGGGATACTGAGGACTAGTTACAACAGTTGTGGACCATCTTGTTTGAGGAGAGGATATAATGCTTTCATGACACCCTTCCCAACCGAATCAGTGCGTGCATCCATGTCAGAGGGTGTGCAACGTTATACTGAGAAGTGAGGTCATACTAGCAAGTGTTTGTAAATTTCCCTCTATTTTATAATCACTGGAACAACATCATATACACTCTGAACCCTGAAGTTTCACTTCGTTTGCTGCTCTTCTGTGGGTGTTTCACTTTTTTTGTCAGTCACATTATTTTGGTTGTCCTGTCTTAGCTGCTGTCCAATAAATTCTTAGACAATAATCAAGAAATTGGTGACCTCTGAGTTATTAAACAGACAACTGAAATGTAGAATTTATAAGGTCGTGGTCACTTGTAAGCTACGGACATGAAACACAGACGCCAACAAGTACTGATTAGCAGCAGCTCAGGACATTTGAACGCAGGGTCCTGCGTAAGATCTATGGCGCAGTTCAGGAGTTCTAGAATGAACATTGAGCTGGATCGCCTCATATAAGAAACTGACATTATGTGGACAATAAAAAGTAAGAGAATAGCCTGGATTTGGCATGTCCTTAGGACGGATGCTGGTCGAACAACTAAATAGGTTTTTGAATTGAGGCCAACTGGAAATAGATAGAGAGGAAGGCAATGAAAGTGGTTGATAGACGATGTGGAAGAAGGTAAAAAATCTCTCGCGGGTCGAGGATGGCGGAGAACTGGGCTGTTGAAGGCAGATTGGTGGAAACTCGATGCAGAGGCTAAACCCATGCAGGGTTGTATCACCATCACAAGAATAATTCGAGGTGGTAATTGGACTACTTGGTAAATGGACTGCCTGCACAGTTGGGTCATCGTGTTTACAGGATTGAAAGGATGCTCTGCTGTGTCCTTACCTGGCGACAGCGAGGGCACTGCCCAGAGCAGCGGTGGAAACGTCTCCTTGCTGGACGACGGCTTCCTCGCGCATGCGCACCAGCTGCTGGTAGACGTGGTAATGGCTGCGCTCGGCCGCCTTCTGTGCCGCCAGGTTGAGCGTCACGTAGTTGGGGTTCACGGGCAGCCATGTCGTCGCGTTGTCCGAAAAACCTGCAGGGACAAACTAGCTACAGCGTCACACAGGTGCTCCATGAAACTTCTCACTGCAACGGTTCTATACACTCTTGGCCATTAAAACTGGAGCACCATGAAGGGCAACAAATAACGAAATTATATTTTTGTGCGTAAATATTATAACAGCAAGCATTCATGATTAAAGCTGTGAATGATTTGGGAGAAAACATGGTGCGAAATTTAGCACACAGACCTGCCACTTCAGGCAGCAAGAGTGTATAATACAATCAATAATAAGTAATTTTCGTAGCTCTGTTTTTAAATAGCTAGAGGCGTCCGTAGGAAGATTCTTGAGTTTATCTTCTCTGAAGCGGACCAGAGCAGGTGTCTTCCAAGAAGCCTGGATGGTCTTGGCGCTTTGAATATGGGACTGTTTACAATCTCATGTGGACCTGTGGGTTAGCAGAACTGCTACGCTCAAAGTTCGCCTGGTTCCGCTCTCCGTGGGACTTCGAAATTAGAGTATAGCGACAGAAGGTTCCCTGAGTTACAAACTGCACATCCTATGGGCTGATTCAAACATGTGAGAAGCCATTTTGGCGTCTCCAGTGTGAGCAAATTCCTGAATCTAACATTCCGGTTGCTGTGAGCCTTTCAGACAGGTCAGTAGCTTCGGTACTGTGACGTGAATGTCTGAGCCAATGAGTGGCTACACAGCAAATACTGCGTACCAACCTCTGGTTAGGTAACTGACGTACGGTGATAAACTCTTTATGAGACCATCAAGTTTCAACTAAGCAGTCATTTTAGCCACAGATATGTGAACTGATGTTCACTTTTTGCTCAAACTATAAATTGTTAAGTATGCAATTGTGACACAAAGCTGAGAAAATAAATTCATGCATTACTGTTTACGATTTTTTTTATTTCTCTCCTGCAACTGTCATGGTCAGGCGGTCCTGTTAAACAAATAAATACGACCAGCCTCCTTCGCATAGGTAAATTGCTTTCTCACTGTGGCGGTATTCCATTGTAGAAAACAGGTGCCCTATTTAGAACATTTAATTTGTGCTGTGAGAAAATTTACTTAATTTACACCATTAATGTTTAATGAGAATTGCTCTCATTTGTATTTACACAGTGTTGAGTTCGTACAGAGTTTCAGGAAGTGTAAGAAATGCAATTGTGGGTTTAACGTTATGCAAAGCGTTCACTAGCCGGTGTAACGATTCTATGTTGAGCATGGAAGTCCGATAGGTAGTTTGCACACTCCACGGCCGAGTCCCAGCATGTCATCCACACTCAGGCATAAGAGAAATTAATTTCAAGTGGCTGTAGCCCGACTGGGTATCGAGTCAATCTAAGCTTCGATGACAGATACTCGTCCAACCGAACGCCCAAGTTCATCTGCTGCATTACCTGCCGACTGGAGATATGCCAGTTACTCAGCACTGCGTGAAGAAGCATTTTCATTGTATGAGATATCAGGAAAATTTACTAGCCATAATAACAGTTGAAAGCCCTCCGATCGAGGGAGGTCAGGACAACTCTGGCGACACATAGTCTACACTATCTTGTAGAAAGATATCACCACAGAGCACTCAAAGATAGGGCAAAGACATCGGTTTTAACATATCAGAAATATAATTCCTGCTGTCCTATGCTGTGTGAACCAGAGGTGATCGTCTTTTGTATCCACCGGCAACCCAATTCATCTCGCCAAGTGCTGGGTCGATATGGCAATGACGAATGCAATCCCGTAGTTTTCACTATCCTCAGAGCCTCTACACACTGATGTGTCCATCGTGATACTGTACACGGAACGGTAACTCTTCTGAAAAGACGACGTAGAGCCTTTCCTGTGCCAAATGTTGTCGTTGGTGCACCACAGTTGGACTGCCTGCCTCTGTTGCCGTGTCAAGGCAAGCAGCAACAATGGTCGTCGTACTGACAGTCCGTGGTGCTCCAAAACGTCGTCGCACTGTGTATGCTTGTCTTCCTGCAGACAAGCCAGTTTCCGGACTCAAGGTACGTGGCGTGGCTGTAAAACGCTGCATCGCCAAACATCAAGATGTGTGTTTTCTTGGGCGATGGTCCCATCGGTTCACTGAGATCTCGTAAATTGTTGTTTATGATTTCGTGAACCAATCTACATCTACATCTACATCTACATTTATACTCCGCAAGCCACCCAACGGTGTGTGGCGGAGGGCACTTTACGTGCCACTGTCATTACCTCCCTTTCCTGTTCCAGTCGTGTATGGTTCGCGGGAAGAACGACTGTCTGAAAGCCTCCGTGCGCGCTCTAATCTCTCTAATTTTACATTCGTGATCTCCTCGGGAGGTATAAGTAGGGGGAAGCAATATATTCGATACCTCATCCAGAAACGCACCCTCTCGAAACCTGGCGAGCAATCTACACCGCGATGCAGAGCGCCTCTCTTGCAGAGTCTGCCATTTGAGTTTATTCCACATCTCCGTAACGCTATCACGGTTACCAAATAACCCTGTGACGAAACGCGCCGCTCTTCTTTGGATCTTCTCTATCTCCTCCGGCAACCCGACCTGGTACGGATCCCACACTGATGAGCAATACTCAAGTATAGGTCGAACGAGTGTTTTGTAAGCCACCTACTTTGTTGGTGGACTACATTTTCTAAGGGCTCTCCCACTGAATCTCAACCTGGTACCCGCCTTACCAACAATTAATTTTGTATGATCATTCCACTTCAAATCGTTCCGTACGCATACTCCCAGATATTTTACAGAAGTAACTGCTACCAGTGTTTGTTCTGCTATCATATAATCATACAATAAAGGACCCTTCTTTCTATGTATTAGCAATACATTACATTTGTCTGTTGTAATGGTCAGTTGCCACTCCCTGCACCCAGTGCCTATCCGCTGCAGATCTTCCCGCATTTCGCTGCAATTTTCTAATGCTGCAACTTCTCTGTATACTACAGCATCATCCGCGAAAAGCCGCATGGAACTTCCGACACTATCTGCTAGGTCATTTATATATATTGTGAAAAGCAATGGTCCCATAACACTCCCCTGTGGCACGCCAGAGGTTACTTTAACGTCTGTAGACGCCTCTCCATTGATAACAACATGCTGTGTTCTGTTTGCTAAAAACTCTTCAATCCAGCCACACATCTGGTCTGATATTCCGTAGGCTCTTACTTTGTTTATCAGGCGACAGTGCGGAACTGTATCGAACGCCTTCCGGAAGTCAAGAAAAATAGCATCTACCTGGGAGCCTGTATCTAATATTTTCTGGGTCTCATGAACAAATAAAGCGAGTTGGGTCTCACACGATCGCTGTTTCCGGAATCCATGTTGATTCCTACATAGTAGATTCTGGGTTTCCAAAAACGACATGATACTCGAGCAAAAAACATGTTCTAAAATTCTACAACAGATCGACGTCAGAGATATAGGTCTATAGTTTTGCGCATCTGCTCGACGACCCTTCTTGAAGACTGGGACTACCTGTGCTCTTTTCCAATCATTTGGAACCCTCCGTTCCTCTAGAGACTTGTAGTACACGGCTGTTAGAAGGGGGGCAAGTTCTTTCGCGTACTCTGTGTAGAATCGAATTGGTATCCCGTCCAGGCCATTGAGCAATGAGAGTGCCAAATCGTAAGAAATGGCTTTCATAGAAGAAGGCAGGTAGCATACACACGTAAGCAGTTAACTCTCACCTAACGATCCTTGCCTACGATCTGCATACAGAGAAGCAGTCAACCTTGACATTGTGATGTGCCTCTGTATTGTCTGCAGCACGCTGAATACCGATATACACTGAAGAGTCAAAGAAACTGGTACTCCTGCCTAATATCGTATTGGGCTCCCGCGAGCACGCAGAAGTGCCGCAACACAATGTGACACGGACTCAACTAATATCTGAAGTAGTCCTGCAAGGTTGTCCATAAATCTGAAAGAGTACGACGGGGTAGCGATCTCTTCTGAACAGCACGTTGACACGCATCCCAGATATGCTCAATAATGTTCATGTCTGGGGAGTTCGGTGGCCATCGAAAGTGTTTAAACTCAAAAGAGTGTTCCTGGAACCACTCTGCGTCAGTTTTGGACGTGTGGCGTATCGCATTGTCCTGCTGGAATTGCCGAAGTCCGTGGTAATGCACAACGGACATGGAAGGATGCAGGTAATCAGACACGATGCTTATGTACGTGTCGCCTGTCAGAGTCGTATCTAGACGTATCAGGGATCCCATATCAATTGCACACGCCCCACACCGTTACAGAACTTCCACCAACTTGAACAGACCCCTGCTGATATGCATGGTCCACGGATTCACGAGGTTGTCTCAATATCCGTACACGTCCATCCGCTCGATACAATTTGAAACGAGACCCGTCCGACCAGGCAACTTGCTTCCAGTCGTCAATAGTCCGATGTCGGTGTTGACGGGCCCAGCCGAGGCGTAAAGCTTTGTGTCGTGCAGTCATCAAGGGTGCCCGATTGGGCCTTAGGCTCAGAAAGCACATATCGATGATGTTTCGTTGAATGGATCCGCACTCTGACACTTGTCGATGGCCCAGAATTCAAATCTGCGGAAGGATTGCACTTCTGTCACGTTGAACGATTTTCTTCAGTCGTCGTTGGTACCTTTCTTGCGGGATCTTTTTCCGGCCGCAGCGATGTCAGAGATTTGATGTTTTACCGGATTCCTAATGTGGTCGTTCGAGCTGCTTGGGATTAGCCGAGCGGTCTAAGGCTCTGCAGACACGGACTGTGCGGCTGGTCCCGGCGGAGGTTCGAGTCCTCCCTTGGGCATGTGTGTGTGTGTGTGTGTGTGTGTGTGTGTGTGTGTTTGTCCTTAGGATAATTTAGGTTAAATAGAGTGTAAGCTTAGGGACTGATGACCTTAGCAGTTAAGTCCCATAAAATTTCACACACACTTCGTGGTCGTTCGAGAAAATCCCTCCTTCGTCTCTGCTTCGGAGATGCTGTGTCCAATAGCTCGTGCGACGACTATAACACCACGTCCAAACTCACTTAAATCTTGATAACCTGCCATTGTAGCAGCAGTAACCGATCTAACACCTGCGCCGTACGCTTGTTTTACGTAGGCGTTTGCCGGCCGAAGTGGCCGTGCGGTTAAAGCCGCTGCAGTCTGGAACCGCAAGACCGCTACGGTCGCAGGTTCGAATCCTGCCTCGGGCATGGATGTTTGTGATGTCCTTAGGTTAGTTAGGTTTAACTAGTTCTAAGTTCTAGGGGACTAATGACCTCGGCAGTTGAGTCCCATAGTGCTCAGAGCCATTTGAACCATTTTTGAACGTAGGCGTTGTTCTGCCTCTTTACATATCTCTGTATTTGAATACGGACGCCTAAATCAGTTTATTTGGCGCTTCAGTGTATATATGCACTGGATGTCTCTCCTGAGAGTATTCTAGGTGCTTCAGTCGGGAACCGCGCTGCTGCTACGGTCGCAGGTTCGAATCCTGTATCGGGCATGGATGTGTGTGATGTCCTTAGGTTAGTTAGGTTTAAGTAGTCCTAAGTCTAGGGCACTGATGACCCAAGATGTTAAGTCCCATAGTACTTAGAGCCATTTGAACTATTTTGATCCTAAGAGTATTCCATATCTCTGATGTTTCGGCCGATACCAGTAATTTCGTGTTTGCAGTGTACATATCGAATCGGCGCAAACTAATACAGCTTACCACTTTAATTTGACGCCCAGTGTCAAGGGAAAATTTCAGTTGGTTTCAATTTACACACAAAATTACAAATGTTGTGTGCGTATTCGATATAGCAGTCCGAAATTAGTCGATTGTAGTTTCCATTTCCTACATATGTGTAACAAGAACAGTGGAACACAAAGAGCTTGCCGGATCTCATGTTCTCCTCTGCCCAGTGCTGCTTGTTGCCGCCATGCAGCAGCACTACTCACTCGCTGCTGGAGCGATAGTTATTCTTCGTTTTTTCTTACTGTGCCAGTTAATACATAGTGCTAAACAGAGTATCGGTCTAGGGGAGCTCCTAATGGCGTAAACAGTGACACCACTGAGCAGTGGATGACTGGAAGATACTGATTTGGAGTGATGGATCACACGATACGCTGTGGAAGTCCGATGGATGGCATTGAGTTTGGTGAATGTCTGAAGATCGTTACATTCCATCACGTGTGGAGCCAACAGCAGTGTAGGGAGGAGGTGGTGTTAGAGTATCGAGGTGTTTTTGGGTTTCGTGTGTGGTCCATTATTGAGGTTAAGAAAACATGCTGCTAGATATGAACAGATTTTACAGCACTATGTATTACATACGGTAGAGAAACAGTTTGGAGACGATGTTCGTTTAATCTTCGTTGATCCACAATGGATCGTGGGACGACGGCTGGCATGAACTTCTTGATGCAATAATTTACCAACAGCGGTATGATTTGTAGAAGTTTATTTTACTTTATGAACTTCTATGTGCTACCAGTTTCGGCATTACATTGATGCCATCTTCAGGCCCCACACGTCATAGTCGTAAAATCGCTATGCACGGAAAGAGCCATATAACTGTATCTGTGAATCAATCGTCCTGCAACAGCTCTTGGTGGCCAGGCGATACAGCGGTTTTACGACTATGACGAGTGGGGCCTGAAGATGGCATCAATGTAATGCCGAAACTGGTAGCACATAGAAGTTCATAAAATAAATTTCTACGATACATACGGCTGTTGGTATATTATTGCATCAAGATGTTCGTTTATGTCAACTTCACAATGGATTCTGTCATATAGCAGCAGATGTGAGGCAACGGTCTGCGGACCGCCACATTCAGTCCCAAACTGAACACCTTTATGAAGATCTAAAACGGGGACCTTGCTAGAGACCCTAGCGTTCAACAACTGTTTTCGGCTCTGCCGGCCGGAGTGGCCGAGCGGTTCTAGGAGATTCAGTTTGGAACCGCGCGACCGATACAGTTTCGAATCCTGCCTCGGGCATGGATGTGTGTGATGTCCTTAGGTTAGTTAGGTTTAAGTAGTTCTAAGTTGTAGGGGACTCATGACCTCCATAGTGCTCAGAGCCATTTGAACCATTTGTTTTCGGCTCTTGAGGAAGAATGATCAGCCATTCCTCAACAGATATTCAGATACGCCTCTGAAAATGGTCCCAGAAGAGTTCAAGGCTTCATAAGGACACATCCTATATTAATGACCTCTAATAGGTGTCTCTATACCGAAAGTGTAAAGACTAAAATTGTGATTGATCCGATAGGCTTTGCACTCCAACTACATATCCCCTACTTGGGTGGAGGTGAGTGTGAGTAACCATGTGTGCCTGGTCCTTGCCGCACTTACAAGTGAAAAGCAACATAGAGTATTGGTGCTTCAGGTAGATGAAAAGCTGAGAATAGACCTTTGTCCTGAGGGAGACGCCTACCTGCGCTGGTGGAGTTGTCCCACTGGTAGGGGGTCCGCTCGTAGTCGCGCTCCTCGCTGGTCTGGAAGTCCCTGTAGTCCTCCATGCCGATCTCCTCTCCGTTGTAGGAGACGGCGGTGCCGGGCAGCAGAGTCAGCAGCATGTTCATGCCGTCCACCAGGTCCAGGCCCACACGCGACGCCACGCGAGACTTGTCGTGGTTGCCGGCCTGTGGTGGGCACGCCGGTGAAACGAACTGTTCACTCTAGAGCTGATCTTTCACTCCGCAGCGGTATGTGCGCTATTTTGTTTAAAACTGCATGATGGATGGGAAATCGAACCCAGAACTTCTGCAATGTGTTTTATTCCATAAGCGCTACATCTACATCTACATGATTACTCTGCAATTCTTACTTAAGTGCTTGGCAGAGGATTCATCGAACCACAATCATACTATCTCTCTACCATTCCACTCCCGAACAGCGCACAGGAAAAGCGAACACCTAAACCTTTCTGTTCGAGCTCTGATTTCTATTATTTTATTTTGATGATCATTCCTACCTATGTAGGTTGGGCTCAATAAAATATTTTCGCATTCGGAAGAGAAAGTTGGTGACTGAAATTTCGTAAATAGATCTCGCCGCGACGAAAAACGTCTTTGCTTTAATGACTTCCATCCCAACCCGCGTATCATATCTGCCACACTCTCTCCCCTATTACGTTGTAATACAAAACGACCTGCCCTTTTTTACACCCTTTCGATGTCCTCCGTCAATCCCACCTGGTAAGGATCCCACACCGCGTAGCAATATTCTAACAGAGGACGAACGAGTGTAACGAGTGTAGTGTAAGCTGTCTCTTAAGTGGACTTGTTGCATCTTCTAAGTGTCCTGACAATGAAACGCAACCTTTGGCTCGCCTTCCCCACAATATTATCTTTCCAACTGAAGTTGTTCGTAATTTTAACACCCAGGCACTTAGTTGAATTGACAGCCTTGAGAATTGTACTATTTATCGAGTAATCGAATTCCAACGGATTTCTTTTGGAACTCATATGGATCACCTCATACTTTTCGTTATTTGGCGTCAACTGCCACGTGCCACACCATACATCAATCTTTTCTAAATCGCTTTGCAACTGATACTGGTCTTCGGATGACCTTACTAGACGGTAAATTACAGAATCATCTGCGAACAACCTAAGAGAACTGCTCAGATTGTCACCCAGGTCATTTATATAGATCAGGAACAGCAGAGGTCCCAGGACGCTTCCCTGGGGAACACCTGATATCACTTCAGTTTTAGTCGATGATTTGCCGTCTATGACTAAGAACTGCGACCTCCCTGACGCTCTATCCATCTGAGCCACCGAGGAAACAGACGATAGTGCGACTGCAGGGACTTTCTCGCACATGCCTTCCGCAAGACTCACATTCTCACCTTGTATGTCCACACTCCAGTAAGTGGTGCAGGAAAACTTCTTTGAAATTTAGGAGGTAAGAGAGATGCACTGACCGAAGTAAATCTATCAGGGCAGGTCGTTAGTCGTGCCTGGATAGCTCAGCCGATAACAGCATTTGCCCGCGAAATGGAAAGGTGCTGCTTTAGAGTCCCAATACGGCACATAGTTTTAAACTAACAGGAAGCTTCATTCCAGTCTTTCATTCACTAATAATTTTCCATGACTCCTTTATGATTGGTATTGTAAAATGGGGTGAATAGAAGCAATGGTTAAATAGAAACAAAATTTCAAAAAATTTCTTTAGTGTCTTTTCAGAACATAAATGGGAATGTCATTCAAAGATCTGTCTGTCTAGCTTTGGCAGTGAAACAAAGTAACAGGGAAATATGAATTTCAAAGTTGGTGACCCTCTCAGGTGGTGTACTGTTTATGACAAACATAGGAAGAAATTAGAATTAAAGCAATACCGCCAGCTGCTCGCGGGCGTTGATATATATCAACGGGGACAGGTGAAGATGTGTGCCCCGAAAGGGACTCGAACCCGGGATCTCTTGCTTACATTGCAGACGCTCTATCCATCTGAGCCATCGAGGGCATAAACGACAGTGCGACTGCAGGAAATATCTCGCGCACGCCTCCCGCAAGACTCACCTTCTCACCTTGTATGTCCACACACTACATTCGTAGTGTCCCACCCCAACACATTCATTACTCGTGGAAGACATTCTTACCAAGTCCCGTAAGAGTCCGGGTAATATGTGTGCATCCGCACAGAAGAGGAAGGTCATGGCCGGTATTGCAAGAACTATATACTTATATGGATATGGTGACTGTTCTTTCGGACATGTCCGAAAGAACAGACACCATATCCATATAAGTATAACATCAGAAGAGGTGCCGAATTTCCTTACTTCGAATTTTATTTTTAAGTACCAACTAAAGTGTGTTACTTCTGTTAAGTACATGGTAAGGAAAATCGTAATACCATTTCATTAACCAAAAGTTCAGTTTTAAAGTATAATTCAATATGATTTGCGTTTTACCTAATTTCAAATGTAGGGTTGTATTTTCGGAATCTGTGTGAAGGACAGAAACAGTAATCGTCTGTGTCTCTTCAGGGGAAGACCAAGAATTTGATGAAAATGAAGAACCACCTGGCACTGTTCTCAACTAAGGACATTAGGCTGTGATTAAAGTATATCAGAAAAGCAATCAGTCATTTGGATAATAAACACTAAAATCTGTTATTTTGAAGGCAAAGGTAATGCTGAAAAAAGAAAGAAAAACGAGGCCGATTAAACACGTTAACTGACAGATTCTCATTTTTTTAGTAAAGGAAATGTTGTTTGAAAGCTCTTCGTTTCTTCTGTGGATACGATTTGTAGGTTCAAAGACATCATTCTTAAACATCATGTCAGTGGCTTAAGGTATTAACAAGCAAATCAAGTTCATTAATTTGATGTTACAATAAAATAATTATATTTAACAATCTTTATTTGGAAAACAGGATAAAAAGCCTTCATTCATGCAATATTTTTGTTTTTTTTCCGAATAAATCTTTTTTGAACCGGATAAATTTTCTGTCTTATTCTGCTAGTTCCAAAACAGATTTTGGCATGTTCCTATTCACCCCAAAGGCTAAAAAATATAAAAAATAATTGTATTGCCACTGGTGTTCTATTCGTGCCCATGGGGGGAGTATATATTTTTTTATGCTATAAAGGCACGAGCTAGGTTTCAAATCTAATTATAAATTTAGAGTTAGGTGCAAGACCTATAACCACAATTTTGACTCTCATATTTCTTTTTAAAATTATCAGTTTCTTTTTTTAAAGTTAAAAACTGTTTCTGTTCACCCCATTTTACGGTAAGATACAGAGCAGTGGGGCGATTCACATTGTACATTAACAAGAAGAACCAGCCTCAGAAGGCTGTTTCTGTAAAGTATGTCAACAACTATGAAAAAACCAAAAACTTAACTTCGCCCGAACTGACCATGAAGTTCCAACTGTACCAACCGGCCGCTGTGTCATCTTGAGCTCACAGGCGTTATTGGATGCGGGTATGGCGGAGCATGCGGCCACCACCCCGTTCTCCCGGCCATATGTCAGTTTCCGAGACCGGAGCCCCTACGTCCCAGTCAAGTAGCTCCTCAGTTGGCTTCACAAGGGCTAAGTGCACCCAGCTTGCCAACAGCGCTCGGCAGACCGGATGGTCACCCATCCAAGTGCTTACCCAGGCCGACAGCGCTTAACTTCGGTGAGCTGACGGGAACATGTGTTACCACTGCCGCAAGGCTCTATGTTAACAATTAATAGTAATTAGTAATTTCGTGTGGCTCAGTGGCCGGATTTAAGACTTCCACTTCGGCAACTTGTGTATCCCTAGGAAAGGGGCCTACATTTATCCGAATGCCGAATGCCACGTCGTTCCTGGGGATTGCTCAAATGGTTGAGAGGTGAAGATTACGTTAAAGGCAGACTGAAAATTTTTGTGGTCCGTCCGGGATTCGATCTCGTGACCTGTCAGTTTCCAGTAACGCGTTTGACGAATAGCCACCAGGCCCGACGAAAATTAATTATTATCACCGATACTCCACTTAGCTGATATTTATGAGGATAACTATTAGAATACATTATACATGATTTTGTAAAACAGGAGAAAGGCACCAATATGAAAAAAGGCAACGTTGCTCGTCTTTTTATACTAAACAATTGTTTTTATCTAATACTTCAGACAAAGCAAATGTGTAGCTGTACAAAGACCACTTATGATGACTTGAATACGAGGATGAAGTACAGGGATGCTTACATAATAAAAACACGAAAAAAGACGCTTAAATTTTAAAACACAATTTTTCTCCAACATTTTAAGTGTGAAAACGAGTCAAGGGTTCACAATAAAAAAAATACACGTTAGTACTAGAGAGAAGATATTATAAAATCTGTCAAAAAGTGTGACGTAAGATTAGATCATATAACTGAAGACGTCTTGTCTTATAGAACTGTTTTTGCTACTTGTAAAAGGAAAATCCCTATCTAGAGCAAGTTCATTATTATTACATTCATTACTAGTTTCGGTATTCTGAACTGATGATCTGCGGATGTGAAACTACTGCTGCAAATGATAGTTTGTCTGGAAGAATAACGTTACGTTACATCCTAACCTTTTCTTTCTTAGGTATGAAGATGACCCGTCCAAATGCTTAAATCGGTAACCAAAATAGTAAATATATTGATCAAGAAAATATTTTGTTTCATTAAATTTGAGCTGGCTATATGACAAAGGAATTGTACAGCAAAAGTTGTAGGGAAGTACATGAAGATGAAAGGAAATATAATATTGGATACATCCAGAAAGGAAATGGCAATCGACACAAATCTTTAAGGCGAAAACAGAAAAGTTACCTAGACATACAAATAAAGTGGGCCACTGACAAGAAATAAATTTCTCACTGCTGAAAACGAAGAACAGGAATGAAGCAAGAAGATGAAATACAATAGCTACTAGAAGCAATATTAACGATATTACATATCTTAGTCTAGATGGCACGAAATGGCAACATAGCAGAGACATATTGGAGATTATGGACATTACCACCCAGTTGCTCCAGAGATTTAGCCTCTTAGCACCGTCGATCCAGACATCGATTGTGTTCTTGACGTCAGAGGCAGAGTTCTGGGCCTCCACGTAGACAAGCTGGAAGTTGAAAGAGAAGTGCGCTCCCGGGTTGGTGGCATTCCCGTAATATCCTGCGATCTCGTCCATCGACCCGTAGCACTCCGTCACCATCACCGCCCTGCAGACAGAATTACCTTCTGCATTGTTCTCAGAGGCATATCCCTTGCTGAAACAATTTTGTCACATTTTCGTGTACGAGGTAGAACTGGCTCAAACTAGAAGAAAAGTTCCTGTAATGATATGGCCAGAAACCACTATCTGTTCGAATGTGGAGCAGTCTGTCCTCTCATTCCAATTTGCTTGTTACGTAGAAGTAGACGCTATAGACAGTGCTGTATATAGTTACTACGCAATCTGTCACACACTTTAATCCTTCTCCGCAGTGAATCGCGCATCCATTGAAATACACCTGGCTCATCTAGGTTGTGTCACATGAATTGGTCACACGCTCCTCTAAAGTCTGCACATTTTCGATGGACTATAGCCGGGATTCCAATGTTTCATGTCCGATGATCGTAAGGTCATACTACTGGATCCGCTCGACCATCCCATTGTCCACGTAACGTTGCGGTGACGTACCGTCGCACGACCTATAGAGAACCGGGGAATGCCCGTCATGCACAAATCACAGTCACTGTCTTTCTGCAAGGGTCACTTACTCCAATACCGCTGGTAATTCGTCGTGTAGCGAACTGCAACTGTAAGACGGCCTACTCCACCGAATACTAAACTTTACTCGCCACAAATAAAACTGCCCACATCTCAACAGGTATCGGTTTCCGGACATACAATTATAAGAACTTTTCTTCTCAGTCTCCGTTCGATCAGGCCTCGGAAGACCCAACGGGGCCGACCGACCGCCGTATAATCCTGAGTCGACATGCTTCATTGGATGCGGATATGGAGGGGCAAGCCGTCACCACACTTCTCTCTCGGCCATTATCTCAATCATGTTGCTCCCCAACTGGCCTCTCAAGGCCTAAGAGAACCCCGCTTGCCAACAGCGCTCGGTCATTCATCCAAGTGCTAGCCAAGCGCGGCAACACTTAATATTGGTGAACTGACGGGAACTGGTGTTACCAATGCAGTCTTCAAATCTAGTTTCCACCAGTACTGTACCCTGTGACACCTTTTTGAACACACTGAAATAAAACAGGTCCGAAAGAGCGTTATCGGAATTTCTTAGTAACATTATGTCGAAGTACGCCTAAACAACTCAGAATACTTAGTTGGCTTTGATGTGGTATCCCTATTTACAAGGGTCCTACTCGAAGTCTCCATCAATGACCGTCAATGAATTTCAAGTGGACGTCACAGACTTGCTGCGGTATACTCTTACCTCAAACTACGTCGCGTTTAGCGAAGAAGTTTCTTGAATGGACAGACGGGATCGACATGGGAAGCCCTCATTCTTCCTTGGCGGTCAATTACACTCCTGGAAATTGAAATAAGAACACCGTGAATTCATTGTCCCAGGAAGGGGAAACTTTATTGACACATTCCTGGGGTCAGATACATCACATGATCACACTGACAGAACCACAGGCACATAGACACAGGCAACAGAGCATGCACAATGTCGGCACTAGTACAGTGTATATCCACCTTTCGCAGCAATGCAGGCTGCTATTCTCCCATGGAGACGATCGTAGAGATGCTGGATGTAGTCCTGTGGAACGGCTTGCCATGCCATTTCCACCTGGCGCCTCAGTTGGACCAGCGTTCGTGCTGGACGTGCAGACCGCGTGAGACGACGCTTCATCCAGTCCCAAACATGCTCAATGGGGGACAGATCCGGAGATCTTGCTGGCCAGGGTAGTTGACTTACACCTTCTAGAGCACGTTGGGTGGCACGGGATACATGCGGACGTGCATTGTCCTGTTGGAACAGCAAGTTCCCTTGCCGGTCTAGGAATGGTAGAACGATGGGTTCGATGACGGTTTGGATGTACCGTGCACTATTCAGTGTCCCCTAGACGATCACCAGTGGTGTACGGCAAGTGTAGGAGATCGCTCCCCACACCATGATGCCGGGTGTTGGCCCTGTGTGCCTCGGTCGTATGCAGTCCTGATTGTGGCGCTCACCTGCACGGCGCCAAACACGCATACGACCATCATTGGCACCAAGGCAGAAGCGACTCTCATCGCTGAAGACGACACGTCTCCATTCGTCCCTCCATTCACGCCTGTCGCGACACCACTGGAGGCGGGCTGCACGATGTTGGGGCGTGAGCGGAAGACGGCCTAACGATGTGCGGACCGTAGCCCAGCTTCATGGAGACGGTTGCTAATGGTCCTCGCCGATACCCCAGGAGCAACAGTGTCCCTAATTTGCTGGGAAGTGGCGGTGCGGTCCCCTACGGCACTGCGTAGGATCCTACGGTCTTGGCGTGCATCCGTGCGTCGCTGCGGTCCGGTCCCAGGTCGACGGGCACGTGCACCTTCCGCCGACCACTGGCGACAACATCGATGTACTGTGGAGACCTCACGCCCCACGTGTTGAGCAATTCGGCGGTACGTCCACCCGGCCTCCCGCATGCCCACTATACGCCCTCGCTCAAAGTCCGTCAACTGCACATACGGTTCACGTCCACGCTGTCGCGGCATGCTACCAGTGTTAAAGACTGCGATGGAGCTCCGTACGCCACGGCAAACTGGCTGACACTGACGGCGGCGGTGCACAAACGCTGCGCAGCTAGCGCCATTCGACGGCCAACACCGCGGTTCCTGGTGTGTCCGCTGTGCCGTGCGTGTGATCATTGCTTGTACAGCCCTTCGCAGTGTCAGGAGCAAGTATGGTGGGTCTGACACACCGGTGTCAATGTGTTCTTTTTTCCATTTCCAGGAGTGTATTTTTATAGGCGATTTTGAGAAAAGAGTCGTGGAATAAACAGCAGTTAAAGCTATTGATTTTTGGGCTACTCTGATGACACTTTCAAAATGGAAAGGACTGAATAGTGGAGTTTATGCCCCATCTCAACGTCATTCATAAGAATATCTCGTTTATCATGCAAATAGAAGAGGTGTTTGTTTCTTGTTCTTGGCTGTCTTAGTCAAACGGAAGAATGATGCCTTTCTGGGTCAATCATTTTAGCATAATCCTATTAACATGTATTTATACTGACAGTATTCGAGATGCCAACACACTTCACAAACCCTGGGTGGGCTTAAGCCACTTGCACATAGGATACATACATATTCCGTTTCTGAGAGTTCGTCTACGGCTTTCGCAGATCAAAGAGCAGTCTTCAGGTAAAGTGGATAGTGCGCCTGAAAAATGAACAAGTCATTATCACCTATCAAAATCTAGAATCTGACTAACATGATAGTATGACAGCAAAATCCACAACTTTTCTTCTGGGAGTTGGCAACATTTGTAGGCAGGATCCTCCGGAAATTTCAAATTAAAGATGTTCTCGGATCGATGAAGGATGATTTAGTGTTGTGGAAGGCTGGATAACACAAAATTCCTTGTCTGTGTGGTATACATTATATAGGCCAGATCCTCACGTACAATGGAGGTACCCAGCGTAGAACACCAATGCTGCAGTCGCATTTTGCGACAGACGAGGTCTGACATTGCTGAACATCGTACATCATCTTCGCAAAAGTATATGGACACCCCTGTAGCCGACCGGAGTGGCCGAGCGGTTCTAGACTCTACAGTCTGGAACCGCGCGATCGCTACGGTCGCAATTTCGAATCCTGCCTCGGGCATGGATGTGAGTGATATACTTAGGTTAGTTAGGTTTAAGTAGTTCTACGTTCTAGGGGACTGATGACCTCAGAGGTTAAGTCCCATAGTGCTCAGAGCCATTTGAACCATTTGAACACTCCTGTAGTATTGCGGAATCGAAATGTGGATGTCACGCGAGGCCGACCCGCTAGTATAAAAGCAGATGGGGGTAACGTGTTTCAGTAGAAAAGCAGTAACAGCAGTACTGGTAGATCAGGAGAGCTCATTGACTTCGAACGTGGACTAATAATTGGATGTAGCGTGAGTAGCAAATCCATCACGGACATTTCAAACCTTCTAAAGCTGCGCATGCTGACTGCTGGTGATGTTGCTGTGATTTAAGTTGGTGATGAATGGACAGAAACTGCAGTTACATGCATCTGACGACTTAGCTCATCCAACGATCCAGACACGGGAACTGCTGGTGAGACAACCCCCACTAGAAAAACAACAGCGCCTGGCACATTCTCTTCTGTACAGATCTGGCGGCTCGTGAATATACTACTCTACCGAACCATGATACGGGAAGGAAAAATCGTAGCTAAAACATGGCGAGTCAGGAACTATCGAGAAATGCGTAGGGTGTTGTGGACAGTCACATCGAATCAGCAGAATGAATCACTCGTGAGTTTCAAAGTGCAGCCGGCAGACCAGCTAGCGCAATGGTTGTACGAAGGGAGTCACAAAGAATAGAATACAATGATCAAGCTGCTCTTCGTAAGCCACACGTTTCTGTGACCACTGCTAACCGAGGTTTGAACTGGTGGAAGGAGCGACGCGACCGGACAAAGGACGACTGAAATAGAGTGATCCGGAGCGATGAATCATGCTATATCCTGCGGCAATCCGATGGAAGGGTTTCCATTTGCCGAATACCTGTAGAACATTACCTGCCATAACGTACTCGCATAGTGCTTGCAGTAAAGTAAGGAGTAGGTGGTGGTGGTTTTCGTGGTTTACTCTGCTTAAGAAAATGATAAAAGAAACGGGACGATATGATCACATTTTACACAATTGTCTACTGCGTACAATAGAGAAACAGTTCGTAGACGATGACTGTTCGTATTAGAACGACAGCGCATCCTGTTGTAAAGCAACGTCTGTGAACAGTGGTTCGTGGACAATTAGTTTTATATGGACTGGCCTGTCCAGAGCCCCAGTATGAAGTCGGTGGGATGAGTTACAATATCAACATAGCTCCAAACCTCAGCGTCCAATATCATGAGCTTTCTGGTTCCGGCTCTTGAGGAAGAATGGTCTACCATTCCTTCACAGGCATTCAGACACGTCATTGAAATGTCTCCAGCAGAGCTCAGGCTGTCATAAGAACAGTCTCCACATTAATGTCCACTAGTTGGTGTCCGCATAATTTTGGTCAGATAGTGTATATCAGCTTTTTGGAATTCCATTATTAAGCAGTCCATTGGTTTCGCATGGTGGAAAACCTTATTAACCGCACAGCTGGGGAAGGCTTGGAATCCTGTACTTACTGTAAACGACAGGGTACGACGAGCGCCACAAGGGGCGGCAACCCACCAGACTGCTGGGTTTCGCATTTGCATCATCGAAGGCGCTGCTATCTGGCGGTCTGATCCGTCTTGCAACTGCGGAGAATAACTGGCGTCTATCTTCATGCAGCCGCCAATGGAGGTATTTTAGAATTTTCATTACATCCTCTTGTACTCAAACCTGTGACTATAAGTGCTGTTCGTTCTTACGTACCTTCAGTATCCCCTTTTAGTCCTCTTTGATACGAAAAATATTATAGAATGAGTCTGACAAATTTTTTGTGAGCAATCTCCTTCTGGGGATGGCTGAACGTTCCCAATATTTTACCAGTGTGTCGAAGACTGATATCTACGTATCGTACAACTGGTCCTATGTGATCATTCTTGTTCGTATCCCTAAAAGCTGTTAACAATGTTTGAGTTAAGTACTTGTAAGTGTGACTAATAACAGACAACGGCAGAGAGAGCGGCATGCTGACCGCACACCCCTCTATACCCGCATCCAATGACGTCTACAGTCTGAGGATGACACGGTGGTCGGTCAGTACGATTAGGGTCTTCTGAGACCTATTCGGGCGGAGTTTAGTTTAGTTTAGTTTCAGTTCTATCTTTCTTTCGCTTTTGCCTTTTCCCGCAGGTAGGCAGGGTCGGCATGGTTAATCGGATTTTGCAATGTTAGCGGAAGGGGTGGCCGGATGTCCTTCCTGCCGCCACCCCGTACCCCCCAGGACGGAATTAGTGTACCCCAATTGTCTGAGACTAGTGTAATCCTTGGAATAGTACGAAAGTGTTCAAATGTCTGCGAGCCGTGTAACTGAGGCGGGACATAGGGACCAGCCCGGTGTTCACCTAGGGCGATGTGGAAAACCGCCTAAAAACACATCCGCCAGACGGATTCGATCCGGAAGCAGCGCAGTAGCGCTCTCGGCTAACCTGGCGGGTCCAGTTTGGTTTAGTTTCAGTAGCTATGACTAATAGGCTTGCAGTCATACGATAGTACTATTCTATGATTTGAGCAGTGCGCAATTTTACTTTGCACTTTTGAAAACTGTTGTAAATATGAACTAACACAATAACAGAATATACGCAAAAGAAGGTAAGGCACAGAGCCTGAGGAAAAATGTGAAGGACTCGGAAAGGTAGGAGCAAATGAAATAGAAATTCACAGATTGAGAGGGAATTTGGTGCTATTTCATTGAGTACAAACTCCAGCAGTTCACAAAGTCGTTGCGATTTCTTTGTTGGACTGTGCACTTGGCGTGTCCGCACTTACTCGCTGTTGATGGAGTCGAGCAGAGCCCGCCACTGCTGCACCATCTCGTACGTCTTGGGCTGGTGCTTGGTGTACTGGCCGGCCCACTCCTCGTCTGGATAACTCTCGTTCTCGAACAGGTGCGGAATTGCGTCCATCCTGAAGCCGTCCACGCCCTTATTCAGCCAGAACCTCACCACCTCCTGAAATCACACGTGCTATGATTACATTCTTCACATCCACATCCGTTACACATACTTCACTACACAGTGCGTAGCGGCGGTAGCTTCCTACCATCATCAGCTCTTTTTGACAATAGTGACTACACGGTCGGAATATGCACTCCTGATCAATAGCGGTACGTGGCACCTAGTAGCTGTATGGGTTCTATGATACATGAGCCAGTGACTGGAAGTACGGGGTGATCAAAAAGTCAGTATAAATTTGAAAACTTAATAAACCACGGAATAATGTAGATAGAGAGGTAAAAATTGACACACATGCTTGGAATGGCATGAGGTTTTATTAGAACCAAAAAAAAAACCAAAGTTCACAAAATGTCTGACAGATGGCGCTGGACAGCAAAACGTCAGTGACTGCGCTTGACAATCGTGTATAAAAGGAGCTCTAATGCGAGAGAGAATAAGAGGCGCCAGCAGTCGCAGCATGTTGACGTTACCTGAAAAGGAGCTTTTAGTGAAGCTGTATTATCAGAATGGGAAATGTGCCAGTTCAGAGTTACGATCCTATCGCCACAGGAAGGAGATTCGAACGTGTAAAGGTCCGTTGACAAATGCAGTTGTGGCGAGAATGATTTCGAAGTTCGAAGCCACGGGTTGTTTAGACGATAGCCCCGTAGTGTCCGACCGAGCACAAGGCGTAATGCTGCTGAGATAGTTCAGGAAGAAATGGAGACTGTAGCGGGTTCGTCTATGCACGGGGAAGTCAGCGCTCGTGCAGTCGCACGTCGCACCGGCATTTCATACACTACTATTTGGTTGGCACTGAGGCGTATACACTATTGTCAAGCGCAGTCACTGACGTTTTTCTGTCCAGCGCCATCTGTCAGACATTTTGTGAACTTTGGGTTTTTTTTTGTTCTAATAAAACCTCATGCCATTCCAAGCATGTGTGTCAATTTTTACCTCTCTATCTACATTATTCCGTGATTTATTAAGTTTTCAAATTTATACTGACTTATTCGGTTTATCGTAAGAACTGAAGATGACGCAAACGCAGCGTTAAAGCTAGTCGCCTGAGTAATAAATACATTGAAAACAAGGCTTTAGTGTTCCATTTCCATTACTTACCTTGTCTGCTGCTGTTCCACGCCCACAAGAATATTGAACTTGTGAAAGTCTATTTCTTTCCCGTCTTGTTTCATCGGCGTATATCCAAGGACAAGTGACGGTGTAAATGCCTCTGTGTGCAACCTAATATCATTCTCATCTTATACTCGTGATCCCTATCCGAAACATACGATGGAAGCAGCAGAAGCGTCATAAGGTCTGCTTCTGATTCCGCTTCTCCGACTTCCCATGATTTCGCGAGAATGATGTCGCCTCTCTTCAATAGATTCCTGCTCTAGTTCGTGAGGCACATCTGTCAGTCCTTCGTATGGGCTGCACCGCTCTATCAGACTGCAAAATAAGACTTTCTGCTAAGCTCGCGAGAACCCAAAGGTATCGGTAAACAGCGTTCCTAGAGATCACCTTTCTTCCAAAGACTCCCGTTTAAGTTCCGGGCACACATCTGTCTCCCTTTCGTGTGGGCTGTACCGCTCCGTCAGACTGAAAGGTAAGATCTTCTCGTAAGCTCACCAGAACAAAAAAGGATCGCCAAAAGCTATGATGGCCGCCATCGATAACTAGGAACGCAGCTCTATATTTGCAGTAAACATGGGGGAGCTGGCCGGTTCTAGACGCTACAGTGTGAAACCGCGCGACCGCTACTGTCGCAGGTTCGAATCCTGCCTCGGGCATGGATGTGTGTGATGTTCTTAGGTTAGTTAGGTATAAGTAGTTCTAAGTTTTAGGGGACTGATGATCTGAGAAGTTAAGCCCCATAGTGCTCAGAGCCATTTGAACCATTTTTTTTTTGGGGGGGGGAGCTGTTACGCAAATAATCAAATATTGAAAGCTACAAATGTAACAGACAACTTTCAATACGATCGTAACAAATTCTCTTCAAAAATTAATAAACCACGCTTCTTTCTAAAAACAACACCTTTAAGTAGGTTAAACATTATTTATTATTCGACAGCGCTTGTCAGTTGGGAGTTGTATGAAGGCACATCGCGGAGTACCTGAACGCAAGGATTGTGTGGAATTGGTCTTCTTTTGAAGCTGGCTTGAGTTTCTTGTTCTGTCTCGTGATTTTAACAACTACTATGTATTTGCATGGCTATTATGTTCAAAACTTCTCCCTGACAAATGTAACACTAATGATACTGTGCAGTATACATGATGGCAGACTGCATGTCATTGGCGTCAAAGCAAGATTCCTAATGACAGGCTAGTGCCAAGTTCCGGCCGAATAATGAATGATTTGTGCGCAGTTTAATTTTTTTAGCGGCTTTAATCAAGTACATGGGAGCTGCGGAGAGCCACATGTCCGAAATATTCACCTCTGTGAATACCTTCTATGCCTGCCATCATGCCTGTTTCACAAGGACTCAGAACGGTGTGATAAACACCAGGAAAGATGGCTCTAGAATCATGTTTACCATTTATTTACAGACACTCTTTACTTTCCCATGCCCCTTCCAACAAACTTGTGTGTTCCGTTCTCCTATCCTTTTACAGATTTTACGTGAGTGCATCGTTATCCGTAATTACAGCGCATTAGAAAAGCATCTCACTCGGTGCTACGTCTTCCGTAGTTGTGTAATGCCAGTTGTGTTCTCGTCTTTCAGACAATCTTTCCTCATGATGCATCCTTCTTCCCACAATTTTCTTTTTGTTTTTCTCATTGAGGGGAAAGAATACTGACTGGCAAAAAGAATGAAGGTCGGAGAAAGAGAGCGGGAAACGAAACGAAACTTCACGGGTTGAGACGAAGTGTGATGTTTTGTAGTGATTAGAAAGTAGAATCGGATTGAAACGTACTTGGCAGTACGAGCTGTAGCGTCTCCTGGAAAGACTTCTAAGAGCCATAGGAAAATGTTATGATAACCACAAGTAAACTGTATCAGTAACGAATAAAAATATGCGTGTCTATCTATGTAAACGTGCTATCATTGATGAAATGTTACTTTGTAACGAGAGAACTTTCCACCTTTACAAATTTTGAACGTAAAACTATTAATAATAAATATATTTTTGTGTAACAAATACTAAGATTATGCCGTGGAATTTCTATACTAAGTTGTCGGAGAAAAGACTTGGATGAATAACAATGATGACACTGTTGTCAGCTCTCGAACCTATTAGACGCTTTGTACGAAGTTGCTTCTGAACACACGATTTTGTTAATTGTACGTAAGTTTTTTCACAATATATCCACAAAAAGTATTTGTCCTTCTAATCTCATTTCATACCTCACTCTCCATGTGAACATAATTATATTGTGTCTCTCTCTTTCTGCAACAATATTTATCGGCCACCAACTACTACAGTTTGAAACAAACCTGGCGTATTTTACAGCTGGCCGTGCGTGTTGACAACATACGTAAATTGTTACAACCAAAATCAGTACCTTTACTCAGAATTATTTGCCCTCGTAGCAACATTGATGACTGTTAGTGGGTTTTTCAGCCACTAGTACGAGTGTGCAAAATATACGCACGTCACGACTTATAAATGTCTTCTTCCACGATTCCAAACGTAATAAGCCGATACCTTTCATAAAAAAGGAAAGAGAGAGGGACGATAGAGCCCACTTACCAGTATGGCTTTCCACACCCTCTGGCCTGAAAGCATACACTGATTCGGTTGTGGAAGATGTCATAAATCCGTTGTATAATCTCGTCAGGCAAGATGGACGACAACTATTGTAACGTGTCCTTGATATTCTGTACACTGGCACTTGGACGTGGCTGATGTCTGAGTCGGTCCAATATCTGGGACTTTTGCTGGCTACGAGGGTACCTACACACCACGTAGCCAGTTGATAGAGACGCGTGCCATGTATGGGCGGCCAGCTTCTGTTGAAAACACGGCACCACGGTACCGACGCCTGAGAGGTAACATGTGAGGATGCAGGATGTCTGTGACGTACTGTTCTACCGTCAAGAATTCCTTCACCGACTGTGATCTCAAGTAGTACCTGATGACTCTTCGCACCATGGCGCTAGGAGTAAAACCGCTGTGCCTCTCCAAAACAACAGAAGAAAGTGATTTCAGGTGTGCCGCAGGGGAGTGTCGTAGGACCGTTGCTATTCACAATATACATAAATGACCTTGTGGATGACATCGGAAGTTCACTGAGGCTCTTTGCGGATGATGCTGTGTTATATCGAGAGGTTGTAACAATGGAAAATTGTACTGAAATGCAGGAGGATCTGCAGCGAATTGACGCATGGTGCAAAGAATGGAAATTGAATCTCAATGTAGACTAGTCTAATGTGCTGCGAATACATAGAAAGATAGATCCCTTATCATTTAGCTACAAAATAGCAGGTCAGCAACTGGAAGCAGTTAATTCCATAATCTGGGAGTACGCATTAGGAGTGATTTAAAATGGAATGATCATATAAAGTTGATCGTTGGTAAAGCAGATGCCAGACTGAGATTCATTGGAAGAGTCGTAAGGAAATACAATCCGAAAACAAAGGAAGTAGGTTACAGTATTCTTGTTCGCCCACTGCTTGAATACTGCTCAGCAGTATGGGATCCGTGCCAGATAGGGTTGATACAAGAGATAGAGAAGATCCAACGGAGAGCAGCGCGCTTCGTCACAGGATCATTTAGTAATCGGGAAAGCGTTACGGAGATGATAGATAAACTCCAGTGGAAGACTTTGCGGGAGAGACGCCCAGTAGCTCGGTACGGGCTTTTGTTGAAGTTTCGAGAACATACCTTCACCGAGGAGTCAAGCAGTATATTGCTCCCTCCTACGTATATCTCGCGAAGAGACCATGATAATAAAATCAGAGAGATTAGAGCCCACACAGAAGCATACTGACAATCCTTCTTTCCACGAACAATACGAGACTGGAATAGAAGGGAGAAACGATAGAGGTACTCAAGGTACCATCCGCCACACACCGTCAGGTGGCTTGCGGAGTACGGATGTAGATGTAGATGTAGAAGGTCGCGACCATACTCACTGACGGTGGTCGTCCGGCGTAGCGCAGAACCACAATTGGTCGTTGAACACAGAGTGACTCCGTTCATCAGCTGTCCGTACTCCTCTGTCACAGCACCACTCCAAACGCAGACGTGTGCGTTGTGGTGCTGACGGCAGCCTGTGTGAGGGGCGGTATTTCCATAATGTGGCTGCTGATAGTCTCCTATCAGTGGCGCAGGATGACACAGAATGATGCACTGAACCTATTATTTGTTCTCGAACGGCACGCGCAAATGTGAATGGATTACAATGTGCTTGGTGCACAATACAGCTATCTCCATGGTCAGACGTTATCGACCGGAACCTTGATGGAAAATATCCTAGATCAGACCAGTGTCACACATGAATGCATCACAAACATGGATACAGCACGATTCGACCATCCGGCCGAATGGAAAGCCCCAGTGAGACCACATTCAAACTGTATCAGTTTCTGATGTGGCAAGCGTGGAAATCGAGTTTTCAGCATCATCGTGTCCTTCAGAGTGATCACTCGCCATATTATGCTGTTCTTGTCCCTTATATACTCTACCGGACCTGGTAACAATGCAAAACGATAGCAACACTCTGATGGCCGTTCTACATGTCACAGACAACTGCAGCTCTGATCATTTACGTAGCCGCTGATGATGTGCGTGTGTGTGCAGTTACATTCACGTCCGAAGATAACTTCTGGGTGCTTCACTTCTTCTTGGCAGGCAGTGAATTTCAAAGATACAACACGTAGAACACTTATCTTGCAATCTGATGAATCGTTTCTATTTCTTGGCTAACGAAAGGTAAATTGAATTTCCACTCACACAACAAACAGAAACTGTGTTCATGTGGTTCTCTATTTGCTTACTATTATCTATCGTCGAGTCCTCTGCTCGTGGTCTCGCGGTTGCACTCTCGCTTCCCGAGCACGGGGTCCCTGGTTCGGTTCCCGGCGGGGTCAGGGACTTTCATCTGCCCCGAGATGACTGCGTGTTGTTGTGTCGTCTTCATCGTCATCATCATCATTCATTTCCATTACCGTCGGAGGAAGGCAAACCACCTCCATTAGGATCTTGCCTGGTGCGGGTCTCCCGCATCGTTTCCCTACGCTCTATCAAGAAGCATGGGAGTTCATTTCCATTTCTACCCATCGACGAAGCTATCATGTAGACAATAGAGTCGTGAGCGAACGATACAGCAGCTGTGCTGATCTTACCTGATAAACCGTCCGTATATACTGTGAACAAGAGCGGTCCTATTACGATTTCTTAGGATACCCACGACGTCACTTTCGTTTCCGTTGAACAAACGCCTCCAGATGTAATGCATAGGCTTCCATTAGTCAAATATTCTTCTAGACAATTACATTTTTATGGAGATAATGCTTAAAATAGAATTTTGGATGTCAGTCGAAAATGACGTACTGTGGCCTTTTCAACATATTCGCTTGACTGCACTTCGAGGGTGAGTGTAGCTGTAACGTAATAGGCCGGCCGAAGTGGCCGTGCGGTTAAAGGCGCTGCAGTCTGGAGCCGCAAGACCGCTACGGTCGCAGGTTCGAATCCTGCCTCGGGCATGGCTGTTTGTGATGTTCTTAGGTTAGTTAGGTTTAACTAGTTCTAAGTTCTAGGGGACTAATGACCTCAGCAGTTGAGTCCCATAGTGCTCAGAGCCATTTGAACCATTTTTTGTAACGTAATAAACAAAGATAATTTCCCGTGCTTGTTAGCGTGAGGTTTTGAAGCACAGCGTCACACGGAAACAATATGGATTATTGGCAGCTGCACAATGCATCAAATGTTTATAGATGTAATTGTACACATACCTGTATTTTCAACAGGGCCATCTTTTATCATACAGCGTAAGTGGCCTCTAACGTTCATAGACGATGCTATCAAATGCTTCACTAATATAAAGTATACAGAGCATGCAGTTTCAACACTAAGAAATGTAAGCGCTTGTAACCAGAAAGTTATTTATGCCTCTTCAGACAACATTCGAAAAACGTGTTATACTTATTTTATTAGTTAAAGAAGTAAAAATTTTCTGTCAAATTTTAGGATTTTTCAAAATAGGAATCACTAACCTTCATCTCCTCTACAACTTCTGGATTGTTGAAGTTGAGATCCGGCTGATACGGCCCAAATTGATGCAGATAGTACATTTGCAGTTCTTCGTGCCAAGTCCACATGGAACCACCGAACCAGCTTTCCTGAAATGTTAGTTCCATATTGAATACAGATGATAAATGGCCGTGTGGCGTAGCGCTGTACATTGCTCCTATAGAAATCTTACGATCGCTAGTAGCCCTGTACAGGGGGTGACTCACGGCTCTCTCGTGACAGACGTTACATCTTGTGATGGAAATTCCAAGTATGAATATCAACAATGTAGGAACAGGTAGATTGGTACTTACCGTAAAGGAGACACGCTAACTTGCAGACAGGCGTAATTAAAAGACACTTACACAAAGCCTGCAGCCACAGCCTTCATCAGCAAAAGAGAAACACATACCATTCATACACATAAGCAAGCACACCTCATGCACAGATAATCGCCAACTCCAGCATTCCACCCTGAGGTGCTGGGTTTGGCGGTCATGTGCGACTGTCTACAACTTAACGTGTCTTCTTTGTGGTAGGTAGCAATCTATTAGTTCTTATGAGACAGCTATGTACTAGAGGTTTCACTAGCGTAAAGTAAACGGAAATTAAAGCAGACTACTGCAAAACTGAATGCAACTTTGGCCGTACAACAAATGGAAAACTGTATATTCACATATACAAAAGACTAATTTCAGCCTGTATTTAGCATTCCAATAACAAGGTAAACAAAGTTTTTCTAAAAACATTTTATTTCCCGTAATAATTTTTGTCGTTTGGTGATAAGATGTTTTCTGCAAATTGTTGAGAAATTTGTAGTTTTGAGTATCAGAGTTAATGAAGAGGTAAATGCGACGATATGCGAATATTTGCATTTGTATTAACTGATTGTGTGTTATCGTGAAAAGCGTATTTGAAGCAGTTGTGTAACTCACATACTAGATTATACTTACGAGGTCCAGTGTGAGTTGTAATTCTCCTGTGGCAGCGAAACTTGATAGATATTCTGCGTTAATATCGAACCGATTTACGCTGCAAACAAATTAGTTTCAATTTTGGCTAACAGGTGCAAATCCGGGGCTGTGAATGCAAAAAGGATGTATAGGTATGTTTCCATATGCATTTGATTAGGAACATGACTTGGCCAGAAAACGTCAAACAAGACAGAAAGACGCAATGTTGATTTTATTTTATTATCTTCCACTCACATATTTTGTTCAATGCGAGCACCGAAGACGTCGACGAGTGCCAGATTTGCACCTGGTGGCCAAAATTGGACTATTTGTCTTCCAGCGTAAATCGGGTCCGCATGAACGTATTAGCATAGCTACCAAATTTAGCTGCCATACGATGATTACAGCCCACACTGGACTTCTGTGGGTAGCTGCACTTTAATTTTAACCACCTGGCACATCGGGGAAACTGCGACATGAAATTCGCCAGTTTATAGTTTTGGGGAATTGAGAAACGAATAGCCAACCGTTGTGGCCGAGCGGTTCTCGGCTCTTCAGTCTGGAACCGCAAAACCGCTACGGTTGCAGGTTCGATTCCTGTCTCGGGCATGGATGTGTGTGATGTCCATAGGTTAGTTAGGTTTAAGTAGTTCTAAGTTCTAGGGGATAGATGACCTCAGATGTTAAGTCCCGTAGTGCTCAGAGCCATTTGAACCATTTTTGAGATACGTATATCAATAGTACATTTATGCAAAGAAGGGATTATTTTGATATTTATTGGTTTTTTGCAATCGATTATTTGACAAATGATTATAAAGAGATTTGATAATGTGATTGGTGTAAGGTAAAAGACGTTGGACTGTGAGGTTTGGATGCGCTGTCTGATTAGCTTTGATGGATATCAGCCATCAGATCATTCGTACACATTTTGTGGACTAGAGAGATTTCTTTCTATAGTCTGAGTGGATTCAGGGCTCAGACATCTTGACGATAGGACGTATTAATATTGAGCTCTCAAAAGTCGTTATAATTTTGAAGCAGTTGCCGTCGTAAATAGAACCCGTAGTATCGTAACGTGGTAACGAACGACCGATAACGAGGAAAGTGCAAAATTCCGAATTTTTCTGTGAACTGTGATCTATTTCGAATAACTTAAATCCGCGTAGCGTATTGTACAAATCGTGACCTAGAACTGATTGTTCGAAGCAACCAATTTGTAGGATACTGAGAGCGCATTCTACCGGGTGATTTGAAAACTGAATAAATCACGGAATAATGTAGATCGAGAGGTACAAATTGACACACATGCTTGGAATGACACGGGGTGTTATTAGAACCAAATAATACAAAGTTCAAAAAATGTCCGACAGATGGCGCTTCATCTGATCAGAATAGCAATAATTAGCATAACAAAGAAAGACAAAGCGAAAATGATGTTCTTTACAGTAAATGCTCAATATTTCCACCATCATTCCTCAACAATAGTTGTAGTCGAGGAATAATGTTGTGAACAGCACTGTAAAGCATGTCCGAAGTTATGGTGAGGCATTGCCGTCGGATGTTGTCTTTCAGCACCCCTATGGATGTCGGTCGATCACGATACACTTGCGACTTCAGGTAACCCCAAAGCCAATAATCGCACGGACTGAGGTCTGGGGACCTGGGAGGCCAAGGATGACGAAAGTGGCGGCTGAGCACGCGATCATTCCAAACGACGCGCAGGAGACCTTTCACGCGTCTAGCAATACTTTGTTTCTTTTTTTTTGTTCTAATGAAACCCCATGTCATTCCAAGCATGGGTGTCAATTTATACCTCTGTATCTACATTATTCCGTGGTTTATTAAGTTTTCAAATTTATACTGACTTTTTGATCACCCGGTACTTACAGTCAGGGTGAAATGTCTCAGGTAACAGATTACTTTGTAGAGTATAAGCTCGCTATTGAGAGAGCTTGTGCGTAGGTGTGAATGCTGTACTTGTAATTCCAAAGTAAATCGGACTTGATGGTGAATGTTTACACAAGGAGCCACAATACATTGAAATTTTCAATCAGCGACCCTCTCTCATTTAACAGACAGCCAAACCTGATACTTGAAGAATCATCTTACGCGCCTTGTTGTTGCGTTTATATTCTCCATAACTGCGTTTTGTTATTGCCACGGAAGGTACGGAGTCAATTTAATTTTGGCCCGCTGCATACGATTCTGCCAATTGCACATGAAAACGGTTGTGGATGGCAGGTTACGTTGGCGGCCTGATGGCACTATGTGATGTCGAAACTGGTACCATGTGTTAAAAAGAATAAACGACGTTAGATTCAAATACAGCAGCCGATTTTGCTATCAGTCATCAAACAGTTCTTGCATAGGCGACGCAGCGGACGACGCAGCGGGCGACGTGACAGAAAAGGGGGGAATGTCAAAAAGACTGACTAAAGGTTATCCTGAAATAGTGGAAGTGATATTACTTGGATAACATCAGTATCACCACGCCACAGCTGCGGCGTATGTGTTATCACACGTATTTATACGCAAAGATTATCACGTTTGGGCCAAATGGAAAAGGTTTCGTGCCACACAGAAAACGTATCCGTGAATTACTAGCGTGAAACCCTTAGTTAAATTTTGGCGTTGCATGTGTGACGTCACTTAGGAACACCACCCTAAATGAGAGATGTGCGCTGACTACACGGATTGCCATACATCGGAAAGAAGTTGTTTCAAACCGAATCCATTGCTTCTACAACAAAATCATCAGCGATGGAACGGGTAAAAATAAAACAAAGTTTACATAGATTAGGCAGCTAGCCTTATACACTCCTGGAAATGGAAAAAAGAACACATTGACACCGGTGTGTCAGACCCACCATACTTGCTCCGGACACTGCGAGAGGGCTGTACAAGCAATGATCACACGCACAGCACAGCGGACACACCAGGAACCGCGGTGTTGGCCGTCGAATGGCGCTAGCTGCGCAGCATTTGTGCACCGCCGCCGTCAGTGTCAGCCAGTTTGCCGTGGCATATGGAGATCCATCGCAGTCTTTAACACTGGTAGCATGCCGCGACAGCGTGGACGTGAACCGTATGTGCAGTTGACGGACTTTGAGCGAGGGCGTATAGTGGGCATGCGGGAGGCCGGGTGGACGTACCGCCGAATTGCTCAACACGTGGGGCGTGAGGTCTCCACAGTACATCGATGTTGTCGCCAGTGGTCGGCGGAAGGTGCACCTGGGACCGGACCGCAGCGACGCACGGATGCACGCCAAGACCGTAGGATCCTACGCAGTGCCGTAGGGGACCGCACCGCCACTTCCCAGCAAATTAGGGACACTGTTGCTCCTGGGGTATCGGCGAGGACCATTCGCAACCGTCTCCATGAAGCTGGGCTACGGTCCCGCACACCGTTAGGCCGTCTTCCGCTCACGCCCCAACATCGTGCAGCCCGCCTCCAGTGGTGTCGCGACAGGCGTGAATGGAGGGACGGATGGAGACGTGTCGTCTTCAGCGATGAGAGTCGCTTCTGCCTTGGTGCCAATGATGGTCGTATGCGTGTTTGGCGCCGTGCAGGTGAGCGCCACAATCAGGACTGCATACGACCGAGGCACACAGGGCCAACACCCGGCATCATGGTGTGGGGAGCGATCTCCTACACTGGCCGTACACCACTGGTGATCGTCGAGGGGACACTGAATAGTGCACGGTACATCCAAACCGTCATCGAACCCATCGTTCTACCATTCCTAGACCGGCAAGGGAACTTGCTGTTCCAACAGGACAATGCACGTCCGCATGTATCCCGTGCCACCCAACGTGCTCTAGAAGGTGTAAGTCAACTACCCTGGCCAGCAAGATCTCCGGATCTGTCCCCCATTGAGCATGTTTGGGACTGGATGAAGCGTCGTCTCACGCGGTCTGCACGTCCAGCACGAACACTGGTCCAACTGAGGCGCCAGGTGGAAATGGCATGGCAAGCCGTTCCACAGGACTACATCCAGCATCTCTACGATCGTCTCCATGGGAGAATAGCAGCCTGCATTGCTGCGAAAGGTGGATATATACTGTACTAGTGCCGACATTGTGCATGCTCTGTTGCCTGTGTCTATGTGCCTGTGGTTCTGTCAGTGTGATCATGTGATGTATCTGACCCCAGGAATGTGTCAATAAAGTTTCCCCTTCCTGGGACAATGAATTCACGGTGTTCTTATTTCAATTTCCAGGAGTGTATTTCAGCCTCAGACGGCAAAGTGGTATCACTGCCGATTTTTAGACATATTAACTAGCCATCATCACACGAACATTTGAAAACGGTGCATAGTAATTCAAACTGAATGCTTCACATGGAACTGCGTAGGGCAGAGTGCCAGACTGATGGTAAAAGAATATTGGTAATTAAATTCCTTTTGTTTTGAAACTTCCTGGCAGATTAAAACTGTGTGCCGGACCGAGACTCGAACTCGGGACCTTTGCCTTTCACGGGCAAATGCTCTACCAACTGAGCTACCGAAGCACGACTCACGGCCGGTCATCACAGCTTTACTTCTGCCAGTATCTCGTCTCCTACCTTCCAAACTTTACAGAAGCTCTCCTGCGAAACTTGCAGAACTTGCCCCAGGCTGTGGCTAAGCCATGTCTCCGCAGTATCCTTTCTTTCAGGAGGGAAAAACGAATATCTATTTGCCACCGTGTGGGCACTAATTTATCGAACCTTATCTTCGTGGTCCTTACGCACAATGCGTGTTGATGGCTGTGGAACCGTTCGGCAGTCAGCTTCAAATGTCGGTTATGTAAATTTTCTTAATAATGTAGCAGCCCACCTCTGAAATGCTTCGACGCCTTTCCTCAATCTGACATGGTACGCATCCCAAACACTCGAGCAGTACTCGAGAATAGGTCGCACCAGCGTCCTATGTGCGGTCTCCTTTACAGGTGAACCACTCTTTCCTGAAAGTCTCCCAATAAACTGAAGTCGACTATTAGCCTTCCCCAGCACAGTTCTCAAATGTTCGTTCCCTTTCATACCGCTTCCCAATGTTATTCCCAAATATGTAAACGACTTGACTATGTCAAGCAGGACACTACTAATACTGTATCCAAACATTACATGTTAGTTCTTACTACTCGTTTGCATTAACTTACATTTTTCCACATTTAGGGCTAGGTGCCATTTATCACGCCAACTAGAGATTTGTCTAAGTCGTCTTGTATTTTTCTACACTCAGTCAGCTTCGACACCTTACCGTACACCACAGCATCATTAGCAAACATCCTCACACTGTTGCCTACCCTTTCCGCCAAATCATTTCTATATATATAGAGAAGGACAGTGGTCCTATCACATTTCCGTGGGGCACTCCTGACGTATACCCTTGTCTCTGGTGAACAGTCGCCGTAGTGGGCGACATACTGGGTTCTATTTCTTAAGAAGTCTTTAAGCCGCTCACATATCTGTGAACATATTCCACATACTCGTACCTTCGTTAACAGTCTGCAATGGGGCACCGTGTCAAATGCTTTCCGGAAATCTAGAAACATGGAATCTGCCTGTTGCTCTTCATCCGTAGTTCGCAGTATATCATGCGACAAATGGGAAAGCAGAGTTGCGCACGAGCGATGCTTTCTAAAACCATGCTGATTCGAACGCATAAGCTTCTCAGTTTCAAGAAAGTATTCGACCTCAGAATGTGTTAAAAGATTCTGCAGCAAATCGAAGTTAGGTACATTGGTCTGTAATTTTGCTGGTCCATTATTTTACCTTCCTTCATAATGGAGTCACCTGTGCTTTTTAGCCGGCCGGGGTGGCCAAGCGGTTCTAGGCGCTACAGTCTGGAACCGCGCGACCGCTACGGTCGCAGGTTCGAATCCTGCCTCGGGAATGGATGTGTGTGATGTCCTTAGGTTAGTTAGTTTTAAGTAGTTCTAAGTTC
Source organism: Schistocerca americana (assembly GCF_021461395.2). Taxonomy (NCBI): domain Eukaryota; kingdom Metazoa; phylum Arthropoda; class Insecta; order Orthoptera; family Acrididae; genus Schistocerca; species Schistocerca americana. The sequence continues at coordinate 219,214,653 of NC_060119.1, forward strand.
TAGGGGACTGATGACCTAGAAGTTAAGTCCCATAGTGCTCAGAGCCATTTGAACCATTTTTTTTTGTGCTTTTTGCCAGTCGCCTGGCACTTCGTGCTGGGCTAGAGATTCAGAATATGTGCAGGCTATGTAAAGGGCTAGTGCCGTAGAGTATTTTTTGTAACACCGAATTGGGATTCCATCCGGGTCTGGAGAAACGTTTGCTTTCAAATCTTTCAATTGTTTCTCCACAACAGAGATGGTTATTACTACGTCGTCTATACGGGAGTTTTACGATGGTCAAATGACGATATGTTTGTATGATTCTCCTGTGTGAGCGATTGCTTGAACGTGGAACCTGGTACCTTGTAGACTTACTACGAGGGCTGGTCATCCGGCCAGCGTGGATGTGGTTTTTACGCGGTTTCCCACACACCGGACTGGTACCCACGTCCCACCTGCGCAAACATTTAGAAAATGTTCTCACACTTCAGCATGAGAACTTCTTTAGAAGCAGGCAGACGGGCCACACAGACACGGTCCCGGGTGGAGAGTTGGCGTCAGGATCCAGCAACTGTCACTAACACCGCCAAAACCCATACAATAGTACCGAACTCGTATAGAAACGGGAACAGGCAAGGAAGAGGAAGAAGAAGAGGAGGATACCAATATTTCAAAAATGTGGTTGTAGAAGGATTCATCAGCTTCTCCAAGAGAAGCAAATTGTAGTCCACGCATTTTTTGATTCCCACAAAACAACAAAAGAGTTTTGCAGTGAACACATGGTGTGTCGTGGGGCGATCACTTTGTTTTTAAAATAATTGAAAAACCACGATCGCTTCAACCTCGTTTACTAGATGACCGGCTTCAGCACTCCGAAGGTGCCATCATCGGATCTGAAACGTGGATTAACATTTTTATGGTTTTATAAATGTTAATCCCCGTTTCAGATCCGATGATGGCACATTCTGAGGTGAAACTGGTCATCTAGTAAACGATATTGAAGCTATCGTGGCTTTTCAATTATTTTAACAAGAAAAGAAGACATTAGGCAACAAGCTAGGTGTGTACCGACAGTGGAGATAAATATGTTGATTTTATCCGTCAAGTAACCGATTGCTTGAACTCACACGTGACTGCTGGCATTGTCATGATATACAATGCGACGTTTTAGGTTGTTTTTCGTCATTTCATTGATAGTTTGGCGAGAAAAAACTGTAAACCATTCAGGATTATGTATGCTTCGATCACCTGAGCCAACGGACCCGACATACACAATGTGATCAAAAGTATCCGGACACCCTTAAAAACATACGTTTTTCGTATTAGGTGTATTGTGCTGCCTCCTGCTGCCAGGTACTCCATATCAGCGACGTCAGTAGTCATTAGGCGTCGTGACAGAGCACATTGGGGAGCTCTGCGGAACTCACGTACTTCGAACGAGGTCAGGTGATTTAGTGTCACTTGGGTCATACGTCTGCACGCCAGATTTCCACACTCCTTAACATCCCTAGGTCCACTGTTTCTGATATGATAGTGAAGTGGAAATGTGAAGGGACACGTACAGCACAAAAGCGTACAGGCCTCGTCTGTTGGTGACGGAGACCGCCGACAGTTGAAGAGGGTCCAGACCACCACACAGGAATTCCAAACTGCATCATGGTCCACTGCAAGTACTATGACCGTTAGGCGGGGGGTGAGAAAACTTAGATATCATGGTCGACCGGATGGTCATAAGCCACACATCACGCCGGTAAATGCCAAACGACGCCTCGTTTCGTGTAAGGATCGTAAACATTGGATGATTGAACAGTGTAAAAACGTTGTGTGGTGTGACAAGTCACGGTACGCGATGTGGCGATTCGATGGCAGGGTATGGGTATGACGAACGCTCGGTGAATGTCATCTGCCACCGTGTATAGTGCCAACAGTTTAATTCGAAGGCGGTGGTGTTGTGGTGTGTTCGCGTTTTTATGGATGGGGTTTGCACCCCTTGCTGGTTTGCGTCGAACTATCACAGCACAGGCCTGCATTGATATTTTAAGTACCTTCTTGCTTCCCACTGTTGAAGAGTAACACGATCGAGCACCTGTTCATAATGCACGACCTGTGTCGGAGTGGTGAGACGACAATAACATCTCTGTAATGGACTGGCCTGCACAGAGTCCTGACCTGAATCCTATAGAACACCTTGGGGATGTTTTGGACTCCTCAGTGCAGCACTCTGTGAAGAATGGGCTGCCATTCCCCAAGAAAACTACCAGCACCTGATTGAACATATTCCTGTGAGAGTGGAAGCTTTCAACATGGCTAAGCGTGGGCCAACACCATACTGAATTCCAGCATTACCGACGGAGGGACCCACGAACTTTTAAGCCATTTCAGCAAGGTGTCCGGATACTTCTGATCACATAGTGTATGTATATTTATCAAAGAAACATCGTTTTCGTGGGAACGCTTGGCAAGCGAAACCTTTTGTTTTGTTGGTTTCGGTTTATCTTGGAAGCCTCAAACATTTCACCGCTGCTTAGTTTACGACTCGCACGAAAATACCTATGTTTCGACTGACAATACGACGTTATAAAGGGGTTTTGGAGTTCCCAAGTGAAATTTTCTTTACCGTTTCTTTGGAACAACTGACTAAGTCCTGCTTTTCATCTTCAGCAACATACGATGGAGTCAATTGGGAAAAGATCATTCATCATCATCATCATCATTTAAGATTGATTATGCCTTTCAGCGTTCAGTCTGGAGCATAGTCACCCTTATAAAATTCCTCCATGATCCCCTATTCGGTGCTAACATTGGTGCCTCTTCTGATGTTAAGCCCATTACTTCAAAATCATTCTTAACCGAATCCAGGTACCTTCTACTTGGTCTACCCCGACTCCTCCTACCCTCTACTGCTGAACCGATGAGTCTCTTGGGTAACCTTGCTTCTCCCATGCGTGTAACATGACCCCACCATCTAAGCCTGTTCGCTCTGACTGCTACATCTATAGAGTTCATTCCCAGTTTTTCTTTGATTTCCTCATTGTGGACACCCTCCTGCCATTGTTCCCATCTACTAGTACCTGCAAAGATCATTGTCCCAACTAAACGTCCTCACAAAATCGAATGTACTGCGGTCTTCTGTTTACCTCTTACATCATAGTTAGTGATGTATTGGCCCCCTTGACACGTGTCGCGCTCAGCATCTCTGCATTTTAAGGAAAAACAATGGAATCCTGTCACCCTTCACCAAAGTAATCGCGGAATGAGTTCTGCAACTTAAAACCGAGCAAATAAATAATTTCTAGTATATGCACGATATTCAAGGAGAGAGTGTCCTTTGCGCCAGATCCCTAACATCTGGCTATCGACAAATTCGTCAATGTTACTCATTTTCCCCATTGTGTTCTCGATTGCCACTTCGATACAATGGGTAATATTTTCCCATTCCACGCGAACATCATTCACTCGTGTTCTATACACAAGTTCAGTAGGTGACTGTGTGTAAAATATTTTCTCTGTTTAATATTAATTACTGCATGCTCGTTCAACAGATGGCTTTTACATGCATCTCATTTCATTTATACACACAACAAGACAACACATACATGGATTTCTTTGTACTGGAGGAAACTGTGATCAGTTATTCTCCAAAATAGTTCCTGTCGACACCTATTTCATTTTGTAACAGTGACGGCCCCACATATACAACGGTTCTTAGAGTATTATCGCTGTAGAAGATTTCTAGCACTTCGACTTGAGTTATACGAGACTCAGTTCCAATGCGTTCAACAGGGGACATCATGTTATTTCATATTTTGTTTGTGACTTTTACATTAAACAAAGTAGAAACCTCGCATCTCTCGATGCAGTTTCTTTGTTTCGCCTGACTATGCACAATGCTGTACTAATTTGGCGAAACTAACCTGTGCGATTCAAACAAAATGATATACGATAAAATGCAGTATGGAATCGAGCGTCAGCAAGAGTGTGAGTGCAGCTTATCGTATTGTTGGTAACAACTGTCAACAATCTCATTGTCAATGGCTGTATGGACTTCGCACCGAATCCCAAACAGATTACAACCAAGGCCACCGATAACTGACGTTTGGTGTACAAGTTTCTAAATTTTTTGGTTCTGTTACGCCCTACGGCAAAAACATAGAACTTATTTTGGGGATAATGGATGACAACAGAGTTGAATTTTCAACTTTTCCTTATTTTTATTACAACAGTCGCTGCCAGCTCCTCGTGACTTCTAGACCAAGAGAGATTTGAGTTTCTCGTGTTTACATTTTTGTAATGCAGTCTTTAAATTCCATCTGCTACCTACCACTTCGGAAGTGACCTTTTGCTTTAGTTCGGATTTCATGACAGCATCAGCAAATGTTCACTTGAGCTTTAGCCATAACACAATGATGCTGAAAATGGCTTGCTGATGTCTTTGTGCATTTTCGACTCAGTCTACCAGTTTGAGAAGACACATCGGGGTAACGCATTTTACACTGTTTAATAGAATGCTCCTTAGGTGGTTCAACACCATGTGAACGAATGATCCACAACAATGATCCTAATAAACTGCTGTTTCCCGGGCAAGAAAGCAGTTTGGCTCCGTTTCAAGACTGCGACGTGCAGTAACCAAGGAATAGCTAATGACATCGTTCCATGGAAATTTTGTTTCATCGATGTTTGCCCATCAGTATCTCTGTAGTTTCAGGAGACTACTGAGCGAAACTATAAGACATAAAGAAAAATGCCACAGTGTCAGTGGACAGACCGACTCTCCAATTTCCCATTCGTTATACCCGCCATGGCGTAGCTGCACTGGGGGAAAGTCTGCAGAAAGTGTAGACAAAGTATCCGCTCCGTACTGTTGCATCGAATTAGGTCGAGTCTATAGACAGGCAATTCAGTGAACTGTAGCGACTTACCAGGCAACTCCTGACAGCAAAGTCACTGAAGTTCACACACTTATTATCGTTTTCCACGGCACAGATGGTGAGCACTTGTAATGTGAGTTAAAAACTTGTAGACGCTCTATCCACAGGTAGGCTATACATTTATTTTCTGCATGTCTTAAAGTTCCGCGTTTCCTGGAACCATGGAGGTAGTGATGAGTAATACTGTACCAAATTGTTAAGGCTTCTGTGGCCACTTGCTGACAAATTGCCTGTTGGCTTCTGTGTCGGGTTCATCGGCCGACGTTTGTTTCATGATTTTTCTGACGTTTCGCCAACACGAGTGGCTGGCACTGTCACAGCTTCAACCTCCGTTGCTGGTGGCGGACTGGAGTCCAAGGGCTTTTCCGTTGTCAATTCCGGTGCGGTTCTGCTCTTGCTACCTGTAACTGTCGTTGGCTGCAGCACGGGAATCCAGGATCTGGATAGAAAGCTCTTTACAAACCGACATAGAAGATTATAGAGTGTCTCAAATCGACAAATAAGGAAAGGGAACCACTTGTTTTGTGGGGGATCTACCGCTTACCATGTACGTACGGAAAAGTCTACGTTCGAATGAGTGGTCGCTGAATCAACACCAGGATCACCGAACATAAGCAGCATTACTGGTTGCGGCGGGTGGAAAAATCGATCTCTGCGTGAGGCCGACAACGTAGTAAAATTTGCCGATCCAAGTGTTCTTGCTGTGGAGAAGAGTAGTTAAAGCACCCGTTTGTTCAAAAAAGCTATCGAAATACACAAACATGAGAATAGCTTCAACAAGAAAGTAGGAAGCCTCAAGGTGAAGAGAGCCTGGATTCCCGTGCTGCAGCGAACATTCGTTGCAAGTTACAAGAGGCGAATCGCACCGGAGATGACCATGGAAAAGGTCTTACACTATACGCTCCAGGTACTTACAATCTGCGGCCTCGAGCTCGACTCGAGGCTGCCACCAGCAAAAGAGGCTGAAAAAAGAGGGTGAAGCTTTGACAACGCCAGCCAATCGTACTGGCAAAACGTCAGCAAAATCATCAAACCTCGACCGAAGAACCCAAGACAAAAGCCAACAGGCAGTTTGTTAATACTGCACTGTCATATTTTACCTGCTATAAAGGGTAATTCAAGACGATTAGGGATTTACTATCGGCTATAACTAATACATAACGATACACCGATAAGAATGACAGAGAACTTCAAAGAAACTTCCTGGCAGATTAAAACTGTGTGCTGGACCGAGACTCGAACTCGGGACCTTTGCCTTTCGAGAACAAGTGTTCTATCAACTGAGCTACCCAAGCGCGACTCACGCCCCGTCCTCACAGCTTTACTTCTGCCGGTATCTCGCCTCCTACCTTACAAACTTTACAGAAGCTCTCCTGCGAACCTCTTGCGTACATGCCTCCTTTAGAGAAAACAGTTGTAGATCTCAGAATGCCCTCGCCTCGATGAGTCACCATATACTTCAGTGGTTCCTTTGAAACGGCACGGTCGATTTCCTTCTGCATCCTTGACATAATTGGATCTTGTCCTCCGACTCTAATGACCTCGACGCTGACGGGACGTTCAACCTATTCTTCCTTTTCCTTCCACATTTTTCCTTGGATATTCTTACAATTTGAAATCTGCTTCCTCTCTTGCCTTTATGTAATCCATCTGGAGCCTCAACCCCGTACATTAACTTTTTACACGTAGTGTTTTCAGTGACTAAACTGAGGACTGTACAAAGTTCTAGTATGTGGCTTTCCCGTTTATTCGCGCGTCGTATTCGAAGTTCTCCTGCTATTTTCCTTTCTCTTCGTATGTGTTACTGATAATTTGGGGCAGTGGATTTAAGTGGATTATCGCTGAAATGTTGTCAGCATGACCAAGGAGAGTCATAAGAACTCCAATAATATATGTAAAATGTGAGATTTCTTATATATGATCTTTAATTCCTATTGATGTATCTCTATGCATTAAATGGTGATAGCCGTTTAAAATCGCTGTACTTGTATGTATTTTTAAGTATCTTGTAATGTGATACTTCCAAAAAGTGTATAAAATTCCGTTATCTGCAGAACTTGTACACTGTGGCCAGTACAAGTTCTGGTGACAAACTGCGCAGGTAACATACAGAACTATTCCATTTTCATAATGAATGAAAAGATTGCCGCCATTTGACTGTAAGATTTTATTATTTCACTACCGTGATTTCGCTTGTAGTACCATTTTGAAATGCAATGGCGAAAACTCCATTGCCCGACTCGTTGATTCTGACGTCGCGTTGGGCTTGACACTGCGGTAGTTAGGAATCACATAATTAGCCTTACACTTTTCGTTGAATCTAATACAGTGCATCTAATTAATTTTCTCTTCGTACATCCATATTTAAACTGGATGAGGGTGGGACACAGCTGGTATAATTTTTATTAAAATGAAATTCCTCCAGCTGTACTTAGGATTTTCTATTTCCTTCGCTACTAGTTTCGACGTTCCGTCAACGCCACTTTCAGGCCCGTACACTCCGATGAAATCAGCTGTGTGTGGCTCAGTCTAGAAGTCTGCGGTGAGATCTCACCGCGGACTTCTACACTGAGCCACACACAACAGGTTTCATCAGAGTGTACGGGCCTGAAGATGGCGTTAACGGAACGCCGAAACTAGTAGCGAAGTAAATAAAAAATCTATAGCTGGAGGAATTTCATTTTAATTAAAAAAATAGTAATTAATTTTGTCTTCATCCATTGTTATTGAAAACCATACGCGTACGTATTTTTTAGCAAACAGTTTATGCATTTTCCTTGGTTGGGGACCACAGTCATGATTATGCTTATGAATAAAATCGTTTCCGCCATTCAACTTTTTTTCGAATCACACGTATGGTGGTTTCTCCGATGCCAACGGACGAAGATCAAAGTAACTCAATCCACTGATTGTATTAGATTCAACGGAAAGTGTGGAGCGGATGATATGATACTTAACATATTTGTGTGAAGACCAGGCGAATGTCAGAACACCAAGACGACGTCAGAAGCAGCGAAAGAGGAATGAAATTTCCACCATTGCTCATGTGAATGGCAGAACAGCCGAAATCACGACAGTGAGTTAAATAAACAATAAAAATTGAGAGTCAAATGGTGGCAATAATTTCATTCGAAAAGCATATTACGACTGTGGTAACCAATGAAGGGAAACACGGCGTAGACTACTTTCCATTTCGATAGAAGCGCCAACCTTCCGACACGGCAGCTATCTAATGCCGTTTCTCTTGAGTGCAAATGATTGCATAGGCGACAGCAACCACGCATCCTGAGAGCCTATGTTCTAGCTCTCTTATTGTTTTCTTTCTTTCACTTTCTTATAACTCTCTTATTATTATTTCTGTTTTTGTTTCACTTCATTTCATTATCGACTTCAATAGTTACTATGGCTCTGCGGCCTCGTTCAAGCACTTCAATCATAAAATGACTGCGCGAAACCTGTATTGCACTCGGAATACGAAGAAAGGGGCGTAGGGTGTAGGTAGGCTCACTAAACATTCATACGGTTGGTAAATAATATATGTTTATTGAGTGTAATATTCTTCAGAGAAATTACTATGAGCCGAACGTTGTGCAGTTTGAGAAAGCATTCGAGAATATCAAGGAACTGCTCGTTCCAGAGAAGCGCAGGAACAGTGAATGTACTTATATAATTTTTGTGGCTTTTAGTCCTTGCCGCGACGCTCATTACGACTGACACCTAAGGCTACAGCTGCGTCATTCTCCCACGCACCCTGTAACTGTACCACGCCGGATCTCCCAGCACGGCTTTTTGCTTATGCTGACAACATAGCACAAGACTTTACCGCATCGCCGAAAACGGCACGCTGGAAAAAAATACAGGGCTTGGTTTATGTAATTGAGTGGCCTGAAGTAGTTGGAGGTGTTGCCCAATTTGAGAATGTGGCGTGTGTTTACGCCTAATATTGCGGCTAGGCATGGAGTATGGCGCGAGTGTAGACTCGGTATATGAGCAAGCTGTTACAGATAGACGTACGCTGAGCGTGGCAGCTCGTCGCGTTTTAATCAACTTAGAATGTAGGGTTGTAATCGGTGCAAGCCACAAGGGTTACAGCAAGTCGCAGATCACACAAGAATTCGGATTCCCGATGTCAGCAGTGTCGATACTGGATCTTCAGTATCGCAGAGATTATGTCTCCCCAAGCGTAAACCGCCGAATGGGATGACACGTGTTGTCTAGCTGGCGTCACGTCGCTTCCGTGCAAGGCCCACGAGAAACCATGGAGGTAAGAATAAGGGGAGGTGGCGCTACGTATCCCAGCCGTACTACGTTTTGAAGCCATGGGGGCGTGGCTTACTGCCATGACACTTTGACCAAAACATTGCCAGTGTGCTATAGCGCTGCGTGTATTACAGTCGCTAATTGCACCATACACGCATGTAACGTCACCAGATTGGTTGTTTCAAAGTTTTTGTTTAAAATAAAATCTCGTAAAGGCGAAATTCCGCGTCTCTTCTGATTAAAAATAGTTTTTAATGTAATATTACGAATAGCTAGTCTTCAATGTAAACGATACAATTTTGTTAATTCAGTAATAAACGTGTATCACAAACTAAATAATAGAAACTGAAAACTAAGTTAGCTATACCCTCCCTCCAAAGCCCCATAAATACATCTTGTTTGTAATACGTATTGGGACATTTCAGTTACGTTACACTAATGGGAAACACTGTTCATTACCACCAATATTTACTGAAATACGGTACATAGAATGGCAAATCTACACAGTGTCCTGTTTAGGCCTATACTTTACGCCATTTAATGTAGTGTTAGCTTTTAATTTGGTACATGATGAAGACAAAGTGAGTTACTCAACACTTCGATTATCGACGATACGTACGTATTATACTGAAACGTGAACTTGAAAACTAAGAATTTAATTCTTTGAATTAACATACCTTTTGCAAATGTTTTGGGTGTGTAGGGAAAACTACAGCATTTTCTCGGAGCCTTACTGTTGAAAGGGAAGTTCGGTCTATGTCCTCTTCTCGGAAATACTGAGAACATATAGTGCTCCACTTAGACGCACGCCAATTCTTCCTCCTCACGGCATTCTCCCACAGAGCTTTCCGACTTTCATTTTTAGGAAATTAAAATCATACAGGAGAAAAACACGCTATAGTACAAGTACCGATGTAGCACACGTTCATTCACAATGAAGTTGTAAAATCACACTTAACGAGACAACTTACATATGAAATGTTATTCCCTTCGATTTCGCATCACTATCAGAACGATTCGTACATCCGAACACCACACAAGTCACCATAATAACGCAAAATCCTTCCAAAAGCGAGCGACAAGCCTGTGCACACAAGCTTACAGCAGCAATGTTTTGGTCTGACTGAGATGGCTACCCTCGGCTTCACATAGCTTCACAGCTGTGACGTCACGGCGTCTCCGTCTATTCTTACCTCCATGCGAGAAACACAGGCTGTGGTGCATACGTCACAGCAAGTGACGACCCTGACGGCGAGCGAGTAACTATTTCAGACGAGTTTAGTAATGTTTAAATGCATCAACTTCTCGATAGCACACAACGAAGTTTTAGGAGGTACCTTTTCAATTAAATATTGATTTCCTGTGGGCCCTGCAAGGAGTCGAGCGTTCACGAAGTGTGGTGGCCAAGCCAACTAGTGTGACGTCACAAGTTCGTTGCATAGGCCGTATATCTCGTTGGCCCCGCTCCCTGTAGTGCCATACGGGGCGATCGACGGTCTGCTGTGTCGGATGCCCGCCGATATGTTGTGAGGCGTCAGGGACCCAAAGCTGCCAGGGCAGCACAACAACAAATGTATCGCGTGGGCTGCAGCAACCCACGACCAACGCGTGTCCCTTTCAAGTCTTGGCCACTCAGTGGAATTTAAAATAAGAGCTTACGTCAAAGTCCGCGGCGGTTAAACATCGTCTGAGAACTTACCCAGTTGTTGGGCACGTCAGGCTGTGACGCGTTGTCTTTGGCGACGCCCGGGTGCCACACGAAGTACTCGCGGTACTTGGCGTGTTCCGGATGTGACGTGTTGGTCGCCTTCTGGAACCACTCATGCTCTTCGCTGCAGTGGTTCGGCACGAAGTCCATGAGCACCTTCAGCCCTGAAGCACAGGAGACATCCCCTTTATTGTTACAATACAGTACAGCTGTAAGTAGGCTGTTTAGGTTTTATGTTGTAATGCCACATAGCGCTCTGTATGCAAAACACTTACAGTGCTGTGTGCAGTCTGTGGCTGGTTTGCATTGTTGGAATATTTGCTATTGTATGTGTTGGGTAGTTGGATGTGAACAACGCGTAGCGTTGCGCAGTTGGAGGTGAGCCGCCAGCAGTGGTGGATGTGGAGAGAGAGATGGGGGACTTTTGAGAGCGGATGATCTGGACGTGTGTCCATCAGAAAGAGTAAATTTGTAAGACTGGATGTCATGAACTGATATATATATATATATATATATATATATATATATATATATATATATATATATATATATATATATATATATACTCCTGGAAATGGAAAAAAGAACACATTGACACCAGTGTGTCAGACCCACCATACTTGCTCCGGACACTGCGAGAGGGCTGTACAAGCAATGATCACACGCACGGCACAGCGGACACACCAGGAACCGCGGTGTTGGCCCTCGAATGGCGCTAGCTGCGCAGCATTTGTGCACCGCCGCCGTCAGTGTCAGCCAGTTTGCCGTGGCATACGGAGCTCCATCGCAGTCTTTAACACTGGTAGCATGCCGCGACAGCGTGGACGTGAACCGTATGTGCAGTTGACGGACTTTGAGCGAGGGCGTATAGTGGGCATGCGGGAGGTCGGGTGGACGTACCGCCGAATTGCTCAACACGTGGGGCGTGAGGTCTCCACAGTACATCGATGTTGTCGCCAGTGGTCGGCGGAAGGTGCACGTGCCCGTCGACCTGGGACCGGACCGCAGCGACGCACGGATGCACGCCAAGACCGTAGGATCCTACGCAGTGCCGTAGGGGACCGCACCGCCACTTCCCAGCAAATTAGGGACACTGTTGCTCCTGGGATATCGGCGAGGACCATTCGCAACCGTCTCCATGAAGCTGGGCTACGGTCCCGCACACCGTTAGGCCGTCTTCCGCTCACGCCCCAACATCGTGCAGCCCGCCTCCAGTGGTGTCGCGACAGGCGTGAATGGAGGGACGAATGGAGACGTGTCGTCTTCAGCGATGAGAGTCGCTTCTGCCTTGGTGCCAATGATGGTCGTATGCGTGTTTGGCGCCGTGCAGGTGAGCGCCACAATCAGGACTGCATACGACCGAGGCACATAGGGCCAACACCCGGCATCATGGTGTGGGGAGCGATCTCCTACACTGGCCGTATACTACTGGTGATCGTCGAGGGGACACTGAATAGTGCACGGTACATCCAAACCGTCATCGAACCCATCGTTCTACCATTCCTAGACCGGCAAGGGAACTTGCTGTTCCAACAGGACAATGCACGTCCGCATGTATCCCGTGCCACCCAACGTGCTCTAGAAGGTGTAAGTCAACTACCCTGGCCAGCAAGATCTCCGGATCTGTCCCCCATTGAGCATGTTTGGGACTGGATGAAGCGTCGTCTCACGCGGTCTGCACGCCCAGCACGAACGCTGGTTCAACTGAGGCGCCAGGTGCAAATGGCATGGCAAGCCGTTCCACAGGACTACATCCAGCATCTCTACGATCGTCTCCATGGGAGAATAGCAGCCTGCATTGCTGCGAAAGGTGGATATACACTGTACTAGTGCCGACATTGTGCATGCTCTGTTGCCTGTGTCTATGTGCCTGTGGTTCTGTCAGTGTGATCATGTGATGTATCTGACCCCAGGAATGTGTCAATAAAGTTTCCCCTTCCTGGGACAATGAATTCACGGTGTTCTTATTTCAATTTCCAGGGGTGTATATATATGTATATATGTATAATGACTTTTGAACACTATTAAGGTAAATACATTGTTTGTTCTCTATCAAAATCTTTCATTTGCTAAGTATGCCTATCACGAGTTAGTGCCTTCAGTAGTTAGAATCTTTTATTTAGCTGGCAGTATTGGTGCTCGCTGTATTGCAGTGGTTCGAGTAACGAAGATTTTTGTGGGGTAGGTGATTCATGAAAGATATAGGTTATTGTTAGTCAGGGTCATTCTTTTGTATGGATTATTGAAAGTCAGATTGCGTTGCACTAAAAATATTGAGTGTCAGTTTAGTGTTGATCAGAATAAGTAAAGAGAGAAATGTCTGAGTACGTTCAGTTCTGCTCATCTGTTTGAAAATCAAATAACGTAAGAGGTTTATCAGCACAGTCATTCATAATTTTTCTAAGGGGATGTTTCACAACGTACCATTACACTTCTATTCTTTATTATCACTTATATTTGTAGTGGGTATTTGGAGGAGGGAGGCGGGGGAGGTTGGGGTGGAGTCTTAACGATGGCTGCCCGAAGCTCAGGCCTTCGGCATGCATACCAACATCTAATAATTTGCTTACACGCAGTTGACCTACACATTTATTTTGTGTGATTTATGGCGCCAGTAGCTGTTGGTTAATAACACCCCAGGTATTTCCCATGTATTTATCTGCATTCCGCTTGCCCACCAGGAAGTGTATACAGGGGTTGTAGAATTGAATGACTACACTGAAAATTTGTGCCAGACAGGGTCGCGAGCTGTCGCCTTACCATTTGGCTATACGTGCACGACTCAAATTTCCATATCTCGTCAACCATGCGTGTACACCCTGTACTCGTACATCCATTATGTATATTCCAGTACAGGATAGACATTTTAACTGAAAGCCTCTTGCCCGGTGTCGGCTGATTAACACCACACTGCATCGTGTCCAAAGGGACTTTGGATCGTAATTCAGAATAACACAGGCACCGCAATATCGTCTTGAACACGTTTTAACAGAGTCCCCGAGGATACAAACTGTAGATATGCACTTGAGAAAAAACCAATATGTCCCCACATTGGCACCATTCACGTGATGGCAGTCTTCAGCACGTCTCCTCATCTATGTCCATGCAAGTTCGAGGCGTGTTCCAAATACATCGAGAGCCATCCACAATGTGTTCTCGGTGTTTATCGACACTATCAGCAGGACTGAAATATACAAAACCTAAAAACACTTTAGTGCACAAAAAATTTCAGGTCATGGGCCTAAAGGGCAATAGTATTAGCTAGCCAGGACCAGTCCACGCGTTGTGAAGCTTCGTGCTACGTAGTCACCAACAGCCAGATAAAAATGTAAATGCTGTGTGGCTAGGGCCCCCCGTCGGGTAGACCGTTCGCCTTGTGCAAGTCTTTCGAGTTGACACCACTACGGCGACTAGCGTGTCGATGGGGATGAAATAATGATGATAAGGACAACACAACACCCAGTACCTGAGCGAAGAAAATCTCCGACCCGGCTGGAAATCGGACCCGGGCCTTTAGGTATGACGTTACATCGCGCTGACCACTCACCTACCAGGGGCGGACAACAGCCACATGAAAGTGTGCCATTGTACCTTCATACCTGTAACACATACCCATCTTTCCGCGACAAGGAACATCATCCCAACGTAGCCTTAGACATTAATAGTGTTGTGACACTGGCGTTAGTGATCTGGTGAAGACTTCGAATAATGGAACACATTGGTTTCCAGACCTTTCTTTACTAGGATTATTTGTTTATTACATTGTTCTCTACTCGCCCCTTTCCTTTGTACCTATAGCAGTGAAACAACGTATATGTTACCCATTTTTTATTGTTCTGGTGGATCGCTTTACGCTAATCTCTCTGCATGCTGTAAGTTTACTACGTATCAAGAAGGAAGACTTAAAGATACGTTAACAAGCCAGGTGGTCTAGTGATGGACACTGGACTCCCATTGAGGAGGATTGCGGTTCAAATCCTTATCAGGCGATCCGAATTTAACTTTTCCGTGGTTTCTCTGAATCACTTAAGTTTAATGTAAATACCAGATTTGATCCTATGCAAAAGACACGGCTGGTTCCTTTCTTCATCCGTCCCAAAAACGTACTTGTGCTTCGGCTATAATGACCTCATCGTCGACTAGATGTTAGACCTAATCTTCCTTCCAATTGCACACATATTAGATGTCGTTCTGTAATGTAAAACATGTTCGCTAAAATTATCAGTAACACATACGAAGAGAAAGGAAAATAGCAGGAGAACTTCGAATACGACGCGCGAATAAACGGGAAAGCCACATAGTAGAACTTTGTACAGTCCTCAGTTTAGTCACTGAAAACACTACGTGTAAGAAGTTAATGTACGGGGTTGAGGCTCCAGATGGATTACATAAAGGCAAGAGAGGAAGCAGATTTCAAATTGTAAGAATATCCAAGGAAAAATGTGGAAGGAAAAGGAAGAATAGGTTGAACGTCCCGTCAGCGTCGAGGTCATTAGAGTCGAAGCACAAGATCCAATTATGTCAAGGATGCAGAAGGAAATCGATCGTGCCCTTTCAAAGGAACCATCCTGGCATTTGCCTGGAGCGATCACGGAAAACCTAAATCAGGATGGCCGGACGCGGGTTTGAACCGTCGTCCTCCCGAATGCGAGTCCTCGAAGCTAACTACTGAGCCATCTCACACGGTGGCAGATGTTGACTCTGAGCATAATTTATTTGTGCTGAACTGCAGGTTAAAACTGAAGAAATTTCAGATCGGCAGGAAATTAAGGAGATCGTACTTGGGTAAAAAGAATGAGTTTCAAAATCAGAATTTTTTTTTTTTGTTTTTTTTTTTTTTTTGTCATCGGTATGTTGATTGGTTTCATGTGGTCCACCGCTAATTCCTCTCTTGTGCCAACTTCTTCGAGTAACACTGGCACCTTACGTCCTATATCTAGACGTAGAGTCTAAAGCTTCCTGTAATAGCAAGGAAGTTATTCAATGGCATCTTAACACATGCCCTATCATTCTGTCCTTTCATCTTGTCATTCTTCTCTATGTGTATCTTTCCTCTCCGATTGTGCGGGGAACCTGCTCATTCTCTACTTTAGCAGACCACCTAATTTTCAACCCCTTCTGCACCCTATCTCAAACACCTCGATTATTTCCTGGTTTCCAAATAATATGTGGTTCACTACCACACGAAGTTGTACTCCAGTCGTATACTCTCAGAAATTTACTCCTCAGATTATGGACGAGTTTTGTTATTTGTAGACTTCTTTGGCCAGGAATGACCTGTTAGCCTGGGCTTTTTATGTCCTCCTTGCTTCATCGATCATGCGTTATTTTGCTTCCAAGGTAGCAGAATTTCTTAACTTCGTCTTATACGTGGTCCCCAACTTTGATTTTAAGTTTATCATTAATAAAATTTCTGCCCCACATTTGTTTTTGAGTTTATCGCTAGCCCCATTTTTGCTACTCCTCATTATTTTCGTCTCTCTTAGGTTAAATCCCAGTCCATATTCTATACTCATTAGACTGTTCATTCGACACGTGCAGCAATTCTTCTTAACTTTTACAGAGGGCAGCAATGCCATCTGCGAATGTAATCACCGATATTCTATCACAATGAATTTTAAATCCTTTTCTGAACCTGTCTTTGCTTCTTCGTTGCTTCTATGATGTATCGATTGAACAGTAGGGGCACAAGAATTCATCCTTTTCTTGCACCCTTATTCATCCTAGCACTTCGTTCTTGGTTCATCATTCTTATTTACTCCCTCTTCGTTCCTGTACATATTGTACATTACCCGTCTTTCTCTTATAGCTGACTCCTATTTTTGTCAGAATGTTGAACATTTCCACCATTTTACATTGTAGAACGCATTTTCTAAGTCGAAAAATCTTATCAAACATATGCAATCCTCTAGCGAGGCGATATGCACCTGTGCAACTATGTAAATGTTTTTGCTTCTCACAAGCTTGGTTCAGCACTTTCTGTGCTATCTTCAATATGTTTTTGTTTATTACCCTGTCTGAAAATTATTATTAAATGATAACATCTGGTGACATTATAGGAATTTCAGCTTAGAGTTATTTATGTGCTCAAAAACTGATGATTACGTTTTAAATTTGACGGTGGTTTACATATACAGCTAATGGTAAATGTTACAAATTTGAGTCATGAAATACAGCATGTTTATGTTGTGGCGACAGAAATACTGATGGAAGATATTTATAAATACCTCAAACGACGCTATCAGTCGCTTTGTGCTCGTAGTTTTATATCTTCCATACATTATGAAATCTTCAAACAAGAATAGTTTCTACTTCGTTCTTGTTCGTCCATTTCAGACTGAAAAACTCTGCATCATATCGCTTTATTTAGCGTATTACTAACAGTTTCTGATTCTGTAATCTTGTTTCCCGTTGTGTCAAATGTGTTAAAAATTTATATCGACACTTTCGCTATTTTGAACTGCTACACTCCATTTTTTATTTTATTACAAAACAGGTTTATGACTTGCTCTCATGTGCATATATAACGTTCATTTATTACTCTGTGCGTTTATTTGGAGGGTGACGCACAAATATCAAAGCGTTAGTGAGATCTAGGATGTTAAGTCTGATACTTGTATGATGTCTCGAGGGGTTTATTTGCACTGTTTTCTGATGTGGCAGTCAGTGTTCTATTGTAGAATTAGTGAGACCCTTGAGAGAACATGAAATAACATAACAAAACTGTTAAAGCTGGTGAGCCAGGACAGTACCTTTAGATTTGAGAATGACGTAATGATTCCAAATAAAATGAAGACAGTTGTTGACAGGAGAGGATATTATCGGATCGTCAGGTTAGTGAATAATGATTCTGTGAGAGTGATACTTATTATTTACTAAATTATGAAATACTAGTTGCAGCCAGCCCCGGGGAACACCGGGGTCGGTTCCGGAGAAATGCAGGAACACGGGAAGCAATATTGACCTTACGATTATTCTTAAAAGACAGACTGAACACAGACAAACCCACGTTTCTAGCATTTGTCTATTCAGAGAAAGCGTATGGCGACACTGACTGGGAAACGCTGTTTGAAATGAAGATAACAGAGGTAAATTAAAACCTGTGTATAAACCAGACTGCAGTCATAAGAGTTTTAAGATACGAGAGGAAAGCAGTAGGCCTACTGGATAACTGAGTAAGAAAGAGTTGTAGCTTATGGCTGACGTTAATCGATCATTACATTGAGAAAGTTTTAAAGAAAACCAAGAAGAAGTTGAATAAGTGAATGACAATTCAGGGTGACCAAATACTTTCTTTAAGGTTCACCGATTGCATTGTAATTCTGTCGGAGACGGCGAATGGCTTGAAAGATGACTTGAACGGAAAGGATAGTATCTTCAAAAGAAGTAAAGCGAGGGTAATGGGATACAGTCGAGTTAAGTTAGGATTTACTGAAGAAATTTAATCATGAAATGAGAAACTAAAAATAGTAGATGAGTTTTACCATTTGGACAGCAAAATAACTAACTATGACCCCAAGTCGAGAAAATATAAAATGCAGACGGGTGATACGAAGAAAAGTATTTCTGGGAAAGAGGAACTTGTTAATATCGAATATAATTGATAAGAAGCCTTTTGTATAGGAATCTGTCTTGAGTGTATTAAAGTGAAACATAGACGACAAACAGTTTCGACAAAAAGAGAACGGAAGCTTTTGTATTTTCATGTCACAGATGGATACTTAAGATCAAATGGGAAGATCGGTAGCCAATGAAGACGTACTGAATCGAAATGAGAAGAAAAGAAAGTTTTGTGACATTATTAAAAAAAATGATCTTTGATAAATCACATCCTGAGGTATCAAGCAATCGTCAGTTTGATAATGGAGGAAAATATGAAGGGTAAAAACTGTAGACAGAAACCATGACTTGAAGAAGGGTAAGAATTGGAGAGGGAGGCCAAGGTTTGGAAGGGTGAAAATTGTAGAGTGACACCAAGCATAGAAGAATGGTAATAATTGTACAGGGAGACCAAGTACTTATAAAAGGTAAAACCTGTAGAGGGAGACGATGGCTTGCTTAAGGATAAAAAAAAATGTATAGAGAGACCAAGGGTGGACGAAGAGTGAATAGTTGTAGAGGAAGACAGTGGCATGGTAAAGCTAAAAATTGCAGACGGAGAAATAAGAGTCGATGAAGGGTAAAAATTGTAGAGGGAGGTTAAGGCATCAACACAGCAAGCAAGATGAAAAGGATGTAGATTTCAGTAGTTATCAAGAGACTAAGAGGGTTGCACAGTATAGACTAGCATAACTGCATCGGACTAGTCTTTGGACTGCAGACCAGAACAACGACGTGCATCTTAATGCATGGGTATTATCCACGTGCCGAATCTGTTACTGACAAATCTGATTTGTGTGTATTGTATACATCTTTGAATGATTTGTCCATATCATTGTACTAAATCACCAAAATTTGAATAAATGTTATAACCATTATATTCAAATTATTTTTAATGCTACATGTATTTCACTGCTAAGTTTGCTTGGTATACTATACTAAAGTAAATCACAGACTCATATTAGAGAAATATGCTTATAATTGACTACGTAATATGTTAGCTTGTGAGTCCATTTGCCGTTTCTGATCCACAGAATAGCAACAAAACTAATGTTAAAACCAGCGGAGTATAACTCGTAGAGCAGCAATTTCCCTCACACTGTGCGACCTCTGTTCAGTTAACATAGCTGCTGTTAATTATCCAAATTTTCAAATAAAAATTAACATTTTACGTATTACGTAATGGAGCAATTAAAGATTCTAGCTGTAGTTGTAATGGCATCATTTGCCGTGTACTTTGTTTACTAACCAAGCACATCAGTGATGCACGAAACCCGCTAAGTTAGTTTAAATAGTGTGTAAGTCTAGGGACTGACCATCTCAGCAGTTTGGCCCCTTATGAATTCACACACACATTTTTTGATGCTCGAAAGTACCTGAGATTAGTAAACAGCGTCGAAAGTTTCTCCTTGAACAAAAGATACGTTGCACTGTTGACCATTAAAATTGTGACTTCTAAATGGATAGCAAAAAAGGAAATTTGATTCTCTGTGCCTGTTTAGTACAGTACGGTAAATACTTTATAATCGGTGTGAACAAGCTAATTTTACGGTGTTTCTTAAATAAACGCACCATAATGGCATCCCGTGTACAAATTATTCGCCCAAAAAAGAATTCCTACGCGGCGGCTCACAAAGTCAGTCCAAGGATGAACTGGCTTAATTATCACAAAACTCTGATGGGAAAGCATGACCAGTCATACTGTATGCACTGTAGACCGACACCTGCGGACTCAACGACTAAATAGAGACATTTCTGGAGGTTTAGTACGAGTGGGGGTTCTCGCAAGGCAACACGCGTTTGTGCGTTGTCTTCTTGAACCATGATGTGAATGAGACTTTGAAGATACGAAGCAATATTCAGATGTGATTTCTTAATGAAAAAGCCACTCCATTATCTTTCCTTACAGAGAGATTGTAGAAGGCATTACTGCTATCTGCTTTCTGCTGTCACGCGGAAATATTAATCGTTCACATATTCAAGCATGTGTAACTTCACGCCTTTGTAACTTTTGTCGCATCCCATCTTGATGATGCTGCAATTTTGCTACCCAGCTTGGTATGATTCAATTGATCTTCAAATTTTACAGAATTACTCAGTTATTGTATAATGTGTCTGTTAATGTGACATAAATTTCAGGAGTTTTTATTACAAAGTGAAACAAACGAATATTTATGTATATACCTTACCGACTGCATGTGCCTTGTTCAGTAATTCATCCAAGTCTTCCATGGTACCAAACGTTGGGTCTATGCCTTTGAAGTCGGAGATGTCATAGCCATTGTCCTTCATAGGCGAAGGGTACACGGGCGATATCCAGACACCTGCTACGCCCATGTCGGTCAGGTGGGACAGCTTGGACGTGATTCCTGCAGCATACAAATGCGTGTACACAGTTAGCTTCCGTTCATAAACAGGTTCACGTCTAGTCATTAATATTTTCTTGAAACAAAAAATATCATAAATGTATGAGGCAGAAATAAGTCTAGCCTTAGTTTGCTTTTGAAACTCTAAGCGCAACCGTTTTTGCTGACTAAATCATGGACTTTCAGTACCGTCTATTTTTTTCAGACAACTAGTACTTTTAATTCCTAAACATATTACAGAACCTTTCTACCATTATGTGTAAGCCCTTTCATTCGGTACTGTAAAATGCAACATGTTTTAAGTCATTAAATACCATAATGAAAATTGGACCTAAATGTCTTTTATGTACGTTGTGATTACTATCTTATTTCCCAGAGTATTAAGATCTGTAGGACATCCTTACATAAATGCGTAGCTTGACACCTACAAGGCAATGACGTTATTAAGAGTTTGATTTGAGAGCTAACAAATGACTTCATGTACAGGGTGTTTCCTCAAGAGAGTGCAAAAATTCAACAGGACTTAGGGGATGCTCCACTGGACAATTTCAGGTAGGCAACATGGGGTCGGAGAAGCCAGATTAAGGAGATAACAGGAATAAAATCGCAGTACTGTGTACTTTTTCATTTACATTAGTTGCAGTTAACTGCAAATACCATCATTAACACAATGAACGTACCGTTTGTACTATATCTCACAAAATGTGCTGAAACTGACGGCCATCAATGCATGCATAACATCGGTGAACAAGGTTGTAGGCATCCTCACAAATACCCCTGGTGTGTTGCGAATCACATCAAAGGCAACAATTCTGGCAACTAATTCCATCTCCGTATCCACTGTGGTCTCATACACAAGTGACTTTAGATACCCCCATAGCAAATAATCAAGGGGATTCAGTTCACGTGACATAGCAGGCCACGGAACAGAATCTCCCCTTCCAATCCATCGATCAGAAAATACTCCCTAGTAATCAGGCTCCACCTCATCGTTTCCTTGCAGGAAGTAAAGAATGTACTTGTAAATAAACAGCACGGTACGTTTAAATTTGTACGCATGTTAGCTGGAAAAAGATGGAAAAGAGTAATGCTAGACAAAGCGATAGACAAGTTTACGTTAATACCTCCTTAAGCTGGCTTCTCCGACCCCAGGTATCCTACCTCAAATTGTTCAGTGGAACATTCTTTATGTCCTGTTACATTCTTGCACGCTCTTACGGAAACAGCCTGTATAAAATATAATTCTGCCGGGTGAAAGTATTTGGCGACTATGTTTGGCGATTAATTATTTTCGTGTTGTCTGTCCTCTTCTGCATGATTATTTCTTGCAGAGAACTTGTACCTTGTTTCTGTGCGTATTTTTAGAAGAGGTGAGGATGTAAATGAGGACTGACAATAAGCAAATAACCCTATGAAATAGTGAAATATAGTGGTCATATGCACGGCCTGACAGAAAACTTGAAGCACCAGACGACGGAGTCAAATGTGAGTATAGCTTCGTACATTGTAATTCTGTCAGATACAGCAAAGGACTTGGAAGAGCAGTTGAACAGAATGGACAGTGTCTTGAAAGGAGGATATAAGATAAACATCAACAAAAGCAAAACAAGGATAATGGAATGTAGTCTAATTAAGTCGGGTGATGCTGAGGGAATTAGATTGGGAAATGATTACAATTACAGATTTAAGTGTCAGGAGGTCATTTCTGAAAGTATTCGTATGGAGTGTAGCCATGTATGGAAGCAGCCGGCCGAAGTGGCCGTGCGGTTAAAGGCGCTGCAGTCTGGAACCGCAAGACCGCTACGGTCGCAGGTTCGAATCCTGCCTCGGGCATGGATGTTTGTGATGTCCTTAGGTTAGTTAGGTTTAACTAGTTCTAAGTTCTAGGGGACTAATGACCTCAGCAGTTGAGTCCCATAGTGCTCAGAGCCATTTGAACCATGTATGGAAGTGAAACATGGACGATAAATAGTTTGGACAAGAAGAGAATAGAAGCTTTCGAAATGTGGTGCTACAGAAGAATGCTGAAGATTAGATGGGTAGATCACATAACTAATGAGGAAGTATTGAATAGGATTGGGGAGAAGAGAAGTTTGTGGCACAACTTGACCAGAAGAAGGGATCGGTTGGTAGGACATGTTCTGAGGCATCAAGGGATCACCAATTTAGTATTGGAGGGCAGTGTGGAGGGTAAAAATCGTAGAGGGAGACCAAGAGATGAATACACTAAGCAGATTCAGAAGGATGTAGGTTGCAGTAGGTACTGGGAGATGAAAAAGCTTGCACAGGATAGAGTAGCATGGAGAGCTGCATCAAACCAGTCTCAGGACTGAAGACCACGACAACAACAACAACATGTGCGAACCGTCGACAGATGTGTAAATGATTGGAGCTGCAGTCACGACCATGACCGGAGTTTATCTGCCTTGTTCGTGTTTACTGTTGTTACGAAGCCTGATAGGGTGAATAAGGTATCTGCACAGTGACAGATGATGAGTCATCTCTGTGAAGGACACGCAGGTGATGCGTACTGGTAAGAGAGAGCGTTGCCGGCACCTAACAGAGTTTGAAGGGGCCCTTGTTGTTGGTCTCCATTTGACCGTCTGGTCAAATCGTGCAATATGAAGATTTGTGGGGCAAACGGATGTGACAGTGGGAACCTGAGACTAGGCATTATTGTCGTCAAGGTTCTGGCGTCTGACCACCACAAAGGGGGCCTGCCGTGTTACACACCAAGTACATCGTAATTCTTTCACATCTGCTCCTGCCATCTGAGAACAATTAGTGGACTTCGTACAACAGTCTGTTAGTCGCAGCAGCCAGACTAAGGAATTGCCTTCCTATGCGTGTACAGCCGTTAACACTACAATACAGACGGCAGCGTTTAAAATGGAGACATCACCGGGAAGCATTACCTACTGATGAAAGGCGTCGCATTGTGCTCAGCGCTGAATCATGGTTCTGCTCTTCACCGGATAACTATCGAGTATCACTGCGACGGGGGAGATCCGATTATTCCGATGATTTGGGAGAGGCATAGCGGTGTTACTCCTGGCATCACAGCGCGGGAAACCTTCAGGTATGACTCCAAGTTACCCGCGATTGTAGTTGAGGTAACTCTGACTACAACGGTACGTCACGGGCATCCTGGGTCCATACGTGTTACCTCTCATGCCACATTATTGAGGTTCCATTTTTCAACAGGACAGTGCTCGTTCACACATGACACATCTACGTCTACATCTATAGGGATATTCCGCAAATCACACGAAACCTGGCGGAGGACTCTTCGAACCACCTTCACAATGATTCCGTATTATTCCAATCTCGAACAGAGCGCGGAAGAAACGAACACCTATGTGTTTCTGGCCGAGCTCTGATTTTCCTTATTTTATTATGATGAACGTTTCTCCCTATGTAGGTCGATGTCAACAAAACATTTTCGCATTCGGACGCGAAAGTTGGTGATTGAAATTTCGTGAGAAGATATAGTCGGAACGAAAAACGCCTTTGCTTTAATGATGTCCGTCCCAAATCCTGTATCATGTCAGTGACATTCACTCCCCTAGGCCTATTTCTACCCTTGTTTGAACTTTCTCGGTGTACTCCGCTAATACTATGTGGTAATGATTCCAGGCTGCTCAGCAGTACTCCGAAAGAGGACTGGCAAGCGTAGTGTAGGCAGTCTCTTTAGCAGCTCTCTTACATTTTCTAAGTGTTCTGCCAATAAAACGTAGTCTTTGGTTTGCCCTCCATGCAATATTGTCTACATTTTCTTTCCACTTTAAGTTGTTCCTAATTGTAGTTCGCATGTATTTAGTTGAATTTACGGCCTTTAGATTTAACTGATTTATCGTCTAACCGAAGTTTAACGGATTCCTTTAGCACTCATGTGAATGACGTCAAAGTTTTCATTATTCAGGGTCAACCGCCAATTTTCGCATCATCCAGATATCTTTTCTATATCGATTTGCAATTTTTTGACCTTCTGATGACTTTATTAGACGATAAACGACAGCGTGATCCGCAAACAACCTAAGGCGTCTGCTCCGAATGTCTCTTAAATCGTTTATATAGATAAGGAACAACCGAGGGCCTATAACACTACCTTGCGGAACGCTAGAAATCACATTTGTTTTACTCGGTGACTTTCCGTCAGTTCCTACGAGCTGTGACCTCTCTGGCAGGAAATGACGAATCCAGTCACATGATATTCCGTAAGCACGCAAATTCACTATAAGCGCTTACGTGGTACAGTGTCAAAAGTCTTCTGGACATCTAGAAATACGGAATCAGTTGGAAATCCCTTTTCAATAGCACTCAACATTCGTGTGAGTAAAGAGTCAGTTGTGTCTCACAAGAACGATGCCTCCTAAATCCGTGCTGACTGTGTGTCAATGGACAGTTCTGTTCGAGGTGCCTCATAATGCTCGAATGCAATATATGTTCCAAAATCGTGCTCCATATCGAAATTAATGATATGGGCCTGTAATTTTTCGGATTACGTATCTTTCGTCGAGCGAGCGGTTGTCTATATTGTTAAGTATGGATGTATTGCATCGGCATGCTCTGAAAGGATCCTAATTGGTATGCAGTCTGGACCGGAAGACTTGATTTTATTAACTGATTTAAGTTGCTTCAATACTCCGAGGATATATACTTCTAAGCTACTCATGACGCCACGTGTGTCTATCAACTGTCTGTGTGACGCAGAGGAACCCCCGTGGCCCCCCGTGGCCAGCAAATTAGCCAGATCTGTCCCCGATAGAATATGTGTGGGAACAGTAGCCAGGAAATCAAGGACCAGTTACAACAGTTGTGGTCTTTGTTGTCTCGGTAGAACATATAATGGGTTTATGACACCTTCCCAGCCGGACATTGCACGCATCCACGCTAGAGTCGGTGTAGCGTCATACTCAAAGTGAGCTTATCTGTCAAGTTCTTCGTAAGTTTGTCTCGATTTTGTGATCACTGAGGAACGTCACACACGATTCATTTTGTTTCCTCTTTCCTGTCTGGGTGCTTAATTCTTTTTGTCAGCAAGTTTATTTTTACTCAGCGAGTAAAAGAAAGATGGTTGCATCATGAGGAAAGGTTGTCTAAAAGACGAGGTAACCACTGGCATTCGTATATACTGCGGAAGATGTAGGGCCGAGAGAGGAAAACGTAAACCCTAACGCCGCTAATTCAAATAAGTTGCTGGCTGCTTCACAAGGAGGCATAACTAAAATTGCCCCAGAAATTCCCGCTGGACGCTTCTGTCTTCTCATTTAACACGCTGGCGTATTCCTTTCTTAAAGTGCAAAAAATCTCCACTTCCTGTATATTTGACAGCAACCACCCTTCATCCTCAAAGTGCAATACCCTCATACTGTCTACGATGTTACCCAACGAATGTTGCTAAGTTGATTCACCACCGCCGACGGACCATTCTCCTTATTATTATGCTGCGAAACCGTATTTTATTTCTCACACACATAATTCGTCTCACAATCTTAATACTTTATTTCAGAAGTCTTCAACTTTTCCCATCCATTTCTCCTCAATGCCAATCTTATTCTTCTGTCTCTGGTCCAGTTCGCTATCAGTTGTCACAGAGGAGAACCGTTCGGGAAAATCGGAAGTGTATGAAATAAAGTGTCAGGTTGTGAAATGAAGTACTTGGAGCAAACGGGAAGAAACTTTAACTTAAGGTTTACTTTAAGATAATAATAAAGGAAATCATCGGCGGCGTAATCAAAATACTTTAAGGAGGAGCAGCATTCGTTGGGTAACATCACAGACTGCGTCAGGGTATTACACTTTGAGGATAGAGGGCAGTTATTGTCAAATTTACAGGAAGTGTAGATTTTTCGCACTTTAAGAAAGGAATGCGTCAAGGTTAAAATGAGAAGATGGAAGTGTTCAAGGGGCATTTCTGGGCCAATTTTAGCTATGGCTCCTTGTGAAGCAGCCATCGACTTATCTGAATTAGCAGCGGTATGTTTTATGGTTTCTGCTAGATATTCAATATGGATACACACGTTGCAACATTGGTGGGGAATTCATTTTTAGAATTTCCTAGGACTTGACATACAATGTTCATAGATTCAGGACAAACAGCAGCATGATGGGAAGTTATGACATGCGTTACAGGATAGTACCATCTTAACTAGGTGAAAGCTGCTGCCCTTAGTTTAGAAATGTGCCTTGACGGTACAACATGCCAACTTGAAATGTTCTGGCAAGATGTTTTTGTTTGACAGTGCATGTTTGATACCGGATTTTTACTTTAGACGATGCCTAGTGGTATAGAAGCTTTAAAGTATGTATATACTACAGGACCACTGCACGACACAAATCTTCACGCCTCGCCCGAGCCCGTCAACACCGACATTGGACTGTTGATGTCTGGAAACATGTTACCTGGTCGGACAAGTCTCGTTTCAAATTATATCGAGCGGATGGACGTGTACGGGTATTGAGACAACCTCATGAATCCATGGACTCTGCATGTCAGCAGGTACTGTTCAAGCTGGTGGAGGCTCTGTAATGATGTGGGGCGTATGCAGTTGGAGTGATATGGAATGCCTGATACGTCTAGATACGACTCTGACAGGTGACACGCACGTTAGCATCCTGTCTGATCCTGCATCCATTCATGTCCATTGCCCACTCCGGAGGACTTGTGCAATTCCAACAGGACAGCGCGACGCTCCACACATCCAGAATTGTTACAGAGTGGCTCCAGGAACACTCATCTGAGTTTAAACACTTCCGCTGGTCACCAAACTCCCCAGATATGAACATATCTGGGGTGCCTTGCAACGTGCTGTTCAGAAGACATCTCCAGTCCCTCGTACTCTTTCGGATTTATGGACTGCCCTGCAGGATTCGTGGTGTCAGTTCCCTCCAGCACTACTTTCGGCATTAGTTGAATCCACGTCGTGTTGCGGCACTTCCGCGTGCTCGCGGGGGCCCACGATATGAAGCAAGTGTATCAGTTTCTTTGGACCTTCAGTGTATATGCATTCACACGCTGTAATATGGGTGTATTGTTCGTTTTTTAGGTGATTTGTTCCACTGAAACTGTTGCAGGAGAACAACTGTTTGCCAAGCGTTGTTGGGCGAGCGTTGTCATGGAGAATGTGTACGCCCTTGCTCAACATTCCTCTTCTCCGGTTCTGAATTGCCCGTTTGAGTTTTTTCAGAGTCTCACAGTACCTGTCAGCGTAAATTGTGGTCCCAGCGATTCAGCTCCGACGACGAGGTGAAAGAAGAGGTTCATAACTTTCTGAACAGCATGGCGGCGAGCTTGTGTGACATGGGCATACAAAAACTGCCACAGCGTCTACAAAAATGCATCGACGGAAATGGTGATTATGTCGAAAAAGAGCTAAATGTTCAAGCTGTAAACTGATGTAAACCATTGTAGAAATAAACAGGTCTATGTACTTATAAAAAATGGGAGACCTTTCTTTTGGGATTTCCCTCGTATCTAGCGGAAGTTATTGGCTGACAAATATATGCACTACGACTCTCTGCGATTATTAATAATCCTTTCTTGTGATAGCTGGAAAGTTAGAAAATACGTTATATATGAGAAGCGGATCAGTCATACGAGTATCCTTGTTACTCAGAAACATTGCTGAATTGCGTTACATTACACCTCTCGTTTTACAAGATGATAATGTTGCAGTTTCAGGGTATGACTTTGATGTCAGTTCTCAGAAATCTCAAATATATATCAAGACTTTGTATCCAGTAATGAGTTTCATACAGTGTAACCAATTACACCAATGAATCTAAGGTTCAGAATGAGTAAGATATGCCTTCCACTGCACATTCAATGATACAAAATGCCTCCATATTTATAGCTGCAGCGATGGCAATTATGGCAACTACAAAGTACGGAATATCAGAATTTTTAAATGTTTAATGCAAAAAGACTAAAGTGAGCTACAAAAATTGCAATATCGTACCAATTAGAGTCACACTAACAAATATATAATAGACATTTTGAATGAAATAAGCGTTGACAAAGCTAAGCATGAAGATATTAACGTAATGAAGAGTAAGACTCGCGGTGGGGCTTAACCTGGTGTAACATCGGATGCTTAATAATGCATATACAGTATTACAAAATGCCCTTTCTAAAGAACTGTTCTACCTTATACTAGTTTCATTCCTTTAGCCAAGAAAAATGTTCAAGACAAATGGTACAGCTACTCGTTCACAATGCAGACAGATGAAGATTTTTTGCGCAGATACAATTTGTGATCCCACGAAAACTACATTTCTTTATTTTCAATTGAATCTCAGAAAATAGCATACTACACGTACCTTTAAAATGCGTTGGGGCAAAGATATCAATCAAGGCATCTCCACAGTATAAAAATGAAGGACGACTGTCACAAGCAATCTTTCCAAGTAGTCAGTCACATCCTTCTGGAATGTAAAAAATACAGGAAGGGGCAAAAAGACTTATACAAATAATTTGGGGAATTAAGTGTCTTATTCCTCACTTAAATATCTACACTCCTGGAAATGGAAAAAAGAACACATTGACACCGGTGTGTCAGACCCACCATACTTGCTCCGGACACTGCGAGAGGGCTGTACAAGCAATGATCACACGCACGGCACAGCGGACACACCAGGAACCGCGGTGTTGGCCGTCGAATGGCGCTAGCTGCGCAGCATTTGTACACCGCCGCCGTCAGTGTCAGCCAGTTTGCCGTGGCATACGGAGCTCCATCGCAGTCTTTAACACTGGTAGCATGCCGCGACAGCGTGGACGTGAACCGTATGTGCA
The DNA here is from genome assembly GCF_021461395.2 of Schistocerca americana. Lineage (NCBI taxonomy): Eukaryota > Metazoa > Arthropoda > Insecta > Orthoptera > Acrididae > Schistocerca > Schistocerca americana. Next base: position 219,244,290 of record NC_060119.1, read on the forward strand.
GTTGACGGACTTTGAGCGAGGGCGTATAGTGGGCATGTGGGAGGCCGGGTGGACGTACCGCCGAATTGCTCAACACGTGGGGCGTGAGGTCTCCACAGTACATCGATGTTGTCGCCAGTGGTCGGCGGAAGGTGCACGTGCCCGTCGACCTGGGACCGGACCGCAGCGACGCACGGATGCACGCCAAGACCGTAGGATCCTACGCAGTGCCGTAGGGGACCGCACCGCCACTTCCCAGCAAATTAGGGACACTGTTGCTCCTGGGGTATCGGCGAGGACCATTCGCAACCATCTCCATGAAGCTGGGCTACGGTCCCGCACACCGTTAGGCCGTCTTCCGCTCACGCCCCAACATCGTGCAGCCCGCCTCCAGTGGTGTCGCGACAGGCGTGAATGGAGGGACGAATGGAGACGTGTCGTCTTCAGCGATGAGAGTCGCTTCTGCCTTGGTGCCAAAGATGGTCGTATGCGTGTTTGGCGCCGTGCAGGTGAGCGCCACAATCAGGACTGCATACGGCCGAGGCACACAGGGCCAACACCCGGCATCATGGTGTGGGGAGCGATCTCCTACACTGGCCGTACACCACTGGTGATCGTCGAGGGGACGCTGAATATTGCACGGTACATCCAAACCGTCATCGAACCCATCGTTCTACCATTCCTAGACCGGCAAGGGAACTTGCTGTTCCAACAGGACAATGCACGTCCGCATGTATCCCGTGCCACCCAACGTGCTCTAGAAGGTGTAAGTCAACTACCCTGGCCAGCAAGATCTCCGGATCTGTCCCCCATTGAGCATGTTTGGGACTGGATGAAGCGTCGTCTGACGCGGTCTGCACGTCCAGCACGAACGCTGGTCCAACTGAGGCGCCGGGTGGAAATGGCATGGCAAGCCGTTCCACAGGACTACATCCAGCATCTCTACGATCATCTCCATGGGAGAATAGCAGCCTGCATTGCTGCGAAAGGTGGATATACACTGTACTAGTGCCGGCATTGTGCATGCTCTGTTGCCTGTGTCTATGTGCCTGTGGTTCTGTCAGTGTGATCATGTGATGTATCTGACCCCAGGAATGTGTCAATAAAGTTTCCCCTTCCTGGGACAATGAATTCACGGTGTTCTTATTTCAATTTCCAGGAGTGTATTTTATTGCATGGAAGCAACTGTAGCATTCCAAAACCTTACCTTGCTATTTGTCTCAGGCAAACATTGTTTCAAAAATTAATGCATTTCCTGACGCTTTTTAAATGCAGACCCATGTAACAACGAAAATAAACGACCTCCAGAGTTCATCACTGTTAATCTAACACTTCGTTCCAGCATATCTGTATTACCTCATGTTTTAGTTGATCTACTGCATCCACTCATTGCTATAATTTATACTTAATGTGCGAATAGTTAATGCGACCAATAAACAAATAAATCACGGTGTATGCAGGTCATACTGCTGCGAGCTTGATTACAACGCGAATGCAAAGACTAAGGGATTAGCCGTGGAAAAGCGAGGGCATTTGGAAGTAGAAGAAAATATGAATGAAGGTAATCCATTTCAGAGCCACCCCAGTGCACAGACAATATGTGGATATTTAGGACACCTTTGAAAATTGGATGCTTTTGTCAAGGGCGATTTTTGTGTTGCCGTATTCAATGCAAATGAAACGCTCTTGGCGCCGACAAGATCTACACTGCTCTGGTCAGCGTGTTATAGGTCACGCAAGAAGTGCGTGAGGCACGAATTACACCTCAAGGAAGTACTTCAGCAGGGTGAACGGTCTGAGTCAGGGGAAAATCTGGTTGGTACTCTGCGAAGCAAAATCGACCGTCCTCGTTCAAGAAAGTCTAACTGTACCACTTTGCACTGTCTCCCCCATCAGACGCTGCCTTTTCTCTCACATGTTTCAATATTCTGTCTAAATATAGCAACACGGGCGTTTAGTGGAGTACGACGTTACTGGATTGCATGAATCCCTAACTATTTCAGATATGATAAATGAACGCTGGAATAAAGTACCCCCGGCAGTTGTGGCCGTGCGGTTCTAGGCGCTTCAGTCTGGAACCGCGTGACCGCTACGGTCGCAGGTTCGAATCCTGCCTCCGGCATGGATGTGTGTGATGTCCTTAGGTTAGTTAGGTTTAAGTAGCTCTAAGTTCTAGGGGACTGATGACCACAGATGTTAAGTCCCATAGCGCTCAGAACCATTTGAACCATTTTTGAATAAAGTACCAATAGCAGTCATTTCGACCATCATACCGTTTTTTTTTCGAAGTACCTATTCACTGTCTTTTTCAGTCACCATGGTGTATCGAGCTCCTGTAATAAAGAACACAACAGCGATAAAATGCTCCTATCTGAGCGCACAAAAGGCGAATCTGCTCCGGGTAAAAGACTGTGACTGAAAATTGGGTACCGTCTCATTGTACCTTCCTCAGCACTCATACAGATTTTCCCAAAAATTTTTGCTTGCGAATATATTCGTGCCTTTTTTAGCATGCAACTCATCTGTCACTCCCACAGCCTCCCCTAACTGTAAGCCCCTCACACCCACTAGTCCATCGCTGTAAGTCGTTCATACCCCAGCCACTCCCACTTGCCCTTCTCACTCAGCCATTCAGCACAACACATTGTCATTACCTCTTTGTGTCTCTCTGTCTCCTTCGTTCTGTCCACTTACTACTGTCTCCTGTCACTCTCACTGTCTCCCTCTTGCTCTCTCTCTATCTCACTTTATCCTTCCCACAGCTGTTGTCTCTTCTCATTGTCACTATCACTCTCTCCCTCGTCGTCAAGGACTCTCTGTATCGTTATCACTACCTCTCACCTACATCCAATTTCTTCGTCTCTTAATTTCTCTCCCACTACTAGTGTCTCCTTCTCTCTTTTCCTAGCATTGTACTGTCACTGCCGACTGTGTTCAACAGCTGCTGTGCCTATATCTTTCTCCAAAACCGTACTGGTGATAAAAGAGGCACTTCACACCATTTTTTTCCCAGCTACGTCACTTTAAAAAGTATGTTTCCACCTCAAAGTTGGTTTAACGTGCGTATTTTACCTGTTAATCTATGGTAACTTAGATCCCTGTATCTCGGAAACGGATAAAGGTATCAAGAAAATCTTCAAGGTAGTTCAACAATGGGATCTCAGGAATGCATAGTAAAAATTTCATCTGTTTGTTATGCATAGCTGTCTGGGAATCTTCGATTTGGTTTTGGCAAGAAAAAATGAAATAAAAACCTTTCGCGGGGTTTTGCTAAGGAACCTCCTATGGATTGATGGTGACTCGATAAGTTCTTGAGGACTCGCCGTCGACCACATCAGATGAAAAAAAAGCAACCGATTTGAAGCATTTGCCTAAGCAGGAAGAAGTGTGTAATATTCATATTTTGTCCCTATACTGTAGGATAACGGCACTATGACGATTCTTCAGTTGGATACAAAAATGGTCTTCAGCCCAAGGGCTATCCAAAACACTTGACTCTACCTCTATGTCTACAGAACCGCATGTGCAGCGATTGCTGCTGAGCAGACGTCAGAGCACAGATATTCGGTACATGTTACTTGTCATTCCTCGCATGCACTTATTCGCTTTTATTACTAGTAGTCCAGTGCATATGTGCACTAAGGGTTTTCACCTTCTCGTCCATGATAGACTACGGACGTAGGCAGTAGATACTGCACTGGAGAGCCGAAGAAACTGGTACACCTGCCTAATATCATCTAGGGCCCTCGCAAGCACACAGAAGTGCTCCAACACGACGTGGAAAGTACTCAACTAATGTCTGAAGTAGTGCTGGAGGGAACTGACACCATGAATCTTGCAGGTCTGTCCATAAATCCATAAGAGTATGAGGAGGTGGAGATCTCTTCTGAACAGCACGTTGCAAGGCACCCCGATATGCTCAATAATGTTCATGTCTGGTGAGTTTGGTGGCCAGCGGAACTATTTAAACTCAAAGGACTGTTCCTGGAGCCACTCTGTAGCAATTCGAGACGTGTGAGGCATCGCATTGTTCTGCTGGAATTACCCAAGTCCGCCGGATTGCACATTGGACATGTATGGATTCATGTGATAAGACAGGACGCTTAAATACGTGCTTCCTGTCAGAATCGTATCTAGACGTATCAGGCGTCTCATATCACTCCAACTGCACGCGCCCCACAACATTACACAGCCAGAGCCTCCATCAGCTTGAACAGTCCCCTGCTGTGATGCAGGATCCATGGATTCATGTGGCTGTCTCCGTACCTGTACACGTCCATCCGCTAGATACAATTTGAAACGAGACTCGGCCGACCAGGCAACATGTTTCCAGTCATCAACAGTCCAATGTCAGTGTTGACGGGCCCAGACGAGGCGTAAAGCTATGTGTCGTGCAGTCATCAAGAGAACACGAGTGGGAGTTCGGCACTGTAAGCCCATATCGATGATGTTTCGTTGAATGGTTCGCACGGTGACACTTGTTGATGGCCCAGCATTGAAATCGCCCACTGAAATCTGCAGCAATTTGCGGAGGGTTGCACTTCTACCACGTTGAACGATTCTCTTTAGTTGCCGTTCGTCTCGTTCTTGCAGGATCTTTTCCCGACCGCAGCGATGTTGGAGATTTGATGTTTCACCGGATTCCTGATAATTATGGTACACTCGTGAAACGGCCGTACGGGATAATCCCCACTTCATCACTACTTCGGAGATGCTGTGTCCCATCGCTCGTGTTCCGACTATAACAGTACGTTCAAAGTCACTTAAATCTTGATAACCTGTCATTGTTGCAGCAGTAGCCGATCTAACAACTGCGCCAGACCCGCGTTGCCGACTGCAGTGCCGTATTCTGCCTGTTTACATATCTCTGTATTTGAGTACACTTGCCTGTACCAGTTTCCTAGGAGCTTCAGTGTATGTCTTAAAGAAAACACAAATCAAATTCTGTAGTATATAGGGAGTACCTCACGATCTGTGTGGCACATTTATTTGACGAAGTTCCTTTATTGCATTCGGATACTTCGTGAACCAAACTGCAAGACGAAGTTAATATCGCGTTCCAGTAACGGAACTTCTTGATACACAAACTGGTCATACTGGAATAAATAAATTTAATCCTACAAGTAAAGTTCAACGCTGGAAAGTGAAACCGAGTAATGAACTCTCATCCATGAACCTTCTAAAAAACCTACCAAAGAAAGGTAGGCGGAATCAGCCCACTATCAAAAGTTCGTCTTTTATGTAGAGACTCTTAAAGCTTTTTAAATAGAGCAAATATTATCAACATTCTGCATCTTTATTCTTCGTCCGGAACCGCGCTGCTGCTACGGTCGCAGGTTCGAATCCTGCCACGGGCATGGATGTATGTGATGTCCTTGGGCTAATTAGGTTTAGGTAGTTCTAAGTCTAGGGGACTTATGACCTCAGATGTTAAGTCCCATAGTGCCTTAGAGCCATTTGAACTTTACTCTTCATTGCAACCTTACGATTTGCCTTTAGAAGGCTCCGAATTGTAGCATGTTACACGAAGGTGTGTGACATAACTACGTCGATGGGTGAGAAACAGTATAGTGTATTCGAGCTTCGAATTCGAAGAGTTCATCCATCATGGACATGTAATACCCTCTGCTTCAACATGACAATGCCATCCGATTCTCATCTGTTTCCAAAACTTAAAGAATACCTTAGAGGACTTCACTTCCATAGTGATGAAGCTGTGCAAGCAGAAATGAGATCGTGGCTCTGTCAAGAAAGTCAAACGTTCTACAGTGACGGCACCAACTAAGTGGTCTTTCTTTGGTAGAAGGTGACCATGTTGAGATGTAGAATGTTAATTGTTATCAAAGTTTTTCACGCCATATTTTAAACACCAAGGAAGGAAAAAAGGCCTGTATACCATGCGGAGATTGTCCGAATGGGACGGAAATCAGTAGATGTGTTGTACTTGTACAGAAAAACAAATGACTACAGCTTCACGGAAGTTGAATGATTTACATCCAATACGTGGTATTGCACCATGAACACCAGGTTCGAACGCTACCAATTACCAAACCGAGTTGATTAAAATGCTCTAACTTCTTTCGTTTTCATTATAGATATTTCGTCAGCAATCTAAGGTACGAAAACATTGAATTAGAAAGTAGGACCAAAGATATTCGTTTAAGATAATTCTATCTTACAGATGCACTATACTGGAGGATCAAGATTATTGTGAAAGATCATAATTTTCTACCCATTAGGAGCACAGCTTTTTCCAAGTACGAAAGTAAGAAAATGTGACTATTAATGTAAGAAATTCGTTATCATGTATGTTTAATGCTCTATAAGTTTCGTGCGTGAGTTGTTTCAAGCGGATATTTTTTAAAAAAAATTAGCGCATGTACAACGTCCTCAGTAATACCCCAGTCTTTCTTATAACCAATGAAAACACTTGTGGATTTTAACCTAAAGGAATTGCATACAAATTTGGTTGTCGGATTGTTGGTATTGAAACTATTGTATGCCTGTAAGGCGGGGCCGGCCACTGTGGCCAAGCGGTTCTAGGCGCTTCAGTCTGGAACCACGCGGCTGCTACGGCCGCAGGTTCGAATCCTGCCTCGGGCATGGATGTATGTGATGTCCTTGGGCTAATTAGGTTTAGGTAGTTCTAAGTCTAGGGGACTTATGACCTCATATGTTAAGTCCCACAGTGCTTAGAACCATCTGAACCAGCGAGCTACTGTTTAGCAACGAATGGAGTGCCATAGAATCTTCTGCTTTGTGAATGGTTGAACATTTCTTCAACCCTATATTGTGTGAACTCAAGATTACCACCCAGTTTACCTTTGCATTTTTAATAGCTCTTGAGATGCGGGACGTGTCCAACGTTTTTGGTTGATCTTGTCCATTATTACAAACGAATATAATTTCTTCATAGATTTGTGTTAAAAATCATAACAAAACGTGTAGTCCGTAGAAAAGTATCAGAACTAACACACCTTCCATCGTTCGCAATTTATACAATTTCTGGTAATAAAACTGTCATTTCTTGAAAAATGTATCAGTTCATTTTTTCTAATTAGCTCTTTAAGGCTGATGGCTCCCTCAAAACTCATGCTGCATCAAAAAGCATGAGTGAACGACACAAATATAACCGGATTGTCTAAAAATGACCGGAAAAGATTGCAAACATCAGCTGATGTGCAAGGTGTGGAGTACCAAATCGAAATAAATGTACTACTTCGTTTCAAAAGTCAAAGTGGTTTCACACTCGGGAAATTACTGTAAGGCAGCAGATGTAACAATCCTGCATCGCCACTGATGGCAAGTCACTACTGTAGATGGTTTGCCGCTTCCGCTGCCCTGTTATGAAGTGTCAAGCGTGCATCTGTCTAGTATGAATGATGTAGACGATTGCGATGCGTGTTAAGTACTTGTACATTGTAGAATTGTGTTTTTGTCGTTATGTATGAAAGGAAGGCAGAGGATGGAAACCGATGCCGGTACACAAACTGCTCCTCTCGAATAGCACCAAGGGGGCCGCCGACCTTAACGTTCCTATCCGATGGACGCATTACCTTCAACAATGTCGCACGCTCTCACCGCATGAGACTCTGTGGAGAGGTTGGTATTTAATACATGACACTGGCGCCAACAGTGGTGATAAGAAACTTTACGACACCACTTTTGCTCCACTTGCCGGCCAGATACTGTAAGTGATAATTTTTCACCACCAGGCTTACCTCAGAGTCGTGTGCCACCGCCGTGGCGTAAGTTAAAAACGTGGGCTACGGGGGTGGGCAATCTTTGTTAAATGAGTATTAATCTGCGAATGTCATCCAGCTATGTCCCTCCATGAGATTGGGAAGGTAGTTGATGGCGGTCCGAAATGACACCTTATCCATGAGCGTCCGAATGGGGTTCACATACACTTTCGCACTGTGGCAAACAATAATGGACCATTGAACCATTTTTAAGAATCGACAGGACTTTCAGGTAGGAAAGAACTCAGCACGTCTTAACGGGGAGAGGGCAGAGAGCATCCGTTAGATGTAAAATCAACTTTGGGCGCATACCAAGCGAGCGTGTATGACTATTACTACTGCTGCGTAGACGATATGGTACAAAAAGTCACAGGCACTGTGAGCCTATTCGCAAATGATATTTTTCCGTCAAAGGGCCTTATACACCATAAAATTATTAAAGAATGAAAGATTAAGGTTTAACGTTCTGTTGAGATGAGGTCATTAGAGATGTAACACAAGCTTAGATTGATTTGAGGACAGGGAAGGAAATCGGCAGTACCCTTTCAAACGAGAGTTCCAAAAATTAACCTGGAGAATTTTAGGGAAAGCACGGAGAACCTAAATCTGGATGGCTGGACACAGAATCGAACCGTTGTCCTCCCAAATGCGAATTTTTGTGTTAACCACAGCGCCACTTAGCTCGATAGAAAATTTTGGCGAAAGTCATCCAAATCTGCTGAACATCGGCACTTTGTACAATGACTGAAGGTAGACTGTCAACATAAAAAGTGGACCATACTTGCGGAAAAACTGCCGCAAGGCTCCAGTATTATTCCGTTACATGATACCTATCAGTCTCTAGAAACAGTGACAGTCTACACTACTGGCCATTAAAATTGCTACACCAAAAAGAAATGCAGATGATAAACAGGTATTCATTGGACAAATATATTATACTAGAACTGACATGTGATTACACTTTCACGCAATTTGGGTGCATAGATCCTGAGAAATCAGTACCCAGAACAACCACCTCTGGCCGTAATAACGGCCTTGATACGCCTGGGCATTGAGTCAAACAGAGCTTGGATGGCGTGTACAGGTACAGCTGCCCATGCAGCTTCAACATGATACCACAGTTCATCAAGAGTAATGACTGGCGTATTGCGACGAGCCAGTTGCTCGGCCACCATTGACCAGAAGTTTTCAATTGGTGAGAGATCTGGAGAATGTATTGGCCAGGGCAACAGTCGAACATTTTCTGCATCCAGAAAGGCCCGTACAGGACCTGCAACATGCGATTGTGTATTATCTTACTGAAATGTAGAGTTTCACAGGGATCGAATGAAGGGTCGAGCCACGGGTCGTAACACATCTGAAATGTAACGTCCACTGTTCAAAGTGCCGTCAATGCGAACAAGTGGTGACCGAGACCTGTAACCAATGGCACCCCATACAATCACGCCAGGTGATACTCCAGTATGGCGATGACGAATATACGCTTCCAATGTGCGTTCACCGCGATGTCACCAAACACGGATGCGACCATCATGATGCTGTAAACAGAACATGGATTCATCCGAAAAAATGACGTTCTGCTATTTGTGCACCCAGGTTCGTCGTTGCGTACACCATCGCAGGCGCTCCTGTCTGTGATTCAGCGTCAAGGGTAACTTCAGCCATGGTCTCTGAGCTGATAGTCCATGCTGCTGCAAACTTCGTCGAACTGTTCGTGCAGATGGTTGTTGACTTGCAAACGTCCCCATCTGTTGACTCGGGGATCGAGACGTGGCTGCACGATCCGTTACGGCCATGCGGATAACATGCCTGTCATCTCGACTGTTAGTGATACGAGGCCGTTGGGATCCAGCACGGCGTTCCGTATTACCCTCCTGAGCCCACCGACTCCATATTGTGCTAACAGTAAGGGTCTCGACCAACGCGAGCAGCAATGTCGCGATACAATCCTTTATCAAAGTCGGAAACGTGATAGTACGCATTTCTCCCCCTTACACGAGGCATCACAACAACGTTTCACTAGGCAGCGCCGGTCAACTGATGTTTGTGAATGAGAAATCGGTTGGAAACTTTCCTCATGTCAGCACGTTGTAGGTGTCGCCACCGGCGCCACCCATGTGTGAATGCTCTGAAAAGCTAATCAATTGCATACCACAGCATCTTCTTCCTGTCGGTAAAATTTCGCGTCTGTAGCACGTTATCTTCGTGGTGTAGCAATTTTAATGGCCCGTGATGTAATCCACAACGACGCTTCACCAAATGACATAATACACCAAATAGCCGTCCAACCGATTCTTTCGTTCTGCTCAACAGTCTGGGACCGCTACCACGCGGAACTACTACAGAACACAGAGAAGATCCAACTGAAAACAAGACATGTCGTCACGTGTTGGTTCAGTAAGAGAGAGAGCGTTACGGAGATGATCAATAAACTCCAGTCGCAGAGGATACAAGAGGGGAGTTGCTCGTACGGAAGGGATTGTTGTTGACATTCCGAGAACTTATGTCCCAACAGCAATCGTACAACAAATTACTTCTCACAACATAGAACTCGTTTGCTGACATTGCTGGAGAAATCAGGCAGAAGTTTCCCGACAGATCTTCTTCGTAATTCGTAAATAGAACACGAAAAGGGGGAAACGAGAGACGTACGAATGTACACTCCGCCACACACCGTAAGGTAACCTGCAAACACGTATTGCGCAACAACAATGAAACTACATATCAGAGATAAATTAACCAAAAAGTTCAGTTTTGATGTTAGCAACATATATGGCTAAGAACATAACGTTGCTCAAGATTATTGCAACTGCTGGCACGCTCAGGCAGTAGTCTTATCGGTTGTAATGAGTGTCGTGCACAGACTCACTAAAATTTCACTGTCAACTTTAGCACTCATTTAAAAAGAAGAAAAAATCCTTCATAGGCGCTATGCAATCACATTACAGGTTCTTCATCAGTCTAAACTAACAGAAACAATAGTTTGAGTTGCTGATTACATGAAGAAATCTTTTCGTCTATTTGATTACTGGTAGATAAATGTTCGAAATTATTTAATCCTTGCACAAAGGTAGGACAGAGATCAATTATAATTCCGCATGTAGCTTGTGCCGTTAATACACGTGATGTCCAGTCACGCGACATCCAGCATGCTGTAAAAAAGAGAAAATAGTGATTGATACGTTTGTAAAACAAATTAGTTAGATAGATACAGCTTATCTTGGCGTGAGAATCCCACGTTTGAAAAGAAATACTGTTGGCAGGCTGAGGCAATACTCTTATCTGTTGTAATGAGTGTCGCTTGGTCCCACATGAGATAAAGTTGTGCTCTTCATTGGTTTTAGAGGATTTGCCGTTTCTTTACAAGTTGCACGTGGTTCATTTAATGTTCTCTTGTCAAGGTTAATCCTTTATAATGCCAAATACCATACAGAAATTGAGAAGTTCATGCTGGAGGAGATAGTAACAGCTTTGGAGATCAGGAAATATTTCGTCATGGTGCACGACATTAGTTGACGGTGGTAAATATGACGTACTTTTAGTACAGTCTGAAAATTGAAAATTAGCCTCCTAGTAGACGTTATCACACGAACATCGCTTGAAGCTTGGCGCGGTTTCTTCACAGCCATAGTCCATAGCTTCTCATCCAGTCTTAGCTAGTGCCCTTGATCTGGTGACCAACATGGCCACACAACGACTAACCCCACGTTTTTATCGTTTTTTTAAAGGGAGATAAAGGAAGAAATAGAAACCTGTAATCGCAAAACTAAATGTCTTTCATTTCCAAGTTTGCACTTAAGGAAAGATGTATGGGAAGTGAAGTCGTCTCAGAGATATGTGCTGGGATCATGTTCAATTAAAAGCCACATATTTTACAATATTTGTCTCTACACCTAGAGCAATTTTAAACCATGCAATTAACCATGAAATATGTCTTTCAAGAAATGAGTCGCTGTGTGTATTATAGTCACTCGACTCTATGTATGTCTTCGACAGTATATAACACTGCAAACTGTGAAATATTGTAATTGTGATCCCTTTAATCCAACGATTTGTGGGCAAATTGGGGAAAAAGAGGCTTCTCTGTTAGAGAATCAATTTTGCCCAATCACAGAAATTGATTGGATAAGCATTGTCACTGAGCTGATTCCAAAGACAACCTGCTCTAAACACGTTATAATGAAACAGAGGAACAACATCGAATCGTCTTACACGTGGAATGTGCAAAACTGAAGAAATAAGAGAGATAAAATATTAAACTAAAATGAAACGTCCAAAACTAGCTGCAATAAGTTAATGTACTCGTATTTAAAATTTTACAAGACTGGCCTGTTTTGGCCTAATTTCCATTATCAAGAGACCGGCGCAGATACCACTGGCAAGATTATGTATATACAAATCGTGACTGTTTTATACTTACATTTGCATTGGTACTTAAGCCCAGCTGGAAGCGACGACCATATTGCATCTGTTGTAAATTTTTTCTATCAATTTGTGGTAAATATAATATTTTTCGTAGTTACAAAAAGTAGAAAATAAGTTTTTAACGGATATTTTGACAGTTCAATATTTTGACAGTCTTTTACTACAATGCTGTGTGTTTACAAAGTGTATACATTTTAGTAGAGATGATGCTACACTTCGTTGTTTTTATTTTCCTTTCAATTTTATGTATAGTCTGTGTATGTTTTGTTTTCTATATGACTGTCATTTTCATCTTCTATAATTTCAGTAAAGTTTTTGAGGTAGTGTTTACGTTTAAAATCTGTGTGTTTATTTAAAATTTCGCTTGGATATTATCTGGCATTAATACACAGGATGTTTCCGCAAGAGCGCGTAAAAATGTAACAGGACGTAGAGAATGTTCCACTGAATAATTTGAGGCAGGGAACCTGGGGTCGAATAAGCCAGCTTAAGTAGATATCGAACTAACCTTGTCTATTGCTTATCTAGCATTACTGCTTTCCACTTTATTTGCAATTAACATGTGTAGGAGTTTCCACGTGCTGCGCTGTTTATTTACAGCACAGTCTTTATTTCCTGCAAGGAAACAAGGAGGACGAGCCTAATTACTTGGAAGTCATTTGTAGGTTTTGTTTACTTTTTTGTCCATAAGATTACTCTGTTGTATCGTAATTACATTGTCCCATGACAGAACGCGCTATGAATCAACGACAGACCCATGCATTACTCAGCGCTATTCAGAGACGTACAGTACAATACGATGGAGCAGTACCGACACAGTTCCGCAGAACTAACTGAAATGCACCTTAAGTATGGGGAAGTACATTTCAATGCTCTCGCTACAGCAAGGGTGTACAGGGAACGACTGCCTAACAGGCATCATCCGTCAAAACGTGTGTTTATTTCTCTCGATCGACGAATGCGGGAGACTGATTCATTGATTGGAAACAAAAAACGAGGGACCTGACAACATGAGGACCATTCGCACACTCTATCTTAAAGAGGAAATGCTGGAACGTGTTGCAACAGACCGTGCTACAAGTGCTCGTCGTATTGCAAGTGAAATGGGGACTGCACATACTGCCGTGTGGCAGGTACTCCACAAAGAACAATCACACCCGTGTCACACTCAACGAGTCCACACGATACTGGTGACTGAATTTGCACCACGGGACGCCTCATTTGATCGTGTCAGTATATCGAACAGCAGGAATAGACATGTGTGGGGTGAGGAAAACCGTCACGCCGTAGTAGATTCATACTATCGAGTACGTTTCGCTGTGAATATCTGGGCCGGAACTGTAGGCGACAGTCTCACTGAGCCATATCTTCCAGCTGGCTGTCTGAATGGCCGCCTCTACTTGAGGTTCGTGCAAGGAGTTGTACCTGAGTTATTGGAGAATATATCCTTGGCTGCTCGTGAGAGGAACGGATACAACATGACGATGCACAGCCTCACTTCGGTGTGGATGACCGCAACCACATCAATGCTGTATTTCCTGGTCGGTGGATTGGATGGTTCTAAGCACTATGGGACTTGAAATCTGAGGTCATCAGTCCCCTAGACTTAGAACGACGTAAACCTAACTAAGGACATCACACACATCCATGCCCGAGGCAGGATTCTAACCTGCGACTGTAGTAGCAGCGCGGTTCCGGACTGAAGCGCCTAAAACCACTCGGCCACATCGGCCGCTGGATTGGATCGGGAGGTCTTGTTCCATGGCCTACAAAGTCACCTGAGCTGAATATCCTTGGTTATTTCCTGTGGAGATATCTAAAGTCACTTGTGAATGAGACCCCAATGGATACAGAGGTGGAATTAGTTGCCAGAATTGTTGCTGCCTGTGATGTGATTCGAAACACAGCACGGGTATTTGTTAGCATGCGTCAGAATCGATTTCCTCAATGTCATGCTTGCATTGAGGTTGGTAGCCGTCAGTTTCAGCACATTTTGTAAGATACACTACAAATGTTATGTTGACTGTGATGGTATTTGAAGTTAACTACAGGTAAAGTAAATAAGAAAGTCCACATTAATGTCATTTTATTCCTACTATCTCCTTAAGCTGGCTTCTCCAACCTCAGGTTCCCTGCCTCAAAGTGTTCAGTGGAGCATCTTCTATGTCCTGTTAAATTTTTGTGTTCATTAGTAAGTCCTTTCGAAAGACTTACTATGAACGTTCACGAAAAATTGGAAATAAATAGTCATACAAGAAGATAACCAGACGAAATTCTCGAAGAACACACAGACTTTAAACATAAATGCAGTACTATTTCGCGAACCACAGCTGGCCCCCGCGTCCTGGGAAGCCGCAACCACGGTTGTTGTACTGACAGTCAGTGACGCTCTAATCGTCGTCGCTCTCTCCATGTGGATGCTTTTCTTGTTGTGAAGAAGCCTACATTCTGTCTCAATCATAAGCAGATTTACCAAAGTCTTTATTAGCAAGTTCAAACATATGGTAGGTACGATAGGCAATTACATCTCTGTCATTAAAACTTTCAAGTACTGGTACACTACACACTCCACTACCACCTCTCACTGTAGCTACAGTGAACCATCCATTTCCATGTGAGAAAGTATCGTTTATGTCCAAGCTAAAATTAAGTGAACATCCAAAAAACACACAAGGTCCATCGACGAGGGCGTGGGCTGCAACACTCTTCACTGGGATGCGATTCTTCTTGTCCCCAGGTACACGATTTGACGGTATGATCTTGCACAGCCCGAGGAGGTATGTCCTGTCGGGTGCGGCATTTCGGTCCGAGATGCAGGAGATGGCGCTTTTGTGTGGGCGACGTGCGCTTACTTGTGTGAATGAATGTGTGTGCGTGTGTATTTCCCTTTCAGAAGAAGGCTTTGACCGAAAGGTGTGTAAAAGTCTTTGGTTGTGCCTGTCCGCAACTGGGCGTACCATATTTACGGTGAGTAGCAGTCTATCCTTTCCCTTCCATTGTTGATATTCCAACCTGGAGTTTCCGTTCTGTGCAATCTTATTTAGAAGTATTGCTCATACACTAGTTAAGGCAACCTCAGTTTCGTAATTCTTTCAAATTAACGAGAACAGCCCTTAAATATAAAAACTATTTACTTCCATTCATGGACTAATACCAGATCACATTTCGTCTTTAGAAATCTTCATGAGAATAAAGCACGCGTAGAATGGATAGAATTATATTGGCTCCCTGATTATTTGTAGAATTAGCTGCTTCTCATCTGAACTGAAGGTATGTAACAAAAAAAAAGTTGAACAACTGTCGTCGGGAGGTATTATATAACAATACTGTCACATATTTAACTGAGTTATTGTAAAACGATATATGTCATACTTTAAAAAATCTGTTTGTTACATTCTTTCGAGTTAATTTCCTATCCTTACTCCACAAAAGTGACGTGCATGTATAGTTGGGCTTGAATCTTGTTCCTGCATTGCTCTGTCATTATTGAGCGGATAGATTATTTTAGAGGGCCACGTATATACGAGAGGTTCAATAACTAATGTAACAAGTTTTTTTTCTCTGAAAGCTGTTTGGCTTTAGTCGGGATTCCAGCACACCATATTACGAGGGTGAGTCAAATGAAAACCTTAAATTTGTAATAACAAATCGAAATTTCGCCCCGTTATCCTGTACGATAGTAAGCTTGCCACAAACATCGTGCAGAATGGCCTGTAGGTGGCAGCATAGTGCAGATGCACACATACTGCCGCAGTATCACCATAAAGATGCCCGCCCCACTTGCGACTTGCACCAGGGAAGAACAGCGTTCTGTTATTCGGTTTTTGCGTAGTGAAGGTGTGAAACCTTCCGAAATTCATCGACGAATGAAGTTTCAGTATGGTGATGCATGTTTGTCACAGCAGCAAGTCTACGAATGGAGTAGGATGTTCGCAAATGGTGTGACTTCCGTGGAAGATGCTCCTCGTCCAGGTCAGGCACAATGAGTTGTGACTCCACAGAACATTGCAGCAGTTGAAGCCATTGAGAAGGAAAACCGCTGAGTGACACTGAATGACACTGCAGCATGTTTACAGATTAGTCATGGGTCATCACACCACGTTGTGCATGACGTGCTCCAGTTTCACAAAGTGTCTGCAAGATGGGTGCCACGGCAGCTGACTCCCGAAATGAGAGAACGACGTGTTGATGCTTGTGAAGAACTTCTTCGGCCCTTTGAGCGAGAAAGTGATGGCTTTCTTGCAAGAATCTTTACTGCGGACGAAACCTGGGTTCACTTCCACCAACCGGAAATGAAGAGAGCGAGCAAGGAATGGCGCCATTCCTCATCACCAAAACCAAAAATGTTTCGAATAGAACAATCAGCAGGGAAAGTTACGCTGACTCTCTTTTGGGACGAAAAACGCGTCATTTTGGAACATTACATGCCTAGAGGGACAACTATAACCAGTGCATCATACACAGATCTCCTAAAAAATAATCTGCGGCCTGCAATCAAATCAAAGAGACGTGGATTGCTGTCAGCAGGTGTCCTTTTGCAACATGACAATACAAGGCCCGTACAACAGTTGAAAACATCACAGACCTGGATTCTGAGTGTCATCCTCATCCGCCATACTCACCAGACCTTGCCCCAAGTGATTTCCATATGTTTGGACCACTCAAAGACGCAATAGGAGGAAAGAAGTTCCGTTCTGATGAAGAGGAACGTCACGCGGTGCATGAGTGGTTGTGTGGACTACCAAAAGAATTTTTTTCTAAAGGAATTTATGCACTTTGTAAGTGCTGGAGGGCTTGCATTGAGCGTCGGGGAGATTATGTTGAAAAGTGATACAGACTTGTATCACTTCTGCACAATAAATGATATTAAATAAATATTTAAGGTTTCCATTTCACTCAACCTCGTATTTCCCACTCTTTTCGCTAAAATACCCTATTTTTCAACACAATATTCGTTCAATGCGACGGGCTTACACCACCTGACTGAGAGGGCCAGTATGTCCGCATGGCACTACACTACTGGCCGACGTGGGAGCCAACGTTTTGCTTCATGAATGATGTCCCCATCATCCACGTACTGCTTCCTGCAAAGTGCATCCTTCATTGGGCCAGACAGATGGAAGTCGGAAGGTGCGAGATCCGCGGTGTAGGGTAGATGAGGAATAGCAGTTCTGTAAAGTCTCGACTGCGCACACTTGCGTGAGGCCTTGCGTTGTCATGGTGGAAAAATTCGTTTGCATTTTTGTGGCGAAGAACAGTCTGGAGTCGTTTCTTCAAACTCCTGAAGGAAGCACAAGATACTTCGGAGTTCACAGAAGCATCATGGTGGATGACATCAAGCAAAATGACGCCTTCAGATGCCCCAGAAGACCGTTGCCATGACTTTACCGATTGGTGGTGCGGTTTTGAACTTTTTGTTTGGAGGAGAGGTCGTGTGGAGCCACTCCATTGGCTGCCGTTTCGTTTCCGGTTCGAATTTATGAACTTACGTTTCATCCCCTGTGCAGATGTTCAACAAGAAATTGTCACGATCAGGCTCGGCACTCTCAAGCAATTCCGCGCAAATGGTACTTTGTTGCTCTTCATGGTCTTCTGTTAGGCGTCGAGGAACCAGTGGGCACGTATCTTTCAGTGACCCTGGTGGACGAGAGTGTCAGTACTACCAAAAAAGACGTCCAGTTGAGCAGCAAGGTGTCTGATTGTGATCCGTCGACACGAAGAATGAATTTCGCGACCGATCGTTCCTTACTTTCCGAATAATCCTTGTACACTGTCGGTCGTATGTGCCGTAACAGAGTGGTAACTTTACTGTACTTAGTAAATAATTAAAAGGTTTTTAGAACAGTTATGTTTAGTTTCCCCCTCCTTGTACGAACCTATTGCAACACCACCCCGTCCCTCTCCTGCCCCAACCACGCTCACTTGGATATAGGGTACTTTCTTGCTTACATAACCAGCTTCCTTACATCACATCACCATATTATTCCTTCACTACATAAGAACAAGTTTCCTTTTGAGAAACCGAGAAACACAAGCGCAGTTGTTTCTATAAACTACATATTCAATTTGATTACTGCTATAACTTTTAGAGCACGTAAAGAATTAGAAATAAGTGTCGGTAACAAGAAAAGTTCTTCCTTCTACGGCTGCGCCGCCTCAAACGATTTAATTTCATTTCGAAACAAGAGTAACCACACAAGCGGAATCCTTATTCTGCGAACTTGCTTACTTTCCCCTCTTCGTCCTGTATAATATTGGCATCAACGTTCCAGCAACTTCTCTGCCGTCTCTCAGATAATTTTTGTAACTGCTCTTCTCAAAGAAAAACTACTTTCCTTAGCAACGCAAACAGCTATCGCAGTTCTGTCGGTTGTTCGATGAGATTTCTTAGACTTTACTCAGCTCGCCGAATGACCAGCATTGTCTTTCTAGAGAAATGTGAAGTAAATCCAATTCTCTCTTAAGATTTCAGTAAAGATTATGGCGAATCCGGCAGACTTGCAAGAGAAAAATGAATCACGTTCTGCGAGTGACAGGTTTTCTTTCTTCGACTTAATCTAATAGACTTCCAGTTTGTGGAGCAGAGTAATGGGTCACTGTCGTTCAAGATACGATCGGTTGTTGAAATGAGTATCCGAATACGTCCGTCACCATACCACTCTCCGCAATCGCCAAACTAAAATTTCGTCACAGTGTGTTACATTTAGTTTCGCTCCAGTGTGGGCAAAAGAGGTAGCTCGTGTATTATCTACAGTATATGCGGAGTAACGTTTGTGCCCATAGATGGCAAGAAATGGGAAGATTCATAAATTTGTATCTCAACGGTTATTTCAGTATCTCTGGTATATGATCACGTGAAATCTGTGTAAGTCGTAAACCGGTGACGCTATCCTGAAAAGAAGTTCTAGTCGAAACCCAAAACTGCGTATAGCTAACAAATCCGCTGTTATTTTGTATCTAAGCGTGTCCATAGAGGGCACAAATTAAAGATAACAGGACTTAGTGCGTGATTATGTGTGGTTGGATTCATGATCAGCACCATGGAAAGTTGCTGAATTTTAAATATCAATAAAGCTACTTTGCAAAAAACAAAATACACAAAAAATAATATTACAACTGTGCAACTCTCACTCTGTTTTTACACTGGTTGTAAAACAGTGAGGAATAAGATACGTCGACAGCTGTTTCAATTCTAATAGCTGTAGGAAGGTAAACACTTGATAACAGATTTTTAGAAACGAACATCACAGCGGAGATATTTGTCATACGATGAAGTGAATTTAATCTTAGGATTATCGAAAGCTAAGCGTAGAACAAAGAATTGAATTGCACGGGAAAGAGAATGTGAGTCACCTAATACTTTATTTTTCATAAGTTCATAAATCCAGTGAAGCTTTTAGCATTTACACAGCCATCGAATAGTCTAGATAAAAATTTAGCAGCGAACTTCGGTACTGTTAGTGCCGTTGTATACTTCTGAGCACCGTTTCTGTGTCGATACAACAGCCATTGCAGAATAGATTGAAATAAAATGGAAATAACATTATTACTACTTGAGCACGTCCCGCTAAGAAATGGCTCGCCGGAAGATAAGTTCTTTTCCCAGTCGTTATTCTTTTTTCTACCAACCGTTCACCACTCGGCAGCGTCATTAAGACCAGTAATTGCAGTACGTAATCTGTTGGAGCAAGGAGCGACTATGGACACACAAGGTGATTCAGTGATGGCGTTACAAACTTTCAGAAATGATGGAGAAAGGTAAATGTATCAGTTGGAGGTATGGGTACCTGTACCGGAAACGATCGAGTGGAAAAGTAGAAGCGAAAATCATTCTGATACCTCCGAGAGTGGAATACATGTACCTATACTGTTGTTGCTAAGATTGTAAGGTAGGCAACTTTCAGCGGTGATGGAATGGGACAAAACAAGAAAAAAATGTGAAGTGAGCTCTAAAATGCACACTTTAAGAGCTGTGGGCACCTGTTCAGTGGAAGAGATGTGTTCCACAGTGGAGAAAATGAACAAGTGTTCATAGCTCTTAACACTTCAACTAAAAACGGGGCGCATGTCTCCTACGATAGGTTATCAGAGAAACAATTGGAATTTGTTGTATGTCATTGCTATGTATCAATGTCTCACTGGTAAGGGGAAGCCTGTTAACGGTTAGAAGAATTCTTATTGCAGATTACACCCGTAGGTTGTACTGTTCTTAAGTATCGTTGTTAATCGTCGTCACCGGACTGACACATCGATTTTATTCGCACCTACAGATAGGCAACCCAATTACCACACTCGCAAAGCGGGTTGCTTTCTCGCCATCCCGCACCCACAAATTGACGCTTGCCACATCACAAACGGAGCCCATAATGACAATCTGCAGTGTCAGTAAAAAACTTGGGGAGACGCTCTATCCACTGATGTGTGCCGGTTTTAAATATGTCTTGGAGTTTTTGCTCAGTCCCATTCCTTAACTCAGGAGTTCTTATGAATAATTCTGTCTGTCGTACCTCCCACCCCTGACCCTTTTGGAAAACTACGGGAAATACCCTTTTCATACTGTTACTTGGACTAAGACATTAATTAAAATAACCATACACTGATGCTTTGGAAAGGAAATTGTTGGTCAAGGGGTTAAGTTATGCATTTTAGAGCCCCTGTTTACTAGACTTTTTTCTTGTTTTGGTTCATTCCACCACCTCTGAAAGTTGCCTACCCAAGTATCTCAGCCGGTCGCTGTGGCCGAACGGTTCTAGGTGCTTCAGTCCGGAACTGTGCTGCTGCTACGCTCGCAGGTTCAAATCCTGCCTCGGGCATGGATGTGTGTGATGTCCTTAGGTTAGTTAGGTTTAAGTAGTTCTAAAACTAGGGGACTGATGACCTCAGATGTTAAGTAACATAGTGCTTAGAGCCATTTGAACCATTTAAGCCTAGAATCTCAGCAACAACACTAGCGTGCATGTATTCTACTGTCACAGGAATCAGAGCGGTTTTGACTTATTACTTTCGACTCGGTAGTTTCCGGACTGGGGTCACTTAGCTCAAATTGATACAATCAACATTACACATCATACCTGAAAATATTTACATCATCACGGAATCAGTGGTGGATTATGTCGTACGAGAAGTAGTCATAAATTTTTAATTATCGCCTCCATAAAATAAAGTTACGTAATTATCTTTTTTGTTTTCAAATACACGTCTGTAGTGGTCGTAGCGTACTGAAAACCCCTCTTAGCATGTCGCTAGTAGACCCAAAAGAGAAGACGCAGCTGACTGACAAAGAAGAATAATTCACTTTTGGCAGCAGTGGAAATGTTGCCGCTCTGTATCGGACGAGTCTAGGTGACTTCCTTAGCTTTCTTGATTGGCCTGATAGCTCTACGACTGGGAATATATTTCCTTCAGTTATTTGTCGCATTCATTCTGAATGTAGACCGAAGTTGTAAGGTTTTCATCTCGTCTCTGACAAAAAAAATTGTTCTCGCAGTTCTAAGAGTAAGCTTTTCGTCATCCACAACGTTTTTTTCTAACGTCTGACACTTCAGCTGAGCGTTTCTGAGTGCTCTCACACTACCATTATCACTATGCGCTCTTATATCAATCGTTGTTTTCAGGATTATTTGACTGGGGTGCACGAGACATTTATCAGGCACGCTAAATTTCTGCAGATTTCGGCCAACGATTAGCATTCTACTGATTACCTCCGGTGCCACTACCCGCCATTTCTATTTGTTGGCTTCTCCTTAGCATCTGATAGGTTTAACGGTTCAAACGATTCGCTGTAAATGTAGCCCAGTTTTCAAGCTTTTAATACTCTACCTTTGAGGACTGCCAGTAATAGTCGAAAGCTACGAACAAAAGTCGTTAAACGTTAGTTGAACTGCTATTTACCTCTGCAGCTGTTCAAGCGCTTTTAAGTTTCTGGCTGATTGCTGGCTAAGGATCAATATGCTGATTGCCGGGCTACAGAAGAGGGACGGCAATAAACGTCCAACGTCGTCTGTTTCATAAACGACAGCTCTGACAGAATGCGCGATTCCTAAGCTCGCAATCGAATAGAAATGACGGAACAGAGTACACGCAGTTAGAAAAGGAGAAATTGAAAGGAATAGAAAGACTGTGTTGAATGACAAGTACACTGTTTTTTCTTTCTATTGATTTTTGTTTATTTCACATTAGTTTTCGGCTTATTGGGCCATCTTCAGAAAACAACTGACTAGTGTCTGAACAGTCTCTCTGCAAACGTCAAGACTTCACAAAATTTAGCATTACAATCACTTGACCTGTAAAATTATGCAGTTTAATTATTTACTGTTCTTAATATTGTCTGTTATGTTAAGTGTAAGTACTACGTTAAGAAACAAGGCTGATGCACAACGTTCCATGCAAGTGCATTCTATCTTTGTTTATAATGTTTGGTTACTTAAGAACTACGTTTCAGACACTAGACAGTTGTCTCCTGAGGGTGGCCCAATGTGCCAAAATCTAGTTTGAAATAAACAAAAAACCAGTAGAACGAAAACAGCGTACTTGTTACTCAATCTCAAATATGGATATTTTCTACCAAGAAGTAATGGAAGAATCCACAAATAAGACTCTAGGTTTCTAATAAAACATCATGATATTACTAATGAGAAATTAAATGTAAATACTTCGCTAAAAGGACTGAAGCACCAGTTAGAATTTTAAAGCCTGCTAATACTGAAGACATAAAGGACTACTGATAGAAGTTGGAAAGGACACATCATATATAATTGCAGGGAATAAACTTTGAGAACAACACCACTCAGCTCGTTTGAATGATTTGCGTAGAGTAGAAACTGCTTGTTTGTAAAAGGGGTACAAGGTAAGGACAGATCCTCATCAGGTTAATAAAAAACGTGAAACTATTCTTAAATTTTAGCTTCTAATGTATCTAAAATAGAAAGTTTTTGTGTTTTAGTTACTTCCCAACACCTGAGTCTTTAAACAAACGAACTAGTATGTAAAAACAGCTTCAAAAACTTTTCATGACTCTCAGTGTTTATGACGCCATATCTCCTGAACTATGAGCCGTACAAAAATATAATCTTTCTGACACATTCAGTGGTATATGTGAACACTGTCTTCAAACGTGTTACGAATAGACTTAGTAGGTAAGAAGCAATAAATTAAAACTGCGTGCGTGAGGCTGAAGTTTTATTGCACGGACGACTAAAATTTAATGTAGGAGAGAAATGAACATTTTTCCTTTCATCAGTTTGTCGAGAATATCATTGACAGAAGATTTCAGGAAGATTTGGAATAATGTGCAAAGTTTGTAGAAATTCGCTATATGTTCTACTTTTCGAGTAGTGAATTAGTGCAGCCTGGGCAATGTGCACCTTGCGAGTTAACGCTGCCTCATGATAGACACACAATTTTTGATGTAATATTTAACTAATTATGTTGAACTTTTAGAGTAAAACGTACCTCGTAGTGAGTAGATTATGATAACGGCGTAAATTTTTAAGTTTTGTCAACGATTGTACAGAATACGGTAAATCCATTTTTTTTCTTTTGCCGCTGGAAGTCGTTCGTTAGGCAGCCTTTACAGTAACAAGATGACCTCATGACCATGTTATCTGTTTAGTAACGTTAATTACCACTTTCGTTTTATGACAGTGAGATGTGGACTTTCAATGCGAGAACAGTTCAGAAACTGACAGTTACCATTTAATGAAGGGGTGCATGATGAAAAATACTAGCAAAATAAATGAGTGGATCGGGGAACTGTGTGCTGTGGAAGACGTAGTTATGGCAAATCAAAATGAAATGAGAATATGTGGGACATACGGTCAGATGAATGAGTGGTAGATTGACCAAGGAAATTCTTTGATAGGTTCTAAGCAGAAAAGGTCCAGAAGACAAATATATAGAAGAGTCGGTGACATTGAAAAACTTGCAGGACCTACTCCGATTCGTATTGCTTAAAGCCTTAACACATGCAAAAGTTTAGAGGGATTCTTTATTCAGCAGTGGATATCAAAAATGTATGATGTGTATAGTTACCTGCAGTTCATAGAATATGGGTGAAACAGCATGCGTATCTGCAAATGTTTATAATTGTGGGCCTACTACTCGTATTCGTGAAGGGAAACCCTCGGTGATAAGCAACATCACTCCACAAGAAGAAGACAGCAAGCTCTCCTTTGGTTGCAGAAAAGAATGCAAAAGAATCAGTCTCTTCCTAAATACTACGTCGAAATCCCACCAACCAGCCTTTTATATACAGGGATAAAGTGCGGCCCTTGTGAGCACGTGGTCACACGCATTAGCGTGCCGAGGTCTCTTTGTACAGCTGAAAAATGAACGATTACTAAACGGCCGAGACGGATTAGTTTCTTGCACGCAAAAGTGTCACGAAAACCCAGGGAGCAGTAAAATCGCTTTCTGTGTCAGAAACATTTATCAAGAGCACCTGCTCGTGGAACCCTAGAAAATGACCTAGGAAGGCAAGAACATGCAGAGCGCCACAGCAACATTACCGCAAAGACAATGAATGCAAAAATAACGCAAACCGAACGAGATCCGTTTGTTTGGAAATAGGTACAACAGTGAACAGTTTCGCGCTCGGAATTTCAGCATGATTCTGAATCAACCCAACGCCTTCAGACTTCATTCTGATGAGGTGTGTAGCCTTGATGCTTATGTAAGGAGTGCGCCTTGTGCTAAAACGGCAGGTATGAGTCAGAGGTGGCGTTACAGAAACCCTGAAGTTTTGTGGTTACCTTATGTCCATTACAGTACTGCTCAAGACTGTTCAAGATTAAGTTGACTCAAGAAACTACTTCTGAAGGACTTCTGTAAAGTGTCGAAAGGTCAGCTTCTTACATTATTCTCCGTTACGTGTTTTCTAAGGCTGTCTTCGTCAACATCATCTTGAAATGGTTATATTTTGCCACTTTTAATATGTTTGAGATACGGTAGTTTGTTTCTCAAGGTATCTGTCTCTTCATTTTAAGTTATTGTGCTATATCGATGAGTTCTATCTACAATTTTCATAAACGAAAGTCAGACGAAATAATTATAGTCACATTTTTGGAGTATGGGCCACGTAAATAACAATTATGCGTGTGATACTGTCGCATAAAAGTTAACAGTTCTCTTACTAACCTTTTATAATTAAGATATACTGTGAAAAAAATATTTCCGAATAAAAATTTCATTTTATAAAATTAATTTTCCTACTTTTAAATTATTGTAATGGTTGCACGGAAGAAACTGAAATACGACGTAGGTCACTGTTTGTTACCTTCCAAACATCTCTGTATTGTATTAGATTTCAATGTAAAACATCTTTATTTCTATTTTGTGTCTCGAGCTGTGGCGGAAGATGCTGTTTATAACCCAGAAGTTGTTCACTGGGTAGCATGGAAGACATTTGTGGTATGTCTGGCAGTGTGTAAAGTAATGACTGCGTAACAAGTGTGGAAATATTTGTATCAAATGCTATATGTTCCAAAAATTGAGATTAATTGTAAGAATTGCTAAAACTGGATCTTGGACTGAATTAAAAAATCATCAGTTCCACATGATATGTGCAAAATAATCATTCAGGACTCTTTCCAAATAATGGAATGAGAGCGATTAACACTAGTCGAGAACACCGATCAATAAGAATAACCACAAACAATATTTCGCTTCCAGCTCTAGAATAATTACAAAAACGTTGCAACAAACTTTTCCTTTTGTAATTTCATTTTCGTGTTTGAATAAATGCAGGGCCGTTGCATGCTGCAATCACTCTTCCGTATTGCGAGCTGTCCTTTTCATTTCTTGATAATTTGGATGCTTTGCAACCTCCAATAGATCTGTAACATTTTCTTTCTTGGTCTTCGCTTGCTTCTCTTTTCTGAAATTTTTTCTTACAGTGTATTCGTTAAACATTGTGTCTAAATAAAAGTTCAGAAACCTTTTCTTTCCTTTTGGTTATTATTAGGTTTCTCAGGTCATTGAATCCTTTCAAAATATCTTCGTTAAATTTCCTTTCAGCCCTTCAGATTTTCGTTTATCCATCACCTTTAAGCTGTATCTGCCGTTCTTTTAGAGCGTCCAGGATTCACAGCTATAAAGCAGCCCACTAGAGTTGACCTTCTTGACAAATTATTTTTCTTTTCTCTACTAAACAAACTGTTAAATAAATTCCTTCTTTTACTGAGAGCACAGTTTGCTGCTGTAATTCTTTTTCTGATTTCCGTGCTACATTTATCAACATTTTCTGATTTATTTTTTCAATTTTGACATCAAGTGCCCTTGCTTATGATTTTCTTACTATCAGAATTTAGGTTTTGTCAGTATTAATTTTAATTTCAAACTTTTTCATAATTGTTGTAAATTCATAAGGCATACTCTGTTTTTCATTATCAGCTACTAAGCTAATTTCATCTGCACATATTAATCATTGAAGGGCAATTTCTTTCACGTTAACTCCAGATATTTTCCCTTTAAAAGTATTAACGTTTGCGTGGAAAAGGCTAAACAAATTTGCTAATAATGAGTGCCCTTGTCTCACTCCTTTTCTAATTTAGACTTTGCTCTACTACCTTATTAGTAAAACAAAAAAATTGCCTAGCAAATTGACATCTAATATGTTTGAAACGCTAGATGGAGAACGGAGCTATGTAAAAGTAAGTAGTGGTTGTTTTATTGTGATTTCCCTACAAATCAGTACAAATACGTCTTTAACCTGACGAACGCCGCTACAAAACGATCGAAATATTGGTTGTTCTAGCGCTGTAGTATTTTTATTATTGTATAAAACGAGATTATAATGAGGGCATCATCAAATTGCTCCTGTTTTGTTTCGTCTTCGGTTTTGGTTTGTAACACATCCCATGTCGATGCATAGGCAGTACGGGAAAACCTATCTGATTGGTGGAAGGATGTTCCATGTGACACGGCCGACAATAAGATATAAAAAGTTAATTCAGTATTGCTTGGATATTTTGTGTACAGCCCGTTAGATATTTTTGCAGCTCTATTACTGGGACTTGAATAATCAACGACAGGATAACGTTCTACGAGTCGGAGCGTGGAATGTCAGAAGCTTGAACGTGGTAGGAAAACTAGAAAATCTGAAAAGGGAAATGCAGAGGTTCAATCTAGATATAGTAGGGGTCAGTGAAGTGAAGTGGAAGGAAGGCAAGGATTTCGGGTCAGATGAATATCGGGTAATATCAACAGCAGCAGAAAATGGTATAACAGGTGTAGGATTCGTTATGAATAGGAAGGTTGGGCAGAGGGTGTGTTACTGTGAACAGTTCAGTGGCCGGGTAGTTCTAATCAGAATCGACAGCAGACCAACACCGACAACGATAGTTCAGGTATACATGCCGACGTCGCAAGCTGAAGATGAACAGATAGAGAAAGTGTATGAGGATATGGAAAGGGTAATGCAGTATGTAAAGGGGGACGAAAATCTAATAGTCATGGGCGACTGGAATGCAGTTGTAGGGGAAGGAGTAGAAGAAATGGTTACAGGAGAAAATGGGCTTGGGACAAGGAATGAAAGAGGAGAAAGACTAATTGAGTTCTGTAACAAGTTTCAGCTAGTAATAGCGAATACCCTGTTCAAGAATCACAAGAGGAGGAGGTATACCTGGAAAAGGCCGGAAGATACGGGAAGATTTCAATTAGATTACATCATGGTCAGACAGAGATTCCGAAATCAGATACTGGATTGTAAGGCGTACCCAGGAGCAGATATAGACTCAGATCACAATATAGTAGTGATGAAGAGTAGGCTGAAGTTCAAGACATTAGTCAGGAAGAATCAATACGCAAAGAAGTGGGATACGGAAGTACTAAGGAATGACGAGATATGTTTGAAGTTCTCTAACGCTATAGACACAGCAATAAGGAATAGCGCAGTAGGCAGAACAGTTGAAGACGAATGGACATCTCTAAAAAGGGTCATCACAGAAGTTGGGAAGGAAAACATAGGTACAATGAAGGTAGCTGCGAAGAAACCATGGGTAACACAAGAAATACTTCAGTTGATTGATGAAAGGAGGAAGTACAAACATGTTCCGGGAAAATCAGGAATACAGAAATACAAGTCGCTGAGGAATGAAATAATTAGGAAGTGCAGGGAAGCTAAGACGAAATGGCTACAGGAAAAATGTGAAGACATCGAAAAAGATATGATTGTCGGAAGGACAGACTCAGCATACAGGAAAGTCAAAACAACCTTTGGTGACATTAAAAGTAACGGTGGTAACATTAAGAGTGCAACGGGAATTCCACTGTTAAATGCAGAGGAGAGAGCAGATAAGTGGAAACAATACATTGAAAGCCACTATGAGGGTGAAGATTTGTCCGATGTAATAGAAGAAGAAACAGGAGTCGATTTAGAAGAGATAGGGGATACAGTATTAGAATCGGAATTTAAAAGAGCTTTGGAGGACTTACGGTCAAATAAGGCAGAAGGGATAGATAACATTCAATCAGAATTTCTAAAATCATTGGGGGAAGTGGCAACAAAACGACTATTCACGTTGGTGTGTAGAATATATGAGTCTGGCGATATACCATCTGACTTTCGGAAAAGCATCATCCACACAATTCTGAAGACGGCAAGAGCTGACAAGTGCGAGAATTATCGCACAATCAGCTTAACAGCTCATACATCGAAGCTGCTTACAAGAATAATATACAGAAGAATGGAAAAGAAAATTGAGAATGCGCTAGGTGACGATCAGTTTGGCTTTAGGAAAAGTAAAGGGACGAGAGAGGCAATTCTGACGTTACGGCTAATAATGGAAGCAAGGCTAAACAAAAAGCAAGACACTTTCATAGGATTTGTCGACCAGGAAAAAGCGTTCGACAATATAAAATGGTGCAAGCTGTTCGAGATTCTGAAAAAAGTAGGGGTAAGCTATAGGGAGAGACGGGTCATATACAATATGTACAACAACCAAGAGGGAATAATAAGAGTGGACGATCAAGAACGAAGTGCTCGTATTAAGAAGGGTGTAAGACAAGGCTGTAGCCTTTCGCCCCTACTCTTCAATCTGTACATCGAGGAAGCAATGATGGAAATAAAAGAAAGGTTCAGAAGCGGAATTAAAATACAAGGTGAAAGGATATCAATGATACGATTCGCTGATGACATTGATATCCTGAATGAAAGTGAAGAAGAATTAAATGATATACTGAATGGAAAGAACAGTCTAATGAATACACAGTATGGTTTGAGAGTAAATCGGAGAAAGACGAAGGTAATGAGAAGTAGTAGAAATGAGAACAGCGAGAAACTTAACATCAGGATTGATGGTCACGAAGTCAATGAAGTTAAGGAATTCTGCTACCTAGGCAGTAAAATAACCAATGACGGACGGAGCAAGGAGGACATCAAAAGCAGACTCGCTATGGCAAAAAAGGCATTTCTGGCGAAGAGAAGTCTACTAATATCAAATACCTGCCTTAATTTGAGGAAGAAATTTCTGAGGATGTACGTCTGGAGTACAGCATTGTACGGTAGTGAAACATAGACTGTGGGAAAACCGGAACAGAAGAGAATCGAAGCATTTGGGATGTGGTGCTATAGACGAATGTTGGAAATTAGGTGGACTGATAAGGTAAGGAATGAGGAGGTTCTACGCAGAATCGGAGAGGAAAGGAATATGTGGAAAACACTGATAAGGAGAAGGGACAGGATGATAGGACATCTGCTAAGACATGAGGGAATGACCTCCATGGTACTAGAGGGAGCTTTAGAGGGCAAAAACTGTAGAGGAAGACAGAGATTGGAATACGTCAAGCAAATAATTGAGGACGTAGGTTGCAAGTGCTACTCTGAGATGAAGAGGTTAGCACAGGAAAGGAATTCGTGGCGGGCCGCATCGAACTAGTCAGTAGACTGATGACCAAAAAAAATTACTGTGACGTGTGTGTGTGTGTGTGTGTGTGTGTGTGTGTGTGTGTGTGTGTGTGTGCAAGCATTTTGACCTCTGCGAATAGACAGTCGCAAGTCTGGAAAACCTGCCGAGGTTCAACGATTGGTGCTGTAATTAGCAGGTGACCTCATCATAAACAAATGTAAAATGTTGTCCGTAAAGAGGTGTATAAACTTGTTTTTATTTGGTTGCCCAGTCACTGTAATCAGTCACATCTATTAAATGTCTGAGGAGCAATTTTAAGTGGAAATACCTTGCAAAACTAATCGTAGGGACGGCACATGCCACATTGTAGTTCAGTGGAAGAATAATCAAGAAAGTATAATCCATCCACTGAAGAAGCAGGTCACAACATCAGCATTCGACTGTTGTTTTAGTGCTGATCCACAGTCTTGGACACTTATGAGGTAGGACTTATAGAGTAGCTAGAGAAGATCCAAAGAAAGTGTGTTTGAACACGGATCGCTTTAGTGAGAGTGAAAGCGTTACGGAGACGCTCACACACCTCTAACGGCAGATATTACTAGAAGAAAAATGTTGAAGCTATTGGAGCTCATTTGGAGGCTTACCAGCAATCGTTCTTCCCGTGCTCACTACCCATGACTGGAAAGGGAAGGGGAAGAAATAATTTCCGTCATACACGGTAGAGTGATCGGGGATTATAAGGGTTGGAGAAAACGAAACAGCCCGAAAAACATTCCATGTATCTTAAGATGGGGAAGCCAACTTACATGTTCCGCATGCAGAGCGGATGATGTAAGATCGGTTGCCTATCTGACAGTGCATGAAAAATTTCTGGGTTAGCCTTATTTTGAGCACCCTGTAGATTCACACGGGGTGGATAACAATACGCAAATACTAAAAACAAAACACATTACAATGCCTAATATGTTGTAGGAAAACCGTTCGGATTCAGCACAGCCCCAGTCGTCACCGAATGGATAAATCATCTCCTGTGTGCTTTTAAATGGAATCCTACTTCATTCTACAAGTTCAGGAAGCGATGATGGAGGCTGAGCCGGCCGTAGTGGTTGAGCGGTTCTAGGCGCTTCAGTCTGGAACCCCGCGACCGCTACGGTCGCAGGTTCGAATCTTGCCTCGGGCATGAATGTGTGAGATGTCCTTAGGTTGGTTAGGATTAAGTAGTTCTAAGTTCTAGGGGACTGATGACCTCAGATTTTAAGTCTCATATTGCTCAGAGCCATTTGAACCAGTTTGATGGAGGCTTTTAGCTTCCGCACTCCATTCTTCCCAAAGCAGACCATAAAGTCACCCTAATATTGAGATCTGATCAAATGGTTCAAATGGCTCTGAGCACTATGGGACTCAACTGCTGTGGTCATAAGTCCCCTAGAACTTAGAACTACTTAAACCTAACTAACCTAAGGACAGCACACAACACCCAGCCATCACGAGGCAGAGAAAATCCCTGACCCCGCCGGGAATCGAACCCGGGAACCCGGGAGATCTGATCACTGTGGTGGCCAGGAGAGATGTGTCAATTCACCCCCTTCCACAAAAAACCAGCCCTGAAGTTGTGAGAGGTATAAAAAGGGCCCTCGTCACCTTGAAACACAGCATCACTTTTGGGGAACAAACATTGTATGATGGGGTGCACCTGATCAAGCAAAACTGCCACAATGTTTGACAGCAATGCAACCTTACAGAGTAACGTTGGTAACATGGAATACCGCGATATGACTGCCCAAATCATCACCGAACCCCCGCCATGTTTAACTCTTGGTACGTAAACTGGGCCAGAATTTGGAAACAATGTTAAACAAGTCTCATCTGATCAGACAACGTTCTTCCATTGCTCCATGGCTCACGTTTTATGACTTCGGTACCACGTTTTCCTTTTATGGGCGTTTGCACCACTGATAAGGGGTTCTGGAATCCCAGCTCGTCCGGCACTTCACTGGAGCTGACTTCGTGTTGTTTTGGTGCTGACAGGGTTCGCGAGCGGACATTCAGTTCTGTGGTGACTTTTGCTGTTGTCGTCCTCTTATTTTCCGTCGCAGTCCTCTTTGACGACTGTCTGTCACCATCACCCAACAAGCAATTTCGTCCGCGTTGTGACTTAGTGGATGATATTTTTTCGCTTCCCGTGTATATGGAATAAATCACCATTGACAAAGGTAAAAAGGAAGAAGGGAAATGAGTGGTACACGAAGAGATTCCTTCCACAGACGGTGAGGTAGATTGTCAAGTGTGGATGTATACCATGAATGCTACGAGCACTTCACATAGACCCAGCATGAGACTGGAACTAGTAACAATAAACTGATGAATGTAACGGAAGGATGTGTTGCCACAGCAACGTACGACCAAGAAACTTAAATTTTAATTAATTGAAATTTAAAATGCTCTGCTTCATATACAGTTTTGAAACCTGGTTTTTGCCTCTACGTTTATGTTTTAAATACGGACGTAATAAGGATAAAGATCCGAGTTCTTAGGACCTGGCAGAAAAACGTCTATAGATCTTGTAGTAAATCTGAACGCTAGCTACGTCATCTGAATAGCTGTTTAACTTGCTGGTTTTCAGAAAAAAAAACAGACATTTATGTTTGCCTGAAAATACCGGGAAGAACGTGTAAAAATAGTGAATTAATCGTTATTTCCTAGGAACAGAATTCACTTGCATCGAAAGGAAAACACCTTGTCATAAAATGGCCTAGCCCTAATTTATTTAAAGGCTGTTTAAAAAAATTGGTTCAAATGGCTCTGAGCACTATGGGACTTAACTTGTGAGGTTATTAGTCCCATAGAACTTAGAACTAATTAAACCTAACTAACCTAAGGACATCACACACATCCATGCCCGAGGCAGGATTCGAGTCTGCTACCGTAGCGGTCGCGCGGTTCCAGACTGTAGCGCCTAGAACCGCTCGGCCACCCCGGCCGGCAAAGGCTGTTTCACATTACCCAGGATGCTACAGAAGGTTGCATAATGTACTATTATAAACACAGCGAGATGCCATTTCAAACTGAAGACACTGATTGTCATTCCCTCTCTTTCTTATAGTATCTGTATCAGAATAGAATTGTTAATAAAACTGTTCTGTTGAGGAGTATGTTTCCAATCGTGAATTAATGACTAAATGCTTTTGTAATCTTCTTGCTAAGTGTTACTGGCTGTTAACGTCCATCTTTGTGTCCACAAAACAGCGCAGGTTGGTTAATGTCAATAAATAGCACATCCTCACTCTTAAGCTACGAGGGTCAGTCAAAAAGTAATGCCTCCTATTTTTTTTTTTTCTACGTTGAATTGTCAGGAAATTTAAATGCAATTACATAGGTTGAAAACCACAACATTGAGGATCATTTTGTCATTTTTCAATGTAATCTCCGCCCATCTCTACAGTTTTGGTCCATCTTTGAACAAGGGCATGTATCCCAGCACGGTAAAAATCACAGCTCTGCTTCCTAAGCCATTGACGCACGGATGTTTTGACGGCCTCCTCATCTTCAAAATGAATCCCATGATGAGCTTCTTTTAGTGGCCCGAACAGATGGAAGTCTGATGGTGCCAGGTCAGGGCTGTATGGGGGATGAGGCAAAACTTCCCATCCAATTTTGACAATCTCGTCAGAGGTGTGACGACTGGTGTGTGGTCTTGCATTGTCATGCAAAAGAAGAACATCTGCCATTGATTTTGTTGGGCGAACTCGCTGAAGACGTGCTTTAAGTTTGTTGAGGGTTGTGACGTATTGAACAGAATTTATTGTGCATCCCTGCTCCAAAAAATCAACCAGAATCACACCCTCTGTATCCCAGAAAACTGTTGCCATAACTTTCCCTGCCGATCGCACAGTTTTGAATTTTTTCTTCCTCGGCGAGCTTGTGTGACGCCACTCCATTGACTGCCTCTTTGATTCGGGTTCAAAAAAATGCACCCATGTTTCGTCCCCGGTCACAATTTTTTTCAGAAACTCATCTCCCTCCAAACGGAAGCGCTGCAAGTGTTGGGAGGCTATTGTTTTCCTTGCCTCTTTATTCTGATCGGTTAACATTCTTGGAACCCACCGTGCACAAACTTTTGAGTACCCCAATTGTTTAATAATCGTGATCACACTGCCTTTACTAAGAGAAATAATGCGACACACTTCATCTGCAGTCACCCGACGGTCACCACGAATGATGTCATCAACTTGCTGAATGTTGTGTGGAGTCACTGCACTCACCGGCCTGCCGCTCCGCTTTTCGTCAGTCAACGGTGTTTGCCCTTCAGCTTCCTTACAACGACGAACCCATCGTCTAACAGTGCTGACATCCACTGTCACAACACCATACACCTTCTTCAGTCTTTCATGAATGCGTATGGGCGTTTCACCTTCTGCATTCAAGAATTCAATCACACAACGCTGTCTCAAACGAACATCGATGTCGGCCATCTTACAAACTTCTGCTGTGCTGCCACCTGTTGACACAGAAAGTTACTACTGCAGTGGATTGCAGAAGAAGGTTTGAGGAATGGCGCCAAATTAAAATTTTTCACTTAACTTAATTTCTTTAAGTAGAAAAAAATGGGAGGCATTACTTTTTGACCGACCCTCGTATTACGACGAATTACGTGGCCTATTTATGGTATATCGGATTGATATTTTCGATATTTCTGCTTATAACGTAATGATATTACACACAAACTAAATAATCCACCCAAAACTCGAGACGTTTGGCGTCCATCGGTCAATGCAATCGATAAGAATTACAACTCTTCGATATGCCAAGCACGCCGCTCAGAAAATTGTTTCTGTTGGCTGCAAGGATATGCGATAGTGTGGATAGAAACACCGGAAGGTGATATGTCACTTTGGATACGGCACTGATTTCGCGACACTGTTTTAAAGACGATAAACGCCGGATCGAAAAGGAAAAAGCAAGCAGCTTCATATAAAAAACTTCAATAATGTTTAGACACTACACTCAATATTGCCGGAGATTCAGATACGTCGGACTGGAGGTAAGCTCTTCATTTATTTAATATCTGAAATCATCACGACGAATTAGTAAAGGAACATTGATTTACACAGGCACTTCGTGAAAATTATAGTATCAGATAAACACATACGCACACGCAGCGAGTGTGACGAGAACTATGTATGATGTAACGAGTATTCCTCCCACACCAATTCTTTAAAGAATCTAACTGCCATATTCAAAAGCGCTTCAAATGTGTGATTACTTTACAAAGGAGTTAATGTGTCTAATATTTCACATTAAGCACTCAAAACCTTAATAGTTGAAGACGCAAAGCCCTAATTAATTTGGTTTTAATAATTTAGCCGGTACATTCAGTGGTTACTGTTACTTGGATATTGTGAGCAGAATTTGTTGCGAATAGAGTTAGTGGTAAAGAAGTAATAAATTAATGTCTTATGCCTGGCATTAAGTGAGAAAGGAATTTCAAAAATGTTAAAAATTATGCGTAGAGTTTGTTGAAAATCGCTAAGTGCTCTCATTCTCAAATACTGGACCAATATATTCTGATTCATTTATGCGCCTTGAGTTTTCTTACCTCAAGATATTTTCTAACTTTAATACTTGATTTATTGTATTAAACCTTTAATGCAAGATTATACCTCTTCTTAAATAGATTTTAACTTTTTAAATTCGGTCAATAATTAAATGAAATACTAAAAAACAAATTTTTGTTGCTTCTGGAATCCGTTGTATAAGTAACCTGTAACTGGTACGGGTTGACGGATCTAGCCGTTTAGTAAGACAGAAGTTGACCGCCCGCCGAAAGTGCGGTGTAACGCGCTGCTTCCCGAGAAGGAAGGCGTGCCGGTCCCTGGC
This sequence comes from Schistocerca americana, assembly GCF_021461395.2. Lineage (NCBI taxonomy): Eukaryota > Metazoa > Arthropoda > Insecta > Orthoptera > Acrididae > Schistocerca > Schistocerca americana. Next base: position 219,280,156 of record NC_060119.1, read on the forward strand.
ACGAATGTCGAGATCCGGTGTGTTGGCTAGCCTAGGGATGGTTTTTAAGGCGGTTTTCCATCTACCTCGGTGAATGCGGGATGGTTCTCCTTATTGCACCTTAGTTACATTAAGTGTGCGATTGCTGCGCAAACACTGTACCGATTTTGTTTAATGTCCTCTTCTGTTTCGTAGTGCGGGCGACGACAGTTGTGGTCCCGCTCAGATTCGACCCACAACTCCTCTCTGGAGAAGAAAATCCTCCACTCACAGTGAGGTCACAAAAACATAGCGAGGGTATATGAATACTGCGACATTGAGGAAGAGTTGTACGAGTACTTTCCGGTCGCCCAGTCGGTAAGACACGTTGCTGTTCATATGAGGAAAAGTGTTGCAACTGTAAAGAGCATGAAAACGCTTTGCAACACTCCTCCCGGCGAATCTGCTTGTATTCTGCGTAAGAAAATAATCAGTGTTTGCAAAAGAATCGTTGCCTGCACATGACGAAATCAGAAGGCAGACTACGCCGTCAACACGGTCGCAGGTATTAAAGGGCATGTAACTGTCTTCATTATTTCGTTCATAGCCGACGAAATCATCTGATGGTATATGATAACAGAAGTAAAAGCATTCCAGTAAAAACGGGTCAAAAAATGGTTCAAATTGCTCTGAGCACTATGCGACTCAACTTCTGAGGTCATCAGTCGTCTAGAACTTAGAACTAATTAAACCTAACTAACCTAAGGACATCACACACATCCATGCCCGAGGCAGAATTCGAACCTGCGACCGGAGCGGTAGCTCGGTTTAGAAAACGGGTCAGCAGAGGACCGCAGCGAGAGGTAACTCAGAGTGTGTGGTTACAACCCACTACTGACTTTTGTACTAAGTACTGCCCTGATTAGTAGAAATGTATCTGAAAATTTGTAGTGTATGAATAGAAAGAGATATGACAGAAGTTTCCCCAGCAAATTCTCCACTTACTGAAAAATGTTTACTACGGAAATTTCCTGGTGAACTCAATGAATCGGATTTCGTGACACCAAGATGTGTGGACTCGCTAAGAACCTAGATATTCAGCTATAAAATTTTTGTGTGTTTTTTGGTTGTATTTAGTATTGTTTTACGTGTATTTTGTCATTTATGTATTGTGTAAAGTCTTTGTATAAGAATGTAGAATGATGATGTAAAACAAACAAACACGGTCCGAACAGGCCTTGAAGGCCCAACGATACCGACCGGCCGCCGTGTCATCCTCAGCCCTTAGGTGACACCGGATGCGGTCAGCACACTGCTGTCTCGGCCGTTGCCAGTTTTCGTGAATGATGCCGCTACAACCCAATCAAGTAGCTTCTCAATTGGACTGACAAGGGCTGAGTGCACGCAGCTATCCAACAGCATTCGGCAGACCTGGACGCTGACCCATACAAGTGCTAGACAAGTCCGACAGCGCTTAACGTCGGTGATCTGACGGAAACCTGTGGCACCACTCCGACAAGGCCGATGGTAAAATGACCATGTAAACCATACAAATAATAATAATATGTCAAATGTAAATTTTTGTGTACAGCCCCCACTTAATTCGGCTCAAATTTCGCCCATGACCTATTTTAACAGAAAATACTGCTATAGCAGGCCAAATGTTATAACTTACTGCATATTCGTAGCACTAAAAAGTGGTGTTTCACGTGTCGCTTTATAATTTGCATGCAGTATTGTACCCGGCTCTCCAGTGAGTTACGAAATCTTTCAAAATGTCTTTGACTGTCTCCTAAATATTGACAAGACCGTATTACCTGATGCTCCAGTTCTTTGACCGTATGAAGGAGAGCATTGTACACGTCACTTCTGAGCTGCTCTAAACAGCAGAGCCCGTACGATCGAAGTCACGTGATCTCAGGGACCAAGGAATAGGCCGTTCTCCACCTATTAATCTTGGACCATACTGGGCCGTTACACAGCGTATGCTTGTACCACATTCCCCAAAAATCGTTCAAATGGCTCTGAGCACTATGGGACAACATCTGAGGTCATCAGTCCCCTAGACTTAGAACTACTTAAACCTAACTAACCTAAGGGCATCACACACATCCATGCCCGAGGCAGGATTCGAACCTGCGACCGTAGCGATCGCGCGGTTCCAGACTGAAGCGCCTAGAGCCGCTTGGCCACTGCGGCCGGCTCACATTCCCCAATAATGGGCCATGAGTATAATATGAGCTCATTTAGATGGGTCAAAGTCAAGGTGATGCCGTACTCAGGGAATGAGTGTAGAGCGGAAAATGCAAGAATTTTTCATCGTCACTCTTGGCAGGATTGTTATGGAGGTGTTTTGCTATTGCTTTCCTCCGACGTATTATAAAGTGCCAGGTGTGTATTAACCGACCACGATATTTTACACTTGGCCTCGCGTGACCGTTATCAGAAACACCCGGTGACGTTACACTAAACAAATTTAGTGGTGCCTAAGGAAAGTGCATAGCATTGTGAATGTTTTCAAGACAGTTGTGTGTATACTATCAAGTGGATCAGCGTGTCCTCCTGAAATATCACGATACAAAAGCTGACCGAAGCGCCCTCACTCGCTGGTTCAATGATATTGTGGTCGACCAATATCTGTGTCGTAGGGGTAACAATCGTCAGTGCTTCTACACTGTAGTGTCGGGTTTGTGTTGTTGTGGATAAAGGGCGAGGAGAGGGAAGCCGGCGCCAGCTCATAGGCCTCTCTTCTCGAAAAGCACCAACGGGCCGCCGAACTTAAAGTCCTCATGCGACAGAAGGATCACTACCAAAAGTGTCACGTGACCTTCCTTCATGAAACACTGCGGTGAGGACAGGAATTTAACCCAAGGCTTTGGCGCAAAGATTGGTGATCAGAAACTTCACGCCATCACCCTGCGTGTCAAAGTTCGAATCGGCTTACCTACTAGTCGAACGCCACCGGTTAGTCGTACGTCAGCGACCTCGGGTATGGAAGCAGGTTATGACACGGGAACTTAGGCGACAAGTTTACGATACAAATATATTGGTATTAACTAGGACGATATCACAATATCACACATTTATTAACGCGCCTATTTGTTTTTGCTTATCAAAGTGATCATACGTTATTCTGTCAGTTACATGCATGACTTTGGGCTACTCTCGGCGGCTGTGGCAGAAGAAATTCAGTAAAAAATATGGTGGTGGCATATATTTAAGATATTAGGCTATAAAATAAAAATTCTGCAAGTATTACTCGTACTTTGCCAGAAAAAAACTAAGATAGACAAAATAATTTTCGTGGCGAAAAAATACACCAGCGTGAATTCTAGTTTTGGAAAAAAAAATTGATTTCTTGAAAGTAAAAAGGGTAATTAAGACGTTTATTAGTAATTTGAGGAAAAATTTTTGCCCGAAATTTCATAGCCAAACGAAGGGTGGAAAATAGGCAAACGAAAAATCAAATTGACCAGCGCGAGGTATATTTCGCAAATAAATAAATAAGTAAAATATAGAAATTAACTGCGTGAAAGTGATCACCACAATTAGAAACACTTAATTAGTGATTTGAGGGAAAACTGAAATGTTTCACGAACGGGTGCTGCTAGGCACGTGAATCAAGTGTTGAATCATCTCTTCCTGGCCTAACTATTCTGCGCATAAGAAGTTACATTATTCTGATTTTTCATGCCTCCTGAACCAGACATATGTACTTGTGTACTGGTAATGTCCGGAAGAACTGCACGACGGCTTGAAAGCAGAGATTTGTGGACACTGTCAGCTCGACGAAAGCCTCCCCTCCGATCGGAATCAGCATCGGTGCCGAAACCACTTGGCGAACGCCGTGAACGCAAATCTGCGCCAACTCCGCGTTCAGTAATTCAAGAACAGTGTTAATCGGATTTATTATTGTTATAATACCGCCAACCGGTTTCAACCCGACGTAGGGGTCATCTTCTGGGCGTTTACACAATTGGTCTGTAGTTGATGGTTTCCTGCCGGTATGTAGACAGGAGTGACACCACCAGCAGTCGACCAATGGTGTAAACGCGCAGAAGATGACCCCTACATCTGGTTGAAACCGGTTGGCGGTATTATAACAATAATAAATGCGATTAAGACTGTCCTCGAATTACTGATTAATCATACTAATCGCTGTTTCTCTCCACAACCATGTTGTCCAAAAAATTCCGCGTTCCTCCGCGTCCCAGACGTCTGCGGGATTCGGTGGTCCGACACGTTTGCGCTCGACTCACCTTTGATGTCTCCCACGCCGTTGGCGTCGGAGTCCTTGAAGGACTTGGGGTAGACCTGGTAGACGACGCCAGTCTGCCACCACTTGAGCGCCTCGCCGGCGGCCAGCAGTGGCAGCGAGACCGCCAGTAGCAGCGACAGCGGCACGGTCGCAGCTGGCGCCATTCCGGGAGGAGCGCCGCCACTGGCGCCATGGCGCGCGCCGCCCGCCTATATGGCCTCCGGACCGCCGCCAGCCCGGCCTCTCTGCGCATGCACGGCGCGCTGCGCTGCTGCTGGACTCGTTCGACCGTCACGGCTCTTCAGATAAAGTTCCTTAGGGAGGGACGTTCATAAAAAACACACGCTATTTAAAAGTCGCACAAAAACCACAAATTTGAAGATACTTCAGTAAATGTTTCACATTGAATTAACACATTTACTGTTAAATTCTTGGATTATATAGAGAGAAATTTCTTGAGTAGTTTCGGGGAAGAAGAATGTACCCGTGGAGGCCAACCAGCTGCTGATAGTGCCTGCACACGCTGTACATGGTACGGAAACAACTGGTTCTCCCGTAGCACTCTCCATACAGTGACGTGGTCAACGTTACCTTGTACAGCAGCAACTTCTCTGACGCTGACATTAGGATTATCGTCAACTGCACGAAGAATTGCCTCGTCCATCGCAGGTGTCCTCGTCGTTCTAGGTCTTCCCCAGTCGCGAGTCATAGGCTGGAATGTTCCGTGGTCCCTTAGACGCCGATCAATTGCTTCGAACGTCTTCCTGTCGGGACACCTTCGTTCTGGAAATCTGTCTCGATACAAACGTACCGCGCCACGGCTATTGCCCCGTGCTAATCCATACATCAAATGGGCATCTGCCATTTGTAAACATTGCACTGACTGCAAAACCACGTTCGTGATGAACACTAACCTGTTGATGCTACGTACTGATGTGCTTGATGCTAGTACTGTAGAGCAATGGTACGGCCAAACTTTCAGGAAACATTCCTCACACACAAATAAAGAAAAGATGTTATGTGGACATGTGTCCAGAAACGCTTAATTTCCATGTTAGAGCTCATTTCAGTTTCGTCAGTATGTACTGTACTTCCTCGATTCACCGCCAGTTGGCCCAATTGAAGGAAGGTAATGTTGACTTCGGTGCTTGTGTTGACATGCGACTCATTGCTCTACAGTACTAGCATCAAGCACATCAGTACGTAGCATCAACAGGTTAGTGTTCATCACGAACGTGGTTTTGCAGTCAGTGCAATGTTTACAAATGGCAGATGCCCATTTGATGTATGGATTAGCACGGGGCAATAGCCGTGGCGCGGTACGTTTGTATCGAGACAGATTTCCAGAACGAGGGTGTCCCGACAGGAAGACGTTCGAAGCAATTGATCGGCGTCTTAGGGAGCACGGAACATTCCAGCCTATGACTCGCGGCTGGGGAAGACCTAGAACGACGAGGACACCTGCGATGGACGAGGCAATTCTTCGTGCAGTTGACGATAATCCTAATGTCAGCGTCAGAGAAGTTGCTGCTGTACAAGGTAACGTTGACCACGTCACTGTATGGAGAGTACCATGTACAGCGTCTGCAGGCACTATCAGCAGCTGATTGGCCTCCACGGATACACTTCTGCGAATGGTTCATCCAACAATGTGTCAATCCTCATTTCAGAGCAAATGTTCTCTTTAAGGATGAGGCTTTATTCCAACGTGATCAAATTGTAAATTTCCACAATCAACATGTGTGGGCTGACGAGAATCCGCACACAATTGTGCAATCACGTCATCAACACAGATTTTCTGTGAACGTTTCGGCACGCATTGTTGGTGATGTCTTGATTGGGCCCCATGTTCTTCCACCTACGCTCAATGGAGCACGTTATCATGATTTCATACGGGATACTCTACCTGTGCTGCTAGAACATATGCCTTTACAAGTACGACACAACATGTGGTTCATGCACGATGGAGCTCCTGCACATTTCAGTCGAAGTGTTCGTACGCTTCTCAACAACAGATTCGGTGACCGATGGATTGGTAGAGGCGGACCAATTCCATGACATCCACGCTCTCCTGACCTCAACCCTCTTGACTTTCATTTATGGGGGCATTTGAAAGCTCTTGTCTACGCAACCCCGGTACCAAATGTAGAGACTCTTCGTCCTCGTATTGTGGACGGCTGTGATACGCCATTCTCCAGGGCTGCATCAGCGCATCAGGGATTCCACGCGACGGAGGGTGGATTCATGTATACTCGCTAACGGAGGACATTTTGAACATTTCCTGTAACAGAGTGTTCGAAGTCACGCTGGTACGTTCTGTTGCTGTGTGTTTGCATTCCATGATTAATCAGATTTGAAGAGAAGTAATAAAATGAGCTCTAACATAGAAGTAAGCGTTTCCGGACACATGTCCACATAACATATTTTCTTTCTTTGTGTGTGAGGAATGTTTCCTGAAAGTTTGGCCGTACCTTTTTGTAACACCCTGTATAAAATATGTATCCACCTTTTCCCCCGAAACTACTCAACAAAATTCTACAAAATTTTGTGTGTTCCATCTCTTTAGATATAGTGAGCTTCTCTTATCATGTTCTTTTGAATATATCGACTACGAGAATTTTAATAATTTTGTAATTATAATTCTGTAAGTACAATATGTAATTCATGTAAAATTCCAAGCACGTCGCTCCATATCTCAGCTTACATTCAGAATATCAAAATTTGCTCTCGAGACAACATTTATTGGGTTTGTAGACGCAAGTGTAGATTCAAAAAGGGACATAAACTAAATAACGCAATTTTCAGATAGTTCAATTTGCAATTCAACCCAACATTTTCACATATGCCACATCTTCAGAAGGCCCCAGATCTGTACTTAAGGTCCTCCTTTCCTTCAAGGCCTCTCTTCTGGTTTCTAGTTTTCTGCCTTCTTTCCTTTACCAAGTCTCCAACCACCTTTTCAGCTTGAGGGAGTTGCTATAAATACACCTTTCTCGAGATATCTTGAGTGACATTTCCTACCTTAAAGCTCACTCTCTCTAATACATTCATCCTCCCTAAGTTCTCGTTATTGAATGCAAGATGGCGAAAGAACCGAATACTTGCGTAAATCTCCATCGGCAGTACAACACAAAACAAGAATTGCTTCTTCATATACAAAGTAAGGTTGTTATTGCTTCTACGATACGGAACAGAGCTCAGATGATCTATAAAACCAAAGAGTGTATACGAAAGTCTTCTAGATGTATCCCGTGCAAGTTTGTTTGAAAGTAATACTCGGAATGGTTGTTCACAGAACTAGTATTGCAGCGCTGCTTCAAAAAGTGGGGCTGGCAGGTAGGTCGCTTAACACAAGGGGGTTTTCTGGTCTAAACCACTTTGTTCGATTTAGTTGCCTGCTTATCTACTTGATGCTGTTCATCCAGACAGGACTTCAATCTTTTGTCGTGGAGTGCTTACCACCATAAAAAGATGATGGTATAAGCAGCTAACAGTTTAAGTCCTAATATCAAAAAGATTGCCTTTATGCGATTGCGGATAAAAGCTTTTAAAGCCATAAGTAAACTTTAAAGGCCATATAGTAAATGAAACACTCTGTGCTAAATCTCTTGGGGTCCAGTTGGCTAACAAGTTAAAACGGAGGCAGTACATCGTTAAACTAATCAAGAAACTCAGTATAGCGTGTTTTGTCCTTAGAAGCACCGCGCACTGCGTCGATCTGAAGAGAAGAGTGCCGGCTTATTTTGCAGTTTCCACTTCCTGCTGTCTCATGGTATTATCTTACGGATCAGTGCATCTAAACTGAGCTAAGCGTTTATCCAACAGAAACGAGGAATAAGAATATTATGTAGTGTAGATATCCGATCACTTTCACCAAACTTTCTAAGAATCTTGCAGTTCTTACACTCACTTGCAATCCATTCTCTCCTTACTTTTTTTTTTACTGACAATACTAATTAGTTTCAATTCAACTATGATGTATACAACTACAATGCAACGTACAAAAATAATTTTCATGTTTACTTCGCCTTTTCGTCTAGTGTTCAAAGTGTAATTATCTATCCTGTAACATATCCCATCTAACATTAAGTTAAATATTCAGAATCCCCTAACATGTCAAAAGAAAACTAGGAAATACTTCATTGATCACCCTGTCTACAACCTATCTTAGTATGTAGGTTTAAGGGTTAAAAACTTCTGTTAGGTATATGAGAAGTAGAATTGTAGAGCTGTTCATTGTAAAGATGAATGCCAAGTAAAAATGAACTGCAAATAGGACTTAATATCTAAGGATGTAGGGAACTATTTTCTTCATACATTTACCATTTACTCAATAGCAGACAAACAGCAGTACAACTAACATGTTTGCAGCATCTTTAGAAGTAGCAGCTACCTTTCTAATTTGGATTAAATTCAGCTGACATAACCACCACCACCATTAAATAGGATAGTGTTAGTTTATTGTTAATATAGAATAAACACGCTGTTTCTACGACTTGCCTGTCTTTTAGTAATGTATGCTTCGACTCTTTCCACAACTTTTAAGACTCTCTTCTTGGTGAAATCTACTGAACATGCTGAATGGATGGATAGGTGAATGAATGAATGAATGAATGAGTAAATATTGTATTAACTAGACGAAACACTTTTGAAGTCTTGTTTCACAGACTTATATTGTACGACCTAAGTTTCAGGTTATAGGCCTTTTTCTATCACACAACTGATTCCAAAGATTGGATCCAAACAAAGAAAAATGCAGTTTCTTAAACTATTTATTCTTTACCAAAACTATAAAAGCTGTTTCTGTTAAAAATTTGTCGCGGTTATATTAGTATTTCACGCGTCTCATTAGGACAGAATTTTTAATAAACATACATTGGAATAGAGCTCTCGACAAAGGAATGGAAATTTATGTCATTATCTTCTTATGAATGAAGGCACCAAGGTTCCTCTCCTATGTAGAGTCTAAAAGGGGCAAATTATTGAAATAAGTAAATCCCACTTTTCATCATAGCTATACCTTTTAAGATCATCTGCCGTGAGTGTCGTTGCTACACTGCATAGGCTGTGAGGTCAATCTGTACTACGCTCAGAGAACACCACAGAAGCTGCGGAATAAAGAATCCAGATACATCCTTTCTCGAACATTGCTTAAACCGCAATAGATGAAGACGTCCAACACACAGATGGAAAGTATGATAAGCTCATTCACTTAGAAATATTACAATTTTTTTAAAACATAGCTGTGTGTACCATTCACATTTACTATTGAATGAACAAACTCAGTTCAAGTATTCACCCCTTTCAGGCAGTGTTACAACCACTACGTAGGAGACGATCCTTGGTGTCTTTATTTACAAATAGATAATGACACAAATTCCAATGTATTTATTTATTTATTTATTATTATTTTTTGGGTTCCCGTCGTTTATGTGTATGAGCAAAAGGGTTTATTATTCGAAATCGAGGTCGTGCAACAATAATTATGTTCATGAAACAAGGCTAAAAATGTTTCGTTTAACTAAGATAACCATAATGTTTCTTCAAGTACCGGAAATTGATTTAATTAAAATGTTGTCTTGAAACAAGTGATACGTTTCGTTATTTTCTGTGTCGTCAATCCACCTACCCATGATAAGCAAGATACTCATTAAAAGTATTGCCAATCGTATAGGAAACGACTGGGATTTGAACAGCAAACGAACAAGTTGCCTTTGTTACTAGAAACAACATTATGACGAAATGGTGATAGAAATTACAGAAAGGAGGAACGAACATGAATTCCCATTTTGTCTGGGATCTATAAATTTTGGAAAAGCTTTCCACTTTCAACGAAATGTATGGTAAAAACTTGAGAAACAAGACACTGATTCATCTTATGTTACTATAGAGGAGAATGACTCTATTGCTGCCACTGCTTCCTTTACATTTCATCAGGATAGTGGTATCACTCATCCCTATTAAGGTCGGAGGAAGGCAATGGCAAACCACCTCCACTATCACCTTGCCTAGTACGGCGGTGCGGGTCTCCCGCATCTTCCCCTATACTCCTCGGAGTGTGGGGCCTCATCATCATCATCATCAGTGGGAGATTCAGGATTCAGAGTCACATAGGGAGGTTCGATATCTCAGCAGTCCTAGAAGATAATTTCTGATCCACAAACTGGGAATACGAGGATGGAATACGTATTGCTGAAAGATATATGCACCATTCTCGTTCCGCAAATGAAACTGAATGCAAACCTGAAGTCCAAATAATCCATTACTGCTGTGAACAGCCAGAGTCGTGAGTGAACGGAGCATGTTTGTCTCCAAGCAAGACACACACCGTCGACATTTGCACTGTTCTGTTGGAATTTTCAGGGCACTGCAGGTACGAACATAAATGGGGGCAAGAAAATGATATGTAATTATTCCGCAACGAGCCACGGGATCTTTATATCAAAATACTCAGAAAATAACCGTGACTAACATCGGAAATTTTGTCAGTGAATTTTAGTTTTACACTGTACTGCCGTCTGGTGGTAAACTTGCATGATTTAAGTAGCTAACTGGTCCGTTCCGTTGAAATATGTTACATTCGGCATTTACTACAAGACTACAATAGTTCAACATTTGTTGACGGAGCTTTAGCAGTCCAGATGAACGTTTTTATGTTGTACAGTTTCAATCTGCATCTACATCTATACTCCGCAAACCACCTTGAGCTGCCTGGCGGAGGGTACGTTGTGTACCACTGGCGCTTCCCATTTTCCTGTTCCAGTTGGGAATGGTTCGCAGGAAAAACTATGGGCGGTAGGCCTCTGAGTGGGCACGAATACCTCTGATGGATTATATCGACACTACATTCCTAATCTCTGTTGTGTTGGATGTATTTATTTTCATTTCGAGACATTTTCACGTCGGTAAATTCCTCAGCAGTAAATGTAGCATACAGTTTGCTGCTCCCGTCAGAGACGAAATGGCGGTAGGCTGTCGCGCTCGATAATGAATGATAATCGAATACTTTCCTTTGATGAGCCATGTGGCTCTAAGAGTATACTGGTCAAGCAGACGAAAGGACCTAAGATTAGTGGACGTTGAAGAATTGGAGACTGCAAACAGTTTTGTGCCAAGAAGAAAATTTTGTGTCTCAGAAGTGAATAATCGTAGAAGATGAGAGCACTGAAGAACGCCAGTTCTTCATTCAAAACGTTCAGAGATCCGACGAAGGGAAAAAATTCATAAAATACAGAAGCAGCAGCGTGTACTTTATATGCGAGGGAAACGCTCTGAACGCTTCGCCATTATCCTACTAGTTATCGGATTGAAGGCGGTGGAGATAAAAAGGGATTTTGCAGCAACAGGCGGTGCTGTATTCAAAGCGAGTACCGGCTGGTGCGTGGGAAGAATGAATTAGGGGTTTTGTTGAAAATAAGGAAAATGTACTATAAGCTTCTCCAGAGGTTGTATAGTATGTAAGCAAAACTTGGGAAGTAACACAAAGGAACCCAGAGGGCAGAATTGAAGTTTCTCAAGCGTCTTCAATGATAAACAAGGGAAAATGGGAAACTGAGAATTGGGACTGCAACGGCCCTACAACGAACTTCCTGCAACGAACTTGTGACGTCTGACGTCACATTAGACTGCTTCTGCGCCACAGTAAGAGTGATGTCCGGAAAGAGTTTGATATATATCAAAAAAAGTTTTGCAGCACCCCAGTTCCCAGGACTCCTGAAGATAGACGTTGACTGTGGATATTGTATCACAGGCACAGTCCCTTTGACTGTTAAGATATGTCACTAAACCCACCCAAAGATGTAAACAAAAATGTATGAGCAGCGCCTATTAGACGGAGGGGTCTGACAGCCGATCAGTTCCAGTCATTCCACCAGGAAGGAGCTACACGGCTCGTGTTGCCTGTAGTTCAACCATGCCTAGACGGTCAATGCCGTGGTTCGATCGCGTCCGCATTGCTACTTTGTGCCAGGAAGGGCTCTGAGCAAGAGAGGTGTCCAGGCGTCTCTGAGTGAACCAAAGCGATGTTGTTCGGAAATGGAGGAGATACAGAGAGGAAGGAACTATCGATGATAAGCCTCGCTCAGGCCACTACTGCAGTGGATGACCGCTACCTACGGATTATGGCTCGGAGGAACCCTGACAGCAACGCCACCATCTTGAATAATGCTTTTCGCGCAGCACAAGCCGTGCAGCGCTCAAACTGTGCGCAATAGGCTGCATGATGCGCAACTTCACTCCCGACATCCATGGCGAGGTCCATCTTTGCAACCACGACACCATAAAGCGCGGTACAGGTGGGCCCAACAACGTGCCGAATGTACCGCTTAGGACTGGTATCGCGTTCTCTTCACGGATGAGTGTCGCATATGACTTCAACCAGACAATCGTCGGAGACGTGTTTGGAGGCAACCCTGTCAGGAGAACGCCTTGGACACACTGTCCAGCGAGTGCAGCTAGGTGGAAGTTCCCTGCTGTTTTGGGGTGGCGTTATGTGGGGTCGACGTACGCCGCTGGTGGTCATGGAAGGCACCGTAACGGCTGTACGACACGTGAATGCCATGCTCCGACTGATAGCGCAACCATATCGGCAGCATACTGGCGAGGCATTCGTCTTCATGGACGACAATTCGCGCCCCCATCGTGCACGTCTTGTGAATGACTTCCTTCAGGATAACGACATCGCTCGACTAGAGTGGCCAGCATGTTCTCCAGGCACGAATGCTATCGAACATGCCTGGAATAGATTGAAAAGGGCTGTTTATGGACGACGTGATCCATCAACCACTCTGAGGGATCTACGCTGAATCGCAGTTGAGGAGTGGGACAATCTGGACCAACAGTGCCTTGATGAACTTGTGAACAGTATGCCACTATAAATACAGGCACGCATCAATGCAAGAGGACGTGCTACTGGGTATTAGAGGTACCGGGGTGTACAGAAATCTGGACCACCACCTCTGAAGGTCTTGCTGTATGGTGGTACGACATGGAACGTGTGGTTTTCATGGGCAATAAAAAGGGTGGAAACGATGTTTATATTGATCTCTATTCCAATTTTCTGTACAGGTTCCGGAATTCTCGGAACTGAGATGATGCAAAACATTTTTTTTTTTTTTTTGTATGTGTACAATGTGTACAATTTCACATAGTCTACGCGCATAGGGCAAAATCGTATTCAGGCGTATGACAGGAACGATCATTCGAAACAAAAAAGTCTAGAAACATGGGCTCTAATCCGTGTACCTTACGAGATAGTGTGAAACAAGTATCTTCTACTGAACAAGTGCACACAGTCCTTGAGATATGGGTTTTGCATCCTTGTTTACTAGACTTTTTTGTGCCGTACTACCTCCTCGCAAAATATGGAAAGCAATGATTTTGCAGTAGAACAGATTTTCTTAACACTATCAAAGATGAATAAATTTTGCTTCGAATGAGTGTTCCTGTCGTATTCCTGGACACGACTTTGGACCAAAACTACTGAATTATCAATGTGGTTTCTGTCCTAGGGGCAGGGCTTTCGAATCACTGTGCATATTGTGGAGAGTAATGGTCCTATAAAACTCCCTTAGGGTATGCCCGAAGTTACTTTTACGTCTTAAGACTTCTTTCCGTTGATAATAACACACTGTGCTCTGTCTGCTAGAAACTCTTCAATCCAAGCACTCGGTCGGTATGGCATTCTGTACACTTGTGTTTTATTCGTTATGTAACAAAGGGAAGCTGTATCGAACGCCTTCCGGTGTTCAAGGAACATGTCATCTACCTGGGTCCTGCTTTCTGGGTCTCGTGGACGAACGGAGCGAGCTAGGTTTCGCACGATCGTTGTTTTTAGAAGCCTTGATTGCTATGGAGAAAATTTTCGGTCTCCAGAGGTGTTCAAAAAATCTACAAGAGAGCGACGTAAGAGATACAGGCCTATATTTTGTGCGACAGCAGAGTCTTAGCTTCGTTTGTTATGAAGCTTTTAGTGCAGAAGAGTTGGCGCTGTTAGCTTTTTTTAGCACTGCGAATGGTAGCAGTCAACCTTCCTTACAACTGATTTTGAAGAGTTACCAAGTTCAGGGAAGTGTCTTTTCTCCGCCTACGTATTCTATATTTTGTCATGCCAGGGTGAGGGAGGGAGGGGGTGGGGGTGGAGAATCACGCTAGGAACCGATTAGATTCTAATTTTCTGTGGAATCGCATATCGATACCAGCCCATGGCCATCTCAAAGTTAGCAACGGCAACGCAAATTACTGGCAGATGCCGATAACGGCCACGCGGGATCCAGTGGACCCAATGGAGCAGGCCCACTGAGCCATGCCTTCACTGGCTCTGTTCCGCGAGTGCCCTCTGAGCTGTGGTACAGGTTGGATGGCGGCAGCCACATGGCCCGCCCGCACTTGGAGTCTCTTCGCTACATGTTGCTACGCATGAGTCGCCTAGTCGCAGCACTGACACCTGTTCAGAAAACCTCATCCTTGTTGCTATTGTATTAGCCGGACTGTATTTCTGTTGCATTATTTGTAATGAATCTTCGTATGCTTGGAGAAATACAAGTTAAGTAAATCTTCTGTTTACCGTGCTAACTTGTTTACTAATTATTTCTTCTCTTGTCCAGCTTTCCTACGACGACGGTTGCCACACCACTCTGTAGGCCACCTCTCCTTACTGTTGTGTACGAAGCCACAAAATTTTCATTTCGTTATGCTAGGTATCCGTCAACCCACGTATCTATAACCAGCTTTCCTAAACATGGATGATTTCCATATTGTATGAATGATGTGTAATTGCAAATGCTTGGAAAATTGGAAATTTGTGGTAAAATCTTATGGGACCAAACTGCTGAGGTCATCGGTCCCAAAGCTTACACACTACTTAATCTGACTTAAACTAACTTACGCTAAGGTCAACACTCATACCCATGCCCGAGGGAGGACTCGAACCTCCGACGGAAGGATGCAAATGCTTGCACGTTGTTAATTTCAGATGAACGTTCTCGGTTCAGCTTTGTAGCAGGGCTTGTGATCAGTCATTGAGTTTAATTTTTTTGGAGCTGGCTTGGAGTGTGAATCTGGTGGCACATCTGTATGACTAGGCTTTCTTAATGCGCTCCATCGCGACTGGTTCCCTCTGACCAATGAGCAAGGCAAGCGCTTGTTGAAATTTTAGCAGCTGCACTGATTTAAAAGTTGAACAAACGAACCAGGTATTGTTTCTTCTTCCCTTTGAAAAATTCGCCTTGTCAGTTGGTGAATATGCTCCCTCCAAATGTCTTTCTCTGTTCATGGAGATGAGGCAGATTGGATTTTGTGCATGATTAGTCAGTCGACGTCCTGGGGTGTAGTGAGTGAGGCGCACTGCTTCCGTGAGCACATGGAAGCTGATATTCGATGGGAATTAGTTCAGATTTTCGTGGTATGAAATTTATAAGATTTTTAAACTCATTTGTCGGACGCGTTAGGGGATTCTTGAGAATGAGATCTTTGCCATCGTTTAACTAGCCAACGATGGGGCCAAGTTTGATATTCATCCGGTCATGATTCATCCCTTGCATCGTGATCCCGATTATGTTTTGTGCCTCTTTTCGTTGTGAGTTGTGATGTGTTGGCAGAAGAGCCAACACCGTGTTGCTAGAGGAGGCCGAAATGCACGCGTTTAAGCTCACGCAGACTGGCGTGAGGTCTGGAACAGTTAAAGGAGTTGAGTCTACTAAATAAAGTACGGAGTTGCTAGAATACTTAACTTTAATCCATAATTGGAGAACATCGCTCATCTTGATACATTAATTACGATCTCAATATAAACTGGTAATGGCGCCTTGCTAGGTCGTAGCAAATGACGTAGCTGAAGGCTATGCTAACTATCGTTTCGGCAAATGAGAGCGATTTGTCAGTGATCCATCTCTGGCAAAGTCTGCTGTACAACTGGGGCGAGTGCTAGGAAGTGTCTCTAGACCTGCCGTGTGGTGGCGCTCGGTCTGCAATCACTGACAGTGGCGACACGCGGGTCCGACGTATATTAACGGACCGCGGCCGATTTAAAGGCTACCACCTAGCAAGTGTGGTGTCTGGCGGTGACACTACAAGTTGCAAGCCAGTTTGGTAGACACAATCTTTACTAGAAAGCTGTTAAATTTGTCTTTGGTTATTGATTGATTGATTGAATCTTTGTGTGGGAGCACCTGAGTGTCCATGGTTTCCTACGTAACGTTTCGCATTCGTATCATCTTCTGCTGAGGAAAAAAAATTGCGGTGCATTACTTTCTGGGCAGCCGTCGTATTACTGGATTATTCAAACTAATACGGGGGACATTCAATAAGTAATGCAACACATTTCTTCTCCGCCAGTTTCGGTTGAAAAACTGCGAAATTTTCTTTGGGACGTCGTGGAATACTCCTGATTCAGCCTCTGTAGTTTCATGAAGTTCAGATAGCTGGCGGCGCTACACGTATCTTTCAAAATGGCCTCTATAAAGGAGCGCTGGGTTTCTCGCCGTCTAACAGACGACCGTAACACAGCAACGAAGGACGACCTGTACGGAATTGCTGGCACGTCACGAGGCTAATCCTGACGCTTTTTTTGTCGAACTTCGTCACAGGTGATGAAACATGGGCTCATCACTTCGAACCGGAAACAAAACGATAATGTATGGAGTGGCGCCACCTCACCTCTCCTCATAAGAAAAAGCTCGAAGCCGCATCCTCAGAAGGTAAAGCAATGGCGGCGGTCTTCTGGGACTCTGAAAGGATTATTCTGTTTGATGTCCTCCCTCATGGTGCGACGATCAATTCTGCAGCGTGCTGTGCTGTCCTCAGGAAATTGAAGAAACAACTTTAGAGTGTTCGTCGCCACAAAAATACGAACGAACTTCTTCTTCTCCATGACAACACAAGGCCTCACACAAGTATGTCTACCCGAGAGGAGCTCACAAAACTTCACTGGACTGTTCTTCCTCATCCACCCTACAGCCCGGATCTCGCACCTTCCGACTTTCGTCTGTTTCGCCAATGAAGAATGCACTCCGAACAAGACTTTGGCGCCGACGTCGACCAGCGGAGTGGTACCCAGTTAGGTTCCCAGTTAGGTTCCCAGTTAGGCCGTTGCTCCGGCCGCTGTGGCCGAGCGGTTCTAGGCGCTTCAGTGTGGAACCGCGCTGCTGCTACGGTCGCAGGTTCGAATCCTGCCTCGGGCATGGATGTGTATGATGTACTTAGGTTAGTTAGGTTTAATTAGCTCGAAGTCTAGGGGACTGATGACTTCAGATGTTAAGTCCCGTAGTGATTAGAGCCAGTTGAACCATTAAAACCGTCGCATTGAACGAAGATTATGTTTATATGTTTAACAATGGGATATTACGGCCAAAGTAGTTGGGAATAATATGGTGTACTGGAGTCACGAGAAGAACCAACCCCCTTTCAGAAAAAAACTGTGTCGAATTACGCACTGAACGCTGAGTATTGTACAGCGACTAATATACTGATATAGGCCTTGGTAATACCTGCAGTCAACCATATTCCGAACGAAGGTGGGAAGCATGATAACTATCAGCCCGATGTCTGCAGGAATTATGAATTTTCAAGCCCATTGTTCTAGGTATACTTTGTAATGGTGATAAAGGTACGCCTTGTCGTCTCGGTCTTTGTTTTTTTGCGCTGCAGTTAACTGCAGAGGTTATCATCCTGATTCAACGATGGGAAAATAAAAGTAACCCAGAAAATGTTTATATGACTGACGCTGAGCTGACACTTGCTAGTCAACAAAAGAAATATCCATAACAGAAAATGCTGGTAACCGTGAGTTCGATGCAGCAGTAGCAGCCAGACGCCCATGCATGCTCCTCTCCCGCATGCTTTGTAGCTGGTACTTGGCTGTGTTCGTTACGTTTGAGTGAGTGCAACGAACAGACGTGTCCGCCCAACTGGTGCGCACCGTAAAACAGCGCGTGTTCGTTGCCGAGTGTTATACGAAGCGCCATTCGTGGAAAACGTGTCGCCGGCCGGATTGGCCGTGCGGTTCTAGGCGCTACAGTCTGGAACCGAGCGACCGCTACGGTCACAGCTTCGAATCCTGCCTTGGGTATGGATGTGTGTGATGTACTTAGGTTTAGTTAGTTCTGAGTTCTAGGCGACTGATGACCTCAGAAGTTAAGTCGCATAGTGCTCAGAGCCATTCGAACCATTTGAAAAGTGTCCGGAACTGTTTGCACAAGAGTCTAAGGCTGGAAATGGTTTTGGTAAAACGTCCACCAAAGTCTGCAATGCAAAACCTGGCAAAATGGCCCGAAACTTACTCTGTAGTGAATAAAAACAATGAGCATTGCTAATAGGTGTCATCCCGTATCAGTCTTATTACAAAAATTTCCCGGGGCTCTATGTGTTTCTCCACTATTTTCACACTTCTCTTTGAAGAGCTATCTGCAGTATATCAGTGACTTTAAAAAGCACAGATGGTCGAATATCTCAGTAGATAATAAAGATTATATATCAGACAAAAAAAGGAATTGATACGTACCAGCACGTTGTACAGGCAACAGTGGATTATTTGTCAGGAGCTGAAGGTACCGTAACGCCATAAATTATGGCGGATATCTCGCTAGCTCGAGGGTCGAACTACTGGTGACGGGCGTTGCCTAAGACTACCTACCGAATTAGCTCCGCCGTAACTCGGTGGCCTTATGGACATCTCAAAGTCTCGATCGTTATCTGGAAGCAATTACGATGTTTGTTGTCTTGTCTGTTATTGATTTATGGATATTTTCAGTTCTCTTTTAGCCTTGTTTTAACAGTTGTCTAAGCTCTTCACACAATGAGAACTGTTTAAAATGTTTTGAACATGTAATGATACGGAAGGTGACGGCTTTCGGATAGTAAAACCGTCTTTCAACAAGAAGTTATTATTGTCGGCAGAAACCCAAGGAGACATAAACAATCTTTGTAGCCTCTACATCTACATCTACATATTTTGCAAACCACTGTCATGTGCAAGAAAGCAGGTACTTAGGTTGATAGCATATGTTAGGGTTCCTTTCCTTTCCCATTCCGTATGTAGCGCGTGAAGACTGACTAAAAGTAATGTATGTCTCTCTACGAGAGCGATACGTAGGGGCACAAAAAATATCTAGATTTTTCACATAATACACGTTATTGATATATTGTAAGTATGGTTTTGAGGTAGAACTTCTACTTGGAACCGTCTCCCGATTCAGGTTTTCAACATTTCTGTGACTCACCCCCGTGAGTCTAACAAATCTGCTATCATCCGTCGGCCATTCTTTGGATACATTCAGTATCAGCTGTTAGTCCTGCCATAATGATGTGTGCTATAATGCAGTGCTTTACATGTACAGAGATTTCTGACACACGCCACGTTCTGGTTCCCCTGGAGTTTGTATCATAATAGAGTAGGGGAGTCTGTTTCCAGACTGGAGAAAGACAACGGGAACTCCCTTTAAGCTTCCGGCTTACGTTTTTCGCTTTCGGAGAATCCCTTCAGCAACGTCCCAGTCGTCCTACAGCACAAACCTGTTCGGTAGCGCATATGTAATGCCCTCAGTACTATTTTCATCTGTGAACTTACATTCTGGTAGGACCGTGAGCGGTAAGGCACTGTGGCTCCAAATTAACCTTGCGGATGCTGACACATTTCTTGAATTACGATTCAATCGTACTGAGTGTGTTAATTTGGTTTCGGGAACGTACGGTACATTACCGAGAGTATGTGACAAAGTTTTGATAATGTTTATGTGCTTTTGGTGAACTTCGGGAACAAAAACGACTGTATTTACCGGGGAACGCTGAAGTATTTATTCGTCTACTGATTATGTACCCTGGAAACATAAGAGTTACAAGGCCCACATTTAATATATGCATTGTACATATGAAACATCTGTAATCCTGGGACTATAATTTACGCCCTCAAAACTAAAAACAATATAAAAATCAAATTAGAAAAAAGCAGTAACCAATTAATTAGAATTCTTTTTACTACTTATCTCCTAATAAATTGAGCCTATACAAAACAGCCAAAACTGTAACTGAAAAACGCATAAGCTGTCTCATCAGCCCACACTTACCCACCAGGAGAGAGAATAAAAGATTTATAAATATAGTAAGCATTACATTTAGCAAGGAACCAACCACACCAAAAAGCAATAACAAGCGAAGGCTATAACCAAACAAAAAACATAGTACGTGGTTTTTTATGTTTGATTGCTGATTTTGCGGTGTTCTGCTGCAATTACAACAACAGAGTGCTCGTCCTGTAAGTCTGGCAGGAGAACTTCTGTGGAGTTTGGAAGGCAGGAGTTGAGAGACTGGCGCGACTGGAACTGTGAACACGCGCCCTGGTTCAAATGGTTCAAATGGCTCTGAGCACTATGGGACTTAACATCTGTGGTCATCAGTCCCCTAGAACTTAGAAATACTTAAACCTAACTAACCTAAGGACATCAAACAACACCCAGTCATCACGAGGCAGAGAAAATCCCTGACCCCGCCGGGAATCGAACCCGGGAACCCGGGCGCGGGAAGCGAGAACGCTACCGCACGACCCACGCGCCGTGAATCGCGCCTCCATAGTGCACTCTGTAGCCCACTTGCTTGCAAATGGCAATGGTCCTTAGTTCAAATCTCGATCCGGTATATTGTTTTAATCAGCTACGAAGTTTCATATGAGCGCACACTCCGCTACAGAATGAAAAATTCAATCTGGAAACATACATGTTTGTGTATGTTTCACAACTCTTCATTCTAAACGAATTAGATTTCCCGGAATTTGCCTGAAGCGATTTAGGGAAATCACGGAAAACCTAAATAAGGATGCACGGACGCGAGTCTCAACCGTCGCCCTCCCGAATGCGAGTCCAGTGTGCCATCCACTACGCCACGTCGTTTCGATTTCTTGTTTCAGGCTAATTTACAGAGTTATTGATAGAGAGATATTATTTTTGTCCTCTGAAAACCGTGAAATATAAAGAAGAACGAAAGAAATTATACGGCGATTCAAAATAACCTTCTAGCATCCATTGGTATTGTTATTGTTGACTTCAGTTCAGAGACTGATTTGATGCAGTTCTGCATGCTAGTCCATTCTGTGCTTCCCTCTTCATTGCTGCGTAGCTACTGCAACATTCATCCACTTGACTCTGCTTACTATAATAAAGGTTTACTGTATCCCCCTCCGCCACCTCCCCTCCCCCGCTTCCCCCCCACCCTCCCGCCCGTCTCACACACACTCACTTTTCTGTGTCCTATCAATGGACCCATTATTTTACTGAAGTTGTGCTGTACACTTCTTTTCCCCTCATTTCGATTAAGTACCTCTTCACCAGCTATACGATCCACCCATGTGATGTTCAGTGTTTGTCACTAGCACGAGATTACAAAAGCTTTTATTCTCTCCTTGCTTGAAATGTTTAACATCCACATTTGAATTTGGTGCAAAGCTACACTACAGGTAAACACGCTCAGAAAAGATTTGCTCTTATTCAATTATACAATAGGTGCGAAATTAACTGTTGAAATTACACACTGATAGCTTACTGCCTGAAATAAATTTCAGGTAGTATATATAGTTTCTCACTTCACCACACTCTCAGTAAGTTACTATTTACTTCACAAAACGGAGTACAAGCTGTTACAGCAATTTTTACAGATTTGGGGAGTGAAGCTTACAGTACAAGGAATATCACTGAACGATACGAGTTTGGTGGAGAAGAGGGCGAGATAATTTTGATTCTTCTTTTACCACTCTTACAATAACCAGAAAATAGAATATGTTTAGCCTTTTGGTAGCAGTTCTGAGTGGTACCTTTGACGATTTTAGTTTCCAATACATCAAGCCTTTAAAATATTTGTCCTGACCTGAGTACAATATTACAGCAATTTTGTAATCTTTTTTTTTTTAATTTCTAAAGAATGCTGTTCAGTTGTGGAATCGTTCTTGTAATTTCCAGCATCTATGTCGTTCCTTCATTATGGTGCATATATATGTCCTGATTTTACCAATGCAATAAGAGCCACGCCATTGCCAAGTCATCTTACATATTCCTCATATATTCATGACGGACTGTGTATATTGTAGTTAAACAGGTTCATTTATACTATCTCACTGTTGTAACGAATCACCGAATAATTTTTTTCTTTCAAGCCTAGTCTGCTTGATAACTTGCGAACGAATTTGCTCGTTCACAAGCGGGATGTGCTTAGAAAAATCTTCATCCCAGTTACAGATACGGACACTAGAGAATGCCAGAGCCATTATAGTCGTGAGCTGCATCAATTGTACAGGAGTCCAAACACTGGTGTGCCTGATATGAAGCAAGCATTGCAGATGGTCCATGCATGCCGTCCTCGTATGACGTTAGATAATCCCGGACACCACAAACGCCGAAAGGTTTGCCTAAGCAGAACAATAAAGGGGACTCCACACCAACAGGGAAGAAACCTTGCTAAATGTAAGACCAGCGCTTGAAAACAAACACTTTACAGCTATAATTGGTCCTACAGCTCGTCGCTAGAAAACTTACTAGCTGTGGGAGGGGTGCTAGGTTCGATTCCTGGGCTCTAGGAAGGTGTCTCTGTAGAAGAATGATTGTCCCTGACCAAAACAATGCACACAAGGGCCAAAGCACGTTAATTTCGGTTTCAAGGGATATGGGCGTCTAACAGCTAATTTATTAATAAAACATAATACACTAATTCGCCTTCACAGTTGGCAGTACGACATAAATGCTGTCACATCTTTGAATGCAATAAAGAACAATGAATTAATAAATTATGTTCCTTTAACCCTACATTACAGTCTGACAGATCTTTATAACTGCACACATGTTCAAATTGAACAAATGTTCAAATTCTTGTCCGCCTTGTTGGATGCATTCACTTAAGCGCCTCTCGGTATTAGCATGGACATCACTTAACATCTGCAGATATTGAAGGCAAGCATGGCATATTCGTTCCTTTAACACATCCGGATTTTCTGGTTCCGTTTCGTAAACCCTGGCTTTGATATAACACCGTAATAAAAAAGTCAAGGGCGTTAAATCAGGCGATTTCACCGACCACCGAATCCAACCATCACGACCTGTCCACCTTTTGGGGTAGCATCGTGCTGAAGCCAGTGCCTCACAGCTGACTGAAGTGGGATGTCTTCTAAGAGACGCCCGAGATTCAGCTCATTCCGTAGGAATTGCGACTACAGCCGACCAGCTAGTCTGGGAACCAAATAAACTGGTCCAGTGATGTGGTATCCTAGAACGACGCTCCATTCGTTAACACCCCAGTACGCTTGCATGTGAAGTGGTCGTAATCAGTGCAGATTTGCAGGATTCCAATAATGTTGACTGTGTCTATTGACAAAGGTGTCATTTGCGAAATAGCATTCAACTCCCAATAATATCTGCCTGATAAAATCCAAATTTACTGCTACATTGTTTACGAAACGTCTGCAGAGCGAAACCCGATTCTGGAAATAGTGTCCATACGGCTGTTGGCGCAGATGCAGCTCAAAGGGATGCCATTTTCGTTCTTCCAGAATCCTTCGTACCGAAGACCTTGATATTTCCAGGTTCGCTGCAGCTGTTCTTTGTCCTAATTACGTCGAGAAATTGGTATTACTGGACGAGATCTAATGACTTTCACAATATTAATAATAATGACCATAATAGTATTATTGTTATTATAGGTACAAATAATACTGTAACCCAAATTTAATAGGACGGTAACACTTTAGTTTATACTACATCGCACATATGCGTTATTTTCACTTAAGCTATGATTACCAAGCGTGGAATTTGCTCTTAAATACTCAGTAATATTCCCGGCAACATGGGGTGCGTCGTGAATTGATCCTTCCACACGTTGTACCTGGAAAGTTCCCTCGATTCTTAAACGCATCTTTGTACGTCCAAAAAATATCCCCAGAAGGTAGACGTCGCGTTGGAATACGTTGTGAATACAGCGTTCAGTCCACTGCTGCATTGCGTTGCGTCCCCCCATAAATCAGTATTTATATCGGTGTAGTCTCCGCTGGAGAACATTGCAGTTGTTACATGTTTGAATGTAAGACCTGACTCGAACCACAAACAGACTGCCACGAGACCTTATCAGAGCGGAAGCAGGACACAAAACGCACGCATATGGCGGCGCAGCTCGGTGGAGGTTTGCTTGTGCATGCACTTCCCCTCTGGACAGCTGTGACGAGGCAACCTTTCTAGCGCTGTCGTGTGCGGGAAACATAGAACTACAGAGGACGGCTTGCGTGGGCACCTGGTACTTTGTAGACACTCACCGATGGCCTCCAAAGCTCCTTGATTCTGTTCTCGGTAGAACAGCACCTTGAGAAAAGTTAAGTAAAAGAGGGAGAGAAAGATAAGCGACAACCTGCTACAGAACAGTTTAGCTGATGAATGTTCGCAGAGAGCAATAACTGGAACAGAGTGGATTAGGGGACTTTGCGATGCGCACCATCATTATTTTTGGTAATGATGGAAAATGGGCTCTTCAAAATAATCTTTTACAATGATTCAATAACATGAACATAAAATGCAGGGTATAACTTAAAGAACTTCTTGGAGCTGAAACACAGTCCGAGAGTAAAAACTGCAGTCGTCTTTGTGATTCTATTTTACTGGCAGAAATTTGGACAAGAAATTTTAACGGTTTACTGCCAAAGGTGATTTCTTTTGTTTCACTCATAGTTATGAACAAAACATTTATGTCGGAAGATTTATGCTGTCAAGCTGGTTTTCATTCATTCTTACACCCTGGCCGCTATGATGAAACAGTCAGTTGCCATCCAGGTAACGTTCTATAATTTACGAAAACATTTATCTACAGACGTGGTCCTAGCCTACCCATTGCCACATGCCCCCCCCCCCTCCGCCCCCCCTTGCAAGCCACTTGATGTTGAAGATAGGTTGAATAATGACCCACCAATAGTATTCAAATTACTAATAGAATATTTACTTTTAAGGGTTTACACAAAAACTCATTTAGCAGAATTCTCATCTACCAGTATTCATGCAACAATAAAATGTATAATTAGTAATTCAATTTTAAAATTAACGTAAATATTTGCAAAGTCCTTGGCATGATATGAATTCCAGAATGAATATCGTGCTCAATACTAACCGAAGATAAACTGATTAGTCGACATGAGGAAATTTTTATTGTTTTTAACTTAGAAAAAGATTTTACACTGTCAGCTGCTATGGCTGGTAACTTTAGATAAATTCTAAGACCTGTCTAAAATTTCGGAAATACTGAAATTGAGCTGTTTCCAAATAGTTCACTGATGGACGTTGACTCTCACCTTTAGTGCATCCCAAGTACACTCTGTTGCTCTAGATTAATAGTTACACTTTATGACGATTGTTCCAGAGAAAAAGAAAGATAAATGATAGAGAAGGAGCACAAACTCAGATTTGGAAGCATGGGAAAGGAAATCGACTGCATCATTCACAAACAAACAATCGAAACAATTACTTCAAGGGATTAAGGAAACAATAGAAAATTAAATCGGGACTTGAACCGATGCGCTTATGAGTATCACTGCACCTAGTGTTGTTGCTCCAACATGTGTTTAGTAAAGTCTGAAATACTTTAATGGGACACATTTTGCTTTTCGTCATAGTATACCTCCACCGCTAGCGTCGGAAACCAACAATGTCGACACACAATAAGGCAGGGTTATGGAGTAGTTTACGTAGTACGTGACGTTGCCGAGTGAGAGCATATGACCTACGAGACGATGGAAACTAATTAGACGATGACGTAATTCTCGGGAACACCTTTGATTTTGTCTCATTAGAAGAACAATACCTGAGATTCGTTATCACATTTTGTACCCTCTTTCGGCATTCGAAAACCCATTGAGGGAGTTCAGAGCGTTTTGGCTTGCCAGAATACGATATGAGGCGTGCAGAGATTCTGTGATGTGAGTCAACAGTTCTGAAATGCTCGCTACGCTAATTCGTGATACGACCGTTATCTCCTCTATGGGCGAAGCAGGACTCATCAGAGAAAACAACGAGGCCCCATTTCCGTGTTCAGCTACGGAGCCCCTTGCACCATTAATGATGTTTGAAGCGGCGCCAAATGTCCGGAGCACAAACATTGCCATCGGTGGCGGGCTGACTGTGTTGACCTCTACAAATGCAGCAGAGCACTGTGAAGTGCAGCATCTGTCTGAATAGAGACCATTGACTGTTATTACACTTTGACCTATGCGACGACAAAATGTGTACCGAGATTACACGCTGGACTCGATGTACATATATGTAATGTTACAATGCCGTTTAGACGTCGATATCTGCGTTACTGGATCTGTGTGGTAAATTCGTAACATTTTTTCAAGCGAAGGCACAGCTAGTGTATGGATAATAACCACCTCTGAGACTGCAGTGCCATACTTGTCTGTAATGGTTTTTTTTTTTTTTAATTTGCACGTATTTGGCAGTCTAGTGGCACGATATATCCTTTTCTTTATGGAAGGCGTCGGTTTGTCACGTTTGGAATCGTGGATGAAAATATTTATAACCCCTGACTTCGTGTATATTTTGCACAATCGTAGTAGCGGCTAAAATATACGCTAACCATCATCACTGTTGCTACGAAGACAAATAATTCTGAATAACAATTTACGTATGTTAACAACACATACACCTAGCTCAGAAACACGCGCGCTTTGTTTAAAACTGTAGAAGTTAATGCCCGATAAATAAATATTGTTGCAGAGAAAGGCGCGATATGATCACCTACATAGCTGCACTATTATTCTCTTTGTACGTAAATTCTTTGTTAAATACTGATCTTTTACACCGTTAATAATTATTTGAATAACGCTATTTACCAGTCAGCGATTCACTCATAAACAAGCCTGAGTTTCATAATATTATTTATTAATTTTGGGTTCGTCGTGTATATGTAATTAAAACTTTCCTGCAAAAAAATATTTCTTTTCCTAAGAGCAAAATATTTAAAGTACTTTTTCTTGTCGTTTTGTCGGTGAAGCCCGAAACTCATGTGATTAACTATATTTCACGTAATGCGGCATTATGTCAAAAGAATGGCAGATGGCCAATGATAAAACTTGGAACCTAACGATAATTAATTATTTCCACTTAACTATACTCACTTGGAGGGAGAGATATGTAATGCAATTAAAAGCACTCCGTCATCAGGACCATCCGACCGAGGTGTCATCCGCAGATGGGGATGCTGAGAGGAGGGGCACGTGGTCAGCACACCGCTCTCCCGGTCGTTACGATGGTTTTCTTTGACCGGAGCCACTACTATTCGGTAGAGTACCTCCTCAGTTGGCATCAAAAGGCTGAGTGCACCCCGAAAAATGGCAACAGCGCATGGCGGCCTGGATGGTCACCCATCCAACGGCCAGCCACGCCCGACAACGCTTAACTTCGATGATCTGACGGGAACCGGTGTATCCACTGCGGCAAGGCCGTTGCCAAATGCGATTAAAAGGACAAATAATTTTTATATACATATTGTGATAAAACTTACGTACAATTAACAAAATCGTGTGTTCGGAAGCAACCTCGTACAAAAGCGTCTAATAGTTTCGAGAGCCGACACCAGAGTGATCATTTTATTCATCTGAGGCTTTCTCCCACAGTTCTATATAGAAATTCCATGGCATGATACACTCATAGTCTTTGTTATTATTATCATTTGTTACACAGAAATACATTTATTATTAATATTTTTATGTTCAAAACAATTAACGAAAGAGAGTTTTCTCGTTCCAAAATAAAATTTCATCACTGATAGCACATTTACATACATAAATACGCATAGTTTTTTCTTTACTTATTACAGCTTTTAGAAGGCTTTCCAGGAGACGGTACATGATGAATTTTTAAATTCGTACTAATCTCTGTAAACAGGTTGTAAGTAGCCTGTCTAGGTTTTATGTTGGTAACGCCACGTAGCGCTCTGTATGAAAATCACTGGCTGTGCTGTGTGCTATGTGCTGGTTGGCATTGTTGGATTATTCGCTATTGTAGTGTTGGGCAGCAGTATGTGAACTGCGCGTAGCGTTGCGCAGTTGGAGGTGAGCCGCCAGCAGTGGCGGATGTGGGGAGAGAGATGGCAGAATTTTGAGAGCGGACGATCTGGACGTGTGTACATCGGAAAGAGTAAATTTTTAAGACTGGATGTCATGAACATATATATATATATATATATATATATATATATATATATATATATATATCAGTCATTATATATATATATATATATATATATATAATGACTTTTGAACACTATTAAGGTAAATACATTGTTTGTTCTCCATCAAAATCTTTCATTTGCTTACTCTGCCTGTCAGTAGTTAGTGCCTTCAGTAGTTAGAATCTTTTATTTAGCCGGTAGTATTGGTGCTCGCTGTATTGCAGTAGTTCGAGTAACGAAGATTTTTGTGAGGTAAGTGATTCATGAAAGGTATGGGTTATTGTTAGTCAGGGTCATTCTTTTGTAGAGATTATTGAAAGTCAGATTGCGTTGCGCTAAAAATATTGTGTGTCAGTTTGGTGTTGATCAGAATAAGTAAATATCGAAATGTCTGAGTACGTTCAGTTCTGCTCAGCTGTTTGAAAATCAAATAACGTAAGAGGTTTATCAACACAGTCATTCATTAATTTTTGTAAGGGGATGTTTCAAGGTGCCTGGGAGGACCTATTTTTTGTGGTAATTAGTATGTTACTCTCCAGAGCCTGATCTCTGTTGTCACGCTGTGATAAGTTCTAGCAAAACCCATCACCTCAGTTACAGAAGTTAAGCAATTAAAAATGTTCCTGCGCAGCCTCGGGTGCAGAAATATTTTGAGTTCATAAATGGTTCAAATCGTTCTGAGCACTATGGGACTTACCATCTGCGGTCATCAGTGCCCCAGAACTTAGAACTACTTAAACCTAACTAACCTAAGGACACCACACGCATCCATACCCGAGGCAGGATTCAAACCTGCAACCGTAGCAGTCGCGCGGTTCCGGACTAAGCGCCTAGAACCGCTCGGCCACCGCGGCCGGCCATTTTGAGTGGAAGACGGATGATACGCACAGCGTGTCCATTGAATTTGATTCCTAACACGATACTGTGTCTCTAAGAGGAACCAACATATGTCTAATGCTGTAGCTGTCTTCAAACAGAAGGCACTACGTTCCATCCTGAGAGTGCCCGGGCCTCACCGACGGAGAGCATAGACAGGGCGAGACGCGTCGCCTCTGTCTGTGGCGCACAGTATATTTCAGCGAAAACATATTATCCACTGTATACAAAATATCGTTGCCACGCGGATCAGATCAAGCTGGATAATGAGCATTTGACAAGGGAGTGGTCTAATCAGGCATGTCGGAACCTACTCTGAAATTTTTCACCAGGAAGAATAGAATGAATGGAATGAACCGTCAAAGTTTTTGTTGCTGGGGCGCACTGCAAGTATTTTTAAAATAATGTTGAAGTCATTCACTTTTGTCGCTGGAAGAACGGCTTATAGCAGCTATTTGTACAGACGTTCAAAAAAAAAAAAAAAAAAAAAAAAAAAAAAGTTCAAATGTGCGCGAAACATTCAGTGACTTAACTGCTAAGGTCATCAGTCCCTAAGCTTACACACTACTTAACCTAAATTATCCTAAGGACAAACACACACAGCCATGCCCGATGGAGGACTCGAATCTCCGCCGGGACCAGCCGCACAGTCCATGACTGCAGCGCCCCAGACCGCTCGGCTAATCGCGCGCGGCTGTACAGCTGTTCTTGCCTAGCGAGTGATTCTTCCAATAAACACAAGCAGCCGTAACAAGAACACGTAGCGCTGTATAGCGCGAAGTCCAAAGAGAACATACTCGAATTTTACGCGCTTAAACCATATTAAAAATGTCTCATGTAATTAATTTCTGAATGCCTTGCAGTTCATATCAACAGATAAATTGTTGCAGATGTAGTTATTGCACAAGTGACTAGCAGAGGAAAGAAAATCAAGCCTTTGTGATGTACATTACAGACGACTTTCATCAACTCGGGATTTAATTTGTTGGCACTAAATATTTCATAACAGTTCCTGTAGCACAGTTTTTTTTATGATATTTTTTGAATAATGTGTATTTTGATAACAATGAAACAGTTCCTTCTTTATTCCAGATAGTCGTAAAAAAATGCGAAGCGTCAATCGGATAACGATTACACCAGGCGCACCTGATAGAAGAAAAATTAATGCATTCAGGCACTTCACGGTAATTACTAGTTTTATTTAGACAGAAGTGGAACGGACTAAGAAATGGTCGTGCCTATAATTCTGCATATCGTGCTGCGTATCAGGTATACTTGATCAAATTCGTAAAGTGTGCTCATGCAAACTAAAAATGCATAAGTGATTAAAGTTTATGAATACTGTTCAGCTGATAAACCTGAAATGCCAAAGAGCTAACGGAAATTCTGTTGCCTGTTTCTGAAAAGTATGTCCGACTGTAGCAATTTTTTTTTATCAAGAGGCTGAATCACACTATTTGTTCTGTATGGAATCCGAATGACAGCGGTGTCTTTATGTCTAGACCAAGAGTCTAACAAAAGCAATGAATTATTTTGTGCGAATGGTAAGAAGACGTATCTTTGAAAATTATTCTCTCGAATGTTTTCATATTTTTCTTTGTCGATTACAAGATTTCTGCAAGTAAACAGTCCTTTTTTTATTGTTGTTGGACCTAGTTTGCCTTGACGTTCCTGAAGACAAATATGAAGCTGCAGAAACTGTATTTCTCTGGTACTTATCACTGGCATTGTTATATATAAATGTGTCAAAATATTCATCGATTACCCAACCGAACTACCCACTCTGTGTCGAAATGATGAAGCGTGGTTTGCACGAAACCTCACTGATTCGATTTATACGCAACGTTTTACGGGACAACAAGAAGCTTAGTGTTCACGTCACGTATGAATTGCGATTTCCGTTCCTATATTTTTTCCCGAATTTGTTTGAACAGGTCAAAATTCCTCAAAATCATTAATATATCTCCTTTGCAATTCAAAGCGCCCAGTCTCGTAGGTCTCCCCCGGTAATGGTGCACCGACTGTCATGAGCAGTTGTAAATCTTTCGAAGAGGTTTTCTTTCACACATTTGCGAATTTCATTTTGGAGCATACTTCATACTTCATGTAAATCTTTTTTCTCCATTTATACAACTAATGTTTACGAAACGAAGCTGGGTTTTCATACTTCTCACATAAACGCTTTCTCCCTCCTCCTCTTAGCAAAAAATTTATAGACTTTCCTTTCTCGCTGAAGGCTGTTACTGTGCATGTTTTCTTTAGGCTTGAAAGGTGTTTTATTTTTGTAATGAACTTTAGTTAGGACACTAATGATCGTTCGGACCACGCTTCACAGAATCGACCGAGTTATTTCCTGTTTCCTCTAATGTCTCCACAACTTATAGTGAAATGTCGACGTCATTCGAACGAATGTCCAAGAAACTAACTATAAAAAAAGCAAACAATCCTGTTGGAAGAACATCCGCAACTGAGCATTATAGCAGAGGTTGAAAATACCGGCCGGCCTAGGTGGCCGAGCGGTTCTAGGCGCTTCAGTCCGGAGCCGCGCGACTGCTACGGTCGCAGGTTCGAATCTTGCCTCGGGCATGGATGTGTGTAATGTCCTTAGGTTAGTTAGGTTTGAGTAGTTCTACGTTCTAGGGGACTGATGATCTCAGATGTTAAGTCCCTTAGTGCTCAGAACCATTTGAACCATTTGAAAATACCACTTCAGTTGTAAATTATTTTATTTTCACACGACCGGTTTGGGACTGTTATAAGCCCGTCCTATTCTGCGCTCATAGGCAGCACGCTGCGCCCGGTACACGCTGCACTCGGGGACCACAGCACAGCTACGACACCTGAGGAAGGGTCTGTAACAGTCCGAGACCGGTCGTGTGAAAATAAAATAATTTACAACTAAAGCTGTATTTTCATGCTCTGCTATTAAAAAGCACATATGTAGGAGAAGTGGGCGACTGCAAGCTGTTTATTGGATGCCAGATTACTGTGCAGAAAGACAGATGCTATTAGCAATCATATATGAAGAAACCAGAAAGTTTATTAATTCAGGTTTCTCTCCATTTTTAGCATTTAGTGATACTGGCAGGTACCTGATATTTACGGATATTAAATGAGCTGAAAATTCAAGCGAACAGTAACTGTGAACAACTGTGTCAGAGAATCTATCAACGGAAACAGAAATTTTCTTTACAAATAACAATCGCATTAACCATGTTAACTGTTAACCGATGTGCCGTCAACCAAGAATATGTGCCCGCTGTATTGTGCATGTGGTGTCTGCTGCAGCAACAGCAGTGGTGTGCATTTCCCCTGTGAGCTGCATTTAAGTGTCATCACAGAAACAATACTGCCCACAACAACCATAACCCAAACACTAAGTACATGACTTGTGGAAATGGAAAAAAACCCGAAACACCAATCAGCCTATAAATAATTAGCAGTTTTGGTGTTAAACCTTTTAAAAAATCTCGTTTTTCGGTATTTGAGAGCTACAAGATTCGACTTGACGAAAACCCTATAAAGTAACTTGCAGATTATTTCTGTAGCTATAGAATAATATTTCTGTAGAGATAAGAAAATATTGAAAGCAAAATATCAATAACAGTAAGGAAAGAAATACGTATAATACTCTAGCTATCTTGCCACATTACAGTTCTGTTCTGTGCCTAAATAACCAATCTGTCTTTCTAACTGACATTCTTAATGTACACTGTGGGCATCTAACACTATATTCGCAATCGCCAGCCGGTGTGGCAGAGTGGTTCTAGGCGCTTCAGTCTGGAACCGCGCGACCGCTACGGTCGCAGGTTCGAATCCTGCTTCGGGAATGGATGTGTGTGATGTCCTTAGGCTAGTTAGGTTTAAGTAGTTCTAAGTTCTAGGGGACTGATGACCTCAGAAGTTAAGTCCCATAGTGCTCAGAGTCATTTGAACCATTTTGCATTGTGAACTAAACGAAAATGTGCAATCAGACCCAAATGTCGCGGAAAACTGTGAAAAGGTGTCATCCTGCAGCACGATATCTTCTATTAGTCCATCTCCTTCCACGTCTCTCTGTCCATCTATCCTTCACCCCCCTCTCTGTCTCATCTTCTTCTTCTCTCTCTGTCAATCTCCTTATCGTCCGCAGCTCGTGGTCGTGCGGTAGCGTTCTCGCTTCCCATGCCCGGGTTCCCGGGTTCGATTCCCGGCGGGGTCAGGGATTTTCTCTGCCTCGTGATGACTGGGTGTTGTGTGGTGTCCTTAGGTTAATTAGGTTTAAGTAGTTCTAAGTTCTAGGGGACTGATGACCTCAGATGTTGAGTCCCATACTGCTCAGAGCCATTTGAACCATTCGCAATCATCGGATACGTTTTGTGTAACTGTGACTTTAACAGCATCTTACGCCCTTAGGATCAGATCCGTCACCATGACCCCTGTCCGATTCTTCACGCAATGGTCATGGACCTAACTTTGAATAGACAATCATCCCCGGTTTACGACGTGGATATACAGGGTTATTACAAATGATTGAAGCGATTTCACAGCTCTACAATAACTTTATTATTTGAGATATTTTCAGAATGCTTTGCACACACATACAAAAACTCAAAAAGTTTTTTTAGGCATTCACAAATGTTCGATATGTGCCCCTTTAGTGATTCGGCAGACATCAAGCCGATAATCAAGTTCCTCCCACACTCGGCGCAGCATGTTCCCATCAATGAGTTCGAAAGCATCGTTGATGCGAGCTCGCAGTTCTGGCACGTTTCTTGGTAGAGGAGGTTTAAACACTGAATCTTTCACATAACCCCACAGGAAGAAATCGCATGGGGTTAAGTCGGGAGAGCGTGGAGGCCATGACATGAATTGCTGATCATGATCTCCACCACGACCGATCCATCGGTTTTCCAATCTCCTGTTTAAGAAATGCCGAACATCATGATGGAAGTGCGGTGGAGCACCATCCTGTTGAAAGATGAAGTCGGAGCTGTCGGTCTCCAGTTGTGGCATGAGCCAATTTTCCAGCATGTCCAGATACACGTGTCCTGTAACGTTTTTTTCGCAGAAGAAAAAGGGGCCGTAAACTTTAAACCGTGAGATTGCACAAAACACGTTAACTTTTGGTGAATTGCGAATTTGCTGCACGAATGCGTGAGGATTCTCTACCGCCCAGATTCGCACATTGTGTCTGTTCACTTCACCATTAAGAAAAAATGTTGCTTCATCACTGAAAACAAGTTTCGCTCTGAACGCATCCTCTTCCATGAGCTGTTGCAACCGCGCCGAAAATTCAAAGCGTTTGACTTTGTCATCGGGTGTCAGGGCTTGTAGCAATTGTAAACGGTAAGGCTTCTGCTTTAGTCTTTTCCGTAAGATTTTCCAAACCGTCGGCTTTGGTACGTTTAGCTCCCTGCTTGCTTTATTCGTCGACTTCCGCGGGCTACGCGTGAAACTTGCCCGCACGCGTTCAACCGTTTCTTCGCTCACTGCAGGCCGACCCGTTGATTTCCCCTTACAGAGGCATCCAGAAGCTTTAAACTGCGCATACCATCGCCGAATGGAGTTAGCAGTTTGTGGATCTTTGTTGAACTTTGTCCTGAAGTGTCGTTGCACTGTTATGACTGACTGATGTGAGTGCATTTCAAGCACGACATACGCTTTCTCGGCTCCTATCGCCATTTTGTCTCACTGCGCTCTCGAGCGCTCTGGCGGCAGAAACCTGAAGTGCGGCTTCGGCCGAACAAAACCTTATGAGTTTTTCTACGTATCTGTAGTGTGTCGTGACCATATGTCAATGAATGGAGCTACAGTGAACTTATGAAATCGCTTCAATCATTTGTATTAGCCCTGTACATGCTTCACCAGCCACTCCGCCAGCGGTTGGACAGGATTTATGTTTCCCAAGGTCTTCAGGCAGCGACTGTCGGTGCCGAGATGTGGCCCACTGCATTTACCTACTATTAGTCCTCCACCTGCTCTGTGACGCTGCCACAACAACAGACGAGCCGTAGTAGAGCATCATGTACTCTTAACGTCAACATTCAGAGACTTGCCATTTAGTCGTCACTGATACCTGGAACAAATGTGAATGACGACATCGTATGTATGACTCCGCACTACGATAGTGGACACGCCGCGTCAAGTCAGCTATTCGACGTACGCTCATGGCGTATGGGCGAGACAGGGCGCTTCGGCAACGTTCAACCTCTAAGTTTTACTACACAGTCGTGAGGGAACTAGCATTGCAATTGCCTTCGTCAGAGCGCCAAACGGCCGTCCACCGGACACAAGCATGGCTCTTGGAAGTTACGGCTGTTAGATTGGAAGGCACATGGGTTTGAATGAGCTGCAAGATTCCCCAAATGAATGCGCCTCTCTCTATCACATCGTCAGAGAACGGATCATGGCAGTTACTTCGGCAGACGGAAAACGTGCCGAGAGACACACCGTCATCTCCTATGTCATCACAGATTATTACCGCACTCTCTATCTGGCCTGGCAACGGTCTGATAATGCCGTTGAGGACATCCTACACGACCTGTCGCCTTCGGGTAGGACACAAGGAGAGTGGGAAGCGAGAACTGCACATGGCTCTGTCGTGAGGGGCGAGAAACAAATTCCTTGCATCTGACGATCTTTTCCTTGAATTTTATGGTAACTTTTCTGACCTGATGGAGGAAGCCCATGGCGACAGGTGTACTCCGAATTCCTGGATCCGGATGTATGCGTTCACCCTATCTTTTTGGAGGGTATGGTAACCTCTGTACCAAAACAGAATGGAGAGAGCAAACCGCAAGACTTCCGGCCGTTGACGGTAGTGAATTCGGATTACATACTGTTCACATGCATGCTCCGCGCTCACCTCTTCGCTACTGTCAAGCCGCGCGTGATTAGTCGAGCGGTCTAAGGCGCTGTGCGACTGATCCCGGCGGAGGTTCGAGTCCTCCCTCGGGCATGGGTGTGTGTGTTTGTCCTTAGGATAATTTAGGTTAAGTAGTGTGTAAGCTTAGGGACTGATGACCTTAGCAGTTAAGTCCCATAAGATTTCACACACATTCAATTTTTTTTTTTTTTTTTTTTTTTTGCTACTGTCAAGGTTGCCATTCACCCTGACCAAGCTTATATCGAAGGCTGCAGTAATATATACATGGCGCTAAGCTCTTCGAGGGATATGGTGACGCTCATGTCAGTGTGTCGTTTGGAAGGGGCCCTCGTGGCAGTTGATCTGCACTAAGTGTTTGACCGGACTGAGCACGGTTTCTTCCCAGTTGTTTTATATAAGATGGGTGCGTCGCTACCGCCTGCTTCTGTGATTCTCCATTTCATCCACGCCACTCCTTCCACTGTCCTGGTCAATGGCCACTGCTAGACACCATTCACTGTTGAGCGCTCAGTGCGACAAGGCTGCTCTCCACTCTGAGTATTTTAAATGTTGTTCCTACATGGATGATGTAGTTTCCTGGGCGAAGATATATGTACGGCGATCGCGTGGCTTCACGGCTTAGGCGAGGTGGCCGGCAGTCATATCAACCTGCGGAAATTGCACTTCATGGGTATGGGCAGAGTGCTGACTACCAATACGACAATGCCCGTTACCGAGAACCCAGCGATAAACGGTTTGGAAGTGATCTTCTGTGGGAACGTGCAGCGTACAGCAGTAGCTACCCATCAATGACTACTTAATATGATCCGCACGCAAATTCGTCTCCATACCTTTCGAGCGCTCATCTTGATCATGTGAGTAATTTTGTAAGCGTCTATCTTGGCTCTGAGCACTATGGGACTCAACTTCTGAGGTCATCAGTCTCCTAGAACTACTTAAACCTAAGAACATCACACACACTCATGCCCGAGGCAGGATTCGAACCTGCGACCGTAGCGGTCGCGCGGTTCCAGACTGTAGCGCCTATAAGCGCTCGGCCACCCAGGCCGGCAGCGTGTATCTTACTCCGAAACTTAATCATTACACACACGTTCTCCCACTGCCCGTTGCACTGCCAAGTTTGAGGTGTCCTTTGGTCATTTCGTCGGCGATGGTAGGGTGTTCAAGACCCGTTAGGAAACACTGACGTTGTTCACACATGCAAGTGGCGTTGGAACGACAAAAGTTCAAAATAGGGCGCGTGCTCTCTTTCTGCTTCGATGCATCACCCACGTCCTTCGGACAAGGACACACTCACTAGCACACTGACTGAGGAGGTGGTGCCTCGGTCTCTCTGGCCGCTGATTCCTGTTGGACAAATCGCGCCTCCACTGTGATGCTTTCACACGTACCTGGTCGGCATGAGTTGGACGTCCTGCAGGCCACACGGGCTGCTAAAACCAAGGACGTCTACCGCTACCTTCAATGTACACTACTGGCTAATGTGACTGAACGCCGACAGCGGTTGGGTGGAAGCGGCTGTGGAGTAACATACACTGGCCTTTCCTTCCCATCGCAGTGATGGCCCTCTTCCCTTTCTTTGTCCGTTTCCTCCTCCCCATATATCCGTTCACCCCAACCTCCCCCTCTCTCTGCCTATCTGTTCCTCCTTCTGTCCTGTCTCTGTCCATGTTTTCCTCTTTCCTTTCTTATCTGTCTGATCCTTCCCCTCTCTTTGTCCAATTTCCCCCTCCCTCCGTCTCCCAATCTTCTCCTCCCCATATCTGTGTCCATCTTCTCTTTCCCACTCGCTTACTGTCAATCTTCTCCTCTCCTCTTCTCTCTCCACAATAGGATTCTGCTGCTTCTTACTCCCCCCTTGCAGGTCATAACCAGTATGTGTACCATGGTTTTCCCTTGTATGCACTTTTCATCTCGATAAGCTCTGCAGTTTCAATTTCACGCGAATTAATGTTTATGACGTCATATGTCCTGAACTATGTGTCTTTTTTTTTTTTTGGTCATCAGTCTACTGACTGGTTTGATGAGGCCACCCACGAATTCCTTTCCTGTGCTAACCTCTTCATCTCAGAGTAGCACTTGCAACCTACGTCCTCAATTATTTGCTTGACGTATTCCAATCTCTGTCTTCCTCTACAGTTTTTGTCCTCTACAGCTCCCTCTAGTACCATGGAAGTCATTCCCACATGTCTCAGCAGATGTCCTATCATCCTGTCCCTTCTCCTTATCAGTGTTTTCCACATATTCCTTTCTTCTTAGATTCTGTGTAGAACCTCCTCATTCCTTACCTTATCAGTCCACATAATTTTCAACATTCGGCTATAGCACCACATCTCAAATGCTTCGATTCTCTTCTGTTCCGGTTTTCCCACAGTCCATGTTCCACTACCATACAATGCTGTACTCCAGACGTACATCCTCAGAAATTTCTTCCTCAAATTAAGGCCGGTATTTGATATTAGTAGACTTCTCTTGGCCAGAAATGCCTTTTTTGCTATAGCGAGTCTGCTTTTGATGTCCTCCTTGCTCCGTCCGTCATTGGCTATTTTACTGCCTAGGTAGCAGAATTCCTTAACTTCATTGACTTCGTGACCATCAATCCTGATGTTAAGTTTCTTGCTGTTCTCATTTCTACTACTTCTCATTACCTTCGCCTTTCTCCGATTTACTCTCAAACCGTACTGTGTACTCATTAGACTGTTCATTCCGCTCAGCAGATCATTTAATTCTTCTTCACTTTCACTCAGGATAGCAATGTCATCAGCGAATCGTATCATTGATATCCTTTCAACTTGTATTTTAATTCCACTCCTGAACCTTTCTTTTATTTCCATCATTGCTTCCTCGATGTACAGATTGAAGAGTAGGGGCGAAAGGCTACAACCTTGTCTTACACCCTTCTTAATACGAGCACTTCGTTCTTGATCGTCCACTTTTATTATTCCCTCTTGGTTGTAGTACATATTGTATATCACCCGTCTCTCCCTATAGCTTACCCCTACTTTTTTTCAGAATCTCGAACAGCTTGGACCATTTTATATTGTCGAACGCTTTTTCCAGGTCGACAAATCCTATGAAAGTGTCTTGATTTTTCTTTAGCCTTGCTTCCATTATTATCGTAACGTCAGAATTGCCTCTCTCGTCCCTTTACTTTTCCTAAAGCCAAACTGATCGTCACGTAGCGCATTCTCAATTTTTTTTCTATTCTTCTGTATATTATACTTGTAAGCAGCTATGTGTCATACAAAGCTATAATTTTGTAGATACTTTCCGCGGCATATGGGAATACTGCGTGCCAAATGAGTTTGGAGAATAGAGTTTGTAGAACGGAAGTAACAAATTTAAACGTCAGGCACAATGTTACACTTTCTCATGCATCTGAGTGTTTATGGCGTCATATCTCCTGAAGTACCACGATATACTATTGTAGGCACAATTCACAGCATATGTGGACAGCGTCTGCGAAATTTATTGCGAATAAAAATAGTAGCACAGATGTAATACATTTAAACGTCACGCATCATGCTGCGTATCTCCAAGCATCTCATTGTTTTCACACACACACATACACACACACACACACACACACACACACACACACACACACACAGATGAGCCAAAACATTATGACAACACGCCTAACAGCTTGTTTGAGCGTCTTTGGAACGAAAAGTTCAAATGTGAGTGAATTCCTAAGGGACTATACCGCTGAGGTCACCGGTCCCTAGACTTACACACTACTTAAACTAACATAAGATACCTGATGCTAAGAACAACAGACAGTCCGAGGGAAGACTCGAACCTCCGGCGGGAGGGGCCGCGCAGTCCGTTTCATGGCGCCTTAAACCGCGTGGTCCTCCACGCGGCGTTGACGAAATACATAACTGATTCCGTGCATCAGGGATCCGACAGTTTGCTGGTAGGTTTTTGGAGGTATTTGGCGTTAGATGTCTACTCACATGTCATGTAATTCGCTTAAGTAATGGGCTGCTGATGTGAGTACACGGAGATGGCGCGCGATAGCGACCCAGATGAATTCCATATTATTTACATCAGGCGAATTTGGTAACCGATACATCACGGCGAGTTCACAGTAATGCTTCTTAAATCACTTTAGCACTGTTCTGGCTCGGAGAGAAACGTACAGTTATGCTACTGATAGATGAATCGCTTTCGGGGAAGACGTCAAGCATCAAGGGATGCAGGTGTTTCGAAGCTGTCAGCGTGTCTTCGATTACTACCACAGGTCCCATGTGAGCGCAGGAGAATGTCTCCTACAGCATAATACTGTTCCCACCTGTCAGCGTCCGTGGCGCGCTACACGTTTCAAACGGCCGTTCACTTCGATGACAGCGCTTTTGGAGACGACCTTAGGCAAAAATGTGATTTATCTGTAGAGACGACAGGTTTACATTGATTTGCGGTTGAACCTCGATTGTCCCCTGCCCACAGAAATCGTAATTGACGATATTGTTGGGTTAACACGTGAACATGGTTTTCTGCGGAGCTTCATGCTCAGCAATGTACGATGAACGGTGTGCTCCGAAACACTTGTGAGTGCACCGGCATTGTGCTCTTTCGGCAGAGATGGTACAGATCACCATCTATCCTACTTTATAGAGTAGTCAAATCTCCGAATCCCACGTTCTGAGAAGAGTAGTGGAAGTCCAAGCATTTATCGCCTAGTGGTAGCTCTAATGCCCTTCTACCTCTTTCCGTAGAAGATCATGGCGATCATCTACAGACTGATCTGTAGCAGGTGAGCATTCGAGCAGCTTCACCGTTTTAGAGATACTCGTTCACAGGCTCAGCGTAATAATAATCTACCCTTTGTCAATGTCCCTTATTCAACGGAGCTCCCAATTTGCAGCCCATATCTTCCATACGAATGGAAAAACTGGTAGAAGCGGACCTCGGGGAAGATCAGTTTGGATTCCGTAGAAATGTTGGAACACGTGAGGCAATACTAACCTTACGACTTATCTTAGAAGAAAGATTAAGAAAAGGCAAACCTACCTTTCTAGCATTTGTAGACTTAGAGAAAGCTTTTGACAACGTTAACTGGAATACTCTCTTTCAAATTCTGAAGGTGGCAGGGGTAAAATACAGGGAGCGAAAGGCTATTTACAATTTGTACAGAAACCAGATGGCAGTTATAAGAGTCGAGGGGTATGAAAGGGAAGCAGTGGTTGGGAAAGGAGTGAGACAGCGTTGTAGCCTCTCCCCGATGTTATTCATTCTGTATATTGAGCAAGCAGTAAAAGAAACAAAAGAAAAATTCGGAGTAGGTTCAAATGGCTCTGAGCACAATGGGACTCAACTGCTGAGGTCATTATTCCCCCAGAACTTAGAACTAGTTAAACCTAACTAACCTAAGGACATCACAAACATCCATGCCCGAAGCAGGATTGGAACCTGCGACCGTAGCGGTCTTGCGGTTCCAGACTGCAGCGCCTTTAACCGCACGGCCACTTCGGCCGGCTCGGAGTAGGTATTAAAATCCATGGAGAAGAAATAAAAACTTTGAGGTTTGCCGATGACATTGTAATTCTGTCAGAGACAGCAAAGGACTTGGAAGAGCAGTTGAACGGAATGGACAGTGTCTTGAAAGGAGGATATAAGATGAACATCAACAAAAGCAAAACGAGGATAATGGAATGCAGTCAAATTAAATCGGGTGATGCTGAGGAAATTGGATTAGGAAATGAGACACAAAGTAGTAAAGGAGTTTTGCTATTTAGGGAGTAAAATAACTGATGATGGTCGAAGTAGAGAGGATATAAAATGTAGACTGGCAATGGCAAGGAAAGCGTTTCTGAAGAAGAGAAATTTGTTAACATTGAGTATAGATTTAAGTGTCAGGAAGTCGTTTCTGATTGTATTTGTATGGAGTGTAGCCATGTATGGAAGTGAAACATGGACGATAACCAGTTTGGACAAGAAGAGTATAGAAGCTTTCGAAATGTGGTGCTACAGAAGAATGCTGAAGATAAGGTGGGTAGATCACGTAACTAATGAGGAGGTATTGAATAGGATTAGGGAGAAGAGAAATTTGTGGCACAACTTGACTAGAAGAAGGGATCGGTTGGTAGGACATGTTTTGAGGCATCAAGGGATCACAAATTTAGCATTGGAGGGTAGCGTGGAAGGTAAAAATCGTAGAGGGAGACCAAGAGATGAATACACTAAGCAGATTCAGAAGGATGTAGGTTGCAGTAGGTACTGGCAGATGAAGATGCTTGCACAGGATAGAGTAGCATGGAGAGTTGCATCAAACCAGTCTCAGGACTGAAGACCACAACAACAACAACATCTTCGCTGCGGTGATCCCCCCTCCCCTTCCGTGTCTACTCCGCTAACGTGTCACGTTCCCGCAACGCCAGCATGCAGTATCTAACATCGCGGTGGGCAGTGGTCATAAGGTTTCGGCTTATCAGAGCGAGACAGATGGAGAAGAAGAGAGACAAAGAGAGAGAGAGAGAGAGAGAGAGACAGATAGAGGGTTTGTAGCGTTACTCATCGTCAACTACTAGAAATCTGACATAGTCGCCCATACGTTTCTGTTATCTACCTCTGCATCTACACCAGTACACTGCAAACACAATGAAGTACATTGCAGAGGGTATATCACATTGTATCACGTCTCAGGTTTCCTTTCGGTATGGAGCGCGGGAAGAATGACTGCTTAAAGGCGTTTGTGCTCTCTACAATTAGTCTAATCGTGTCACTGCAGTAGCTACGGGAGTGATATGTATGGGTCTGTGTTACACAGGGTGTAAACGGTAGATCGCACCACAACGGTGTCAGGGGACTGGAGATGGAAAAGTTGATATAGGACACCTGTAGTTTATCAGGGCTCTATACAATTTCATATTACCCAACAGAGGCCGCCCAGGCTACAGTGTACATGTTGCGTCCGATTTTTAATTTCCTCACGCCCTCTTATGCCACCTACCTACTCGCGCTCTTACAAACGATAAAGCTGACGTTTGTGCAAATTTTACCTCACAATTTTGTGAACCTAGCAGCTTGAAAGTAACAATTAAATCGCGTTGCTTCTCTGGCCTTCTAGCACGGGACGATTGTGTTTGTACAGGCTAAGCCAAGGACGAACTAAAAACGTAATTAGAGTTTGCATAACGTGTTCAAAGGTCTTTCCTTTTCTTTAGGCTCCCAGGGAAGGTTAACTTACTAACGGTAACGAAAACAGTGGCATAAGAGAGCGAGGGTATATTCAAACTCTCGTGGAACAAGTCTGCGCTGTAGCTCAGGGGACTTATCTGGGATAATCTGAGGGAGTTTCCCTCCTTGATAGACCATATGTGTCTTATTTCAAATGTTTCGTCTAGAGAATTCCTGGGAAACGTTTCCAACAGTTATCATATACACCCTGTGTATGCTCTGAATCACCTAAAACGTGAATCGCAAATATAGCGGAAATGAAAATGCTATTGATGTACGGTTTTCATAGAATGTATTGGCAGTCAGGAGCTCATGCTGTTAGTCAATAATAACACTTAGCTAGTATACGTCTTGTTCATACATAGATTTTTAAATGTAACGATGCCCATATACACTACGTGATCAAAAGTATCCGGACACCTGGCTACAAATGACTTACAAGTTCGTGGCGCCCTCCGCCGATAATGCTGGCATTCAGTAAGGTGTTGGCCCACCCTTAGCCTTGATGACAGCGTCCACTCTGGCAGGCATACGTTCAATTAGGTGCTGCAAGGTTTCTTGGGGAATGGCAGCCCATTCTTCTCGGTGTGCTGCACTGAGGAGAGGTATCCATGTCGGTCGGTGGGGCCCGGTACGAAGTCGGCGCTCCAAAACATCCCGAAAGTGTTCTGTAGATTCAGGTCAGGACTCTGTGCAGGCCAGTCCACTAGAGGGATGTTATTGTCGTGTAACCATTCCGCCAAAGGCCGTGCATTATGAACACGTGCTCGATCGTGTTGAAAGATGCAATTGCCATCCCCGAATTACTCTTCAATAGCGGGAAGCAAGAAGGTGTTTTAAACATCAATATAGGACTGTGCTGTGGTAGTGTTACGCAAAATAAAAAGGGGTGCAAGACCCTTCATGAAAAACAAGACCATACCATAACATCACCGCCTCCAAATTTTACTGTTGGCACTACACCCGCTGGAAGCTGACGTTCACCAGGCATTCGCTATATCCAGAACCTGGCACTGGATCGTCACAT
The DNA here is from genome assembly GCF_021461395.2 of Schistocerca americana. Lineage (NCBI taxonomy): Eukaryota > Metazoa > Arthropoda > Insecta > Orthoptera > Acrididae > Schistocerca > Schistocerca americana. The sequence continues at coordinate 219,324,502 of NC_060119.1, forward strand.
TGTGTACCGTGATTCGTTAATTCACACAACGTTTTTCCTCTGGTCAATCGTCCAATGTTTACGCTCCTTACACCAAGCGAGGCGTCGTTTGGCATTTACCGGCGCGATATGTGGCTTATGAACAGCCGCTCGACCATGAAATCCAAGTTTTCTCACCTCCCGCCTAACTGTCATAGTACTTGCAGTGGATCCTGATGCAGTTTGGAAGCCGGCCGAAGTGGCCGTGCGGTTAAAGGCGCTGCAGTCTGGAACCGCAAGACCGCTACGGTCGCAGGTTCGAATCCTGCCTCGGGCATGGATGTTTGTGATGTCCTTAGGTTAGTTAGGTTTAACTAGTTCTAAGTTCTAGGGGACTAATGACCTCAGCAGTTGAGTCCCATAGTGCTCAGAGCCAGCCAGCCAGTTTGGAATTCCTGTGTGATAGTCTGGATAGATGTCTGCCTAATACACATTACGACCCTTTTCAACAGTCGGCGATCTCTGTCAGTCAACAGACGAGATCGGCCTGTACGCTTTTGTGCTTTACGTGTCCCTCCACGTTTCCACTCCACTATCGCTTCGGAAACAGTGGACCTAGGGATGTTTAGTAGTGTTAAAATCACGCGTGCAGATGTATGAGAAACGTGACACCCAATCGCCTGACCACGTTCGAAGTCCGTGAGTTGCGCGGAACGCCCCCTTCTGCTTTCTCAAGATGACTAATGATCGCTGATACTGACTAGCTGGCAGTAGGTGGCAGCACAATGCACCTAATTTGAAAAACGTATGTTTTTGGGGGTGTCCAGATACTTTTGATCACATAGTGCACATTAACAAACTGAAAGTGGGGTAGATTAGAATGTCAGTGGCGTCTGTTGCAGGATTCTAGTGCGAGTCGTTTAAGAGATACCGTATTTTTAAAAGTTTCCACACCCAACACGTGTTTGCCCCATTCTACGTCCGTATCTGCTAGGTACGATGTTGTCATATTTGCTTAGTGCATTGCGGCGGCTTGCTAGTCGATTAGTGTTGACATTCCAAGCAGCACATCGTGAGTGGACAATGGGATTTACCAATGCATAAAACTTCGACATGCTTATAGTGTATGGAGAGTGTAGGAAGAACGCAGTTTGTTCTTGTAAGGTGTACGCACCAAGATACCAACCTCCTCGGCTATTACTTATACACCTCCACAGCCAGCTCCATGAGAGTGGTAGTGTAACAATTGGACAACGAAACAGAAGGAAACAAGTGACGACAGAAACGGGGAAATTAATATTCTTGCTGATGTTGCAGTTAATCCTCAAGTTAGCTCTCGCGCAAACGTGGGAGTAAGTGGCGTGAGTCAGGCAAGTATCCTACGTATTCTCCATCGTCATAGCTTCCATCCCTATCACACCTCTCTCTATAAACAGGTGCACTGAAACGATCATGAGAATCGTGTTAACTTCTGTACATGGACGTTAAGACAGGATATTTCAGATGCGTCATTTACGTTGTTCAGTGAAGAAGCGACAGTTAGAAACTGCTGTAACATGCACAATTGGTCTCTTGACAATCGCCGGCCGGAGTGGCCGCGCGGTTCTAGGCGCTTCAGTCGGGAACAGAGTAACCGCTACGGTCGCAGGTTCGAATCCTGCCTCGGGCATGGATGTGTGTGATGTCCTTAGGTTAGTTAGGTTAAAGTACTTCTAAGTTATATGGGAGTGATGACTTCAGATGTTAAGTCCCACAGTGCTCAGAGCCATTTGAATCATTTTTTGTTGTTGTTGACAATCACCGTTGGCTTCGTCAGGTGGAACGTCAGCGTCCACGGAACGTGAACCATCAGCTCATAGGTCCGTGTTTCACATACGGAACACAACGTGCGCAAGTATCGCAGCCTCCTAACAGACCATCTTCCACGGATGCTAGAAGAGCAGACTAGGAGGAGCCGTTGGTACCAACATGATGGCTGTCTACCCCATAGTGCACGGACTACCACAGCATGGCTTCACGAATTGTTTCCAAATCGCTGGATTGGACGCAGTGTATCTATACCTTGGCCGACTCGTTCTCCGGACTTGCAGCCTGTAGACGTTTCTCTGTGTGAATAACTGAAGGACCCTGTCTACAAGGACAAACCAACTACACCCGACGATATTCAACGTCATATAAGTGCAGCCTGCTCGGACATGGCCATTGGAATGCTAGAACGTGTGCAACAGTCTTCCATACCAGGCTGGAAGCGTGTGTTGCCTCCGACGGTGGTCATTTTAAACACAACTTGAGATGCACAGTTGTCTCGTTTCTGGCCAGAATCGACATAACTAGTGTATGAAGTTGTGATGTTCTTTAGTGTGTGCGACCAAAGGTATCGTACAAATGTAGGTAATAATTTTTAACATATTGCAGCCTTGTCAGCAAGTGTGATACATTAATATGTCAAAAATCCGCCTCAGTTGCAAAATGTTACTGGTCTTTACCCAGGTTTCAGCTAGAGTAATCTAGCCTTCTTCAGAAGCATAAAATAAACGAATACATGCCAGAATAAGGCACGGTCAAACATAAAAAGCCAAAGTACCGTGGTACCATGTCAAGCTACGTTACTTAGCTGAGGAACAGCCACAGCCCACTTCGTGGAAAGCGGTCGGTTAGCCGCGGACGCTACCTTGGAACGAGTTATTTCTTTACAAATGAGGTAATGTGTCAAATATTTACTATTAATCGTGTAAAATGTTTATAGTCGAAGACACAAAATCCTAATTATGTTGGTTTCATTATTTTCGTCTTAGTCGCCCATGTTGTTGTTGTTGTTGTTGTCTTCAGTCCTGAGACTGGTTTGATGCAGCTCTCCATGCTACTCAATCCTGTGCAAGCTTCTTCATCTCCCACTTCTTACTGCAACCTACATCCTTCTGAATCTGCTTAGTGTATTCATCTCTTGGGCTCCCTCTGCGAATTTTACCCTCCACGCTGCCCTCCAATGTTAAATTGGTGATCCCTTGATGCCTCAGAACATGTCCTACCAACCGATCCCTTCTTCTTGTCAAGTTGTGCCACAAAATCCTCTTCTCCCCAATTCTATTCAATACCTCCTCATTAGTTATGTAATCTACCCATCTAATCTTCAGCATTCTTCTGTAGCACCACATTTCGAAAGCTTCTATTCTCTTCTTGTCCAAACAGTTTATCGTCCATGTTTCACTTCCATACATGGCTACACTCGATACAAATACTTTCAGAAACGACTTCCTGACACTTAAATCTATACTCGATGTTAGCAAATTTCTCTTCTTCAGAAACGCTTTCCTTGCCATTGCCAGTCTACATTTTATATCCTCTATCCTTCGACCATCATCAGTTATTTATCTCCCCAAATAGCAAAACTCCTTTACTACTTTAAGTGTCTCACTTCCTAATCTAATTCCTTCAGCATCACTCGACTTAATTCGACTACATTCCATTATCCTCGTTTTACTTTTGTTGATATTCATATTATATCCTCCTTTCAAGACACTGTCCATTCCGTTCAACTGCTCTTCCAAGTCCTTTGCTGTCCCTGACAGAATTACAATGTCATCGGCGAAAAAATGGTTCAAATGGCTCTGAGCACTATGGGACTTAACATCTGTGCTCATCAGTCCCCTAGAACTTAGAACTACTTAAACCTAACTAACCTAAGGACATCACACACATTCATGCCGGAGGCAGAATTCGAACCTGCGACCGTAGCGGTCACGCGGTGCTAGACCGAAGCGCCTAGAACCGCACGGCCACACCGGCCGGCTCATCGGCGAACCTCAAAGTTTTTATTTCTTCTCCATGGATTTTGATACCTACTCCGAATTTTTCTTTTGTTAGCTTTACTGCTTGCTCAATATACAGATTGAATAACATTGGAGAGGGGCTACAACCCTGTCTCACTCCTTTCTCAACCACTGCTTCCCTTTCATGTCCCTCGACTCTCATAACTGCCATCTGGTTTCTGTACAAATTGTAAATAGACTTTTGCTCCCTGTATTTTACCTCTGCCACCTTCAGAATTTGATAGAGAGTATTCCAGTCAACATTGTCAAAAGCTTTCTCTAAGTCTACAAATGCTAGAAACGTAGGTTTGTCTTTCCCTAATCTTTCTTCTAAGATAAGTCGTAGAGTCAGTATTGCCTCACGTGTTCCAATATTTCTACGGAATCCAAACTGATCTTCCCCGAGGTCGGCTTCTACCAGTTTTTCCATTCGTCTATAAAGAATTTGCGTTAGTATTTTGCAGCTGTGACTTATTAAACTGATTGTTAGACTAGTGAAAAGGTTTAGAAAACGTCTGAAATTATGTTTGAACTTCGTTGCAAGTCGCTGAGTGCTCTCATCCGCAAATACTGGGATAATAAAGTCGGGTTAATTTGCACGCTGTGAGCTATGCTGTCGCAAACACACGCGCAGTTTCTGACTTTAATACTTGTGTTTGTTCTTGTTTTTCGTATCAACAAGCTTTTAGGAGATCTTAACAGTCGATGTTGCTCTATGAGGGGCAGTCAAATGAAAGCCGAAATCTCGCCTCAAAGGAGCCACAACCACCACAAGCGTTAAAACATTTGTTGAACGTGTAGATTATGACAGCTTTTGAAATTTTTAAATTCGATCAATAGCTATACGAAGCACTGAAGATCCAAATTTGTCGCCCGTGAAAGCTATTGCACAGGTAACAAGCAACGGCAATTGTGCACAGCCTTAGGCGTTTAGTAGTACACGTTATGGCAGAGAAATTATAGTTACTCATTGTGGAGGCAGTATTTGTCTGATGGACACTGAGTGCTTTAACAGTGCAATGTAAGAATTTAAAATGAGTGCAGTGGCCGTGAAAGTCATTTCTACAGCACCTTTCGGAAGGACGGCGCGGTTGTTTGATGTTTCCTGCTCGAGGGTGATGCATTGAGTATGCGGCTTGCGTGCGAAGTGACGCAGATAACACGTGCGGTCTAAGACACGCTACAGGCTCTTGTCCAAGGCGACTAAATAACGATCCCCCGTCGCTGGAACCCTCTGACGTAGGATATACGCGTACATATACATACAAAGCCTCGCCAGGCAGCGCTGCCACCTGTTTTGCGCTAGGCTGTGATACCAGCTACGCGCGAAATGTACCTTATTCGCTGGACCTCATAATTCCGATTTGATAAAAGTCAGAGACTACGGGTTTGGACTGGTTTGTGTGCAGTATCTGTGCCTACTTTAGCAGTCAAACAACACAGTCTGCAGAAGTATTGTCGTATCAGATGATTGATCCTAATGCTTCATTTCGGAAACTTACTTTCTCTTCCCTTGATCGCCCAGGTATGTTGAAGCAAACTCCATGGATGGTCTGTGAAGGTCTTAGATGGCAGGGGAGACACTGATATAATTTGGAGTCACACTGTTTCTTCGTGTATTTATGAAGTTGGTATTTAAAACAAAATACTGTACTAGTCAGCACACAACTTTTAATCTGAACAAAGGCCTCTTCGGGCCAAAGGATAGACTCGATTTTTAAAATGTTCTATAACATAAGAGGAGACACTCTCAAATTTCTCACTGCATTTAACCTTGTTGATTCAGGGTGTGTAACAAATCCACATCATAATAAAAAATCGTTACTATGGTCTGCAGACGATATACTCGTATGTGATACAGGAAGAATAGTACGAAGAGTGACATTTTAATCACATTACCTCTTAGTGTCTCCATAATATGGGAAACGAGGAACTAGCCCTTTCGATACACTAGAAAAAATAAACTCTCGGTCATCTTCCGATGATAAAAAATAGTTTTATCTACTCCTGACACAGTTTCAGATGGTAACAGCGACTACTCTTGTTCAAGAATTGCAACAGGAGGGGGTATGTTTGGAAAACACACGAAGGCAATGGAATATTCCAAATGGGTTACATCATGGTCAGACAGAGGTTCCGAAATCGGATATTGGATTGTAAGGCGTACTCAAGTGAAGATATAGATTCAGCTCCATTTAATAATGATGAACAGTAGATTGAAGTTTAAGAGAATCACCCAGAAAAATCAATGTGGAAGAAAGTGGGATGCTGAAGTACTGGGAAATTATGAGACGTGAAGACGTGTTTGAAATTCGCTAAAGAAGTGGATATTGCGATGAGGAATACCAGAGTAGGCAGTTAAGTTGAAGAGGAGTGGACATCTATGAAAAGGGCAATCACCGATGTTGGACGGACAAACATAGGTACAAAGAAGATAAGCGCGAAGAAACCATGGGTAACAGAAGAAATACTTCAACTGCTTCACGAAAGAAGGAAGTACACAAATATTCAGAGAAAGACAGGAATACAGCAATGTAAATTCCTTAGGAAGTTCAGGGCAGTCAAGACGAAATTGCAGCAAAGATGTGAAGAAATCAAAAAAGAAATTATCGTCGGAATGACTTCACATGACCTGGGAAACCACATCGGAACAGCAGTGAATACAGTGACGCCAGACATATTCGAAAAAGTATGGGTCTAGCCTGAGTATCACCTGTGCGGTGAAGACACGTTGAACATATACTGAGAGCCAAAGAAATTGGTACACCTGCCTAATACAGTGCAGGGCCCCCGAGAACACGTAGAAGTGCCACAACACGACGTGGCATGGACTAAACTAATGTCTGAAGTAGTGCTGGAGGGAACTGACAATATGAATCACGCAGGGATGTCAGTAAATCTGTAAGCGTACGAAGGTATGGGCATCTCTTCTGAACAGCACGTTGCAAGGCATCCCAAATATGCTCAATAATGTTCATGTCTGGGGAGTTTGGAGGACAGTGAAAGTGTTTAAACTCAGAAGAATGTACCTGAAGCCACTCTGTAGCAATTCTGGACGTGTGGGGAATCGCATTGTTCTGCTGGAATTACCGAAGTCCGTCGGAGTGCACAACGGACATGAATTGATGCAGGTGATCAGACAGGATGCTTACGCACGTGTCACCTGTCAGAGTCGTATCTAGACGTAGCAGGGGCCCCATATCACTCCAACTGCACGCGCCCCGCACCATTACAGAGCCTCCACCCGCTTGAACAGTCCCCTGCTGACATGCAGGGTCCATGGATTATGAGGTTGTCTCCATACCCGTACACGTCCATCCGCTCGATATACTTTGAAACGACATTCGTCCGACCAGGCAAAATGTTTCCAGTTATCAACACTCCACTGGCGGTGTTGACGGGCCCAGGCGAGGCGTAAACCGTTTATCGTGCAGCCGTCAAGGGCACACGAGAGAGCCTTCGGCTCCGAAAGCCCATATCGATGACGGTTCGTTGAAGATGAGACTTGTTGGTGTCCCAGTATTGAAATCTGCAGCAATTTGCGGAAATTTGCACTTCTGTCAAGTTGAACGACTCTCTTCAGTCGTCGTTGGTCCCGTTCTTACAGGATCTTCTTCCAGCCGCAGCGATGTCGGAGATTTGATGTTATACCGGATTCCTGATGTTTACGGTACACTCGTGAAATGGTCGTACGGGAAAATCCTCACTTCATCGCTACCTTCGAGATGCTGTGTCCCATCGCTCGTGCGCCGACTATAACATCACGTTCAAACTCGCTTAAATCTTGATAACTTACCATTGTAACAGCAGTAACAGCTGCATCAGGCACTTGTATTATATAGGCGTTGCCGACCACAGTGCCGTATTATGTCTGTTTACATATCTCTGTTATCGAATACGCGTGTCTATACCAGTTTCTTTGGCACTTCAGTGTATCTGAAAGATCAATTAAAACTTCCATCCTATGCGTAATTGCAAAAAGAGCCCCACTATTGCATGTGAATGCATGTAAAAGATAAAAGATTGCGAGATCGACTGTTTCCTTTGGGAACTTTGTAATACTATGCATTAGATAAAATTTACCTCAACTTTTTGTCTTCATTCAAGTATAATATTTAGTCTTGTGGAATTGGATAAACCTTTTGGGAACGGGCGGTATTTCTTCTTGCGACCTTATTGTGCCTATGGGGGACTAACTCTGGCCATTCACTCATGAACTGTTTTGACATGACGGAGCCTTGGAGACGCTGAAGAATCATAGCACATACCTCTATCGCGACATCGAAGGACCTGAGATGCTGTTGCACAGGAGCGACTGTTTACTGAGTTTACTTGCAGTCCTTATGAGATGGTGCGAAGAAGAAGTGTTGCTGAAGTTCTCGTAGGTAACACATCTCACCAGTCCTGCAGCAATCAGAAGAATAAAGAAATGTCATGTTACAGGAGAGAGTAAGCGGATGCCTGTTGGTAATGGTCAGCTGACATGGTGACTACATTACCTCATTCATGATCACCGCCATTGTGACAGCGTATGGCATGGTTCAAATGGCTCTGAGCACTATGGGACTTAACTTCTGAGGTCATCAGTCCCCTAGAACTTAGAACTACTTAAACCTAACTAACCTAAGGACATCACACACATCCATGCCCGAGACAGGATTCGAACCTGCGACCGTAGCGGTCGCGCGGTTCCAGACTGTAGCCCCTAAAACCGCTCGGCCACTCCGGCCGGCTGGTATGGCGTGTTTCACCATTCCTAATCCCGCGTTTCCAGTTATGTACTGTCCAGTGCTGTTGCTGTTTACACTATCCAGGTGAGGCCTAGCACTAACGTCACTGACCAACCCATTTCCGTGTTAGTGCTTCTCTGCTCAAAACACAATACTCCCCACCTCATTCTCTACTGATGAGTCCACAGCTTGAGACGTCTAATGATCAATTCCGCATTACATAACAGTGTTTGATGATTTTGATCAGTTAGTACATGTTACAGGGAAATTGTAACAAGTTGCCTCCCATATAACAAATAGATCAAAGTTCTGAAAAAGCTGCAAAGAAAAATTGTCTTCCGTGCTAAAGGAAAACTGTCATGTATAGCTCTCTCCGTGCATTTGATATTCACTTATGATAAAGCTCTCCAAAGGGAGTATATCGTCTTTATGTACTTAGGTTTAAGTAGTTCTAAGTTCTAGGAGACTGATGACCGCAGATGTTAAGTTCCATAGTGCTCAGAGCCATTTAAACCATTTCTTTTTTTTTTTTTTTTACTCATTGTGTGGTGTTGTTTATCTGTATCCACAAGTTCGTCCTATGCACGCTATCCCGACCACTGAATAGAGCTGCGTGCTTGAACATGTAGGGACACAGAACATACTAGAACTGCTAGGACATATTACACCTCCAGCAGTCTCAAGCACCACCTGGCTATGCACGATGGGACCGCAGCACACTGCACTTTTGATCACGCCAGTGTTTCGACAACGCCTACCCCACACAGCAGACCCCGATTCGAGGTCTAGTGAACTAGCTTACCCAGTATGCTTTACGTTAATGGGTATAAATAGAAATTATGGTGAAGATAACTCTGGTTGGTCACATCAGTGACCTGGAACAGTATATCTGCGCTTGTGTAACTGTTCGATAGAATCCAATTACTAATTGATGGCTTCGGTAGTCGATGATAAAACGCTGGAAGTCGAGTATAGGAGCTCATATCTTGCAATTTGAGCATCTCCTGACTATACGTCCTGAGTGCTGTAGCAATGTAGAACGTAGCACCCACGAATGTATTTGGTTATTTTGATCTCTGAATCAATCCTGACGTCTTTTTTTATAAAAATGTATAGAAAAATCGTTTATTAACGTAATCTCTAGTTGGAAGGGTGGTAAACAACAGTCTGGTCGCAAACATATGATTGCTACAGAACAACGCACAAGATCTAAAGAGCACAACTAGGAATCTAAAGGGTTTTATTTATTTTATCTATTCGTCACATGTGGAATATTGCGTTGGGAAAGAGTTCACCACCATCATTTATGGGTACGCTGTATACACTGACAGCAGAAACGTAAGGTACTGGAATGTCGCCTGTTCATACACAAACACCAAGAGTTCATTGATGTGTGGGGTAACCTGAGGTCGAGAGAGCGGAATTACTGTACGCACGTTGCACTCAGCGGCCTTGTTAGTGCTGGCCAGAGGTCAGGGGTGATCTGCTTTGAATGGCCACATTTCTCAGGGCTAGTGTCTGCGGAAGAGTGTGGAGCTTGTGCAAGTCCGTCCTCAGAAACGTACCCAAAAAGGGAGAAATGTTCTAAGACATCCATTTTTTAAGGTAACTGAGTGTGATGAAGTGTCATGCCTAATCAAGAAGGTATGTAGGTACATAAAATGTAAGTGTATTTAAATAAGGTATGAAAAATACACTCACGCTCATAAATTAAGGATAACTGCAGAATGTGGTGCCACACACAAAACTGGCGCTAATAACAAAGGCACATAGGGAACACACACGACACAGTTCTGTAAGTCCACGGTATTGATAAGTTGAGAAAACCGTCCCGAAACATATGTGCTACAAAACGTCACTGTTTCCTGCGCATGTACCCCGACATCAGTATGGGATATGATCACCATGCAAACGTACACAGGCCCCACAACGGGTTGGCATTCTCTGGATCAGATGGTCGAGCAGCTGCTGCGGTATAGTCTCCCATTCTTGCACCAGTGCCTGTCGGATCTCCTGAAGTGCCGTAGGGTTTGAAGACGTGCAGCGATACGTCGACCGAGACCATCCCAAACGTGCTAGATGGGTTTTAGGTCTGGAGAACAGGCAGGCCACTCCATTCGCCTCATATCTTTCTGTTTCAAGGTACTCCTCCACGATGGCAGCTTGGTAGGGCCGTCCGTTATCATCCATCAAGAAGAAGGTGTTACACAGAGCACCCCTGAAAAGGCGGATATAGTGGTGCAAAATGATGTCCCGACACATATGACCTGTTACAGTACCTCTGTAAAAGACATGTAGAGGTGTACCTGTACCAATTGTAGTACCACCCCACACCATCACACAACGACCTCCATACAGGACCCTTTCGATGACATTAAGGGGTTGGTGTCTGGTTCCCGGTTCACGCCAGATGAAAACCCGGCGAGAATCGCTGTTCAGACTATACCTGGACTCGTCCGTGAACATAACCTGGGGCCACTGTTCCAATGACAATGAACTGTGTTCTTGACACCAGGCTTTATGAACTCTCCTGTGACCAGGGGTCAGTGGAATGCACCTTGCAGGTCTCCGGGCGAATGAAACAAGTCTGTTCAGTCGTCTGTAGACTGTGTGTCTGGAGATAATGTAATGGCTGCAGTAATGTCTCGAGCAAGGTTGAAACGTCCCCTTTTGATCAATTACAAATGACTGTGCTTAAACTGACACACAATATTTTGTTAGCGCAACGCAATCCGACTTTCAATAATCCCTACAAAAGAATGGGCCCTGACTAACATTAAACTATACCTTTCACAAATCACTTACCTCACAAAAATCTTCGCTACACAAGCTACTGCAATACAGCGAGCGCCACTACTGCCACCTAAATAAAAGATTCAAACTACTGAAGGCACTAACTACTGATAGGGATAGTTAGCAAATGAAAGATATTAATAGAGAACAAACAATGTATTTACCTTGATATCATCATATATAAATATAGCAGTTCATGACAAATTACAAATCTCCGCCATCTCTCTCCCCACATCCACCACTGCTGGCGGCTCACCTCCAACTGCGCAACGCTACGCGCTGTTCACAGCCAGCTGCCTAACACTACAATGGCGAGTATTACAACAATGCAAAGCAGCCACAGGCTGCACACAGCACAGCCAGTGATTTTCATACAGAGGTGGCGTTACCATAAAAAAACCTAAACAGCCTACTTACATAGAGAAAACATAAACAGCCTACTTACATAGAGAAAACATAAACAGCCTACTTACATTACATAGAGAAAACATAGACAGCCTACTTACAAGGTTACCTGCAGTACTCCGGGCACTGATGGTGTGATATCGTTCTTCTTGTGGTGTTGTACTCTGTGGTCGTCCCGTACTGTAGCGCCTGGACACGTTTCCTGTCTGCTGGAATCGTTGCCATAATCTTGAGATCACACTTTGTGGCACACGAAGGGCCCGTGCTACGACCTGCTTTGTTTGACCAGCCTCCAGTCGCCCTACTGTTCTACCCCCCACAACGTCATCAATATGTGTTCTTTAAGCCATTTTCAACACACAGTCACCAATAGCACGTCTGAAAACGTCTGCACACTTACTCGCTATACCGTACTTTGACATGCACCAACACACCTCTGCGTATGTGGACTGCTGCCAGCGCCGCCGTACGACGACCGCAGGTCAAATGTACCGCATGGTCGTACCCCGAGGTGATTTATATTCGCAAACCACCCAACAGAGCGTTGTTTCACCATGTATCAGCATTATCCTTAATTTATGAGCATGAGTGTACATTATTAACATGTTTATCGATGTTGAGGTAAATGCGAAATTCCATCAATGTACGATTCAATCCAAAGTATCAAAGTAGTTAGACAATAAAGCAAAACACTATTGACAAAGGATATTTTTATTCATAGACTACTGATGTTAACGAGAGAATTCAAATTAAGACTCTGTAATTGGGAAGAAAACAGAAGTGATAAAATACTGTCAGATATGAACAGAAGTAACTGTATGAAACGTTGGTCAATGCTCCTCAGAGTGGAGATAAGGAATATAAACTTTAAAATACGCTGATTCAGCTTTTACGCAGACTATAACAATTTGCTTGCTCGTAAAGTTTCACATATGATAATGATAACGAGTATATTGCATCGTTGCCGTACTTCCTGGTTTCTTATGTCGCCTGACGTAATTAAAGCTTAATAAAATGGGTTCTTGAAACTAGATTTTTATATCATGTGTGGAAAGTGTATACGAGGCCCAGCATCTGACCTCATGAATGTGAGAAACCTCAAAAAAGCAGCTTCAAACTGACCTGTAGAATCGACTCTTAACAGCCTCAGATTGAAGCAAGATTGATTTCGCCTTCATGGCTTAATATCTTATTATGCACCAATGCCATCTGCATTACACACTTTGCAAAGCTATGGCAGCACGTTGTGTAATGTCGTACATCGAAGAAGTCGAAGAAGTGACAACGTCTGGAGAGGACATCTTTTTGGCCCTTACATTTCAGGATTATTTGAAAATAAAAAAAGTAATATATCATATCTCAATAAGTTTTAAAATGCAAGATCATCAGCCACGGAGAAAACAAAAATATGCAGAAATGCTAATGTCAGCATTACTGCACTTTAAATAGATATTTATGACCGCACGAAACACAGCTGTTATACTTAATTATACGAACACCCTAGTGGGTCTACCACCTGAGTGCCTTTACCTCCCCTTCCATAATGGCATGTCCTACTTCAGAGAACTGATTTTATAATAATTTTTAAATATATGTCAGAAAATTAATTTACGAAATTGTTCTGAGGTGCAGCTAAGTCGCAGAATCTCAGTAAGTCCTACACCTAATTAAGTTACTACATGTTTGCTATAATCATCCAGATGTTTTTCAGACTATTTGCTATCGTTGCAAAGAATATCCAACTCGATTCTAAATTGTTCTTAACAATATGGCAAACATTAAAAAGTTACACCGGTCCTGTTTGAGGGTGGGTTGTAAACCGAGCAAGGCTCCAGTCACACACAATTAAGTCTTCCAAGATTTCTCTAAATTAATTCACGTAAGTAAAATGTCGTGGCATTCCAGTTGTAAAGGAAGCGGTGTACTTCACATTGTTCTCCATTTAGATCTTTTGCTCCATATCTAATGACCTCGTCGTGAACGGAATGTTCAAACTCAGTCCGTTACTACGCAGACCTTTCTTGTTACGGAAATTACTTGTTGTATGCATACGTACCAGAGATTTAAATGATTTGCAAACGATCAGCCCTGTTATCCATATCTTTCCCTCAGAGATTACGCAATAGAGAAAAGTTGCCACTTGTGTCAACAATATATTTAAACATTATTACTAAAAGATATCATCACTACTAATGACCTATATCACTAACAGAAAAAATGGCCCCCAATTCTCGTTGCAGATAGCCCATTTAAAGGCTTCTAGGGACAACAAAAATTGATTTTAAGTATTTCACAAAATAGTGACGAAATTTGAAAATTTAAATTGCTTAGATAACCTACTCATTAAAAGGTATAATTTTACGTTAAAGATTCAACACTGTAAGCCAAGTTTTAAAGTTGTAAACTATATGTTTGTCGTGAAGCATCGTAACTTACAGAGTCCAAATTTTTCAGACAATATTCACGAAGTATTTGAGAATGAGAGCACTAGCGGTTTCCAGCAATTTTACACATAATTTAAATACATTTTGAAACTTTTTCTTGCCAACTCCCTCACACAAAATAACGAAAGTGAAAAAGTTTATCGGTTTCTGTGGTGTCACCGCCAGACACCACACTTGCTAGGTGGTAGCCTTTAAATCGGCCGCGGTCCGTTAGTATACGTCGGACCCGCGTGTCGCCACTATCAGTGATTGCAGACCGAGCGCCGCCACACGGCAGGTCTAGTCTAGAGAGACTCCCCAGCACTCGCCCCAGTTGTACAGCCGACTTTGCTAGCGATGGTTCACTGTCTACATACGCTCTCATTTGGAGAGACGAGAGTTTAGCATAGCCTTCAGCTACGCCATTTGCTACGACCTAGCAAGGCGCCATACTCAGTTACTATAATGACTATCTTCAAGAACGTATTCTGAACAGATAATATTGTGAATCATGTACCGTCAAGAGCGACGTTCATCATTAATGGATTAAAGTTAAGTATCAAACTAATTACGTCCGCTTTCTGAAGTCTCATTCCTTGTGATGTTCCAGACCTCAGGTCAGTATAGATCTTCCCTCCTCACGCCGGCCTGCGTGAGCTAAAAGGCGTGCATTTCGGCCTCCACTCGTAACACGGTGTTGGCTTTCTGCTAACACAAAACTTTCAACATTTTCACTCTTCATGCCGTAAATCTTAACCATCAGGCATGAGGTTTTAATTTATTACTTGTCTTCCTCCTACGCAATTCACAACACATTTTTCTGAGAGTATCTACACATACCACTGAACATACCTGCAAAATTATGTCGCTGTGAGCCACATAGTTCACAGGATACACCATAAAAATTGAGACGCATGAAGAACTAGCTTTTCTTACAACGATGTGTAAATTACTCAGAATGTACTCATTCAGTATTTGAGAATGAGAGCACTTAGTGACTTCGAGGAAACTTTAAACATTATTTCAAACTTTTTCTAAATTTTTCCTCTTACAGCCCCTCAGAATAATAAAAGGAACAGAGTTTATCCCTTACTAAATGTTCTTCGTTCATGCAGTAAGACTTGAGCATCAAGCATGATGTTCTAATTTAGTAGTTCTTTACTAGTAACTGTACTCGCAACCCACTTTGCAGACTATATCTACATATATCACTGAAGATATCTTCAAAATAACATCTTTTTACGACGTATAATTAAGGGAAAAAATTGCTTTTCAGAAAACTGTAAATACCTCTCAATATCCGAATCTTATAACCCAACATAATTGGGATTTTGTGCCTTCAGTCATAATTTTTTTTTACATATTTAATATACAATATTTTGCGCGTCTAAAGCTGTTTTAGCCATGACAGTTCGATTCTTAAAAAGTTTCTGAGGCGCTTGTTATCCGGTCCATTGTTAAAAGACGTTGTGACTGTTAATTATGTTTTCTAGAATACTGTATGAGTAATTTGCAACAAAATCTTTGTAGTTTAGACTCCATTATGTAATCATGAAGCTAAAAAGAGGATCGATTTCCGCGTCTCTTTCATGCATATCGCTCTTTGACCTTGGTTTCATAACACGGAGGACTGAGACGCGTAAGCACTGCATCGCGCTGATGCCCTGTAGCCTATACTCAGACAGAGACCTTCACGGAGTCCACAAAGGTTATGCTGGAGCTTTTGCGGTAAGGAAGCGACTGCTTCATGATTCATGGTAAAGCCTCAACGCCAGAAAGAAAGCGGCGTATCGACCTCACGTCACTCTCCTCCTACCTTGAGGCAGCTACCTGACTCCACACGTGATCGTCTACTTCCAGGTATCGTCGACCTTCAAATACCAAACCATAAAATAACCAAACAATAAAACAACGACACACTTCTCATTTATCAATCATTCGCAGAAACATGTAGCAATCTGTTTCTCTTTCCATGTTGTTGACGCTATCTTTTTTACAAATTAGTAGCTTAGTGCTCAATCCTCTCATGTAAACTATATGGTCCGAACAAAATTGTTTCCCTTAATCGAGTTTTTACGGTATAGCAAGATCTTTCAAACTTTTCCCGCTAATTAAGGCCATAGAAGCATGGTCTTCTCCGAATGTACTTCTGACCAAAAAGCGATTCTGGTAGCTGAAATCTGAGTCTTCGTCAGTCCTTCCTTTTGAGATCCTGTCGCGCCCCTAACACATATTTCTATAGAAGTCAAAGGAAATGAAATAGCCCCTAAGAATCATTGTTATAGTATTATAAAACATTACAATATGTGAAACTTCCTGGCAGATTAAAACTGTGTGCCCGACCGAGACTCGAACTCGGGACCTTCGCCTTTCGCGGGCAAGTGCTCTACCAACTGAGCTACCCAAGCACGACTCACGCCCGGTACTCACAGCTTTACTTCGGCCAGTATCTCGTCTCCTACCTTCCAAACTTTACAGAAGCTCTCCTGCGAACCTTGCAGAACTAGCACTCCTGAAAGAAAGGATATTGCGGAGACATGGCTTAGCCACAGCCTGGGGGATGTTTCCAGAATCACACAGTTTTAATCTGCCAGGAAGTTTCATATCAGCGCACACTCCGCTGCAGAGTGAAAATCTCATTCTGGATTACAATATGTGTTTGTTTAAATGCTATGTAAAGCGCTTAATAGGCCATCGCACTATTATGAGATGGAAAAACACTCACTAGAACACCAGACAATGGAAAATTTTGGAATGTAACAATATAACGAAAAGTATAGCTGCTACTAACCATAAAGCGGAGATGCTGAGTCGCATAAAGGCACAACAAAAATACCGTCGGAAAGTTAGCTTTCGGGCAAGAAGGCCTTTGTCAGAAATAGACAACATACACACACGCAAACGTCACGCAAACGCAACTCTCACACACACATAACCAAAGTACCTGGTAGCTGGACTGTGGTCGTGTGTCTTAGTTGCGTTTGCGTGATGTGTACGTGCGTGTATGTTGTCTGGTTTTGTACAGGGCCTTGTTGGCCGAAATCTAACTTTCCGACAGCCTTTTTGTTTTGTCTTACTGTGACTCAGCATCTAAGCTTTATGGTGAATAGCAACTATCCTTTTCCTTATATTGTCACTAGAACGTTATTGCGACACCAACCAGAAATACTGTACGATGAACTTGTCTTCTGACAAACGACAGAACTGACGACGACGAACTGAAGATGGGAATTGGGGTAAAAAGTGAGTTAATGGTAAGTAGAGTGGTGACGAAATCTTTTATGGCTGACATAACCAATTATTTTAATTCATTAAGTGTCTTAGTGTAAGGGGAGAACCATTTGGTAACAGATACGACGGACTCAAGGCACTCATTTGTGGACCAGACATGACTGACTACCTTTTAGCAATTTAAACATTTCATCATGGGTTCTCAAAGGTTCCAAGACATTGCACAAGTGACGACGGATTTTGATTTATCTGTCAGACCATTCTCTTTTTTTTCTGCTAAGATACCTCATTACTTCAGTTTGAGTGGATAGACATAGCCAGCTCAGCGACCTGTTCGTCCAATCTAGGGACGTAAAGACTTTTATAAAATTTTATCCAAGAGCAATAATCTCGACTGTGCAGACAAACCGCTATAGTTATCTCAGCATTTGGTTCAACACATGTATGTAAATGTTCTTTTTCTTCTGTCATGAAAGTGAAAGTCCCGGAAACACTCGAGTTTAACAGATTTTAAACCGTGTCACTCCATGTGTTTGACTGTATCATGAAGCGTAGGACCACATATATTACATATTCTAAAATAGAAATGTGCTGCTGTTTACAAAAGTGTGCTGCAGTTATTAAAAAAAAATGGTTCAAATGGCTCTGATCACTATGAGACTTAACATCTGAGGTCATGTCCACTAGACTTAGAACTACTTAAACCTAACTACCCTAAGGACATCACACACATCCATGCCCGAAGCAGAATTCGAACCTGCGACCGTAGCAGCAGCGCGGTTCCGGACTGAAGCGCCTAGAACCGCACGGCCACGCTGGCCGGCCTGCTGCAGTTATCGCCTCTTAGAAGTAGTTGTGTAAGGCGGCAGAATAAATGGTCAATTTCGCACCTTACATAATAGTTTTATACATCGTAATGGGAAGGTGAATGTGACACCTAACTTAATTCGGCAGATTTGCCTATAAGTATGTAACCAAAATGGGATGACACTCAATCGACAATGTTAATGCACAGCTCCTTTATAATGCATGTCAATGAGCAGAAGGTGAAACAAGCACCGAGAGAAAACGTTTTGTGTGGAAACGGGTGTGGACAGAAGCAGAAGCGGCACCATGGGAGGCACCACGAAAAGCTCTTAGGGGACGTCCAATTGGCGGAAACGAATTAGGAAGGAGTAAAGTGCCGAGATTTCGATGCAGTTCAATGGTGGGGCCCTTGCGATTGGCAGAGACAGTTTCCACAAAATAGGAGGAATGCTCCTATTGGTCAAAAATAGCCGTGACGTGGAGAACGAAAGAACTCAGCTGGGGAAACTGTTCGGCTACAAGAAAGACAAGAGCGAAATTTTTGGGGACTCTTCTCTGAACTGGCGTCAAGTTCAGAACGGGATGAATAACGCTCTGTACGATGCACAGGAGAAATTTGTATGAACACTGCGTTTACTGAGGCGACGTTCAGCTAGGTATTAAATGAAGCGTCGTTGACCTCCAACTCTGGAGAAACGAACCAGCCAGTTAGTTAATTGTTCTTCCACGGACTGAGAGAGTATTTCAATATGCATGCTGCTCCAATTATGTGCGTACTTATCGCCATGTTCCAAGACTAGGGATGAGTACAGGTTTTCTCGCATCACGAGAAACACAGGGTAATTTTCTGCTAAAAAAAATCAGCAAAGGCTTAATTAGTTTTTATAGGAATTTCAGTGGACGAGAGCAACCATGGGGACGACAGCTCATCGCAGCTAAGGTAAATACTCCGAGCAGACACTTAAACTTCTTGGTTCACCAGCTTACATTCACTGTAAACTCGAGCGATCTTGGGTAATCTTTTCCTCACCTTGTCAGAAAACTAACCATCCTCCGTAGACTTGATTGTCCTCCTATATAGTACCTAACTTTGAACCGGAATCGGATGATTTATCGTAGTACTGGCCAACATCATGACGTAGTCATAAGAATAATTTTGTAAAGAAACTTCTAGTTGAAATTTACCATTGTTTTGTTTAGGATTATTTCATTTTCTGAGGACGAGATGCGTTCGTTTGACAACTGTCGTAACATTGTAAACTATGTAAATGCGTGTATTTCCGTGATAAAATTGCAACATTAAACCAAAATTCCTTACAACTTACATAGTTGTTGTTCTACCTCCAAACCTTACAGTTGCACTGTGTTGCAACCATCCCTTCCTAAGTTTCCTGCATGTACAGCCTTTGCAGTCTTTGGCATATTGCTGTCTCACCCACATACATACTCAGAATGTCGCGTGGGGTAGCCATGTGGTCTAGGTACCTTGCTGCAGTTCGCGCGGGTCCTCCCTTGGGCATAGGTGGGTGTATTGTCCTTAGCGTAAGTTAGTTAGATTGTGTGTAAGCTTAGGGACCGACGACCTCAGCAGTTTGGTCCCACAGAACGTACCACAAATTTCCTACTCAGAATAGTGAGGTGGTGGGGGAAGCCACAGCGCTGAATGGTCGACAGCGCTGGGAGCACAAATCTTGGCCAGGCCCGTTTTACACTCACCTCGATGTCAGACGCTATTTTGGAGGTCGCCGCTATCTGGCACAGGACAACAAAACCAACAGCAAATTAGCAAGATTCAGAAATTAGTTCTACACCACGATAATCTGGTTCAGGCGTAAAGTCAACACACATAAATGGAAGATATTAGTTAAGGAATACGTTCATACTTCAATGAAAAACACTCCTTACATTTAGGCTACCAGATTCCATAGATTCCACAGGCATTTCCATGGTATACGTTGTGCCAAATATAGCTATGCTAAAGTGAAAAGAAGTTTATTTGAGTCCGGAACAATGCAGGCGTAGCTTTACAGGGTGGCGTGCGCGATTCCAATGCGCAGGGAGCGGACGTTGCCGCAGACGTCGTTGCTGTGTAATACAGTGGCGTGTCCCTCTGCAGGGCACGCCCCCTTCTGCTCGCTGACAGCTGGTTTTTTACGCTGCTGAGGCCGATTTGTGTTGGCCAGCGCTGCCGGCGAACTGTTGCTCCCAGCAACACGGCTCCGTCATTAGAATAAATTTACATGGCGCTCCCAGATAACAAGGCGGGCCCCTACTTAATTTACAAACCTCGCGCTTCCGCGGTGAATATATATACACGCCTTATCGAGCAGCTATTATTACCCCGAGTATTCTGTTAAAGTGGACGCCTTCCGACCCTGAAACTGTTGCACACCTCAGGCCGAAAGTTCTTTTCAGTGCACATTGTCTAAGAGCTGACGACAGCCACGAATACGAGTGTAACAGCAGCAGATGACTCTGTGGGACGTGTCTTACACCAAATTCTAATAATTCAGACGGAATTACTTTAATCCTTACCGTGGTTATTTCTCTCATACAATTTTCTTTATTAAGGTAATTACCTCGTTGTCCCTGCCGGCCGCTGTGACCGAGCGGTTCTAGGCGCTTTAAGTCCGGAACCGCGCTGCTGTTACTGTCGCAGGTTCGAATCCTGCCTCGGGCATGGATGTGTGTGATGTCTTTAGGTTAGTTAGGTTTAAGTAGTTCTAAGTCTAGGGGACTGACGACCTCAGATGTTAAGTCCCGTAGTGCTTAGAGCCATTTGAATCATTGTATCTTTTCCGCGTTTTCTGGTGATATTTTGTTATTAGTGGAGCCATGGCTTTAGAAACACTTGTGACTGTCCGATGGAGTGTGTCGACGCAGTGGCTTCTTCCTAAGTGTCGAAGCAGTTGCTTCTCCCCAAATAGCTTCTATCTAGTTACACTGAGGGGACAAAAGCCGTAAGGTACCTCCTAATATCGTGTCGGACCTCTTTTTGCCCGGCGTAGCGCGGCAACTCGATGTGACATGGACTCAACAAGTTGTTGTAAGTCCCCTGCAGAAATATTGAGCCACGCTGCCTCTATAGCCGTCCATAATTGGGACAGTTTTGCCAGTGCAGGATTTTGTGCGCGACCTGATCTCTCCATTATGTCCCACAGATGTTAGATGAGATTTATGTCGGATGATCTGGGTGACCAAATCATTCGCTGGAATTAAAACTGTGGCGCCGCGACATGGCGCATTGTCACGCACAAAAATTCCATCAATTTTTGGCAACACGACGCCCGTGCTTGGCTGCAAACGGTCTCCAAGTAGCTGAACATCCAGAGCAGTCAGATTCCATGTAAACACAGCCTACTCCGCCATGGAGCCTCCACTAGCTTGCACAATGCGTCGTTGCCAACTTACACTCATGCTCATAAATTAAGGATAATTGCAGAATGTGGTGCCACACAATGTAGCACCACACAAAACTGGCACTAATAGCATGCGCACATAGGGAACACACGTGACACAGATCTGTACGTCCACGGTATTGGTGATAAGATGAGCAAACCGTCCTGAAATACATGATCTACAAAACGCCACTGCTCCCTGCGCCTGTAGCCCGACATCAGTATGGGATATGATCACCATGCACACGTACACAGGCCCCCACAACGGGTTGGCATACTCTGGCTCAGGTGGTCGAGCAGCTGCTGGGGTATAGCCTCCCATTCTTGCACCAGTGCCTGTCAGAGCTCCTGATGTGTCCTAGGGGTTTGAATACGTGCAACGAGACATCGACCGAGAGCATCCCAGACGTGCTCGATGGGGTTTAGGTCTGGAGAACAGACAGGCCACTCCATTCGCCTGATATCTTCTGTTTCAAGGTACTCCCCAACGTTGCCAGCTCGGTGGAGCCGTGTGTTGTCATCCATCAGGTGGAAGGTGGGACCCACTGCTCCCCTGAAAAGGAAGACATACTGCTGCAAAATTACGTCCCGATACACGTGACCTGTTACAGTTCCCGTGTCAAAGACATGTGGGGGTGTACGTGCACCAATCATAATCCCATCCATCAAGCCACGACCTCCACACAGATCCCTTTCAAGGACATTAAGGAGTTGGTACCTGGTTCCTGGTTCACGCCAGATGAAAACGCGGCGAGAATCACTGTTCAAACTATACCTGGATTCGTCTGTGAACATAACCTGGGACCACTGTTCAAATTACCATGTACTGTATTCTTGACACCAGGCTTTACGGGCTCTCCTGTGACCAGGGGTTAGTGCTATGCACCTTGCAGATCTCCGGGCGAATAAACCATGTCTGTTCAGTCGTCTGTAGACTGTTCCTGTGGCTGCAGTAAGGTCCCGAGCAAGTCTACCTGCAGTACTCCTTGGCCGCCTACGGGCACTGATGGTGAGATATCGGTCTTCTTGTGGTGTTGTACACTGTGGACGTACTGTAGAGCCTGGACAGCCTTGACACGTTTCCTGTCTGCTGGAATCGTTGCCATAATCTTGAGATCGCACTTTGTGGCACACGAAGGGCCCGTGCTACGACCCGCTGTGTTTGACCAGCTTCCAGTCGCCCTAGTATTCTACCCCTCATAACGTCATCAATATGTGGTCTTTGAGCCATTTGCAACACACAGTCACCATTAGCACGCCTGAAAACGTCTGCACACTTACTCGCTGCTCTGTACTCTGACATGCACCAACACACCTCTGCGTATGTGGACTGCTGCCAGCGCCACCGTGCGGCGACCGCAGGTCAGATGCACCGCATGATCATACCCGCGGTGATTTAAACCCGCAAACCACACACAAGAGCGTTGTTTCACCATGTATCAGCATTATCCTTGATTTATGAGAATGAAGTGTAGATCCACGGCTTCGTGGGGTCTGCGCCACTCACGAATCCTAACATAAGCTCTTCGCAACTAAAATCTGGACGTTCTGACTACACCACGTTCTTCCGTTAGTCTAGGACCCAACAGATGTGCTCATCAGCCTAGCAGAGGCACTGAAAGAGGTAACGTATTGTTAGCAAGGGCACTCGCTTCGGTCGTCTGCTGTCTTACCCCGTTAACGCTAGTTTCCACCGCAGTATCCTAACGGATACGTTCGTCTTACGTCCCAGATTGGTCCCTGTGGTTATTACATGCAGTGTTGCTTGTCTGTTAGTACTGAAAGTTATAGGCAGACGCCAGTGCTCATGGTCGTTAAGTGAAGGCCGTTGGCTACTGCGATGTCTGTGGTGAGAGGTAATGCCAGAGATGTATCCTGGGCGCACTCTTGGCACTTTGGATCTCGGAATATTGGATTTCTTAAAGATTTACCAAATGGAATGTCCCATGTGTCTACCATTTCCAGTTTAACGTCTGTTAATTCCCGTCGTGTGGTGATGATCAGCTGAGTGTAGATGTAGCTCCACAGAAGCACTGCCCTTTTACACCTTGTGCATGCGGTACTTCGGCTATCCGTGTATTTGCTTCTCTCTATCCCATGACTTATGTCACCTTAGTGTAAAACTCCGTTAATACTTCTAAAATTCGTTTAGAAGTCGCAAATGTGTTGTAATAAGACATACAGTGTTTCTTTCATAATTATCATTAGGGAATACAGTGTTACGAACTTGCGACTGTGATCAGATTTTCTTTTTGAGATAACGATGTTCCATCAGCTACTATTTATTGCTACGAACTTTACACTACATTCGGTTTACTTTCTCCTCTGTACTTTTCAGTTAACGATCTACGTATCGTAAGAAAAGGAGAAATTCCCACAAACTAGTTGTCTGGTGGCTGTTTCGAGTTATAAATGACTGCTTGTTACATGATTGTGTGGCTTTCCTCATCTTTCCAGAATGAGATTTTCACTCTGCAGCGGAGTGTGCGCTGATATGAAACTTCCTGGCAGATTAAAACTGTGTGGGTAGGAGACGAGATACTGGCAGAAGTAAAGCTGTGAGTACCGGGCGTGAGT
Source organism: Schistocerca americana (assembly GCF_021461395.2). Taxonomy (NCBI): domain Eukaryota; kingdom Metazoa; phylum Arthropoda; class Insecta; order Orthoptera; family Acrididae; genus Schistocerca; species Schistocerca americana. Next base: position 219,348,633 of record NC_060119.1, read on the forward strand.
CGTGCTTCGGTAGCTCAGATGGTAGAGCACTTGCACGCGAAAAGCAAAGGTCCCGAGTTCGAGTCTCGGTCGGGCACACAGTTTTAATCTGCCAGGAAGTTTCCTCATCTTTATTGTTAACGTGATCGGAGTAATATCAAAAATATAAATGAAGAATTACAATGTCAATCGTTGTAAGCGCCAGATCCCACATTTGTCAATAAAAAAAAAGATATCCCTTGTTGAATGTAACTTATTTGTATCCAAAACATCGAGAAGGTATTCTGATACCACAGAAAAACGAAGTCGCTCAGTAATGGCTTCTGATTCTTACGCCAGTGTTGGAATCAGACGCTGCAGTGCCGGCCGCGGTGGTCGTGCAGTTCTAGGCGCTCCAGTCCGGAGCCGCGCTGCTGCTACGGTCGCAGGTTCGAATCCTGCCTCGGGCATGGATGTGTGTGATGTCCTTAGGTTAGTTAGGTTTAAGTAGTTCTAAGTTCTAGGGGACTGATGACCACAGCAGTTGAGTCCCATAGTGCTCAGAGCCATTTGAACCATTTGAACCAGACGCTGCAGTGTGATGTTGAGGAATGCCTGTTTTGCAACTGATAAACTTGGTTGATGTGTCAGATGAGATACGCCGTGGCGTATGTCAGCTATGATCTCTCCTCTTTTGATTAAATTGACGGTTTTCCACTTCTGTTTTTCAGAGTATGAAGTTTTGATAGCTTCTTGAAGTGGATGTGAAACATGTCGCTCGTGCAGCATTTGGATATCTTACACACCTGCACTGACACCAGTGTTTCAGCAGCATCTTTAAAACAAAACCGTCAGTCAACAAGGATTTAGAAAACAGCAGGGATTTCAAATTTCTAGATGTCTAGAAGGCTTTTGACACTGTACCGCACAAGCGGCTTGTAGTAAAATTGCGTGCATCGTCTCAGTTATGTGACTGGATTCGTCCTTTCCTATCGGAGAGGTCACAGGACTTAGTAATTAACGGGAAGTCAGGGACCGAGTCAAACAGAAGTGATTTCTGCAGCTCCCGAAGATAGTATTATAAGCCCTCTTCTGTTCCTTATCTATAAAAACTATTGAGGAGAATCTGAGCAACCGTCTTAGGTTGTTTTCAGATGATGCTGTCGTCTAGTAAAGTCATCAGAAGATCAAAACAAATTACAAATCGATTTAGAAACGACATCTGTATAGCGTTAAAATTGGTAATTGACTCCAAATAACGAAAAATATGATGTCATCCGTTAAAATTCGGTTACACAATAAATCAGTCAACTCTAAAGGCCATAAATTCAATTAAATACCTAGGAACTACAATTACGAACAACTTAAATTAGAAAGAACACATAGAAAATGTTTTGAGGGAATGCAAACGAAAGGCTGTATTTTTTTGGCAGGATACTTAGAAAGTGTAACAGATCTACTAAAGAGACTGCCGACTCTACGCTTGTCTGTCCTCTTTTGGAGTACTGTAGCGCGGCCTCGGATGCTTGACCAGATTAGTATTAAATGAGTACATCGAGAAAGTTGAAAGAGGAGCGCAACATTTGGTCCTGTCGTGAAGTAGGGGGGAGGGGGGGGCAGATCGTCATTGACATGATTTGGGGTGGACACCATTAAAACAAAGCCGTTTTTCGTCGCGGTGGTATCTTCTCACGAAATTTCAATTACCAAATTTCTCCTGCGAACGCGAAAATGTGTTGTTGACAGCGACCTAGAAATGGGATAAAAAATCGTCATTGCAAAAAAAAGAGAAATCAGAGCTTGTACGGAATGATATACGTGTTCGTTATTTCGCGCGCTCTTCGAGATTGTAATGATAGGGAACCATTGTGAAGTTGGTAAGATGAACCCTCTGCCAAGCACTTCAATGTAATTTGCAGAATTTCCCTGTAGCTGTAGAAGTAAATGTTGGTGTATGCATCGGGATTACAAGGAATGTGTTCATAGCTTTTGCTGTCTGAACGATCTCCTGCAAGTCTTGAGAAACAAAGGCCATGCGTGCCTTTCTTCGTTTCTCTATAACAGCTCGAGAAACTACCCGTCAGCCAAAAATTTACGAGTTATCTCTTCAAACCGTCCACGATTAATTGGAGGTGATCTCAATACATGGCTGTTGGAACTCCGGAGGGAAGCACTGCTTGACATGGAAATGGAAATAAGCATTTGGCGTCATTGGCCAGGGGGCCCCTTACGGGGCAGGTCGGACCGCCTTGGTGCGGGTCGAATTACATTCGGTGCCACATTGGGGCAGTCGCGCGCCGGATGGGGATGAAATGATGATGAAGAAAACACAACCCCCAGTCCCAGAGCGGAAAAAATCCTCGACCAAGCTGGAAATCGAACCCGGGGCCGTAGGACAGCAATCCGTCACGCTGACCACTCAGCCAACTTTCTTTCCTTTTTTAAATCTCATTTTGTTCGTTTTCGTTCGTTGTATCTGCTCGAAGCGGACGTCGCAAGGCACCCGTTTCAATTCTTCGTTGATCCATTAGCTCAGTTTTCTTTTTTTATTACAGAGGGCAGCTAACCCTCTGACCGAACACTCTGAGTTACCGTGTCAGGAAAATCTGGCTTTCAGCGAGTCTCCAAAGGCGAACAAAGCCAGTGTGCACCTGACAGGCAAGCACGTTACCTAGGAGTTAGCGAATAGGTGCCGGGGCGGACACTGCTTGACATGAAGCCCATGCACCATCTAATAATGAATGTTTTAAACATTTTCTTCGTGATTTGACACTTGGAACAAGTCTGCAACAAGTGGAAAAATTGCATTTAGAACGTTTGATGCCGGCCGATGCGGCCGAGCGGTTGTAGGCGCTACGTTCTGGAACCGGACGACCGCTACGCAGGTTCGGATCCTGCCTCGGGCATGGATGTGTGTGACGTCCTTAGGTTAGTTAGGTTTAAGTAGCTCTAAGTTCTAGGGGACTGCTGACCTCAGAAGTTTGGTCCCATAGTGCTCAGAGCCATATTTTAGAACGTTTGACATTCTAATTCTTCAAGTAATGCTGTTTTTCAGAGACTGATATTCATCGTGTTCACATTGATGAAGTTCTGTCGTTTTGCTGTTAGATTATGTATGTTTCTTATGACCTTTAAGGAAGAAGTCATTTGAAAATTTGTGGTTCCTGAACATATGGCAATATCTTCGTAATTAGAATCGTTCCATAAAATGTTTCGATCTTTCGTGATATCTGATTGTCCTGTACTATAAAATAAGTCTACTTGCTGATAATTGCTCATTTCAAAAATTTTTAAATTTTTAAATTTGTAATTTTGTTATTTTGGACTACACTACTATACAATACTACACCACACAGTACTACACGACAAAATTTGATATTACAACCAAACTAAATTTTTTCACTTGTGTTTACAGTCAGCTGATGGCGCGATGAAGCACAACTCAAAATTCACAAGGACTATAGTGCTACTAACCTAGATGCAGAGTTTGGAGGAAGCTGTAAGGGTGTCAGGAAATCCTTCCCGGTTCTCCCCGAGACTCGTCTCCTCGCTGCTTCCGGAAGCTGTTGTAAGTCGTCGTCTGCCGTAGTGGAATTCGTTGTCATAAAGTATGACCTCTTCTTGGTTATCTCTCGGCCATGTAGACTTGCATTTCATACACTTATATCTTGGCTATCAGTGAGTTCAGGTTGTGCCAAAGCTCCTCATTCCTTATTGTGCTACAGAAGGTTGTATTAACAACGACGTTCCTATCCTGGTTTGTTACATCTCGTCTGATGGCATATTCTTAGGTGTGGTCTGGATTGCCGATTGCTCCATATTCACAGGTGTCTGTGGTGGCATTTTCAATAAGTAGCTGGAATATCGACCATATCTCGACAGGAAGTGTATAACTCCATTGGTCGGAGGGAGGTATGTCATTCTTTTTATTTCTTTTATTTTAGAAAGGAACTAGTAGTTTCTTCTTTCTGTTTCTGTCCTGTACCAGGTTTCTTGCCATTCTCTATCAATACATGCTTTTATTTCCTTATTCGATGTGGTTCTTGATACCAGTATCTTGTTACCTTATCGTACTCGCTCTTTTTGAGTCAATGTTGTGCAACTCTCGTTCTTACGGCTAGGTCTAGAGGTAGCAAGTCAACCAGCAGTGTCACGTGCAGGGGTACACTTCTCTGTGCTCGCCTCAGAGCCTGTGCTGTCCTTAACTTTATGGCTCTATGCGCCGAAACGCACGAGCAATAGCCACACAAGCCCATAAGATTGTGTTGTAGTGCATTTTTATTTCACATGGAGCAGATGAAAGCTTCATCCTGTATGGATGCCAACCTTGAGCCATATACCAACACCAGAGATACGCCGAAAAATGCTCTCGTCAGAGAATACAAGATAATTAATAACCCTCAGCTGCCCTTGCATAACGAGACGGCTGGCCTGAAGCGCAGAAGACTTAAATCTAGAAGACTACCATTAATCATTGCTGAAGAGATGACGACCTCTAATTTCGACATCCACAATCTCTGGAAACTACACTGGCGGAAACATTGCCAACCAAAATGCCAAAGCTTAATGGTGGATGAGAAACTACCCAGCATTAATCAGTCACGCAAAGTGTGGAAAACTTTCAAACGCATAAACACTTCCCACTAAAGAAGTGCTGACGTTCTCTACACATGGAGAAAGATACCAACTCAAAACTGCGACTGCGGTGCTCAGAACAAGCAATCCAGCACGTAATAGAAGAATGTCCAGTTCGAGTTTACAAGGGAACCTTCCTCGACATCCTAACTGCAACAGAGGAGGCTGTCGATTGTATTCAGTGTCTGGATGTCAGTTTGCAGTTAAATTGTATATACAGCGTTTAAGAATAGTGATGTATGCCATACGATAAATAAATAAATAAAATTTCTAGCTTATTCAAATCGAGTATGAACTTCCACATTTTCTTCAGTAGGAAGCATTTTTATGGTATTATAACCCGTCAGCTAATTTCACCTCTGATGAAGAGGATGCCAGTCATTTCCGACATGTTCAGGTAAAGCATAATATCACGAACAGTCCATCAAAATTATTCTTTTATTACATTTTGCCATGACAGTCACGAATAGCTGTGCGATATTTGACTATGTTTCTGCTTATGTCTTGGCTGTTTTTGAGGAGAGGTACCCAACTCAGGAAAACGGGACCACATTTTCTTGTTAGAAACGAGCAGGTCCAGGTGTTCGTCAGGTGGTCTGGATTGACAACAGGTCAGTAACAGAGTGCCTAGAGAAAGTATGTGGATCCCAAGGGCAATGCAGTTTACGGAAGTTTGTTGCAGAAGCCTGTGCCATTTGTTGGCTAACGCGATTTCCTATTATGGAGGCAGTTTCCCACAAAGCCACCGCATACCAAAAGGGTATCAGTGAGCATGACGAATTCGCCCCTTTATATGACAGATTCGTTTGATGTACCCATCATTTCGTTAATGGTCATAGTTATTGTGACATTTACGTGGGAGTAAGACACTGCGCGAAATTCTAAAAAGTTTGCAATGAAATACAGGTGTCACTATGATATTTCGTTTTCTGCGTATTACATAAGATGTTGCTGTGTATGAAATTTAGCTGACATATCGAATTTTTCTTTAGACTTGGGTGGAGGTCTCTATCTGTCACCAGTCTTGACAAAACTGACGTGATGTCATTTGCGACCACTCCGCGCCAGCGATAAAGCCAGAGTGAAGTATACACAACATTCCTCTTTACATGGTAGCACGCAAAGAGGAGAGTAGTTTTCCTTATGATTAGTATGCAAAACTTCATTATCTAATCTGTTATTCCAATAACTACAGACTTTTTCGATGAACGAATGTAATTTTTAAGGACTATCGATAGGTGGTGAAACAAGAAATGCTATGGGTTTTGGAACAAGGTCAGTGAAGACATTACACGCTTATTTTGGACCGAAAATCTGCTTTTGAGTAAGATACTGATCTTACTTTTCCTCAGTTCCTCACTTAATAAATTTAATAAATCACTGTTCAGAACTCTCTCGCAAAAAAATAGTTCAAATGGCTCTGAGCACTATGGGACTCAACTTCTGAGGTCATTAGTCCCCTAGAACTCAGAACAAGTTAAACATAACTAACCTAAGGACATCACACACATCCATTCCCGAGGCAGGATTCGAACCTGCGACCGTACCGGCTCGCGGTTCCAGACTGCAGCGCCTAGAACCGGACGGCCAATTCTCTCGCAATTTCGCGCAAAATTTTTGTGAGGTGAGACTGTAACCTCCACTGTGTTTTCGCAGAAGAAGCAAGTTTTAACATGACAACAAGAGAAATGCTTAGGTATTGCTCAAAATTCGACACTCGTCACGCTTCTCTGAAAGTTACAAATGGTTAACAAGCGGCGCGAGAAAATCGCTGCATTTTCGGCAAATATTATTTTTAGATACTAACCAAAGCAGAGGTGACAGTGCAAGTGTGAGCGTGGAGGAACTCCACGTAACATATATAAAAAAATCTGATCGTAAGCTTCAGTTTAGAATGGCACTTCCGCTCCAGCACCCGGCATTTGCGCTGCAGCACTTGCCCGTAGCCCCCCCCCCCTCTCCCCCACCCTTCTGGTCTCCCACGCGCGCACTGCCAACTGCGCATCTACCAGCCCAGGTATTATGCGCGGACTCCTGATCATGGCTAGCAGCCGATACCAACCTCTTGCATGATAAAATGATTCATCTAAGCGAAGAATGAGACGTTTCTCCAGGGTTCCTCTGTATTTATCTAAGTAAAACGTTTCATTTGTCACATTGGCTGTATCATTGCGTTATCCCTAACACACGGAGTTCACAAAAACTTGGGAGTAAAATTTAGATAACAGTTTCGGACACTTGCAGTCCTGCCGCACGTGGGGAGAGACTTCTGGTCCTGGCACGAAATGGCGCGCACGCTTCCTGACGCCGACTGTGGCGAACTTTTATCCGGTAGAGGTCTGGCGCGCGGTCGAGATGGCAGTAAGTATCGCATCTCGCCTTGGCGCTATCCACTTTCTGAGCAGCTCACAATTTACGGTATTTGCCACACGACTTGTGTTGCCTAATTAATTGTATTGTTTCGTGACTTCTGGACTCGTTTACTTTGCATTTCTGAACTACACAGATTAGTAAAGTTTGAAGCGTTTCACAAGTACACGTAAATGAGGTTTCTCCCACGCAGGATATTCTTGATTAAACTGAGTTTTTAGAGAGCTTTGTGTTATTTAATACTTTAGGTGATCTTATGATTGTTGTATTGTAGTAATTTCTCAGTCAATTTTACGAGACTTGATGGTCATTTCGTTGGAAATTTAGGCTCTGTTATTTTAATGTGGTATGTGCCGAGAATTAGAGTAAAGAAATGGATTATTTAATAAATATTTTATGTGAATATCAGAACCAAACTATTTACCTCCAACCTATCTTGGTTAGGTGAGCCTCTAAAAAGTAAATATAGACAGTTTATCAGCATTTCTAATTTATCTCATTGTAATGGTGTTCTGTAGCAGTTCAGTGACCAAACATTCTGATCATTCAGCTTATACGCAGATAGTGTGATCAGTTGTGTTACACACATTGCATTGTTCTTTGGCATTTTGTCACATCGAGTGGCGTCTTGCTTCTTCCTTACTTACTGGCGTAACGAAGTTGCTGGCTTGCTTCCATGAGTGGGAGCAGCAGCGCTTATAGGTACTAGTACTGTCGTACTATCTTTAGTGTGACCGCTAGTATTTCTGGGTGGTGGTGGTTTGTATCAGAGTCAGTCGGTTGGAATGCAGCAGTGAGGAACTTTCCGCGACGCGGGGTCAGGCTGGAACCGCTGGCGGCGTGCACGCACTGTCTGATTGTGAGGCACTAGCTGCGAGAGCGTCAAAGAGCGTTGCCCACCGAACCTGGACGCTGAAGTTGAGTGATCAGTTGACCTGCTATGAAGCCTCAACTATTGTGGCACCCCTTCATTCATTTTTGGGCTGCTGCTCCCTGGGTTTTTCGGGCTAGCAGCAACATACGATGTGTTGGGGTCAGCGAAATCTTGCAGCCGTCTTCCTATATTCTGATTAATTATTTAACTGACTGTTAGTTACCAGTGAAGTGCACCAGCGGTATTTTCTGCCCTGTGGCTGTTAACGCCCCAGTTACCTGCCCTGGTCTTTAGTGTACTTTTCCAGCAGTGTGCCTTTCCTTGTCGTGTTGATACTGTCCAGCAAGGCATGTAGTTCGACAGCCTTTTAAGTTGTTTGGTTCATATTTGCTTAGAGTGATTATTGTTTCCTTGGCTGTTTTTAAACGTCAATTTCTAAAGATGTATTGCTGTTCATTTCCTCGTCCTCAGCCGATATTTTCCATCGCAATGCCATTTGTCAGACGGAAGGAAATTGATTAAATTGTTGGTTGGTCCTTAGGTCGTCCGTAGTTGGGTTGCCATCCAATTATTTAACTTCAGCTCCTGGCTGCCTGTCTCACCTCACCTTACGATTGAGCTACCTTCTCAGGCAGACCCTTTGAACTTCTGAGCACCACTTGTTCTATTTGTTTTAGCTTGTGATTTTCAGTTTAGTTTGGAGTATTGTGTGAGGCCTTCAGCCGTGTATTAATTTCTTTTTAAATTTTACATAAAGGTCTTCAGCTGTGTTAAATTAAGATTTTGAAGATTGATTTGATTTTAAAAAAGAAAAAAATTCCTTGAAATTGTTTGTAATCCAGGCCCCAAGTCGTTAGTTGTTCGATGTGTTATGTGTGGCCTTCAGTCGATGATTTACGTGAACCCCTTTTAATAAGGCCTTCAGCCGAGTGTATTCTTCAAAGGAAAATTTTTTATAACAAGGAAGGGGTTTATTTTGAATTGTTTGTCTGACTTGTTGTTCAGGCCTTCAGCTGTTCTTTCAAATTTGTTTGTGACCTTCAGCCGTACAATAAGATAATATTTCTTTAATTAGGCTTTCGGCCATTCTGTTGTAAGTTTAACAAGAAATTTTTTGATACGAAAAATTGATTATTAATGTGTTTTAATTGTAGTTGTCCTTCAGACATGTAGTGCAGGCCAACAGCCACCAATTGTTTTCATTGCATGTTTTTCTTTTAAAAAAAAGGAAAAAGAATTACCTTCTATTTTTAATTGCTTTTGATTTCTTAGCCAGGCCTTCAGCCGTTATTCTTTCTGGTGTGGTTTTCGGCCTTCAGCGCAGATAGCATCTCAAGTTCTGTAACTAGGCCTTCAGCCATATTGTTTGACCTTTTAAAGCAATGTGTAAACGTGTGGTTCTCAGAAAAAAATGTGTTTCATTGTGCAACTCACAGTAACTGTTTACAGCCCCATCCACAATCGTAGCCTTATCCTGTGCGCTTTCTACCTACCAATCTGGTATCAATGTGCTGTCTCATTTTTGTTTGAGAGTTGGGTTACTTCCTGCAGTTATCAACAATTGACACTGACGTTTAATGTTAGTCTTGCGGTGCGTCTCTATCAGATTTTTGTGAGCAGATGTATGGTCAATTAGTCACTGGCTGACACAGAGAGTTACAGATGTCATTTACGTATTAGTATTCAAAGAACTGTGACTGACGCCCCAACAACAGGGACTTACATGCATTGACAACAGAAAATAGTTTATTGAGAATGGCTAGCTACTAGCCGAAATCTGGATTTGCGTAATAAAATCTGTCTGTCAAAAACTGATCTTACGAATGACAGCCCTGCATTTAAATCGCGTATGTCATACTTAATAAAAAAGAACCTGCTTCTCAAACACATTGGCAAATAGATTCACTCTTGCCCCATGTCTACGGGAAAGATTAATTACTTTTTCATAGCAGTAGTTCATGTAAGATTACTTTAAAAGCTAAAGTAGCATGTTAAGAGGTACTGGCTCCTGATTGGCTGGCGCAAACATTCTTTGTGTGAGTTAGTCAGGCGACGATACCCTTCGCGAAAGTACTTCATCGTGGGCGCTCAAGAGTGGAGGACACACAAAACGTCTTCCTTTGCTCACGTTTGACTACGGTGTTGCACAATGATCAGACGTGGTGTTTCTTTTACCTTGATCCATTGGCGTTGGTTTCCCTGTACAGGAACAAATCGTGACCTAGCTGTTTCAGTACAGATAATGATATAGTAAGACATAGATACTTCTTCCGCGCAGTTCATCTAAAGGCATTTTAGGTTGTGTGTAACTACAAAAGATTCTGCCTTAGCTTTGCTTTTTCTTTGTTGTGGTTCCAGTGTTTTAATTGGTTCCTGTTGATATTGTTTCATATGTCGAATGCAGAAAAAAATGGCTCTGAGCACTACGGGACTTAACTTCTAAGGTCATCAGTCCCCTAGAACTTAGGGCTACTTAAACCTAACTAACCTAAGGACATCACATACATCCATGCCCGAGGTAGGATTCGAACCTGCGACCGTAGTGGTCACGCGGTTCCAGACTGTAGCGCCTAGAACCGCACGGCCACCCCAGCCGCCCCGAATGTAGAGTATTGACTGTACCCGTTGTCCGACGGGGCACAGAAGTGAAGGTATAGGTGCCGGGCAGTTGTGTTTGACCAATAGAAAGCATATCTCGGGCCACTAGTTTCCGCAATTTAAGGAATCTGCGCTCGCAAGCGCAATACAACAACAGCATTTTAAACTCCTAATGCATGCTCAATGCTGCCACCCCAAGACATGCGGCAAATCTGAGGCAAACTTTCTATATTTATTGGTAATCCGATACGAGAAATTAATATACAGGGTGATTCAAAAAGAATACCACAACTTTAGGAATTTAAAACTCTGCAACGACAAAAGGCAGAACTAAGCACTATCTGTCGGCGAATTAAGGGAGCTATAAAGTTTCATTTAGTTGTACATTTGTTCGCCATTTCAGCCAATAAAGTTTTTGGTCCCTTTTTCTTCGAAGGTGCTACTGTAACTGGACTACAGTATCTGGAGATGTTAGAGAATTGGCTGTTCCCTCAGCTCGAACAAGAAGCACAACAATTCATATTTCAGCAGGATGGAGCGCCACCACATTGGCACTTATCTGTCCGTAACTACCTGAACGTCAACTACCCGAGGCGATGGATCGGCCGCCAGGCAGCCCGTGACAGAGCACTTCATCACTGGCCTCCAAGAAGCCCTGATCTTACCCCTGCGATTTTTTCTTATGGGGGTATGTTAAGGATATGGTGTTTCGGCCACCTCTCCCAGCCACCTTTGATGATTTGAAACGAGAAATAACAGCAGCTATCCAAACTGTTACGCCTGATATGCTACAGAGAGTGTGGAACGAGTTGGAGTATCGGGTTGATATTGCTCGTGTGTCTGGAGGGGGCCATATTGAACATCTCTGAACTTGTTTTTGAGTGAAAAAAAAACCTTTTTAAATACTCTTTGTAATGATGTATAACAGAAGGTTATATTATGTTTCTTTCATTAAATACACATTTTTAAAATTGTGGTATTCTTTTTGAATCACCCTGTATTATGCAAAACAGCATTTGACAGGGACTGGTGTTCTGACTGACATATCTGAGAGAAAATGGTGTGTCGGAATTCTTATTAAGTAATAATAATTATGAATACGGCGAGGGGAAAGGAGTGTTTTGACTGGCTGAGGTATCTGCTATGGTTCAGCGGGAGAAGCCTGTTTGTTCTGTTTTCGCTGTTGATCACCTACGTGCTGTGTATGGTAGAGTATGAACGCTTATGGCAACGAGCTGCATTCAGGTCCGATTGTAACAATAGCACTCTGGATTGAGAATCGGCGGCGGGTAGGATTTGGTTGTGTCGTTATCTGGCTTCATTCCCTTCATCGTAACTATTGCATTCATTTTGCAAGTAGTGTAATTTTCTTGTTTGGTAATAAGATTCGAATTCTGATAGGCACCATGTCCACATGATCAGACAATACATCTTCTTGGCAATTAATGGCATACCAACAAGGTTCAAAGAGATTACATTTAATCTGTTTTGCCTAATCTGTATTCACTTCCTGCAGGTAAATTAAATTTCTTGGTGATAAGGTAAGATTCAGATGGTCTTCAAGCCAAGTGTTTGGGGAACTTGTTGCTGCTTATTTATACCAAACTTATTTGTTTGATCATAAAGTTGGTTTTCCTTTGGGCTTCAGCCATACGTGTACTGACAGCGTATTCCACTACTAACAGAGCCAACTGTTAGAATAGCTGAGCATGTTGGCCGTAAAGAAAGACTCGTATGGCGTTGCTGGCTAGGAAACATTGAGCCTAATCTAAAAGATTTTTCTTCTTTGACTCCCAATGAAGCCTTCTTCTTCTCAAGAGTGACAACGTCAGGACGGTTTTCAAATTGTTCAAATGGCTCTGAGCACTATGGGACTCAACTTCTGAGGTCATCAGTCCCCTAGAACTTAGAACTACTTAAACCTAACTAACGTAAGGACATCACACACATCCATGCCCGAGGCAGGATTCGAACCTGCGACCGTAGTGGTCTTGCGGTTCCAGACTGTAGCGCCTAGAACCGCACGGCCACTCCGGCCGGCGGACGGTTTTCAGTTTGTCACGATTACTGAAGATGAGTAAACGATATTTTTTAATACGTTGATGCTGAAATTATAGTTTAAGCTTTTCATTTTGGTCATGTTGGAGGTTCTAAATCACGCAGGAAAGAAAACCTTCGGCATTATTATATTTTTGTGAAAAGAAGTTCTAAAGAAAACACAAATATCAAATGTACGTTTATTGCCATAAAACACATAACAAAAGTTCATTTCAAACGATGATTTGCTTAAATGTATAGTATTTGAGATCCGAAGATGATTTCATATACAAAATATTTCATTTCTCACACTCGTTCAAGAATGTTACGGTATTTGAGACGAAAAGTGACAAAACGAATGAGAGAAATATGTCGCAAAGGAAGTCAGTATTGTGACGGTACCATCTGGCAGAGGGATATATCATATGGCTTCAGGGCCATTAAAACACAATACGAAATGGTGTGTGGAAACATAGAACATCTGAATTTCAGTACTATTCCTTATTGCCTTAAACATAACGACATCATCAACGAGACGGCGCTTTCTGCGCAAACTTTGTGAGGTTGCTTAGGTTTGGTATCCTTGAGATGCAAATGTGATAATCCGTTGCGAGCAGGACAAGCCAGAAAGCTACCAAACCCCGTGGTGAGGACCCCTGCAGGGTCGTTTTAATGTGATAAACTCCTTTTCGCTTGAAAATGCAATGAACAGTTAGAAGCGATGATTTTAACAGAAACGTGCTGATATTTCATTATTCTTTCGGTTCTGAGGTGGCGAAGGAGTATTACTTGCGAGCTCATTACGGGAAAAGTCTGAGAACAAAAAAGGAAACCCCTTACCGCATGGTAATATACTACGCTTTCTCTCATGCTTAATGCAATTATGTTGTTTATTGGCGTTCTGCTGGGTATGGGTGTTGATCCTGTATTAGTAAAACCCGAGAATATTTTAATATCAAAGTTGAAAAAAAAAAGAATCCTCTTTCGAATTGTTTCAGAAACGGCGTTGTATTGAACTAGCATTGCAACACATGAGCAGGGAGTCTGAGTGTCCTTTTATTTGTTTGAGAGGTTATTGTGAGAGGCCAATCTGCGCATACTGTACATGTGGACGGCAGTTTGCAAATGTATTTTGGTGTTACAAAGGTGAACCTGTTGCTGTAAAGTTCGCAAATTTCATAGACACTGCCAATTATGTAGGTACATATACAAATGCCAATAATGATTAATGATTTGTGCCACATGGTGACTATGGCTCACCATTGTTAGCCGGTACGATTTAATGACGTTCGATCAGAAGACGATAATTCTATCGGAGTTAACTGTAGAATAGAGTAAAATAAATTATCAGCTCCCTGCCGGTCAAGTGTTTCTTCTCTTAATTTCTCACTCTTTTTACATGAGTAAACCTTATTTATCACATTGAATCAAGAAAATTTTTTTAAGCGTCGTGGTTACAGGAAATCGCATTTATGACTGGCGGATTATTAAAGATATGTAGTTAAGAATGTTCTTGGCGTAATGTGTATTCGCTGAGGCTTTAGGCTTGCAGCCGGATGACGGTGACATCTTACGATAATGTTAAGGCTGACATCCACTCATCCATCTTCAAGCAAGTTCTGTACACTGGAGATTTCTGGTACGTGCCACTGGCTTTATTCCTGAAATAGGGGCGACTGGCATGAAGATAGGTTACCGCTCCATCTTGTAGGCCGCTAAACTCGACGGAGGTAACCTATGTTCATGCGCTCCGCACCAATTTTGAGTATAACCCTTTCCATTCTGGCACGCAGGATATTGTGAATTAGGTTTTAAATATTTCGTCGTTCAACTGCGTCACTTTCCTGCATAACTCCGGACAGTAACGATTGTGTAATTTTTCAGCTTCCGTTTGGCACCTGTTTTGTTTAATATTATGACCATCAGAGGGCAACAGATCAATCCAAACTCCAGCAGGAAGAAAAAGCCGTGCATCACTGATATAAATACAAAACTTCTACCTAAATGACATTTGTGTAAGGCAATTCCTGAATTTTTTTGGAGTGGAAATATTACATTTAACACATACAGGGTGGTCGGAAATTCCCGTTACAGACTGCTAGGACTTGTAGAGGGGAGCGAATACATCGTATTTTTAATAGGAACGTCATCCAACGAGACTAAAGAGCTTCAAAGTTATAGGCGCTGGCGTCCGTAAATGTAGGTGAGGTGATTCCGTGATGATGTTGCAGACTTTCTAGGATGATGGAGAACGATAAATGTATTAATTTGAAGTCAAGATCCCTTTACCGGAAACGAACGAGTTGAAAATTATAAACGAAAACCGTTCTGATTACTCTGACAGTATTCAACTGAATACATGTACCGGTTCTTGTGTTGCGAAGAGTGTAGGGTTGATAACTTTCAGTGCTGGTAGTGTGGACAAAAACGAGAAAAAATGTCCAATAAACATGGGCTATAGAGTGCGTACCTTGACAGCTATGAACCCTTGCTCAGTAGATGGGACGAGTTTCACAGTAACGAAGATGAACGAATGATGATAGCTCCTCAGGTGTGCAATTTAGAGCCCACGTTTATTGGACTTTTTTCTCGTTTTTGTTCACACTACCACCACTGAAACTTACCAGCCCTACACTCTTCGCAACACAAGAACCGGTACATGTATTCAGCTGTCAGAGTTATCAGAACGGTTTTCCTTTATAACCTGTATATAAGGTGTATAAACAAATGTATGACGTGTCAGTTGGATTTTATATATATTTGTTTTTTTGAGTAGCACGAACATTCTAGTACCATGATGTACAAAATGACAGCATGAGAACTTTTTGAGTACTTTTTTCTGATTCTACAGGTCATAACGGATGGAAATTGGTACCTGTCACGAAAAGGTTAAAGAAATTTTCTGTCAGTGTGGAAAGCCGGTGACATGTAGCAGTAATCTCCGCCTGAAGTTGGCTGAACGGATTCCCGCCAAAATATCGTGGAAACGTGTAGTCATCGAGTTGCAAGCCCGCAATGTCATTGAATTTTAGGTAAAAGTGGGGAATAAATATTTTTTTGTGTTGCATCAGTCCAACTGATGGCGTTGGAAACACCTCATCTACAAGAATTTAGAAACGAGTAACTTTAAAAACGGAAAATTTTCAAGTGGTTAACGATCTGCAGATGTCATTAACCCTTTCTGCGTCTGCGGTTCCAAATGGCATCATTAAGCATTCCTGGCTTTTTTGAGCTTCCCAATGCTTCAATGATACCGTTTGGCATCGCTTCACGTAGCTCCAAGTTTGGCCAACAGATCACAGTGGCGTTTGCTTTCATGACTCGCCGTTTGTTTGAATTGCAGGACAGAGAAGTTCTTTTTAGTTTTTCACATGTGCCTTAACAGTTTGAACAATAAATATTTTTTAGATAAAAAAAAAGTTTTTTTTAGTTTTTCACATGTGCCTTAAAAGTTTGAACAATAAATATGTTTTAGATAAAAAAAAAACTTCGGTAGCATGTATTTACGAGAAAGTTTCACAAAACGCTTATTGCATCAACAATGGGATTTCTATCTAGCTTTTAGACATTATTTAACCAAAGAAAACCTATTTTATTAATTATTCTTTCTAGTTTCCCCAGGTATGTGCCGAGTTTCGCTCAATATATAGCTTATTATGTGCGTAGCGCCAATTCTTAATTTGATGCTGTCACGACCTGGCTGCCTCCTGCAGGCATCTAGCTCCGACTCGAAACACGTCTGCTGTCTCTGCGCATCTCCTCACCACCACTCAAACTTTTACCGTGTGCACCTAGCTCTGTTAGCTGTCAAAGATCTTACTACTCGAAGATGCACTACTCGTCCAACCTTGCGGTTGGGAACTATCGACATTTTTCACTGGCTCTATCCTGATCGAATGTCAGCACATACCTTTCAGGATATGGCATATGTGCAACATATACAGTAAATATTCATCACAAAAAAATTGTCCCCAATTGTTTTCTAAATGTGACGCACGAAGGGTTAATGTCTTGGGCTAAAGGAGAACAGAGGTGACGTAGTACTAACACTACCTGAAAAGCAGGCAAAGGAGAAGAGAACGGTGCAAGGGTATCATTAAATGATGTTAGGCTAAACTGTAGTGAATGAGCGTTCAAATCGTTATTGGAGCTTGTGGGAGGGGCGCAGAGTCCCAGAGGGGACGGTGCTGAGGCGGCTGGAGACGCTGCCAGCTGTCGTTAGCAGTGGCCGGCGGCGAGGACGGCTGCGACCAGCGTTGTACACAGTAGGGCGGGTCGCCCTGAGGGCGCCGGCCGCACCCCGCTCCCCTGACGCCTGCAGCACCACCGACTCGTGATGGCCGAGCGTCAGCGAGCTCACCGTAGACCTGCAGACACGATGCCACAGTGCGGGGTCATTAGACCTCTCGTTGCTACAGACATGATCTCTGCACTCCGCTTTGAGCGCGGCTTTGTAGTGGCTGTACTGATTGCCGAACGCTGCTACCTGTGCTCGCTGAGAGACAGCGTCCCTGTTGCTGCCAAATAATTATCACCCGCTAATGGTCCAAGTTGAAGAACTGAATTAAAATTTGTAGCACGACGGAGACTCCTTGCTTACCAGGCCGGTATGCTAGCCGTTACAGCACCGCAGCACTGCAACTAATCCTGCTGTTTTTTCTGATCTGGTCAAAAAGATTGAAAGTTACACAGACGCTGTCTTGAAAGAAATTGAAGAAATACATAAGACAAAGATAACACAGCTCATGAGAGCCGGCCGGGGTGGCCACGCGGTAAAAGGCGCTACAGTCTGGAACCGCGCGACCGCTACGGTCGCAGGTTCGAATCCTGCCTCGGGCACGGATGTGTGTGATGTCCTTAGGTTAGTTAGGTTTAATTAGTTCTAAGTTCTAGGGGACTGATGACCTTAGAAGTTAAGTCCCATAATGCTCAGAGCCATTTGAACCATTTTGAACAGCTCATGAGACTACATACATAAACAATAAATAATCAAAACACACACACCAGTTTTATCCACGTTTTATGAATCTCACAGACACACAATTAAACAGTGAAGGAAAAGAGCTCATAGAAAAAGGACTGAAATATAACGTGAATACAAAAGTAGACGCTGAATACATAGAAAACCTCATAATAGAATCAGAAGCCATTCTAAAGCGAGAGGAGAAAAGTGGAAACAGCAATGTAAACACTGGGCTAACAAGGGAATTGATAAAAAAGAAATACATAAAATTATTACAGGTACAAAAAAGCAGACTGACAAAAACAATAAAAACACAGAATCCGAAACACTCAGAAAATTCAGAAAGAAAGTCCAAAATGAAAACATCGTTATTACTATAGGAGACAACGAAAATACAGTATTTCTTATACCCAAACAGCAATACATTGACAAAGCAAAAGTGTTCAGTTCACAAAGTAATATTAAAAAATTCAAATCAGACCTAACAAACATATTTCAGGACAAGTTAAAGAATATGTTAAAAAATATAGACTGCACACTGGATGACAGAAAACGTTAAATTAATACAGAACAGTACTACAGTACCCACCATCCCATGCCAACCAAAAATCTATAAACCAAATATCCCAGTAAGACCCACTGTAAACTTCAAAAATGCTCCCACTTACAAACTTGCAGGACACATACTGAATATACTGATAGAAACTTATAAAACAGAAGATGACAGAACTTTAAGGAACACCTCAGAGTTAATACAACTTAAAAAGATATAAAAATCCCAGACACAGCTACTCTACTCTCTTTTGACATAGAAAAAATGTACTCTAACATTCCAATAGCAGAAACAATAAATATCATAGAACAAAACCTGAAGGACAACAGTCAGCTACCAGATGAACACATCAAAGAAATACACAAGTTGCTGGAACTAATAACTGAACACAACTACTTTCATTTCAGTAATGAATACTATTTATAGGAAGAAGGGTCGCCAATGGGATCCCCGGCATCAGGAGCCCTACCAAACATTTTCATAAACCATGTAGGAAACTTAATTTTCAAAAAAATTACAACATATATTTATTGGCTCAGATACAAGGATGACATCCTTTGTTTAATAGATGAACCTCAGGGAAAAATTGACCAGTTGCATACAGATATAAACACAATACACAGAAAGATAAGATTCACAATGGAAAAAGACCAGAACAACCAAATAAACATTTTAGCTATAACAATTAAAAAAAGAAAACAATCGGCACAGCTTTGAAATCCACTGCAAACCTACAACAACTGACACAATCCTACATCAGACTTATAATCACCCACACTCACAGAAACAATCAGCACTCAGATACATGCTTCATAGACTCAACACAGTACCACTCAGCACAAAAAATTACCAGGAAGAACTAGACATCATCACACAAATAGCAACAAACAATGGGTACAACAGGGATCTAGCCACCAAATTAAACAAAAAAATTAAAAACAAATACAGTCAGTGAACACAGTACATAAATACCCAGAAACAACAGTACAATAAAACACTACACTAACAGGCAGAAATAGTGACAGAACAATAACGACACAAAGAATAAGATAGAAGATTCAAGATGGTAAACAATGAAATACAAGCACAAACTCACACTTAAAATAACAAATATTTTCAAACGACAAGGGATAACATAACATTCAAAACAGACAATTCAATTCAAAGGCACATTCCAAAAATAACAAGAAACACAGATATCTACGAAAAAGCAGGAATATATCAACTACAGTGCAACACATGTGATGGAAGGTATATAGGACAAACAAGCAGAACGTTTGACAGCCAGTACAAAGAACATATCACAGCATGGAAATATGGAACGAGCCCCTCAACTTTTGCAGAACATTTGAGAGAAAATAACCACAAAACTACACAGCATGGAAATATGGAACGAGCCACTCAACTTTTGCAGAACATTTAAGAGAAAATAACCACAAACCTACTACAAGAGAAAATGATATGAAAATAATTAGACTAAATAATGAAAGACATCTCCTAACATTACAGGAAACTTAACATATATACAAAACAAAGGCCGAAAAGAAACAACCACCAAATGACCAAGTAAATTTGCCTAACAACTCATTGTTTACACTGATTTATCATATAACAGACAGAAATCCCTGGAAATGATTACACATCTGATTCCTCTCATAAGTATATACAGGAAAATATAATAGTAATAATAATTATTATTTTTAAGAATAAATAAATGAATAAAAAATAGTAATCAAAATAAAATAAATAATTTTTATTTTATATAAAAAAATCTCTCTCCCTCTCTAACACATACATACATACACACACACACACACACACACACACACACATTCATTCACGAAACAGTTGAATGCAGAAAACTGAGAATGTTGGTAGCACATAGAAAAACAAATGAAACTCTGTATTAAAAAGATGGCAGTTATAGTGATGTGTAAAGTAAACAGTGAACTGAAAGTGAACTATAAGATATCAACCCGGTTGGCAGATGAGGAAAAGCAGTTTGCTTAGATGCAATGAGTTAGAAGTTACCTGTAAGGGCCTTTCCATTTCATAAAAAAGTTAAGGAATTGTTTTCAAATCTATACCCTAGATGTGAAACCATAAGCTATGTGTAAAAATGGACAAATTATGTAATATTTCAGGATACCCACTGAAGATGCCTTGTAAAAAAGGGGAAACGTGTCTGAGTGCATAAGTAATAACAAAAATTTCGATGTGCAGCACGCATAAAAGCATTTTCTTTGAAACAACAGCAAACAAATTAACTTAAAAAATTTGAATTTTGCGCATCTTACAATCTTATATTTTTTCTCGATACAGGACTGAATTTCTTTTTGTTATTCATCAAATTTACTGCACTGTATCAGATTAACCAACACTCTGCTCGAAATTTTAAAGAGTTTCCAGAGGTAAAAACGCACTGTGTAAACTTCTTGTGTGGTTGATTTTAGCTTGTGCGTCACACTAAATTAAACATGTGTAACATATCGAAATTTTATCTAAAATTGGGTGCGGAAGAGTATCTTATTTCGTTCTCGAGTAACCATTTTTTATATCTGAGAGACAAGTCACATGTAGTGTGTCCATGGAGACTTTCCGGTTGCTAGGATTTATTTTCTCATCCGATTTTAAGAAAATTATTAACTGAAAAAATTTTGATTTTTGCACATTTACGGTCTGATTGCTTAGCTCGATAAAGGACTGAATTTCCTTCAGTTATTTGTCATAGCTATTCACTGCATCAAATTAAGTAATATATTGCACGAAATTTAAAAGATTTTGCAGAGATAAAAACGCATTCCGTAAATTTGGCGTAGCGTCCATTTTAGCTCGTTTAATGCAGTGTCTGAAAAGTAGATAATACATCGATTTTATTTAAAATTGAGAGCAGAACGATATCTCATTTCGTTCTTGAGTTATCGATTTTTATATTCCATAGACAGTAGCGTGCAACACGCCCATTTCATCCCCTGCGCATCGGGAATTATGTGCTCATAACAATCGTCAGACATCATGAAGGTTTCAAGATATCGAAACAAGATTTTTTGCCCATGATAGCACTCAAAGAGGCACATATATTGTATGATAAACATTCGAAACTTCCTTATTCGCCGAGATACGGAAGCAACTCATCCACAGTAGCAAGAGGTCGGCAGCTCAGGGCCCATGTAGACGTCAATAGCACCTTTGGCGGAGCCAACTGATATATGGGCCCTGCAACGAACTTACGGCGTCACACTGGACGGCTTGTTCGCCACACTTCTCGAACGCTCGGCTCCGAGCAGGCCCACAGGAAATCAGTATGTAATTGAAAAGGTACCTATTAGACGTCTTACCTCTGACCTGTGCATTTAAACGCGCAGTCTAGAATTATTAAACTCGTCTGAAATATTTACTCGTTCACTGCCGCAGACGGCTGCTGGCACTCGTGAGACCTGCAGTGTCACGTGTTGCGACGTACGCACCATGGCCTTTCTCGTGGGCCTCGACTGCAGGAAAACCCAAGCGGCACACGTTTATATGTCCACAAGACCTGCAGAACGGCGGAGCATGACATGCATATACGCACACAGCAGCAAAAGGATTAGGAGCTGGCATCCTCCGTGACGTCACACGCCTTGCTTACGATCATATCTTTATAGGGAGTAAGCGAAATTATTTGTTTCTCTATTGCCGAAAGTTTAGTCGCTGCCTTGAAACGTCTTCCCCATTCAGCAGGTGTGGGCCGAATTTTTTTACATACATTATCAGCAACAACATCCAGATTCGTGGATTCGACGAATCTGTTCCGTCTTCAGAGTCGTATTTCAACCGCTTCCTGGGCCGACCTATATCCCTTGCCCTTTGGGTTTACAACACAAAACATTTTTGGCATATCTTACTTGATCCATTCTGACTACATATTTCTTCCAGTTCTGCTTATATGAGTCCATTTTTTCTGTTATTTCAAATGTTTAAGCTTATTTCTGACATCTGCGTTTCTTTTTTATAATCTAGTCTTCATCCTTTAACTGATCTGAAGAATTTCATTTCTGAAATCACTATTCGATTTACATCTTCCTTTTTTGCTATCTAAGTCTCCGGTCTGTAAAGTAGAACTCGGACAGGCAGTGTTTTACATAATTTTATTGCATTTCTTTAGTTGTCTTTTTGTTTAATTTTATTTTAATTTTTCCACAGACTTCCTCAAATTTTGCTCTTTTCTTTTTTGTATAGTATTGTATGGAACTGGAGACTTAGAAACGATCATCCCCGCCGTAGCCCGCAGTGGTTCACACCCCCACAACAGGCTACAGCAGTCCACTCACCCCACCGCTGCCCCACACCGAACCCAGGTTTATTGTGTGGTTAGGCCTCCAGTGGATCCCTCCAGGGAACGTCTCACACCAGATGAGTGTAACTCCCGTGTTTGCGTGGTAATCATAGTGTACGCGTAGGTGGAGAAACTGTTTGCGCAGCAATTGCCGACATAGCGTAACTGAGGCGGAATAAGGGGAACCAGCCCGCATACGCCGAGGCAGACGGAAAACCGCCTAAAAAACCATCCACAGACTGGTCGACACACCGGACCTCGACACTAATCCGCTGGGCGGATTTGTGCCGGGGTTCGGCACGCCTTCCCGCCCGGAAAGACGTCTTTGTGTCATAATGATGGTCAAAGGAAATTTCGCAGTTCACTTAGTTAAACAGATCTCCTTGATCGATGGTTTTCTTTTTTGTTACTATTTTTAGCACACCTGTTGTCTTCCTCGGAATGCTATTACTTTTGCCTTTTCTGTAGAAATTATGTAATTACAGTTTTAGCCAATTTGGTTCAATTTAAAACCTTTATTTGCAACTCTTCTTCTTAAATGGCAATTATATTCTAGTCGTATGCACACATTAATATCTTTATATAATCGTCCTTATTTTTTTTATTCTTTTGATGTTTTTTGCTCCTTCATTGCATTATTTAATCATGTCATTTATGTGTAAACTGAATTATAATAAGGTTAATTACATCGAACGAAAAATTAGAAAAATTTATAAGAGGAAAAAAGGAAGCATATCTAAAATACGTACAAAGAAGAACGCCAGGATTAAAAACAGCATACAAATGAAAGTGAGCAATTATGAACTGATAATTTAAAAAGCACACAAAGCAAGCTGGAACAGATGAACAGGGTGATCGGTCGTTACAGTCGTTAAGGCCACCGCTTTTACGGCGTGCGGTCAGCCGGCGAGGCCGGCTGTTGTTCCCGCGGCGCGGTCGGAAGGAGATCAGCATTAAGTATAGTACGGTTTGTCGCGTAAGTTATTTCTAACGTACATGAAATAAACACTTGAAAACAACAATAAATTGCTCACGCGCATCAAATAAGGGCATGATGAAACTTCGTTCTTTAGTTGTTCAATCATTTCTGACACCTACATACGAAACTGCTCATAATATTCCATCTGAGAAATGGCATCAATTTCTTCACGATCCATAGCTTTATGTCATTTAAACTGTATGGATTTCAGTTCTAGACTTTGTCTTTTAATGCTCGCCCAGAGAGAAAAATAGCAGGGGATTAAATTGGGGTAACGAGGAGGCCATAAGTTGATGCTGATAACTCTATCTTGAAACGTGTCATCAATTTCCTGTAATGAGAAGTTGGCTATATTTGCCATCACAGAGTCCTGCTGAGATCACGAAAGCACGTTCTCCCTTAGTTAACTGGCTTAAAAAGGCCATAAAACGTTTTCCGTAAAAAATACGAGCTATTATTATCTCACTGCTAATGGCACACCGACTCCTATTTTTTGATTATGCAGGTTGGCCTCGTGTATTACATTAGACCTTCCAGAACGTCAGTAACGGTTTCTTTGTGAATTAACGTATCCACTTGGGTGGAAGCATAATTTGTCTTAACGCAGGTGAAGGTCAATTTCTCCGTCATGCACCCTATTCAAAATCCATTCATAAAATCGCAATCTTTTAGCATGGTTACAAAGTTTAAGTTGCTACACTGCAGTTGGTCGTAACCAGTAACTTTGTAGCCGTTCAGACAGAGCCACAGCCAGTTCATATTTGCTGAGAAAGCCTTCGATCAGATTGTCTAGGAGACCTTTTCAGAGCATGCCCAATGTTATCCAGACGTTCATCTGTGAGAACCTTACGTACCTGTTCACGAAATTTATCAATCGATGAATCGTACTCCAATTAGAAACCTGAACATTAAGCAATTCCTCTTGACATAATCTCCGTACAGCACTTGCTGATTCTGTATGCATTTATGAACCATACATCAATATTCTTTGGCGACTAGAATACTTCTATTTTGTCGTTTCACGTGAAACACTTTCAGTCAATGCACTGCATTGCGGCGCTTAACATACAAGTCCTTCCCGGACAAGATTTCTTCACAAACAAAGGCCTCACACCAGAGGGGAAATATACTCCCCGCCAGCCCTGCTGCCAGCTGGCTGCTGGAGGGAGAAAAAAAATCCGTGCCAGGCAGTTGCGTTAAGGATTGCATAAGTAACTTACAAAATTACATTCATGGACTATTGCCTATAAAGCAATCAAACGTTTAACAGAAAAAAGAACACATTAAACATTAACACAATCAACGAAAAACAATGGGAAGAACATTACAAATATGGTATCACAATACCTTAACGGAAAAAGCAGAGATGTATGAAGGTGGAAACGGATAGATTTACCGATACTAGCACAATTAGAAGAAGCTTTTAAAACAATCAAAAACAGAAAGGCAGCTTTTATGATGGCTTAACAGCGACATATTACAATGCAGTGGGATTTTCCTTAACCAAGATTTTTTTACACACGTAGAACCAATAATTATTGGTCAGTCTACAAACTGCTGTACATAATTTATAAATTAAAATTTAGAAGCAAAACACAGAAATTTTGCCTTATGCTATACCTGGTGTCGGCCTTGATGGCGTATTATTTTTAGAAGTCAGCAATATAGCAGCAAAAACATTCAAGTTAACATAGGGCTGGAGCCATCCACTTGCGCGTGATCAACAGTTGCCAGTCATCTCAGTACGGAATAATCTCCTAGTTAGTAGAAATTTACTTGAATTTAAACCTTACGATATATTATCCATCTAATTTAGCTGATATTTCACTCATGGATCACGTTTGGGGAACTGGTTACAGGCATGAAGCGGCACTGGCGCGTTTTGCTGCTAATGTAAGACGATATCTGTTGCATCAATATGTTCCACCGTGGACTAGTCACGCATGGTCTGTACCTGGGCCTCTAACGTCAACTAACCTCTCTCCTCAGAACTATTCCTCCTGGGGTGAACAGCACTTGCGTTTATCAGGTTGAAGAAATGAAGCTTCCTTTCATGATTTACGTGAGGATTCGCAAGTGTTTGAAGGGATTCGTAACTCGCTGCAGACACGAATGCACTATTGCATTCAAATGCGAGGATAAACTGGCACATATCCTTTAACAGGTGCGAGTTTGCAGTGTACTGTAACATGTAGCATGCTGAACCAGCACTGTATTTCTTTTTACTGTAAGCCGTGGGGAAAGTCTCCGCCCTTTATTGATACACATTAGTACTGAGTAGTAAAATATTCCCTACTAAAGGTTCTTAACAGCCCATTCGCAGCTATCTCGCAGATGAGTGGTTTGTGGGCCATGTTTACTAGAACGTTTCTTCTTCTATTCATCTGTCATTTTTTCGCTATCAATTGGGACACGCTCTGTATACATAGGGTTTTTCACATTTCCTATTACACTCTGTTGTAAGGGCTGTATAGGGGACGTAGCCGACAAAGATGTGATAAAAAAACAAATGTCCGGAAACGCGCCGTTTGAATATAATATAAGTTTGAAACTTGGGCCACGTCCTAATCTGTCGCTTCACCGTGCACACACACTCTGAAAATAGGGCTCTGTGCGTGTTTTAAGTACGTCATCATAGAAGCCTTTCATCAGACTACATCAACGGCTGCAAGAAACTGGTCGTTCGCTACCAGGAGGGTTGACTGGTGTTCCATGGACTCTACACTTTGATGAGAACGTCTTACGTCACGTAGAAGAGAACCCGATGACGAGCACCCGATACATTGTCCAAGCCATGGGCGCCTGTAGAGCACACAGGTCGGAGCTCAGAGCCTTTGTTGTGTGCGTACTGTGAAGCTGGGCACATGAATGTAATTCGACCTTCAAACTTATTTTACATCCAAACGGTACATTGAAGGCCATGGGTTGCTTACCAAATCATTATCTACTATGTACCCGCTACAAATTGTAAAACCCTGCAATAGAGGTAATGAAACAAGCTGTATACTTCTACACTACTGGCCATTAAAATTACTACACCAAGAAGAAATGCAGATGATAAACGGGTATTCATTGGATAAATATACTATACTAGAACTCACATCTGATTACATTTTTCCGCAATTTGGGTGCATAGATTCTGAGAAATCAGTACCCAGAACAACCACCTCTGGCCGTAATAACGGCCTTGATACGCCTGGGCATTGCGTCAAACAGAGCTTGGATGGCGTGTACAGGTACAGCTGCCCATGCAGCGTCAACACGATACCACAGTTCATCAAGAGTAGTGACTGGCGTATTGTGACGAGCCAGTTGGTCGGCCACCATTGACCAGACGTTTTCAATTGATGGGAGATGTGGAGAATGTGCTGGCCAGGGCAGCAGTCGAACATTTTATGTATCCAGAACGGCCGATGCAGGACCTGCAACATGCGGTCGTGCATTATCCTGCTGAAATGTAGGGTTTCTCAGGGATCGGATAAAGGGTAGAGCCACGGGTCGTAACACATCTGAAATGTAACGTCCACTGTTCACAGTGCCGTCAATGCGAACAAGAGGTGACCGAGACGTGTAACCAATGGCACCGCATACCATCGCGCCGGGTGATATGCCAGTGTGGCTATGACGAATACACGCTTCCATGTGCATTCACCGTGATGTCGCCAAACACGGATGCGACCATCATGATGCTGTAAACAGAACCTGCATTCATCCGATAAAAATGACGTTTTGACGTTCGTGTACCCAGGTTCGTCATTGAGTACACCATCGCAGGCGCTCCTGTCTGTGATGCAGCGTCAAGGGTAACCGCAGCCATGGTCTCCGAGCTGATAGTCCATGCCGCTGCAAACGTCGTCGAACTGTTCGAGCAGATGGTTGTTGTCTTGCAAACGTCCCCATCTGTTGACTCAGGGATCGAGACGTGGCTGCACGATCCGTTATAGCCATGCGGATGAGATGCCTATCATTTCGACTACTAGTGGCACGAGGCCGTTGGGATCCAGTACGGCGATCCGTATTACGCTACTGAACCCACCGAATCCATATTCTGCTAACAATCTCGACCAACGCGAGCAGCAATGTCAGCATGTTGTAGGTGTCGCCACTGTGTCGCCATTGTGTGAATGCTCTGAAAAGCTAATCATTTGCATATCACAGGATCTTTTACCTGTCGTTTAAATTTCGCGTCTGTTGCAGGTCATCTTCGTGGTGTAGCGATTTTAACGTCCAGTAGTGTATGTCATTTTACTTTCCAGTACAACTCTGGAATGCCTGACACAATTTCAACTGTAGCTGTTACATACACTATGTGATCGAAAGTATCCGGACACCTGGCTGGTAATGGCTTACAAATTCGTGGCGCCCTTCATCGGTAATGCTGGAATAATATGGAGTTGGCTCACCCTTAGCTTTGATGACAGCTTCCACTCTCGGAGGCATACGTTCAAGCACGTGATGGAAAGTTTCTTGGAGAATGGAAGCCCATTCTTTACGGAGTGCTGCACTGAGGAGAGGAATCGATATCGATCGGTGAGGCCTGGCACGAAGTCGGCACTCCAAAACATCCCAAAGGTGTTCTATAGGATTCGGGTCAGGATTCCGTGCAGAGCAGTCCAATACAGGGATGTTATCGTCGTGTAACCACTCCGGCAAAGACCGTGCGTTATAAACAGGTGTTCGATTGTGTTGAAAGATGCAGTCGCCATCGTCGAATTGCTCTTCTACAGTGGGAAGCAAGAAGGTGCTTACAACATCCTTGTAGGCCTGTGCTGTGATAATGCCACGCAAAACAACAAGGGGTTCAGCTCCCTCCACGTACAAACACGACCACACCTTAACACCGTCGCCTCCAAATTTTACTGATGGCACTACACACGTTGGCAGATGACGTTCACCGGGCATTCGCTATACCCACATACTGCCATCGGATCGCCACATTGTGTACCGTGATTCGTCACTCCACACAACGTTTTTCCACTGTTCAATCGCCCAATGTTTACGCTCCTTACAGCAAGCGAGGCGTCGTTTGGCACTTACCGGAGTGGTGTGTGGCGTATGAGCAGCCACTCGACCATGAAATCCAAGTTTTCACACCTCCCGCCTAACTGTCATAGTACTTGCAGTGGATCCTGATGCAGTTTGGAATTCCTGTCTGATGGTCTGGGTAGATGTCTACCTATTACACATTACGACCCTTTTCAACTGTCGGCGGTCTCTGTCAGTCAACAGACGCGGTCGGCCTGTACGCTTTGTGCTGTACGTGTTCCTTCACGTTACCACTTCACTATCACATCGGAAAAATTGGACCTAGAGATGTTTATGAGTGTGAAAAACTTGTGTAGAGACGTGTGACAAAAGCGACACTCAATCACCTGACGATATTAGAAGTCCGTGAGTTCCGCGGAGCGCCCCATTCTGCTCTCTCACTATATCTAATGACTAGTGAGGTCACTGATATGAAGTACCTGGCGGAAGGTGGCAGCACAATGCACCTAATATGAAATAGGTATGTTTTTGGGGGTGTCCGGATACTTTTTATCATATGATGGATGTAGTTTGGTATCACTAGCACTATTTTATGTAGTGGCGTTAGGAATGTGGTGAAATGAACCATAGTTTCGGAACATCAGGAATCATTTCAACTAAACATTAAACATGTAGGGTGATACAGAACTCTACAACTACCGAACTTTCAGAGGTAGTATATGGACGCGAACGAGAAAAAAAGTCTAACAAATCTGGACACAAAAACGAATATCTTAAGAACTATGAACACTTGCTTTACTTTCCTTCTCGTGAAACACACTTATTCTACTGGACAAGTGCTCACAGCTCTTAAAGTATTCATTTTAGAACCCGTGTTTACCGGACATTTTTCTCCTGTATTGGTCCGTACTACCTCCTCCCAAAATACCGAAAACAAAGATTCAGTAGAAGAGGTGTGTTTTACAGTATCAAAGACGAACAATTGTTCATAGCTCTTGAAGTACGCATTCAAGAGCCCATGTTCACTGCACTTTTCTTTTTTTCTTGGTCCATACTACCATCTCCGAAAGTTCGTCGGTGGAGTTTTCTTTCTCCCTGTATATGACTTTCTATCTGGAAAGGGTAAGTCAACAGCAGCGCGTTTAGATACGGATCAGGGTGTGAAACGTTTCGAAAACTGCAGCGATTAGTGCTGGGTCCGTGATTTTCGGTGTCGCTAACTGTCCTGATGACAATGAACATCTATGTGTGGCCGAAACAGGAAAAGTCGATACATACAGCACAAGTATGCGTACAGAAAAGCATAAAGAAAGAAGCAATTTTTCTCAGGAAGCGGCAACAAACGGTCTACTCACAGAACTGTAAACTGGCGAGGATGAATAACACCATTTTTGTTATTTTGCTTAAGTTCATGCAAAAGACTGTGAAAAAAGCTGAAATTAATCGTGAACATTAAGGTCCACTCCCGAACAAGAGAGCCTTAAAAATAATAGCTAATTCTTTACGGGTACAAGTAATGACTTGGCACATAAAAAGGCAGTATTAGAGCATGTAAGTAGGAACATCTCCGCCAGTTGGGTAAAGCAGTTCCACGATCACACTGACAAATGAAAGGCAGTTGCGTGGCTGGTTGTGTTCGGTGGAATGTACAGTGTATATATTGTGAGGGCGAGTACTCACCCTTCGGTCAGAGGGCTGCTGATGGAACTGGTGAGGACGGTGAAGTGATGGGCGAGCGGCAGCATGGCCTTGAGGTCGACCGACTGGTTCTCCGTCCCCAGGTTCACCGCCACCAGCAGACTGTCCTCGCCAGCCAGGGTCCTTTCGACACAAACAGCGAACCGATCAGTCAGATCCATGAGCAGCTACAGCCAAATGTCGTGACGACACCTACTTCCTTTGCCGAGATAGCTAGCGGAAGCCTGTGCGGTGTGACGCTCGACTCGGAGGTAAGCTAGTTCGTATCTTTCGATAGGACACGTTGCACCTATAATCGTGTATCTGTCTGTCTTCTTCGTATCTGTCTTCTTCGTGGACCTTAGCTATGTACGCAGTGGCCTCCCACGCGCGCGTCCCCCGGCCCAAAAATCGTTCAAATGGCTCTGAGCACTATGGGACTTAACTTCTAAGGTCATCAGTCCCCTAGAACTTAGATCTACTTAAGCCTAACTTAAGGATATCACACACATCCATACCGGAGGCAGGATTCGAACCTGCTACCGTAGCGGTCGCGCGGTTGCAGACTGTAGTCCCAAGAACCGCTCGGCCACAACTGCCGGCTGCTCAAAAGATATCCACATTCAATTACATTGCGGCGTACATTGCAACAACGTTAAACTTCAGTATCCATTAACGGGCCGGCCGCGTTGGCCAAACGGTTCTAGGCGCTTCAGTCCCGAATCGCGTGACTTCTACGGTCGCAGGTTCGAATCCTTCCTCGGGCATGGGTGGGTGTGATGTCCTTAGGTTAGTTAGGTTTACGTAGTTCTAAGTTATAGGGGACTGATGACCTCAGATGTTAAGTCCCATAGTGCTCAGAGCCATTTTAACCATTAACGGGATGGACCGCAGTATGGCGCAACCTTCACCAGTCTTACCCCCCCTCCCCCCCCCCCCCCCCCCACATCAGCACGAGCGACATGGTATCACGTCGTCTCTGGAAAATTTGCCACTAACCAGCGTTTACATGCAACTGGTTTGATTGACACTTCTTTATTCTCCACCTGTCACTCGGTGGACGATGTCGCCCATCGCCTTACCTGCGTCGATTTTTGTGAAGTCTGGACGCTGGGGCGGCAAATGGTAACCTGTTCCGTCCGTGCCCCTCGATCCGTGGTCGACTCGTATGCTTTAATTCGCCGGGAGGACGTGTTTTCCAGGAGCCAAGACTCATGCGATAGTATGGGACAGAGGATGGATGGTAGCCTACCTTTATGAAGACCGGGTAAAATAGCGGCTCGGTCTTTGGATACTACTACAGAATGCACATACCGTGATTGAAAGACGTCTGCGCTACCACTCCTATGTCGCTGATTGCCTCCGTAGGTTTTACACGATCCCCCGCTCAGCTGGAATGTGCCTGGGGCATTTGGCCCGATTGATGTCTATGGACATTTCTAACACCCCTTTACGTTACTTCAAGCCCCCTTCTCCCCAAGCTACCACTCCTGTGACACGTCGGAATTTCATGACTAGAACTGAGTGTCTTCTTGCTTAGCTTTTACTTTTTACATATTACAGTCATCTACAATCAACGCTTAGAATATAGGAAAGCTGCAGTGCCAGAAGATAGTAGCGAAATGCAGAATGACCTGCATAGAATAGACCACTACACAAGCTCGGATGGAGAAAGAGTATCGGCCTGGCATCCCCTTTAGCCATTTAGCAAAATCGTGGTAAATCTACATCTGGATGAGCGGACAAGAATTTGAACCACTGTCTTACCAAATACGAGTCCAGTGTTAGAACACTGCGCCCTCTCACTCAGTAATAACGAAAAAACGTTCCGACGATTCACAAACCGATGACGAACATGAGTTCGTCCCTTACGCAGGCGCAGGTCCAGGGTTTGGTTCTGGTAACACTATTGATACTCTGCTCCACTCTTCCACTTCACACAAACGTAACTTACAGCGATGCTCACCTTAGATATCTATGAAACGTCTTAATACTATAATGAAAATAATAATGTATTTATATCGGTGCATCGCTTTGGAGAAGACATTGTAAACAGAGAAATGAACCTCCTGAAATGCATTCTCACCAAAAATTTGAGAAGTGCAAATGGATGCTATTGATTTAAGAACTGTCATAGCAAAAGTCTCCCACAATTCTCACAATGTCGTAATTTACACAACAGAAGACCGAAGTGAGCATTCACCATAACCAGTGAAACATCCTGGAAGATTCAAGCTGCGTGCTGGACAGGGACTCGGACCTAGGACCTTTTCATTTTGACATCAAGTGGCCTACCGACTGAACCTATCCAAGCACGACAACCGACCAATCCTCACAACTTTACTGTGTCGTGAGTGTGGGATGCCTGCGAAAGGAATCGGTCGCATGTTTCTAGTCCCGGTCCGGGACACAATTGTATCTGCGAGGAAGCGCACAATCCGCTATAGAGTGAAAATGTATTCCGGACCATTATCAGTGTCTGACTAAGCACAGGTCTGCAGACTGGCTATGGAAGCGTGTAAATGAGGACAATGCTGCATCTTAAGGGGGACGTTCGTGAAAACACAAACTATTGCACCAAATCCACAATTTTTAAGACGCGGCAATGAACTTTCGTACCATTCTTTACATGAAATTAACACATTTATTGTTGAGTTCCTTGGGTTATATATGTTTAACTTTTTATGGAATTTAAAAATTTTACTTTCAATAAATAATATACATATCAGTTTCTCATAAACTATTCAATAGATTTCGACAATACTTTGTCTATGTAACCTCTTTCAATATAGTAAGCTTCTCTCATGAGGTTCTTTGAAAACATATCGAATACGGGAATTTTAATAATTTTTTAATTGTAGTTCCGTAAGAATAATATAAAATCGACGAAAAATTCCAGGCACTGTGCCCCATATCTCAGTTTGCACTCAGAATTCCGAAATTTTCTCTTGACACAACGTTTATTGTGTTCATAGAAATAAGCGTACAAACTTTCATATTTCTAGCCTTCATATATTCCGGGAAAAATGTACGTAAACCTTAAAAACATAATTTTCACAAAAGCAATTTAGTGTTCAATCTAACGCGTTTTTCCTTACTTTACCTCTCCATAACGCCTCAGATTTGTACTCACAGTACTCTTTCCCTCCACGGATTTTCTTCTGGTTTCTTGTTTTCTATCTTCTTTCCTTTTCCAGGTTTTCAATTGACTTTTCAGCTGCAGAGAGGTGCTGAAAACCTACTTTTCTCAAGATGTTTGACACCTTCAGGTCAAGGCACACAGAATTAAAATATTTAGGCAAATAAAAGAAGCTTACTCTGCCCACCGTTCGCTCTTTTTCTCGAAAAGGTAAAAGTTGCTGAATACTATAAAAAGATCACCAATATTCTCCTTTGGATTGTAATATTTTGAGAATTTGCTCAAAAATTATTTTGTAATCGAGGATCATGCGACTATTTGGGCGTCACGAATAGTCAGTGTTAAATGGCGAAAAATGAGACTGCAGAATTCTAATTTTCAGGCTAGTTTGTCCGTTTTCAAGAGCTGCAAACAGATAAAGGCATATTATGTAGATAGAAGCAGCAGATAAGCTACTTTCTGTTTTTATCGTAAACTTGCTAAGTTTTAACTTTCCTCCTCGTATGACACACATTTCTTGTGGCTCCTCCCCTGTTTCATCTTTTAAAGCAAATGGGGCGTTGTACCACAGTAGAATACTTCCTTCGTAAAATATTTCCAGACGAGGGTTGGTGCCACTCTGTAAAACAACTGATGTACGATGGCGACAGTGAAGAACTATTATAAAGTCGAGATGCAATAAGTGTTGCACACTGCATGCACACGCGTACCATCTAATAGGTCACGCCGTATAGTAAAAGGTTCGTTATTGCCTCTGTAACGCCGTGCCGATTTCTATGCCTTGTGTTCGTTGCTAATTCATGTCGGCATTGTTATTAAAATAACACTGGCTGCTTTCCAGCTTTTCTATCGTAAAGCAATACTGTAAAGCAATTTAAATTTGTCAAAAGTCACTCATTTCTTCTTTTTTTTTTTTTTTAAATGTTGAAATGGAACTGTCCTATTTGTCATGACGATTTTCATAAAGTTTTGGGCATAAATGTGAATGAAGTTGCGAATTTGATAAATGTATTCATCGTCTATAGTATCGACATAATCTTAATTCTTTGTAATGCTGTGTTTGAGACCAGAGATGTTGTCCAGAGAGGTTAACTTTGCTTAGTCAGAGTAAGCAGGTGACTAGCAGTAACAGAGTGTGTTGGAAAGTCTGGCAATGTACTTGGTTTAAAACGGATGGAAGCTGGCCTGCTCTGTAGTAAAGGCAGTATTGTTACAAAGGTTTTTTGTAATAGTCTGTTTTGAGAATACATATTGAGCAAATAAGATTATATTAACGGAAGACTAATAAAAGTCACTTTAAGATAGTTCACATTTTTATATTTGTAACTGTGTAGCTTCTAATTGTCAGCAGTGTGACTGAAGTTTGCTATAGAAATTATGTAATGAAACGTATTGTTTTGTCTTATAGTTGAAACAAGTTTCACAGGAGACAGTTGCACACATGAGAGTTATTAAGAAATATTTCGTTAACTTCTTTAGGTGTAAGAAAAGGTGTACTCCTGTTATGGCTTAATGAAGTACAGTTAAACTCTGCGTCTTCCTTCTCGTTTATCAGCCGTTAAGATTAGTTTCCCATTTTCCCATTTTCGTTTACTTTCATGACTCTTTTTGAGTACTCGCATTGTGCATCGCGATACGTGTACTGAGAAGCATTCACGAAAACTGGTAAGGTACCGTTTTGCATTGCACATCGCAAGTACGGCAAATGAAATTAGATTTTTGACAGTCACATCATTATTCCTAATAGCAATAAGTTGCAGAGCAGGCGAACGTTCCATGGGCACAGGTAGGCCAATAATTTTAATTACCACCAAAGTTAATGTTCGCTGCAGGGCACAGTGATTGGCAGAGTGTAGTTGTGAAAATAATACCAGTATCAATTCAGGGCTTAATACCAGTGAAATATTTTTGTAAAGTGCAACTTGTGTATTTTCAAGCAGTTTTGTCAGGAAGTCAGATCCGTTAATTTTTACGTTCATTTCCTGTGTAATTACAATAACTGTTGTGCCACAGTGACTTTTTGCAAGACTAAAGAGAAAGATTAGCATTATTAAGGGCCAACATTTTACATTAAGTCATTTTGATTTGCAGTCAGATGGCGTATGTAAGTTTCATTGAAAAGGTATTGCTTTCTTGCAGACCAAGTGTTTGATGTAACAGCTAGTCTGGATTTCGCATCGTGTAGCGTGGCTCCACATATTTCCTTTCAAAAACAACTTTTCACATAATTCTCTTGCCCTGCGTTCAGACTTATACGTTTGGATGTCAAAAATAGGTCTTACACACCAGCTTGACTATTACGAACACGAATTCGAATATATACGAAATTTTCAAAGTGCATCTAAGAACCAAAAATTTTACCACCGCAGCTAGGGCTAATCGATATTTTGTTTGTATTACCTGGTTATCAGGAAAAATAAAAAAAAGAACACCTGTTATAATTGAGGCCAGACAAATACCGAGAAATACTGGTTATTCAGAACTGAAATACCAGTACAGGTTTTAACAGACCAGTTTTTCCCGTCCCTACTTGCCATTACGTTAACTGATGAAAGTGGCGATAAGAAGGGCATCCAACCACAAAGTTAAGCAGCAAAATTGGTATGACTAGATAAGCGTTAAGAAAGAGAAATGCAATGTGCGTATGGCATTTGTGTCTGGGATCTGTCTTCTGGGTAAAAGATGGATGTCTGGTGCGAGTCAATTTAGTTGATGCTATTTCGGCGACTCACATGTCGTGATAACGATATGACAACGATCTGGTCCTGATCGGAGAAAATCCCCGACTCGGCTGGGAATAGAACCCGAAGACCATGATCTGCTGACACTAACAAAGAGAGAGAGAGAGAGAGAGAGAGGGGGGGGGGGATTTTTAAAGTGAACTTCAACCAGAGAGTGATACAGTAAATGTGCTGGCGTAAGCTGGCGCCAGCACAGCACGCACTGTAGAGGTTCCGAGAAGATCGATAGACGCCAATGACAGACCCACAGGAAATGCGCCGCTAACGCCCTTTCGGCCGTTAGAATTTAGATCGTAGCTGCAGACCAGAGAGCCACTCTGTCGCAGTCTGTTGCACCGAGTAAGTTCGAGTCTGTCATCCACGAGCCAATGAGTCGGAGTTACAGTCACAGCCTCTAGCACAGAATCAGGCAGCATGTAGCGACCAGAATAGTGTACATAGCGGACTTTGTTCTTCACCGGCAGTGAGGCTAACGTGAACTATTACAGAGAGCTTGTACCACAACGACTGCCTTGAGTTAAGTAATTTTCTGTTTTTATGGATAACGAACCCAGCTAATATACGTGTGCAGTTAGTGCTATAGAAAGAGGATAGCGGCCACCAAACAACAACCTCTACTGCCGCCCCCCCCCCCCCCCTTTGGTACAAGCCTACAGAGACATCGAGATGACAGAAAAATAATACTGTGCGTGAAGTATACCTGGTGAAAGCAAAGACACTGCCCAGGGCGAACGTCTCGGTGGCGCCCCTCTGCGCCACCCTCTGTTTGCGGGCGGCGGCCAGCTTCTGGTAGACCTTGAAGTGGCTTCGCTCGGCCGCTTTCTGCGCCTCCAGGTTCAGAGTCTCGTAGTTCTCATGCACCGGCAGCCACGTCGTCTCGTTGCTCGAGAAGCCTGCACACACGCAAAGTGATGAGCCTGTTTAATAGCGCGTTGGTCCACCTTTGGAATGCAATACAGAAGGCCTTCCACCTTCGCCAGCTAAAGTATTTCAAAATTTTATCAGAATGAAGTTTATAAGTGTCCCAGATTGGTGTTGGAAGTGGCGCAACAGAGGATGTGGAACGATGCCATTTAGAGAACGTAACTCAGACGCCGCGATTTGATAAACACTCTATGCTGCATGACTCATTTGAAAAACTCACACTTCATCTCTGAGTGCCTACAGGGCCTAGTTGTACAATAAGTAAAAATGAACATTGAAAATTACTAATGAGCTCACGACAGTGGCGGATCGATGTGGCACCGATCCGCCATTGGCCTGATAAATAACTATTAAATAATTTTATTGAGTACTGTGCCATCGCTGTCGGTTTCCTAAACAAGTATGAATGGTGCGGGAAGGGCACACAGGCATTACGGACCTGCGCTCGTCGTGCTGTCCCATTGAAAGGGCGTCCTGCAGGGATCCCTTGACCTGCCCAAAGTGACACCATCGTGGCAGCCCTGCGGGTCGTGCGCCACCTCGCACGTCATGTTGTAGTTGTCCTCCATGCCGATCTCTTCTCCGTTGTAGGTGACGGCGGTTCCGGGCAGCAGTGTCACAAGCATGTTCAATCCGTCCACCAGCTCTGGGCTGTACCGGCTGGCCACGCGCGGCTGGTCGTGATTTCCAATCTGAAACCATTATAAACACCGGTGCTTTTTCTATTGCGACTTTGTTCACAGGCTAACAGTGCATTATGTTATGACAAAGTCAGTTTCCTCAGTTACATGGTCAGAGCATCTGTTCGAAAATGTTCAAATGTGTGTGAATTCCTAAGGGACCAAACTGCTGAGGTCATCGGTCCCTAGACCTACACACTACTTAAACTAACTTATGCTAAGAACAACACTCACACCCATGCCCGAGGGAGGACTCGAACCTCCGGCGGGAGGGACCACGCAGTCCGTGTGACATAGCGCCTCTAACCGCGCGGCCACTCCGCATCTGACTAACATGAAGAGAAGTTGTGTTCAGTTTCTGGTACTGCCATGTATTTTTCGCAGGTGAGAGGACTGCAGAAGGGTCCTTTCGGCCTCTCTGGTCGTTTTAGTTCGAATAAAAAAATTCAACTATTTTTAAGTACGTGATTAATCCTAGAACTTCTAGAGCAATTAATCCAAATAACGTGTAATACTAAGTAGGATACACACGAGGGGTAGCCATAAGGCTAGGTTATCACCTCTAAAACTGAAGCTGCAGTAATGAAATTTGGTGATTCGGTTATGCATTCTTTCATGTTCACCCGTCGTTGTGACACATTTCTCCCAAGATGAATGAGTTAGCGAACACATTGGTTGCGGAAGTCTTCATTTTTGCTGTTCACGAAACGTTCACTTCATAAATGACCTCGTCGTCATTCTGAAAATTACACTCACTTAAAGGTGTCTTCATCAGCGGAAAGAGAAAGCAGTCATTTTGTTTGTCATGTCAAAAAAAGAGAATTCGAGAGCGAAAAATGGCTCTGAGCACTATGGGACTTAACAGCTGTGGTCATCAGTCCCCTAGAACTTAGAACTACTTAAACCTAACTAACCTAAGGACATCACACACATCCATGCCCGAGGCAGGATTCGAACCTGCGACCGTAGCAGTCGAGAGCGAGAAAAATTTGATAACTTAAATCAGCTGGAGACCGAAGGCCTCGCCGCAGTGGTAACACCGGTTTCCGTCAGATCACGAAAGTTAAGAACTGTCGGGCTTCACAAGCACTTTGATGGGTGACCATCCGGGTCCGCCAATTGCTGTTGACATGTGGGGTGTACTCAGTTCTTGTCAGGAAAATTGAGCAGCTACGTTATTGAGAAGTAGTGGCTCCAGTCACAAGAGCTGACAACAATCGGGAGAGTGGTGTTTTGCCGGCCGAATTGACCGAGCGGTTCTAGGCGCTGCAGTCTGGAACCGCGAGACCGCTGCGGCCGCAGGTTCGAATCCTGCCTCGGGCGTGGATGTGTGTGATGTCCTTAGGTTAGTTATGTTTAACTAGTTCTAAGTTCTAGGGGACTAATGACCTCAGAAGTTGAGTCCCATAGTGCTCAGAACAATTTGAACCATTTTTTAGAGTGGTGTGTTGATCACATGCCCCTCCACATTTGCATCCAGAGGCGCCTATCAGCTGAGGATGACACAGTATTTGGTTGGCACCGTTGGGCCTTCCAAAGCCTATTCAGATGGAGCTAAGTTTAGTTTATAAATAAGCAGTATGCGTGACTGTGGTCTGTCCAGAATGAGCCAGGGCACTGTTGTAGTAAGGAAACACCTACAACATGCAGCTGCCCGAGAAGGTTCTTTACATTCTCCCATAACCTTATCCAGACGTCGTCCAACCATTTCAGTAATATGCTCCTATTATGGTTTGCCCTTTAAAAGTATTGTTACGCCACGGAACAGAAAAAGGGAAGAAATCAGTTTCCTTTTTTTTTCTTTTTTTTCAGTTTACACTAGCACAATATCGTCCGAAAGGTGGCAGAGGTGGCGACATAGCTGTGCACCAGAAAGAAACAGTCAACACTGTAAAACCCCACAGGCATGAGCCACTTTCCTACATTGGCACCAATCACCAGGCGTAAACTACACATTCAGCAGAACGCCCACTGAGAGAGGGGGACGTATTATTTAGCTCTTTTTACATGGAGTAGCAAGCTATACCTCTAATGCAGTAATACCCATCAGTTACTTGAGAGTGGAGTTAAGAGCCTGTAACAAACCGTTTAGCAAACACGGTAGAAAGAGGAGCTCTGACCACGAGTAAAGAAGGGGGCTACATTCGGTCATAATGAACAGAGCATCACAGCATTGCCTTCTTCTCGTCTTCATAAATACCTCAGTTCTCCAGCTCTGAATTCAGCTGATCTAATGATGGCATTCGTTCTGAAGCTCTTGATTAAATAATAATTACGGTGTAGTGACATCCATCTACTAGATTTCTCGGCACTTCTCGTGAACATACTGCTTTCGTTTCCCGTGATAAAAAGAAGCAAATAATCATGACCTGCCTTTGTGCACTTCACATTTGTCGCCTGTCACATCGCTGGTGGGAAGACTGAGGATCTTCCACCATCAGTACATATCATCATGTGTATCGCAGTAACCCCACCGTCACTGCTGGGTGAGGAGGCCAAGTAGTGCCTCCGTCCTTGATCATCACTGCAGGCACTTCTGGGTGCCAGGGTCTACCTGTCTGTTTTAGCCAGGATCAGCCAAGTACAAGGCTTGGAACAGTGTGATACATCCTGGGTCATCATCACAGCTGTAAGCCAGGATCAGCCACGGCGTGGTAAACTTCGCGCGCGCAACATGTGCTGGCCGCATCGGCACAACTCTCTGTGTTCTGCAGAATCGTCCTTTCAGCGCTGTTTACTCTTCGCTGTTTGTTACTCATATGAAGGACGTTCACTGGTCCAGTGACTGTTTGCACGAAAAGAGGCAGTCTAGCGATCTATCGTCACTGTCCTTTATAATGAATGGAGCTACAGAAGAGAGGAATGAGAATTCTCTGTTCTCGTAGGCGACAGATACTGTTTATTTGCTATGAAGTGACGTTACAGTACCATGCACAAATAATTTAAACATGAACCTGACGATGAAAGAGTAAAATATTACGATGTTTCACAGATGGGATTCACTGTTCTGTACATCAAGAAGCACTTTGTGCTAAATTTGCTGCTTGGAGCACTTGAAGAAAATGGTGGTAGTAAAACTTCTGAAGTCGTAACCATTGTCAGTTGCAACAGTTTTCAATGGAACTGAACGAATAGTATGGAGACCTTATATATTACTGCAAGGTATATTCTTTAAGTCAAGGGGCAGGCCTGAAACGATTTTTCGATGTAAAACTAGCTATTGTTCAAATTATAAATGAAAAAGGTGAGCAGTAACGACTTCTGGAATGGATTGCAGACTTCGCATTTTAAGTGAACTCGATTGCACACTGCTCACAGTAAGAAATTGCAAGGTAGCTTCATTTTTATTTTGTGGGGATGTACTTAGAAAGAAAATTGAGTTGCAGAAGGAACACATTCTGACGAAGACGGTCCAGTTCCCTAAACTCACTGGCGCAGAAGAATGCACGACGTTTAAAGAACGTTTTGTGGTCTTGCAAGAATTACAAGGAAAGTTTTATAGAAGTTTTGAGGACACTGTCAGTCTTACATCTGTTTTCGAGCTGTTTTCGAGACCGTTTTCCGTTTCATTTGCAAACGCTCCTGTGCGTGTGCAAACGTAAATGACTGATCTGCTAGTTATTCCAGTTTTAATGTTAATGTCAAATCTTCTAAGGTTAAAATTGTCCAGGACGTCTACATTGCTTTCCTCAAATAGATTTTCCACAAGTCTTCATAATGATCTTGCAAAAGCGGCAGAATATTTCGATCGACATATTTGTGTGAAAAACCTGTTTCCCATTATGAAACTAAGTAAGCCATGATTGCGTGGTAGCTTGAGTGTGGAACTCTATGAAATTATCTGCGTCTGTCCATACGACGACAGTCTGTATCACATAAAAATTATATTATGTCGTCAGCGCTCCAGAAATAACTAATGATGATAATTTGTTTTGTTTGTTACCTATGTTGTTGAGAAATCTGGAATACAAAACCAAATCGTACGTAGTGCGCCTGCATTGCCATTTACATATGGTGCATTCGCTGTTTTCTCTCTTTTCCACCTACTCGCGCTGAGACAGCATGGCGCGACGGTGGGGCAAAATATGCACTAAGGCTGAGCGCTATGGCACTCGGGCCTCGGCATGGCCCACGAGGCGAAACTGTGACCACCCCTGCTCTAAGGGGTGTCAGCGCATAGTGCCACGTTACCTCTTCACCTGCCATACGGCAGCCCGCAATGCTTTGGGAGAACTACTGGTGTAGCAGCCTTGGCTAGAAGCACAGTCGAGCCGACAACAGGGGTCAACAGAATTCCTCCGAATCACTTGCACAAAGTTACAAACTTGTAAATCTGAATTTATAACTATTAGCTAGTAAATCAAGTGTTTTAGCAGTGAAATATGCTCTACAGGTTCCAAAACATCATCCTGACAGAGGTTTATCCTCTCGGCAACCATACAGTAAATCCGATAGGATCACACCTTGGCAGTTCAAAAAAGGAGTCAGAATCGTTGGGTTTTCATATTTTAGACGGTGTTGAACCCACCTGTTTGGACTGCTTGGCTTTGTTCCTTTGTCTTGGGATCATACTGATACAGCCAGTACTCATACATGGAGATAAGAAGGTACAGAAATCTCGATTGGCCTAACACAGTTGCAACATTTCCACTTCTGTCTCATGCTTTTTGAACAGGTTGTGCGCTTGCGGAATCCAGCGGACGGAAACATTTGTCGTGTTGTGCAAGGTGATCCATGACAGATATTCACCTTCCACATGCCTCGACTGTGAAACGCTGGTATTCAAACAACAGGGCCTCCACATCTGTTAAGAGTCCTGATTCTTCGCAGATATGTGGTCTGCCACAATGGAAACTCTAAGCCACCCAACCACTGTGTCATATGACAGCGCGTAGCTGGCGAATA
The DNA here is from genome assembly GCF_021461395.2 of Schistocerca americana. Classification (NCBI taxonomy): domain Eukaryota; kingdom Metazoa; phylum Arthropoda; class Insecta; order Orthoptera; family Acrididae; genus Schistocerca; species Schistocerca americana. Next base: position 219,390,967 of record NC_060119.1, read on the forward strand.
CATGCATCAACTCAGCAAAGATTGTGGCAGAGTTGCTCCCTTCTAAAAACAGAAAACGAATTATCGCGCGATATCCTACTGCCGCTATGTTCGGGCTTCTCTAGCGCCGTGTTAGGTGCTTTGTCGTGGAGATTTTTATGTGTACCAATACAATCAAGCAAAAGAATATGAATTAGGTAACCTTTTTCCGAGATGGTTGTTAAAACACTAATAGGGGATCGCTCCTCCTCGTCATCACCGATTTCGACCAAATTTATATAATATATGCACACCTCGGCCAGAAATGAAAATGACAGAATTGGAAGAATCAAATAGCCAAGCTTTTATAGGAAAAATATTTTTGGTGCGGATCGGACAAGGCATGAGCCAGTTTTATTTCAGCAGTATCCACTATGCAGTGATGGGCGTAGCGGAAACAGTGCAGAACGGAAATCTGAGGCTCATGGGTTCGATCCTCTACGCTGAAACTTATTGTTATTTTCAATTTTTATGTCACACTGAAAATACACTGAAATAATGCTGAATTTGCTGTATTTATTAATACATCGCTTGTACCCCCAGCCTGAAGGAAGCTCCAGTTCAGGTGAAATTTGCAGCACGCGTTTGCGGTGACGAGGGACGCGCACAATTAGCATATCAGCGCAGGCGCAGATCACTGGCGCCAGCAGCGCCACCTACAAGCACTGTATAAAGGGAGAAAAGACGGCCATGTGAACGTACTGGAATTGTTCTTTCTTGGTGTTGTTTTGCGTAAACAGCTATAGTATGCCTCATAAAAGACAGCTAGCGTCTATAGGCAAAGTGGATTATTCTTCACAGAAATTGGTGATCGTGTAGGACGGAAACAAGCTACTGTGCTGCGGATCTGTAATCTTTGGATGCAAAAGGGAATGACAAAAAATGGTTCAAATGGCTCTGAGCACTATGGGACTTAACTTCTTTGGTCATCAGTCCCCTAGAACTTAGAACTACTTAAACCTAACTAACCTAAGGACATCACACATATCCATGCCCGAGGCAGGATTCGAACCTGCGACCGTAGCGGTCGCGCGGCTCCAGACTGCAGCGCCTAGAACCGCATGGCCACTGCGGCCGGCAGGGAATGACAGACCGACTGGATTAATTGCATCCACCTCGTTCTATCACTATACGTGACGACAGGTGTATAGTGCGCACGGCAGTGGTGGATCGCTCTGCCACATCACGAACCATATCACAACAAATTCGGTCTGCTGGTCAACAAGCAGTGTCCGCGCGAACCTTCGGCATCGTTTGTAGCAGAGAGTCAACATAACAGCCGATTGCGCCGGTGATGGTGCAATGAATGACGGGCATGGAAAACCGAATGCAGTGACATTGCTTTTACTGACGAATCCCGATTCTGCCTGCACGACTACGATCGTCGGATTACAGCCTGGAGCCGGCCGCGGTTCTAGGCGCTTCAGTCCGGAACCACGCGGTTGCTACGGTCGCAGGTTCGAATCCTGCCTCGGGCATGGATGTGTGTGATGTCCTTAGGTTAGTTAGGTTTACGTAGTTCTAAGCCTAGGGGACTGATGACCTCATATGTTAAGTCCCATAGTCCTTAGAGCTGTTTGAACCATTACAGTCTGGAGGGACACCGTGGTCAGAGACTGTTGAACTGTTGCCTTATACATCACCACACTTGTCCTGCATCCAGTATTATGGTTTGGGGGTGGTACTGGATTCCACTTCCACACAGCTCATTAACGAGCTAGCGTTACACGTCTGAGGTTTTGGAGGGTTTTTTCCCCAGCCCCCCCCCCCCCCCCCCCACCTACCTTTCGAGCTCGCGACGGCCAAATTTCAACCGGATAATCCGCGACCACACGCTCGACGCAGCGTTCAAGACTTCTCCATCGCCCATTGGATTGCATTGCTGCCTTGGCCTCCACGTTCTTCCGATGTTTCTCCTACTAGTATCGATAACCTCTGGTCGACGATTGCGGAACGACTAGCCCGGGATACACCACTCGCTATGGCACCAGCTTAACTTTGGCAATACGTGGACGCAGCATGGACTACTATACACCAACAACACATCTAGAGCCTCTTTGATTGAGTACCGAGGTGTTTAGCACAGGCTATAGCCAACAATGGCGCAACACTCAATGTTCATTTCATCATCTTCCTCACATCACATGGGGTAGTATTTTGAATCACGTGATCTTTGTACTACATGTACATCACGTGATCTTTGTACTCCCAAATCAGTGCAAAGGAAAATTTTTGGAATGCAAATAAATTTCCAGGAGGGAATAGTATGGCGTACATGAGAACTCCGTATGTAAAATTAAATACTTATTTCTTTACAGCTGATGATTTACACGTGCTGGGGTAATATTCGTCGTAAAAACAGGGAATTTTTCACATCGTCTTGCACACGTATTAACTCAGCATTTTTTCAATCACAATGTAGTTTTAAAATTTCTGTAGAGAAACAAACCAGGTTCACAGTCATAAAAAATTTAGTCTCATCGCACAGACAGGCAGCAAACCATGCATACTGCATTATTTCGCCAAATACTGGCGACGATAGTTGTTCATGTGTAATGAACTGTAAATTGATGCAGACTTCCCGGGATATGATTTCTTCTTCTCTCTCTATAAGAGCAGCGTTTTGATAAAATTCTTTAACTGACGATAAAAATAGGCATCGGAGGGGTGCATTAGCTGCCGAAGGCTAAACCGAAACTAACGGGATGCGGAGTCCCGTACGCTTTAATTGACATCTCTTCTTGGAATGTTTCTTGCGGGGTCCACGTGGACGCTGTAAGTAAAATCTTGTTCTGGAAAATTATTTGTAATCAGATTTTTTGCCTTTCCTTTTCATCCATTTTATGAAAAAATTAATAAATACAATTTACTGACCAATGTTTAGGTTTAACGTAAGTAAGTAAAGTAAAAACTGAAGATAAAAAGTGTTTTGGTATAGGGACTCAAACCCATGATCCTCGGATTACCGTTCTGCACCCTTTCCACTGCGTGGAATTGATACTAACATAAAGTGCCCATGCCTAGTCCCATTATTTTTTTCTATAATCGTGGCACATGGAGCTCCAATTTCCGTGCATGTACCACAACTTTGTACGAAATCAGTGATGAAGAGCAGGCACGGTCTCCTTGTAAGAATGGTCCTCGCACTGACCAATGTAACCACTGCCATCGAAACTGCGGCTTTTCACTATTATTAACTGAATATTAATATCGTGTATCATCTATATCATTAAGATCGCTAAAATCATTTTTTAAATGTTAAGTGCTATTTGTAACATTCGTGGTTGGTGATACGGTTTTCTTGTTATCCCTATTAGAATTCAACGCACCACAATCGCAAGGATTAGCTACTGTCATAAAAAATATTTTGATGACTGGTCGGTGTAATTTGAGATATTTACTTACAAGGGAACCTCCCCATCGCACCCCCCTCAGATTTAGTTATAAGGTAGCACAGGGATAGGCCATGAAGAACTGAACACAGATCAATCGAGAAAACAGGAAAATGTTGTGTGGAACTATGAAAAAATAAGCAAAATATACAAACTGAGTAGTCCATGCGAAACGTAGGCAACATCAAGGAGAGTGCCAACCTACGAGCGCCGTGGTCCAGTGGTTAGCGTGAGCAGCTGCGGAACGAGAAGTCCTCAGTTCAAATCTTCCCTCGAGAGAAAAGTTTAATTTTTTATTTTCAGACAATTATCAAAGTTCAGACTCTCACACATAATCAACTTCGCTCTCCAAAATTCCAGGGCATGTTCAGATTGGCTTGGACATATGCACAATTTTACGGTCTACACACGGAAACATTTGAAAACGTAAAAAACATATGTTTTGACAGAGCACAGGGAAAACTGTGCGACTGTGAAACTGTTGCATTCATTTGTTGCAGTTTATGTGACAAACTCTTGTGTTTTCATCACTATTTTGGGGGTGATTATCACATCCACAAGAAAACCTAAATCGGGCAAGGTAGAAGAATCTTTTTACCCATTCGCCTAGTGTGCAAGTTAGGTGGGTCGACAACATATTCCTGTCATGTGACGCACATGCCGTCACAAGCATTGTATAGAATATATCAGACGTGTTTTCCTGTGGAGGAATCGGTTGACCTATGAACTTGCGATCAAAAGTTTTCGGTTCCCATTGGACAGGCACGTCCTTTCGTCTACTAATCGCACGGTTTTGCGGTGCGGTCGCAAAACACAGACACTAAACTTATTACAGTGAACAGAGACGTCAATGAATGAACGGTCAGATCGTAACTTTGCGAAAATAAAGAAAGTAAAATTTTCGCTTGAGGGAGGACTCGAACCAAAGACCTCTCCTTCCGCAGTCGCTCACTCTAACCACGTGACCACGGCGCTCCTCGGCGTACTTTGTCCCTAATGTTGCATATCTTGCACATGGACTACTCAGTTTGTATATTTTGCTTATTTTTTCATAGTTCCACACAACTTCTTCCTGTTTTCTCGATTGATCTATGTTCAGTTTTTCAAGGCCTATCCACTGTGTCAATTTATAACTAAATCTGAGGGGGGTGCGATGGGGAGGTTCCCTTGTTAGTAGCTAATTCCTTCCGTCCTGGTGGGAATAGCGTCATGGTATAAGTTCATCGCGACACTGATAGTATTCTGGAAACATCGTAATACACGACTGCTCAAGCCGCTTATACTTGGACGGCAGAACTAGTCTCAAGGTGCGCACATGTCGGGCAACAGTCTTGGATAGATGATCCGTACCATTAGCATCAAATGACATGGCGGTACGCAACCTGCTTCATATTCGTGCAGTATTTCTCGAACCATTATTATGCATTCTTCGGGCGATAAGATGGTACATTGTCTCTCCGAAGGTACGTGTCATCGGTAGGCTTCTGTAGATGAAAAACAGTTGGGAACTCCGGCTGGAGTGGCCGAGCGGTTCTAGGCGCTACAAAAAATGGTTCAAATGGGTCTGAGCACTATGGGACTTAACTTCTGAGGTCATCAGTCTCCTAGAACTTAGAACTACTTAAACCTAACTAACCTGAGGACATCACACACATCCATGACCGAGGCAGGATTCGAACCTGCGATCGTAGCGGTCGTGCGGTTCCAGACTGAAGTGCCTAGAACCGCTCGGCCACCAGCGGCCGGCTAGGCGCTACAGTCTGGAACCGCGCGACCACTACAGTCGCAGGTTCGAAACCTGCCTTGGGCATGGATGTGTGTGATGTCCTTAGGTTAGCTAGGTTTAAGTAGTTCTACGTTCTAGGGGACTGATGACATCAGAAGTTAAGTCCCATGGTGCTCAGATCCATTTGAACCAATTGAGAACAATGATTGTATAGCTGGATCCTGCACCGTTAGCTAGAACAGACATTGACAAAAGTATAACGGGCCCAATGTCGTCAAATGAGGACATCCCCCACACAAACAATACTCTCTTTCTCCATATATAGACTAATACGTAGGCAATTCACAGTTTGCGTTAAACGGAATTGAAGAGTATGCTAACTTCGTCACAGGTATTCACTTACCACCCAGTTGGACCAGAGGCCCTGGTTGACAGTTACTTCGAGCCAGTCATCCACGGCGCTCTTGAATGTCGCTGCATCGGACTGGTTGTTGACATCCGTGATGAAGACGAAGTTAAAAGAGAAATGTGCCCCAGGACTGCTGTCATTGCCATAGTAGCGCACCACTTCTTCGTACGTTCCGTATGCCTCTGTCATCATTAACCTGCAAAGAAAATCATCTGCTGTATTCTACACCTCAATGCAGTTACTCTTCTTGCAAAATCTCTTGTGAATGTTCCGAAGATAAAGTATCTGCCCTGCAATCCTTCAAGAAGGCTGTTAATCGCTTTGCATCAATAATAACATTGTGATAACAATACTGAAAAGCGTAAACAAAACTGCAGTAACACATCTCTGTAGTTCGGAAAACACACGGATGAGCCGAAACATTGTGACCACCTGCACAACACCGCGTTGGGCCACCAGTGGAAAGCAATATGGCGGCGATTCAGAGCGGCAAATGGTTTCGACAAGTGCTTTGTAGGTATGCGGAGGTATGTGGCGCCGAATGTCCACGCACGGGGCACTCAATTTCCGCAAATTACGCTGCAGTTCTTTATGGGCGCGAACTTGCGCCCGATACCGTCCCAAAAGTGTTCCATCGTGTTCACATTCGACCAACAGGATGGCCAAGACATCATCGTAAGTTCATTGACATCCTCCTCAAAGAACTATAGCACGATTCTGGTGAGGCGCACAGTTATCCTGGTGGAATATGAAACTGCCGTCGAGAAAGACATATTCAATTTCAACTCGGATTGGGGATGGATGGGGAAGGAAATGAGCTGTGACCTTTCAAAGGAACTATGCTGACGATCGCCTTGCATGATTTGTAGAGATTCATGAAACCTGAATTTCGGTGAGCGGTCGGGATTCTTTATTGTGCCTATTATTGCACCACCACTTTCTGTAACATCACACAACTTGATCTGTATGCAGGTTTTACTCGTATATAAGATGGATACCGCCCTCGATGTATGAAAAATTAGAGCCGTACTGTGCCGCACAAATCGAAGGATTTCAAACAAAACACACATACATGAAAATTCTAAATTAGCTCATCATATTCATTTCTATTTTTGTTTCGTTATTTACGTTTCATTTTAACCCATTCTAATTACCTACAGGCCGGCCGAAGTGGACGAGCGGTTCTAGGAGCTGCAGTCTGGAGCCGCGCGACCGCTACGGTCGCAGGTTCGAATCCTGCCTCGGGAATGGATGTGTAAAATGTCTTTAGGTTAGTTAAATTTAAGTACAGGGCTATTACAAATGATTGAAGCGATTTCATAAATTCACTGTACCTCCATTCATTGACATATGGTCACGACACACTACAGATACGTAGAAAAACTCATAAAGTTTTGTTCGGCTGAAGCCGCACTTCAGGTTTCTGCTGCCAGAGCGCTCGAGAGCGCAGTGAGACAAAATGCCGACAGGAGCCGCGAAAGCGTATGTCGTGCTTGAAATGTACTCACATCAGTCAGTCATAACAGTGCAACGACACTTCAGGACGAAGTTCAACAAAGATCCACCAACTGCTAACTCCATTCGGCGATGGTATGCGCAGTTTAAAGCTTCTGGATGCCTCTGTAAGGGGAAATCAACGGGTCGGCCTGCAGTGAGCGAAGAAACGGTTGAACGCGTGCGGGCAAGTTTCACGCGTAGCCCGTGGAAGTCGACGAATAAAGCAAGCAGGGAGCTAAACGTACCACAGCCTACGGTTTGGAAAATCTTATGGAAAAGGCTAAAGCAGAAGCCTTACCGTTTACAATTGCTACAAGCCCTGACACCCGATAACAAAGTCAAACGCTTTGAATTTTCGGCGCGGTTGCAACAGGTCATGGAAGAGGATGCGTTCAGTGCGAAACTTGTTTTCAGTGATGAAGCAACATTTTTTCTTAATGGTGAAGTGAACAGACACAATGTGCGAATCTGGGCGGTAGAGAATCCTCACGCATTCGTGCAGCAAATTCGCAATTCACCAAAAGTTAACGTGTTTTGTGCAATCTCACAGTTTAAAGTTTACGGCCCCTTTTTCTTCTGCGAAAAAAACGTTACAGGACACGTGTATCTGGACATGCTGGAAAATTGGCTCATGCCACAACTGGAGACCGACAGCGCCGACTTCATCTTTCAACAGGATGGTGCTCCACCGCACTTCCATCATGATGTTCGGCATTTCTTAAACAGGAGATTGGAAAACCGATGGATCGGTCGTGGTGGAGACCATGATCAGCAATTCGTGTCATGGCCTCCACGCTCTTCCGACTTAACCCCATGCGATTTCTTTCTGTGGGGTTATGTGAAAGATTCAGTGTTTAAACCTCCTCTACCAAGAAACGTGCCAGAACTGTGAGCTCGCATCAACGATGCTTTCGAACTCATTGATGGGGACATGCTGCGCCGAGTGTGGGAGGAACTTTATTATCGGCTTGATGTCTGCCGAATCACTAAAGGGGCACATATCGAACATTTGTGAATGCCTAAAAAAACTTTTTGAGTTTTTGTATGTGTGTGCAAAGCATTGTGAAAATATCTCAAATAATAAAGTTATTGTAGAGCTGTGAAATCGCTTCAATCATTTGTAATAACCCTGGACATATATACGTTCTTTTAATATGTACGGCCTCCTCCTGGAACGCTTTGTATACAACTTTTTATGTCTTCATTCTGTGTCTGATACAATGCTTTCAATTGGATCAATCGTTCTGTTTAACCACAAACGTCACCAAGCAGCACCGAGTTTGAGGGCACAATGTTCGAAAGCACTACACAACCCTCTCTGCAGCATCCACTGTGGAATTAACTACTGTCTGCAATAGGTGTTCGTCAAAGGTGGAGGATTTTCGCTACAGAAATTTGCAGATATGGATTTAATGAATGGTGCAGAAATGTATAGTAATAGCAAAAGCCAGCCGTAGTGGCCGAGTGGTTAAAGGCGCTACAGTCTGGAACCGCACGACCGCTACGGTCGCAGGTTCAAATCCTGCCTCGGGCATGGATGTGTGTGATGTCCTTAGGTTAGTTAGGTTTAAGTAGTTCTAAGTTCTAGGGGACTGATGACCACAGCAGTTAAGTCCCATAGTGCTCAGAGCCATTTTATAGCAAAACCGGAAGAATGTACAGACAAAATTTTCGCAACAGATGTCATATTAAGACAAATACTACCGCCAGAAAGTGAAACTTACAGTCTGGAACCGCGCGACCGCTACGGTGGAGGTTCGAATCCTGCCTCGGGCATGGATGTGTGTGATGCCCTTAGGTTGGTTAGGTTTAAGTAGTTCTAAGTTCTAGTGGACTGATGACATTAGAAGTTAAGCCCCATAGTGCTCAGAGCCAGATACCTCGCAGTATCTTTAACCTTTAAGGTTTGTCCCCAGAGCTGTCATGTGCAGCCTTCTGGATTCTGTTGGTGTGTTCCAGCGCTTTTGTGTTTAGCAAGGAAAAGTTGTGCGTTTGTAGCGTTTGGTTTGATATTCCACTGGCTGAACCAGGTTTCCAGTAGTGATAGGGTTTGTCTGGCGGTTTCTTGTGTTGTTGGTGCGTGGCACCATTAAGCTGTGTCGTCTGCGTACAGCGTCAGACCCTCATTCCACTTGTTGGGTACTGGGATGCCTGCCGTGTATAATGTGTATAGCAGGGGAGAGATGATGGCTCCCTGCGGAACTCCTGCTTTTGGCATGAAAGGACCTGATTCCGCGTCGTTGGGTTGTTTGCTTTCAGGCGTCTCACGTACCTGCAAATGACCATCCGTCCGACGGCGTCTCACGTACCTGCAAATGACTATCCGTCCGACGAAGCATAAAACGTTATTCATTTGAAAAGAATGTCCATTTGCGGTACTGGCCTGCAGATTCCAGCCTCCGTCGTTGGGTAGTGGGATGCCTGCCGTGTATAATGTGTATAGCAGGGGAGAGATGATGGCTCCCTGCGGAACTCCTGCTTTTGGCATGAAAGGACCTGATTCCGCGTCGTTGGGTTGTTTGCTTTCAGGCGTCTCACGTACCTGCAAATGACCATCCGTCCGACGAAGCATAAAACGTTATTCATTTGAAAAGAATGTCCATTTGCGGTACTGGCCTGCAGATTCCAGCCTCCGTCGTCGACGAAAAGCAGTAACCATGACTGCATGACCCAGACGCCTGCTGTGGAGGTTCATACGCAGCAACGTTTGTTGAACGGTAGTTGAGAAGCCATTGTTGGTAGCTCGTTGGTTCATCTGAGTCCTCAGTTACTCAACAGCTGCACGTCTGTTCGCCTGGATTCATCCGAAAAAATGACGTTTTGCCATTCGTGCACCCAGGTCCGTCGTTGAGTACACCAGCGCAGGCGCTCCTGTCTGTGATGCAGCGTCAGGGGTAACCGCAGCCATGGTCTCCGAGCTGATAGTCCAAGCAAACGTCGTCGAACTGTCCATGCAGATGGTTGTTGCCTTGCAAACGTCCCCATCAGGGATCGAGACGTGGCTGCACGATCCGTTACAGCTATGCGGGTAAGATGCCTGTCATCTCGACTGCTGGTGATAAGAGGCCGTTGGGATCCAGCACGGCGTTCCGTATTACCCTCCTGAACCCACCTATTCCATTTTCTTCTAACAGTCATTGACCAACGCAAGCAGCAGTGTCGCGATACGATAAACCGCAATCGCGATAGGCTACAGTAGGACTTTTATCAAAGTCGGAAACGTGATGGTACGCATTTCTCCTCCTTACACGAGGCATCGCAACAACGTTTCACCAGGCAACGCCGGCAACTGCTGTTTGTGTATGAGAAATCGGTTGGAATCTTTCCTCATGTCAGCATGTTGTAGGTGTCGCCACCGGCACCAAGCTTGTGTTAATGCTCTAAAAAGCTAATCATTTACATATCCCAGCATCTTCTTCCAGTCGGTTAAATTTCGCCTCTGTAGCACGTCATCTTCGTGGTGTAGCAATTTTAATGGCCAGTAATGTAGTTTCACTTTTGTTGATATACATCTAAAAACCACTTTTCAAGATACGATCCATACAGTTCAATTGCTCTTATTAGTCATTTTGCTGTGCCTGACAAAATTACAATGTTTTTTATTTCTTCGCCCAATATTTTATTTCCTTTTCGAAATTTGCTCTTGGTTTTTTTCACACCTTTATCAACCTATACACTAAAAAACACCAATCTACAATGCTCTCTTACTCCCTTCTCAGTTACTGATTCCCTTTGATGTCCTTAAACTTCAGTACGTCCTGAACTGCGGACTTGTTTCTGCACGAGTTGTAAATAACCTTTACCTACTTGTAAAATCCCTGCTACCGTCAGAATGTCAAAGAGAGTTTCCAGTCAACACTGTCTAACGCTTTCTCTAATTATACAAATGCTATAAGTGTAGGTCAGGACTGCCTCGCATGTTCCTACATTTCTCCGGAGCCCAAACTGATCCATCTCGAGATCGGGGTCTACTAGTTTTTCCTGTCTTCAGTTAATAATTCGTGACTGTACCCACATACTGTTTAGTTATATTGTATAAATGCTGTCATTAGTATTTCGTTATTAGAGCTAAGACAGTAAAAGGTTCTATTATGTAGACAATATTTAGTGTATCGCGCCACCTTTTTCAGATATAAAAGAGGGCAGCTTTCAGATAAGAGTATGTAAATTAATAAATCACCCTTACACCTTGTAATGGTTCTTTATTTGCGAAACCATTACCACCCGCCAACCCTATTTTTCGATATCGTAGATTAATGAATATTTTTCTGCGTAAAGTTTCACATTTTTCACTCTATTAAAATTTGGTTTCATTTTTATATGTATGTACGTCGATATTTGGAGATGCTGAAATCGATATAATATCTATTGTGAATAACTTTGTGCTTATTGTTATCTTTGATGCTCTTTTGTGACTTTTGGCGCGGAAGCGTACAGGGTAGTCAAGTTTTCGTGTTGAATATGAACAGTCTTGACTTTGTGTTGGAAATAAAAAGATGAGTCGGAGTTGTGGACAATGAAAAATGTTGTGAGTTTTATTAAGAGCAGTAACGCAGTAACGGCTGCGAAATTGTATGATAAAGTGATGTTTTGAACACGCGAAAGTATAAAAAGTTTAATAAATGTGAATTTTTGTGAAAAGTGAGTGTCAAGAATTATTTTCAAGTGACCATTGTTTAAAAACATAAATCATCAAATTAATCCTGAAAGATTGTTTTCGTAATTTATTCAAGTCGGCGTAATTAACATCCGTGTGCATTTCGCACCAACAGCGATAGTCATGCTACCTAGACAACATTTTCAATTACGAGCCAAAGCCCGAGCGAGATCGTCGTTGGATTGCATATACAAGATAAGTGATATTATTGTTAATTTTCTTCAGTGACTGCAATCAATTGATGTAGCAATACCTGCCACATTAAAGACCTTTTAGTTGCGCAATAAAAAGATCATCCTTTGAGTGCGCGACGTGATAATTTTTGAACTAATTAACTGTTAGTGGAGGTATTGTTATAACCTCACAAATAGAAGTAACTCCGCTACGTCTCACGGAATCGCTTGGAACGAGCCACTCACTTGTCGGTGCCGAACGCCTCGACTACCTCCCTCCACTGCCGCACCATGTCGTACGTGCCGTCCTGGTGTTTGGTATACTTAGAAGTCAGGCCTCCATCCACTTCTTCCTCGTCTCGGAACAGACCGTCTTCGAACAGGTGAGGCACTGCATCCATGCGGAACCCGTCCACGCCTTTCTCCAGCCAGAACCGCATGAAATCCTGCCGAACACAATCAACTCATACGCTTTGGAACAACAAACATGACATAAAAATGTTCTGTCTCAGACACAGAGCATTCTTATTAATATATTGTAAAGGGTTCACCACCCTGTTGGAGCAAATGTAATCTCGATTGCTCACTTGCTAGAACGACATTTCACAGGCGCTGCCTGAGACATAAAATATCTTTGCCCCTGTTAAAAGAGAGCGGCGATAGAGTCGCAGATGAGAGCAGTCTCTAACGCAGTTGCAGTCGCTCGCTGCTACATTGTAGTTGTAGTCTGTCGCTGGTACAGCGCAGTTTATAGTTAGTAATAGTTAAAGCCACAGTGCAGAACAAATTGCAAAATTTTATTATATGGAACTGAATAACAATTGCGATCAGCCGCAGAGCTAAATGATACCATGGAATAAGATGTTGATGAACACATGAATAATTGTTAATTTAATGAAAAATAAACAGTGTAATTAAGTCAACCATCTATTGTAAGGTAAATTTTATTATTTTTATTGGCATTCCCGTAGTTAAGTCACTTGTCTGAGATGTTAATATGAATTTGTTTCAATCTTTTCCTTTGTGATTCGTCAGCACCAGTTGACCCAGATTTGTTATATATTCAATTTTCCCGTGTTATGGATTGCAGATCTTTATCAATAACGTAAAAAAATTTCAGAATTGTTTTTACTAGTCAACTATAAAAGTATAATTTCCCCTTAAGTCATTGCCAGACCCTAACCAGTCATTTATCTAAATTAAAATATTCCAGAATTTTTGTCTGATCACAGTCACGTCCTTTTTAGTAATCAGAGACCAGCCGTGCAGCTGTGTCACTAAGTAAAGTCAGATTTTCTAGTAAATCGGATCTCAGACAAATGTTATCCAGTATTAGTAGATAGGCCAGCATTCCACTAAGCTGTGCCATTTACTAGCAGATATACAGACAGCGTTATCCAGCGACACCATCACGAGGTAAGAATTTTTTCAGTTAATTTCTCACGGACACATTCAGATTGATTTCACAGGGCCATGGCGTAGCGCTGCTTACATCAAAATTTGTCAGTTTTTAATGAGTCAAGATATATCAGTTTTCATACGTCAGAATTTAATTATCCAAATTTAATTATTTTTTTATTTTCTGTTCGGGGAGGTTACACATCATTTTATATTTTTTTATTTATACGAGAAGGTTACAATACGATCGGTTTCAATGTCTTCTGCACCGCCATAAGATATGGAAAGAGAGAACACAGCGGGGCTAGTCCAATTGGAAAAAGAAAAATATTTAACGAGGTAAGTGAGAGAACTGAACACATAACACTGGGAGAACACATACCAAATTATTTACATAAAACTCTTGGTTAAGAAAAGCATGTCACATTAAACTTCAACATTATAAGAAGCAAAATCAGGGCTGCGGGAGCGTGCGGTATGAAGTCTATGCCTTTATTACTAAGTCTATTCGCAACACATTTTGCAGGCAGTATCCACTCACACCTGCAAAATTCTACACTACTGGCCATTAAAATTGCTACACCACGAAGATGACGTGCTACAGACGCAAAATGTAACAGGCAGGAAGAAGATGCTGTGATATGCAAATGATTAGCTTTTCAGAGAATTCACACAAGGTTGGCGCCGGTGGCGACACCTACAACGTGCTGACGTGACGATTGTTTCCAACCGATTTCTCATACACAAACAGCAGTTGACCGGCGTTGCCTGGTAAAACGTTGTTGTGATGCCTCGTATAAGAAGGAGAAATGCGAACCAGCACGTTTCCGACTTTGATAAAAGTCCGACTGTAGCCTATCGCGATTGCGGTTTATCGTATCGCGACACTGCTGCTTGCGTTGGTCGAGATCCAATGACTGTTAGAAGAAAATGGAATCGGTGGGTTCAGGAGGGTAATACGGAACGCCGTGCTGGATCCCAACGGCCTCTTATCACCAGCAATCGAGACGACAGGCATCTTACCCGCATGGCTGTAACGGATCGTGCAGCCATGTCTCGATCCCTGAGTCAACAGATGGGGACGTTTGCAAGGCAACAACCATCTGCACGGACAGTTCGACGACGTTTGCAGCTGCATGGACTATCAGCTCGGAGATCATGGCTGCGGTTACCCTTGACGCTGCATCACAGATAGGAGCGCCTGCGATGGTGTACTCAACGACGAACCTGGGTGCACATATAGCAAAACGTAATTTTTTCGGATGAATCCAGGTTCTGTTTACAGCATCATGATGGTCGCATCCGTCTTTGGCGACATCGCGGGCAACGCACTTTGGAAGCGTGTTTTCGTCATCAGCATACTGGCGTATCACCACCCGGCGTTATGGTATGGGGTGTAATTGGTTACACGTCTAGGTCACCTCTTGTTCGCTTTGACGGCACTTTGAACAGTGGACGTTACATTTCAGATGTGTTACGACCCGTTGCTCTAACCTTCCTTCGATCCCTACGAAACCCTACATTTCAGCAGGATAAAGCACGACCGCATGTTGCAGGTCCTGTACGGGCCTTTCTGGATACAGAAAATGTTCGACTGCTGCCCTGGCCAGCAAATTCTCCAGATATCTCACCAATTGAAAACGTCTGGCCAATGGTGACCAAGCAACTGGCTCGTCACAACACGCCAGTCACTGCTCTTGATGAACTGTGGTAACGTGTTGAAGCTGCGTGGGCAGCTGTTCCTGTACACGCCATTCAAGCTCTGTTTGACTCAACGCCCAGGCGTATCAAGGCCGTCATTACGGCCAGAGGTTATTGTTCTGGGTACTGATTTCGTATGATCTATTCACCCAAATTGCGTGAAAATGTAATCACATGTCAGTTCTAGTATAATATATTTTTCCAATGAATACCCGTTTCTCATCTGCATTTATTCTTGGTGTAGCAATTTTAATGGCCAGTAGTGTATTCTTTTAGGACACATAATTAAGGAAATATAAAGTCACAGCCACTGAGATGCGTGAAAAACTAGGTTTTCTTAAAACGGAGAGTACATTACCCATACTGTCCTTATCCTGCAGTTGGTAATGACATAACTTAGCGACTTACAACAAACGTAAAACATAATTTCAAACCTCCTCCAAATTTTTTTCACTCACATGCTTCACGCCAAATATTTAACAAATCACGTCATCTATAAAGTAATGAGAAGTTCGAAGCTGTTTTATTCTGGTGAGGATCGATTCGTTAAAGAATTCTCAGTCTATTGGCATCTTGGAATGGGCTATGTGAGGCATGTTGTCAGCACACCGCTCTCCTGGCCGTTGTCAGTTTTTCTGAGCGGAGCCGCTACTTCTCAGTCAAGTAGCTCCTCAGTTTGCCTCACAAGGGCTGACAGCAGCCCGCTTGCCAGCAGCGCTTGGCAGACCGGAAGGTCACCCACCCAAGTGCTAGCCAAGCTCAACAGCGCTTAACTTCGGTGATCTAACTGGCACCGATGTTACCGCTGCGGCAAGGCCGTTGGCAGATATACATATATACGTTCTTTTAATATGTACGGCCTCCTCCTGGAACACTTCGTATACAACTTTTTATGTCTTCATTCTGTGTCTGATACAATGCTTTCAATTGGAGCAGCACCGAGTTTGAGGGCACAATGTTCGAAAGCACTACACAACCCTCTCTGCAGCATCCACTGTGGAATTAACTACCGTCTGCAATAGGTGTTTGTCAAAGGTGGAGGATTTTCGTTACAGAAATTTGCAGATATCGATTTAATGAATGGTGCAGAAATATACAGAAATAGCAAAACCGGAAGAATGTACAGACAAAATTTTCGCAACAGATGTCATACTTAAGACAAAGACTACCGCCAGAAAGTGAAACTTACAGTCTGGAACCCCGCGAACGCTACGGTCACAGATTCGAATCCTGCCTCGGGCACGGATGTGTGTGATGTCCTTAGGTTGGTTAGGTTTAAGTAGTTCTAAGTTCTAGGGGACTGATGATCTTAAAAGTTAAGTCCCATAGTGCTCAGAGCCGTTTGAACCATTTGAAACTTACAATAAATTGGGCATATGGAGTCGCAAAGACTGTTGACAAGTGATGAGTTGCACAGAATTTGAGAGCATCGTGTCGCGAAGTGTGGGACAAAGCTGATCAACAAAAACCGTCAGCTTGCTCGTGAAATACACACTTCTACTGGTGGAGCAGCAATTGCAACCGCATCATAAACAGTGTGTGCAACCATTGAGGTCAAACGATTATGAACTTAGAGTCCTGCTATGAACTATCCAGAGAAATACTGCAGTGCAGAAACAGCAGGAACTGGTTGCCGTGACTGACATGTCTGAATGGATGATAATCCAAATTCAAATGGCTCTAGGCACTTTGGGACTTAACGTCTGAGGTCATCAGTCCCCCAGAACTTAGATCTACTTAAACCTAACTAACCTAAGGACATCACACACATCCATGCCCGAGGCAGGATTCGAACCTGCGACCGTAGCTGTCGCGCGGTTCCAGACTGACGCGCCTACAACCGCTCAGCCACAGCGGCCGGCGATGATAATCCGTACGCCACTCTCGTCTAACATCACTGGCAACGGTTCTCTAGCAGCTTGAACGTTGGAACTGTACAAGACTGGCTGCCGAACCTTGTGACTGGTGCACATTGTCTAATGTTCATTTCAGGCACGCTGCCGTACCTGGTGGAGGCTGTGCTCTTTGGTGCCGCCAGAAGATGTGGTTTCAACATGACGCGCTAAATACCACTGCTGTATAAATGTCCGTGGGCAAATGAATAACAAATATACTCCTCAATATATCACAAGTTGAAATCCCATGCCATCCCCAGTACGATCGTTCGCTTTCCCCCTGTCAATTCCTTTCTACGAAGTTGGAACTCCATCGGAAACTGGAGAGGAAGTATTTTAGGACCGGTGGTGCCTGTCCCATTTTTCAACACACAGCACTTATGGCTAAGAGAGGGCGTCAGAATTTTATCTGACAGCATGCAATCTAATAGATGGTCGTCCCTTTGAATAGCTATCATTTATTCAATTATTTGTATAGACAAGAAACTAAATGTTATCTTGCTCTTATTAATTCCTCATCTCAATTTAATCAGTATAAAGTCCTCTACCATCTCCATAATTTTGACTCTTAAGTGTTTGAGACACCACGTATGTGAGAAGTTAAAACTGTTTACCGGACCAGGACTGGAACCCAAATATATACCCTTAACAGGAAGTGCTCTACCGTCTAAGCAACTTGATAGCGACCTGAATGTCATTGAAAATTCCAAGTTTCCACTAGCCTTGAAAGGCTTGAAGTGAATATGTCTGCTCGAGTTCCAGTGCGGTCGTTTCCCATTGTTAACAAGCCACATGTAATCAAATGACAGTAATATCTTCCTTCAACATTCGTCGGTGCATCTGGTGATGACTCTCATCCCTGTACTGAGTCTACTTCACTCATGTCCTGAAATTGTTTTGAATATGAGTCAAACGAGATCACCTGAAAGGTCTATAGGGAAATGACACACAAATATTTTCCATGCTCTATGTAAAATTTGGCACAGTTTCCTCTTTTTATCACGTATCGGACCTTGTGATACTCGTTTCATTTTATTAAATAGCTTTTTTTGGTTGTTTTTACATGAAATCTGAGTGGAGTCTGAAGCTCTCCTCTCTTACTGCTCTGCAGTGCCTGCTAGAAAAGAATGATCAGCGTGTCATTTCAGACCATACCTTCATCCCTTCGACGACTTCGGTGTTGTTGTAGTTGAGATCCGGCTGCGCTTTGTGGAACTGGTGGAGGTAGTACTGCTGCCGGTCATTGTTCCACTCCCAGGCCGACTCTCCGTTGAACAGGTTCGCCTGGAAAGTGGATATGGAATAGCACTGAATCTTGCTTTTCTATTTGTGCTTTGCCAGTAAACATGTGATCTAAAATGCATACCTGAGGAGTTATGAATATACACTCTTGGAAATGGAAAAAAGAACACATTGACACCGGTGTGTCAGACCCACCATACTTGCTCCGGACACTGCGAGAGGGCTGTACAAGCAATGATCACACGCACGGCACACCGGACACACCAGGAACCGCGGTGTTGGCCGTCGAATGGCGCTAGCTGCGCAGCATTTGTGCACCGCCGCCGTCAGTGTCAGCCAGTTTGCCGTGGCATACGGAGCTCCATCGCAGTCTTTAACACTGGTAGCATGCCGCGACAGCGTGGACGTGAACCGTATGTGCAGTTGACGGACTTTGAGCGAGGGCGTATAGTGGGCATGCGGGAGGCCGGGTGGACGTACCGCCGAATTGCTCAACACGTGGGGCGTGAGGTCTCCACAGTAAAATTCAAATTGCTCTGACCACTATGGGACTCAACTGCTGAGGTCATTAGTCCCCTAGAACTTAGAACTAGTTAAACCTAACTAACCTAAGGACATCACAAACATCCATGCCCGAAACAGGATTCGAACCTGCGACCGTAGCGGTCTTGCGGTCCCAGACTGCAGCGCCTTTAACCGCACGGCCACTTCGGCCGGCGTCTCCACAGTACATCGATGTTGTCGTCAGTGGTCGGCGGAAGGTGCACGTGCCCGTCGACCTGGGACCGGACCGCAGCGACGCACGGATGCACGCCAAGACCGTAGGATCCTACGAAGTGCCGTAAGGGACCGCACCGCCACTTCCCAGCAAATTAGGGACACTGTTGCTCCTGGGGTATCGGTGAGGACCATTCGCAACCGTCTCCATGAAGCTGGGCTACGGTCCCGCACACCGTTAGGCCGTCTTCCGCTCACGCCCCAACATCGTGCAGCCCGCCTCCAGTGGTGTCGCGACAGGCGTGAATGGAGGGACGAATGGAGACGTGTCGTCTTCAGCGATGAGAGTCGCTTCTGCCTTGGTGCCAATGATGGTCGTATGCGTGTTTGGCGCCGTGCAGGTGAGCGCCACAATCAGGACTGCATACGACCGAGGCACACAGGGCCAACACCCGGCATCATGGTGTGGGGAGCGATCTCCTACACTGGCCGTACACGACTGGTGATCGTCGAGGGGACACTGAATAGTGCACGGTACATCCAAACCGTCATCGAACCCATCGTTCTACCATTCCTAGACCGGCAAGGGAACTTGCTGTTCCAACAGGACAATGCACGTCCGCATGTATCCCGTGCCACCCAACGTGCTCTAGAAGGTGTAAGTCAACTACCCTGGCCAGCAAGATCTCCGGATCTGTCCCCCATTGAGCATGTTTGGGACTCAATGAAGCGTCGTCTCACGCGGTCTGCACGTCCAGCACGAACGCTGGTCCAACTGAGGCGCCAGGTGGAAATGGCATGGCAAGCCGTTCCACAGGACTACATCCAGCATCTCTACGATCGTCTCCATGGGAGAATAGCAGCCTGCATTGCTGCGAAAGGTGGATATACACTGTACTAGTGCCGACATTGTGCATGCTCTGTTGCCTGTGTCTATGTGCCTGTGGTTCTGTCAGTGTGATCATGTGATGTATCTGACCCCAGGAATGTGTCAATAAAGTTTCCCCTTCCTGGGACAATGAATTCACGGTGTTCTTATTTCAATTTCCAGGAGTGTACTTGATCATCTACGACACTGTGAAACTCATCTCCTCTATTGAACAAGCACTTATAGCTCTTAGAGCCCTGTTTACTGGTATTTTTTTGTTTTGTTTTGTTTCGACTGAAAGTTTTCTATCCTACAATCTTAGCAACAACAGTCAGAGGTATCGGAATAGTTTTCTCTTATAACATTCGGCTCGTTCGTTTCCGGTACAGGGACCCCTACCTCACATTGATACAAACATGCTTCTCCATCATCCTAGATAGTTTGTAATATCATCATGTAACAGCCCCGTTTATACATACATTTACAGGCATTGTCAGTAATGGTATCTGTTTCCCATCTACAATACAAGCACATAGGCACACACTAACGCCACAAAGAGCCGACTGCTTTTATACTGAGTTCCATCCTCTACCATCGGAATAGTTGACGTCTTGTTATATTCTAAATAAATAAATGCCGTGTGAGTAGAGTCTTCGGTCGGGTAGACCGTTCGCCGTGTGCAAGTCTTTCGATTTGACGCCACTTCGGCGACTTGTACGTCGATAGGGATGAAATGATGATGATTAGGACATCGCAACACCCAGTCCCTGAGCGGAGAAAATCTCCGATGGGAATTGAATCCGTGCCCTTAGGATTGACATTCTGTTGCGCGGACCACTCAGCTACCGGGTGTGGACTGTTATATACTGGACTACTGACATCAAATGCAATACCATTTGAGTGCTTTTGTCAGTAGAATGGATCTCATATTGTTGCACATACACTGTGCACAACTGTTCTAGCCGACAGTGTTAACTTTCCCACAGATATCCATGCTTTTCTACTGATTTCACTACTGTACATCATAAGGTCTTGTGATGACCTCAACCCACAGGAAAAACAATTATCAAAATCTGAACTGTGAATTCATCCAAAATTCTAGTTGGAAAACCACACTCTTTGTTATACTTCTCAATTGGTCACGATCCCATTTTGTTTATGAACTGAAAATAATATTCACGAGAAACTGCTCTGAAATTAACCTGAACCGACAAAATTGTGTATATATTCTCTGAAACTTCAAAGACATCTAAGACAATATCTGAAAGGAATTAGAAAAAGCGACAAAATTTCGTGAATCACACACAATACTGTTGACAATCGCATGAACACTGGGGGGTTTCGCCATACATCTACCCACTTTTGAGTATAACCAGTGTCTCTTAATACTACGACTCGTAGCAATACTTTATCAAAAACTTTTATTACTGGGTAAACAGTCACTACGTGGTTTGACAGCTGACATTTATAATTCCCGCTCACGTCAGGAAAAGCACCAATACGGGAATAGCAGCTTTTACGTTATTGGTCAGAACGCAAGCGAAGCCATATTTCGCGACAAAATACTCTTATTAGTCACTGTCATATATCTAGTCTCATAACAATACATAAAACTACATAAAATAACTACATGACGGCCGGAGTGGCCGTGCGGTTCTGGGCGCTACAGTCTGGAGCCGAGCGACCGCTACGGTCGCAGGTTCGAATCCTGCCTCGGGCATGGATGTGTGTGATGTCCTTTAGTTAGTTAGGTTTAATTAGTTCTAAGTTCTAGGCGACTGATGACCTCAGAAGTTAAGTCGCATAGTGATCAGAGCCACTTTTTTTTTAACTACAATAATTTTGACATGCAAAGAGAATTAGTCCTAATGAGAGAAAGAAGTTTATATTTACTGGTGTATCAACAATAATTACCAAGCGACTTTTAATTCACTGATTGTAATTTTATTTTCGTTAGCAGAAAGTAAACAAACTAAACAAAGAATTTAATTAAATAGAGTGTGTAATTCTTATACTTTTAATAGAGAAAGTTTCTAGGTCAGGGGATAGCGTTCGGCGAAATCCCTTAACTTTTTGTTGCATACGAAGCGTTGCGTTAGGCAGCACGATGTCGGCGGGTTACGATGATGAGAGCAGGATACAGACAGTTCCGCTGGTTAATCTTCTCCGGCGAAACGCAAATAAAGTTCCAGCACAGCTGTATCATTAACCCCGTGGTGATTAACAAACCACAAGACGCCAGTATACGAACGTTGTTGACATGTCCTCTCTTTCAAAGTACGTGTCGTAGACATCGCTTGTTTTTACACTTTATGCACTGTCCGTGACGCTATCGTCCATAATTACACGGTTCGTCACATTCATATAGTCTTAGCCACAAATACACAGTTCATAGAATTGTTCTTGTGTGTGAAGCACACCGTAACCAATGTCCACTCTGTTCTCGCATTTCAGACTTCGACAACGTCACTGAATGCCATTTATATTGCACAGTTAATCAGTCTTCACTTTCACGGCTTGATAGAATGTGATATACAACAGTTCCACCACCCAAAACCAATACCAGCAAAGTTCATTCGCATAAAAGCACAGTTTGTGTCGGCCACAACAAAATAATGTTAGCGGCACTTTCACAGTCCGATTTATTTGCTCTTAAAGTTCACTGGCGATGGCATTACATACCGCAGTGGTAAAGAGAATTAACAATCTGATAGTTCGGTATCACTGTCCATACAATTACGTATGCTTTTCATGAAACACAGTACTATTTTTCCCGCGCACGCTTCACAGACACGCCATCCACCATCCCCTCTACTACGCAACAACCTTTCGACTCTCGATATCACTATCGCTGTCCCCTGTCTATAGATGTTATATCGTTATCGTAAATTACATAAACCTTTATAAATGTTATTGACTGCATTTTTCACAATTAATAATATTCCAAATGAGAACTTTACAAACTTTAGCACAGGTACAAAGCAAGAAACATATTTATCCATTGGCAAACGAAATAATCACAATTACATCTTTACATTTAAAAACCACAGTAGAATGTTACATAGTCACGATTAGAAATGCCCATATGAACAAAAGAAAAAGAATAGAAATCTAAAGAAAATCGGGAAAAAAAAATTTATATGCGTAATTAGCAATGCCTTCACAGCCTCAAATTTGCTCTGAAGAGTGACATCGGGTTTTAAACCGTGTCTACTTACCCAGTTGTTGGGCGGTTCCGGTGTCTCTCCATCTTCACCGACCTTCCCCTCAAGCCACACATAATAATCCTCATACTTGTCATATTCTGGATCACTAACGTTCGACGATTTTTGAAACCATTCGTGTTCATCGCTCGAGTGATTCGGAACGAAGTCCATTAGTATTTTCAGACCTGCAAAAATAATCACAGAAATAATTAATCATTCACTATTGAGTTATGCATAACAACTTGCATTTTAATTCTCTCCATCTGTATTCTCCCCGTCTCTCCACCTTGTCAGTTGTGTATCTCTTTCTATACACACTTCTCGACGAAAAATGTGAAGCACCTAGAAGACATGGTCGGATGTCAAAGTAACTTCGTACACCAGGCTCATCCAAGAATTGCGCTCGGCGGCGCAGTGCAGTTCAGCGCCCCTACGCAACCGTATGTCCTAGTCTTGGCATATGAGCGAGAGAGATAGCCGCAGAGCGAGCGAGACCGCATAGCACTGCCCTTCACTGGACTTTCCCACGGGCAGATCACACGTAAACAAAATAACGACGAAGCACAGCTCTGTAAATGTGGTCGATGAGTGGTAAAACAAGTAAACCTTTTACTATTTAGGTAGCAATTAGTGCTCGTGTGGCAGAATTACTACGCTAGGCTTTAGAAAACAATATCCAAAACAAGAATCGAAGAGCAGCTTAGTAGCTTGCTGACCCTCAGGTTGATTCTATAAGCACTGTACAAGCAAGCCCATCATATGTACAGTATCTACATCTACATCTACATATATACTCCGCTAGCCACCAAGCGATGTGTGGCGGAGGGCAAAATTCGGGCCAAAGTCATATTTCCCCTACTCTGTTCCACTCGCGGATCGCGCGAGGGAAAAACGACTGTCTGAACGCCTCAGTACGAGCTCTAATTTCCCTTATCTTTGAATGGTAAACATTGCTCTACATCCTCGGATTTAGGAATTTAGCGAGCAGCCCCTTCCGTTTAGCGCGTCATCTGTCTGCAAGTGTGTCCTACTTCAAATTTTCTATCAGATTTGCAACTCTCTCGCGATGCCTAAATGTACCAGTCACGAATCTTGCCGCTCTTCTTTGGACCTTCTCAATCTCTTGAATCAGACCCAACTGGTAATGGTCCCATACCGACGAACAATACTCTAAGACTGGACGAACTAACATATTGTAAGCTATTTCCTTTGTTGAAGGACAGCATCGCTTCAGGATTCTACCAATACACCGCAATAGAGAGTTTACTTGTGTAATCTGATCATTCCATTTGAGGTCATTTCGAATAGTCACAACCAGATACTTGACGGATGTTACCGCTTCCAAAGACTGGGCATTTATTTTGTACTCGTACATTAATGGGGATTTTCGCCTTGTTATATGCAGTAGGTTACACTTACTAATATTGAGAGACAACTGCCAGTCATTACACCACGCGTTTATTTTCTGCAAATCCTCATTGATTTGTTAACAACTTTCGTGTGATACTACTTTCCTGTAGACTACAGCATCATCGGCAAACAGTCTAATGCCGCTGTCAATACCATCAACCATATCATTTATGTAAATCGTAAAAAGCAGTGGACCTATTACGCTGCCCTGGAGCACACAGGAAGTTACGCTTATTTCTGTTGAAGTCACGCCGTTCAGGACGACATACTGCTCCCTGCCTGTTAGAAAATTTTCCATCCAACCGTATATATCATAGCATAGAACGTAAGCTCGCACTTTTTGGAGCAAGCAACAGTGTGGAACTGAGTCGAACGCCTTTCTAAAGTCGAGAAATAGGGGAACAACCTGGGAGCCAGTATCTAGAGCCTGTTGTGAATCATGCACAAAGAGGGCCAGCTGTGACTCGCATGACTGTTTAACAAGAAATGACAGTAAATAATATATGTATTGAGAGTCGAATGTCAGAATACCCATACTAGTGAACAGGGACGACAAAATGTTCGCGAACGTTTATTGGTAGAATCCGGAAGCTATGCAGTCCTTCAACAAAGGAAATTGCTTACAATACGTTAGTTCGTCCATTATAGAGTATTGTTCGTCTGTATGGGACTCTTACCAGTTGGGTCAGATTCAAGAGATCGAGAAGGTCCAAAGAAGAGCGGCAAGATTCGTGACTCGTATATTTAGCCATCGCGTGAGCGTTACAAATCTCATAGAAAGTTTGAAGTGGGACGTACTTGCAGATAGACGACGAGCTAAGCGTAAGGGGCTGCTCACTAAATTCCGAAATCCGAGCTTAGCCGAGGATGTAGAGCATATATTATTACCACGAACTTCCAAATAGCGCAATGATCACCATTCAGAGATAATGGAAATTTCGTACTGAGGCGTTCAGACAATCGTTTTTCCCTCGCGCGATTCGAGAGTTCGAGAGTGGAACAGAGGGGGGGGGGGGGGGGGGGGAATATGACTTTGGCACAAATTGTGCCCTCCGCCACACACCGCTTGGTGGCTACAGGAGTATATGTGTAGATGCAGATGTATGTTGTAATTTCGTGTACTGACGCGTTCCATGACCTCGGGGATTTGCTCCTCAATTTGGTCCTACGGAACTAGACATGTAAATAAATACATAAACAGTTAGTTAATACACTACCTCATCAAACGTATTCGGACTGCACTGACCGTTAAATGTCACGAGATGTGGACCCATTATCATGAAAGGAGCCAGGAATTATTATGTTGCCAGTAGAGAAGCGGAAACAGCAGAATGGGTCGGCCAGGAGAGCTCAGTGATTTCACCTGAGCCAGAATTTCATCAGGGGCATTTCAACCCTTCTAAAACTGCTCTGGTCGACTGCTAGTGATGACCGTGATGCGGAAACGAGGAGGAACAACCACAGCTGAATCAATATCAGGCAGATCCCATCTGCCGACGGACCGGTACTGTGGAGCACTGCGGAGGACAGTTGAAAAAAGTCGCACGAAATCAGCCCCAGGAGTCACTCGTGTGTTCCACGGTGCTACCAGCAGTCCCGCTGGCGCAGTTGCTGCGTATGGTGTGCTAAAAGGAATGGAGTACAGCGGCTGAGCAACTCTTCATAAGCCACACGTTTCTGCAGTCAAAACTAAGCGGCACTTGAGGTGGTGCAGAGAGGGACTCTACTGGACAGTGGACGACTGGAAACGAGTCATTTGGATTGATTTACCACGCTGTATCGTTTGGCAGTCGGATTGAAGGTTTCGGCTGTGGTGGATTCCCGTAGAATGTTACTGGCCATCATGTGTAGTGCCAACAGTGAAGTACAGACGATGTGGTGTTGCCCTACAGGGGCGTTTTTCGGGATTAGGGTGTTGTTCCCTTACTGCGCTTAGGAAAACGATACGTGCGGAAGAATATTTACCGCATCGTGTCTTGCGTACAGTATAGGAACAGTTCGGAGACAATGGACAGCATCTGTGGGCAATAACGTTCCTTAAATGGACTGGTCTGCCTAGAGTCCCGACGTGAACCCAATGGGTGTGGGATGAGTTGAAACGTCGTATTCGCTCCAGATCCCAGCGTCCCACGTCACTAACTTCATTGGTTTAAGTTCTTGATGAAGAATGGGTTACAGTCATTCAGCCACGCCACTGAAAGTGTTGAATGTGTCCCCTAAAGAGCTCCAGTCGTCATGAAAGCGAAGAGTGGACACACCCTATCTTAACATCAACTAATAGGTGTTGGGATACTACTGATCAGACAGCGTACAGCTATTACTGAGAATGGACTAATATACCAGACACCACTTTACGGGGTAGTTTTCGTAAGAGTTGTTTGCACTTATCTTCTTACACTTGCTACACTTCAGCATGACGTTCAGTGTTTCATATTAACTGTTTGCTATCAAACGCTAAATATTCGCAGTAATTTGATGTTTATATACTAAGACAATAGACATGGGTCCTGTAATGGTGACATACTGGGCGGTTATAATTAATCATTCGTCATTTAACACGTTATAACACGGAAACTAATGACCGTGAGAGTACCAAACTTGGTAAGATTAATGTCTAGAGTATGGGGTGGATGATTTCCATGCATCACAGAGCCACCTTAGAGTTCCAAGTATAGCCAACAGGAGACGTGATCAGTCATTTTGAGTCATAGTCTCACACACCTGACCAGTCACAGTGCACTTTTTGATGTGTCAACATGAGTTTGGACAAAAGGAGCAGGGCATTAATGGTAAAGCTCTATTATCAAAACAACATTAATGCTACAGCTGCACTCCGAGAATATAGTCGGCTGAAAGGATTATGTAAGGGTCCTCTTTGCCCACCTGTTGTGCGGAGCATGTCAAAGAAGTTCGAATCAACCGCAGAACTGGGCCTCGCTCCGGGAAGAGGCCGACGACCAGTTACGCCACAGGTGGTTGATGAAATAGCTGTTTCTCTGGCAGACAACGCTGCACGAAATTCCAGATCGTCAGAGTGTGTGTGCTGTGTCAAGACACTTGAACATCCCGTGGTCCACTGTACGGGAGGTCCTTCGAACCATTCTGAAATGGCATCCGTACAAGATCCACATCGTACGGCAGCTTGCACCACAGGACGCACGACGACATGTTGACGTCGCTCTCCACTTTCTCGCAAGGATTGAAGTTGACAAGGGCTGGCCCTGGGCCCTCCTACGGACAGACAAAGCTAATTTTTCGCTGACGAATGAGGTCAACACCCAGAATTGCCGAGTGTGGGGATCTTCACCTGCAGTTACTGTGCATGAAGTTCCTCTGTATGATGAACGTGTCACCATACGGCGTGCCGTCACGACTACTTTCATTCTATCTTGAACAGGTTGGCGCTCAAGGACCAAAGACGTGCAGTTTGACTGGCCAGCGTTACTGCGATATGCTTCGCCAGCATGTCATACCATCCCTACAGGAGAGAGACGCATTGAACTCAATAGTTTTCATGTAAGATGGGGCCCCACCGCACGTCGCTAGTGAAGTTCACCTGTTTCTCCGAAACGCATTTGAAAACGATCGAATTATCGGCCGATCGTTTCCAAATGCTTGGCCGGCACGATCACCTGATCTCAATTCCTGTGACTTCTGGTTGTGTGGCTACCTGAAGGACAGGATTTACTAGGTGAGCATTCACACATGTGCTGGTCTGAAGCGCAGCATATCAAGAGAGGTAGCCAGCATACCTGTGCAGAATACAATCCTGCGCTTTCAGACTCTTCTGGACACTGATGGGCGCCATATTGAGCCTCTTTCGTAACAGTAACGGTACCGGTATGTAATGGTATCATGTAACGCAGCAGCACTTTCAAAGTGTTTCAGTTGAATTGATTCTGCATTATTTCTCTTCCCCATGACCTTCAAATTAATGCTACCAAATCCGATCCTAGTACGGTAGTTATTTTCCGCGTTATAACATGTTAGCTAGGGAAAGCTTAACTACAACCACCCAGTAACGGGTAGAAGTGCAGATACTTTTTGTATATGGTACCGTAGTAAGTACACACTTCAGCGTGTGGGTTATTTCGTCTTTGCTTCGAACAGTATTCCCATAGACAAGGTACAAAGTTTACGACATAATGTTTTCTGCACTGTTGTAACATGCTCTGTGGTCGTAACTGCGTGACAAGGTGGAATATGCCTGTCAATATAGACTACCCATTTTGCGTCGATGTATCCAGGTTTCAATACCTTTCCTGTTGCCCAGGTTAAAATAAACATTAATGGCCTCACTGTGCTACATCTGGAGGTAATACCAAACTAAAAACATACAACTGTAAATCCATAGTCATTAGTCTGCAGACGACGTAAAAGCTGATGTAATGTTGTCGTCAGTAAATAATAAAAATATCTGCACTCAATCCTGTTACACCTTGTATAGTATAATGTTTTTTTTAAATTTTCCCAAAATTTATTGACCTGTACCACTTGAAAATGGCTAAAGGCTGAAGTTTCAGTTGTAGATATCGTAGTTATATAATTTCAGTGACCGATCTCGTTCGAAGAAGAAATTAAGCGACTTTCACATTCTGCGAAGGAAGAAAACTTCTCCAATTAGGCAGCTGAATCTACCAGCGGCGGTCTCCAAACCCACAGTACTATATGACCTTAAAAAAAAAAATAAAAAAGTACCGGTCTCCCAAAATCAGTGAAGTTGTAGGCAGGCTGTTTAGGTTTTTATGTTGGTAACGCAACATAGCGCCCTGTATGAAAATCACTGACTGTGGTGTGTGCAGTCTGTGGCTGGTTGCTGCTACGGTCGCAGGTTCGAATCCTGCCTCGGGCATGGATGTGTGTGATGTCCTTAGGTTAGTTAGGTTTAAGTAGTTCTAAGTTCTAGGGGACTGATGACCTCAGATGTTAAGTCCCATAGTGCTCAGAGCCAATTGATCCATTTTTTGTGGCTGGTTGGTATTGTTGGAATATTCCCTGTTGTAGTGTTGGGCAGTTGGGTGAGCCGCCAGCAGTGGTGGATGTGGGAAGAGAGATTTCAGAGTTATGAGAGCGGACGATCTGGACGTGTGTCCGTCAGAAAAACAAAATTTGTAACACTGGATGTCATGAACTGATATATATATATATATATATATATATATATATATATATATATATATATATATATATATATACTCCTGGAAATTGAAATAAGAACACCGTGAATTCATTGTCCCAGGAAGGGGAAACTTTATTGACACATTCCTGGGGTCAGATACATCACATGATCACACTGACAGAACCACAGGCACATAGACACAGGCAACAGAGCATGCACAATGTCGGCACTAGTACAGTGTATATCCACCTTTCGCAGCAATGCAGGCTGCTATTCTCCCATGGAGACGATCGTAGAGATGCTGGATGTAGTCCTGTGGAACGGCTTGCCATGCCATTTCCACCTGGCGCCTCAGTTGGACCAGCGTTCGTGCTGGACGTGCAGACCGCGTGAGACGACGCTTCATTGAGTCCCAAACATGCTCAATGGGGGACAGATCCGGAGATCCTGCTGGCCAGGGTAGTTGACTTACACCTTCTAGAGCACGTTGGGTGGCACGGGATACATGCGGACGTGCATTGTCCTGTTGGAACAGCAAGTTCCCTTGCCGGTCTAGGAATGGTAGAACGATGGGTTCGATGACGGTTTGGATGTACCGTGCACTATTCAGTGTCCCCTCGACGATCACCAGTCGTGTACGGCCAGTGTAGGAGATCGCTCCCCACACCATGATGCCGGGTGTTGGCCCTGTGTGCCTCGGTCGTATGCAGTCCTGATTGTGGCGCTCACCTGCACGGCGCCAAACACGCATACGACCATCATTGGCACCAAGGCAGAAGCGACTCTCATCGCTGAAGACGACACGTCTCCATTCGTCCCTCCATTCACGCCTGTCGCGACACCACTGGAGGCGGGCTGCACGATGTTGGGGCGTGAGCGGAAGACGGCCTAACGGTGTGCGGGACCGTAGCCCAGCTTCATGGAGACGGTTGCGAATGGTCCTCGCCGATACCCCAGGAGCAACAGTGTCCCTAATTTGCTGGGAAGTGGCGGTGCGGTCCCCTACGGCACTGCGTAGGATCCTACGGTCTTGGCGTGCATCCGTGCGTCGCTGCGGTCCGGTCCCAGGTCGACGGGCACGTGCACCTTCCGCCGACCACTGGCGACAACATCGATGTACTGTGGAGACCTCACGCCCCACGTGTTGAGCAATTCGGCGGTACGTCCACCCGGCCTCCCGCATGCCCACTATACGCCCTCGCTCAAAGTCCGTCAACTGCACATACGGTTCACGTCGACGCTGTCGCGGCATGCTACCAGTGTTAAAGACTGCGATGGAGCTCCGTATGCCACGGCAAACTGGCTGACACTGACGGCGCGGTGCACAAATGCTGCGCAGCTAGCGCCATTCGACGGCCAACACCGCGGTTCCTGCTGTGTCCGCTGTGCCGTGCGTGTGATCATTGCTTGTACAGCCCTCTCGCAGTGTCCGGAGCAAGTATGGTGGGTCTGACACACCGGTGTCAATGTGTTCTTTTTTCCATATATATAATGACTTTTGAACACTATTTAGGTAAATACATTGTTTGTTCTCTATCAAAATCTTTCATTTGCCAACTATGCCTGTCAATAGTTAGTGCCTTCAGTAGTTAGAATCTTTTATTTAGCTGGCATTATTGGCGCTCGTTGTATTGCAGTAGTTCGAATAACGAAGATTTTTGTGAGGTAAATGATTCATGAAAGGTATAGGTTATTATTAGTCACGACGATTCTTTTGTAGGGATTTTTGAAAGTCAGATTGCGTTGCGCTAAAAATATTGTGCGTCAGTTTAGTGATGATCAGAATAACTAACGAGAGAAATGTCTGAGTACGTTCAGTGTTGCTCAGCTGTTTGAAAATCAAATAACGTAAGAGGTTTCCACAATCATTCATAAATTTTTCTAAGGAGAGGTTTCAAAGTCATCTTTTGGATTGGAAATTCCATCAGGCCTAGTATCAAATGATGTGTCAGCCTGTGTTACAGCTTATATTTGCGGCACATGAGGAGTATGAAAATCGAAAAACAAAAATTAGTAATGGTGGAATTTTAAATAACGTGCTACAGAACTGCGTGAACGAATTTATATTCATCATCTAAAAGGTGGAATAGACCAGATGGAAAGAAAATTCTATATAAACTTCGCAATAGAAGTTGTCAAAAGTGGTTAGATACATGTCAAAGAGTTTAGGAAAATCTTATATGAAAATGCATCGAATGGAAATTTTTTGCACAAAAACGTCTAGTATTTTTTGTTTTGCACACTGTGTAAAGTATATGCAGAGATGAATAAATTGTTACATGAGAGGGAGAAATGGATGTCAGACAGAAACAATATTGTTATAAAATGAGTGGGAGGTATTGTATCAAATGGTTCAAAAGGCTCTGAGCACTATGGGACTTAACATCTGAGGTCATCAGTCCCCTAGAACTTAGAACTACTTAAACCTAACTAACCTAAGGACATCACACACATCCATGCCCGAGGCAGGATTCGAACCTGCGACCGTAGCAGTCGCGCGGTTCCGGACTGAAGCGCCTAGAACCGCTCGGCCACACAGGCCGGCGGTATTGTATCATTTGACGACTTACCGTGTATAACACACGAATGGTACAGCTATATGGGGCATATGGCATGAATGTAGACACACTATCCGAGCAGTCTCTTAAAGACAGGGGCGCCAAACGTGGCAGCATGTTGCGAGTTCACCGAGTTCGTCGGTAGATAATAGATATAACACGCGTGGGTCGCAGTTGATCGAAGATAACGCTTTAATACGGCCTTCAACGGTCTACAGCGTCTCCGGCGGATCTATAATACCACAGAGACAACGTCTCCACACGTGTAAACCGCTGCAAAGGACGACCACACTTGTTTGAAGAACTGATGTCACGTCGCATCCGCAGTGCCATTCGGGGCCATCGTTGGTTTCCTGTAAGTGTGGGGCATTGTGAAACCATTTCTGCCCAGACTGTATGGACGCAATTGCACCGCATCTGCTTCAGCATCCGATGACTGACATCATATTCAGTGCCCTCAGTACAGTTATGAATTATGACCATAAAATATCAAACTGGATTGATTACCTTTATCGTGGGCTTGAGCCAGTAATTCGTCGAAATCTTCCATGGTGCCGAAAACAGGATCGACGTCTGTGAAGTCAGAGATGTCGTAACCATTATCAACCATAGGCGACTTGAAGAACGGAGACAGCCAGACTCCTGTTACACCAGCCTCTACTAGGTGGTCCAGCTTCTCCGTTACACCTGTGGAAGCATATGACACACAACCAGTGAAATACAAGGGCGACTTGGAAGTATTGCATGCTACGTGTATTTGAAATGCCAACAGTGACTTACAGTGCCAGGCTTTATAATTGTAGTACCATGCAGATGGTAAGCAACAAACTGTAAATTGGTAACACGTGTACTACATGGAAACTCCAGGAGGAATATG
This sequence comes from Schistocerca americana, assembly GCF_021461395.2. Classification (NCBI taxonomy): domain Eukaryota; kingdom Metazoa; phylum Arthropoda; class Insecta; order Orthoptera; family Acrididae; genus Schistocerca; species Schistocerca americana. The sequence continues at coordinate 219,423,830 of NC_060119.1, forward strand.
GACAATGCAGGAAAAGACAGATTGTTATTTACCATAAAGAAGACACGTCAAGTTGCAGACGGGCAGAATTAAAAGACACTCACTTAAATCTTGCGACCACAGTCTTCGTCGATGACACACACACACACACACACACACACACACACTCACACATCATGTCTTTACAGTAAGTAACAATCTTGGAAGGAAAATCAGCATTGGCCGTATTTTGTTGTTTTATTGTCAGAAAAATCGATTTTTGGTCAGTTATTGACCATCCTATGTGATCGCTCTAAGCTTGAGGTTATAGTTTCATACCGGTGCTTACCAATTTTAATTGTATATTACAGCATTGAGGATGGTCACTAAGTGACCTAAAATCGGTTTTTCTGATAATAAAACAACAAAATACAGCCAATGCTGATTTTCCTTCCAGTTCTATCCGCTATTTGGTCGTGATGCACACAACACGCCATGGAGTCGCCAATCGAGTAACAATCTGTCTCTTTCTACAATGCTGATTAGCATTTTAGTGCAACTGCGCTGAGTAGGTAATAGTGAGAAGCAGCAAGCCATCTGGCATTCCCCTCTTCATTTAATATGAGAATAACGCTCCACTTACAGGATAATGAGAGGGTAGAATACAACATCAATGTTTATAAAAAGGATTGGACTACAACAATTGTACTGACTTCCAACTAACTTGAAATCTTAATTACGTACATTTAACGTGGTGCAGGTCTTCCTTTTTTTCTACTTTTTTGAATGTATGGGAACAGTGCAGAACTCTTGATCTGGACTAGTACAGCACTGTCCATTGTAGCGGAAAAAGCACGTCTGGCGTATGCACAAAGAGGCAAACTCAGCTGTTGCCTCAACGAAAGTCACCTCACCGGGCGAGCTCCAGAGAATGCGAGCTATGGTGCATTTGTGAGCCACTTCCAGTACTGGGGACACGCCGAGGACACGGAAGAAAGTTTATTAGTGTGAGGCTGGCGCTCTTCCTGTTTTGTTACGCTTTCCTAAAGGGACACAGCTCGCCAAAAAAAAAAAAAAAAAATAAAAAATAAATAAATAAAAAATAAATAAAAGGACGACCTCTGATAATTGCTTGATAATTGCTTGGCGTGGAACGGTGTAATTGGTAAAAATGTTTGTGATGTCCCAAAGCAGAGGCAGAAGCAACAGTTTTTTGAGAAAAAAGGGTGGATTGTAAAGTCATTGTCATTTTAGCGTGACACTCCTTCTTGGAGTAATTGTTTTTGTACAAAGGAATTACGCTATTCGCTGACTGACTGTACTTATTCAGCGATTGGCAGGCATGACCTATTTGGCAGGAAGAAAAGAAGAGGCTGCATGATTCAGTTAGAGCACAGAGACTTGGTTGTGAGACAGAGATATGGAGGGGTCAAAGAGTTCGTCCAGAGATGGGGTGGCACGGATCTGGTGCGTATCTTTGCAGCCAATCAGGGTGCAGAGTTCGTGTTCGCGACAGCACGACCCTCACCCTATACCACACAGGCACTAGCATATTTCTGCAAGTCTCATGCCGAATATTTACGGTGGCCATTATTAGCAGCACCGGAGTCATATAACAACCCTTCGTCCGCATTTAATCAAATCTTTACAGTTACGTCTCAAGCCTGACAGTGCTTTAGGAGATGCATGCATTCGTCAATCTAACAGTCACAGCATTTGTAGGAATAGAAGAATGTCAGTTGCGTCCATAACGAATGTTCAGATTTACGTTCAAGTAACGCTGAAAACAAGCAGGTTTACTTTGTATAATTCTCCTAGGACACATTTTGTAATATTAGTTGAACTGCTTTCATAGTCAGATGTGATTAACGTGTGTTTTCAGTTGAATTAATTAATGCGTTCATTTAAAACTTGTTTCTGTTAACACCTTCCATTAATATCAAATTTAATACTATGAAGTTCTCCACTTTAGGATCCACAGCTGGGGCTATGAATTCTCCGTGTTAGTCATTCCGTTGTTCACAATAATTTCCGCTTTTTTCTTAAAGGCGCGTCTGCCTCTTTATTAACGTCTTGGGTAACGGTAAACGTTTTAAGCACACATGGGGTTTGCAGTAGTAATGCCATCTACATTCTGTATACAATGAAGCATTACGCAAGAGTTTACACACTCGGAGATCGCATCTGAATGCTGGTCGTATGTGAGAAGGTTGTCTTATGGTTTGTGTAAGAAGGAGAAAGCTCCAGCACCACGTATGGAATTCGACAGGGGCATGTTTGTGGCCCATGGAGCGTGAGTTATCACTGGGCGGCATTGCTACTCACTTGGGTCCGTATCCCACGACTGTTATGCGAATATGGAATCGATAGGTTCTGGAGAGCCATATGCAACTTCATGCAGTACATCAGCGGTACCACACAAATACCGCCCGAGAGGAGAGACATTGTTCACTCGCCTGTGCAAGATTTTACGGCTACGTCACATGCCTCGAGTTGGGAAATGGGGTTGTTTGCAGCAAGAAAAGTATCCACTGGGACAGTGCGACTATGTCTGGAGCATTACGGACTGCTAGCACAGTGACTATTTTTCGGGCTTCCAATGAGGCAGCAGCAAACAGAATCACCGACAGTGATGATGATGATGTTTGGTTTGTGGGGCACTCAACTGAGCGGTCATCAGCAGTCCAATCGAGCCACTGTCACAAATGATCATGATGACGAAATGGTGAGGGGCAACACAAACTCCCAGTACCTGGGCAGAGAACATCCCCAACCCGGCCGGGAATCGAACCCGGGACCGCGTGGTCCAGAGGCAGCAATGCTAGCCACTAGACCACGAGCTGCGTACTTCATCGACTGTGGAGTGCCAAACGACAACAATGGACACAGGTATGGTACCTCGTCGTCTACTGACATGACTGCTGGTACTGAAAAAAAAAAATGGCCATGATCATGTTGGAAGTATACGTGTATGGAGGACAAAAGTTGTCCGAATCCATTCGTCATCGTCTAGTACCTGGTGTGATGCTATGGGCTGCCGGTGGGCACAAGGTCACGATCACCTCTGGTCCGCATAGTTTGCAATTTCGACAGTAAGTGTATATGACGTGATAAGGCCGTTGGCTGCGCGCAGTTTTCCAAGTCTACGTGACTTTACATTTCGACAAGATAACGGAAGACCGCATGTTTCCACCACCACTAGCTAGAGAGAAGGCTTGGTGTGATGTCACGCGAAGTGGCCAGGCACGGCGACGCGCTGCACTGGCCGATTCGATGTGCACGGTCTGCAGTCTTTCTCAAACGATTTTGCAGAATCTATTCGGTAAAAAAATTGCATTCTACGTCACTTGGAGACTCATACGTCAGCCCCATGGTGAAGTGCCCATCATTTCGCTACTGCTAATAGTTACTGTCATGTTTCTCATATAAGTAACAAATTCGAAAACGTAGCAATGAAACTTAAGTGTCGCTATGTATTTGCTTCTGGTGTATATTAGACTACAGTTGCTGTGCATGAGATGTGGCTAGCTTCTTCAATTTTTTTTAAACTTAGAAGGGGGTCAATATCTGCCTCCAGTCTCGAGAAAATGAATTTTATGTAGCAAGTTTACTTGCGATCATTTGAATGAAATATTCATAAGACCCCTCATACAACGTAAATTTTCGGAGATATCGAAAAGAGACTTTGGCAAATGACGGAAGGTAAAACGAAGAGTTCGTTGTCATAACATTAACAAATGGAATTTTACCTACGATGATACTGGAGAAGCTACCCTTTTTTTTTCAAACCAGTACTGTAATGTTTTTAAGAGTCATTGACAGCTAATGAAAAGAGAATTTGTTACTATGAGAAACTTGAATTTATTTTCTTATGTTACTGTAAACTGACACAATGAAATTTATCACAAGATTTTTTTCTAAACTTCAGTTATCTGTGACTTCTGAAAAATTGCAGCAAATAACCCACCATCCTTCCCTTCGTATCCCTGACCAGAGCGATGTACTGAATCTTGTATCTCTTTATTTATCAGTGGAAGCGACTTTGAGGAATATTTGGCAAGGTTCTGCTAGTCGCCACTTTGTTCACAGATTCAGAGTTACAAAAGAGTTTTATTGGGTAAGTTCCAGTCTGCAGAAAAAAAGGTCGAATTATTCTATCAGAATTAACAAATTTGATGCCTGTTTACCTGTGGTTAACAAGTCATTAAAGTCAAAACAGATTCTAAAATTACATAATTTTTCATTAACACAACTAAAGAAAATTAAGGTGAAGACTTTCATTACTTCATTCTGAATGGGATGAGAACGAAAAGATGATACACTATTTATTGTGAATTATTTTCATGTTTCTCATATGAAGAATATGAAGAAAATCCATTTGTAAGTTTCAATCAGTGATGTTCACTATTAAAAATACGATGGGTTACACAATTTCACTAAAATTGAACAGAATTGGCCAATTATTTTTATCTGAAATGTTAACCTTTTCTCCTTTGAAGAAGTATCATCAATTATGAGTAACGGCTGCATTTTTTGTTGTTGTAGTTTTAATGTTGCTTCTTTTGGAATACACAGTATAATTTGCACAAACTCATGCAGCATTACCTATTATGGCTGAATCCTGAAACAGAATGTCGTATTAAACAAACAATTGGTGAGCAGAGAGGTTAATAGGTTGAGGAAAGTCTCATTCTGTCGGTTTACAATAACATAATGGAAGATATTTCATGTTTTTCATACTGACAAGTTCTCTTCTCCGAACCATCGATGACTCTTAAAAATTGCAGCACTCGTCTGAAAAAATAAAATCTGTAGCTTCTGCTATATCGCCTTAGATGAAGTTCCGTATGTTAACAGTGTGGGAAAATTATCACGTCTTTGTGTCTATCATATGCCAAAATTTCGTTTTGATATATCGAACGGTTTACGAGATATGAGGGAACTTACGAAAATTTCACTCAAACAATCGGAAGTGAACATGCTACATAAAATCCATTTTCTCGAGACTATAATGTTTTAAGAGTCATTGGCAACTAATGAAATGAGAATTTGTTAGTATGAAAAACTTGAATTTATTTTCTTACTGACACAATGAAATTTATCACAAGATTTTCTTTCTAAACTTCAGTTATCTGTGACATCTGAAAAATTGCAGCAGGTAGCCCACCATCCTTCTCTTCATATCCCTGACCCGAGCGATGTACTGACTCTTGTATCTCTTTATTTATCAGTGGAAGCGACTTTGAGGAATATTTGGCAAGGTTCTCCTAGTCGTCTCTTTGTTCACAGATTCAGAGTTACAAAAGATTTTTATTGGGTCAGTTCTAGTCTGCAGCAAAAAACGTCAAAACAGATTCTAAAATTACATAATTTTTCATTAAAACAGCTGATAATGACCCTCTCCCAAGTTTAAAGAAAAATTCAAGAAGTTAGTTACATTTCATGACAGCAACATATGGTGAAATACGCACCAAATGGAAATTCATAATTACCATTATTTTTCATTGCTGCGTTTTCGGCTTTGTCACCTCTATGTGAAACTTCACAATAACTATGACCGATAACGAAACGATGGTCACTTCTCCATGAAGCTAATATATGAGGCTACAGGAAACGTAGAAATTAATTTCTTTTTTCCGGGTGGATTCTGTAAAATCGTTTGAGAAAGACTGAATATCGTGCGCCTCGAATCTGTCGACGCAGCGCCTCGCCAAGGCTGGACCGCTGTGCGTGACGTAACGTGCGCCGAGGCCTTCTCTTCAGGTGGTGATTCTGAGATTACCCGCGCTGTTCTGTCCTATCTCGATACAGCGTGTGTTCGGCTGTTGACCAGCACAATCTGCAGATTTCTCTCTCACTGAAATACCTAGTCGCAGGTTGCAGAGATGTTAGCCCGCCACCAGTCGACAGGCACTGCGATTGATTAACCCTGGCATAGGACTGAAGCAGTATGGAATGACGTAATGGTGTGCGTCATCCAAGCTCAGTTCCACTTAGTCCGTAACTACCAGACGTGTAACAACATTCCACATAGAGTATACATCCAAACCACTTATAATCTTAATCATCTATCCTTTCTACTATACTGTCTGCACACAATAACAAAAATACGTTATTTGCGATACTTCCGGATTTTAACAGCCACTTCCCGTACTGCAACCTCGAAGCTACCTTAATGTCTTCTGTATCCAACCAGGATACGGAAGATGGAAAAATGGAGCTACTTCAGAAACAAAGTAAGGACAATAGCGAGGCTCAGCAGTGGTATGTTCGTGACCTGAAACCACCCACAGCAACGAAGGCATTTCCAGCCTAACGCCATACTCCTCTCATCCTAAGTGTAACACGTCAGTAAACTTTTCGCTCAGTTCATATGTCTACGTTATTAGATTTCCCTTCTCGTCTAACGTAAGCCACGCCCCAAAGTCTGAGGTCACGAACGATTATAAGAGTTTTTTATTATTGTTATTTGAGGTTTGCGACTGCTGCGTCGCCAAAAAGTGTAGAGAAATGGACATTTTACCGGCACTTTCTTAGGAGAGCTCAGAAAATTTTATCATTTATGATTTTTGTAGTACTGATAATATATGGTATTTCAAAACTGTCATCCCGTTATTCTTGCCAACAAAATTCTCGGCCTATCTATTGTTTTGTATTGTATAGAACCGTGGACCTAGAAACGACGGAGAGGCTTCGTCCCCGCCGTATCCCTCAGTGGTAAACAACCCCACAACCGGCTACAGTAGTCCACTCACCCCCAAAAACATACGTTTTTCATATTAGTTGCATTGTGCTGCCACCTACTGCCAGGTACTGCGTATCAGCGACCTCAGTAACCATCAGACAACGTGAGAGAGCAGGATGGGGCGACCCGCGGAACTCATGGACTTCGAAAGTGGCCAGGTGATTGCGGTTCACTTGTGTCATACGTCTGCAACCGTGATTTCCGCACTCCTAAACGTCCCTAGGTCTACTGTTTCCGATGTGATAGTGAAGTAGAAGCGTGAAGGGACACGTACAGCACAAAAGCGTACAGGCCGACCTCGTCTGTTGACTGACAGAGACCGCCGACTGTTGAAGAGGGTCGTAGTGTGTAATAGGCAGACATCTATCCAGACCATTACATAGGAATTCGAAACTGCATCAGGATTCGCTGCAAGTACTATGACAGGCCGGAGGTGAGAAAACTTCGATTTCATGGTGGAGCGCCTGTTCATAAGCCACACATCACGCAGGTAAATGCCGAACGACGCCTCAGTTAGTGTAAGGAGCGCAAAAATTGAACGATTTAGCAGTGAAAAAACGTTGTGTGTAGTGACGAATCACGATATATAACGTGGCGATGCGATAGGAGGGTAAGACGAATGCCCGGTGAACGTCATCTGCCAGAGTGTGTAGTGCCAACAGTGAAATTCGGAGGCGGTGATGTTTTGGTGTGGTCGTGTTTTGCGAGGCGGGGACTTGCACCACTTGCTGTTTTGCGTACCACCATGACAGCATAAGCCTACATTGATGCTTGAAGCACCTTTCTGCTTCCCACTGTTGAAGAGCAATTCGGGGATGGCGATTGCATCTTTCAACATGATCGAGCACCTGTTCATAATGCACGGCCTGTGGCGGAGTGGTTACACGACAAAGACATTCCTGTAATGGACTGGCCTGCACATAGTCCTGACTTGAATCCTATAGAACACCTGTGGGATGTTTCGGAACGCCAACTTCGTGCCAGGCGTCACCGACCGACATCGATACTTCTCCTCAGTGCAGCACTCCGTGAAAAACGGGCTTCCATTCCCCTAGAAGCCTCTCAGCACTTGACTGAAAGTATGCCTGGAAGAGTGGAAGCTGTCATCGAGGCTAAGGATGGGCCAACACCATACTGAATTCCATCATTACCGATGGAGGTAGCCACGAACTTGTAAGTCATTTTCAGCCAGGTGTTCGGATAATTTGGTGACATAGTGTATTTCGGGCAGTAAATGGACGTTACATATTTGCAATCTGGCAACACTGTAATCAAATGTACATTTACAAACTCTGTCAACGTACGGCAGGAGTTCTGTGTAAATTGTGCAGGTGACAGCGTTTTGCTTTAGTATGCAGGAAGTCGAGGGTTTGACTCTGGGTTGAGGGTTATTTGTATTTATTTGCTGAAATTAGTCTGCGTGGTACTGTACCTTGTGTTTTAACCGTCATACAGTTATTACATAGGGTCTGCTGCAAAACATTTGCATTTAAGTACTCCTAATGGAAGTACAATCGTTTTCAGTCGTCAGCTTTTAATCATGCCTTTTACACATCGTGCACGCGTATTGCTTTGCGCCACTGCATCTACTTGATTTCAAACTTGTTTTGCGTGTGCTCTCCGCTAATGTTCCCATCAGTTAACACTATTATAGTTGCCACGCTCGGGTCCATTACTTTTCGTTATCGCCTTACGTCACCAGTATAGCTAGCAACATTCGTTGCAAATAATTTCGATGGGACCATTGGGGGAGGGCGCACAGAAAACAGGTTTGGAATCTAGTAGATGCAGTGGTGCGAAATTCGCGTCCACGACGTGCAAAAGGCTTCCATAAAAGCTGACCAATAAAAGCTACTCGTATTATAATTCCTTTCCTGTGTTCGTAGTACGCAACAGCAAATGTTTTGTATAAGACCTACTGTGACCGCTGTATGATGATTAAAACGCCAGGTACCGTACCACGCAGACTACATTTAGCAAAGAAAAGCAAGTACGCCTCAAACCCGAATCGAACCCTCGACGTCGAGCATGCTAATCCAAAACGCTGTCCACCGCACCAACTACAAAGCGCTGCTCTGCCTGCTAACAAAGGTAGTTACCGTACATGTCATTACAGTGCAGACAGATTGCCAATCTTTAAAGTCCATTTACTGTCCGAAAGAGGCGAAGGACGAAATTTTGTGACAGAGATTTTTGCGTTGCTAGTATGTGAGGAATCGCGCTGCGAAGTCCGAGTGCGCTAATTTCTCCTCACCCTGTATACCAGATGTCTCTCATACGCATTATCAGGTGTATTTTCTCCTGTGTTTCCGCAGATATTTGCAATTTCGTTTTTTAATGTGTGTCTGGAGTCATTCCAAATAAGCACTGTTGACCACATCTTTAATGCGACTCCCGGTGTCAACGGAAAGCGTTGGTTGGTCTCCCGTTATAAACAAAAATTTTTTTCAAGAGAAATTTCACGTAACTATTCGTCAAAGCTGTCCCAGATTAGTCTAGTGCGATATTTTCTTCACAGTACTTATTAAAAGGGACTGTGAAACACGAAGAATATCTGGTAATCCAGCAGCAGTTGGTTTTGGCTCTGAGCACTATGGGACTTAACATCTATGGTCATCAGTCCCCTAGAACTTAGAACTACTTAAACCTAACTAATCTAAGGACATCACACAACACCCAGCCATCACGAGGCAGAGAAAATCCCTGACCCCGTCCAGCAGCAGTCCTTGACCAACTTGTTCCTGCATCGCGTTGTCTTACCGCCACGTAGCAGCGCTGCTCGGTCGCTGCTGGGATACTGCTTATTCTTCAGCTTTTACATTACGCATCGCTAAATCTAATATCATGCTAGACTAATTTGAAACCGCTCTATCGAATGGGGATTTCGTTGTAACGTGAAACAAAGCGGAGTTTTCCGCTGTCACTGGACGTCGGATGAAACATGTGATGTGTAGCATTTGTCTGGGCCGATTCCATCTACAAAAACGGAACTGTAAATATCGGCCAAAGCTTCGGTGAAAATGTGCCTGACGACTCTTAAGCTAGCAAAAGAAGTGAAGCACCCAGGAGACCCGATTTGATGTTTATGTAATAGTCAGTTATGTAACTTCACGTCAGTTCCTGCCATCCGAGAATAAGTAACGGACTACCTGCGACATTCTGAGTCGTCCTGCACCATTGATCGGACACTAATAGCAGCCGGTCTAAATAATTACAGTCACATGCATAGCTGTCGTTAACACCCCGACACAAACGGCTGTATCTTGAGTGGTACCATGATCGGGACGCATACGCTATTGATGAATGGTGTCGCGTTGTGTTCATAGACGCATAGCGGTTCTGCAATACGCCAGTTGATCATGGACGGCTAGTATGGCGGCGTTCTGCATACAGGTGCATTCCGAACAATGTTTTGGAGAGCCACAGTGGTGTTAATCCTGGTGCCATCAGGAATGAATTCAGGTCTCGGGCGGTGGTGGTTGAGGGAACTCTGACGGCACAACGGTACTTCACGGACATCGGGCGTTCTCATGTGTTACCTCTCATGCGCTAGTATCGTGGTGCCATTTTTCAACAGGACAATGCTCCGCACATGAAAGGTGTGTCTATTAAATGTCTGCGTGATGTTGAGATAACCTTGCGGCCAGCAAGACTCTCAGATATGTCCCCGACAGAACAAGTAGGTGACCATTTCGGACGTTAACTCTGTCCCAATGGCAGTAAATATGATTTCAAGGAGTAATTACAACAGAGGCTCGCTTGACTCAGGACAAAATACAATGGCTATATGACACCATTGCCACCCGAATCACGCATGCAATTATGTCAGAGGGACTACAACGTCATTCTGGTGATGGGTCATCGTTCCGAGTACTTTGCAAATTTCACTGATTTAACAAATTAAATTTAACTTAATTACGTCTCCAGAATGAGATTCTCACTCTGTAGCGGAGTGTACGCTGATATGGAACTTCCTGGTAGATTAAAACTGTGTGCCGGACCGAGACTCGAAGCCTTTCGCGGGCAAGTGCTCTACCAACTGAGCTACCCAAGCACGACTCACGCCCCGCCCTCACAGCTTTAGTTCTGGCAGTACCTCGTCTCCTACCTTCCAAACTTTACAGAAGCTCTACTGCGAAACTTGCAGAACTAGCTCTCCTGAAAGAAAGGATATTGGGGAAACATGGCTTAGCCACATCCTGGGGGATGTTTCCAGAATGAGATTTTCACTCTGCAGCGGAGCGTGCGCTGATATTAAACTTCCTGGCAGATTAAAACTGTGTGCCGGACCGAGACTAGAACTCTGGACCTTTGCCTAGAGTACTTGCCCGAAAAAAGCAAAGTTCCCAAGTTCGAGTTTCTGTCCGGCAGACAGTTTTAATCTGCCAGGAAATTTCTTAATTACGTCTCCTCTTCCCCCAATGAATGGTTCACATTTTGTGAGGCGGTATAAATTGTGCGTCCGCATTTGATGTTACACTGACAAAACGGACGGAGAATTCTACATAATTATAACTCAAGGCATGGTGTTACTTCTTAGCCGACTGTTCCATAGAATGCTATCGCCGCCAGATAGTCAGTTCTCGTGACACACCTTTAAGGTCACCCACGCCATCCCCGTCGCTGTCCCTGAAGGATCTGGGGTAGATCTGGTAGATGATGCCCGTCTGCCACCACAGGAGCGGCTCCTCCGCCTCCTGCGCGGTCGACGCGGCCAGCACGAGCACCAGGCACAGCAGCGACGACAGCAGAGCCATCACTCCAGGTTGGACTTGCACTGTCGACCTCAAAGTCCTGTAAGCTCGCTGCAGATCCGCTAATATACTCCACTGAACGTTTCACGCGACAGGGGATCAGCCGTATCTCAGCAAGGACTGCGGGGGCCGACAAAGAACAGCAATCCATCATAGCTGACAAGGGCCGCCCACGCACATGTGATACGTCGTTATTAAGTGTTATTTTGCAGAAGATTACGTACCAGTGTCCGTGTTCCGAAATGTCCCTTCTGGGTCTTGCGAAATCAGTGCACTGTTATTGGTGGTCCGCCGTTCTTATACTTTCCTAGAGTTCAACCTCTCCCTCCTTTGTATTCCGGAACAGTGTTGGTGCAACCTTGTAATTTCAGTGTTTTTCCTGTTGACACAATCAAAGCAATGGTGGTCTACGTTCGAAACTGGTACAATTAAGGTATACTAACATGAAGCTGCTTTTCACAATATTTTATGGATAATTAACAGCTGCTGGCAGTTGACTGGTTAAGATATTCGAGCACGTTAATTACTTGTTGCAGAGGTCATTTATAGTATATAATGTAATGACATGCAACAACACAGTTTACAGAATATTAAGGGGAGTCGGAACGATCCATTTCCTCCATGTTAATTTTAGCAAATAGAAGGAACATTTTTTTCTAAAACCATTAAACATATTGCTCTGAAATGTGGACTACATGTTCAGTGATTGGTACTTAAATATGGGTCCATGCTGACCTATTACAAATGGATTCACCTAACCGAAAACAATATTCAGATTAATAAGACAAATACAAGTATATAATATTTTTACACAAAATAAGCTACAAGTTTCCAAATAAAAAATTTCTATGCAATAAGTTGAGTTTCCCAGAAGGAACACTAACACAGATTACTTTCAAATTTAGCTTCGATGTGTGTCAGCCATTCAATATAATTGGATAAGTTATCAAACATTGTGGTAGCAGCATTATTTATCCCTTTCTGAGCTAAAGTCAACTTTAATTAATAGAAATGATGGTCGGTTTTCTTCTAGTATTGTCGTTAAATCTTCTGCCCACTAATGCATTATTTACATTAAATTTCATGACAATAAATATGTAGTGTGATGACATACGCCAGTTAAAATGACTAACCGCTTAAAAAGTTGCCCGCAATATCATGGAGAATCAGCATTACATGCTATTCTTACGGCACTCTTTCATGAAAAGATTTTCTTTCTTCAAGATGAGTTACCCTCCAATACTACAAATGACATTACTATATGAAAATAAAGTACGTTAACTTACCAATATGTCACTATACAAGGTTCGTAATGACACGCATTGCAACAGTGGACGAAAAGAGTTGTTTAAGAAGCTCAAAAATGTTTTCCTTTCTTGTGTTCTTTGAATTCTCCTCAATAAATAGGCTCAACTGTTTTTTAGTTCTGCTTCCTTACTCGCTCTGTCTCATGGTTTAAATTTATTATTGATACTGCACAGTTCGATATGTGGAATGGAATACGCTAGGTCTTCTTAAAATTAAGAGAAATATCATTTGCAAAAACACAGTTAATTATTGTTTTAAACTCATCGTTTAGAATTTAGTCTCTTGGCGTACGTCTGTTGGTATCGATTATGATTCTTACGTTCTCTACAAGAAGCAGTTCTCCTTGGCGTGCATGAAATGGGAGATCATTATCATATTTGAGAAACAACCTGGGATTCAGTGTTGAATGTTGTGTAACTGCGTTAGATTTTCCCCTAATGAGAAAAATATCTCTTCATTACAGTTAACGAACCATGAAATAAATTTTCAGCTTTGTTTTAGTTAAGTTTAATGTGAGCCATCTGTCAGCTCCAGTTTGCTCTGAAATAGTACGATTTATTCTCCCTCTTTATTAAACCTCACCTAGTCAGTTTGCTCGACAAACTGTTCCCTCAGGTACACCTCGTAATTCTGATACCGAGTAATAACGCCTAAATCACTACACATTTGACTTTTAGAGTTACACTGTCGATCTGTCTTTATTATACAGAAGCAACCAAGGAAAAATCAATCAAGCCTACGTTAAAACTATAAAACCCAACTATGAAAGACTGAGTTCTATAACACTATGCATCTAGGTCTACTGAACCCGTCTACTTCTCTCGACAGGGGATCGCGATGCCTCGCAGATTTCGAGAATTAGGATTGACTCCAGAAATCTGATAAAACTTAGGCTCCTTAGCCAGTCAGCTCTCCCGTGGGCACGCACTTCTCAGCCCTCTCTCCATCTAGTAACATCTCCATCTTCTTGAACGAGGGAAAGTCAAAAAGTGAAGAAATATTTATTGTAATGATAGAATGCTGAAACATACATTATATTTCTATATAACCTCTCTGAAACTCAACGCACTTTGTCCAACGTTTCTGAAGTTTTTTGATTCCCTCGGACAAAATTTTTTAGGTTGCACCTCCAACCAATTTTGCACCACATCAATGACTTCTGCATCGGTTGCAAATCTTCTTCCCCTGAGAGCTTGCTTCAATGGTCCAAACATATGGAAATCACTTGGAGCCAGGTCTGGAGTCTATGGCGGGTGTTCCAGCAATTAGATTGCCATCGCCTTTATTGTTTCGACCGCTCATTTGGCATAATGTGGCTGCGGGGTATCGTGCTGCAGCATGACACCTTTTCACAGTTTTCCGCTACATTTGGATCTGTTCTCACCGTTCATACTCGTAGTTTCGTCTCTTGGAGTGAACGGCTACCACACCTTCCATGTCCCATAATAGTATTGGCATAATCTTACCAGCTGAAGTTTCTTTTCTTTCCCTTATCTCCGTGTTTGACTTTTCTTGTCAGAGTATGTGAAAGAATTGATACACCTGAAACGAAATCTGCTATTTTTGCTCATTGGTGTGTACAAGCACAAGACCCTTTCACCAGTTGAGAGGGATGTGAAGTTATTTCAGTGACTGCGATATCGAAACAAATGTAGAAAGAACTTCGCAGTAGGGATTCTTTTATCTGGATGACGTTGCGCCCCTTCTGACCTGGGTCGTGCGGTAGCGTTCTCCCTTCCCACGCCCGGGTTCCCGGGTTCGATTCCCGGCGGGGTCAGGGATTTTCTCTGCCTCGTGATGACTGGGTGTTGTGTGCTGTCCTTAGGTTAGTTAGGTTTAAGTAGTTCTAACTTCTAGGGGACTGATGACCATAGATGTCAAGTCCCATAGTGCTCAGAGCCTTCTGACCTGGATGCATGTGGCGATACCGTTGAGAACGGTATGATAAAGCCGTTGTGTCGTCTCCTGAAGCAGGCTGGTCCACAACATTCTTAAGTGGTCCTTCATAGCATGGATACTGGCTCTGGGACGGAGCTGGCCCCAGACATTATCTACACTCCTGGAAATTGAAATAAGAACACCGTGAATTCATTGTCCCAGGAAGGGGAAACTTTATTGACACATTCCTGGAGTCAGATACATCACATGATCACACTGACAGAACCACAGGCACATAGACACAGGCAACAGAGCATGCACAATGTCGGCACTAGTACAGTGTATATCCACCTTTCGCAGCAATGCAGGCTGCTATTCTCCCATGGAGACGATCGTAGAGATGCTGGATGTAGTCCTGTGGAACGGCTTGCCATGCCATTTCCACCTGGCGCCTCAGTTGGACCAGCGTTCGTGCTGGACGTGCAGACCGCGTGAGACGACGCTTCATCCAGTCCCAAACATGCTCAATGGGGGACAGATCCGGAGATCTTGCTGGCCAGGGTAGTTGACTTACACCTTCTAGAGCACGTTGGGTGGCACGGGATACATGCGGACGTGCATTGTCCTGTTGGAACAACAAGTTCCATTGCCGGTCTAGGAATGGTAGAACGATGGGTTCGATGACGGATTGGATGTACCGTGCACTATTCAGTGTCCCCTCGACGATCACCAGTGGTGTACGGCCAGTGTAGGAGATCGCTCCCCACACCATGATGCCGGGTGTTGGCCCTGTGTGCCTCGGTCGTATGCAGTCCTGATTGTGGCGCTCACCTGCACGGCGCCAAACACGCATACGACCATCATTGGCACCAAGGCAGAAGCGACTCTCATCGCTGAAGACGACACGTCTCCATTCGTCCCTCCATTCACGCCTGTCGCGACACCACTGGAGGCGGGCTGCACGATGTTGGGGCGTGAGCGGAAGACGGCCTAACGGTGTGCGGGACCGTAGCCCAGCTTCATGGAGACGGTTGCGAATGGTCCTCGCCGATACCCCAGGAGCAACAGTGTCCCTAATTTGCTGGGAAGTGGCGGTGCGGTCCCCTACGGCACTGCGTAGGATCCTACGGTCTTGGCGTGCATCCGTGCGTCGCTGCGGTCCGGTCCCAGGTCGACGGGCACGTGCACCTTCCGCCGACCACTGGCGACAACATCGATGTACTGTGGAGACCTCACGCCCCACGTGTTGAGCAATTCGGCGGTACGTCCACCCGGCCTCCCACATGCCCACTATACGCCCTCGCTCAAAGTCCGTCAACTGCACATACGGTTCACGTCCACGCTGTCGCGGCATGCTACCAGTGTTAAAGACTGCGATGGAGCTCCGTATGCCACGGCCAACTGGCTGACACTGACGGCGGCGGTGCACAAATGCTGCGCAGCTAGCGCCATTCGACGGCCAACACGGCGGTTCCTGGTGTGTCCGCTGTGCCGTGCGTGTGATCATTGCTTGTACAGCCCTCTCGCAGTGTCCGGAGCAAGTATGGTGGGTCTGACACACCGGTGTCAATGTGTTCTTTTTTCCATTTCCAGGAGTGTATTTGGGACAGATCTGAGGATCTTGCATGCTGTGTGTGTGTGTGTGGACGAGGATACGAGGACTGTCTAGTTGACAAATGACATGTCAGTACTGTCGCATGAGAGGTAACACATGAGTTCACAGGATGTTCATAACTTTCTGTTGTGCCGTCATAGTTCCCTCAAATACTACCAATCGTGATCTTAAGTTATACCTGATGGCTCTCCACTCTGGAGCGCAAAGAGTAACACCATTGTGGCTTTCCAAAACACTGGAAGAATCGGACCTCTCCCCACATTGCTGTCATTTTAGCCGACGACGAACATCCGCGGTAGGGAAGAACTGTGATTCATCGGTGAACACTGCAACACTACGCGATGCCTTAATTCAGCAGTCCTTGTTTCCCAGTCATGGAAACGCTCGAAACGAAACTGTTTGTCACTGTTTTAATGGCAGCCTACAGATGGTAGAGTCCGCGCAGGCTGGGGTGGTCGATGCTCACTGACAAATTTTCGTCCAAAGCACTGGGCTAGTTCATCCGTTTGTTCGGAAGGGGTGGCCGGCAGGTTTTGCCACCTTCCGGTCGGTCGCGATGACAGAATCGAGGTAAATGCCCTGAAATCTTTTTCAAACGATTGTACAGACACTATTCGGTAAAAAATTTTGATTTTTGCTTTATTTGTAGCTTTGTATGTTAGATTCATTATGATGTGCCCATCATTTTGTTAATGGTTATAGTTAGTGGGATATTTATATGCAGGTGCACTACACGAAATTCGAAAAAGTTTGCAATGAAAAATAGGGCTCGATTTTTTTTAGAGTTGGGTGGATGTCTCTATCTGTCATCAGTCTGGACAAAATTGATCTGATGTAACACACACATTTGAGATCGCGCAGAGCCAGTCATAAAGCCAGAGTGAAATATCCGCAACATTCCTCATATTTCATAAGCGGTTTGAGATATCGAAATGAGATTTTGGCAAATGAAAGAGGAGAGTATTTTGCATATCGTTATGCACAACTTCATTAGGCTAACATGTTATACCAGTAACTACAAACATTTTCCATGAAAGAATATAATTTTTAAGGGGGTGCTGAATAAAGAAGTACTATGGACTTTGGAACGACATCAGACATTATACGTTTATTTTGTTCCTAGGATGTACTTTTTCATAAGCTACTGACTTTACCGTTCCTCAGTTTCCCACTTAATAAGCTTAATAAATCACTGTTTCAAGATTGCTCTCCATTCGGATCTGCACAACATGTTAGTAGGGTGAAACTGAGTAACTCCGCTGTGATTTGGCGAAAGAAGCAAGTTATAACGTGGCAATAAGAGAACTGTGTAGGTTTTACTCAAAATTCTCCGCTGATGACGCTTCTCTGAAAGTCAGAAATGGTTAACAAGCCAAGGAAAAATAAATCGCTGCAGTTTTAGCGGAATTCTTTTTAGATACTAGCTGAAGCAGAGGTGACAAATTTTTTTGAATGGTCACCGTGCAAGTGTGAGCGTGGAGGGGCTCCACTTAATATTTACAAAAAAAATGTGTGTGTAGGATGCAGTTTAGAACGGCACTTCCCCTCCAGCGCTCGGCTTCTCCCCTACAGCGTCTGCCAGGAGCCCCAACCACTACCGTTTCCCCACGCATGCCCTGCCGACTGCGCATAAACCGGCCGCGGTATTCTGCATGGACTTAAAATGGTTCAAATGGCTCTAAGCACTATGGAACTCAACATCTGAGTTCATCAGTCCCCTATAACTTAGAACTACTTAAACCTAACTAAGCTAATGGCATCACACACATCCATACCCGAGGCAGGATTCGAACCTGCGACCGTAGCGGTCGCTCGGTTCCAGACTGAAGCGCCTAGAACCGCTCGGCCGCACCGGCCGGCTGCATGGGCTCTACGGTAAGTCCCTAATCCAGCTGCTGCTAGTCTGCCACCAGTGGTCTTGGATGAACAGAATTTTGCGGGTGGACTATTACTTTTTCTTTGATGGCAGGCACAGCTGTGAAGCGGTTGCGATGTGGTTGGTGTACAATACGAGAATTCTCTCTTATAGTGGCCAGACGTGATTGACCAGAACCTTGACGACGAATACGTCTGTCCTGAAGTTCCCATGCAGTGCACCATCGGTCCAGTGCCACATCAAAGGACCTACAAATTTGATAATGCCTGATTTGACAAGGCAACCAAATGGAGCCCGACAATGAAGGCCTCTTCAGTCTCTATCAGGTGCTGATAACGGTGTCTCACACTAGTTTACGGCGCCTCCGTGTCCTTCAGTGACCACTCAGCATCCGACGCTGCTCAGGCCGCTTATACACCCTATCAGGCCTTGTAACATCACTAAATACGAACAACACCAGTGCAGTGTAGTGGCCGTTCTTACGTGTCACAGAGAAACCATTTCTTATCATTTATGTACCTGTGATGGGAACATAGCTACATTGACAGCCAACTACGTCTTCTGGCATATATATATATATATATATATATATATATATATATATATATATATATATATATATATATATAGGAGCGAATATTGAACCTTCTGTAGCTCCATTAATGATTTTTCTCTACTCAGAAAAGACTCCTTGTGTACAGATGATGACTTATGAAGTATAATTTCCTGTATTATTTTTATGAAATGTAAGTTGAGTCATCTATTACCTACACAAAGATGGTGGTTGTCAGTACGTCGCCACATCGAATCACAGGAAATCGAATGAAGAGTGGGGCGCTTCGTCGATGGCAGTTTAGGAGCGCGAAACCTTTTCGTGGAGACTTAACTAACTACAGTGGCTGACGTTATAAAAGAGTCGTTCTGCACCACGGAGAGGTCATTTATTGCTAGAATTCGGAGAACATACGTTCCAAGAAGACTCCAGCAATATACTGCTGAAGTGATATAGCAGAATATTTTGCTCTACAGTCATGAACGGATACATGAACATTTAAGCAGTGTGCCTATGCCTGACAGGAGTTCAAAGTCCGTGCAACAAGCCACACTAGTCAGGAGGAACGTCGAATAAGATACTTCGTGTATAACAGAGTAGCCTATGCTAGGGTATCCTACTTGATGTAAGAGTCTCTTGGATCATGTCTGTTGTTCTGCGACCTAGTCTGGAGTAATGAACTCTGACTAGCGCCGGTACAGCTATGTACGTCGTATTGAGGGAGATGCCGTCATCCCCCACACTGTGGAGTAACAGGACACATCCGAAAGCAAGAGCACACATTCAGTGCGCTGACGCCGTAAAATACAGCAACTGTAGTCTGTGAAACCTTACAACAACGGCAGGACAGCTAGAAAAGCTGACCCGACAAGAGAACCAGGTCGAATGAAGTAAACACTGTGTAACTTTGTTGGTCGAGCGTTCCAGCATGTTGTGACTTCTGGGCTAAGGTGGTGACAAGGGGAAAACACTTGATGATGTGGTTCACATAAATACTATATAGATGTTCTCAGGCAGTATCTAGGCGTGTACGTGATACTGAGCAGTGCAGTTTGCACCAGCCAATAACTACGAAACGGAGACCCCTTGCAGTGATAGATGAAGCCACCAGACGTCTTTCATGGACTTTGACTCCCTTAGTTGCAGACGTCCACCGGCGTCTTCGAGTAGCTGGGTCACCTGCTGAGTGACTTTCGTCGACAGTGGTGACCTTGCGGTTCTAGGCGCTTCAGTCCGGAACCGCGCGACTGCTACGGTCGCAGGTTCGAATCCTGCCATGGATGTGTGTGATGTCCTTAGGTTAGTTATGATAAAGTGGCTCTAAGTTCTAGGGGACTGGTGACCTCTGATGTTAAGTCTCAGTGCTCAGAACAATTTGAACCATTTTTTGAGTGACTTTCCTCTGCTGGCGACCACCCCCTTGGTGGGTGGTAAGTTTCAGCCTGGGCTGTGGTTGCCAGCTATGTTTCTGTCCACTGGTCTCTGCGGGCCGTCGTTGTTGCTGATCACCGCCCAGTGTGGCATTCGCCTTCAACTTTGGACATGCTGGGAACTACAGCTTAAGCACTCTCGTCTCTGGCGTTGCGCAACATTACCACGATGCAGCCACCGAACGAGGAGGCACAATGGTTAACATACTGGTCTCACATGAGCGAGGACGACGCTTCAGATCCGCGTCCAGTCATCCAGATTTAGTTTTTCCCTTGTTTCCTTAAATTGCTCCAGGAAAATGCCGGTATGGTTCCTTTGAAAGGGCAGAGCCGATTGTCTTCCCCTTCCTTAAAACAATCCGAGCTTTTGCTCAGTCTTTAATGACCTCGATATCGACGTTACGTTAAAACCTTATTTCTCCTTCCTTCATGATTCAGCCAAGTTGCCGGGATCTGCGTCTGTCACAGTTCTCCGGCAGGGTGTGGCCATCGTCAGCCTTCTGTAGCCTCACTGACTCCAGTGCTCATTGCTGCTAGCACCTGCCGCTTCACTGCAGACGGTTGCCGACATCGGCAAACCGCACTACTGCGGCCAGCTATGTCATCAGTGACAACAGCCTGCACACCAACTACGAATTCATCTCTGTACCTAACATGAATAAAGGTCTTTCTTAACCAGCCGTATTCTACTAACGATCCACCGTGCGACTCCAGTCACGATCACCACTCACAGTCATCGTTCAGAGAAGGGGCAGGAGTGAGCGAGAGAGAGGGGGGGGGGGGGGCGGGGAGGCCGGTGCTTCATCCTGACCTATCAGCAACCGATTAACCGATTCCTTCAGCGTCCTTGGTGTTACTTCCTGACTACAACAGGTCTTTGCGCAATGAAGCCTCTGGTTTGCCATAAAGTCACCTAGCTCACTGACACAGAGAACAGATCTTCAGTTAACTGCAGTCACTTAGTGATGCTTCATAGCACTATTCTGGATAGTAGCAATTAATGATTTAGTGAGCAAACCAAGATATCTTCTCTACAATTTATTATTACGTTTAAAGCAGCCTCGAACAACTTAAGAACATATCCCTCTAAAGATGATAAACATTCAAGACAATCTGTTTCATCACCATCGTCATTTTCATCGTCAACAACATCACCATCCTCATCACCCATTTTTTATCCAGTGGTGCATGAAGGCCTGCTCTACAGCAATACGTATCCATTCTGCTACTGCCTGTTTTTGTATCGTCGGTGGGAGCGCTGTCGTCGGTGTCTGTCCTAGTGCCAACTTAAAACTTGCACCTAAGCCGTGGCATCGTTGCTATCGATATCACACCTGTTTTCAAAACTAATTTATCTACCTCTCGTTCGCTCATTGTCTCGTCTTTTTATTTCACTTTTCACTCTCAGCACCCAGCAAATAACGTCTTTGATCAAATTTCCAACCATTAGCATGGCTGCGTGTCCGTCCATCTCCATTTCGTTTCGTTTACTTCATAGTTTTCTCTTTCATTCTGCGGTGTTCCCTGATCGATTTATTTCGTTTCCTATCTCTGTTATTAATTCTCAGCATTCATCTATAAATTGAATGCAGAGCAACCTTCAATTTTAGAATTAATATCTCAATAAAATGCAATGTTCCGTTGCAATAGGTTAAAATTAATAAGAAGCACTGTTTGTAAATCTTCATTTCGGACTCACTGGAAGGCCGATGTTGAAAATCATATCTTATTTATTCTTTCTAGCCACCTATTGGGTATCTCATTACCCTAAATACAAAAAATCGTAAATTAGTTCAACTTCTTTTTTGTTTCGATGTAGAACTTTTATCGATCTATTGGTTGTATGTTTTTCTAGTCTAAATAATCGCAAGGTGAGCTTGTAAATTTACGCTATCACGTTCGTCTATTCGTTATGATAATTTATCTACTCCAGAGGCTTATAGTACAGTGTTATACTGCGGCCGTTCGCATATGTTTCACTAACACTTACCGCTCCTTACATTTACCATTTTACCGAAGTTAAAACTTCCTCTAGGAACGCCAAGAATATATTTTGTGGTAATGAACATCCTTGCCTGGTTCGTCTGTCAATTCTGCTTCTTCAGCTTCACTAATGAAATCTAATGCGAGCTGAGGTAGTGACTGTATGTACTCTACAGTATACTGAAACAGGCAGTAACCATGTGTTGTTTCACTAAGTCTGTCTGGAAAACAATGAAATTAAACGGGCTTGAAAACCTAGTCAAAGCCAGCACGGTAGCTCAGCGTGTTCGGTCAGAGCGTTAGCTACCCTCTGTAACAAATAAACCGAGTGAATGGATCAACGAGGACCCTAAATGAGTGTTATCGGAAGTCCGCCTCGAACAAATCCAATGAACAATATCGAACAAAATGAGATCAACAAAAAAAAAAAAAGGAAAAAATGTAGTAAGCGCGATAGAATGTCAATCCTAAGGGCCCCGAGTTCGATTCCCTGCCGGGTCGGATTTTCTCCGTTCCGGGACTGGGTGTTGTGTTGTCCTTATCATCATCATTTCATCCCCATTGACGCACAAGTCGACGAAGTGGAATCAAATCGAAAGACCTGCACCCGGCGAACGGTCTACCCGACGGGAAGCCCTAGTCACACGAAATTTTTTTAGTTCATACTCTTTCTTCGTTTAGTATTTTCATTTAAGATTTGTAAATTGTTCACTATCCTGTATCCACTACAGCTAGTTTCTCTAATTGATTGCAACTGAATGATTTTTTTTTTTTTTTTTTTTTTTTTTTTTTTTTTGCATAGCTGGTGACAGTTGTAGTTCACTTACGGAGAAGAGACCGACAGGCGTATAGTTTATATAACATTACTATCACAGTTACCGTATAACAGTTTCAGTACTTATTTCCTGCTTTCCAAATTTCACAGTAGTTCACCTGCACACCTTGCTGGACTAGCGCTCTTGGAAAAAAGAATGTTTCGAAGGAGTGGCTTATCAGCAGACTAGATGATTCTTTACAGATTAAACTTTTCACTGTACAGCGGAATTTGCGCTGTTTAGAAAGTTCGTACCAGTTGAAAGCTGTGTGCCGCACCGGGAATTAGAACCAAGAACTTCGCCTTTTGCGAGCATTGCAATTACCAAATGAGCAATCCAGGCACGACTCACGAGACGTCTTCATCGCTTCACTTCTGCAAGTACTTCGCTTTTTCTTTTCAAATTGCACAAAAGTTCTACTTCACACGTTGCGGGACAAGCACTGTTCGATGAAAGGATATCTCGGGGAAACGGCTTTGTCACAGCCAAACAGATTGTTGGGAGAATGAATCATCCACTTTGAAGTACAGTATTCGCTTAGGACAAGATCACGGAATCCACGTAAGCAAGAACTGACGGAAAGGAAATGAAACAAAGGCGAAGTGCAGTATCTGACCAAAAATATGCCGACCACTGCTATGTAAAGCGGAATAGACCACTAGATATAATGGGAGAGGTCTCGTAAGCGCAATGAGGGGACGAAGGCCTAGCCACGAAAAATATCCACGTACCGTAGCACCACCTCTTCCTGCTTCACCACTGGCAATACACATGATGGTAATGTTTTCCTGGCACTCGCCAGAAACAAGCCTTTCCATCTGATCGTCAAGCTGCATAGCGTTATTCATCACTTCAAATCACACGTTTCCAGTTATCTACTGTATACGGCCGCCACTCTTTACACTTCCTCAAGCCTAACTTAGCTTTGACTACAGCAATGCATGGCTTATAAGGAGGTGTGACCACCCCATTTTTTTTTTCAACTTGCACACAGTCAATGTGCTAGCTGGTAGCAATTTGTAATTCACGGTAGATTCTTTCCACTGATTTCATGTGATTTATACCAAAACTCTCCGCAGTGCTCGACTGTTCCCGTCCGTCTGTATACGACTTCTGCGTGGTATTTGTTTAGCTGTGGTTGTTCCTTCTTGCTTCCACTTCACAATCTCGCCATCAACAGACGATTTAAGCATGTTTAGAAGGTTTAAAATGTCCCTGACGGATTTATTTGTCTACGTAACATCCCAAAATAAGCGAAAAATAAACCTATTCAAAAAAGCAGATAAAAACTCACTCGACGCCTTCCTGAGAGACAATCTCCACTCATTCCAAATTAAAAATATGAGTGTAGACCAGATGTAGCTTGAATTCAAAGAAATAGTATCGGCAGCAATTGAGAGATTTATACCAAACAAATTAACAAACTACGGAGCTGACCCTCCTTGGTACACAAAACAGGTTAGAACACTGTTGTAGAAAAAACATGCCAAATTTAAACAGACTCAAAATCCCCAAGATTGGCGATCCTTTACAGAAGCTCGAAATGTAGGGCGGACTTCATTCCCAGATGCTTAAACAGTTTCCACAACGAAACTTTGTCTCGAAACCTGGCAGAAAATCCAAAGAGATTCTGGTCGTATGTGAAGTATCTTACCGGCAAGAAACAATCAATGCCTTCTCTGCGCGATAGCAATGGAGATACTATCAAAGACAGTGCTGCCAGAGTTACAAAACACAGCCTTCCGAAATGCCTTTACATAAGAAGACGAAGTAAATACTCCAGAATTCGAATATAGAACAGCTGCCAGCATGAGTAACGTAGAAGTAAATATCCTCGGAGTAGCGAAGCAACTTAAATCATTTCATAAAAGCAAGTCTTCTGGTCCAGACTGTATACCAGTTAGGTTCCTTCCGGAGTATGCTGATGCATTTGCTCCATACTTAACAATCATATACAACAGTTCGCTCGACGAAAGATCCGTACCCAAAGACTGGAAAGTTGCACAGGCCACACAAATATTCAAGAAAGGTAGTAGGAGTAATCCGCTAAATTACAGTCGATATGCAGCAGGTTTTTGAAACATGTATTGTGTTCAAACATCAATTACCTCGAAGAAAACTGTCTATTGACACACAGTCAACATTGGTTTAGAAAACATAATTCCTGTGAAACGCAACCATCTCTTTATTCACATGAAGTGTTGAGTGCTATTGACAAGGGATTTCAGATCGATTCCGTATTTCTGGATTTCCAGAAGGCTTTTGACACTGTACCACACAAGCGGCTCGTAGCGAAATTCCGTGCTTATGGGGTATCGTCTCAGTTATGTGACTGGATTTGTGATTTCCTGCGAGAGACGTCACAGTTCGCAGTAATAGACGGAAAGTCATCGAGTAAAACAGAAGTGTATGCGATTGCGCTCTTTCTCGGCATATTCCAATGATGATTCTTCATGGGTTATCAGCCGAGTGGTGGCGTCGTCTTGTCGCAACGTTTCGATGAGTTTCGTACCTATCATCTTCTGGCGAACATGATGGGTACTGATCTTATGGCGAAGATGGCAGGTTCTAAACTCATCGAAACGTTCCGATAATACGACGCCACCACTCGGCTGATAACACGAGAAGATTAATCATCAAAACAGGAGTGATTTCTGGCGTTCCCCGAGGTAGTGTTACAGCCCCTTTGCTGTTCCTTATCTATATAAACGGTTGTGAGACAATCTGAGCAGCCCTTTTAGGTTGTTTTCAGATGACGCTGTCGTTTATCGACTAATAAAGGCATCAGAAGATCAATACAAAATGCAAAACGATTTAGGAAAGATATCTGAATGGTGCGAAAATTGGCAGTTGACCCTAAATAACTAAAAGTGTGAGGTCATCCACATGAGTGCTAAAAGGAATTCGCTAAACTTCGCATACACGATAAATCAGTCTAACCTAAAAGCCGTGAATTCAACTAAATACCTACTTATTACGGTTACGAACACCTTAAATTGGAAGGAACACACATAAAATGTTGTGGGGAAGGCTAACCGAAGACTGCGTTTTATTGACAGGATACTTAGGAAATGTAATAGATCTACTAAGGAGACTGCCTACACTACGTTTGTCTGTCCTCTTTTGGAATACTGCTGAGAGGTGTGGGATCCTTACCAGATGGGACTGACGGGGTACATCGAAAAAGTTCACAGACGGGCAGCACATTTTGTATTATCGCAAAATATGGTAGAGAGTGTCACAGAAATGATACAGGATTTGGGCTGGACATCATTAAAAGAAAGGCGTTTTTCGTTGCGACGGAATCTTCTCACGAAATTCCTATCACCAACTTTCTCCTCCGAATGCGAAATCATTTTGTTGACACCGACCTACATAGGGAGAAACGATCACCACGATAAAATAAGGGAAATGAGAGCTCGTACGGAAACATATAGGTGTTCGCTCTTCCCGCGCGCTATACGAGATTGGAATAATAGAGAAATGTGAAGATGGTTCTATGAACCCTTTGCGAGGCACTTAAATGTGATTTGCAGAGTATCCATGTAGATGTAGATGTAGAACGACTTGTGCACGTTCGAAGTCACTGAACTCTCCCGAATGACGAATTTTGCTGTTACTGCCTCTCTGATGACTACACAATTTTCCACGCCTTCTTTTAGACTTGTAGGGCCGCATGAAACCAAAGACTGGTGACTCAAAAAAAAAAGTTTTTGCGAATCGTTGCAGGAAGGTTTTTGTTGTAACAACACCGTAGTTTCATGTGTATTAAACTGTGGTAAAGTCTTCATCTCACAGTAGTACATACAAACTACGCCCTCAGTTATTTGCTGGATGTATTCCAATCCCTGTATTCCTCTACAGTTTTTGCCCTCTACAGCTCCCTCTAGTACCATGGAAGTCATTCGCCGACGTCTTAATATCTGTCCTATAATCTTGTCCCTTCTCCTTGTCAGTGTTTTTCACATGTTCATTTCCTCTCCAATTCTGCGCAGAACCTCCTCATTCCTTACCTTGTCAGTCCACCGAATTTTCAACATTCGTCTGTAGCACCACATCTCAAATGCTTCGTTTCTCTTCTGTTCCGGTTTTCCCAAATTCCTTGTTTCATCACCATACAATGATGTGCTCCAAACGTACATTATCAGAAATTTCTTCCTCGTATTAAGGCCTACATTTGATACAAGTAGACTTCTCTTGGACAGGAATGCCCTTTTGTCCATTTGCTAGTCTGCTTTTGATGTCCTCCCTGCTTCCGTCCGTCATTGGTTATTTTGCTACCTACGTAGTGGAATTCCTTAACTTCATCTACTTCGTGATTATCAATCCTGATGTTAAGTTTCTCGCTGATTTCATTTCTGCTACTTCTCATTACTTTCGTCTTTCTTCGATTTACTCTCATTCCATATTCTGCACTCATCAGACCATTCCATTCGCTAATCATGTAATTCTTCTTCACTTTCACTCAGGATAGCAATGTCATCAGCGAATCGTACCATCGATATCCTTTCACCTTGAATTTTAATTTCACTCCTGAACCTTTCTTTTATTCCCATCATTGCTTCTTCGATGTTCGTATTGAACAGTGGGGGCGAAAGACTACATATCTGTCTTACATCATTTTTAATCCGTGCACTTCGTTCTTGGTCGTCCACTCTTATTCCTTCTTGGCTCTTGTACATACTGTATATTACTCGTCTGTCCCAGTAGCTTACTCTTATTTTTCTCAGTACATTGAACATCTTGCACCATTTTATATTGTCGAATGCTTTTCCAGGTCGATAAAACCTACGAAAGTGTTTTGATTTTTCTTTAGTCTTGCCTACATTATCAACCGCAGTGTCAAAATTGGCTCTCTGGAGCCTTTACCTTTCCTAAAGCGAAACTGATCGTCTCTAACGCATCCCCAATTTTCTTTCCCATTCTTCTGTGTATTATTTTTTTCAACAACTTGGATGAATAAACTGTTAAGCTGATTTTGCGATAATTCTCGCACTTTTTGCCTCTCGAAGTCTTCGGAATTGTGAGCATGGTATTTTCCAAAAAGCCAGATGGTATGTCGCCAGACTCATATATTATAAACATCTACATCTACATCTACATGATTACTCTGCAATTCACATTTAAGTGCTTGGCAGAGGGTTCATTGAACCACAATCATACTATCTCTCTACCATTCCACTCCCGAACAGCGCGCGGGAAAAACGAACACCTAAACCTTTCTGTTCGAGCTCTGCTTTCTCTTATTTTATTTTGATGATCATTCCTACCTATGTAGGTTGGGCTCAACAAACGTGAGTAGTCGTTTTGTTGCCTCTTCTCCAAATGATTTAAGAAATTCTGATGGAATGTTTTCAATCCCTTCTGCCTTATTTAGTCTTAAGTCCTCCAAAGCTCTCTTAAATTCTGTTTCTAATACTGGATCCCCTATCTCTTCTAAATCAACTCCTGTTTCTTCTTCTATAATATCAGACAAATCTTCCCCTGCATAGAGGCCTTCAATGTACGCTTTCCACCTACGCGCTCTCTCCTCTGCATTTAACAGTGGAATTCCCGTTGCACTCTTGTTACCAATCTTGCTTTTAATTTCATCGAAGGTTACTTTGACTTTCTTATATGCTGAGTCAGTCCTTTCCACAATCATTTCTTTTTCGATTTCTTCGCATTCTTCATGCAGCCGTTTCATCTTAGGTTCCCTGCACTTCCTATTTATTTCATTCATCAGCGACCTGTATTTCTGCATTCCTGAATTTCCATGTTCATTTTTGTACTTCCTTCTTTATCGATCAACTGAAGTAGTTCTTCTGTTACCCATGGTTTCTTCGCAGTTACCATCTACGTTTTTCTTTCCAACTTCTAAGATTGCCCTTTTTAGAGATGTCCATTGCTCTTGAACTGTACTGCCTACTGAGCCGTTCCTTCCCGCAGTATCTGTGGCCTCAGAGAATTTTAAACGTACCTCTTCTTTCCTTAGTACTTCTACACCCCACTTATTTCGATTCTTTCTGATTGGTCTCTTAAAGTTCAGCCTGCTGTTCATCACTACTATATTGTGATCTGAGTCTATATCTGCTCCTGGGTACGCCTTACAATCCAGAATCTGATTCCGGAATCTCTGTCTGACCATGATGTAATCTAACTGAAATCTTCACGCATCAACCGGCCTTTTCCAAGTACACCCTCTCCTCTTGTGCTTCTTGAACAGATTTTTCGCTATTACTAGCTGAAATTTATTACAGAACTCAATTAGTCTTTCTCCTCTCACATTCCTTGTCACTAGCCCATATTCCCCTGTAACCTTTTCTTCTACTCCATCCTCTACAACTGCAGTTCAGACTACAGATAAATCCCCCTCACTCGTTGCAAGCTTGCTTGCTCAGCCGTGATGACGTCAAAGAACACTTAATTTGTGTTTGAGAATTAAAATGAGTATTCATGGACACACTAGGCGATTCGTCTCATCCTGCTTTCAGTTTTCTGTAGCATAATTTTTATTTTGTCAGTCATAAACATACTCCAATTAGCGCTTTCCTATTTTAATTCTTAGAAAACGCCAAGCATTCATACGTTCATGATTATCCGATGGATACCTGAGCCAAGGTCAGCAGCAGGAGTCTTGCTGAGCCCACAACCAGCTTATCAGCTTCTTTCTGATATATTCTTCACAAACACACACATGGAATTTCGAAATACGTACAAACCAGCGGATTAGTGATATAAGTAACGAACTGACGTGTTATTGTTCCCGTTAGGTATTCGTGCTACAAACAAGATGCGATTACATTTATCATCTCTCTGGTTTCGCAGAGCCATCTCCCCTGATTAGGTCATGTCACGTCCGGTGGCGCTCGTCCGAACGACCGAAAGTAGCCAGAGTAAAAAATTTCTTTTTCGAAAATAAGCTTGGAAGATGTGTTTAGCTGGCGTATAATTTTTCGTTACTAGGTTGATCACTAATTCTCAGGTTACATACTTATTTTCTTGGCAGCTCGATTTACTGCCTGTGCGTGCTACTGTCGACTATGATCGGTGAATTATATGTGTATATTAAACTTTGTGGCTCCCATGGTGTTATTCGATAGTCACAGACAACGACTCTCCACTTCCATCGACCTTTTTTTTTTTTTTTTTTTTAGCCGTTCCTACCAACAGCACCAGAACACTACTGAACTGGCAGCTACAACAGAAATATAACACGTCGAGAAAAGGAGAGGCAGTCTTTTGCAGTATTGTAGCAGCGGCCTTATAGGTCCGTATACATTCGTAATTGAGGTAAATGTAGTGAGGCAGCTTGGGAATCATTATGCTGCGATGTTAAAAAACAGAGCGTACAAAGGTGTTGAAAATTAAATAAATATTGAATTAATTACAAACACTTATGAGAAAGCCACTGTTCCATATAGACCGTATCGTCACTTCCGAACTTTAGTGCAGCTAACAGACACTTCATAGCTAGAGGAGAAGTGGCATCAGTCAACAACAGAATGTTACCCTGTGCCATCTGAGCCAAGTCAATTCTTCTAAGCAAATGGCCAATGAAGTAAACACCTTGCATCTAGAAATGGAGCGTGGTGTATTGTTAGTAAGTTGCAGTATATAGTAATAATTCAACCATTACTACTTTTCTTCTTAACACAAACAACGCCTTTACTGAAGTTTTATTACTTTTATTAGTTGTGCAACAAAATGTAAGACTTTTTTTTCTAAAGCTCTGTCATTATAATGTTTTTATGCATTTTTCTTTATTCCGTCGCTTTCATTGATTTGTGATTTGTAACAAACTAAGAGAGTCTCTTCTAATAGTCGTTAGGCACATTTTCTCTGGTGTTTCGACAGTTATTTGGAATTTCGTTTTCGATATGTATAGATGAAGTCATCGCAAACAAATACTTCTTAACTTCTTATCATGTCTTTCAGGCAACGTCCAGCGTCAACAGAAAACGTCGGTTTGTTTCCCGTGACAAACAAAATTATTTTTAAAGCGAAATTTTATGTGCTTATTCGGTAGAACGGTCCCAGATCAGTCTATTACCGGTTTATCGATTTGTATGACTAACAGAGACAGTAAAAGCAGCGACTGATTAGCGCTGCTGCATAGCCGTAGCAGACAGCGTGGTGCAGGGCGGCACATGAGACAAAGCAAGTTTTTAGTGTATTACTGTCTCTGTTAATACACATCACAAAAATAAATATTGCACTGAACTAATCTGGCATCGCTTTATCGAATTGACACGAGAAAATTCCGCTTTAAAAGTAATTTTGTTTGTAACTGGGAACAAACCGGATACTGGGCGCGTATAAATGATGTGGTGAACAGTATTTGTATGCAACTGCACATTGCAAACCCAAAATTGCAAATATGTGCCGAAAGAGAAACTGTTCCTGACGACTTTCGAAAGAGACACGTGGTGTAGACTGATCAGGAAGTACATTACGATCACGTATCTAATAGCCAGTATCTCCACCTTTGGCACGGATAACAGTGTCGACGAGTCGTGGCTTGGAAGCAATCAGGCCTTCATAGATCCCTGGACGGAATTGGCGCCATATCTGGACAAATTCCGGGAAGGGGAGCGATGAGCTCTGACGCCACGTTCAATCACATCCCAGATGCGTTCGATCGGGTTCAGATCTGGACAGGTGTGGGGCCAGTACATCAATTGGAACTCGCCACTGTGTTACTCGAAACACTCCATCACGCTCCTGGCCAGCTGACATAGCGCATTATCTTGTTTAAAAATGCCATTCCCGTCGGGAAACATGATAGTCATGAAGGTGTGTACGTGGTCTGCAACCAGCGTAAGATAACTCTTGATCGTCATGGTGCCTTGCACGAGCTCCACAGGACCCATGGATATGACCACATTAATGTTCCTCAAAGCATAATGAAGCCGCCACCAGCTCATCTCCATCTCGCAGTAAAGACGCCAAGTAGTCGTTCCCCTGGAAGACGACGGATTCGCGCCCTATTATCGTCATGATAAAGAAGGTATCGGGATTCATCAGACAATGCAACACTCTGCCACTGCGCAAATGTCCAGTGTCTATGGTCACGTGTCCATTTCGGTCGTTATTCCCGATGTCGTAGTTTTAACTTCGGCAAATGCATGTGTCGTCAGCTGTGGAAGACCATCATGAGGAGTGTTCGGTGCACTGTGTGTTCAGATACGCTTGTTCTCTGCCCAGAATACAAGTCTAATGTTACTTCCGCCATAATTCACCCCCTGCTGTGATTTAGCATTCTGGCCGGCTTACGACGTCCGACACCTGTAACGAGAGGTGGCCGCCCAACCCGACGACATCTGGACGTGGTTTCACCTTGGTTTCGTCACGTGTTGAAGACATTTATCACAGGAGTCCTCGAACACCCGACAAGCCGTAGTTTCCGAAATGCTTGCGCCGAGCCTCCGAGCCATCACAATCTGCCCTCCGTTAAACTTAGATAGATAGCGCGCCTTTCCCCATCTGCTCACTGATTCTACAACTACATGCACTGCGCATATGTCTAACTCGCAGTCACTTCTCATCAGGTGACGTTATTATTTCCTGGGTAGCTTCATGTAGATGGTAGGTATGTGCTCATAATTTTCGGGGTGATCAGTGTTAATTAGGTGCAAAATCTAGCATAATGAAATTAAATCTAAAAAGATATTAAAAACCCTAATTCATTGCAACTATTTATAAACAAAAATTTATATTTGTTTCTTGTTTCTCTGGTGTTAGTTTTAGATTTAATGTGACAACCGTTGGTTCACTAAATATATCCTATGATATTAAAGTATGAAGCACTTATAACGTGATTCGGAACTCACAGCAGTTGCAGATTTCTTTCACTGTTGCAAAAGTTGAAGATAATCAATGTACGGCCAAAACTAGTCAAGATTGTTATCATATAAAAGTGCCTAAAAAAGAACTAAGTATAATCTTTGATTCTTATTTCCATTACTTTTATATTCTTAGATTCTTATTTTCTTATTTCCATTACTAAAATTAATAGGCTATTGTTTTATCTTTTAGAAAAAATGCCAAGCAATACGAAACTGCATCATAGCGGAATTGGCTTTTAAGAGATTGTACCTACTAGTTCAAATGCTCATGGATTCTTTGGCTTGGTACCATGAACACCATCTGACACTAACACTCGTTATTTTAGACCATGGGAGGCGTAATCTTTCAGCTCCACAGGAGCTATAATCTCGCATTGACCCTTCTGCGCTGATAATACAGTTGTCTGATACTGCAGTGGATATATTCGATTCTACCATCCTTGTACGTGTTCTCCAGTACAGGATTTGTGTTGAATAATACGGAATCAGTCAAATGGAGCTGCTACTCTCACTCGGTGAATACTAGACGGAAACATGACGTGCAGTTGGATAATACTTCGCTAGTTCTTGTGCAAAATGATGCACATAATGTTCCAATTTCAATTGAAGAATCTGAGTGCCAAACACCATATTTTCAAGAATGAGCGGAAGGCTTCCTTGTGGCACTTTATCCTGTGCGGATGCTAGTCACAGTAGTTTAGTGCCTTGCACTGCATTGTATTACGTACTGTTTACTATTCTGTACATCTACACTGCTGGCCATCCAAAATTCAACACCAAGTAGGACCGGAGATATCATAGCCAAACTGATTTTGGAGATAACACGTTGTACAAAGATCAACTGAATGAAGATACAGCCCCATGTGAAGTACAGAAGATGATGGA
Organism: Schistocerca americana; assembly: GCF_021461395.2. Taxonomy (NCBI): domain Eukaryota; kingdom Metazoa; phylum Arthropoda; class Insecta; order Orthoptera; family Acrididae; genus Schistocerca; species Schistocerca americana. Next base: position 219,457,457 of record NC_060119.1, read on the forward strand.
TTCAGCACTGAGTGTTGCCGCCACTGCTGGCTATAGCCGCTGTTAGAAGCCTCGGTATTGAATCAAAGACACTCCGAATGTGTTGTTGGTGTATAGTAGTCCATGATGCTGTTTCCACATACTGCCAAAATGTATCTGGTATAGCAGCCGGTGGTGTGTGCCGGGCCAGTCGTTCCGCAGTCAGCGACCAGATGTCTTCGACAGACGAGAGATCGTTGAGCGACGTAGAAGACTTGAGCATTGCGTGCGACGTGAGGGCACACATTATCTTGTTACAATGCGGCGGTCGGCAAGCTCCGAAACTTCTGTAGGACATCAAGCTCCAGCGCTTCAGATATGCGGGTGTTGGGAATGGAATCCAATACCACCGCAAACTATTATACCGGGCGCAGAACGATGTGTAAGGCAGCAGTGTCTTACCTCGATGTCTCCAGACTCCACTCTGAACACCGTGGTGGTGCAGGCGGAATCGGAATTCATCGGTAAAAACAATGCCTTTCCGTGAGGTTATCTACGACCGCGTTTATCGCACCATCGCCCGTGGCATTGACTCAGCGGCAAACGCAGCAGTGGACGCCTTGCGACAGTCCAGTCTCCTGCAAACAACGTCTAATGGTACGCGCGGACGCTGCTTGTTGCGCAACAGACCGACTATATCATAATAAAATAATGGTTCGTGATGTGGCAGAGCGATTCATCACTGCCGTGGGCACAATACGCCCGTCAACATATGTAGTGGTGCAACGAGGTTTGTGCAATCGGTCCCATCGGTCCGCCGTTCCCTCCTGCGTTCAACGATTACAGATATGCATCACAACTGCTTCGTTCCGTCCGACACGGTCACCGATTTGCCTAAAGGATAACGCGCGATCACTATAGGCAACTATTCTTCCTCGGTCGAACTCGGAAACGTACTCGAAAGACGCTTGCTGTCTTCTACAAGGTATACTGAAGCCGCTTGCGCAAAATACACACACTAAAGAACAATTACAGTACGTCTACACTGCCGTCTCTTCCCCCTCTTACACCGAGCGAGGTGGCGCAGTGGTTAGACACTGGACTCGCATTCGGGAGGACGACGGTTCAATCCCGCGTCCGGCCATCCTGATTTAGGTTTTCCGTGATTTCCCTAAATCACTCCAGGCAAATGCCGGGATGGTTCCTCTGCAAGGGCACGGCCGCCTTCCTTCCCCATCCTTCCCTAATCCAATGAGACCGATGACCACGCTGTCTGGTCTCCTTCCCCAAAACAACCAACCAACCAATCCCCTTTTACATAGCGCTTGAAGGTGATACGCGCCTGTGCTGAAGTGCTAATCATGTACTCTCGTCGCAGCAAACGTACTTTGCAAATTTCACTTTATTTGGATGCTTTCTTCAGGGCATTGGGTTTTGGGCGGCCAGCAGTGTACTTCTGGTGTTACAAATTTTCATGGTTCTTCAATTTTTATGTTTTTTGTGTATTTTAAAATGAATCGTAACATGACCAGTTTCCTTTGGATGGTAGGGTCTCAGGGGATAAAACGAACCAAGACAAAAAAAATTGCAGATCGTGTACTACTAGTGGATTACTTGACAGTCAACAGCGGTTAAGACATCCGAAGTACTGTCTTGTTTAAATAGTTGACCACTGAAATATTCATCTTCTAGACTGAGTACTTTTGCCAGAGATGCTTAACATCTGTCATCGAATTCATCACTCAAAGAATGTCTACGATAAAAGCGTTCATGAGAATTCCGCAAGTTAACAGGATACCCCAGAATTCTAAAAGCAGAGAGCACTCTCGAACTTAACGTAAGTCATAAGTCTTCCTGAGAATTTTCCCAGTGACTGTATTGTTTTATATTTTGACTAAAGTTCAGTCATGATTACATCATGTATGTTTTAATGATATAGGTAACCGGTTTCGGTTCTTTCTACAAAACCATCATCAGGCCCATGGCTCCCTTAGGATGGTAGGCGGAGCTCTCCTCGCTGCTACGCAGTCAACTCTGCGTAGCAGCGAGGAGAGCTCCGCCTACCATCCTAAGGGAGCCATGGGTCTGATGATGGTTTTGTAGAAAGAACCGAAACCGGTTACCTATATCATTAAAACGTACATGATGTGATCAAGACTGAACTTTAGTCAAAATATAACAATTAATTGATCACTGCTTTCCAATAATGTTTACCAAAATTGTGTATTGTTTTATTTGTGTGCTTCGTTGCGCCAATGCAAATATTTTTGATACATTCATGTCATTGATTTTGTTGCTTATGGGGCCTCAGACACTACGAACTTCCTAAATGACATCATTATTCTACTCTAGTTGATAGAACATAATATACGATCCCTCGCACTGGTGCTAACGCAGAGACCAGTGAAACAAACAGGTGGTTCCTATGGATCATGACGATGTGCCCACGAAGTGGACAGCTACCCAGATGCAGAGACCAGAGCACAGTAAAACTTGTCGATATTGTACACAAGCAGTTGAGCGAGGAATCCAAATCAAAAACGTAATACGGGCAAGTACTAACGGTCTACTAATCAATGGCTCATACCTAAAACTTCAGTGATTAGTGAGACTGAATGGCAAGTACCGGGCTGCGGTATTTTCCGGCACACTCGCGACTGTGGACAGGCCCACATGACATTCCTGCGGCCGTGGTGGCGCCTCTCTCAGGAGAAATCTGCAAGCAGAGTATGAGGCTCAAGTATCCCAGAACTGCCAACCAGTGTGGCCGATCGGTTCTAGGCGCTTCAGTATGGAACCGCGCGACCGCTACAGTCGCAGGTTCGAATCCTGCCTCTGGAATGGGTGTGTGTGATGTCCTTAGGTTAGTTTGGTTTAAGTAGGTCTAAGTTCTAGAGGACTGATGACCTCCAATGTTAAGTCCCATAGTGCTCAGAGCCATTTGAACCATTTTTATCCCAGAACTGTCTTCCACGTCGACAATCGAGCTGGGTGGAGAATCCGAATCACTCTCAGACAGTAAGCTCTTCCCCCCCCCCCCCTCACTCCTCTCCCCCCCCCCCCCCCCCCCCCCCGCCTATTAATCGGCTCGTAGGGTTCGGATTTTGACGACTTCTTCCAGGAGGGGGAAAATACAGGTGCTAGATCTCCAAAGTCTCCCGTGGTAGTACCTTGACGGCATCAGTCGGGCCAGATGCTGGCGGCCTCTCTGGCAGTCCAGTCTGGTCGAGGTATTCTGGGGCACTGCTTGGTCCTACCTTCCCGAGAGTGGGAGCCATCAATGGTGGAGGTGAGGACAATGGTTCGGTCTCGGTGAGCTCTGCAGTCCGATAAAAGTTCACCCTTCATAGATTGCTTGGTGAGAGGGTCGCTGGCGCTGGTGGGAGCCGGTAGATGCTTAGGGGGTGCAAGTGCTTCCCTCCCAGCTGGCTCACATTGCTGGTCATTGTTGATTCTCTATCGATGCCTAACAGGATGGCAGAGGTAGTGGTGGTAGCAAATACTTTCCCGACAGGTTTGGTCCACGCATGGGGGAATGGTGGTGGTGGGGGGTGGGGTAGGGGCTTAGTGCGTCTCTTTTCGGCCACAGCTGATTTCAGTGCCTGTCTAGACCCTACTAGCTGGTCGCAACCTTGAACATTTCCGCTCCCTTTTGCCGACAACGATTCCTTCGATCCACCTGGGTCCCGGCAGAAATGACTAACCAAGACGCCGTAGCACAAGCGATAATATGGCTGTGCGACTGGGTGGTAAGTCCTCTGCGTTTGGTGGAGCAGGTCGAAAAACGTGTAAAGTCTGCGCCCGTGTAAAATTTCGGCCAGGCTACGCCTGCTTACGAGGCGGAATGGTTGGTGACAGTGAATACGGAGTGTGCTTCCTCAGTCAGCTGTCGCCATTATCTTGGGCATGAGCGTTTTGAAGGACATGGCCATTCATTTCACTTCATAATTAGACGTGGGATGGAAAGGGCCGATGGTCATTTGCTCAACACCATTCCATTGGTAAAAATTTTGGTATATAGATGCCCCGAACTGAAGACCATTGTCAGAAACTAGAATTGAAGGCGCCACCTCTAATGCAGATATGATGGAGAAGGCATGGAAAGCAGCCGCTAGTGGTGGCAGCTGGTGGTGGTAGCCATTCATGCCACGTATGGAAAGTTAGTGTCTATCGACATTTAGCAGCCACCTTGCTCCCTAGAAAGGCCCAGCGATATCACCATACGCTATTTGCCAGAGTTGGTCAGAACGTGACAAGGGGTAGATAACTTATACTATGGCTGACCTAATGGTAGGCTCAGGGCAGCCAATTCCGGACGGTGTGTTCTATGGCTGCGTAAGTACCAGGCCAGTATACGTGACGCCGTGCCATTGCCTTCATTCAACACATTCCCCAGTGGGCAGTGTGGAGGAGTTTTAGTATTTGGTGAGGGGGGGGGGAGGGGTTGGAGGGAGAAGCATTCAGAATCGTCTGTAGCCAACAACAATATGACACCATCAGCGGCGTTAGGCCTGTGCCCTAATGAAAAATAGGTGCACCATTCTAGGACGGTACACTCAGGCAGGTCCTCCAGCCCAAACTGGCATACTGCAGTCACATCCTGTGGAGTAACGGATCGCGGCCTGGTTCTGCTGCTACTTATCATCCCATAATCAGGGATTCTTTGAGGGTGTGTCGCTGATTTACCTATAAGGCAAAACATAGCACTTGGTGCATGTAAAATTCTCCATCGGCTGCATAGACACTGAGAAAGACCGTCTCCGTTTGAGAGCTGCGTGTTGAGGCAATAATGAATCTCGTGGGTGTAATTACTCAGGAACAAAACCCACCGTTGCAGCCGCTGCGCCATCTTATCGGGAAGTTTCAAGTGCGGGGTAAACAGCGAAATTATGAGCTTGTGATTGGTGATCAGGCTCCGGCTCTGAGCACTATGGGACTTAACATCAGTCCCCTAGAACTTAGAACTACTTAAACCTAACCTAAGGACATCACACAACACCCAGCCATCACGAGGCAGAGAAAATCCCTGACCCCGCCGGGAATCGAACTCGGGAACCCGGGCGTGGGAAGCGAGAACGCTACCGCACGACCACGAGATGCGGGCTTGGTGATCAGGTTAAAGTACACTAGACAAATATGTGAAACTACCTGATGCTATAGATGATAGCAAAGGCTTCTTTCTCATTTGCGAATAAGTGCTCTATGCCGTGTTAACGTTCAGATATAAATGCAATGGGCTGTACTGTGTCGGCGGCGTATCTGTGGGAGAGCACAGCGCAAGTGGTGCAATACGATGGGTCAATGACAGGTGTAAAGTGAGTGCCGGGATGGAACATTACTAAACAGATGACTGACCTAAGGCACTTTTTAAGTTTCAAGGAAGTCTTCTGGCACGTCTCTGACCACAAAAGTTCAACACTTTTACGCAACTGCATTAGCAGCGAAGATATCGGGATTTTCTGGGAATAAATTTCGTTCCAGGGGAACGACTATAGTTCTGTGAGGTTATTAGGAGCTGGCAGTTCAGTGATAGCGTCCACATGATTCTGTGTTGGCATAACCTCGTCTGTTCTTAATATAGGTCCTAACTACTATACACTTGGCTGAAAGAAACTACATTTGTCGAAGCGAAAATGCAGACCATGAGCTTGGAGCCACTCAATCAACACCTTTAAAATGCACGGGTGCTACTCCCATGTAGCCCCAACAATTAGTATGTCATCTAAATAATTAAAACATTTAGGGATACACTTTATGTGGTGTTCAAGATATCTCCGAAACATGCTGGGAGCATTTGTGACCCCAAATGGCAGCCTGTCATAAGAATACAATCTGAATGGCACAGTAATCACTGAAAACTGTTTCGTCCGATCGCCTACAAGCAACTGAATGCAGGTGTCTACGAGCTCTGTTTTTGAAAAATCATGGACCGCAGCCACTTGTGCTAACAATTCTTCAGGATACAAATTTACATTTGCTAGTGGATCAATGGTAGAGTTAAAACAAACACAAACAGTATGTGACCCATTTGGCTTGTTAACTACGACCATAGACATTTCACACAGGATAGACGGTACTGGGGATATTACTCACAAATTTTTAAGTCTATATTTCTCCATGGCGAAAGGCACCGGACATACTCTACAAGACTTAGGCACTTCTTATGGCTTTAATGATACAAAGTCGTGGTGACCTCCTGCACAAACAAATTTTGGTTCCAACATGGTGTAGTGCCGCAATTGAAATAAGAAGCACTTAGTCTTGATTTGGAAACCCGAAAGCGCAATGGCATCCAGAAATGTTAATAAAACTTTTATTAAGTAACCTCTTATGGGTGATAGACCTTTTACACAGGATGGAAAGAGAAGCACGCGTGAGAGTGCAATCCGGAGTAGTAATGTCGTTTGTCATTTGATTGCATTTATTCAAATAATAACAAATAGTATTAAACTCAGTAATGATCCGACTCCCTCTAATCAAACAACAATCGAAGGGAAAATATATAAAAAATGTATAACAGAGATATACGCACAATAAAGAACAGCAGCATTTCACATTAAGAAAATGGTAAAAATGAGGCCTTAGGGCCTATTCTCGCACTGAGTCTGCACTCGACCAAGTGATTTTGCTAATCACAGAAACTGCTACAATTTATAATACAATCGATAATTTCATAAAAGGCAACAAGTTACTTCATAGTAGCATTAACAGACCCTTATATCAAAAAAGTAGCGAATGTACTGTCAAAGCAGAATATTTCCCTCCTTTTTTCATTAAAAAATTGTTTTCAAATAAATAAAATTAAAGTACCTAGAAAAGATACAAGGTAAAAGCAGTATATTGGCAGCTCAGGCTAAAGCCTGTTGAAAGGAACACCTTCAAATAAACTATGAATCTCTAATGGTTGAGAGAAAGCTGGTACAGGACAGATATTTAAATCTAAAGAGACGAAGAGAGCACAGTTTTGAATTAGAATGTGGGGCCGAAAATACACAAGAGAACTTAAGTTGCTCGTTCCAACAGACGGCCTGAATTACTGTACATAGGCCAGTCTCCCGCGTGACGATAGAGCTGGCCGAAGTGGCCGAGCGATTGTAGGCGCTTCAGTCTGGAACCGCGCGACCACTACGGTCGCAGGTTCGAATCCTGCCTCGGGCATGGATGTGTGTGATGTCCTTAGGTTAGTTAGGTTTAAGTAGTTCTAAGTTCTAGGGGACTGATGACCTCAGATGTTAAGTCCCATAGTGCTCAGAGCCATTTGAACCATTTGAGCCACGACACAAATTAACAAACAACAAGGCAGCGCACAAAACCAACGGTCCCCGCGTCCATGAAGCGCAGGAAAGTCGGCTGCAAGCTCAGGCAAGTAGGTGCTTTTAACGAAAGGCGCCATATAAGCGAGGGCCAAGGAAGCAGTTTAACAAATGTAAATGAAACCCTTACAAGAACATACCAAAGAGTAGCAACTTATCCCTACCTCTCGTAACAAAGATCTCTGTTCAAGAAAAGAGAACATGAGAATTAGAAGCAGGCTCAAGCTGTAATCAACTGGCTAGTCACCATTATGATCAGCGGCTGAATGAAAACTGTCAGGCCACCAAGCCGCGTGCTGACGTATTCTACAGTAAGAAAAGAAGGAACGAGCTTACTTATACACAACTGGAACCAAACAGATTCTCACGCCCATTAGGGCCTTACTCAACACTTTAAGCAAGGAAATCTATAACACAATTTGCATATATATTAGACTTACAAGCTCTAAATCCACTGCCCTACAAATAAAAAAAAAAGCAACTATAAAGTAACCAGCAGTGGAAAATACAACTAGTTAATTTAATTGACTTTAGATGCAGGTGTTCACATAGCTAATTAAATATTTTAGATCAATCAGAATTCCACGTAGTCATCCATAAGAAAACTCTGACCCAGTTACACCACAAAATTGGTTACAGAATACTAAAGCATTAAACTTCAATGAACAACACTCTCATTAAAAAGGGGTGGCCACCAGCACTTAATTAAAACAAGGCAACCCTCAAGGTAATGACCAATAAAAGAATAATATAAATAACATTAGTTAAATAACTGCCTTTGGCCATTGCAACTGGATTTAAGCGAGCAATATACACAGGCAATAAATAACTCAGGAAACCACCCTTACAGAGGCACTGAAAGGCACAAATTAACAATTAATAAAAAATACCATTAAATAAAAAAGGGAGGCTCAATCAGTAATCACATTAAATTCAACCCTTCAGGAAGCCATCCAGACCAGGCAAAGCCAGAAGCTCTCGTAGTGCGACCACTGTGCGTTGAAGATAGAAAAGGCGAAGACAAGTTGAGTGTTGTAAGGGTAGTTTTAACTATCCAGTCGCACACAGGATTGAACCGCGTGAATCATAAACCAACGGACGTCAAGACGAATACAACTGGACACTGTCTCCCCAAAGACTGCAGCAGAAACGCTAAGGCCGTGACCAAAACAAGCACCCGAGAAATATCGCTACCGCTGCTAGTCCGGGGTTCTGGTCGTCCTGGTGTGTCGTACCCAGCTGTTCGCTTGCCCTCGTCGTACTGCTGCCTCCGCATTCCGCCGCCTCCTCGATGCACCACCAGATATGTTGCTACACAAGGAGAATCGATACACACAGGTAAATGTGTCGCCATAGACACATACAACTACGGAAGGAAGGGAATTATTGATAAGCAGCCGTCGCCACGGGTTAATGTCTGTTAAGTATTTTGACAGAAGCGTATTTGGGCCTCCAGCGGTACCATTATATTTATTCTCTGCCTGCTTCAGTTCTAACAATCATCTTCGAAGCAGAAAAACAGTATTCATCAGTGCATCAAAAAGACATTTGCGTCAAATGTGACAGTACAATTCGTATTTCACAAAAATGTATTTTTGATAAATTGATGTATACTGTTTTTATCCTTAGAAGTTGGTTGTCGTAACTAAAACAGGTAGAGAATAGATATAGAATTGTACAGCCGATGGCGCAGTATGCTTTATATAAAAATGTTAGTTGTTGTCCAAGAGTCAGCACGGTCCATTGCCGAGCTACGTTTCTATACTGCAAGAACCAGAGCATGTAGAGAAGGCTGTTCCAGCTCGTCGGCTCCGCTGTGAGCCGTGGAGCGCTCCCTGCTCCAGGGAGCCGTGTCGCTCGCTGTGACCATTCCAGTGGGCCGGCACGCCGGCACGTGGCACGGCTGGCTGAGGCAGGCGGCAGGGCGAGCGTTTTGATGTGCCAGCTGCGTCTTACAAGATCGACAGCCTCGTACTCTTAGCTGCTAAGACGTGGTGACATGCTACACCAGGAAATACGATGTTTAGGAAATAAATAAGAAACAACTGTTTTACAAGAAATTGCATCCTAAATTTATTGGGCCTTTGTAGCTTGACATTTTCTTTTCATTGCAAGATCAGAAATATCAGGCGTCAAAGTGTTCGCAGCGTTAATGCGAAGGATGGCCTTCATTGTTGCATCCTGAAGAAACAATCGTTCCTTACTTTTTACTCTTTTCATTGCTGAGAAAAAAAAAATGGTTCAAATGGCTCTGAGCACTATGGGACTCAACTGCTGAGGTCATTAGTCCCCTAGAACTTAGAACTAGTTAAACCTAACTAACCTAAGGACATCACAAACAACCATGCCCGAGGCAGGATTCGAACCTGCGACCGTAGCGGTCTTGCGGTTCCAGACTGCAGCGCCTTTAACCGCACGGCCACTTCGGCCGGCTGCTGAGAAAAGCTGCTCACAATAATACGTAGATCCAAACGTGCACATGATCTAAGCGGCATTGTTGTGAAGCTTGGGAAATGTATTTTGCTGTAATGAGCGATACCACCGTGACAAATCCAACGTGTTGTAGTACCTCTCTTTCAACAAAGTTGAATTTTGCAAATCAATAACCTCCAATTGAAGTGACGATGACAAGTCATCGGAGGAAACTGAAAACGGAGTGCTGAACACCTTAAGTTCCATTTCCAAACTAGTGAGGTCTCGGAATTGTGTTTCAAACGACGTGATGAGCTGCTTTAACTTTACTTGGTAATCGTCGAAAGTAGTACGTTCAGGTAGTTTTAAACAAGCAAAACAATTGAAGAACGTTAAATGTCCATTGCTCATCTGCCTCTCAAATAAACGTAACTTTTTCTTGAACGCTTTGATCTGGTCGATCATGTCAATGCCATGCAATGACAGATTTAAATGATTCAGATACATAATTATGTCAGCTAGGAGCGCCAGGTCTGATATCCATTTTATATCTTTCAGACAACCCATTTCTTCCCCTTTCATTTCGAGAAAAAGGGATATTTCCTCACGAATGGCAAAGAAAACATCAAGAACTTTTCCCCAACTCAGCCAACGAACTGTACTATAGTAAGGTGTATCCCCATACTCCGCTTCCATATCTTTCAGGAATCCTTTTAATTGGCAATGATTCATACCGGGACGCCGCTAAAATTCACACACTTCACGACATCTTTCATTGCGCCACCTAGCTCTGTTGTTTCAGCACACAGTGGCTCTTGGTGAATAAAACAATGAAGGGTCAAAATGTCTTTTCCGAATTCGTCCATGAGTTTATTTTTCAAACGAGAAGCAAAACCTTGGTGACGCCCGATCATTTGTGGTGCACCGTCTGTCGCTACAGAATGGAGCTTATCCCACGGCAAATTCATATGTCACGTCCTGTTGCGGTGTAATCGAGTGGTACCACATCCAAGAGTTCTTCAGTTACTTGCAGCTCCATGTCGACACCACGCACAAAGACTGTAAACTGAGCACAGTCCGATGTGTCGGTGCTTTCGTCAAGCGCTAGCTAAAATTCAACACAGCTCTCCGCCTTTTTCCTGAGCCGTGTCTCTAAATCCGCTGCCATGTCCAGCATTCGACGAGACATTGTTTGCTTCGACAGGTAAACCTCTTCAATTGCCTGCACCTCCCTTGGAAACAAACATTATGCAACTGCTACCATGCACGATATTACGAGTAGTCTCACCGAAAACGGCTTGCCACTCGTCGCAATGATGTGAGCGACCCTGTAGCTTGCTCGAATTGCAGATTCAGTAGTGTTTTCTCCGCTCTCATTCACCTGAAAATTATAAACGCATTACAGAACGCGAACTTTGTTGCATGTTTTGACACCCTCCGTATTACGAAACCGTTTGTAATCTTACGTCTCCTGGCATGTCGTTCTTAAGCCTGGCTACCAGTTCTCCGCGTGCAACGCCTTCTACCTGATCGTAGTGCGCAGCGTGAAGACGTGTATAATGTCGTTGTATATTGTACCTCTTCGCAGAATTAAATACTTCATGACATACAAGACACTGCGGACGAACATCCCTCTCAATGAATAGAAAAGTATCCTCCAATAGAGGTACAGGGCTCCATCGGCTAGTCATAGCTGTCATTGAACACCGGTTATTGCATCGGTTGCTCCTGCATGCGGCCAGGGGGCAGTGAGTTCGCTTTCCCCCTCCACGCGGGCTCCGTGGAGCTCGGTTGGAACAGCCTGTTGTAGAGAGTTTCAGAGGGAGCATTAGGAAAAGGTTGACAAGAACAGGGAAAATCAATACAGTAGAAGAAGAATGTTTAGTTTTCAGAGGTGAAATAATGAAGGGAGCAGAGGATAAAGAAGGTAAAAAGAAGAAAATCCTTGGGTAATACAAGAGATGCTGAATTTAAGTGTTGAAAGGATAAAATATAACACTGCAGTAAATGAAACAAGCGATAGGAAAGACAAACGTCTAAAAAATAAGACTGACACGAAGTGCAAAATCGATAAGCAGAAATGATCAGAGGACAAACGTAAGCATATATCATTAGAGGAAGATAGATGCCGCCTAGTGGAAAATCAGAGAGACCTTTGGAGAAAAGAGAACCACCTGATGAACATCAAGAGCTCAGATGGAAAACCAGTACTAAACAAAGAAAGGAAAGCAGGAAGATGGAGTTCAAATTTTATGGAATTAGAGAAAAAGTTCAACAGTGATTCGCTTCATATCATATCTGGAACGTAACATGCAGAATGTTTTCCTCCATTGTCAACAAATGAGGAAGAGATTTGATTCACAGGTCTCATGTAAAATGGTTAGCGACAGGATTATATTCTGGGTCCGTGGTTTTTATGGATATACTTAAACGATGGGTCTAACACTAGACTGCTAAAAACCGCAATGCATTCGGTATCTGACAAGGAACTCTTGCAGAAGCGACATTTAATTTTCCCAAGATGGTCAAACTGCCAGTAAAGTCATTAGTTTTAAATTCTTGGGACTGAGGGTACATGAACGGCTTTCTTGGAAGTACAGAGTTCAAGATGTCGTGCAGAAACTCAGTGCTGCTTTCTTCACTGTGAGAATGATAACTGTCTCTGACACTAAAACGCGAGGGCATGTTAGCTTTGCTTACTTTCACTAGTAAGGTGTTACATTTTGAGGCAATTCTCTGCACCTAATAAGAATATTTTTTGTCCAGAGGAGCCAGTCAGATTGACCTTTGGTATCAGTTCATGAACTTCGTGTAAGCCACTATCGTGTGTTTCAGAATTCTAACTCTGCCATGTCTGTTAGAATAAGCAATCATCATCAAGCTTTCCTTGTAACACACTTCTCCAGTTCTGTAAAAAGATTTTCTTGCAGCATTTGAAACTTTGCCGTATAACGTGCTATTTATGATTATACTCACCCACAATTTTTTCTGTATTTTATTAATTCCATAATTCTCTTTTTTCTAAATTTTCCAAATGATTACTGTGATCTATGTACTAACATGATTCATGACCATGTACCTTTGACACACATGGTTTCACGGGATATGATAGATAAGTAAGGTAAAATGTAATAAAATAAAATAAGAAAGACACACAAAATAATAACTGATTCAATGGTCTTCTTGCAAATTTCCGTGAAAATTAAACCTCTTCATATTAGGCTGTAACTGGAGATACTTACTGAAATTCTTATGTATGGTCCATTAGAATCGCTAGTGAGAAAGTGGCTTGTGCTATTCTGGGACGGTTTTCTGCAGTGTCACCCAGCAGTTAGCTCTTTGCCAGACCACACGTAGAAGGAGGGTTCACACAAGTAGTGGCAAACACACACACACACACACACACACACACACACACACGTGACCCACCTTGGAGCATCTGTGCTTTGTAAATAGGTCATCACTCCCATCTGGTCACATCATGAATGGCGCCCAGGTGATCATGTATTTCGTGAGGAATTTCTCAGGTGTTAAATATGAAAGGGATGCCACCACCTCATGCATGTGGGACCCGAATGGGCGCCTTTGTGTGGTTTGACAGCTGACGGTCACGTCACTTCGCAGGGCTGTCGGTAGTCTCCTGTGCAGTCTACTGGACAGGGGGTGGCGGACGGTGTCTGCACGTGTCTGTTGCATTATTTTGCGAATGGGTCTGTAGGCTGTGCTATGAGATATTTGGACAGTTTACGTACTGAGGGTGTCTACACATCACTGTGCTGCATTATTTAGGAGCAGTTTGCAGGTCTGTACTAAAATTTTTTCGGTAAGTTAGGAGTTGTTTGCGTGTCTGCAGAGCGTTATTTAGGAGTAGTTTACAGATCTGTGGGCTGTGTGGCGTGATCCCAAGCATGTCAGAGCGTGTGTTTTGTATCAGAGTAATAAATATACTCCATCCCTAAGTAAATTGTTCCAAATTAAATAAAATTACGCTCCTTCCTTGCTCTCTCCAGCAGCCCAGTACAGGCTGTGTCATTTTCCCCCTCCAGACTACCATCTTGTATTATGTCAGAGGAGGGATGACAGCACCCGCTGGCAGTGATACTGTGCACTAGGTCAGTGTGAGTCCAGACCCCATGGATGCCACACTCGATGGTGGTAGTGCCTCTAATTGTTTAAATGAAATAGTGCATACAACGTAATAAAGACTTAGGTGCATCACTGGGTGAGCCCTTTTCCCACAAGTCCCTAGGAGGAGGTGGCCGTTGGGTGACTTAGGTTACTGGAGGTGTTCTGGGGGAGGAGAGGGGAGGGGGTGTTGAGGTACCCAGTTGACCTATCTTCCCGCCAAAATTAAAACTTCCCGCCAAAATCCGCCATCTTGGATGACATCACGGCCTTCATCTTTGATGATGTCAGGCACTGTTGCCAAGTCTACACGCCACTATCTTGGATGTTATCGCCACCGTCTTGGATACAACTGGTAACAGTGGAGAGTGGGGCAGAATGCAGGTTGCACCAATACTATCATAAATATTACATATTTATAGATAATCGACATAGCAATTGTTATCCAGCTGAATAGCCTGCATGTTGATACACTGCTTCCAGGATTCAGGTAGGTGCACAGGACCCGAGTCGAATCCGCCTAGCAGGTTAATGACAGTGGCTGATGTCTTTATCAGCCTGGATGTGGGTTTTAGGCGGTTTCCCACGTCCGACTAAGAGAATACCAGGCTGGTACCCAAATCCAAACTCAGTTACACGATTAGTACACAATTAGTAAATTTTTGCACACTTTCATATCGATAACTCTACAGACAGACAGTTAAGGTACACATATTCCACTCTGTCGGTTATAGGTTGGTAACATGAAGGATATCCAGCCACCACTTAAATTAACTATGCCATATTCAATAGCAACCGTGGCGATCCCATATAGATGGGGGAAAAAGGCACAAGGAAAAGAAGAAGAAGGTTCTGCATAGCAATTGCTCGTTATGTTAGTGATCGGTATAAAAAATGTTATCAACTGTAACAGAAATTATAAATTCATTTATTTCTTGTCAAGGTTTAAGTCTACTAGTGTTAATACACTCAGCAATATATTAATTAAAATAACACTGAACACTGAACAGAGTGATTTATTTTGCTGACAGATATTCCACTTCCACAGTTTCTTCTCCTAGTTCATTATTACACATGGTAATACTTTTCCTCTCTAACTAAAGCAGCGTCGCCGAGGTGTCGCAGCTCAGCCAGTCCTTTCAAACGCAGGCCTCAGCACCACCGCCTGCTGGCCGGGCAGTCGCAGTGCGCGTGCGTTCACCAGCCGCCTGCCAACACGACACACGAGAAACACACTTGCAGGATGCAATCACCAGAACTCTTAACATACCCATCATTCTGTCACGTAGCTACAGTGTGCACAAAATATCTTGGCCTGTGCCTCTACAGACAGCACTGTACAGGAGAGGATACTTTTAGTGCTGGCGGCCCCATTGTGAATGGCCGCTGTATGGGAGGGGAAATACATTTTAACAGCTGAAGCCTATGCACAAATAAATGTCCACATAACTTGTAACTATGTATAGCAAGTCGCAAATATCGTATTAACAGGTTATTTCAGTATAAACAATGATTATTCGACAAATATAGACATTCAATGACAGTTGTTTCTCATTAGAACACCGATATACACCGAAGAGACGAAGAAACTGGTATACCACCCTAATATCGTGTTGAGCCCCCGCTCGCACACAGAAGTGCCGCAATACGACGTGGCATGGACTCGACTTATGCCTGGAGGGAACTAACCCCAAGAATCCTGAATGGCTGTCCATAAATCCGTAAGAATATGAGGGACAGAGATGTCTTATAAACCGCACGTTACAAGGCATCCCAGATATGCCAGTCAGTAGCTCGTGGCGTAGTGGTTAGCGTTGCTGCCTCTGGATCACGGGGTCTCGAGTTCGATTCCCGTATGAGTTGCGGGTTTTCTGTGCCTGGGGACTGGGTGTTTGAGTTTTCATCATCATTTCATCATCATCCTCATCATTGTTCTTAACAGTGGCAAGATTGGACTGCGTAAAAATTTGACTATGTAAAAATAGCGACTTTGTAAGGGCTCTGATGACCGCGCAGATGAGGGCCCCACAAACCAAACATCACCACCACCATCACCAAATATGCCAATAGAGTTCATGTCTGGGGAGTCTGGTGGCCAGCGAAAGTGTTTAAAATCAGAAGAGTATTAGTGGAGCTACTCTGAAGCAATTCAGGATGTGTAGGGTCTCGCATTGTCCTGCTGGAATTGACCAAGTCCGTCGGAATGCTCAGTGGACATGAATGGATGCAGGTGATCAGACAGGACGCGTAAATACGTGTCACCTGTCAGAGTCGTATCAGCGGTCCCATATCACTCCAACTACACACGACCCATACCATTACAGAGCCTCCACCAGCTTGAACAGTCCCCTGCTGACATGCAGGGTTCATGGATTCATGAGGCTGTCTCCATCCCCGTACTCGTCCATTCGCTCGATACAATTTCAAACGACAGTCGTCCGACCAGGCAACATGTTTCCAGTCACCAACAGTTCAATGGCGGTGTTGACGGCCTCAGACGAGACGTCAAGCTTTATGTCTTGCAGCTATCTAAGGTACACAAGTGGGCCTTCGGCTCCGAAAGCCCGTATGGATGATGTTTCGTTGAATGGTTCGCACTCTGACACTTGTTGATGGCCCAGTACTGAAACCTGCAGCAACTTGCGGAAGGGTTGCACTTGTGTCACGCTGAACGATTCTCTTCAGTCGTCGTTGGTCCCGTTCTTGGAGGATCTGTTTCCGGCCGCAGCGATGTCGGAGATTTGTCGTTTTACCGGATTCACGATACTCACGGTACACTCGTGAAATGGTCGAACGGGAAAATCCCCACTTCATCGATACTTCGGAGATGCTGTGTCCCATTGCTTGTGTGCCGACTATAACACCACGCTGAAACTCACTTAAGTCTTTATAACGTGCCATTGTAGCAGCAGTAAGATCTAAGTGCGTCTTATATAGGCGTTGCTGACCATAGCGCTGTATTCTGCCTGGTTACATATCTCTGTATTTGAATATAACACCATTTTCCTTGGCGCTTCAGTGTAAAAATATCTACATAAACAAAGGACGAAGTAAAGCAATACATGTCCAAGCACGCACTGCCAGAAGGAAGTCATATAAAACAGAAAAGCTACTACGATAAAGAAGCTGTACGATGCGGAACCTATGTGTCGACTCCCCGACAACCTGTACGTCAATGTTACCTAGATATAAAATTTTATCTCTCTCATTCCGCATCTTTCCTGAAGATATTAAGCCTTGAAAAATACTTGTAGCTATGTCGTCTTCTCCTCTTTTAGTCTCCTTATTCTAGAATGGACTAGCCAAAGTTCCCTGCTACACTTTCAAGCATGTTTTTTGTGAGATATTTGCTTTCTCGTTTGCCACTTCTGACATGAATTTAATGAGATTGCGTGATTATGAAGAACTTTCGATGCACTGCGGTTCCATGGTATATAGAAAACAGATTCAAAGAGAACACTCGAAGTGTGCACATCAATAGGCGAGAGTGAAATGCGATGGCCGCACCTTGGGAACAAGAGGATGGACTGGCCCTATGTACAGGTTGACAATGCGTTTCTGCACAGGAGCCAAGTTACTTTCTGCTAATTGTACTAGGGCAAGTCAAAAAGTAAAGGCACTTAAAAACATATTCCAAGTATATAATTTGTCTACATAATCTGCCTAAACCTCTATGCTCTTGATCCATCATGTGACAGAGATTCACTCTTGCACCGCCTTCACAACCTCATCATCTGACGAAAACTTTGTTCATTTACCCAACTAAGGTGGTAAAAATCGCTAGGAGCTAGGTAAGAACTGAATGATGGGTCCTGATACAGTCAGAAAAAGGATTTTTATTGCACTGGACATTTCCTCAGGTGTTTGAGGGTGGCCATTATCCTGAAGCAAAATCATGTCTTTTAAAAGTTTCTCCTTGCTTCTTCCCTTTGCTTTTTATTTTCAGATCTCGCAGTACTTCGCTGTTTGGCCTTAAGGAGCTTAATGAATCAGCAGTGCCCCTTTCATATCCCAAAACAGCGTCAACGTAGAAGCTAGGTTTCAGATTTATTTTAAGTCGAAAATTGATGTTTCCTCATCACGATCTTCCACTTCCTCTGTGGTTCTTTTTGAAGAACGCATGCCTCGTCAGTGAGTTACTATGCGACAGTGCAGGTCTTCTCTTTCCTCTTAAAAGTCCTTTGAATGTGATTTCATCATTTCCAAACGTTCTTGCTTGTGTTTGTCTGCCATTTCACACAGTACCGAACGACCACAAACTTTGAGACAGTGTACAGATTAATGGACGATTGCAAATAACTAAACAATGCTTAATGTTCAAATCATATGTAGTATCATCAATTCTGGTAAGATGGTCCTCTCAGTATTCATTCACTTAGCAATCTCGATGTTCCTGCCTGTTTCCGAAGTGGTTGGGCTAGCCGAACTCTCTTCATCACAGACAAACACACGTCCAATTTAGAAGCGATTTTTCGTTCACTAAAGCAAATATCACAATACTGAAGCTGCATTTTGCGAGAAACCTCCGTAGATTTAATCCCTTCAGTCAATTGACAACGAATCGCTCCCCTCATTTCTTTCTTGGTGCACAGGGACCAATGAGCACTCATAGTAAAACGCTCTAAAATCACTAAAAATACAAGAACTCACTGAACAGCACAGCTGGCGCTCAAGAATAACAGTATGGCTAATGCATTGCACTGCCCTCGTATTGCAATGATACGCTTGTGGAAATTACAACACGATGGTCACAGTAGAACGAAATGAATTCTATAGTGTAGATTGCAGGAGTAATGTGAAACATATGAAGTTTCACAAAAGTAAATCAATATAACCCATTTTACACCCATGGCCGAATAAATTCCTTTCAGAGAGCGTTATGTCCATTACCGTTTTCAGCTGTTAGTTGTTCAATAATTTTCGAAATATGACTTGATAAGTCTGAAGCTGTTTTAGGGATAGCAAAATTTCACTCATTACAAAATAAATTAACATACCTCCCTTCCCAACTGCGATTAGGAGTAGATTTTTGACATGATTAGAGAAACTTTAGACCTCTGTATTATACGTGAGTCACAGATATTTTACATGATTTCCAGAATGAATTGTCACTCTGCTGATAGCTTCGTGGCAGATTGAAACTGTGTGCCGGAGAGACTCGAACCTGGGAACTTAGCCTTTCGCAGGCAAGTCCTCTACCAACTGAACTTTCCAAGCGCGACTCATGACCCATCTTCACAGCTTTGGAGGGTATGAGATGAGGCACTGGCAGAAGTATGTGTGAGTGCCTGCCACGACTTCCATTTCACAATAAGTGTGTAGGAGATAGTCTTTCAACCGATTTTCTGTCGCCGTCAGGTGCTAACAAATTTGAATCGAACGACAATAATTCCCAACTTGCATCTATGCATTGCTCACGGAGAAACCCTCAGTTTTCGAATAGTTATCGCTTTATGTCTACGCCTCAATCCACAGAGTCGGAGTCGTAACACACACCGACAGTAAACTTTTTAAGGATGTATGTGTTGAATTTCCCACCTTGTGTGGTTATTTATTTATTATTTATTCGTATGGCTGTCATGTAGTGTAAAAACATGGGTGTATAACATTAGTATGTGTATATAAGAAGAATACAGAAGGACAGAACTACATACAAAACAAACTTAATGTCAATATCTAAGTTCCTAATCCATGTAAGAGCTGTATCGTTAGCTTTCATGAGGTCTCTCCAGCCTCCTGATAGGAACTCAAGAGGCATTCAGCTCTGCTTAACAGGTTCGCAGCCAAACAGTCACAAATCGAAGGCTCTGTAGCACCCGATTTGTAAAGTGAGTTTGCGCATCGACCATGCCCAGTGTGAGCTCTGTTCAGTTCGACCTATAGTTTTCTGTCGAGATCCCTGACAGTAGCATCACAGTTATATTTTCGGAACCGCTCACGCCCTTCAGAATTTTCAATAAGTTGACGATTCTGATCCCAGAGGGCTCTTACCTTGATAGGACTAGCATCTAGCTGTTCTGCTTGCCGTAACGGTGGGTTTGCTCAACGGAGTCTATTTCGTCGTAGACTTGGTATGTCTTCCCGTATGTGTAATTTCAGGTTCACCTGTACCTTGTGGTATTCCCTAAGCGAGGTCTCGCTTCTACGGATTGCGTGGCCTTGCTTTAGGAATACTGTTGGAGCGGTCTCATGAAAGCTGACGATACAGCTTTTATATGGATATTAGATATTGACATCTTGTGTATTTGGTTTCTTATAGAGCAGAATGCCTTAGCATCTTCTATTATGGTGTTTTTTCTCCAATTTCGGTGCGTGGCAAGTCGTTGTTCTCTTTTCTACTACGCTTAATGAATTTAGCCTTGCCATTATCTACCGGTAACACAAATTCTGTATTAAATAGCGTCTGTGTTCTATTCAATAACCTAGTTGTCCTTCATTTCGTCCAGCAAGACAACACAATCTGTGAACATTTGAACTGGTGTCAGTTCCGCATGCGGCTTCATTTCCCTGCTGAAATTTTCTCTCACTTTCTTCAACGTGACTTCAACATACAAATTAAACAACAGCACCGACAGGAAACAATTGTGTCTAGCGTCAACCTTGACTCGAAGTTGTGTGTAATGACCTTCAAAATCAATTAATCGTACCTGGTTCGCAGGTACTCTTTCGCAGCTCATAGTGTATTAATGCATCTCACTATTATTATTTCCAAAATCAAAATGAACTTCATAAAGTAAGTCATCGTGTTTTTCTTTCTATTCTTCTCTATGTTACTGTACTCAACAGCTATAATATATGGTATTGAATTGGTTGCCTTCTGGCATTCCTTTTCCGGCTAGTTATAATGTTTTTGAATCATTTCGAGAAAGAAAGGAGTCACACAATTAATCTTAGTTTGTTTGCGTGTACGTGTCTGCGGTTCTGGCACACATTGAAATCCTCCCGTCACAGACAACAGTACACCGTTAGAAAAGTCGAAACACAGCAGCACAGCCCATCTCCACATTATCAATTGGCTGCAACATTTTGAGTGCCCCTAGTACGTAATGAGAAGCTGTAAAGTGAATGCTCGGAAGATTCTAAGATCTTTGTAACTGACGTATGAACGAGATACATCGCTTGATAGGATGGTGGTAGCTATTCCAGGCGTGATTAATAGACCTGAGTCATACGAGGTCAAATGGTATGGTGAAACAGTGTGTCCTATATGCTGTTACTCCTATGAACACTACGCACGCATACGCGCTTCATAAACAGTCCAAATGCAAATACCAAGTGATGTAAGGGAAAGCGGGGAGGAGGCGCTATTTTCGCATCCGAGGTGTACGCAGAGGCCGCCTGCATTGCGTGTTTCACAGCTGATATCCCATACATACTGATCAACGCAGCTCGTTACGCTAGGCTGCAGAACAAGGCTACGGCATCGAACGCTGCGCCAGTCACGCGAATTTAACAGCAGCGATTCAATATACGGCCGGTGACCTCCTGCAAAGGGCCTTATGTCATTCACCTGGTGACCGGGTACAGGGTCTCCGTAGAGTGTTGCACTTTTCAAGCCGTTTTGACAGGGAATTCTCTTCCCTTGACCGTGCCGGCACAGGATTTCTCATTCGAGACAAATTGTGCAGCGACAGTAAACTACTCTGAGAATCACACCTCGAAACGATCAAACAGAAGCCCAAGAGAGATTATCTGTCTTTAAACTATTAACCCGGGGCACAATCCCACTTGCAGATTCCCTATCTAACGACTTCCAGGGGCAACAAAAATTGGATCTTCTACATTTCATTTATTTATCAACAGAATCTTAAAAATGCGAGCATTTTTAGGTTACGCTTTACCGTGACTGTTACTGACATTAAATGAAACAACAAGTTTTACTGTTACCAGCCACTGTTTATTTATATACACGACGCGTTTCAAAGGTTTAAACCTCCATCATCGGGTGAATTTACATTTGTTAGTATGACATTTGAGTCTTTTTTTTATGAACTTAGGGCACTGTCTAGTGGAGAAAACAAAACACTGTTTTGGGTGTCTTTTGACAACAAAAATACAAAAATTAACGGATATCTAACGGTAAACATAAAATAAGCAAAATAGAGTACCTGCAGTGGTCACAGGTTCCTTTCGCTGTCGTAACACATCACATGTATCCTGTCACACTTTGTAAACAAATATGGCGTCTGGAAACTATTGGGTGCAAGGATCGTATAGCAGAAGAGAAAACATTACCGCAAAGTACAAAGAATATACAGCGTAACAACATTACTACAGAATAATTTTTTTAAAGATTTGGAGGTGTTTGTTTGGAGGTGTCGAATAAATACTTCAGATGGTACATAAATCCGATTTTGACAAGTTAAAACAGCTTAAACTTCATATTCGTTTATGCAATCATGTGAAATGTTAAAATAAGTTAAACTTCATACTTGCTTATACAATGAGGTGAAATGTTACAAACTTTAAGTACAATAATCATATTGGCTACAGCAGTAAAATTATGCATAAGCAACATTTTGATTGGGATTAATAGATATATATGAAAGGCTGGAAGCAGAGAGAGAGAAAGAGAAAGAGAAAGTGAGAGAGAGAGAGAGGGTGGAAAGAGTAATTGTATGAGAGCAGACTTTACGTGGCAAGGGGTCTTGTATCTGTTACATGTAATAACTGCCTAAATGTTGGGGTAATACATTGGTTAATGCTGTAAAATACGCAGACGGATGTACAATTTGTACCAGTAGTTGATGTACATACAGTTTCAAGCTGACAGAGGCTACAAGCTGTTGGTGTGATGTTACGTATGTAAATGAAGTCAATCACTTGTACACTTGGCAGCTGGTAACATAACTAAATATTTATGGAATTATTACGGTGGGCGTGTGTGTGTGCGGCTGTGTGTGTGCAATTTTAAAGATGATGGCAGTTACTGAAAACAGAGATGATTCTATTGTAAATATTTTCATTTTTGTCATTTAATATGGATTCAGGTTGTTTTGTTTGGTGTTCGAATATTTCGAGTGTTTCAAGGATGTCTAGTTTCCTGCCTTTTGGCTGGATGTGTAGGATGCTGATACTTGCGTTGTTAACATGGTGTATTGTTTCATGCAGGTTGGTGGCTATTGCTGACGCGTGGTATGTACTGCCAAGCGTTCTTTGAATCTAATCTCAAATGATTTGCCTGTCTGGCATATGTAGAAGCAGTCACAGTCCAAACATTCAATTTTTTACACACCTTTGAGATGAAGTGGGTGCTGACGTTGTGGGGTAGATTCTGTCCAATCTTGTTGTCTGTGGTAAAGAGTTGCATGGGGGCTTAATTAAATAAATTTGAAAATACTTTTAATTTTAGTATGTCCGATTACGTAAGTCTCGTAATCGGTTGGCCCTGACTAGTATTATTACGCTATCTGACTGCAACAAACAATGTAAGTAGATTTTCGTAAACACAATTAATTAATTAAGTCCCCAGCAACTATAAAACCTACAAAATCCAAGCAAAAGAGTAACTGTTCTGTATGTGGGAGTGTGACTCAACGCCCACATCTGGCACGGTTCTTTTCCAACAAGACAAGAATTTTTAAATACCAACTATACTGACGTGACAAAAGAAATTTAGAAAAACTATAATTACGCAAGAAAATCACAATTACACTCTAATCCAAGAACACAAGCCAGATGCTTTGTTGACTGAACCTGTAGTGACACATTATTTCAGATACACAACCAATACAAGAACATTGTAAGTTTTACCTTCATATATATTGACGAAATGCACTCATTACAATAACATCTGCTATCTCTCCCATCAAATAACTGCATAAGACATGGAACAACACTCTTTACTACAACATCTCGCTCCGACTTCACGACAAGCAGTGCCCACTAGCACATCTCGGCACGACTCTTAACACGCACTGTCCTCTACGAGCTCTCTACTAGCACTGACTGCTATGAACTCTCAACAACCACTGTGGAGGCGGCTTAATAGTACTCTTTGGCGCAATCTCTGGCGCAGTGGCACAGTGTAGCCACCTTTCAGAGTGTGCTTATGCCTTTTCGTTTGAAGACATTGGCAATCTGATATGAAATGTTACCTAGAAAGGGGATTGTATGGAAAATGTTATTTTTTTAATCTGAAATGCTGTCCTAGTCAAGTCATTAACTGCTTCCCTTCCCGCGTGTTGTGAACGTCACAGGAATCTGATAACTATTGCCTGCGTACAGAATCCATATAACGCAAAGATAGACATGCCAATAGTATCACGACCTGGAACAGCAAGTTTCAGCGTTGTCAGTGGTTAGTTATTGACGTCAACTATTGTTCCTCATACGTCCACAGCGTAAAACAGCAAAACGATGTCGATATTCCGAAAGTGTGTATTTTCATTCATTTAGTTATATCCTGACTATCTTGAACCGATTCCAGTTTATCATAAACAGACTGTTAATAGCAGACTGTATCTACTTACTTTAGCACCAAGAGAGCACTTATGAATATTTCGCTCCGCGAGTGTCACGCGTGTGTCCTATGTGACAGAGTGGCTTTGTATCTCGTAAAAACGTTTTTCCATCCGCAAACATTCATCAGTAATTTGGTATCAGTTTTAACATATTTGGCTGTCTGCGACTGATAATATGTGAAGTAGCTAAAACAACTACATACAGTGAAGCGCCGAAGAAACTGTTATAGGCATGCGTATTCAAATACAGAGATATAAACAGGTAGAATACGGAGCTGCGGTCGGCAACGCCTATATAAGACAACAAGTGTCTGGCGCAGTTGTTATATCGGTTACTGCTGCTACTATGGCAGGTAATCAAGACTTAAGTGAGTTCGAACGTCGGCGCACGAGCGATGGAACACAGCATCTTCGATGTAGCGATGACGTGGGGAGTTTTACTTACGACCATTTCACTAGTGTCCAGTGAATATCAGAAATCCCGCAAAACATCAACTCTCCAACATCCCTGCAGCCGGAAAAGATTCTGCCAGAACGGGACGAAATACTACTGAAGAGAACCGTTCAACGTGACAGAAGTGCTACGCTTCCTCAAATTGCTGGGCCATCAACAAGTGTCAGTTGCGAACTATTCAACGAACATCATCGACATGGGCTTTCGGAGCCGAAGGTGACTGCCCGAGACAAAACTTTACGTCTCGCTTGGGCCAGTCAACACCGACGTTGGACTGTTGATGACTGGAAACATGTTGCCTGGACGGACGAATTTCGTTTCAAATTTTGTCGAGCGGATGGACGTGTACGGAAATAGAGACAACCTCATGAATCCATGAACCCTTGATGTCTGCGGGGGACTCTTCAAGCTGGTGAAAGCTCTGTAATGGTGTGGGGCGTGTGCAGTTGGAGTAATATGGGACACCTGGTATGCCCATATACGATTCTGCCACGTGACACGTACGTAAACATCCTGTCTGATCACCGACATCCATTCACGTCCACTGTAAATTTCGACGAACTTCGGCAATTCAAACAGAACAGTGCGACACCCCACACGTCCAGAATTGCTACAGTGTGGCTCCGGGAACACTCTTCTGAGTTTAGAAACTTCAGATGGTCAGACATGTATATTATTGCGCATATCTGGGATGCCTTGCAGCGTGCTGTTCAGAATACATCTCCGACCCGTTGTACTCTTACGGATTTATGGACACCCTGCAGGATTCATGGTGTCAATTCCCTCCAGCACTACTTCAGACATTAGTCGAGTCCATGCGACGTCGTGTTGCGACCCTTCTGCGTGCTCGCGGGGCCCATACATGATATTAGGCAAGTGTATCAGTTTCTTTGGCTCTTCAGAGTATAATATTAATAATAAAAGTCTAATGACTTTATTGAAGATAAAATAGTTAGAAAAGAACATAATATGACCTATGAACTCGATAAGCCATTTGGAATTGATGGTAATTTGTTAGAACTCTATGAAATATTTAGTGTTGATGAGGGTGTGAGACCTTTTTCCCATCTACTGACAATGGATATGTAGTTTTGTCTTCAGATGACGACTCATACGTAATGGATCCACAATTACTTCTGCCACAACGAAAAAATTATCCTGCTTAGCTCCATACAGAAGTGTTTCAGCCCTTGCCACCTGCTGCAGCTACGGAGGAAGCGGTTTGAGAAGGAAAAGACGACCAACTACACCAGTATGTCAGAATATACATCACACCAGAAATTTTTGACCTCCACAGGTATAAATCAGATGTCGTGCGTATGTACTGACAAGTTACTATACTCAACAACTGAAGAAATAAAGGTATTTTTGCACTATCTGTTGAGATGTCATAGCTTGGCTGACCTAGAACGCACGAACTATACTTTTCATGAAAGTATAACTATTTTTACAAGTACCATGACGTAATTAAATAATTTTTATGTACTGGTTTCCTTTTCATTATAAATTTACAAATAATGAAATCAGTGTTTTACCCAACTCAATTTTTATTGTTTGCTTGCCTTGTATGCCAGTCTGTATGAGACACATCATTTTTTGGAAAATCTAGCCTACTTGAAAAGAATTACATCTTCTTAACCTTCTTGGTCAAATGATTTTGAAATAGAAATATTAGATAGATAAACATATTTTCCGGTAGTGGATCTGAAGTGAATATCATGTATAATCTTACGTGAAAGGTTCAAAACAGTAAGACAAATATTACAGTTAGGAACAGTTAATACGTCTTGAGAGAGCGTTACTGAACATGCGCATATTATGCAGACTATATTTATCCAGTGTTTGAGAATGAGAGTGCTTAGCTACTTCGAACAAAGCTTACACATAATTTCAAGCCTTAAAGGAATTTTTTCTGGTTGATAATGCCCACAAAACGATGAAAGAAAAATATTTTCGCTTACTATATTTTCTCTGTTCATGCAGTAAGTCTACAGTATGAGATACGACATTTTAGTTTACTACTAACTCTATTCGTGACACATTTCTCAGTCAGTATCCACATATATCACTGAACGTATCTGCAAAATTATGTCAGTGTGCTGAAATCGCACAACCATTTATCACGTTGCTTAAGAAAGGAGTTGGTTTAGGGTCACCACAGTGTCAAGAGGTTTTCGGGAAACTTGAGAAAATTCTAGTGTCAGGTCCTGTGTTAGTGTTTCCTGATTTTGAAGATGAGTTCATATTGGCACGTGACGCATCCAATGTCGTATTGGGTTGTGTATTAAGTCAAAATACAGACGGAAATGAACATACAGTGGCGTATGCCTGCAGGCAGTTAAATAAAGCGGAATCAAATTGTTCCACAACAGAGGAGGAAATGCTAGCTGTCATATTTGGAATTTCATAAAGCGGAATCAAATTGTTCCACAACAGAGGAGGAAATGCTAGCTGTCATATTTGGAATTTCATACTTTCTTTGGTATTTGTATGGTCGCAAATTCAAAGTCGTTGCAGACCATGCTTCTCTCAGATGGTTACTAGGGTTAAAGGATCCACAACAGGGGAGGAAATGCTAGCTGTCATATTTGGAATTTCATACTTTCTTTGGTATTTGTATGGTCGCAAATTCAAAGTCGTTGCAGACCATGCTTCTCTCAGATGGTTACTAGGGTTAAAGGATCCATCAAGCCGATCGTAGAGATGGGTACTGAAAGGAAGTGAATTTCATTATGAAGTGATTCATAAGTCGGGAGCTTCAAATAAAAATGCTGACGCATTAAGCAGACTGGATAAAGGCACAACTAGCTGACAGAAAGTGCGCACACAGCCACAGTTTGAAAGACCATTTTCTTTTTTAGGATGAGACATTCTGGGACCTTTTAACCAAACACCTGCTGGGAACAAACATGTTCCAACAATTTTGGATCATTTTTCACATTATTTGGTTATGGTAGCTATTCCTGATCAGAAGGCTAGTACAGAACACAAGCAATGGTGAACAATTGGCTATTGAAGTACGGTATACCTGAAACTATGATTCCAGACCAGGGAAAAAAATTTGTATCTGAAGCACTGAAAAAGCTATGTCGTTTATTACAGATTAAGAAGTTACGTAACAGTCAATTTCATCCTCAAGCAAACAGGCGAACTGAAAGAGTTCACCGTACGTTAGCTAAGATGTAGAGCCACTACGTTGACTCACAGAATTTAAATTGGGATGTCTATTTGAACCTAGACGTCTGTATCTGCAATGTAAAAGGTCATTCTGGAGTGGGTCTCTCACCATACGAAGTTGTATATAGTAAGAAAATGCTATCACCTATCGATGTCCACAAGGTGAACCAGTGAAAGAATTTGCAAAAAGGTTAAAAGAAATTTGGAAAGTGGTGAAACGCGCAAATACAAAAAAGTTAGAAAAACAAAAGCGTATTGGGCAAAGAGCAAGTAAACAACGACAGAATAGAAGAGGACAGTGGGAATTGTTAACTAATCCTTACGCTCCGATAGGCAAAACTAACAAATTTTTGACTAAGTATCAGGGATCGTACCAAGTCGCGGAAATGACTTCACCGGTCAGCGTAACATTGCAGTTACGAAGGACTTCGATAGTGCATGTCAGTGGAGTCAAACTATTCAAGGCCATAGTTGACGCATTGTCACAAATCTGTTCAACCAATCCCGAAAGATCAGAAGGGCGAAAGAAGCAACTACCTACGAACGATATATCTTATTCACTTCGATCTAAGAGTAAGTAAAGTAGGATTCACCAGTGAAATCCAAGTATCATGACTGTTGTGCATTTTCAATTTCTCGCGGCGTAATGAATAACCCATTAAATTTCGGGCATGCAGCCGCGCAAATAAAATTTCCTCTACTGATATTTCAGCCGCGTATCGTTCGGCCATCTTCAGAGCGAGTCACAAGATTGACGACAAGGTGCCAAGCGCGGCCTTATATGCTCCACGGCGGCGGTACTGCGCATGCGGGTCACAGATGCTGGTCGCTGGCAGAGACATACGCTTACACATGCGCCGCCTGTGACGAAGACGTACAGACATTCGATTCACTTATCGACGGCAGAAATATCAGTAGAGGAAATTTTTTTTTGCGCGACTGCATGCCCGAAATTTAATGGATTATTCATTACGCCTCGAGAAGTTGAAAATGCACATCAAGTACCTCTTCGGGGAGGAGATGGTTTCATGGGTCCATAGTTTGGACAAATTAAGACACCAGAGAGCAAGACTATTGACCTCCTTGAGTTTTTTACTGAAGTGCAGCGACCATGGAGTTGTCCCAAAATTTGCGAAGTTGGTTCACTTTGTTAAGAATGCTGCAGTAAATAGAATTTTACATAGGGCTGGTTCCGCTATTGTCAGAGAAAGAATTCGTTTTACTCGTCGGAAGTTGGACATTGTTTCTGAACAGCTGTATCATCTGCATCTGAAGGTAGCAGCTGTTGTATCTCCTGACTCATGGGACTGGATCGATGGCACGACATGAGCTAATTCTGACTGGGTTCGCGAAGTGGCCACGAAAGGACAGATTACCAAGTATAGCCGATTGGACCAGCCTTCTCAGGTGGACTCTATTATTCGACGCCCTGTCATAAATTTGACGGGTAAGGAATTGGACGAAGCTACGTTGTCTGTCTTAAGTAAATCGTTAAATTTTGCCGCTACTCCAAAGACTTTGCCGATATCATCTGTCATCAGTGCCATTGAAGAAGCTGTCCGACCACTATCAGAGGATTCTGCGGAAGAAATCAGACGAGAAACCTGTCAAGCAATCACGAAGCATCGTCCACAAAGATGCAATGTTTCCAAGGAAGAAAGACGTGCGATAAGAAAGCTGCGTGAGGATACAGATACAGTCGTCCTACGTGCTGATAATGGTAACGCTACCGTCCTTTTGCCTCAGGAAGTCTACAAGGAAAAGATATGTGGTCTCCTTAGTTATGGTGCGTACCGGAATATTAACAAAGATCCTACTAACAAGGTGGCAATAAGGACTGCTGCCTTGCTGAACGTTTCATCACTACCGGAGTCATAAGGAGTTTAAAAGTACGAGGTGCAGTACCACCGAGATTTTATGGTCTTCCTAAAGTTCACAAGATGGGTAAGGATGAGCGTCTAGATGACTTGTCTATGAGACCTATAACGAGCACTATTGGTTCACCAACATATTTTTCTGCCAAATATTTAGCTTCCTTATTAAAACCATTGGTAGGAAAATGTAGTCACCACATTCGAAATTCTATGGATTTTATTCAGAGATTCAGCAATGTCAGGCTAAATAGGATGGATTTGCTTGTTAGTTTTGACGTGGTATCATTATACACTAAGGTACCTTTAAAGGACTCTTTATCTCTTATCAGCCAACATTTTGATACGAACATTACGGCCTTATTTGGACATGTGCTTTTATCATCTTATTTTCAGTTTAATGGTGAATTTTATGAGCAAATTGACGGTGTTGCCATGGGAAGCCTCCTCTCCCCTCTGGTAGCTGATTTATTCATGGAAGACTTCGAGGACGAGGCACTGTACTCAGCAAGTTTTAAACCTACGGCCTTCTTGAGGTACGTGGACGACACATTCATGATATGGCCCCATGGTATGGATGAATTACATCGATTTCTTGAGCATTTGAATTCCATCCATGCTAGCATGAAATTTACTATGGAAATAGAAAAGGACGGCTGCCTCCCCTTTTTGGATGTTATCGTTCGCCGTAAAAGTGATGGCACATTAGGACATCACGTATATCGTAAACCAACGCACACAAATCTATATCTTCATGCCAGTAGCTGCCATCACTCTTCACAGACCATGGGTGTCCTTAAGACCTTAGTGCAAAGGGCGCACTATATATCCGATAAAGACAATTTGCAAGGAGAGCTAACATACCTCAAGAGCATTTTTAAATAGAATGGATATTCTCCGCAACAAATTCGATGCAAAACCTAAAAAGCAGGTATGTGATGGGAAAGAAGATAGTTTTTGCCCTATGTGGGTGCTCTTTCTTCAAAGATAGGCCGTATTCTTGAGAAACACGGTGTTAAGGTGATCTTCCGGCCCCCCACGAAGATTTGGAGCTTTACTCGGGTCTGTGAAGGACGATTTACTGCTTCGTAAAGCGGGTGTGTACCAGATTCCTTGCGGAAATTGTGAGCAGTCAGACATAGGTCAAGCAATACGCACCGTTCATGAGAGGTGTGTGGAGCACCGAAGATACACACGCTTATTACAACCAGACAAGTCAGCTGTGGCCGAACATTGTATTGATACGGGTCATTCCATGAATTACAGTGATGTGAAGATTTTAACATCCACCTCTTCTTTTTGGGAATCTGTATTAAAGGAAGCTATAGAAATTCGATTACCCAACTATTTAATAAACAGAGATAATGGTTTTAATTTGGACAAATCATAGAATCCGGCACATGGAGTAATTAAACTGCGGAGAAGTTGTCATCATGTCACCGCCGCCGATCAAACGTCGATAAGCGAATCGAATGTCTGTACGCCTTCGCCACAGGCGGTGCATGTGTAAGCGTATGTCTCTGCCTCCGACCAGCAACTGTGACCCGCATGCGCAGTACCGCCGCGGTGGAGCATATAAGGCCGTGCTTGGCACCTTGTCGTCAGTCTTGTGACTCGCTCTGAAGGTGGCCGGACGATACGCAGCCGAAATATCAGTAGAGGAAATTTTATTTGCGCGGTTGCATGCCCGAAATTTAATGGATTATCATGATTGTTCTTTAAAGGTGGGAGGAGAGTGATGATGTTTACCTTTCTCTCAGGTTACACGCCGAAATGGTGGCGAGAAAAATTCTTCTGTGCTTAGCACTGCTATATTGTTGCAAAGGAAATGTAATGCAGAATCATCCACTACACAATGGTACCCTGTTTGTTAGAAAAGCAGATGTCCTACTAACAAGCCACAGTTGGATAATTGAGTTTGCATTTTATGTTTTGGAAGTGAGAAATGAAGTAAGACGACCACAAGACAGGTTTGTAGCATTACAGAAAGAGGAGAACAGAGGAGGACTGTTGGAGGATATGAAAAGTGAAACTCTCGTATGAAAAACTGAGAACAGGTAACCGAAATTGTACCGCGAGCATCAGTACAAAGGAAGCGAGGTTGGTTAAATTCATGAGGAAAGCTATTAAAAACGGTACTTGGGACAGCAGATAATGAGGATATTGAGAACATCCACAGTAAGATTCAGTGCGTACAAGAATTAGAGGAGGATACGAGACCAAAACTGGAATTCCACACGACACAGATAGGTAATATGGAGAAAGGAAAATTCAATGTGACTAGAACAGTAAAAAATTTAACAGCGATATTAGAGCAGTATGCACGTGAAACTAGAAATGCTTTGAATAATGATTTAGAGAAGATTCAAACTTATTTGAATAGTTTAGATGATAAAATGCTAGTAGCCGCATCACTAAGCACTCTAGCGAATACATTAGAAAATGGTTCAAATGGCTCTGAGCACTATGGGACTTAACTTCTGAGGTTATCAGTCCTCTAGAACTTAGAACTACTTAAACCTAACTAACGTAAGGACATCACACACATCCATGCCCGAGAAAGGGTTCGAACCTGCGACCGTAGCTGTCGCGCGGTTCCAGACTGTAGCGCCTAGAACCGCTCGTCCAATCCAGCCGGCATACATTAGACGACGCAAGACTAGAGGTACAGACGTTACATGAGGGAATCCACCGTGCTAGTCATGAGCAATTGAGTTCCACATTAGTAAGTCCATATCAAACTCTCGTAGCATGACAACGAGCACAAAGAGACTTTCCTGAATGGTTGCAGCATATCGTGCAAATAACAAGTAGGAATCTAGTTTTATTTTATCGTATATTTACTGTAGAAGTAACCACTGATCAAGCTAGGTTACATGTTAGAATTAAATTTCCAGTAGTAGGAATCAATGAACAATACTAATGTTACACGGTACATTCATATCCAATAGAGTGGAGTACAATTCAGAAATGGGCACAGTTACAAACACGAGGAATATTATTAGTTTCTAAGAAAAGAGATGCCCATGTTGTGATGTCCGTAGCGGATTTCAACGATTGCGTTCAGGAAAGAATTGTTATTTGTCCAACAAGGGCGATACAAACCACCAAAAACTCACGCGAAAAGCAATTGTTTTTAGGGAAGCTAGAAGCGGCAGAGTGTGAAAAGAAAGTTTTACTGCCACAGACGGAATTCCAGAGAATCGGTGTGCACTGGCTTTGTTGTTACGAAAATGGAAATAATAGAATTACAATGTAACTGATGGCTAATGAATGGGACTAGATGCGAGACAGCAGGAAGACAGTTTCACCTTCCAGCTACCACTACGGGGACAACACTATTTAACGTGCTCAGTCCAATGTTGTATTGGCCAGAGAAACCCCCACACACTCTGCCCCACCAAAACGTAACTGTTACCAACAACTCGTTGGATTCAACTTTATTACTGTCGATAGACAACCTGATAAATTAGGAAAACCAACAAATCTCAGTGAACCAAATAATGAGGCATGTGAAACGGTATCGTGAAAAATATAGACAGAAGACAGTTACAGTTTACAGTTTACATTTTGTCAACCATCAGCGTAATCTTGGTTCTGATATTTTTTTGTGCAATCTAATCTGTCTGAAACGTTAGATGGTGCACTCAAGTGAAACAGCAACCTAACAGTTGCCAGTAAAATGGCTACAGCGTAGTCATAAGGTGAAAGCAGAAAACACACACTATGATTAGATAAGCATAGCGGAATAAATTAAGATTCAATATCCCGTTGTAACTTAGAACAAGGAGAAATGTAATTTAATGTCTAGGAATGTACAGCCTAACTAAGAACAAGTGGAGCCGAAAATTCGGGAGGAATTTTAACAAAGGAGAGGGATGTGTTACGGTGCAGAGTAATATGGGTTCCAAGTTATAAAATTTTTAACTGAGTTCAACCGCTTTGACGTAAGCTAGACTGGTTACGCCACGATTAGCGGCGGACCAGGAAAAACGGTGATGCAAGGCAGACGTGCAGAACAGTCTGCAACTCTGCAGTAGCTGAGTGAGAGAGAGCGCACACAGGGGGAAAATAGAGAAGGACAGCAAAATAACAAGTATGCACCTTCGCGTGGCGTGATGCCGCAAGAAACAATAGACACGGCTAGAGGCCCTCATAGACCAATTTAACTAGCTGCTAACAGAGAGAATTAAAGCAAGGGTAGCAGAATAACGAGACCACATGCGGTCATCGCTAGTAAACCGGACGTCGTAGACTACGGAGAGATCTTTAATACCAGAGTCTCAGCTCCAAGTAGGGGAGAACGGTTCAGGTCAACGGGAACGATGGAGTCCGTGTCGACGACATTCCGTTCCATGACCACGTTGTTTTAGTAAGTCTTGCCTCAGATCAACCAGCGCAGTACCAGCCAGCCATGGAGTGCCGCAGAGCTGAACTCCACTAACGAACTTCATGCTGTGTCACACTAACCACTACTGATGGGAGAGCTGATGAACTACCAGCAGCTGTGCAGTACCAGGCGCCGTACTCTCTGAGTGCGGGACGGAAGACGACGACCAGGGTTCCTTGAGGACCACCGTCCAGTACGCCTAGGCTCCTCCGGGTACAGGGCCTACCAGGCCGGCAGTATTGGGTTCAACGCCTGCCACCTATACCACACCGCAGATGGGGTGATCCAGGGAAGAAGAGGCACGGAGTGGGATCGAGTACACTCCCCCAGCCGGTAGCAGCCATCCATGCAGTACCAGGCTGGGCTAAGCATCCACATCGATGCAAGAGGAACGACTTCTCGCTAGGACGCGGGCGCAAGAAATGGCGCAGCGTCCGACACTGAGAGAGTGTCCGTAACAATGT
Organism: Schistocerca americana; assembly: GCF_021461395.2. NCBI lineage: Eukaryota > Metazoa > Arthropoda > Insecta > Orthoptera > Acrididae > Schistocerca > Schistocerca americana. Next base: position 219,492,084 of record NC_060119.1, read on the forward strand.
CATGAGGCAACTATGGCCATCAGTGCACAATTCTTTGTAAAGTTGTCAAAGTGAACGATTCACTGAATAATCACGTTTTCTTAGCACCACGAGTGCTTCCAGACGATTCCTGACATCGTACAGAGGCGTCATCCGCTCGGCCCCTCTGTAGTGATGACTGTGTAGTTCATGGTCTAAGTGTTGAAACAGTATCAAATGTGCTAGCGTCATGTGTCACTAATTCAAAATAGCAACACCCTGAAGAACTACACAAATGTGAGTCGAGTCACTGGCCCTGACACCGTCGACTGAACTTCTCCTAGTCCCTCGAGGTACGGTGAGGGTGACAGCATAAAATCTGCTAATGATATGTGTTCTGGCAAGGGATTTTACATTACGGGAGGACGAGTCAGATATTATGTACCATGAAGTGTTAATAGGGGTACCCAGGCACTGCTACTGTGGCCAAGTAAGTTAGATGTGGCGTTAGAGAGATCTTTGAAGTGCGGACATTGGAGTACTATCTCAGGGTGAGCCGCAACGGTGAGTTGAGGTTTTAGGTGATAATGATTTTTATTAGACGGTGATGAGTTAGGGTTATGAATATACTGTATTATGGAAAATTTATGTGCATTATTGAAGTATTGTGAAGATGAAGTTGGTGTTCTGAAGTCTTTGTCGTGAGGATGTACAGAACTGCGTGCATTGTGCCATAGAACAATGCAGTTCTTCTCAGTCAATGCGTATGAGAATGTGACCACAGTGATATACCACTGCCTCGTTTCTTTGGCACTTATTTTTCCTTATTTATTAGGTAATAGCGATAAGGTAACGGAGTTGATAAGTATAAATTTCGGAAAGGTGAAAAAGTACCAGGTTTCTGATTTTGGATATGAGCGCGTGACATTGTTTGTATAGGTTTGCGTATGGCTTAACAAGATGGCTGGTTCAAATGGCTCTGAGCACTATGGGACTTAACATCTGAGGTCATCAGTCCCCTAGAACTTAGAACTACGTAAACCTAACAAACCTAAGGACATCACACACATCCATGCCCGAGGCAGGATTCGAACCTGCGACCGTAGCAGTCGCTCGGTTCCGGACTGCAGCGCCTAGAACCGCTCGGTAACAAGATGTTTGAGAATGTTTATTGGGATTTTCCTTATTAGTTATTAAAGGTGTGTGATGTGTATGTTATGAGACTATGCGAGATTAGGATTTTTGCATGATGCATTTATGAAAACGCTTTGGGCTGTTAATTATAGTGAACTCAAGGACAAAAGTTGGTAGAGTTGGTATGAAAATATTAAGTAGGCAGACTAACAAGATTACACTGATAGGATGTCTTATTGATTTCCATCCGGTTCCCATGGGGTGCAACGACACAGCTGCTAACCAGACTGAAAAGAAATAATTGAAGACAAATAGTGCAAAACAACGAACTAGATACCCTAGGTCTGTGAAACAGTGAACCGAATGTACAGAAGAAAAGGGACACTAAAGTGTGAATGTTTACGATGAGCTAAAGATGCAGGATGTGAAACTGCAGTCAGTTTCCCAATGAGAAATCCGGTAGGCTGGATTTTTCCTAGGGCTAAGGAAGTGTAATGGCGTAGAAAGAGTCATTGCCCAACGCCACAGATAGAGCGTCCGATTTCCAGGCATTGATTGTCACAAGTGAAAGTCCTATGCGGACAGAAGTACCCTTTGCCGAGCAGCTCCTTCTGTGCCATCCCTTCTGCAAGCCAATGCCCGAGGTCCAGAAAAGTGCACACCCTTTTGGGAAGCATCCGTGCAAACCAGAGGGTTCACCTAGGTAGACAATATTGCGGCTACCGCGTGGTCAGCGTCTTAGAACCGTATTTAAACAGCCAGGCCAGCCGGGCAGATCATCGGCATGGCAGGGCTATATTACGTCTTTTCTCATCGTGCATTAGTTGCTGCCACGAGAGACAACATTCTACTGATGTAGTCACAACTTGTACAGGAGGACAATGATGTGCCACACGATGCTGTATTTGTGACGTGGCCAATACTCCACCGCCAGCGCTACGAGACAGCCCGTCGAGAAACTTGCTGCTGCCTCATGATCCGAGGTATCAGCGGACCACCGCCCAGCTCTGTGCCACCAGGGTTCACCATGTGCGCACCGCTGCTCTCCAGCTAACACTGACTCTGGCAACACTGTGACCTGTTGCACGTATGAGACACCGGACCAAAACGTAAAAGTCTTCGCTGCAAGCTGTGGCCGCCACTGACGACATAACTCCACTTCATGGCTGCGAGTGTACACCGCATGGCCTTTTCTGGGACCTCAGCTGCACCGACGCAGGCATATTATGGGACAACGACAGGCCACACCCCAGATGAGGGCACGCTCATACGATTCTTCAAGTCTAAAAGAATAATAAAGAATTGTTTTGCTTACGCTCACGTCGTTCTGCAGCCTGTCATCCTCTCCTTTCTACGGCGCTACATCTCCCTTGCCGAACCCAGGATACCACAGGTGGCAGTCGAGCGCCTCCTGCCAAACTCCAAGATGGATCTCACAACCCTTCAGCGGTCGCTGCACCCCAGCCCACCACGGCTCATATAAAATGTGCAGCTCATTGTGCCTCTGAGGGAAATCGCCTTTCGTCAGGTAGCTGCCGTCAAATGTGCATTGCATGCAGTTTGCTTCACAATGTTCACTCGGAAATTGGTTTAGATGATCCTATAGTCACTAACAGACATAGTTCCCATAAGGTTGAAAGCAACTGTCACTGTGAAGTCGTGACAAATGTCTTTGTCTTTTTTTACCCCCACTGTTCTCACACGAATGTGAATTGGTGCAACATTCTTTGTAGACACGACAGTCCGCTTTGAAATACGCAAAAACCGGGCAACTTCATCAAGGTGTGTTCATAGGAAAGTCCAAACACGATAGGTCCTTTCTGCCATTCTGTAACGTCTGCTCGTCCACTCATCTTATTGTGCTGTTTCCATACAAGTAACTAGATCACTCCTATGACTAAGGTCAGAGGAGGCCTGTTCATATCAGCTAATATACGTGGCTGCAGGAACACTATTTAAGAAGCAGGAACATGGTTGTAATTTCAATCAACTTCTTTGTAAGCTACTTTCACGGCAAACTAAGCTCTTCGTCGAACACATAAGATGTCAGAACCCACTTACCCGCTTGTTTATTTAGTTGTAAGCACGAGGAATCTTCAACTTTTAGACCTCTATGGGATCAGTAGCGTTATATACTCTAAGACAAAAATAAGACTTACCATGAAGGAAGAATCCATATGGGAAGGTGTTCGTTAGTTATGACGTATATGTACAGACAAACAAATAATTACAGTTTCAGAAAAGCTGGATGACGTATTCAAGAGAGAGAGCTTCACAAATTGGGTAAGTCAATAACGTGCTGCTACACCTCCGGCCTGTATGCGATCAGTTATTCGGGTTGGTATTGATTGACAGAGCTGTTGCTTGTCCTCCTGAGGGATTCGTGACAAATTCTGTCCACTTGGGGCGTTAGATTTTCAAAATACCGAGTTGACTGGAGGGTTCTATCGCTAATGGTCCAAACGTTCTTAGTTAGGGAGAGGTCCGCCGACCCTGCTAATTAGGTCTCATCGAGCACGAAGACCAGCAGTAGGAATTCTCGCCGGCGTTACCTTACTGCAATATAAGCCGAGTATGACTCGCCACGAAAGGCAACAAACTGGGCTGTAGAATGTCGTCGACGTACCGCTGTGCTGTAAGGATATCGCGGATGCCAACCAAAGGGATCCTGCTATAAAAGAAATGCTAACTCAAACCATCGGCCCTGGCTGTCGGATTGTATGGCTCATGACGATCAGGTTGATATCCTCCCACCGCTGTCTGGGGCGTCTCCAGACACGTCTCCGCTGGTCAGGGGGCTCATTTCGAAGCGGGACTCATCACGTCAGACAGTTCTACACAAATCAATGAGACTCTAAGCCGAGGACGTCCAACATATCTACCAGTCAATGCCAAGCCGAATAACTGCTTTCTTAATGACCAGATTTGAACCACCACGCTATTCACTTGCTCAGAATGTGAAGCTCTTTTTCTTGAATAAATCGTCCAATGTTTCTGAAACTGTAATCATATGTTTGTCTGTACATATACATCAGAACTATAGATTTCCGTCCACTCTTATGATTCTTTCGTGGTACGTCCTTCTTCTTCTTTCGTCTTCTTAGTGCAACATTCGTCTATAGCTCACATAAAACGTTTATAAGTCGTACCTCATCTAGGGGATCTAAACACCTAAATAATCTGTTCTTTCATTCTGTATGAGCTGACTGAGAAGGCTATCGGAAGGACCCTGCAGTAGGGGATGTCGACGTATCTGCAGGGGACTTGTGGCTGTTTAGATCAGATCAGTTGCCCAGAAAAATTAATTGCATGTTTTATTACGCGACCCTGAGCATCCAGTACGAAATTTTCACAGTTTACTTGCAAATCCGGAGTCAGGCCCAAGAACTCACCCTTCATCCAGTTCGCTGTTGACGCTGGACGCGTACACCCTGAGAGTTATAGGAAGGTCGACGTCCGGCATTGACTCAATGACGTCCACAGTCTCCTCCTCAGACCCTACGTTCAGCGCCACGACTGTTGTGGCAGTACCGTTCTGTGACCTGTAACGGGAGAAAGATATTTCGATTCTGATGTCACATATCTTACCATAGATTTCACCCATGGGAGAAAGAACGGATACAGTATTTAGCATGAATAATTCAAATGCATTTATTTTTACTTACAAGTTTGTAAAACTACCTGCATACAGATGTGTTTATGAAAATCGGAAAATATTCAAGGTATCATGAAATTCCAATATTAAATGAACTAGACCGCCGCGCGGGATTAGCCGACAGTTCCGTTTCAGCCGCGCTCGCGAGTGGCCGCTGTTAACTGTTGCGCTGCACTTCAGTGTTTACATCGCTGTACGTGTGCTTCGCTGAGTGCCGTCCGTCCGTTAATCTCCGTGTTCGTTCCTGTTCCTTGTGATCTGATCGCTCTTTCTGGTCTTGCTGCTGCTACTTGGAATTTCGGTTGTTTAACCGAAATTGCTTCGCTGGATTAACCATGGCTACAAACCTCAGGAAGAATACTCTGGTATTTGCTTTTGACAAAGAATCCCGTCCTGTTCAGCCGACATCCCTGGAAATTGATGACTGGATTACACAGGTAATTGGTCTAAATTCTGAAACCGTTCATACCTGGCAACTGGATCAGGAAAAATACTGTGTTTTTGTCAAGTTAATCAGTGCTTCGACTGTTGATAAAGTGTTACGAAAGTGGGGCTATGAAGTAGATTTTGTGCATAGAAATGGTTATAAAAGTAAGGTTTCCATCTATAGAGCGGACATTCATTACAAAACCGTTCGTGTCTTGAATCTCCCCATTGAAATTGAAAATGATAAGATTAAGGAAGCTCTTTTAAACTACGGAGACGTTAAATCAATTGCAAATGAAAGATGGTCGCCTCGCTTTAAACTGCAGTGTTTTAACGGGGTCCGCTGTGTAGAGATGGACGTTAAGACGAATATTCCGTCTCACATAACTGTTTGTGGGTATAAGGCACAAATTGTTTATACAGGTCAGGAAGCTACATGTCATATATGTAACGAAACCGGCCACTTCAGACAGGAATGTCCGCGGCGAACTGTTGTGCTTAAAAGTAATTTGATACAGCGTCAGAAGCTTACCTTAAATGATCTGTTACCAAAGAATAGCCCGGAACAACTGGTTGAGGATGTTTACGCAGCGGGACAAGCTGATGTCTCCCTTCATGATAACAGTCAATTTCCCCCGTTAACAACAAAATGAAACCCCGTTGCCACTACTCGTGAAACTGAAATGCAACCGAAAAAACGACCTCTGGAGATAACTGATAGTTGCTCAGAGGACGAGCTGTCTTGTCCCACTCCCTCACTTCGCAAGCAAAAACAGTGCGATGAGAAGGCAGAGGAACCTGAAGGCAAAATGCGAATGGAAACTAATGAACAGAAAGATAATACACATACGGTACCAGAAAATGAAAGGGGTGTAAGTAGCATTAATTTGCAAGAAACAACAGGTGCAGTAGCCGATTGCAAAGATCAGAATCTATCTGTTAATAAACAAATTCAGGGAGAGGATGCAAAACTGCAGTCTCCATTTGTTTCCCTCGATCAGAAAGTGAGTGAAATTAATAAAGAACGAGGAAGTGGTGGCCAAACTGAAATCACGGTCAACACCTCAGGGCAGGCGCCGGCAACCGAAATTGCTAAAGCGTCTGCTGCTGCTCCAGATAAGCCGCGAAGTAAAATACCGACGCAACCAAATGAGAATGTAGCTCGTAACCAAGGGAAGGGAAAATCCAGTAGGGGCGACCCAAGCCCAAAGAATGTTCAGTCCGAAACGGTCGTACACGAATCACTGGAGGAAAAATCAGAAAGTTTACCAGGAAATCAGTCTGCTTGCGGCACAAGAGAAAACATCAGAAGTAGAAAAAAACGGGACAGTAACTAATAAACTGATTGAAGTTTTATTCCATGTTCAGCCTTCCGAGAAAACTGTTACAGCTTAACTGAACCCTGAACCACAGTAAACTAAATTAGTTCAACAAAACAACTACATAATGACAACACAATGACGCAATCTTATTCTGTCACCACTTTAAACATAAATAAAATCACGACCGGTTTGAAATTATCGGCCCTTAAGGAATTTTTGTACGAATCCGCGACTGATATTGCCCTGTTACAAGAAGTTCTAATTTCGGATTTGGTAATTCCCGGTTTTGTCAGTTACATAAATGTGTCTCCCGAAACAAGTGTTGGAACAGCTATTTTGGTAAGGGAAGGGATTACAGTAAGCGAGGTGGAACGACTGGAATCCGGAAGGGGAATAGGACTAAATATCTATGATGTGACTATCATCAACTTGTACGCCCCTTCAGGAAGTTCTCATCGAGCTGACAGGGCACGTTTCTTCAAAGATGACCTGATATACTTGTTAAGGAAATCACCCAGACAGTTATTACTTGGAGGTGATTTTAATTGTGTTTTAAATCGAAAAGATCAGTTACCTAATTTTAATTTCTCAAGTGAACTAAAACAATTAGTTACTGGTTTAGAATTAAAGGATATATGGGAAATCAAATACCCCTCCACTGTTGAGTTCACTTATGTCACGGCAACATCACGTAGCAGGATTGATAGACTATATATTTCTAAAAATCTTGTAACTTCCGTGACAAAAGTAGAAACCATTCCTACGTACTTTTCAGACCATTCAAGTGTCTTAGCTTGCATAAATCTAACAAGACAGCCGGTTCGCCGATTCAAGAATCAGTGGAATTTGAACACTTCCTTGTTAGTTAATCATGATTTAGAAGATCTGATTAAAGAAACATGGGCAATATGCCTGCGAGCCCTTAGTAGATATGCCACTGCTATTGACTGGTGGGTTAAAATGGCAAAGCCAAAGTTGAGGAAAGTTCTTATTCAATACAGTGCCCAGAACGCAAGGGAAATGAAATGCACTATAGAGTATTACTATTCCGTTTTGAGAGATCTATATGATCAAGTCTCAGCAGGTTCCTCACTTCGGATAGCAGACATAAAAAAAGTCAAAGCCAAGTTACTTAATATCAAGAGAACTCAAATGGAAGGGTTGAAAATAAAATCGAAGGCAAATTCGGTGTCAGCAGATGAAACTACTTCCCTATATCATTTAGTGAAGCATACGAAAAACGGGAGAAGGACTTTTATTGAAGAAATTCGAACAAAACACGGCACGATTCTCAGAACCCAGCAGGATATCATGGACGAGATTTATCGCTATTATTGCGAGCTATATTCTGTACATCAAAGTAGTGATGCTTCCTTGGAAGAATTCCTTGACATCCTAGCCCCACAGCTGACAGAAGATGACAACGAAAATTTTCTCGAGGTTGTCAGTGAAGAAGACGTGTATGAGACTCTGTGCGCCTCGCCACCAAAAAAATCCCCAGGACCGGATGGTCTGCCAGCAGAGTTTTACATCCGTTACTGGCCAATAGTAGGTGCGAAAATTACGGACATTGTTAATGAGGTTATGCAGGGTAAAATGATTCCGGCTGAGTTTAAGGAGAGTAAAATTGTTCTGGTGCCAAAAAATAATGGAAACAAAGATTTAAATAATTTTCGTCCAATTTCACTGCTGAATTCTGATTATAAATTAATAGCTAGAATAATAAACAAGAGAATTTCATGCCTTACAGATAAAATTATTAGTCAACATCAGAACTGTGCGCAAGGCAGAACCATTTTTCAAAATCTAGCGGAATTCAGGGATATCATTGCAATAACTTCTGTAACAAACATAAAGTGTGCTTTATTGTTTTTAGATTTTTATAAGGCGTTCGATGTAGTTAACCATGAATATCTTCTACAGACATTGAAGAAAATAGGTTTCAACGATAGGGTTATCCAGTTGATTAAGAACATAGCAACTGGAATAAATGCTAAAATAGCGGTGAATTGTCAACAATCCAGGCCGATGCAAATACAACGAGGTGTTCCTCAAGGAAGTCCTCTGTCCATGTCGCTCTTCGCAATTTCGCTGGAACCTTTCCTCCGACACGTCCATGCTACATTAAAAGGCTTAACATTATCAGGAAACAAAACAGCTATAAGAGCCTATGCTGACGATATAGGGGTCATTATAAGGAATAATGACGAGGTAACCACGCTAGCAGCAGTGATTGATTCGTACTGTAGAGCATCTGGAGCCAATGCAAACGGAAAAAAAAGTAAGATGTTAAATCTCAGAGGTTTTGATAATATCAACGTCGAGTGGGCAAAATTAGTCGGACAACATAAAACACTTGGGATCACCCTGACAGCATGCCCTATGAAAATGACGGCTTTAAATTGGAAAGTTGCAGCACATAAAGTGCAAGGAGCCATTGTAGAGAATTTAACTCGATATATGAACCAAGTTCAACGAACACAGTATATCAACTCATGCATCCTTGCTAAGGCTTATTATACTGCCCAGCTGTTTCCAATACCGAGAATGATAGCGAGAAGAATAATGTCCAAAATCACAAAATTTTTGCGGAGAGGTGAAGTGTTCAGAGTACCTGCTAAAGTAGCCACTTTAGATCCTAAAAATGGTGGACTAGGATTAACTGACATAACGGATAAAGCCTCTGCTCTTTTTATCAAAAGGCAAGTTAATTTAATAAGAGACTCGCGAGAAAGCATAACCAGCCAACTTTTCGAGATCATTAAACCTCCAAGCCTGCTTCCCCCGATTGACGTGCAGAATATCAACAGTCGCTTACAGCACGTGAGGATTTTCTATGTTGAGTTTAGTTATGTCAGTGTCGAACTCAGGCAGTCCCGACACTTAACATCGAGAGCCATAATGCGGGAACGAAAGAAAAGCGAAGGAAGAAACAAAATAGAACGACAGTTTCCAAACATTGAGTGGACTGAGATTTGGAAGAACATTAGTTCTAATGTGCTCACGTCTAATATAAAAACGTCATGGTACAAGGCAGTTAACAACATAGTTAGCACCAATGAAAGACTGCACGCAATCGGACTCTGTGAAACAAATTTATGTCAACAATGCCATCTAGTTGACACAGTAATTCATAGATATACTTGCAGTGGTCACATGAATAGTTGGAAGTGGATCCGGGAGCAAATAGCTCTGATTACGAGAACATCCCCTGAGTATATATCGCTGTCATTGATAAACAGGCCTGAAGCACGCTATTTCCCAGAAGCAAAAAATAACGCTGTGTACTGGTTGCTGGGAAATTTTGTTAACTACGTCCTTAACAAATTAGGATCCGATAGCATCATAGAGTTCAAGGTACACATGCTGTGTGAGTTCCACAAAATTAGAAGCTATTCGAATCACAAGAAAAAGTTCGGTAATATGCTAAAAATTGTATTTGAAAGAATGGGCATTGGTTAATATAAAAAAGAAGACTGTGTTGACAGTGATGTATTATAGTTACCTTAAGGATACTATTTAAGATTTTACAGTATATTTATTATGTGTGCTTTCTCTACTTCAGAGAGTAGTTTTTTGAAATTTATAAGCTAATGTACAGAACTTATGTGACATTGAGATTGTGTGTCTAATAGTGCCAAACACAAAACATGAAAGGTGCATTATTGGCTTATACTAGAAATTTGGAAACAGACAGTTTTTTCTAGAAATTTCCTTATCGATTGGTTAAAACCATAAGATCCTATCCGATAAATGTAATATTCAATGGCTGGCACATTGCCCTGTTCATTTTTGCAGTGAAAGACTGATTATATAGATCTGATCACTTCAAATACTTAGATTCAATTAATGTCCAGAAAGTGTAGTTGGAAGGCTAGTCAACTTTATTATATACCTCCTTTCCGCCACTCTCAAGTATTTATGTTTAATTTAATTCTTTCTGGTGATTTAGTCAGTAACACAATCTTCTGTTGTCTTTCCTTAATGTCAGCGCAATTGAAATGATCAAACCGCTTTGTTTAAATAACTTCATGTATGTATAACTTAGTACGTATTTGCAATGTGCAACATTGTTTTTTTTTAATAAAGGTTTTATAAAAAAAAAAAAAGCGGTCTAAGGCGCTGCAATCATGGACTGTGCGGCTGGTCCCGGCGGAGGTTCGAGTCCTCCCTCGGGCATGGGTGTGTGTGTGTATGTCCTTAGGATATTTTAGGTTAAGTAGTGTGTAAGCTTAGGGACTGATGACCTTAGCAGTTAAGTCCCGTAAGATTTCACACAAATTTGAACATTTTTTTGAACTAGACTAGTATAAATGTATACAGTTACATCGCTAAATGGTTTGGAGATACATTTGTCTACTATATGTATTTGTCCTTCGAAATTGGACGTAATACGGACTCTATCTGTGATCAGTACTTCACTTTTCTACTGTAAGACCTACACCTCACTGAACATACGGTATATCTAGAGCGAAATTCAGACAGTATGTTTACAATATTTAAGCGTACCAGCCGCATTGTCATCTCAGTAACAACACATGTGCATGACTTACTTGTTCGTCACACAGAAAGGGATTATGTCTCAAAATGTGCTAGACAATACCGGGAATTTGCAGTAAGTATGTGTAATATTCTCATAGGTCCTTAGGAAACAACATATATTTCCCGAATGAGATTTTCACTGTGCAGCGGAGTGTGCGCTGATATGAAACTTCCTGGCTGATCTAAACTGTATGCCGGATCGAGACTCGAACTCGGGACCTTTGCCTTAGGTCCCGACTTCGAGTCTCGGTCCGGCACACAGTTTTGATCTGCCAGGAAGTTTCAACATTTATTTCAGTTACTGAAGAGACAATCCAAACCCTCTGGCTTCCCAGAATGAGATTTTCACTCTGCAGCGGAGTGTGCGCTGATATGAAACTTCCTGGCAGATTAAAACTGTGTGCTCGACCGAGAATCGAACTCGGGACCTTTGCCTTTCGCGGGCAAGTACTCTACCATCTGAGCTACCGAAGCACGACTCACGCCCGATACTCACAGCTTTACTTCTGCCAGTATCTCGTCTCCTACCTTCCAAACTTTACAGAAGCTCTCCTGCGAACTTTACAGAAGCTTCTGTAAAGTTTGGAAGGTAGGAGACGAGATACTGGCAGAAGTAAAGCTGTGAGTACCGGGCATGATTCGTGCTTCGGTTGCTCAGATGGTAGAGCACTAGCCCACGAAAGGCAAAGGTCCCGAGTTCGAGTCACGGTTGGGCACACAGTTTTAATCTGCCTTTGGCTTTATTCTGGTGTGAGAGATTTCGCAGTATCCAACAGGAACATGTGTTCGAGTAGTCCAATATGTTGTGCCCGATATCTAGTCCACTGGGAAAGAAGATGTTGATCTCGGTGTCGCATGGCTCGAATGCAACGGCTTGCTTGAAACAATCCTTCGAAACTGAAACTGCTACGCTTTGCTACCCTGAGCTTCCCTCGTCTCGCCTATCTGGTCTGACTTTTCTCAAAGTCCTGCGGCCAAATAACTCCTGTTGTCGTGATATTGGACTCGTTCCGTCTACTTACGTCGGTGGCAGTGAACTACTTCAGGCTCGTTTTCCTTAAGAGCAAAAGCCTTATTACACTCTGCAGTTCAATAGCCGACCATTTATTCGTCAACGCATACCTCTTAATATAAAAAATGTAATGTTTTGGACATGGCTATGCTCAGCAACCGTAATTAATTACAGTCTAACAGACTTTCAGCCAACCGGTTGCAAACAGAATTTAAAATTCTTTAACTAGTTTTCAACGCCAACTAGGGGCGCCGTCTTCAGAAGAAACTGTTACCTTACTTAACAATATCACAGGAAGGTACATTAAAAGCAGATGGGCATAGAACAAATACTTAATCTTTACAACTTAAATTGCATAAAAATACTCACAAGTGGTTAAAACGAAAATATGAGCGACGTCGCTCTAGTCTAGACGTTTTAACGTTTGCAACCGGTTGGCTGGAATTTGGTAACATTGTATTTAAAATGTAATTCGTATGGGGTATCTGTACATCAACGAGAGAATTTGGAACCTTACTTATTGAACAAACCTCACAGTCGCGATGTTGGTAATATTACAATTGTACTAGTACTAGTAGTAGTAAAAATATTTGAAATGTAGTGTCGTTATTATGTAGCTTGAAGTGACATGGAAATAAAGGGTGATTCGAAAATAAAGAACAGATTTCAGTTGTTTATTACAGACAAACTAAAAAAGACAGAAAAATATAGCGCATGTCACTGAATAGAGTAAGGTTCAAAGTTTTGGCGCAGATGCGCTGTTGTTTGTATGTACAACATGGCGACTGCACCACAAGAGAAATCATTTTGTTTTCGAAATTGCGCGAAGTCAGTCCGCTGTCAAGTGTAACGTGCATTCCATCGTCGGTTCAGCAAGAAGTCGCCTCTACACCAGTAGATTTATGACGGGCGTACAGACTTCTTGAAAGCTGGTCGAGTATACAAAGGGAAGACTACTGGTCGGCCACGCACGTCTGATGAAAATGTCGAGCGTATCCGGGATACGTTCACACGGAGCCTTCGGAGGTCCACGAGATGGACAGGACAGGAACTATCTCAAACAACGGTGTGACGTCTTCTGAAACGACGCCTATACATTAAGAATTATAAGATGGCGTCACTGTAAAAGTTTGTCCCGGCAACCATAACACAAGGTACAAATGTTGCATTTCAGTTCTTCACGATACGGCAGTGGATACTTAATCTGAACGACTCATCTATTCGGATTAAGCGTCGTTTCATCTACGGTACAAAGTAAACCACTATAATGTAAAAATTTGGGGCTCACAAAATGCTGGCTCTGTCGTCGACCATGAAAGAGACTTACCAAAACGGGATGTGTTTTGCGCCGTCCCTGTATACAAATTTTATGGACCTTTTGTTTATCCCGAGCGCAGTGCGGCAGAAATGTCATAGCTCGACATCTTGCAGAATTAGTTGTTTCCTCAACTTCACGAAGATTCTGATAATTTCATTTTCATGCATGACGACATCCTGCCTCACTTTCACTTTTAGAAGCGGAGTTATCTTGGAAGATGTGGAAAAGATCTTTTTCATCGCCTTTGGCCTCCAATGTCACCAGACGTCACTCTCTGTGGTTTTTTTTTTTTGAGGGTGCATAAAGTTGAGAGTCTTTGTCCCACCTATGGCAGCGACTCTTCAGGGCTTCAGAAATCGAGTTGTTGAAGCTATCGATTCTATAAACAGGAATCTGTTGATTCGTACGTGGAATGGTCTACCGTTTCGGTGTTTCTCGGCCAACGTACTGTGCTCATGTTCAGTGTGTCGTAAAATGTCGGTGCGAACATATATCTTTCAACATTTCTCTGTCTAGTGACATGCACGATTTGTTTCTGTTTTTCACAACTTCTCTGTAATAATCAACTGAACCCTGCAGGAAAACAATCACATAAAAAAACCAAAGCAAAAAAGGAAACTCTGTTGAAAGATGAAGTACATGTACCAAACGACTCTTTGTTTACACTAATAGATAAAGTAATAGAGTAACACTACAACAAAAAACTATTATCATAATAATAATAATAATACGTCCCTACCCTTTTCCAATCACTTATCCATGAACCTCTCCACAAAACATTTAAACTAAAACTCAAATCTAATTTTTTTTAAAATCCATGTATGTATACTCTCCCTCTCCCTCTCTCTCTCTCTCTCTCTCTCTCTCTCTCTCTCTCTCTCTCTCTCTCTCTCTCTCTAATTCTCTTTCTCTTTCTATTTCTCTTTCCCTTTCTCTCTCTCTGTCGCTCACATGCACACACATACACAAACACAGAGATATAAACGTAACAGAAATTGATAGACGTTAGTTTTCAGCATATACTTCGTTAGGTTGCCAACATGTATATGTATGTAAAGAAACCAAACAGGAAGAAATACGCAGCGTATGTAAAGTAGTTATGTCTATATTAGTGTTACGTCTAAATTAGTCACAGGTGACTGACAGTGCATCGAAACAACAAGTGCAAGCAAAATTAAAAGTGGGAAGAAAAATGTTCGAAACACAAATAGGGTGGCAGTGCGACCTCCATGTGACCAGATGAGAGGAAACACCTATGCTGATTAAAAGCAGGAAGAATCATAAGTTATCACGTATTTGCATAACAAGCGAGATGTGAACTGTTTTGTAATATAGGAATAATGCGTCAAAACAAAAATGTATCATAGCTGTATCGTTGTATACCTCACTGATGATACCTTAAAGTGAAAAAAGGCAAAACACATCTGGGAAAATAAAATACAGTGCAGGAAGAGAAGGTATTTTTATTTACAAAACAAATATAACTGAAAACTGATCTTTCTTTTTGAATCAGGCTGTATAATCGTACACAGAAACTATCACCTACTGTAAAATCCCAAATAATATAATTATACGGAGCAAAAAATAAATAAATAAAATTAGTTTTTACTAGAATGTCGTCATGGTAATGTACATCACTCATTTACAAAGCATTGTTAACTAATTTCTGCGCAAACTACAGATGAAAAAACAAATCGACAAAGTAGGTAGGACCGTGCTAGTGAAACCTACTGCCCCCTGGGCTGACGTACCTGCTGAAAAGGAAGACGCTGCCGGCGCTGGCGACGGAGACATTTCTGTTGTGGATGGACTCGTCGTCCTGCCGTAGCTGCGCCAGCAGGCGGTACGTCTTGAGGTGGCTGCGGCCAGCCGTGGATTCCTGCTGCGCCGCGTTCAGGGTCAGGTAGTTGGGGTTGACGGGCAGCCACGTCTCGTCCGCCGTGCTGAAGCCTGCACACACGCGTCCTCCATAAGACACAGCAGACTCGTACTTACGGAAGTGCGTTGAGGTCTCCAGCAGCAAAATAATTGGCGCCAGCTGTAGATTTTGTTGATTCCGTGACATCACTACTGTAGTACACACTGATCGTCATAAAAGAGCAGCGCCCGGAAGGACCCGACGCGCGAACTAGGCGGATATGTTGCACACAATCAGCTATGTCTATGATTACTTCTGCGCTGTCAGACGCGAACGCGGGGAGCATGGGTGAGGCCGTGACTCCGCACTCGTCCGTTGACGACATCAGAGGGTCCCAGAGGGTCCCGAACGGCCGTGTTGGCTAGTAGTAGCATCTCCATCATGTACACTGGAGCCAGACGACACGTTCAACAGCGAGTTTATCAGGTTCAAGAGAGGCCATATCGTGGAACTGAGGGTGGCTGGGTGATCCTACCGTCGTACACCGCACCACACCGCTCCGACGGACACCGCCGTTGCCCGTTTTTGGTGGCAATGGGTACAGGAAGGCACGCATCCATGACATATAGGATGTGCACGTCCGACACACACCTCAAAGAGAGAGCACCGAATGATTATCCGCCACATGCGAGCAGATCCGATAGAGGCGATTCAATGAGCTGTTCTTCTTCCTGTGCAACATTCTGTAAGTGCTGGTACCATTGGCAAGTAGCTGTACGTCGCACGGCTCGCAGAACGTCGACTGTTACACCCCCACACCCATTCACACCCCCACAGCGTCATACCCGACTCACCGGCAATGATGGGCATAGGGACAAGCCTTTAGTGACGACTACCACTTCTGCTTTGGATACGACAGCCACTGGATCCATGTCTGGAGGCGCGATGGAGAGCGGGTTGTGGTCTCCCATCACACATCTTGCTTGCTTGGTGTGATGGTGTGGGAAGCGATTTTCTACAGTGCCTGTTCAACGTTAGTGTTCCTAACAGGCTCCGTGATAGCCACACAGTATGTGGACGAGCTCCTGTAACTGGTGTCTGCCTTTCGTAAACGCCCACGCCCATGCCCTATTTCAACGGGACAACGCTCGTCCTCACACCGCTGCCACCTCCCGAACGGGCGTTGCAGCTGAGGATAGTCTGCCGTGGCCAGCCTTATCGCCCGATGTTTCACTAATCGAGAATGTATGGTGTGCCATCCACCACCCACCAATCTGCGGCAACTATACCCTACGGTGTAAGCAGCATGGGATGGAGTGTAGCAGGACTACTTCGGTATCAAGTACCCCAAAACTACACCCTAGACCTGTACAACTGCATGCCGCAATGTCTGGATGCTTGTATTAACAACCATGATAACCCGATGCAGTTCTAATACCGACATGTTGTGGCTGTGTATCTCAATAAATTTTCGTCCTTCAAAGTTGAAAATGTAATCATGTCATATGTGTTGTACCATCTACCTTCATGCCAACAATGATCGCAATCCATTTTGTTGTTCTGGGTGCAGCTCATTTTATGACGATCAGTCTCTTATGTTTCTTGAGGGGCTATACAAGGAAGATGAACTTTAAGGCCATATTATTCAACAGGCAGGGAAAGCAGATGAAGATAAGGTGGGAGATATGATACTGAAAGAGGAATTTGATAGAGCACGGAAAGGTGTAAGTCGCAGCGAAAGTCTTGGAATATACGACATTCCCATTCTCCTTGGGAGAACCAGCAACGACAAAACTATTCCACCTGGTGTTCATGATGTATGACGCAGACCAAATATCCTCCGACTTCAAGAAGAATGTAATAATTCCAATTCCAAAGAAAGAACGTGCTGACAGGTGAGAATATTACCAAACTAACAGTTTCATCAGTAACAGTTGCAAAACACAGACAAAAATTATGTACAGAAGAATGAAAAAGCTGGTACAAGCTGATCTAGGGGAAGGAGAGTTTAGGTTCCAGAGAAATGGAGAAACACTCGAGGTAATACTGAATCTACGAAACCTCTCAGAATAGAGATTTAGGAAAAATGCACCTACGTTTCCAGCATTTGTAAACTACGAGAAAGACTTTGCCAACGTTGATTGGAAAACACTCCTTGAAATTCTGAAGGTATCAGCGACTAAACAAAGGGACCGAAACATCATTTACAGACTGTACAGAATCCAGACAGCAGTTATACTTTCTCTTCATGAGACAAAAGTGCTTATTTACATGAAAAAAACTGTTCCTTACAAATAAGCGGCTTAGCAGCCTATCGGGACCAACAACGCCATACAACTCTCTCACAAAGCCACTTTAACCAAACAGGATGCAGAGCATTCCTACCTGCGTTCTTAGAGGCGTCCCACTGGAATGGCGTCCTCTCCGGGTCCCTGGAATTTCCCAGTGTGACGTTATCTGCGCAGCCCTGTGGGTCCTGAGCCACCTCGCACGTCATGTTGTAGTTGTCCTCCATGCCGATCTCTTCTCCGTTGTAGGTGACGGCGGTTCCAGGTAGCAGCGTCACCAGCATGTTCATGCCGTCCACCAGCTCTGGGCTGTAGCGGTTGGCCACGCGGTGCTGGTCGTGGTTGCCAAGCTGAGACCAAACATCGTCTATTAATAGCCTCTTTAGCCTCAAAAAGAATCTATAGGACTGATACAGGGATTAACATAATTAACAGCGAAAAAACATGAAAAACGGATCAAGAAAACATGGGTCTGCAAACGACTAGTTTACGAGATAATTGTGAATGTATGGTTATGTGCAGCCACTTTCTTCAATACAAAATATTGTCGTTGTTAGGCTACCAAATGCAGTCATCAGCCAGTACATTACGACCACCGACCTCTTATCGATAAAAACCCGTCCGGGCTACAGCAGGATCACTCAGCGAGGAATGACTGCTACAGCAATGCATGTAATATCAGTGCGCGTGCTGCCCTTGTGTAGGATGGGGAAGGAGCGCGATCCATCTGAGTTTGACCAAAGGCAATTTGTGACGGCCCGGAGGATCGGCACGAGCATTTCGGAAACTGCACGACATGTGGGGCGTTCAAGGAGTGTTGTGGTGGGTGTCTTCACCACGTGGTGGAACCAAGGTCAAACCACGTCCAGACGTCGTGGGGTTGGTCGACCAACCCTCACTACAAATGTCGGACGTCGTTGGCTGGTAAAACAGAACAGGAGGCGAATTATGGCGGAACTAATGTCAAACATGATGTAGTGCAGAGTACAAGATTGTGTGGACACACAGTGCATGTGATCGTTGGCACTGGACGTTGAGACTGTGGCAGAGCGTTGCATGGTCTGATGGATCTTGATACCTTCTTCATCATTCCGATGGAAGTGCGCGAAACCGTCGTTTTCCAGGCGAACAGCTTCTTGACACTGTACTGCAAAACGGAGAAAAGCTGGCGGCGGCTCCATTATGCTCTGGGAAACATTTACGTGGGTATCCATGCGTCCAGTTGAGCTCGTGCAGGGAGCCCTGACGGCGAAGATCTTATAATGCAGACCGTGTACAACCCTCATAACAACCATGTTTGCTGACAACAGTGAAAAGGTACGCCATGTCACAAGGCCGGAAGAGTGATGGAATGGTAAAGGAACACAGTGACTAGTTCTGATTGATGTGCTGCCCCCTACCCCCTCCCCCCAACTCGCAACAGTTGAACCCGATCGAACATATCTGGTATGTGATTGAACGTGTCGTCAGAGCTTATCGCCCCCCCCCCCCCCCCCACCCCTCTTCGGAATTTACGGGAATTAGGTGACTTGTGTGTGCAGATGTGGTGCCAACTCCCTCCAGCGACCTACCAAGAGCTCATAGAAACCGTCGTCGCTGTTATCTGTGCCAGTGGTGGACATACTGGCTGTTAAGTAGGTGGCCATAATGTTCTGGCAGATCAGTGTATGTACTGAAATGCAAACTTATACCACAGTCTAACTGGTCTCGAATTTCATCCATGACCTACCTCAAAAAGAGACAAAATATTTCAGTGTACTACAAGTTACAAATTTCTGTACGCTACTGCCTGTCGTCCTCAGATCTGAATGCAGCACTCAAGTCATCTGTACAGTGTGATTTGAATTACTTCAAATGCCGCTGCTCCTCCTGGAAAAGCATGATAAGGTTGCACAACTCGCTGTTCCAGTTCTTCAGCCATATCAACAGAAGTCCTTTACTTCTGAGACGACCTCGGCAGCAAAATGTGCCACTGTCCAATAATACATACGATGGTTATTCGGAAAGTAAGGCACGATCGGTCACGAAATGGAAAATACAGTGAAAATCTGAAGAAGGTTTCGACAGATGCATTGGGCACTGTGTCTAGTGCGCCCATCGATTGTCGCATCATGTTGCTCTTTTCAGTTCTGAGCTCACGGTGAGAACGTAAAGATGACTAGAAATTAGCATCTCCCGCCAAGTATGAGGGCCTGGCGAAAGATTTCGCCTGAAGCTATGCAATCGACATAACATAACTGTCATGCAGTTCGTTCTACACGACAATTCTCGGCCGCACTCTGCAGGGGCAATGAAGATGCTCCTGCAGCGTTTTCGATGCGAAGTGTTTGATCACCCGCAATACTGCCCGTAATTGGCTACCTCTGAGGTTCAGCTCTGCTCAAATGAACCGCTGGCTGTGAAGACAATATTTTGACACAGACAACGAGCTGCAGTCCGGAGTAGAAAACTGTCGAAAAGCACTGGCGGCTGTCTTCTATAACGAGGGAATTGAAAAGTTGGTAGGACGCTACGACAGATGTCTAAGTCTGAGCGACGATTGTGCAGGGAAGTAACTGGAAGGTGTAGCTAACCGCTGCAAATAAAACAGTATTGATTTTCTCTGTGGTTTCCATTTCACGACCTATCGTTCCTTACTTTCCGAATAGCCCTCGTGTATCACATCCCTCAACGTTGCAAAGTGAAAGATTTTTTTACAAGCAGTCTGCACAGTGCTTGACGGCCCTTGTCCGTCAGTATATGAGTACCTGATCTCTGTTTAGCTGTGGTTGTTCCTTGGCGTTTCCACATCGTCAGCAACAGTCGACTTTGGAAGATTTAGAAGCGCAGAAATATCCATGACGGATTGGTTACTCAGGTGACATCCAGTGACTAGTCCACATTCGAAGTCACTGGGATCTCCTGAACAACCCATTCTGGTGTTGCTGTTTCTCTTCCGACAACACAATACTCTCCGCTTCCTTTTGTACTGGTGGGTCAGATTTACGTGACATCTGATGGCCAGCTCCGCATTACATGAGGGTGTCTGGGTACTTTTGATCAGATAGTGTACTCGTGACTGGTTCGCCGCATCAAACGAGCAGCCATTGCCTTTGGAAAGGAGACTGTAGCAGATACTTGGACAAGTGTTGAATCCAATGAAACTCAGTGATCGTACACTGTAGGTATATGTTGGGGAAACTGCGCCTGATACATCCAGAGATTCAGTGAGGCAAGACCCTCGAACATCGCTGTGTTCCCCAGCACACACCTGCCGCGTTCCCCATCGCTAGCAACACGACACTGAACACCCCCTAAGTACTATCACCAGACCTGTCTCTGATTGAAAATAGTCTCCCTTGAACAACTGATAAACCACTACGGTCGTACACGATGTAACAGCCCCAGGGCCAAACCTTTTCAATTACAAAGTACTAATTAAGGAAAGACACGAGTGGAGCAGTCTTCAGCTGCAATATCAATAAATCTCAGCGATGTTTAGAAATTTCTCGTTTAACTTTGTTTTCTTTTTGAACAAATGAAGATTCTTACACACTAATATATCGCACTCTGGCTTTCTTGCTGTGGCAGTAGATGGGCGTATCTGTGTGGTCTACCGCTAGTCGGCACATTATTATTGTGAGTAATCACTTATCGTCCTTCAAATAAACTATGTGGTTTTAAAAAAGTTTTACTTATTAATCACAAATGCGACGGATCACGATCTAAAGTTCTCTAGTGCTGAAGTTACTGTACCAGCTACGAGCAGACCAGAGCCGAGAAGAAAACGAAGACAACGAGACAAGAGGTAAAATTTTAACTAATTTCCACGGAAGTTCAATTGCTTTCATGCATAATAAGCAGTTATTAAAAATAGTGAAAGTAGCTTTACACTACAAATCAGCCAACATAACTTTACTTGTATGATGTCATTCCTTCAGTTTTTCACTTTTCTATTTGTAACTATCGTAATTTAAGTATATGGTACGGGTGACACATCAAACTGCAAGAAATAACTTGAGAGTCATTAGTTGCTCTAATGGACTCGATGAACCATGAACCATGGACCTTGCCGTTGGTGGGGAGGCTTGCGTGCCTCAGCGATACAGGTAGCCGTACCGTAGGTGCAACCACAACGGAGGGTTATCTGTTGAGAGGCCAGACAAACATGTGGTTCCTGAAGAGGGGCAGCAGCCTTTTCAGTAGTTGCAAGGGCAACAGTCTGGATGACTGACTGATTTGGCCTTGTAACAATAACCAAAACGGCCTTGCTGTGCTGGTACTGCGAACGGCTGAAAGCAAGGGGAAACTACGGCCGTAATTTTTCCCGAGGGCATGCAGCTTTACTGTATGATTAAATGATGATGGCGTCCTCTTGGGTAAAATATTCCGGAGGTAAAGTAGTCCCCCATTCGGATCTCCGGGCGGGGACTACTCAAGAGGATGTCGTTATCAGGAGAAAGAGAACTGGCGTTCTACGGATCGGAGCGTGGAATGTCAGATCCCTTAATCGGGCAGGTAGGTTAGAAAATTTAAAAAGGGAAATGGATAGGTTAAAGTTAGATATAGTGGGAATTAGTGAAGTTCGGTGGCAGGAGGAAAAAGACTTCTGGTCAGATGACTACAGGGTTATAAACACAAAGTCAAATAGGGGTAATGCAGGAGTAGGTTTAATAATGAATAGGAAAATAGGAATGCGGGTAAGCTACTACAAACAGCATAGTGAACGCATTATTGTGGCCAAGACAGATACGAAGCCCACACCTACTACAGTAGTACAAGTTTATATGCCAACTAGCTCTGCAGATGACGAAGAAATTGAAGAAATGTATGATGAAATAAAAGAAATTATTCAGATAGGGAAGGGAGACGAAAATTTAATAGTCATGGGTGACTGGAATTCGAGTGTAGGAAAAGGGAGAGAAGGAAACATAGTAGGTGAATATGGATTGGGGCTAAGAAATGAAAGAGGAAGCCGCCTGGTAGAATTTTGCACAGAGCACAACTTAATCATAGCTAACACTTGGTTTAAGAATCATGATAGAAGGTTGTATACATGGAAGAACCCTGGAGATACTAAAAGGTATCAGATAGATTATATAATGGTAAGACAGAGATTTAGGAACCAGGTTTTAAATTGTAAGACATTTCCAGGGGCAGATGTGGACTCTGACCACAATGTATTGGTTATGACCTGTAGATTAAAACTGAAGAAACTGCAAAAAGGTGGGAATTTAAGGAGATGGGACCTGGATAAACTGAAAGAACCAGAGGTTGTACAGAGTTTCAGGGAGAGCATAAGGGAACAATTGACAGGAATGGGGGAAAGAAATACATTAGAAGAAGAATGGGTAGCTTTGAGGGATGAAATAGTGAAAGCAGCAGAGGATCAAGTAGGTAAAAAGACGAGGGCTAGTAGAAATCCTTGGGTAACAGAAGAAATATTTAATTTAATTGATGAAAGGAGAAAATATAAAAATGCAGTAAATGAAGCAGGCAAAAAGGAATACAAACGTCTCAAAAACGAAATCGACAGGAAATGCAAAATGGCTAAGTAGGGATGGCTAGAGGACAAATGTAAGGACATAGAGGCTTATCTCACTAGGGGTAAGATAGATACTGCCTACAGGAAAATTAAAGAGACCTTTGGAGAGAAGAGAACCACTTGTATGAATATCAAGAGCTCAGATGGCAACCCAGTTCTAAGCAAAGAAGGGAAGGCAGAAAGGTGGAAGGAGTATATAGAGGGTCTATACAAGGGCTATGTACTTGAGGACAATATTATGGAAATGGAAGAGGATGTAGATGAAGATGAAATGGGAGATAAGATACTGCGTGAAGAGTTTGACAGAGCACTGAAAGACCTGCGTCGAAACAAGGCCCCGGGAGTAGACAACATTCCATTAGAACTACTGACAGTCTTGGGAGAGCCAGTCCTGACAAAACTCTACCATCTGGTGAGCAAGATGTATGAAACAGGCGAAGTACCCTCAGACTTCAGGAAGAATATAATAACACCAATCCTAAAGAAAGCAGGTGTTGACAGATGTGAAAATTACCGAACAATCAGTTTAATAAGCCACCGCTGCAAAATACTAACACGAATTCTTTACAGACGAATGGAAAAACTAGTACAAGCCGACCTCGGGGAAGATGAGTTTGGATTCCGTAGAAATACTGGAACACGTGAGGCAATACTAACCTTACGACTTATCTTAGAAGAAAGATTAAGGAAAGGCAAACCTACGTTTCTAGCATTTGTAGACTTAGAGAAAGCTTTTGACAATGTTGATTGGAATACTCTCTTTCAAATTCTAAAGGTGGCAGTGGTAAAATACAGGGAGCGAAAGGCTATTTACAATTTGTACAGAAACCAGATGGCAGTTATAAGAGTCGAGGGACATGAAAGGGAAGCAGTGGTTGGGAAAGGAGTAAGACAGGGTTGTAGCCTCTCCCCGGTGTTATTCAATCTGTATATTGAGCAAGCAGTAAAGGAAACAAAAGAAAAATTCGGAGTAGGTATTAAAATCCATGGAGAAGAAATAAAAACTTTGAGGTTCGCCGATGACATTGTAATTCTGTCAGAGACAGCAAAGGACTTGGAAGAGCAGTTGAACGGAATGGACAGTGTCTTGAAGGGAGGATATAAGATGAACATCAACAAAAGCAAAACGAGTATATTGGAATGTAGTCAAATTAAGTCGGGTGATGTTGAGAATATTAGATTAGGAAATAAGACACTTAAAATAGTAAAGGAGTTTTGCTATTTGGGGAGCAAAATAACTGACGATGGTCGAAGTAGAGAGGATATAAAATGTAGACTGGCAATGGCAAGGAAAGCGTTTCTGAAGAAGAGAAATTTGTTAACTTCGAGTATAGATTTAAGTGTCAGGAAGTCATTTCTGAAAGTATTTGTATGGAGTGTAGCCATGTATGGAAGTGAAACATGGACGGTAAATAGTTTGGACAAGAAGAGAATAGAAGCTTTTGAAATGTGGTGCTACAGAAGAGTGCTGAAGATTAGATGGGTAGATCACATAACTAATGAGGGAGTATTGAATAGGATTGGGGAGAAGAGAAGCTTGTGGCACAACTTGACCAGTAGAAGGGATCGGTTGGTAGGACATGTTCTGAGGCATCAAGGGATCACCAATTTAGTATTGGAGGGCAGCGTGGAGGGTAAAAATCGTAGGGGGAGACCAAGAGATGAATACACTAAACAGATACAGAAGGATGTAGGTTGCAGTATGTACTGGGAGATGAAGAAGCTTGCACAGGATAGAGTAGCATGGAGAGCTGCATCAAACCAGTCTCAGGACTGAAGACAACAACAACAACAACAACATGGACTCGATCAATTCGGCCGTTTTGCGCCCACATCGTATTATTTATCTCGCTTGCTGTGGAGTCACACACGTCCAGCCAGTTTCTCATCAAACCTGCTTAATAAGAACTATTTGTTGATGAGATTTAGCATATTAATGACTGATAATCAAGGAGTAGTACAGATTGAATTTCTTGCCACTTTGTGAGGTAGGAAATGGCCTTCCAGGATTCGACACAGCTTGGTACCGACTAGTATTAGGGTGAAAACTTAAGGAAATTGCTTTTCTGTCATCTAGCAGTTTGCTTCACAAGTATTCTGGACACCGGGGTGGCGAACATTTCGGAGGAGAGAGCGTGCATACATGCTAAGATGGAACACAATTTAACCTATGATGAGGTATTTACCTATTACAAAGGCAGTTTCTGTCTGATGTCCTCATTTTTACAAGTAAAGTGTCGGCAGTTAAAAAAATGGACAGAGAATCTTCTTTGAATGTGGGCCCGTGACTTCGGCAGTTAAAAAATGGACAGAGAATCTTCTTTGTATGTGGTTCCGTGACTTGCGACTGGCTTGGCTTGAAAAAAGGAATCGCCTGCCAACAACACGTCCTCTTGAGGTCGATACACTGTAGACGCCAGGTTGACCTCACGTCACGCTACAGCCCATAAAGCATTCTCCCATGTAATATGAACGATGCCCTTCTCACTAGCCGTCAATGGAAACGGTCGTCGGAAACACGTCACATAAAGAATTCCCCACCAGAATGAGCGAAACGTCGGGGAAATAGTAGAGTTACGTGTCAGTACTGCAAAATCCTTTGTCAAGATCTGATGCTAACTTGTTGTTCAAGCTATAATTACTGACGTCGGTGCATTTTATGCTTCTGTGACTTAACGTTCTATATGTTACAGGTACTCACTTGTGATAAATTGCTGTCGTTGCATCTTTCCTATGACCGTTTCGCAAATAAAAGTGCCGCCATTTCTGAATGACACATATTATTTTGATCTTACAACACATAGTAAAGAAAGGAGGTTATACTTGCCCTATTTACAGCGTAAAAATACTCGTACATTGTATATGGGGATTCTCGTGCAGTGTCTTTTGAGATGGGCGTCATCCGAAAGATTACTCCAATTTACACACTCCGTCGAACGTAGTATAAACCTCACGTGCCGCTTGCTTCAGAGGCTTTGATTTCCACGGAGAGTGAAGCATATTTGTAGGAGGAGCCGCACTGAAATGGCAGCGACTACTGCACAGTATATTTTCACTTCGTAGTTCATCGTCACGTATACGAAAGAGTTATAGGTTCTTTACTGAATTTGTTCCATGAAGGTCGCCGTTCTGTCGCGAAAATTATTATACTTCCATTAAAAAACAAAGTAAACTATTGACTGTAAATAGGTGATTCATTAAATTGCAGAAACGCATTTTGTTTTTTAGTGAGCCCCTGGTCACTATTTGTTTAGTCGCGGCTGATGGTCTGGGGTAAACTGCGGGCCAGGATTGCGAATGGTATCGACACCGAGTCCCGATCGAACCACGGAATTTTCAAGCTGCCTTTGAGCTAGCCCTCGCCTCTCAGTGATGTGAAGCTTCACTAGGAACGGTGCAACGTTAAACTGTACTATCCAGTTCCCAAGCATGATTACTGAGATAGGATTACGATACGCACGAAGCCGATGTGGCAGCCAACTGAAATCTTGCACCAGGCTGTTGATCACATAATGTTATTTTATTAATCGCCTAGGTGAAAAGATGTTTAACAAGTCATCAGCCTTATGAGATGAAAAAGTTAGACGACTGGTGTACATCTCATCAGACTCCATATAAAATACTTAATATACTAAAATACCCGGCGTTTCGCCACGTTGTGCCGGATTTCCTCGGGGCAGTAAAGTAAATCAAAGTGAATTTACTGCATGAATTAAAATACAGTAGAAGAAATAAGAACTTTTAAGAGGTAAGAGGTTATAAGATGAACGATACAATATGAGTAATGGAATCTAGTAGAATTAAATAAGGCGATGTTGAGGGAATTAGTATCGGATACTAGAAGTAGTAGATAATTTTCCCTATTTGGGGTTGCAAGAAAAATTAACTCTAGCCGAAGTAAGTAGGATGTAAAATGCAGACTTGTAATAGCAATAAAATGAAATTTACTAATATAAATTTAAGTGCTAGGAAGGACTTTCTTAATGTAATTGCCTCATGCGTTGCCTTGTACGGAAGTAAAACTTGGACACTAAAGAGTTGAGACAATAAAAGCTTCTGAAAAATGGTGCTACAGTAGAATGTTGAAGATTAAGTAGGTAGAAGGGATAAATCGTGAATAAGGGCTTAGTCGGATGTAAGAGAAAAGAAATTTATGGCACAAGTTGACTAAAAGTAGGGATGCCTTCACAGGACGTATCCTGAGGCTTTAAGGAAAGGACAGTTTGATGCTATACGGAACTGTGTGTGTGGTTCAAATGGTTCAAATGGCTCTTTGCACTATGGAACTTAACATCTGAGGTCATCAGTCCCCTATAACTTAGAACTATTTAAACCTAACCAACCTAAGGACATCACACACATCCATGCCCTAGGCAGGATTCGAACCTGCGACCGTAGCAGTCGCTCGGTTCCGGACTGAAGCGCCTATAACCGCTAGGCCGCCGCGGCCGTTACCTGTGTGTGTGGTAGGGGTGGAATACTACTGCTACTACTATTACTAATGATAATAATAAAGTTAAAGGTAAAGGTAAAGAGAGTTTGGAAGAAGCGTTGAAGTAAGTGAACTCACCACCCAGTTGGACCAGATACCACGTTCATTGACAATATCGTTCCATTCACTGACGACGCGGACAAACTCCTCTGCCGTGGAGCGACCGTTGAGGTCGGTGATGAGCAGGAAGTTGAAGGATAAGTGCGCACCGGGGTTGCTGGCGTTGCCATAGTAACCCAGTACCTGATCCAGAGTTCCTCCCGCCTCCGTCACCATCACCCTAGCACAGCCGTTGGAAACACACGTCAAAGATCAGCACGAGTAGCAGAGCTACTGCTGTGGCAGTTTTTGTATGCCCATGTCACACCAGCTCGCCGCCATGCTGTTCAGAAAGTTATGAACCTCTTCTTTCATCTCGTCGTCGGAGCTGAATCGCTGGGACCACAATTAACGCTGACAGGTACTGTGAAACTCTGGAAAAACTCAAACGGGCAATTCAGAACCGGTGAAGAGGAATGTTGAGCAAGGACGTTCACATTCTCCATGACAACGCTAGCCCACACATCGTTCGACATACCGTTGCTCTATTGCAACAGTTTCAGTGGAACATAATCACCCACCCACCCTACAGTCCTGCCTTGGCGCCCATTGACTAACACCTGTTTCCCAGATTAAAAGAACATTTGGTTGGAAAGCGATTCAGCTCAGACGGCGTGGTGAAAGAAGAGGTTCATAACTTTCTGAGTAGCATGGCGGCGAGCTGGTATGACATGGACATACAAAAACTGCCACTGCGTCTACAAAAATGCATCGGCAGCAGTGGTGATTATGTCGAAAAATAGATAAATGTTCAAGCTGTAAACAGATGTAAACCATTGTAGAAATAAACAGGCCTATGTACTTATAAAAAAGTAGAAGACCTTACTTTTGGGATAAAATGTTTCTTGTGCTATAAGCAGTGAGAAGATTTACGGTCCTTCCTTTTTTTTCTGAGTCAACCATAACTGGCATATCGTACCTTGACATGTTTCAGCATTATCTAATGCCTCAATTACAACAATATATAGGCACAGAATTTATTTTCCAGCAAGATGGTGTGCCACCACTTTATCATCGTGAAGCTGTCGCGTATCTCCCTAGGAATGTACCGTCTTGAACTGCACATGATGGTACAATATCCTCGTCACCACGATCACCTGGCGTATCCACAACAGAATTCTGTGCATGATGTTATATTGAAGACAGAGAGCGTGTTCCTCCACTTCCGAGAAACGTCGACGAGATGCGACAACAGATAACACAAGCAGTTGCCACCGTATATCAAGTCTTGCTTCAAAGGATTTAGCAGGAAACTGATTACATATCCGACATTTGTCGTGTTACAAACGGTGGCCACACTGAACATTTCTAAATAAGACTTGAAGATATACTGGATTCAGTGCTGTATCAGACATTTCCGTAAATTATTTATTTTTGTACAACTGACTTATTAACATCCTACACTTCTGAACATGGTTTTTCTTCAGCAACCGTATATTAGTTTCAATATCAGATTAAATAGACAACCGGATGCACATAACGTTCTCTACTTACACGTCTGAGGAGTGCTACATTAAGCTGTGTGTTGTGTCGCACATCTTTGTGATTGCACATTACAGGAATTTTCACTAATATGTAATTATTTACACAAAACAAAGGTAAATGAAATAAAAAAGACGAAAAATCACAATTACATTATTACTATGCACAGACCCATCTGAGGTCACGCGTCACTTACGTTATAGCAAAATACAAAAAGACCTGAACAACTCCTGAAATTTCGCCGGCGTAGTTTAGGTTCATCTGGTAGTATAATAGGAACAAAACATCTTACGTACCTAGCATTCTAGCTGTTCCAAATACACTCCTGGAAATGGAAAAAAGAACACATTGACACCGGTGTGTCAGACCCACCATACTTGCTCCGGACACTGCGAGAGGGCTGTACAAGCAATGATCACACGCACGGCACAGCGGACACACCAGGAACCGAGGTGTTGGCCGTCGAATGGCGCTAGCTGCGCAGCATTTGTGCACCGCCGCCGTCAGTGTCAGCCAGTTTGCCGTGGCATACGGAGCTCCATCGCAGTCTTTAACACTGGTAGCATGCCGCGACAGCGTGGACGTGAACCGTATGTGCAGTTGACGGACTTTGAGCGAGGGCGTATAGTGGGCATGCGGGAGGCCGGGTGGACGTACCGCCGAATTGCTCAACACGTGGGGCGTGAGGTCTCCACAGTACATCGATGTTGTCGCCAGTGGTCGGCGGAAGGTGCACGTGCCCGTCGACCTGGGACCGGACCGCAGCGACGCACGGATGCACCCCAAGACCGTAGGATCCTACGCAGTGCCGTAGGGGACCTCACCGCCACTTCCCAGCAAATTAGGGACACTGTTGCTCCTGGGGTATCGGCGAGGACCATTCGCAACCGTCTCCATGAAGCTGGGCTACGGTCCCGCACACCGTTAGGCCGTCTTCCGCTCACGCCCCAACATCGTGCAGCCCGCCTCCAGTGGTGTCGCGACAGGCGTGAATGGAGGGACGAACGGAGACGTGTCGTCTTCAGCGATGAGAGTCGCTTCTGCTTTGGTGCCAATGATGGTCGTATGCGTGTTTGGCGCCGTGCAGGTGAGCGCCACAATCAGGACTGCATACGACCGAGGCACACAGGGCCAACACCCGGCATCATGGTGTGGGGAGCGATCTCCTACACTGGCCGTACACCACTGGTGATCGTCGAGGGGACACTGAATAGTGCACGGTACATCCAAACCGTCATCGAACCCATCGTTCTACCATTCCTAGACCGGCAAGGGAACTTGCTGTTCCAACAGGACAATGCACGTCCGCATGTATCCCGTGCCACCCAACGTGCTCTAGAAGGTGTAAGTCAACTACCCTGGCCAGCAAGATCTCCGGATCTATCCCCCATTGAGCATGTTTGGGACTGGATGAAGCGTCGTCTCACGCGGTCTGCACGTCCAGCACGAACGCTGGTCCAACTGAGGCGCCAGGTGGAAATGGCATGGCAAGCCGTTCCACAGGACTACATCCAGCATCTCTACGATCGTCTCCATGGGAGAATAGCAGCCTGCATTACTGCGGAAGGTGGATATACACTGTACTAGTGCCGACATTGTGCATGCTCTGTTGCCTGTGTCTATGTGCCTGTGGTTCTGTCAGTGTGATCATGTGATGTATCTAATCCCAGGAATGTGTCAATAAAGTTTCCCCTTCCTGGGACAATGAATTCAAGGTGTTCTTATTTCAATTTCCAGGAGTGTATAAAGCGAAAAACATTCTCCACCCCGTCACTGCTCCTGTTGACCTGTGGAAGTCCTATTCAGTATTCTATGCACATTACAGTATACTACCGCATGTGAGAGAAAGCTGAGGCAGCTCATTTTGTTATCCATCTAACTTTCTCCTCCATTTACAGCTGGTGACGAACTACCCAACTACTTCCTACGTTCCTACTTTTCTCTCTCACATCTCGTCCCACGAGTCGATTTTTGCCACAGTCCACATTCTGAAACAACTTGTCTGTAAATTATATTAGTTATTCCACTTTTCACAAACAAATATATTCAATATTTTTCGCTGTTGATGTCACAATAATTTTGTTTTTATTATTGTTCGCTGCGTTTCGTCGTAGCGGACGCCGCATGACATCCCTTGCAGTTCGTTGTTGATCCCTTCACTCAGGTTTTTTGTTTTTGTTTTTTACAAAGAGGAGCCAGCTCTCTTGACCGAACACGCAGAGCAACCATGCCGGCGCCATCTCTCCATCTGAGCTACCCAAGCACGATTCACGGCCCATCCTCACAGCTTACTTCCGCCGGTAGAGCACTTGCCCGCGGAACGCAAAGGTACCGAATTCGAGTCTCGGTCCGGCACTCAGTTTTAATCTGCCAGTACGTACAGTTTTAGCAAACAGGAAGCATCTCACTTATTTGCCAAACTTAAATAATACCTGTAAATGCTGGTCTCCAAGTTGTTACTTACTTTTCTTCGTACTCGTCCAGCACTGTGCGAAATTCCTCGACCACTGCGTATGTTTCCGGTTGATGCACCATGGGGTTAGGTTCGCCGTTTGTAATATTTGGGAAACCTTCCGCTTCCACAAGGCAGATAACGGCATCCATACGAAAGCCATCCACTCCTTTGTCCAACCAGAACCTCAAAACATTCTGCAAAGAAAGTACCTTTAAATGTTTTCCCACGAAGGAGGTAACAGGTAACAGTTCTTACCATTTATACTTTTTAGCGGTCTTGTCTAAAGGGCTGACTGAGCACGTCTCTCCAGAAATAAAATTTCTAATTTTATGGACAAAGATGAAGGGAAGAGGGACCAATCGGTCCCACGGCCTTTTTATGTACACTTGCTCCTTCCGGACTCCTGTGAATGAATCCAACTCCACAATGGTTCCTCTTCTTATAAACAGTATGATAAAGACCCTATTTTTGCCATAATTTCTTTATTTATAAACAGAAATAAATTAGTGTATTTGTGCTTGTTAAATTCATTGTCTCAAATACTTACAATTCTCGACAGCATTAATGTTAAGTCACAAGCATAAGCAACTACACTGGTGATAAGTGCAAGACTTAAAAAATTTTGGGTTAGATCACCAGTCAGTCCGGCGACCTTTGTTTTAGGCATTTATCTCTTTTTTCGTTTTTGGAAATGATTTGTTAATGACAAAAATGAGAAGTTGCTCCATGATATGGTGTAGTTTCTAAAAAAAAAACAATAAAAAAAAGCGTAAGTGCAAGATTAAAATATTCTGTGTTCGATCCCCAGTCGCTCTGGGGATCTTTGTTTGTAATTTATCTCTTGTTTCAGTTCTGAAAATAATTTGTTAATGAGAAAATGAGAAGTCGCTCTTTTATATGGAGTCGTAATTGATTTGGAAGTCAGTTCTATGTTCAGAAAAGGCAAAGACAGCCTATCTCCAACTACAGTTTGCCTAGTAAAGTAATGTGGTTTTGAGGCTTCCAATTAAGGAGCTTTGCTTTTTTATGTTACATCGAGAATTAGATTTGTATCAGTTGTTTTATACTGTGGAAATCCCAAAAACCTTATTTCATGTATGTAAGTGCAGATTACATACGAGCCATTGCAAGTTTAGTGTCAGTTAAATGTTTCCTTAGAATATAATTAGCCAGAGCCAACACTTTTTTCTTGTTACAATGAAATATGTGTTTTTCATTATTTTTAATTTATTTTTCCTTATTTTCAGCGTAAAAACTAACAATATTCCAGTGTGTAAATTAAATAGCCATCTTACGTTTCCATACCATTCTAAGCAGACTCATCCTCACAGAAAACATAACCTGATTACATCATACTATACACAAAAACCAGATGTACACGTAATTCATCGTTATGAATTTGTCAGTGTTATTCCCATGCATTCAGAACTTAGCAGTAGGTATGAAACAGCTCTGTCTTCTTTTCATTCCTGATCCTCTGATGCACACACAGATACGATAGTTTGTGGAGACTGTTGTTTAAGGATGTTTGAAAAGCGTCTGTCGAAAACAATGGCTCGCGTCAACCACTTGAACTTCACGCGCTATTTATCTGTCCATCTGCAAGTGAAGTGGCGTTAAACCTCCGCTTCCAGAAAATCTGATTCGTGATGAACGGTAGCTGATACTGTTCGTGATAGGTGACTGCGACTCCTACCATCAAATTGCTGTCCACGGATATTGATTTTGGCAGTGTGATATTCCCTCGTGGAACACTCTTGAAATAGAACCACTGGGAAACTTAAGTGCCTTCAAAACACCATGGATAGCAACCGAGGTAAGTGGCGCAGTAGTATGCACACTGGACTCGTCCAGACAGCCTGACAGAATTTCCGCGATTTCACTAAATCGTTCCAGGCAAATTCCGGAATGGTTTGTTTGAAAAGGGCATGACCGACTTTCTTCCACATCCATTTGTGTTCCACGCTTGTGCTCCATCTGTGATGATCTTCCTGTCGACGGGACGTTAGTAGGATGGCGGAGTCGGTGCGAGTGCAGTTTCGATACCAAAATTATATGCGAATAAATTATGCGAATTAATTGTTTGCTCAATTAATTACCCCCATCACCCACCCTTGGATGACGTCTCTGATTTTCCCCAGCCGCCATGTGCGTCTCCACCCCGTCCCTCTTCCTTCCCCTCCCCTTCCTCTCCCCCTCAGTCCAACTGTCCTATTGGCGGGAATTTCGAATTTTGGCAGGAGTTTCGAATAGAAATTGGCGGGAAATTCAAAATGGCTGGTGCCCTTTCCGGGACTCGAACCTCGTTCCTCCTGATCAGGAAACCCCAGGGGGTCAGTCACTCTTCAGCTGCAGAAAAGAAAGGTTACCAGAATGAGATTTTCACTCTGCAGGGGAGTGTGCGCTGATAAGAAACTTCCTGGCAGATTAAAACTGTGTGAGGGACCGAGCCTTGAACTCGGGATCTTTGCCTATCGCGGGCAAGTGCTCTACCATCTGAGCCACTAAAGCACGACTCACGCTGCGCTCTCACAGGTTTACTTCGACCACTACCTCGTATCCTACCTTCCAAACTTTACAGAAGCTCTCCTGCGAATCTTGCAGTACTAGCACTCCTGAAAGAAAGGATATTGTGGAGACATTGCTTAGCCACAGCCTGGGGGATGGTGCGTGAGTCATGCTTGGGTAGCTCAAATGGTAGAGCACTTGCTCGCGAAAGGCAAAGGTCCCGAGTTCGAGTCTCGGTCCGGCTCACAGTTTTAATCTGCCAGGAAGTTTCAAGGTTAGGTTAGTGTGCTTTATTTATTTTGGGTAGGAAACTGAAGTAATGATCAGTTATAATTATGTAATTAACGATAATGGTCGGTCCTCATTACACTACTATATCCACAGCGCTACTCAAGGAGCGCCTAAAATTGCAATATACCTCAAAAATTGACAATATGATTCGACTAGTGTTATCCTGCTGGAAATAGATAGTAGCAGATGTTGTCGAAATAAATACTAACTTTACATAGGATGATCCCTTTAGCCACAAGTCGAATTGAAATAAATCTCTCTGCTCCACTTGTGAATTGGCGAGATAAAGCTTGCAATGGAGGGTACTACCTCTATTTTTGGTGGGAAATGTGTTCAACTGATGAGATGTTGGCGGTGGACAGAGAAGAGCTTAACGAGTGTGTTACCTGCAAACATATAGCTGAGGACTGTGTCTACAGCCTCTTACATGAGGAATGGAAAGTGCTGATAATGGAGGGGAGCGTAGGTAGCAAATAATGGTGACCCACTGGTTGATCTGATGATGCATTTCATAGCTCATAGAGACTATTGCCTGTGCTGGAGCTGTTCGTGTTTACTGAATGTTTGTGTGTGTCTCGTTATTTGACGTCGGAGTTCGCTACAGCGCCTTCCGGTGTGTTGCTCGACAATCACCCTGCAGCCCTGGTGTTGTGAATTCAAATAAACTGTGCTCTCTTTATTTCTCGACAACTTCATCCTACTGCCCCCGAGATGTCACCTTGGTATAGCTGTTGTGTAACTTGGGCAGCAAACCATCACTGAAGTGTAGGAAGCTCTATACACGTTACCACGACTGATCGAAAATGCTTCATTAGTCTAATTAGACATCAAAATTGTCGTGAAAAATGTAACCAGCGCTCGTAAACAAATGGTTTAAATTGCTCTGAGCACTATGCGACTTAACTTCTGAGGTCATCAGTCGCCTAGAACTTAGAACTAATAAAACCTAACTAACCAAAGACATCACACACATCCATGCCCGAGTCAGGATTCGAACCTGCGACCGTAGTGGTCGCTCGAATCCAGACTGTAGCACCTAGAACCACACGGCCACTTCGGCCGGCAGCTCGTAAACAACTGATCATAATGCAAGACATGTACTGGGAAATGAGAAAAATTCTTAAAATAACACAACTACGATAAGAACCGGTCCCAAAAGATAGCACTAGCAGAGAGGGGTGGCACCTGCACCTTTGTTCACCTCGATGTGCGATCATGAACTAACCAGCTCGGAGCCAGACACAGCAGGATACCGTGGTTTCTTGTTATTATTCGAAAATGTAGACAATCTTGTTACAACATATTGGCAATATAATTTCCACAGAGGATGTTACGGTCTTTAGCAGGAGGAATTTTAATGCGCGTACACCCCCTACAGAACCGTTTTGCGAAGAGTATTTCGCTTTTTGCGGGGCTGCAGTATTGTCGAAAAAACGTACATGTGGTTTAAATCGAGACGTCGCGACAGGTAATAAGCATGCAGAGTCTTTATACACTACTGGCCATTAAAATTGCTACACCACGAAGATTACGTGCTACAGACACGAAACTTAACAGACAGGAAGAAGATGCTGTGATATGCAAATGATTAGCTTTTCAGAGCATTCACACAAGGATGGAGCCGATGGCGACACGTACAACGTGCTGACATAAGGAAAGTTTCCAACCGATTTCTCATACACAAACTGCAGTCGACCGGCATTGCCTCGCGACATTGCTGCTCTCGTTGTTCCTGATCCAATGACTGTCAGCAGAATATGGAATCGGTGGGTTCAGGAGGGTAATACGGAACGCCGTGATGGATCCCAACGGCATCACTAGCAGTCGAGATGACACGCATCTTATCCGCATGGCTGTAAGGAATCCTGCTTCCACGTCTCGATCCCTGAGTCAACAGATGGGGGCGTTTGCAAGACAACAACCATCTGCACGAGCAGTTCGACGACGTTTGCAGCAGTATGGACTATCAGCTCGGAGACCATGTCTGCGGTTACCCTTGACGCTGCATCACAGACAGGAGCGCCTACGAAGGCGTACTCAACGACGAACCTGGTTGCACGAATGGCAAAACGTCATTTTCTTCGGATGAATCCGGGTTCTGTTTACAGCATCAAGATGGTCGCATCCGTGTTTGGCGACATCGCGGTGAACGCGCATTGGAAGCGTGTATTCGTCATCGTCATACTGGCGTATCAGCCGGCGTTATGCTATGGGGTGCCATTGGTTACACATCTCGGTCCCTCTTGTTCCGATTGACGGTACTTTGAACAGTGGACGTTACATTTCAGATGTGTTACGACCCATGGCTCTACCCTTCATTCGATAACTGCGAAATCCTACATTTCGGCAGGATAATGCATGACCGCACGTTGCTGGTGCTGTATGGGCCTTTCTGGATACAGAAAATGTTCGACTGATGCCCTGGCCAGCACATTCTCGAAATGTCTCACCAATTGGAAACGTTTGGTCAATGGTGGCCGAGCAACTGGCTCGTCACAATACGCCAGTCACTTCTCTTGATGAACTGTGGTATCGTGATGAAGCTGCATGGGCAGCTGTACCTGTACACGCCATCCAAGCTCTGTTTGACTCAATGCCCAGGCGTATCAAGGCCGTTATTGCGCCCAGAGATGGTTGTTCTGGGTACTGATTTGTCATGATCTATGCACCCAAGTTGCGTGAAAATGTAATCGCATGTCAATTCTAGTATAATATATCTGTCCAGTGAATACTCGTTTATCATCTGCATTTCGTCTTGGTGTAGCAATTTTAATGGCCATTAGTGTATGTGTGTGTGTAGAGCTGTCAGTAGTTGTGGCTCGAATACATAGTTTGCTATCTTTTCGTCCGTAAATTACGCTGCCGGGGAGACACGCTCTGTAGGTAGGGAAAAGGGGAACTCTTATGGTTCAGGATGCTAAGTGCAGTCGACACACTGTCAACTAAAGAATAAATTATTACTAGGGTAAAAAATACCTGAACTCTGCAGTTTGTAAATATCTGTCAGGGTTGTGGGAACGAATCAGAGTTGAGTATATAAACAAAAATAGCGAGGCTGATCTGGTATGCAATAAGAGCATACACTTATGGGAGAAGTATCCGATTAGCAACAAAAATCAACTCTGTACACATGTCAACTCTCTGTACACATGTCATGTCTCTATCTATAAGATAGAGTGGAACTCAAATGAACATATAGAACTGTTTCCAGACTTCTGAATTTCTTTCAAGTGCACCACTACATGAGCCTGCAGACATGCTCTCTGATGTGTCGTAGCAGCACACTGAAGTGTTTCCCATGTATCCATCATCTACACCATTCGTTGAACCTCATCTAGGTACAAAGCGAGTGTTATTATACTTTCCATTATCGTTCTATCCAAAATGAATGAATATATATCATCGGGATGAGGGAAATTCTTAGGACTTTTTAGTAGCCCGGTATATGAGACATGCAAATACCCTCGTATAAAATCAAACAACGAATAGTTATGTCAGCAAAATGACCGTACACATATAGAAAACTATCGAAACAAATATGACAATGGCATAAAATCTGTAAAAATTGAGGAAAATCTGGTATGATTATGACAAATGGATGGGAAATACGTAAAATTGAGGGAAATTAGACGAAATATGTAAAATCGCGTAAACCTAGCAAAATTACATTCATTGACTGAGAATACAAAAAATTACTGAACAATACCATGAAATGCGTGGAGTTGAAGTGGGACACTCAAGACTGAGAAAAGCTAAAAAATGATGCTCTGTCCGCAGATATATGTGTCACACAGAAGCGCTGTATTGAAGCAGGCAAAACATATGTTTTTGAATCCAGGACAAAGTTCTCAGACATGCAGTCGAATACTATTACCGAATTAGGGTTGGTTCTCACAAGAAATGTCATTCAATAAGTATTAAGAAGATGAATCAGTGTATGTAATAGATTTAAGCCATTCCCTAGCGTATTCTGTAGGAGAGTGGACTGATGCCACATATATCTGCCTTAATAGTGTGAGGAGGGGGTACTCCAAAGACATGGTGTTAAGGTGAAATTGCTGTATTATCCTACACATGAACAATACTTCCTAACATCAGAACGCAAGAGGAAGGCTACCAGGATCGTGGTGATGCTTATTTAAACAACAATAAGACTGTTCCAC
Organism: Schistocerca americana; assembly: GCF_021461395.2. Classification (NCBI taxonomy): domain Eukaryota; kingdom Metazoa; phylum Arthropoda; class Insecta; order Orthoptera; family Acrididae; genus Schistocerca; species Schistocerca americana. Next base: position 219,530,611 of record NC_060119.1, read on the forward strand.
GTCCTTTGGCTACTGATCGTGGTGTTTACTGTTTCTTCATGTGCATTTTCGTGTAGCAGAGCGTGGTTGGGAACTCATTGTATCAACCAATAAAAGTATTGACGTCGTTTTCCCCCGTACTATATCATGGTGAGGGATGGCCACATCCGTCAAAACCGTTACTACTAACAATAAGTACGACTGACACGGAAAATGTCACTGACGCTACGTACATTTCTGACTTAAAAAGTAGCACCTCTGCAACCACACAAACAATCTCCCCCACCTACCACCAAGTCATATAACTCACAATTTCCGATTTTGAAAACGTGATAAAACTTACAATGATAAAGTAGTTTGTTACAAATTACTGTTTTGAAATTCAAGTTTTTAAAACATAATTTCTGATAATCAAAACATCAAAATCACAATATTTAATATAAACAATAGATGCTACCATGTCTGTCCTTATAGTGATGTCACTTTGCTTCCTACTTTTGTGCTGGATACATGTCGGCCCAAGTTGGCAGCCTTCGTGATCGTCATGTTTTCAACTGCTCTCAGCCGTAACGGTAAAATACCTGCAATGTAGCTCCTCTGTGAACGTGCGTCCAGTATTAATTAATAAAGCATTTAGCAATGAATGCCGATGAAGGTACGTATTCCGGACCCGTGGAGGTCACGTACAATTCCGACTTCCCGAAAAGTTAGCAAAAACAAAACACGATGTGATATGAAACACTGAGTTATATGTTTAGATGTCAAATGTCTTCTGAAGAGCCACACGTGATATGAAAATACACAAAACGTAATATTACACGTGATCCTGTTTGAAGACGAGTAACGATCGCCGAGGCTGTTGCCTAGATTTGTCAATGACTAAGCTAGTAACATCAGGTTTTTCACTTTTCGTCTGTGAGCACTTGACACATACAAGTTACATAACTCGTTTTCACTCATTGTAGAACACATCGCTCAACTGTGCACGTGGTTGCAGGCCAAAGTATAATATTTTTGAGCGGCTTTGGCTCAGAAAACACTTCGCTTTGCCGTGCTACAGATAATCAAGCACGTATGTCATGACATACTAAATTTCGTGTGAGAAGTTTCAATCAGAGAAATGCTGGTACCCATTCAACGCACATCAAGATGTCAGATACGTCTAGTAAATTGCGGAGTGAACCTAATCAGTATTGTGATTTGAGAAATCCCGTGAAACACAACTTAGAATATTGGCAACCGAGATCGAGAATATGTAAGAATATGTGTCGGAAGTGAATGTATTTACATAAGAGAAACGACAACACAGAAAATGTAAAGCTGATGGTTCTCCCGTCTTACCGTGCTATATGTATGCATCCTTCTCCTCGAAATCCGAATTATTTACAAATAGATTTAGCTGACGAGTTGTGACGGATTGTTTACTGTTTGCAACTTCAGTCACGGACTCCCGCAAGCCGCGCCAGCCCTGAAAAATGTGAGTGACCGTCGTAGGCTTGAGCCTACTGAAGTCCGTGGAGGTAGCATCGTTTAGAGTTTGCATGTCGGAACATGGCAGTAGCGTCCCTTGTTGTTAAATAAACATAATTCACTAAACTAACTCACCAAGCTTCCTTAAACGTGCTACATTTCCTTCAAGCATTATGAAATAGTGAAATGTGGGAATTCTCAAATGTTTACAGACGCCGATCTATCATCTGTTACTGTTTTAGCAGCAGAATTTTTATAGGATAACACGTCTGTGTATCCTGTGTTCCATCTTCCTCTTGTTTACTCGTTTCAGTATAATTTGGATATAAAATTTGTTTTATGTCGGAATCTGTCCTTTGTTAAGCTTGTGCAACTTCGCACCAGGGTACGACTTAAACTAATGTATACTCCGCAAGGTCAAAACGAACTTTAGTAAAGTAACTCCAGTGTTGAGTTGTCTGTATGAGCTCGTTCTGGAATCCAATAAATTGAAAAAAATGTCGAAACGTGCTCTTGGATGTCTTCTCGTGATGAAGACAACAAAGCTGCCATGAAAGCAATCGTTAAGGTATAGTGCAGTGCACCTCGCTTTCTGTGTACCAAATAATGTTCTACGAAACACTGTATTTAGCTATTATTGGAGACTGCGACGGGGAATTTGATTCCGATACGGATGGGGTACGCCAAGGGCTTCCATCCCGATACATCAGGATGCGTGACCGTTGTGGACCTTCTTGTTCAGACATCCCGACAATGCCCAATTTCGTCCGGATTTTGAAAAATACTGTCACTAGCTTGGCTCAAGTACTGAAGTAACGCCATCTGTTAGCGCACCATATAAATGCAACCTCGGTTACTTTTATTTATGTCAACAAGATTATTTTGAAAAGGTCATCTCACAGGCAGAGATATAGCAGCTAATCTGGCTGAACATGAACACAGTTAGAGGTTGCAGAATTCTGACTCCACATTTGCTGAGCATGTACTTAGTGAGGGCCACAGCTACCAGCCAGGGTCACATGTCCTTCACTTAGCAAACAAACGCCAAAAACTAAATGTGCGGGAAGCTCTGGAAATAAACAAACATCTAGCTCACAGCCGAGATCTAATATCAAATGACTAGACACAACTTAATGCTTCCCCTTTCCTAAACTTCACATAATCCTCTCAGTTCTTCATTACTTCCCAAACTGTCTGTTCCTTCATATTCATCAATTTTCCTGTGTTCATTGAGTTCTTTTATGTTACTGAAATTGTTAAGTCATTCTTTTAATTGGTTCTTGTATTACTGTTTTTATTCTACTTGGTTCATTTATCTAATGCAAACTGTTATATAGGAACAGTTTTGAGTACAGTGTTAATGTTTTTCCTATTTGCACACTCTATTTTTGTATGTTGCTCAACTTCTTACTTTTCAAAATGCAGAGCCACCACACTCTCAAAGATGGCATCTACTGTATGTTCTCTCACAGTCCCCCATTTCCTGCATTTATTCATTTCTGTTCATCTTATTGATACTGCTGAAGTTCTTCAGATATTCTGTAGTTACAGTTGATTATTCTTTCTTTTCACTGATTTGTGTAGCACACTCCATGTTTAATACTTCTTAAAGTAGCTTTGTCAGCTACTAATTTTATTTTATTTTGTTAGTTTTGTTTACTAATATAAACAGTTATGTGGACATGCTTCATCAGTTCTGTGTTGACGTTCTTCCTGTTTACTCCCTTTATTTTTATTTATGGTTCAACTTTTTACATTGCATTGGCACCACACTGTCAGACATATCATTTTCTGTGCGTCTGTGCTTCAATATACACGCGTAACTTCTTTTCCATGTCGTTTACAAACATTGTAACTACTTTGGCGACAAGAGTCGGTAAATGTCTGATGACGGCCTTGTAAGCCAAAAACGGGTTAACGAAATAAATTAATACTGTAGAACAAATGCAAAGCGCTTTTCATTATGAGTATTAAATTGTAGGATCATCATCTGGACATATCAAACCCTTATTAATATAAGCCACGTTTATGTCCAAACGCTCCATCTCCATTCCCACCGTAATTTCAATAGCCTTGCCCTCCCAGACCATGACGTCATCCCTGCAATCTACCCCTACAATAAACTACTCTACTCAACTAACTGCTCCCCCCCCCCCCCCCCCCCTCCTCCCACACACGCACGTTCCTATCTACATCCTACGTATCGGTCCATTCCCACGTGGACATCCCACGTCTTTTTTCCATATAACAACTTTCGTAATACTTCTCACATCCCAATCCATACCTCAGTTACCGGGAGCCACCATCATATGTTCATAACAATTAGAATGTACACCACATCACGATCTTCTTGTCATAGACCTTTTGTATTAAAATTTTATATTTTGTGATTCATTGACTGAAGAGATTTATTTTTACCGTTGTCAGCCTGTCTCCAGTACGAGAATTAAAAAATGCCCATGAATTTAGATTTTGATTATTGTTGGCAAATCGATACCACTGAGACTACCAACAAGCCCAGCGTGCTGTTTGCCATTACAAAGAAGAATAACTGATTACTGCCACAAAGTTCTCACCTTCATCTCCTCCAAAACGACAGGGTTCCTGTAGTTGAGGTCGGGTTGCTTGTAGTGAAATTGGTGCAGGTAGTATTGCTGGCGGGCCTCTTTCCACTGCCATGCAGAAGGCTCGTTGAAACCACCGGGCTGCAATAGAGAGTCAAGTGAGGCAAGATACAACACAGAAATCATCATCCACCAGAAAAATTATATGAAATGCTTGAATCTTTACTCCTGAATAAACCATGCATTTGCATACACATTTGGCACACGGAGAGAACAATTTTGTTGGTATCTCGACAAACTTTCTATATTTTTACCCTAATGGTCTCTGCCCAAAAACTAATAACTTCAGCGGACTAAATGTTAGCCACCCCCTTAAAAGATCAGACAGGTCGCTTTGGAGTGCAGTAGATCGTGTAGAGCAGTGGTCGTCAATGTGTGGCCAACAGGCCGCATGTGGCCTGAATCACGTGTTTGTGTGACTAGCGTTTCTCAGCCACATTTTATAATAATATGCATCTAGCAACTAACAGCCTAATCCGAAAATGTGAACTAATGTTAAGAGCTTCGTAAGGATGAAGTTTTCCTGCTCAGTAACAAACAGAGATATTTACAGAGTCTGTAAAATTTTAAGATGTGGTTAATTTTAATCGACGCAACTGAATTCGACTATGAATTGTGTAAAGTTGGCCGCTTACCACATGGCCAGAGGGATAAGTGGTGCAGACACTGCGGGGTTAAAGGAAGGGTGTGGGGGGGGTGGGGGGTGGGGGGGGGTTGTTTTATTGTTTGACTTCGAATACTGACAACTCACGGGCCTGCGTGCTTCGTACCAGTCAGATGACATGGTAAAAATTTCTTCAAACAAGTGACATGAATTCGTGAATAGGCGTTATAGAAGCGTTCATCTTCAAATGCCGTACATATTTGTTGCAGGGAATATGAAAGTAAATTACACTTGTTTTAATACAAGACAACGAGTAGGAGAAAACTATCGTTCAAAACAATCAGTAAACATTTCTGATCGTGTCTCATATTGCATAACTCATTTAAGTATAAGTACAATTAGTGTTATTAATCAGTTGATCATCCGCTCACACAGACAACACAACAGCACCTCGTCAGGCTCTTACAGTGTCGCAACATTTGAATCGCTGACAGTGGCAGCAATATGAAACAGAGAAGAATCAACACGAAGTGTTACACATGGTGCCACCTTAACAGTCTGTGCTTGGGAGTAGACCGCCAACGTATCGCGCCCTAATCATAGCTTCTCTATTGTGTTCTCGTAATTTACTAATTTATATACCTTATCAATTAAGATTGAGATCACTTCATGTGTGGCCCGTGTCAGCATTGGCTCTCGAGGAAAAAATTTTGTCGACCACTGGTGTAGAATTCTTGCTGCGAGATCATGCAACACTACACTGCCGGTGTAATTACAGCAGTAAGGTTCTCACAATAAGATGGATGGACATGGAGACCGAAAAAAAAGTGCTGTAGTGTGCAGAGGAGCCCATGACCACATAGCGGACGAAATCACCCGATTTGTTGGTGTATCGACGCAGATTGTCCAACGTTGACAGGAAGGATGTAGCTCTCGCAGTAGCCATGTAACGCCACCTAAGACACTGCGGTGTGAAAAGAATCCTAATCGATTGGAACTGGAGACGAGTGTCACGCATTGTCTATGGAAATCAGTTTCAAGCCCGGTAGAAATTACTCCTCTCAGCGAATACAGGTCCATCTCAAGCACTTTCCGAGCAAACTTTGTTAACGAAATTGCATGTAATAGACATTTGCACTCACAAGAAGACTTACTCACAGCAGTAGATAATGCTACATTTCTCCAGTTGGTTAAACGACACCCGAAATGGGCAGTGGCTCCTTGAGGTGGTAATGTAGTCCAACGAGTCTAGTTAGGCCTTTTTTATAATGGTGCAAAGACATCGATTTCACTGACTGCCCAAAGACATCGATTTCACTGACTGCCCAATAAGACGTTTAACTGACAGTAAGCGGAGGGTGTAGTTTCGACTGGAGGTGGCTCTTTGATGTTCCATGGGTGTTTTTCTTACAAAGACTTGGACCTCTTCATTCAGGTTACCGTGATCACGAACTAGGATGTTTATTTCAACATTTTAGTTGATCAAGTTTTGGTGTTTCTTGTACATCTTCATGATGAACGTGCTGTGGAGATGACAACAGCCCTGTCCCCGTTAACAGAGTTGCACATATACATTTGGTTGCCGACCATGGAGCCCCTCTCCTCACTCCACCCCCCCAATCGCACCTCTACTGGACTGCTAAATTGCATGATCGTAAGTCTTCAGAAAATGAGTGGAACTGTTTAGAATAATGGGTGAAATGTAGCACACAGCATACCTACAGTTTTGTAGCTCTGTAGTACCTATAACAAACATCAGTGGGTGGCATCAGCAGGCTATGATATGTCTGATGTAACTGGTGGACAGTCTTTTGCAGGGCAACCTACATGTCAGGGGCAAGAAAACCTTTCCTATCCACCAACATATAGCCTGCCATCGTGACACACGTGTTGTGGGAGTAGTATTGATGTGTCTTATTGATCTGTATTGCACGAGCTACATGTACCAGTGAGCATAGCTGGCGACAGGTTGAGGTGGATAAAGGAGATGGGTGTAGAGAGGTAAAGGGCAGGTGAAAAAAGCAGAGGGGAGGCAGAGATGGCAAGATAAATGGGCAGAAAGATATGGTCAAAGGGAGGGAAGGAAGATATGGTCAGACAGAAGGGGCAGAGGAAATGGACGAACAGACTGGGAGGAGGAGAGGAGGTGTATTCAATATACGATCTGGTCTCATTGATGTGACCACCACTTACATTTGATGTCAACATGCAGTAACTATACACAGATGCAAATAGCAGCATGGACAGTGCAGGGTATATAAAGTGTGTTACGGGGATGTGCAGTCGTTCTCACAGTGCAGAAACAGAACGATTTATCTGATGGCCAAAAGGACATTGTCGTTGGCTGTTGGGCCAGTGTTGGAAGTACTGTGAAATGGCTCTGTGTGCCATTGTGGCTAAAATAGACTGTGCATGGCAAAATGGCACCAGTGAAAGCAGGCGCTGAGCCAACTGTGGTACACCATGGGCTTAAAATGACAGCATTGAATGACAGCCGTTGAAGTGTGTATGAGATAATAGAAGTTCAACTGTTGAGCAACTTACTGCTCAGATGGACCAAGTGGATACCAACAGTGTCTCCTCAATGACTCTTCAGTGAATGTTGCTGCGTATGGATCTCCACAGCAGGTGCCTTTTCCATACACCCATGCTGACCGCTGTTCATCAGCAACAAAGGGTGGACTCTACACACCAGTACCGCAACTGGACTTTTAGTAAGTGGCGACAGGTGGCCTTTTCTGGAAAATCAAGTTTTGTGCTCCATCTGACAGATGGCCATTAACGTGTATGGCGTGAAACGTCTAAACGTATATACACAGCAACAGTCATCAGAAGGGTCCAGGCCAACGTACGTGACCTAGTCTTTCTGGAAGGGCAATGAATCAACACAAGCATGCATCTATCCTCGGGGACCACGACCACCCTACATGCGGTTTGTTTTTCCTTGGCACAATAGGACCTACCAGCAGGAAATGCAACCTGTCACACAGCTCACAGTGTACATGCGTGGTTCAAAGAGCACCAAGATGATTTTACCCCACTCTTCTGGCCACAAAACTCTCCAGAATTAAACCCAATCGACAATCTGTGGGCCCACCTCTATCGTGCTGTTAGCGCTGTGGATCCTCAGCTGAGAAACCTAGTGCAGCTGGCCACAGCAGTGTAGCCAGCATAGCTCCAAATCCAAGTAGCCGCTTTCTAGAACCTCACTAACTCTCATCCTGCACATCTCGCATCAATTAGTGCTGAAAAAGGTGGTTATTCAGGCTTCTAACAGGTGGTAACATTAATGTGACGGCACAGTGTTCAACACATATGCAGGCGAAGCTGTGGGTAAAGGGCCAGTACGTAAATGAATAAATAATTTCAGTATGCACAATCTTTATCGCACTTAAGTTGTTTATTTTTATTTTTAGATGACTGTTTTGATCTTCTAACAGATTGCTTCAGATCTTAAATTCCTTAATGACCGCAGGAATCTGGAGTGGAGCAGATTCATCTCTGCAGGTGTGGAGAACACTGCTACAATGATGAACTGCATTGCCCACACCGGCACTGATGGATCTGTTTCACTCCAGCTGTTACTACGGTCATCAAGGATTGCAAGATCTTAGAAGGTCGAATCCAGTAATCTAAAAATGAAATGAAACAACAAAAATGAAATAAATATAACACAAACACAAACTGAAAACATACATGCTTTACGACTTTTCTACTTCATAGAACAATTTCCGACTGTGTAATACTATGATTAATATTTGTGTGTGTGTGTGTGTGTGTGTGTGTGTGTTTGGAGTAGAGAGAGAGAGGAAGAAACTGGCATTAGGACAAACAGACAGATATGTAGCACAAAGAGTTTCATACGAAACTCCATATATAACAATTTACACGCGTCTAAAGATCAGTGTGCCGGCCGCGGTGGTCTAGCGGTTCTAGGCGCTCAGTCCGGAACCACGCGACTGCTACGGTCGCAGGTTCGAATCCTGCCTCGGGCATGGATGTGTGTGATGACCTTAGGTTAGTTAGGTTTAGGTAGTTCTAGCTTCTAGGGGACTGATGGCCACAGATGTTAAATCCCATAGTGCTCAGAGTCAAAGATCAGTGTAAACAAGACTGTCACGTAAATGAGCAGGGTGTTGCCTCAAAACATTGTGAAACGACGAGAAGAGGAGGAGGAAATGGAATGAAACTTCATTGGTTAGGAGGGATTGTGGTACTATTTCAGTCGGTACGAAATCGACGCAAATTTTTATAGTGAACTCAGCTGTATTTGTCCAGTTAGCAGTATCGCGTTGCACCTCTCTGGCCTGTGAACATGCATTATTTACATGTAAAGGGTGGCATGAAACCATTGTGTCCTCCTGAGACAATGTCGCCCACAAATGTTTTAACTTGTCTGTAATATCCTGAATACTGGCACACGGACGATGTTCCTGTCCGAGCTAGCTCCAGAGATGTTTCATCAGGGACCGATCTGCTGATCTTACTGGCCATGAGAGTACTTCAACATCATGTAGACAGTAGAGAGATAAATGCCATGTATGAACGAGCATTGTCCTGTTGAAAAATGGCACCATGATATTGTCACATGAGACATAACACATGTGGATGCAAGATGTCCGTTCTCTTAGCTGTAAGCGAGTGGATCCGCCGTGGGTCATAAACCGGCTGGTGAGAACAGACCCAGCAGAATTCACCAGCAGGCAGCTGGACAGCTTCTAGGGAGAAATGCAGGACGGGCCGTGCTTTGTGGTAAGCCTCATGTTAGTGTCACAGTACAGATTGTATCTCCAGCCTGTGTCGGGACTATAGGGACTGTTTTCGATGTGCTGTTTATGGCAGGAGGTTTTGTGTCGTTTTTGGCAGAGTCCCAAAAAAGACAGAATGGCAGAAAGAATTCGTCTAAATGCACAGCCCGTGAAAGATAACACCTGAGAATGGAATAGGGAACAGGAAAGTTTAGGGCTCCTTTGAAGAGTGTGAGAAACCGCCGACGAGATCAAGACAAAATGTGCAACGAAATGTGAAAAACAGCTACTACTGTGTAACATAAATAATTTAGCAGTGTGAGTGGGAAACCGTGCTTTGCTTACGGAGATCCACTCTCATTGGCTTAGACCCGAATCTTCCTTGTAGGTGGCAGACAGCTGAAAGTTATTCTTCAACCAGACGCCTCCTCAGGCATACTTCTTATTTCAGCATCTTGATGAATGGGGTAGACTTCATTTAGGCCCTGATCCCGCTATCTCAAACTTCGACACGGATGCAAGCTGTTGGTACTTAACCAGAGAATGGCTTTGCAGCATCTTAGCCACCACTTGAAAATTAATATGGTGAGATCCAGCTTCAACATTAATGTGAATTATGGGGAGTGTTGTTTCGTGCGGCTTCACACGCAACGTTTAGAAGAGCTGCGCCGCAAAGTGGAGCGGTATCTGTCGTTGTAGGTAAGCTGGTCAGGAAGACCAATGATTAGTGAGAAAGCTAACACAGTAAACAGAAGAGCTACCCAGACAGGTCTGACAAACCTTCCTCACAGCCTTAAGGGGAGTTGCAACGCTCTATCACGACAATATTAAATTTAGTGACTTGTCTTCCCTGTATTTCAGGAACCACTGTAGCCATTGACATGAAACTTTTACAGGATTTTAGACTGTATGTTCTGAGTCTACTGAACTACAATAATTGCATTTCAACCACTGATTTCGGGAATACATTTTTTCAATTCAATGGTTAAAATTTTGTGTACGTTTTTGTACTTTATCCTAGATAATTTTAATTACAGATAACATTATGTTGTTCTTTTAGTTCAGTAGACTCAGGATATGTATGTTATTAACACCTGAAAATCTGAATACTCTACTCGAAGTGAAGATTTAGGGAAAATGCAAAATTTCAAGAACGGCTTCTAAAGTTTCAAAAGACTGTAACGTACATAATATATGCTTAATTTTTTAGTTTTAGTCACTCAGAAGCACCTTACACCATGCTGTATATCATCCTCTTGATCTTTTTCCAAGTATTTTCTTCTTTCTGGACTCCTTAGTGGCCAACTGTGCTGCATACTCTATCAGTGCGAACCTTGTCCATCCGTTCAAGTTCTCTGATGCAGTTTGCTCCAGGATTAATTCCCACATGCTGTAGCACTTTCACCCTACCAAAGTTTGCATCATTAAAAGCAATAACAGCATCACTGAACCCCCACTTTAGTGTCTTCATTCCAACAAAAACATTTTTTGGTAAGCGAGTCCATATAAGATTATTGAACGAATCATTGGGATTTTGAGTCTGACCATGCACACACTTCTTCAGTAACTCAGGATTTGCCAGGTCTCTGTAAACAGGTTTTATGATATCCATGACTGCTGCTGGGATGGAATGTTTATGGCCGTATGAACTGTTTGAGTAGTGGGCATTGCGGTAATGGCACCATGAATCAGGTCTGGGGGGGGCAAGGGTGGTGTACTGATTTTTCATCAGTTGACAGTCTGTGGAAGAAGGTAGCCCATACTGCCTGCTTCATTTTCAACAAATCCTCAGTACTATCTCTAATGGACGTCCCATAATACTGCTGTAGTTCATCAATCATTTTGTCTTACAGCCTGGCTCTTATGGTTTTACAATCAGAAAGTTTCTTGTCTCTCAAACTTTGTTTCTACTTCCTCAACCTGGTGTCCATCCTCTTCTGAACATGACCTTCATAACACAGCGATCCACAGACTTCTATATAAAAAAATTAACGATTTTATTAGATCTTGAAGTAATGCAAGCAAAATTTTCACAATTTCAACCAGTGTAGATTAATTTAAAAAAATAAAATAAAATACTTTCCATGTGAGTTTATAAGTGATATGTACCTCATTTTATTCGGAAAATTGCAAATTTTATAATGAGATAACAATCCGAAAATGTGAAAAAATTTCCGTTCTACCTTCCCTTAAGTAAAGCTGAGACGGCGGGTCGTGAGTCGTGCATGGGTAGCTCAGTTGGTAGAACACTTGCCTGCGAAAAGCAAAGGTCCTGAGTTCGAGTTTCGGCCCGGCACACAGCTTTAATCTGCCTGTAAGTTTTATATCAGCGCACTCTCCACTGCAGAGCGAAAATTTCACTCTGGTATCATTTGAGTATACACTATCATTGACGAGCACTTGGACGGCTTGAAGCAAGACATAATGTCACTACTGTGGCCACAGAAATGGGTGTGTCTAAATGTGTCATCTAGACTAAAAACGCTGAGGGCGGAAACGTTATGCCAAAGCATGCTGGTGGTCGTAGAGGGACCATCGCACTGCAAGGCCAAGTAGCGAAAAGGAACACACATCTCACTGCCAAGCAGATCGCTGCAGACCTTGCAACCGCTACCGGTACCCGTCTCTCTGCCCGAACCAATTCATTTCGATTAAATCAGCATGGTCTTGGTGCTCGGAAGCCTTAAATTCGTTCAACTACGTCACTGTCGGGAAAGATTTCCTTGGTGCAAGGAGCATGTTGGTTAGGTTCAGCAACAATGGACCAGAGTGATGTTCTCCAACGAATCCCACTTCACTGTCGCAAGAGACTCTGGCCACCAGTTAATGTGGAGGCAGGGGACAACACGTTACACACCCCAGAATCTTCATGAATGTCATCTGCATGACCTAGGCGTTACGGTATGGGGAGGAGTTATGCAGAATGATCAAACACGCTGCCTATCTTTGCGAGAGGTACTGCTACTACACAGCGGTATTTGCAGGGAGATTATTCTAGATCATGACCGTCTGTTTAGGAGTGCGGGAGGTCCCCATTTTCTGTTTATGTACAACAATGCCCGCCACACAAGACTGCTGAGGAATCGGACACACTGGAAGAGAAGATACTGGACATATGGAATGGACTACGCATTCCCCGAACCTAAACCCTACAGTGCATGCCTGGGATGCTCTAGGCAGACGTAATTCTCAACAAAGGCACACCGCGCCCCCCCCCCCCCTCCCCCAGAACCGTGCAAGAACTGAAAATTGCTTTGAGATAGAAGTGGAACAATATTTCCCGAGAAACCCTCAATAATTTGGTACCCAGCATGAATAACAGGTGCAAAATTTGCATTCGTGCCCGATGAGGACATGTTCCATACTGAAAGTCCAATATCGACCTTTATATTGAGAATATAATTAGTGTCAAAAATGAACGTTATTTATGCCTGTTATCCTGCTTTTCCATGTGATGAAACACGTACTAATTTTCGTTATAAATATACCACTTCGCTTCTATTACGTATGTAATGTGTTCCATATCGTCCATAATTGCTTGTTATTATTCCTGTCCAACAATGTCTCTGTTTGTTAGGAATTCTCAGGTAGTGCAGCAAACATTTTTGAAGCTGTGAATTTCTCTGTATAGTTCTCCCGAAGAGCTGAACCTGTTTCTCTTGAAACTCGGCGATTTAAAAGTGATACCTGCAACTAAATCTGTGTCTTTGAGCTATATTACGCTAATTTACAAGTTAGACCCGAACCTCGACTTTCATTACAATTAATACTACTGTTGAAATGAGATAAATCTTTTTGAATTACCCCGTGTTACAACTTCTTTAGTGAGATCTTTCGTAGGTATAGCTGTGTTATTACGTATACACACCAGCTGCTAATCACTGTTCTGAACACACGAGTACAGCTCACCCAGTTATTTGGCAGCGAATCTTCAGTCTCGTCCACCCATACGTAGTAGTCCTTATACCTCGTGTAATTTTCGTGCGTAGGGTCGCTGGAAGCGATAAACCATTCGTGCTCATCGCTAGTATGGTTGGGCACGTAGTCGAGGAGTACTCTGATGCCTGAAATAACAAGAAAACTGTCAAGATTGCCTTCACCAACGTGAATGCTAGAGTCAACTGGCAGAAATACGACTTGCGCCAAAAAAAAGTAGTAAAATAATCCATACGTCATGAAAGAAACATAACCTAGAGAAAAAGTACACCATAGAATCTAAACTAGAACGCAAATCTAACTGCAGAGAAAATGACTTTAAACTATTTCATAAGTGAAAATACTTCATTGAGTATATCCTGAAAACTGTTTGCCGTTACTTATTTTTCGTGGAAATGATTAAGTACTTTTGCTCAAAAACATCATTTCTATGATTATTCGGCGATCTAATAATAGTGGCACCATAACAGTAGAGTGACATGTAGCTATTTAACATAGTCAATGGTTTGAAAATGGAACTCTAGTGCTAGAAATGAAGTAAAGAAGTCAGTGTCTAAATTTGGCTCGAATTGAATGTTTTATCTCTTTTCTGACGTACATCTCAGAGAACATACATACATAGTTGGAAAGAATGGAATTTAAAAAAACTCTCTTTACTTCAGTTTTGTTTAAGTGTGATTTTCATAGCATGAACTTTCAGAAAAATAAACATTGTCATCAACTACTTGACAAATCCTGTTTGGATAAAGGCCTCCTCTACTTTCTATGCATTTGAGTAGCGATACAAAACCAGGTTACTAATACATACTTCGACCGTGTATTCTTTTATTGACGCGGAAGTAGCACTACTTGAACCTACGCGGAGGACAAAGAAAGTTCTGGGACAATTTGACATCAAATTAATTAGCTAAGTAATTAAATTGACAAATTAATTCCCCCTTTCCCTCCTCCCCCACCCCTCGGAAAACCCACCGCCCTCCCTGGGAAATACCCCGCCCCCTCCTCACCCCTCTCACACTCCTCCCCCCATTGGCGGGAAATTCAAATTTTCGAGGTAAATTAAAATTTTCGTGTTAAACCTAAATGTCACTTACATTACAGAGGATGTAATAGTAATAATAATATAATATTCTTTATTTATGAAAATTCAGTTTACATATCTTTTTGAGTGGAAGTATGTGGGCTACTCTCTTCATTTCATCATTTTCGGAAGGTGCAACTATTACCCTCCTGGAGGACCAGCAACTAGATGCTCTAATTGCTTAATTACACTGCACAGATCAACCCATTTAAAGATCATAAACATCTACATTTACAGCTACAGACCCAGAACACAGTGCTACACATATTGCAAAGATCATGAAATACTGCAAAAAATGGTAGACCAACACATCTATTGATCGTAAAAAATCTTGCCTAAACACTTCTAAACTTCACCTACAGACCATATAAAGATTCAATACACATCACAAGGCAACTTTTGGAAACGTTTGAGGTAAATACTTCGACAAAATCGGGAAAACTTTACTCCAAGCTTCGAAAAAACTATGGACTATCAAGAATTGCTACAGAAGCGAAAACAACAGAACTCCTCAAATAACCACTAGTACATCTAAACTTTCCAAGGTACAAATACCCATATCCTCCAAGCGCTGTCTCTAGAGCGATACAAACAGTATATCCAATTCACAATTGCTAACGAGTTTACATGTGGAAAATATACTGCAGCATATAAAAAATCAAAATGAGCATGACGAATAATAAAGAATACACAGTATACGATTTAACATTACTGAGGTTTTTAGGGAGGTTTTTTCCTCAGTAAGAAAGAAAATTCGGGTTTTAATTATTTCATGTCCGAGCCAAAATAGGAGAGCAACTGAGTGTCCGAACTGCTGCAATGATGGCCTTGGCCTTATATAGCAACGGCATAAGAGGCAGTGCTACCAGCGCAGACGTTGGTACCACCTGCGACAGCATGTCGTAATTACCGACCAATGAGAAGCCGTCCTTGGGCTATTTAAGGCCACCACAGCAGCGATTTTGACAGTCAGTTGCTCCTGACGAAAACTGTGTAGGTAATCGTCGACTGCTTAAGGTTTTACCCTGAGCTGATGTGACAGGAAGTCTGAGGGTGTAGTGTATGTTTTCATTCATAATACCACACACAGTACTTAGGAAGATTAGAAAAATGCGTTTATGAAACTTTATCTCACTGAATGGAATACAAAAGTCAGTCGCCGGCCGGGGTGGCCGAGCGGTTCTAGGCGCTACAGTCTGGAACCGCGCGACAACTACGGTCGCAGGTTCTAATCCTGCCTCGGGCATGGAAGAGTGTGATGTCCTTAGGTTAGTCAGGTTTAAGTAGTTCTAAGATCTAGGGGACTGATGACCTTAGAAGTTAAGTCCCATAGTGCTCAGAGCCATTTTTTTTTAACAAAAGTCAGTTCCTCCTGCGTTCAAGATACAAGGTAGAGATGTAAGAGGCAGGCGACTCCTTTTTAACACACTGTAAATGGTCAGCGTCCTCTGACCAGGAAGGTAGGAATGCCACAGATTTCAATTTTTCATTGCGCTAAGCAGTGGCCCGTGGTGTTGTCATTCCGTATATTTTGTGTACTGATCGTAAGCAGTTGTATATTTTAGCTCTGGTACATTGTAAAACAAAGGGTGGTACACTGTAAAACAACAG
This sequence comes from Schistocerca americana, assembly GCF_021461395.2. Lineage (NCBI taxonomy): Eukaryota > Metazoa > Arthropoda > Insecta > Orthoptera > Acrididae > Schistocerca > Schistocerca americana. Next base: position 219,546,664 of record NC_060119.1, read on the forward strand.
TTCTTCTAACATTAACAACGCTGGAAGCGCTATATAGTAGCAGGGTTAACAACAGATTCAGGCTGCTCAAAGTAGCAGAAAGTGACACAGCCAGATTTAACGTCTCTCACTGTTTCGTATGTTACCGTTATTTACAATTATCACCTCTACGTGAATACCATTTTAATAATATACAACTGATGAAGTGCACATACGCAACAAATACTGACAGTATTTCCACTCCCTCTGTCTGACCAAGTTTTTCGGAAGGTTTCCCTTGGTCATAAGGCGAATGCTGGGACTGAAAACTCCCTCCCAAAGTTTCCCAGTTGGGATTCTCTCTTGCCACTTCGAGCCTGTGCAGTGTTTCTTCCAACACCGCGCCCTGCTCCCTAACGTACTGGGATTGAAAGAAAAGTACCTTTCCACGTTAGATAGTTTACAGACGTTAATAAGAAGCTGTGACGTTACTTCAAACGATATTTGCGAAAATATGCTCGGCCTCTACTAATGAACTCAGCCAGCAGGTTAGAGATGTCAGTCCTATCCGCGATTTCCTCTGCACCAGGCTGACAATTTCTTGTAGGACCACCCATGTGAACTGTAAGTGTTCTGAGGGCCACGTCTTTCCTGGGATATGCTGGACAGTTGAAACAATGTTCAGAATACATTTACCTTCGGTTCTGTTTATGGCATTACTACAGTATGACTTACCGGTTGAGCTGGCGCCTAGTTTGACGCAAGACTGACTGAAAAGACGTTTTTCGTAATCTACTTTGGTTTCTCCCTAAACATGTGATTATCTGAGGAGGCAGATGTATCTGTTATCCTGCCGTCCCATATTCAAGACATGAACGAGGTGGCTTAATGAGAACTGGAGGAGAAGTGTTTCAACCATTCGAAGAGGTTCTGTATGTGCTCATAAATTAACATCGGTCAGCACTTACTTGCGCCAGGGAAGCAATCAGTATATTATACGTTCGCCGTCCCAAGCACTAGTGAGCACTCAGAAAAATTAACAAAAGAACTGGACGAAGCTGGGATACGCATTGTATATGTTGCATGCGACATGGGAGTCCAACATTCGAAAGTATGAAAGCAGCTTGGGCTATAAACAAATACAATGTATTCTTTAGAAGATGCAGAGCTACGCGTCTGCCGGCCAGAGTGGCCGAGCGGTTGTAGGCGCTACAGCCTGGACCGCGCGACCGCTACGATCGCAGGTTCGAATCCTGCCTCGGGCATGGATGTGTGTGATGTCCTTAGGTTAGTTAGGTTTAAGTAGTTCTAAGTTCTAGGGGTCTGATGACCTCAGAAGTTAAGTCCCATAGTGCTCAGAGCCATTTGAACCATTCTACGCGTCTTCTGTAATACATCAGTTATTACTATTGACAATAAATCATATACTCGTTTTGCCAGATGTCACGACCATGACAGTGAAATTAATACAAGATCTTTTGGGCATCAGAAGGGCACTATTTGGGAATTGTGTTTCTTGTTTCGGAGGTTCACCTTAGTGTGCACACCAAAGTGTGAGGATGGCTGCACAGTTACTGTCACACTACTCTGCACAAGCCGTGAGATACGTGCTGAAGACACAGAAGAGGTTATTTAACTGATCTAATGAATGTTACGTACTAAATAAAAGGTACATCAAATATGAGGTGATTTCCCTGAACAGCTGATACAGCCTCAATATTTTGGAAGGCCATTTGGTTATTATTGTACGAAGAAGAGGAAACCTCCAAGTATTTCAGCAAAGTATTTTAACCTCAATGAAATCAATCGTTGGTCTCTTTAGAGACACAAAAAACGCGAGAGTATGTTACATACTGACTACTCGGTTAATCAGGACTTAATAGGGGATTATTTTTCCAGAGTTTGTGGTATTGTTGTTGTACCAAGGAAGCAAGGGAGAGGATGTTGTTATGGGTAGCTGGTATCCTCTTTTTACAACTCAAATGCCAACGTGGATTAACACAGTTCTTTATTTACAGGAACAGATGCTGCTACTTAACTTTAATAGTGTCCATGTGTTCTGGTAGAAACTCATCAGTAATAGTGCTCTTGCAGACAATATCGGTAATCTTGCTAGTACATTCAGCCTCGCTATTGGTAAAGTACTATGCCCACTATCAACACTAATCTGGTCGCAATGTACTGTCATAACCTGAGTGAGTTAGTGAGGTCCTCCGGTCGGCAGTGGCGGCCTAAGTACTTGCTGTCGAGAGGGCGTTGGCGGCTTGTTGCTTGTCAGTGTGTCTCTGGCCTCTCTCCTGGTAGGTGCGCTTGATCCAGCGCCTACTATCGATCTTCGCGCTATATCTCAATGTTCAAAGCAACAAACGGGATGCTCCTTGCAACACCTATCGGAAATGCGAATGCTATTCCTACTTTTGATACTGCTGAAGTTGTTAAGGATAGATGTCAGCTATCTGCGTCTGCTTCTTTTGAAACTTTAAGAAAGGGACAGGACAGTGCTCCACATAACACGCTTTCCTTTCATAAGCAGACATCGAATCTACACTGTGACGAAATAGCCATTACATACTTACAAAAAGTCTTTTTAATTTGTACTTCCGTAAGACATGACATGACCGTTAACCTTAGTATTATTATTACTAGATATTTACTGAGTTCCATACGTTACTTAGATTTTTTAACAGTACTCGTTGAAAAAACAGCGTTCAATAAAACTACAGTAAAATTATTTCAGTGAAAGCAGTCTTTATCAGGTGTAAGTTATTTATTTAGTTTGATGACTGGTTTTCAAGTCTTACAGGATAATCATCAGGTGATTTTACTGTGTGAAAAATAGTAATGCACTTTCTTAGAGATCAGGGGACTTGAAAACAATCATAAGGATAAAATGATAAAAAACATGGCTCATATACCCATGGTGACAGCAGGAGACGGTGGCATGGAGCAATCCACTTCGTAGAGGAGTGAAGGACTCTGCTGAACAAGGCACAGTCGTTAGTGGTTTTACAGCGAAAGCTCCGCCAACCGCCTCCAGCAAACGTCACTATTAGCCACTTGTTGTGAGACATGACTACATTCAGCGAACTCCATTAATAAAAATATATAATTATTATAAGTTTTGTCATAGACTTAACAGTCAAGGATGTTTTAAATATTATGTAAAAGATTCACAGATTAAAAAGTTCTAAAACAGAAAAGAAATGAGATAGTCTAATTTACATGATAGCTGCCTTCTATTGGAGCTACTGTAGAGTAAGCGTAGCAAAGATACTTGGTAGGACGCCAACTGATAACGAAGGAAACTATGACTCGATATGTTCCATCATCAGTCACAGACTCTGCAAAACCCAGACTCAGTTGGCAGTTGGTGGTTGGAGTGCTGACACATTATCCAGTAAATCTGGCAAATGATGTGTTACGCATGGGGATAATATCAATCTGTACCGCATCAAAAACAGCATGAAGATGACGCACTGAAGCGTTGAAACTGGTAGCGACAAAATAAAATAAAATCATAAGAACGGCTGTAGGTGTTTTTACTTGTCACGATGTAGAGAAGTATCTGGAAGGTGTAGCTAAATGCACAAAGAAAACACTTTTGATTTTGACTGTGGTTACCATTTCACGACCGATCGTTCCTTACTTTCCGTACAACCCTCGTAGCATTGCTGGAAGAAAGAATATTGCTGAGGAATCTAGAGGACGTTTACAGAACGAATTTCCGATCCTCGACGGGGGTGCCAGGTTCGAGTCATGGTTCTGCATGCAGCTTTAATCTAACAGAGAGTGTTAAAACAGCCCACACTCCGCTGCACACTGAAAATTCATTACTTAAATAATGTTGTCTGCAGTAGTAATTTCCCAGTAAAAAGTTTAGTTTTAAAACATTGCCTTCAGTTCGTGAATTGCCCTACGAGATTGTACTGTCACGTTACGTCAGTTCATTTTGTGCCCTGGTGATCCGACGCGCTACACTTAACTGCAGCTGGTTTACTACAGCAACGATTTAACTCAGAATTTTATTGGATTGCATATCACTTTAGTCTTGTGTAGCAAACGTTTTTGTATACCGACATCTCCTTTTCGCGACGTAATACTCTAATACGTCGTATAAAAATAAGTTTTCTTATACACTCCTGGAAATTGAAATAAGAACACCGTGAATTCATTGTCCCAGGAAGGGGAAACTTTATTGACACATTCCTGGGGTCAGATACATCACATGATCACACTGACAGAACCACAGGCACATAGACACAGGCAACAGAGCATGCACAGTGTCGGCACTAGTACAGTGTATATCCACCTTTCGCAGCAATGCAGGCTGCTATTCTCCCATGGAGACGATCGTAGAGATGCTGGATGTAGTCCTGTGGAACGGCTTGTCGTGCCATTTCCACCTGGCGCCTCAGTTGGACCAGCGTTCGTGCTGGACGTGCAGACCGCGTGAGACGACGCTTCATCCAGTCCCAAACATGCTCAATGGGGGACAGATCCGGAGATCTTGCTGGCCAGGGTAGTTGACTTACACCTTCTAGAGCACGTTGGGTGGCACGGGATACATGCGGACGTGCATTGTCCTGTTGGAACAGCAAGTTCCCTTGCCGGTCTAGGAATGGTAGAACGATGGGTTCGATGACGGTTTGGATGTACCGTGCACTATTCAGTGTCCCCTCGACGATCACCAGTGGTGTACGGCCAGTGTAGGAGATCGCTCCCCACACCATGATGCCGGGTGTTGGCCCTGTGTGCCTCGGTCGTATGCAGTCCTGATTGTGGCGCTCACCTGCACGGCGCCAAACACGCATACGACCATCATTGGCACCAAGGCAGAAGCGACTCTCATCGCTGAAGACGACACGTCTCCATTCGTCTCTCCATTCACGCCTGTCGCGACACCACTGGAGGCGGGCTGCACGATGTTGGGGCGTGAGCGGAAGACGGCCTAACGGTGTGCGGGACCGTAGCCCAGCTTCATGGAGACGGTTGCGAATGGTCCTCGCTGATACCCCAGGAGCAACAGTGTCCCTAATTTGCTGGGAAGTGGCGGTGCGGTCCCCTACGGCACTGCGTAGGATCCTACGGTCTTGGCGTGCATCCGTGCGTCGCTGCAGTCCGGTCCCAGGTCGACGGGCACGTGCACCTTCCGCCGACCACTGGCGACAACATCGATGTACTGTGGAGACCTCACGCCCCACGTGTTGAGCAATTCGGCGGTACGTCCACCCGGCCTCCCGCATGCCCACTATACGCCCTCGCTCAAAGTCTGTCAACTGCACATACGGTTCACGTCCACGCTGTCGCGGCATGCTACCAGTGTTAAAGACTGCGATGGAGCTCCGTATGCCACGGCAAACTGGCTGACACTGACGGCGGCGGTGCACAAATGCTGCGCAGGTAGCGCCATTCGACGGCCAACACCGCGGTTCCTGGTGTGTCCGCTGTGCCGTGCATGTGATCATTGCTTGTACAGCCCTCTCGCAGTGTCCGGAGCAAGTATGGTGGGTCTGACACACCGGTGTCAATGTGTTCTTTTTTCCATTTCCAGGAGTGTATATCTTTAATGTACCGTCGGCAAGAAAGTATTTCTTAGTTGCATCTATGTTATAATCCACAGATACGCCAAATACAACAAACAGCCTTCGGAATTATGAAATCAGAGATACAGGCTGTTCCGTTTATTCACTATCACGACAGATTGTTACCAATTATTAGCAAATGATACTATAACTGCTCTAAGTGGTAGCACATAATAATAGTGTGACGCGTATCTAGTTGTCAGGATTTCCACAATATGTATCAAGATACGATGAAAAAATCATTTTTTACTTAGAATAATTCTTTGTATTTTGAAATTTGCCAAACGACTAGAATACCTAGAAGCTGAAGTTAGAAGTCGAAAAACCGTGACTGGTTCTGCTTATCTTATGCATTAACGCATAAATTTTAAATTGGTTATAAGGATACTGTGTCCGACGATAATCACTGACTTTGACTGTCCGTTGAACGAGGAGTTGCTTCACACATTCATTAAGTAATCAAAAAAGTATCTGGTATTTTGTCACGAGGGTAGGTCAGTTTTTGCGAAGAGCATATGAGTACTGTTGTAGCGAAGGAGAATGGTTGACTTCAGTGTATTGGGAGAATTACAGGAAAGTGTGGTTCATCTGTAAAGGAGACCGCATAGAGGACGCTGGTGCGACCAATTCTTGAATACTGCTCCGGTGTTTGAGGTCCGTACCAGGTCGGATTGAAGGAATACATCGAAGCAGTTCAGAGTCTGACAGTGACAAGGAGTTGTTGCACCACTGAGGCCGGCAATTGTGCCACTGAAAGTAATTGGAGATAAAAGAACACTCCAATGTTTTGTTGATAGCACGATAAACATATCTTATTTTCACACGTTCCATCTAATTGAGTTGGCTTCTGATTACGTTATTAGTTGAGATAGAGAAAAAAGTAATTGAAAAAATCTCTATTAGAAGATTGCCTGGTAATCGTAGTAGTCTAGAGGTAGTTACATAACGCTCTGGGAACAGATGAGTGTGTTCTTCTCAAGTGCTCTTCACCTTGTCGCGGAGGCGTTCGCATATAGCCTCCCGACAAACGTAGTTCAGTGCCCGACCTTGAACCTTCTTCATCGTTAATGCAAACGAAACCCCGATTCGCTTAAATCGAATGGGTAAATCGGTTGCGATCATTGGCGTTCTGGGTACGAGAAAGACCTTTCCAGCGGCTGGCTCCGTGGGGGTAATAGCTTCAGTGACATAATTTCGCACAGCTGAGTATACGATTTTTGTTTGAAATTATATACACAGAAGAACAATATACCTTACATATCCGAGACCAAAACGAGGATTTTACCCGGGATCGTCTTGCACTTGAGGCATCTGACATGGAGTGTTTCTTTTCGTGACCGAATATAGCCTCGAGCTAGTATTAAGCTTAAACTCTACTCTCTTCTTTGCTTACCGCTTTAAACTTGAACGTACGAATGCGCTTTGAGCACTTTTTTTACGATAGCGGGAAGTGCTCGGTGTGTGAAATTTTTTGTCAGTTGTTTATCTTTGGAGATCCCACGTGTAAACTGCGCAGTAACGTGTGCGATGAATCGTTGTGTGGGACAACGTTCTCGAATTTTCGACAGGATGCAGGCGCTATTACGACACACATTTCAAAACAGTGATTGTTCGGTGTGCTCCGAGGAATTATGGAGTCACAGAAGCAACATCCGGAAGTGGCGAAAGGACAAAGGAATCTTATAAAAGCAAAATCGAACAGGAAAGCTTTCAATAGTCTATGGAGCGGACGTTTCGAAAATATTGAAATAGGGTTAGTGGCATTTTGGTGCCAGAAACGTAAAGAAGGTATGGCAGTTTCCCGCGATATTATACTAAATTAAGTATTTGAATCGGCACAGGAAAACGGTGGCCAAATTTGAAGCCAGCTTTAGGTGATGTACAAGGACGATGTGCCGCAATGGGCTGCGACCTCAGCGTCTTCCCTTATCGTATGTGGAGAAGTTCGTTGAATATCAGCGACACGTTATAACACTAAGAAAGGAACAAGCTTACAGTTTAGGGGACATCAGGAACGCTGAGAAGATTCCTATTTACATTTCTTGCCACTTCCAGTCCACATTTTACATTCTCCCTACATCGACCTTCATCAGTTACTTCGCTCCCCTAATAGCAAAACTGATGAACTACTTTAAGGGTCTCACTTTCTAATGTAATTCCCTCAGCATCGCCTGATTTAATTCGACTACATTCCATTATCCCTGTTTTGCTTCTGTTGATGTTCATCTTATATCCACCAGTCTTGAAATTCTTTCTCCCGAGTCCTTCCCTGTCTCTGACAGAATTACAATGTAATCGGCGAACTACAAAGTTTTTACTTTTTCTCCCTGGACTTCAATTCCTTCTCCAAATTTTTCTTTTGTTTCCTTTCCTGCTTGCTCAATATACAGATTAGATAACATCGGGAATATGCTACAGCCCTGTCTCACTCCCTTCTCATCCACTGCTTCCCTTTCGTACCCGTTGACTCTTATAACTGCCGTCTGGTTTCTGTATAAATTGTAAACAGCCTTTCGCACCGTGCATTTTACCCCTGCCAACATCAGAATTTGAAAGAGAGTATTCCAAAGCTTTCTCTAAGTCTCCAAATGCTCTAAACGTAGGTTTGCCTTTCCCTAACCTATCTTCTATGAGAAGTCTTAGGGTCAGTATTGCTCTCGAAGTCAGCTGTTACCAGTTTTTCCATTCTTCTGTAAGGGATTCGTGTAAGTATTTTGCAACTGTCTTATTAAACTATTAGTTCCGTAATTTTCAGACCTGTCAGCGCCTGCTTTCTTTGGAATTGAAATTATTATATTCTTCTTGAAGCCTGTGAGTGTTTCGCCCGTCTCATGCATCTTGCTCAGTAGATGGAAGAGTTTTGTCATGGTTGGCTCTCCCAAGGCTATCAGTAGGTCTAACGGGATGTTGTCTAGTCCTGGGTGCTTGTTTCGATTTAAGTCTTTCAGTGCTTTGTCAAATTCTTCACGCAGTATCATTTCTCCTTTCTCATCTTCATGTACGTCCTCTTCCTTGTATATACCCTCTATATACTCCTTCCACCTTTCTGCTTTTCCTTGTCTGCTTAGGACTGGTTTTCCATCTGAGCTCTTGATGTTCTTACAGGTGGTTCTCTTTTCTCCAAAGGTCTCTTTTTATTTTTCCTGTACGCAGAATCTATCTTACCACTGGTGATACAGGCTTCTACATCCTTACATTTGTCCTTTAGGCATTCCTGCTTAGCCATTTTGCACTGCATGTCGATCTTATTTTTTAGACGTTTGTATTCTCTTTCACCTGTCTCATTTGTTGCATTTTTATATTTTCTCCTTACATCGATTAAATTCAATATTCCTCGTGTTCCCCAAGGATTTCTACTAGCCCTCGTCTTTTTACCTACTAGATCCTCTGCTGCCTTCACTACTTCATCTCTCACAGCTACCCATTCTTCTTTTGCATTCCTTTCCTTCCTTTATTTAAATTACAGCCTTAAAATTTGTTACCGTTTAATAATATCGTAAAACAGTCTGCTAAAGTACTGGACATCATAAAGTTAAATAAGTGACAAATAAAATCACCGCGATGTTCATCACCGTCAAAGATGTCACTAAAATCTGTCAGTAAATCCAAAAATATCAGCCTTTCACCTCAGATACTCCTTTTCACTGTTCACACCAGTTAGCAGGCACGTCGAGGCGTTTGTAACATTTTCCGGTAGAACGACACGCAACTGCATGAAATTTTATCATATTTCAACACCTCATTAAAATATTTGTCTGCTTTCTTAGACAAGTCCTTCGGCAATGTAACTTGAAATAAGAAGTTAATAATTATTAGAAGATAGAATTACGAGGCAGGCGAATTATGTACGATGTCTACAATATGCATGTGGGACATTGAAATGGATGCTCACGGGAGACAAGATCGTGTTGAGTAGAGCGTTAGGCAAGATTTCAACTTTTCGCCACAAGTGTTCAGCTTCTACGTCGAAGAAGGCCAGGAGAAAGGGAAATAACATTTCTTAATAGTAGTTAAAATGCAAGAGGAACAAACGACATTCTTCTTTTGGTCAGGTATAAGGAAGGCTAATAAGGAGATCTCTTCGATTTTGTTCATACTTAGAGAATTCGAAGTCAATTTCCTAAAGCAATGCGACGCAATTTAAAAGAGAGAGAGAGAGAGAGACGAAACAGTCGCTTTTGAAGATTAGAAGATTTCCGAGCACTGATAAATAAAAGATAATTCATGGTTATTAATGGAACTGCAGGAAGCTGAACGCTAAACTAAAGGTCTGATAATTGCAAAGCCGTTGGTTCGATTTATGTCGGTAGTGACATTCTTTTCCTTTTTAAACTCTGTATGTATCATTAAATGCAAATATTAAGTAACAAATATTGAGCCATAACTTTTAATAAAAATAACGTTGTTTTCAGTTACTGGTCACACGAAAATAAATAAAATATTTCAAACTGACATGGGTAACGCCTTATTGTTAAAAAAAAGTTAAATACGTCAATGATAGTATTCAAGCTCCGTAAATAACAATAAGTATTTTTATCTTGTATTTAATTTTTGTTTTTGTGAATACTCGCTTCTTTCGTGCGATTAGTAGTCTAAACTGATATATAAAGACGAAACATTAGCAAAAAATCTCTAAAATTCTCTCTAAAATTCTTGGTCGGTTTACTTCAGATTTTATCACGATACTCTAATAAACATTCGGACAGACACAGGTTGTGTAAGGTTTTAAGCGACAAAGTACACGTTTTCTTTCAAAATTGACTGCCATAAAGAAAATAATGTGCTGTATCCTGAAAATATGCAGTTTCTTTTTCTTTCTCGCATTCGGTTTTCACGTCGTTAATAGGGCACTGAACACACTAGATATCTACATTTACACCTCTATCTATAGGCCTACTCTGCAAAACTCTGTGAAGAGCATAACAGACGGTATGTCCCATTGTACCAGCTATTAGGGTTTCTTCCCATTCCATTACGTATGGGGCGCGGAAAGAATGAATGTTTGAATGCCTCTGTACCTGCTGTAGTTATTCTAATCTTGACCTTAAGTTCCTTATGTGGTCAGTACAGAGGGGCTTGTTCCATATTCGTAGAACCATCATTTAACGTCGGTTCTTGAAACTTTGTATGTTCCAACAGTGTTTTCAAAAATTATTGTTAGTAGATTTTCTCGGCATAGTTTACATCTATCTTCAAGTGTCAGCCTGTCCAGTTTCTTCAGCATCTCTGTAACACTTTCCAAACTGGTCAAACAAACATGTCACCCTTCTCTGAAAATGTTCAACATCCCCTGCTAGTTCTATCTGGTACAGGTCTCACAACTTCAGCAATATTATAGAATGGGTCACAGAAGTGATTTGTAAGCAATATCCATTGTAGACTGATTGCACTTTCCCAGCATTCAACCAATAAACCGAATGCTACCACATGCTTTACTCACAACAGAGCCTATGTGATCATTCCATTTCATACCCCTGCAAAGTGTTATGCCCAGGTATTTGTCTGAGTTAGCCGATTCCAACTGTGACTCACTGATAGTATAGTCATAGGATCGTTTTGTGAAGTTAACAGTTTTACATTTATGAACTTTCAAAGCAAATTCCCAATCTTTGCACCAAAATTTTTTTCGCATATGCCGTATATCTCCAAATCCAAGACGATCCGCCGCTCCCCTTTGTTCAACTAGAGTTACAGAAAAACCTGTATGCACCTACAAAGTGTATTTTGAAAACATACAGTTGCTTACCTTATTACACGCAAGTGAAGGAGACAGTAAAAGTACAGCCACACAAAAAATAAAATCAGATAAAAGATTTCCCTTAGTCGGATACAGATGCTACTTAGCCCTCGTTATTGGAATAGTCCACAGAATCTGCAGCGTCATTGCCACTGTCATGGTTATTTTGCATTTCTTTCCGTAACACATCGTCTTCACTCCAAAAATGGTTCAAATGGCACTGAGCACTATGGGACTTAACAACTGAGGTCATCAGTCACCTAGAACTCAGAACTACTTAAACCTAACTAGCCTAAGGACATCACACACATCCATGCCCGAGGCAGGATTCAAACCTGCGACCGTAGCGATCGCGCGGTTTCAGACTGAAGTAATTTACATTAAAATGAATTTTTTTCGCAAGCTTTACAGATGAATTTGAAACTGGAAAATAACGATCATTGTGTTTCACCCGTTTTGACTGACAATGATACATGTAACTGTAATACAAAAACCATTCAAAAACCGAGTTGCTCAGTATGCAATGCAGAAAATGGTGTGGGGTGATACTAGAACAGAAAATAATACAAACAAATAGATCAGGGGACAAGATGGAGTGGAAGATACAATTACTAAGATTACACGAATAACAGATGGACCCAGAAAGTCATTGGCAGGATTTCACTGGCTTATGTTTATATAAAGTGATAATTTGCGATGTAAAGGAAAGCAGATGCAAGTAGGATATTAAATTCTAAGAAAATACTAGCACCAGAACATGGATGACTGCGTCTGAATAATTTATCACATCGAGCCTAAATGCAACGTGAATAAGTTTCTTAAACTGCAGACAAGAGAAACTCAGTCTCAATCATGGTGAGGCAAAGAAGGGCGAAGAAAACAACAATAAACTTAGAAGATTATCACGTTGTTCTTTCTGTCTGGTGGTAAGTCAAAATCTTTTTCTTGTGTCATACCACGCATCGGCGCACAGTCACCATGATTGTTAACGGATTTGGCATGGTTAATCTGAGGGCGAACGGGGATGACATTCCTGTCGCCACCCCATTCTGCACCCCTCTCCCAACGTCCCCTCCCACTTTCTACCACCCCTGGACGGAATGTGTGTACCCCAGCTGCCTGTGTGTAATGTTGTTCGTGTGAAAGTGAGCGAAACATTTTTTTTTTCTAAATGTTTGTGAATCGTGTAACTGAGACAGACTTGAGGCATTCACCTAGTGAGATGTGGCCGGCGTACCACCCCATCCCGCATGCGACGCTTTAACACGCATGGCTATCCGGGCTGGTGGTAAGTCGATATCAGAATGAAATACTCTGCCTATCATGCAGAAAGAGTCATACCTTTACTGTGCGCTGTTTCCAGAAGTTCGTCGAAGTCATCCATAGTTCCGAAAATTGGATCGATGTCCCGGTAATCCGAGACGTCGTAGCCGTTGTCAGCCATCGGCGACCTGAAGATAGGAGATATCCATATCGCCGACACTCCAAGATCATTCAGGTAGTCCAGTTTCTCGATTATACCTGCGAACAATGCAGATTCTTGCAGTACATTTCGTCGCTCTCACACAGTAACAGGTTGCACGAAGACAGATTCATCTTTTGGTAGATCATACAGGGTGAAGCGCGGTAAATAGCTTTTTTAGAATTCACGCTGTGGCGGCACTGTTGGTCGAATAGAGGGGAGAGTGGGCGCGGTTCATAGTGACCGACGGGAGATTTGTATTCAACTGGTGTTCAGTTGCGATGATGCAGTCTAAACGTAAGGAACGCTCGTTTTGTGCTAAAGTGTATTTCTCGAATTTCCACTCGACCATTGCAGTGCAGCGTGCTTTTCGTTTGCGGTTTGCTGTACCCCCATGCCAACGTGTTCCTGGACAGCAGTCAATTTCAGATAGGGTGAATGCCATCAGAACAACAGGTGGTGTGTCATCTGTACGAGGAGGACCTGAGAGAAGCGTTACAACACTACAAATGGCGAACGTGTTAGAGCGGCAGTACAGCAATCTCGGAAACGCTCAGCTCAGAAATAGGCACTTGCTCTTGGCATTTTAAGACGTTCTTTCCACTGGATTCTTCATAATGAACTGAATTTTCACCCATATAAAATGTGCATGGTCCAGCAATAGTCAGTACGGGTTTGTGTAACGCGAAGAATATCTCGTAAAGACATGCTCGCAGCTACACGCCGTGACGCGAATGTTTTATTTTATGATGAGTCACTTTTCACGCCACTTGGTTTGTAAACAAACAGAAATGCGCTACTGGAGCGACACAAACCCCAGGCAAATACGCCAGAGGCCCCTGCACTAAGCCCATGTCACTGTGTGGCGCGCTGAATCAGGAGTGGGCATCATCGACCCTTACTTTCTCCAGGAAAATCGTCGTGCTATAACTGAATTCGTATCGTTACTTAACTACGCTGCAAGAGTTTTTCCAGCCGGCTTTCGAGGCAATGCAGTTACAGGGTACCTGGTTTCAACAAGACGGTACCACTAAACACACAGCGGGCATTACCACGAATTTTTTGAGGCAAACGTTTCCTAGAACGCTTATCTCTCGGATGGGGGATCTCAACTGCCCGCACAGTCACCGGACTTAGCCCTATGCGATTGTTTTCTTTGGGGTTTACCTGAGGTCAAAGGTGTATTGCAACCGTCCGAACACCTTGGAAGACGTACAGTACAATACTGAGGCTGAAATTGCAAGAATACCAGAAGACGTGCTTGAGAGACTGCGTGAGAATTTTGGGAAACGACTGCAGCAGTGTGTGGATTACGAAAGCAGACATTTGCGAGATATGCTGCTTAAACCATGTAATTAGAAACTTCCATTATTGTCCAATATGAGAAAATTAAAATTTAAGTTTCTAAGTGCTCATTATATATTTTTTTTATTTCATTCCCAAATCAGCAGTTTACCGCACTCCACCCTGTATATATAAAGTCATAACAGCAGATGATGAAGGAGATAGAAGTTGTGGTTCTAAATATTGTTCGCTATTTGGTAAGGAATGCGCTAGTTCACATTGACATTGGAATTTGTCTTGAGAAATTATATTTAAGACTTTTCATATTTTTTTCACTTCAAATGTGATGATATATTCTGATAACCACAATGTAAAGGTATGTTTTGTGTGGGTGTGTGTTTATGTGTGTGATTATGTGGATAGGTGTTCACATTCAAATTCATATGGACATCCGTAACTCCCCAAGTGTTTTAAACTGTCAATTTCTGTGTTCTTATGTTCAGAAATGGTACGCAACTTCTTGACTTCCTCAAATTCTGTCAATGCAGCAACGAGCATATGTTTTTCGTGTTCATCTTCAGAATCTGAAAGTAATACTCGTAATTCTGTTCGCTCACGCGTTTAGTACGTCAGACCATGGTAGACTGACAATATCGCAATTATTATGTGAAACTGTGGACAAAAGAATCAATAATACGCTATCCCAAGGAAACAGAGTGAGTGCTAAAACAAAATTTTACATAATGGACTTCAACATTTCCGTAAATGTGTAATTCTGAGGAAGAGTAATAAAGAAGAAATTCAGTGTCAGTTGTGCAGTTGGCAGTGAGAACATAATGATGTAGACAGTGTTATTAGACCACCTGAAAGTTAAAGGTAGGTTTTAGTGGACAATAAAACTTACCATTTCAGATACTGAGCAATTAAAACAGCGCAAAACCCGGTATTTCCAGACCACTGAAGATATTTTGCTCGAATGAAATGGCAAACACTTGTTAGCACCCACACTGGCCGAAACGGATCCAACATAGTAATTTATTTGACGATAGTGAATGGAGAACGCAGCAACAATTACTTTCAAGAAGCTTTAGTTTGCTTTCGTGACAGGTTTGTTTTATTGCAGTGTCAGAATTGGCAGCAACAGGTGGCCTGTTCCTATAATTTGTTCTACTGAACGGCGTTTCGTCTCGCTTTGGTTCTTCTGCATTTGTGGGAGGAAGGGAAAAGGTTTTGAGAAGAAGCATCATGCATGTATTACACAATCAACTGTGGCACACGAAAATTTTACATTATTCTTCATTACATATTGTAGCTTCAGGCAAGTACTTCACGCATAGTATTTATAAAAGCAAAATATCCTTCGTCCAGAAATGCAAAAGAATCAAAGTAAGACGATACACAGTTCACAACAACAAACTACAGGAGTAGTTCACACGCAGCTAACGTTTTTAACGCTGCAGTAAAACAACTGTAGCCATTTGAGCTGGATCAAGGCAGGAAATGGAGCGCATCAAAAGTGTTTGTGGATGGGTGCGTCCATCCTCAGCAACTTAACTGAATACCAGTCACGAAGGTCTACAAGATAAGGGTACAATAAGAGAGTAACATATTCATGTATTGTATCACGCAACTGAGCGGTCAGCTTTTAGGAATTGCTATTATCGCTGAAGCAATCGGTTTATGGTTATATGGTTTCTTTTTTCCTTGTGGGTTTAACCTCACAGCTAAAACTGTTCAAAATAACGGATTTCTGAAAAAACCGATTTTCGGTTTTTTATTTCAATTATTTCCTATAATAAATGTAGAAATCGAACAAAGATTGAGAAATTTTGAGTCTTTTAGTTACAAAATACTCAGAATCAAAATATTAAATTAAATAGGAAAATAAAAGAAAACTTAGTCCGGCCGCCATTTCTTGCTTTTCTCAAAAAATGTTCAAATGTGTGTGAAATCTTATGGGACATAACTGCTAAGGTCATCAGTCCCTAAGCTTACACACTACTTAACCTAAATTATCCTAAGGACAAATACACACACCCATGCCCGAGGGAGGACTCGAACCTCCGCCGGGACCAGCCGCACAGTCCATGACTGCAGCGCCCAAGACCGCTCGGCTAATCCCGCGCGGCTTGCTTTTCTCGATAAGTGTTAAGCGATTAAATATTACGAAAAATCACGTTCGTTCCGAACAGTCAGCGCTAAAGGCGAAAACTCAGGTTGAAGAACTCTATTTTTCTTGTTAATTTTTCCAGTGTTTAAGGACTACGCGCATATAAAGACATATTATGTAGGCACAGGTAGCAGATCTGCTACTTCCTATTTTTATTGTATACTATGAATTAACTGTTGTTAAGGTTTTAATTTATTATTGTTGCCATAATTTTCTTCCTCTTTTATTATTTCATAAAAATTACAGACAAATCTTTAACCTTTTAAAGCAAATGAAGCATTGTACTTCATTTCTACCTCACTTCGTAAAAATACGAGGGATGGAACTTCAATAGTGGCAACTATTTATTTACAGCTCGTACAGAATAATATGTGTTTCAAAGTTTTACTGACCTTCAAAGCAGTCACCAGCGTTGTGCATAACCCGTTGCCAGCGATGTGGAAGTCGTAGGATACTCTTAGCAGTGCCAGTTGTGTTGACAGTTCGAGCGGCGCGGTCTATTGCCCGACGAATTTGTAGCAGTTCTGATTCGAGTGCCGTGAAGTATTCCCTCAGTTTAGAAATGGAGTTGAACTCACGAGGGCTTAGGTCAGGGGAGTGCAGTAGGCGGTATAGCCCTTAGAAGCCCCATCAGACAGACAAATCAGTAACAGCTTTCACTGTACGTGCCTGAACATTGTCCTGCAAAATGATGATCAGGTCCTACAGGAAGAGTCATCACTTATGCCTCTATTCTGTTCATTTTTGGAGCACGATCTATGACCAGCTTAGAGACAGAAGTGATGACACTTTCTGTAGGACCTGACCATCATTTTGCAAGACAATGCTCAAGCACGTATAGTGAAAGCTGTTACTGATTTGTTTGACTGATAGGGCTTCTAAGTTCTATACCACCTACTGCACTCCCCTGACATAAGCCCTCGTGAGTTCAACTCGATTTCTAAACTGAGGGAATACTTCACGGCATTAGAACTGCCACAAATTCGTCGGGCAATAGACCGCGCCGCTCGAACTGTCAACACAACTGGCACTGCTAAGAGTATCCTACGACTTCCACATCGCTGGCAACGGGTTATGCACAATGCTGGTGACTGCTTTGAAGGTCAGTAAAACATTGAAACATGTATCTATTCTGTACGAGCTGTAAATAAATAGTTGCCACTTTTAAAATTCCAACCCTCGTATTTCTGGACCATGGTTGGAGCCATTTTGCAGTACGACGGATGTCCGGCGATGACAGAGAGAAGCTGTTGTACAGACCATGTGGGGACAAGTGCACGAGTAACTTGAGCCACGACAGAGACATTATTTTATCAGCAATGCTGTACCAATTCTTACGCCATGTGTTCCTTGTTCATTTCTGTCGGCATTGTTACTAAAATACACTTGTTACTTTTCCCATTTTCTAATAACACAACATTTCGAACCAACACAAATTTTACTAATAAAAATTACTCTTTCTTTAAAAAAAAAAAAAAAAAAGAAAGATTTATTTAAAAATAAAAAAATTCAGCTCTGTTGCTATGGCTAAACGATATTTCGGTTTTTATACTCGGTAATAAGTAAAAAATAAAAAAAACATTTGTTGTAACCGAGAACACAGAAACAGAGAAAATTTCGATTATTCAGAACTAAAGTACCGGTATCGATTTTAACCAGTCGGTTTCTCCCATCCCTATCAGCTTGTCCGACAGTTATGCTGAGGACGCAGGTCCACTTCCCGCTACAACGGGGGATTTTTTTCCTGTTGGGAGGTGTGGAATGGCGTCCAATCGGCCCTGTGAGCCCAACTGGGGAGCTATTTGAACGAGGGGTAGAGCTAATACCTGCAAAGTTAACAACGGCTGGAGGAGTCGTATGCTGGTCTATGCTTGTGCACGCTGCTTTCTAACTACGGGTCGCTGCAGACGACAGCACGATAGGCAACTAGTTGGCATCACGATGTCCTATGAACCTTTTAAATCCACTAGTTCATTTAAAATGTCATCAGGGCTTTGTACTGTGTGTACGTAGATTTCCATCTGTTCAAGTACGTCGGTTATTAAAGCTCTAGCTAACATGTGTAAAATTTCCATTGCTAATTCCATGTGTTCTGCGTTGAAGTTATCGTTCTTTAATGGGTTGAAGAACGTAGGCGGATTATGTTCGCGTTTCCTCGTGCGCCCCGATATATTATACTGAAGATGCGCCCTGCCTGTCCTACGTCAAATTTATTGCTATCCTGACATTCGGTTTTAAACATGCCAGGGTTTGTGTGTATTGGTAGTTTTGCTTTTTCTAAGTGAAGTCTGTGGCGGATATTGCTGTTGGTTCTACATGCGAATTGGTTACTTGTGTTCTTCATTAATGCGTTTAATTTGTCTGATAATGTGCCGCCGGCCGGAGTGGCCGCGCGGTTAAAGGCGCTTCAGTCTGGAACCGCACGACCGCTACGGTCGCAGGTTCGAATCCTGCCTCGGGCATGGATGTGTGTGATGTCCTTAGGTTGGTTAGGTTTAAGTAGTTCTAAGTTCTAGGGGACTTATGACCACAGCAGTTGAGTCCCATAGTGCTCAGAGCCATTTGAACCATTTTGATATTGTGCCTAAACCGTTACATGTACGTATGTTAGTTCAGACTTTATTGGTGTTTCTACGGCTAATTTTATGTCCTTGTGAATATTTTACTGTGTAGATGTAATTTTTATTTTGTGTATCTGTATTACTATGTCTTGGATTAAACCATTTTGTAGTGGTGTCTATCGTAAAGTGTCGGTTTTCTTTTTGTGTAGCAACTTCATTTAGTGGTGGATTTTGTATCCTGTTGATCATGCCTTGGAAGTTTGCTTACTTGGATGGCATGAATTAGCTTGTATGATGCTGTCAGTTGTTAAGTGCTTTCTGTAAATTTCGAAAATGTGTGAATAAGTGTTGTTAGTGAAGGTGATGAAGAACACAGGTATCCAGTACTCATATAGAACGAAAAGCAATATCCGCCATAGACTTCACGCTGGAAAAACAAATTTACCAATATACACAAATCCAGGGATGGAATGACAAGGTTGCAATAAAGCTTACGTAGTGTAGACGGGGCACAACTTCCGTATAAAAAATCGAGAGCACATGAGAACTACCGAAAATACACTGTCTACGTTCTTCAACCATTTAAAGAACGATAACCACAACGCAGAACGTTTTCTCTAATGACTTAATAACGAACATATTAGAAAACATAGAAATCTACATACGTACAATGCACGCTCTGATGACGTTTTAAATGAACAAACGGTTTTAAAATATATACATTTCATGCAAAATTCTATTGAATTCATAACCAAAGGTAGTGGATAGACACAAACAACAATCCTCTGAACCTAATCGGGGAGGTAAGTTTTTTCATTGTAGTACGTGGGGGACGACCAACTTCACCCTTAAGAGTTGTTGAACAAATGAAGAAAAAAGGTTCAGTTGATACTGGGTATTCAGAACGTCGATAACCAACATAAAACTTACTTCACTCGGGAAATATGCTGGTACTTACCACGAAGGTCGCCGACGCCATCGCCATCAGAATCCTTGAAAGACTTGGGGTATATCTGGTAGATTATTGCGGTTTTCCACCACTCGAGACACAGCGCTGGGCTGGCGACAGCGAGCAGAACTACGACCAGAGAGAGATGCGACATCCTCATTGTGTATGTGTGTGTTTGCGCCACGAAGTTAGCACAGGTACGGTTGCTGGTTTTCTCCGTATCTCGCAGCGAGTGACGACTTGTTGACGCGGTCTAGAGGACTGAAATCTTGATTATCTGCGGAGATGGTGTTTATCAGCGAGCATTATTTGTTTTCTAAGGGAAAACCTAGCTACCAATAATAAGTCCCCCAGGACCCTTGTGTCGCTATCTACGCTGTGTATTTGAAACAAAGTCTTTCGTTTGCTTCCTCTCAAAGAATGAGCGAAACACACTCTTGAGCAACAGCGCCTGACATCTTGTAGTGTCATAGAAGTGTTGATATTGGCATCCATACTTCTACGACTTCTGCTACCAGAGGTTACGTCAAATGTCATTGTGTTCTGATAATTCGGCCCTCAGAAAACTCGAACAGGACATCGTCAAAAAGCTACACAGGCCATCTACAGGGGGCAGTAGAAGAATGAACGGATGCACTTGATCAGACGACAGTTTCTGTATCGTTCGTCGATTGTATATCTGCCTGCTACCTGATCGACTTTGGAGTGCAAGGAACGCAGTTCCATGACGTCACAAAGTCTACCATCCTAATTAATGACGTCAACCTTTAACACTTTTTTAAATGTTTAGGATAATAAGTTGCCGTCTCTTCATCTAGGAATAGATGATGAATGCAGCTAGCCGCTAACTTTGTGTAATGTCTTGTCTGTATAGGCGTGTATCTGTTGCCTTTAAGATCCCTTCACCTTCACACATAAATCTATACAGTAAAGTAAGGGCCTCCCATTTCTTGGCTGATCTGTGATAAGAAAGGCGAAAAGTTAGACTAATGGAGGATTATTAGTATTATCTCTTTTTTCATTCGCTCTCTCTATTTCTCTCCTTTATCCATGTACAGTTTTAATATAATATTTCATTACGTGAAATGAGCCAAATAGAATCTTTGGTGGAGTCCTTCGTCTTGGTAATCAGCGGCTGGCTTGCTGTAAGAGATCTTTACATTTATTATTACTGTTAAACACTGCATTCAGTCGGGAGAATCAATCGTGTGGACAATTTGTTCCTTTTACGAAAGATTGCGAATTCCAGATGTGTACGAAGCCTTTTTGGGCGATTTAACACAGACTCAGTGATTGCAGGCTCTCTTCGACACAGCTGAAACTTCCCCACTAATTACAGGGCCAATGTGATCAACAAATGATTCAGAAAAAACTCATTCGTTCATTCACTCCAGAACAAAAAAGTCACAAACCTTACTTATGAAGGAAATTGTGTATTAAATCCATCTCCACTACGTGTCCAGATCTCCGGTGATTCCACGTCTTAATTATTTTACGTTTACAGTCTCTTTCTCTTAAAAAAAACCGCTAGCGGCACAAATGTTAATTGGCTCGCTTTAGCGAGAAGAAAAGCAGAATATGTATCTCTCAGAAACACGTCAATCCCTCAACAGATACTCCAGAAGCTGTCCTCGTTACCACTCTAACAACCATGGAGAATGCATATATGCATCTCTGTTATTTCAAAGAATAAACGTACTAGAAAATACTTTGGCGTCGACGAGCTGTCGCCGCATATATTACGAAAAAATCAGATCAGATAACTTTTCCAAAGTGTATGAATGTGGATGGTTTGATTGACAATGATTAATTGGTGTGTGGTAGAGGGTATTTTCTGTGGGGACATTACAAACCCTCTTATTACTGAGATCATGAACCTCATCGATCAAACTGATGGCTAAACACGCTTTTGACCTCCAAAGTAAGTATCTTAATGTTACTTCCATGCATAAATAGTTACAAATGGCATGATAAACACACAGTTGACATTCCCAATGCAGTCAAACTAATTTGACCAGGCATATAATTGCAGAAAATACATGTTAGCTAAAATACAATGCTAAGCAGTCAAGCTAGTGGAAGAATGTACTCGTAATTAATTCCAGTTTCTTAGGCCTATACTTGATGTAAAGCACAGCGATCCTTACATTAAATATTTCCCCATCTAAATTGTTCTATAATGCTTTCCAAGTGTTACAATGTTAATTAATTGCCTGCAAAAAGTATGTCAGCAACACAAAAAAATATAATGTTTGCACCAAGTGCTACAAAGCTATTTTCCACACAAACGCTCACAAACACAAACACACAAACCAGAATGTGTGATGTACTCATAAATGAAAAATATTTAATATTACTTTGTGCACTGTGACGACTGGTAAGAATGCTTCGTCTCAGTTTAGTAATAAGCCATGAATAAACTAAATCTTTGGAAAAGTTATGCAAAGATGTAGGTTCAAATAATGCCAAAAGAAAATCTAAGTTATTTGCAGCACCAAATCAACACACAAGTATGTTACACACTATAATGCTTTCTACTACTCCTTAAATATTTGTACATGAAATACTTAATTTTCATGCAGTTAATTCAGGCTAGTTAAACGTTTGAATGATTGAATGTATCTTGCGGTGTATTTTTAAGAGAACACAGCATTTAGATTAAATGAAGCTCACAATCATTCATGATTTTTATCATAAATATTGTACAAGTACCTCAACCATTTCTTTTTTTTTTACACGCAAAAATACTATTTTGCCTAGCTCCCATCTACTACTTGCAAAGCTGCTGTTGGTAATCAAGTGAATTTGCTGTGAAAGCAGTTTTGGGTCTGTCTTCAGAAAATACTTCTAGTTGGTGAAGCCACTTTTAAGATCAACCGTTGACAAATTTTTACATTTTCCTAGGTTATTAAATGTATCCGTTACGTTCGGTATTGTGTATGCATCCATTGTGGTTCGTGCATTCAAGTGACGACAGTCACAGCAAAACAGATGTTTTCTAGTACTGTCAACCGATTTTTTGGATACAAGGACAGTAAATTCGTCTACTACTGCCTGACTGTCTGTAAGTGTTTCGCTATACAAGTACGGTATGCTTTGCTGTAAACAGGTGGTTCTTCGCCTGTTGGTATGCGGTGTTCTGCGATAGGTGTTGCTGAGCGTGGACCATCTAAATTGAATGTCTGAACATTCTAACAACAAAGTTTCCATGGCTTCTCGTTCACTACCTTTCAAGTGACGAACTTTGTCACGTTGTACAGACGCATTGACGGTTTGTTTCATGCTCTGATCACAACATGACCCTTCGATATCCTCATCTTCAGTTACCTCTAAACTTTCTGTACGTAATCCTTTCGAGAGATTCACTTCATCTGCCCAATGTTACACGAGCTTACGGGAATCATCAGTTCCCCATTAACGATGGTTACGCGCGCAACGCTTCTTCGTGTAAAACAATACATTTCATGTAATGCTTGTAATGCTTCATTGTTCTGTAGTGGCTCAGCTACACATAATCTCTGCTGTACCAGCAGATACTTTGTCGTCCGTAATCATCATTAATGCACGTGTACGCAGTTCAGATCTGACACCTCAGCAATCGGTGTACCTTGCGACATTGAAACATTTACAGTTGTTCGACCCATTGGAAACAAGTTCTCACCAAGCTCAACGGTGAACGGTGGTAGATTAATTTTTTCGTGATGCTTGCCCAGGAAATTAAGTCCAAAATTCGCAAAATACCCCTTATCCCGCAGTTGGCAACACTTCCATACGCTCAAGATACTCTTTAGTTTCACTCCTAAAAACGACCCGTATTGTCCCCAGTGGTACCAAGTCATTGTATACCATTCCACATAAATTATACCTTGACGTCCCTAGTTTTCTCCTACCCACGAAGTCTAGACTTATAATAGATACATATGCACAAGTAAACGACTAGAAATTTACGTTCGTTAACACTTACAAAGCCCATCAAACAACAACCCGTCTCTGCCTTAGTGTCTGCCGTACTGTGACTTACCGAGAAGTTTTCCGACGAACGAAATACCCCCGTTTATGTTTAACCGTTTCCGTTGATTATTTCCTTTACTTTGCTTCTTACTCCCACACACCTTTGCCTCGTGACCAAAGCTCCCAAATCTGCAACATTGTGGTTGACTGCACTGCGCTTTCAAATGCCCTTTCTTCGCACAACGAACAATGCTTTTCAGATGCAAGAAGTCGCTTATCAGCGCGTACCCGTGCAGAAGAAGTATCTCGTGAATATCCCCGGGAATTCCTCGTAAAAACTCATCGAGTGATCTGTTTTCTAACTCCCTGCGTATGACACGATCCGCATCAGGATTTCCCGTCTACTCATATGTTTGCGTATTTATTGTATGGATTCTGTCTGAAAAAGTGACTAGAGTATCGTTTGCCTTCTGTGTCAAGCCACTCAACTTTTCCTGAAAATCCTGGCACTATTTTACGGCATCTCTGACGCAAACCTTCCGTTAACTGCACAAATGTACTTGTCTTGCTCAGTGTCTGATGATACATCACGTATTGTCTTGGTTTCACCCGTAAGGCGTAACTGGCCATTAGCAGAATAACTTCCTCTAATCAATTACACATTCTTTGAGTAGCCAATCCATCATTAATGAGTACCGTGTCCTCTCAGTTGTTTTGCCGGTGAAGTGTGTGATGAGGTTAACTACTGAAGAACCTACTGGGAAATGGATCGTTGCTACTGACGACTTTTATTCACTCTAACCCTCCTGTGAATCTCGGGCGGCCCGCAACGGTTCTATATACGCCACCAATCCCTCATGGCGTAACTTCTGTTGAGCATTTTGCTCTGAACTTGTGACGCTTGATCCGTTAAAGTGGCTGTACCACCACTAATAGTACCTGACTTTGTGCAATCTACTACTATTTATATGTACGCCAAAAATATCTGCGCCAACATAGATCGGACAGGAAAAATACGAATTGCACTGTACGAAATGAGACTCTTTTACCTCTTCTGCCTGATCATCGTCCAGCATCACTTAGTACACTCCTGTGCTGCATTACCATGACGTCTAAAAGTAGAACAAGTTACCGATACAAATTTGAAGCATGGTTCACTAGGACTTTTAAATTACAAACAGCACATCCGGCGCCAAATACGTTTCTATAAAATTGCGTCTGAAGTGTGATAAACCAACAAGCTCCGTTGGTTTTACAAAAGATGCTTTTGGCATAGCACTTCCATCAATGCACTTAAATTCTGCCATATCACAAAGAAAAAAAAATTTTTTTGTGCTATTGCGTCAGCATTTCCCCTCATACGTCCCCGCGCAACGAGCCAGGTGGCGCAGTGGTTAGCACACTGGACTCGTTATTGGGAGGACGAGGCTTGCGGTTACTGCTGCGAAGTATGGACGCTGCAGAGGCAGACCACTGCATCCGCATTCCAGGCGCTGCAATCAATCACGTCAGATGCCAAATCCTCTGATGAGGGTGTCGGACTGCGTACTTCAGACAACAGCTTACAGAGACGCCGAGCGGAGACACCCCGCATAAAGTCAGGATAGCTGTTGAGGTATCTGTGAAGGGTCTCTGACGCTAGTACAACATTGTCAAAGTTCAGTAGTTATTAACCATGTTCGCCCCTGGTTGCTGAGTGGTCTGCTCGACGGGATGTCATACCTAAAAACCCGGGTTTGATTCCCGGCTGGGTCGGAGCTTTTCTCCGCTTACGAATTGGGTGTTGTGTTGTCCTTATCATCATCATTTCATCCCCATCGACACGCAAGTCGCCGAAGTGGCGTCAACTAGAAAGACTTGCACCAGGCGAACGGTCTACCCGACGGGAGGCCCTAGCCACACGGCATTTCCATTTACACATTAACCATGTTTACAGTCGTCTTATTCCACACCGGCCTTGTAGCCGATGCCTCATTCAGCTGCGTGTTGGATTCCCGCTGAAGGTTGCCAATTCAGCTCCTCGTCTGCAGGCCCAGATGAAGGGTGAGTGACCTCGCACCGCGGGGCACTGTCGGCGTGGCTATTGTCCAGCGTGAATGATATCGTAGTAGCGGCTGGAGTGTGCCTCATCTCACTCCGAATCCTATGTAGACCATTGATGACCCACCTGGGATGTGGTGGTGTCAGAAATCGTGTGGTCGGTCGACCTCCACCCTACTGGCCAGGTAGGTTTCAGCACCTAAGTGTTGAAAAGATACGTGAACCGCACAAGGCCGTGCTGTCGGTTTCGGCGCTGAAGCACTCCACGATGTAATTTTGTCGGAAGACAGTCAGTTCCTCCGGCAGAAGTGGTAGATGACGAACAGTATGAAGTTCATCAGTCGAAGACCGTCATCTCATTCGACTGGTTCGTAGATTGTTTTGGAGTACCTGCAAATTCGCTATAGTATGCTAATCCTGAAATCGACTGCTATCACCGTGAACGCCATCGGTCCCAACGATAAACTCTTTGAGAGCTGGAGAGCTCGAGTATTTAAAGGCGCTAACGTGAGGCTATGACTCGATGCTTGGTTGCTAATGACCGCATGTGTCCTTACTCTGTTATACTCGCGTAACAGGCTCTTAACTGCTGTGTATTTTCTCTGACACTGGTTCCTATGAAATAGGTAAAGTTTCTTTTAACATCTCTTACGAGATAAGGAATATGCGCGTCGCGTTTCAGTTGTTTTTCTGTCCTGTGTTTCTTTATACTGAGCTCGCCCTCTCTCTCTCTCGGCACTGTGTTATAACGCGTTGAGGCCTGGTCCACTTGCGAAATACCGCTTATTTCCCGGTTCTCTCACTGCCTCTGGCGTGACTACTTTGCTTGTGGCAAGGTGAATGGGTTTTAACAAAATTTTCAAATTCTCATCCCCTTACTATTCTGTGCCATGACAAATAGCCCGATGAAACTTGGACCATACCTAGAAAGTACTACTGCTATAGTGTAGTACAGAAGGTTATAGAAAAAAAAAAAGTGTAGTAAGACAAACAGAAATGACACTTTCATTCATAGACACCGCGATTTGTGATGGTACCCTGGATGTTATAAATTGTTCCTAGTAGGATGTATGATCACCAAGGACGGCACTGCATGCTCTAGAACATGCTTTCTACTGGCCACTAGGTTGGCAAGGCCTTCTCCTTGCAGAGCGTTCCAGTCTTCCACAACCGCGGTCGAGAACAGCTGGATGGTCGTCGACGCATTTGCACGTGCTGCATTATGTCTCCCCACCACATGTGCTCGATGGCATTTAAGTGAGGGAATGGGCAGCCAATTCATTAGCCGAGTATTCTCTCGTTCCAATAATGTTAACCGGTGATTGTATTGTATTGAAAGGTTCAGAGGTCACTAAGTCCACGCAACATTACGCCTCCCTGGGCTAACCCTGGGCCACAGAAACGATCATGTCTGACCTTGTTCCGTGAGTATGACGTTTTCCCTCCTCTCGTCATGTGAGGGTACTCCAGCGTTGTCGACCATTGCCGTTTAGGTGGTCCCCTTGTTAAGGTGTGGGGAGGCATAATACTGCATCGGCATACTGACTTGCAGATCTTTGAACACGGTGCGCTCACCAGTCAGCATAATTGTGACATTGTATTACTTGCTAATGTGTATTTTTTTCAGGAGTGCATTCGCTCATAACCTGACTTTTACGGATGACAAGGGAGGAGAGGGTATTGAGAGAAAAGACTGGACTTCTCGTTCACCCGGTTTAAATCCCATCGAACACATGTGAGATGTCTGGGGGAGATATACCGCAGCACGCAACAGTTACTTTGCCCTGAGTTTTGCACATCACTGTAGGTAGCATAAGTTGTATAAGTAACCAGTGAAGCGTCGTCTCAAAGCTCCAGCCAAGGCTGTGATGTGTTTGGTTCAGCTAGGAAGTCAGGATAGTAGCAAGTTAAACTCACGCAATCACCAATCAATTATCAGATGGTAGGAGCACATGAAACAGCCGTACAGCCAGTATCACCAAAATGTAGCAGCAATACCCTCTTTAAAGGGAAACAGTGTTAGATTTAAAAAAATCTTTTAACTCGAGACACCTAATATACACTGGGCTTGTAAGGATTCGAGTAAAGCAGTCAGCAGTCCAAATTGTTTGACAATGACAAGATGATTTCGACTGCTGTCTGAAGAAGTTCACTCTCACTCATTTGACGACTCGCAGCACATACTAGAGCTAATATCGGTTCAGTGCCCACAAGCACATTTACATTGCACCTTTGCAATTAGTTAATCGCAATTCTGACGAGTTATGCATTATGAAGGTCCTGAATGCACACAGTCAACAAAACTAAATGGCAAGTTTGATTTTCGCCACAGTGACTGTCCAGAAGTAATTCTTATTTTCTACTGCTCGCACCTGTTGTGCCGAAGCGGCTTCTTCACGACATATCGAAATTGGCGAATTAAAGGTAGTCATCCTACTCATAGCAGCCGTTGCTTGAAGGTAAGAGATGTTGCACAGTAGAACAGTACTTAATTGCAAGAATAAAATTTTGTTGAGACCGACTTGGACGGTCAAGTGCGCACCGATGGTGCAATCATTATCAACACTCAGAAGACCTGAAGTACAAAAGGCAATGAGCTCATCGCCTCAGCGTGCCAGATTATCAGCAACACTTGATTCAGCGCTTAGAGCAGACACAATGCTCTTCCACAATGCGGCTACGTGTGGTAATTTCAGCTAGGGATGACACATGGAGGGCTTTCAGGCTGCAGATTTTACATAAAGGAGCCGTCTGAAGCCTAAAGTTAAACATTAGGTAGCCAAGAGCGTAGAAGTGCTCAGAAAATGGGAACCCATTCGGAATCCCGTGATTAACTGCTATTAAACCCTTGCTTTCCTTCGACGCATTCTCAGAACCTGGGCACTCCATCTGACTCACTGATACCAATGGTACGCCAGCTCTGTTAGTTGCAGGATGACGCGCTGAAGACGACGAAGTGTCGCCAGCTGCCGCCAGCTTCGGGTTCCCTGCTACAAGTCTGCAGTGATCCAGGTGTGGAGGGAACTTCAACTCATTCCTGAATGTCGCATATGTGGATATCTGAAAATGAGGATGAGGCCGCTGGAATGGCAAATGACCGTGGGACAATACATAGAGTATGGGAGCTGGTAGCTATTTGTTTCTAATTTACCACAGATTGCATTTCATTAGCTGCTGACTTTGATTACTTAATTTGCGTAAAACATTCAATAATAAGGACAAGAATGGTAATTATTGGGTAAAAGTATTTTCTTTAGATTGACTGAGGCGGAGTAGTAATGGAAAAGGTTTTACTTTAACTGAGATTCAGATTCACACTAAACTGACGATTTGTCTCAACATTTGAGTCCACAGAGGGCGTAAATGCAAGCAAAAATCTTTAAATTTTGTCTCTTTATGAACCTAGCTATCCTCAAACATGATTTATTGGTGGTAGAGGAGTGGAATATGAGCATTACACTCATGAATACAACAAGCATGCTACTTTACATTCACACGCATACAGTTAATGGCATATAGGGCGTGTACCACAAACTGTACAAGGTAGTGAGCAATTAAGCAAGGTTTTGAACTTGGCTATCTATGGCTAGTAAGCTCATAGTATTTAATTCTTTGCTGGCCACAACCTTATATGAAAGTACTGGTGGGACAATTTGGAACTGGTTAGATCTCCTTCGTCAATTTATATAAATCCGTCTAATATTTTCACAATAAATTCGATAGCATATGAAGGGAAGCAGTGAAATCTGTTCACACGGACGCTGATCTGATACTGGTAGAAAGAGGGGAGGTTCTATGCTCGTAATATGAAACAAAATTTATCATGGGGATTACCACACGCTTAAGCTTTGAACTTACTCCAAATTAGATGGAATATAATAGTAGTAATGATGATTCCAAAGTTTCTACATGAAGTAAGCTACGGAGAATATTTAACACCCAATTAATCCTGTGAGCTGAACAAAATCACTTGCGGTTCCTTAATCCACACGTGGGTGGACATTAAACACAAAGACCTGGTGAATACGACTAAGTGTCACCAGCCACCACCAGTCTGGGATCCATTGCTATGAGTCCACAACCATCTGCCTGTGGAGGGAACTTCAACTCTGCAAGCAGCATCCCTGCCAGTCAGACCCATGACTAACTGAAGACAAGGGCCAGGCCAAGGCCAATCTTCTGTGATGCAGGACCATCAGCCCAACTACGAGCTGTTCATCTTGCCACCAGTCCTGGGTGGTAAAAGTACTGTCTTATCGGTTATATGCTGGGACCGCCTGTTGTGCTGTCCTTGGTGTTGCTGTTGGGTCTTCTGTCTAGATGCCATCCCTACCACGAGCCACATGGATACATAGGTTTCTGGGGCGAAGCCTAAGCATAGTTTCAATCAACGAGAGTACACTGGCTTCTACAGATGTCCACAGCCAAGCCAGGCTGTGGCGGTGCACTGGCCGCTGTACCCTCCTGCAATGAGGCCTCAGGCAACGCAAGGGCCTGCACCAGCAGATCCCTCGCCCGGCGCTCACCTGGTGGCCTGGGCCTTCGTGGGATGGGAGATCAGCACTACTGCTGCTAGGCAACACAGGGAAGAAGTCAGAGTGATTGTAAGATTCTCAGATATAAATGTCTGCTGACTGACTAATGTCTCATCGCGTCCAAACACACCACAGGGTCCTATACCACAACTCCGCTCGACGATCCTACAATTACATACTAGGCCATATCTGGTGGTCTACAGTTTTATTCACAGTTTTAAGTATGTGGTTGCAATTTGCTTTTCGCTTATCACACTCTACTATTAATCGACTTAAAAGTATCTGAAAAGAGGGTTGTATGTTCAAATTGTCAACCTACAGACACACATCTAACAGACTTATATCGCATCCTCACATATATAATTGAGTACTCTGACCTCAAATCGCACATGACTTCAGTCTAAACGTCCGATTAAATGAGATTAAAGTACTCATATTACTAAAATATCTGGTTCCCTAATTTTGCTGCATAAAATTTCTGATCTGTAATGTTAAACATTGAGTGTAAAGTATACATTCTTGTCTGGGAATTTAACAGGTAGTTCGTGTGTACTCATCGTACGCAGCAAAAAGTCCACCCACGTCGTATTCTTACTTATCCGACTACATACTATTGTTACTTGCACCAAGGATCAGTAAAACTTGCAAACAACTCTAACACTAAACAAGCCGATAAAACATTCAGCAACCAACTAACTCTGAATTAATGCATCTAACCTATATCAACCAGCTCAGTTTAGTGCTGTTCAAAACTCAACAAAATTCATTGGTTGGCGAGCAATATCTGTTGTATGACTTTGTGTTTCGTTGCTTAAAAAAATCATCTTAACGATTTCTCCATTTTAACCACTAAGTTATACGAACTAGCTCAAGTATCAATAGCACCAAAAATAGCTTTATCATTCGTAGTGCTTGAAATCCTACAAAAGGTAATCCTCTAGCACCATGTGCATAGTAAAGGATTTTCTTCATTCTGTAGTTAAAAGGATCATCATATTTATTTAAACACTTTATCTCATTATTTCAAGACATATTTCCTGATGGAAAATGTCCTCCACTACCAAAGTTTGTCGTTATTTTCAGAGAAAAAAATTGACTAAATAACTAAAAGACATAACTAAATCTATTACTTGCAGATCACTACAGTTCATCTCGGATTACAAACACTGTTCAAAAAGTAGTAATCAGCACCAATATACAAACACTTTCTCTATGTAGAAATATACACAATATATACAGTAAACTGTATGGTTAAATGATGATGGCGTTCTCTTGGGTAAAATATTCCGGAGGTAAAATAGTTCCCTATTCGGATCTCCGGGCGGGGACTACTCAGGAGGACGTCGTTATCAGGAGAATGAAAACTGCCGTTCCAGGATCGGAGCGTGGAATGTCAGACCCCTTAATCGAGTAGGTAGGTTCGAAAATTTAAAAAGGGAAATGGATAGGTTAAAGATAGATATAGTAGGAATTAGTGAAGTTCGGTGGCAGGAGGAACAAGACTTTTGGTCAGGCGAATACAGGGTTATAAATACAAAATCAAATAGGGCTAATGCAGGAGTCGGTTTAATAATGAATAAAAAAATAGGAGTGCGGGTAAGCTACTACAAACAGCACAGTGAACGCATTACTGTGGCCAAGATAGACACGAAGCCCACGCCTACTACAGTAGTACAAGTTTATATGCCAACTAGCTCTGCAGATGGCGAAGAAATTGATGAAATGTATGATGAAATAAAAGAAATTATTCAGATAGTGAAGGGAGACGAAAATTTAATACTCATGGGTGACTGGAATTCGGTAGTAGGACAAGGGAGAGAAAAAAACGTAGTAGGTGAATATGTATTGGAGCTAAGAAATGAAAGAGGAAGCCGCCTGGTAGAATTTTGAACAGAACACAACTTAATCATAGCTAACACTTGGTTTAAGAATCATAAAAGAAGGTTGTATACATGGAAGAAGCCTGGAGATACTGACAGGTTTCAGATAGATTATATAACGGTAAGACAGAGATTTAGGAATCAGGTTTTAAATTGTAAGAGATTTCCAGGGGCAGAGGTGGACTCTGACCACAATCTATTGGTTATAAACTGTAGATTAAAACTGAAGAAACTGCAAAAAGGTGGGAATTTAAGGAGATGGGACCTGTATGAACTGACTAAACTAGAGGTTGTACAGAGTTTCAGGGAGAGCATAAGGGATCAATTGACAGGAATGGGGGAAAGAAATACAGTAGAAGAAGAATGGGTAGCTTTGAGAGATGAAGTAGTGAAGGCAACAGAGGATCAAGTAGGTAAAAAGACGAGGGCTAGTAGAAATCCTTGGGTAACAGAAGAAATATTGAATTTAATAGACGAAAGGAGAAAGATATAAAAATTCAGTAAATGAAGCAGGCAAAAAGGAATACAAACGTCTCAAAAATGAGATCGACAGGAAGTGCAAAATGGCTAAGCAGGGATGGCTAGAGGACATATGTAAGGATGTAGAGGCTTATCTCACTAGGGGTAAGATAGATACTGCCTACAGGAAAATTAAAGAAACCTTTGGAGAAAAGAGAACCTCTTGTATGAATATCAAGAGCTCAGAAGGAAACCCAGTTCTAAGCAAAGAAGGGAAAGCAGAAAGGTGGAAGGAGTATATAGAGGGTCTATACAAGGGCAATGTACTTGAGGACAATATTATGGAAATGGAAAAGGAGGTAGATGAAGATGAAATGGGAGATATGATACTGCGTGAAGAGTTTGACAGAGCATTGAAAGACCTGAGTCGAAACAAGGCCCCGGGAGTAGACAACATTCCATTAGAACTACTGACGGCCTTGGGAGAGCCAGTCCTGACAAAACTCTACCATCTGGTGAGCAAGATGTATGAGACAGGTGAAATACCCTCACACTTCAAGAAGAATATAATAATTCCAATCCCAAAGAAAGCAGGTGCTGACAGATGTGAAAATTACCGAACAATCAGTTTAATAAGATACGGATGCAAAATACTAACGCGAATTCTTTACAGACGAATGGAGAAACTGGTAGAAGCCGACCTCGGGGAAGATCAGTTTGGATTCCGTAGAAATATTGGAACACGTGAGGCAATACTGACCCTACGACTTATCTTAGAAGCTATATTAAGGAAAGGCAAACCTACGTTTCTAGCATTTGTAGACTTAGAGAAAGCGTTTGACAATGTTGACTGGAATACTCTCTTTCAAATTCTGAGGATGGCAGGGGTAAAATACAGGGAGCGAAGGGCTATTTACAATTTGTACAGAAACCAGATGGCAGTTATAAGAGTCGAGGGGCACGAAAGGGAAGCAGTGGTTGGGAAGGGAGTGAGACAGGGTTGTAGCCTCTCCCCGATGTTATTCAATCTGTATATTGAGAGAAATTTGTTAACATCGAGTATAGATTTAAGTGTCAGGAAGTCGTTTCTGAAAGTATTTGTATTGAGTGTAGCCATGTATGGAAGTGAAACATGGACGATAAATAGTTTGGACAAGAAGAGAATAGAAGCTTTCGAAATGTGGTGCTACAGAAGAATGAGTAGATCACATAACTAATGAGGAGGTATTGAATAGAATTGGGGAGGAGTTTGTGGCACCACTTGACAAGAAGAAGGGATCGGTTGGTAGGACATGTTCTGAGGCATCAAGGGATCACAAATTTAGCATTGGAGGGCAGCGTGGAGGGTAAAAATCGTAGAGGGAGACCAAGAGATGAATGCACTAAGTAGATTCAGAAGGATGTATGTTGCAGTAAGTACTGGGAGATGAAGAAGCTTGCACAGGATAGAGTAGCATGGAGAGCTGCATCAAACCAGTCTCAGGACTGAAGACCACAGCAACATAGCTCCGTTACTATAATTGGTTATCTTATGTTGTTTAGATATGCAAGAAATTAGTAGTGTCGTAATAAAATTGGTTCAAGGTATAGCTGTTTATGGAGTTATGGCTATAAAATGTGCTACCACAGCTGCGAATGCCCCGACCACAGAATCGCTCGTATTACATTAGTCACAATGAGTCTCACTCTTTCATTGTTGTGAGGAGATTCTGGTGGGAGAATGTGCGACATATTGTGTTATTTTTTATGTAATGATGGCTTTGTGTTCTGCATTATTTCCTGTTGACCTTTTTGGGTGACAAGTAACACCTGTAAGCCTGAGCTATACCAAACTGACAGTATGCGAGTGCTTAGAGATTAGCGGTAAATGTGGGGCGAGTCAGAGGTACACAATTCCCTTTCAGTCTCACTGAGCTGCAGTTGGCAGAGAGTAATACTTCTAGTCCACCCCACCGCTTACCTAGGACCCAACAACCGAAATTTAAGAACTTCCACGTACTCTTCGTAGGGGATTCAGGATTATAACACGGTATGTCACTAACATGATTTGGTGTTATGAACTGAGTTGATTTTTCATCATGTAGCGGTTTATCTGTTTCATTACAATTACAATTCAAGAATTCAATTTCTGATTATGTTTTTGGTTGTAGACTGCTGTTTTGTGAGATGGACTTGGTCTGTGAGAAGACGTATCCACGTGTGACTATAGTTCAATGAGATTAGTGTGTTGCACATGGGTTCATTGTTAAATTAAATTTGTGTTTGTCCCTGAAAATTTCAAAACCATTTTCTTTCGGAAATGATTACGTAGTACTGTGTTGTATGATGCTTTGTTCTTGATTCTTTTGTCAGCAACCAAGCCATATGGTAACGTAATTAGTCGAAGCTCATTCTAAGTCGGTTACATGAGACTTCCATCGGCTTCAGCGATCATATTCTGTTATTTCGTGTCCGACTTACGAGAATATTAATCCAACTTAAGGGGTTTGCTCTCAATATTGAACATTAATGTAGGAAACGGAATCTACCGTGCATCCCTTATCTTGCATCCAATGAGCGAAATTGTGCTCTGTTGTGGGCAGGATGAGTACCAACGTATGTAACGAATTTCTAATCGTTTTGCATTTATAGAATATAACGTGTTTTGACTCTAGTGGTAGATGTCCAGTAACAAGCCTGTACTCCCCTTAGTTTTACTCCACTGGGATTCCTTATCATAGTAGACCTGCAGTTCATCTATTTCTGAAGCCTTGTATGCTGATTTCCGAGAGTTTGAATGAATTGTTTCCCCAGGCTTTGTCCCAATACTATTCTACTTCTCCACAGCCTACATAAAGCAAACTATGTCCATAGTAGCATCACCGTATACATGAATTTACGTGATTAACTGTAATAGGAGACCATGTAATTAAGACTGTGTAATTATTCTTGTTATCTGTGTTTCATGTTTTGAATTACTTCCACCTTTTTTGTAAAGGTTCACCGCAACCAAGTGTCTGAAGAACAAATAAAATGCGACCCATGGCGATCATCTCCTACAATTCAGAACGTCATCCCTTCCCATGCTTGAATCTTCCCTTAAGATGTATCTAATATTTCACAAAGGAAAATAAATTAACTACCGAAATCAAGGTATATCACGTCATTCCATACACTAACTTTAGGTCATATCCTAATGAAAATTATCCATTGTACATAGAATTAATAATTTTGTAATTACTGGGGCAATTATAAATTCAGATCTTTGATAGGTCAAGATGTCTCACACAATCTCAGTGGAATGTGGATTAAGTGATAGTGATGTACACTAGTGGCCATTAAAATTGCTACACCAAGAAGAGATGCAGATGATAGACAGGTATTCATTGGACAAATATATTACACTAGAACTGACATATGATAACATTTTCACGCATTTTGGGTGCATAGAACCTGAGAAATCAGTACCCAGAACAACCACCTCTGGCCGTAATAACGGCCTTGATACGCCTGGGTCAATCAGAGCTTGAATGACGTGTACAGTTACAGCTGCCCATGCAGCTTCAACACGATATCACAGTTCATCAGGAGTAGTGACTGGCGTATTGTGACGAGCCAGTTGCTCGGCCACCATTGACCATACGTTTTCAATTGGTCAGAGATCTGTCCAGGGCAGCAGTCGAACATTTTCTGTCGCCAGAAATTCCCGTACAGGACCGGCAACATGCGGTCGTGCATTATCCTGCTGAAATGTAGGGTTTCGCAGGGATCGAATGAAGGGTAGAGCCACGGGTCCTAACCCATCTGAAATGTAGCGTCCAATGTTCAAAGTGCCGTCAATGCGATCAAGAGGTGACCGAGACGTGTAACCAATGGCACCCCATACCATCACGCTGGGTCATACGCCAGTATGGCGATGACGAATACACGCTTCCAATGTGCGTTCGCTGCTATGTCGCCGAACACGGATGCGACCATCATGATGCTGTAAACAGAACCTGGATTCATCCGAAAAAAATGACGTTTTGTCATTCGTGCACCCAGGTTCGTGGTTGAGTACACCATCGAAGGCGTTCCTGTCTGTGATGCAGCGTCCAGGGTAACCGCAGCCATGTTTCCGAGCTGATAGTCCATGCTGCTGCAAACATCGTCGAACTGTTCGTGCAGATGGTTGTTGTCTTACAAACGTCCCCATCTGTTGACTCAGGGATCAAGACGTGGCTGCACGATCCGTTACAGCCATGCGGATAAGATGCCTGTCATCTCTACTGCTAGTGATACGAGGCCGTTGGGATCCTGCACGGCGTTCCGTATTACCCTCCTGAACCCACCGATTCCATATTCTGCTAACAGTCATTGGATCTCGACCAACGCGAGCAGCAATGCCGGGATACGATAAACCGCAATCGCAATAGGCTACAATCCGACCTTTGTCAAAGTCGGAAACGTGATGGTACGCATTTTTCCTCCTTACACGAGGCACGACAACAACGTTTCACCAGGCAACGCCGGTCAACTGCTGTTTGTGTATGTGAAATCGGTTGTAAACTGTCTTCATGTAATCACGTTGTAGGTGTCGTCACCGGCGCCTACCTTGTGTGAATGCTCTGAAAAGCTAATCCTTTGCATATCACAGCATCTTCTTCCTGTCAGTTAAATTTCGCGTCTGTAGCGCGCAATCTTCGTGGTGTAGTAATTTTAATGGTCAGCAGTGTATATTTTATGTAGAGGCTTGGGGTGTAGTTGGAGCTGGGCTGCTAGTGGTAAGGAAGGTCTGAAATCCAATCTGGGTGTGGCTGCAGTGGCGTGGGAGGGGGAACAGTGGATACCAGGTGGCTCTCTGAGATCATGTCCTAAAAGCAGCAGTGCTGTGTAATTACGTATTTCATATCGAAATACTGCAGTTATGACTATACTAGATAGCGGACGACGTCCCCAAGGTATCAGCTGGACTCAGACGATGTAGCGTGCTTATCGCAGCAACGACCTGTTGTCACAGCTTGCGTGTGGTGTCCCATTATACAGCTCGTGGCAGTCGAGTGAGGTGATGCAGTCAGCATTGCAGGCGTGGTGCTGACTCTGCCTGAGCAGGGTCGCAAGCGGTGGCTGCTACAGGCAGCCACACAAATTTTCAAAAATACACGGCACAGTGCAAGCAGTGTGGGTTCCAACGAGGACAGCAGTGGCTCACAGTGGTGACATACAAAGACATAGACGTCGACGGGCAGCAACAGAGTTGCTTTCACAGGTAATGATGGCTGGGTGAACAGTGGCCTCAGTCATGAACCATGGACTCCAGAGTAGGCAGCCAGCAGTGGTCAGAAATTACCCAGCAGATGACCCGCCGGACAGTAGACACCAACTCAGCAGCATTCAGACGCAGTCCAGACAGCAAGCCCACAGATGGCGAAAACAGTTGTATGATGGCAGGCTCTTGACCCATGTCAGCTCACAGACTAGTATAGATCTCGCCTGGTGGTGATGGGGAGTGCATACTGCCTGCGTAAAACTGGAGGTATGTATACAGACTCGGTCTGCTACTATTTATAAAGTTGTAGCACTTTAAGCTGCAAGAGGATCGAGGTACAAGGCTTGACAACTGAGCAATCCTGACATCATCTCCCCAGATTTTCTGTTGTGGTTGTTGTTATGTGAGCCTCATTGCCCTTTTTTAACTAATTTGTGCCTGATTTTATTCTGAGAAGCTCATTAATGAATGTAAATACCGTAATGTAAATGTGATTCAAAAAGTATTTGAAGTAAAGTGAAGCGCAGCTGGACAGCAAGAAACCCTTTAGCGTCAAATACCCGCAACGATAGTAGTTGTGAATCTTTGAATATGGACTCTAAAAAAAAATACAGTTGATTTAAAAAAAAGAGGACTGTTAATCTGTATTTTGTGGAAAGAGGACGTGTTGTTAGGCCGTCGCTCAGAACGTATTGTTACACGTAATGAAAATTGCTATTGTCGTGATTAAACTGAGTAAAGTATGTGTAAGAGTTGCCAAACATTTATGTATACAAATTTTCTGGAAGTGAAGAATAGAACTATCTTGACTTTGAAAAAGGAGGTGAACTTCATTGTCGTGGCCGGATATAAATCGTCAGAATTGTAAGTGTACAAAGTTCACTAAAATACAGGAACGGAAATGCATTCTCTATAGTTCTCATTCAATACGTAACAACCTCACATAATTTCTTAATTACAGCAACTGGATTATGATCTTGTACAACAGTATGGTGCTGAACTCCACTGACCAATTTTGATGTAGCAGGACGTGCAGTTTGAAGGAAGTTTGTATGCCAAGGAATCTCTTTTTCTCGTGAAAAGCAGGTTGCTGTTTGATCGTATTTACTTACAACAGTGGTCCCTTAGGTATGATAAGCTACGTAAACTTGGGCTCAAAGCTATCCGCAATACGACCAAGTAACCAAGAGAGTCGTACTTTAAATCTTAAAGAACAATAACTTCCTCCAAATTATAATACATCACCAACTGGTGCAGAAGCTGATCATTTAGGGAGGCAGCAACCAAAACTCAGGTACCAAAAAAAAATGGTTCAAATGGCTCTGAGCACTATGGGACGTAACATCTATGGTCATCAGTCCCCTAGAACTTAGAACTACTTAAACCTAACTAACCTAAGGACATCACACAACATCCAGTCATCACGAGGCAGAGAAAATCCCTGACCCCGCCGGGAATCGAACCCGGGAACCCGGGCGTGGGAAGCGAGAACGCTACCGCACGACCACGAGCTGTTTTTTTTTTTTTTTGCATCTGCTCGGGGCGGACGTCGTAAGACATCCGTTTAAGTTCATTGTTGATCGATTAACTCAGTTTTTTTTTTTATTACAGAGGGCAGCTAACCCTCTGACCGAACACGCTGAGCTACCGTGCCGGCGTTAATTTTCCAGCGGAGGGAATATTTGAACCAAGGACCACTTATCCCGCAGCTGCTCACGCTAACCACGGGACCACGGCGCTCCTGACGAGCTGCGGACAAATTCAGGTACCAGTTAGGACCTAAAGTAAAGTCTCAATCAAAATCATTCTCTCTCTCTCCAAACACATACATAAATATTCATATTATTAAGATAAAAATTCATTTTATAAACTGGCTGTGTAGTAATGTAGCCTTCCATGAGTGGCTTCTATAAATCAGCATAATTCACTTACAGCAGCCGGCCGCTGTGGCTGAGCGGTTGTAGGCCCTTCAGTCCGGAACCGCGCTGCTGCTACGGTCGCAGGTTCGAATCCTGCCTTGGGCATGGATGTGTGTGGTGTCCTTTAGGTTACTTAGGTTTAAATAGTTCTAAGTCTAGGGGACTGATGACCTCAGATGTTAAGTCCCAGCATCTTATGCAAAAACAGTTTATCTCCTTTTCAGTCAGTCATGTAGTTTTCAAAAAAAATGGTTCAAATGGCTCTGAGCACTATGGGACTTAACATCTATGGTCATCAGTCCCCTAGAACTTAGAACTACTTAAACCTAACTAACCTAAGGACATCACACAACACCCAGCCATCACGAGGCAGAGAAAATCCCTGACCCCGCCGGGAATCGAACCCGGGAACCCGGGCGTGGGAAGCGAGAACGCTACCGCACGACCACGAGATGCGGGCCCATGTAGTTTTGCTGCTGGAAGAGTCAGAGCAGTGGAGCACACTTTGTTCAAAGATTCCTGTATAGCAAGTATCACACCCTGGGCGTAGCGTCCATAATGACAAGGTATCAATCATTTTTAAAGCACTTGCCTTTCATCTGGCAGGCTCAAACTATGATGTTCGCGACCATGAGTCTTTTCTCAAAGAAAGCCTATGGTGGGAAGTATAATGATAATTGTTCTCTTTCAGAGATTTGCAGTTTTGTTTGTCTTGGCGATTGGCGTTGAGTAAGAGCGCTGTATCCGATTTGTAATCAGTTTGAAGATTGGAGGATATAAGATGAACATCGACAAAAGCAGAACAAGCATAATGGAGTGTAGTCGAATTAAATCAGGTGATTCTGAGGGAATTAGATTAGGAAACGAGACAATTAAAATAGTAGAAGAGTTTTTCTATTTGAGCAGCCAAATAACTGATGATGGTCGAAGGAGAGAGGATATAAAATGCAGTTTGGCGATGGCAAGGAAAGTGTTTCTGAAGAAGAGAAATTTGTTAACATCGAGTATAGATTTAAGTCTCAGCAGGTCTTCTCTGACAGTATTCGTGTGGAGTGTTGCCACGTATGGCGGTAAACATGGATGATAAACAGTTTAGGCAAGAAGAGAATTGCAGCTTTTGAAATGTAGTGCTACAGTAGAATGCTGAAGATTAGATGGATAGACCACATAACTAAAGAGAAGGTACTGAATAGAACTGCGGAGAACAGGAATTTGACTAGAAGAAGGGATCGGTTGATAGGACACGTTATGAGGCATCAGAGTCTGTTGGAGGGAAGCGTGGAGGTTAAATATCGTAGAGGGGAACCAAGCGCTGAATACAGTAACCAGATCCAGAAGGATGTAGCTTGCAGTAGTTATTAGGAGACGAAGAGGCTTTACACGGGATAAAGT
Organism: Schistocerca americana; assembly: GCF_021461395.2. Classification (NCBI taxonomy): domain Eukaryota; kingdom Metazoa; phylum Arthropoda; class Insecta; order Orthoptera; family Acrididae; genus Schistocerca; species Schistocerca americana. Next base: position 219,587,770 of record NC_060119.1, read on the forward strand.
AGCGTGGAGAGGTGCATCAAACTACATTATCAACAACAACATGAGCATTAGAAGGACCTGTGGTAAAAATTGGTGCATAAATATAATGAGAATAAAGCGAATATACACCACTGTGAGAGGACCTATGGTAGTTATGAAGTTATGTGGCTACAGTTTGGTCGAATGAAGGAGAGTAGAAAGGGATGTTAAGGAGCTTGGTAAGGTGCTGAGACTGACCTTCTTAGCTATAAGAGGCGAAAATAGCAGAACACCCATTGCTGGGATGGAGACCATGCCTCCATTACATCTTTGGGTTACAATGGAGGCAGCAGCAAGGGCATACGTTTTAAGAACTGGAAGTAACTGGATACTTTTAGGATATCCTGAATCTCCCAGTATCAAAAATAGTGTGCGTGGTCGTGAAAATGCTAGCTAATCATACAATAACTTCTAGCTATCTTTCATTGTAATAACTGTAAGGAGAGAGCAGTGGAAGAAGGAACAACGTCACCATTCAGCAGACATAGTCTTGTTTACTGACAGGTCCGAAGCAACTGAAGACGCTGGGGCTGGAGTACAGCCTTCGGAATAACCGCTTTCCGTAAGCTGGCCACAGTCTTCCGTTGTCAGGGTGTGTACGGTGGAGAATTGACATATGTGCTACAAGGATCGTAGTATCTTCATGGTCCTACAAGGATCGTAGCACGTACATTTATTTTGAAAAACCAGATGCTCTCACACATCTGTCACTCCCTGTATTGAGGCCAAAGATTGTTTCGGAATGCCATGAAGCCCTTGTGAGACTAGAAGAAACTAACAAGGCATTCTAGCTGTGCTGTGGATCCCTGGTCACTTAGTATCTAGAGCAAGGTACAACCTGATAGACCGATTAGCGCTGGGACGATGTCTCCAGTCATTGGACCGGAACCTGTCCTAATCTTCATCAAGACGATGGTAAAATGAAAACAACGTAACTGGATCAGGCGGCTTCACGTAGAATATTGGACTATGATCCAAAAACAAAATCATGGCGAGCTAATGATGCAGAAATCATTTTTCGAAAGTTCTGTAATCGCAGACTTGAACAGGAGCCAGATTAAACTCATGGTAGGAGTTAACTGGCCATGGGTACCGTCAGAGACCCCTACACACGCTGGATATAGAACAAGAATCCTTTGAGTGTAGACTATGTGATGAGGAGGATGAATCTGTTCATACCTAATCTTCCAATGTGAAACGCTGGAGGGTAAAGAGCACAGAATATTCGGGTGATTAAGTATTGAAGAAATCGTGTCTAATAAGGAACAAGTAAAGGGTCGCCTACTACCTTTTAAAGGGACTGCTTGGCTTTACTACAATCACAAGGAATGAAACCACACTTTGCTAGCAACAGTGGGCTAAGAGCACTGCCCATTTTGTCTCCCTGCTCCAATCAAATCAAGTTAAACAACGAATGTAACATAGTTGTCAGACTCTAATATAAACCTGTTTGCTAGACAAGAATCCAGTGTTCTGACTGCAGACAAACAAAGTTCTCTGTGGTGCATCGAAAAACGTCATGTACAAGTGCACTAACATTTTGTGTAGTCACCAGTCACAATTTCTTCAAACGGCTATGGACGCAATCGAAATAGGTGGCAAACGTACCTATAAAAGCATATTCTTCTATTTCTTACATACGTTACTAATGGGGAGTTGTTCTCTAAAACCCAAGTAAAGTGCTAAAGCGTTGAATAAATACAGATTTACTGACTAATAGCATTTAAGCATTAACAAAATGAAATGCTTTAAGTAGGCTAGTCATGATTTGATAACCATTATTTCTATTTATGGGGATAATTAAACCTTATTATGTTTCTGCAGATATTTTTATTCTTGGTATGTTTATGTAACAAATGATACATGCAGGATGTTTAACTACTGATAATAATGTAATTTGTATCAAAATAATATTCTGTATGGAAGATATTTATTCATTATAACTAACAGTACAAAGTGCTGATTTCTTGTGAAGGTGTAAGTCAATTTATGTTAGCAAACATAACAATGCATTCATTAAAATAACGCTGAAAACTGGAAAGAGTAATGGTGCATAGTGATGTATTTTACAGACAGATATTGCACATTCATTGTTTTCTCGTAGTGCTTTTTACTAACTCAAATTGTAGTTTAAAGACAATAAGGAAGACTGCAGTGAATTATTTATAGTATTCGAAAGTAGCAATCCACTGGTTTTGTTTATGGTGTGAGCTGGATACTAGTAGCCTAAACATATTACCTTGAAAGAGCTGCGTACAACACAGAAACCACTGTCTCATTATAGTTAAGAATTAATATTTAAGAAAAAGTTCCTTTGTTCCTCACATTGTCATAAACCTTTTTGATTAAGTAGTGTGTGATGCAAACTAGAAGGTGTCCTGGTGAAATGCTTCACACGTGGTTGACATAGACAGTGCACTCTGGAGCATGGGGTGCAGTGCGTTCTCCCAGGAGCACTGCCACTTAGGCTGCCGCAGGCCAGCCGGTCCTTGCAGAAGGAGACCTCAGCACAACCGCCTGCTCGCTGGGCAGTCGCAGTGCGTGTCCATCCACCACCAGCCTGCCAACACGACACAACAGAAACACACTCACAGGATGCAATCACCAGAACTCCTCACCTACCCACCGCAACGCCACATATGTAGAGTGTGCACAAAATATCTTGGTTCATACACGCACAATTGGCGCGGCAGGGAAGGGTTTCGATGTGGTGGGGACAGCATTATGAATGGCCACTGCAGGATAGGTGAGGCGCATTTCCACAGCGGAGCCTACGTACAAACATATATTCCAGATAACTTGTAAGCTACAGCTAGAGAGTCTGTGAACGATCATATTAACGGATTACATCGGTACAAATAGTAATTCGACAAATACAGACTTCCAGAGTCAACAGTTCCTCACTAGGGTGCCGAAAAGGAAATAGTTACAAAAACTAGTGATCATGTACTGCCAGTAGGAAGTACAATAAAACGTAAGCGTCTTAAAAATGTACTGTGACGGACAGTGTCAGCTGCTGCGATACCGACGTAGCGAAATAAGGAACATGTGTCATGTGAAAATTGCGTCAGTCCCATGATAATCTTTATGGCAATATCGCGTAAAAATAAAAATTTATCCATTTCAGCTGCCGAGAATTCTTCCAGGTTGTATGGCCGTGGTCCATGGAACTCTTGAATCCCTGACGTTTCGTCCAAGGCTATGGTGGTCATCTTCGGAGGTACTCCTGGTTGTGCTGAGTCTTGCCAACTATCGGCAAGACTCAACACAACCAGGAGCACCTCCGAAGATGTCAACTAGCTTAGTTCTGTACTAATCATTCTACTCCTCATACAATTCAGTTGTAAGATCTTCACGACCAAGGATGTATTGTACATGCATAGCTTTTGGGAACAGTTTCTTCACATTCCAAGTAAACTCGACCGATCGCTCTCACTAACCCCTTGTAGCCGTTATTTAGGTCCGAACTCTCCCTCCTTCATACACATACCACCCCTGGGGGTCTAGAGCTCTCGTTCGTCAGTTGGTAGGTTTCCTGCTCGTAGGACCATGCGACCAGTCTGTTCAGTAGTTGGTTTTCTCATATGTGTTTGTCGTTAGTGCTTCTGTGGTATTTGCGTTTGCCTTTGTTATTTGTTTCCTGTTGTTTGTCTCTTATAATGGGTATGTTTGTTGAAACTTCCTGGCAGATTAAAACTGTGTGCCGGACCGAGACTCGAACAAGGGACCTTTGCCTTTCGTGGACGAGTGCTCTACCAATGAGTTACCCAAGCACGACTCACGCCCCGTCCTCGCAGCTTTACTTCTGCCAGTACTTCGTCTCCTACCTTCCAAGCTCTCCTGCGAACCTTGCAGAACTAGCACTCCTGAAAGAAAGGATATTGCGGATACATGGCTTACCCACAGCCAGGAAGTTTCATATCAGCGCACACTCCGCTGCAGAGTGAAAATCTCATTCTGGAAACATCCCCCAGGCTGTGGCTAAGCCATGTCTCCGCAATATCCTTTCTTTCAGGAGTGCTAGTTCTGCAAGGTTCGCATGAGAGCTTCTGTAAAGTTTGGAAGGTAGGAGACGAGGTACTGGCAGAAGTAAAGCTGTGAGGACGGGGTGTGAGTCGTGCTTGGGTAGCTCATTGGTAGAGCACTTGCCCTCGAAAGGCAAAGGTCCCGAGTTCGAGTCTCGGTCCGGCACACAGTTTTAATCTGCCAGGAAGTTTCATATCAGCGCACACTCCGCTGCAGAGTGAAAATCTGGTATGTTTGTTGTTTGTATATATTATCGGTGCATTGTAGCAGTTTTGTTAATGTTTGTTGCCTGTTGATAGATATGCTATGCATCAGTTCGTGTTTTTTTTCTGATATATTTATGGCTACCACATGTCGTTTGTCTTTAGTAGTTTCTGTCCTTATGGCGTCACTTTCCTGTTTGTTTCTAATGTTTTAATCTCACAAGGGAACCTCCCCATCACACCCCCTTCAGATTTAGTTATAAGTTGGCACAGTGGATAGGCCTTGAAAAACTGAACACAGAGCAATCGAGGAAACAGGAAGAAGTTGTGTGGAACTATGAAAAAATAAGCAAAATATACAAACTGAGTATTCCATGCGCAAGATAGGGAACGTCAAGGATAGTTAAGCTCAGGGTGTGCCGTGGTCCCGTGGTTAGCGTGAGCAGCTGGGAAACGAGGGTCCTTGGTTCACGTCTTCCCTCGATTGAAGATTTTAATTTCTTTATTTTCGCAAAGTTGTGCTCTGTCCGTTCGTTCATTGACGTCTCTGTTCACCTTAATGAGTTTAGTGTCTGTGTTTTGCGACCGCACAGCAAAACCGTGCGAATAGGAGACGAAAGGACGTGCCTCTCCAATGGGAACCGAAAACATTTGATCGCAAGGTCATAGGTCAACCGATTCCTCCACAGGAAAACACACCTGATATATTCTATACGACACTGGTGACGGCATGTGCGTCACATGACAGGAATATGTTGTCGACCCACCTAACTTGTACACTTGGCGAATGGGTAAAAAAATTCTTCTGCCTTGCCCGATTTAGGTTTTCTTGTGGATGTGATAATTACTCCCAAAAAAGTGACGAAAACATAAGAGTTTGTCACATAAACTGCAACAAATGAATGCAACAGTTTCACAGTCGCAAAGTTTTCCCTGTGCTCTGTAAGATAATAATTGTCTGAAAATAAAAAATTAAACTTGTCACTAGAGGGAAGACTTGAACCAAGGACCTGTCGTTTCGCTGCTGCTCACGATAACCACGAGACCATGGCGCTCCTTAACTCACACTGTCCTTGATGTTGCCTATGTTTCGCATGGACTACTCAGTTTGTGTATTTTGCTTATTTTTTTTTTTTTTTTTTTCATAGTTCCACACAACTTCTTCCTGTTTTCTCCGTTGATCTGTGTTCAGTTTTACAAGGCCTATCCACTGTGCCAACTTATAACTAAATCTGAAGGGGGTGCGATGGGGAGGTTCCCTTGTCAGATTCTTGTCTTTTCGAGTCATGGCTACTTCCACTACGAAGAAAGTGTACTGGTTTTATGTACAATTTGCAATTTGTGGTATCGTATTCAGAAATGGTTGCTGATAATATTTTGTTGTTTTGTGTGCTTGACATAGTTGTTGTGTTTACTTGTCTTGAATCTTCTTGTGGTACTTGTTGTTCTGGTGACTGGTGTGTTTCATAGTCATGCTGTAAATGTGTATGAATGTCTCTCAGATGCTTTGACGTATTTGCATGTTTGTTTAATTCATGTGATATCGCTGAGTTTTCGTTTTCCCTGCAGACTGCTTCGTTTTCCAGCTCCATGCGTGTACACCTGTGAACACGGGTATTATCACTTTGGAAGGCGTGGGCATCAACAGCACACTCATAACGTTGATATACAGGGAAGCCCAACCCTTGGTTCATGGTGACCTGAATGACTCGAGTTATGGCAGGAAAAAAAGAGAAAATAAAATCACAGGACCACCTCTGGCATGGCCCACACCCATTTCACACACTGGGGATTAAAAGAATAATTGGACCGTCAGTGCACTCGACGAATTACAGCCAAAAATAGAGCGTTTAGGACCACGCTACATGCCAATCAGCTACTGTCACGGTTGTTCTCCCCATGTCGCTGGGATCTTTTCACTACCACTGTTTTCAGGCCTGGCACACCATTCCCTAAAGCGATCAATGTGCTCCATTAAGGCGATGATTAATACACACTGAGGAGACAGAAGTCATGGGATAGCGATATGAACATATACAGATGGCTGTAGTATCACGTAAACACGGTATAAAAGGGCAATGCATTGTCGGAGCTGTTATTTATACTCAAGTGATTCATGTGAAAAGATTTCCGATGTGATTGTGGCCAAACGACGGCAATTCCCAGATTTTGAACATGGAATGCTACTTAAAGCTAGACGCATAGGGTAGTCCATTTCGGAAATCGTTAAGGAAACTGAATATTCCGAGACCCAATGTGTCAAGAGTGTGACGAGAATACCATATTTTTGACATTTCCTTACACCGCAGGTGTATAGAGTTGTCAGTGGTAACAGACAAGCAACACTGTGTGAAATAACCGCTGATATCAGTATGGGACGTACGGCGGACGTATCCGTTTCGGCAGTGCGGCAAAATTCGATGTTTATGGCGACAGCAGCAGAAGACCGACGCGAGTTCCTTTGCTAACAGCACGACATCGCCTGCGGCGCCTCTCCTTGGCTCGTCGCCATATCGGTTGGACCCTAGACGAGTGGAAAACCGTGACGTGGCCAAATGAGTCCCGATTTCAGTTAGCTAAAATTGATGGTAGGATTCGAGTGTAGCGCAGATCTCACGTAGCCATGGACCCATGTTGTCAACAAGGCACTGTGCAAGCTGGTGGTGACGCCATAATGGTGTGAGCTGTGCTTAAATGGAATGTGCTGGGTCTTCCGGTCCAACTGAACAGATCATCGACTGGTTATGTTTGGCTACTTGGAGACCATTTGCACCCGTTGATGGGCTTCATGTTCCCAAAAAATGATGGAATTTTTATGGATGACAATGCGCCATACCACGTGGCCACAATTGTTTGCAATTGGCTTCAAGAACAGTTCGAGTGAAAGATTTGGGCACACATAAAAATGAAATGTCGTGTGGCTAGGGCCTCCCGTCGGGTAGACCGTTCGCCTGATGCAGGTCTTTCGATTTGACGCCACTTCGGCGACCTGCGTGTCGATGGGGATGAAATGATGATGATTAGGACAACACAACACCCAGTCCCTGAGCGGAGAAAATTTCCGACCCAGCCGGGAATCGAACCCGGGCCCTTAGGATTGACAGTCTGTCACGCTGACCACTTTTTTTTTTTTTTTTTTTTTTTTTCTCCTGACAGGATAAGGGAGAGGCAGCAGGAAGGAAACATTGATATTGTAATTTTTTTTTGTTTGTTTTTTTTTTATTTTTTTTTTATTTAGTAACAATAATATTTTATTTATTCATTTAATTTTAATGTCCCAAAAGAAAACTCATATATAAAAAAGAAGGGAAATAAATATAGGGCCGAAATGACATCCTCGTCACTTCACTGGGAGTAAATCCTATCCCTCGAAACAACGTAAACCTGGGACTCCCCACCGCTTCGGGGGGTTATGAAACATGCTGCCTAGAAAGTTCGCAAAATGCGTTTTATATTTAGAGTGGCGTCTGATGATTTCGTGTTGTTCTAGTAGATAATGCCAAAAGTCCATGACCGATATCAAGGTCCGCGAGAGCACGTAGTGTGATGCGTGTCCTCCAATCCATCGGATTGCCGATGTTTTGTGTGAGGGGAAAAAGACAGGGTCAGGGAAAAATAAAGCGTCCGTCGTGATCGTGGATTCGTCGGTGCGTCGGAGGAGGGCCATGATGCGTTGCGTCAGCCGCCAAACATCCTGTGCCTCACCGCACTGCAGAGAATGTTCGTCGGTGTCCTGCATGCCACATATAAGGCAGAGCGGGGAATCTACCATGCGAATGTCGTACAATCGTTGGCGGTTGACTGTCTTGCGGTTGATAAGTGTATACCATGACGATCGCGCTGCTGTGGTGAGGAGAGGTGTGTGGACAGCTCGCCAAATCTGTCGCCAGTTTCGTGTTGGGTATTTAAGTTCGACAACATTGCTGCCATGATGACGCCGCAAGTATCGATATATCTCACGGGTAGGGGGGGTTCTGGTAGAAGGTATCTGTAACTGAACATAACTAAAATCAACAAAAAATCGCGCGACGTGAGAAAACGAGGGCGAGATGGTGCCTACTGCTACCGGTGGTTCAAAGGACGTGGGAAGAAGCACATCCAGGATGGCCGACGTGATGGCGTGTTGCCGCTGGTTCCAAGTTCGTAGCGTCGCTCGCAGGTATAGAGCTAGAGCCTTGTTCCGCACATCCGTGAGGTTAAGTCCTCCAGAGTGGTATGGGAGAGTTAAAGTCTCGTATTTGATCTTAAACAACATTCCTTGACTGACATAGTATCCAAAGGCCGCCATTAATCTGTCAGCGAGACCATGTGGCATTGGCAGTACCTGTGCCAAGTGCGGCAGCCGCGAGGCCAGGTGAACATTAGTGTAGTCCACCCTTTGAAGCAGGTCGTGCGTTCGGAGTGAATTGTTGCGTATGTGCAGTCGGACGTTCTGGAGGAGACGTCGATAGCTCGTCGCCGCTGATCGCCGTAGAGATCGGGTGAACAATACGCCTAAGCATCGCAAGATGTCCACCGTCGTAAACGGACTTCGCAGAGCGTCCAGCCCTCGACCGATGTGCATGATCTTGGTTTTATTCATGTTGACCCTGCTTCCCGCAGCTACCCCGTACGTACTAAGAAGGGTAACCACCTGACTTACTTCGTTCTCCGACCGGACGAGTATCATCAAGTCGTCGGCATATGCACGACACTTGAAGGAGCTCGCACGGAGTCGGACGCCTGTTAGAGTCCGTCTAAGAGTCTGCATCAATGGTTCGAGCGCTATCGTAAACAGTATCATCGACAAGGGACATCCTTGCCTAACTGAGCTGCGAACAGGAATCGTTCCTACCTCCCTGCCATTGACTCTCACCGTCGAAGAAGCGCCGCGAAGGAGGCGCATGAGGACGGTAATAAAATCCTGTGGTATCGCCATGCGTCGCATGGTCGAGTGAAGGAAATCATGGTTGATCCTGTCAAAGGCACGATCAAAATCCACCGATACGAACGCCGCTCGCATGCGACAAGCTTCCGTCAGGGAAATTACGTCACGGTATTCGCCGAGGATAGAATGTATGTTGCTCCGAACCCCTAGACAAGCCTGGTCTGGTGGTATTGTTTTGGATATTACAATCTTGAGCCTTGCCGCCAACATTCGCGCAAAGATCTTATAGTCAGTATTGAGCATCGTGAGCGGTCTAAATTGATGGGCGCTGTCACTCGCTGTCGATTTCGGTATTGGTATAAGCAGTCCCGCCATGAACTGCGACGGAACATCCGTGTCAGGGCTCAATAACTCGTTATACATCAATACCAACTGGGACATCATTAAATCCGCAAATGCGCGGTAAAATTCGAGTGTCAACCCATCTGGCCCAGGGGATTTATGCACCGCACCCTTCGCGAGTGCGCCCCGGATGTCATCTTCCGTTAGGGGTGCCAATAGCACCTCTGCATCCGGACCATCCACCTCCGTTTGCATCTGTCGCAAAATTTCTTCTTCTGTCCGATTGTCCGTCGGCGTCCCAGTGAAAAGGAGGCGGTAATGCTCCAGAAACTCAGCAGCAATGGCCTGTTGTGACGTCAAGGGCCGACCATCATCAACATGGAGGACTGTGATTAGGGATCGGCGATTACGCGCATGTCCCTTGGACACATGATGCATGCCAATACGTTCTCCATCGACGTTGTCCAAGCACCGAGCACGGATCGAAAGTCCCTCCAGTCGACGTCTCGTGATCGATAAAATGCAGGCCTGAATGCGATGGACTTCCGCTTGACGTTCGGGCGATGGGGCCCTGGAGGACAGGTCGCGGAGCACCATGTAGTAATAGTCAAGTGTATCTCGGAGCCATTTCGCTTTTTCCTTGCCATACGTTATGAGAGCTCTTCGTATCGCCGGTTTTGCACACTGCAGCCACCACGAAAGAACCGTACGGTGCAGCGGCAGACGGCGAGTGCAAGTCTGCCATGTTTCTTCGATCCGCTGGCGACATTCGAGATCCACCAATAAGGAGGAATTAAGTTTCCAGGAACTACGACTCCGCCAGACCCGCTGCCGTGGGAGGGTTAACGTGCAAAAATACGCGAGGTGATCCGTAAAAGCTGTGGGCCAACGTTCAGCAGCCAACACGTGATCTCTTAATCCGTCAGAAACATAAATCCGATCCAGCCTGCTCGCCGAGTGGCTAGTAAAATACGTGTAGCCCTCTCGCTGCCCATGGATCTTTTCCCACGTGTCCATAAGGGCCATGTCCCGGCAGATCGTGTTCAATGCGTGGCAGGAGCTGAAATTAGGAGTTTGATCCTTCGGTGTGAGTACACAGTTAAAATCCCCCCCTACCAAGATGTGGTCATACCTCCCATGGAATAGGGGGGCAATCTCCTCCGAGTAGAATCGTGCACGCGCCTGTCGATTGTCAGATCCGGAGGGTGCATAGATGTTGACAATACGAATGCCGTTCACGGTCATAGCCAAACCCCGAGCCGAAGGAAGGTAATCGAGGTCACACCTCGGAATCCCTTCCCGGACTAGTATCGCTGTGCCACGTCCTCCATCTGGTGTCGGCGCTAGATAAGTGTTGTATCCATGCACGTCGGGAAAAGCAGCATTGAAGCTTTCCTGCATCAGCAGAATATCAACGTCTGTGGCGTAAATCATGTCCCGGAGAAGTTGCATCTTTGCAAGCGAACGTGCGGTGTTAATGTTCACTGTGCCCACCTTATATGCTTGGTTCGTTGTCGTTGTCATGCTCGTGTCATGTCATTGAGAACTCCAAGGGCTTTAGTCCACTATTCGTGCTCAGAGGGGTGCCCGCCAACGGGCTGCCCTCCTTCGTTGTCGTTCCGTGGTGTGCATCCTGTAGGTGAGTGGTCATCATTTGGGGGTGGCAATTCCTGTAGGTCTTCGACTGGTTCCGCCCAGTCGCAGTGGTAATCCATCCGAGAAACGTCCTCTGATGTATTTCGACGTGGCTGCCGGGACATTGGTGTCCATGCCTCCTTCGTCGGCAGCGCTGGGTCGGTCGGTGTCAATGAAGAGGGACCATCTAAAAGGCAGGACATCCGGTTACCATCGGACGGAATCCTGTCAGCGTCCTCTGAAGACAAGTGTTCTGTGTCAGACGGTTCTTCGGCTAGGAGACCTTCCGTGTCCCCTAGGCTAGGGGGGGACGTGTCACCTGTACTATGGCGACGCTTTTTGCGACGCTTCGGCGATCGCTGTTTGCGTGCCCAGCCCTCTGCTGCCTCACTGTGTTCGTCGGTCGTTGGTTGGTCCGTCGCCGGCGCCACCGTCTGGACCTCCACTTCCACGTCTCTTGCTACATGTGAGTTTTCGGAAGGTTCCTCCCTCAACTGTCGTGACATGGATGCAGGGACATTCTCCGAGTCACCTCCATGCTCCCGTAACTCGGTCTGCTCTTGCATAAACACGTCCTTGTCACGCTCCGAACTTGGCAGCACTTCCCGGCGGGCCACCGACACGTACGTCATCGGCAGTTGCGTGGGAACTTCTCGCTGTGACGCTTCTCCACGTGGCAGTTGCACGACGCGGCGTTGTATGCACTCCGAGCGGATATGTCCTTCTCCACCACAGCCAGAACAGGTGCGTGGCTGGCCATCGTAGATCACAATAGCTCGACATCCGCCAATGTATAAATAAGACGGGATATGTTTAGTAAGGACGATCCGCACCTGTCGCACGCCGTTTAGCACAGGATAGGTATTAAAACTAGCCCAGCGTTCAGGCGTATGACTAAGTACCGTTCCATATGGTCGCAGCGATTCAGTAACCATCGATTCTGGCACCTCAAACGGCAACTCAAAGATCCGAATGACCCTCACACCCAATCCTGAAGGAGCTACTGTTACATCGCTGATATGGCCATCAGAGTGTCGAAATTTAAAGCCTCTTTGAGCAGCAGAGAGAGTTCTTTCACACGCAGCTTCATCGGTCATCTTTACGTACATTGTACTGCTTACAATGGACAGGTGTATTCCAATTATGTCTGCAGCAGGTAAACGAACTTCTTCCCTCAAAAAAACGCTCTATTTCGAAAGCTTTGGGTCTGGCAAATTCGTTGTCGAACGTAAATTGGAGCGTAGTCTTTCGAAAATTGTGTGCCATGGCGATCGAGTCAGACAACAACACGCGCGAGTACCGGCGGTGTAAACACTTCCTCGTTCACGCGCGCCCGCGGCCGGGACAGCAGGTCCGTGCCGCGCCACTGCCTAAAGCAGACTGTCCACTCAGCTACCGGGGCGGACTGGGCACACATGAAGATTTATGGGACTTAATTGAGAGCTCAGTTGGTGCACAAAATCCAGCACCGTCAGCACTTTCGCAGTTACGTATGGCTGTAGAGGCAGCATGGCTGAATATTTATGCAGGCGACTTCCTAAGACTTGTTAAGCCCATGTCACGTCGAGTTGTTACGCTATGTTACACTACGCCACGCAAAACGGAGGTCTTACACGATATTAGGAGGTATCACAGGACTCAGTGTACGTTCTTTATGCATGAATGGTTGTGGTGCTAGAAAGACATATGACAAACTGGGGAACTCTTTGATGTCGACGGCAATCAAATGTAGAACATTTGCTTTTTGGGACACACAAGATAGCAGTTCCGCCTCATAGCAACAGGTTGAACTGGAAGGTTACCAAAAGCCCATTCAGGGAATTTATGGAGCTAAATTTCGGTAAACTAATGATAATGCCCTGGATTGTATCTCTGGCTAACTTGTATGACGTTAAAATAGCGCCAAAGAATTTCTTTATTGTAATGCTGAATACTATTTCGTGAAGTTTTGTGAGATTAGCTGTTACTTGGAATTTAATGTGAATAGATTTATTGACATGATCCGATACATGACAGAAATTTAGAAGCTTTAACTTGCTTTTACGTTGGAAATTATGTTTTACATGAAGCATTGTGACGCATGAATATTTTCTAACTCTAGACTTCACATGTCATGTGATTACGGAAACAGTGAATGTTACTAGAAATTCCAATTCAGCAGTAACTGATTGTACTGCAATTGCCATAGACAGGGGCGTACCGATGGGGGGGGGGGGGGGGGGGGGTTAGTTTAAAGTTATAATATAGCAGTTACTGGTTCTAATGTAAATGAGATTAAAAATTAACCTTTGAAGACTTACAATGACAGACTGCAAAGTTTGGCGGCAGCGAAATATGATACGATTAACTTTTTAGAAATTTTCTACAATTTGCGATGATAAGTTGTGATTCGGCTTTCCTCTTGTTGTCGGTACATGTTGGTACACTTGGTGTCAACTGTCAACCGAAAAATAAGTAATGTAACATTTGTGTTTGATAAATGAACGATTCTGTGAGATGCTTTCATGTTACCGTGTTCCTTCTGTCTGTAATTCATACCGTAGCTGCTGACTATCTGCATGCATGCAGGCCTAAATTGGCGTCATTGTGTAGTGGACAGATAACATCGCGCCTCCAAAGTCCCTCCTCAACGTGGGGACAAAATTATCCTTCCTGTTTATTCCGCACCTTCCACTCCACTGAGGTCGAAGCTTGTCTCAGCACCGACAACTTATATCAACTACCATCGATACCTACGGAGAGGAACTATGGCGTCTGAGACCACTAAAACATGAAGTATAAGAGACGTAGATCAAACAACATAGTCATTACCAAAAACTTGAGGGCATTTAATGCTTTAGACGCAGAATAGGTCAAAGTTTCATTCTTAGTGATGTAACAACAATTTATCCATAGGCGTCCGCAACAGAAATCAAAATGGGGGGCTTCACGCCACCCTCCTCCCAAAATCTGGAGTACAGAATTTTTGGGCTATACTTACTGGATAATAGTCAGTTCTCTGTTACATAATATGTTTTTGTGTCAACTATTCAGTTCAGTTTTTATATGGAATTTCTCGAAACTGACAAACTCATTTGTATAAAAGATGATAATTTCAAAATAATATTCCTCCTCTTCGGAAAACCTTCTGCAGACACCCATCAGTATACCTAATACGTAAGTTGGACCTGTCTCCTATACTGTAACAACATCTAGTTGCTGCGCCCTAGGGTCACTGACCAGTCACCAATGATATGTTGTTTACTTGAGGATTAAAAGACGAATACAGTCTGCGGAACTTTTAAAATGTTTCGTCTCTCCGACAGCAAAAAGGGTGTTTGCAGTACTTAGTGTGAATGAGATTGTGTTGTTTGTACAGTTCACTTGAGCTGACATTCTCTGTAAACTTTTTAAGTTGTATTTTGGAAGAGTGGAGGTTTCTTAAGTAAGTGTACTAATGTAAGAATACTAATTTTAAATGGCCATAAATATAACTTTTGTGTCATGCATTTAATATTAAGGGTAGTCAGTACCACTTAAATGATCCATAAATAATCCGTTTCTAGGGACCTCCTCAATGCATTAAAAATAAGGGTGATGCTCCAGGAGGCACATCCTTTGGGAAAGAAAACATTAAGAATGAAAATGAGACTCTATATGTACTGTAATGTATAGAATAATATTTTTAAACGAACGGAAAATATTTCGTTATTCACTTGATTACAGGGACGTAATTACGATGACCACAAACCCCGCTGTGTGGGGAAAGGAAGAGGCTACAAAAAAGCTGTCCTATAATTTGGTGTATAATATATTTAATTTTGGTTTCGATTCATCATTTTCGTAACATTTGCAAAGAGCTATCGGCCCTTGCCATGATAGCCTACACTTTCAAATTACACCTTAAAACAAGCAATTTTGTTCATCCGGAAAACATCAATATTGATAACATGGTGAAAGACACTGAAAGCTGTTGAATTACGGAGAAATCAAGTAAAACCAGTATTACACACCTGTCTCTCTGGCATAAACCACTCTTAGTATGGTTTATTCAACCGAATGTAATGGGGGGGGGGGGCGGGGTATTTCTCCCGTAGTGTTGACAACGTTTGCAGCTCGCGTTACGGTCGACCGCTTGCTGTGATGGAAATGACGCTACGAAGCAACAAGGTTCCGTGAAAACCCGTTACAACGGCATTCGTGTACACATGTGTTGCTTATTTGTAGCTATCACGACGAAATGAAACTAAATTAATCGCACAGCTCAAGGTCAAGCAGTTCACTTTGTAGTGACTAGTGCTATGGCACTTATTGGTAGTTCGTGTAGATTAACATTCGCGGTGGCAAGCGTCACGATAACTTCCGAATATAATCGACGATTTCCGAGTAGAACTAGGGGTTATAGCTTCAACAAAAGTTGAATAAGCAACATAGTATTAGTATGTTCACGTTACTTGGATGCCGTGGCCCTCACCGTACACAGTAAGGAACTGCGAGGTTACTTGACTCAAACAGTTACATATCATGTGGGTTAATTGCTTGGATAGCCGCTATGTCTGAAAGACAATGGAATGGTATGTTACATGTCCATCACTTTCACTTAGACAGGGAAATTTGTTGATTTTAAATTAAAAGAAAAAAAAGTTTAGAGTGAACTCTTGTACGACAATTACACTTTTTAATTCAAATCAGAAAAACGTAAAAAACCGAATGTACGTCATGGAAACAAAACTCGCCACAACCGAATAACAAGCTTCAGTTTACCCAACGGAGCTAAGCAAGCAATGAAAAAATAGTTTGTTGACTGCCATAGTGATACCTTCAAAGTTAATAGTTATCCTGAAATGAATATAAATTGCAATGATTTGCTTTTCTGAATGGGACCATCTTTTGGAGTATTAGTTAAGTAAGTCTGTGACATTTTTAAACATTTCATTCCATCCCATTTGTCACTTTCTAAATTACGCATTAGAAAAGACGTGTTCTAGAGAGTCACCTTACTTAGATTACTTTCGTACTTTTACTTTAACACACAGTACTTATGATTATTTTAGCCTCACAACGTCGCGACAATTGAGTAACGAAAATTTCACATTAGGAACTATCATGGAGCAAACCGCTCAAGAAAGTTGTACTTAGTTAAGATAGGTACGATCGTGTTAATATTTTTCCATTTGTAACTCCATCTGAAGAAAATGACATTTCCTCTTTTGTTGACAGAAGTAATTTTAACGATCCTGACCGACTTGAAATATTAATCAGTATCAGAGTAACTACGCTCAGAAAGAAAGTGTTTGAAGTGGACTGTAGCATAATATGAAGTTTATAGGAGCTAAAAATCGCGATTCACGGAGTAATTTACACCAACATCTATAACTATCGCTAATTTTCTACTGTAGTGCTTTCACTTACGGTTCATTTGTATCAGAATTTTCAGTAGAATCAACTGCATTTATACAGGTCGAAAAAGTTTATGATAGTTCAGCTGCAGATATTTTGGGATACTCGTCTAAATGAACATCTTGTACTCTGAGCAGAACTGAATCCCCACTGCCCTCTCCCCGAAGAAAAAATTATCTACGCCCCTGGATGTAAATGTCTGTTTCACTGTGTTAATAAAGATAATATATCTGCTGGAAGGAACATTATTTAAGAGATGGTAGCAGTTTCAAGAAACTTCTATGTTAGCTGCTTTCACGCAAATAAAATTATCCGGAGGAGGTACGAGCACACGGAAAAAGTTCACATATATGTGAGTGAAAAAGTTCACATATATGTGAGTGGCTCGAAGACTTCTCAGAGTAATAGAACCTAGCACGTTGTCCTCGACAGCGAGTGTTCATCAGAGACACGGGTATCGTCAGGAGCACCCCAGGGATAGGACCACCGTTGTTCTCTATATACGTAAATGCTTTGGCGGACAGGTTGGGCAGCAATATGCGGTTGTTTGCTGATGATGCAGTGCTGTACGGTAAGGTGTCGAAGTTGAGTGACTGTAGGAAGGTAAAAGACGAGTTAGACAAAATTTCTAGTCGGTGTGATCAATGGAAGCTGTCTCTATTTATAGAAAACTGTAAGTTAATGCGAATAAGTGGGAAGAACAAACCTGTAATGTTCGGATACCGTATTACTAGCGCCCTGCTTGATACAGTCAAGTCGTTTAAATATCTTGAGGTAACGTTGTAAAGCGATATGAAATGGAACGAACATGTGAGAACGGAGGTAGGGAAGATGGCTTCGGTTTGTTGGGAGATCTTTAGGAACGAGAGATTCAACTCTAAAGAAGACCGCGTACAGGATGCTGGTGCGACCTATTCTTGAGTACTGCTCGATGTTTGGGATCCGTACGAGGTCGGATTGAAGGAATACATCGATGCAATTGAGAGACGGGCTGCTAGATTTGTTACCGGTAGTTTCGAACAATACGCAGATGTTACTGACATGTTTCGGGAATCGAAATTGGAGACGACGCTCTTTCCGAAAAACACTGTTGAGAAAATTTAGAGAACCGGTATCTGAAGCTGAAAGTCACACGATTCTATTGCCACCAACGTACACTTCCCTTGAGGACCACGAAGATAAGATACGAGAAATTAGGGCTCATATAGAGGCATGTAGATAGTCGCTTTTCCCTCGCTCTATTTGCGAGTGGAACAGGAAAGGAAATGACTAGCAGCGGCACAGAGTACCCTCCGCTACGCACCGTACGGTGGCTTGCAGGGAGTGTTTATAGATACAGATGTAGATGTAGGAGACATACGACTTCAAAAGCCTTATATCCACTTGTTTATTGAACTGAAAAAACACGGGAATCTTAATTGTTAGACTTTCTAGGCGTCAGTGTAATTACATCTGTGTTGTAAACTTCCTATCATGTCTATAGTTAGCGGGGCTGAAGGGAAATCTGTCTGATAATTGTGTATCTTTACTGAAATCTCCCTCACGGATTTACAACGCATTCGTCCGCAGTGCAATAAAAACTTTCGTAAATCGTGGTCCACAGAGAGGCACCTAAACACCAAAGGACCCTGCTTGTCCTGACAACTGAAGCTATCCGAATACCCCTACGGATGTCTTGAACAAGTTTGATTGTATGACAGGGAGAATTCACCACTAGATTTTCACAGTTTACCTACAAACCAGCCGTCAGTTCCATCAACTCACCCTTCATCCAATTCGCTGTTGACACTGGACGCGTACACCACGAGAGTTGTAGGTAGGTCGACGCCAGGTAGAGAGGCAATGATGTCCACCGTCGCTTCCTCAGACCCCACGTTCATCGCCACAACTGTAGCGTCGTTCTGCGTCCTGTAATGCAGAGAGATGTTTGAATAATCATGCCAAATGCATTACGTTAGACTTCGTCCAAGGAATAAAAAATGGAGGTTGATTTCTACAGGAAATTTTTTAACTTTGTTACTTATAAGTCTGTATATTTTTAACAAACAAGTGTTTATGGACGTCGCAACAGAGTGAACCTATTATCATATCTGAATAAAATTCTATTGTTAAGTGGTCTAAACTTATATATAACTGGAGGGGAGCTCATTATTTTGTCCACAAAATACGTATAACTCACAAGTGGATGAAAGTAATATGAATACCGTTCCTGGTAACTAATTCGCCCTTCTGCTGCAAGAACTACACCAGATCTAAGTCTCTACAAAGCCATGAGAGGGGCGTCATCTTTTGAACTGAGATGTTCCATCTCTATAAAGGCGTGCGAGGGGCATCGTCTTTTGAACCAACATGTCCCAGCTGCACTAGAGGCACATTAACGCCGCTGAAGCACAGGTCTGAACACCCAAGGAATTGGAGAGACCAGGGTGACGCGGGTCGTAACGAAGGGACAATCGGCACTGAATATCGTAACTCATTCTAAACTGTGTTCGTCATAAGAATAAACCTGATGTACACATTACGCCACGTATTCTTCCGCGTCTGATAGAATCTCATTGGCTTTCGTTTTACGTGGAGCGGAAACAAAGCTGTATCCAGCACAGTCAAGTACTATCATAAGGATACGTTTTATGCTGTGTTACACGCACATAGACTGAATAATAATACGGAATAACTGTCTTACCGGCGCATTTAACTTGGACAGCATTGGTCAGCAAGATGGTCCAGCTAACCTCGAATGATGTGAGCAGTTGTAGTTCAAACGTAAAAAGAGACGAGCAGAGAAATAATTTAGCCTCGAATGTCACTTAAGTTTTAAAGAGAATGAAACAATATTCGGCAAAACTCCAGCACTACCGCACGCTTCTTAGGTGACCAGACGGAAAGCATAAAATGCTCTCGTCTCACCTAACATAGCATTCCAAACAAGAGTGATGAAAATTTGTAACATAAACAAAGAGTAATTCTTCTGAGAGAGCTATGTGTGATGCAAAAGCGTACCACAGGGATTTCATCCTATTGTCCAATACTGAAGCAACTGAAGGTATTAATTACAGTCAGTCTTCTGTTAATCTCTTAGCTCCTTCCTTATCGAAATCAGTTCTGGAACTGTCATCTGCTACGTTGATAACGAGTCGATCAACAACAGATTCCACGAACCCACCCAGCTGCCACATTTTCTGCACTTCTTTCATGATACGGCGCTCTATAGCCCGCCAGCGTTCGGCAGTGACATGTGAAAAAGCTGCATGCGTTATTCCAGTACGTCTGGCAGCTTAAAAATCATGTTATTTCTCGCGACAAATCCCTTATCTTGGCTCCAGATCAGTTCTATTGGGTTCATGTCGTAATGACACAGTGGGAAATGTAAAAATGCAGCATTTATATGCTGTGCTCGATGTTGTGAAAATGATTGTTTTTCATGTTTTACGATACTGATCACTCTGGTTCGAGTGAGACTACATCTGTGGTATAAAACAATGGACATAGTCTAAAAACAGAGTATTTGATTTTTCATTTTTGGCCTAAAAAATTCAACTTTTATGTCTTCTTAATTCGAGCTACTTTTATCAATAATCTTTCATAAAATATCGACAGCGAAGAATTTACATTTGAAATAAAAACAGGCACTTCGCGTGCAATAGTTAATTATAAACAAGACGACACGCATTATTCACAAACAATTATGACGAACTGTACAATTACGTAAATGTAGTTACTTCAAATTGAACGAAAAAAGGGATGACCAAGGCGACACTTGGACCACCTAGTCATGAACTTCACCAAACAGTTAATCTACTATGCTACTGAAAAAAATGAAATGTCGTGTGACGAGGGCCTCCCGTCGGGTAGACCGCTCACCTGATTCCGCTACACATTCAGTGTGTAGGTACATCTCAACTGTATCAAATGCCATCGGGAATCTTCGAAGCCGAATTTTTATGTAAATTTATGAACAACATTAAGAACAATCTATTTCTCCGCACTTTTTGACCGTGTTGCACACGCATGTTTCATTACGGAACAGGAAGCAAACTCAGCCATTTTCATACTGTGTATTAACAGCGCGACAATCGGAGCAAAACAGTACAGAGACTGTGACCGCACACGATTTCAGAAATAAAACCTACAAAGTTAAAGTGTGATTAAGAAGAACTTTGATGGCTGTTAATACATTAGAACATCTTAAAGTTTCATTTAACATAAATTAGCAATAGGATATCTAATTTATAAGTAGGACCTACTTCCAAGAGCGTAAGAACACCGGTGTACATGTGTTACGGCTTCTGACCAATCATCGCGTTTGTGTTTGTGTACATCAGGTTTATTCTTAATGACGAACAGAGCATAGAGCCAGAGGATTGAAATCTGTAACCAGGAAGGACAGGGAAAATGTGGGCCGGCAGAGACTGTGTCCATCTAAACTGGGCGAAAATTTTAGATTTCGTTAGTCTACAGTACCCACAGAGCAGGCAGTGAACTACGGACCTGAGGTGCCACTGAGTAATTGTGCAAAAACTCCGACAGAAAAACTGTCAGATAGATAGCTCAAAGTGACTGGACATTTGTAGCCCGAGAAACATAGGGTATTTCAAAAAGATTTCGCTGATTTCAAAGACTAGTACATGAATGAAGGTGGAGGCTTGGGATGGGTATTAACGTACGAATCAAAGTAGAACCTTTAGCTTGGCGTTATAGTTCATTAATGGATCGTGTGGTTGTCGACAGCGATCTCCTATGCTAAGTTACCTCGCTCGCTCGTTCATTACACGATGTGAGTTCGATAGCAATATACAGTACCGGAAAACGTTTTGCGTTCGCCATTTCAACACGGTAATTTGAGTTACAAATGTATGGTGTGATTTTTGACGAGAATACGGCACTGCACTATCTCTCCTGAGCTCAAAGCATTCGACTATTGGACCAGAAGTTTCAAGACACTGGCTGTTTATATTAGAGGAACTCCATAGGTCACGACTAAGAGCTATTTCAACAGAGCTTTGCAGGCAATCCACAGATAACTACTCATGGTGCCAACTAAGACTTTACGCACATATCTGCCTGGAGTTTGTCACGTTGATGTTTACGTTCCAAACCATACACGACTAAGTTGTTACAAGCACTCAACAACGTTGGAAAACAATAACCTGCTGAGTGTTGTGAATTCCTTCTGGGCATGGAAATGAAAGATAATAATTTCATTTCACATTTAGCGTTCAGTGATGAGGTTAACAAGGAGACCGCCCGGCAACCGGATTTTTGTATTTTTCTTTTTTTTTTTGCTTTTTTATGGTACATGATGTTCAGACTCAAACATCAATGGCCCAAAGCTGTTCGATGCAACTCTCAAAAATTCTCGAGAGAATCGCCTTTGAAGTTTTCCAAGTAACCTTATTTCCAAAAATTACGGCGATTTCCAGGACGGGCCGTGTGATTGAGTCAATAGTGTTCAAGAATGACGGGTTATCAATGGATCGCTGGCTCATATTTCGCTATTGTCTTTTCTATTCTTGGTATTTTTTCGTTTAATTTCATGTATCCATATCATTTACATATAAAATTCATAAAATATATGTTAATTAACGCATATGTATGCAACATTTTTATGAATAATGCACATCTTCTTCTTTCTAATTACATATCACACGCAAAATTCCAGTTTTTATTGGAAATATAAATTCTTAATTATCGGCATTTTGTGAGACTGTCAATAAATTCGTATTTTTTAATTTGAACAAACTTTATTTAAATGAAACAAAGGCCTTGTCCCAGTGGTAAGACCAGTTCCCGTCGATCACCGAAGTTAGCGGTTGTCGGGCTTGGCTAACACACCGATAGGTCACCACTCGCGTCTTCCGAGCGTTGACAGCAAGTGGGGCGTACTCAGCCCGCGTGAGGATAATTGAGGAGTTACTTGACTCAGAAGTAGCTGCTCCGGTCACGAAAACTGACAACGGCCGGAAGAGCGACGTGCTGACCACATGGCCCTCCATATTCACGAAAAAAATGGCTCTGAGCACTATGGGACTCAACTGCTGAGGTCATTAGTCCCCTAGAACTTAGAACTAGTTAAACCTAACTAACCTAAGGACATCACAAACATCCATGCCCGAGGCAGGATTCGAACCTGCGACCGTAGCGGTCTTGCGGTTCCAGACTGCAGCGCCTTTAACCGCACGGCCACATCGGCCGGCCCATATTCACGTCCACTGACGTTTATCGCCTGAGGATAGCACGGCGGTCGGTCGGTACCGTTGGAGCTTTCGAGGCTTCCAAGGACTGAGAGTTTATTGAAATAAAACGTGCTTACGGCATTTCTAGCCAATAGACCCGTTCTGGAGCTGTTCAGTCGCCTAGTGCAAGCCTTTTATTTGACGCCACTCCGGCGATTTCCTCGTCAATGATGGTGACTATAAACTACGCACCTAATTCCGAGAGAAGAAAATCCCTGATCCGGCCAGGATTCGAAATCGGGGTCCCACAATCAACCATCAACAACGCTAACCACAAGGTGACAAACTGGTGACACAATCTTTATCGACCATCTTTTATAAAATAACGACAATTAAGTATTTACATTTCCAATTAGAGCTATATGTAATAGAAATAAGAAGGCGTTCATTTTTATTAATAAGTGACGATCAGATTGCGCTAGTTGCCATACATTTGAGGAATTTTATATTTAAATTGTGTAGGTATTCGAACTGAACGAAAGAAACCAAATGAAAAAAAGATGACAGAGATTCGAATCTGATTACCCAGTTGTTATACCAAGACACTATCGAGTGACCCATGCGACACGTCACGAAAATGAACTTATCTTCAGTGGCTTATATTTCCTCTGAAATCTTCAAAGTCGATTTTCTCGAATATTTTTTGTTTTTGAGATTTGCATCTAACAGTTTTGGGTCATTCCTATTTGAGTTCTGAACTTCACGTGCCATAAATATAAAAAAATTACACGAATCCGACTGATGGGTGATGTTCTTGTAATATCCATTCAAACTGGAACGTGAACCACCTCTTTTTCGGAAGGGGAATCATGTACCTGCAAATGTTGAAGATTTGGTTTTCTCAACAATTGCGGGAACGTACCGAAATTACCATTTTTAACATAATGGAGCACCACTGAACAGATATCTGAATGTAACAGCGTTTAGGTTTGTTTATAAATAATTCTTCTCTTATCTATATTTTTTTCGATGTTTAAAGTGTACAGCAAGTTGTGTGTGATGATTAGTGTGTATGAGACTCAGCACAAATGGACTATATGAAAACTTAAAGTCAACGAAATGAAGCAGACTCACACATCGACATCACCACATATAAATGGCATAATACACACAACAAACGCACCTGAGAATCATTTCCCGAAACGTGTCGTGTGAAAAGTACCGTGAATAAAGTAAATCGCGATTGGAACAGAAAAATTATTTATAAACAAACCTATTGATTTCACAGTCGCAGGCTTTCAAAACCATTTATAACGGATCAAATCAGAATAGCAGAGTTTCTTGACAGTGATCTGCCTCAACGATGAAGCGGTCGTATGTAGTGTATGGATCTCGCGTTTCACTGTTGGCCTCCATGGTCGCCTTATCTCACGGTGTGTGAGATTCTTGTGGGTTATGAAAGACTCTGCCTATGTGCCTTCCCTTCAAAATACTTCGGAACGAACTTCGAAGCAGAATAGCAACAGAAATGAATGCAGTATCTCCAGACGTGTTGGCAAAACTCTGAGCCACAGAGAGCACACTTAACATTTGCGAAAGTTAAACGAGAACTTTGTTCGAAAAGTAATTGTAAAAATAACCCCAAGATTTTATGCGTATGCATGTAAAAAATACTCCCTTGTACTTTCGGATGCATCTTTTTAAAATAAAAAAGTTTTCCGTTTTTTTTCGTTTTTGTTCTTTCTTCAAGTGTCACACACTTGCCTGTTATGTTCTCTTGTGCAGTGCTTTCATGGGCTGTGATAGTTATTTGATCTCTCCACCCATTTCTTGGTCTATCTACTGATCTATTCCCTGTTGGTCTACAGTTGATTATAATTTTACATATCCTATTTTCATTCATGCTTCTAACACGTTTCTTCATTTATTTCTATACTCTTGGATCTGTTCATTTACGCTTTCAAAACCCCGTTCTTGTCTTCATTCACGTAGAACACACAATCTTGTGAAATCAGATGAGTCTTTTTGAAAGTTCTGTAATAATAGTGAAGTGAGACATACTTAAACGCAACAGCGGCAACAGCAGTAGTAGTAGTAGTAGTAGTAGTAGCAGCAGTAGCAATAATACGGATGATGATGGTGGTAGTATTAGCTCATTAATAGTGATAGTAATAGCTATTGAAGATAGAAAATTTCGTCTATTGTAGAATACTGGGTAGTGGGTTATAATAAAGAGCAAAAAATAAAGAGTAGTTTTTAACAGAAAGTCATCGTGATAATGTGTATTCCACACTTAAATAGCCTTGTTAACCTACCAAGTGGTCATAATTAAACTGCAGCTACTCACAGACGTCCAGTGTGGACTGTAATTATCGTATGGCAGCGAAACTTGGTAGATATGCAAATGCGTTAATGTTTAACTGATTTGTTCTGGAAAAAAGACACAGAGGTCTAATGTAGACTGTAATTATCGTACGGCAGCGAAACTTTGTAGATATACTAAAGCGTTGATGTGGAAAGGATGTACTCTGGAAAAAAATTACTTTCACTTTCGGCCACCAAGTGCAAATATGACAATGAACAGCGCCTCTTCGACGTCGCCTGTGATCATATTGAACAAGCTGTATAAGCGGCGTTAACAATAAAATCAACATTGTCATTCTCGCTTATTTTGGCTTTTCTGCCCACACCCCTTCCCAATAAATTGCAGGTGAAAACATTTCTATACAAATTTCCTCCATTCACAGCGACAGATTTGCACCGTGTTGCCAAAATTGGAATTATGTTTTTCCAGTGTAAGTCGGTACCGGAAGTAACGCATTGGAATATGTACCTGGTTTCGTTTCTGTACGACAATTACAGCCCACCTCTGACCTCTGTGGGTAGCTGAACACTGATTATAGCCGCCGGGTACTGTAATGCGGATTAGATATAAAAATGCAACTCTACAGGTGGGTAGGATTGTGCAAGTGGAACCTACTGCCCCCTGCTGAAGAGGAAGACGCTTCCCGAGCTGGTGACGGTGGCATTGCTGTTATGGAGGGACTCGTCCAGCCGCAGCTGGGCCAGCAGGCGGTACGTCTTGATGTGGCTGCGGCCGTCCACCGAGTCCTGGAGTGCGGCGTTCAGTGTCGGGTAGTTGGGGTTCACAGGCAGCCACGTCACGTCCGCCGTGCTGAAGCCTGCGCACAGAAGCCAAGCATACGCCACCGCAGCCTTGCACTTCAGCACGCGCATTGTAGTCTAAAACTAAAACAAGCTCTTTGACTGTGAAAAATAGATACTATTCTTTCAGTTTGCACTTCCGTATCCTGAGAGCTGCAATTATTTCTTTCCAATATAACCTATATCAATTTTCAAGCCACGATATATTTTTTTTAGGCATCTAGATATTAATACCCATTCAGTTACAACTAACACAGGTCAAGGATGAAAGAACGTTTTTTGACTGAAGTGGGATATTTTTGTTATTTTTTAGTGATGTCGATTTTAATGTGATAAAAATGCCGAATCACCCAATATTTGTTTTACAACGAAGACAGTACTTGAAAAATGCGAGGGTTGGAACTTTAATAGAGGCTACTATTTATTTACAGCTCGTACAAAATAGATACGTGTTTCAAAGTTTTACTGACCTTGGTTACTGTATGTTACTCTATACTTATTAATAATTTATGCTCCAGTACAACAGATCAGGATAGTAACTACATGTACATTACATGAACCAACGAATAAATACTTTTTGATTAGTTAATATTGCACTCTCTTGATTTTTTTGGAGGTTGGAGGGAGAAGGAATGAATCCCAGATTTGTTCTATCACGAAGACTTCTTTCACAGTTAAAAACCTAAAATCAGCAATACACATCTAACTGTAACAAAAAGTAATTCACTTTTTCAATATGTGCAGAGATTGTATTGCAGTGCAAACATGAAAACACAAGCCCACTCAAATTTTCTAGGAAAGACGGTGACTGTTCAGAAAGTGAATCTTTCTCAGCATGTTGATTACACGAAAAAAATAATCTGGGTAGGTTTTGTTCTCTAATACCTCAGAAACAACCTCGTTGAATGGTAGAAAGCTTTCCTCTCACACATAGTTATTTTTGTTTCAGAGGTGTAAGTGAATATCATTTTTCGAATATCAGGTCCAAAATCCAGTCCTTATTTCCAGTTTCTAACTTCACCCTGAGATAAATGAGGCATTTCCCATCTTTTGCTATTGCTTTCATGGGCTGTTTTATTACGCTGAAATTAATATGTGGTGATAATACAATATTTTGTGATCAATGAGATTCTTACGACAAAATATTATAAACTTCACATTATTATTTATTGAAATGGTATATGAAATATATATTTGAGTGTCAGAACTTCAGCAGTGGCTACTGTTTATTAACAGCTCGTACAAAATAGATACGTATTTCAAAGTTTTAGTGACCTTCAGACTTGTCACCAGAATTGTGTATAGCCCGTTGCTAGCGATATGAAAGTCGTAGGATGCTCTTAGCAATGCCAGTTGTGTTGACAGTTCGAGCGGCTCGGTCTATTGCCCGATGAATTTGTAGCGGTTCTGAAGCTCATGCCTAAAGTGTTCCCTTCAATTTAGAAATCGAGTTAAACTCACGAGGGCAAGGGAGTGCAGTAGGTGGTATAGCACTTAGAAGCCCCATCAGTCAAACAAATCAGTAACAGCTTGCACTGTACGTGCTTGAGCATTGTCCTGCAAAATTATGGTCAGGTCCTGCAGAAAGTGTCATGTCTGTAACATGGTCGTAGGTTGTGTTCCATAAATGAACAGCATAGAGACAGAAATGACACTTTCTGCAGAACCTGACCATCATTTTGCAGGACAGTGCTCATGCACGTACAGAGCAAGCTATTACTGATTTGTTTCTAAGTGCTATACGACCTACTGCACTCTCCTGACTTAGCCCTCGTAAGTTCAACTCGATTTCTAAACTGAAGGAAACACTTCACAGTATTCGCTTCAGAACTGCTCCAAGTTCGTCGGGCAAGAGACCGCGCCGCTCGAGCTGTCAACACAACTGACACTGCTAGGAGTATCCTACGACTTCGACATAGCTGGCGACGGGTTATACACAGTGCTGGTGAATACTTTAAAGGTCAGTAAAACTTTGAAACACGTATCTATTTTGTACGAGCTGTAAATAAATAGTTGCCACTACTGAAGTTCTGACCCTCGAATATATATTTCATATAGCATCTCAATAAATAATAATGTGAAGTTTATAATATTTTGTCGTAAGAATATCATTGATCACAAAATATTGTATTATCACCACATATTAATTTCAGCGTAATAAAACAGCTCATGAAAGCAATAGCAAAAGATGGGAAATGCCTCATTTAAAAAAAAAATGGTTCAAATGGCTCTGAGCACTATGGGACTTAACATCTGAGGTCATCAGTGCCCTAGAACTTAGAACTAGTTAAACCTAACTAACCTAAGGACATCACACACAGCCATGCCCGAAGTAGGATTCGAACCTGCGGTCGCGGGGTTCCAGACTGAAGCGCCTAGAACCACTCGGCCACACCGGTCGGCTGCCTCATTTATCTCAGGGTGAAGTTAGAAACTGAAAATATGGACTGGATGTTGGACCTGATATTCGAAAAATGATATTCACTTACACCTCTGAAACAAAAATAACTGTGTGTGAGAGGAAAGGTTTCCACCTTTCAACCAGGTTGTTACTGAGGTATTAGAGAATAAAACCTACCCACATTATTTTTTTCGTGTAATCAACATGCTGAGACATGACAAAACGTTAGGTTCGTTGATGAGCCTAAAGATTCACTTTCTGAACAAGCACTGCCTTTCCCAGAAAATTTGAGTGGTCTTGTGTTTTCATATTTGCACCGAAATGCAACCTCTGCACATACTGAACAAGTAAATTACTTTTTGTTACAGTTAGATGTGTATTGCTGATTTGTAGTTTTTAACTGTGAAAGAACTGTTCCTGATAGAACAGAACTGGGGTTCATTCCTTCTCCCTCCACCCTCCAAAACAATCAACAGGATGTAATATTACGTAATCAAAAAACATTTATTCGTTGGCCCATGTAATACACGTGTAGTTACTAGCCTGATCTGTGTACTGGAACATAAATTACTAATAAGTATAGAGTAACATACAGTAACCATACGTCTAATACTGTGTATTTAATCAGATCACATCCTAAAAGTGAAGTATTCAGACTTCACCTCATAGTACGTTACAAAATTACTGGAGAGTTTCTTTTTTAATGAATGTTTATTAACCTCAGAGTGTAAACTGCGCTGGGGATCAATATTACTAGCAGCTGTGAAGACACATAAAAGAAGATAAGGACATCAGACTGACATGTCAGTGCCAACTGTCTCCATCCGTTGCAGCTAAGCGAAGAGTAGAATTTGAATGTGTACGCTAAGGAGAAGAGCGACTTTGTAGTAATTTGTGCGCATGACCATTAAACGACTCCTGAAGATGGAGCTGTGTGGTTTCTAAATCGATAACAATTAAATAGGAAAACAAAAGATGCAGCTTTTCGGGTTCATGAATAAAAAGCGAATAAATATTTTTTTAATATCCGTCGTGAAATTTTAGGAGTGAAATATCCACCGTCTCCCACCACAATGAAAGTTGCAATATTAAAAGAACACGAGCTAACTTTACTGAAAGTGGATCAGTAAACGGATCCTAGGAATTACGCTGACATTTTCTGACAAACTTAAATCAAAATTGTGGGACGGAGAGCTGAAACCTACTTCTTCCGAATAGGAGTTGCACATCTTAACCGCCGTGCGTCTATTAGCAATACCTGTCAACGGAGTACCAACAACATAGCACCTACTTGTGGCACACTAATGACGCTACTATCTGGTGATGCGTATAACACTTACCTAGGTGAAAAAACACGTCCAGTGTTTCTAAATAAAGCGAAACAGCAGGTATCTTTAAAAAAAAACACTACTGGCCATTAAAACTGCTACACCAAGAAGAAATGCAGATGATAAACGGGTATTCGTTGGACAAATATATTATACTAGAACTGACATGTGATTACATTTTCACGCAATTTCGGTGCATAGATCCTGAGAAATCAGTACCCAGAACAACCACCTCTCGCCGTAATAACGGCCTTGATACGCCTGGGCATTGAGTCAAACAGAGCTTGGATGGCGTGTACAGGTACAGCTGCCCATGCAGCTTCAACACGATACCACAGTTCATCAAGAGTTGTGACTGGCGTATTGTGACGAGCCTGTTGCTCGGCCACCATTGACTAGAGGCTTTCAATTTGTGAGAGATCTGGAGAATGTGCTGGCCAGGGCAGCAGTCGAACATTTTGTGTATCCAGAAAGGCCCATACAGGACCTGCAACATGCAGGCGTGCACTGTCCTGCTGAAATGTAGCGTTTCGCAGGGATCAAATGAATAATAGAGCCACAGATCGTAACACATCTGAAATGTAACGTCCACTGTTCAATGTGCCGTCAATGCGAACAAGAGGTGACCGAGACGTGTAACCAATGGCACCCCATACCACCACGCCGGGTGATACGCCAGTATGGCGATGACAAATACACGCTTCCAATGTGCGTTCACCGCGATCTCGCCAAACACGGATGCGACCATCATGATGCTGTAAACAGAACCTGGATTCATCCGAAAAAAATGACGTTTTGCCATACGTGCATCCAGGTTCGTCGTTGAGTACACCATCGCAGGCGCTCCTGTCTGTGATGCAACGTCAAGGGTAACCGCAGCCATGGTTTCTGAGCAGATAGTCCTTGCTGCTGCAAACGTCGTCGAATTGTTCGTGCAGATGGTTGTTGTCTTGCAAACGTCGCCATCTGTTGACTCAGGGATCGAGACGTGGCTGCACGGTCCGTTACAGCCATGCGGATAAGATGCCTGTCATCTCGACTGCTAGTGATACGAGGCCGTTGGGATCCAGCACGGCGTTCCATATTACCCTACTGATCCCACCGATTCCATATTCTGCTAACAGTCATTGTATCTCGACCAACGCGAGTAGCAATGTCGCTATACGATATACCGCAATCGCGGTAGGCTACAATCCGACCTTTATCGGAGTCGGAAACGTGATGGTACGCATTTCTCCTCCTTACACGAGGCATCATAACAACGTTTCACCAGGCAACGCCGGTCAACTGCTGTATGAGAAATCGGTTGGAAGCATTCCTCATGTCAGGACGTTGAGGGTGTCGTCACCGGCGCCAACCTTGTGTGAATGCTCTGAAATGCTAATCATTTGCAACCTGGTGCTAATCAGCCAACCTGGTATGTGTCTTATGAGATTTAGGGAAATAACGTAAAAATTGTCTGGATGGTCAAATGGGGATACGAACCTCTGTCTTTGAAGTCCATTGCCACACCACAATGCCTTCCAGCCAGCCCTGTCATGGCATACCCTCTCCCCTGGCACAAAGCATGTGATCCAAGCAGTCTGCAGAGCACCCATACCTGCATTCTTGGAGTCGTCCCACTGGAACGGCGTCCTCTGTGGGTCCCTGGAACTTCCCAGCGTGACGTTATCTGCGCACCCTTGCGGGTCCTGAGCCACCTCGCACGTCATGTTGTAGTTGTCCTCCATACCGATTTCCTCTCCATTGTAGGTGACGGCGGTTCCCGGCAGCAACGTCACCAACATGTTCATCCCATCCACCATCTCTGGGCTGTACCGGCTGGCCACGCGGTGCTGGTCGTGGTTGCCGATCTGAGAGCAAATACCGTATCTAACTTTTCACTTTCACCACTAAGGTCTACTACCATACAAGTTATGTATGGGGTTAATCATAAGATCTCCGTGCTTTCAGACAACTGTATGAAAAATACAGACACACACAGACAATAGACACATACAGTGGATAAATGATTTCCCCAAATCTTTTACTCAGATTACAGGTGATGAATATGGTCACTGTTCGTCAGGCGGTAAGCGGCTACACATGTGTGCAGTTAAATGAAGTACAAGGTAATAAAAGTAATGAGACTGATTTTTTATCCACTAAAGTTTTTATTTTTTTTTAAACAACAATTTGTTCCTTTCAGAGTTGTTACCTTCGGCATCTATACATCGCCGGAGCTTTTCTTCCCAGTCTTGGTAGCAGCTTGGAAAGGCTTCTACTGGTAGGGCCTTTAACATGTCGGTCACGTAGTTTTGAATGTTCTCCAGAACGTCAAAATTATGTCCTTCGGGAAAAAAATGTTGCAAGAACTCAGATGAGGTGAATAGGGGGGCTGTGGAACAACAGGACGTCATTTTTCGATTTCGGGAAAAGAAAAAATATCACAAGGACCCAAATTAGGTGAATAAGGTGTACAGGGGGGCTGTGGAGAAACATGAATGCCTTTTGAGGTAAAAAAAAATCCGTGACAGAAGTGACTGTGCATAGGGTGTTGTAATGATGCAGAGTCCACTTGTAGCTAGTGTCCTGTCCGATTCGAGTCACCTTTTTCTTGAGCCTTTCAAGAAGACTTGGTTGATAGATTGTCCTCAAATGGTTCAAATGGCTCTGAGCACCATGGGACGTAACTTCTGAGATCATCATTCCCCTAGAACTTAGAACTACTTAAACCTAACTAACCTAAGGACATCACACACATCCATGCCGCAGGAAGGATTCGAAACTGCGACCGTAGCAGCCGCGTGGTTTCAGACTATAGCGCCTAGAACCGATCGGCTACCCGGTCGGCGATAGATTGTCCTGGATGAACAAATCCTTCATGCGCGATGCCAAAACAGCAAATCAGAATTATTTTGATTTGCTCATTCGAGCTTTTTCGGTCGAAAAGATGTCTCAGTGTGCCACTCCTCACTTCGCCGTTTTCTCTCGGAACTGTTCTCAAAAATCTAGAATTCATTACCTGTGATCACGTGACTGAACCATTCATTGTCATTGGCATCCTCCCATGAAGAAGATCAAAGCACTTGTTTCTTCGATTGTCCTTCTGCACAGTTGTGATGTATTTCAGTACATTTTTTGGCACAAAGCTTTCGCATGTGTAAATCTTAGGTCAAAAATTGGTGTATGATGAAAGAGTTTAAGTTTAACAGGTCACCCATCATCTTTATTGTGAAACGTCGATCTGGTCTCACAAGAGCACGCATCATTTTTGAAGGTGAAGGTCTCCCTGAGCCAGGTTTAACGCGTTCTCTGCCTCCAAGAAGTTATTTGTGCCAACGAAAAACTTGTGCTCTTCTTAAGGAATGTTCCTCATGACCATATTTTAAATTTTCAAAGGTAACACTCGCCGTTTCCCCAAGTTCAACAAGAAATTTGATGGCATAACGTTGCTCTAAATACACAACCAAAACACAGCTTCACTGATGGCGCTCTCAAAAATCTCGTGATGGCTGCACGGAGCTGAAACTCTGACTGAGCATCTCGAAGGGGTGAATGCACAGGTCTACACAAGTAGAACAACATAGTGTGACCAAATCGCTCACAGTATTGTCTCTCTCGCTGCTTTTCTCACACACGTCGTACGTCATGTTTGGCGGTCTAATGGTACATTGCGTGCTTGGAAACGGAGAAGTCGTGGAATCGCTTCCTCTCAACGATACACGATTCGGATCCCCCATTAAACTGTAGGTCCCCTTTACCCGGTTGGATTACTGAGATAGAACAGAGACACGCAAGGCAACGAAGCCGTGCCCAGTTGAATGATTTGGACTGAGCCAATGAGCCACACGAAATTATTATTGATATTCACTGAAGTTCCAGGTGCTGCTGCGATTGCGGGCCAGTTTGGAAATCTGTTCGTTTGGGCCGGCCGGTGAGGCCGAGCGGTTCTAGGTGCTTCAGTATGGAACCGCAAGACCGCTACGGTCGCAGGTTAGAATCCTGCCTCGGGCATGGATGTGTGTGATGTCCTTAGGTTAGTTAGGTGTAAGTAGTTCTAAGTTCTAGGGGACTGATGACCTCTGATGTTAAGTCCCATACTGCTCAGAGCCATTTGAACCATTTTGTTCGTTTCGTCGCCTACCAGCATGCAATCGAAGTGACAACACGGAGCCGATAATTTGTCTGTTCTATAGTGGTGTTTTCTGCAATTACCCCACGGCGCGTATTAGCAGTGAAAAGTTTAAGGAATTCTCTCTCCATTGAAATCTTTCATTTTTCTGTAGGTCTTGTAGGATTCGCGCAGTCGCCTTATGAAACCCCACACGCACTTATGAATAACTCTGCGTACACAGGATCAGCAGCACAATACTCGTACATCATTTTACTTCCATTGCGTGAATGCTTCAAGATTTTGAAACGAGGTTTTACGTGCGTGATAGTATGCCTATGGGTAAACATTTCGTAGCACGTTTAATCCTCACAACTCCTGCATCAAACAAAACATTTTATACACTGAAGCACCAAAGAAACTGGTACAGGCATGCATATTCAAACACGGAGATATATAAACAATCAGCTCACAGCACTGCGGTCGGCAACGCCTATATAAGACAACAAGTGTCTGGCGCAGTTGTTAGATCGGTTACTGCTGCTACAGATTATCAAGACTTAAGTGAGTTTGAACGTGGTGTTATAGTCGGCGCACGAGCGATGGGACACAACATCTCCCAGGTAGCGATGAAGTGGTGATTTTGGCGTACGACCATTTCACGAGTGTACCGTGAATATCAGGAACCTGGTAAAACATCAAATCTTCGACATAGCTGCGCCCGGAAAAAGATCCTGCAAGAACGGGACCAACGACGACTGAGGAGAATCGTTCAACGTGACGGAAGTGCAACTCTTCCGCAAATAGCTGCAGATTTTAGTGCAAAGCCATCAACGAAACATTGATATGGGGTTTCAGGGCCTCTCGTGTACCCTTGATGACTACGCGATACAAAGCTCTACGCCTCGCATTGGCCCGTCAACACCGATATTGGGTTGTTGATAATTGGAAACATGCTGCCTGGTTCAAATGGCTCTGAGCACTATGGGACTAAACATCTGTAGTCATCAGTCCCCTAGAACTTAGAACTACTTAAACCTAACGAACCTAAGGACATCACACACATCCATGCCCGAGGCAGGATTCGAACCTGCGACCGTAGCAGTCGCGCGGTTCCGGACTGAGCCATGCTGCCTGGTTGGACGAATCTCGTTTCAAATTGTACCGAGCAGATGGAGGTGTACGGGGTATAGAGACAACCTTATGAAGTCATGGACCCTGCATGTCAGGATGGGATTGTTCGAGCTCGTGGATCGTCTGTGCAGTTGGAGTGGTATGGGACCCCTGATACGTCTAGATACGACTTTGACAGGTGATCCTGCCCGATCAGCTGCATCCATTCATGTCCATTGTGCATTCCGACGGATTTGGACAATTCCAGCAGGACAATGCGACAATCCACACTTCCAGAATTGCTACAGAGTGGTTCCAGGAACACTCTTCTGAGTTTAAACACTTCGGCTGGCTACCGAACTCCCCAGACATGAACATTATTGAGCATATCCGGGATACCTTGCAACGTGCTGTATTTTTACGGATTTATGAACAACTCTGCAGGATTCATGGTGTCAGTTCCCTCTAGCACTACTTCAGACGTTAGTCGGGTCCACGCCACGCCGTGTTGCGGCACTTCTGCATGCTCTCGGGGACCCTATATAACATTAGGCTGGTGTACCAGTTTCTTTTGCTCTTCAGTATAGTTTATATGGTTGTGCTGTGTAACAGGGGTCTCAGTCATTCCCACTATGTTTGTATGTGGGCGAAAACGTTTGCAACTTGCCCCGTTAAGCGCATGGTGGCGCTAGTGCCCTCCGTGACACTCGTGAGCACGTTGAAAGCAGTGTGGCACCTTCACGGCGAGGCGGTTGGATGGTTGCTGTCCACCGCTCCTGATATGAAGTAACTTTTCATAACTACGGATTTTGAATGTTGCTAGCTGGGGCTTTTTACCTCTTCTTGTTTCCATATTTCGCTTTCTTCATTATAGGTAAACGCCCCTTTAACATGTCAGTTTTTCAACTGGTCAATTTAAACGATGATGCCTTCTTGGTTGCTCGTAACAGTATTTTATTTTGCGAAGGCTGAGGCCTCCTCCTTCCGTTATAAGAACTGAAATATTTTTCTGGCGTGTCAGAGTATTTTATTTTGAGAGAGCTGAGGCCCCTTCTTTCCTATATCAGTGCTTATATTTTTTACTAACGTGTCAGTATTTCATACTATTTGTCATACAGCAGAGATTATTAGGATATGGATCTGCTTGTTTATCGTAATGTCGATTCTACGTTTCTGTCTTGTACATGTACACAGGAAGATGTAATCTGACATCACGAAACCCGTAGTTCCTGTGAAATGGAGCTGTGCAAAGCAACGACTGCGCACCTACCACAACAGCGACGTGAAGGGATCTCAAGAAAGCGCAGACCCACGTGTCAGTGGAAAGAGCGAGCAGCGCCACACCTCCGGGAAGATAAAGTTCAGCGCCCCCTGTCAATGCTGATTTAACCAGCCGCCCATCGCTGCCCGGCCAATTCGGTCGCAGACTTCGAGAGCATTTGTACTTAGTAACTTAAAGATTATACTTAGCCTGCATTCTGCGACCAGTAATACAGAGTCAAGTACTTGTATGTAGGAGGCACAGGAAGCACAGGCACAAGAAGTTAAGTTTCTTTTCCTTTTTGGAGATTAAGTTTTCCATTAATTAGAAAGTGTTTTGTACAGTTGACATAGCATTCCTATCGACGGCCATCGCAACTTCTCTTTTTCCTTGTTTGTGACCATGCAGCCGACTAAACAGGAACCATATACACTACTGGCCATTAACATTGCTACACCAAGAAGAAATGCAGATAATAAACGAGTATTCATTGGACAAATATATTATTCTTGAACTGACACGTGATTAGATTTTCACGCAATTTGGGTGCATAGATCCTGAGAAATCAGTACCCGGAACAACCACCTCTAGCCGTAATAACGGCCTTGATACGCATGGGCATTGAGTCAAATAGAGCTGCCCATGCAGCTTGAACACAGTACCACAGTTCAAGAGTGGTGACTGGCGTATTGCGACGAGCCAGTTGTTCGTCCACCATTGACCAGACGTTTTCGTTGGTGAGTGATCTGAAGAACGTGCTGGCTAGGGCAGCAGTCGAACATTTTCTCTATCCAGGAAGGCCCGTGCAGGATCTGCAACAAGCGGTCGTGTATTATCCTGCTGAAATGTAGGGTATTGCAGGGATCGAATGAAGGGCAAAGCCATGGGTCATAACACATCTGAAATGTAACGTCCACTGTTCAAAGTGCTGTCAATGCGAACAAGAGGTGACCGACACGAGTAACCAATGGCGCCCCATACCATCACGCCAGGTGATACGCCAGTATGGCGATGACGAATACACGCTTCCAGTGTGCGTTCACCGCTATGTCGCCAAACACGGATGCGACCATCATGATGCTGTAAACAGAACCTGGATTTATCCGAAAAAATGACGTTTTGCCATTCGTGCACCCAGGTTCGTCTTTGTGGACACCATCGCAGGCGCTCCTATCTGTGATGCAGCGTCAAGGGTAACAGCAGCCATGGTCTCCGAGCCGATAGTCCATGCTGCTGCAAACGTCGTCGAACTGTTCGTGCAGATGGTTGTTGTCTTGCATACGTCCCCATCTGTTGATTCAGGGATCGAGACGTGGCTGCACGATCCGTTACAGCCACGCGTATAAGATGCCTGTCATCTCGACTGTTAGTGATACGAGGCCGTTGGGATCCATCACGTAGTTCCTATTACCCTGCTGAACCCACCGATTCCATATTCTGCTAACAGTCATTGGATATCGACCAACGCGAGCAGTAATGTCGCGATACGATAAACTGCAATCGCGATGGGCTACAATCCGACCTTCTACATCTACATCCATACTCCGCAAGCCACCTGACGATGTGTGGCGGAGGGTACCTTGAGTACCTCAATAGGTTCTCCCCTCTATTCCAGCCTCGTATTGTTCGTGGAAAGAAGGATTGCCGGTATGCTTATGTGTGGGCTCTAATCTTTCTGCTTTTATCATCATGGTCTCTTCGCGAGATATACGTAGGAGGGAGCAATATACTGCTTGACTCTTCGGTGAAGGTATGTTCTCGGAACTTTAACAAAAGCCCGTACCGAGATACTGAGCGTCTCTCCTGTAGAGTCTTTCACTGGAGTTTATCTATCATCTCCGTAACGCTTTCGCGATTACTAAATGATCCTGTAACGAAGCGCGCTGCTCTCCGTTGGATCTTCTCTATCTCTTCTATCAACCCTATCTGGTACGGATCCCACACTGCTGAGCAGTATTCAAGCAGTGGGCGAACAAGCGTACTGTAACCTACTTCCTTTGTTTTCGGACTGCATTTCCGTAGGATTCTTCCAATGAATCTCAGTCTGGCATCTGCTTTACCGACGACCAACTTTATATGATCATTCCATTTTAAATCACTCCTAACGCGTACTCCCAGATAATTTATGGAATTAACTGCTTCCAGTTGTTGACCTGCTATTTTGTAGCTAAATGATAAAGGATCTATCTTTCTATGTATTCGCAGCACATTACACTCGTCTACATTGAGATTCAATTGCCATTCCCTGCACCAAGCGTCAATTCGCTGCAGATCCTCCTGCATTTCAGTACAATTTTCCATTGTTACAACCTCTCGATACACCTCAGCATCATCTGCAAAAAGCCTCAGTGAACTTCCGATGTCATCCACCAGGTCATTTATGTATATTGTGAATAGCAACGGTCCTATGACACTCCCCTGCGGCACACCTGAAATCACTCTTACTTCGGAAGACCTCTCTCCATTGAGAATGACATGCTGCGTTCTGATATCTAGGAACTCCTCAATCCAATCACACAATTGGTCTGATAGTCCATATGCTCTTACTTTGTTCATTAAACGACTGTGGGGAACTGTATCGAACGACTTGTGGAAGTCAAGAAACACGGCGTCTACCTGTGAACCCGTGTCTATGGCCCTCTGAGTCTCGTGGACGAATAGCGCGAGCTGGGTTTCACATGACCGTCTTTTTCGAAACCCATGCTGATTCCTACAGAGTAGATTTCTAGTCTCCAGAAAAGTCATTATACTCGAACACAATACATCTGTTCGACGTCCCTTCTTGAAAACGGGGGTGACCTGTGCCCTTTTCCAATCCTTTGGAACGCTACGCTCTTCTAGAGACCTACGGTACACCGCTGCAAGAAGGGGGGGGCAAGTTCCTTCGCGTACTCTGTGTAAAATCGAACTGGTATCCCATCAGGTCCAGAGGCCTTTCCTCTTTTGAGCGATTTTAATTGTTTCTCTATCCCTCTGTCGTCTATTTCGATATCTACCATTTTGTCATCTGTGCGACAATCTAGAGAAGGAACTACAGTGCAATCTTCCTCTGTGAAACAACTTTGGAAAAAGACATTTAGTATTTTGGCCTTTAGTCTGTCATCCTCTGTTTCAATACCATTTTGGTCACAGAGTGTCTGGACATTTTGTTTTGATCCACCTACCGCTTTGACATAAGACCAAAATTTCTTAGGATTTTCTGCCAAGTCACTACATAGAACTTTACTTTCGAATTCATTGAACGCCTCTCGCATAGCCCTCCTCACACTACATTTCGCTTCGCGTAATTTTTGTTTGTCTGCAAGGCTTTGGCTATGTTTATGTTTGCTGTGAAGTTCCCTTTGCTTCCGCAGCAGTTTTCTAACTCGGTTGTTGTACCACAGTTTCTCTTACGACCTTGCTTGGCACATACTCATCTAACGCATAATGTACGATGGTTTTGAACGTTGTCCACTGATCCTCAACACTATCTGTACTTGAGACAAAACTTTTGTGTTGAGCCATCAGGTACTCTGAAATCTGCTTTTTGTCACTTTTGCTAAACAGAAAAATCTTCCTACCCTTTTTAATATTTCTATTTACGGCTGAAATCATCGATGCCGTAACCGCTTTATGATCGCTGATTCTCTGTCCTGCGTTAACTGTTTCAAATAGTTCGTGTCTGTTTGTCACCAGAAGGTCTAATATGTTATCGCCACGAGTCGGTTCTCTGTTTAACTGCTCTAGATAGTTTTCAGATAAAGCACTTAAAAAAACTTCCCTGGATTCTTTGTCCCTGCCACCCGTTATGAACGTCTGAGTCTCCCAGTCTGTATTCGGCAAATTAAAATCTCCACCCAGAACTATAACATGGTGGGGAAATCTACTCGAAGTATTTTCCAAATTATCCTTCAGGTGCTCAGCCACAACAGCTGCTGAGCCAGGGGGCGTATAGAGACATCCAATTACCATGTCTGAGCCTGCTTTAACCGTGACCTTCACCCAAATCATTTCACATTTCGGATCTCCGTCAATTTCCTTCGATACTATTGCACTTCTTATCGCTATAAACACGCCCCTCCCTTCACAGTCCAGCCTGTCTCTGCCTTATGAAAGTCGGAAACGTGATGGTACGCATTTCTCCTCCTTAACACGAGGCATCACAACAACGTTTCACCTGGCAACGCCGGTCAACTGCTGTTTGTGTCTGAGAAATCGGTTGGAAACTTTGCTGACGTCAGCACGTTGTAGGTGTCGCCACCGTTGCCAACCTTGTGTGAATGCTCTGAAAAGCTAATCATTTTCCTATCACAGCATCTTCTTCCTGTCGGTTAAATTTCGCGTCTGTAGCACCTCATCTTCGTGGTGTAGCAATTTCAATGGCCAGCAGTGTACTTTAAAGGCATTACTAAGCTCCTGCAAACCCGAATATAGTGGTATAATGATTTCTGATACTGTAGTCGAAATATTTCACAAAAATATCCAGAAACATACGCTAGCACTGAAAGGCAAGACGGGCCAAATCAGTTGCTGAGGTGCAAAAACCGCCACATGGGTCTCTCATACCAGCTCTCTCTTTGTATCAAGCGCTCTTTTCACAAATGCTGTTTCCTTAAGCACGTGTATGTACACACATTTGAAATAGCTTTCCTAACCCCGTTCTTGTGTGCTACAAGTCAGCGTATAGCTGACGAAATATCAAAGCCGCATAAAGTAGGGGCAAGAAGAAATACATTTAATATTTTCAGCGTAACCCTGTCCTGTTGTTGCTTATAACAACAACGCCGGGCTTACCACATTTCTCGGGAACTTTTGCGAAAAGTTTCAAGGTCAACATTTTACAAACGGTAAATCGCTGTAGTCGTATTTCAAGAGCTTAAAATGCCTTTAAAAAACCTAAATTGTTCCTTTTTCAAAAAAACATCCATCCATCAATATCTCGGTCGATACCAGAGTTGAAAGGATTAAACATGCAACAAAATTGCGTACCCCTGAGTGTGCTATCATTTGCCGTAAATCTCGTTTCGATATCTCCTACCGTTCACAAAATAAAACAGGTGCTACGTCTTTCGACTCACGCTGTATTATTTCAACATATTGTAGGGGATGGAAACTTGTTTAAATGTTAATCTAATATTTTTCAATTCAGAACACACAGAAAAGTAGTACTCTACGTCTAAAGTATTCATGAGACACAAGCGAAATAGGTCAGTTCATACTAACACCTGAGTATAACAACTTGTAGGGATGTGAGTTGATAGAATGATTGCATGGGCTCAGTCGTAGGT
This sequence comes from Schistocerca americana, assembly GCF_021461395.2. Taxonomy (NCBI): domain Eukaryota; kingdom Metazoa; phylum Arthropoda; class Insecta; order Orthoptera; family Acrididae; genus Schistocerca; species Schistocerca americana. The sequence goes on from NC_060119.1 coordinate 219,629,041, forward strand.
AAAGCAGGTGCAACACTTCGGGAAATTCAATCTTCAAAGGAAGACGCTTACAATATGTTTAGAATACTGCGGATGTATGTAAGATCGATACCAAACATCACAAATGTATAGAAAGAAGAACCGCACAAATGGTTACATGTTCAGAGAAGTTTCGGGATTGCAGCCGGTTGTCATTTGCTACACTCCATGATACACTGAAGAGCCAAAGAAAGTGGTACACCTGCAATTACGCAGAAGTGCCGCAACACGACGTGGCATGGACTCAGCTAATATTTGAAGTAGTGCTGGAGGGAACTGACACCGTGAATCCTTCAGGACTGTCCATAAATGGTTCAAAGGGTTCAAATGGCTCTGAGCACTATGGGACTTAACATCTATGGTCATCAGTCCCCTAGAACTTAGAGCTACTTAAACCTAACTAACCTAAGGACATCACACAACACCCAGTCATCACGAGGCAGGGAAAATCCCTGACCCCGCCGGGAATCGAACCCGGGAACCCGGGCGCGGGAAGCGAGAACGCTACCGCACGACTACGAGCTGCGGACTGTCCATAAATCCGTAAGAGTACGAGGAGCTGGAGATCTCTTCCAAACAGCACGTAGCAAGGCATCCCAGATATGCTACATAATGTTCACGTCTGGGGAGTTTGGTGGTCAGCGGAGGTGTTTAAACTAGGAAGAGAGAATTATCGACGTGTGGGGTGTCGCATGTCCTACTGGACTTGCCCAAGTCCGTCAGAGGGCACAATGGACATGAGTGGATGCAGGTGATCGGACAGGATGATTACGTACGTGTCACCCGTCAGAGTCGTATCTAGACGTATCAGGGATCCCATATCACTCCAACTGCACACGCCTGCATCATTAGAGAGCCTCCAACAGCTTGAACAATCCCCTGCTGACACGTAGGGTCAATGAATTCATGTGATTGTTTCCATATCCGTAGACGTCCATCCGCCTGACACAATTTGAAACGAGTCTCGTTCGACCAGGCAACATATTGCCAGTCATTAACAGAAGAATATCGGTGTTGACGGGGCCAGGCGAGGGGTAAAGCTTTGTGTCGTGCAATCATCAAAGGTACACGAGTGGGCCTTCGTCTCCAAAAGCCAATATCGATGACGTTTCGTTGAATCTTTCGCACGCTGATACTTGTTGATGGTCTAGCATTGAAATCTGCAGCAATTTGCAGAAGGGCTGCACTTCTGTCACGATGAAAGCGTCTCTTCAGTCGTCGTTGGTCCCGTTCTTGCTGGATCTTCTTCCAGCTGCAGCGATGTCGGAGATTTGATATTTTGCCGGATTCCTGATATTCACACTACACTCGTGAAATGGTCGTGCGGGACAATCCCCACTTTATCGCTACCTCGGTGATGATGTGTCCCATCGCTCGGATGCCGACTATAACACCTCGTTCGAACTCACTTAAATCTTGATAACCTGCGATTGTAGCATCACTAATCGATCTAGCAACTGCGCCAGACACTTGTTGTCTTATATAGGCGTTGTCGATCCCAGCGCTGTATTCAACTTGTTTACATATCCCCGAATTTTATTACGCATGCCTACACCAGATTACTTCGCGCTTCATTGTATTTCCACTGGCCACCTGCCAGTCATCTTCAGGTGGACCATCGTAACTGAAGAAGACACCCCAGCTCCGCAATCTAAGAGCTTGCTGTGTGTATTTCGCACATGTGGGACAGACCGACCACACTACCTGGCGGCTAGCGCCATCCGGAACTCAACATGTCCTCAGGGTAGTCGCTCGCCGTGGCTATCAGCATACTTTGTCGCCTTCGTTTGAAACAAACGTGGAAATGATGTGGATCCACCAGTTATCCAATTGGCACCCGCGTCACAATTCTCCAGATTTTCCACCATGCGGAAAGCCATTGTATTTGCCTTTTCAGTAGTTTGGAACGACTTTAAAATGTATATGCCACCATTAAAAAAATCTGCTTGCTGCCAAGTTTTCCTTGATGCGAGAGATGTGAGGATTAAACATGTGTACGAGTTTAATATCTTGAACCATTCACGATGTGAAAGGAGGTTTCTGTATTACATTTAACACTGCAGTCACAAAATACTGTTGCTATGGCCAAAATTATTGCATCTTCCTACCCAGCGGAGAAACAGTGTTCAGCAGCAGTTGACGTGGTTGACTGGTTGGTTAGTTGGTTGATTTTGGGGATGGAACCAAACAGTGAGGTCATCGGTCCCATCGGATTGGAGAAGGATCTGGAAGGACGGCGGCCGTGCCCTTTCAAAGGAACCATCCCGGCATTTGCCTGAAGTGATTTAGGAAAGTCACGGAAAACCTAATTCAGGATGGGCAGACGCGGGTTTGAAGCGTCGTCCTTCCGAACGCGAGTCCAGTGTACTAGCCACTGCGCCACCTCGCTCAATTGTTGACTGAAAAAGGCGAGTACAGCGCTGACGTTCGGTGCAGCGGTCTTCCACGGATGCGTGTAGTCTTCTAAGCCATACTATGCCCTCAAGATATTTCATAAATTCCTGCCTTTAGCTATAACAAATTACCTTACACTGTTACCAGAAGGTCTACAATCTTAGATAATGGGCGGAAAACCACTTCAACCGGAAATCTCCGGGGGATTATGGCTATCTTGAATAAAAACTTACCAACAGGAGGAATAAATGCTAGAGGTTTAGCCGACGTGCTCTCTTCTTGATCCAGTTCCTGGTTTTGTCTTTAACTGATAGTGCGCTGGGTAGAATATCCATTTCCTCTGAACACTGTCTTTAGGCCGGTGAACTCTTTGCGAAAACATTTGGATCCTAGACTGTGTAAGTTCTGACTGTAAATGTTTTCAGCTCAGTTTCGATGGGTGATGACAAGTCGTTGATTGCAAACGCATATCGGTGGTTAATGGTTAAATGTATGTTTGCTTCGCGGAAGAGAGTCACCGAGTTGCCGAGAAACTAGAATTGACAGACTGAAGATAGACCGCTACGTATTTTTCTCGTAGGGATGGCGAAGGTAAGATTCGAGTAATTAAGCTGCCTACAGAGACATTTATACGGGCCTTCTTGACTTGTTCAGTGGCATGAACATGAAGACGTCCTAAAATGTGGCAGAATGGTAAGTGCTCTTCATGAGGCACTTGACAATTGTTTGCAGAGTATTTATACAGGGTCGTCAGAAAACTCTCACAAGGTTGTAACGGAATACCCTGCAGCACTCATACAAGCTTTTCGTACTGTATAGATGTGGACACATTCAAAGCGTCACACAGCGAATTTTGTATTGGTCTTGAGAAAGAGGAGGACTTCCATCACCACTGTGCCAAGCACGCTTGTCATGTTCCCTAACGCATTCAACAACATCGCTGGTTTAATTGAGAAACATCTACGGTCGTCAAAATAAATGACTGTAAGACTTCATGTAGCTAAGAAGGGTGTAAGGTGGACTGAAACCATTCTCCAACATAATTGACTGCATACGTACGACGCTATGTAGTTCATGCTGTCGTACATTGTAAAACCCACATAAAATCATATGTGAACAAAACTTAATTTGTGTGGTAACATTGCTTTTGTTTGCAATTTTTTCCACTAGTGTATTTTGAGTTTACCAGTAATAATTCTAGCATTCAATCGCTTTATTTTCTACACCTCACTCAACAACGTGTTTCAAGAGAGAATACTCCCATTACCAGATTGTCGAATTCAGCTCATGAGGTCAAAACGCTAAGAAGTCTACCAGCTCATTTACGGCGTTCTTAAAGTAAAATGGAATGAAAACACACGGGACTTTGTGTCCCGATCTTACATTAAAATCGTTGTCTTTTGTCAGTAGTCGCCTCATCTCACACTGCACAGAGAAGCAAGGACGTGTCCTCCTCTTCAGCTGTGGGCTCCACGAGTGTCAAGCTGACTTTCCAGTTGTCCATTACTTGTTGGGAATTGACATGTCCGAGGTATTACTGTGTAAGTCCAGCTATTGAGTCAACATTATTACTATTCCATCGGTTTATTACTTTTCCTCATTTGAATGGTGGCGACCCTTTAAACAGGACATCTTTCACCCTTGATAATTACGTAGTCCCTGCAGGGGCATTGTAGCCATCTCAGCTTCAGGATGAGTAATTATAGGTATGACAGGGAATGGTAGAGTTTGTTTACCATTAGCAATTACATTTGTGCCACTAGATTTTTTTTGTGTCGGTGAGGACGGCAGGGAGACGTGACCAGGACGGCTAAAAAGCATCCGGGATTCTATAAAAGCCTGACCGCTTTGCTTGTGAATGCAGGCGGTTGCATCTCGTACTAATGTCGCTCCACGAAGGCGGCCTTGTCTTCAGCAGTACAATACCTAGACGTTTGCATTCCAGAGGCGTGCTGTCCATCTCGGATGTGCATCGATAGTTTTATGATTTGCTCTGGGAAGGAGGGTATTGCCTGCTGAAGGTGTGGAATGCACGCGCATTTCTCTGGCGCCAAGTTTAGAGGAGGTTAGCATAGATTCTGGCGGCAAAAACATCTCATTGCCACGTCTAGGTGGGAGTTCTAGAGCGGTGTTATAAGTACGCCATTGACGCGGTTTGCGAGGGCAGCTTTGCCACTGGAAGGACAATTTTTGGAGACTGCACGAGGGTTTGGTGTCGGGGAGAGAGGAGCTTTCCGAGGTACTCAGTGGATGTCCACCGTAGAGGATAGTCCGCGTAGTTCTGCTGAGGTACGTTGTACGTTTGGAAAATTGGCAGAGAGCCGACATAAAGGATAGCCTTGGTTCCTCGAAGCGAGGGTACGCAGGCAGCAGCCTTTGCAGCTACACACATACAGCCAGTCTCCACGTCGCCCGTTGGGAATTTCAGTGGTGAGAAATCCGTCCGTGAGGACTCAGTCTTCACTGCAGCGAGTCCATCTGCCCTACATCCCTGCGTTTCGACCAGCCTAAGTCGTATTGACGTTCAGCTATCGGTTCATAATCTCGGTCAGTACTTCACATGTAGTCAGAAAGCGTTGTTGCTATTACCCTGAGGAAAGCATCGTTTTGCTTGACCCCCTCCCCCCCCCCCTTCCCCCTTCTCCAGCCATCGACATCAGGTCACCCTGTGTTTTGTGTCATGTTTGTTTTCTTGGAATCTGATCTGTATGATAATTCTGGGAATGTGCGCGTTGGATTCTGGAAGTCTGAAAAGAGCAATATTTCATTTCAGTACCCTTCTCATCCTCGCCATTTGAATTCTAATAAATTTTTGTGAGCTGAATGTTCATAACAAGGGAAGGAAAACTTACGCATTTCCAAGATGCTACTTGCTTTTCGTCGACTACGAGCGTCAGTCTCCACCTGTTTGTCAAATTCATAAGCATGCACCTGCCTTAAAATAATTCCAAAAAGCCGGTGAGAAATATCGTTCCGGGTTTCACTTGTGCATTAAGAATATTATCACGTTTCTTTTTCAGGAATTTGCAATCTCCATTCTTATAGCAAATCCAGATATCGTGATTTATTTTCTATGTGCATGATTCCTAAATCATTTTCTATTTTCTTAATAGGATGGCTTGTTTCGTGCACGCCGTTCGTAACAACTGATTTGCCATAGATACTTCGCCTGAGTGGATCTTCATGTTCCGTTTACCTGATAGAAATATTATTCCCGTGTGTCCACTATACTTTGCATCACAGGACGCGCAGTGTACCTCCATTTTTCGAACTTATATTCTTTTTACATCGTGCTTCAAGCTGTACCTCACTAGACTATTGATTGGAATGCTATTTTGAGAGCGACAGGTTCACAGAGCAAGGTGGCGCCGTGATCAGCACACTGGACTCACACTGTGGAGGATGGCGGTTCAAATTCTCAGGTGGCCTTCCAGATTTAAGTTTTCTGTGACTTCCGTAAATTTATATAGGCAAATGTCGGAATGGTTCCTTTGAACAGAATACCAACGATTTCTTTCTACATAATCCGAGCGTGTCCTCCGTTTCTAATGATCACACTTGCGAAAGGAATTTAACCTTCCTTCAGTACGTGAGGTTTAAAAATGTTCGCGATCTATTGCGACTGTTCGATGCTGCGGCAGTCAGCATTTCATTTTTTCTTCGTTTAATTTCTTCTTTCTTTTATTACTTTCGCGCAGCAGTTTATTCAAAGTATCTATTTTGTAGCCTTGTTGATCGCTCTGGGTAATAACAAAAATTTTGAATGTGCTTTGTAGGCAACACACAACTTTGATTATTGATATGTTTTGTGAATGGACAATCCTAAGTTGCTAGAATGATGATTTACCTCCCACCATACATATATTATCGTACATTTTATCTTTCCTATTATAACGGCACGTATACTTAGCCCATTTCTAATCAGGGTGAGGTAGGGAGTTCGAGTTAACAAGGACTTTTATTGTTGATCTCTGGCGTGTTAATGACTCATAATCCTGGAATAACCGACATGTGATTGTTGCAACGTCCTCCTAGAGGTAGGACAAGGCCTTTCAAGTTTGATACCTCCTGTTAGTGGGTTGGAAACTGCGAGAAATCGTTTCTGCTGGCGCCTGCCTGGGCAGAAGCTCTCCAGCGACACAGCTCTTCTCGCGCGAGGGTACGACGCTATTTGAGATGAGAGATGGTGCGAGCGTGCTATCAAAGAAGACACTTTAGCGGACGATTAGGTATTGCCCCTATTAAGAAGACAGCTTCTCATTAATGTCTGCACATCAGGGTCACGCTGCATCCCAGAAAGCAATCTCCTACGTGATATAAACGATACTCTTCTCACCAGGCGTCAACGGAATGCGTCGTCGAAAAACACGTCACATCAAGGGCTGTTGAAATGAATGTCACATTGAGGAAAAGCGGGAATTACGTGGTAGCTCGACCTAATGTAGCTTGGTTCTTCATCACAGGCTGATGCTAACTAATTCGGGTCATTGTTACTTTCGCTGGTAGACTGAAGGATTTTGCTTCATATAATTCTTTGTTACCGATAGCCTTCTCGCTACAGATTGCTATCGTTGCATCTTTTCTACGACCTTTTTCATTTGAAACAATGCCAATTTCTGAAAGAGACTTGTATTTCGATTCTACCAGGTGTAGAAGTAGGAAACCGGAATTTGGTTTCAATAACTACCCGTCTGTTGTTTGAAACTGACAAACAATATTTTATTCAAAATTATCTCCATTGCTATATATACATTTCTCCCACTTCTCCGGCAGGCTATGAATGCCACGCCAAAAATACAGTTCTTCTTTTTAAGCCCGAGCCATTTTCGTACATTTTCATACGAATTGAAGCGTTGTTCAGCGAGAGCATGTCCCAGTGACACAAATAGATGATAATCGGATGGAGACAGGTCTGGAGAATAAGCCGCATACCCTAGTATTTCTCAACTGAACACCTCGATCATTTCCCTGACCAGTTTTGCTATGTGTCATAGAGCGGTATCATGGAACAATATGACTTTGTTGGCTTGGCTCTGAGCACTATGGGACTCAACTGCTGAGGTCATTAGTCCCCTAGAACTTAGAACTAGTTAAACCTAACTAACCTAAGGACATCACAAACATCCATGCCCGAGGCAGGATTCGAACCTGCGACCGTAGCGGTCTTGCGGTTCCAGACTGTAGTGCCTTTAACCGCACGGCCACTTCTGCCGGCAATATGACTTTGTACTTATATGGATATGGTGTCTGTTCTTTCGGACATGTCCGAAAGATTTTGTGTTGCTTTTTTCCATCTACTGGTCGTTTTTCACGTAATGTTCGATTTAAATCGATCATTTGCTGTTGGTAGCGATCAGTGTCAACGGATACCCCAGGTTTTCAGCTCATCACCCTTCTCATCACACCAAACACAGAACACTCTTTTCTTTCCGAAGCGATTTGGTCTTCGAGTGGATGTCGATGGTTTGCCTGGATTCACCCAAGATTTATGGGGCTTAGGATCCTTAAAATACAGGGCGATTATAATTATAGTTAAACTTTCAAAACGCTGTAGCAATAACACCACTGGTCAGAATGACGCCAAATTGCAACGAAACATTGTCACAAAAGGGGTAAAACGCCTGGCAGAAGAAAAAATATGTGAATATTGATCAATAGATGGCGTTGTATGGGTTAGAATACGTAAAATGAAAACACCTGTCACGAGCACGACCCACTGAAGTTGGTATAAACACGCCGGGGACGCGGCTTTTCCTCTTTCCGCGGTTCGACGTTCGCCATGGCTGTCTCAATGCAGGATAGCACTCTGCTTGTAAAGCTGTGTTACAATAATTATGACTGTGCTCACGTCGCTCTGCAGGAGTTCCGGACACTGAAGGGTTTGAAAACAGGCGTTGGTCCGATGACTGCTGCGGGTCTGGAGAAAATGATTCGGAAATTCGAAAAGACGGGTTCTTTTGGTGTGCAACCTGGTAGAGGATGGGAACGAACTGATTCGACATCAATGGAAGCAGTAGCCACAGCAATGCAGCAGGAGACGAATGGTGGTGTGCGAACGTGTAGTGCACGAAGAATTGCGCGAACAATGGACATACCGGGCGCACGGTGCGTAATATCCAACCAAACATCCTTCTTTGCTATCCATTCAATATTACCCATATGCGCGAGTTGCTTCCTGTTGACCTGCCAGCAAGAGAGAATTTCTTCCTCGCATGGACGTGGACAGTGACTGACCGTGGAAGATTTTGTGGACTAACGAAGCCCATTTTCATCTGTAGGATCTGTCAATACACAGAATTGTCGAACGGAAAATCCACGCGCAAGTCAACCAGTGCCACTTCATCCTGAAAAGGTCATTGTGTGGTACGGTTTACGACATCATTTAGCGTAGGGCCACATTTTTTCTAAGACACAGGTGCTTCCACTCCTGTTACCTGTACCGTCACTGGTAAGCGCTATGAGTGTCTTTTGCGCAACCACGTCATTCCAGCTCTCAAACAGCGTGGATGTGTGGATGGCATCATTTTTATGCAAGATGGCGCACCTCCGCAAATTGCAAATCCAGTTAAGCAGCTGCTCAAGCTCCACTATTATCAGCCGCCATTTCCCTTCAGCCTGGCCGTCCCGAACACCTGATATTAATCCGTGTGTCTTCTGGCTGTGGGACTATCTGAAAGACGTTGTGTTTAGTGTTCCGATTGCAAACTTAGCTGCACTGAAGGCACGCATTGCGCAACACATTCCGAACATGACCTCGGACACACTTCGATTAGTTGTGGAACATCCTGTTTCTCGATTTAAACTGGTTGCAGAAAACGGTGGACATCATATTGAACACGTTTTGCACCAGTTGCACGGAAATTAATAATCCGATTTGATTGCAATTCATGCTTTTTATGCAGTTTTTTGGCCTCAGGACAGTTAAAAACCGATTTTTGCCATCCGATGTGATACATGATCTTGCCGTGATGGATGGGCTTACTTAACTGACAGTATCATACCTGTACACCCACGCACACAGAGTAGTACAGTTTGTTTATCGTCAAACGTATACCTTAGGCATTGTTGTACGATTCATTTGTCATTTGTAGTCGACCACTATTAAATTATGATGCACACAGTGCCATCTATTGCTATATTTTGTAACTATTTATTTTTCTTCTGCCGTACGTTTTCCCCCTTTTCTGATAATATTCCGTTGCAATTTGATGTCATTCTGACCAGTGGTGTTATTTTTACTGCGGTTTGAAAGTTTAACGTTAGTTATAATCACCCTGTATATCCATTTTTCATCACCTGTCACTATTCGATGGACAAACGAGTTTCTTTTGCATATGGCGAACAGCATTTCACAAGTGATCTTTCGATTTGCTTGCTGTCTTTTATTCAGTTCATGCGAAGCCCATTTTCCAACTTTCTGCACCTTTCCCATAGCTTTCAACCGAAGAGAAACGACTTTCTGCGTCACATTCAATTGTTAGGGAGTTCCTGTTGAGTCTGAGTATCATCTTCATCACTTCAGGGCTGCAATTCGTTGTCTTCGAACTTTTTCGGTGGTTTCCCGCGCTCTTCGTTTTTCAACTCAAAATCACCATTTTTGAATTTTTTGAACCACTCGAAACACTGTGTTTTCCCAAGAACATGTTCGCCGAAAACTTTGACAAGCATTCGATGCGATTCTGCAGCAGTTTTCATCAAATGATAACAGAAAACCAATGCTGTCCGCAAATCGTAGTCCGTAATCACAAAACTCGACATGATTAAGGATTTGAAACAGATACCGATGTACAGAACTTGTGTTACTGTGTGTTGACATTCATCGTCAGACGTTTCAGGAAGCAGATGGCAAAACAGATGCGGTCTCAGGCTCCTACACTGACGGCTTGCCCATCTATGGGGAAATTCTAATTCCATACTTCTATACCTGGTAAAGTACACGAAATGGCAAAGTGCACCCTTGGTTTACTTATACACCGAAATGCATTGTATGTGATGCTTTCGCTTGAAATGTGGGCCATCAGGAAATTTACTTCACTCGTCAATGCCCCTCCAAAGTGAAGCAAATGTCAGGTACCGTTTGACTTAACAGTGCTACTTCTCATGGAGAATGGCGTATAGTATTTGGCGCTACGCCACTGATGCGACCGAAAAAGCAACATGTTACATTTTTACTCCATAAATTTATGTTACGTCTATAAAAGAGTTATGTTACTGAACATATCTTATACAGACCCGCTATTCTTGGATAAAAATACCATATTTCTCAGTAAAAACTCGCTAACGGCTAATTAGTTCCTGGACACCATTATTGTAGGTGAAAAGCAATACAAATATAATTAGCAACTCGGCAGAATTTTTATATGAACAGTGACCAGGGCCTCGTTAAAAATACATATATTTTTTTTTATCTCGATAGCTGCAATACCCAACATTTTACCTTCTGGCTGAACAGATTCCTGTTTACTACTTCCTCTGCTTCTACTTTGGATTTCTCGTTTATTACCTTACTGGAACAGTGATACATTATTTGATTTTCCTACAAACGTCAGAGGCTTGTGCGTAAACCTACGTGTTGGGAGTCTATTGACATGTCCATAAAATCTTAATCTTCGTCTTCTAATGTCCTGTAGCAAATATGATAAATTTTTCTATTGTTTTGTGAGATTTCCGTCTGTATCCACCTGTTTTTTCTGGGCGATGATTTTTCCTTATAATCTTTCGTTGTTCCTTCAGGATGTTTCCCAGATCTCTTTCTTCTATTGAGAAGTAATGTTTCACTTGGGCACGTTGCAGTTTCTGACATTTGTGGATAGAAATGCTCTTTTTGTTGTAGATGCCATACGTTCTCCCGTACGCTGTCTTGAGTTTCTGTAATCGAACTTTCTGTGCTTCCATTTCTAGCACCGCTGGCTCTACGATCTCACCGATATACTTGAAGTGTCTGGCCCTTTTTATTCTACCATACTTCTCGTTTAATTTCTGAATGTTAAATTTAGTGTAAATCAAACAATTTTGCTCAAAAGAGATTTCGGGGCCAGACATTTTACCCTATTGCTTAAGGACTTGCACCTGTTTGATTCCTGTGATTTCACTGTTCATTAGTATCTCTAAAGAGACTACGAAATCTAGGCAAAAGACCTTATCGCAATCTTCTGTTCGTTAAAATTGGTAGGCTTCTAGAGGTTTTATTTTTTTAATTTGTTCTCATTCCCTAACACATTAATCAAAGAATGAGATTGAATGGCAGTGGCGGCCGTCCGTCTGCTTGACGAACACCGGTTGTAAATGCAAAGGGTTCTAACGTTTCCTTTATAAATTCTGCTGTGCACTTTACGTCCGTCAGAGTTCCTTGATGAGGCTTACTGTTTTTTGACAGTCCCTTCGTCTCTTGAATTTAAAAAAGAAACTGTCCATCACCTGACTCATATACCTTTTTGAAGTCGACGAAAGTGGAGATGACTGGTCTACTTCGGGTTATGGAATAGTTTCTGTATTATTTTTAGTTCGATAATACACTCCTGGAAATGGAAAAAAGAACACATTGACACCGGTGTGTCAGACCCACCATACTTGCTCCGGACACTGCGAGAAAGCTGTACAAGCAATGATCACACGCACGGCACAGCGGACACACCAGGAACCGCGGTGTTGGCCGTCGAATGGCACTAGCTGCGCAGCATTTGTGCACCGCCGCCGTCAGTGTCAGCCAGTTTGCCGTGGCATATGGAGCTCCATCGCAGTCTTTAACACTGGTAGCATGCCGCGACAGCGTGGACGTGAACCGTATGTGCAGTTGACGGACTTTGAGCGAGGGCGTATAGTGGGCATGCGGGAGGCCGGGAGGACGTACCGCCGAATTGCTCAACACGTGGGGCGTGAGGTCTCCACAGTACATCGATGTTGTCGCCAGTGGTCGGCGGAAGGTGCACGTGCCCGTCGACCTGGGACCGGACCGCAGCGACGCACGGATGCACGCCAAGACCGTAGGATCCTACGCAGTGCCGTAGGGGACCGCACCGCCACTTCCCAGCAAATTAGGGACACTGTTGCTCCTGGGGTATCGGCGAGGACCATTCGCAACCGTCTCCATGAAGCTGGGCTACGGTCCCACACACCGTTAGGCCGTCTTCCGCTCACGCCCCAACATCGTGCAGCCCGCCTCCAGTGGTGTCGCGACAGGCGTGCATGGAGGGACGAATGGAGACGTGTCGCTTCTGCCTTGGTGCCAATGATGGTCGTATGCGAGTTTGGCGCCGTGCAGGTGAGCGCCACAATCAGGACTGCATACGACCGAGGCACACAGGGCCAACACCCGGCATCATGGTGTGGGGAGCGATCTCCTACACTGGCCGTACACCACTGGTGATCGTCGAGGGGACACTGAATAGTGCACGGTACATCCAAACCGTCATCGAACCCATCGTTCTACCATTCCTAGACCGGCAAGGGAACTTGCTGTTCCAACAGGACAATGCACGTCCGCATGTATCCCGTGCCACCCAACGTGCTCTAGAAGGTGTAAGTCAACTACCCTGGCCAGCAAGATCTCCGGATCTGTCCCCCATTGAGCATGTTTGGGACTGGATGAAGCGTCGTCTCACGCGGTCTGCACGTCCAGCACGAACGCTGGTCCAACTGAGGCGCCAGGTGGAAATGGCATGGCAAGCCGTTCCACAGGACTACATCCAGCATCTCTACGATCGTCTCCATGGGAGAATAGCAGCCTGCATTGCTGCGAAAGGTGGATATACACTGTACTAGTGCCGACATTGTGCATGCTCTGTTGCCTGTGTCTATGTGCCTGTGGTTCTGTCAGTGTGATCATGTGATGTATCTGACCCCAGGAATGTGTAAATAAAGTTTCCCCTTCCTGGGACAATGAATTCACGGTGTTCTTATTTCAATTTCCAGGAGTGTATATTCCGCGCAAGAACGCCATAGTCGAAAACCTGCTTGGTATTCTTCGATGTTACATTGAAGCTCTGCTTGTGTTCTATGAAGTAAACAAGGTGAGAATATCGTGTGCCTCACTTACTTCCAATAGAAATCAGTTTATCCTTCTTGTCTCTCTTTTTCGCCTGTGTTATCAATTTTGCTATCTACTTTCCGATCTCGAAGAAGTGCTGTTTAGTCTCTGGTGATTTCTTAATTTTATATTTCTGGAAGTGTCTTCTATTTTTCCAGAGCGTCTTCACATATTGAATCCTACCAAGATTGTTTCGTGTTCTGTTACCGCGGGATTAGGTTTTTGATTTGCTGTGTGATCTTGGTTTGAAGCTGTTCCCAAGTGACTGCCTTTTCTTTCTTTCGTTTCTCTTCTGTATTAGTTCCTTGGACCCTTTTTGTATCAAGTTTCTCACTGTGTGTTCTTTAGCGCAGGGGCTTCCAAGTTTTTCCTCAGACGGAACACTTTGGGAATCCTAATCCTTTGATGGAAGACCTTGTTTACTTTGAATGTTAATAAAATTTTAAAAAATGAGAAAAAATTGTTGTATACAACGATTACTTCAATTTTAAAATACACTCCTGGAAATGGAAAAAAGAACACATTGACACCGGTGTATAAGACCCACCATACTTGCTCCGGACACTGCAAGAGGGCTGTACAAGCAATGATCACACGCACGGCACAGCGGACACACCAGGAACCGCGGTGTTGGCCGTCGAATGGCGCTAGCTGCGCAGCATTTGTGCACCGCCACCGTCAGTGTCAGCCAGTTTGACGTGGCATACGGAGCTCCATCGCAGTCTTTAACACTGGTAGCATGCCGCGACAGCGTGGACGTGAACCGTATGTGCAGTTGACGGACTTTGAGCGAGGGCGAATAGTGGGCATGCGGGAGGCCAGGTGGACGTACCGCCGAATTGCTCAACACGTGGGGCGTGAGGTCTCCACAGTACATCGATGTTGTCGCCAGTGGTCGGCGGAAGGTGCATGTGCCCGTCGACCTGGGACCAGACCGCAGCGACGCACGGATGCACGCCAAGACCGTAGGATCCTACGCAGTGCCGTAGGGGACCGCACCGCCACTTCCCAGCAAATTAGGGACACTGTTGCTCCTGGTGTATCGGCGAGGACCATTCGCAACCGTCTCCATGAAGCTGGGCTACGGTCCCGCACACCGTTAGGCCGTCTGCCGCTCACGCCCCAACATCGTGCAGCCCGCCTCCAGTGGTGTCGCGACAGGCGTGAATGGAGGGACGAATGGAGACGTGTCGTCTTCAGCGATGAGAGTCGCTTCTGCCTTGGTGCCAATGATGGTCGTATGCGTGTTTGGCGCCGTGCAGGTGAGCGCCACAATCAGGACTGCATACGACCGAGGCACACAGGGCCAACACCCGGCATCATGGTGTGGGGAGCGATCTCCTACACTGGCCGTACACCACTGGTGATCGTCGAGGGGACACTGAATAGTGCACGGTACATCCAAACCGTCATCGAACCCATCGTTCTACCATTCCTAGACCGGCAAGGGAACTTGCTGTTCCAACAGGACAATGCACGTCCGCATGTATCCCGTGCCACCCAACGTGCTCTAGAAGGTGTAAGTCAACTACCCTGGCCAGCAAGATCTCCGGATCTGTCCCCCATTGAGCATGTTTGGGACTGGATGAAGCGTCGTCTCACGCGGTCTGCACGTCCAGCACGAACGCTGGCCCAACTAAGGCGCCAGGTGGAAATGGCATGGCAAGCCGTTCCACAGGACTACATCCAGCATCTCTACGATCGTCTCCATGGGAGAATAGCAGCCTGCATTGCTGCGAAAGGTGGATATACACTGTACTAGTGCCGACATTGTGCATGCTCTGTTGCCTGTGTCTATGTGCCTGTGGTTCTGTCAGTGTGATCATGTGATGTATCTGACCCCAGGAATGTGTCAATAAAGTTTACCCTTCCTGGGACAATGAATTCACGGTGTTCTTATTTCAATTTCCAGTAGTGTATAAGGAAAGCATGCAAACCATAATTAAATTAATAAAATAATTAGTATCGTCAAAGTATCGAAAAAGGAAACACAATTTTATTAATAGCTTCTCACGGAGCAACATATTCTATTCTCACATTCTGAGAAACCCTGCTCTAGCGGTATGTTCATCTTGGGGCGAACGAAACTTCTCTGCACACAAGACAGTGATCCGAGTCGAGATTGACACCTCCGTGGGGTTGTACATAGTGTACTTCTTTCTGTGACTGGTATGCGATGCCTACGAAGATGGACTTGATATTTACCAAGCAATTGCACGAGTGACCTCCAAGTCTTTCACCTTCGGGGATGTTTTCCATTTCCAAACTGTGTAGCTGACACAACGAAGTTAGTATAGTCCCACGCTTGCTGGTGAATTTGTGTTCTGGAAAATTGCCAACGGTTTTCTTGTTTTTTTTTTCTCACCCAGGCTGTGTGTTGAAATCGCCTAATAGATTTTTTATATCTTCGCCTGGACTATTTGACATGATCTCCTCCAGTTTAGTCCAAAGCTGTTCAATCTCTTCAGGTTATATTCAGTTATCAATGTTTATGGGAGCATGTGCATCAATCAACCTGTACATCTTATTCGATCACTTCACACGCATTGTCATGATCCTGTTATTTATGGGTGTAACTACTTTGATTGAATCGACTGCATTATTGTTTACGACAAAAGCCATACCCAGTACCCAAAAATACATGCTTTTAATCAGGATTCTGTTCACTTTTTCCACTGGGGGGGGATTGTTTGTTCCTCGAACATAAAATCTGGCGCCGTGTACTATGGATGAACAGACGCGACCACACTGTCGCTTGCTCAAAGTCAGACGCAAGGCGGATTTTGTTGAAGGAGTTAGCTCTTCCGCTAATTCTGCCGTACCGAGATACACTCTCTTCGTCGCACTACCTGACAAAAAAATGTGATGCACCAAGAACGGATGGAGACGCTGTGTGATATTATTTCAGTGATTAAAATCGAATCAGTACGAGCCCCTCTATCAGTATAAAGTTGCACTCCCATTGGTCTAGATGCGTGCACTATATGGTTGGGTTTGAGTTTCAAAGGGCAAACGGCGAAGGACTTCGAAGACATGTGGAACAGAACGACTTTTTTGAAAATACGTTGTGAGATGAAATCAACAAAAGGACAACAAGGGTAATATAGTGTAATCGATTTAAATCAATGCAGACGGAATTAGTTCAGTAAATGAGACACTTAAAGTAGAAGATGAGTCTTGTTATTCGGACAGCAAAATAACTGTCAGTGGCTGAAGTAGAGGGTGAAACTTTCAGACTGGAGTCTGAAATAGAAACATTTTATGTAAACTGAAGGTGGAGAGGGAGAAAATAAAGGAAAGGAACTAACGATACCGCTGCGTCGGGACTTCACGCGACAAGTGAAAATGTGGGCCAGACTGGGACTAGAAACCAGGATCTCCTTCTTACTAGGCAATTGCATTAACGACAGCGCCACCCAGGCAAGTGTTTATGGCAAATGCGCGGACTATTTCGACACGCTCCCTAGCCGACACTCACTCCAATCTTGTGCCACGTTTCCGTAGTTCCCGTCCAAGTCCTCCATGTTCGCTAATTTTAGATTCGTACGTTCGTAAATGTGGGTCCGCACTGGAAGGTTGTAGATTCACTGCCCATCGGTGAGAATCGACTGTATAATTGCGCTGTGTCTGTTCCCGCGCATTCATACAAAAGAACCAATTGTTAACATAGAATATAAATTTAGGTGTACGGAAATCTTTTCTGAAGGTGTGTGACTTAAAGGTAGTCGCTTGACCGAATCTGTTTGCCTACAAATAAACATACAACAGGATTCTGGGTGCCCTCGACGCCGGTTTGTAAATACATTGGAGCTGTGAAACCTTGTTTACAAAATATGATATTGAAACTATTTGTCTGGAGTATAGCCTTGCAAGGAAGTGATACTTGGATGATAATCGCAGTTGAGACAAGAAAACAGAAGATTTTTCAAATGTGGTGCTACAAACGAATATCAGACCAGCTGTGTGGCTGGATTGAGGAGTTTTTGGCAAACAGAACACAGCATGTTGTTATCAATGGAGAGACGTCTACAGACGTTAAAGTAACCTCTGGCGTGCCACAGGGGAGTGTTATGGGACCATTGCTTTTCACAATATATATAAATGACCTAGTAGATAGTGTCGGAAGTTCCATGCGGCTTTTCGCGGATGATGCTGTAGTATACAGAGAAGTTGCTGCATTAGAAAATTGTAGCGAAATACAGGAAGATCTGCAGCGGATAGGCACTTGGTGCAGGGAGTGGCAACTGACCCTTAACATAGATAAATGTAATGTATTGCGAATACATAGAAAGAAGGATCCTTTATTGTATGATTATATGATAGCGGAACAAACACTGGTAGCAGTTACTTCAGTAAAATATCTGGGAGTATGCGTACGGAACGATTTGAAGTGGAATGATCATATAAAACTAATTGTTGGTAAGGCGGGTACCAGGTTGAGATTCATTGGGAGAGTGCTTAGAAAATGTAGTCCATCAACAAAGGAGGTGGCTTACAAAACACTCGTTCGACCTATACTTGAGTATTGCTCATCAGTGTGGGATCCGTACCAGATCGGTCTGACGGAGGAGATAGAGAAGATCCAAAGAAGAGCGGCGCATTTCGTCACTGGGTTATTTGGTAACCGTGATAGCGTTACGGAGATGTTTAATAAACTCAAGTGGCAGACTCTGCAAGAGAGGCGCTCTGCATCGCGGTGTAGCTTGCTCGCCAGGTTTCGAGAGGATGCGTTTCTGGATGAGGTATCGAATATATTGCTTCCCCCTACTTATACTTCCCGAGGAGATCACGAATGTAAAATTAGAGAGATTAGAGCGCGCACGGAGGCTTTCAGACAGTCGTTCTTCCCGCGAACCATACGCGATTGGAACAGGAAAGGGAGGTAATGACAGTGGCACGTAAGGTGCCCTCCGCCACACACCGTTGGGTGGCTTGCGGAGTATCAATGTAGATGTAGATGTAGATGTAAAGATCAGATGAGTGGTTCTAATGGACAGGTACTGAACCGAATTGGGGAGAAAAGAAATTTATGATACAATGTGACTAAAAGAAGTGATCAGTTGATAGCACACTCCTTCAGGCATCGATGAACAGTCAATTCTCAAATGGAGGGTAGTGTGGGGGGGAGGGGGTAAAAATGTAAAGGGAGACCTAGGCTGGACTACAGTAATCAGGTTCACATAAGTGTCGATTGTAGAAGTTATCTGAACACTAAGAGGCCTGCGCAGAATGGACTAGCATGGACAGTTACATAAAGCCAGTCTTCGGAGTGAAGATGACAACTCAGATTTGAGACACGGCGTTAAAGGAAAGTAACTCACCACCCAGTTGGACCAAACTCCGTTTTCATTGACGACGTTGATCCAGTCGCCGACGATGCGGACGAAGTCCTCTGCGCTGGAGTCACCGTTGAGGTCGGTGATGAGCAGGAAGTTGAAGGAGAAATGCGCGCCAGGGTTGGTGGCGTTGCCGTAGTAACCCAGCACCTGGTCCAGAGATCCGTACGCCTCCGTCATCATCACCCTGGGACAAGAATTGAACAAAAACATCAAAGAACAGCCGAGTTGCAGAGTTAGGCAATGCCGCCACCGTTGTGGAGCTTGTTAAGATGCTAAAATGCTTCAAATGGCTCTGAGCACTATGGGACTCAACTGCTGAGGTCATTAGTCCCCTAGAACTTAGAACTAGTTAAACCTAACTAACCTAAGGACATCACAAACATCCATGCCCGAGGCAGGATTCGAACCTGCGACCGTAGTGGTCTTGCGGTTCCAGACTGCAGCGCCTTTAACCGCACGGCCACTTCGGCCGGCGTTAAGATGCTAAAAACATTATGTGTTCCCCGCTGTGGCATAAAAGTCCAATGAGTCTCAGCTCAGAAAATGAGCTCAACTCACGAATTCACTGTGTTGTGTAACACTAACACTAACATTGGATCAAATTAACATAGTGTTAATCTAATTTTCAGCATGAAACATGTTTGTCAACGTTCCTAAATTACTTAGCGATAGAGTTATCGTGTTTCGATGGCATATATTAGTCGAAGAACCTAGATACTCAGTATTTATTATTGATGGCATCATGTTGTGAATATTAGCACAAGAAACCGTGTTCTTCAAACTTCCAATCACCTTAAAAAGGAAGTTATTGTCGGAAGATTTCTTGGGCCAGAATAAGCACATTTTTGAAGGCAAAAACTGGTGACTACGGTCAACAAAAAAAGGCGTGGTAGAAAACTGCTTTAATATCAAGTCATGAAACAGGAAACATATCGAGTCAGAAGATTTTTAAAAATATGTCACGACGACATAAAGAAAAGGTCCAATAAGATGTTAGAGTGTGCCAAGGTACTGTTTCAGAATGCGCTTTATAACACAAGGAATCGTTCGACAAGAGCTAAGTCACGTCCACCTGCCGTTAGCAGGTAATGACGCAGCCGATTTTACTTCGAACAGAAATTGTTACCGACCGTGGAGTAGCATAACGATTTCTCAACTGAAACGGTGTACTTCACTTTCTCGATTCATCAACGCAGTTTATTCAGGATGTCTGTGTTCAGTATTTACATTGTCGTCTTGCAAGAAATTTAATACGAAGTGTGTACTATTGTTACTCAAGCCTACAACGACTTTTTTGTAAGAAATGTTCAGTCATTACTGGCTGCTTTCTGACTAGGTATACTTAATGTTCACTACAAATACGTCTTCTTTTGCCTTCGCATTCTGCCGCTAAATGGGTACGAAACATCTAACTTTTCCATATCAGTCACTAGTTTTCTCCATGTACAAATGGTTCAAATGGCTCTGAGCACTATGGGACTTAACATCTGAGGTCATCAGTCCCCTAGAACTTAGAACTACTTAAACCTAACTAACCTAAGGACATCACACACATCCATGCCCGAGGCAGGATTCGAACCTGCGACCGTAGCGGTCACGCGGTTCCAAACTGAAGCGCTTAGAACCGCACGGCCACACCGGCCGGCTCTCCATGTACACATATGGGAGTAATTACTTACCTTTCTTGTGCACCAATAACACTTTAATACTTATTTATTTTCATTTCTACTTGTGCAAAACAAAATCCGTTCTTTTGCGGTGTCTCTACACTGTGAACCGATGACTGCAACTGCACTTGACTTAACCTGGTAAATTTTGCCAGTCGAAATTGATCCGAGTTCATAGCTACGAAATGTAAGATGTTCATTTGCGCAACACAGATTTACCATTTCTGTTTGATCGGAGTTTATTATTTGTGCTAATCTAAGACCAACAGCATAATTCAATCGGCTCTCAGCATTAAAGGACACTAAAAATAGACATAAGTTTTACTTTTTGAGCAACCAAATAACTGACGATGGACGAAGTAGAGAAAATACAAACTGCAGACTTTAATGGCAAGAAAAGCGTTTCCGAAAATGAGAGATTTGATAACATTACATATAAATTAAAATATTACGAAATCTTTAATAATGATATTTGTATGAATTATGACGTTGTACAGAAGTGAACGTGGGTGATAAGCAGTGAAGACAACACGAGAACAGAAGTGAAATGTGGTGCTACAGAAAAATGTTGGAAATTAGTTAAGTAGATAGAATAACTAATAAGTATATACTTTATCAAACAGGGGAAAAATAAATTTACGATACGAATTGACTGAAGGAAGGGATCGGTTCTAAGACACATTCTGAAGCATCTAGGAATCGTCAATTTGGTAATGGAAGAGAGTGTGGGGGGTAAAGGTTGTAGAGGGATGGCAAGGCTTGGCTAAAATAAGCGGGTCCAAACGGATGTAGTTTGCCGTAGTTATTTCCAGATGAAGGATCTTCCACATGAAGGCTGGTGTGGGGAGCTGCATAAAACTAGTCTTGGGACTGAAGATGACAACAACAACAACAACAACAACAATCATAACCCCATTTTGATCCTATTTGGTTTCGGTCCCAAGCTCTAGAGCAATATGCTAAGCTGTGTTGCTCGGCTGTTTTGTAAGACATCTTGTTTGTAGATCGCATGATTTTTACAGTGCCCTCTGCTTTTATTACGATCCAGCCCATGTAATCATTCCATTACATATCCCTACAAATCGTTACACTCATGTGTGACTCACCGACGTTGTAATCATAGCATATTACCATTCAGTGTTTTGCGAAGAGGCATAATTTTACATTTCTAAACTTTTAAAGGAATCTGCTAATCTTTGCACCCAGAATAACGCTTAACAGTGTCATTTCGGATGGTGAGAACGGTAGCCCCATGCCGTTTCCGTGAGCCAAAGCTTAGTAATGGAATATTACCAGTGCAAAAATCCACAATGCGCACCAAGAACGACAGATGCTTTTCACGAGATGTTCTACAGACCTGCACACTTAAGTCGCAACTCTACTTGGCAGTCATTACAGTATGACACGTCTTTTTACAGTTCTCGAGCATGTAGCGATCCTAACATCTACAACTAAGACTTGTGGCTTATAGTAGTTGCTAATCCAAAGATTTGTTGTGCTACGGATGGATACTGGAACAATGTGGGGCTATTTAGTCAGGGTAGTGGTGGGAGTCACTATATTTTTACTTTTATTGACACTCTCATTGTTTTTAAAGCTAATGGGATGCAACAACCATATCCTTACTCTTCACTCAGTGGTACAAGGAAAGTACCTTAGCTAACTAGTAACATACATGATTAGTTTTCTTTAAGGTTAATTTTTATCTCTTTGTTTTCATCATGTCACAGTTAACATTACTGATTAGAATGTCTGTAATTTTTGTACTGAGATAATTTAATAATTTCTAGGGTCTTCTTATGCTGTACAGTCTTTTTTGACAATAATCAGGGATTAGCTTTTAAAGAACAACTTTCTTTAAAGTAAAACCCTCCTCCATCATCCTTAGAAAAATTTTGAATAATTCGTCTTGTGTGCATTGCACCTTACGCCACATGAAGCCACAGATTGTTTCTGACAATACTTTTATTTCAGGGCAGATCTCACTTTGCAGTATTATGTGAAAACAGTACACAGTCCGAATTTTCAGATGCTGAACTAAATAAGTAGATTAATTTTCTGTGACCACTGTAAGTAATCTCAGTCATGTTTCTTCTTAGAGCAGTATTTTATTTTTGTGAAAATTTCAAGTCATATATTCCACACCACGTCACGCAATTTTCACAATGTGCTTCAGTACTGAGTTTCATTTAGATCACAGATACCAGAATGGACGGTAGGGATCACGAGATTTATACGCAATAGCAAGCCACGCCGCTGACGTCGATTTGAACTCAACCAGCGCTCAGTAGCCCTCAGCTCCATAAAGTATTGTGTTTCAATTGCATTTACGTGCGAAAACAAGACTGTTTACGGCTGTGTGAATTTTTACTAAATACTGAAGACTGAGTACAGGATTACGCCTTGATTATCAGTGTACTGACGAATTTCTTACGTTAATTTTTTAAGTGAAAAAAATGTCTCCGCTTCGTGATCGTCAGTATTACTCATCATAGTAGATAAGCGAGTTCATTATAAATTAGTTTCATAATTCCCTAAAAACAATTGGTAATGCTTGTAAACATGCAGATTCGTTTTCCGTTGAAAATACTCATGTCTGCTAAATTCATCTACTGATTCACGTTCTGAAAGGTTGAAAACTGAACCGTTGAATATTTCTTCGAAACGCAAGCTGAAGACTGATGCTGTTCCAGCTCTAAGTCAACCGGCCACCGTTGCTGATTTAGGACATAGCAGTGAGCCTAATAATGAGAGAAATATTTGGGCAGAAAAACGATGCTACCGTAAAGAAGCACAAAATATTTTGCAGGTAGATGTATTACCAACCAATCAAGACATTAGTACTAGACAAAACGTTAACCATGAAAACAAACACTGCCGTTAATGCGACAATGGGTGCTCAGGCCAACAATTATGATGGAAAGAGAAATAAAATGCCTTAGGCAAAAATCGCAGAATTGCAGTACCACCTCTCTCGATGTAGCTCTGAGTTACTGAAATTACAACATGTTCAAAAAGTGATTCAGGGCTCTTTTCCTGACTGTCAACAGCAAGTGGTTATAAAACGACAGTGTACAAACAGGCAAACTGAAGATATTACAAACTCCGGAACATTATGTTGCCTATCGTATGAAGCGTTGTCTTTTGTCAGGGACGTAATGAAATATCCTCTTCCTAGTGCCGTCACTATTAAAATAAGACTCAGACAATTTAGCGTTCCATCATGTTTTATTGATTTGAACCTCAGGTTTCGAAAGCTCGAAGTTACTAACGTAATATGAGAAAGACGTAGTTCTCAGCTTTGATGGAATGAAAGTAAACAGTGATGCCTTGACCAGACAGAGGAGGTTATCGGAGGACCACACAGCAATGCTCAAGTAGTGGTCATGAGATGTTTAGTAGGAAAATGAGTAACGTTGACACAGCCGTTTCTAAGTACATGTTGACCGAAAAGATTGAAGTCATAGGAATACTGAATTTAAAGTGAGAGCATTTGCGTGTGATATGAGACCCTCAAACAGTAAACTTATACGTAATTTAAGGGTTACATATTCGAAAGTCCATCAGATCAAAACAGTAAAGAACTGCTTTTCTTTATTTGCTTCATGCCTTGAAAATGTTACGGAATCATTTGCTTGACGACGGCTATCGATTAAAATCTGGTAGTTTGCTCACGATAGAACAGTTTATTAAGTAACTTGAACTTCAAAACACTGGCGTAGATCTACAATATGCCCATAAAATAACCATGAACCATTTGATTCTTGCTTGTATGGAAAAGAAAAACATAAGGAAATCAGCTGAGCTGTTTCATCTGTGCAGGGCAAGCAATTTGTCACAATCTTACTGAGTTCAGTTATGTTGGTAAGGTTGTGAAAGTCTTAAAATGTATTTGATGTACTGAACTCCAGAACTCGTGCCGATGGATACAAATTAAAAAGTGCATCTGGCAATTATTTATCAGAACAAGATAACGTGAAAGAAGAACTGGATGATATTATTCTAACAACGAGATTCATAAGAAGAAAGTAGAGGGAGAGAAAAAATGAACAAGAAAAAATTGACCAACAAATTTGTCTTACACCAAAAGAAAATGAGAAAACAGAAAATATTAAGAAAATTTGTTAATACAGTTAAAGAGTTTAAAATTACATTATAGGGGCTTTCTTCGTACTCTAGGTGTATGTAGTCTAAGGTTGTGTGACTCCCTTAGCCGGGAAGAAAAAAAAGCACTGCTCTCCGAGACAGAGTAACAGTTTGCCGTCTTTCGGAGGATTTACATTAGCATTTCCCCGACCATAGGAAAAAATAGTCTAACTAATATAGACCCAAAAGTTACATTAATAATGCTCTAAAACAGAGAAAATCTCGATTACATTCATACTTGCGTATGAGTTAAACATTTGTGCACCAAGTGCCTGTAAACTTCTGTGCAATGCGGTGTGGAGAGAGGGTTCATGGTGACGTCATAGCTCTTAGCTACGACGCTTAGCTACCGTGACCCATACCGCGTATTCTAGCATCGGTTAGTTAAATAGTTTTGACGGAGTACACAATTAGTTACTTACAGCATTTAATTAGGTTAGTTTTCAAAAATGTTCAAATGTATGTGAAATCTTATGGGACTTAACTGCTAAGGTCTTCAGTCCCTAAGCTTACACACTACTTAACCTAAATTATCGTAAAGACAAACACACACACCCATGCCCGAGGGAGGACTCGTACCTCCACCGGGACCAGCCGCACAGTCCATGACTGCAGCGCCTAAGACCGCTCGGCTAATCCCGCGCGGCTAGGTTAATTTTCATTATTTAAAAAGTCAGTCATTAACTAATGTTAAAGTTTTGTTTCATGACACTGTTCACAAGTGCAACACAGGGCCAGCCAACAGTCAGTACTGATCAGCAGTTGAATAAAATAACTAAGGAACACGTTACACAACGAGAAAGTTTTTGAAAAAGGACTATTTAGTATTTTCTTTTATCGAATAATTTTTGTAAAAAACTAAATTACAAAGGAGTGAAATTCTAATGGTGCGAAAAATGTAATTTTCTTAAATTTATATGAAAGGCGGGCTTTTTAAGTAAAACGAAATTCAAGCAGAATGAGAAATAGATATAATGAACGCAATAATGTAGACGAAAAACAGGATAAAAAACGAAAGTAATTAATACATAAAATTTATTAAAAACCCATGAAAAAATATTTCAAGCGGAGAAAGAATGATGGCAATAAAAAATGAGAGCAAGTGAAGGAGTTGAAATTATGATTAAAATTATGTGACAAAGGAATGGAATGAAAATTACATTCAAACCAATTAATTGAATAAAAATAATGATCGAAATAATTTCAATTATGGATTAAAATTTAAAAAAAATTGCGAACTTTACTGGATTCGAGTCGACAATCTCTTGATTATGAAGTTGTTATCCTATGCATTACATCATAAATCAGGCTATACAAAGGTCGTTCAAAAAGTTTTCCACAGTCGTCTCTAATTTTTTTATTTTTTTCAGGAGGAGAATGAATTTTATTTGTGAACATACTTGGAACATTTAGCAATACACTGGTACATAAAAGTATTTTCTTTTATTTACAGATGAGTCATAATGGACCCTGAAGCAGTTGTCGGGTTTCGACAACGGCCGGTGAAGGAGTTCCTCTTTAAAATCGGCTATGAGTCTGCCACATCGATTCACAGGAAGTTGTTCCTTGTTTATGGGAGGACGCAGTGGATCGCATCAGTATCCAGCGGTGGTTGCAGAGGTTTAAAGAAGGTGATTTCTCTCTAGTGGACAATCCACGATGCGGCAGACCATCGACAGCAGTCAGTGATGTGAATAAGGAGACCATTGATCAAATCATCCAAAATGACAGATGTGTGACGACACGACAGCTTGCTGAAATGACTCGTTTGTCATTAGGTAGTGTAGTATCACTGGCACAGTCACTAGGGTACAGAAAAATCTGTGCATTTTGAGAGCATAGATTATTCACAAGAAAAATGAAAACGATAAGGAAGAGCGTGTGCGAGGGTCTCTTGACGACGAAACAGTGTTTTGTCGGCGTCATTACCCAGGATGAAATACGGTTGATTTTTTCCGAACCTGAGAGCAAAACCCAAACCGTGGAGTGGTGTCATCTGGGTTCCCCTCGGAAGAAAAAACCAAGACTTTCACGAACAGCAGGCCGATAGGTGATTGGCTCCTTCTTCTGGAATTAGTGTGGTGTCATTTTCATTGACTTTTTGGAACTAGGCTCCACAATTAACCGAGACAATTACTGTTTGTCATTGGACAAGCTGTGACGTGCCGTCAAGACCCACATACCACAGCTTCAGCGTCAGCTCATCAGACTACACCATGACAATGACAAACCCCACAAAGCCCTTATGATGCAGGAGAAAATCAACAAAATTGGTTGGAAAATTGTTCCCCATCCTCCCTATAGCCCGGTCTTCGCACTGTCTGATTTTTTACCTCTTTGGTCGTCTGAAGGCCCATCTGCGCGGTAAAAGATTTGATAGTGAGAAAGACTTTATTTCCTGTGACAAGCGATGTTGTAAAAGTCAATCCCCAGAATTTTACCAAAGTGCATCTACATCATGGAAAGAACGTTGGCCAGATGCACCACAGCTGATGGAGGCTACAATGGATAGGCTCAATTTATATCTAAATATTCCAAGTATGTTCACAAAAAATTACATTCTCCTCCCGCAAAAAATGAAAAAAATTAGAGACAACTGTGCAAAACTTTTTGAAAACCCTTTGTACAATGCACCTTTTTTAACGTTATTGTCACTCAATACTCCGAATTTTTCATTCGTCAGTTACTCGTATACCCGGGCCCACAAGGGTGAATGGTTGCAGTATGTGACACCTGCGACGTTACCCTACGTCACCGTACACAGGGTTTCAAAAAAATTGATCATACCGCTGGGGACCTCTCCTTGCCAGCTGTAGTCATCTGACTGTTTGCCAACTCTCCGAGGCCTATGATGACTGGAGCTACTCTGGTGATGCCACTAGGGAACAACGTACTGGACCCGTTAGCTGGCTGGGTGGATGACCGACCGTCCTGCCACCACACCTAAGTTGGCTACCCTCACTTGTAATGGTACGTGAAGGCTCGGCTGGAATCTGTAAGGTTCCGTTACAAAGCGAGTAGAATTTAGGTTAACAGAGAATCTGGCTTCGTTGGTAAAGTGGTGAACGATAGAATGAAAGTATTGCCCATGTTTTCTGATAGTGTTTTTTAGTGCTGGAGAATACTTCAACGCCTAAATGTGTTCTTGATAGAGATATGTTGTTGAATATAGTTTTATGTTGCTATGAAGTAAATGAGATGTATTCTGGTGCCTTACGCTAAATTGTTGAGACAGCGGGCGCTGTCCATATTTTTCTTGTGTTCAAAAAATGGCTCTAAGCACTGTGGGACTTAACATCTGAGGCCATCAGTCCCCTAGACTTAGAACTACTTAAACCTAACTAACCTACGGACATCACACGCATCCATGCCCGAGGCAGGATTAGAACCTGCGACCGTAGCAGTCGCGCGGATCTGGACTGAAGCGCCTTGAACCTCACGGCCACAGGGGCCGACCTTTCTTGTGTTAGGAACGTCATTGTGCGTACATGAGGCAAGACCCTTCAGTCTGTTCACAGTGTCATCGATTTTCTCGTTACATATTTTTACTTCGAAATTTCTTATACTTGATTAGTATGACACCAGTATTTTTAAAATACTGAGACAACAGTAACCAATAAGAAGAGTTGCGTTCGTTGCCTAACTGCTGTTCCAATAACAAATTGTAAAATTTAGCTCTGAATATATGAACAGGTATCGACTCAAAGATGGAACTGCTACACTTTAAAAAATTGGACATTTTATGCGGGGTATTGGTCTCTATCAGTCTGTATCAAGTGATATTGATATGCTACCGCTTGCAGTGTGCAGATGTGCTGAAGAGTGTGAAATTCGTGTAAGCAGGTTTTAACATACGGCAGTGCGACATAGATAGCGATACGATTCTATGAACCGTATCCCCGTCTCATTAACGAAAGGACAGCCTTATTCCTCAGGACCGACTCTGTATATTTTCCGTATTGTCAAAATGTCACTAATGTAACCAGAATACCAATATACCACAATCAATATGTAAGTAGAAGAGACCAGAGTGCTCCATTCATATATACTTACCTTTCTCTACATTTGCATCAGATAACACACTCGTGACTTTTTCAACAGATCTGCTCAACAGTTTTGCTGATTTTCAGTCCATATTCGCATTTAATTCTAAAATTGTGTACGACGTTTCATTAGAACTACAAATAATGTGTTATATGCATTCCATATAATATTTTATATACCCTACATCATAGATCTATGGTGTTGTCGCGCGTATTAAGCAGTGGCTGCGTAACATATATCAAGAGAGCTCCTAGTATATAGCTAGAGGCTACGCATAGGCATCGAGTCACATTGCACACTATTTTAAGCCTTCAAATATTCATCTGTTTTCTACTGAAACGGACTGTCTCCTGTTAATCACACTTAATTACAACTAAAAAACGGTTGCATATGCCATACAATTCGTGTTTAGCAAGTACGGGGAGGGGCGAGGGGGTTCCCCATGTCTGATAAAACTGTATGCTTCAGCGTTAACAGCTGTATATATTTATCAACTGTTGTTACTTACTTTTCTTGGTATTCGTCCAACACGGTGCGGAATTCCTCGATTACTGCGTATGTTTCCGGTTGATGCTGCATGGGGTTAGGTTGGCCGTCTACAATATCTGGGAAGCCTTCTGCTTCCACAATGCAGCTAACGGCGTCCATACGAAAACCATCAACTCCTTTATCCAACCAGAACCTCAAAACATTCTGCAAAGAAAACGCAAATAAGCGGTACTTTACAAAGGAAACTGTGAAGAGGGATAACAGGTAATTGTTCATGCCAATTAAACTTTTTACTGGTCTTGTCTAAGGAGGTGATTAATTATGGCTCTGTAGAAATATGATGGTATAATGAATACAGTAGCACAAGTAATTGGTGAAAGGAAGATGAAAGCTATGGTGTTTGCAGATGATCTGATGATTTGGGGAATAAGGAGGAGGAAGTACAAGAGCAGTTGAACGTATGGGAACGAACAGTACAAGAATATGGGATGAAATTTAGTATAACTAAGAGTGAGATGATTATCAAAACAAGAAAGAAGGAGCGAGGAACAACTGGAATAACAATTGGTGGAGAACGATTGAGGAGAGTGGAGAGTTTCAAATATCTATGGAACAAGGATGAACCCCTAATCAGTAAAAAGGTTATATACCAGCCATACTATGTCACGATCCTGAAATACGCATCAGAAACCGGGGTTATGAAAGGAAGAGAGAAAAGCAAAGTACAAGCTAGTCAGACGAAATTCTTGAGAAACAGTATTGCAGTGACAAAGATAGAGAGTTAATGAAGATGGAACCATTACAGGAGGAGATAGAGAAATCAAGGCTCAAATGGTACGGACACGTTAATGGAGGAGAAGAGGATACCCAGGAGGATACAGGAGGATACGAGGATACTGGAAGGAAAGAGACCAAGAGAAAGATCGAGCGACAGATGGCTGAAAGGAGTAGAGGAATGCGTCCAGAAGAAAGGAGAAGACTGGACCAAGGTGAAGACGGAGAGATGGTGGCAAGTCAGAAGACCATGGAGAGGTCTATGTTCCATACAGACCGGGCCAGAGGCTGGAAACTGTCCAAGATGATGATGATGATTACGGAAGAAGATGAAGAGAAGAGGGACGAATCGCTCCCAAGGTTTTTAATTGCATTGCAACTTTTCTTTCCCCAGTGAATGAACTCAACTTCGTAAAGGTTCCCACAACATTCTCGCCACTTTTGTCTGAACAGTATGAGAATGTCCATGCTTTTGTCATAATTTCTTCATATATAAACCGAAATAAAAGAATGTACTTGTTAAATTCGCTCCCTTAAATAATCTTCATCTCTACGGAGGCTTAGTCACGTGCTTCATAAACTACACTGGTGATAATAGTTAGCGGACCAGTCAAGATGTCCTCATATAGGCTGGAAAAACTATCAAGCATTGAACATTCTGGAATCGTTCGGCATTAGTTCGGGTAGAGCAAAAACCCTGTGTCTGACATAAATCATGACTGACAAAAAAGAGAACTGTTCAGATATGAAGCTCCAAAAATCATCAATTTTAGATGATCCAGTTCTTAACAACACGGAGAACGTTGGAACATGAACGTAGACAGGCACACTAAGACGTAACTCCACGCCTTTGGACTGCCTACAGAATACTGTCATGATAATTGGCGATAATCTTTCCTTTTCATTCGTCGTGAGAGCAGGACAGCCTAATGTAGAACTTAATTCTTTCCAGCTAAATATCTCAGTAGGCTGTGATCGAAGGAGAGCGCCTTCCAATTGGGAATAACTGTGAGGAATTTTTCCCGGCACTGGCATATCAATCGAGAAAAATGCCCCGAAAATCTTGGTCATAATGGTGGGGTTGTAACTGTTAGGGCTGGTGGAATTCTAACGGGCGAAAGTATTATACCGTTGTCCACTTCGAAAAGTGATCTCCGTTCTCTAAAGATGACGAGTCAAGTAGGCCCAACTATCCGGATTTAGCAGTAGAATTTAGCATCCACAGTCTCGCGGATGTCAGTGTCAACCAACTCTTAAGCAAAGCAAGCTATTTTGTATACAATGCGATCATCCTGGATTGTCGTTCTGGAGAAGCTGTTGACTGAGCTGGTTTGACGCTGACATCCTATGACGTATTATGAAGAGACAGGAACGTGTAGCTGTATCGAGTTGACGACGCTGATTGGTGATGCTTCAGAGCAGTGATGTCGTGGGGTGTGGAGTGAAAGAAGGAGAGAGGATGAATATCGAATATTACAAATAGCCAGTTCTGTTGAGTTTAACATCTCCAGCAGACTGAAAAATTATCGGTAACAATATTACATGCCCCACTACATAAGGCATAGAGATAGTGTTTGCTACTTAAGGAAAGAGTGTGCTGCCATTTCTGTGCCTGCCGTTGTGGCCGAGCGGTTCTAAGCGCTTCAGTCTGGAACCACGCGACCGCTACGTCACAGGTTCGAATCCTGCCTCGGGCATGGATGTGTGTGATGTCCTTAGGTTACTTAGGTTAGTTAGGTTTAATTAGTTCTAAGTTCTAGGCGACTGATGACCTCAGATGTTAAGTCCCGTAGTGCTCATAACCATTTTTTTTTTTTTTTTTGGGTTGATGCAAAATTTTGTACCCGCCTACAGTACTTAGAACAATTATTTATGAAGTGTCCGCAAGTTTTAGTTAAAGAAAAAAAGAACACATTGCCCTCCAAAGGCATTGTATTCCATCTGGTTATCTCAAATAGTCCGCACATAAAGGCAAACAAAATACAGGAGGAGGAGCCAGCGAATAGGTCATCAAGATAGGAAGGGTATACACTCCTGGAAATTGAAATAAGAACACCGTGAATTCATTGTCCCAGGAAGGGGAAACTTTATTGACACATTCCTGGGGTCAGATACATCACATGATCACACTGACAGAACCACAGGCACATAGACACAGGCAACAGAGCATGCACAATGTCGGCACTAGTACAGTGTATATCCACCTTTCGCAGCAATGCAGGCTGCTATTCTCCCATGGAAACGATCGTACAGATGCTGGATGTAGTCCTGTGGAACGGCTTGCCATGCCATTTCCACCTGGCGCCATTTCCCAAACATGCTCAATGGGGGACAGATCCGGAGATCTTGCTGGCCAGGGTAGTTGACTTACACCTTCTAGAGCACGTTGGGTGGCACGGGATACATGCGGACGTGCATTGTCCTGTTGGAACAGCAAGTTCCCTTGCCGGTCTAGGAATGGTAGAACGGTGGGTTCGATGACGGTTTGGATGTACCGTGCACTATTCAGTGTCCCCTCGACGATCACCAGTGGTGTACGGCCAGTGTAGGAGATCGCTCCCCACACCATGATGCCGGGTGTTGGCCCTGTGTGCCTCGGTCGTATGCGGTCCTGATTGTGGCGCTCACCTGCACGGCGCCAAACACGCATACGACCATCATTGGCACCAAGGCAGAAGCGACTCTCTTCGCTGAAGACGACACGTCTCCATTCGTCCCTCCATTCACGCCTGTCGCGACACCACTGGAGGCGGGCTGCACGATGTTGGGGCGTGAGCGGAAGACGGCCTAACGGTGTGCGGGACCGCAGCCCAGCTTCATGGAGACGGTTGCGAATGGTCCTCGCCGATACCCCAGGAGCAACAGTGTCCCTAATTTGCTGGGAAGTGGCGGTGCGGTCCCCTACGGCACTGCGTAGGATCCTACGGTCTTGGCGTGCATCCGTGCGTCGCTGCGTTCCGGTCCCAGGTCGACGGGCACGTGCACCTTCCGCCGACCACTGGCGACAACATCGATGTACTGTGGAGACCTCACGCCCCACGTGTTGAGCAATTCGGCGGTACGTCCACCCGGCCTCCCGCATGCCCACTATACGCCCTCGCTCAAAGTCCGTCAACTGCACATACGGTTCACGTCCACGCTGTCGCGGCATGCTACCAGTGTTAAAGACTGCGATGGAGCTCCGTATGCCACGGCAAACTGGCTGACACTGACGGCGGCGGTGCACAAATGCTGCGCAGCTAGCGCCATTCGACGGCCAACACCGCGGTTCCTGGTGTGTCCGCTGTGCCGTGCGTGTGATCATTGCTTGTACAGCCCTCTCTCAGTGTCCGGAGCAAGTATGGTGGGTCTGACACACCGGTGTCAATGTGTTCTTTTTTCCATTTCCAGGAGTGTATAAGTAAAAAGTGAATTAAATGGTGATGCACTTATCGTGCTCGTCAAAATAAATTCTTTGTTAATATCTCATGATGCGTTTCTGGAGGACCACATCATCACGACTGTGGTATGAAACATATAATGTTAGACAAGATACTGAAAGAGGTTCGTTACAACAACGTAGTGAATCAGGGGAACGTACATGTTAAAGTCAATACAAAGTATCTTCTCGCACTCTACTCCGTTCTGTAGCACCAGTGATACAAAAATTATTTGAGGAGATATGCCGAGCTCGACTGGGATCACGTGATCGGATGGGGAAGGAAGTGAGAGTAGAGTACACAAGCACAAGCGTTTTCATGGAGTGTTCTCGAATCATTCATCTACATCTACATCTACACTACATCCATACACCGCAAGCCACCTGACGGTGTGTGGCGGAGGGTACCTTGAGTACCTCTATCGGTTCTCCCTTCTATCCCAGTCTCGTATTGTTCGTGGAAAGAAAGATGTCGGTATGCCTCTGTGTGGGCTCTAATCTCTCTGATTTTATCCTCATGGTCTCTTCGCGAGATATACGTAGGAGGGAGCAATATACTGCTTGACTCCTCGGTGAAGGTATGTTCTCTAAACTTCAACAAACGCCCGTACCGAGCTACTGAGCGTCTCTCTTGCAGAGTCTTCCACTGGAGTTTACCTATCATCTCCGTAACGCTTTCGCGATTACTAAATGATCCTGTAACGAAGCGCGCTGCTCTCCGTTGGATCTTCTGTATATCTTCTATTAACCCTATCTGGTACGGATCCCACACCGGTGAGCAGCATTCAAGCAGTGGGCGAACAAGTGTACTGTAACCTACTTCCTTTGCTTTCTGACTGCATTTCCTTAGGATTCTTCCAATGAATCTCAGTCTGCCATGTGCTTTACCGACAATTAATTTTATATGGTAATTCCATTTTAAATCACTTCTAATGCCTACTCCCAGATAATTTATGGAATTAACTGCTTCCAGTTACTGACCTGCTATATTGTAGCTAAATGATAAAGGATGTTTCTTTCTGTGTATTCGCAGCACATTACACTTGTCTACATTGAGATTCGGTTGCCATTCCCTGCACCATGCGTCAATTCGTTATAGATCCTCCTGCATTTCAGTACAATCATTGTTTCAGCCTCTCGATATACTACAGCATCATCCGCAAGAAGCCTCAGTGAACTTCCGATGTTATCCACAAGGTCATTTATATATATTGTGAATAGCAACGGTCCTACGACACTCCGAAATTGCTCGTAAGCGATGGGTTAGCGTGTTGTCTTGTCGATGGCCTGGTCGCTTGCAGCGTGCTGTAGGCAAACAAAGTACCATATGATCGATCAGTAGGTTCTAAGATCATTTGCTGGTGAGAGACAATGGGAAACATAACTGGAGTCCCATTACATCCAATGCAAACATCCACCACATGAGAAGACTTCCATCACCTATCGGAAGGTATGGAATGGGACATCAGTATCACAGTAGACGAATGGAGGACTTAGATATGATGGAAGGCTTCCCGAAAATTTCTATGCATCTGTAAAGCGAATCGCATACAAGACACTAGTCCGACCAGTTCTAAGGTATTGTTCAAGTGTTTGGAATCCTTATCAAGTAGCTATGCCATTAGAAATGGAAACAAATTATATTCGCGCTGCAAGGATCGTGTCAAGTCATTATAGCCCATACGAAATTGCAACAGAAACGAGACGACGTAGATGTCACGGAAACCCGTTCGGTAAATTCAGAGAACTTACATTCAAAAAACAAAAGTGAAACTACTGTGCTGACACCATACGGATTACGAGAATAAGATATATATAATGGCAGGTACAGAGATATATATAATTCTACGATATCCTCGACGCTCTGTGTATCTTTGGGAAATATGTTTGGACCTGGAGATCCTTCAAATATATTATTGGTCCTCGGTACATTAAAGTCTGACCACTGTGCACTGTCTTCTTCTTCTGATTCATCCGAATCAGTTGGCAACCGTAGCGTTCTCCGAATTATTCTTGGATGTATTTCACTATCTTCCGACGATTCTGCCTCACTTTCATTTTTTTGATATTCAATGTCTTCTTCCCAATCGGCAAAGCCGTCCGGAACGTCAGACAAGACGCCCGCGCATTCATTGTAAATAATCGTATCGTCTCTTTCGTGTGCCATGATGAAAGGGCACAAATACTTACAAAAACAAAAAAGAACTTGTAAAACAATAAACTGGTAGCCAAGATCGCAGGAATTCTTTTTATTCCATAATTACCGGTTTCGGCGAAACTAAAGCTGCCATCATCTGACCTTAGGACACATACAGGTTACAACATCATGTGTCCTAAGATCCGATGATGGCGGCTTTAGTTTCGCCGAAACCGGTAATCATGCAATAAAAAGAATTCCAGAGATCTTGGCTACCAGTTTCATGTTTTACAACCATCTAGATCTCTCCAACATGAGCACAACGTCCTCCCTACAAAAAAACTTGTTGACGAGTGTAACTTATTGTTACCTAAACAAAACACCAACAGAAGGCAACAGATACTAAAGTGCTGTCGCCGGCCACTGCGCGATTCTAAGTTCACGGCCCCAAAGTGTTGTCGCCAGCCACTGAACGATACTATGTACACGACACCACTGTGGTGTCACCGGTCGTTGATCGCTATTTCGCACACGACACCACTGTGGTGTCGCCTGACAGCATAGTGTTAAAATTGAAAATTTCGTGGTGCAATGCGTGAAGACAAGCTATTCTGTCGCCGGCTGCCCTCCTCCAGTAGTGCGGATATAGACAGACTTTTCGAAAAAAAATTCTCACTACATTACTTTTGGCAAGTGGATGCCAATATACTTATCAACAAGCATAGCAGACGGTTCGGCATAACAAGGAAGGATAATTGATTATTGACACAAGAGACTCACCTTCATCTCTTCCAGAACGACAGGGTTCCTGTAGTTGAGGTCGGGCTGTTTGTGGAGGAACTGGTGCAGGTAATACTGCTGGCGGGCCTCGATCCACTCCCAGGCAGAGGGCTCGTTGAAGCCACCAGGCTGCAACATCGGACTGTGTGAGTCAACATACAACAGTGAATTCATCACATGCCAGAAAACGTTTGTATGGATGTCTGAATCAGTACTCATAAAAAACCATAGTGAGCAGAAGGATACATGGTGCTACAGAATAATTTTCCTCAGTTCCACTCACGTATCTCGCGCGGGAAAGAAAACTTTGGTTGCCATCTTGACAGAATTTCCTAATTTAACTTAGTGGCAAGTATATTCTATAGAACAATGTTGTAGGTAAGTGCTTCTATTGAAATTCATGTGGAGGTCCTTAAATTTCAGCTTTCTTTAGAATGTTCATTTGTATGCTCGTGCCGGCCGCTGTGGCCGAGCGGTTCTAGGCTCTTCAGTCCGGAAGCGCGCTGCTGCTACGGTTGCAGGTTCGAATCCTGCATCGGGCATGGATGCTTGTGATGTCCTTAGGTTGGTTAGGTTTAAGTAGTTCTAAGTCCTAGGGGTCTGATGACCTCAGAAGTTAAGTCCCATAGTTCAAAAAATGGCTCTGAGCACTATGCGACTTAACTTCTGCGGTCATCAGTCGCCTAGAACTTAGAACTAATTAAACCTAACTAACCTAAGGACATCACACACATCCATGCCCGAGGCAGGATTCGAACCTGCGACCGTAGCGGTCACGCGGTTCCAGACTGAAGCGCCTTTAACCGCACGGCCACGCCGCCCGGCCTAAGTCCCATAGTGCTCAGAGCCATTTTCTCCTGCTGGCGTACAGTAGCTCAAAAGTTTCCCACTGTACTGGCAACTTTCACTGCTGAAATTGTTTCGTGCGTTGTACTCTCGCAGGTATACTGCAGAGATGCACGTATGTACCTACCTATCGATCTCTACAAGCATTAGTGTCTACAGGACCTCAGTAAGCTTTGAAGGAAGGTGTCTGAGTTCCGGTTGCACGAGTCAATCAGATGCATGCGCGCCTTGCGGTTTTCTCTGAGCAGCGTTGTTGAAATACAAGGAGTCTGATCTGGTCGGTGTGATGGCATGGTTTGCTGTAAGGGGCATTGCCGTCTGGTGAGATACTCTCTGGTTATGTACATTTTTTGCGGATATCGTTTGATTTACGCGTAGCATTTTTTTTATTTTTTTATTTTCTATTTAATTATTATTATTATTATTATATTTTTTTTTTGTAAGGTTCACGGTGGAAAATTGCAGCGAATTTTTCAGAAATGTGAAGCATGTATCTCGCGTGAAGATGCTGTCTGAGCTGTTTGAGAAAAGCGTAGACCTCGATGCATGCTACAGGATCGGCTTTCTGTTAATTCAGCCGAATGGTAGAGCATTTACATTCGTCACTTCCCCTGACGATGAGCTTTATTAAGCGTTTCTCGTCACTTAAGTATTTCCTTTTGTTTGAAGTTCTCACGTGCTGGAGCATATGTTCTTAACATTGTATATGCCGTCGTGGCTTAAATACGTTTTATAAATAATTGTATAATTTTCGACTCAAATATTTTAAACTCATTTTGATTTCCTTGCCATCCCTTTGCTATGCAAGGTGTCCCAGGCGGAATGATCAGTGCTCAGGGATATTCCAGGAACGATCATTGGAAGCAAAGAAGTCTAGTAAACAGGGGCTCTAAAATGCGTACCTTAAGACCTTTAGGCACTTATTGATCTTCGATACTGTGAAACAAATCTGTTCTACAGAAATCTCTTTGTTTTTCATATTTTGAGAAGTGGCAGTATGGACCAAAATAATAAAATGTGACCGATAAACATGTGCTCTACAGTGCATACCTTAACAGCTATGAGAGCTTGTTCATCTTTGCTACTTTGAAACATATCTCTTCGTTGACCAATAGCTCATACCTCTAGAGTTACGTACTTTTTAACCCTTGTGTACTAGACAGTTTGTTCTTGGTTTGATTCATACTTCCTCCCAATCAAAGACATTGCGGTGGATGAGATTTGCTTCACAGTACCCTCCTGGGACACACTATATAATACATTTACTTCGAGTTGCAATTTGCATGTACCACAGTATGCTCAACACCGGTTGCACTATTTTGCTATCACCAAAGATAGTACTTTCTAAAAACAATTCTGCGATTAATCTGAAGTCTTGAACCAGTCACAGTGATCAATACCCTTCGTTATGTTAAGCAACCTTTTTCAGAACTGAAGTTAGTTGACTAATTTTGACGAGGCTGACAGAACTGCAATTTTTCACTTTATCAGATGTGACTAACTTATTTCATGTGCTTGTAAGCTATGCTAAAATTTTGTGTACATCATTCTCATTGTGCACAGTGGTAGTGTAAGTAGTGTTGTTGTCACGTTTGTCAGGTAAATTTAAATATTTGCCTCGATTAATCACGTTCAAGTAAAGATTGGCAGAAAAGTGCGGTACCAGCTACCTCGTTCTACCTTCCCTCAGCATCTTCAAAAATTTTCCCAAAAATTTTGACATCCGAAGATATTCGCGCCTTTTTTCAACATACAGCTCACCTCAAACTCCCCTTAATGGTAACTCAGTCACACCCACTAGTCCATCGCTGTAAGTCGCTCATACCCATCCACTTCCAGCTGCCGTGTCTCACTCACTCATTCAACCCAACTCATTGTCAATAACTCTTTGTCCCTCTCTCTCTAACTGCCGCTGTCTCCAAATCTCACACCGACAGCCATCTTCGTTCTGGCCTACTAAATGCTGTCTCCCTCTTTCTCACTCTTACTGCTAATATCTCATTCCTTCATTACTACTACTGCTCTCACTCCTCACTGTCACAATCTCTCTCTTCATAGTTGTCATTGTCAGATACTCCGTCTAATGATCACTAGCTCTCACCCACTTCCACTTTCCCTTTCTCTTTATTCCTCCCCCCTCCCCTGGCACTGTCTGCTTTACTCTTTTCCTAGCAGTGTTCTACTACTGTCAACAATGTTCAACTGCCACTGTGTCCCTCTCTTTCTCTCTCACTGTCATTATTTGCCTTGCTCTTCCTATAACATAATACTTGTCTACTGTATTTC
This sequence comes from Schistocerca americana, assembly GCF_021461395.2. NCBI lineage: Eukaryota > Metazoa > Arthropoda > Insecta > Orthoptera > Acrididae > Schistocerca > Schistocerca americana. The sequence continues at coordinate 219,668,405 of NC_060119.1, forward strand.
AGTATTTATTACTTCTCCTTGTCTTTACCATTGCCACTGTCTTCTTCTCTCTTAAAATAAAAAAGTGCGAAAATATTTGCTTACCAAAATTTATGGGAAAATTTTTAAAGGTGTGGAGGGAAGCTGAATGAGACAGCTGCTATTGCAGTTTTCAGAGTCTTTTGATAATAAACAGGAACATATCAGCATTTTTTATGCTCCGATAGGAGCATTTTTCCGCTGGTCCATTCTTTTCCCTGCTGCAACAGAGCATGTAACCAATATGAAAAGAAATGTATTGATCAGTAAAATGTAGTTAGTTTACTTATTTGGCATTGAAATAAACATAACGAATTTTACACCTCAGACCTGATTTTCCGTGCAAAAAAGTTGCATGTGCTCCCGGTACAAGAACATTGTGTTCCCAGATGATAACGAAGACATTTTACAGCACATTTCTCCGTGATACATCAATTTATAAACAATGTTTTCCCCTCCCAACGGATTTTACGTGTGTATTTCACGTGTACAAGTAGGGTAACTTTGGATCTCCGTAAGTATGACGAAAATTCTGAAGATCGTTCGAGATCGGTCTTAGGAATACATCGTAAACATTCCAATCATTTTCTGTGCTTAGCTGTCTTGCAATCTTTGGCTCGGTTTCAGAACTCATGTTCTGAAGAAAAAAAGAAAACCATCTTCAACGACTAGAGGTAGCATGTTCATATTTACAGGACACGTACATTGGTATGTTCTGCAGAAATGATTAGCATCTGGACCATGTGGGCCGGCGGGTTATAGGTCAACGTCGAAATCGCGGCGTTATACCACCTACCGGTAAAATGTGCCTGCGGCTCTCGTTGACGCTATGGTTCAAATGGCTCTGAGCACTATGGGACTTAACTTCTGAGGTCGTCAGTCCCCTAGAACTTAGAACTACTTAAACCTAACTAGCCGGCCAGAGTGGCCGTGCGGTTCTAGGCGCTACAGTCTGGAACCGCGAGACCGCTACGGTCGCAGGTTCGAATCCTGCCCCGGGCATGGCTGTGTGTGATGTCCTTAGGTTAGTTAGATTTAAGTAGTTCTAAGTTCTAGGGGACTGATGACCTCAGAAGTTAAGTCCCATAGTGCTCAGAGCCATTTAAACCTAACTAACCTAAGGACATCACACACATCCATGCCCGAGGCAGGATTCGAACCTGCAACCGTAGCGGTCGCGCGGTTCCAGACTCTAGCGCGTAGAACCGCTCCGCCACCTCGGCCGGCTGACACTATGAGAAGAAGGTAATGGATCTGTGTGACTTGAGCAGACGTGCAGGATGCGTCGCAGACGTATGCGCGAACCGTACCGTCAAATCGCTGAGTTTGAAAGAGGGCTCAATATTGGCATGAGAGAATGTGATGCATCCATCCGGGAAATCACTGCTCGTGTGGGACGAAGTGTCTCGTCAGTGCAACGGGTGTGTGCAGAATGGTTCACGGAAGGCCTAGAACACGACAAGAAGGGTCAGGTCGCACCGCCCAGACCACCCCGGAGGAGATCGACACCTCATCCGAGTGGCACTGCAGGACAGGTCTGCGTCCTTCTCGGCTCTGGCGCATCAGTGAAACAGTGTAACACATCGTACACTATCAGAGGTGACAGTTCGTTGCCGTTTATTACGGCATGGATTACGTGCGCGTCGTCCACTTCTCCGCCTACTTTTGACGAATATGTAGAAACATGCTAGACAGCGATGGTGCATGAAATGACACCACTGGGGACAGGAATGGAATCAAATAGTGTTTTCGGACGAATCCAGGTTTTGTATGTTCGAAAAATGACGCCCGCATTTTGGTTCACCGAAGACAGGGGGATCGGCATCACAGTGACTGCATTCGCACAAGACATACAGTGGCATCTCCAAGCCTTATGGTGTGGGGTGCTGTTGGATACAACCACAAATCACAGTTGCGCGTGTCCAGGGCACTGTGACCAGTGTGCCCTACGTGGATGACATCCCGCGATCCGTAGCCATAATTTCTGAACGGCACCCGACACATTTTTCAGCAAAACATCGTACGACCACATGATGCTGCACGAACACGTGCCTTCTTGTTGTCACCAGATGTCAGCCTTTTGCCCTGGCCCGCCAGATGACCAGACATGTCGCCAATGTAAAATGTGTGCGATATGGTGAAACGACGGGTGCAGCGTTGTGACCCAATGGCAATCATCACAGATGAATCTTGGAACCATTCGCGCCTTATACGCGTCAATGCCACCACGCATGCAGCAAGTTATCAGAGCTCATGCCGGACCCTGTGCCTACTTGGCAACACCGACACACGCTGAACCGAGGTGACTGGAACGCTAATCATTTCTGCAGAACATACTAATGTACATGTCCTGCGAATATAAACGTCCTATCTTTAGTCGTTCAAAGTGTTCCGTTTTTTCTGATCTTGAGTGTAGTAAGAGAAACAGTTTTCTGAGGGACAGCCCATGAACTGACGGTGCCTCCACACGTCCCATTAAGCTCACTGCAGTCTACATCAAATGCAAAAAGAATCAACTAATTTGTTCCATTTCCTTAAGCAGGAGGAAGTGTGTAATATTCATATTTTGACCCTATACTGTAGGATAGTTACACTATGACGATCAGTCAGTTACGTATAAAAATGGTCTCTTGCCCAAGAGCTAACCAAAACACTGATCCTAACTATTTTTATCGCCAACAGAAACCGAGGTATGAGGACCACAATATCCCGTTTTTATGAGCAGCGTTTTGGAACATATTAGGTACGCATGCTGACCCAAGCATACCGATTAACCCTTTACTTTGCCTGTTATCTTACGTTGCGTGAAGTAAACCCCATTTGTTGTAGGTCCTTTAATCTATATATCGCATCCAGATTGCGTTACAATTTCATGAGTCTTAATTACATAAAAGGGCATTTCAGTTCACAGTCACTTTTGAAGCTAAGTCACTTATGTAGCTAAGTAAACGGGGAGATTACAAGCTAAGTTACGATGTATACACCAGCTACTGATCTGTGCTCTGAACATACAACTCACCCAGTTGTTTGGCGGCGTACCGTAAGTCCCATTCAGCCATACGTAGTAGTCCTTATACTTGGTGTAGTTTTCGTGCGTAGGGTCACTGGAAGCAATGAACCATTCGTGTTCATCGCTGCTGTGGTTGGGCACGAAGTCGAGTATTACTCTGATGCCTGAAACAAGAAGAGAATTGTTAGTCTTTGTTTTCACCATCATAGGTCGCAGAGTCAGTAGAAAGAAATATCCCCGACAAAAAATGATAAAATTCTCCATACGTCATATTAGATTAAAATCCAGCAGTATCTAGACCGTCCATTTCAAATAGCAGGGAAGAAAATGCATGTAACCTATTACATGATTTGAACGAATGTACGACAAAATCAATTTGACACTACAGGCTTTTCGTGCAAATGATTACGTATTTTTACATTTTTGCTGAGGAGTGCCGGCAACCGATTGAATCCGCCCGATGGATTAACGACGAAGGGTGGTGTGTCTGCCAGCCTGGTAGACGGTTTTCCAGCTGTTTTCCAAATCCATCTAGGTGAATACCGGGCTGCTACCTACGTCCAGCGGCAGTTACACGGTTCGTAAACATTTCCAAAACGTCCTTGCACTTTCACATAGTCAACACTAGAAACAAACAGCTGGGATACATAGTGTCTGTCCTAGTGGGAGGGGGGAGGGAGTGGTAGGGGAGGGGTGGCGACAGGAAGAGCGTCCGGCCACCCTCTACTACTAACATCGTCAGATCCTGATTAACGTGCCGATCCCCTGAAGATAAGGGACAGAATCCAGGAAAAATAAAAGAAATATAGTAGTGATACCACAGCAGACGGTACAGGTTTATAATTGCCTTACTTTGCATAGTCGTTCGTTTGAAGATGGATTTGTAGTTCTGTTAACGAAATAAAGAAATATGTGACTAAATTTGACTGGGATGGAATGTTTTCGACTTTTTTTTTAACATCATCATCATCATCATCAACTATTCGGCATTCACTTTTCGATAAAAGCCTTCTTTAGATTATTATTTCAGTCTCAGCAATACTAATCCTTGTTCCTCCTGCACACCTTGTAATATCATTTACAAACGTCCTGTTAAAACGTCGTCTCGAGCTTTTCTCGTAGTGGAAACATGTATGGAGTGAACATAGGGTACTGCGCTAGTTGCTAACATCAAATCGAATAAATACATAATGTTCTTTATTTACATGTTGAGCTGAGGTGAAACTTCAATGTCATACTTATTTGACAGTAGGTGCAATGATGAGTAGTTGTTGCAGCTGAGGAAGCAAACCGAAATATATCACAGGAGGGAAAGTTACTGTTCACAGGTAAGCATCACAGAGGTCGAATTCCAGTAGTCATGCCATAAAGAGGCGCTTTATGTAATGATTAATGTCAAGATACATTGTAATAAAGCGTTATAAGGATAATTTATGTGACTGTATAACTACATACAATGCCTGACAAAAAAAGTGAAGCACCTCGAAGACATGGTCAGATGTCAGTATGATTTCCTACACATACGTGCCAGCGGCAGGTATGTGAATGATTAGGGCTAAAATTCTGCGTGTCAGGTAGAACAGCCACCAGATTGCATTCATTAGAGCTGTTCATGTTTAGTGTTGTTATGACGGCTGGTGTGGTTAACATGTTGTGATGTCCAGTGCTCACTAGGAAGGACATGGGGAAGATACGTACTCATGTTAGAAAGCGTTATCAACACAGTCTCAAAGGTGACCTCATTGGGGGTCTCCATTTGGCCGGTTGATTGAATCGTGCAACATCTAGATTTATGGGGTATATAGATGTGAGAATGGCCTGCTGTTCGACGGCATAGGTATGTGATCGCAGGCATACTGGTCGTCAAGGTTTCGGTCGACTGCGTCTGACCACCACATGGAAGGATCGCCTTGATGTTCATCACGTACATGGTACAATCTGTTTCATCCCACAACATTGGTCGGACATTATCAGCATCCGGACTAGGGAACTGATGTCCCATGCAAAGCCTGGTGTTAACACAAACGGCTACGGTCGGACTGGTGTCGTCAGCGGAAAGCATGCACTGCCGATAAATGGCGTCGTACTGTGTTTAGCAATGAACTGCGGTTTTGAACTTCTTCCAATATTTTGGAGAGGCACAAAGGAGTGGGGAGCGATAGTATACGACTTCAGGTTATTGCCATTTTTACAGCACACTGCCCGTCTTCACATGGCACATGTCTCTCTCAACTGTCTGCGTGATGATGTGGTACTCCTTTGGCCAACAAGATCATCAGATCCGTTCCCGATAGGACTTTTGTGGGACCACCTCGGACTTCAAGCCTGTCCCAGTGCCAGCAACCGCGATATCAGTGACCATTACAACAGATGCGAGTCAGCTTGTCCGAGGAGAGCATACAACAACTTTGTGACACCCTTCCCAACCGAATGAGTGCATGCATCCAGGCCAGAGTGAGTCCAAAACCATACATGTAACTGGCTGATGCTGCCAAGATGTTCGTAAAATTCAATCGATTCTGCAGTCACTGGAATAACGTAACATAATATCTCAAACAGTGAAGTTTCATTTCGTTTACTCCTCCCCAACACTCTACCCCCTCCTTCACTTTTTTGTCAAGCAGTTTATTTACAAGACAAGTGCTAGACAAATTCGGTACTGTATGTCCTTCTCGCTGCATGGACGAGGGATTTCAGCTGATTATACATATATGAGAAAAAGTACCACCACAGCTGTATCTTGAGAATGGCCTTATTCTATCACACGACTAATTTCGGCGGCACATTATCGCCATCCTCAGGGCATGTTTACCAAAGAACGATAACACAGTCCCAATATTTGAAAATTAAGCAATGAACACACAGAATTATGGTACTCTAATACATTAGTTATAGTAACCTTAAAGCTACATTCTACGAAGTATCAATAGAGCACATATGTCAGTAGCTCCATTTTTTCTGCTCTGTTTAGAAATGTATAAGCGTATAAAACATAAACACAGAATACAGCTGAATCACAGTTACAAAACACATGGCTGCCACCATACAGAAAAATAATGGACATCTAAAATGGCAACTTTCGCTCCTTTCAAACCAAATCATTAAGCCAACACCACCACGGTATAAATTTAACAAAGGGCCTCAAGTATCAGACATGATATAACTGAAAATGTCGATTGACGTTTACAGACTTATGCCAAAGGTGTACACGTGATGTAAGAAACTAACGGTAGAAGTCAACCAACCTGGTTGCTTTCACTCCTTTCCCTGATACATTTCTTCGATCTGCTGTGACTCCTACTAATGCCCAGCATGTATTTTTCAGCTGCTTGCTGAGCAATCCTCAATTTTTTAACGGATCTGGATTATAATCCCATGTATCACTTTGAAAAGTAAAAAATGCACGCTGGTTCCGATATAAATAATCTACAGATTTATCTAAAAAACTATATAGTCGAATGTTTGTTTTCCTAACCATGCGATTAAGTTCCGGAAATTATAAATACCCTGTCTCTTCCACAAACTTTACTAAATATCGTGACAGAGTTTCGTAATTAATTCTAAACATCATTGAGGAATTCTGCAAGGACATTATAAAATGAAATTTGTTACCAACGGAGATGCTTCAATAGTAAAGTAAAAAGTACGGCCTCTGACATCTTAGTATTATTTTGCAGTGACGATTTATTCAGTGAACACCGTCTGTCTGCTAAATTACGCGATGCTTCAGGCAGTAATCAATGAAAATAAATCGCCTACAGGGATAAAAGAGTGGCTAACAACACAAAAAGGGTTCCCGGACCCGTAAGCAGCGTGACTTGTTAAATATGCTCATTTACAATAGATAAAAGAACAAATTACCATACTTTCAGAGACATTATACTTCACTGTGATAGCAGTAAAACAGCAAAATTGTGTTACCTGCAGTGAATAACCAGTTAGTGAGAATTCACTGTTATAAAAAGAACCAGATATCAGTACTACGTAGATACTTTAATTCCTGCCCACCTTCCGTACAGTCTGAAGACCGCAAAGATAATGCGACATTCACCCTTCGATTGAAATAACCGTTTAGTTCCACAAAGCTAAAACACATCTTCAGGAATAGCATTCATTTATGCAGAAGCAACACTACTAGAAAGTAGCCTAGGGCTCACAGTTAATTCTTATCTACAACAAATTAGCCTCTGATTTCACAGAGAAAAAATACCAAAACACTCCGTTGGCAGCTAACTTGCATTAATAGTTCAAGGGAAATAAAAGAAGTGCGATTACTCCAAATTTTTACCACCCCATGATGAAATTAAGAGCCATACACCTGGTAATTTATTTAGCTGTCTCAGATAAAAGGTCACAATGAAGGGATGTATCAGAGGTCCCGTAAGGAACAGTATTGGGCCCTTTAGTTTTCTCGTTGTATATTACTGATGTGTCAACTATTTTATCCCACTGCAGGTATCACCTATACGCTGACGTCCTTCAGTTGTATCTAATTTCAGCTCCAACAAATATTCGCACAGCCATCAAGCATGTAAATGCTGATTTACTTGCCTTATCAGAGTTGGCGCATACATACTTGTAGGTTTGAAACCGCATCCATCTAAAACACAAGCAGTCTTGGTCGCTTACAAAAGACTTATTTCGACGCGGTTCAGCGAATCGTTTCCACCCTTAATCCAAAATGTCACAGAAATAATCTGTCCCACTTCTGCTAAGAACTTGAAGTTAATGCTGAATCATCACATCAGGATGGATTGAACACACAGGCAATGTCACTTCATTCATGACAGAAATATAAAAACCTATTTCCTTTCGAGTTTAAAAACAATCTCGTAGAGTCAGTAACATTCCCCATATTATTTGCTATTCTCCAAGGACTCTTGTACTAAAGCTCACGCACGCTAGTACTGGCGGTGAATGCTTGTATGCGATACATTTGATACGTACTCTATTTCGAGCCACATCACTCCTGCCTTCGAACAAATAAGTGTAGAGACTATCATGCTCTGTATTTATTCTATCATCTTTCCAATAATTGCACTCCCTCTTATTTATGTTCAACTCTTTCACAGCACAGCAGAAATACTCGCTGTCAAGAAAATAAATAATATCCTCTCTGTACCATCACATAACTCTGTCATGTTCTCTAAATAATTTTTTGTATCAGGAACTGGATTTTGGAAAAGTCTTTCTAAAAAACTCAGAGACATTTAATTCCTTCCAGACTTCTAAACACAGTTAATAGCCCACCATCCATAACAATAATCTCTCATGCATACTAGTCTACAGCTCACTCTCGTCAATCCCTGCTCCCCCACAACTTCCTCTCCCCCTTGCTGGCAGAGTGCTTGAGGCATTCTGTTGTTGTTTAACATATGACAATATTATCGTTTAAGTTTTTAAATTTCTGTCGGATCTCTGCTTATGTTACGAAAATTAGGATACACTAACGATATTTGTAACAAAATACAGTGACTTTCTCGGACTTCCTGCAATTACTCTAATAATCGTCTGGCCTAAAAATTGTGCATTTCTTTTCATTTTTTTAGCTGCAGAGTTGTTAATTATCACATGCATTCAGAGGTAGCATGTTGATGTATTTACAAAGCTTCGCTACAGAGTTAGACTGTAAAATCTGTGTGGTAATTGTGTTCCACGTTTTCGCAGAAAGTCATAAGCTTTAAATGTGACACACGTATAGACTATCTGACAATGCCTGACAATCGTTACTGGTTAACGTTCACACTGTACAGATCTGTTATACTTTGTCCACCACGTTTGAAGTAACAATCATAACACCTAACTCTAATAATAGTAATAAGTACATCGTATGGCTCTCGGATGCATTATGTTGTTTACTTGTATATGGCTCCACAAAAATCTAACGACGCTGCCACAGAACGATCATACGCAATGTCTGAGGACTAGTGCTTGTCTGGATTACACTGAAAGATGCTCAGTGGGTCTTCTGCAGGTCATATACAAGGAGTTACATGTGACATGCTACAGAGTTTCGCATAAAATAGATGACTATTTTGGATGGGATTGAACCGGCGACCCATTAGTCGTCAGCGCATGCCACTAGCGATTAAGCTACCAGAAGAACATCTGGAAATTGTATTTCTCAGTGTAGAAGAAACACGACTTCTGGATACTCAGTTTTTCGGTTGTTCAGATGACACCTGGTTAACAATCCCAATGCACCTGAACTCAGAGACCACGGGGCATTATACACCGTAAAATCCCCGTCAGTACTTTTAACAGCCGTTGTATAATCTCAAGACTGGTGTTTGGTGCGCAATGTCAGCTTTCGGCATGATTACACAATTCTTTCGCCAGACTGTTAGTACTACCCTGTACGTCCACAAAGAGTTTAATCCAAGTGTGGATCAGCTCCCAGAAGAAGAACAACTGAATGGATATTTCAGAAAGACGGAGCAAGTGTACAAAGAACCTTTACGCATTTGTTCGGTGAAGAGAAGACAGTCAGCAGAGGCTGTACAATGTCCTACCCACCTCGATCACTTAATCTCTCTCCCTGTGATTTTTCAGTTTTGGGCAGACTGAAAGGTCAAATATACTCAAATAATCCTCAAATACTGCAAGAGTTACAGCAAAACGCTGAAAATGCTGTTTCTCCTACCCCTCAGGCAGAGCTGGTATGCGTGTCTCACATTTTGATAAAACGATCTCAGCCTCTCACTGACGTCAACGATGACCATTTACAGCATCTTCTGCGACATTCATGGACAAGAATCAATCTCGCACCTGGCTTTTTGTGAATAACTGCCGAGCCACTTTTATTTTGCCCATCCTGTATTACATTTATAAAAAAAAAATTCTTTCAGTATAAAATATGATTGTCAGTCTTGAGCTGAGCTCCATAGGCCGATAGAACTGATTAACAAATACGGGTATTAAACTTGTATTGTATTGTATTCTATTGAACTGGCGACCTAGATACGACGGAGAGGCTTCGTCCCCGCCCTAGCTCTCAGTGGTTCACAACCGCATAACAGACCACAGCAGTCCACCCACCCCACCGCGCCCCACACCGAACCCAGTGTTATTGTGCGGTTCGGCCCCTATTCTGGAAGGCACAAAAAAAAAAACGAACTCCTCCCGAACAGGCTATGGATGCCCAGCGGTACTGACCGGCAGCCGTGTCATCCTTAGCCCACAGGCGTCACTGGATGCGGATATGGTGGGGCATGTGGTCAGCACACCGTTCTCCCGACCGTATGTCAGTTTCGGAGACCAGAGCAACTACTTCTCAATCAAGTAGCTCCTCAGTTTGCCTCGCAAGGGTTGAGGGCACTCCGCTTGCGAACAGCGCTTGACAGACCGAATGGTCACCCACCCAAGTGTTAGCCCAGCCCGACAGCGCTTAACTTCGGTGATCTGACGGGAACCGGTGTTACCACTGCGGAAAGGCCGTTGGCCTGGAAGGCACAATGGATCAACAAAAATATGTATGCCTCCTTGAGGACCATGTCCACCCCTATGTCCACCCCTACACACAGTTTGTTTTTTCCCGGCACTATGCCATTTACCAGCAGGACAATGCAAAATGTCACATGGCTTGCACCGTGCGTGTGTGGTTAGAAGAGCAGCAGGATGAAGTTATCATACTCCCCTGGCCACCAAACTCCCTGGATTTAAATCGAATCTACACTCTGTGGGAACATCTCAATCGGATTGTATGCATCAAGCATTCTCGACCAAGAAACCTAGAGCACGTGGCCACAGTACTGGATTCGGCATAGCTCCACATCCCTATTGGTACCTTCCAGAAACTCACTGACTCTCTTCCTGCGCGTCTCGCAGCAGTCAGCAGCGCAAAAGTAGGCTATTCAGTCGTCTGACAAGTGCATTGCACAATCCATTCACCTCCCTCTCTCTTTCCGTCATCTACCTACCCCATCTCCCTAACCACCTCCTCCTCCTCCCATCTCCTTCCATTTCGTCCTCCCCATTCTCCCTGTGCATTTTCTCCTCCCTTCTCTCTGTCCACATTCCGCTACTCCTCCCTCTGTCTCTGATCATACCCTCCTCCACCGCTCTCTGCTGATCTCCCTCCTCTCTCTTCCCATCTCCTCCCTCTCTCTGCTTATCTTCTATGCCCCCCTCTCTCTGCCCATCTTCTGCTCCCCCTCCCTCTGTCCATCCTGTCTACCCCATCTCTCTGCCTGTCTCCTCCTATTCTCTCTCTTCATACAGCTCTTTCTTCCTCTCCCTCTGTCCAACTTCTCTCTGCTCTCTTGCTGTTCATCTCCTGATTCCCACTCCTCTTTCATTCTCTCTGTCCATTCCTTTTTACCCTCTCTTTGTGCAAGTCTCCTCTTGCCCTCTCTCCATACATCACTCCCTCACTCTCTATTTGTCCATCTCCTCATCGCCCTGTTTTTCTGCCCACCTTTCCCTCTCTGCATCTCCTATTGGCACCTCTGTCTGTCCATCTTCTCTTCACACTTTTTTCTGCCGATCTCATCCTCCCCCTCCCCATCTCTATGATATCCATGCCTATCTGCACGTATACCAAATGGAATGCATTCTGATACTCCAGAATGAGATTTTCACTCTGCAGCGGAGTGTGCGCTGATATGAAAGTTCCTGGCAGATTAAAACTGTGTGCCCGACCGAGACTCGAACTCGGGACCTTTGCCTTTCGCGGGCAAGTGCTCTACCATCTGAGCTACCGAAGCACGACTCACGCCCGGTCCTCACAGCTTTACTTCTGCCAGTATCTCGTCTCCTACCTTCTAAACTTAACAGAAGCTCTCCTGCGAACCTTGCAGAACTAGCACTCCTGAAAGAAAGGATATTGCGGAGACATGGCTTAGCCACAGCCTGGGGGATGTTTCCAGAATGAGATTTTCACTCTGCAGCGGAGTGTGCGTTGATATGAAACTTCGCAGGAGAGCTTCTGTAAAGCTTCTGTAGCTCAGATAGTAGAGCACTTGCCCGCGAAAGGCAAAGGTCCCGAGTTCGAGTCTCGGTCGCGCACACAGTTTTAATCTGCCAGGAAGTTTCATTCTGATACTACCTACACAACGTGCCAGTTATGCAGGGCAATACTTTTCATCCTCATCCCATCCCTATAGGAGCTAGATGTACATTAACCAGATTACTTCTTTCCAGACAGTAAGTAGTATGTATCCGAATTTGGCTGATAGTGATCCTATGGTTTCAATGGGTTGCAAATGTACACACATAAATCAACCTTAATTTTGCCCTAGAAACAGAGGTGAATGCTGTAACTGAAATTCCCATTCAAAAAATTCCCAACTGGGATTTCTCCCTCCCACCCTCAGCCTGTTCAGATGTTTAACTGAAAAGGATGAGATTTTCCAACAGCTTTCCCTTCTCTCTTGAGCAGAATGAAGGAAAAAAACAGCACTGTTTCTGTTACGCAACTTGATAAATAACAACGCGCATTACATTGTGTATCACTGACAGGTTTACTATTGAAATGTCGGAAGAGGACTTTCTGGAAAGAGTCGTGTAACAGTTTACTTCCTACCACAAACGTCTCGTCACGAAATGACCACAGCGAGAAAATTTTAGAAATTCGAAAATACAGAGGCTTACCGATGATCATTACCAGATGTACCCTAAACCACACAGCGTCAAATGGCTTCCAGAATATTGATGTAGATGTTTTAAACGGTGTCTGTGAAAACCTCCTCAGACTACCAGCGAATTCAGAGATTCGGGTGATTTAAGCACGAGACCTCCAATCTTTCGTAGCAGAATGACTTTTTCTTGTTTGATCTTCAGGGAATCGTCACTGTTCTGGCATTTGAAGAAAATTTATCCGGCCATATACTGCAATATATTGAGTCGTGTTGAACAATTGAAACAAGCCGTCTTCGGACCTACGTATAGCGTTACTAGGACGCGATTACTAGTTAAACCGAAGCCTGTTTTGACGCATGATTACAGTTCTCGAAATTTTCGTTGTTTTCCCTCGAAGCATACAATTGCTTGTCCTGTCGTTTAACACTGCTAACGTGGATGAGGCAGCTTAATTAGAGCTGGAGGAGTACTGCTTGAAACTTCCAACCTTCTTGCTCACAAAGTAACATTGATAGTAGATTAAATTATATATCCTGATGTGTTAATTCAGTTTATGGTGCCCCGTACCTTACTTGCGGTTGGTAGCAGCTTCGGCGTCACAAGGACTGCTGAGACCTTGGAAAGAATAATAAAGGAACTGGAAAGAGATGAATATGCAGTGTAGCTTTTGCTTGCGAAATGGGTGCCAACAGCTTTAAAATATGAAAGCAGCTTGAGCTATCCATACATAACATGTATTTCCCAAACCATGTGGATCATGAAAATAGGTTATGGGTATTGTTGGCATTGCCAAGAAATATCTTACTAGGTCAGCGGTTCCCAGCGTTTGGGATAATTACTTCTGAAGGGTAAAACGAAACTTTCTGAAGGATAAAAACAAAAGGGTGTGATTGCATTTCGGTCACGAAACTAAATTATTTGTAAAAGGTCATTACAATTGTCACTATTTCATAAGACTGTAATACTGATTACACATGTTACCAATAATTCTATTTTCTTCAGATACTAGCATTAACGAGATACAATGAGATGGAGATTTCATCTTGTGAAACTAATATACAAATAACGTCTTCCTCTACTTGCCCACTCACTACACACATACATTTTAAAATGCGTCTATGACGGCAAAATTGAGACATATACGTCACATATGCTTAAATATCTCATGGAAAAGCCTTGTCTGAGTTATACGTAGTTCCCACAATGGATCAGAAATTGATTTTGTTGCGTAGGACTTCATACGCAATGGTAAGGAGAAGTGGGTTACCGAGTGGTGTGGCAACTGCCGTTGTAGGAAAGCTGGACAGCAGTAGAAATGATTAGCGAAAAAGTTAACAAACAAAAGATATATTGAACTTGTATTTCTGCAAATATACGAAATTCATTTTAAATATCGCGGAAGAAACAGAGTCCAGCTATCGCAGTGTTGCAAGAAGGAGGCCAGCTCCTGGTCTAGTGCCTAGTGTTGCTGCCTCTGGATCATGGGGTCGCGGGTTCGATTCCCAGCCGGGTTGGGGATTTTCTCTACCCGGAGACGGGGTGTTTGCGTTATCCTTACCACTTCATCATTTGTGACATCGTCTAGAAATGGACTGTGTAGGATTTGGAACTTTGTACGGGCGCTGTTGACCGCGCAGTTGAGCGGTCCGCAAACCAAACTTCATCATCATCCAAGTGCAAAAGGGCTGAGACGCTCCTGCTGGCCATTCTATATCGTGGCTGGAGAGGGCGCCCGTGGTACGGAGCTGCTGGGATGTGGTTCAGCAGGCATGATCATTGAGTCCACCAGATCCTGCACAATCGCTGTCGGCGTCTCAGGGAACTTAGATTTCCGTTGCTTTGATGCGCATGGCATAGTATTGATATATGATACCACAACATTAGTTACCTTGCAGCACACAAATTAACTATTTAAGAGCCCTGCCTAATACCAACAATTTGATAGCTACTCTGCTGATGTAGAGTCTACAGTGCATAATAATAATAACAATAATAATTATAATTATTATTATTATTACTATTAATGGCAGTCGTCAGACACAAAGCATTAGCGGTTTCAAATCTTCCAATTTCTGTCAGCTCAAAAGTAAGGAGTCCAGCAATCAAGTGATTTACAAAATATAGTGCATTTTAACTGGGCTGCTTTAAAATTCGTGTGCAGGGAGTCGGTGTAGCAAGTGTCGCTAGATAGAGGACTGGTGCAGAGGAAGCAAGTTTTGTAACAAGTGTCTACCCTCACTGCAGGTACTTAGCTCTATTTTGTGAAGAGTTGTAGGTAGTATTAGCGGTTGACAGACAATTGAAGAACTGTTTTGGCATTCCATAAACAAAGTTTGTCAGATATAAGCTGTACAAATTGTTTCACTGACTCACTAGTTCGTGATTTGAAGGAACACCTACAGAAACTAAATATCACTTTCGTCATTTAAAAAACAAAAGTATGGAAAGAAATTTTTTTCATTCTGAAGTTTAGTTAGCTGCTAATTTTGATGATGGTGGGAAGAGGGGAGGGGTGAGGGGTTATTACCTAATATGTAATTGCACTTAGGGGTAATGTTAGGAGTCAGTGTACTAGACGGATTCGTTTTTCCAGCTGTCAGTGACAAAGAAGGTCATACAAGATCAGCAGGATCATCATAAGGTTGATCTTTCAATCGCCTTTCATATTCCGGAGGTGCACCTGAATATTAAAGGACGTGCACGCAAGAGTGTAAGGATGCACAGTTACTTTCACGCCACTCTGTGGAAACTTTGAAACGTACTGAACTAATAAACGAGATAAAAGCGGATACGGCCTCAACTTTAAAAGCCGAGAGAATATTTTACGAAGATATTTGGAAATTTTTTCGGCTATGATTGCAAGAAGGAGAGTATGTCTCCCAGTATTTTAGAAAGATACTTTAAGATCTTTGAACTCATTCACTGGTCTCTTTCGGGGTATGAGACATGGGAGATCCTACATATTGACTGCTCGGTTGGACTGAGACTGGAAAGGGAATCATTCTTTCAGACTTCGCGGTCTCGATGCATTTCTCAGTAAGTCCACGCGTTCAAAGTAACAAACAAGACGTTTATTATAACACTCACTGGAAATGCGTACGCTGTTCCATTATCTGATGGTGCTATAGTTACTGAGGAAGGAATTCAGTCACGTATTTCTTCTTCCATTGAAGTTTTAATAAAGTCAGAGGACTGTGCTCCACATAAAAAAACGCTGTCCCTTTCTTAATAAAACATCGAACCTATGTCATTACTGACTGTCTTAAGTTCCATTTAATACTTCAGTAAGACGTGATATGTTCATTAGCATTAACTTTATTGTTATTACTTGTTTCCCGAAGACCTTAGTTTATTTGCTGCAGCTACTGTGGCTGATCTGGAATAGATTCAGTATTTTTCGAAAAACTAAGAAACATAACATCCCGTGTTTTGCGGGCCTGTTATTTCATTGAAGGACATCAAAACGGACATGTTCGGTGGAACAGACAACAGTGGTTATGACGCAGTTGATGTATAGATTTATATGAAGCAGAGGATGAGGAAAGAAAGGGGACTGCTCTTACTTATTCCAGCAACAGTTCACTAGAAAAGTGCCAATTTCAACTTAAACCACAGCACTACTAGCACTGGAAACCATTATTACATGCAGACTGCAGCTAGCTGTCTGTTGCCGTCTCTCCATTGACGAAATTCACGCAGGAATACAGCAACCTCCTGATCTGTGTTGGTTCAATGAATAGCTCATTTCATAGTGTTCTTAGAGTATTTTATTTAGTTATTCGCAGCGAAGACGTCAGTGATCTGTACACACGTTTGTCACATTTGCATAAGGACATGAAAATGTTTTGTTCAAGAGTAGGGTTCTGCATATCAGCTTACAGGAACTCTTAAGGAAACACTGTTTACCGAACTCAATGTCATCGACAATGGGGACCAACGAAAGTAAGGATCAAATGCTGCATTCTTCTGTCGCCATTTCTGGAAACCACGGAAAACCTAGATTAGGGCAGAACTTGAGCCCGACTTTGACGAGGAGCTATTGCACCACTGAGGCCTTCATTGAGCCACAAGGAGTAATTGGTGATAAAAGAACACTTTCATATTTTGCTGACAACACTACAGTTATATCTTATTTTTACGCACCACGGTCAATGGACTCTGTACTTGATTATGTTATTAGTTAAGATAGGGAAAAAAGAAATAAATTCAAACAATAGATTTTTCAAGAGCGACTGACAGACACAGTAATCAAGGCGTGGTTACATAACGCCACCGTAAACGGACAAAATGTTCTTCTCAAGTGCTGTTCACGTTATCTGCGGAGGCGTTCGTAGATAAGACTGCCCGAAATTCCCCTCCACCTAATTGGTTTTTAAACGGTAATTTTTCCGTGCGCTGTACATCTTTAGAGTATGCTGCTCCCTATCTTAATTGTTCTTTCTCGGTGGATAACAAGTACTGTTTGCGAGTAGAAATCAAACAATGGTCATAGCTGACGATGCAAAGAAATGTGCCACATCTATAATGAATCCAAGCTCAATTCACAATCATTATTCCTGTAGATTAGTTTGCGTGATAAATTTTCTACCTCCTTCTAGGCATGTTTTGGCCAGAGTCTCTTTTTCCTCTTCTGATGAACAATATGGTTTCTATAGAACTAAGAAAACAAATTTCATTCTCAAATCCTGCCCAGTTTTTCCGCGTGTTTTAGATTACACTTATATGTAACAGAGAATAAGGAAAGAAAGGGAAAGTATTTATGGGAAATTGTGACTTCCAATCACTCAGGGTATTGTGGTAACGCAATGGTAAAAGTTGAAAATATGAGCCGAATCGGGACAAATTTTCAACTTTCGCCACTGCTTTACCACAGTGCACTGTGCGGCTGGAAGTTCCAATTTCGCACCCAATCCATTCCCTTTCTTTCCTCACCCTCTGCTTCATATAAATCTATACATCAACTGCGTCATAACCACTGTTGTCTGTTCCACCGAACATGTCCGACAGAACAGATACCACTCAGATACACACTTTTTTGATTCCGAAGCCATTGGGAGGAGGAAGGCAACTTCTTTTTAGTCGTCTGTCTTCTGATTGGTTTATGCGGCTCACCACGAATTCCTCTCCTGCGCCAACCTCTTCATCTCAGACTAGCTCTTGCAACCTACATCCTGAATTATCTGCTGTATATATTCCAATCTCTATCTTCCTCTACAATTTTTGCCCTCTACATCTTCCTCTACTACCACGTATTTCATTCTCTGATGTCTTAACAGAAGTACTATTATTCTGTCTCTTCTCCTTGTCGGTGTTTTCCACATATTCCTTTCCTCTCCGATTCTGCTCAGAACCTCCTCATTCCTTACCTTATCAGTCCACCTAATTTTCAATATTCTTCTGTAGCACCATTCAAATGCTTCGATTCACTTCTGTTCCAGTTTTCCCACAGTCCATGTTTCACCTACCATAGCAAAAACGGTCGCCTATGACATGAGCGGGTACAGAAAGAAAGAAGAATAAAACTGGTTTTGTACACTGATGGCAGCGCACAATGCGTGTGATAACATGATTTTAAGTCAGCCATCTACCGTTTGGCTTTACGCTGTCCTCCATCTTTTCCCCATCTTGTATTAACAGTTTCATCTCTAGACAACTGCGGAGGTTCGAGTCCTCCCTCGGGAATGGGTGTGCGTGCTTGTCCTTAGGATCATTTAGGTTAAGTAGTGTGTAAGCTTAGGGACTGATGACCTTAGCAGTTAAGTCCCATAAGATTTCACACACATTTCTAGACAACTGATATGCCCTACATCCTCAAACCCGTTTTGCTTAATACGAGAGTGGTTTGGTAAGTCTAGTCAAAAAGAAAGAAAAAATGTTTGTTTCGTAAGTAACTCACCTTACTTCTTGACGTAGTCTCCTATGAAGGATATACACTTGGTCCAACGATACTCTAGCTTCTTCATCCCATCGGAAAAATGGGTTCTGTCAGACTCTGCAAAATACTCGCTCACTGCAACTATCACTTTCTCATTTGATGACAACTTCCTCCCAGCAAGCCAAAATTTCAAGTTATGGAACCCGAAGAGTCACTTGGGGCTAAGTCTCGTGAATAGGGTGGTTGAGGAACCAATGCAGAGTCCAGTTCACGCACTTCCGCCATTGTTATCTCTAAGTTTGGGATAGTGCATTATCCTAGTGTAAGAGCACTTTTTTACGTACCAACCTTTGTCTCTTTTCAGACAATGAAAATTTCAAACGGTTCAACAATTTAGCATAATGGGGTCCAGTTATGGTTCTACTTTTTTTCAAGTAATCTATGAGGATTTCCCTGGGATTCCCAAAAAACAGTGGCAACCACATTACGAACGCGCTTTCACCAGCCTTTGTCCATTGTTTAGATTGTCGTCTTGACTCTGGGGTGCACTGATGGATCCAGGTTTCATCAACAGTCACAAGACGCTGCTAAAAGTTTTGCGGATGGCGATTAAACATCGCCAGACATTGTGAGTGAAAGCAATCGCTGCACCCACCCCGTACGGAGCTTCTTCATAGCCAATTCTCCGAGCAGGATTTTATGCACATGCTCGGTCGAGATGTCAACAGCGTCAGCAATCTCACAAATTTTTATTCGGCGGTCTTTCATTACCACATCATGGATTTTGTCAATGGTTTCCTCGCACAAAATAAAGTGTATTTAAAAGATAAAAATGTTTTTTACAATTACAGTTTAGCTATATAATGTTTCACAGATATATTATTTTAATTTGTAATTTAAATAGGAATCATAGCATAATCTCTGATGTAATTGTTATTAAACTGTCGGTTAGAAATTGATGTGTATGTGTAAATGTTAGACCGGAAGCCTATAACAGGATTTTTGTGAATGCAGCGAGTGAAGACGTATTCATTCGTCGCATTCCGTTGATTCAAATATGGCCTTTGATTTAAAGCAACTGCAGTTTCCCATGTGGATTGCATTCGTTATGGGTATCAACAAGGAACAGTACCAATCAGTTTGTGTGGCAGATACTAAACATCCCAGGCAACTTCGGGCACTGCAGCAAGTTGTGCATGAAATAGAAATAAGAACTTGGCAGAACACCTGGAATCAAACTATTAGCGGCAACAGATGTTCCACTGTCCAGTTATCTACTCCGGACAGTCTTCCAACGAATTCTTTCCTGGCCCATTCTATTAAGCACTTCTTCATGTCGTACTTTTTACCTGTGCACTTAATTTTCAACATTCTGCGATACTATTAGATTTCAAATGCTTGCAAACTTCTGGTAGTCCAGCTCCCATTTCCATAAATGTTGTACAGTTTCAGAAACTTGTACCTCATTTCCATAACAGTATCTGATACTAGTGGAGCTCTTTTGTTGAAGGAAGTTTCCTTCGCGTATGACAATCGACTTCTGATCCTCTTAGCTGCGGCCACCGTTTGTAATCTCACTTCCTCGGTAGGAGAATTATTTCACTTCTTCCGCTACTGTGTCATTCCTACACCACTGTAATCTATTTTGTGAACTCTGGTCTTTCTGTGTCAAAAGTTGTCACCTGTCTATTCTTCACCATATTCGACTCCTTCGCTTATCCCTAATGGGCCTGTGACTACGGAATGAAACACAAAAATTGAAATATAAATAGATAAAATACAAACTAAATTCAGGTGATGCGACTGCTCTATACCAGTCTAAGACGAAGCGGAATTTTTCGGGTCGGTAACATACGCACCCCTGTTTCTGCCTTCTTTTAGACGGATTGTTGTCGTTATTTGGGTTAGAGGCGCTAAACAGACGATTGGCTTGAATACTTAGGTAGCTGAAGTTTGTCATTGTTATCTCTCTAATATCAATTACAGTAGAGATGATTAAAGCCTCAGAACACTTATTACACAATGAATTTACTCTTTCCAAATTGTTTATCGAATGTCCATGAAAGAAATAGTTCCCAGAAACTGGAAGAATGCTGTAATTATTCTACTTCACAAGGAAAATGAAACACAGTACATAGAAACAGATCCGTCAACCTCCTCTTCGCAAAGTACAAGATATTCATGAAAATGATCACAAACAGAACAGAAAAAAGGAGGAATTTGAGTCAACAAAAGGAGGACGCAAGCATCAAAGGCAGCTGTAGCTCGATGGACGAATTTACAAGTCGTAAATGAAAATATAAAACGAAGTAATGACTATAATTTAACACTTTGCCTGTGGTTTATCAATACAGGCCGAACATTTTGTGCATTCAGGAAACAATGACACTACGCTTTTCGCATGACTTTGGATGGTTGCTCTCATTTAGAAAGGATACAGAACGAAGAGGCGTGATTGCTCGGCAACAAAACTCGGCTCACACGGAGACAGTGGAAGGAGTTAACTGGCACGCTTGCTATAGCGATGTTCGGGGAACGCCGTCGGGCGTGCGGCACAATCGTTCTTTACTTTCTGAACGTCCCTCGTATCTCTGATACCTCTTTCATTAAACTCCATGGAGATACTAGGAAATGCAGATCTGATATAGGAGTTATGTTAGGCGATACTACTATCAAACCCATTCTCAGAAAGTCCTAGAGAAGGTTCCCTAGCCCCTGAAGTGGGAAAACGGAGAAGAAGTATCCATACGTCAGAACTACCTTTGGTTTGCTGTGGGCATAAACTGAGGCAATGAATGGAAGAACTTAATACAGAAACTTTGAAAGTAAATCTGAAAAGACTAGTTTCATGCTGCTCTAGATGCTACTCTGTCCCATGCGAGCCTCTCCATCTCCGAAGAACTACTGCAAGCTACGTCTTTCTGAATCTGCTTACTGATTTCATCTCTCGGTCTCCCTCTAATATTTTTATCCCACACGCCTTCCTCCAATACTAAATTAGTGATCCCTTGATGTTCTAACAACCGATTCCTTCTTTTGGTCAAGTTATGCCGCGAATTTCTTATCTCCTCAGTTCTGTTCTGTAATTCCTCATTAATTAGGTGAACGACCCATCTAACCTGCTGTTGCACGACATTTCGAAAGAGTTTATTCTCTTTTTATCTATACTGCTTACCGTCCATGTTTCACTTCCATACCTGGCTACACTATGGACAAATACCCTCAGAAAAAAACTTCCTAACTCTTAAATCTATACTCAAAATGGCTCTGAGCACTATGGGACTGAAATTCTGAGGTCATCAGTCCCCTAGAACTTAGAACTACTTAAACCTAACTAACCTAAGGACATCACACACATCCATGCCCAAGGCAAATCTATATTCAATGGTAATAAATTTCTCTTCTTCCGAAATGCTTTCCTTGCCATTTCCAGTCTAAGTTTTATATCCTCTCTACATCAGTTATTTTGCTGCCCAAATAGCGAAACTCATCTACTAATTTAAATGACTTGTTTCCTAATCTGATTCCGTTAGCATCCTCTGATTTAATTCAAGTGCATTCCATCATCCTTGTTTTGCTTTTGTTGATGTTTATCTTATATCCTCCTGTCAAAACAGTCCGTTCCGTCCAACTCCTCTTCCAAGTCCTTTGCTGTTTCTGACAGAATTGCAGTGTCATCGGCAAACATCAAAATTTTTATATCTTCTCCCTGAACTTCAACCCCTACCCCAAATTTTTCTTTTGTTTCCTTCGATGCTTGTTCAGTGTACAAACTGAATAACATCGGCGATAGGCTGCAATCCCGCTTCTCTCGATTTTCAACCACTGCCTCCGTTTCATGCCCCTCGACTCTTACAACTGCGGCCTGGTATCTGTACAAGTTGTAAATAGCCCTTCGCTCCCTGTATTTTACCCCTATTACCTTCAAAACTTCAAAGAGAGTATTCGAGTCAACATTGACAAAAGTCTTCTCTAAATCTACAAATGCTATAAACCTATCTTCTAAGACAAATCTTAGGGTCAGTATTGCCTCGAGTGTTCTTACATTTCTGCGGAATCCAAACTGATAATCCCCAAGGTCGGCTTCAATGTTTTTATTCTTCTGTAGAGAATTTGTGTTGGCATTTCGCAATCCTGACTTATTAAACTGTTACTTTCAAACCTTTCACCAATTGCTTTCTTTGGAACTGAAATTGCTACATTCTGCTTGAAGTTTGCACACCAGATGGAAGAGTTTTGTCATGGCTGGCTCTCCCAAGGCTATCAGTAGTTCTGACGGAATATCGTCTCCTTGCATGGCCTTGCTTTCAGAGTTTTGTCAAATTCTTCTCGCAGCATCATATCTCCCATCTCATCCTCATCCACTTCCACTTCCATGTCTCTAATGTTGCTTCCAAGTTCGTCTTCCATGAAAAGGCACTCTATATACTCCTTCCACCTTTCAGTTACAGTAAGACTAAATGTATGTATAATCAGCACGTCGAGAGATAAATATGCAAATTGATCTTGAATTCATAAAGGGAGTTGTCACTAACTTTTAGATGCAACACATTAAGACATTACGACTCGCCTGACAGCAAAAAGAAGATAAAAACCTAGCTTATTTTTCAGAAACCAAACACGTTTCAAAAATAAGCTTCCAACAAGTCTCAAACAGGAAGTTTAAAATCAATCTGACGAACCGGTTTCAAGCAACAGTGTAACACGTTTTTGCAATGTGAAAACCATCCACAAACCAAGGCCGTTCAGCATGCTATGGAGTAATGCATGTTGGGAATTACTAGTACAAAATATAAAACAAACAATTAGATTACAGGACATACTGAAATGAAAAATGTAATTATAATTGTAACGAAAACTGAAGGTAGATGAAGTTTAACATGCATGTTAGATGGAACAAGGAACTTGTTTATTGGATATCATTAGATTAGGCTCGCAAAGTACAAGTAGAAGTTACGAGAAGAATCCTACGAAAACGTGGATGTTATCGTCATAACAGCCCTTCACACCGACCCTAAATGTCAACGTGAAGAACTTCTCTAGATAACTAAGAAGAAAAAAACATGGGCTCAAACATATTGGAAGTCAACATCAGAATAAAATGCTCTCGCTGTCATACAAACGAAACGTACTTTTGTTGTGTGCTGTTGCCAGAAGTTCGTCGAAGTCAGCCATGGTTCCAAAAGTAGGATCGATGTCCCTGAAATCTGAAATGTCGTAGCCATTGTCAGCCATCGGCGACCTGAAGATAGGAGACATCCATATCGCTGACACTCCAAGATCTCTCAGGTAGTCCAGTTTCTCGATTATACCTGCAAACAATACAGACACTTATTGTAAATTAATCCGTTTTTGAAGAGGTAACGTAGTTTCATACGGAGATATTTATCTTTTCTTAGTTCAAATACTGAAAGCTAAAATATCAGAACATAGTGAAGATTCACGTGGTCGGCATTCTGTATGTTCTTCGATATCTGGAAAGGAATGTGTCAGCTCGCGCTTCCACTGAACTACCTCTGAGCTCGTGAATAATGAGGGTTAACCGCTGTATTTTGCATCCTGTGACGTAGTTAGCCATAATTAGTGTTTTCGTCGGATAAACGTGCCTTACAGCAATATTTTAAGTGTTAAAGCCACATTGTGTGTGTGTGTGTGTGTGTGTGTGTGTGTGTGTGTGTGTGTGTGTTTGTGCACGCGCGCGCACTCGCGCTCATGTATCTGTGTGTGTGTGGGTAGGGGGTGCGGCTTATTTATATAACAGTCATTGACGTCCTTAAATACACACACACACACACACACACACACACACACACACACACACACATATATACATCAAAAAAAGTTTTACATCACCTTGTTTCCGTGAGTTCCGGAACCTTTACAGAAGCTTGGAATAGAGATCAACAAAAACAGCATTTCCGCCCTTTTTATTACTCATGAAAACCACACAGTGCATGTTGTAATACAATACAGCGAGACGTTCAGAGGTGGTGGTCCAGATTGCTGTACACACCGGTACGTCTAACACCAAGCAGCACGTCCTCATGCGTTGATGCATGCCTGCATTCGTCGTGGTATACTATTCACAAGTTCATCAAGGCACTGTTGGTCTAGATTGTCCCACTCCTCAACATTTATTCAGCGTAGATCCCTCAGAGTGGCTGATGCGTCACGTCGTCCATAAACAGACATTTTCAGTCTATCCCACGCATGTTCGATACGGTTCATGTCTGGAGAACATGCTGGCCACCCTAGTCGAGCTTTTTCGTTATCCTGAAGGAAGTCAGTCACATGATGCGCACGATGTGGGCGCGAATTGTCGTCCATGAAGAAGAACGCTTCACCAATAAGCTGCCGATATGGCTGCACTTTCGGTCGGAGGATGGCATTCACATATCGTACAGCCGTTACAGCGCCTGCCATGACCACCAGCGGCGTACGTCGGCCGCACATACTGCCATCCCAAAGCAGCAGGGAACCCCCACCTTGCTGCACTCACTGGACAGTGTGTCTAAGGCGTTCCGCCTGACCGAGTTGCCTTCAAACACGTCTCCGACGATTGTCTGGTTGAAGGTATATGTGAGACTCATCGATGAAGAGAATGTGGTGCCTATCCTGAGCGGTCCATTCGTATGTTGTTGGGCCTATGTGTACCACGCTGCATGGTGTCGTGTCTGGAAAGATGAACCTCGCCATGGACGTCGGGAGTGAAGCTGCGCATCATGCAGCGTCCTGTGGCTGCACGAAAAGCATTATTCAACATGGTGGCGTCGCTGTCAGGTTTCCTCCGAGCCATAATCCGTAGATAGCGGAATCCACTGCAGTAGTAGCCCTTGGGCGGCTGGAGTGTGGCCTGTCATCGCCATTTCCTGCCTCTCTATATCTCCTCCATGACCGAACAACATCGCTTTGGTTCACTCCGAGATGCCTGGACTCTACCCTTGTTGAGAGCCCTTCCTGGCACAAAGTAACAATGCGGACGAGATCGAACCGGGGTATTGACCGTATAGGCGTGGTTGAACTACAGATAACACGAGCCGTGTACCTCCTTCCTCGTGGAATGACTGCAACTGATCGGCTGTCGGAACCCCTCCGTCTAATAGGCGCTGCCCATGCATGGTTGTTTACCTCTTTGGCCGGGTCTCGTGACATCTATGAACAATCAAAGGGATAGTGTCTGTGGTACAATATCCACAGTCAACGTCTATCTTCACGAGTTCTGGGAACCGGGGTGATGCATTCCTGCTGTAGCAGGTTGGTTGAAGTAGTGCAGTGAGCGGCCACAACTGTGTTCAGATCAGCTGCTCTGTGCATTTTCTGGAAGTGCCGAAGACCAGTTCGAGCGCGCTAATAATATGTTTAGGAAACACGAACAGTGTGTATGGCTCAGTATTGAAGAGGCACTTAGTTGGAGTGCACAACAGTGTTTCCTGCAGACACTGAAACTCGTCATCCTCCATGGCAATGCACGAAGCCACACGTTGAACCCAGTACAGGAGCTCCTGCCTACGTGGGAGGTACTGGAACACACACCGTACTCACCAGATAGGAATTCGTGCCTGCTCTCTAAACTGAAGGAACCTCTTCGTGGCACGTGATACAATACAAGAGAGTACATCATCTGTGCCATAGGGCGGGGCTTCCAAGACATCGACCGTGACAGGTGCGCTGATGGTGTTCGACGCCTTCCACCTCTGTGGGGGAAGATGACCGACATGCGTGCCGATTATATTGAGTGCATATAATGCAGTGGACGTGTGTCAGTAACGTCGAATATGAAATATAACCATGCTGCCACTAGTTTTAAAAGTAGACAGTAGCGTTCAACAGTCATGCCTGTAGAGGAGACCATGGTCGAGTGCCAACATCGCAGTTAGTAGCTATGTTAAACTAGCGACAAAACAACTGACAAAACAATAAACTCACGAAAGCTAGTAGCCTAATAACTAGTTCGTACAAACTAAGCTACATTATCTTCGTAAATGTATACTGCTGAAAATGAGTAGTGAACAGTAAAATCAAAGTCAGACATGCACTTGACTAGGAAACCGTTTTTAAGCAGACGGTAGATCCAAGCGTATTAGATGTCCACTTGTGATATAATACGGACACCTGAAAATAAAGGACACAGGTTTCTGTGACAAAGAAAACCTACTATTTTACGAGAGAGTGCTGAAAACTATTGCCTCCGACTTCTTTGTGTGAAAACTCTTGAAGCTTTTTAAGCTTCAAGGTCTCCCAATTAGAGACCAGGCTGTTGACACCGTCACTGTAGAATGGTTAACCTTTCTTGACAGAGCCATAACGTCACGTCTGCTTGCACCACTTCATCACTACCAAAGTGAAGTCCTCGAAAGTATTCTTTACGTTTTGGAAACAGATGAAAATCGGATGGGGCCATGTTGGAACTCTATGGAGGATGATCGATGACGGTAAACCCAAGGTGGCGGATTGTTTCGGATGTCTCAGAGCTCATGTGTGGTCTAACATTGTATGGTGGTAGAGAGGGTGCTCCGTGTGGGGACGAAATCTTCGAATTCAAAACTCGATTACAGCGCGCGTTTCTCACGCAGCGACATAGTTACGTTACACACCGCCATATTTACGCTACACTTCAGAGCCCTCTGCAGGCAGAGGGCTGCAAATACGTAAACATGAAGAATGTAGATGTATAATGTTAATGACATGTGTTTCATTTAAATGATTTAAGAGATTTCATACAAAAAACTCGGAGGTATTGCTTTTCAATACGCCCTCATAGGTACTAAACTAGCAAAATAGGGAAAGTGCTATGTCCAGGCCACTGAAGTTATTTTTCTTGGATGAAACGAAAAACGCTTGTTGATGTAAATACTAACCGAAACTAATCCAATGACGAAATTTATTTGTGTATTGTAGGACACAAATTTGTAGCTGAGCGGTCATCTCTGTTGACTGTTCTATAGTGGTCCTGGCTTCATTTCCCCATACTACGAAGGATCTTTTCTCGATGGGAGAACTGCAACGAGATGAACTTAGCCACATGAAGGCCGTTAAGGAACATTTTGAATGGGGGTAGTGACTGCAGTGTCTGGAAATCTGACAACGATCAGGAAAGCGGTGTGCTGACCCCATGTCTCTCCATACTGCACCACCACGACTCCATATAGTAGAGGATAATACGATAGCCAGTCGGCATCGCGTGATTCTCTGAGTCTGATCGTTGAGTTTTTTTTTTCTTTGTCATGCACAAAAGACAAATTTCACCATTATTAGTTGTTGGAAATATGAAAAGAATCTTTCAATCGATAATGGTCAGGTCTATAGGTCATTGAGCCTAGTAACAAGGTCTAAACCAAGTCTAAACTAAATTTGTTCAGAAAATACGCTGGTACTTACCACGAAGGTCGCCGACGCCATCGCCATCAGAATCTTTGAAAGACTTGGGGTATATCTGGTAGATTATTGCTGTTTTCCACCACTCGAGACACAATACTGGACTGGTAACGGCCAGCAGAACTGCGACCAGAGAGAGATGCGACATCCTCATAGCGTGTCGTTCAGTTAGGACAGGCACGGTTGCTATCCTTGCTCGGTATCTCGCAACAAAGCGGCGAATGGCGACTTGTTGACGTGGGCCAGTGATACAAAACCCTTAGCGGAGCGAAAAATCTTGATTATCTGTGGAGATCGTGTTTATCAGGAAGCATTAATCGTTTTCTAGAAAGCCCTATGTGCTAATAACAAGTCAGTTTCTCAGCTGTATCGGTATCTACATTATGTTTTTGAAACAAACAGTCCTTTCCTTGCTATCTCTCAGAGAAATGAGTTACACACACTTAAAAACAAATAGCTCTTTCGCGCCGCTGCTCTCGCGTATCAGTAGTTCTGCTGTGATGAGTGATGAGCGATGGTGAGAAAATAAGCTATTGTACGGGAAGAACGACAGCCGCAAAACAATCATGTGTCAGCCTTTTCGGGTAAGCATATCTCGCGATGAAAAACGAAACCCCCTCTCCTTCCCCACCGCTCGACTCGGCAGCACACGCAGTGTAGGATGGGAAAAACCGACCGGTTAAAAGTGATTCCGGTATTTTAGTTACGAATTATCGATATTTTCGGTATACTAATAAATGAGTAAAAAACCGAAATATCAATTAGCCTTAGAAACAGTGTAAAATTTTCGTCTTTAAATAAACCTTTTTTTAATAGGGGTAATTTTTATTCGTAAAATTGACATTGGTTTGAACTGTTGCGCTATTGTAAGAAATACGGAAAGCGATCAGTGCCATTTTAATAACAATGCTGACAGAAACGAGCAACAAACACATGGCTTAAGAACTGGTGTAGTAGTTCTGAGCTTGGAATGCCTGTGTTGTCGTGGATTAAGGCACGCCTCTATCTGCAGTGTGTAAGGTAGCCCCCACTTGGTCTGTACCGGTAGTAGTGAACCTCTCTCCTAGTCTGAAGGGAAACATTTTCTAGCATCCATGGAACATGGTCTGTTGGGTGGCTGCAAGACTTGTGTGAATTCAGAGTTTATTCCATAAAAAGTTGGCCTATGAGCTGACGGTTCAGTAGCCCACACCACACGCATACACTCCATGGACGCCGACGTTCCACTAGACGAAGCCAACGGAGATCGTCAGTAGAGTGTATATTTCGGCAGTCTACATAGGCATCACTGGTAAATGTGGCTTCGTCACTAAACAAGGTAGATGATACATCTCGGGTATCCTCTTTTAATGTCCATGAACAGAATTTAACACAGTTCTTGTAATAGTTTCCATGCAGCTCTTGATGAAGATAGATCTGACAAGGGAGCAGCCTATGCCAATGGAGAATGTGTAGGACACTTGCCTGACTCATGTCACTTCCTCGTGCGATTGCGCGAAAGCTAACATACGGATCAACTACAACAGCAGCAAAAATATTACCTTCTTTCCCGTTGCGTCGTTTAAGTGTCACTCTATCACTTTCACGTAACTGGTAGGAGAGAATGGTAAATAATTGTCGAGATGGTTTATGTCTATTGATTTATCTTGCCACACACACAGTATAAGAAAGAACTGCACTCTTCCTACACTCTCCATACACCATGGGCATCTCGATTTATTCTGTATTCGTAAATACCATCATTCACTCGTGACCTACTGTTTGAAATGTCACACACTAAGTGACTAGCAAGTCGCAACGCACCCAAGGAACACGCAAACACGAAGTAAGCAAACGTAACTATATCGTACCTAGCAACTACGCATGTTGAATGGTAAAAACAAGTATTGGCATGGAAGCTTTTCAAAATACAAATGCAACGTAGAGGCAACATTTAAAAGCAGCGGACAATATTTGTAAACAAAAGAATGTATTATGCAAACACAATATAGTGGTAGTTTTAGATGGGGAGCGTTTTGAACTATGGTTGCGTACGATACCGGTAGAGGCCGAGTCTGAACCACCACTGCCAACCGCAACTAACAACTGCACAGTAGACACTGCCAAATGTTTGGTGCACTCCAATTTGGTTTGTCTTGTCGATTGCTTTTTTTTCGCATTCTGAAATGAGTAAGAGACTAATCTTGGTGCATAAAGGGATTCAAATGCGATTCTGACCACAGCAAAAGGGACCAGCGACTCTTACGACCGTTGTATTAGTTCTGCTTTCGTGGAAGCACAGGACGCAGCCCTGCGATAGGGAGGCGGGTCTTCTCCCTCTTCATTGTTCCTCTGCCCATGGTCAGTCTAAGTTCACGTTTGTTTACGTCGCGGCCGACTAGCACGATATACTGTGTGATAATAGCATACGATAAAATAACAATCACAATTCACGCGATTATTTACTGAGCCACGAGTATATCGAAACTAATTGAACATAACGGAAATAAGTACGATCAGAACACAAGAGAAATGCATAAGCGTGTGGAATAAATTATTGTCGTGATTTATGCGAGTACGGAAAGCACAGGTAACCTTTAAACTCAATTACAGCATAGCGCATGGTGAAGTTACAATATTATAAAATAGTATTAATTTATAATAATAATTACTGCATCTAACAGGACACCACGGGAAAGTAGAGGTTTTTGGAGGAGAGAAACTAAAATGTAACACTTCGGAAAAATGAAATTGCCGGCCGTTTTGGCCGAACGGTTCTAGGCGCTTCAGTTTGGAACCGCGCGACCGTTTCGGTCGCAGGTTCGAATCTTGCCTTGGGCAAGGATGTGTTGGTTCAAATGGCTCTGATCACTATGGGACCCAACTTCTGAGGTCATTAGTCCCCTAGAACTTAGAACTAGTTAAACCTAACTAACCTAAGGACATCACACACATCCATGCCCGAGGCAGGATTCGAACCTGCGACCGTAGCAGTCTCGCGGGTCCAGACTGCAGCGCCTTTAACCGCAAGGCCACTTCGGCCGCCCAAGGATGTGTGTGATGTCCTTAGGTTAGTTAGGTTTAAGTATTTCTAAGTTCTAGGGGACTGATGACCTCATAAGTTAAGTCCCATAGTGCTCAGAGCAATTCGAACCATTTTTTGAAAAATGAAATAAATAATAACGTATTTGAAACAATAGCATGAAATGGGGAAAAACCGATACAAAACTCCTAAATCCAGTATACAAATAACGAAAATTCACAAAAAATAACAGCTATTGGAACCGGTAACTAGAAATGACTTATATACTTTAGTTCTAGTTACCGATTCCAATATTTCTTGCTTTTTGTGAATTTTTCTTTGCTTGTGTACTGGCTTTTCATTTAGGATTTCTGTGTCGGTTTTTCCATATTTCAGGCTACGGCTCTTTTATGTTTCATATTTGTTAATTTTCATTTCATTTTCCTGTTGTTTTGTAATATTTTAGTTTCTCCCCTCCCAAAACTACCACTTTCCCGCGGTAGTCCCGTCAGATTCAATAATTATAATTAAAAATTAA
The DNA here is from genome assembly GCF_021461395.2 of Schistocerca americana. NCBI lineage: Eukaryota > Metazoa > Arthropoda > Insecta > Orthoptera > Acrididae > Schistocerca > Schistocerca americana. The sequence continues at coordinate 219,699,801 of NC_060119.1, forward strand.
AGCGTTTCACAACATTACGACTTCGCCAAGTGCTACATTGTAATGGATTTAAAGGTTCTCTGTGTTTTCCTTGCCTGCATACATTACAATAACTTATTTCAGACGTCTGTACTTCTCTTTTTTGTTGTGATTTACCTTCAGTTCTTTACGATATAATTCGTGGCTAAGTAATTAATCATGTGAACTGTGATTGTAATTTTGTCGTATGCTATATTCTATGGTTACAAAATGATCAGATGATTTCAAAGAGTGCCTCTCTGTAGCATCTTTGGTCTTTGCCTAGGGTATGACGTCATTGGTCAAAGCCGGCGCGTGGAATCGGACACTAGAATTGAGACGACATTTTAATTACCCGTACTTCTAGTCTGTTAATGTCAATAGGCATTGTTCCTTTTAAAAAGTGTATGTTTCCACAAAAAACACACTTTCTAAGTACTATTACAAACTGTTGATTACGAGCCTTTGACTGCCGATCCATTCTGTGAAAACCGTACATCAATAGCCCTTTCCGTTTCCGCATTTTTCGTGTTTCTTTTCCGTTTTCAAATAGTCGTATTCTAAATTTATTCTCAGTGTGCAATGGCAGAGAAGTTGAGTAAGTTTGGGCATCATTAGATCGTCGTATAATGTTACTAGTTGAATTTGTTGCAGTCGACGGTGACGTGTGTATGGCACCGATTAAGAGAGAGGACATTTTACGGATCTCTAAAAAAAAATGTCGTTGATTAGACGACGACTACAGATTTGAAAATAAATTCGACAATGCACTTCCTGTCTACGCTATTACAGAAATACAGAACATCATGAAAAGTGTGTGGAGCTATTCAGATGAACATACGAATGACGAAATGAATAAAATGGGGAACGTTATCGAATTATTTGTCAAACATATAATGCTGAAGAACATTATGTAAAAAATAACATACTTTTCCAAAGAAAATAATAACACAACTATCAACGTGACGTATGCAGCCACTTGATTTAAATGTTGAAGGAAACAGAATAATTGTAGTGCCATAACATTTGATGACACTGAAGCTATAGTTTTTCCCGCTTCCATTGTTTAACACAAAATTCTTTTCAGACGAATTTCGTTCCCCTCAGTTTAGTATTAAACGTTTTCCACTATATTTTGGAAAGGATCATTTTCGATGATGAATAACAGAAAAATGTGTTCTGCTACCATTTAATTCTAAACAGCTTCTTAGGCGAAAGTCACGCTACATTTACGCCTATATTCTATGCAGAAGACGATTTGCTAATTGTCAGCAAACAATTTTACTAAAGAATGTAAAATCGTAGACTAATCACCTGAAGGCTGTTTTCTGTGACTAGAGCAATGACTTTATACTGACTTCACGTTATGCCCGACATTTACAAATTGACTTACGAAGACAGTACACTATGCACGACACATTATTTGCAAGATTTCGACCTTTTGCCATCGTTAAAACATTCGTATATACTTAGCTCCTTAAGTGTAGTTCATCTTGATCTTTGTGCAAAATATTTCTGTTGAACAGTGTCACTCCAAAATATTAACAGAAAGAGTCTCTGCAATTGATATCATATAGCTGCGAGACGTACATTTATTATACATTACTTACTGCACAAGATAGAATAAATCTCCTTGCCACAATGGGTACTTTACACGTTCGTTAAAGTACCTATTACAGAACTGGACATGGTCATAGAGTTTAATCACACACAGTTCAGAGTATCTACAGCGACAAAAACTGTAATATCTACAATTCGCATCTACACTATCATAAAGAGGAAGGGTTGTTAACAAATATCTCGAAAAGTTCTTGTCTGGTTTACTTCACATTTTTACATAATATTCTAATATACGTTCAGACGGATGTAGGCTACCTATTTTTTAAACAAAAGATGTACACGTTTTCTGTTAATGCTGGCTGCGAGAAAGGAATGATGCGTTGTAGGGCCTACTGTACTGTGAAAATATGTGGTTTTGCTTTCTTTCCCGTCGTTGGCTCCAACTACGGGAGCAGGGCATTTAAATCATTAGACAAATTGTTTCACTCATACATATTGTGTCTCCATATATATAATTTTAAACGGAAATGGTTTACACCAGAATTTACTGCTTTGTTTTCTTCCTTGTAGTCGGCTTTAACGGAAAATGTGTAAAGCAGGAAAGTTGTATCTGTAGAGTAAAAATATCAGAAATAATGTTACTGAAGATACTATCCTCGTAGATCCAGCACCTGGAAAGGTCTCTCACATGCCACGTACATCAATGACCTCAGCCGATTTGCTCATTCACTTTAAGGGAATCCAAGTTTCCTTTATGGTAATAACAAAGAAGACTCAAGGCAAAACGTGTAATTGCGATGTAGTTAATTTACAGTCGGAGTGTTTTGCGCATGAGCAATTGAACTTTGTCCTTCCATGAACTGGTACTTCAGAAAACCACTTCATACCGTTACCACACAGTATACAAAAAACGAAAAATGTTATTGTAATCCGAAGTTTTGTAATTGTATTGCGAACAAAAATTAAAGAGGAACATAAACAATAAAAACTAGAAACGAAAACGAAGGTGTATTCTTCATTCATATTCTATATGATTTACTACAGAGTGGGCGAAGTTGCAAAGAGGAGCCGAAATTTGCGTCCTGACACAATTCCCAGGAATACTTCTAATTCATACGTGTATCTTATTCCCATACATAGTCAGCATTTGCGAAACATTGCCTGGTTCGCTAGAGTTGGTATGTTTCATTTCAAGGGGAATTCGCGACTCTATTCGTCAGCTGTGCTCAGTGATACAATGGAATTTGTTGCTATGATGTCACTTCTTGGTGTGAATCGAATTTAATGTGTATAGCGTTATTCGCTGTCATATTTTCGTGACTTTCGGGGGAAATTATTGTTGTGCATAAACTGCAGTACATTGGCAACAATAAATAAGGCCGAAGTAGAGCCTCTTAGGGCTAATCTACAAACTAGTATCGAATCGTCACAGATGTAGCGACTCTAGCGGAGGGTATTATGAACTAAAGGGTGTTGCGTATTACTTCGTAAAAAATATAATACTTTGATTGGTAGCATAGAATAGTTGTTACGTCGCTTGTAAAATAAGAACCTGCTCAAAAGCGTCACTTATTTTGTACTCGTGCTTCACAGACATCTTCATAATTTGCTTTGATATCAGAATTGCACTTGGCTTAAAACTTTTAAGAAGTAACTGCCAGGGTATTTCTCTTGTTTGCGAAAAGTGCCAAATCTCAGATGTCGCTGTTTTTTCGTTAAAGGAAAAGAAGGTGTAGCCAACGCCATTTTTTGGTTTCGCACTACGCTTTACTGTACTGGTGCGTCGCTGTTTTTGTAAATTGTCCTGTAGCGGCAATGCGAACGATTTCCTAGAATGATAGTGTGAAAAGTCCCGAAAAAACTAGATCTTCTTATTGTAAAATTCTGTAAAATAACGACAATGGTTTTGAGATCTGCATAATCCTCAGGTAATGACTGAGGCTACCATAAACAAATAGGTCAAAATTGCTAGAAATGTGTGTACGTTTAACAGACTGACTGCTAATATACTCCCGCAGTACAGTATTTATCTAGCACTTGTAAGTATGTGGCCTTACAGCGACATAAATTAGTCTTACGACTTTATGCCTTCATCATACCATCTCTTGATATTAATCTATAATAAATTAATATTAATATTAATCTACATCTACAACTACATCTACATGGTCAAAATATCCACGGGTGTGCTGCCGGTCTACAGTGTCCAACGGGCACAATATTTCGGCGATCATACATGTCGCCATCATCAGGTGAACTGACGGCCTGAGCTCCTGCGAATCTGGAAATCTAAGAATATGGAACAATGTTGACATTCTCAGTCGATAGTACTGATTACTTAGTGAGAATAAAGAGCAAGTTGTGCTTCACAAGAAGGAAGTTTCCTTTAGCCGTGCTATTTTTCAGTAAATCGTTTTTTCTTTTCTTTTAGATAATTCATAACATTAGTACAGTATTTGTTCCAAAATCCTACTTCATATCGATGTTAATGATATGGATCTGTAATTCAGAGGACTAATTTTACTCCCTTTCTTGGATATTGGTGTTACTTGGGCAACATCCTGACTTTAGATTGTAAAGTTATTGTGTTTTTTATTTGCCTATCAATATGAAATGCGTGATGTTTGTCTTACGCAAATTTAGTGTGTGATGTGGTGTTGAGCAGATGGTGCGCTTAATCAGTTTTACTGTAATCCAAAAAAAATTAAACAACTTAATCTGGAAAGCCAGTATGCAATGCCCAAAATGAAATCCATCCCTCTTAAATTTACCCAGTCTCGTGAGTTCTATGGCCCTAAACAAAAAATTGAGAAATTGCAAATAAAGAATCAAATAAATTTTCCTTAGCTCTAGAGCCGCAATTTTGGCACAGCAAAGTGCAATGTCGGCCGCAAAATAGCTTAATACAAATAATGTCAGAACATTGGTTGATAAATGAACGACCTTGCAAATGTTCAGTGAAAATATTGGATATTGGCTCAGCTCTATTCAATGCTGCCTGGGTTGAAGCTGTTACAAACATTAATACTTTTCTGATTCTAGAACATTAAAATTTTTGACACCGATTGAAAAATGATTAATTTAAAAAAATATTCATTGGGTTCAAATAAACACATGGAAGAGGATGGGGTACTGATAAAGGGATATCCTAAGACCAAATTCTTCAGTTAGAAAACTGTATTCAGAATAAAGTTTCTCCTTCACAAAATCTGATATGAGACATTTTACATTAACTTCAAAATCACTGAACTTCCAAACTGTTCTACATTTCTCACTTACCGTCGCAATTAAAAACACTTGGATTGTTACACGACGAAAGGTCTGACATCGTTTGACAAAATAGATTCCAAAATATAGCTTCTCTGTGTCGGGATCAGAAAACACACAACCTATTACAAATCGATTATACGTAATCAACCTATACTTTAAATCTGATGGAGATGTACATCGTTCCTACGTTCAAGGGTGAGTACTGTAAAAATTAGCGAAACCCACATTGCGTAGCTGCGTACTTAAAACTAAATATACAAAATTTCATTACGTTACGAATTTGTGACAGTTGCTTTACCTCTGAGTCACAATATCATTCATCACTTCATTTTATAAAAAATATTTTATGCTGCGTCCATAGACTAGTAACTAAATTCTCACAGCTAGCCACTAACTTTAAGCCTTGCATCCTACCTATAACAGAGTACAATGGCAACGGCAACTGCTACTGCGCTCTCGACGAACGAGCGGTTGTGCGTAATTGCTAAGTGTGGAGCTATTGCATCAACATACTCTTAAAAAGGAACCTGACTGGTATACAATCTGCATCGGAGGCCTTGAGTTTGTTAAATGATACACTATGTGTTCAAAACTATCCGGATACCCCCAAAAACGTAAGTTTTTCATGTTAGGTACATTGTGCTACCACCTACTACCAGGTACTACATATCAGCGACCTCAGTAGTCATTATGCATCGTGAGACAGCAGAATGGGGCTCTCCGCGGAACTCATGGACTTCGAAAGTGATCAGGAGATTGGGTGTCACTTGTGTTGTATGTCTGTACGCGACATTTCCACACTCCTAAACATCCCAAGGTCCACTGTTTCCGATGGGATAGTGAAGTGGAAACGTGAAGGACACGTACAGCACAAAAGCGTACAGGCCGACCTCGTCTGTTGACTGACGAAGACCGCCGACAGTTTAAGAGGGTTGTAATGTGTAATAGGCAGACATTTGTCCAGACCATCACATAGGAATTCCAAACTGCATCAGTAGCCCCCAAAAGTTAAAAACTTTCAACATCGCAGCGCGTCAACAATCGTTGGTTAATATATTAAAAAACTAGAAACGTGCCTCGATTGCGAAAACACTTAACACTAGGTGCTTTTTTCGCAATCGAGGTGGGTTCCTAGATTTTTTAATATATCTCCTGAAAGTGCTATGACAGTTACGCGGGAGGTTGGAAAACGTGCGGCTGCTTATAAGCCACACATCACGCCGATAAATGCCAAACGACGCCTCGCTTGGTGTAAGGAGTGTAAACATTAGACGATTGAGCAGTGGAAAAACGTAGTCTGGAGTTCCGAATCACGGCACACAACGTGCCTATCCGATGGTAGGGTGTGAGGATGACGAACGCCCGGTGAACGTCATCTGCCAGAGTTTGTAGGGCCAAAATTAAAATTCGGAGGCGGTGGTGTTATGGTGTGGCCTTGCTTCTCATGGAGGGGGCTTGCACCACTTGTTTTGCGTGTCACTATCATAGCACAGGCCTACACTGATGTTTTAACCACCTTCTTGCTTCCCGCTGTTGAAGAGCAGTTCGGGAATGGCGACTGCGTCTTTCAACACTGTCGAGCACCTGTTCATAATGCACGTTCTGTGGCGGAGTGGTTACACGACAATAACATCCCTGTAATGAACTGGTCGGCACAGAGTCCTGACCTGAATCCTATAGGACACCTCTGGGATGTTTTGGAACGCCGACTTCGTGCCAGGCCTCACCGACCGACATCGATACCTCTGCTCAGTGCAGTACTCCGTGAAGAATGGGCTGCCATTCCAAAAGAAACCTTCCAGCACACTGACTGAACGTATGCCTGCGAGAGTGGAAGCTGTCATCAAGGCTAAGGGTGGGCGAACACCGTATTGAATCCCACCATTACTGTTGGAGGGCACCACGAACTTGTTGTCATTTTCAGCCAGGTGTCCGGATATTTATCACAGAGCGTATAAGGTGCTTCGCTCCCCCAAGGATATCTCCTCCTCAGTTACTCATATTGTCAGTTGCTCTAGACTCGAATTCTGAGATATTTACCTTACCTTCTTTGGTGACGGTGTTCTAGGAAGCCGTGTTTAGTAACTCTGATTTAGTGGAACTGTCATCAGTGATATCACCATTGTTATCGCACATTTACAGCTTGTCGCTCGTGTACTTTGCAAATGACCATAATGTCTTTGGATTTACTGCCAGATTTCGAGACAGTTTCGTTGTAGACACTATTAAAAGCATCTCTCATTCAAGTTCGCGCTAAATTTCATGCTTCTGTAAAACTTGGCCAATCATGGGGATTTTGCGTCCCTTGAAATTTAGCAAGCTCTTATCATTGCGTCTGCAACAGTGTTCTGACCCGTTTTGTGTACCAAGGGGGATCTGTATCATCTCTCATCAGCTTATGTGGTTTATATCTCTCTGTTTCCGTTGATACTATTTTTCTGAAATCAAACCACATCTGGTCTACGTTTACATAGGCAGATCAGAAGGAGCCGAGACTGGCTCTTATAAAAGCATCAAGCGAATTTTTATCTGATTTTTTTTTCGAATGGATGTACTTTGCGCTTATTCTTGCTGGGTTTGGATGTCATAGAATTCAGTCTCGCTACAACAACCTTGTGGTTACTAACCTCTGTATCCGACATAATGCTCCCTGTTTGCTCAGGGTTATTTGTTGCTGTGAGGTCAGGTATGTTTTCGCAGTCATTTACACTTATAACTGGCTTCTGAACTAACTGCTCAAAATAATATCTGAGAAAGCATTTAGTTCAATTTCGGGCGACGTTTCATTCTTACCGCCGGCTTTAAACATGCATTTTTGCCAACATATCGATAGTAGATTGAAGCCACCACCACCTACGAGGTTTGAATGAAAAGTAATGCCTCTATCTTCGTTAATTGGGTTAGGATGGGATTATTTTAATAAATCAAACGCAAAAATAATCTCCTCCCAATCGGACACATTTCTGCCAACGATGAGCAACTTTTCTGAAGCCGTCAGGGAAGAAGTCGATACTCTGTTTCTGCAATCACAGTCTCACAGTTCTCTCAACGTCTTCATCAGAAGCATAATGATGTCCCCACAGATCGTCTTTCATTATCGGGAACAGATTGAAGTCAAACGGCGCTAAATCTGGACTGTATGGAGGATGCGTACGGTGGTGAGATACAGTCTCTGAATTTCTGCTGTGGTGACACGTGAGTTGTGTGGTATGGCATTTTCATGCTGCAGGAAAACATTTCCCTTTTCCGATTTTGCCGATTGTGCTTGCATTTTCTCTCTAAGTGATACCAAGATCGTCCTGAATCAACCTGTCAACATTTTGCTTGTGAAACTCGGTGGTTGCTGTCACAGGACGTCCAACTATTTGTTTGTTACGCAGGTCAGATGTTCCCGCCTCAACATCTTTAAACATACTCGCCCAACGACGCACAGTAATCACAAGACAATCACCATAAACAGTTTTCATTCTCTGATGAATCTCCTTCGGGGTGACACCTTCTGCTGTCAAGAATTCACTGACTGCACATCGCTTAAAACGCACTTACCGACCGTCTGCACAGGGTTCCATACTTTACACTGTAACAACACAACCTTCAGTGCTAAGGCTTCCCGCCAACTGGAGCTGTAGAAAAGAGGCTACGGAACAAGCCAGTACTTGCCGCGTACCAATACTGCCAACTGTTGAAGAGTTACGAAGGTTCAAATGGTTCAAATGGCTCTGAGCACTATGGGACTTAACATCTGAGGTCATCAGTCCCCTGGACTTAGAACTACTTAAACCTAACTAACCTAAGGACATCACACACATCCATGCTCGAGGCAGGATTCGAACCTGCGACCGTAGCAGCAGCGCGGTTCCGAGCTGAAGTGCCTAGAACCGCTCTGCCACAGCGACCGGCTTTATTCCGGTTGTCAAGCATTACCTCTACCCATACTAACTCACAGTAACTGTCTACTTCACTACCAGGCAGACTACTACTGACAGCAATAAACAATCCATCACCGACTGTATTTAATCTATATTTTCTGAAGACGCTTAGGTTCTTTGAAATAATTTCGGCTGATTTTATTTTCAGCTTTAGCCAGCTTTCCATACCTATAACGATTTGAGCTTCAGTGCTTTCTATTAGGGCTTGGAGCTCTGCTTCTTCCCCAACACAGCCACGGCAATTGTCAACTACAACCCCGATTGTTGCTAGGTTCATATTTTTGTTTACCCTGCACCATTTTAGACTGACGCCCTATCTGTAGTTTTCCAAGACCCTCTAATTTTAAAAAACCACCCAGTCCCCGCCATACAGACCCCGCTAACCGTACAGACGCTTCCTGTGTGTAGTGGACCCGTGACCTATTAAACGGATACCGGAAATCCACCACCCGATGGCACAAGTCGAGGGATCGGCAGTCTACGCTATCGTAGAACCATCTGAGCTTCTGATTCAGACCTTCCAATCGGTTCTGTACCAAAGGACTACAGACGATACTACAGATGATGAGTTCTGCCTTCATATCGCAAGCGAGATTGTCGTCTTTACCACTTCAGCTAGCCGCCCGAAACCAGAGAGAATCTGTTCCGATCCAAAGTGATACACATCGTTGGTACCATCATGAGCCACCACCTACAGTTGGCTGCACCCTGTGCTTTTCAACACATAAAGCGCCTTTCGTTAGTATAATAAGTAAAATTTGTGGTACTTACATATGAAAAGTAACTCTCCTCGTTTGACGAATTTCGAATTGATCCATAGTAGCAACTTTCTGTACGTTTCTTTTTTTTTCGGGACTTGTAGTGATTTCCGACGCGACCAAATAGCACAGCTTAAGCCAGTAACCCCCCCCCCCTTCCCCCCCTTCCTCTAATTGTTTAAAGAATCAACTTCCGTTTATGAAACAGCCCAAATGACAGATTACTTTACAAATGAGTTTACGTATTAAATATTTGACTTTAAGAACGTGAGCGAGAAAAGCATTAGAAAAGTTTTGAAATTATGTGTAAAGTTTGTAGAAAGTAAGATGAGCAAATTTTCTAGACCGATATTCGGAACACATCACAAATTTCGCTACTGAAAAAAAAATTAAAAACGATATATGATGGTAGAAACAAGCGTTCTGTCTCGTGCGCAACAACGCAACACATTGCTCTTCGGCGAGAATTGGATCTCATTGTCATACAGTTTCGCCAACTTAATTGAAACTAAATAATAAAACATTCCGATACAAATATCTTATTGCGGATAAATTGTTTCATACTTGTTAAATCTGGATCACGTAAGTGTCCGGAATTAATATTGCAAATATTCAGGACGGAACTACGAAAATCGTGATTGTCCCGCAACAAATGGGACTGATGGTCATATTAGTAAGAAGTCGCTAAGCGGTCTCATTATCAAACACTGGATGAGCATAGTCCGGACAGTCTGCGCCCCATTGTAAGCAAAGGCTTGTTTTTCATGCATTTCACAGTTTATAACGTTATATCTCCTGAGCTGTGTGTCGAACAGCGATATATTTTGCAGGTACAATCAGTCATATATGTTGACACTGTCTGCAAAAAGTGTTGTGAATGGAGTTAGTGGCAAAGAAGTAATAAATATCATGCCCTATACTTATATTTTACTGCATGAACAGCGAACATGCAGTAAGCGATAAAGATTTTCATTTTCATTATGTTGTAAGGGGGAGGGTGCGGGAACAGTGAGATAAAAATTCGAAAAGGTTTGAAATTAAGTGTAAAGTTGGTTCGAAGTTACTGTGCTTTAATTATCAAATCAATGTATATTATATAAAAATGGATATACGTATACCACATCTCCTCCTTGACCGATTTCAACCAAGCTTCGTACATGTGGCATTTACTGCCTGCAGAGAATCAAAGGGGCGGGGCCGAAGATGAAAATGTAGTGTAGCGCACGACGCACGAATTCGCAGACTTTATTCATCCATTATTTTAGAATGAGAGCACTTAGTGGCTTGCAAAAAACTTTACACATCATTTCAAACCATTACGAAAGTTTTATCGCTGATAAGCCCCACAAAATCATGAAAAGAGAAAGGTTTATGGCTTGCTAAGTTTTCGCTTCTCATGCAGTAAAACCGCTGCATCTGGAATGACGTTTTAATTTATTGCCTCTTTATTATTAACTGTATGCACGACACGCTTTGCTGTCAGCATTAGCATATACTACTGGTTTTATGTGAAAAATTAAATCATTATTTGACACATAGTTCAGAAGATAGGACGTCGTAAACACTAGGATACGTGAAAAAACTGCCGCGTCATACATGATGTATAAATTTATTACTTATCTGTTACTAACTCTATTCACAACAAATTTCATAGTCAGTATCCACATGTGCTGCTGAATGTGTCTACAGTATTATATCACTGTACCACGTATAGTTCAGTAGATATGGTGTTATAAACATTGATATGAGCGAAAAACTGCTGCATCAGGAATTACGTTTTAATTTATTAATTCTTTAACACCAACAGTATTCACGGAAAATTTTGCGGGCAGTGTTCACCTATACCTCTGAGTGTATCTGCAAAATGATGTCATTGATTAACATGTTGTTTAAGAGATTTGAATTCATAAATAGTCAGATACGTGAAAAAATGCCCCATCGTGAACGGCGTTGTAATTTATTACGTCTTCCCTACTAACACTGTTCGCACATGCTTGGCAGACTGTGTAAAAATATACCACTAACTGCGCCCGCAAAATTATATTACTGTACGACGCGCTGTTCAGGGACATGACGCCATAGAGGAATTCGAAACTGCATGACGAAATTCGCTACAGATACGTGTAGAAATATGTGTGAAATATTTTAAATATATGTGAAATATATTGACATGTGCGTACTCTGGAAAAGTAGCAAGTAAAAAGCTCCTCCTAAACCCCTGGATAAATTTCAACCAAACATGGTTTACATACTACTTTCTGGACAGAAATACCGTGAAGGGTAAGACCCAGCAACCTCTTATTGGGGTTGGAGTGATCAAGTGGAGAGAGGAGGGAGAAGAAAGAGATAGACAGACGGGAGGAGGATATGGCTTCAGATATGACATGAGAGGAGGAGGATGCAGTAACGGGGAGCGAGAAATAGACGGAGACAGGGCAGAGGGAGAGGTGGATCCAGGAAGGAAGGATATGGAGACGGAAAGAGAGAAAGGGGAGGAGGAGACTGACACAGAGAGGAGGAGGAAGAGATGGACAGAGATAGGGGAGATGTGGACGAACAGAGTAGGGGGGGGAGGAGATAAAGGGAGTGAGGAGGACATAGAGGGACAGGAGGAGATGGACTCAGAGAGGTTGGGGGAAATGGACGTGGGTGGAGGGAGGGATGGGGTTATACTCAAGGCACACAGCTAACTGTCATAAGCTTGATTCACAAAGCAAGAAAAATCCACTGGTTATGAATAAGAGACACCGCCAGAGCTATCTGCAAGAAGTAAGTACGAGCTGGCGCATCCGCCATTGTGTTTCCCAGAGCCCTGAAGTGTAAGCATTCTGCGGTGCTATAGGATTTGCGTGACTGCGTCACGGCACTTAAGCTCGAAATTATAGGTGGTTGTGCTTCCATAAACTGTTCTAACCATTCTAGAAGTGGATTTGGAATGGTTCGTTTCCCAGAAAATTCGGAGAGAAGAAAAAAATGAACCGTTAACTGTCGTCGTGGAAACGGGGAACACGGACGGAGCGCACAGTTATGTATTGTAAGTAAATAATATTTATTATGACCTCAAGCAATATTTAATAGTAAAAATCGTATCCGATATTTGAAAGTAGGTTTATGCTTAGCTGTTTTGAAAGTACTACCTCTTAACAGAGATTCTGCCCGTAGGGAGTTAACAGCCCCAAAATATCATAACACAGCAAAACATTCCAGAACATACAGTATTTAGAGTACAATATGTGTGTAATATAGTATATTGACAGTCATTAATGTAATACAAGCCACGATCACTTAAGACTTTTATTCAGATGATCTTTTTTGGCAGAATTAGGCCTAAACTGCCATCATCGAATCTGTATTACAATAGTAATCATAACACTTCAGAGCTATCTACTACTTTTAAAGTTGAGAAATCTCGCCCGTTCCACCCTCGGCATTTCACAATAGGAACATATAATATAAAACTTTAAGCCCCTGGGTTGATAGGGCCTAGGTGACATCAAAAGCTATACTCAGTTTAATTCTGCCGAAACCAGTCATCTACATAAAAGTTATAAGCGATCTTGGCTTCTATTTCAACAATCGTGTCAGTATCTTGCATCACAATATCAGGGGATTAAAAAACAAAGTAGATGAGCTTCTTGTTTGTATAGAAGATTTAGAAACTGATGGTGGAATAGATCTACTATGCGTGTATGGACATCATATAGTGACAGATATGCAAGAAGTAGATGTAGGCGGATATACGCTCTCAGTACTTTTAAGTAGAGACACTATGGAAAGAGGAGGAGTTGCCATATATGCTACAATTTGTCATAGTGTGATAAAATATAGAAACTGAAAAATTCTGTGTAGAGCAACATACAGCAGCATGTGCCTGTGAGCTTAAACTAAATAATTTATCATTATAGCTGCGTAAAGGCCCCCACTGGGAAATTTTCAGCTATTTCTCAAAAGTTTAGATTCTTTGTTGTGCTGTCTGTCAGACAGAGGGAAGCAAATTGTTTGTGGAGATTTCAATGTAGATTTTCTGAAAGAGTCTGGTAGAAAGAATGACCTTGTAGTTCTTTCAGTTTGACATCAGTTACTGACTTTCCTACTCAGGTAGTACAGGAAAGCATTACACTGACAGATAAAGTTTTTATAGACCAAGATAAATTTAATCAAATAAAAAACTTTTCTTGTTAGGAATGGTCTTTCTGGTCATGATGCACTGCTAGTTACAGTATATTACATAGCTCCATACAGTAAAGCAAAAGAGTCCTCCAAAATAGTGCTTTTAATTAATGATTTAACAGTTGTAAATTTTAGTGAAAGCTTGCAGCAGTTAGACTGGGATGAGGTGTACAGGGAAACTAATGCTAATTAACGTAACCTAACCTGTTGCACGATACCTTAGTGGGTATATATGAAAACAGTTTCCCTAAGAAAACAGTGAAACATAAATATAAGAAACCATCTAAAAAGGCTTGGCTTGCTAAACGAATAATAATATCTTGCAAACAGAGAAGGGAAACGTATGTTTTAGCTGGGAGAAGTAATGATCCAGAAACAGTCAAACACTGTAAAAACTACTTCACTGAACTAAGAAAAGTTAAATGAAAACGATATGTAATATTGTTAAAAGGGAAACAGAACAACCGGGAGCACAGGAAGACTGTATTCTGTCAAACAATAAGAAGTTTGTTAGCAAAAAGTCACAGGCAGAAAATACTTTTAATGATAATTTTTAACTGTTGTAGAGAAAATAGGATCCAGCCGTTCATTACAAAATGCAAGGCTGTATCTAGAGGAGCCAGTACCTATGCAATTTCATGAAACTGAAATTCAACCAATCTCTCCTACTGAAATTAGGAAAATAATAAATTCAAAAGTAAAAGTTCACATGGAATTGATGGCATTTCCAATAGAGTATTAAAAGCTTGTTTCCAAGAGATAAGTAAGATTCTCAGCCACATATGTAGTAGCTAACTCAAACAGGGCATTTTTCCAGATAACCTGAAATATGCTATTGTTAAACCATTGCATAAAAAGGGGGATAAGTCTGATACTAACAACTACTGCCCAATCTCGCTTCTGACAACTTTATCCAAAATTCTTGAAAAAGTAATGTATTCAAGAGCATCTTCATATATTTGTAAAAATGAAGTACTAAAAAAATGTCAAATTGATTTTCAAAAAGGCTTCTCAACAGAAAATGCTATATAATATATGTTATGCTTTCACTGAGCAGATATTAAATGCTCTGAATAACCGAACATCACCCTTTGGGATCTTTTGTGATCTCTCAAAGGCTTTTAACTGTGCGAATCATGACATTCTTCTAGGTAAGCTTAAGTATTGTGGTATGAGTGGGATAGTGCACAAATGGTTTACTTCATATTTAACTGGAAGAATGCAAGAGATCGAAATTAGCAGTACTGATAGTCGATCCTTTGTCAGCTTTAGTCATTTTCCATATTCACACATAACTTATACTTTACCTTGGAGAAGGAATTGTGTTAAGTGTTAAGTGTGTTCTTATGTGTCCTGCAAATTTAGCGTAGCAAGCCTTCATTCGATTATAAGTGCCGTGTTTGGTGAGTTTCATATTTATACTTGGTTATTGCGCAAATATGCACTTTAGATGCAGCTGTGCCATTAACTTCATTATCGAATATTCAATTTGAATTCCGGGAAGAAAATAAAGCATAAACATAGTACGCTATTCTGTCACAGAAATATACATGTTTCTTGTACCTATATTCTTCATTCGGACAGCAAAGAGTAGCAGCAATAAGCAAATAAAACGCGAGATTTTTGTGTCTAATCAACATATCGATGTGAACTTGAGCGGAATGAAAGCTCAAAATACTACGATCTAAGGCTCTAGGCAGGACACGTCTAAAATATTTCAGAAAACTTGAACAAAACAACACAGTTCACATAAGGTACGTGCTGTGTTTAGCATTCGCTGGGAAACAAAATGCTGGATTCGCCAGACTTGTTTTTAGGAGCTCTAGTAGCTGCAGGACAGTTTCAAAATGGTGTCTGTAGGTGATGTACGTTAGAAGCAAAGTGCCGTCATTGAATTTCTCAGTGCAGAGAAAGAAACTGTGGGGAATATTCACAAACGCTTGTACAAATCCTATGGAGCATCTGCTGTCGACAGAAGTACAGTTCGTCGCTGGGCACGGAAGGTGAGGCCATCAGAAGGCGGTTCGGCAGAGCTCCACGATTTGCGGTGGTCGGGGAGACCATCCACAGCTGTCACATCTGACAACCCTGACCTAGCCTGCTCGGACTTCCACTTGTTTCGGACATTAAGGGATACTATTCGTGGAAGACATTTTGAGGACGATGAGGTGATTCACACAGCGAAGCTCACCCGCCACCAGGACAGTGATTGGTACCGACAGGGCATACACGTCCTTGTTTCACGCTGGAGGAAGGTCATAGAACGGGATAGGGATAACGTGAAAAAATGGAGTGTGTGGGTAAAACACCATTCTTTCGAGTTTGCAATTCTCATTATGTTCAATAAAGAATTGTTGAGGAAAAAAATGCGGTGTGCTACTTTCTGGGAAACCCTCGTAATTACATAATTGATAATGTTTATTAAGAGAAAATATTTTTATTTGTAAGAAAAACAAGCTATCCAATAAATGATAATATTCATTCCATTAACATTGATTCTTTTTAAAACGTCGATACTTCCAAGAAATATGCTTGGTGAACGTAATACCACAGAAAAATTTGAAAGTGTAAACTCCAATTATCTTATTCCTTTTAATACTCCTCTTGTTCTTAGGAGCTGAAGCTAAGCAGATGTACGTTAGGTAGTTCTCCTGTATTTGACTGATAAATGATATTGAAATTTATCTGATGCGTCGGCTCGGTCATGCATTAAAGCCACCACATTATCTCCTAATCACTTGTTCCACGTACATTGTGCTTGTCTCCTAATCATTTGCTCCATGTACGTTGTGATTTACAAAGGTGTCAGGAAAAAAGCAGGCGAGGTTGGCGGCAGATTATTCGGACAAGAACGATCGGGCGCTGTTGGTGATCTTTCGTTAAATGCTTTTCTATTAATGACCAGAACCCCCTGAGATATTCAAGCCGATCATTTTTGTGCTGTACAAAATATTGAATTTCAAAAATTATACGAGTCATATCAGTTTCTGTATCCGAATAATGACACCCAATCTCTGGCCTGATATAGTGAAGGTGGCTGTATATAATAAGAGGATGGGCTCCAGTAAGGTAAATTAGTCACAGTATTTCTGGAAACTCCAATATTCTGTACTGCAGCCTGCAATTTATGCTCATAACAGCCACCCTGAATGTTCGTTCCGATCGTGTCGCGACTGTTACGTAATACTGAACTGAGTCATTTACATGATATTGAATTATAGTTGTATATTTGGGAAACATTTCCTATAAATATGGCATTGCAGAGACAGGAGTACAACGTCACACACTAACCATCGTTCGATTTTGCGGCAAACAGGACTAACAGTTAGTCGATACTGCTGTCGTTCTGTTGCGCAAGCTGTCTCGGAAACGATTATTGAAGCTCTAGCAAAAAATTGAAGTGCGTCATATTATAAACTTACAAAGTTTACATCTCTGGCTACAATAAAATTTCGTATACAGAATAACTGCATTCAGTAAAATGTCACGTCACGCTCGTTTGAAAAGCTTTATCTTCGTTATCGGTTTATCCTGGAAATTTTATACTTTTGTGTTAATACATAAGTGTGGTAATATGAACACTGAATCTACGTATGATAAATGGTCAAAGTTGTAAAAATTATTTGTAATCAATGCCCAACGATCCTTCAGCTTAATAAGAGTGATTCAGCTCAACAGGCCAGGATGTGTAATACCTGGTAGCTAAGAAACAATGAACAAAATAATAATTTCATATTCAGCTGAAGATGTCTCGTCAATGAGCTGAAACTAGTTAACAATAAAAATATTTTTAAGGTCTTGACCTCGGATTTTTAATCCATACTTTTAAGCGAAACTGACCACTTCTCACCCTACTTGACAGTGTCAGCTAACAACAGAAAAACAAAGAATTATATGCATCAGTTTCTCTTACAAATACTGGAGTGACCTAAGAATATGTGTAATTATGGGCAGTTTGGCATGTAGCTTTATGTACTCACGAATGAGAAAATTCCTCCCTTTACGTACTAATATTTTCCCAGTCTACAACTTGTTACATGGGGCAAACGCTATTGCTATGTCATATGTATATACCAACTATTTTGCGACAAGTGTTCAGACTGTATCACCGGAGCCACATCAGGGAGGGGGAGAGTACGAATCTCTGTCCGATCATATAAACCAAGATATTTCGTGGTTTTGTTAAACCACCCCAGGCAAATGAATAATGATTACTTAGGACACGTCCGATTTTCTGCTTCATTCTTATCTAGTCCGATCCTAGGCTCCAGCTTTAACGATGTTTTAATCGACCCAATCTTACTTACTTCATTCCTACTTCGAAAAATGCGGCAGTAACCAAGTTCTATGCTTACTTGAGCTATTGGACACACGGTAACCACTACAGGTAGTATGTTAATTCCCACTACTGCGTTCTTATCGTGAGATACTTTGTTAGTATCTCCAAATCATCTTGAGAAAAAGTTGCTTAGCATCTGGATGTTTTCTCGCAAAACATTGTAGAGTGATCATGATGTGATGCTTCACAACATTATGTAACATTTGTTAGGAATCATTTTTGTTATTATTCATGTAATTCAGGTCAGTTCTCGATGCGTAATTCAGGTCAGTTATCGATGCGAGGGATTACCAGTAAGAGGTAGAAATACCAATGCAATTCATCCACTAACAAATGTTTTCTTGAAGATTGCAAGCTTTATTTTCAGTGCCATCTGGTGGCAACGCTGCAGCTGTAAGGCAAAGGTAGTTGCTGTTCTATAGATACATATCAAAGAGGTTCACGAAGGAGAGATGCCTTTACGTCATAAAAGTGAAGCCACCGCCGTCCGCGGACTGCCATACTGTGGACCTCATAATTTTAGTGTCGATCTTGTATTCACCTGGAACTGCAGCTGTACTTAATAGACTGATCTCTGTACAACAAAAGAGTTCCTTTCGTTGCCTACGGACGCATAAAGAGAACCGGAACGTCAGCCTCTTTCCAAGGGTAATTATTGTAGCTACATTAATACTTACGGCTTGATAGGACTATTCGCTTCAATGTTCATTTTCGCTAAACGACTTCTAATTGTTATATACGTAGGTTCCTAAAGGACAGCGCAATGAGAAGATTGTGGGCAAGACACTGCGACACAAAGACTCAGAACCACCAAATTATAGAACGATGTATTGCGATCATTTCTGAGAAGCTGATATCCATCGCACGTCGTTGTCATGTATTCGGATGAGAGACGGCACCGTCCCACACATTTCCCCATTGTTTCCACTATTCTTGCAGAATATAAATTCTACTAGATGTTTCTTAAATAAGTGAAATCTCTCAGCGCCGTATGTGTTTGACGGAATTCGGTGTTAGTAAACTTGTATTGTCTGCTGATGGCAGCAGATGTAGGAGCACATTTTGTTTTCGCTTAAATGTTTGCGTCTTAAGCTAATACAAGGAGGTAATTTTGTCGCCAGGAGAGAAATCTTACTTTCAACATATGATTTTTTTCTTTTTGTTCATGTCTGATTTTCGAGTTCTGTGCTAAAGATTATGTGGGCAGATTCCTCCACGTAACGTTAAGCCATTATGTATGTGCTTGTATTTGCAAAAATGATAAGTTGCAAGCAGGGGTGGTGGCGACGGGGAGGGTGGGAGGGGGGCTATTATGGGGCTATAGTTCCCCCCTCCCCCCACACCACCACCAATGGAGTATCATATTACACTCGATAAAATGACTTCAGAAATCAGCAAATATATTTCTCCAACAGATTCAATCATTTTTTAATAATTATGTAGCAATATAGGTTGCAATGGATTTCAAACAAATGAGCAAAAGAATAAGAGCGGCAAATAGCTTACTATCTAAATCAATGAATATCATTTAACTTAAAATGGTCGTCTTATTATATATTAATGGACTTGTTTTACGCTGAACTCCAAAACTGTTACATAAAACTATTTTAAGCAACACCAAATTTACCAATTTGTCAGTGGTGGACCCCAACTCTGTTTTTCTTAAAGAGTATTCCATCCCACATAACCCCTCCTCCCCCTCCCCCAGTCCCTCTCATTAGCCCATACCCCCCCCCCCCCCCTCCTTGATTAAATTAACTTACAGAGGCTGTTGTGAATGGATTGGAATACATATTATCTTCTGAAGTGTTTGATCGCTTACCTGAAGAAGATGATGCATGTTGTGATGTTATGACTCTTGTAGGGAAATGTTCTCCTATAGCAACATAATTGAGTTAATGCAGTCTTGAATCCACTTCCCCTTATTTCATTTCAAAGTTCATTTAATCTGATACACAACTGAATCTGTCTGTTACTGCAAAATTCATCTAGTATTCCGTTATTGGACAGAAAAACAATATTGGCTGTTTGTAGTTTAAGGTGTATTTGCTTAAACTGACAATACACAACAGTTGTATGTACTGTGTGGATACTGTAGTAGGTGCAAATGGTGATTTTCAATAGATACACACTAATTAGTAGGATATAGTTCTATAAACCCCTGTGTTTACTGTGATGACAGTTTAATAGAGCACAGTTAACAAGTATTATTCCCTGTATCCCTGCTACTGTTACTAATCTAAAAAAGTCACTGTCTGCAGAAATTTAATGGAAATGTCTCTGAGCTTGTGTTTTAATCCATTTGAAGTTTAATCTGCTAAATTCCTTTAACCTGACAGTTAATTGTTTTTGCCCTCACGTCAGTGATAGTCCCTGTGAATTACTACAGCATGGCAATTCCATTTCACTTAAAACGAGACTGAAATGCTTCCTGTTATCTTTTGATGTAATCTCTTATTAATGAATGAGCTACTGAATTAACGAATGCGATTTCAGTTGTGTAGATGGGAGTATTTCTCAACGGAAGAATACTGCATCAAAAATTATGCTCTGAAATGACTGTCAGTGAGACATTTGAAAGCTAAGAGAGCAAATGTCACACAGCGCTTTAACAGAGAAACTAATGGCATCAGCCTATGGCTGAGCTCGCACAGGTAGCGCCATATCCCCTCATTTTAACCTCCTTGATAAATACACGCTGCGCAGGCACCTGTCGTGTTTAAGTTTGAAACAACCATCTCAGTTGCGCGGCGGAGAGCAAACAGCTGAGTTCCTGTCTTTACACGTTAGGCAAAGTGGAGCCTTCACTTGCAGGTTTCCTCATTTACAGCTAAAATCAAGCATTGATTTTAAAAGTTGATCGACTTGTTGTATTAGTTTTACACGTCTATTGGTGCAGTTAACGTGATTTCTCCTAATTTCTCAATATTAATGACATTATTATACTTGGCAGGTGAAAGGGTAACAAACGGTTTGAAACATTTTGTTGACATTGCTTTCTTTTTACAAACCACAGAATTACAGTTCTTCACTGAATTCACGTTCCGGTTGCCATTGATTCGTCACATTCACTTCAGAAGATGAATTATCAATTTGGCAGGAAGCATTTAATTTTCTGACAATTGCTCAGCAATGAACGTGGCATGTTCTACTGTGCTTTTACCAAAAAAAAAAAGGCATTCATAACTACCCGAAGTACTCGGGTTTTATACAAAATAATCGTTTATGTTTTATGAGTTATGTTTAAGAAGTGCAACATATTAAAATATGTCGCTTAAAGAGAAAACACTTGTAGTGAATTAGATACTAGCCTTGTATGGTCTGAAAATATTCGTCATTCATCGAGTTTTAGGTTTCAGGACCAGCATTCATCACAAATTTAAAAGATGCCTTCGTTATTATTTTTGCAGGTATTGTTAAAACAGTTTCACCTATGGAACGAAATGTTACTTGGTTTGACATGTCTTTCGTTGCAACCAAACGCGGCACAAGATTGCAGCGTTGTAATAAAGAAACCTTTACTGCAAGTAATATCGTTAAGACATAGATCAATTGAACAGTATTCCAGAAGCTTCAACACGACGACATCACGCACGGTGTGTATCATCTATGATCTAAATTGGTGTTTACTGGCACAATAATGAATGAGCCACGTGCCACGGTCTTCTGATTGGTTTCATGACTTATTTATTACAGTGTAAATTACCGATCGAAATATTATTGGTAATTTTTTTGTGTCACATTCCTAAACTATCTGCAGTCTTTGTTAAAACTCTCACTCATTCTGCAGTAGCCTCTTTACAGTTGCCACTCCTGAAACAGATCTATGTGTTGGCCACCAAGGGCGAGTAATTCCCTGATAAGACAATCTAAGAACGTGTTTCCTCAATAAAAATCATTTAAGACTTCCGATAACACATATGATGATTAATAAGCTAGTCCAGATGTGGAAATCGGAAGTTAACTAATGATGATAAAAATAAACCCTTGTAGGTACAAAATTACCGAATCACATGTATGATTTTAAGACAAGCTCGCACCATATAGTTCCAGCAGTTCGTGGCCTCTGGTAACAATAAATAAATAAATAAATAAAATTACATTCATTTTATAAGAACTGAGTGATCGTTATCACTGCAGATAATTTATGAACTTGTGTTCTTTTTTGATCCTACCTCTGTAATTTCATCTCCTTACGAGACGGTTGAGGGACTTTGGCTGTTAAGTACAAAATGCAAAATTAGAAACTCCTCCAGTTGGCGTTTTGCATGCGAAGACTCGCATCTATGATATTCTGATACTCGGCGATGCACTTTCAAAATATTTTAGACATTAGCTGCAGAAAAACCATCTCGGGCTTCACTAAGACGCCATTTACTTCGAGCCATCAAATTGGTGAAGTGTTTCACGTGTTAGTGTATATTTACATGTCACTTTCTTTGTATCAGAACAGGTAGGTCATAATGCTGACCTCAGCTCTCGCATTGCTTACTGAAGTACGTTGTCTCAGACGTTTCTACCCGAAAATGTGATAGTCTTTCTGGTAGTCTAACCAAGGATAGTATCTTTCGTACACAAAAGGAGCATGTCACACGTTGAGAATGATATGGACTGCCATAACTGATTTGAAATGTGAGCCTGAAACTATTCTGAGCGAACAATATTGATTGCATTATAAAACTTCCCATTAATTGAAAATAACTGGAATTTCGTTGTGACGAAAGCATACTATTACCCTAACGTTTATAATCACTTCTCAAAGTGAGAAAAGGAATTAAGAGTAGGGTTTATTGATCCATGAACGATGACAGCATCAATCGCAAAACACAAACTCTTATCGGACAAGTCTAGAAAAGGTAACTGGCCGTGCCGTTTTCAAAGGAATCATCTCAGCATTTACCTAAAGCAATTTAGAGAAACCACAGAAAGCTATCAAAAAGCTAACAATAGTATTTAAACTACAGTCCTCCCGAATGCGAGACCTTCACCTTCTCCGATACCCCTCTTCAGTTGGCTGCACTTCAAACTTGTCAGAATTACTTTCCAGACGTATAAGCAACCATAATTGCAACTCAAAACTGATACTTTTTTAGAAGATCGCGACTTTCACTATCATCTTGCAGCATATGCGCTGGAGAGCTATAGTCTACATGCGTAACATCACGTTATCTTCGACTATATCGGCTGCCGTCGAGATTATTGCCAACAATAGCCGCTACATGTGGGAAGCTGCACTCAGGAAACACAGATGTCACTTTGGGTACACATTCGGCCCTAGTGTTGGCCATGAAAATTGCATCCAACAACATTATGGCACCCAGAATCACTACTTCTCTCATTGCTTCACCAAATACTCCTTTCTTGGCTTACCCGCCCACTAGAAGTATTGCAGTTGGACATGAGTGATCACAATTGGGCGATTAGATTTTTCTGGAAATAAGCAACAATGAAATTTACGTTAGCATTGGATTCAGTTTCACAGCGTATTGATCGTAGTGCTGTGCATTCTTATCGTTTCACTGTCGCTGAACTGTGTCCAGATTTTCCAAGTTTTTTTTTTTTTTTTTTTTTTTCAAATGATGTATAGAAATCATTGGCCGGACGACTGGTTAAGTTACATTACTAGAAGTGCATATTATTGGATCAGTAGAACAGGATAGAAAAAGCAAAGGTCTTTAGCGCTCAGCAGCGGAAAAGTTGATTCCCGTCGTTTCTGAACTAGATTTTTTGTGTTAAATTATTGCGTCTGATAGGCAGAGACATCTTTAGACACAGGATACCGACTGAGCAGAAGACAGGAACTGAGGAACAATTCGTCATCTCACTGCAGGGACCATCCCAGTTTAACATCACAAGATAGGTGTGAAGCTATACTGCAAAAAATTTCTCAGTTTCAGTTTAGAAATGAAATTTTGAAATTTAAATACTTTCTTGGAAGAAAACATATTATAAATAAATCCTTTGCATTTTTATATCTTATAAAACTGAATGTACTGACATATGTACTACTGGCCATTAAAATTGCTACATCAAGAAGAAATGCAGATGATAATCAGGTATTTATTGGACAAATATATTATACTACAACTGACATGTGATTACATTTTCACGCAATTTGGGTGCATAGATCCTGAGAAAGTAGTACCCAGAACAACCACCTCTGGCCGTAATGACAGCCTTGAAACGCCTGGTCATTGAGTCAAACAGACCTTGGATGGCGTGTACAGGTACAGCTGCCCATGCAGCTTCAACACTATACCACAGTTCAGCAAGAGTAGTGACTGGTGTACTGTGACGAGCCAGTTGCTCGGCCACCATTGACCAGACGTTTTCAATTGGTGACAGATCTGGAGAATCTGCTGGCCAGGGCAGCAGTCGAACATTTTCTGTATCCAGAAAGGCCCGTACAGGATCTGCAACATGCATTCGAGCATTATCCTGTTGAAATGTAGGGTTTCGCATGGATCGAATAAAGGGTAGAGCCACGGGTCGTAACACATCTGAAATGTAACGTCCACTGTTCAAAGTGCCGTCAATGCGAACAAGAGGTGACCGAAACGTGTAACCAATGGCTCGCCATACCATCACGCCGAGTGATACGCCAGTATGGCGATGACGAATACACGCTTCCAATGTGCGTTAACCGAGATGTCGCCAAACACGGAAGCGATCATCATTATGCTTTAAACAGAACCTGGATTCATCCGAAAAAATGACTTTTTGCCATTCGTGCACCCAGGTTCGTCGTTGAGTGCACCACCGCATCCGCTCCTGCCTGTGATGCAGCGTCAAGGGTAACCGCAGCCATGGTCTCTGAGCTGATAGTCCATACTACTGCAAACTTCGTCGAACTGTTCGTGCAGATGGTTTTGTCTTGCAAACATCCCCATCTGTTGACTCAGGGATCGAGACGTGGCTGCACGATCCGTTACAGCCATGCGGATAAGATGCCTGTCATCTTGACTGCTCATGATACGAGGCCATTGGGATCCACCGCGGCGTTCCGTATTACCCTCCTGAACCAACCGATTCCATATTCTGCTAACAGTCATTGGATCTCGACCAACGCGAGCAGCAATGTCGCGATACGATAAACCGCAATCGCGATAGGCTACAATCCGACCTTTATCAAAGTCGGAAACGTGATGGTACGCATTTCTCCTCCTTACACGAGGCATCGCAACAACGTTTCACCAGGCAACGCCGGTCAACTTCTGTTTGTGTATGAGAAATCGGTTGGAAACTTTTCTCATGTCAGCACGTTGTAGGTGTCGCCACCGGCGCCAACCTTGTGTGAATGCTCTGAAAAGCTAACCATTTGCATATCACAGCATCTTCTACCTGTTGGTTAAATTTCGCGTCTGTAGCACGTCATCTTCGTGGTGTAGCAATTTTAATGGCCACTAGTGTATAAATAAATGTTCCGCACTTTTATATCGTGTAAAAGCTGAATGTACTGACATATAGATCGGTATGTAATAATTCATAAGGCTGTTCAGTGGTAGAGTTAAATGTAGTAAGAGAAGCCAAGACCTCGAGGTGGATAAGAAATGTAATGACACTGAGTTTTTATCTACCAAATTTTTTTTATTTTTTCAAGCAACAATAGTGTCCCCTTCAAAGTAGTCCCTTGCGACAGCTACACACCCGCGGAGTCGGTGTTCCCAGTCATCGTAGCAGTGCTGAAAGGCTGCAATTGGTAGGGCCTTTAACGTGTCAGTCACATTGTTTTGAATGTTCTCCAGAGGCCAAAAGTAATGTCATTTTAACACATTTTTCAATTTAGCGGAAACAAAAAGTCACAAGTGCTAAGATTACTTGAATAGGGGGCCTGTGGAACAGCAGGAATACGCTTTGAGGACAAAAATTCCGTGATGGAATTGCCCGTGTGACATGGAGCGTTGTCGTGACGTGATGGCAACGTCCACTTGTCTGCATTGGTCTCACTGGAGCACCTTCTTCCTGGGTCTTTCAAGGACAGTTTGTCCTGGAGCAAAAATTTCACAAGAGTACGTACACGTTTGACATTTTCGTCGGTTTTTGAAATTGAGGGTCTCCCTTGGCGACGTTCATCAGCATCGTGTTATCAGCCTTCCAGAAATGATTTGTGTCTGGAAAAACTTGTGCTCCTTATAAGGAATGTTTACCAACGGTCAAATTCTCCAAATTTAACACAAAATTTGATGGCATAAGTGTGCTCTAAGATCAGCTGTTCCATTTTCGTAACACTCAACAAAATTACAGCTTCAGTGATAGCGCTCTCAAAAATCACATGATGCCTGTGCGGAGTTGAAACTCGAACTTAGCATCTGGAAGGTATGAGCACAATGGTCTACATAAGCAGCGTTGCCAGACTGCTCGCACTGCTGTTACTCTTGTCACTTTTCTCACAAACCTCGTACATTATCTTTACAAAATCTTTGAGATAAACCTAAAACCAGTGGAGTAATCCACATTAGGTCTCCATGTTTTTTTTAATTTTATTGAGATTCTGGATGTAGCGAGTACGTCGCACACGTGGGCATCCACAGAAATTTATCCAAGAGGCGCAACATTTTAAAACTGACATGGTTTCCGTAACTATTCCGTGTATTTGAGACATTATGGTACCCAAAGAATTTAATGTAATACGATGTACACAAAAGTTACTGTATCTCAAACGATTAGTACTCACTCAATGTTGGTATTGCAGATTACTTGATACAAAAACGATAAGCATATTTCATTAGCATATGCAAGGAACACCGTTTAATATTATAAATGCGACTGTGAATAACAAAGTTTTCACCAAACGGTCTAGAATTACATCCTTCTGATGACAAAATGCGGGAAATCCAATTATTTATTCACAAAGAGTGTTTTTATTCATATAACATTGACTGGAATATTCTCTTTCATATTATGTAGGTGGCAGGGGTAAAATACAGGGAGCGAAAGGCTAATTACAATTTGTACAGAAATCAGATGGCAGTTATAAGACTCAAGGGGCATGAAAAGAAAGCAGTGGTTGGGAAGCGAGTGAGACAGAGTTGTAGCCTATCCCCGATGTTATTCAATCTGTATATTGAGCAAGCAGTAGAGGAAACAAGCCGGCTGGGGTGGCCGAGCGGTTCTAGGCGCTACAGTCTGGAACAGCGCGACCGCTACGGTCGCAGGTTCGAATCCTGCCTCGGGCATGGATGTGTGTGATGTCCTTAGGTTAGTTAGGTTTAAGTAGTTCTAAGTTATAGGGGACTCATGACCTCAGCAGTTAAGTCCCGTAGTGCTCAGAGCCATTTCAACAATTTGAAAGGAAACAAAAGAAAAGTTCGGAGTAGGAATTAAAATCCATGTAGAAGAAATAAAAACTCTGAGGTTCGCCGATGACATTGTAATTCTGTCAGAGACAGCAAAGGACCTGGAAGAGCAGCTCAACGGAATGGACAGTGTCTTAAAAGGACACCAACAAAAGCAAAAAGAGGATAATGGAATGTAGTCGAGTTAACTCGGGTGATGCTGAGGGAATTAGATTAGGAAATGAGACGCTTAAAGTAGTAAAGGAGTTTTGCTATTTGGGTAGCAAAATAACTGATGATGGTCGAGGTAGAGAGGATATAAAATGTAGACTGGCAATTGCAAGGAAGGCGTTTCTGAAGAAGAGAAATTTGTTAACATCGAGTATTGATTTAAGTGTCAGGAAGTCGTTTCTGAAAGTATTTGTATGGAGTGTAGCCATGTATGGAAATGAAACGTGGACGATGCGTGGTTTAGACAGGAAGAGAATAGAAGCTTCCGAAATGTGGTGCTACAGAAGAATGCTGAAGATTAGATGGGTAGATCACATAACTAATGAGGAGGTATTGAACAGAATTGGAGAGAAGAGAAATTTGTGGCATAACTTGACTAGAAGAAGGAATTGGTTGGTAGGTCATATTCTGAGGCATCAAGGGATAACCAATTCAGTATTGGAGGGCAGCGTGGAGGGTAAAAATCGTAGAGGGAGACCAAGAGATGAATACACTAAGGAGATTCAGAAGGATGTATGCTGCAGTAGGTACTAGGAGATGAAGAACCTTGCACAGGATAGAGTAGCATGGAGAGCTGCATCAATCGAGTCTCTGGACTGAGGACCACAACAACAACAATGACGTTACGTTGAAACAGTTCTTGTTTACTGTCCTTACAGGGAAGGAGATTTCTGACGGGTGGGGAACAGAGAATGAGTATTCAGTGGGAGGAGATATGATCTTTATATTAAAGCAGTTTGTGTAGACAGTGATAGCAAGGTAGGGCCAAATACGAAGTTAAAATATACGAGGGGTGTTTGATAAGTAATGCAACACTTTATTTTCTGAAATCAGGCTTGTTTTATTCAGGATTGCAACACACCATGTTATTCCCCACTCCTTTGGCTAGAAAACCCTGTTCTTCAACATAATATCCGTCTAATGCGACGAGCTCATGCCACGTTACTGCAAGGGCCTGCATGCTTGCATGGTACCACTATACTGGTTGAAGTCAGAGCTAACGTCTCGCTGCATCCGTAACCTCCCCATAACCAACGTACTAATTCTTGCAGAGTGCATCGTTCTTTGGGCCAAACAGATGGTAGTCAGAAGGTGCGAGATCAGGGCTGTAGGATGAATAAGAGATAACAGTCCAGTGAAGTTTTGTGAGCTCCTATCTGGTCCGTAAACTTGTGTGATGTTTGTATCAGTCGGTCGCTTGAAATGAGAGTGTCCACACGTTCCAACATTGCAGAAGTCACAACTGGGTGAGGCTGGCCGGCACGCGGGAGACAGGAGACGTTTGTGCGACCATGTCGTGACGATGACTGACGACTAACCGTGCGCTTGTTCACTCTCAGAACTGCGCATACATTATACAACTGTCGTATAATGTTACCCTTTTTACAGGATTTGACTTCGATCTATGACTAATAGATATGGAAATCAGACTGTTAGTTCATTTTCCTAAGAGATTTCTACCTGTTAGAAAGAAATGCAGTAAAATGGAATAATACTGAATGTAGGACTTTTCTGTATCAAGTTCATTAAGTGGTGTTTGTCTAATGGTCTTAACGGTCGCCAGGCTATCTATGAAAATAAACGCTTAAGGTTCAGAAAAGCGGACGAAGTAAATTTAGCCTACTTTCCTGCTGTTTCCCAACATATCTATCTATCTATCTGACAGTTTTTGATCAGTGTGTCCTACCGGTTTTAACGTATGGTTGTGAAACTTGGACTTTAAGTGAATTTTTCAAAAGGAAACTTAGAACTACTCATAGAGCTATGGAAAGGTCAATGTTAGGTCTCACTAAGAAAGATCAACAGAAAAGTGAAGACGTTCGAGCAATAACAGGAATAAAGGATATTAGAGATCAGGTGAAGACTTTAAAATGGCAGTGGGCAGGACATATTGCAAGAACGAAGGACGGAAAATGGACAAAATCAGTTTTAGAGTGGAGACCCAGAGTAAAACGAATACCACCGGGGAGACCACCTGATCGCTGGGATAAGGAACTCGGGAAAGTTGCGGGCTTCAATTGGCAGAAGACAGCAGTGGACAGTGATGCATGGAAAAACCTCTTAAAATGTATTTAATGACTTGAAGAGGCTACAGCTTGTTTGGATTAGCATAATACACGAATTTAAATTTAAATTTATTAAGACACATTGCTTATACCTTTCGCTTAACAAAAGATCTGTCAAAAGCCAAAGGTAGGTTGTGGTCACTCTGTATTGTCATTCAGTATTTTATGCAACCGTGCTTCAGTGTTACTGAGCCATATAAGCAATTTACTATTCATAGCTCTTTGTGAGCAAGATGTATGAGACAGGCGAAATACCCTCAGACTTCAAGAAGAATATAGTAATTCCAATCCCAAAGAAAGCAGGTGTTGACAGATGTGAAAATTACCGAACTATCAGTTTAATAAGTCACAGCTGCAAAATACTAACGCGAATTCTTTACAGACAAATGAAAAAACTGGTAGAAGCCGACCTCGGGGAAGATCAGTTTTGATTCCGTAGAAATACTGGAACACGTGAGGCAATACTGACCCTTCGACTTATCTTAGAAGCTAGATTAAGGAAAGGCAAACCTACGTTTCTAGCATTTGTAGACTTCGAGAAAGCTTTTGACAATGTTGACTGGAATACTCTCTTTCAAATTCTGAAGGTGGCAGGGGTAAAATACAGGGAGCGAAAGGCTATTTACAATTTGTACAGAAACCAGATGGCAGTTATAAGAGTGGAGAGGCATGAAAGGGAAGCAGTGGTTGGGAAGGGAGTGAGACAGGGTTGTAGCCTCTCCCCGATGTTATTCAATCTGTATATTGAGCAAGCAGTAAAGGAAACAAAAGAAAAGTTCGGAGTAGGTATTAAAATCCATGGAGAAGAAATAAAAAGTTTGAGGTTCGCCGATGATATTGTAATTCTGTCAGAGACAGCAAAGAACTTGGAAGAGCAGTTGAACGGAATGGACAGTGTCTTGAAAGGAGGATATAAGATGAACATCAACAAAAGCAAAACGAGGATAATGGAATGTAGTCGAATTAAGTCGGGTGATGCCGAGGAAATTAGATTAGGAAATGAGACGCTTGAAGTAGTAAAGCAGTTTTGCTATGTGGGGAGAAAAATAACTAGTGATGGTCGGAGTAGAGAGGATATAAAAGATAGAGTGGCAATGGCAAGGAAAGCGTTTCTGAAAAAGAGAAATTTGTTAACATCGAGTATTGATTTAAGTGTCAGGAAGTCGTTTCTGAAAGTATTTGTATGGAGTGTAGCCATGTATCGAAGTGAAACATGGGCGATAAATAGTTTAGACAAGAAGAGAATAGAAGCTTTCGAAATGTGGTGCTACAGAAGAATACTGTAAATTAGATGGGTAGATCACATAACTAATGATGAGGTATTGAACAAAATTGGGGAGGAGAGGAGTTTGTGGCACAACTTGACTAGAAGAAGGGACATGTTCTGAGGCATCAAGGGATCACCAATTTAGTACTGGAGGACAGCGTGGAGGGTAAAAATCGTAGAGGGAGACCAAGAGATGAATACACTAAGGAGATTCAGAAGGTGTAGGCTGCAGTAGGTACTGGGAGATGAAGAAGCTTGCACAGGATAGAGTAGCATGGAGAGCTGCATCAATCGAGTCTCTGGACTGAAGACCACAACAACAACAACAGCTCTTTGTATTGTATGTATTGTATGCTAACCGGAAACCTAGTAACGACGGAGAGGCTCCGTCCCCGCCGCAGCTGCAGTGGTCCACAACCCCCGACGACTACCGCGGTCTACCCCACGCCTCCGCCGCCCCACACCCGAACCCAGGTTATTGTGCGGTTGGGCCCCCGGTGGACCCCCCCCCCCCCCCTCCTCCACAGGGTCCAGGAAACGTCTCACACCAGACGAGTGGTGTAGCCCCTATGTTTGCGTGGTAGAGTAATGGTGGTGTACGCGTACGTGGAGAACTTGTTTGGGCAGCAATCGCTGACATAGTGTAACTGAAGCGGAATAAAGGTAACCAGCTTCCATTCGCCGAGGCAGATGGAAAACCGCCAAAGACCATCCACAGACTTGCCGGTTCACCGGACCTCGACACAAATCCGCCGGGCGGATTCGTGCCGGGGACCAGGCGCTCCTTCCCACCCGTAAAGCCGTGCGTTACACCGTACGGCCAACCGGGCGGGCTTCTTTGTACTTCACTGAATTTCATTTATAACTGATAGAGTTTTATCTTTATTTTGTATAAAGCTTACTTACTCACTTTCACTTTACTTATTGCGAGTTAGAGAGTAAGAATATTAAAATCGTGAAATCTGTCTGCAAACATCTGTTTCAGTACTTTAGCAAAAGTTTGCTTCAACACTTCTACTGCGTAAATACAGTACTTTTACCTTCACTTTAAAAGTTAGTTCACAACAATTATGTGTCTGCGCAGACTATCTGCAAACGCTTATGAATATCTATGATGCTCTGATATTCCGCCAAAAGAAACTTAATGACAGCTCCCTTCTTGGAACCCACATCCGTTACAGACGCCAGTTTGAAGCCTGCCTGTAGTGCCGCCTGCTATCGGAACTTCACGAAAATATAGGGGCTGAAGCGAGAATATTCCATGATGTCCCACAACAAATTCTGCATTTATTCAACCGAAGTTGTCCGAGGAAAGAGTGTGTTTCATTACCTATTGAAAGCCCTTCGTATTTGGACTCCACTTTTCAAACGGTTCAAATGGCTCTGAGAACTATGGGACTTAACATCTGAGGCCATCAGTCCCCTAGAACTTAGAACTACTTAAACCTAACTACCCTAAGGACATCACACACACCCATGGCCGAGAGCCAGGATTCGAACCTGCGACCGCAGCGGTCGCGCGGTTCCAGACTGAAGCGCCCAGAACCGCTCGGCCACACCGGCCGGCATACCCATTGGTGGATGTTCTGAAATAGGATAGCCGACAGGGGGTTCATCCAAAGTGTAGCTGAAGAACTGATATCTTAATTTTAGCCTTTTTAATCCATAAAGGCTGCCTTACAGTGGATCGCGCTCATCGAATGTCTTTTTGAAGTGCTCAGTATGTTCATGAACTACCCTACGAGATTTGGGACTCCTGAAACCTGAAGCTTTGTAGAGATCTTCCAGGGGAGCGGACTTTATGCTTCCTGTGACTACCCTACAGGGTTCATTAAGGCTTATGTAGATCATCTTTGCTTATCTAGAACAGAAAGGGCACTCAAACTCAGCTGCAGAAAAGCAAAGTGTTAAAGCTGTGGTTCTAAGCACAGTAGGTTTGGCGCCCCGCTTGCTGCTAGTTAGTTTTTTAAGGATATTGCTCCTTGCAGCTCCACTTTTCCTTTTTTTCAGCATCACCGTCTCTGCAGTAACAATTTCGCTAAGTCCATTGTAAATTTTCGAATTAAATAGTTTTTTGCTTTATAATGATTTATTACAAGTACTTTACATTGATCGATTCTTGACACAATAATTTACTCATTTACGCAAGATATAAAAGGTAACTTTATACACATGAAGTAATGTAATGACTGGCGTGGAAGTAGGAACGAAATAGTGCGAGGTGTGTGTCAGATCAAACCAGTAGGCTCCCGCCTAGCGGTTGACCCCACCAGCCCACAGCAGAGCCGCGATTGTGAGCAGCACCGCCGCTGCAGAGAGCGGTCTGGAGGCGGCGGCACTCTGCTCTTGCTTGCGCCGCAGCACCACCGCCTCCCGCCCCGACAGCGTCACTTCCCTCGTCTCCAGCACCTCCCTGTGGAAAACAGATAGTAGCCTGTAGGTACACCTGTTGGAACAAGCTGCGAATTATAGTGTTTAACCCCCGTAACAACCACCGCTCAGTGGTGGGATATAATATCAAGACTTCCACAAGGTTCAGTACTAGGACCGTTACATTTCTCGTAATACGCTGAGGGGGGACGTTCGTGTAATTGACCGCAAATATAATTTTCAAAATATATTTTATAAAGGGGACAGCGCAGGAACTACTAGGGAACAAAAATAATAGCAATATCAAGTGCAAATTATGGTTCAATGAAACATGTAGAAAACCAGTTGTAACACCTGCAACGCCTCTCAGTGTTAATAAACCAAAATAGCTCCCAAATTAGCTCCAATGCCCTCGAAATATAAATTCAGGAAATGTCCAAAGCCCCTCCACAAGTAGTAATTTACGAAATAGAAATATGAGACAAATAGAGGGAAATCTATAGTAGAAAAATAATAGAAAAAGAAAAGAATTTTAATCACAAATTTTGGAAGCATGGGAGGGGGGGAAAAACCATAGAAATAGTTAAATTATTAGTTATTCTTATATATGAGAAAATCAATATTACAGTCGCAGAACGTAGGTCATGAACACAAAAGATAGCGTTTACTAGAGTATAAAAATACATACAATGAAATTATGATACTCCAGTCTCTATCCTCTAGTTTGCTCGAAGTCAGTTAGGACGTACAGCTTTAGGAAGCAACAATAGGAGCTTTATTAAACCAGGGCGCAAGAATAAATCGCGAAGAGATTATTTTTTGGGAAGCATTAATTTCAGATCAGAATTTGAACTTTTGTCATATTAGAATAACGGGGAGGTGATCAATAATCTCTCTGACTTTAACGTCACTTCGTGTGAAGATGTAAATATTTTGCGGAATTAACGACTTTTGGACAGATTCGGACTTTGTATTGTGATAGTGGAAAAGCTTTACTTCATGCGACTAGTAATCATAGTTCGTGACAGTTCATGGATATTAAACGGCAACAATCTTTTTATCGAAAGTGACAGAACATTGTTCAGTATCTCTGATATTGACGGGATTCCTGATTAGATACTTATTCAAAGAACCCCTTTGAATGAGATCGTGTGAACGAACTGATTTATTAATAATTATTGTTAAATAAAATAACGTGTTAATTTGAAACTGACTATTGGTCTTGAACTTTACTGCGATTTAGGTTCATAAATAATTAGGTTACGTGATTTTCACCATGAATAAACTGGAGACTAGTAACTGAAACAAGTGAACGAGAATCTATTTAAAACACTAGTATTAATTTACTTATGGTTTTTTCCTTCAGGACTGGGAAGACAATACGTGCAGTGACTCACGGGTTAGTTTAAGAACTAGGCGGGATAAAACAAAACCCCTCAATACCAGTCAATGTATAGATAAATTAACATTCCTACTTTCATGCAAGATACGGAAGTCGGGATAGAAAAAAGGGTCGCTACACAGTGCAGGCAGGAAGACAGCCTCACAGGCAATGATGAGCAATAACGAATATGAAAACCAAATATAAAGACAGGTCATCCACGAGAGAAATGAGGTGAGCAATCAAACGAGAGGAAAGATCATTCGTAAATAAACAGATAGGCGGAGGCGGACTGTAGCCAGAACGATAGTACACAGTTTTAAAATACAATGAGAAGGTGTAGAAAGGACTAAATAGGTAATTCTGTGATAATGAAGGATAAGAATGGAAAACATCAGTTTTCCACTACGAATGAAGGGAATCTAGAGAGCTGGATGAGATGCTTCAAAGAGCTGCCCACCAGCCCGGCATACAGCTATGACAACGGAAACGTGGCAGAAAACAACCAGAACATACAGCCATTACTTGAAGAAGCAGCTCTGATGGAAGTGAAGGTGGCAATAAAAAGCCTAAACATGGGAAGGCCTAGGCATAGACATGAGACATGATAACACCAGAGCTTATGAAAGAATGGGGAGACAGGACATATGAATGTTTAGGCGCATTGATAAAAGGAGTGGAGGAAAGAAGTAATGCCGAAGTTATGAAATCTGCTACCTTGCACAAGAAGGGAGACAAAATGTTGACACAGAGCTATAAAGGGATATTTCTACTACGCATATGCTACAAAATAATATCAAGAATTATACTGAACCGGCTCAATCCATACACTGAAGATATATTAGACACAGCACATGTGGGTTCAGAAAGGATAAGTCAACAACCAATCAAATATTCACACTAAGAAAAATACTACGAGGGTCACTCCAAAATAAATGCACGCTATTTTTTTTAATCCATCTTTTATTCTACATGTTTGAAAGTTTTACAGTGTGTAGTACTTCCTTTAGGAACAATAGTTTCATTTCTCCACATAATTTCCATCCCTCTCAACTGCCTTACGCCATCTTGGAAGCAGCGCCTGTATATCCGCACGGTAAAATTCTGGACCAACCTGTTGGAGCCACTGTTTGGCAGTGTGCACAAGGGATTCATCATCTTCAAACCTTGTTCCACGAAGAGAGTCCTTCAGTTTCTCAAAGAGATGATAATCACATGAAGCCAGGTCAGGACAGTAAGGCGGGTGTTTCAGTGTTCTCCATCCGAGTTCTGTGATCGCTTCCATGGTTTTTTGACTGACATGTGGCCGTGCATTGTCGTACAACGGCAAAACATCCTGCTTTTGCCGATGTGGTCGAACACGACTCAGTCGAGCTTGAAGTTTCTTCAGTGTCGTCACATATGCATCAGAATTTATGATGGTTTTGTAGTGTTGGCAGAAGAGCCAACACCGTGTTGCTAGAGGAGGCCGAAATGCACGCGTTTAAGCTCACGCAAACTGGCGTGAAGCCTGGAACAGCACAATGTAATTAATATAGCCAATAAGGTACGTTGCTGCTGGAATACTTAACTTTAATCCATAATTGGTGTACATCGCTCTTGTTGATACATTAATAACAATCTCAATATAAACTGGTAATGGCGCCTTGCTAAGTCGTAGCAAATGACGTAGCTGAAGGCTATGCTAACTATCGTCTCGGCAATTGAGAGCGTATTTGTCAGTGTAGCTTCGCTAGCAAAGTCGGCTGTACAACTGGGGCGAGTGCTAGGAAGTCTCTCTAGACCTGCCTTGTGGCGGCGCTCGGTCTGTAATCACTGACAGTGGCGACACGCGGGTCCGACGTATACTAATGGACCGCGGCCGATTTAAAGGCTACTACCTAGCAAGTGTGGTATCTGGCGGTGACACCACAGGTTTCAAGTGGCATGATGGCCTCAAGCAAGAGTCCTTCAGAATCGAAAAACGCCGTAGCCATAACTTTTCCAGCAGAAGGTGTGGTTTTGAATTTTTTTTCTTGGGTGAATTTGCATGATGACACTCCATTGATTGCCCTTCGTCTCTATTGAAAAATGATGGAGCCATGTTTCATCACCTGTCACAATTCTTCCGAGAAATTCATCTCCACCATTCTCGTACTGTTCCAAAAGTTCGTTGCATACTGTTTTTCTTGTTTCTGTCAGCATCCTGGGAACCCACCTGGCACAAACCTTTTTTAACGCCAACACTTTCAGTATCCTGCAGACACTTTCTTCGTCTATCCCAACGTAGCGTGACAATTCGTTCATTGTGATGCGTCTGTCAGCAGTCACCAATTTGTTAACTCTCTGCGCATTGTCTGGAGTGTGTGCAGTACGATGCCTGCCGCTGAGAGGACAATCCTCAATACTGCTGTGCCCGCTTTCATCACGTAACCTGCTTGCCCACCGACTAATTGTACTGCGATCGACAGCAGCATCTCCATACACCTTCTTCAACCTCTTGTGGTTGTTTCCTACTGTCTCGTTTTCACAGCATAGGAATCCTATGACAGCACGTTGCTTCTGACGAACGTTAAGTGTAGAAGTCATCTTGAAGACACGAGAACAGGTTGAACTAAGTTTGAAAACAAGCGGGAAGGATATATCTACGTCGCGCGGGATTAGCCGAGCGATCAAAGGCGCTGCAGTCATGGACCGTGCGGGTGGTCCCGGCGGAGGTTCGAGTCCTCCCTCGGGCATGGGTGTGCGTGTTTGTCCTTAGGATAATTTAGGTTAAGTGGTGTGTAAGCTTAGGTTCAAAATGGTTCAAATGCCTCTGAGCGCTATGGGACTTAATTTCTGAGGTCATCAGTCCCCTAGAACTTAGAACTACTTAAACCCAACTAACCTAAGGACATCACATACATCCATGCCCGAGGCAGGATTCGAACCTGCGACCGTAGCGGTCGCGAAGTTCCAGACTGTAGC
This sequence comes from Schistocerca americana, assembly GCF_021461395.2. Lineage (NCBI taxonomy): Eukaryota > Metazoa > Arthropoda > Insecta > Orthoptera > Acrididae > Schistocerca > Schistocerca americana. Next base: position 219,737,360 of record NC_060119.1, read on the forward strand.
GCCTAGAATCGCTCGGCCACTCCGGCCGGCGTCTAAGCTTAGGGACTGATGACCTTAGCAGATTTCACACTCAAAAAGATATATCTACACACTGTAAAACTGTCATCAGGATACCTCCCGTATGTCTACAGACTTCATCAAAGCATATGACAGCACACTGAGAGAGGAGATGTGGAGGAAGATGGCAGAGTCTGGGATGCCAGACAAGCTGATAAAGCTACCTGAAGTGTGTGTGATGGAATCAAATGTAGAGTGAAAGTACAGAGGGAGTTCTACAAGGTAGAAAAAAACAGGAGTGAGACAGGGAGATACTATATCACCAACTCTGTTCAGTTTGGCACTCAACAACACCCCGAAGAGGATAACACAAGAATGTGCAGGAGTCACCATAGGGAAAAAGTAAATGTTCTGGCTTTCGCACATGATATTGTGGTGATAGGAAAGAGCATGGAAGATCTGGAGAAAATGGGAACTGTACTGATGGAGGGAGCTAAGAAAGTAGGCGTAAGTATAAATGAAATTAAAACAAAGGTCGTGGCAATAGGAAGAAGAGCTCATTCAGGACCATATAGCAATTAGGAACCTAAGAATACAGATCACCGACACATTCATGTACTTCGGTGTCAACATCAACCTCATAGAACAAGGGATCGTAACGAGCATTCAAGTGGAGGGAAGATGTCTAGGAGCTATACATAACAAGATCTAAACTACTATCCAAGTAGGAAAAAAATAAGAATATTTCAAGCCATCGTCAAACCAATAGTGTGCTACACAAGCGAGATGTAGGCCCTGAAAAAAAAAAAAAAAAAAAAAAAAAAAAAAAAAAAGAGAGAGAAGAGAGACAGAGAGAGAGAGAGAAACAATTCATCACTTTTGAAAAGAAAGCACTGAGAAAAATATATGGATCAGTGAAATAAAATGAACAGTGGAGGAAACCAGAGCAGTCAGACAATTATACACACTACCCGACATCGCAGCGAGTGTGAAAACTAGAAGACTCAGGTGGTACGGACATGGGAGGCGGAGAAGGGAGAACACGGTAATGAAGGCAGTAATGGATAGAGAAACGAAAGAAGCGAGACGTCTAGGACGGCCGAGAACGAGATGGAAGGATAATACCATGGGAGACATGCAGATACTGGGTCTAGGAGAAAAAGATGCAGCTGACAGGAAGATGTGGGAGCGGGACTGAATGAATCTGAGGATCGCCTGCGGTTTGTGTGTCCAGTATAAGGAAGAAAGAAAGATTAATAGAAGGATTAATAGAGATCATGGAGTTACAATGATGAAATCGCACCCGAAGTGCTTGAAAAATATTGTAATGTGTAATGCAACCTTACAGTCATGCCCGGTTTTTGAACCAACGCTTCAATACTAGCTTGGTGAACGATTCCGTGGATTAGTTTCAAGCAAATTTGCACGGGATACATCTAGAAGGCCAAACTTCCAAAAAAGTGTGTTGATGAAAATATGCAGACTCCAAAAGTGTCTCTAAATTCATTCATACAGAAACGATGCACTAAAACCACATTTTCATCTGCTTTGGAATTGTTACTTGTGATACAATTCTTGTATATAATGACGGAAATCTCGGAAAGATGAAGTTATTAGAGGGAATGGGCTTTAAGATAGGAACTTTCACTCAAGACGTCTTGAGAAAATAGATTTACAGGTGCCCTTCTGTAGCTGAAGAGTCAATTGTGGAAAGAATTTAGAAAACAAGAAACCAGAAGAGAAGCCTTGAAGAGAAAAAGGACCCTGAGCACAAATCTCTGGTCTTCTGAGGAGGTAGCATGAAAAACGTTAGATTGAACTTTACATTGCATTTCCTGAAAATTATGTTTTAAGGTTTGCATAAACTTTTCTCAGAGTAGATGAAGGCTAGAATTATGAAAATTTCCACACTTATTTATCTATAAACCCAACGTGTTGTCATGAGCAAATGTTGAAATTCTGAGTGTAAGCTGAATATGTGGCAAAATGCTTAGAATGTTGCATAGATTTTGTACTATACGAGGGCTATTCGGAAAGTAAGGAACGACAGGTCGCGAACTGGAAACCGCAGTGAAAATCAAAACTGTTTTATTTGCAAGGTTAGCTGTACCTCTACACAGCTACTTCTCTACACAGTCGCCGTGCAGACTTAGACACCTGTCGTAGCGGTATACCAACATTTCAATTCCCTCTTTATAGAAGACAGCCGCCAGTGCTTTTCGACAATTTTGTATTCTGGACTGCAGCTCGTCGTCTGTGTCAAAATATTGTCTTCATAGCCAGCAGTTTGTTTGAGCAGAGATGAGCCTCAGGGGATGCCAATTACGGGCTGTATTGTGAGTGATCAAACACTTTCCATTGAATACGCTGCAGGAGCATCATCATTGCCCCTGCAGAGTGCGGCAGAGAATTGTCGTGTAGAACGAACCGCATGACAGTTATGTTATGTGGATTACATAGCTTCAGGCGAAATCTTTCGCCAGACCATAATGCTTAGCGGGAGACGCTTATTTCTAGCCATCTTTACGCTCTCACTGTGAGCTCAGAACTGAAAAGAGCGACATGATGCGGTCGACGGGCGTGCTAGACACAGTTCCCAACACATCTGTGCAAAGCTTCATCAGATTTTCACTGTATTTTCCATTTCGCGACCGATCGTTCCTTACTTTCCGAATAACCCTCGTACTTACAGAATTATAATTAAAAATTATTAAAATTCTCCTATTCGATAGATCCAAAAAACTCCATGACAGCAGCTTAATATATGCAAAGAGTTTAAACGTAAAAAAATTACGGAGATCTCGTGGAACAGTTTCTGAGAAGAAGGGACATACACTATTTTTTAAATGCAAGGAACTTAACAGGAAATTCGCTAATTTCATGTAAAACATGGTACAAAATTTCATTGCTGCATTCAAAATGGTGGATTTGATGCATCTGTTAAATACTTTGTTTTTCATGAACGTCCCCTCCTTAATAATATTCAAATGTTGTCCGCCAGTGAAAGCAACTTTGAGACGATGCACCTCCCTTGTCTCCACTACATCCCTGCAGGAACCCTACACTAGTCTGTTTGTACAGTTGTTGGAGATACCAGTGCGTTGTACGTATGGAACGTCCGCAACAACATGTATCTGATCATGCCACCTTCCTTGTCCCCACTATCTCCCTGCAGGAACCAAACAGTAGCCAGTCTGTAAATCTGCAGGAAATAGTAGTGCGTTCTAGTACGCAATTTCCACAACAACCAGTGCACAGTTGTGAGATATAAGTATGTAAGTTATCACAAGGATCAGTACGAGGAACATTATGTTTCTCATACTATGTTAATAGTATTCAAATGCTGTCTGCAAATGGAGGAATCACCAAGACAGTGTCAACTGCCTGTGGGAACTATATACAAATATGTCTGTACATTTTTTAGAACTAGCGACGCCATGTGGTGCGTAATCTCAGTAGGGCCTGGTGGTCTAACGCTAAAGCAAGTGTCTTGAGATTGAAAGGTAGCAGAATCGAATCCCGGTCAGGCCACGGAAATTTTCAGTCCCTCTAGCTGTCACCTCTAAACGATGTGAGGTTTTTCGAAGAGTGTCACATGGTTCACATTCCACATTACACTGTATGTCCCCTTCAAGTGGTTGGATAACTGGGGTAGGTTAGGGACATGTAAGTCGCTGAAGTGGGGTCCAGTTTGAGACGTGGCGGTGACCTGCTGTCTCACTGACCAATCTCATTTACTAAAAGTAAATTACGTGATAGAGTCAGTAGAATAAGGGAAGAAAGGATAGTGGATCATATCGTCAATCTGTGCTCCCTTCAATTTAATGTTTGTTGGTAGTAACCGTATATTAATCCTACCTTTAGATCAACATGTGCATCAGCATCCGCTCGAGTGTGCGTTCGCCTCGAGGCTAGAGTAGAGGTCTGGTCAAAATGCAAGTCACCCATGGTGGGGCTGGGTCGAATCGTTGGGAGGGTTCTGGAATCTTGGCGCAGGGATTCTAGCTCGAAAAATTAAAACTCAATTGGGGTTGGCAGGAGTAGACATCATTTAACAGCAGGCAGTTGGTCTCATCACAGACCATGAAGGGAGGGAGAAGCAGAAGTAGCCCTTCCAGAAAAACACGGTTTTGAGCAGATAGCACGACCGTAAAATTACTTCAAGCAGTATTACTAGATAGCTGGTAATGTTGGAACCAGTGTGCGGTATTATCGAATCACAATTGTATATATTAGAGAAAGTGAAGTAGCTGACTGCTAAAGCAGCTAAAACGTGATAAACAGGCTTTACAGGCCCTTATTTGAGGCAGAATGAGATGGGTATTGACTGAGGACGGACCTGTGGTCGATGGCAGTTCCACCTCAGTGTCGTAAAATCCTTTTGATCTTTCATCACGTGTTGGCACAGTCGAAATATGAACAGTTGCGTAGGAAGTGACTTTCACTGCTGCACTGAAGTTATGTTTTTGACTGTGACAATACCAACAACATTAGAAGTTGGTAGCGTAAATGAAAAATGTTTATGTCGGGTCGTTACTGTCATCTGTCACTTCGCTGAGCTTAAGCTGGACGATGCTTATTATCGTGTCGTGAAATGTCTCATTGTCTTGTTAAATAGTCGCTGACGACCATTTTGATCGCGACTGTGGGTGCCAGTTTTTATCGTCTTCGAGAATATGGTATGTAGTTGTCAAGCAGAAGTATCCTGGAGTTGTGCTTGAAAGTCATGCGTACCAGGTAGTATTATTGTGATCTCATACGGCAGTCGCTCGTGAGTTAAATTTTAGAGTTTCTTGTCAACTGGGAGTCGGAGCTACTATCTAGATTCCGGAGATTATGGTGTGAGGCAATTGTAGCTTTGCGTTCGTCTTGTTATTACTGTACACCAGATTATTCGGAGCACACCGGGCCTCAGCAGTATGGCGTGCTTTTAGCTGGGCAGTGTGTTATTTACATGATGGTGTTTATGTCAGTGTAGTGTGTTATTTATTTAATGGCCTAGGACTCTCTCTGTGTTTGTTGGGCCAATGCAAAATGTGGCTATGCCTCACCATCTACACCTCAGCGTAAGAAGGACTGCAGACCAGATAAGGGCACGTAAGTTTTAACATGTGGAAGGACTATGAGTACACAGAACCAGAGTGTGTATCAACTGCTATCGCTCGATCACGACCCCTGGTATTACATCACTTGCGGTTGTAGAATTCTCGATCTAACACACGTTGCCACTTGTGTCTGGCGTATTCCGCTTATCCGTTCTAAATCTATGCAGTAATTATTATGGCTATACAGACTGAGACAATTCAAAGTAGTGCAGCTCCAAATCTATGCTCTAAATAATAATGGATAAGGCAGTTGACGTTGCAAAATGAACGGCTTGCACTCGGCCATTGAGCCATACTAAAAATAATGTCTCCTCAACAACCAGCGCATAATGGTGGGATGTAGGATCAAGGTTTCCACAAGGATCAGTACTAGGACCATTATTTTTCTCATAATACATAAGTGATATTCAACTGTTACCCGCCAATGCGTATGTTGTAAATAAACTTTAGTTATACTTTGCTAGTATAGGGTCTGATATTAAGTACACATAGTTGCCACCACTTCCATCCTTTGTGCATTATTTTCAGTGAGTTGCTGACCAAGAAGGACATCTTTTATGTATGTGGGAGCCCTAGCAAAAAGGACTAACGGAGGCTAGTGAACGTATACAAAAAACAGCAGTGTAAATTGTCACAAGAGACAGTTATAGAGATACTGTAAAATAAGAACTGGCAGAATCTTGAAGATAGACACCAACTATTCCTCGAAAGTGTACTTACAAAGTTTCATGAACCAGCCTGAAGTGAGGAACCTAGGGATGTAGTGCAACCCCGTATGTTCTGCTCCTACAGGGTCCGTGAAGACAAAGTTAGAGTATTTGCATCACGCGCAGAGGCACTTAAACATTCGTTCTTCCAGCGCCTCACACATGAATAGATGGGTGGGATGTAGGATCAAGGTTTCCACAAGGATCAGTACTAGGACCATTATTTTTCTCATAATACATAAGTGATATTCAACTGTTACCCGCCAATGCGTATGTTGTAAATAAACTTTAGTTATACTTTGCTAGTATAGGGTCTGATATTAAGTACACATTAAGTAACCCTAATAGATCGTTCAGTGGGAAGTACCCTCTGTCATGCACGTCACAGTAATTTGTAGAGCACAGATATAAATGGAGAGCTTATTGTGCAATTTTTTTATTGTAGCTCATGTGTCCAGTGAAAACATTTGAGAATGAGACCTAACAGCGATCGCATATGGCTTGCCATGATCCTAAAAGTGGATGTCAGTAACGTTAAAATAATTCTTCTGTGTGAAGCGCGTCTCATCTCTAAACAGTATTCTCGTGTGTACAAGGGAGCACCATTATTACTTTTTACGAAGAAAGCAATGAACATATTACATATTAACTAGAAACTCGTGTAGTCGCATTACGTTCTCTTCAGCTAGCAGGCAGTCTCACCATTAAATGTACTATAGTATGAAGGACTGTTCTTAAGAATCAATACTTGTCGATACGATAGGCGTCTCCTCTGCTGTCCCTCTCATCACCATAACACCTAATTATTTCAGTGAATTGAAACTTTTTCTAATATGTGTTGGATTTAGTTCAACATATGTAAAACTAAAGCAAATGGTAAGGTACACTGAAGCCTTAGAAAATTGGAAGTTTGTGGTAAGATCTTATAGGACCAAACTGCTGAGATCATCGGTCCCTAATATTACAAACTACTTAATCCAACTTAAAGTAACTTACGCTAAGGACAACACACACCTATGCCAGAGGGAGGACTCGAACCTTCGACGGGAGGAGCCACGCGAACCGTGACAGGACGCGCAGACCGTGCGGCACAGAAGCTTTAGAAAATGGCTACAAGTAACAAGGAATTGGCTGCTGATACCTTGCATACCATGACAAGTGAATATTACTCTTTTGCGTAACTCTAAACTGAGAGGGGAAAGTATCTCCAAAAATAATGGCAATCTTCACGCGCATATGTGTGGATGGATGTGTGTGGGTTTGTGAATAGACACTCCAGACCGTGACATTTTAGACAGGCATCGTGATTTCAAAACAGTGTATGCTGGTGGTTCAAAGCAAGGGGACTCCCATGGCTGAACAGTTGTGTCCCCCATGGCGCCAAATGTAGCCAGCGGAGATAATGACGAAAAGACTTGTCTTTCTTCAAGAGGAAGGGGGAAATGTATCATTCTGCTGGGTATCAGGACATGTGGCAATCTGAGGAAACGATCAAGCAAACCAAGCAGCGAAGGTGGGCTGCTGGGACCTTGGCATGATACAATGTGTGATTCCCCTTCAGACTGTCATTTCGCTGCTGAGTCAAACTGGCTGACAACGAGAAGCAATAAACTGTCATCGGTGAAACCAACGATCCGCCCATGGCATACCCAGTCACTCCAGTGGGATGAAGTAACTCCGACCGGTGTCTGAATAGGGCACTACTTACTGACACATGGCTTCATACTATGTCGAGAAGACCACCTAGTCTATGATGCCTGTGGTGTTCAAATCTCAAATCAATACAAGCCACTTTTTGCCTGAGTACATTTCATATTGTGACGAGGCGCAAAAAAAAAAAAAAAATAAAAAATAAAAAAAAAATTAGATGGGGATGTGTCCATTATTTTAGTGAATAACGAGACAAGTATGCTTGAGCTTACAACATGCTATGTCGGGTCTCGATTCTAGCCTGAGCTTTTAGTCAGAGATTTTATTGCGTTGCAGAATGGTTGGCTCATCTTTTTTATTCCAACACTCAGTCAGTTACAACTCTCTGCCGCACTGTATTAAATCTTTCCATTTAATTTCTCATTTTAGTTTCATAACTTCCTAAAAGGGTGATTTTCGCCCATGTGTGTGTGTGTGTGTGTGTGTGTGTGTGTGTGTGTGCTCGCGCGCGCGCCCGCGCGTCCGTGCGTATTTTAGAATATTTTTATATTTTCATTCTTTTTGAAGTATTACTATTGTGCCATTTTATCCATACTTATAAAAAGTGTAGTATAGGCTGCGAAGATCTTGGTATCTAGCGCCCAGACCAACACGTTATCCTCGTCATCGCCATCATCCTCATCATCACTTGTGAAGTAATAAACCAACTAGCCATCAAAATGGAAACAGACAGATGGACACTAATGGAAAAAGCCGCCTATACTGTCGCAAGCCAGTACCCAGCGTTACGCTAGAAATAATGATGCAACTTCCAGAAACCATCTGAAGATAACCGTAAAAGGTTTAAAAGCCGGTTAATGGAATAATAAACAATTATTCAAAACAGTGACTGGTTGCGGTTTTGTGTATTTAGGTAAAGTTACGTTATTATGAGAGATGCGTCATTACATAGATACAAAGGTCTAAAGCGTACGAAGCTTGCCGTAAGTGACCTACTATGAGAGCTTAGTGCGGCACTCGCAAGCCCACTTACCCTTCTTCCTTTTGGGACTCAAGGCTTCTGGCGTACACTTCCAGCACGTCTTCCTCGGTAACGATACGCAGCGTGTCTACCAAGTCCACGGTTTCTTCCTCAGTTCCCACGTTCACCAGCACAACTACAGACGCCATTTCGTTCACTGACCTGCGAACACAAACGACTGGTTAAGCACTCTGCTCTCTGGGCATGGCTCACTCTTTTGGAGATAAGTACAACAAGTACTGTTTAACAGGTAGGTCACAAAGGATTATGTCAGATGAGTCATGAAGGTCTCATGATGAATCTTCTTCTCAGTTGGGACAAATTACTAGTGGGGCTCCACAGGGTTCAATTCTGGGACTACTACTGTTCTTCCTCCATATAAATGACTGTTCATGGTACACTGATAAAGCACAGGTAGTGCTCATTACTGATGATAAATGCATCACAACCAAACCTGACAGAACTGCAACAACAGGAGGAATTATTTAGAAGTATTATTACTTGGTCTGGGTAACTGCGCTGCCACTTAATTCAGAAAAAAACACAGTCATGCAATTTAATACAAGGCGAAGTATATCGTCATCAACAACAATACAGTACTGCAGAAAGAAATGAAATTCAGTGTTCAAAATTCCTGGGTGTGCATATTTATCAGAACTTGAACCGGAAATCACATAAAATAAAGCATTTCGAACATCTGAGTTCAGTTACATTTACTGTACGCCAAATGACTGACTTTGGTGATAAAAGCATTAGAAAATTAATTTACTTTCCGCACTTCCAATCATTTATGTCCAATGGAATAATTTTCTGTGCAAATTCCATATGTACGAAAAAGTACTCATTACACTGAAAAATGCCATAAGGATCACATCTGGTGTCCATAATCGAACTTCATCTAGGCCACTGTGGGCACACTAACAACAGCATCACATTACGTTAATTCTCTTATGAAGTTGGTTGTGAAAAATTAGACACAATATGAAAGTAATAGTAACATACTTAAGTATAACACCGGGAACAAAAATAATTTCCATTAAATGCAGCTTAACCTCACTCGTGCACAAAAATGAGTAAAGTATGCAATCATAAAATAATTCAGCACCTGCCTTGTGAATGAAACGTGCTGGCCAATGACGAAAATTAAAATTTAAAAAAATGGAGATCATTTCTGCTTGACAACTCCTTCTTCTCCATAGACGAGTTCGTCAGTAGATAGTATGCTAGAGTGATACGCAGAACATTAAAAAACTGAACTGAACTGAATTAAACTAAATTAATGGTGTATTTAATACTTTTGTTGTCTCTGTGCTTCAAATGTCCAATAGACAATTCGTCTATGGAACACAATAAGTTGTCGACGAGAAATGTGTTGACTTTTATTTTTAGTCTTTTGCCGTCAGTGAAGAGATCGGTCTGTTCTGTACCATCGTACCCTTCACAGCCCGATCCAATTTCAGCAAAGAGTAGTTCAAAAACAGCTGTCGCTAAGATTTTCTTCCAGTTTAGATTTTCAATTATTTGCAAAACGCTGTATTTGAAATGGTCTTCTTTCCTTCACATGTCGTGACTACTTACTGCATTTGGCACTGGAATGGCATCAGTTCGATCCATAGAACAGAATATGCAGTCATATAAAAGCTTTAAAATGCCGATGAGGTATGGAGCGCAACCATGCCGAAATAAACAACAGTTTCATTCGTAATATCTTATAATGTACATAAAATGGCTAAAAGAAAGACATAGCGGCGCCATCTTGGTCTCGTTCTAGAAAGAAAGGAAGCAAATTTGTGTGCGACAGTTACCAGCGTCCAGAGACCGTGAACTGCTCACACTTGAGATGAACGCTCTATTATCGAGTTTACGAATTCGTAACGAGTCATTAAACGGAATAGTATTTGAGGCACGAACTATCCGACGGGTGTAAACGAAGTATTGTCATGAAGACGATTTGGTGTGTTATAGCTCATGCCGGTATCCATCTATGTAACTTGGAAAAGAAAAGAGCACGTGTGAGATTGTGAACTGGAAAATGTTTGGTAATTTGATGGCAAAATACGGAGCACATAAATACCGCGTCTGGATCTAAAGCACAGGTATCAGGGGAGCCCAGCTCAAGTGCGGGTCAAGTTTTAAAAAAAAATGTTCAAATGGCTCTGAGCACTATGGGACTTAACATCTGAGGTCATCAGTCCCCTAGAACTTAGAACTACTTAAACCTAACTAACCTAAGGACATCACACACATCCATGCCCGAGGCAGGATTCGAACCTGCGACCATAGCGGTCGCGCGGTGTCGAGTTTCACTGCTGACATATCTCGTACTAGAGAATCGCCTGTGGTCAAGAAGCTGTTCTACGACTCCCTTAGCTGAGTTTTAGCGCAATTTTCTTACTTTCATCACACAGCACTTGAAGCAATAGTTTTACAGCACAGTCCTTCTATTTATAGGTTCCCCTATAAAAAATGGCATGTGTGATTTAATAAAAAAGTGGTTCAATTGGCTCTGAGCACTATGCGACTTAACTTCTGCGGTAATCAGTCGCCTAGAACTTAGAACTAATTAAACCTAACTAACCTAAGGACTTCACACACATCCATGCCCGAGGCAGGATTCGAACCTGCGACCGTAGCAGTCCCGCGGTTCCGGACTGAGCGCCGAGAACCGCTAGACCACCGCGGCCGGCATTTAATAAAGAAACACCAACTGGAGCTACGATATTGAGTCAGTATGTAGGTAAGAAATGCATATATAACTTAAATGCGATGTGTACCTAACTGAAAACCACTTTCATTTTTCAAGATAGACTATTTTTCTATATTCGGAAGAGATTAAGTCAAACTCATTTGCCTGGTTTTCGTAACCGAAACATTCATCGTTAAGAGCATTAGTTGTTGGCAAAATGTTCACCGGAACGTATTACTCAGAAGGAACAAACAAGTGAAGTAGTTTTTACGACTATCCGGGTGATAGGAAAGATGGTCAAAGGACTCCCATTTGAAATTTCCATGTGATGCAGATTGCTGTTCAGGGCAACTAGCCGTTGGTGAGGACGCCTGATCTGGTCCCACGAGGTTAACGTTGCAATGGAGTAAGAAATACTACGTATGGAAATGAAAAGACGTTGAATATAGCTTTCTCGCCGGATAGGATACATAGAACTTTAATGTTAGCTGAAATTTAAATTCCCAAATGTTCTCAATAGCTGTAATATGAGTGGTTATTAAGACACTCTTTTACGTACGTTATCTCTGGTTAACTTGAGAACTTGCGATTTCATGCCTGACGTGTGCCTTCTACCTGTTAAAGGTTTTTGGACCAGAACATCAAAGCGCACTCTGACGCTACACGGAGATGCATAGTCCATATGGTCATTACGCTTACTTGTAGCGCTGTCGTCCTCAAATTCACAGATCGTCCAGATCCAGTCATATTATCAGCCGAAAATGGCATTAGGGGAAATGTATTTACAAGCGAGAAGGAATCCTATGCTCTTAACGACTTCAAACAGTATTCTTACTGTTCGATTTTGTAAAATAAGAACCTCTTTTATCTTAATTGTGCTTCCATAGAAGATATTTACAGAAGACAGCATCAGTTGAAATTGAGTAAAGTACGTTTGCAATCCTGGGTGATGGACTATATATTACGTGAGGTTGGGTGGTGGTTAAGTCGGACGGAGAGGTTAGTAAGTGCTCAGTTTTCCATTCGGAACTCTTTAGTTCAGCTGTTCACTTTCTGTCACAATCTATCTGGATGTCTAGCAATTTTACACACACATTTTCATTTAGTCCGTGCCCATTTATCTTAATTTCTCATACCTGTAAGTCACTTTTATTTATCACAATATGTGGACTACGGCTACAGCTGTCAGGATGGGTAACTTGTTCCTAGACTGAAATCTCACTCTGCAACTGAGTGTGTGCTAATTTGAAACTTCCTGTCAGACTGAAACTACGCTTCTCCGGGATTCTAACCTGCGACCTTTGCCTTTTGCGGGCAAGTGCTCCAGCGAATGAGCTATCGAAGCACGACTAACGACCTACGCTCTGTTCCCGACAGTACATCTCCTACTTCCCAAATTTCACAGAAATTCTCCTACAACCTACGAGGAGTAGCATTCCTGGAGAAGAGGAAATTGTGGAGACATGACTTCGACTCACGGTCTGTCTTGCAGTTTTAATCTGACATTAAGTTTCAGATCAGCGCGAAGTCGGCTGCAGAGTGAAAATCCATTGGGAGACAGTTCCCTAAGTTGTGCTGTCTCCTCATTTTGTTATCCTCACGAAGTGCTAGCCCTGCAAAGTTGCAGGAGATGTTCTGTGAAACATACACTACTGGCCATTAAAATTGCTAGACCAAAAAGAAATGCAGATGATAAACGCTTATTCATTGGACAAATATATTGTACTAGAACTGACATGTAATTACATTTTCACGCAATTTGGGTGTATAGATCCTGACAAATCAGTACCCAGAACAACCACCTCTGGCGGTAATAACGGCCTTGATACGCCTGGGCATTGAGGCAAACAGAGCTTGGATGGCGTGTACAGGTACAGCTGCCCATGCAGCTTCAACACGATACCACAGTTCATCAAGAGTGGTGACTGGCGTATTGTGACGAGCCAGTTGCTCGGCCACCATTGACCAAACGTTTTCAATTGGTGAGAGATCTGGAGAATGTGCTGGCCAGGGCAGCAGTCGAATATCTTCTGTATCCAGCAAGGCCCGTACAGGACCTGCAACATGCTGTCGTGCATTACCCTGCTGAAATGTAGGGTTTCGCAGGGATCGAATTAAGGGTAGAGCCACGGGTCGTAACACATCTGAAATGTAACGTCCACTGTTCAAAGTGCCGTCAATGCGAACAAGAGGTGACCGAGACGTGTGACCAATGGCACCCCATACCATCACGAGGGGTGATACGCCAGTATGGCGATGACGAATAACGCTTCCAATGTGCGTTCACCGCGATGTCGCCAAACACGGTTGCGACCATCATGATGCTGTAAACAGAACCTGGATTCATCCGAAAAAGTGACGTTTTTCCATTCGTGCACCCAGGTTCGTCGTTGAGTACACCATGCAGCGTCAAGGGTAACCGCAGCCACGGTCTCCGAGCTGATAGTCCATGCTGCTGCAAACATCGTCGAACTGTTCGTGCAGATGGTTGTTGTATTGCAAACGTCCCCATCTGTTGACTCAGGGATCGAGACATGGCTGCCCGATCCGTTAAAGCCATGCGGTTAAGATGCCTGTCATCTCGACTGCTAGTGATACGAGGCCGTTAGGATCCAGCAGGGCGTTCCGTATTACCCTCCTGAACCCATCGAATCCATATTCTGCTAACAGTCATTGGATCTCGACCAACGCGAGCAGCAATGTCGCGATACGATAAACCGCAATCGCGATAGGCTACAATCCGACCTTTATCAAAGTCGGAAACTTAATGGTACGCATTTCGCCTCCTTACACGACCGTTGCCTGGTCAGGCAACGCCGGTCAACTGCTGTTAGTGTATGAGAAATCGGTTGGAAACTTTCCTCATGTCAGCACGTTGTAGGTGTCGCCACCGGTGCCAACCTTGTGTGAATGCTCTGAAAAGCTAATCATTTGCATATCACAGCATCTTCTTCCTGTTGGTTAAATTTCGCGTCTGTAGCACGTCATCTTCGTGGTGTAGCAATTTTAATGGCCAGTAGTGTAGGAGATGATGTCTGGCGGAAGTGAAGCGTTGAAGACGAGTCGTCAGTCGAGCTCGGCTAGCTCAAACGGTAGAGCAATTGCCGATAAAATGTCCATCTCACTACCAACGACGAAAGAGGCGACGGCACGACCAGCAATGGAGGCGTTCACCAAACATCGTGGATGTAAAGAACCCTCATGGTGTAAGGAGGTGTGACGGACGTTACACGCGGCTACAATAAGTACAGATGTCCGATCAGCATGGTACATCACAGTCAAGGATAAACAGGTCAGCTGATAGCGCTTCGACGAACTCGTCTTTATGTGTGGAATGCGGAGTACTAGACACGGACGAGCACCGTCGCAGATGTGGTTCAGCGGAAGACGTATGGTGCTTGGTGCGACAAATTTTGGCGTACTGTCTACAAGTAACCCCGGAACATATTGCAACTCGGCTTTTCCCGATGAACTGTATTTCCCTAGTACCAAAATGATGGCACGGGCACGTGGTGAACTATTTATTTCACGATGGACATAAAGATATACTAGACCTTTGGAAGCTACTACAAGAATGTCATAGTAAGATTGTACTGAACCTGAGGTACAGGCAATTTTTTTCTAAGTATTTAGAGAGTGCCCTACGGGAACCTCCACACAGCTGGATCAACAACAGATAAGAGAAGATACCCATTGACTGAGCTGACGGGAACGCTATCGGCTGCTGGTGGAATAACCTACTACATGCTCGAAGACATATCTGGATGATGGAGAGTAAGGAGAGCAGCGGCGCACCGCTCTGCGTCATGCTGCGTGGCACAGTACCCATAAATTGCCTCAGCGTAGAAGAGTCCCGGGATTATTTCTTTCTTCACTTAGTGCACGATGCGGTGCTAGGAGTACGTATTCTAGACATGGTACTTATTAAAAAAAATCAATGGCCAGGTCTCGAGTCTGACCCCTGCCCAGTCTGCACCCCATCGGACTCTCCAAAAATTTTCAAATGTGTGTGAAATCTTATGGGACTTAAGTGCTAAGGTCATCAGTCCCTAAGCTTACACACTACTTAACCTAAATTATCCTAAGGACAAACATACACACCCATGCCCGAGGGAGGACTCGAACCGCCGGCACCAGCCGCACAGTCCATGACTGCAGCGCCTGAGACCGCTCGGCTAATCCCGCGCGGCTCGGGCTCTCCTTCCCTCAAATAAAAGACACGTTAGAGTCCCGGCCCAGTACAAAGTTTTAATCTTTCCGAAGCTTCAGGATGGATAAATGTCTGCTCGCAGTCTTGGTTGAATGGTGGGGCACTGCTGAAGTTTCATTGAGATGGGATGTGGAGGTATGGAGATTGTGGAGGTGTATGGAAAGGTCGACACAGTTGATATAGGCGTGGCAGCTGACTGAAATACGGGAGGCTTCTGGGAAAGAACGTAGTTTTGGTCTTCAAATTGACATATTTTACAGGATTCGTGAAGATGTTCCTGGATTTTGAGGAATTTACCCATCGGTTACAGCATGCAAATGGAAAAGGGAAGGCGGATATGGAAGGTGAGGCGAAGCTCACTCCGTTATGAGACTTGCAGTTAGGAGTACAATGTTAGAAGGCGACCGACCTGTAGAAGGCAAGCACGTTGCCCGAGCTGTTGACCTTTGTGTCGCCGGTCTGGACGGCTGGGTCGGCGCGCAGCTGCACCAGCTGGCGGTACGTCTTGAGGTGGCTGCGGTCGTCCGCCTCCTGGGCCGCGGCGTTCAGAGTCTCGTAGTTCTCGTTGACGGGCAGCCAAGTCGCGTCAGTGGTGTTGCTGAAGCCTGAAAAAATGTGCAGTAACGTCACCGACGGCTCATATCGCTGCAAACAGTACTCAGCTGTGGATGAAAGGTCCTGACGGTCGGGCGAGGTCACTGTTATGTCCTCAATATTCGATCTGACGATCTCACTGCTGGTGTCTTGTTGGTGAACAGCTGTTCATGAAATGGCTGAACACTGTCAAAAACGTCAGTGTCGCATCTGTACGTAAAAGCAGGGGAAGAAGTGGGATTAGGGCTATAAGCCCATTGATGAAAAGCCATTACGGATGGAGCTCAAGCTCGATTTGGACAAGGTCGCTACGGTAGCAGGTTCGAATCCTGTCTCGGGCATGGATGTGTGTGATGTCCTTAGGTTAGTTAGGTTTAAGTAGTTGTGGTTCAAACGGTTCTGAGCACTATGGGACTTAACATCTGAGGTCATCAGTCCCCTAGAACTCAGAACTACTTAAACCTAACTAACCTAAGGACATCACATACATCAATATCCGAGGCAGGATTCGAACCTGAGACCGTAGCGGTCGCGCGGTTCCAGACTGAAGCGGCAAGAACCGCTCGGCCACCACGGGCGGCAGATGTTAAGTCCCATAGTGCTTAGAGCCATTTGAACCATTTGACAAAGCTGTACAAGGAAACTGTCCGCGTCATTTTAAAATGCACCATGACGGCATTCGCCCTAATCATTTCACCGAAACCATTATTCTGGTTAGCTGGACGTGGGTTTTCAAACGTGCTCGTCCGACAAACGAGTCCAGCGTCCTTGCAACTCTGGCATCTCAGTCTACCTAAGAGGAGCTTCTTCTACTCTTCCATAACGTAAACGTTAAAATTATTAATTCCACCGTTATGTAACGGTGGGACACTGTCGTTTTGGAAAGATCAAGCCATTGCAATGGTTTCACCTTTCATTATTTTTTCTTCAACTTTTCCACCACGACCTCAGACAGTGAAACAAAATGGCGGCTTTATGTCTACATTTACAGTAAATACAAAAATGGTAGAACAAATAAAAAGATTAAAATACTTACGGTGCATTACACAGGTGCTTCAAAATGGATATAACGCCGAGCGAGGTGGCGCAGTGGTTAGCACACTGGACTCGCATTCGGGAGGACGACGGTTCTATCCCGCGTCCGGCCATCCTGATTTAGGTTTTCCGTGATTTCCCTAAATCGCTCTAGGCAAATGCCGGAATGGTTCCTTTGAAAGGGCACGGCCGACTTCCTTCCCCATCCTTCCCTAACCCGATGAGGCCGATGACCTCGCTGTTTGGTCTCTTCCCCCAAACAACCCAACCAGAATGGATATCTGGGTTTAAATGCTTTGTCAAATTTATTACATTCAACTTACAGTTATAAATAACACGTCAAATGGAAGAAAAATTTTGACAGAGTTTCTTGCAAGTGTTCAATGTGAGCACCATCCGTCACATGCCACACATCGAGTCGATAGGCAAGTGCTACCCAACCCTTGATGACTGAGTCTGGAATAACTGATGCAACAACTGTTTCAGTCATGTTTGTTAAGTCGGGTAGATCAATTGGTAGCGGAGGCACATGC
Organism: Schistocerca americana; assembly: GCF_021461395.2. Taxonomy (NCBI): domain Eukaryota; kingdom Metazoa; phylum Arthropoda; class Insecta; order Orthoptera; family Acrididae; genus Schistocerca; species Schistocerca americana. The sequence continues at coordinate 219,754,898 of NC_060119.1, forward strand.
ATATGATTCCTTATGAACCCAACCGCCCCCCCCCACCCCCTCTCCCAAAGGTAAAATCGCATAGCTATCGATCAGTTGGACGTGGAGGCCATGCGAAACAAGCTCAGTCATGCGGCCCCTTGCGCCGAATCTAGTGGTTGGATAAAAGCCCTTCAGCCAGTCGCGCACTGAGTTATGCCAGTTATCTCGCCATCTGGGTGCCAAATAGAGTTCTTTCATTCAGCTTCTTCCAGTAGAGGAAACAGCAATGGTTCTAGCGCCTCAAGAGGAGAAACAGCAGCTACAGTTGCTTCACCGAAAAAGAAAGGTCCATAAACTTTCCTCCGGGATGTGGCACAAGAAACGTTCAGTTTACGATGTTCTCGTTGATACTGTATGCACCGAGAAAGGTGGCCGTCAGGGTCAAGTTCAACGGAGCCAACACCACACTGGTATCGCTATACAATCCTCCTAAAAACATAGTAACACGCGATATCAGCACAGTACTCAACATAGCACCGCGGGTAATAGCCGCTGGAGACCTCAACGCAACTCTGATTGGAACTCACAAATACGAACCTCCAACGGCAAGAAACTGTACGAACACGCACTAGGCCGAAACTACATTATACTTGGACCGGACGTCCCCACGTTCGTGCCTACACAGGCCCGACATAGGCCAGACGTGTTAGACATAGCCCTCATAAAGGGCATCACATGCACACTTAACCTAACGGTTGAAAACGATCTGGACTCAGACCACATGCCTGTAATACTGCACATGGAAGAGACACTGCAGGACATCGAACCACGCAGGATGCTTAACTACAAGCGTGCGAATTGGACACTGTTCAAGGAAATGCTTGATAGTCGCATTCCTGACACCCACGAAATTAACAACACACAGCAAATTGATGAGGCTGTGGAGGCTCTCACAACTGCCGTCCAAGACGCAATGACTGACGCCATTCCATTTACAACACCAAGACAACACTCGACGGCCCTGCCCCAGGAAATCCTGGGCCTTATCTCAATGAGGAACCGCCTCAGGAGATACTGGCAGCGTACCAGGCGCCCGTTCTATAAACTGCACGTCAACAGACTCCAGGGCATAATACGGAATAAAATTCAAACATTCAGAAACGAACAATGGGGACAGAAACTCGCTGGGCTGAATACCACACGTCCTGGCGTGTGGCAGCTGGTCAGACACTTCACCAGGGAGAAACATTACATTCCCACGTTACAAGGACCAGACGGCCCAGCCTACTCCGCGACGGAGAAGGCAGAGCTTATGGCCACAACACTTGCATCGTCTTTCATGCCGAATCTGGTTCCCTCAGACCCAGCATTCACACTTGAAACGGGCCAGGAGGTTACACGACTTGTAGCCCAGCCCTCGCGCAACGAAATAAGACGTACTAGCGCAAACGAAGTCACATGGGCTATCAAGCACACCAACGCTAGAAAAGCCCCTGGGCCTGATGGCATTCAAAACCGTGTCCTCCAGGAGTTCACGGATAAAGCCGTAGAATACCTCACACACTTAACGAATGCCATCCTGACACACCAACACTTCCCTGAGTTTTGGAAGGCGGCCAAGGTCCTGATGTTCAGGAAGCCAGGGAAAGACCACTCCCTCCCACAAAATTACCGACCTATCAGTCTGCTGTGCTCGCTCAGCAAGATTGTTGAGAAGGTAATACTAAAACGTATCACTAGGCATTGCATCGCCAACGACACCCTAAGACCGGAGCAATTCGGCTTTAGGAATCACCACTCGACAACACAACAACTCCTCCGCGTAGTCGAACATATAACACACGGCTACAACACGAACAAAGCCACAGGGGCCGTGTTCCTAGACATCGAAAAGGCTTTCGATCGTCTCTGGCACAACGGACTCATACGCAAACTAAGCGAAGCTGGTTTCCCGGACGGACTCGTGCGTCTCATACACTCATATCTCACGAACAGATGTTTCAACACTAACGTGCAGGATAAACAATCAACACAACACGGTATCCAAGCTGAAGTACCCCAAGGAAGCATCCTAGGGCCCATCTTGTTTAACCTGTACATTAATGACTTCCCAGCGACACGAAACACGACGTTAGCCGTCTACGCGGATGACACAGCCATCCTCGCGCAAGACTGGAAACCGTCGAACATCAACTCACGAATACAGACAGCACTCAGAACAGCTGAGCCTTGGCTGGAGCGATGGCGTATTAAAGTAAACGTCGACAAGTGCGAAGCAGTTCTGTTCACACGCAGACCGAAACTACTGCGCAAACACCAACACTGTAGACCGATAACACTACATACACGCCCAATACGTTTCCGAGAGAAAGTCAGATACCTTGGTGTCTGGCTGGACCGGCAACTTACATGGGGGGACCACATCGAATACGTTGCCAACCGAACGCACGCGAGGCTCAAACAGCTCTACCCAATGCTCAACAGGGAAAGCACACTGAATAGGAGGCTGTCGAGGTCCTTATACATGACACTGATTAGACCTCTGATGACGTACGCAGCTCCCGTCTGGGGATATGCAGCTCCAACACGACTGCGCCTTTGCAGATCATACAGAACAAGGTGCTACGAATCATCAGCAATGCTCCACGCTACACACGCACCGTGGATCTTCGCCATGAATACCGCCTTGATACCCTCAAGGAAGAATTCAAGAAACACGCCACACGACTATACAGGAACTCGAGACACTCGAACAATCCTTTCATCCTCACTCTGGGAAACTACGATCACAACCACAGGTGGAAACACAAGCGGCCAAAGACACTGCTAGCTAGGGAATAACCACCTATGGTAAACTAACATACGCAAACAGCGACAAACGCCGGTAAGCCCCTGCATATCAGCAACACTGACTGGCAACTACCAGCTGCTATTAGAGCCGACCAACAGGCCACAGCAGGGACACCGACGAGCTCGCCCACAGACGCACGAACAATCTGCCAACACTCCCTCACACTGTGCCTCCGGTATATGACCTATCGGACACAAGACCGAAAACAAACCTAACTGTTGCAGGTTGCAGGACGCTGAACGAGGACTCTGTACCAGCACCCAGCGCCAGCCGCCGAGCAGCACAAACGCACAACGTCAAGGTATCGACATGCATGATACCCACTACTAACAAAGCCTATCCTTGCACAACCTATCGCAGGCAGCAAGACAACCGCTACTGCTCTTGCCGCCCGACCTAACTTTCGCAAAGGTTTTTTTCCCTTGGCTCTTGCTTTGGCACTTTTTTTCCTCTGCCCTTCAAACCGCTACCCTTCGTCAGATTTCGACCAATCTATCTCCAGATGAGCGCGTATTAATGGTTAATCCTAACCAGATGTACGCAAACATCGCAGTACCCACATCCTGCGACACCTCACTTTAGTGAATACTAACCCTTATGCAGAGATGGCAGTAGACCTTTTGTGTTGGCCATCATGCCGGTGTGGGCGTGGAGGGGCTCCACCTCTTAAAAAAAAAAAAAAAAAGAGAAAGGTGGCTCAATAGTTAGCACACTGGACTCGGTTTCGGGAGGACGACGGTTCAAATCCTCGTCCCGCCACCCTCATTTAGGTTGTCCGTGATTTCTCTCAGTCGCTTCAGGCAAATGCTGGGATGATTCCTTTGAAAGGGCACGGCCGATTTCTTTCACCAACCTTCCCTAATCAAGCTTGCACTCCGTCTGTAATGACCTCGTTGTCGACGGGACGTTAAACACTAATCTCTCCTTCCTCCGATACTGAACCATCTCATTGGGATTTTCTGACCTCCCCCCCCCCCCTCCCACCCTCACCCTCCCAGATGAGCACATTGTGCATGTTCATATTTCCACTTAGGTAGAATGTCATTTCATTACTGAAGACGAAACGATCCACAAAAATTTCATCATCATGCAGCAACATGTCGCTTGCAGAGTTGGCATGTAAACTGTACTCTGTAGGCTTTAGGGCTCGTAGCAACTGCAAATGCTAAGGACGTAGTTGTAAGCGTCTCCTTAAGCCTCCACACAGACGTCACGGGAATTGCTGCTATTCACGGCCAGCCTTCCGAACTGATTTCTGGGGCTACGCATGAAAGACTCTCTCACTTGTTCACTGTGCTGCTAGCGCTTTCTAACGGAAGACGCAGGAAGCAATGCACGTAAACAGGTATAAAAACAAAACTGTTGGAGTTACTCTTACATTTCATGTATTGTTTATAATTTTAAGTTGAATGTAATAAATGCTACAAAGAGATAATCACTGTATTACACAAAGATGACATTTGATTTCATCATGAGATAGAGACATCTCTACAAAGAAATACTTTCAAAGGAAAGTAAATCAGCTACAACTGCATACAACGCTTAGTCATTCTTATTTACAATTTAGGGAAACGAAACTTGTGAAACAACAGACAGGATGCACATAGAATTCAGATTGCGAAAATAAAGTCGGCAAACACGGAGCAGATTACTCAAGACTAAATCGAAAGCAAAATATCGAAATTAGAACAGAATTTGGCCTGAAGATTCTCACTGAAACATTACAAGAACACGGAAGAAAACGGAAAGACTATGTCAGTAAAATGGAGAACAATAGATCGCTGAAAATGCTGTACAAGTACAGACAAATGGGATGAAAAAGCGCAGGAGAAGTCGAAACGAGACAGAAGGATAAAGCTCATTTCTTTGAGTAGCCATGGGAGGCCAAGGCGAATACATATGAAATAAAATGAAGACCTCGAGTTTACATGTGTCTAAACTGCAGTGCAATGCGGCTCCAACGTATGAAACTATCCAGTCGCGCAATGGTGTCAAAGCCGAGGATGACAAGTAAAAGCCGAAGCACTCATCTCGTCTTTCGAAATGATTTCGCTGCTGAAAATCATATTACAATTTCTCCTTTCCACTGTTGCAGCAACGCCAAATTGGCAGTTGATGAGATAAGTGACGGAAGAAAAATAAATAAAAACTGTTTGTTATTGGAGAACACATGACTGTGTCTAACGAGATAGTTGTAAGATTCTTCATGGATCGTGTGTTAAAAAAACTGCCTCCTCTGCAGATATTTATCTCCTTGTAGTAGTAGTTTATCGTAAGTTGCTGGAAAAAGCAAGTGTTTCGAGTGATTGGAATAAGGCGCATGTCACAGCCATTTTTAAAGTCTAGTTTACACCGACACAGTGAGTTGTGAAACTCATTTCTTGAAATCAGCGTTGCCCAACTAGTTTCGTAAAAGGCTGCCTATAAGGTGATATCAATGCAACGATCAGTTGCGACATACTATGAGAAGTGAAGCACCATTTTCGTTTCTGAAATGGATGTTGTGGCAGTTACGTAGGTAGTCGTGAACTTCAGGTTTGTCCGCTTAAAATCTGAGCAAAAGAAAAAGTATAAACGTGTTTGAATTCATCATTTGATAAAGATATGTCAGCTCAGGCGGCCTGGCACGAATTTTTTTTAAATTACTCCGGAATCTTCTTCAACCACATAATAAAGTCAGAACAGTTCACGGATCATAAAAGAGTTTAGTGTGCTATAAGCATAGACGATATATCACTGTGTGAATCATTATCATCGAAATTGAAACTAGAGGCCACAGTTACTTCTTAAGTGAAAATCTTTATTCCTCGTTCTTCTAGCATCTATTCGCGTTCCAAAGTCCCGACTGTAAAAACGACTTTCGTACATCAAATCCTTCCCTTTGTATTCTTTCGGTAGCTTCCCCATTTGCATTTTCGTAAAGGTGCTTTCAACGTAGTAATTGTCTGAGGATGGCTACATATTGACCTAGGAGCACCTGCAGAAGGGCTTCATATTGATCTAAGAGCATCTACAGAAGTTCCTAAATGCGGAAATAGATCTCCATTATTATTATTCCTTACAGAATTTTGTTCTTATTATTTCTAACTGAATCTATACTCATGCTCATAAATTAAGGATAATGCAGATACATGGTGAAACAACGCTCTGGTAGGCGGTTTGCGGGTTTAAATCACCTCGGGATATGACCAAGGGGTGTATTTGACCTGCGGCCGTCGCACGGTGACGCTGGCAGCAGTTCACATACGCAGAGGTGTGTTGGTGCATGTTAGAGTACCGTGCAGCGAGTAAGTGTGCAGACGTTTTCAGAGGTGCTAATGGAGACTGTGTGTTGAAAATGGCTCAATTAACACGTATTGATGACGTTATGAGGGGTAGAATACTAAGGCGATTGGAGGCTGGTGAAACACAGCAGGTCGTAGCACGGGCCCTCCGTGTGCCACAAAGTGTGATCTCACGATTATGGTAACAATTCCAGCAGAGAGGAAACGTGTCCAGGTGCTACAGTACGAGACGTCCACAGTGTGCAACACCACAAGAAGACCGATGTATCACCATATCTCACCGCAGACGGCCACGAAGTACTGGAGATAGCCTTGCTCGGGAGACCTGCAAGGTGCATTCCACTGACCCCTTGTCACAAGAGAGCCCGTAAGGCCTGGTGCCAAGAACACAGTACATGGTCATTGGAACAGTGGTCCTAGGTTATGTTCACGGACGAGTCCAGGTACAGTCTGAACATTGATTCTCGCCGGGTTTCATCTGACGTGAACCAGGAACCAGATACCAATCCCTTAACGTCCTTGAAAGGGACCTGTATGGAGGTCGTGGTCTGATGGTGTGGGGATTATGATTGGTGCACGTACACCCCTGCATGTCTTTCACAGAGAATCTGTATCAGGTCAGGTGTATCGGGACGTCATTTTGCACCAGTACGTCCGCCTTTTCAGGAGTGCAGTGGGACCCAACTCCCTCTTGATGGATGGTAACGCACGGCCCCACCGAGCTGCCATCGTGGAGGAGTAACTTGAAACAGAAGATATCAGGCGGATGGAGTGGCCTGCCTGTTCTCCAGACCTAAGCCACTTCGAGCACGTCTCGGTCGACGTATCGCTGCCCGTCTTCAAACCCCTATGACACTTCAGGAGCTCCGACAGGCACTGGTACAAGAATGGGAAGCTATACCCCAGCAGCAGCTGCTCGACCACCTGATCCAGAGTATGCCAATCCATTGTGCAGCATGTGTACGTGTGCATGGCGATCGTATCCCGTGTTGATGTCGGTCTATATGCGCAGGAAACAGTAGCGTTTTGTAGCACATGTGTTCTCGAATGGTTTTCTCAACTTATCGCCAATACCGTGTACTTACAGATCTGTGTCGTGTGTGTTTCCTATCTGCCTATGCTATTAGCGCCAGTTTTGTGTAGTGCCACGTTGTGTAGCACCACATTCTGCGATTGTCCTTAATTCATGAGCATGAGTGTATTTTTGTCAGTAATAGCGAAATCGTCAGTTCTTCGATTATCGAGTGCCTCACTCACACGCCGTTCTTGAAACGATATTCGTGAATGTGCCACTAACACTTATGCATAGCGTACCTGCACAAAACTCAACGGTTTTCGGAGTTGCCGATTCCATGTCGCATTTATTGAAACTTAACGTAACCCAAAAGCACACGCAACTGATAGATTCGTGTCGTGAAAGCTGGAACGACCCAAAATGAATAGTTTCACAAACGACTTCCGCCACAGTGGCTAGCAGCACAGTTTCGAAACTTTGTTCCTCAATGTAGTATACTATGCGGCTGCTCCCGGCGGGGGTTCGAGTCCCCCGTCGGTCATGGATGTGTGTGTTTGTCCTTAGCAGTTAAGTCCATAAGATTTCACACACATTTGAACATTTTTTAATGCAGTATCTCCGTGTAAACTGGACTTCGGAGGGATCGTCCAACTAAAGCGCGTAACTGTGCACTTGAGCTGACTTCAGTCTGTTACAGAATATACAACGCGTTTAGTACCCTTGTATGAAGACATTTAGCTACACAAAAAATCTCGTCTGTAGCAAACTGCGATTTTGTGGTGCTCAGCTCTCTCTGCTCGACAATAAAATTCAGAAGACAGTTCTTCCTGTTTCATACCATGCTCCTTGGTTTCGAGAAAGGGGTGGGGTACAATTCGGCAATGTCATCTGCTGCAAAAAAAATAGTTCACAGAATTTCATATAAGATTTGTGGCTTTCTAAGCAGACAAAGCTGTCGCCGTCACCGTGGAAATGTACAGCGTATCCCAGTTCCTTGAGAACTATTGCTATAAGAAGTAACTCATGGTTTAGGTTCATAAAATCACTCTGTTTATTCATAAGCCAGTACACGCCAAAAACAGTTTGAGAAGTGTTACGAAAACAGACACTACAGTCTTTTTTTGAAACTGCATTTAATAGTGCAGTACATTTTTCTTGGATGCCCTCAGCTGTATCGTAACTTTGTCCTTTATAGCCAACTTCAATTCCGATTGAGCTACCAGAAGTTGGTTCGAGCCAAATCTGGCAGATACGGCGGGTGACCCACTTCATTGATCCATCTACAGGCTAAAACCTCGCGAACAATCTTTACTTTGTGGGGTGGGTCATTCTCGCGGAGTAGCGGCCAGGAACACCTGCCTCTCGGTATTCGAGCCAAAGTCGATGAATTCTCGCACAGAAATGATGGAAAACTCAAAAAAATCTGTTGCCTCACTGCTCCACCGCCGTTTTCCGACATTTATCAGACACGTACTGTTAAATTCACGAACAGAACGCTGCTGCCGTGAAGCTAACACGTTGACCTTGTACACGGCTGTTGTTGAAACTTCGATGATCGTAGCCCCACAACTCGCCACGAGATTGCATTGCAGTTTGGAATTTCACACAAGCAGTGCTAACGGAACAGGGAAACAATGTGTATCGTCGTATCTGAAGGTAACATAGTGCATACCCCAACCGAACATTACTTATTTCTTAATGTTCACGGTATACTGGGTGATAAGAAATTTATTCCTTGTTTTATGAGGGTGTAGTATGGGCCAAAGCAAGAAAACAAATGTCCATCAAACATACGCTCTAATGTGTATATCTTAACAGCTTTGAGTACTTGTTCATTCGCTACTGTGTTAACACGTCTGTTGTACTGCAGGCTCTTTGCTATTACGAACAACCTACAGAAAGCAGCAAACAAATGGGGACACATTTCTCTGTTGTTTATGGATACAGCGTGCAGTAAACATTGGTTAGTGTTGTTATTGTAAACTGTGTTTACAGTTCTGGGTGAGTGCAATACAGTTCTAGTGGGACCACTTTGTTTTTTGGTAAATTAGTGAAGCGCTTTTGCACTGTAGTTTTATTTTTGCATGTACGAGCATAGTGGAAGCCTATTATTCCACACGGGCGCTTGAACTATTTGGTTTATGCAAACTCCATTAATGATACACAAACGCTGCAGGAATCCGTCAGTAATGCATTCCAGTGCACCTGTGAACAACCTGGAGTTTCTCAGAGATTGCATGATTTCCTAAGAGGTCAGACTAAAGTATGTCTTACCAGGAATGGACACCTCCATTGAGCACCTCCATTAGCAATGGCCCACAAGAGCAGGTTGTTTGTAACAGCAAGCAGAACTGCATTAGAAGATCTGCTGATTAGTCGTAACAGATAATGAATTCTAATTTGTTGACTCATTTGTTAACTGCATGCTGTAGATCACGCGTAGCAGCAAAGAGCTTGTAGTAGAAGATATGTGGTTCACAATAGCGAAAATGAACAAGTGTTCTTAGCAGTTAAGGTATGAATTTTAGAGCCCATTTTTATTCAAGATAAATTTTCAGTAGGTATGGCAACGACGCCTGCAGAAAGTGCAAATATCTTTCTTTGCTTGTGCTTTTGTTTACTCAGTTATCAATGCCAGAGATTTTTGTTTGTAAGAACTACCTTCTGGAGACGACTGTGATCAGAACAGGCAGCTACGAGCAGATATCACATCACGTAGCTGTGCTGGAGGTCTTGTGGCTTACGTTGACAATACGCAGCGGACACGTAGAGGAAAACATGTGGAGCGTCTTCTCGACGACATTTACCAACTAGATGCGTTGGCCGAGTACAAAGGAAGTAGTCCGCAGCTCGTGGTCGTGCGGTAGCGTTCTCGCTTCCTGCGCCCGGGTTCCCGGGTTCGATTCCCGGCGGTGTCAGGGATTTTCTCTGCCCCGTGATGACTGGGTGTTGTGTGCTGTCCTTAGATTAGTAAGTAGTTCTAAGTTCTAGGGGACTGATGACCATGGATGTTAAGTGCTCAGAGCCATTTGAACCTAAGGAAGTGATGTGTGACGTTTTCATTATTAAGGACCACTTTCGCTTGGTTCACTACTAAAAATTTTCGTGCATTTTGCGAACAATGTGCTTCTGTTAGAGGAACCAGCTCCATGAAATTTTATGATGTGACCATTTTACGTATTAGTATCGACAGCTCATTAAGAAATGTCGCATAACTTTTTAAATCTTTTCAGCGTTATCTGTGTGGTTTAATATTCTGTACACATCGAAAAGACGTCTCATATCTGGAGAACAACGTCAGCAAGTTGTGAGACTGGTCACATATGATGGTCTTGTGTGTGGGGAAGCCACAATGACAGAAACGTGTGACGAAATGCACGAAGATCTGAAGACGATTGACACTCTTGGGGACACTGGCAGTTAGCCGTGAACACCAATTAATATAGCGTATTGCTCATAAATTGGCTGAATGAAGTATTATTGTTCGATTACAAGTTTGAATACCATTTACTAACAGCAGTGAAAAATCGATAAGCATCTAGGAGTGTGCATCTGGAGTATCCTAAAGAGGAACGACCATCTTAAACAAGTTGCAGCAATATTAGATTCCAGACTGATGTCCATAGAAAGAGTTACGAGGAAATATGATTCGCTAAGACTGCTGTAGCTTGTAAAAGCACTGTTCAGTAAGCTGGGCTGCTTGCGAACAGAGCGACATTTAATATATATACACTCATGCTCACAAATTAAGGATAATTGCAGAATGTGGTGCCACACAACGTAGCACTACACAAAACTGGCGCTAATAGCATAGGCACATAGGGAACACACACGATACAGATCTGTAAGTCCACGGTATTGGTGATATGTTGAGAAAACCGTCCCGAAACACATGTGCTACAAAATGCCACTGTTTCCTGCGCATGTACCCCGACATCAATATGGGATATGATCACCATGCACACGTACACAGGCCGCACAACGGTTTGGCATACTCTGGATCAGGTGATCGAGCAGCTTGCACCAGTGCCTGTCGGAGCTCCTGAAGTGTCGTAGTGGTTTAAAGATATGCAGCGATACGTCGACCGAGAGCATCCCAGACGTGCTCGATGGGATATAGGTCTGGAGAACAGGCAGGCCATTCCATTCGCCTGATATCTTCTGTTTCAAGGTACTCCTCCACAATGACAGCTCTGTGGGGCCGTGCGTCATCACCCAACAGGAGGAAGTGGGACCAACTGTACCCCTGAAAAGGCGGACATACTGGTGCAAAATGACTTCCCGATACACCTTACCTGTTACAGTTCCTCTGTCAGACATGCAGAGGTGTACGTACACCGATCATAATCCCACCCCACACTATCAAACCACGACCTCCATACAGGTCTCTTTCAAGGACATTAAGGGGTTAGTATTAGGTTCCTGGTTCACGCCAGATGAAAACCTGGCGAGAATCACTGTTCAGACTATACCTGGACTCGTCCGTGAACATAACCTGGGACCACTGTTCCAACGGCCATGTACTGTGTTCTTGACAACAGGCTTTACGGGCTCTCTTGTGACCAAGGGTCAGTGGAATGCATCTTGCAGGTCTCTGGGCAAATTAACCATGTTTGTTCAGTCGTCTGTAGACTGTGTGTCTGGAGACAACTGTTCCAGTGGCTGCGGTAAGATCCCGAGCACGGCTACCTGCAATACTCCGTGGCCGTCTGCTGGCACTGATGGTGAGACTAAAGTCTGTGTTATGTGCATAAGCTGAGTTTATTAAACTTATGAAAAAACCCTAACAACTTATGCACCAATCCAATAGGAAAATAAACACAATACACTTAATTTTCTAAACATATGCAAGTGGTAAAAATTAGGCATCTGCTTTTGTAATTTGTACTATTCGGTGCATACATTGCACCACGCTTGCGGATCACAACCCTGAGCTTAAATGTATGTGCCAGTCTCAGTTTACGGAAATGCTTCATATGTTAGTTCGTTCATCACTATCATCACTGTTTGTATACAATGCAATAGAACTTTTTCGCCCATTTCCCCACCCTGTATTTCCTCCATGTGTTCATTTCGTCCATTTTATATTCCTTCCGCAACCCGCAAACTCATTCCTCTCATTTACGAATAAGGTTCTGTAGTGGCTTCGCCGAAGAGTCTCCAAAACACATGGAGCTCTAGTTCTGTAGTTATTCTCTTTTTTTACGACTGGACTTTTTTTTCATGGGCGGATCGTCAGCCTATTGGCACCTCCGTTAGGCACTGACATTTTGCTTCGAACATTCATCATTAACTTCGAATTCGGCAATTTTTCTCGGGTGGATACCGTCAACTCACTTTCAGCCTGAGATGACTTCTACAGCATTGAAATTATTGGGTAATCCATTTAGTTCTGGGACGTCGATTTGTAAGTCCTATTACGTTCTATATGCTTAAACGGAACATCATATCTCCAAATTTAAGAATATGACCTTCCAATGGCTTTTCTAGTTCGTTGGAAAACACCGCAATGCGGTCAAACATTTTTATATCGCCAACTGCTTTTTTTCAGCGTGTCTCTTAATTGTTAGCTTAGGCACATTGCACATACATGCACATTCATTTACACTCAGGTGCCAAAGTCATGCGATATCTCCTAATATCCTGTCTGACCTCCTTTTGCTGGGCGTATTCCAGCAACTCGACGTTATAGGGAGCCAACAAGTCGTTGGAAGTCTACTGCAGAAACACTGCCTCTGTAGTCGTCCATAATTGCGATAGTGTTGCCGGTGCAGGATTTTGTGCACGAGCAGACCTCTCGATTGTGTCCCATAAGCGTTCGATGTGATTCACGTAGTGCCATCTGGGTGGCCTAATCTTTCGCTCGAACTGGGCAGAATGTTCTTCAAACCAAACGCGAACTATTGAGGCCAAATGACATAGCGAATTGTCATCCACAAAAATTCCAGCAGGTTTTGGGCACATTAAGTCCATGGATGGTTGAAAATGGTCCACAGGTAGCTGAACATAACCATTTCCAGTCAATGATCTACTAAGTTGGACCAAAGTACTCAGACCATTCCATATGAACACAGCTCATATCATTATGGAGCCACAAACAGCTTGCACTGTGTCTTGTTGACAACTTGGGTCCATGGCTTCGTGGGGTGTGCGACACACTCGGACCCTACAATCAGCTCTTACCAACGGAAATCGGTACTCATCTGGCCAGGCCACGGCTTTGAAATCGTCTAGGGCCAAACCGATACGGTCTCGAGCCCAGGAGAGGCGATGTCTGCTGTTAGCCAAGGCACTAGCGTCGGTCGTCCGCTGCCATAACCCATTAACGCCAAATTTCAAAATATGGCTCTGAGCACTATGGGACTTAGCATCTAAGGTCATCAGTCCCCTAGAACTTAGAGCTACTTAAACCTAACTAACCTGCCCGAGGCAGGATTCAAACCTGCGACCGTAGCGGTCGCGAGGTTCCAGACTGAAGCACCTAGAACCGCTCGGCCACACCGGCCGGCCGCCAAATTTCGCGTCACTGTCATACTAGATATCGTTCGTTATACGTCCCACATTAATTTCTACGGTTACTTCACGCATTGTTACTTATCTAGCACTGACAACTTTACGCAAACGCCGCTGCTCTCGGTCGTTAAGTGAAGGCCTTCAGCCACTGCGTTGTCCGTTGTGAGAGGTAACACCTAACATTGGTGTTCTCGGCACCCTCTTGACACTGTGGATCTCCGAATGTTGCGTATGCTACAGATTTCCGAAATGGAATGTGTTGCGTCTAGACAAGACAGCCTAGACACAACGACAGGAAGCCGAAAGGCACGCGCTTAAACTCACGCCGGCTGGCGTGAGGTCTGAAACAGGATACGTAATGAATGCTATAAAGAAAATTACGTAGCTGCTGGAATACTTAACTTTAAACCACAATTGGTGAACATTGGTCTTGTTGATACAGTATTATCATCTCAATATAACTTGGTGATGGCGCCTTGCTAGGTCGTAGCAATAGACTTAGCTGAAGGCTATGCTAACTATCTTCTCGGCAAATGAGAGAGTCTTCGTCAGTGTAGCATCGCTAGCAAAGTCGGCTGTACAACTGGGTGAGTGCCGGGACGTCTGTCTAGACCTGTCGTGTGGTGGCGCTCGGTCTGCAATTACTGACAGTGGCGACACGCGGGTCCGACGTATACTACCGGACCGCGGCCGATTTAAAAAGCTACCACCTAGCAAGTGTGGTGTCTGGCGGAGACACCACAGAATGTCCCATGCGTCTAGCTCAACTACCATTCCGCGTTCAGAGTCTGTTAATTCCCGTCGGAAACCTTTTCTCATGAATCACCTGAAAACAAATGACAGTTCCGCCAATATACTGCCCTTTCACACTTTGTGTACGCGATACTACAACCATCTGTATGTGTTCATATCGCTATCCCATGACTTCCGTCACCTCAGTGTCCTTCATGATCCCTATTTAGACATACTGTTACACCTAAAAGCCGTTCGTGTGCGCTCCTTTTTCCACAACGCTCGTCTGTTCCCATACTGTAATACCACGTCATTTCTTAAGGTTATGTTGCACTAACAATGCCAAACGCATTTTTAAATCTCGCTATACGAGCAAGTGTGTTAAATTGTACCTGTACAACATTGGAAACTTTTAGAGATACGCTATGGGCAACATTACCATTTCTTCTATGTTAATTTACTACAAAAGAACCACAACGAATCTGTATAAAGGTTCTATATAAAAGCGTCCCGGTTTTGAATCACATAGTAGGTTGTCGTTTTTCGGTTGACCACACTGCTATGTTTCATTTCGGTTTTCGTAAACCTCCCATTTACTGATTCAGTCTGCAATTATCCCATTTGTTTGTTATGGGCCTAAAGATAATGCAGTTTTCTACCGGACAGAGTGTGATAATCGGCAAAAAAATGGTTCAAACGGCTCTAAGCACTATGGGACTTGACATCGGAGGTCTTCAGTCCCCTAGACTTAGGACTACTTAAACCTAACTAACCTAAGGATATCACACATAGCCATGCCCGAAGCAGGATTCGAACCTGCGACCGTAGCAGCAAAGCGGTTCCGTACTGAAGCGCCTAGAACCGCTCGGCCACAGCGGCCGGCTGATAATCTGCAGAATAGAAGAAAAATTGATAGGGCATCGCGCGATTCTAGGGGCGTTGAAGCAACGAATGGATTAACACTTTGGATATTTATTGTAAAGTTCAATGAACATTTAGTTTCCTGGACGCCCTCGTTTTTCTCAATCTGTGCAAAACATTGCGAAGTTTCGTGATTGTGTGACTGTTAGGCCGTTAGAGTTGGCTCCTCGCCGCTCCCAAAAACTGGGCACAGGATATTTTGCAATATGGCGAATGCACCAACTAGAACGACCTCCATTACCAAACTCACAGGATTCAGTTAACACATTAGCTGAAAGAAGCTGGTCACGAGAAAAGAGGACATTTTGATGACTTGTTTCTTAGAAGAAGATCGGAAGACGACGGTTTTGCGAGGAAATCATCTTGGCGACGAGGCGCACTTATACATTAATGGATTTAATTGCCATCTCTGAGAGTCAGATAATCCTTGTTCGGTTGTATTATCGATCCTTATCTTTTCAAAGATGAGTCGGGACAGGCTGTGACAGTTAATGGAAATCGATAACGTGCGATGGTAAGAGATTTTTTTAAGGTTTAACTACAGTGGAATAGACGTTCAGAAGTTGTGATTTGAGCAGCAAAATAACTGAATTTCTCCTTTAGTTGTTTCCGGATCACCTCATCTCGTGTGATGGTGACCAACTATGACCGCCAAGCTGTGCGGCTGGTCCCGGCAGAGGTACGAGTCCTCCCTCGGGCATGGGTGTGTGTGTTTGTCCTTAGGATAATTTAGGTTAAGTAGTGTGTAAGCTTAGGGACTGATTACCTTAGCAGTTAAGTCCCATAAGATTTCACACACATTTGAACATTTGAACATATGACCGCCAAGGTTGTGTGACTTAATCCCTTGGGATATTTCCTTCGAGGTTATCTTAAATCATTGATGTGTCTCAATAACTCCCGAAACATCAGCGAGTTAAAGCAGTAAATTCGAAGTGTTCTTGGCGAAATGCAATTCTAGTCTTATCAGGTAATCATAGCGAATTTCAGGGACAGTTTTTGCATGTCAGCGCAGTAGAGTTGCCATACGTCAGACGTCATTACCCATAACCGAAATAGGAAAGCGTGACAAACGTGTTTATATATTTTGTTAACGTGTTTGAAAAAATAAAGTTCGTAGTTTGACATATCAAAAATTCCGCACTTTTTGAAGGCGTCATATTAGTACTGTTCTGGAATGGTTTGGAGGGGACACTTTTCTATAAATTGCCTTTAGCGTGGGAAAATAGAGTTTTAGTTATGAGTAACAGAGCTGCTAGCAAATTATTTTATTGATGGAACTCAAATCCGGACTGACCAATAAACAATACAGATATGCTCAGGGTGAATTTTGGGCAAAATGCCATGTAAGACAAAATATTTCGACACGCTGCTACGGCGCGATACTTTGCCTCAAAATTTGCTGGAACGTCACTCAAAGTGAAATCGATGACCTCTGGTAGCACAAATACGAATTCAAGTCTTCAAGAAATTACTGTAGGTAACACAATGCTTCTCGCAGTTTAGTTACCGCTCTCAACCATAATGATGACGCTCTTGCCCACAAACCAAGGGTCACTGCAGTGCCTATAGGAGAAAGTAAAATGATCGCCAGGAGTGACCTGATTCGACCTGTGACCTGCGCATCACTTCTAGAACGTGTTCCTTGAAAATAAATGTATATAGTAGAAATATCCCTGGAGTGAGCATTGTGTTCTGCGCTTGTTGACAACATTAAGCTGGAACTGTTACGCGATCTCGGAACGACACTGTTTGATTAACGCCGGTTAACACGTGCCGTCGCGTCATATCACGTCAAAACATTCCTCAACGCATTTCCAATGGCGGCATTCAGATAAACAGCCAACGCACCGTCGCGGCCCGTCACAGCACCTCAAGGTTTCTCGGGAAGAAAGGCCATATAGAATCGTCACCTGCTAAAACCGCAGGTTAACCTATTTTCGCCGCGCTCACTCGTTTAATGTGAGTGGAGTTCTTGCTTCTGTATCTTCGTAATTATAATGCTTTGTTTTCGTGACAAACTAGAAATGTTCCATGACGACATGAGTATTTCTTCCATTGAATGTACACAGGTGAGGACAGATATCTGAAAGCGACAAATTATTTAGGTTTTACAATAACACAACAGATCTGACGCCACAATTTATATAAATAAGAACCTAATTTAACGAAGCAATTGCCATTACGTTACATTTTAAATGATAAGGTCAGCTTTAATGAAGGTGAAAACTACAGTTGCTCATGACGTTATCAGTTAAGTAAGGGAAAAATGCGGTGGATAAGTTTAAGAGGCTCCATTTTTTGCTTTATAAGTACTGTTTGATATGTTTGAATCTATATATTATCCCTAGCAAATAAATGTCCATGTTCTAAAATATTGTTTCACTTCTCAGCGGTTTACCATACAAAACTGACCAAGAACATACGTTATGAAATTTACTTTGTACATTAATGAACTTTGTCGTTATTAGTTCCTCAGTTTCGACACTATCTTCTTGTATCACGGATGGTGACGCACAACCTCACTTTCGCCTTTCGGTGCTTGGCTAAGTGAACTGACGTGACGGTGCTTTGACGTAATGCCCGTTCGTTTCGCTCTTCTGATAAGAGTCCAGTTTTTTCCCAGCAGCAAATGCAAATTGTTGTGGTGTCTAAAAACACCTACACCAAATCCACAGCACGAATGAAGGAAATGTGTCTGTATTAGCGATATGGCGAAATTCGAAAGCTATAGGAGGCATTACGTACAACCCCACGCCGTCGCGGGGTCACATGACCATGGTAGGACTTTATGTTGACAACAGAAAATAAACTCTGCGAATCTGAATGCTCACTCCAGAGATGCGGGATGTATCAAAAAGAATCATGGCGATTTAAAAAAGTCGTAACTATTATGTTATTTGAGATCTGTGCGTGAACAACGTACTGTTGGTACGAGTTTTACAAGGTTCCCGCTAGGTAGCAGCAGTGTACACCCACTACAGTTCTAGCAAAAATGGTGTCAGGACTACAGAATACGTTTTGTGTTCTGCATTTTGCGTAGTGCGGGTCTGTAATAACTGTTCAGCGTGACTTTCGTGCTAGATATGGTGTGGATCCTCTGCAGCACAGAGCATTAGAGGATGGCATGAACAATCTCGAGAAAAAGGTGTGCAAAGACAAATCGCTGGGCCGTCGCCGAATGTCTGACACAGACGTCGAACGCATCCGACATAGTTTCACAAGGCGTCCGCAGAAATTAGTTCACCCTGCAGCTCCACTATTTCTTGTGGGGGTTTATAAAAGACTGTTTACTTGCCTCCATTACCAACAACAATGAATGAGCTGAGACATCGAAAACAGCAGCTGTGGAATCAGTAACTCAAGACATGCTCGCTGCAGTGTGAGAAAAATTTGAATCCCAAATTGACATATGCCGCGCATCCCAAAGGCGGGGGACATATTCAACACCTCCAACGAAATGTAAAAAAAAAACATTTTGAGTTTCCCGTTCATCCAAAAACAAAGTTTATTGTACATGTTTATTAGTTACAGAAATATAGACGTGCCAAATAGGGTGATTCGGTTTGATACACCCTGTATTTCCATTCTATGTATAAACGTCAGAGAGTAGCGGAAAGAAGCTCTCAATCTTTCCTAGTTTCTCGGTTCGCGGCACTTGCAGAGTTCTCGAGTGACAAGGTTCACGTACTGTTGTACGACCTAAGAGGAGCGATATTCCCCTTCACCTTTTCACCCCTCCCCCCCCCCTTCTCTTGCCAGAGGGAAAGTAGTTAAAAAGAAGCACAAAAACGTTGAAGCACTCCGTCTTCAGGCCGCAAGCGGCCCATCGGGACCATCCGACCGCCGTATCATCCTCAGGTGAGGATGCGGATAGGAGGAGCGTGTGGTCAGCACACCGCTCTCCCGGTCGTTATGATGGTTTTCTTTGACCGGAGCCTCAAATGGCATTTTGAGGCTGAGTGCACCCCGAAAAATTTGCAACAGCGCATGGCGGCTGGACGGTCACCCATCCAAGTGCCGGCCACGCCCGACAATGCTTACCTTCGGTGATATCACGGGAACCGGTGTATCCACTGTGGCAAGGCCGTTGCCTACAAAAACGTTGCATGCGATGGAATTACATTGTCCTGGAGACATACTGAGTGTCAACTTTATCTTCGATAAGGACAGAAGGTGATATTGGCTGATCTAAGCACTATGGGACTTAACATCTGAGGTCCTCAGGCCCCTAGACTTGGAACTACTTAAACCTAACTAACCTAAGGATATCACACACATCCATGCCCAAGGCAGGATTCGAACCTGCGACCGTAGCAGCAGCGCGGTTCCGGACTGAAGCGCCTAGAACCGCTCGGCCACAGCGGAATAGCAACGTAGCTTTGTATGTAATAGGCACTGGAGTAGGGTATTCCGTGCAGGTATGTTAATCATAGAGCATCTGACCGGTAAGAAGGAGACCCACGTTAAAGTCCTGGCCTTGGCACACATTTTAATTCGTTACTTCAGCTTCTATGCGTATGGAAGCTGCATGCGATGTTACGAGTCTCAAAATATCACTGTACCAGCGTTTGCAGTGTTATCCCACTGGAAGGGCGTCCTCTCTGGGTCTCTGGAGTTCCCGAGAGTGACGTTATCGTGGCAGCCTTGAGGGTCGTGGGCCACCTCGCACGTCATGTTGTAGTTGTCCTCCATGCCGATCTCTTCCCCGTTGTAGGTGACGGCGGTTCCCGGCAGCAGCGTCACCAGCATGTTCATGCCGTCCACGATCTCTGGGCTGTACCGGCTGGCCACACGGTGCTGGTCGTGGTTGCCGATCTGGAAAGACACCCATACCACGTCCAGTGGCCTTATCTCTTATGTGCTGCCAATAACAAAATAGTCTAGTTTAACTTAGAGACACACATCACATTCATCTACAATGAAAATAGTTTTGATGAAGTTGACTGAGAATTTGGGACAACGAAAACTGGACTACTAATCAGGATGTAATACAAGGGGATAATCCACAGGTGAAACAGAAACCGACGTCCAGTAAGGTGCACACTTACTACAGCACACGTGAGCGTATTATAGGGACAATCCAAATAACTGCTTCGTTTCAGTGCAGTTTTTCTCATTGTCGTATTATTTCAATGAAGAAATAGTGTTGTGTCTCTATGGAGGGGACGACACTATTGGTTCAAATGGCTCTGAGCACTATGGGACTCAACTTCTGAGGTCATTAGTCCCCTAGAACTTAGAACTACTTAGACCTAACTAACCTAAGGACATCACACACATCCCTGTCCAAGGCAGGATTCGAACCTGGGACCGTAGAAAAAGAGTTTCACGATTTGAGAAAGTTAATAACGCGTTGGGCCAGCTCTGATACTTAAGCAGCAGTTGCTCGGCCTGGCATTGATCGATAGAGTGGTTGGATGTCGTGCTGAGGGATATAGTGAAATTCTGTCCGATTGGAGCGTTTTATCATCAAAATCCAGAGCTAGCTGAATGGCCTTGCCCGTAATGCTCCAGATATTCTCTATTGGGGAGAGACCCGGCGACCTTGCTGGCCAAGGTGGGATTTCACAAGCACAAAGACAAGCAGTAGAAACTCTCGCCGTGTGCGGGCCGGCGTTATCTTGCTGAAATATGAGCCCGGAACGGCTTTCTTGCAATGAAGGGCACAAAGAGGGGCGCAGAATATCATAGACGTACCGCTGTGTGTAAGAATGACAACCAAAAGCGTCCTGTTGTGAAATGAAATGGAGCCCTAGACCATCACTCAATTGAAGTTGGTATCTCGCCGCTATCTGGGACGTCTGTAGACAGGATCTAAGTTCGAAGCAGCACTCATCATTTCGTTTAAGACAGTTCTACTTCAGTCAACGAGATTGCTGACCGAAGACATGTCTGGAGACAGCAACGTGTCTGTCGTCCGCCATACGGTCCTACAACATTTCATTTCACAGTTGTCATCCGCAGCACCCTTACAGCACAGCAATATGTCGACGATATGATATGCCCCTTTTTGCTGACCTTCGTGGTATGCCACCTTGGACTTACGTTCAGCTAGATAATGCCCTCTTGCATACGGTGAGAGTTGCTACTGGTTATTTTTGTGCTTTCCAAATCGTACCGTGGACAGTGAAGTCGCCGGATCTCTTCCCAGGGAGAATGTTTTGAGCATTATGGGCAGAGCCCCTCCATCAGCTCGGGATTTTGACAATCTACCGCGCCAATTGGACAGAATTCAGGGCAATATCACTCAGGAGAACATCCAACACCTCTATCAATCAATGCCAAGTCGAATAGCTACTTGAATAAGGACCAGAGGTGCTCCACCGCGTCACTGACTTGCTTGATTTGTGAAGCTCTTTCTCTTCCATAAACCATATAATTTTTCTGAAACTGTAATCATTTGTTTGTCTGTACATGGACATCACGTCTACCGACTTCCGTCCCAGTCAGGTAACTCCTTCGTCATGCGTCTTTTTTTGTCTTAGAATGTATGTTATGCGACAGTCAAATGTCTAATTTTCATGTTTCTTCAAATAATTAGAACAGTTATTCCAACATTTTGCCAGATCAAATCAACGAAGATCGCAAAAAGGAAAAAAAGAAAGGAAGCACATCACGATGCTTTAAGGAAACAGTATTTTACGGCACAATGTACTTAGTAGTACAACTGAAGAAGAATGCCATTAAAAATTCTCCTTTCGGGTTCTGGGAAGGACATAGCAAAGGATGCCCACATAAACAACCGATTCGCGCTTTCTAGGCTCCGTTTGCCGCTAGTGTTAGTTAGCTGGCAAAGTTTGACTAGATGCTAGGCAGTCTGCTACGATCGGACCGGAAATCATCTATCCTCTCCAATAAGCAGTGAGTTGCAACTTTCAACCAATTTCCATATTTTGCGACGATTCCCTCAAGTACACTACTGACCATTGAAATTGCTCCACCACGCAGATGACGTGCTACAGACGTGAATTTTAACCTGCAGGAAGAGAATGCTGTGATATGCACATGATTAGCTTTTCAGAGCATTCACACAAGGCTGGCGCCGGTGGCGACACCTACAACGTGCTGACATGAGGAAAGTTTCCGACCGATTTCTCATACACAAACAGCAGTTGACCGGCGTTACCTGGTGACAGTTCTGGACGTGTGGGGTGTCGCATTGTCCTGCTGGAATTGCCCAAGTCCGTCGGAATGTACAGTGGACATAAATGCGTGCAAGTGATCGGACAGGAAGAACAAATGCAGATGATAAACGAGTATTCACCAGACAAATATATTATACTAGAACTGACATGTTATTACATTTACATGCAATTTGGGTGCATAGATCCTGAGGAATCAGTACCCAGAACAACCACCTCTGGCCGTAATGACGGCCTTGATACGCCCGGGCATTGGGTCAAACAGAGCTTGGATGGCGTGTACAGGTACAGCTGCCCATGCAGCTTCAACACGATATCTCAGTTCAAGAGTAGTGACTGGCGTATTGTGATGAGCCAGTTGCTCGGGCACCATTGACCAGATGTTTTCAATTGCTGAGATATCTGTAGAATGTGCTGGCCAGGGCAGCAGTCGAACATTTTCTGTATCCAGGACCTGCAACATGCGATCGTGCATTACCCTGCTGAAATGTAGGGTTTCTCAGTGATCGAATGTAGGATAGAGCCACGGGTCGTAACACATCTGAAATGTAACGTCCACTGTTCAAAGTGCCGTCAATGCGAACAAGAGCTGACCGAGACGTGTAACCAATGGCACCCCATACCATCACGCCGGGCGATACGCCAGTACTGCGATTACGAATACACGCTTCCAATGCGCGTTCACCGCGATGTCGCCAAACACGGATACAACCATCATGATGCTGTAAACAGAACCTGGATTCATCCGAAAAAATGACGTTTTGCCATTGGTGCAACCAGGTTCGTCGTTGAGTACACCATGGTAGGCGCTCCTGTCTGTGATGCAGTGTCAAGCGTAACCGCAGCCATAGTCTCCGAGCTGATTGTCCATGCTGCTGCAAACGTCGTCAAACTGTTCGAGCAGATGGTTGTTGTCTTGCAAACGTCCCCATCTGTTGACTCAGGGAGACTCAGGGAGACGTGTAACCAATGGCACCCCATACCATCACGCCGGGCGATACGCCAGTACTGCGATTACGAATACACGCTTCCAATGCGCGTTCACCGCGATGTCGCCAAACACGGATACAACCATCATGATGCTGTAAACAGAACCTGGATTCATCCGAAAAAATGACGTTTTGCCATTGGTGCAACCAGGTTCGTCGTTGAGTACACCATGGTAGGCGCTCCTGTCTGTGATGCAGTGTCAAGCGTAACCGCAGCCATAGTCTCCGAGCTGATTGTCCATGCTGCTGCAAACGTCGTCAAACTGTTCGAGCAGATGGTTGTTGTCTTGCAAACGTCCCCATCTGTTGACTCAGGGATCGTGACGCGGCAGCACGATCCGTTACAGCCATGCGGATAAGATGCCTGTCATCTCGATTGCTAGTGATACGAGGCCGTTGGGATCCAGCACGGCGTTCCGTATTACCCTCCTGAACCCACCGATTCCATATTCTGCTAACAGACATTGGATCTCGACCAACGCTAGCAGCAATGTCGCGATACGATAAACCGCAAACGCGATAGGCCACAATCCGACCTTTATCAAAGTCGGAAACTTGATGGTACGCATTTCTCCTCCTTACACGAGGCATCGTAACAACGTTTCACCAGGCAACGCCTGTCAACTGCTGTTTTTGTCAGCACGTTGTAGGTGTCGCCACCGGCGCTAACCTTGTGTGAATTCTCTGAAAAGCTAATCATTGCATATCACAGCATCTTCTCCCTGTCGGTTAAATTTCGCGTCTGTAGTACGTCATCTTCGTGGTGTGGCAATTTTAGTGTAGAATGGCGACACAAACGAGCAACATACACAGCGCTGCTCAGACAATCATGTCGCTGTGGCCGTGTGTCGTGGCTTGAGATACGCATGTGCGTGCAGTGTGCAAGACTTGCCCCCATCTGGTCTAGACAACTGCTTCTCGCTGTCCTCCTCAGACATTCGTTGTACTGCAGAATGGCATCAATCCATGTCTGGAAATATTTTAGCGAAGTGACGTAGCATTGTCGTACAATGCTTCATTTGTTTTAATAGGTCAAAGATTCGTCTGCCATTTCTGTGAACTAATAAAACAAAGAAGAAATTATAGTAACAGTAATATAATAAAAACTTAACAATTCCTTCAAAGTGTACAATAAGAATAGAAAGTAGCTGATCTGCTACCTGTGTCTACATAATATGCCTTTATCTGCTTGTAGCTCTCGGAAACGGACAAATTAACACGAAAAACACGAGTTCGTAGACATCAGTTTTCACCCTCTAGCACTGACTATCCGCGATGTCACAACAGTGGCATGGTCCCAGATTTGCAAAGTGATTTTTGGGAAGGGTTTCAAAGAATTAGGATCAAGTGGAGAATACTGGTGACTTTTTGCAGGATTCAGCCGCTTATCACTTTTCGGGAAAAGCAGCGAACGACTGATGTACTTTCTTTTACTTGAGTATTTAATTTAACATTTTGATTCTATGTATCTTGAAACTGAGAGAGTCAAAATTTTTCAAGCTTTGTTCGATTTCTAAGTTTATTACAAGAAATAATGGGAATAAAAATCAAAAATCGGCTATTACAGAACTCGTTTTAACAGTCAGGTTAAACTGGTGGGCAAAAAAAACGATACAATAGACAATCAGTAAACGCCATGCCTACACAAAATTCATCTTACTTTTCTGTTTACCGGAATTGTATGTATGTGCCAACCTTTTAGAACGTACCCAAAGACACATGCTAGAACTTAACGCTCACGCCAGCCTCATTTCTGCTCTCTCGGCCGTTCCTCCCCTGCGGCTTCCGGAACAATAGCAAATATGGCTATCTTAGTCGACTTCTGTTATTTCGGTGCCTTCGAAATTCCATTGAAGAGAACCCTAAATTCGATTCCTACGTATATTGCGTCAGTGGACTGGAAATTTTCCGCTTCATATTTTGAAACCCAATAGACAATAATTTATTATTTAACTGTCTTACGATATTACGTCCGGCCGCAGTGGTCGAGCGGTTCTAGGCGCTTCAGTCCGGAACAACGCTGCTACTACGGTCGCAGGTTCGAATCCTGCCTCGGGCATATATGTGTGTGATGTTCTTAGGTTAGTTAGGTCTGAGTAGTTCTAAGTTCTAGGGGACTGATAACCTCAGATATTAAGTCCCACAGTGCTTAGAGCCGTTTGAACCATTTGAACGATATTACGTGATATCAGCCGGGGATGGCCTTGGTCAGGGAAATGAAATTTCACTGCTACGTCTCAGAGTCTGCGAACCCGTACGACTGATAAGAAGAAAATTTTCCGAAAAGAAGCAAAGCGGACGTGAAAGTCGAGCATCGTCGGGCTGCGGTCTGACTGTTACCTAGGTCCATACTGCGTGTTCAGAGCCACTGTACCACAACGCCAACAGCATCAGACGAGTAACCAGAATGTGGAAGAGCAATACTCGCGTGTTCCTTTTTATCTCTTAGATGCTGCAACGAAATAGCAGTTTTTAGGGAACAGAGTCTACTTTCACGATCAAGCTACGTGAGGGTATCCCAGGCCATGCCCAAAGCTTTTCTGTTATCATAAAAACGCAAGAATGTCACCCATTATTCTTTCCAACCGCCAAGAATCTCGTGACGATTTTTATCTCTCCGCTATAGTTGCAGTGTACCACATAAAGCATTTCTTGTACTGGGCTGTACGTCATCTCAATAGAATTAATGATATCTCAAGCAGAATATAATATCGGGAAATAGTTGTATGGCGTAGCCAGAGTAAATGGAGATTTATTTTGTGTCTCTTTCTGCTCTCGATCTCAGAGACTAGACAGTAAGATAGTGTTTAAAAACGTTGTGAAATTTTAACAACAAATTTTATTTTCGTTCGTAGCCTAAGCGATTAAGTAATCTGAGATGAGTCATTACTCATAAACAATCAATTTTCTGCTCTTTTAGTTGTCAGTAGTGTAGCGTTCCAATTTTTTAAGAACACTGGCGATAATTTGTCTTGTTGGACTAGGTTTGTCATGTAGTAAACTCTAACTGGGGTTGACAATTTAGTCGACTCACACATTTCCTTTTCAAAATTCTGTCTTTATTTTTATTTCGTTATGCTTGATTTTGTTTCATGTGCTACTCATCCATTTGTCAAATTACGACAGATGTACTGGACAAAAATGATAAAACCAACATTTTTCACGAACAGTGTGAATGGCGGTTAATACACCAACGAGCTGCAATAGGCTAGGTAGGAAGTGATATCTGCGCGCCGGGTAAAACTACACTCACGCGCACAGACCTAAGGGCTGACAATGCCTACAGAAAGATAGTAAGTTCCGTTCGGATACATACCACCCAGTTGGACCAGAGTTCCCGTGTGTTGATCACGTCGATCCAGTTTCCGATGACGTTGACGAATTCTTCTGCGGTGGATGTGCTGTTGAGGTCGGTGATGAGCAAGAAGTTGAAGGAGAAGTGCGCGCCAGGATTTGTGGCGTTGCCATAGTAACCCACAACCTGCTCCACAGTGCCGTACGCCTCAGTCATCATCACCCTGCCAGACGTAGTAGCACTTTATAGGAAGCAAGACCATATTTATTATCTATAGACCACTAGAGAGAACCTGTGATGCGGCCTCACCGGGGTATATTATGTAATGACCAACTTGCCAGAACAGTGTTTTGGAGCCATTTTCGAATTAAATACCTATAACACATCATTTAGGGTTTATAGTTTGACTGTACAAAACTGTTTTACACAGTTTATGATTTTAACGATATCATAAAAATATTCAACACGATTTTTAACGTTGTTATGAACAGTTAAGTACTTTTGTTTTCAAAGAACAAAATTGGGGATCCTCTTCCACGCAGAAATTAGTATTTTACTTTTAAAATTGCATATTGCAACAATAAGTAAACATATTTGTTAAACAAATGCAAGGTAACAACAGTAATGCAACAAACAAGCAAATTTAATACTTTCCCAAACAATTAGGCTTAAAATGTAACTTTCAAATAATCTTATTGATTTCTTCGTTTCCGCTTACACTTTATACTATTGGATCTACTTTTAATACCACGGTTGGCCAGGAAATAACGCACCGCATTTTTTTCTCAGCCGAAAACAATGCTATGAATGCGAAACGTTTCGTATGTGTTATTTGAAGTCTCCTGAGTGAGCGCGCCAAGTTTCCGTCACTTCCGACAGATAGCGTAGCTGCAGGACAGTTTCAAAATGGCGTCCGTAGGTGGTTTAGATTTGATAAGTTTTTCGTTCCATAGATCCGTGCTGAGGTGATCCTCGTGGATGTGGAACATGTCAAATTTTTTTTAAGCTGAAATAACAATACCAATAGTATGATTATATACAATACATCATGTGTTTCTATTAAAAAATTCGCCAATGGAGTAGAAAGAGTTGGCCACTAGTAAGTTTTTCAGGCTCCTTTTAAACTGATCTTTATTTGTAACTAAATTTTTTATGTTTGCTGGCAAATTATTGAAGATGAGTGTTCCTGAGTAGTGGACCCCTTTTTTAACTAAAGTAACTGCTTTTAAGTCCTTGTGCAGATCATTTTTGTCCCTGGTATTGTATGTATGAACTGAGCTGTTTGTTGGAAAAAGAGATATATTATTTAGGACAAATTTCATTAAGGAGTAAATACAGTATATAGAGAGGCAGTAGTTAGTTTACCCAGTTCTTTGAAGAGGTTTCTACAGGACATCCGTGAATTTACTCCACCAATAACACGTATTACCCGCTTTTGGACTCTGAAAACTTTTGTTTGACTTGAAGAGTTACCCCAAAACATTATACCATACGACATTATGGAATGAAAGTAGGCAAAGTATGCAAGCTTTTTCATTTTTATGTCGCCTATGTCTGCTAACACTTGAATTGCAAATACAGATTTTTAAGGCGTTTCTGCGGTTCTGTGGTGTGCTCCTCCCAACTCAATTTATTATTAAGTTGTAATACCAGGAATTTAAGACTGTCAACCTCTTGTATCTGATCTTCTTCATACTTCTGCGTATGTTGGGTGGAAACCTCTTGCAGGTTCTGAACTGTATATAGTGAGTCTTTTCGAAGTTTAATGTCAGTGAGTTAGCTTTAAACCATTTATTACTATCCATGAAAATATAATTAGCAGATCTTTCTAGAACTACATTCGACATACTATTTATTGCAATACTTGTGTCATCTGCAAACAAAACGAACTCTGCTTCTGGCAGTGTAACTGATGAGAGATCATTAATGTACATAAGAAAAAGCAGTGGCCCTAAGATGGATCCTTGTGGGACACCACATGTAATTCTTTCCCTTTCTGACGCTGACTGATGACTTAATTCACTAGTCCCTTGCACTGACACCCTTTGTTTCCTGTTAGCGAGACATGATTTGAACCATTTTGCAGCACTGCCTGCGACACCATAGAATTCTAATTTATTTAAAAGGATGTTGTGGTTCACACAATCAAATGCCTTTGACAAATCACAGAAAATACCTGCTGCTTGTAATTTGTTATTTAATGAATTACGTACATTTTCACTGTAGGTGTAAATTGCCTTCTCGATATCAGAACCCTTCAGAAACCCAAACTGTGTTCTTGATAATATGTTATTTATGGTCAGATGGATGAGAAGCTGCCTGTAAAATACTATTTCTAAAATTTTTGAGAATGCTGGCAAAAGTGAAATCGGTCTGTAGTTTGATGGTATCGTTACAAGCAACGCCATATGCACAAATGTCTATGGAGCATCTGATGTCGACAGAAGTACAGTTAGCCGCTGGGCACAGAGGGTGAGATCATCCGAAGGCGGTTCAGTGGAGGGGATGATTCACACGGTGAAGCACTGGCTTTGTTACCAGGACAAGGATTGGCACCGACAGGGCATACAAGTTCTTTGTTTCGCGCTGGAGGAAGGAAATAGAAGAGCATGGAGATAACGTGGAAAAATAGAGTTTGTAGATAAAACACCATTCTTTCGTGTGCGTAATTATGTTCAATAAAGAATTGTTGAAGAGAAAATGTGGTACATTACTTTCTGGGCAAACCCTCATATCTTCATAACTTAGTGGTCTTAACATATCACATTGAATACTGAGTGGAGCCAAAACTCTAAGCTTGTCTTCAGCCATCAAGGTTCGAAATTTGTTTTTGATCAACTTCGGTGATGAATACTTCATGAGCCATGTGCCATGTGCCATTTGTGACTTCAATAAATATGTCAAAAATCCGCCTCAGTTGCGAAATGTTAGTGGTACCAGTAACATTTAGCAACTGAGGCGGATTTTTGACATATTAATTTATCACAGTTGCTGACAGGGCTGCAAAATGTTAAAAACTCATAGATTTGTGCCTTCGGCAAAATGGGGATGGTGAAGTGCAGATAGATGCACACTGAAGAAATCGAGTGACACTCCCATCGTCAAACAACAGTTAGAGAAAGACAAACTCGCGTTTATCTCCTACAATGGACCTTCTTCTTCAAAATTGCGATAATCCTCATAGAAACCACCATCAAAGCTATCTTTGGAAAATTATTAAAAAAACTAAATATATGCTGGGCTCCGAGCCAAGGACCAATTGCAACCGCAATTACCCGGCACATTAGGTGAGTATATTTGAAGCATAAAGTCAGTGGTGGCAGAACACATCATTAGTAAATTTGAGAAAACGAGAATATTTTGCCAAATTGTGCCTTCTGGAAGAGGATGATTAAAGAAGGAGTTGAGATGAGGCTCCATGAAAATCTCGTCTACAGGTACGAGGACTATCACTAGAGATCGGCGTGGAATCTTTCATAAGCAGCTGTATGTAGAGACCGCGCGCAACACTTGACCCTTCGCGAGTCTGGGTAAGACAGTAAGTGCCGAGAGTCGAACGGCAGTCCGCCTCCCACCATGGCACGTCGATGGCCACGCCAGAGCAGAGGGGTTGCAGGGAGAGGTGGCCGCCGCTTATGTATATGTATATATGACTTCCAATTGATCTCGACACTGCGCCAGTAGATGATGAGAGTGGCACTCATCGAAACTTTGAGGGATTTCTACGTAGCCTCCCTGCTGCAAACGTCAGAAAGATTTCACCAGCTGTATATGACGGTAAAGTCTGTATTTATTATATTTCTTTGCTTTAGTAGACCACAGCTCCGGCCTGCATACACAGCAGTTGAATTAACAGTACCTACAAGGTATCGCCCTGATGAAAGCAGCTACGTACCTTGTTGTGGACTCCATGAGATATCAAATGTGTTCGGGATCCTTCCTGTGCCATTGCCATTGAACTGACGTTTATAGTAACTGTAATCGTAAATGGATCCGAGGTACACACGACATGCTCTGTGGTTTCCAGATGCGAGGTATGATCAAAAAGTAATGGGAATGTTTTTTAATTTTTGCGGAATTTATACATCCGTTTTTTTAGTTTTTTTATCTTTTTGGTGCACTTGTTGCTGATGTATGTTTACATCTTTAGTTGTTTTTTGTTGACAGTCGAAAAGATTATACGTGTTTTCGAGTCTCGGCGAATTTTTAATTTAAAAAAAAAAGTAGGAAAGAATTTGCATTAAATTTTGCTTGAGAAATATTGACTGTGGCTTTCGGCGAATCTAGTATGAGTGAGACAAAAGTTTCAGATTGGTATAAATGTTTTAAAGAAGGTCGAGAAGACGATGAAGAGAACGATAGCCTTGGACGCCGTAGCGCATCAGTTGCTGACGGCAATATGGAAGAAAATGGCTCCGGAAAACAGGCTATTTACAATCACAGAGGTTGCTGGTGATGTTGGCATATTATTTGGCTCATGCCAAGAAATTTTGTCGGATGGTTTGGGCATGGAACGTGTAGCAGCAAAGTTTATTCCAAAATTGTTGAATATCGACTGAAAACGACGGCGCATAGACATCGTCCAGGAATTACTGAATGAAGTCGACAACGATCGAGAATTTCTCTAGAAGCTTATAAAAGGTGACATGACATGAGTACGATGCTGAAACAAAGGCCAAATAGTCCCTATGGAAGACCATGCAGAGCCAAGACCGAAAAAAATTCGACAAGGTTCGATCACATATGAAGGATCTTCTCATTATTTTCTTCGATTACAGTGGGACAGTGCATAATGAGTATGTGCCTTGAGGTCATACGATCAGTAAGGAACACTATCTTAAAGCTGTGCACCGTTTGCGTGAAGCAATCGGAAGAAAAAGACCATTATTGGGGCAAAATCACTTGTGAAAATTTCATCACGATAATGCTCCCGCTCACACATCAATGCTTGTTCGTGATTTTTTGGCAAATTAAAAAACCGTTCTGTTGCGTGAGTCATCTAATTCGCCGCAAATGACACCTGGAGACTTCTTTCTACATCCGAGGCTGAGGATAACCATGAAAAGATGTCATTTTAACACCCTTGATGAGATAAAAACAGAATTGCTGAAGGAGCTGAGCATCATAACGAAAAGTGAGTTACAAAAAACTTCCAACACTGGAAAAAGCGCTGAGGGGGAGGACGAAATTGATGAGGATGAATAAATGGTTCAAATGGCTCTGAGCACTATGGGACTTAACTTCTGAGGTCATCAGTCCCCTAGAACTTAGAACTACTTAAACCTAACTAACCTAAGGACATCACACACATCCATGCCCGAAGCAGGACGTTAAATCAGTTCTATGACACATGTACCTTCCAGATTTTCGGATGAATTCTTGTAAAATGATGTATTTCTATAAACTACGATTTCTTGTAAACTGTAATGAAGCGATATACTAAGGACATCTGTACTACAACTTACTACTACATTAAAAGATTTTATTTGTATTATAATTAGTATCCTAGGTATCACAGCTAAAAATTGGAGATGACGGAAAGTTGCATTTGGAAAGGGTTGGGGAGAGGGGGAAGAATGTAGAAAGAGACGTCAACAACCTGTAACTCTGCTTCCCCGAACTCATCAGCTGAATGAAGCCTTGACCGCTCTCGACCTACTACCGACAATTATCATTTCACCATAGAAAGTAGAGTCCTAGATTCACACAAGGTGGTATCTTCTATGAATAGATGACGCAAGGGGGCTAGATTGTGGTAATTTTTACATGATACTACCCTGATAACAACTTATCTAATTTTCGAAATTTCTTGCTCTACATATTTCCATGCATTGCTGTTTTGGCGATTTTTCTTTTACTAACAGTAACGACAGGGCCCCAAAAATCCAAAAAATATACCTAAAAAACACTGGTCAGTTATGTTACGCTAAACTGTAATGAGTAGATCACAAAGAGCACATTGTATGAAATAGAAGTACCAGTTCGCTTTGGGAATCTGCAGTGGATATAATTGCTAGTTCCTTGGGTGCGTAGTATTGTTTCCGATATGAACGATGTGCAGAGAGCCAAGATCTGTGGGCGGTAATTATCAAAATTAGCAGTTACATTAAGGTTATACAATCATCCCCATTGAAACTAATAGACCAAAAAACTTTTTTATTCTCTATTATACGTTGTTGCTGCCTACTTTATTTTTCCAGAGAGCATAACAAATCACAGCAGAAAATGTAAAAAGAACACATCGTACATATGTACGAACAAAGAAATGATTTACAATTACCCTTCTGAAGCTATTTTTCAGGTTCTCCCATTTCATAATACTATACAACGTGTTCAGATCAGACATCTCAAACGGAATATTTGAAGACTTGGATGCAATAATAGGATAATAACCAGAAACAAAGTTCAGAGAAAAATTAGAAAAACATTTTTCACTGTGTTTTCCAAACATTTTGTTAAATATTTAGATTATATGTGGAAATTTAACTCCAAACAGCCTGCAGTGTGAGTTTTACACCTCGTCTCTGATCCATAAGGAACATATATATGAGGAGCAATACGAATGTTAGAATTATCCAGTTCCTGCTGTAATCTTTTATGAATCAAGACCCATCGCACAGAATTTGATGCTGTATGTGAGTAATAATTTACTAAGAGACAAATAAATACATAAATAAATTAGAATAAATATACTTCAAACCATTTAAAGAAATGTGAAAAATCAAGAAAGAATACAGACTATTTCGGAAGTTGAAAGTCAAGTCATCGGTCAGTACGCACTTTATAAAAGTACTAATAAATCGTAAGAGAAAATTTTCGGAAATTTGTCTGTAACGTTCTCCATTTTGTATTTTCAAAATTATAATGAAAGTGTACGCCAGCACAAACGAAAATGAAATTGATAACGAGTTGTCCTAAAGGCAGGAAAATCATGTGTCTATGTCAAAACTGCCAAAACATCCTGTGTCGTGTAACTGTTCAAACCCCATCGAATGACAGACAGATTCTTCATTCCCACCTACCCATTTGAGATCTGTGTATCATTTGTTGTGTATACGAGGGTATATTTTACCGCAAGTTTCATTAAATCTGGATGTATGTTGCTACAGAAGGCTGTGGAGTCATGTAGAGTGGAGGTACTTGTAGCATTGCTGTTTACTTACTCTTAAAGACACAGAACTTGGATCCAAAATCAGCGTTCTGAGTAACAGGTACTAAAATCTTCCTCCCTTCTTATATGAATTTGTAGTATTTACTTATCGTAAAAGATTCGTTGCCATTCATTACCGTTGTTGTTGTTGTGGTCTTCACCCTGACACTGGTTTGATGCAGCTCTCCTTGCTACTCTATCCTGTGCAAGATTCTTCATCTTCCAGTACTTACTGCAACCTACATCCTTCTGAATCTGCTTAGTGTATTCATCTCTTGGTCTCCCTCTACTATTTTTACCCTCCACGCTGCCATCCACATTTATTACCACCAAGCTGAAAAATACACTACTGGACATTAAAATTGCCACACCACGAAGATGAAGCGCTACAGACGCGAAATTTAACCGACAGCAATAAGATGCTGTGATATGCAAATGATTATCTTTTCAGAGCATTCACACAAGGTTGGCGCCGGTGGCGACACCTACAACGTGCTGACATGAGGAAAGCTTCCAACCGATTTCTCACACACAAACAGCAATTGACCGGCGTTGCCTGGTGAAACGTTGTTTTGATGCCTCGTGTAAGGAGGAGAAATGCGTACCATCGCGTTTCCGACTTTGATAAAGGTCGGATTGTAGCCTATCGCGATTGCGGTTTATCGTATCGAGACATTGCTGCTCGCGTTGGTCGAGATCCAATGACTGTTAGCAGAATATGGGATCGGTGGGTTCAGGAGGGTAATACGGAAGGCCGTGCTGGATCCCAACGGCCTCGTATCACTAGCAGTCGAGATGACAGGCATCTTATCAGCATGACTGTAACGGATCGTGCACCCACGTCTCGATGCCTGAGTCAATAAATGGGGACGTTTTCAAGACAACAACCACCTGCATGAACAGTTCGACGACGTTTGCAGCAGCATGGACCATCAGCTCAGAGCCCACTACTGCAGTTACACTGGACGCTGCATCACAGACAGGAGCGCCTGCGATGGTGTACTCAACGACGAGCCTGGATGCGCCGGCCTCGGTGGTCAAGCGGTTCTAGGCACTTCAGTCCGGAACCGCGCGACCACTATGGTCGCAGATTGGAATCCTGCCTCGGGCATGGATGTGTGTGATGTCCTTAGGCTAGTTAGGTTTAAGTAGTTCTAAGTTCTAGGCGACTGATGACCTCAGATGTTAAGTCCCATAGTGCTCAGAGCCATTTGAACCATTCTTGAACCTGGGTGCACGAATGGCAAAACGTCATTTTTTCGGATGAATCCAGGTTCTGTTTACAGCATCATTATGGTCGCATCCGTGTTTGGTGACATCGCGGTAAACGCACATTGGAAGCGTGTATTCGTCATCGCCGTACTGGCGTATCATCCGGCGTGATGGTATGGGGTGTCATTGGTTACACGTCTCGGTCACTTCTTATTCGCATTGACGTGCGTCAGTAAAAAAGACGAATAAAAAGGTGTTAGCATGTGGACGTAATGTGCTGTTTCAGTCTCTTCTGTAGCTAAGGTCCATCACCGTTCCCTTTGGATCCCTACGTAATTCGGTGCTCTCCGATACACACGATCGAACAGTGGAGGAGTGTTACTCAAGCGTCAACTTTAGGTTACAATATCTCCGGACGTAATTAACATTTTACAATGCAACAAACGGCACTGATTACGTATTTATTTATGTGTTCATATGTGCTAACAAAACTAACGGGGTTCCATTTAAAAAAAACGTCGGTTTGTGTAAAAAAACACACTTCCGTGCATTTTTGTACGGTTTGTATTAAACAATTACACTAGCACCTCTCCTCACGTTCGGTCTGTGGAATCGGTTCGTCAGTATTTGATGTGGTTTACGAAATATATCCAGCGGTAACGTTCGGTGACTCATCCTGTATAATGTTTTAGGACTGTTACAATTTCATTCGGTTTTTTTCTAGCAACGGCAGCTGAGGCCAGTTTGACCAAGAGCAAGAAATAGATATTTCCAGCTATCTACTTTTTGCGCTCTAAAAAGTGTTCTCAACTGAAATACCACCTAGTTACCAAAATATTAAACATTTTCTAGAAATTAAAACACCGGAGGATAGAGGGTACCTGTGCACACAAATCTGTGAGAAAAGCAACTTATTTTCAGGAAAAATGGTGATTATCCATTTCTTGCACTTACATCTTCATTTGCTAATGCCACAAAAAATCCAACTTACGTGTTTGTGTAATTGTCCATGAGTTTCCTGAATTCTTGTATGACGACGTACGTCTCGTCCTGGTGCTGCATGGGTGTAGGTTGGCCCTCCACAGCGTCAGGGAAACCCTCAGCCTCCACCAGACACATCACAGCGTCCATGCGGAAACCGTCCACCCCCTTGTCCAGCCAGAACTTCATCTCCCCCTGTGAACAGAGAACGTGTCTGGTACACCCGTACATCCTTTCTTTGCACCGAAAATTATTAGCAGCCTTCAGCTACAAACCCTTGGTTCTACAATGAATCAATTACACTATAGCCAAAATCCTTGCCTAATTAAGAAATGATAACACGCATCAGACGGATGTCGGAAGTTCTAGGGAAGACATTTGGCATACTACGTTGCCCAGAAATAAGTAACTATATAAATGCTGAAAATAAGATGAGTGTAAAGGGGAAAAGAAAGAAAATAAAATGTAACGAAATTGTAAAATGTCAACCACAATAACAACATAGTTAACAGGCTACATGGTTAGCCCTATGATTTGCAGCGATGGTGCATGCTCTCTTAATTTTAATTAATTTCACCAGGTCTCGAGAGAATATGACAGTCAGAGATATTTCATCATAAAAGACCGTAACTTTCCAAAAACTATTAAGAAAACTTGAAAATTGAAAATTAAGTCTTAAACTACTAAAACAAGACTCCAAAGCTACATTAACGAGATTTACAGTCATATTCCACATTATAGTACAAGGTTAGACACTACTGCAAACAACTCTTGTAAAGCATAATTGAAGGAGAGGGTGGAAGAAAATGATAACTCTCAATTTCGCAACTATCGGTTTGATTTCATTGTATGTTGTGTTTTAGAATGCACAAAACGCCAGTAAAAAGTAGTCTCATTCGTGCCACTGGAGAGAAGTATTTACTAAGTTGTAAGGCATCCTGATTTTACGGACCTTACATGAGCTTGATTCACAATGACAGGCTGATACAGTATGAGATCCTTAGAAAATAATAATCATATTATATCAACAAAAGGCAATTGCACTTAATCTCATGTATCGAAAACTAACAAAACAAAATCTACCAATATATGGACTGGCATGAACAAACAAGTTAAAGTGAAACGCATTTCGGAGCCGAACCGAGCAAGTGGTTAATGATATCACACAAGCCCCATTTATCAAGAGAATGCGAGCTTCAGCGCAGAAAGGGATAAGGCCAGAACAATACATTATTCCCTTTAATGTAAATAAGGCCGGGAAAAAGGGAAAGTGGCTGCTTGTCATTAACACGGCTAGGCTGCGACCCAGCAAGAAAAAAAATGTTTATTCACCTCTAGCGAGACAGTGATTGGCTGAAGCAATACTTAGCGATGCAGACGCGACACGGTGAGCAGATCCCTACTGTATAGAAGCATTTTGAGACCTATCTCTGTCTCGTCTTGTGGCGGATCGCGCAAGTGTGTGGAAATAAGTGAGGGCATTGAGACCTTTGCATTCGGCCAATGGAAGATGATACACTTCAGGTACTGTGGCGACAGGTAGAAAAGCGATAGTTAATTATTCCTGTGGCAATTTTTGTGGGCAAAGAAATT
Source organism: Schistocerca americana (assembly GCF_021461395.2). Lineage (NCBI taxonomy): Eukaryota > Metazoa > Arthropoda > Insecta > Orthoptera > Acrididae > Schistocerca > Schistocerca americana. Next base: position 219,792,540 of record NC_060119.1, read on the forward strand.
GTGCACATCGCTCCAACCCATAGCGAGTGAGCAATAGCCATTATTTTGGCTAAGGAAAGATTATCGTTCTACGGAACGCAGCAAAGTTGCGACTGAGTGAATTCAGTCAAGGCCAGAGTAGGGAATTAGCGTTTCAGATCCTGCATGGAGACAAGACGCCACTTGGTAAAGTACCATCATGCATTAGGCCACATTAAGTGTTCTGTCTAGATTTTGCTCACTCCAACTTGTGTACACTTTGACCATTGAATATCAAAAGCTAGGAAACTAACCTACCCTCTCACTGAGTACACGAGAGTTTTTTCATTGGTTCAAAAAGTATATTTATTCTCCATCAACTCAATGCATTGACCAGCTACAACAATATAGATTTAAATGAGATGACGAGGATTTTTAATAATAATTCTTTCCTGTAAAAAAATTTTTCATTTGTAGAGATAATGATTTTAATAATCGTCATTTCAATATGTCCATGGCTTGATTATTTTGTTATTGAGTTGCAAAAGCAATCGAACATGATTGTTGTTTATCACTTGACACCTGAAAGCAACAGTTGATAAATTATATGTAGAATAAAAATGGAATAGCTGTTCTGTCTTTCTAGAATAGACCCCAAACTTTCACTTTTATTAATTCATGCATTCTAGGTACGCGACAGCAGCGTTTCTATTGATTTTTGTTACCATCTGCACTTAGTATTAGCTGACTTACAGGGCCAGGGTCACATTTATTTACAATGTCTGTTTGACACCCTGGGCTTGGGAAGACAGTTCAGATGTTTTGCCCATTTGCGCACTAAGTGGTAAGCTAAGTTTGCACACGTTAGTACACTCACTGTGCACATACAAAGGTCAGACATGCGACATAGTAAACTTTTCTTTATACCCGTGTCTTTGAATTTAATCGACATCAAAAGTCAAAGTGGTCCCATTCTCAGGGAATAGACACAGGGGACCAGCTGCAGGAATCCTGAATCACTGCGCTTGTCAAGACCTTAGTGGAGGTGCTTTGCCTTTCTCTGAGTTGTTGTGAAGTGTCGAGTGTGTACCTGTGTCATATGCATGACTATGATGAGTGGGTGTGCCATGTGATATTGTGTTCATCTTGTTTTTGATGAAGGGAAGTAAGAAGGGTGAAACCTGCTGCCAACATGCGCTCACTCCTCTCAAATAGCACCAAGGGGCCATGGAGGTTAATGTCCCAATCTGATGGAAGGATCACCATCAACAATATCACCTATCCCCACTTCAGGAGACACTGCAGTGAGATGTGATATTTAATAGAGGACACAAGAAATTTACATCCCCACCAATCAACTCTTTGCTGGCCAAGTGCTAGAAGTGAGAATTTTTCACTATGATGATTCGAAGCAGCTTACCTTCCAGACCATGCCATCAGACAAGGGTGCATTAGCGAACTCAGCTATGGAAATGGGAGTGTTCACCAGCAGTGTGAGACATAACACTGCATCATACTTTAGAAGGAACACACCATGTGGCTTCATTACTGTTTCCTTCCTTTAATCGTGCAGTAACAGATGCATTATGCCACAATGTCCCATTACACAGTTCGCTGTCCATCTCATAGAAAAACGTGTTGATCAGCAAAACGTATCTTTCTCTCCTCGTATTTGCGCAGATGCGTCCCCTGCTCTTTTGAAAACAACAAATGTGTGTGAGAGCTTGAATTCTCGTTTTCACCCCTTGTTTGACTCGTCTTACTCTAAAATTAACATTTTTGTGAGTAATTTGAGAAGAATTTAAACAGGCAATTACAGTTGACTAAATAATATAGGCTCTGATTCTGCATAATAAACTGTCAAAAAACCAAAGAAAGGCAAGTAATGACCAGGTACAAAATTTTGCACTGGTATAGTCGTTAAATGGACGTAATGCACATTTTTAAACCTTTTTTTCCAAAGCTTAAATTTTGTCGTTAGCAGATCCGATAATCTGAGCCTTTGTCTAGTGGGGCAGGAGCTGATACAGAGAGCCTGGGGTACGTTTATACTGCACCTTCGCTGACTGCACTTCGCTGCTCGCCGCTAGTACATCACAGCTGACTCTGCTCACCTGGAGCCTTGTCACGTTACTTTGCAACCTCGCTGCTGGCACATCGCTGCTCACTCATCATGCAGGCATCTCGCTTTTAGCCACGAACCTTTATCCTGCAGTTGTCGACATAGCTAGTTGAGTGGATTACTTGCAGAAGGAAGCAAAGACTACGTATAACGACCGTAATAGTGATCGTTCACGCCAAAAATGTAGTTATTGACAAAGAGAAAGAAGAAGAGGTATGTATGTATCCTTCTTTGAATGTAGACTGTCCAGAATGCAGATACTTTCATCATTTCTAACAGCTGAAAAATATGAAGTTCACTTTTTTCATGACAAATTTTCCACTGTAAGTTTTACTGAGCCAGAAATAGTTAAATATATGAAGAATCCACCCGAATTAGCTTGAAAGGAACTTAAATGTTATCCATCAGTAAGCAGTTGCGATTATGTGCATGCCTCTGGTTCCATAATGCTTAGCATCCAAAAACGTTTTCAATAAGTGCCTGTGTAAAATCATCACTGGAAATTCTCTCTCGTTAATACAAAAGAATTACTTGGAAAATGCTCAGGTGACCCACTTTAGGATATTGCTCAACTCTGTGGTATTCATACCAAATATAAGTATCAGCTGATATTGGACCTATTATACAACGAAGGGCAGCACCAATAGTCATATGCTTATTTGACCCACAGGAGGAGATCATGGAAATGTAGAAAAAGCTCGACTGGTCCCAGCGGAGGTTCGAGTCCTCCCTCGGGCATTTGAACAATTAGAAAAAGCTGACGTTCCACATGTTTGAAGATAGATGGAAATCATGTCGCCAAAGATTACTTACAGAGTTTCAAATACCAGTATTAAGTGAGGAATATAGTGTAGTCCCCTATGTATCACTCTTGCTGGGATCATGAAGACAATAATTAACTTGTTGCACTTTGTAGAGAGACACTTAAGCAGTCATTTGGCAGAGCTCCATACTCTAATGAAACAGGAAAAAATCTTAATATGTGATGCAATGGAAAGCACCCTGTGCTGTGCGCTCACTATGGCTTAAGACGTATGAATGCCAATGTAGGTGTATGGTGCGAGAGAAACTGTGTGTATGAGGGGTAGTTCTCTAAGCAACAGCACTGCTACAGTGCCACTGAAGCAGCCAATCACAGCTCTCGTCTCAGGATGGCCAGCGATGGTCTCTGCTCCAAACACAAACCAACTTGATATCGTCGCCTGGCGAGGAAAGTAACAAGCAGCAAGCAAGACAGCGATGGTGTAGGTTAAATGCGCCGGTAAGGCGTTCCCCAAGGAAGCGTTGTAGGCCCTCTGTTGTTCCTGATATATATTAACGACATGGAAGACAATCTGAGTAGGCGTCTTAGATTGTTTCCAGATGATGCTATCATTTACCGTCTTGTAAAGTCATCAGATGGTCAAAACGACTTGCAAAATGATTTAGATAAGATATCTATATGGTGCGAAAAGTGGCAATTGACCCAGGATAAAGAAAAGTGCAAAGTTATTCACGTGAGTACTAAAAGAAATCAGCTACATTTAGATTACGCGATAAGTCACACAAATCTGAGGGCTGTTAATTCAACTAAATACGTAGGGATTACAATTACAAATAACCTAAATTGGAACGATCACATAGATAATATTGTGGGTAGAGCAAACCAAAGGCAGCGATTCATTGGCAGAACCTTAGAAGGTGCAACAGGTCTACCAAAGAGACTGCTTACACTACGCTTGTCCGTCATATTCTGCAGTACTGCTGTGCGGTGTGGGATTCGCATCAGGTGGGATTGACGGATGACATCGAAAAAGTACAAAGAAGGGCAGCTCGTTTTGTATTACCGCGAAAGAGGGGAGATAGTGTCACAGACATGATACGTGAATTGGAGTGGCAATCATTAAAACAAAGGCGTTTTTCGTTGCGACGGCATCTTCTCATGAAATTTCAATCACTAGTTTTCTCCTCCGATTGCGAAAACTTTCTGTTGGTACCCACCTACATAGGGAGAAATGATCATCACGATAAAATAAGAGAAATCAGGGCTCGCACGGAAAAATTTAAGTGCTCGTTTTTCCCGCGTGCCGTTCGAGAGAGGAACGGTAGAGAGACAGCATGGAGGTGGTTTATTGAACCTTCTGCCAGGCACTTTATTGCGAATAGCAGAGTAATCACGTAGTTGTAGATGTAGAAGGCTATGTTTACGCTGCAGCCTCGCTGCTGGCAGCTTGCTGCTCTTTACTGGCACACCACATTCTGCACTGCTCGCTGGGGGCCTTGTTACGTTACTTTTCAGCCCTGCTATTGGCACATCGTTGCTCGTTGCTTGCGCAGCTTCTCGCTTTCCGGTGAGAATCTACACCCTGGGAATCTACACCTTTCAGCTGTTCACATCGCTAGTTGAATAGATTACTTGCAGTGTGTAAAGCCAAAATTATGTTCTACACAACGTACAACGACAGTAATAATGGTTTGCTCATGTCAAACTATAGTTAGTGACAACGAGAAAGAAGAAGAGGTATGTATGATTGTAGATCGTTCATACTGTATTTATTTTCAACAGTTCTAACAACAGCTCAAATAATATCAAGATCACTTTTTCAGAGAGTTACAAATCTCGTAACAAATTTTCCAGTTTAGACATTACTGAACCAATGTAGTTTAAGATGTGAAGATTCGATCAAAAGTTACTAACGTATTTTTGTTCGGTAGGGATTTGTAGACCTACTTACTCTGAGATAAGTTTTCATTAGTTTTTAGCCATATGTACTTCATGCACTACTCCTGTCACTTGTAGATTTTTGTGCTAATATTCTAATAAAACAAAGAGAAAACGATACATTTCGTAAAACAGAGGAATAAATTTCCAAACTTAATCACATCTAATATTATCCTCCATAGAGTGGTTATGATGCTCAGAGTGCCTCTGGTCGAAAATGGTTCAAATGGCTCTGAACACTATGGGACTTAACTTCTGAGGTCATCAGTCCCCTAGAACATAGAACTACTTAAACCTAACCAACCTAAGGACATCACACACATCCACGCCCGAGGCAGGATTCGAACCTGCGACCGTAGCGGTCGCGCGGTTCCAGACTGAAGCGCCTAGAACCGCTCGGCCACTACGGCCGGCGTGCCTCTGGTCCCAGACAGATTTGTGACCAACAAAAGCTCAAATAAGTGCCTGTTTAAAATCGCCAGTTGTAGTGAGCACAACATTACTGCCTGTGTATGGTGTGTTTTATTGGTAGGATATTGGGAAATCGGAGACAAAATATCTCTCGAAGGACTGCATAGAAGGCTTCAAGTACCAGTGTTAAGTGAGAAACCTAGGAATATACTATAGTTGTCTGTAGCTCTTGCAGTGACTGTGAAGATAAAATTAATCTAATTGCAGTTCACTCAGTGGCATGTAAGAAGACATTTTCCCTTGCACCATACCTTAATATATGGTACAATGGTAAGTGCCCTATGCCATGCACTTAACAGTAGTTTGCAGAATATGGATGTAGATGGAGTGGTAGTGGATGTACGCTAAGTGCGAAACCGCACAACTATGAGCAGTCAAACACGACACTGCTGGAGTGACCTTGAATCAGACAATCACAGCTCAGAACTGGCGGTGATGGTCGCAGCACGAAACACAAACCGGCTGGATATCACCTCCGGACGACAATCGTACTGAGCAGTGGAGCGATCAACGATGGGGCAGCTTCAATGCGTCCGTAAGACTTAGTGGGTTCGTTTCATCTTTTCTGGGCGATGCCAGCGAGCGGTGAGCAGCGAGGTGGCAGCGTAAACGCACCATAAGGCTTCTATAAGTCTTTCAAATTCCTAGTTCTTTAATTTCATTATAAATTCCCAAGATTTAATGCAGATGAAGACTCTCCTGAAGTTTTCCTTGATCACTCGTAGAAGAATTTGAGATGTGAGTGCCTCAGTTTATTTTCACATCTCTAACAGTTTCTGCACAGCGACATCTTGAAACTATAAAAAACTCATTTATTACTTTCGCTAATTGTCTTACTTCAGTTAAGATTCTCGTCTCCGTATCAAGCTAATAAGCTCAATTACCGATGAAGGTTTGCGAATATCGCTAGATGTCGCGTTGTAGAAGAGTTAACACTGAAACTGAAATGTGAAGTTAGTTTTGATAGCAGATTTAGAAAAAAAATCTTTCATTTCTTTTCATCGAAAATTTGAATACTGTTTCTTATTTACCGAACAAATTGCCCAAGAAGTTTCAGCTGTGGACCTTTATGCCAATAATCAGCGTATTTTCGTCTTTGATTTTTGCTTACCCTCTAGTGTCGAAAAACTTCTCTCGTTATTTTCTTAGAGGAAAGAGAAGAGATATGAAGAGTATCTGATAGAATAAATAGCTATTCATGCTATTTTTAACTCCAAATAATGACTGAAAGGGATACTGGTGGTGCCGGCCGGTGTGGCCGATCGGTTCTAGGCGCTTCAGCCTGGAACCGCGCGACCGCTACGGTCCCAGGTTCGAATCCTGACTCGGGCATGGATGTGTGTGATGTCCTTAGGTTAGTTAGGTTTAATTAGTTCTAAGTTCTAGGGGACTGATGACCTCAGATGTTAAGCCCCACAGTGCTCAGAGCCATTTGAACCATTTGGAACCTGGTGGTACTGTTGGTTACGCTGAGTGCCAAGAGAAGGAAGCGAAGCATTACCCATATGTCACTTCTTGAAGACTATTACTTTTTCATCGAATAGTCATAAAACAACTTTGGAAACTGAGTATTATTTAACAGATAAACTTTTGATTTTAGGTACATGGTTAGCGAATAAATGTACGGCTGTTTTCTGGTACGTACGATGTTCGTAAACAAGAGGGTAAGAAAATATAAAGGTGAAAATACGAAAGGTAAAAAGTAACTCCTCTATCAGGTCCAGAGAACCGCGCGCTGCCGACCGGCCGTCTTGCCGCCTTGCCAAGCAGCTGCCCAGTAATACGTGACCTTCATGTACGTGCTGGCCGCTTCTGAACGTAAGCTTAAATATACGTTCGTTCTGAAGAGAAACACTATCCATTGCAGCTCGCTGTAATTCACTTTCTTTCCGTTAAAAATTTTCTCGTCATCGTTCTGACAGGGTATTTAAGATAATAATTTACCTTTTTATATGTTCTGTAATAATAATGTAGTTACAGTCCTCAGCTTAACTTTGCTACACTCCTACAGCACGATTTCCTGATTTCTCGTGGAAAGCGGTCAAGAGAAAATGACAAGTCTGCAAATTTTTTCAGAGTTCAGAGAGTGGCGGAAACGAGAAGTGCTGCTGATTTTAAGAACAGCAATGTCCCTACATTCCGCTTGAGCGACACCAGGTAAATAAAAAGCATTGAATGTTCATTAACGTCTGTTGTATATAATGTGTATTCTAAAATGTCTTTTTCTTTTTGTCGATATCACGTCGCAAGAGCAAGTTACAGCAAGGTGATCTGGTGGTGCTCTACGGACGCAGCAATCATCAGTGTGGGTCACTGTACGATTGGTGCTGGAAGTTTGGGAGGAGACAACAACTAGAGATCATTGTCAAGAAATAGTACGTTGTCTGTTAATAACAATAACAGTCTTGAAAAAGTTTTTCATGTGTAATAATCTATGAACAGCTATCAGTGCTTGATTAAAAAACACATGTCTTCGTTAACTTGCGTCGAGTACCTCTTTAGAGTGTAGTAATACTTCTACAACGACAAGAAAAGAAGTACTTGTTCAGTTTACAGAAAAGTGATTAATATGTCAGATGTCTGTTAGTGAGTCTTCTCAAAAGGAATTTCTTCATTTATCGAATTTATTCTGAACAGGCAATCAACATTCAAAAGCCACTGGTGAGAAAATACTAAATTTCAAAGTATTACAGACCTCAAGCAATATTGTTGGAAACTGACATTACTACCTTAAAAGAAGCGATTTAGTCGTGATAGTAACATTGTAAGCAGTGATAATTACTGTCTTTAAAAGTGAGATCATGTCCGTAAAAATAAGTCTGATAATGATTCAAATTAGAATTAAAACTAGCTTTACGCAAACCATTGGATCTTATAATATTACTCGTACATCAAGTTTGCAAGAAATCATAACATATATGCATGCCTACTGATAACTGATTTAATGTCCAAAGCTGTTATGAAGCCTGTTAACATGGAAGAACTGAGAAGACTAACGAATGCCAGATTCTACAGTGGAACTTAGAAGAAGTTCTAGCGTTGAATCTGTCAGAATTAATATACGGAAATATTACGGAGCAATTCAGTTAAACGGAACCTGTGTATTATCGATTGCTGACGCAACACATCATTGTTTTTAGTGGAATGCTCACAATTTCACGCTTCAACAACAATTTGCATTAATTTTATGATGCATTCGTTTCTCTCCTACGCGGTTTAACGGCCCTACTAGGATTCTGAAGAATTATTGAACCTATTGGTAGTTACTACTTCGTGAGAAGTGAAAACATCTACACTTTGCCTTTCTCGACTTCGAAAAGGCCTTTGCACGAGTGCCACACGAGTTAATTTGGTTCAAATGGCTCTAAGCATTATGGGACTTCACATCTGAGGTCATCAGTCCCCTAGACTTAGAACTACTTAACGCCTTCCACTCCCCCATCGAGTGGCGCTCAACATTGCAAATTTTCTTTTTCGCTCCGATGTCGAGCCTCATTTGACACGATTATTTGTAGCTCTAACATGCTTCATGTCGATTCTGACTGTACTCGGCATCAATGCTAGATAGTGCTGCCATGTATATAAAGAAAGGAAAGGAGGTACTTCCTTTTTGGGTAGTTCAGTTCAATGTGTTTAAGAATTATTTCAATCCTATACAATGTGCAGTACAGAATTGGATGAACCACGCACTAACATTACGCCACACATACAAACTAATAACTCGAGAGTAAAAATAGATATCACTTTAGGGCAAACTCTAAATAGAACTTTGATATGTTAGCTACATTTCAAAACCAATAATGTATGATATAACGTAAACCAAACGTAAACTAGTAGTAACATGAAAATTCCCCATAAGCACATGCAATGGCTTACTTTATTTCGAAGTTGAACCATAAAGATAACGAAATACGAAAAGATTGTCAGTTCATTATCATGCTAAAATATTTGACTATGAGATGTTTAAAGTTTCAGTCTTTTTTAGTGAATAGTTTCCTTAAAATCGGATGAGAAGTGTTTCTGAGAGGCCATCACTTTTGCGCTAGCGAAGTTCCTATTTAAAAATATCACACCAAGAAACGTTGTTACTGTCATGTTTCTGTAAATATATTTGAATGAAAGCGCATTCTTTGTTTTAATATACACCCTAATTCTTGGTCAATGCCTTCATTGTTTCCACAAGGAGATCCGCGCAATTCGCTGTGGTGCGCTGCCGCCCAGAGAGCGGCTATTTAAATAAGAGCGTGCGATGCCGCCTTGTGCCTGCTTTACGGAGTGCAAAGGGTTATACCTAACTAACCTAAGGACATTATACACATCCATGCTCGAGGCAGGGTTCGAACCTGTAACCGTAGTAGCAGCGCGGTTCCGGACTGAAGCGCCTAGAACCGCTCGGCCACAGTTAATTTGGCTTGCTCTGGGAAGGCATGGTGTAACTGAAGAGTTTGTTAGGTGGATCAGAGTGCTCTACCAAAACCCGAAGAGCCGGGTACAGTCAGCTGCCGGACTATCTGAAGACTTCCTTATTTAAGTGGGAGTTCATCAGGAATCTGCCATCTCACCGCTCCTATTTATCACTGTCATGGATACCGTCACACGAAACCTGCAGAAAACCTCACTCTGGACGTTACTGTAGGCTGATGATGTGCTACTGGCCAGTGAAGAGAAGAATGATGTACAACTTCAAGTCCAAGCCTGAAATGACCGCCTCGCCGATGTAGGACTACGGCTCAATGTGTTGAAAACATATTACCTTTCCACATATTTAAATGACTCTGTAACCATCAGAATCAATGGTGTTGACCTCCCAAAAGCAACGACTTTTAAGTAAGTGGGCTCGACAATTGCTGCCGATGGAAATCTCAGTGCAGAAATCTCTAACCGCCTTAGCAGCTCGTGACTCAAATGGCTTTCCATTACGGAAGTACTAAGCGACAAGAAAATTCCAAACAGGCTCAAATAAAAAGTATACCGATCGGTAATCCGTCGAGTTGCACTGTATGGGGCTCAATGCTGGCCTTCAACAAAGGAAGTAGAGGAAAGACGTGCTGTTATGGAGACGAAAATGCTTAGGTGGACATCGGGTTTAACATTGCATGACCACATCACAAATAATGATGTTCGCAGGCTCTATGGTGTTTATACTGCTACAACGATGAAATATAATATTACGACGATGTCAAACCTTATTTTCATGATATAAAGAAGAATTGACGATATTAAAAATGTAATTATAACTTTATTATTTTAATTTTTGTGCTCAGTGAATCAAAGACTTTCTAGTTCACGGAATAAACTACCATTGTTTGTACTGCGAAACTGTATATGATTGTTAAGTGAGAGAGACATTTGGTCGGGGCGGATTTTGTTCTCATACTGGTCGGTAGAGAAAGAAAAGTTTCTTAATCGATGTATGTAATGTGAATGTATAAAGGCTATAAAAAGGAGGGAGAGAGATAATCCTTGCGGACAATCACCATATTGTATAAGAAAAGGTAAATACAAGTTATTCAAAACAAATATCTCTAAAGTGTATCGTCTTGTGATTTCTAAAGACTGAAAATTGCGGTGTTTAATCTAAACCTGTCCTGAATAACAGCGAAGAACATTTATGTCATCATATATTTTCTTGGTTAGACCACGGTTGTGATTCGCATGTTACTTTTTGTTACGCGACGTGTGAGGACTATTTTCATTATACGCGCAAAAGTGCACACAGCTTTAACAGAACCTGCATATTTCGGAAACGATAACTCTTAATCAGTACAATTACGCGAATGCCGTCTAAATCGCAACCGTGATCACAAAAGTGTTTCCTGGACCTGATTTTTATAAATGTGTAGACTTGAAAGCGTACGGCATTGCACCATCGCTGGCTCGCAACAATTGAAAGAAAACGAAACAGGTAGTGAACAACTTTAAATTTTAACGCCGTCAGCGTTACGAAATCAGAACGACGTAAGTTAATTAATTAAATATTAAAAGGAAGAGAATTATTAAATTTTAAAGATTAAATCATAGCAAGAATTTAAAGCATCATCACGTTTCTTTGCATTAGTACTTGAGTATCAGATACCATCATATATATTTAAAAGACAGCGCATAAATAAAATTTCCACCTTTTATAATTATTATTACACCAATTCATGTTGCACCAATAGTAGACAAAATAAGAGAAATCCGCCTACGTTGGTACAGGTATGTACTTGGAGCAGCCGAGACAACAGTGGCAAAGACCAGTTTCAAGCTAAATGTAAATGGCAAACGCTAGGAGGACGAGCAAGGCAGCGATGGCTTGACGCCCAGCATAAAGACCTCATGATCTCAGGCCTTCACCCTCACCAGGCACAAGATCGCAAGAAGTGGCGACAACGAGGCAAAGCAGCGGACCCCACCAGCACGCGGGACAAACGCTAAGGAAGAAGAAGAAGATGATGATTGAACCTATTGATAGTTAATAGGAGCAAAGGTAACAGAAAACTCATAGCATTCGGTGAACGTAAGATACTTAGAATGGTCAAACTACTACTTCAGGAGAGCGTTTCTACGTGTCACTAAAAAGAAGGTGAAACCAGATCTGAGAAGATTTCGCACAACATCAGTTATTCTCATAAATACCCAGAAGCGGAGAGATATAGACTGTGGTGGAGAAGAACCACGGGAGACATAAGTGCATGCTTTATTGAAGACTGTATAGATGAGTACCGCACGTGGGTCGTAATATAAAACGGAAGCCTTCTGCAAACCAAAAGTGTACCGGGTCATCACAGAGGATAGCTTTGTGACAGTTGCGGAGTTCGTGTTTTGAGCAGATGTAAGCTCCTACGAGGCAAGTGTTGTTGAGGAGACGGGACACTGGTTGGATTTGTGGTTTTCTGTGTACAATAATATTGTCAATAGGGTCCAAATCAGTACAAGCGGAGCGAAGAACAATTAACCCAATACAGCTGATGAAAAGGCACATACGATTTGTATTAAGACAGTTAAATGGACGTAGTAGTGGAAGAGATGAATTTGAGTATACCAGTATAGTGTTTTCTTAACCATCCGCGAGATAATTGTGTCAGAGAGGCAAACAGCGTGGATCGCAACGAGAACGATGATATCCCTGAGCAGTGTTCTTTGCAGAAGGAAGGCGTGTTGCGTGCTGCACATTTGTTAAGTACGGACTTGCCAAAGACGTTGGACGTTATCATCCGTTGCTTACCTGCATGGCGCTGAGGACATTTGGGTTCCTGTAGTCCAGGTCTGGCTGCTTCTCGTGGAACTGGTGCAAGTAGTACATATTTCTCGTCGGGCTCCATTTCCAAGCGCTTCCTTCGTCGAACATATTTTTCTGCAACGAAACAAGCAACTCCATTAATGTGAAACATTCTATTAATTTTGAGGGTGAAATTCCTTGCACCCAAGTGGGACAAGTGCCGGTTAAAAAATATGTCACAGATTGCTATTGCAAGTGGGTCTGGGCCCAAATTGGGTTCCTCGCCTTTTCGATGACTGAGTCAGCACGCTTCACAGATTCAGCCATTGATTCTCCCTTCTACCAATCTCCCACTATCTCTCAGACTCTCGACAAAATTTTGAACAATGTCACCGTATCAGAGAACCTCTGAGACAAAAACAAAGGCGTTGTCGCACAAAATCACGTTACAGTGTTTGTTTTCAAATAACTAATATACGAGGGCAGTTCAATAAGTAATGCAACACATTTTTTTTCTGAAACAGGGGTTGTTTTATTCAGCATTGAAATACACCAGGTTATTCCCCAATCTTTTAGCTACACAACACTATTTTTCAACGTAATCTCCATTCAATGCTACGGCCTTACGCCACCTTGAAATGAGGGCCTGTATGCCTGCACGGTACCATTCCACTGGTCGATGTCGGAGCCAACGTCGTACTGCATCAATATTCATCATCCGCGTAGTGCCTCCCACGGATTGCGTCCTTCATTGGGCCAAACATATGGAAATCCGACGGTGCGAGATCGGGGCTGTAGGGTGCATGAGGAAGAATAGTCCACTGAAGTTTTGTGAGCTCCTCTCGGGTGCGAAGACTTGTGTGAGGTCTTGCGTTGTCATGAAGAAGGAGAAGTTCGTTCAGATTTTTGTGCCTACGAACACGCTGAAGTCGTTTCTTCAATTTCTGAAGAGTAGCACAATACACTTCAGAGTTGATCGTTTGACCATGGGGAAGGACATCGAACAGAATAACCCCTTCAGCGTCCCAGAAGACTGTAACCATGACTTTACCGGCTGAGGGTATGGCTTTAAACTTTCTCTTGGTAGGGGAGTGGGTGTGGCGCAACTCTATTGATTGCCGTTTTGTTTCAGGTTCGAAGTGATGAACCCATGTTTCATCGCCTGTAGCAATCTTTGACAAGAAATTGTCACCCTCAGCCACATGACGAGCAAGCAATTCCGCACAGATGGTTCTCCTTTGCTCTTTATGGTGTTCGGTTAGACAACGAGGGACCCAGCGGGAACAAACCTTTGAATATCCCAACTGGTGAACAATTGTGACTACCAACAGAGATGTCAAGTTGAGCACTGAGTTGTTTGATGGTGATCCGTCGATCATCTCGAACGAGTGTGTTCGCACGCTCCGCCATTGCAGGAGTCACAGCTGTGCACGGCCGGCCCGCACGCGGGAGACCAGACAGTCTTGCTTGACCTTGCGGGGATGATGACACACGCTTTGCCCAACGACTCACCGTGCTTTTGTCCACTGCCAGATCACCGTAGACATTCTGCAAGCGCCTATGAATATCTGAGATGCCCTGGTTTTCTGCTAAAAGAAACTCGATCACTGCCCGTTGTTTGCAACGCACATCCGTTACAGACGCCATTTTAACAGCTCTGTACAGCGCTGCCACCTGTCGGAAGTCAATGAAACTATACGAGACGAAGCGGGAATGTTTGAAAATATTCCACAAGAAATTTCCGGTTTTTTCAACCAAAACTGGCAGAGAAAAAAATGTGTTGCATTACTTATTTAACTGCCCTCGTATGCAGTGAACTGAGAAAATGTTTGCTCAAAAGTATTCAGACACGTTAGTGGACATTACTTTGTGGTGTGTCCATCCTGCACCTTTACGATGGTTTGAACTCGGCTGGAGACACTTTCAAGGAGGCGTCTGAACGTCTGTGAAGTAATTTATTGCAAAGCACTTTATTCACATTGGTAAATGGGCTTCCACGGAGTAACATTTCATTCGTCATTGAGACCTAAGGCTCCTATACCTAGCTGCAGGGCTTTCTGCTGATTACTGTCGAGTATGCAGCGGCTTTAGGGGAACCATTCTATACAATAGCAGCCTTAACCCAGTTGCACAAGCACAATTCCATGTTTCTTAACTATAAAACAAATTATTGTTAGAGTAATTCTACGAAAGTAAATATTAATGAAAGTTTCACATTCCTAAAAACGTAAAATTGATGACACAAATTGCACGTTAATTGCTTGTCTTAAGAAAAGTGTGAATCTGAACGTTGTAGGCCAGCTGACATGTAACTCACCCAGTTATTTGGCACCGATCCGTTGTCCTTGCCATCAAGCCACACGTAATAGTCTTTGTAGATTTCGTGGTTCTCGTGTGTTGGATTGCTCGAAGCTACGAACCACTCGTGCTCGTCACTGGTGTGGTTCGGAACGAAGTCTAGAATCACTTTGATACCTGCAAAACACAAAAAGCCATGATATGAAGCACATAAGCAGCAATGACGCGTCCAACGAGACCGCCAGAAATAGATGGTGTTCCTCATTGGCTGTGTTAAACTTCATTTGACGCAAATTCAGTTGGTCAACACTTGGTCGACTCCTGACATTTCAGACTCTCATGGAATGAGATTTAGCTGTGACATACTATCGAAGATCATGTCGGTAAAAACAGACATACTTTTTTGGTACGACAGCCTTCGTAGCATGTGTCACATTTGTCAGTTCTTATTGATTCGTTTGGTTTGAATTTCGGCCAGTTGAAATGTAATCTGAATTAATTATCAGAACACGAATGCTGTAACATATTCCAGTTGTTTTATCCCATGGCTTCAAACTAGTTTGAATGTAGTAAAAGTAAAAATTAAACGAAATTTCAGAACAGGTACAGGATCAAGAGAAGGTATTCTAGTGTTATGTGTGATGCTGGAAAGAAGGCAGTAGACGAAACTGACCAAAGCACAGACCAACATTTCTGGCTCTGGGAGCGGTAAGATTTTTGCCCACACTTCATATCGCAGTTGAGCGAAGTGTATTACATGCATGACATCACAAAGTGGAGTGTGACACGAACAACAGATGGTTCCTCGAGCATACCTTCCTTGAGGAGCTGCATCATCTGAATAATCTTGTAAAATTATTGGGTGCTGTGATTGAAGATGGAGAGATTACCTCGGTCTAGCGTGCCAAAACGTATCTTTTCGTTTAATTATTACTACTAAAGTACACTACTGGCCATTAAAATTGCTACACCAAGAAGAACTGCAGATGATAAAAGCTATCATTTGCATATGACAGCATCTTCTTCCTGTCGGTTAAATTTCGCGTCTGTAGCACATCTTCGTGGTGTAGCAATTTTAATGGCCAGTAGAGTACATTTATAACACATCTGTCTTGGATGTTGCTGCTAACAAAGCACTTGTCAGGGTTGTAGCCTCTTTTCCAGATTTTGCTCGTGAAGGAGTAAGGCAGCTTTGAGTCATGTAGGAGAAAGAAGTTATTCAATTGGATCCATTTTTCTAGCATTTGGCCATTGCCATCAGTTTCGTGGTATCACCAGTTTATGCTGTGGCAGTTGAAGTAACTTAGGATAAACCGTGTCTTTTGGTTTCTGAAGTTGCCTGGCATAATAAGCTTATGTTTTTCAACTAGGGGCTTATATACGGATGTCACTATCAAGGTTCCGCGTTCGATAGTTTAGTTAAGATCTCAGTGCCATTCGCTATTATTTTCCCTGTGGTAGTTAAGGCCAGGTCAGGTCTAATGAAAGCTGCACCATCATTTGTATCTATATGCATCCTATTAATATGGGTCTCATGTGCTGATTCACCTCAGTAGACACAGTATATCCCATTTATGCATTTGCTATAGCTGCGAAGTTGTGACTTGTTTGTTCTTGGTTATTGCCTCGCCATTCAAACTAGCAGTAGTCAGAGATGGCCCTGAGAAGTGCTCTTTATTTGATTTTCTCTGGTGATGGGAGGATTGGCCGGTGCCCTCATGCACTTCGTTTCCAGGGAGTTCCGGCATTTCCTAGTCTCATGGTGGCGTCGAGTGAAAACGCACACTTGGAGGCTCGTTCCGCCCTCTCCACAAGAATGCCAAGAATACTTTTATTACAGTTGGATTTTAATCTTTTTATGTTGTTTCTGATGTCTTTGTCTGATTTTGTTACAGTAGTACAGTATTCTGTGCTTATAATTTTTTATTTAGATATTTAAAATTAGGTTAATGACCGTTATTTCAGAGTTCATTGTTTTCTTTTCTAATCTATGTTGGTAAACATGTTTTTAAGTTTTTCATCTGTTAATTCTCTAGTTAGCTCTGTATTTACATTCCTGTGATCGTGTATTTCTTTTGTGGTGAGAATATACTTAAACTCTATAGTGAGAGCTTTTGTCTGTTGTCTGTCCATTTGCTTCAGAGTCAACATCATTTTTTAAACCAGTTTTTTTGTTTGTTGTCGCTTGGTGTTATGCTTGTAAGAGTGATAATCCTTGAATAGAAATTATGTGTGTCGCAACTGAATGTGAACTAAGTCTCGGCACTTGACACATCACTTCTCTGTGTTACACATATTGGACATAACTGTCTCCATTGGTATTGAAGTAGCTGCATGTGTGAGGGCTCTATGTATGTGTTGTTACATCAAAGCAACACAGAAATTCTTAAAATATCCACCATTTTCACGTCTTCAAGTGATGTTCTCGTTCCTGCACAGGAGTAGCACGTAAGTCTTGAGTCGTCTTGTGTGTTGGATTGGTTGTGGCTGTAGTAGTGCATAGCCCTGAGATACGAACCTGAAGTCCTTGTGATTGGAAGGCGGAGTAAAACTCCCTATACAGTCAGACGAATTTACTTTTAAAACGTAATGAAACACTGATGGAACGAATATCGTCTTATTAAATCTCAATTTAACAGAGGTCGGCCAATCTTCAAAACTTCATAGTCATACATGGAATACACAGCTCATTTTTTCAAATGCAGAGCATATTTCAGTTAAAGAAGGCATCCAACTATAAATGAAAATGCGTTTTTATAAAATACGCTATTCATTTCCCTTAATGTGCATTTATGTGAGAAACCGTCAACGTGATGGCAATGAATGCAAAGGTAAAGAGCAGTTATGTGTAATTGTGATCTTAGTATCAATTTTAGGATCGCGTAACAAATATTGCCAATGGTTAAGCGAAGACCATATCACGAAGCGCTAATGGAAATAGACTCGAAAGAACAGATGCAAAGTGCGTCCTGCAAATCAAGCAGGTAAGTGCGGTCATCAGTTACTGAAACGACTAACTCAGCGAAGTTAAAAAATACCGCAATCCGTGAACTACTCCACGGGAGAGCGTTGTTGGCCAAATCTCACCAAATAAACGTCCCGTGTTCTGTTGCCAGAGCGCCGGCTGTGAGCTGCAGTTAATTGTATAGTGGACCCATCTTCTCATCTGCGGCCCCCGAGGATGGCAGCAGGGCAGTCAATCAAGAAGGCAAAATGCAGAGAGTGTCTGAAAATAAATTCTACCTTCTCACTGAAGTTTTGGAACCGTTCCAAGTTATCCACCAATGACGATAATGGGTCCGAGCGCCATCCAATCTCTAGCCAAGTTTTTCCGAGACTACGAACGCCGCCCCAATGAAATTTCAAGATTTCGATAGAACGCCAGCAAGAGTGAGACTTTTTGTTTATTTTGTCGGTAGGGGCATGGCAGGAACTAACCATATTTCTAGCCACGTTTCGGAGCAACCATTGAGAGGCTGTGTCTTGTGGCTCCCATAGAAATCTTCCAAACAGCGCTTTCTTTCAGTAACGGAGGCATTCCACGTAGGCATTGCTCCTTTGCACGAGGGCTTTCAAGCTGCCTGTGTGCGTGTCACTTCCAGTTGCGTTAACATGGCCAGCCCCGATTGGGGTGATGGGGGGTTTGGGGGTGGGGTGGGGGCGAGTGCACTGTTGAAGGCTACATCAATCCTGACCACTTAAAGCTACACATTTATGGCTGTGACAAAGGTCCCTCCGCTGTCTCTCTGCTTCGGCTGCGGTGCTGAATAAACTGAAAAATACAGCTTCTCAGAAATCGAAGAAGACAGCTAGCTTCACCATGGCCAACATGTGGAATTACATGCGCATTTACAAATACAGATACGAATTCATATGTTAATGGGGCTGAGGGGTACTATTAGAGCCTAAAAATACGAATAAAATAGGTAGAGTGGCGCTACATGAAAAGTTAAACCACCTTACACTCTCTACTTGCTGTGAGGCTGTTGTGGAACTACTAACAAACTTAGCTAAGGCTCGCATCTACTAAATAAATATTCCTAAAGTTTGTGTGGGATGCCATGGTTTTTGAATTGTCACTTTATTCAGGTAAAGATGAAAACTTATTACACAAACTGTGTGGTGACAAATGCACACCTATAACAGTCATAGCGATGGCTGTTCGTCCATATTATACACAGGTAAAACTCTTGCACATAAACATACATTGTAGAAACTGTTCTAGATGTTTCACTAATCAAATTGGACATCTGAAGCTCTACAGCTATCTGCTTTATTCACAGGGTTGCGATTTTGTACATACACTGAAACCCATTCGACAGTACTATTCGCCACATCTTAAGAAATGGCTGACTATATTGTGCGACCCCCCGACAAAGACTGACTGGGAGCGCGTTAATCACCCCACGGGGAGGTCATTCGCGATGACACTTGAACTCATTGACCTCTGTCCGCCACCGTAGCTGAGTGAACTGTGCGCCGGCTTGCGATGCCGGGGGCTCGGGTTTCATTCCCGGTCCCGGTGGAGGTTCGTGTCCTCTCATAAGATTTCACGCACATTTGAACATTTGAACATTCCCGGTTGGGATAAAGATTTCCTTCACTCAGAGACTGGGTGTTTGTGTCGCCTTCATCATCATCATTTCATCATCATCGAGGTGTAAGACGCCGAAATGGCGTTACCTCAAAAGACTTGCAGCAGGCGATCAGGTTTACCCGCCGGGACGCTCTCGCCAAACGACATTTCATTTCATTGACCTCTGTCCCGTTATTCAATTGTTCTTTACAATGAACAATAAAAATCAAATCTCGACTGTATGGAGATAATTTTTAACGAAACTGGAATTATACACTACTGGCCATTAAAATTGCTACACCACGAAGATGACGTGCTACAGACACGAAATTCAACCGACAGGAAGAAGATGATGTGATATGCAAATGATTAGCTTTTCAGAGCATTCACACAAGGTTGACGCCGGTGGCAACACCTACAACGTGCTGACATGAGGAAAATTTCCAATCGATTTCTCATACACAAACAGCAGCTGACCGGCGTTGCCTGGTGAAACGTTGTTGTGATGCCTCGTGTAAGGAGGAGGAATGCGTAGTATCACGTTTCCGACTTTGATGAAGGTCGGATTGTAGCCTATCACGATTGCGGTTTATCGCATCGCGACATTGCGGCTCGCGTTGGTCGAGATCCAATGACTGTTGGCAGAATATGGAATCGGTGGGTTCAGGAGGGTAATACGGAACGCCGTGCTGGATCCCAACGGCCTCGTATCACTAGCAGTCGAGATGACAGGCGTCTTATCCGCATCGCTGCAACGGATGGTGCAGCCACGTCTCGATCCCTGAGTCAACAGATGGGGACGTTTGCAAGACAACAACCATCTGCATGAACAGTTCGACGACGTTTTCAGCAGCAAGGACTATCAGCTCGGAGACCATGGCTGCGGTTACCCTTGACGCTGCATCACAGACAGGAGCGCCTGCGATGGTGTACTGAACGACGAACCTGGGTGCACGAATGGCAAAACGTCATTTTTTCGGATGAATCCAGGTTCTGTTTACAGCATCATGATGGTCGCATCCGTGTTTGGCGACATCGCGGTGAACGTACATTGGAAGCGTGTATTCGTCATCGCCATACTGCCGTATCACCCCTCGTGATGGTATGGGGTGCCATTGGTTACACGTCTCGGTCACCTCTTGTTCGTATTGACGGCACTTTGAACATTGGACGTTACATTTCAGATGCGTTACGGCCCGTGGCTCTACCCTTCATTCGATCCCTGCGAAACCCTACATTCCAGCAGGATAATGCATGACCGCATGTTGCAGGTCTTGTACGGGCCTTTCTGGATACAGGAAATGTTCGACTGCTGCCCTGGCCAGCACATTCTTCAGATCTCTCAGCAATTGAAAACGTTTGGTCAATGTTGGCCGAGCAACTGGCTCGTCACAATACACCAGTCACTACTCTTGATGAACAAGCTCTGTTTGACTCAATTCCCAGGCGTATCAAGGCCGTTTTACGGCCAGAGGTGGTTGTTCTTGGTACTGGTTTCTCTGGATCAATGCACCCAAATTTTGCCAAAAAGGTAATCACATGTCCATTCTAGTATAATATATTTGCCCAATGAATAACCGTTTATCATCTGCATTTCTTCTTGGTGTAGCAATTTTAATGGCCAGTGGTGTATATAAAACTCTTCCAAAAACTCAAAATACACCCTTTGCAATTCAGGTCTTCTCGGAACTCAAATCTGTTAACAGGCCCTTTCGAAGAAGGTTCAGTTCTAAAAAAGCCAGAAGGACGGATTTTTCCAGGGAATTAAACGAGTAAATCAACAGCATAAATCTCGTACTCGAAGACTTCACACTTTTTGTACAAAGTCTCTGTAAAGTGTCAAAAAACCACATGCCAAGAGGCTGTAGACAGAACTTCATATCGGGATTCTCGGAGGGTACCAATAACATTTTAGCGAAATATGATTAATGGTACTCAAAAGATCCTGTCAGTGGCGACACAATAGCTTGTGGCACAAATTTTACAAGAGCACGAAGTGAATGAAGGCAAAAGAAATGTGTCGAAACCTTGGAGAAAGCGGAAATGTCAGGCACGAGCAACATTGCGTGAGATCAGATCAGAAAGTTCTGAGGACCCAAAAGAAAGAAGAGAAATGACCAGAGCGACACCTAATAGAACTACGTATCAACTACTACTATATGGCATGGCCAGCAAAAAACACGACAAAAGGAAGGTACAATGTGATATTACCACAGAAACCTACAACTTCTCCTCTCATTTCATAATGAAAGAACTGAATGAGGGCATAAACTCCATGAAAATCCGTATTGGTGTTCATGACGTGTGTGTGGAACCGAATTCGAAAAATTGTGTGTTAAGCCTATTTAACTACTGCCGAGAAACGTTCATAATCCCTAAACTATGGAGGAAGTCCAAGGTAAGAGCACTTATAAGAGAAGGAAAAGAACCCGACTCACCAAGCAGCTATCAGCCCTTCTATGTCACCGTTTAAAATTGTCTGAAAGGCTGATAATTAATCGAATCAATAACGTCATTGATTCAAAGTTAATCCCACAGCAAGCTGGTTTCTTGCCAGGTACATCTTGTACTGGCCATATCTTGCCACTCACGGAGTTTATAGAGAAGGGATACAAAAATAAATTAATATCGTGCTTGCCTCTGGTTCAACTAAGCTGGAGGAAGCAGAAAAAACGGCCTTGCTCAGGGAAGTGTTCTAGCCCCCATCCGGATCAAAATATATACGAATTATCAGTCATTACCCAAAGATAAGCGACATTTTCCTTATGCTGACGATCTGGCTATTACAGCGTAAGGAAGAACCTTTGAGGAAGTATAGGTAAAGTTGGAGAATACCCTACAAGCAATGCTAACATACTGCGATGACAACTCTCAAACTAAATCCAAATGAAACGAAATTTTGCGCTTTTCATCTGCACACACGCCTAGCAATTAGAAAGCTGTGCGTTAAATGTAAGCCGGCCGCGGTGGCCGTGCGGATCTAGGCGCTGCAGTCCGGAACCGCGGGACTGCTACGGTCGCAGGTTCGAATCCTGCCTCGGGCATGGAGTGTGTGATGTCCTTAGGTTAGTTAGGTTTAAGTAGTTCTAAGTTCTAGGGGACTGATGACCTATGATGTTAAGTCCCATAGTGCTCAGAGCCATTTGAACCATTTCGTTAAATGTAGTGCGTCTACCCTTGAGCACACAGACCTGTCGACATACCTCGGAGTCATGCTTGACAGTTCCCTAACATACAAACATCAATGTGCAATGAGCAATATCTTTAGAGGAGCCAAACCTACTGTGCTTAGAACCACAGCTTTAACACTTTGCTTTCCCGCAGCTGAGTATGAGTGCCCTTTCTGTTCTAGATAGGGTAAGAAGATCTACATAAGCCTTAATGAAACCTGTAGGCTAGTCACAGGAAGCATGAAGTCCGCTCCACTGGAAGATCTCTACCAAGCTTCAGGTTTCAGCAGTCCCAAATCTCATAGGGTAGCTCATGAACACATTCAGCACTTCAAATAGATATTCGATGAGCGCCATCCACTACATGGCAGCCTTTATGGATTAAAAAGACTAAAATCAAGATATTGGTTCCTCAGTTACACTTTGGATGAACGCCCTGTCGGCTACCCTATTTCCGAACATCCACCAACTGGTGCTGAATTACATTACAGGTCATGGAAAACGCTAAACCGTATCAGAACTTGTGTAACCTCTAGCAAAACCAATCTGATAAAATGGATCCTATTTTAACCGGATGACAATAAGTGCAACTGTGAAAAAATTCAGAATATGGAACGCCTCCTAACGTGACGAAATTATCCTGCACATTGCTCCCTACACGACCTCTGGCTAAGCCCGCCGGAAGCTTTTCACTTAGCCCAGTACTGTGCCAAAAAATTTACAGCTCCGGACACGAAAAAGTAAACCAAGTACTCCAAATATGTAAATTTATACGGATATAAGTGTTGTACATGTATATTTTCTGTTGTGTGACTGCTTTCTCAGAGACTGATATCTGCGTAAAATCAGAGGAATGGACAGTCGAAGGGAGGTCTGAGTAGTGGGTAGTGAGAGAAACTAATGGTGTGAGATTTCTGGACATTGGATGAATGGAGATGAGGACCTGAACGACTCAAAGAGAAACGGTTAGTGAAAACAGTGGAAAAAGGTCTTATCCCAACTGATTGTTCTGCAAGGGATTTATTATAACAGAGGGACTGATGCGGGAGCTATGAAAGATGGAAGAGTGTGGCTTATTACTGAATTATGGTGAAGAATGATTCATTACTTAATATAATTTTGTGGATGCAGAGCACATCTAATTGCTTTATGCACATTTTCTATTTAATAAATCGTTGCACCCATAGGCTTATATATCTTGCATTGCAAGTAAGACTAAAAAACAGCAACTATATGTAAACTGAAAATGTTAGTCATGCCTGGATATTTTTGCTGCTCTAAATTTATTTACACTTTTCAGAAAAGGTGTTTGAGTCAAGGCAATTTGTAGCCCATGAGCGTCAATAATTATTTTACTGTAGCTATATTCATGTAAAATCAAGAAAGACGCCACACTACATTAGCAAAATCGGAAAAGGTAAAATTGCAGTGTGACTCGCCATCCTCAAAAGTCTTCAGCACGAGAGAATACATTGCATATATATTTGAAAAAATTGACAGAAAAAGTTAAAAAAGTAAAAAATCACGTGTACATAACGAGAAAGACTTCTGTCTGTGCAAAAGCAAAATTATTTATTTAGAATCAATGTCAGAGATGGAATTATCTGGACAGTTGATGTATTTATTTGTTGTGTCCGAGCACTTGTGCCTAAAAACTACAATCAGAATAATACCTTGTAGCTATTAGTACACAAAAACATAAAAATTTTTGAAACCACTAATTAACTAATTAATGGTATGTAAAATTACAGTTTTAGTGTGCAGGAACTATCTTATGTTGTGAAGTATACAAGTGTCCAATTACATGTATATGCATAAATATTATGTACGCAATACGAATGCAGTTCCTCCTCTAAAGTAAATTTAATTGTGGGGTTTCGTAAGTAAGGAAGTAAAATAAAATAAAGAATATTTATATAATCACACAATCCAACAAATTGATTTCAAACACACTCAAAAACATAACCCACATAATTTCAGAAAGAGGGGTACATAGGCTTAAAAAAAAACCTAAGGCACCAAACGAGAGATGCCAGCTAAAAATACCCAAGACACACAATCCCATCGGACCCATAGCAAATTTTAGAGCAGCTCTCAGCTACCCACCAGCAAAACATACGTAAACCCTGTTCAATTAGTACTGTAGACTTGAAAATGAGAGGACAAATAAAAATGCCATTCTGCTAATAGCACATGTAAGAGATTTAAAAATCCCACACATAGCAATAGTACCTTTTTTTATATAGAAAGCATATAAAAATACATCCTTGTTAAAAAAGAACCATCGATTTAAAAACCTTAAGAGGTTGCAACCAGCTACCTCAGAAACACGTAAATAAAAAATAAAACTGCTATAGTTAATAAAAAAGCAAAACTATTTTTACTTCAATCAAGAGTACTGTACTGTAGGTTAAGATATTCCAGGAATACTAGCCAATATCTTCGTCAGTCTTTAAGAGGAACTAATATTTAAACATATAATACAAAAGCTACAAAATTCTCTACTGGGTCGTTTTCTTAGATGACGTATTATGCGTGGTAGATAATCCATAGACTAAGATTCAACAACTGCATAAAGTTATAAATACAATACCTAACGACGTAAGGTTTATAATAGAAGAAGAACAAGAAAGCAAATCTACTTTCTGGGTAAAACCACACAAGAAAAGATAATCACAAAGACTCCTATTACACACATACAAAACTGACAACATACACAATAATAAATGTATCCTCAAACCACCAACAGAACCACAAACAACCTGCAGTGAAATATATGTTAAACAGGCTGAATATAGTTCCCCTAAAACTTCTGATTTCCAAGAAGAGGTAACTGCTATAAAACAAGTAACATTAAGAATGGAAAAAGTAGCACGTGTAGATAAATTTGACGGAGAAATAGACATGAAACATGATAGAAAAAGAAAAACCAACACATACATGCATGCACACTGAAAGTTATAAATAGGGGTAAAAATAATGTAGGCAGCACTATGGTCTACCACAATAGCCTCACACACAAAATAGAGAATATATTCAAAAACCAGCCTATAAACATTGTATGCAAAACGAATAATTCAATACAGAAACACCAAATCAAGACACCAGTAGTCTGGTATCTACCAGCTGACTGGCAGAGACTGTGACAAAATCTACATCAGAATGACTGACGGGCGTTTGTCACTTGGTATAAGGTACATATGAACATATGGTTCAAATGGTTCAAATGGCTCTGAGCACTATGGGAGTTAACATCGGAGGTCATCAGTCCCCTAGAACTTAGAACTACTTAAACCTAACTAACCTAAGGACATCACCCACATCCATGCCCGAGGCAGGATTCGAACCTTTGACCGTAGCAGTCACACGGTTTCGGACTGAAGCGCCCTAACCGCACGGCCACCGCGGCCGGCTATGAACATATGGAAATATAGTAGGAACCACTCAACATTTTCAGGCTTCCTTAAACAGGAATGTTATATATGAATCACAACAGTAAAAGATACGTGTCACGAAAACAAGTAAAAATTGATATATCCGGACAGTTTAAGAAAACTACAGCATAGATATCGCATTATCACACAGTAAACAGCTGCAATGACCATAAAACGCGTCTGGTGATATAAATACACAATTCTCAGTAATTACGAAGGCAGATTTAAAATACCTTCATAATTCTGGAAAGAAGGTTCGAAACGAACAAGTGGACGCTATATGTTTCCTTGGTTTGAGAAAATCTTTCGACAGAATGAAGTTGGTGTTGTGTTTACGCCTGTGAAGAAAATTGGTTTCTTACTTGAAAGTTAGAAGATAATTTACCATTTCCACAAAAAATCGTGGCGTGACAGGTAACACAAATCGGATACAATACCAGGCTACAATCAGAAAAATATCTGTTTAAAATATACATTCAAATGTGAACAA
Organism: Schistocerca americana; assembly: GCF_021461395.2. Lineage (NCBI taxonomy): Eukaryota > Metazoa > Arthropoda > Insecta > Orthoptera > Acrididae > Schistocerca > Schistocerca americana. Next base: position 219,818,961 of record NC_060119.1, read on the forward strand.
GAAAAAAAACGAATTAAATTAAATGATGAAACGATGCACTGCATCAAATTTTCTGCTGAATTAGCGGCAGTTGGACACAGAAAAATCTGGCCAGATGTGAGTAGGTTTCGCACAGTGATGGTTACGTACAAACTTACTTGTGTATACAGACAGTTAATCCATTACGGGAATCGAGAATCTCGACAATTTTTGCCTGTTATCGACATTAATTAATGGCAGAGTGTCGGTCGCAGTGTTTCCAAAATGTTCGTCAATTTTTAATTTCAGCGATATAAATGTGACGTAAAGTCACACAGGGAGCAGGCGACCGCTCTACTGTGAAAGCTTGCGTCTTGTCAAATTTCGTGGTTCAACGTCAACGGGAAGTACACTATAGGCTTTGATGAAAGAGTTTTCGAGTATCAAAACATGTAATATAAATAGCCGTGCCTTCTGACAGCATTGACTTGCAAATTGACGTTTATTACGCAGCCGAGGAACAACAGACTTTAGTATGTAATGTAAGTTTCAACTTGATACGTCCACCCGTTCCTGAGAAAAATTGTTTTTAGCAATCGGACAGGGAGACAGACAGACAGACAGACAGACAGACGGAAAGAGAGTGATCCTATAAGGGTTCAGTTTTTAGCGACTGAGGTACTAAACCCCTAAAACGAAATGAATAAAATATTTTAGGTGTTATCTGATGTACTAAAACCGAGAACATCTTTTGTAAATAACGATAGTGTATGGTTAGTGTTTGTTCATTTGCTGCGCTTTGCCTTGAGCTATGACAGTATTTCACATCAGGTAATACAGTTAAATCTGTGTTGCACAAACATGTTATTTCAAAAAGAATTAGGGTATTCAACAACTTTTGTCTCAATTGTATATGACTTCTTTGACTAAATGACTCCAAAACTCGGACATGGTCATTCCATTAATTTGCTCTTCGCTGAAGTGTCCCTAATTAAATGGACCAGCTGTTTGTCAGACATTTTTGTTAGAGATGCTACTGTCTATAATTAATAAGAAGTATTCATTCCAGCCGTTGAAGAGTAGTCGTTATATTCTGGGTATGCCGTGTGGGCAGAAAATTTTTCCTTACCTCTGCTGTGAGCCTCATCCAGTAATCTGTCAAAGTCTTCCATAGTGCCGAACATTGGGTCTATCTCTCTGAAATCTGCGATGTCGTAGCCGTTGTCCGCCATGGGCGATTTGTAGATAGGGGACAGCCATATCGCTGCCACGCCGAGGTCCTTGAGGTATTCGAGCTTCTCGATGATACCTGCGGACAAAATAGATATAAAAGACTCGTTCGCATCAACGTTTGTGTCTTGTTAAAAATGAAAGACATTCAAAGTTTTTTTTTTCATTATCATTAATTTTGTTGTAAAGCAATTGTCGATTTAATATGTCGGTACAGTGGAAAGTTGATTCAGCCATATTTGATAACCTAGCATGTCGAATCGAAATTTGCAACAAAATAAATACAGGTAGAGCACCTCCATTTAACGTGCTAACGATCCAAAGTAAATTTGTGGTAAGGACTATGGGGTCAAACTGCTGAGGTCATCGGTCCCTAGGCATACAAACTACTTAATCTAACTTAAACTAACTGACGCTAAGGACAACACATACATCCATGCCCGAGCCCGAGGGAGGACTGGACCCTCCGACGGGGGGGGGGGGGGGGGGGGGGAGGGGGGCTGGGGAGCCGCGCGAACTGTGGCAAGGTGCCCTAGACAGCACGGCTACCCCGCGCGGCAACGATCCAGAAACGTATTATTGTACCAAGGAGCAATGAAAGGAATCACTGCGAGATTTAGTGTGAGGTATGCCATACCTGAAAGAAAGATAGATTTCGCAGTTATGTTCTTCAAGTAAAAAACTTACTAAAAGGAACTGTTACTGATAAACGACATCTGTAACACATCGATGTATGAAATTATGGTGAACTGTAGACAAAGAAGTTTTTTTCCTACGCAGCTATGAGTGTAAACGATTGTATAATTAAAAACTAAATGTTCAGACAAGATTCACAACCATACATATTCTGGGGAACTAATTTGGACTCTTACGAGACGTGGATGCCTATATGATTTCTCCTTTGCAGCAATACGGAAACAGACTGAGGTACTGCTTCCACAAGAGAGCAGGTCCCAGAAAAAGAAAAAAAAGAACAGAGTAGCCGAGCTCAGCAAAATTTTCCAGATGACCACAGTTGCGAAATACACGGTAATGAAGCTATGGCCATATATAGGCAGCCAGCAACAACGAATGGGCAGAAGTGTGTGCTCTTAACCTGACTTACCCCAGCTAATACATATTACGACGTTCTTGGAGAAAGCAAATCTTCTATATAGGAACCAGCGTGCAGTCGCCAGAATGTAAAATTCAACTAGCTTATTTCGTCCGCAACATCAGAAAGGGAGTAGACATTGGAGCCCATGTTGACGCTATGTTTCTCGACTGAAGTCACTCGATGCATTTCCGCACTGTCGCTTCCTGAGTAAAATACTAGCATATCGATTATCGGACCGGCTTTGCGACCAGTTGGTAACTGATGCAATGTTCAGTTATTGAATCATTAATTTCACTGTTACAGGCTTTCGAAAAAAATCGATTGCGTTGAAAAAATTAGACAACACGTCGTTCTTAATAGTACGAAATCATCAGGCGTAGAAGTGACTTCGGGATAACACCAAGGGAGTGTCATAGGGCCACTTCATGTTTACTGTGGACACCGGACGTAACAAAAATATGTCGAAAATCTTCGAGTGGTTGTGCAGGGAGACTTAAGGATCAAGTTGAGGACGGAATGCCACGTCTGGGAACACCATTGCCGGCCGAAGTGGCCGTGCGGTTCTAGGCGCTGCAGCCTGGAACCGCGAGACCGCTACGGTCGCAGGTTCGAATCCTGCCTCGGGCATGGATGTGTGTGATGTTCTTAGGTTAGTTAGGTTTAACTAGTTATAAGTTCTAGGGGACTAATGACCTGAGAAGTTGAGTCCCATAGTGCTCAGAGCCATTTGAACCATTTTTGAACACCATTCAACGAGGCTACAGAAACTTATAGCTATGGGGGAAAACGCTTGCCTCTAGGCCACCCCTACCACAGCAAACGGGAGTCATGACGCTGATGGACCGCAGACCCAGTCCCTCGCACTTGTGCTTACAGCGTTGAGGAGGTTAAGTGGCGCATAATGCGGCAATTCCTGCCACAATAGCACTGCATAGACTGCTAATCGCAACGGACGAAGAGGCGTCAGAGTTACAACGCAAATTTCCTGATCCAACGGAATGCGATCTCCTTTGTGTTGCAATTTGATGACGGGTCCGGGCAAGAGAGTTCCAATCGGCAGTTTGTTCCTCGAGATACTCTCCACAAGCGCTTGAAGTTCGTCATTATATTTTTTTTGCACCTTATATAAGTTTTGGTCGATAAAGTAGAATACTCCTAGTGGGTATTAGCGGTAGAAAAAAAAATGGCTCTGAGCACTATGGGACTTAACATCTATGGTCATCAGTCTCCTAGAACTTAGAACTACTTAAACCTAACTAACCTAAGGACATCACACAACACCCAGCCATCACGAGGCAGAGAAAATCCCTGACCCCGCTGGGAATCGAACCCGGGAACCCGGGCGTAGGAAGCCAGAACGCTACCGCACGACCACGAGATGAGGGCTTAGCGGAAGATATGGTAGTACTAGGAAAGGAGCAAAGGCCAAAAATTGTTAATTATAATTATATTAATACCTTCAACTGCTGACGGGCGTTGATATATATCAACGGGGGCAGGTTAAAATGTGTGCCCCGACCGGGACTCGAACCCGGGATCTCCTGCTTACGTGCCCTCAGTCGCTCAGATGGATAGAGCGTCTGCCATGTAAGCAGGAGATCGCGGGTTCGAGTCGCGGTCGGGGAACACATTTTCACCTGTCCCCGTTGATATATATCAACGTCCGTCAGCAGCTGAAGGTATTAATATAATTCTAATTTTCGTTCTAGACAGCTGCAGGTGATCAAAGAGGCTTACCATATCCATATAGCAAAAAATTGTAGTTGAGGGCAGAAAAGGTTTCAGATGAACGACGCTTTGACAGGGATTGACAGCTGATCCGTAGTATAAGAAAATGCAACATACTGCTCTCAAACAGACGAAAACACCTTTCACGATTGAACTGCTCTATTTGCGATAAATCACTGAAGACAATCATATCGGTAAAATACAAAATTTGGATTGATCATCTGTAGGGATATAAAGTGGAGTCACGTCAAACTAGTTGTTTCACAACGGACACCAGTCTGAGATTCAGTAGTGAAATTTCAACCAAATGTAATTCATCTGCGAAAGATGTGACTTATGAAACGTATGATCGACAAGTCCTTAATGCTCGTCAGTGCTTATGAAAATGCTCTTCATACGCCACTGATAGAAACTACAAGGAAGCGTCGTCTACCAAGGACACGTTCGTTAACAGAAGACTCAGGCCACATATCACTACCTCCAGCGTAAATCTCAGGGAGTGACGCCTATGGAAAAATCAGGGAAATACTTTATGGGAAAATTAGCGAAATACGGGCTCATAAAGAGATTTACCGTCAGACGTTCTCGAAGTGGCTGTAATACATTTTTAAAAGTGATATATCTGGACTATCGCAGAAACAAAGGTTTATATATATATATATATATATATATATATATATATATATATATATATATATATATATATATATATAAAATCATCAGTGCTCTGACTGGTTCAATGCGGCCCGCCACGTATTCCTCTCTTGCGCCAACTTCTTCAAGTCAAAGTGGCACATGCATCCTACATCCATTCTAATCTCTGTCTTCCCCAGCTATTTTTATCTTCTGCATGTAGAATGTAAGTTATTCCTCGATGTGGTTGGTTGGTTGGTTGGTTGGTTTTGGGGGAAGAGACCAAACAGCGAGGTCATCGGTCTCATCGGAGTAGGGAAGGGCAGGGAAGGAAGTCGGCCGTGCCCTTTCAGAAGAACCATCCCGGCATTTGCCTGGAGCGATTTAGGGAAATCACGGAAAACCTAAATCAGGATGGCCGGACGCGGGATTGAACCGTCGTCCTCCCGAATGCGACTCGATGTCGTAACACATGTCCTGCGACTCTATACTTTCTTCTTGCCAGTGTTTTCCTTACGCTCCTTTCTTCGCCGATTCTGCGGAGAACGCTTCATTCATTATCTTGTCACTCCAACAACTTAAGCATGTTTACTTCAGCACAGTTCTCTTGATGCTGGGAAACTAGATCGCAACCAGTGATATCATACATAACTGCTTTCAGATCTATGATAAGCATAATACCGCTGCCAAGTACTTGACAGAGACTGTTTCACAAATACAGAGCGCGAATAGGACAGATTGATCGAAATATTAAAAAAATGGGAATAATCTGTTACATATTCAGGAGCAGGACAAGGAAAACAAATTAACATTCCTCGAAGTGGCAGCCTCACTTTTCATTTTACGATGCTTCTTCCCTGATGGGTACTTTAGAATCAAGACACAATTTCTTGTTTTTTTTTGCATTTAATTTCTTATATTTGTATATGAACATACACTGACGGGTCAAAACTTCATAACACCGCACACCGCGAGACTGAATGCCACTTCGCTGCACTGAGGACGTATAAACAAGAATAGTGTATGAGCAGAGGAGAGACAATATTGAATCATTGCAGCGACGATACGGCCAACAAGTGGTGAAATCCACTGACATAAGCGACTTTGACAAAGCGCTGATTGTTATGAACTGGGACCTGGTAACGAACATATCGGAAACAGCGAAGCACCACATTCACCTGTTGTGAATCCAATGGAACAAGTCTCTGGGAGATCTCATTACAGAATACAATGCACATACAGTCACAAGTATTTCAGAACACACCGATCAGCGCACTTAATTCAACATGGGGCTTCACAGCACGCAACCCCAACGTCTTCACCCGTTGAACGAAGAACATCGTCAGTTATGGTTGCAATGGGCTTGGGAGCATAGAGATTCGCCCATATATCAATGTAAATGTGTTGTTTGGTCGGATGAATCACATTTCTCGATACATCAAGTCGATGGTCGTCTCCGGAGAAGCTATCATCCAGACGGACAGTTGCTCGAAAGATGCACCACACCACGGATGTAGGCCAGTGGGGACAGTAGTATGCAAAGAGGGATATTCAACTCGGTTTACATGAGATCTGTGCTAGTAATCGATGTCACCGCGAAAGGTGCGGATTACGTCAGCACTGTTGCAAACCACCTGTATCCCATTTTATTCAGTGTTTTCCCCAAAAGTGATGAGATCTACATCTACTTCTACGTCCATACTCTGTGAACGACCGTGAAGTGCATGGCAGGACCAGTACCTGAAACTTTGTTGGTAGACTGCGTCGCCAAGGTTTACGCCTATAACCAAAAGTGTGCCACTTCAGTTTCTTCAGCATCATTCCCCTTGATCAAAGAAACCTGTCACCATTCGTGCTGACATTCTCTGTTTGTTGTTGTTGTGGTCTTCAGTGCTGAGACTGGTTTGATGCAGCTCTCCATGCTATTCTATCCTGTGCAAGCTTCTTCATCTCCCAGTACCTACTACAACCGACATCCTTTTGAATCTGCTTAGTGTATTCATCTCTTGGTCTCCCTCTACGATTTTTACCCTCCACGCTGCCCTCCAATACTAAATTGGTGATCCCTTGATGTCTTAGAACATGTCCTACCAACCGATCCCTTCTTCTAGTCAAGTTGTGCCACAAACTTCTCTTCTCCCCAATCCTATTCAGTACCTCCTACCAATCTAATCTTCAGCATTCTACAGTAAAGCTGCAGGCTCTCGGGAAAAAAAAACGGCTGTAGTTCCCCCTTGCTTTCAGCCTTTCCCAGTACTAGCACAGCAAGGTCGTTTTGGTTAGTGTTTCAAGGCCAGATCAGTCAATCATCCAGACTGTTGTCCATGCAACTACTGAAAAGGCTGCTGCCCCTCTTCAGGAACCACGCGTTTGTCTGGCCTCTCAACAGATAGCCCTCCGTTGTGGTTGCACCTACGGTACGGCTATCTGTATCGCTGAGGCATGCAAGCCTCCCCACCAACGGCAAGGTCCATGGTTCACAGGAGGGGGGGGGGGGGGGGAGACATTCTCTGTATATGTTCAATATCCCCTGTTAGTCCTATCTGGTACGAGTTCCACACATTTGAGCATCATTATAGGATGGATCGCAAGAGTGGTTTGTAAGCATTCTACTTTGTAGACTGATTGCAGTTCTCCAGTATTCTACCAATAAACCGAAGTCTACCACTTGTTTTACCCACAATTGTGTCTATGTGATCATTCCAGTTCACATCCCAACGAACTGTTACACACAGGTATTCGTGTGAGTTGAACTATTCCAACCGTGACTCATAGGATACTCCGCTTTTTCGTTTCATGAAGTGTACAATTTTACAGTTCTGAACATTTAAAACAAGTTACCAATCTTTGCACCAATTTCAAATCTTATCAAATCTGACTGAATATTTGAGCAGCTTCTTTCACACAGTACTTCATTATAGATAAACACACGATCGGCGAAAAGTCTGAGGTTACTATTAATATTGTTCGCAAGGTCGTTAGTATACTGCATGAACAACAAGGGTCGCAGCACACTTCCCTAGGGCACATTCGAAGTTACTTCTACATCAGTCGATGACTTTACATCCAAAATAAGATGCTGCGTCCTCACTGCCAAAAAGTTCTCAAAACAGTCGCAAATTTCACTTGATACGCTATATGTTCGAACTTTTGGCAATAACCGTAGGTGTGTTACAGAGACAAATGCTGTTCGGAAACCAGAAAACATTGCATCTACCTGGCAGCTTTGATCTGCTACCTTCAGTATGTCATGTGAGAAAAGCGAGAGCTGGGTTTCACATAACCGCTGTATTCGAAATCCATGCTGGGTGGCATACTGGAGGCCATTCTGTTCGAGATACCTCATTGTGTTTGCGCTTAGAATATTCTACAACAAATCGATTTCAAGAATACTCTATGGTAGTTTTGTGAATGTGATAGGGATTCCGTCGGGCCCTGGAGCTTTGTTCTGTTTTAACGATTTCAACACTTCTGACACTAATACCTATTTCACTCATCTTTTCAGTGGTACGAATATTAAATTGGGGCAACTGTCCTGTGTTTACCTTTGTAAAGGAACGTTCGAAAACGGAGTTAAGGATTTCAGCTTTTGCTTTGCTACCCTCGATTTCATTTCCTGTCTCATTCACTATGGACTGGACACTAAGTTTGGTCCACTAACAGCCTCTACATAAGTTCAGAGTTTCCTTGGGGTTTCCAGAGATCTTTTGACAATGTACTGCTACGGTAATCGTTGAAGGCATTCATTGCTCTCCTGACAGCAAACGCGTTTCACTCAGGTTACCTCTATCTGTGACCCTATGTTTTGTTTCATACCTAATGTTCAGTAGTCTCTGTATCTTTAGAAACATCTTACAGTTTCTGAGCTACAAGGCCAGAACGGTGATACAGCGTGGTGATGAGTATGATGGTGAACTCAGGTTGATATCTTGGCTATCAAGTTCACCTTATCAGAACCCGATGGACCACATCTGGGACGCTATCACGCGCTAGCTTCGCGTCCGGACACCGCCGGGCACTAATGTACGGGAATTGCAGGGCCAGTGCGTATACGTCTCCCCCCAGCAGCTTACCAAGAACTTGTCAAATCCTTGCCATGCACAACTGCTGCTGCCATTGCATGCAGAGGTGGATCGACACACTATTAAGCTAATGGTCACAATGTTTTATCCCATTAGCGTATGAGGAGGATAAACGGTTAACGTCCCTTCAATGAGAAGATTGCTATCAGACACAGAACACAAGAACAAGGATAGAGTAGAAATTCGCCTCTCCCTTCTGCATTCATAACAGAATTCCCACACATTTCTATACATTTCTTTATATACGAGTCAAACCAAGATTCAGGTTCTAGCGTAACGCGGACGACCACAATAATAAATAGCAATCGTTTCATAACTTATGTTCGTTTCATTGTTACAATGTTCACGGGAAATCGAACAGTATCCTCCAAAGCACCTACGTACACTCTAGGAATAAAATTACAAATCGATATTCATACAGGTATCGAAGGAAAATGCGAAATTGTGAACTTTAGTGGCCGATGGATTAATATTTGACACTGCAGCGCAACTCCACCGCACCGCTGGCGAGGATAGTAAAATGAGGTCATTTCGATACCAGGGCATGGAGTCTTGGCGAATTGCATTGAATGTACTCAGCTATGCCTCCCAGACAGGCTCGAGAACAGTATGCGTATCTGTCAGTATTTGAGAGGGGACGTGTAGGTGGGCACAAAGAAGCCGATTGGAGTAATGTGAATAGAACTAATGCCCCTATTCTCCGATGTTAGCAGGGATGGTAGTAAGGACCGAACAATCGTTACAGAGCCACCGAGAGCCCCGGATTCTACGTGCAACAGGTGTTTCAGTGAATACAGGGACTCATAGTGGAGGCTGAGCTCTCGGCGGTCCTTGCGCCGATTACCATTAACCTCTGTGCATAAAAATGCCCGTTTACTGTGGTGTCGCGCACATTCGTCCTGTAATCGTATTGACTGGAGTAGAATTGTCTTCAGTGATGCCTCCCTGATCAGTGAAGATGTGTCTGGAGACATGCGGACAGCGGTGGGATACCAATCTGAGTGAGTGAAGTTCTGAGTGCCATTTCATTTCATGGCAAGACAGCTTTGGCTGTTATCCGCGGCACCTTACAGCACAGCAATACGTCGACGATATACCACTTCCAGTTGTGTTGCCCTTCATGACAAGCCATCCCAGGCTTATATTTCAGCAAGATAATGTCCGTCCGCGCACTGCCAAGCCCTACCTTAGCCAGCGAGTTAGCGGGATCTTTCCCATGTTGACAACGTTTGGAGTATTGTGGGCAAGGTCCTCCAACCAGCGCGGTATTTTGACGATCTAAAGCGCCATTCCGACAGAAGTTGGCACGATATCCCTCAGGAGGATATCCAACAACTCTGACAACACTCGGCCGCTGTGGCCGAGCGGTTCTAGGCTCTTCAGTCCGGAACCGCGCTGCTGTTACGGTCGCAGGTTCGAATCCTGCCTCAGGCATGGATGTGTCTGATGTCCTTAGGTTGGTTAGGTTTAAGTAGTTCTAAGGCACTGATGACCTCAGATGTTAAGTCCCATAGTGCTTGGAGCCAATTTTTTCTGACAATACTAATCCGAATAACTGCTTGCATAAGGGGCCGGAGATGGACCTGGCTGAAAATGACTTACAAGTTCTTGGCGCCCTCCATCGATGATGCTGGGATTCAATATGGTGTTGGGCCAACCTTAACCTTGATGACAGCTTCCTCTCTAACAGGTATACGTTCCATCAGGAGCAGGAAGGTTTCTTGGGTAATGGCAGCCCATTCTTCACGGAGTGCTGCACTGAGGAGAGATATCGATGTCGGTCGGTGAGGCCTAGCACGAAGTCGGCGTGACGAAACATCCCAAAGTCGTTCTATAGAATTCAGGTCAGGACTCTGTGCAAGCCAGTCCATTACAGGGATGCTAATGTCGTGTAACTACTCCGCCACAGGCCGTGCATTATGAACAGGTGCTCGATCGTGTTGAAAGATGCAGTCACCATCCGCCAATGGGGCTCTTGAACAGTGGGAAGCAAGAAGGTGCTTAAAACATCAATGTAGGCCTGTGCTGTGATAGTGCGACGCAAAACAGCCAGTGGTGCGAGCCCCCTCCGTGAAAAACACGACCACACCGCAACACCAATGCCTCCGAATTTTACTGTTGGCACTGCACACTCTGGCGGATGACGTTCACTGGGCATTCGCCATACCCACACTCTGCCATCGAATCGCCGCATTGTGTACCGTGATTCGTCACTCCACACAACGTTTATCGACTGTTCAATCGTCCAATGTTTACGCCCCTTACACCAAGAGAGGCGTCGTTTGGCATTTACCGGCGTGATGTGTGGCTTATGAGCAACTGCTCCATCATGAAATCCAAGTTTTCTCACCTCCTGCCCTGCCCAGCTGTCGTAGTACTTGCACTGGATCGTGATACAGTTTGGTATTCCTGTGTGATGGTCTGGATAGATGTCTGCCTATTACGACCCTCTTCAACTGTCGGCGGTCTCTGTCAGTCAGCCTGTACTCTTTTGTGCTGTACGTGTCCCTTCACGTTCCCACTTCACTATCACATCGGGATGTTTAGGAGTGTGGAAACCTCGCGTACAGACGTATGACACAAGTGACACGCAATCACCTGACCACGTTCGAAGTCCGTGAGTTCCGCGTGGCGCCCCATTCTGCGCTCTCACGTTATTTAATGACTGCTGAGGTCACTGATATGGAGTACCTGACAGTAGGTGGCAGCACAGCGCACCTAATATGAAAAACGTGTGTTTTGGGAGTGTCCGGATACTTTTGATCACACAGTGTACATCGCATCCTACTTCCGTCCCATTAGAATAATACATTCGTGGTGCGTCTTGGTTTCTTGTCTTATAATGTATTTGCACTGACCTAAACTCAAAGTAGATGCGAATCTTCGTAGAATACTGCTGAAACACAGCAATACTATTTTACTCTCTCGTTCCCCCGTACCCACCGCGGGGTGTAGAAATTGTTCAGTTTTACACGGCAGATGGCAGATGGCAGATTGGCCACTAAAGCACGGAACAGTGTAATACATATGTGTTCGTTTCAGTAGCAGCAAAGTCTTGGTGTAAAAACATCAGTGTCTGGAAGACAAAAGATGTTTCCTGGAACAGGAATACACACATGTTTATCTCATTCATAACATGTGTGACACTGCCGATGTTGTACGGAAGTCTTAAATATTCAGAAAAACCCGTCAGTTGCTATGTGGTTTTAGGTTTTCCCAAGTGCACATTAAGTTGTTTTCTTCTCTTATTTGGATATTTATACAGGCCGCTGACAGCCAGGAAGTGCCCTGATTTGGGACTCATCGTGCAAAAAGTACTCCATTTCGTTGTCGAACTTCTCTCGTAGTCTGTACTTGCCTTGAAACAATAATTTCGACAAAAGTAATCAAATGCTGGCGGTCACTGCTGGCTCCTTTCCGATTTAGACAGCAGATAAAAAAAATGGCTCTGAGCACTATGGGACTTAACTGCTGTGGTCATCAGTCCCCTAGAACTTAGAACTACTTAAACCTAACTAACCTAAGGACATCACACACATCCACGCCCGAGGCAGAATTCGAACCTGCGACCGTAGCAGCAGCGCGGTTCCAGGCTGTAGCCCCTAGAACCACTCGGTCACCTCGGCCGGCCAGCAGGTAACACTGTGTTTTATGAGGCTAACATGTCAATAAATTATTCCAAAATAAATTACATGTAATATTTCAGTGATCGGTAACACAGAAGATTACTTCCGCTCTCGTAGCGGTAAATATAATAAAGAGTGTTGTCAATTAAATCAAGTTAGCAGTGATTAGTAATAAGAAAATACCAGTCGATGTCACTTGATTTATATCGACTCGAGTAGTTTTATAGGGCATGTCGCCTACAGCCGCCTCAAGCGAACAACTCCCCTTGGGTTGTCCCAACACGTACACCGCGCAGTCACATTGACGTCAGTATTGCGAAGAAGGCAGTAATGTAAGTCAGATGAGACAAAACAGAGGTTTATTTCTCGTCTTCCTTTGTTACGGTGTACAGCAGAGAGTGAAAAACATGGAAGCGAAAATGAGTCTGCCGTGTAAAACTGACCAATTTCCACACCCCGTGGTGCGTACGCGAGATCGAGAGAATAAAATAGTATTGCTCTGTTTCAGCACTGTTGAACGAACGTTCGCATCTACTTTGAGTTTAGGTCAGTGCAGATACACTCTAAGACAAGAAAACACGACGCACCACGAATGTAATATCTTAATGGGACGGAAGTAGGCTGCGATGTACACTGTGTGATCAAAAGTATCCGGACACCTCAAAAACATACGTTTTTCACATTAGGTGCACTGTGCTCCCTTATCGAATGCCTCATTTTATCCTTTCTCAGTACTTTTTAACATAGAAGATAGCATTTTCCCGCCACAAATTTAAACTTCAGTTATACTCGGATTAAAATTGTTTTGTGATTGACTTTTTAGCAAATAGAGATGTAGGAGCCAGCCGCTATCCAATCCTAGTTCTTTCTCGATCTCACGTCCTCTCAGCGTTGCCTGTTTTATACATATACAAATGTGCAGCGCCTTGCGGAGCATAGCTGTCTGCACGCTGGCAACACTGCCCCCCCCCCCCCCCTCCCCCGTGCCCCGTCTATCGCAAAGTAATTTTAAAAGGAGTATTATTAGATTCGTCTTTCTTACATTCACAGGCAGAATATTCTTAATGAATGCCTCGTTTCCAGCCACCCTGGAGTAGTCCGAGCCTCCTGGATAGCCATTGAGATTTAATAACTATCCTTTGATTCCTAAGAGGTATAAAATACACTCTAAAGCAAAAAACGACATACCATAAAGGAACTATCCGAATCAGACGGAAGTAGATGTGATGTTTATGCACAAAAAATCAGATGACTGAAATTTCAGAAAAATCATGATTAATTCAAGAGAAGGAGCTTCACAAATTGAGCAAGTCACTAGTACGTTGGTTCACTTCTGGCTCTTAATCAAGCATTGATGAATAGAATTGTTGGATGATCTCCTGAGAGATGTACCAACTTCTGTCCAACTAGTGTCTTAGATCGCCAAAATCCCGAGCTGGTTGTATTGTCCTACTCATAATGCTCCAAACGTTTTCTCAATGGGGGAGACGCAGCGACTTTGCTGACAAGGGTGGATTTGGTAACCACGAAGTCAAGCAGTAGAAACTCTCACTGCATTTGGGCAGCCATTATCTTGCTGAAATATAAGGCTTGCCATGAAAGGCAATAAAACGGGTGTAGAGTATAGTCGACGGACCGCTGTGCTGTAACGATGCCGCAAATGACAACCAGAGGGGTCTTGCTATGATATGAAATACTGCCCCTGACCACCACTCCTGATTGTTGGGTCGTTTTGTGGACGACAGCTAGGTTGGTATCCTATCGATGTCTGGGATCTTCTTCGCTGGTCATCGGTGCTCAGTTCGAAGGGAGACACATCACTGAAGACAATTCTGCTCCACTCAATGAGATTCCAAGTCTAAAACCTGTCTGGAGACGCCCTGGACGGTGGTGCGATACCACCGTGACTCTCGCCCGCGATGCGGCCCGACAACCAGGAGTGAAGGTCTGGAGTGCCATTCCTGTTCATAGCGAGGCCGCTTTGGTGGTCATCCGCGGCACCCTAACAGCACAGTGGTACGTGGACGATATTCAGCGCCCATTTTGTTCCCCTAAGTGGCAAATCATCGCGCGCTTACTTTTCAGCAAGATAATACCCGCCCACTTATATCGAGAGTTTCTACTACTTTTCTTCGGTCTTGCCAAACCCTACCCTAATCTGTAAGGTTGCCAGATGTCTCCCCAATTGAGAATGTTTCGGGCATTATGGACAAGGACCTCCTACCAGGTCGGGATTTTGACGATCTACACGCGAACTGGACAGAATTTGATATAATATTCCCCAGGAGGTCACGCAACAACTCTACCAATCGATGCCAAGCCGAATAACTGCTTGTATAAGGACCAGAGGTGGACCACTGAGTTACTGACGTCCTCAATTTGTAAAGCTCTTCCTCTTGAATAGCCAGCAAGTGTGGCCGAGCGGTTCTAGGCGCTTCAGTCTGGAGCCGCACGACCGCTACGGTCGCAGGTTCGAATCCTGCATCGGGCATGGATGTGTGTGATGTCCTTAGGTTAGTTAGGTTTAAGTAGTTCTAAGTGCTAGGGGACTGATGACCTCAGATGGTTCAAATGGTTCATATGGCTCTGAGCACTATGAGACTTAACTGCTGATCAGTCCACTAGAACTTAGAACTACTTAAACCTAACTAACCTAAGGACATCACACACATCCATGCCCGAGGCAGGATTCGAACCTGTGACCGTAGCAGCAGAGCGGTTCCAGACTGTAGTGCCTAGAACCGCTCGGCCTCTCCGGCCGGTGACCTCACATTTTAAGTCCCATAGTGCTAAGAGCCATTTGAACCTCTTGAATAAATCACCCATTTTTTCTAAAATTATGTGTACATATACATCGTGTCTAATGATTTCCGTCTCATTCTGATAATTCCTTTGTGTTATGTCGTTTTTTGTCTTCGAGTGCATATGAAAACTCGACAGTTCAGTTATTTTGAAAACGAAATTTTAGAATCTTGTCCTCCATCTTCAGTGGGTAAATTTCTGAAGGGGTATATGATTTGGACAGGAGAGCGCTGACAAGTTGAAAATTGGAAATGATTTCTGACCCGTTGTAACTATGACATCTCGCTCTATGATAGCTCTCGTATTACAGGAAAAAAATGGAAAAGTTGTAATGCACTGTTGACTGGGACACCAAGATGGGTAGATGCAAGCAGCGAATCGGAATGAGTTTTCTTCCCTCGCACCTAACGGCCTCTCTCCTAGCGCTGTATGACAATTGCTTCTCAAGTGCGAGTCATTGTTGAGGGTACCGTGGTCTAGCGTTAGCGTCTTTGATTCATAATCAAAATGTCTTCGGTCCCGCGTTCGGTCTCCGCCACTGCCTAAATTTTGATAAATAATCAGCATTGGCGGCCGAAGACTTCCGGCGTAAGAAGTCAGCCTCATTCTGCCAACGGCCTTGTCAAAGAGGGCGGAGGAGCGGATAGAGGTTCAGGGCACTCTCTTGTCCTAGGGGTGGGAAATTGCCCTAAAGGCGGAAGAATCAGCAATGATCAACGACATGAGGATGCAGAACGCAATGGAAACCACTGCATTAAAGACACGTAACGTGTATCCACAGGACATGTGGCCTGTAATTGAAAAAGTGTCATGATGATCTCTCCATTGGCAAAAGATTCCGGAATAGTCCCCCATTCGGATCTCTGGGAGGGGACTGCCAAGGGGGAGGTTACCAAGAGAAAAAGATTGAATAATCAACGAAAGGATAACGTTCTACGAGTCGTGGCGTGGAATGTCAGAAACCTTAACGTGGTATAGAAACTAGAAAATCTGAAAAGGGAAATGCAAAGGCTCAATCTAGATATAGTAGGGGTCAGTGAAGTGGAAGGAAGAAAAGGATTTCTGGTCAGATGAGTATCGGGTAATATCAACAGCAGCAGAAAATGGTATAACAGGTGTAGGATTCGTTATGAATAGGAAGGTAGGGCAGAGAGTGTGTTACTGTGAACAGTTCAGTGACCGGGTTGTTCTAATCAGAATCGACAGCAGACCAACACCGACAACGATAGTTCAGGTATACATGCCGACGTCGCAAGCTGAAGATGAACAGATAGAGAAAGTGTATGAGGATATTGAAAGGGTAGTGCAGTATGTAAAAGGGGACGTAAATCTAATAGTCATGGGTGACTGGAATGCAGTTGTAGGGGAAGGAGTAGAAGGAAAGGTTACAGGAGAATATGGGCTTGGGACAAGGAATGAAAGAGGAGAAAGACTAATTGAGTTCTGTAACAAGTTTCAGCTAGTAATAGCGAATACCCTGTTCAAGACTCACAAGAGGAGGAGGTATACTTGGAAAAGGCCGGGAGATACGGGAAGATTTCAATTAGATTACATCATGGTCAGACAGAGATTCCGAAATCAGATACTGGATTGTAAGGCGTACCCAGGAGCAGATATAGACTCAGATCACAATATAGTAGTGATGAAGAGTAGGCTGAAGTTCAAGACATTAGTCAGGAGGAATCAATACGCAAAGAAGTGGGATACGGAAGTACTAAGGAATGACGAGATACGTTTGAAGTTCTCTAACGCTATAGATACAGCAATAAGGAATAGCGCAGTAGGCAGTACAGTTGAAGAGGAATGGACATCTCTAAAAAGGGCCAGAAGTTGGGAAGGAAAACATAGGTACAAAGAAGGTAGCTGCGAAGAAACCATGGCAAACAGAAGAAATACTTCAGTTCATTGATGAAAGGAGGAAGTACAAACATGTTCCGGGAAAATCAGGAATACAGAAATACAAGTCGCTGAGGAATGAAATAAATAGGAAGTGCAGGGAAGCTAAGACGAAATGGCTGCAGGAAAAATGTGAAGACATCGAAAAAGATGTGATTGCCGGAAGGACAGACTCAGCATACAGGAAAGTCAAAACAACCTTTGGTGACATTAAAAGCAACGGTGGTAACATTAAGAGTGCAACGGGAATTACACTGTTAAATGCAGAGGAGCGAGCAGATAGGTGGAAAGAATACATTGAAAGCCTCTATGAGGGTGAAGATTTGTCTGATGTGATAGAAGAAGAAACAGGAGTCGATTTAGAAGAGATAGGGGATCCAGTATTAGAATCGGAATTTAAAAGAGCTTTGGAGGACTTACGCTCAAATAAGGCAGAAGGGATGGTTAACATTCCATCAGAATTTCTAAAATCATTGGGGGATGTGGCAACAAAACGACTATTCACGTTGGTGTGTAGAATATATGAGTCTGGCGTCATACCATATGACTTTCGGAAAAGCATCATCCACACAATTCCGAAGACGGCAAGAGCTGACAAGTGCGAGAATTATCGCACAATCAGCTTAACAGCTCATGCATCGAAGCTGCTTACAAGAATAATATACAGAAGAATGGAAAAGAAAATTGAGAATGCGCTAGGTGACGATCAGTTCGGCTTTAGGAAAAGTAAAGGGACGAGAGAGGCAATTCTGACGTTACGGCTAATAATGGAAGCAAGGCTAAAGAAAAATCAAGACACTTTCATAGGATTTGTCGACCTGGAAAAAGCGTTCGACAATATAAAATGGTGCAAGCTGTTCGAGATTCTGAAAAAAGTAGTGGTAAGCTATAGGGAGAGACGGGTCATATACAATATGTACAACAACCAAGAGGGAATAATAAGAGTGGTCGATCAAGAACGAAGTGCTCGTATTAAGAAGGGTGTAAGACAAGGCTGTGGCCTTTCGTCCCTACTCTTCAATCTGTATATCGGGGAAGCAATGATGGAAATAAAAGAAAGGTTCAGGAGTGGAATTAAAACACATGGTGAAAGGATATCAATGATACGATTCGCTGATGACATTGCTATCCTGAGTGAAAGTGAAGAAGAATTAAATGATCTGCTGAACGGAATGAACAGTCTAATGAGTACACAGTATGGTTTGAGAGTAAATAGGAGAAAGACGAAGGTAATGAGAAGTAGTAGAAATGAGAACAGCGATGGTCACGAAGTCAATGAAGTTAAGGAATTCTGCTACCTAGGCAGTAAAATAACCAATGACGGACGGAGCAAGGAGGACATCAAAAGCAGACTCGCTATGGCAAAAAAGGCATTTCTGGCCAAGATAAGTCTACTAATATTAAATTCCGGCCTTAATTTGAGGAAGAAATTTCTGAGGATGTACGTCTGGAGTACAGCATTGTATGGTAGTGAAACATGGACTGTGGGAAAACCGGAACAGAAGAGAATCGAAGCATTTGAGATGTGGTGCTATAGACGAATGTTGAAAATTAGGTGGACTGATAAGGTAAGGAATGAGGAGGTTCTACGCAGAATCGGAGAGGAAAGGCATATGTGGAAAACACTGATAAGGAGAAGGGACAGGATGATAGGACATCTGCTAAGACATATGGGAATGACTTCCATGGTACTAGAGGGAGCTGTAGAGGGCAAAAACTGTAGAGGAAGACAGAGATTGGAATACTTCAAGCAAATAATTGAGGACGTAGGTTGCAAGTGCTACTCTGAGATGAAGAGGTTAGCACAGGAAAAGAATTCGTGGCGGGCGGCATCAAACCAGTCAGTAGACTGATGACCAAAAAGAAAAAAGAAGGAAGATAAACCAGGTGCTGGCAAATAGACTCTTCCTTTCAAACAGCACCCAGGTGGGCCGTCCAACAGTCGGATCACCATCAACGGTGTCACATACATTCAGTTAACGAGAGAGTTTTGGAATTTAATCCAGGGCATTGGCTCAAAATCTGGTGGTCAGGAATCTTTCGTCACCACTGCTCCGCTTCTTGGTGATCAAATACTGTCCGTAAAAAGATGTTCCATCTTCATGAGGACTAGAAGCAGTTAACTCCGAATTACTGTACGAGTATTTTAGTTTAAGGGACGTGTGCTGCCTGGTGGTTCGTCGGAGTAATTACATTTCGTTTGAACCGGTCGCAGTGGCATCTGTATCGTGGCCTGCTCAGTCTCCAGACATGACATCAATGGACTGCTTCGACTGGAGGCATATGAAAAGCCTAGTTTACGAGACTCCGGGCGATGACATGGGTTTCTAGGATTGTCACAGCCGCGGAAATAGTACGCAACACTCCATTTTGAGTGTGTCAGTTGATGGTGCGTTGCCGTACACACTACTGTGATCATGGAGATCGACTTTTGAACAACCTTCATCTCCATCTTCGTACATACTCCGCAAGCCATCGTATGGCGCGTGGCGGAGGGTGTCTGATGGCGCTACTAGTCATATGCTTTCTTGTTCCACTCGCAAACAAAGCGAGAGAAAAACGACTGTCTATATGCCTCCACACGAATTCAGATTTCTCCTATCTTATGTTTGCGGTCCTTACGCGAAATGTAAGTCGGTGGCAAGCCACCTTCCAATTCCATTTCTCTACATTTTCCGCGAAAAGAACGTTGTTTTCCGTCCAGGGTTTCCACTTGATTTCACGAAGCTCCTCCGAATATTCGCGTGTTCATCGAACCTACCGATGACAAATTGCTTCGACGTCCTCCTTTAATTCGACCTCATAGGGGCCCAGATACTAAAAGGTATCAGATAGATTATATAATGATAAGACAGAGATTTAGGAACCTGGTTTTAAATTGTAAGACATTTCCAGGGGCAGATGTGGACTCTGACCACAATCTATTGGTTATGACCTGTGGATTAAAACTGAAGAAACTGCAAAAAGGTGGGAATTTAAGGAGATGGGACCTGGATAAACTAAAAGAACCAGAGGTTGTACAGAGATTCAGGGAGAGCATAAGGGAGCAATTGACAGGAATGGGGGAAAGAAATACAGTAGAAGAAGAATGGGTAGCTTTGAGGGATGAAGTAGTGAAGGCAGCAGAGGATTAAGTAGGTAAAAAGACGAGGGCTAGTAGAAATCCTTGGGTAACAGAAGAAATATTGAATTTAATTGATGAAAGGAGAAAATATAAAAATGCAGTAAGTGAAACAGGCAAAAAGGAATACAAACGTCTCAAAAATGAGATCGACAGGAAGTGCAAAATGGCTAAGCAGGGATGGCTAGAGGACAAATGTAAGGATGTAGAGGCCTATCTCACTAGGGGTAAGATAGATACCGCCTACAGGAAAATTAAAGAGACCTTTGGAGATAAGAGAACGACTTGTGTGAATATCAAGAGCTCAGATGGAAACCCAGTTCTAAGCAAAGAAGGGAAAGCAGAAAGGTGGAAGGGGTATATAGAGGGTCTATACAAGGGCGATGTACTTGAGGACAATATTATGGAAATGGAAGAGGATGTAGATGAAGATGAAATGGGAGATACGATACTGCGTGAAGAGTTTGACAGAGCACTGAAAGACCTGAGTCGAAACAAGGCCCCCGGAGTAGACAATATTCCATTGGAACTACTGACGGCCGTGGGAGAGCCAGTCCTGACAAAACTCTACCATCTGGTGAGCAAGATGTATGAAACAGGCGAAATACCCTCAGACTTCAAGAAGAATATAATAATTCCAATCCCAAAGAAAGCAGGTGTTGACAGATGTGAAAATTACCGAACTATCAGCTTAATAAGTCACAGCTGCAAAATACTAACACGAATTCTTTACAGACGAATGGAAAAACTAGTAGAAGCCAACCTCGGGGAAGATCAGTTTGGATTCCGTAGAAACACTGGAACACGTGAGGCAATACTGACCTTACGACTTATCTTAGAAGAAAGATTAAGGAAAGGCAAACCTACGTTTCTAGCATTTGTAGACTTAGAGAAAGCTTTTGACAATGTTGACTGGAATACTCTCTTTCAAATTCTAAAGGTGGCAGGGGTAAAATACAGGGAGCGAAAGGCTATTTACAATTTGTACAGAAACCAGATGGCAGTTATAAGAGTCGAGGGACATGAAAGGGAAGCAGTGGTTGGGAAGGGAGTAAGACAGGGTTGTAGCCTCTCCCCGATGTTGTTCAATCTGTATATTGAGCAAGCAGTAAAGGAAACAAAAGAAAAATTCGGAGTAGGTATTAAAATTCATGGAGAAGAAATAAAAACTTTGAGGTTCGCCGATGACATTGTAATTCTGTCAGAGACAGCAAAGGACTCGGAAGAGCAGTTGAATGGAATGGACAGTGTCTTGAAAGGAGGATATAAGATGAACATCAACAAAAGCAAAACAAGGATAATGGAATGTAGTCTAATTAAGTCGGGTGATGCTGAGGGAATTAGATTAGGAAATGAGGCACTTAAAGTAGTAAAGGAGTTTTGCTATTTGGGGAGCAAAATAACTGATGATGGTCGAAGTAGAGAGGATATAAAATGTACTGGCAATGGCAAGGAAAGCGTTTCTGAAGAAGAGAAATTTGTTAACATCCAGTATTGATTTAAGTGTCAGGAAGTCATTTCTGAAAGTATTCGTATGGAGTGTAGCCATGTATGGAAGTGAAACATGGACGATAAATAGTTTGGACAAGAAGAGAATAGAAGCTTTCGAAATGTGGTGCTACGGAAGAATGCTGAAGATTAGATGGGTAGATCACATAACTAATGAGGAAGTATTGAATAGGATTGGGGAGAAGAGAAGTTTGTGGCACAACTTGACCAGAAGAAGGGATCGGTTGGTAGGACATGTTCTGAGGCATCAAGGGATCACCAATTTAGTACTGGAGGGCAGCGTGGAGGGTAAAAATCGTAGAGGGAGACCAAGAGATGAATACACTAAGCAGATTCAGAAGAATGTAGGTTGCAGTAGGTACTGGGAGATGAAAAACCTTGCACAGGATAGAGTAGCATGGAGAGCTGCATCAAACCAGTCTCAGGACTGAAGACAACAACAACAACAGGGGCCCAGACTCTCGAGCACTACTGAAGAATGTACTGCCCCAGCATCCTATATGCGGTCTCCTTCACAGGTGACATATTCGTTCCTAAAACTCTTGCAATAACCAAAATCGGCCATTCAACTTTCTTATTACAATCCTTTCATGCTCGTTTTCATTTCATATCACTTTGCAACGTTACTCCTAGACACAGCACTACTGGCCATTAAAATTGCTACACCACGAAGATGACGTACTACATACGCGAAATTTAACCGACAGGAAGAAGATGCTGTGATATGCAAATGATTAGCTTTTCAGAGCCGATGGCGACACCTACAACGTGCTGACATTAGGAAAGTTTCCAACCGATTTCTCATACACAAACAGCAGTTGACCGGCGTTGCCTGGTGAAACGTTGTTGTGATGCCTCGTGTAAGGAGGAGAAATGAGTACCATGACGTTTCCGACTTTGATAAAGGTCACATTGTAGCCTATCGCGATTGTGGTTTATCGTATCGCGACATTGCTGCTAGCGTTGGTCGAGATCCAATGGCTGTTAGCGGAATATGGAATCGGTGGGTTCATGAGGGTATATTCGGAACGCCGTGCTGGATCCCAAAGGCCTCGTAGCACTAGCAGTCGAGATGACAGGCATCTTATCCGAATGGCTGTAACGGATGATGCAGCCACGTCTCGATCCCTGAGTCAACAGATGAGGGCGTTTGCAGGACAACAACCATTTGCACGAACAGTTCGACGATGTTTGCAGCAGCATGGACTATCAGCTCGGAGACCGTGGCTGCGGTTACCCTTGATGCTGCGTCACAGGCAGGAGCGCGTGCGATAGCGCACTCAAAGACGAACCTGGGTGCACGAATGGCAAAACGTCATTTTTCCGGATGAATCCAGGTTCTGTTTACAGCATCATGATGGTCGCATCCGTGTTTGGCGACATCGCGGTGAACGCACATTGGAAGCGTGTATTCGTCGTCGCCATACTGGCGTATCACCCGACGTGACGGTATGGGGTGCCATTGGTTACACGTCTCGGTCACCTCTTGTTCGCATTGACGGCACTTTGAACAGTGGACATTACATTTCAGATTTATTACGACCCCTGGCTCTACCCTTCATTCCATCCCTGCGAAACCCTACATTTCAGCAGGATAATGCACGATCGCATGTTGCAGGTCCTGCACGGTCCTTTCTGGATGCAGAAAATGTTCGACTGCTGCGCTGGCCAGCACGTTCTCCAGATCTCTCACCAATTGAAAACGTCTGGTGAATGGCGGCCGGGCAACTAGCTCATCACAATACGCCAGTCACTACTCTTGATGAACTGTGGTGTCGTTTTGAAGCTGCGTGGGCAGCTGTACCTGTACACGCCATCCATGCTCTGTTTGACTCAATGCCCAGGCGTATCAAGGCAGTTATTACGGCCAGAGGTGGTTGTTCTGGGTAATAATCGCGCCAGTTCAAGTATAATATATTTGTCCAATGAATACCCGTTTATCATCTGCATTTGTTCTTGGTGTAGCAATTTAATGGTCAGTAGTGTATTTAACCGACGTGGCTGTGTGAAGCAACACATTACTAATACTGTATTTGAATATTACGGGATTTTTTCCTACTCATCTACATTAACTTACATTTTACTACATTTAGATCTAGCTGCCATCTATCACACCAACTAGAAATTCTGTCTAAGTCACGTTCTTCCCTTCTACAGTCGCTCGACAGCGACTCCTTCCCGCACGTTACAACGCCGTCAGCATACCGCCCCACATTGATGCTCACCCTGTCCGTCATGTCATTTATGTACACAGAGAACGACAGCAATCGTCTCACGCTTCCCTGGTACAGCCCTGAGAGTCTCTTGTCTCTAGGAACACTCGTTATCGATCGTGTACTGGGTACCATTACGCAAGACGTTATTTAAAGGTAGAGTACTGCGTTTGTTACGTGCTGTATTGTACAGATTTAACACAGTGTGATAAAAGCGTACACATTTCATCTGAGGGCTGTTGTAGTGCTAGCTTTTGTGTGGTTCGTTTTGGTGACTGCTACCGGTAGAACGCCACCCTCAGGCATGTTTTACCGACGCCGACTACGTAGGCGAGGACCTTTGCTGGAGAGTAAGGTCATCAGCAGGTGACAAAGGACAGCTGTTAGTATAAAAGTGTGAGAATTTTCGCGGCAGCCATGATCCACGGCGCTGACCTTAATTCTCGCGTTACGTGTGGGTGACGACACATTGCGCAACTTCCGCGGTCGCCTTCTTAGGTGCTGTTACGTCAGTAGTATTCTATGAACACCACAGAGATGGGTTTCTGTGATGTGTAAGTAAATCAAGAATGCTCCTTGGTGTCTTATATGGCGAGAGGTGGAACATGCAATACTCTCAAGAACATTGTCGAACATGATCGTTTTGTTGGTCTAGGTGTTATGGTGTGGGAAGGCTCAAATGGTTCAAATGGCTCTGAGCACTATGGGACTTAACGTCTGAGGTCAGCAGTCCCCTAGAACGTAGAACTACTTAAACCTAACTAACCTAAGGACATCACACACACCCATACCCGAGGCAGGATTCGAACCTGCGGCCATAGCGGTCGCGCGGTTCCAGACTGAAGCGCCTAGAACCGCTCGGCCACAACGGCCGGCTGTGGGAAGGCGTTATCTTGCATGAACGTACTGATCTCGAAATATTTCATCTTGGTTCACTAACCATTCAGTGTTATTGTGACACTGTAGACCTTTGCAATGCCCATCTTTTCAGGGCTCTACCCGGCAGTGTATCTATTGTTGTGGGTGACAACGCACGACCGTATCAAACAGCACAGGCGAAAGAAGTCTCGCAACGAGAGTGTATTCGGCGCATGGTCGGGCTTGTCAGTTCCCCCAGAGTTAAATTCCATCGACTACGTGTGGGATGCGTTGATGAGAGGTGACCAGATGGACCAGCGACCATGCATCAGTTGTCAACCGCTCTGACGGAGGAATGGAAATGACCTACCACAAGAACTGCTTGCCAACCTTCTGGCGAACGTGACAGCACGTTGCAGGGCATGCAGTGCGGTCCGTTGTGACCACATAACCTATTAAGTACCATGTACCACCTTTTGTAATCTCCAGGCTCCCATCATAAATCGTGGTGACCTCAGTGTAATTTTTGTCTTTGAATAAGTACACTGAAGTAACTATTTCTAAATATGGTCCAAATTTCATCTAGTTATGTTACTAAGCAGCGACACATCATGCGAAAGTTACTTTCATCCTCAAGTTTCGCACATCAATGTTCGAGGGTAAGTCAATTATTATCCGCATTTTAGTTAAATTTTTGGTTATTTTGGTAGTACTGTCGTTTTACGTTGATGAGCATGCTTTGTTTATTTGTTGTTATATCTTTTCAATTTTCAAGCTGCTAGGTTTGTTATATATGAAGCCTAGAATAAAATGATAAATAAATCGACACCCTAGCTACAAACAGGTGTTGATATACATCATTGGGGACATGTTGGAAATGTGTGCCACGACCGGGACTCGAACCTGGAATCTCCTGCTTACATGCCACACGCTCTATCCGTCTAAGCCAAGGAGGGAGCAGAGGATAGTGCACCTGCAGGGACTTATCCCTTGCACGCTCCCCGTGAGACCCACATTCCCAAGATGTCCACACCACTACATTCGTAGTGCGCCTAATAGACAGGACTTGGTAGATTAATCTGCCACGAGTAATGAGTGTCATGGGCAAACATCTATTAGGTGCCCTACGAATGAAGTGGTTTGGACATGTTGGGAGTGTGGGTCTCACGGGGTGCGTGCAAGGGATGTGTCCCTGCAGGTGCACACTATCCTCTGTAGCCTCGTTGGCTCAGATGGATAGAACGTGTGCCATGTAAGCAGGAGATCCCGGATTCGAGTCCCGGTCAGGGCACACATTTCCAACATGTCCCCAATGATGTGTATCACCGCCTGTTTGCAGCTAGGGAGTCGATTTAATTATCATTTGTGCTAGGTTAGTTTCGTTATCCCTGCCGTGCTGTTGATCGTGGCTGCTCCGCTGTCTGTTTGCACCAAAGAAGAGCAACGTTCAGTGATTCGTTTTCTGTGGTCGGAAGACTTTCGGTACAGTGCGGGAACAGTGTTTTGCCACAACGGAGTGTCTACGAATGGATTGAAAAATTCCGAAATGGTCGCACAAGTGTTACACACGATGAAGGATCCGGACGACCGTTTACCGCCACAAATGAAGAAACCATTGGGCATTCACGTGATATGATTCTCTTAGACAGACGATTAACTATTGACGAAGTGGCACATTTTCTGAAAATTAGTCACGGTACTGCTTACGAAATCATCCACAATAGCCTTGGGTTTCATAAAGTTTGTGCAAGATGGGTCCCATAACAACTCACACAGTTGCATAAACAAACGCGCTTGGACATCTGGAGAAAACCTTTGGATCGCTGTTGTAACGAAGGGACAACTTTGTTAGACAGGATCTTTACTGGTGACGTAACATGGACCAACATTACGAGCCGGAGAGTAAACAGCAGAGTATGGAATGGAAACATTCAAATTCGATGTGCAAGAAAACGTTCAAGACCCAACCGTCCGCGGGAAAACTGATGCTTACGGTTCTTTGGGACGCACAAGGTGCAGTACTGGAACATTATGCGGAAAGGGGCAGAGCAATAAACAGCGTACGTTACAGTGAGATGCTTACTGCCAGGGTAAAGCCTGCAATTCGAAGCAAACGTCGAGGACTGCTGTCCAAAGGTATTGTATTGCTGCCCACTTTGCTGAAACGCTCCAGAAACTCAAATTTGTACTGTATCATCCTTCATATAGTCCCGATCTTGCCCCTTCTGGTTATCACCTGTTTGGTCCACTCAAACAAGCCTTAAAGGGCCGTCGATTTGTCTCCTACGAAGCAGTGAAAGAAGCGGTGCATCCCTGGTTCGCAGCTCAATCGAGAACCTTCTTTCATGAGAGCGTCAGGAAGCTTGTACAACGATGGACCAAGTGTGTTGAAACGCAAGGAGACTATGTCGAAAAATGATGTTCTTGTAAGTTTCCTATTTGATTACAATAAAATTTTATAACTACTCTGCGAATAACAATTGACTTACCCTCGTATATCTGTTCGTTGTACCTACTGTTTTTTTCCGATGGTGAGCTGTTGCAAAAGGGATTTCTACGTCTGTTGCAAGTAGATATTGTTGGAAAGGTAGTAGACAAAGTTAATGCAAAAGTTTGTCTAGTTCTGAATAATTAGTAGTAGAAGTATGCATTACTATGAGGAAACACATTCTAGATATCGGTAGTAGACAAGCTGATATTAATTTCTCTTTTTAGTTTTAAAGTGTTAGCTGAGATGATATTGTAGTTGCCGCATAGCATATGGTAGGTTTACAATAGCCTATTACCTAGTGAACTGTCGATCGTCTGTTTGTTTTCAATTAATCCAAATTCATTCAGTATTAAAACATTACAAATACCCAGCATGAAGCTTCATACTGCAGCGGAGTGTGTGCTGACCTGAAACTTCCTACCTGATTAAAGCTGTATCTAGAACTGCAAGTCGAATTTAGAATCTTCAGGACAAGTGCTCTACCGAAGGTTCGAGAACAGTTGCTGGCGCAAGTAAAGCTGTGAGGGCGGGTCGCGAGGCGTGCTTGAATGGCGCTTGGAGACGAAGGGCATCGAATTTTAATCTGCCAGGATGATTCATTACGAATACCTTTAAACTCGTCTCCAAATGGTTCCAAGCAAGCCCTGTACGGTGCGTTAGGCAACACACATGGTCACGTCCATTCTGACAGTAAGAAGATAACGTTATTGCACGTGTTAAAGAAAAGCTCGTGTTACGTGTGATGAAGTACAAGCGTTAAAGCTTGTATGTATTTCAGTGTTCGATACTATTGGATTCACTGCCAGCATGCGCAGGCACAGCGTTTCCCGCACTAAGGGTTGACATTGCGGTAACGTGGTGTCATTGTGACGTTCAGAGAAGCGATTCTGGCAGTGGTGTAACATCGACGTGAGTGACCTACCCCTAGTTTGGCCCGACACGTTCACTCGCGGAGCAAGTGACATAGTTCTTCAATTGCGTGCACAATGACCGCTTTGTTGTGATATTGTGGGTGCAAAGAGGACTTCCTGTTTCGCAAGAGATCGCAACAAGCCTTAGCACAGGACCTGACTGAAAGGTGCTAGGCCACTACTGTTGCCGGTGGGATAAGTAGCTGCGTTTCACTAGCCACAAGCAGTATTTCTGCCGAATTTCAGCGAAACACCTTGGATAGAAATACTGTAAATGCTGCTACTTAAAGTTAGCCTTGCACAGACCTTACGATAGCACAAGCTAACTACACTAGTAGTTATTTTCTAACGTCTTCGGAAAGAAAGCTCATTTATCACTAGGTTTTGCTATCGCAGCAAGATAATGTCATAGTATGTGACGACCTGGTAAAACTACTTTCAAAGCATCATGTATTAACAACAAGCAGCAGTGGGAAAAATACTGGAGGCCGGTTACCATTGTACACTTTCCCAGTCTTAATTGTCAAATTGGTTCACTTTCTCAGTGTTAATAGACAAATTCAGAAATATATTCCTTCACACATACATTTGTTCTCTCTTTCTTCCTATTCATCTATTTCTCTTTTTATTTTGCTTTCCTTTCCCTTGCCTCCATTCCTCACTCTCTCTCTCTCTCTCTCTCTCTCTCTCTCTCTCTCCCCTCTTTTTCTACCCTATCTCTCCCGCTCTCTTCCTTCTCTCTCTCTCTCTCTCTTTCTCCCTCTCCCTCCCCCCCCTCTCTCTCCCCCTTCCACATACCTCTCTACTTCTCTTCTGCCCTCTTTCTCTCCGTTTCTCCCTCTCTCTCCCCTTTTTATTCTCTCCCCTCCATTTTCTCTTTCCATTCTCCCCCTCTTCCGCTTCCTCACCCCCATCCTTCCCCCTTCTCTATCTCTCTCTCTCTCTCTCTCTCTCTCTCTCTCACACACACACACCTTCCATTTGCACTTCGTCACACCTCTCTCCTTCCCTCCATCACTCTCTAACCCTCTCGTTCTCCCTTTCTTCGCTACTCTTCCCTCCTTCCTTCCCTCCCTCTCATGAACTTTTTCTCACCCCTCTCTCCTGCCTCTCCATCACCCTCCTCCACTTTCACCCCCTCTCTCTTGCTCCAACTCTCAGTCCCTCTCAAATTGTCTTTCTCTATTTGTTCCTCTGACTGTCCCTCACACACACACACACACACACACACACACACACACACATATGCGTACAGAGAGAGAGAGAGAACGACAGCAATCTGCCATTTCTATCCAAATATAAGCATTTACAGACACATAACAAGGTGGCGTAGTGGTTACTGCACAGGTCACATCACGGATACATCACCATCACGTCTTCTCTTTGCCTTGGCGACACTGCGAGTGGTTACCAGATTCAGGCAGAGGAAAAAGCGTTATTTCTGGTGGTCAGTAACTACTTCCTTGTTGGTAAAACTCTGACGACGGATCACATTCTGGAACCAGGTACCATATGGTTGAATGGCGACGCAACTGCGTTTATTCTGGACGTAGTCAATGGAGATGGGTAACAGATTGACGACACCATGTGTTCGTATTTTTACAGCTAACGAGCGTGGGGTTGGATAATTTTTAAAATAAGATGAATAATTACCACCTTGAAGCTACGATTGCTATGTAATTTTACTTGAACGAAAGAACTGACTATCGTTTATGATATTATTTTCATAGTGTCAACACATTATAAATGGTTCAAATGGCTCTGAGCACTATGGGACTTAACTTCTGTGGTCATCAGTCCCCTAGAACGTACAACTACTTAAACCTAACTAACCTAAGGACATCACACACATCCATGCCCGAGGCAGGATTCGAACCTGCGACCGTAGCAGTCGCGCGGTTCCGGACTGAGCGCCTTAACAGCGAGACCACCGCTGCCGGCGTCAACACATTAAGAAAGTATAACATAATACACTTGTAAATTTGGAGTGACCTGAGGAAAAATAATAATTCTACATCTTCTAAACCTGTATGCTCGATGCCAATCAGTTTTTGTTAAAGACACTTTTCGTGTACTTTAATTTTTTTTTCTAGTCCATTCATATTTGCACGGTATTACATAGGCGTCGATGACGGTAGGATAACTAACTTAGTACAGCGAAAATAAATTTCTAATTCTGATTCGCTGTCAATATGTAATACGGTATTATTAAATGAACAACTGAGAAACAGCCAGGTAAAGATATATTAATTTTTTCTGCAATTCCTCTTTTAATTATTCCTATAAACTTATTCTTTTATCAAGGTATAGGCTCTCGTTCCTTCATTCATTTTGGATACAGGAGTTGGGTTCATATCGTAAACATTTCACGTCGGCCAACCCATTATTGTATGTCACAGTTCAACTTTTCTTGAACACGTCTGTTAAACATTAACATGTTTTGCACTCAATGGTACGAACCTGGTATATGAGATACAATTACTTACACGTCTACGATAAGTCTGCTAGATCATCAGAAGTAAAAGCAACCTCGGACGTACCTCAAGGGAGGCTCATAGGACCACTGCTGTTCATGGTCTGTATAAATGATATCGTCCACTCAGCTAGGACATACTTGAGATTATTCGTGGATAATGCTGTTGTATTTAGGAGAGATTCAATGACAGAAAGCTTCAGTGATATGCATGTAGTCACGTCAAGGAGTGAGTTACTGGCATTGAATATTAACGTAAATAAGGTAACACATTGCGCTAAAATAGATGGAAAGACCGAATACTGTTAGATTTCACTATTGACGATAGGTCACTGCAAACAGAAACAAGCGTAAAAATCTACGACCACACGTCCCGACTGACCTAAAGCGAAACAGCACATTAAGCTAGTTGTACGACAAGCGGATATAAGGCTAAGATAGATTGGAAGTACGAAAAGTGGATGTACTTTATCAACGACAGAACTGAACCACAACATACTAGTTCGACCAATTCTTGAATATGGCTCTTGGAGAAGATCCAAAGAAGAGCGGCGCGTTTCGTGACGGGTTCTTGCAGTAAGCGCGAGGGTTTTGCGAGCGCGTGCTTCAAAATTCTGCGACAAACTCTACAACAGACACTTTGTGCGTGACGGGTTTAGTTCAAATGGTCCAAATGGCTCTGAACACCATGGAACTTAACATCTGTGGTCATCAGTCCCCTAGAACTTAGAACTACTTAAACCTAACTAACCTAAGGACATCACACACATCCATGCCCGAGGGAGGATTCGAACCTGCGACCGTAGCGGTCGCGCGGTTCCAGAACCTAGAATCTCTCGGTCACACCGGCCGGCTGGCAGATTTAGTGGAGAAATTCGATGAGCGTACTTCCCACCATGAGTGATGTTACATATTGCTTGCTCCCGCATACGTTTCACGATTAGTCGTGTCGCGAAATTCGAATATTTTCGAGATCATATAGGAGATTAACGAAATTCGTTCGTGTCACGCATCACACACGAGCAGAAAAGGAAAAGGGGGGCACTGTAGTGGTAATGGAAGTAGTTTCCTGCATATACTGTAGAATCAAAAACAACTACCACCATGAGTAACCTATAACACTATAAGTAGATAAAAAACTTAAGAAAGGCAAATCTTCTGGTCCAGACTGGAAATGACTCACCTTCCTTTCAGATTCGGCTGATGCAATAGCTCCACAGTTATCAATCATATAAAATGTCTCGGTCGTAGAAAGATCCGAATCCAGAGAGTGGAACGTTGCACAAGTCACACCAATACCAAAGAAAGGAAAAAGGAGTAAATCTCTTAATTACAGACGCATATCACTAACGTCGAAATGCAGCAAGATACCGGAACATATGTGGTGGTCGAATATTATGAATCAAACAGAACAAAACGGTTTATTTACAAATAGGCAATTCGGATGTAGAAAATATCGTTCTTGTGAAACGAAACTAGCTCTTGATTCTCACGATGTAATGACAGGTGATCTCAAATTGAATCCATATTTCTAGATTTCCAGAAGGCTTTTGACATCGTTTCTCACAAACGATTTATAATTTAAAATGGTTCAAATGGCTCTAAGCACTATGGGACTTAACATCTGAGGTCATCAGTACCCTAGACTTTGAATTACTTAAACCTAACTAACCTAAGGTCATCACACACATCCATGCCCGAGGCAGGATTCATAACTGCGACCGTAGCAGCAGCGCAGTTCCGGACTGAAGCGCCTAGAAACGCTCGGCCACAGCGACCGGCTTCAAATTAAAGTGGGTGCGTATGGTGTATCATCTTACTTGTGTGACTGGAGTTGTGATTCCCTGTCAGAAAAGTGACAGTTCGTAATAACTGACGGAAAGTCATCAATACATTGTTTGCAGGAGATGCTGTCATTTACCGTCTTATAAAGTCATCAAAACTAATTGCAAATTGAATTAGGCAAGATTTCTGTATGGTGCGGAAAATGGCAACTGATGCTAAATCATGATACTGTGAAGTCATCCACATGAGAATTAAAATAATTCGCTAAATTTCAGTTAAACAAGTGTCAAAGCTGTAAACTCAACTAAATGCATAGGGATTAGATAAATGAATAAATTATAGTGGAACGATCACGTAAATAATATTGTTGGGATAGCACGCCAAAGACTGCCTCTTATTGACAGAACACTTAGAAAGTGCAGCACGTCTAGTATAGAGACTAAAGAGACTTCCACCACGCTTGTCCATCTTCTTCAGGAGTGTTGCTCTGCTGTGTAGGATCCGCTTGAGATGGAACTGACGAAAGACTTTGAGAAGTTGAAAAAAGGGCAGCATGTTTTGTTCATCAGGAAACAAGGGAGAAAATGCCGCGGATATGATACACGGACTGGAAAGGCAGCCATTAAAACAAAGACTTCTTCGCTGCGGCAGGACCTTCTCATGAAATTTCGATCACAAATTTTCTCCCCCGATTGCAAAAAATATTTTGTTGGCACCTACTTACATAGGGAGATATGATCATTGTAATAAAATAAAAGAAATCAGAGCTCGCGCGGAAAGATTTCAGTATTTGTTTTCCCACGCACTGTTCGAGAGTGGAACTGTAGAGAAATGTCCACAGCTCGTGGTCTCACGGTCGCAGTTCTCGCTTCCCGAGCACGGGCCCCGGGTTCGATTCCCGGGAGGGTCAGGGATATTCACCTGCCTCGAGATGACTGGGTGTTTGTACTGTCCTCATCATTTCATCAACATTCCTGAGACAAAGTTGGGAATTTGTATGGGCACTGATAACTGCGCAGTTGAGCGCCCCACGAACCAAACATCATCATCATGTAGAGAAATGGCTTGAAGGTGGTTGGAAGAAACATCTACCAGGCACTTAATTGTGAATTGCAAAGTAATCACGTAATTGTGGATATAGAATGGCTTGCAAATTGTTCAAATGGCTCTGAGCACTATGGGACTTAACATCTGAGGTCATCAGTCCCCTAGAACTAAGAACTACTTAAACCTAACTAACCTAAGGACATAACACACATCCACGCCCGAGGCAGGATTCGAACCTGCGACCGTAGCGGTCGCGCGGTTCCAGACTGTAGCGCCAAGAACCGCTCGGCCACTCCGGCTGGCAGAATGGCTTGCAGAGTGAGGATCTAAACGAAGATGTGATACAGCACTCAAATATGTAGAACTCGAAATATTTACAAATCCTGCTCAAAACTTCTGTCTACCAACTACAAGAAAGGTAGGGAACGGCAGAAACTCCTTTCGGCGATCTATAGTGCCTATTCCATTATGTGATTCGAGAATCATTCGCTGCGTTGAATTATCGACCAAAAAGCATGGTGTGTTCGTAAGTAGACTGTCCTCTGCGGGTCGAGTATGTTGAAAACCGCACCTGATCTACCGGTGAGGTTGTAACGGAACCTATTAAAGACTTTACTTTACCGAAGAATGCAATACCCTCCAAATTCAACCAGTTTAACGAGTATTTATGATTATAGAAAAGTTATTGTGTATGTTAACAATGACTGCATAACATGCCTCCATAAACAGTCAACGCTTTAAGTTATACTGAATAACTGACCCACACAACAGTTAATATCAATTGATCATTGATACAGCAAACGTCATCATGTAAAAACACTAAGTTCATCTTAAATAATTAATATGAAGTACGAAAAATAGTGGCCAACTTACGTATTTTGGATCTCCTTAAATAAAAATGACCCAGTGAAACCTATTTGTTCACTAGGACCGTTTTCACTCCGTATTCACGTAAACACTCCTGTTTGAGACGAAAACCAATGTAATTCTTAATAATTCACGTTATTTACTTATTTATGCAAATTAGAGAAGTCAATTGACCAACTTCTAAAAAACGGCCTTTTTTGTAACAAAGAGTTATTCTGTCAAGTCAACAAATCTGTCTGTCATTTTAATAACCTGTTAAAGTATGTCACTCGATATAAATTAATAACTTTTCTGCACAAATTACGATAACAGATGTACATGTGACTTATAAACTATATCTCTTTTTAGTAGTACTTTGACAAGGTTATAAATACAAGCAGCAAGAAGGGTCGGGAGCCGAGTCTAAATGTCACTTTGGTATAGTGTATGTGTCTTATTGTTCGAGGTGGATAAACATTGCAAAGAACATGTAAAAGAAGTGCTATTTTGTGTTGTGTCATTGTCTTTGGTGGACAGTGGAATTAAGATGGCCACCAGAGTAATAAATATTTGAAGTTTAAATATTTGTTGGTTTCTACATATACATCTTCATCTACATCTACATGACTACTCTGCAATTCACATTTAAGTGCTTGGCAGAGAGTTCATCGAACCACAATCATACTATCTCTCTACCATTCCACTCCCGAACAGCGCGCGGGAAAAACGAACACCTAAACCTTTCTGTTCGAGCTCTGATTTCTCTTATTTTATTTTGATGATCATTCCTACCTATGTAGGTTGGGCTCAACAAAATATTTTCGCATTCCGAAGAGAAAGTTGGTGACTGAAATTCCGTAAATAGCTTCTAACAGAGGACGAACGAGTGTAGTGTAACCTGTCTCTTTAGTGGTCTTGTTGCATCTTCTAAGTGTCCTGCCTATGAAACGCAACCTTTGGCTCGCCTCCCCCACAATATTATCTATTTGGTCTTTCCAACTGAAGTTGTTCGTAATTTCAACACCCAGGTACTTAGTTGAATTGGCACCCTTGAGAATTGTACTATTTATCGAGTAAACGAATTCCAACGGATTTCTTTTGGAACTCATGTGGATCACCTCACACTTTTCGTTATTTAGCGTCAACTGCCACCTGCCACACCATACAGCAATCTTTTCTAAATCTCTTTGCAACTGATAGTGGTCTTCGGATGACCTTACTAGACGGTAAATTACAGCATCATCTGCGAACAACCTAAGAGAACTGCTCAGATTGTCACCCAGGTCACTTATATAGATCAGGAACAGCAGAGGTCCCAGGACGCTTCCCTGGGGAACACCTGATATCACTTCAGTTTTACTTTATGATTTGCCGTCTATTACTACGAACTGCGACCCTCCTGACAGGAAATCACGAATCCAGTCGCACAACTGAGACGATACCCCATAGGCCCGCAGCTTGATTAGAAGTCGCTTGTGAGGAACGGTGTCAAAAGCTTTCCGGAAATCCAGAAATACGGAATCAGTCTGAGATCCCCTGTCGATAGCGGCCATTACTTCGTGCGAATAAAGAGCTAGCTGCGTTGCACAAGAACGATGTTTTCTGAAACCATGCTGATTACGTATCAATAGATCGTTCCCTTCGAGGTGTTTCATAATGTTTGAATACAGTATATGCTCCAAAACCCTACTGCAAACCGACGTCAGTGATATAGGTCTGCAGTTCGATGGATTACTCCTACTACCCTTCTTAAACACTGGTAAGACCTGCGCAATTTTCCAATCTGTAGGTACTGATCAATCTGTGAGCGAACGGTTGTATATGATTGCTAAGTAGGGAGCTATTGTATTAGCGTAATCTGAAAGGAACCTAATCGGTATACAATCTGGACCTGAAGACTCATTATTTATCATCAAAAGCACGTCAAAAACACGAACCTCATTTTTTTACCCCTAGACAACCAGATTTAGAGCCAGCATTACCTTCGAGACACAGCAGCGATCCAGCAAGCAGCAGCGATTTCCACAATGCATTTTAATGGCGCCAACCTAACATCAAGTGCTAACAAGCTCCGTCAATGGGAGTGAAATAGTGCGATTATAGCAATATCTACGACTAGGCGACCGTTATAACGTCTTGTGAAACGTCGAAAGAGCGTGGCCCGGTGCCTTACCGTTGAGGTCGCCGACTCCGTCGCCGTCGCTGTCCTTGAAGGACTTGGGATAGATCTGGTAGACGACGCCGGACTGCCACCACGCCAGCTGCTGCGCCGCCGCCGACGCGGCAGCGGCCGCCAACAGGAGGAAGAGGAGCGCGGTGCTGGGGGCGGCCATAGCGGGCGCGCTGGCTGCACTGGCCCCAGGGCCCGCGGGCACCGGCTTTATGTGGCGGCCGGCCCCGCCTCGCGGGCCGCCGCCGCCGTCACCTCCGCCGCGTCCCACCGCCGTTATCTCGCCTGCTGGCCGACCGATCCCCATTACTGCTCTCAACACTACGTAATGTGATCGAGCCGGTAATACACTACTGGCCATGAAACTGCTACACCAAGAAGAAATGCAGATGATAAACGGGTATTCGTTGGACAAATATACTATACTAGAACTGACGTGTGATTACATTTTCACGCAATTTGGGTGCATAGATCCTGAGAAATCAGTACCCAGAACAACCACCTGTGGCCGTAATAACGGCCTTGATACGCCTGGGCATTGAGTCAGACAGAGCTTTGATGGCGTGTACAGGTACAGCTCCGATGCAGCTTCAACACGATACCACAGTTCATCAAGAGGAGTGACTGGCGCATTGTGACGAGCGAGTTGCTCGGCCACCATTGACCAGACGTTTCCAGTTGGTGAGAGATCTGGAGAATGTGCTGGCCACGGCAGCAGTCGAACATTTTCTGTAACCAGGCCGGCCCGTACAGGACCTGCAACATGCGGTTGTGCGTTATCCTGCTGAAATGTAGGGTTTCGCAGGGATCGAATGAAGGGTAGAGCCACGCGTCGTAACACATCTGAAATGTAACGTCCACTGTTCAAAGCGCCGTCAGTGCGAACAAGAGGTGACCGAAACGTGTAACCAATGGCACCCCCTACCATCACGACGGGTGATACGCCAGTATGGCGATGACATATACACGCTTGCAATGTGCGTTCACCGCGATGTCGCCTAATACGGATGCGACCATGATGATCCTGTAAACAGAACCTGGATTCGTTCGAAAAAATGACGTTTTGCCATTCGTGCACCCAAGTTCGTCGTTGAGTACACCATCGCAGGCGCTCCTGTGTGTGATGCAGCGTCAAGGGTAACCGCAGCCATCGTCTGCGAGCTGATAGTCCATGCTGCTGCAAACGTCGTCGAACTGTTCGTGCAGATCGTTGTTGTCTTGTTGACTAAGGGATCGTGACGTGGCCGCACGATCCGTTACAGCCATACGGATGAGATGCCTGTCATCTCGACTGCTAGTGATACGAGGCCGTTGGGATCCAGCACGGCGTTCCGTATTACCCTCCTGAGCCCACCGATTCCATATTCTGCTACCAGTCATTGGATCTCGACCAACGCGAGCAGCAATGTCGCGATACGATAAACCGCAATCGCGATAGGCTACAATCCGACGTTTATCGAAGTCGGAAACGTGATGGAACGCATTTCTCCTCCTTACACGAGACATCACAACAATGTTACACCAGGCAACACCGGTCAACTGCTGTTTGTGTATGAGAAATCGGTTGGAAACTTTGCTCGTGTCAGCACGTTGTAGGTGTCGCCACCGGCGCCAACCTTGTGTGAATGCTCTTGAAAAGCTAATCATTTGTATACCACAGCATCTTCTTCTTGTGGGTTAAATTTCGCGTCTGTAGCACGCCATCTTCGTGGTGTAGCAATTTTAATGGCCAGTAGTGTACATTAGGCGTCAGGAAACCTTCGGGCATCGATATCTTCGTTGACACAACGAAAAAATTCAAATAAAAATGTGTCCACAAAATTCAATCATTTCACGTCTAAAGAGGTACACTGAAGAGCCAAAGAACTGTTACATCTTTCTAAAACCGTGTAGGATCCACGCGAGCAAGCAGCTGATGACTAGTGTTTGAGGTAATGCTGGAACTGACACCGCCAATCCTGTAAGGCTGTCCGTAAATCCGTAAGATTACGATGGGGTGGAGATCTTTCCTGAACCGCACGTTGCAATGCAACCCAAGATATGCGCAACAATTTTCATGTCTGAGGAGTTTGGTGGCCAGCGAAGTGTTTAAACTCAGAACTGTGTTGCTGGACCCACTCTGTAGCATTTCTGGAAGTGTGTGGTGTCGCATAGTCTTGCTCGGATTGCCCAAGTCTGTCGGAACGCACAGTGGACATTAATGGATGCAGGTGACCAGATAGGATTCTTACGTACGTGTCACCTCTCGTATCTAAATGTATCAGAGATTCCATGTCACTCCAACTGCACACTCCCACATCATTAAAGAGCGTCCACCAGGCCTCTGCTGACATGGATTCATGAGGCTGTCTCCATACCCGCACACGTCCATCCGCTCTATACAATTTGAAACGAGACTTCGACCAGGCAACATGTCTCCGGTCATCAACAATCTAATGACGGTGTTGACAGGGCCACCATTCGAGGCGTACACCTTGGTGTCTTGACAACCCAGCAGCTATCTTCAAACAGCTAACATATATATACTACACTGAAGAGCCGAAGAAACTGGTACACCTGCCTAATATAATGTAGGGCCCTGCGAGCACACAGAAGTGACGCAACACGACGTGCCATGGAATCGACTAATGTCTGAAGTAGTGCTGGAGAGAACTGCCACCAAGAATACTGGAGTGCTGTCCGTAAATCCGTAAGAGTACTAGGGGGTGGAGATCTCTTGTGAAAAGCACGTTGAAAGGCTTCCCAGATATGCTCAATAATGCCGGCCGCGGCGGCCGAGCGGTTCTAGGCGTTCCGTCCGGAACCGCAAACTGCTACGGTTACAGGTTCGATTCCTGCCTCGGGCATGCATGTGTGTGATGCCCTTAGGTTAGTTAGGTTTCAGTAGTTCTAGGGGACTGATGACCACACATGTTAATTCCCATAGTGCTTAGAGCCATTTGAACAATTTTTTGCTCAATAACGTTCGTGTGAGGGGAGTTTGGTGGCCACCGGAAGTGTTTAATCTCAGAAAAGTGTTCCTGGATTCACTCTGTAGTAATTCTGGACGTATGGAGTGTCGCATTGTCCTGCTGAAAATGCCCAAGTCCGTCGGAATGCGCAATAGACATGAAGGGATGCAGGTGATCAGACAGGAAGCTTACGTACGTGTCACCTTCGTAGTCGTATGTATACGTATCAGGAGTCCCATATCACTCCAACTGCACACGCCACAGCCTCCATCAGCTTGAACAGTCTCCCGCTGACACGCAGTGTCCATGAATTCATGAGGTTGACCTTATACCCGCACACGTCCATCCGTGATACAATATGGAACGAGACTCGTCCGACAAGGGAACATGTCTCCAGTCGTCAACAGTCCAATTTCGGTGTTGACGGGCCCAGGCAAGACGTAAAGCTTTGTATCGTGCAGTCATCAAGAGTACACGAGTGGGCCTTCGGCTTCGAAAGCCCATATCGATGACGTTTCGTTGAACTGTTCGCACGCTCACACTGGTTGATGACCCAGCATTGAAATCTGCAGCAATTTGCGGAAGGTTTCCACTTTTGCCACGTTGAATGATTCTCTTCAGTCATCGTTGGTTCCGTTCTTGCAGAATTTGTCCCGGCCGCAGCGATGTAGGAGATTTGATGTTTTACCGGATTCCTGATATTCACGGTACTTTCGTGAAATGGTCGTTGGGGAAAATCCCCACTTCTGGGATGGTGTGTCCCATCGTTCATGCGGCGACTGTAACACCACCTTCAAACTCACATAAATCTTAATAACCTGCCATTGTGGCAGCACTAACCGATCTCTCAACTGCGCAGACCCTCTCTGTCTTATACAGGCATTGTCGACCGCAGCGCAGCATTCTGCCTGTTTACGTATCTCTGTAGTTGAATGCGCAGACCTATACCAGTTTCTTTGGTGGTTCAATGTATATTCCGCGTATTTAAACAAATATTCACTGTCACCGTGAACTTGCTAAACAGACTGACGGTTCAAGAACGTTCAAAAATGTTCAAATGTGTGTGAAATCGTATGGGACTTAACTGCTAAGGTCATCAGTCCCTACGTTTACACACTACTTAACCTAAATTATCCTAAGGACAAACACACACACACCCATGCCCGAGGGGGGACTCGAACTTTCGCCGGGACCAGCCGCACAGTCCGTGACTGTAGCGCCTTAGACCGCTCGGCTAATGCCGCATGGCTTCGAGAACGTACAGCGATATACACAGAGGGCAAAAAAAAAAGTCCAGTAGGAGTAGTGCGAGATAAACCAAAATTGATAGGGGTGTTTCTGCAGGGCCATAATCATTGAACTACACTACCGCTCCTTAATTTCAATAACCCAATAAATGACATCTAGTTCTCTGTAGATAAGGTCTAATACCGTGGGTACGGTTGAAGCAAAGGAATAGCGTAATAGTTGTACACATGTCATGATTTTTGTTTGT
The DNA here is from genome assembly GCF_021461395.2 of Schistocerca americana. Taxonomy (NCBI): domain Eukaryota; kingdom Metazoa; phylum Arthropoda; class Insecta; order Orthoptera; family Acrididae; genus Schistocerca; species Schistocerca americana. The sequence continues at coordinate 219,859,882 of NC_060119.1, forward strand.
GGTCCTCCGGATACAATAGTATCCAACAAACAATGTTGTGTACATAAACGTTATGTAACTGTTTACCTGTTTACGTATTTGCCGAAGGACGCCGCATTTGTAGCACAAGTGTTGTTCCCTGTAGTGACGTGATGTTCGCAGCGAACGGCAAGCATTGCTACGATACCAGACATGTGGTTCCTGCACGTCAGTTCCTTCGTGACACTGAAGTGTGCACGTCACTAGTATGGCTCCACGAGTACAGATATCCATAGGAAAACATGCTGCGATTGTAGCACTTAGCCAAGCAGGTTTATCTATTTGCCAAATTGTGAAACACGGTAGTGTGTCTACAGGGGAAATGCAATACACCCTTCACCACCAGAAGACAACAAGTAGCAATAAGGACATACCACGACCAGGACAACCCCGTAAAGCAACTAAAAGTGATGATACATATATCAGATGATACATATATCAGAATTACCAGTAAGAAAAATGGATTCAAAACAGTGCCCCAAATTCGTGCAGAATTGGTAGAAATTAATGCAACAAAATATCTGTTTCAACAGTAAAAAGGAGATTTTTGGAAGCGGAAGGAGAATATTTGTTCGACGATTTGTATGGGAAAGGGTAGCCCAGCAGTGTGTTCTACCTATAGTTAAACACGGTGGAGGTTCTGTTATGGTTTGTGGATGTTTTGCCGGAGATAGAGCTGCCGACATTATGAAAATAGAAGGATATATGGATCAGAACCAGTACCACCCTATACTTCTGTATCATGCAATACGAAGTGGATCGCGCTCGGGAAAGGGTACACCTTACAACAGGATAATGACCCAAAACATCGGTCGGCATACTGTATGAACTACATTGCATCAAAGGAAAGACACAAAGTACAGAATGATATGGTATGGCTGTCCCAAAGCTCCGATTGTAGCCCCGTTGAAATGGTCTGGGATGAAGTGGACAGAGGTATCAGGAAAGTTAATATATCCAGCAAGGAACATCTCTTGAATATTGTTAAGGGTGTGTGGAATCTCATAGATTCACGATACCTACAAAAACTGATTGACCGCATGCCTCGAGGTTGTGACACAGTCATTAAATCCAAAGGAGGATACATTGATCAAAGTAAAATATAATTATTGTGATTATATTATATATTTGGAGGTTAATACAATTGCCTTTTGTGGGAAATAACATTTGATTTGTGTTGTAAATCTGAAATACTAGAGTGTACTGAAATTAATGAGCAGTAGTGTATATAAAAAAACGTAAATTACTTATAAACTGCGGCGTGCACACACTTTATTCAACATGTAAATGTCACTACAGATATTCGGATTTAGCTTATGACATGTTCTATATGCCTGCCACCCTTGGCGATGATTTGGCGCAGACGAATAGTGAAATTCTACGTGACCCGCTGAAGTGTCGGAGCATCGATGCTGTTGCTAACCTCCTGAACTGTTGTTTTCAGCTCAGCAATGGTTTTGGAGTTATTGCTGTAAACTTCGTCTGTAATATAGTTCCACAAAAAGGAGTCGCATGTGTTCGGATCCGGAGAATAGCCCCGTGCTAGTAGCCTCTGGGTACCCCAGAGCCAGAACGCGGTCCCCAAACTGCTCCCCCAGGACATAAAACACTTTCCTTCTTCGATATGGTCGAGCTACATCTTGCATGAACCACATCTTGTCAAAATCAGGCTAACTTTGGATAATAGGGACGAAATCATCCTCCGAAACCTTCACGTACCGTTCGGTAGTCACCGTGCCATCAAGGAATATCGCACCGATTATTCCGTGACATTGCACACAACACAGTCACCTGTTGAGGGTGAAGAGACTTCCCGATCGCGAAATTCTCAGTAGACCTAATTGAGTCAGTTTTGATTATTGACAAACGCATCCAAATGGAAGTGTGCCTCGTTGATAAAACAAAGCAAATTAATTCCCATCGTGGCCAGCAGCCAACTGTGCAGTTTGAACGTCCTAACGCAAACCTTTCAGAACTTATGTCGGTTTTATTTCGTATAGTTCAATAATTGTCACCCTACACATCCAATTTGTCACTAGTGGCGCCACTAGGAGAATGCAAATCACGTTTGCTTTAAACATGCGCAGTAACGGTCGTGAGCGTTTGTTACCTTTGAGATTGGACATGGTGAGTTTATGTTAGTCAAGAATGCCTCTAAGGCGACTAAGATGCCATTATCAACACCTCACTGAGTTTGAACTAGGTCGTGTAACAGAGCTACGGGGAAGCCGGATGTTCTTTCTGCGTTACTGCAGAAAGACTTGGCAGGAACCAAGCCACTGTACATGATTGCTGGCAGCGATGGTCACGAGAATGTACGGTAGCAAGAAGACAGCTTCGGATGGCCACGTGGCACTACTAAGAGGGAACACCATCGCGTTCGGTTCAAATGGCTCTGAGCACTATGGGACTTAACTTCTGAGGTCATCAGTCCCATAGAGCTTAGAACTAACCTACCTAAGGACATCACACACATCCATGCCCGAGGCAGTATTCGAACCTGCGACCGTAGCGGTCGCACGGTTCCAGACTGTAGCGCCTAGAACCGCTCGGTCACAGCGGCCGGCATTGCGTTCGGCGTATGGCTCTGGCCCATCGTACTGGAGGTCTGTTGTGTTCTGCCTCGGTGCCAGTGATGCCCGTGTGTTGGTTAGAAATAAGTCTGTTGAGGGCCTGGAGGCAATCTGTCTGCATGCTAGACACACTGGACTTACACGCCTGTGTGGGGTGCGATTTCGTATAACAGCAAGAGCACTCTCGCGGTTATCCCACGCACCCTGACTGCCAATTTGCAAGTCAGTCTGGTGATTAAACCTGTCCACCAGACCATTGTGGCCACATTTCCCAGCCTGTTATGGTTCGCAGTTCCAGTCTCACTGACTTCAGTGTTTTTACCCCTTCTGTAAAAGATCAAACATCAATAACGAATTCGCAAGAAAATAATTTCGACTCATAGTGCAATGGTGGAAAACTTACAATGCTGCACAACAGGTAACGCCTCTTTCCGCTGCTGACAAGCACATTTTTGGATTCTAGAAATACATAACTATATTTATGAAATGCCACATTTGCATACCTCTTGGGTATGACACAGCATACCAATTAAACACAGACCCAATCAAAATTTAAGTGAGTAGTATTTTACTAATTCGTGTCGATAGAGGCATGCTTGTGTACAGATACTCAGTTTTATTAAAAAAATGGTTCAAATGGCTCTGAGCACTATGGGACTCAACTGCTGAGGTTATTAGTCCCCTAGAACTTAGAACTAGTTAAACCTAACTAACCTAAGGACATCACAAACATCCATGCCCGAGGCAGGATTCGAACCTGCGACCGTAGCGGTCTTGCGGTTCCAGACTGCAGCGCCTTTAACCGCACGGCCACTTCGGCCGGCTCAGTTTTATTAAAACAGACTTTCGTCGTAAGGTTATCGTGGGTAGTTTTATTTCATTTCTTATAATACAGTGCACAGTTCTCGTAAGGTTTCCTTTAGTGTTGTTGAAACAATAGTAAACATGAGAGCGAAATTAATCATCAACGATATATGCGAATTCTCTGATGTTATCTATAACAGTCTGACGATGCACATGCAGTTTATTGATTACATGCATGTAGAAAACTTATTCTGAGTTAAAGCTGTCAAACAATGTTTGAAGAAGAATAAAATGCCACTACCACACGACAGCTAATGTAGAAAATACTTTTCTGACGTATTTGGGCACGAGGCGCTCTCCCCATACATAATACAAAAGCTTCGAGATGCATCTGCTGCCTGGCTGTCTATTAAACTCGAAAGGAAAAAAAAATGTCACAGAAGTTAGCCCTTTTCCCACATGCGACTATTTTGGGTTAAGAAGTGAAGGGAATTATGTTCAAAGTTCCATTAGATTGGTAACTTCAGCAGACAGCAGAATTGCGTTTTTAAAAAATTTAGTAGTAAATGTATTCGAATTTGGGAAATCTTATCTATTGTACACAGCACATACCATTACGCTACTAGCTGACACATAGCTCCAATAGCTCCAGAGCTGAACAAAAATTTCTCCAGAACTTCTGCATACCACAGTGCTGCGAGATAATGCAAATGGCCGGGTCTAGACTTCTGACAATGAGAGAAACAGTTACAGCTTTTCTTTTGCGCTGCACGACGTTTTTTACAAACAGATAGCGCGATAGAATAGCTCAAGTGGAAAGGAACACTTCCTAGTTAAATTTCTGCATCCTACACTGTTGGCAGTTCTGTATAGGTGGCAGTTACGTGATTTTATTTCGGTGATTACAAAATAGAGTCGAATGTATGCACTGGGTAGCCGAGACAGCTAGTTCATGGTGATTTGGTCAACCAAGTAAATGAATTTACTGAACATGCTGCAATTTACTACAGGGAGCCTGTGTGTCAGAATTCTCATCCAGTTGGCGCAACGGCGTTACAATAGAAAAATGAGTCACAGAAAAGAGGATTTGGTGGTCTGTTGGACTGATGGTAGGTTCTTATACCTATGGTCTGGGTTCGATTTCCACTTCTGTCAACGTTTTTAGATAGAGAGAGAAAGATTCCATTCTCTTCTGACTACACGAAGTGAAGAAGATATAATGGCAGTGTGGTCTGAAATTTACATTGAAAATGATAGTCCTTCTCTGCCAAGTAGACGTTAGGTTGAACCACACGCCGGCCGCGGTGGTCTTGCGGTTCTAGGCGCGCAGTCCGGAACCGCGCGACTGCTACGGTCGCAGGTTCGAATCCTGCCTCGGGCATGGATGTGTGTGATGTCCTTAGGTTAGTTAGGTTTAAGTAGTTCTAAGTTCTAGGGGACTGATGACCACAGCTGTTAAGTCCCATAGTGCTCAGAGCCGTTGAACCACAATAAAGTTTGGAGTGGCGACATGTAGAAACTCTATCACCAGTAACCTTTCTTATACTAGTTATTTATTTCTAGTGACGAAACAAACGCTATGTAGAGTCACAGGACACTTATTCTATCTTTTATCTGAGCTTCTGTATGTCGATAAAATTGGTTCAGAACTGAGAATGCAACTCAGACCGCTCTTAACGCGGAATTTGATCCCTTCGTGGCAATACAGCTCGGCTACAATTTGTTGTTTGTTCAAAACTGCAGATTCCTCAACATCTCCACATATAACGTGTGAATGGGTTCGAATCCTGGCCCGGCACTAAAGATTTCATTATGTATTATCAAGCTCTAGCATGAGAACACCTATCTGCTGGTGGATAATAATTTTGATTTTTAATGTTTTTTCATTCGTTGTCAACACTAACGATATCTGACGGTTTTGACTCCCAGTGGGACACAGAACTATTTGTGAGATCACTGTAAGTTCAAGATGTTATTCCGAGCTGCTGGTGGAGAAAATTTCGGTAGCTGGCGTCTCTTTGTGTGTAGTCAACAACGATATGTGTGGGGCTCTATTCCCAGTGAGCACTGAACTCTTCGTCATATTATTTCTGGTTCAAACATACTCACATGTCGCTGCTGGGGCAACAAACCCATATTTAACGTTGGTTTTCTCTAGAATATAACAGCGATAGGTACCGGGTTGGAGTCCTGGGAAGGAAAAAATTAGTGTTTCTTCTCGTCATTTCAGTTAAAACATCTAGCTACTGGCAAGGAAATCCGATATGTCACAGTTGGTTGTGTTTCGATATCATCCGATTAGGTTCTGGGCTCGAATCCCTGTCCAACACAAAGCTTCACCTCACGGCATTTCAAGTAAGTTACTTGTGAAGAAGCAATATTTAACATCTCTCGTAGTTCGTTAATAGGGACAAGAGATGCTGGGGAGGAATTCGCGTCCGTTAAAATGTTTGTGTTATGTAATTTAAAGTTGATATTTGCTAACTGATACTGTCTAAAATCGAGGTATATCACTCTCTGTATGCCTATTCAGGAATGACTGTTAGCTTGCGTCAGTCACGAAATCTTTGCTTATTCTGCCTGACCTGGGTTTGAATCCATATGCAGAACGAGACGGTTCGTCGTGTCATTTGAAGTTCATACATATTCTCAACTAGCTGCTCGTGGATAACTTAAATTTTTAATATCATTTTGTGTTAAATAATAAGTACTGTATGTTACTTTGAGCAGGAATTCATGAATACGACGAACTTACTACGTGGTTCAAATGGCTCTGAGCCCTATGGGACTTAACTACTGAGGTCATCAGTTCCCTAGAACTTAGAACTACTTAAACCTAACTAACCTAAGGACATCACACACAACCATGCCCGAGGCAGGATTCGAACCTGCGACCGTAGCGGTCACGCGGTTCTAAACTGACGCGCTTAGAACCGCACGGCCACACCGGCCGGCTTACTACGTGCATTGCCTATCTGTCATAATAATGAGAGTGGTAACATTTCAGGTATGTCATTTATTGTAATAAATGTGAGCTTACAAGCATTAAGGACAGTCTTATCTGTGATAAGGTGTTCCCTGATATTTGTAGCATCGTGGTATTACTTTACATCATGAGTTACTGCGATACAGAGCAGTGTTTTCTAGTGGTGACTTGTTGGAACCATTTTCAATAGTCAAACGACTGTACCAAGGAGCGATTAGAGGACCTGCTAGACAGCTGCGTTATGCCGGTTGCATGCGAATCAGGCGAAATGCAATTCAGGTCGTTCGGATACTTTTGAGTATGACTGTACATCACTTCTGAACAGCACGTCGCAAGGCATCCCAGATATGCTCAATAATGATCATATCTAGGGAATTTGGTGACCTGTGGAAATGTTTAAACTCAGAAGAGTTTTCCTGTAGCCACTCTGTAGCAATTCTGGACGTGTGGGGTTGCCCTGCTGGAATTTTCTATTTCCGTTAGAAAGCACAATGGACTTGAATGGATGCAGACGGTCAGTTAGGATGCTTACGTACGAGTCACCTGTAAGAGTCGTATCTAGACGTATCGGGGGTTCCATATCACTCCAACTGCACACGCTCCACACTATTACAGAGCGTCCACCCGTTCGTTACAATTTGAGGGAGACTCGTACGACCAGTCATCCACAGCCCAATGTCCGTGTAGACGAGCCCAGGCGAGACGTAAAGCTCTGTCTAGCGCATTCATCAAGGGTACACGAGTGGACCCTTCGTCTCCAAAAGCTGATATCGATGATGTTTCGTCGAATGTTTCGTACGCTGACACTTGTTGATGGCCCAGCGTTGACACCTGCAGCAATTTGCGGAAGGTTTGCTCTTCTGTCACGTTGAACGACTCACTTGAATCATCGTGGATCCCGTTCTTGCAGGATCTTTTCCCGGCCACAGTGATCACGGAGGTTTGATGTTTTACCAGATTCCTGATATTCACGGTACACTAGTGAAATGGTCGCACGGGAAAATCCTCACTTCATGGCTACGTCGCAGATGCTGTGTCCCATCGCTCGTGCGCGGACTATAACACCACGGTCAAACTCATTCGTGTTTTGATAATCTACCATTGTTGCAGCAGTTGTTGCCCTTGTTACTGAAGATAAGGTTGCTTGCCCTCTTCAGGAATCACTGATTAGCTGGGTCTCTCCATACATATCCCATTGCTATGGTTGCGCCTATGGTATGGCTGCATCGTTGACGTACACAAGCCACGCCGCATTGGCAAGGTCCATGGTTCTTGAGTGATACTCTGACGAGACTTAAGTTAGTAATAGATATTTCCTGTCATTATCTCTCAGTTTTACAGAAAACGAGGGCTGTACGAAGGAAGCTGCCCTTCCAAGAGCGTTTACATTGTGAGACGAGACCCTAATCGGGAGTTTCATGATCGCAGCAATATGTGAATTCCACCTAAACTGATCGATAAATTTGTTCTCACACTGGCGTTAAACAGTGTAGTCTTTATCGCGAGTGTAGTCTTTATCGCGTATTCGGTTTCATCGTATCTGCCAGATTGTCAGCACAGGTTGACAAATAGGAACAATCATCCAACTCGAATACATCGCCAGATGCTTTTTATCGGGTGATGGGGAGATAAGATATCTCCCATTTGCTGTCCAGTATCGGAGAGACACGAATCGTTTCGTTACATTTGAGTGCTCGATCCACCGAAAATAAGTATTCCTTCGTGCTGAATTCTACTACACATTCTGAATTCATCCCATAACAAACTGCCTTGTGTAGTTGTTATAGTTTTTATGACCTAGATTTTCAAACCAGCAGCTCGCATGTTGGAATGTTATCTATCATTAGATATATTTTTTGTTAGTTCCAGATGTTTAAGAAAATGGAGAATTATTTGTATATGATAAACACCAAGCTTAATAAACATCCTTTTAAACGAAATATCTTGTTAAATCTAAACATACAGTAAGACGGAATTGGGTCGCGATAATTTTGAGTTTAGTGATCATGTTACCTGAAGCAAACACAGTTTAGATCAAGTATATTTTTATCTTGTAATGAGCGGTTTAGATAAACTTCAGATCTACAAAATGGAGGGCACAGAGGGTAGACCAGTAGGGTGCTTCGCCTTGTTGTTTGTGTGAAGCAAAACAATTTTTAAACCTTACAAATCATACGAGGAACAATAAAAGTCTTGACTATCATTATCGTAACTACTCTACTTCGAAACTCATATATTTGCTCATATACTCTCCCTATATCCGCTCAAATCACGCGTTGAAGGATCAGGTAACCGTTATATTCAGAAATATCAGCTATTGGTGATTCAGATGACCATGACTTCCTTTTCCGCATACCAAGAATGGAATAAATCAGAAAAAGCTACGCCGGGGCTACAGAGTTTAGGAAAATCCGACAACAAGCAGAGGATTCTTTTATACTGTGGATATCTGCGTTTGGAAAACTCGCAATTGAAGGTTCTTGGAGGCAAACTCTTAAATACCATCTCATGTTGCTGTTTCGCCATTATTCTCAAAAATTGGCACAAATGTGCAGTCAGATCTTGATACAAAGAGAAAAAGCGTCCGAAATTCTGAGGAAAATAGGAGTAAGCAATAGGGAAAGACGGGCATTTTACAATATCTTCAAGAACCAAGAGGCAGCAATAAAAATGGAACACAAGAAGAAAGTGTTCGCATTAAAAAAGAGAGTAAGTCAGGGATGCAATCTTTCGCCTTACTATTCAGCCTGTACGACGGACACATAATGTCGGAAATAAAGGATAGGTTCAAGAGTGGGATTTAAATTTAGGTTGAAAGGATCTCAGTGATAAAATTCGATGGTAAAACTGTTTTAGGAAGTGAAAGAGAAGAAGAATTGCAGGATCTGTTGAATGACATGAACAGTCTAATGAGAACAGAATATGGATTGACAGTTAATCGAAGAAAGATGATAGCAATAACAAGTAGCAGAAATGAGATTAGCGATAAAGTTAACATCGGGACTGGTGACCACGAAGGAGACGAACTTAATGAATTCTCCTTCGTTGGAAACAAAATATCATGTGATGGAGGAAGTGAGGAGGATATAAAGAAGCATATTGGATAGACCAAAAGGGCATCACTGGCCAAGAGGAATCTATTAGTTTCAAATATCTGCCTTAATCCTTAGAAGACATTTACCTATTTTTCTGTTTTGGAGCACATCATTGGAAAACAGGAAATAAAGAGGAGGCGATTGAAATGTGGAGCTATAGAAGCATGTTGAAAATTATGTGGACTGGTGAGGTAAGGAATGGGGAAGCGAACATATGGAAAACACTGACAAGAAGAAAGATCAGGATGATAACACATGTGTTAGGACTTCAGAGAATAACTTACACGTTACTGAAGGGGTATCTCCTGTGCAGCCATTGTGCTACTGTGTCATGAATCAGTACTGAGAATTTCACGCACCAGCTGTCAAATGTGTTGAATATTTATCACGACTTGTGATGGTGAATGAGGTAACGTAATACCAAGACGGCGCGTAATGACATAGAAATTTTAAGCACTTGATAATGAGATAACGTAGTCTCGAAACATGTCTTGATAAATATTTCACGCGTTTAAAAACTGGTGAGTAAAATTCTCAGAACTGGTACTAGATGGAGCCGCAGAGGCTAAAAACTTCGGGGCAATACATGCAGCAAATAACTGAGGACGTAAGTTTTAAGTGCTGCTATGAGATGAAGAGTCTCCACCAGAACATAATTCGTAGTGGCTCTCAACCAGTAAACTAGCCACTAAGAAAACTGATTTTTTAATATAAAAAAACATTTCTGCCTGCTGCTGTACCTCCTCCTACGTATTTCTTGCATCTTCCTTCTGCATGTACTCTACTTCCGCAACAGTAAATTCGTTCAGCTCTTCAGAGATCTCTTGCTCTCGTTCAGTATGCAGCCATCCAGTACATCATCACCGAATGGGGTGGCGCAGTGGTTACCATTCGGGTGGATGACGGTTCGGATCCGCATCCAGCCATCCAATCTTTGGTTATCCGTTATTTCCACGACTCGCTTATTGCAAATGCCGGGATGGTTCCTTTGAATAGGACACGGCCAGTTTCCTTCCCCATCCTTTCACCACTCCAGGCGTGTGCCCCGTCTCTAATGACCTCGATGTCAACGAAACCTTATGTACACGCATCAAAAAGTGTTTTGTATCACCTCGTTTCCGTGAGTTCCAGAACTTGTACAGAAAATTGGAATAGGAATCAACATTCCGCCCTTTTCATTGCTCATGAAAACCACACATTGCATGTTGAACCATCATATAGCAAGACCTTCAGAGGTGGTGGTCCAGATTGCTGTACACGCCGGTACCTCTGATACCCAGTAGCACGCCTTCTTGCATTGATGCATGCCTGTATTCGTCGTGGCATACTATCCACAAGTTCATCAAGGCACTGTTGGTCCAGATTGTTCCACTCCTCCACAGCGATTCGGCGTAGATCTCTCAGAGTGTTTTGTTCATAACGTCGTCCATAAACAGCTCTTTTCAATCTATCCCAGGCATGTTCGATAGGGTTCATGTCTCGAGTACATGCTGGTCAGTCTATTCGAGCGATGTCGTTATCCTGAAGAAAGTCATTCACAAGATGTGCACGATGGGGGCGCGAATCGTCGTCCATGAAGACGAATGCCTCGCCAATATGCTGCCGATATGGTTGCACCACTCGTCGGAAGATGGCATTCACGTATGGTACAGCCGTTACGGCGCCTTCCATGACCACCAGCGGCTTACGTCGGCCACACATAATGCCACACCAAAACAGCAGGGAACCTCCTCCTTGCTGCATTCGCTGAACAGTGTGTCTAAGGCGTTCAGCCTGACCGGGATGCCTTCAAACACGTCTCCGACGATTTTCTGCTTGAAGGCCTAGGCGACCCTCCTCGGTGAAGAGAATGTGATGGCAATCCTGAGCGGTCCATTAGGCATGTTGGGCCCATCTGTACCGCGCTGCAAAGACTGGCCTCGCCATGGACGTCTGGAGTGAAGCTGCCTATTGCGCACAGTTTGAGTCGTAATACGACGTCCTGTGGCAGCACGAAGAGCATTATTCAACATGGTGGCGTTGTTGTCAGGGTTCTGCCGAGCCGTAATCCGTAGGTAGCGGTCATCCATTGCAGTAGTAGCCCTCGGGCGGCCTGAGCATGTCGTCGACAGTTCCTGTCTCTCTGTATCTTCTCCATGTCCGAACAAAATCGCTTTGGTTCACTCAGAGACGCCTGGACACTTCCCTTGTTGAGAGCCCTTCCTGGCACAAAGTAACAACGCGGACGCGATCGAACCGCGGTATTGACCGACTGGGCGTGGTTGAACAACAAACATCACGAGCCGTGTACCTCCTTCCTGGTGGAATGACTGGAACTGATCGTCTCTCGGGCCCACTCCGTCTAATAGCCGCTGCTCATGCACGGATCTTTGCATCCTTGGACGGGTTTAGTGACATCTTTGAACAGTCAAAGGGACTGTGTCTGTAATAAAATATCCAGTCAACGTTTATCTGCAGGAGTTTTGGGAACCGGGGTGATGCTAAATTTTTTTTTACGTATGTACTAATCTTCGTTTCCTTCTTCCTTTCAGCACATCCGTCTACTATGCTCGTACCTAGCAAAGTTTTCTAATGTTTATGTGCATATTAATGCGAATAGCTGCCACATAATCCTGCAAACGTTTGGCTAGTACTGCCGCATTATCAGCGACCGACATCATTCTTATTTTCTGTCCGTAGCAAACAGCTATCAAACTGAGATAGCCCTTTACTTCCCTCAGTGCGTCTCAAATTTACAAATTAGAGCCGGCCGCTGTGGCCGAGCGGTTCTACGCGCTTCAGTCCGGAACCGCGCTGCTGCTACGGTCTCAGGTTAGAATCCTGCCTCGGGCATGGGTGTGTGTGATGTCATTAGGTTAGTTAGGTTTAAGTAGTTCTAAGTCTAGGGGACTGATGACCTCAGATGTTAAGTCCCATAGTGCTTAGAGGCATTTGAAAATTACAAATTAGACATCAGTGGTGACAATGAGCGAAGCTGCCTTACACCTCTCAGTATTTTGGTCTCTTGTAACATTTCGTCAGCATGCTTCACATTAAAGGTGTGGATAGCCCTTTTATGCCTGTACTTGGTACTTTGCTGCCTCAAAATGGAAAACATTTTATTGCATTCCACATTATCAAAACTCTTCTACATTTCTAGAAATACAATGTCTGTTTCCTTGTTTTTCCTATCCGCATAGTTAACATCGCTTTTCTAATGTCCCCCGACTCTCCTAAAACCAAACTGGTCCTTCCCTAAACAACTTAAAATTTTATCTCGTTTCTGCGGTAACGTTCTCTTTGGAATATTTTTGATTTATACCATACTACGCTCAATGTGTGGTAATTTTCCTTTCTTTCCGCTCTTACTCTAGGTAGTTGCTCGCGAGTATACAGGGTGATTCAAAAGTTTGCGCATAGACTTAAGGAGCTGAAGGATGTGTCGAAATGTAACTACTTTGGAACAAACTCTATGGTCTCGGAAGTAGCCCTGAGCCAGGGAAAACTATGGAATGTCACTAACAACGAGGACAATCAATGCATACACGCCATATGTTCAGCAAATATTATGTACTGTTTCAGTGCACGTCATCTCGTTCAAGTAGAAGTGGATGGCACACTTTTCTATGCAAATACACGACGTCCTAATGTCACATATCGCAGGCCTTGGATCGGAAGCTGAGGTCCAGTTACATGGCCACCTCGCTCCCCTGACCTGACCGTTTTGATATTTTTCGATGGGGTACATCAAAAATCTCGTGTACATAAGGCTAGTTCACTCCAGGATACTTGCAGCCTCTTGATGAGTTTCGTCCGATATGTGGTGTACTTGGTACGGTATGGTACAATCTTCTCCGAAGACTGAAAGTGATGGTCGCCATTTTGAACATCTTCTATAATGCAAAAAACTGTTGGGCGAACAATGCACTAACTTCGCTGAACTTAGTCCGATTGTGCTTTGAGTGTCCTTAATGTCCCTGATATTGCAGAGCCTTCGCTGGCTCGTGATTATTTTCTGTGAGTCTTTAATAAAAAGTTGTCGCATTTTGACTCATCTACCACTTCCTTCAATTTGTTGGCAATCTTTTCAATCACCTCGTACATTCGCTACCTTTTCGATTAGTTTGTCCATGACAGAGTATAGTGAAACACGTATGTAACGTAGCAGCGATGGTGAGGCACGTTAAAATCTTTGACCAGAGAGCCTATAATCGTAGTTAGTCTGCGCTTGACCGCGCTAGTGTTGCGAGCAGTTCGCTAGTAGTCGTCATGTAGAGCAGTACGCGAGTTGCAGTAGGCCAGTGCAGTCTGTCGATAGCAATAGCTCAGTTCAGTTGCGTCCAGCAGTACGCTAGTAGTCGTCATGCAGAGCAGTCGGTCAGTAGTAGCAGCCCAGTGCGGTTGTGTGATGTAGTCTGTCGGCAATACTGGTTAAGATGCTGAATGAGGTATATTGTTAATTAAGGTAATCATCAGATAATGTAAAGTTTATTTATTGTAATTAATTTCCAACAAGTGCCCCAATAATAATTTTGATTTCAAAGCAATTTTTACAAAAAAAAAAATTATTTAATTGAACTAACGATTTCGTTCCACTTCCCTTAAAGAAAAGTTCCAGTTAAATTTCAAAAAAAAATAAAAAATATTATTTGCAATGCAGTTCCTCCAAGCCGTGCGCAACAATAAGAGCAGAAATTTGACAAGCAGTTTCAATGAGGTAAGAAATTAATTCTGATTTTTGCACAAGGGCCAAAGACCGATATTTCGGTTTAATTGAGTTATCATTATCACTGAGATTTTCTTATCACTGAATGGACTTTAATTTTTTTTGTGAAGAACTTATATTTGAGTCAGATTGCGATTCTCTCTTTTATTGTCATTAAATTTAATTGCTAGGGAGGTTACGTTTGGCTCCCATTCATTTATTATTTCTGTCTTTAAAATTTCAGTGGAGAGGTTACACTTAGCGCAATGTCCATTAGCATTCTTAAATAATATTGTCTTTTAAAATTTTTGTGGGGAGGTTACACTTGGCGACACCCATTCCAGGATCGAATTTCGTTGAGAGTATTTTGAAAAACAGTCAGATATCTGCTCTTATTTGCTTAAATATAAATAGGATTTGGCGCAACGCTTTTATTAACTTGTGACTTTCTCTCTACAGGTCAACGGCAATTCGTTGCTCTGTTGTATTTGTGTTGCTTTTGCATTGTGCTTATTTATTTTGTGAAAAATTTTGACTATTGTAAAAATGCCGCCAAAGACTGTGAATAGTGTATCGCGAGGTATTATGAATGAAATTACCGACTCAAACAACTTTACCGATAGGACATGTGACACGCAGTGTAATGATGACAATCCTGCGTTCACTAACAATCAGTGCATTACAACCACTAATGATGACTTTTATCTTAATGATGAACAAACGAACTCAATTGTCTCCTCTGTTAATTTGACAATTGATGACGCGGGAGGCCCTATTGTAATGAGCGATACCCAGCTTAACACACCCGGTTTGGAAAATTCAAGTAACATACAGACAAACGTTTCGAATGAAAATGGTCAGTGTAGTGAAAGTACGACGGATTTATTTAATTCCGAAATAGAGACTGACAGTGTATGTTCAACTGGCAAACCTTTTTGTAAATCTCAGAATAACCAAATGGTTACAGAAAACGAGACAATTCCAGATCCACCACTAAACAGCACAGAGAATATAAACGCTAATTTTGACTTGGTACGAATTATGATAAGTTTGCTACAACAGCAAAGTGAGAAAATAGACAACTATTTCAAACAATTTAATGAAAAACTTGATGAGCAGAACAAACGACTGGAAGAAGAAAACAAACAATTTAGAGAACGGAACAAACAATTTTCTGAAAGTATTAAACAGCCGAGAGAAAAACACGATAACCTTAATGAACAGAACAAACAAGCTAGCGAACAGATTACAGGTGTTACCATGCAATGCCAGGACATTAAAGAACAATTACGTGTGAATACTAAGACTTGTGCTAATAACAGTAATGAAAAAGTTGGCACTGTTGCACAAGAATTAAGTAGCACACGTGTAGGCACAACAGAATCACATAAAGACGAGGTTAATGCAGTCACTGAAC
The DNA here is from genome assembly GCF_021461395.2 of Schistocerca americana. Classification (NCBI taxonomy): domain Eukaryota; kingdom Metazoa; phylum Arthropoda; class Insecta; order Orthoptera; family Acrididae; genus Schistocerca; species Schistocerca americana. The sequence continues at coordinate 219,875,459 of NC_060119.1, forward strand.
AATGTTCAGTAAACGCAACACTGATACACGAAATTAATGCAGTCACTGAACAATGCCGTAAAAACGCAGTACAGATACGCGACGAGTTTAATTTAGAGCCACTGGAAGTTTCACACACTCCGAATATGGAAGTTGACGAGAAATTTGCACGGCAGATCAACCAAATTGACGAAAGTGTTACAGTAACAGAGTTGAAAACTATTTCAGTCACCAATACGTCACAGAAACCGCCACGTTGCGAGCATTTGTCAGAGTCACGCAGCGTGTATAATGTGAGCAATTTACAGAGACTACGAGACGTAAAATCCGAAAAGCCACGCGACTTAAAATCTGAAAAGCTATGCAACTTGAAATCCGAAATGACACAGACGAACAGATCCTCACACAAACCTGAACGTATTTTCAAATTTAGTGACGAGAACGTTGATTACGAGCAGTTTTTATCCGTAATAAAATGTAAAGAATTTAATAATGACAGAACACAGGTACACGCTTTGAGCTGTATACGACAATTTGTTTTTATGCTTTCACCGCTATTGCCTGTAATGCAGAAGCTAGCTTTGAACCAGATGCGACAATTTATTTTTGCATTTTTATCAGCATTGCCTATAATGCAGAAATTTGAATTAGCACGGATACAACAATTTGCCTTTGGAATTTTACCGCCATTTCCTGCAACGCAAAAGCTAAAATTGATTTGCAGTGCGTAATAGACCTCAGGGGATTCATTACGCTTTAATGAATATGCGCCGTAGCGAGCATAGGGCCCCGAGCTGTAGTAGTGCTGTTTCATCTTTAGTTTTCTGCACTGCTGCCATTTCTTCTACTATCCTTTATATCTATCAAAACTGCTCTTTAACTATTGCTCTATCTAGGATTAAGAATATGTAATGAAAACCCGATAAGACAAATTTTTTTACCGAATGTGACAATTTTCATTAGGCACGAGAATTTTAATAACAGACAAAATCGTAATCATCAGTATGTGTAAAATTAACAGCAAACGCATTTTTTTTTTGTAACAATAGACGTTTTTCACCACAATAGCATGAAAGTCAGCCGCTTAGCATACGTAACCAACAATGCAGTCTACAAGGTCAACCAAACTTTAATGTTTCGCCGCGTGCACGTATAGTCCCAGCTCCAACAAATAGTAACGCATGGCAGCAAAGAAATAACTACGTACAGACAACACACTATTTCAACTCGTATCGCAATGCACCGTATAGGAATGACTTTCACGACAGACGTAAAAACAATGAGCATAATTACTAACATACGTTTAATAACAGTCGGTCTTACCAGCAACAAAATAATCAACAACAACAAATAATCATGAATGAAACAGACAATAGGTGTCATCCATAGCGCAACACGTCAGTAAGAAATAACAGAACAGTTCATATAGTGGATATGCCACAACATTCTCCCGTAAATAATAACACATACGATAGATTTTAACCAGATACAGTACAGATTGCATATTACAGTAACGCAAACATTACTTTTGACACGCAGAATTTTGTTCACGAGAATGTTATTTGAAACATGCTTTGTTGAATGCTCCACTGTTATCGCATCCAGATCTTACTAGAAATTTCTCCATTGCCACCGACAGTTCTAACACGGCTTTAGGCGTACACATTTTCCAGGAAATTGAAGAAGATGGTTCTACAGTAATTAAAAACATCGCGTTTGCAAGTCGCATTCTGTCACCTGCTGAACGAAATTACTCCGTTACAGAATTGGAAACATTATGTGTTGTATGGGCTTTTACGAGATTTCGGCACTTTCTTTATGGCAGACATACTACCGCTTACACAGACCATAGAGCAATACAATTTTTACTTTCGGCCAAATTCACGCATGATAGATTAAGTAGATGGAAACTTTATTTACAGGAATTTAATTTTACAATAGTTCACATTCCCGGCACGCAAAATGTTATAGCAGACGCACTATCGCGTTCTCTCAGCAACAATCAGCAAGACGTAGCAACCAACTTCTGCAAAGCAAATTTCAGTGTCATGTACATTCAGCAAGTTGCATTTGAAAACTTTATTTCATCGTCATTACAGGACATAGCACAAGAGCAAAATAAAGACAACGTGTGGAAAGAAATTAAACACTTTTGGCAAGATAAGAATAATGTTACGATTAGAAACCATTACACTGTACGCAATGACATTCTGTTTCGCCGCTCTCATCCTGACAGCAACAATTGGTTATTATGCATTCCTGACGAACTGGTTAACAAATTAATCTGGTACACTCATTTAAGTTACGCACATTACGGAGCACGAAAATGTTTTCTTATACTGAGACAGAACTGTTATTTTACCAACATGGAGAAACGTATACGACGAGTTTTAGCGTCTTGTAAAATTTGCCAGAAAGCTAAATCTGACACCACTTCACATATTCCTCCTTTATATCCCATTGTACCTGTTAAATTAAGACATATGGCCGCTGTAGACATTTTTGGTCCGATTCCGAGAACTAACAGAGGTTTTTGCTACATCTTTGTCGCTGTTGAGCTCACTTCAAAATTTGTTTCTTTCACTCCGTTACGCAAAGCTACTGCTAAAACTGTTTCGAAAGCATTTGTAAAACATTTTCTATTTCATGTAGGGCATGTGATGAAAGTAATTTCTGACAATGGATCTCAATTTCGTTCTGGTACATGGACACGCATGTTACGAGCTAGAAACAGTTCTCCGATTTATATATCCAAGTACCATGCTTCTTCGAACCCTTGTGAACGGTTAATGAAAGAAATTGGTAAGCTGTGCCGAATATACTGCCACAAAAGACATATTGATTGGGATACACACATACTCTCATTCCAAGATGTAATTAATTCCATTCCAAATGAATCCACTATGCTATCTCCGTCTGTTATATTGAAAAACGTTGAACCACCAAACAAAATTAAAGAATTAGTAAACTTCCCTAAATGTCGTCGACTAAGACACCACGAAATAATTGACATTGCGCTGAACAACATCAAACGTGCCGCAGAGCGCCGGAGAAGACAGCAAAAACAGGTTTGTAGACGCCGAGACTTTCACATTGGACAGAAAATATTAGTACGTACACACTATTTATCCAGTAAATTAAAAGGTAAGTGCAGTAAATTTGAACTTCTATACCCAGGTCCATATCGGATTCGCAGCATCCCTCACCCCAATGTTGTACACGTCGAAACTTTGAGAACTAGAAAATCGAAAGGCAATCACCATATCTCAAACATTAAACCGTTTATTGAATGAAGACACTTTATGATTCAACACAGTATGATGCCATTTACTAATGCAATTATATTCACATGACTAATTACTGATGTTTATCGTATTTTTTCTTGGCAAGTGCCCGGCAAGGTAAGGTTAGCAGGTCGCTTTTCTTGTCGTTATACATCAGACCGTGCACATTTTCCGTTTTTTTGTGTATATGATTGTACTCCAGTTTTGTTTGTATGCACTGTGAAATAGTTAAGATATAACACACACCAGTTGATTTTGACATTCTTTTTGCCCTATGACATCTCAAGATCGTGACTGTTTTACATTTTTTGCTGCTGCATTGTATTATTTTGTGTACATTTTTGCATCTGAACACTGTCAATGTCTTTGACATATTACGTTTTCTGTCATGTTATGCTGTATGGTTAATTATGTTACCATAAACCAGTCATTATTTAGTGGGTATATGATTTAAATGCAAGACATTAATCTTTGTTCATCAATTTCAGAAAGAAATGATGCGTGTAAAAAATAAATCCAACAGAAATGGGAATTTCACCTACGGAATAAACGAAAGAGGATGCAATAACTTTATGAGGAAGAGTAAATGGATCAGGATTAACAAGAATATACTATACTCATCGTAGAATAGCAGTCTTAACTAATTTTTTCTTTCGGAATACAAGGTGATTGATGCAGGCTGTCAGACAGAACTACACATCTTAGTTTTAGTGATGAAATATGCTAGAGATAAGGAATAGTTGTATAATGAGTAATGAAGTGATTTTTTGCAGATGATAATGAATGCTGATGAATAATGATGAAGGATATGATGTTATGAATAATGAAGTTTTTCTTTACAGGTGATGATAATAATGAAGTTATGATAATGTGGATAATGAAGTGATGGATAATGAAGTTTTTTCTTTACAGATGAGGATAATGTTGAAGTGATGTATTTATGCTACATAGTTATTTAAGTATTTGTTGCAGTTTGTTCTGACAGCAGGTGTTATATTGCACAGTATAATGACTGAAGGTTTTGGAAAGGACAGCTATGGAACACATTTTTATACACATTTCACTACCTGTTAATTCGAAGTTCACTACTTTTCAGCATAGTGTGCGTTTCTTCTTTCAGGTCAATAAACCATTTTGTATTTTTTTTTTCAGGAGAAGCTTTTCATGATACTTACTAAACCTGTTACTTATTATACCTGTTCTAGTACTTGCATTTTTATTTTTTACCCATTTGTGTTTATCATTTATAAATGTGATCAAATATACTGCCTTGTTACATAATCTTGCTACAGCTGACTCATGACAAATGACGTTACCTATCCTCATTTGCAGCAATAGGTCAAAAGCAAATAGTGTTATGCCTCAGCAATTAATTATCGATCCCAATGCAATGCATTGCTAACAAAAAAATGTATTACCAGTCCCAAATAGTGATACCAGTTTGAGAAAGTTCTGAGTAATGCTGAACAGCAATGAATAATATGTCACTTGGAAAATGATTAATTAATTATGCTATGCTTTGTAATTGGAAAAGAATGCGATTGTTTAATAATGCTTTGTAATTAGGAAAAAGCTAATGATTCTTACTATATTGAAATGACAAATGATTAATTAACTATGCCATACTTTGTAACTGGAAAAGAATGCGATTGTTTCATAATGCTTTGTAATCAGGAGAAGGCTAATAATTCTTACTATATTCAAATGACAAATGATTAATTACGCTTTGTAACTGGAAAAGAATATGATTGTTTAATAATGCTTTGTAATTAGGAGATAGCTAATGATTCTTACTGTATTGGAATGACAAATGATTAATTAACTATGCTATACTTTGTAACTAGAAAAGAATGCGATTATTTAATAATGCTTTGTAACTAGGAAAAGAAGGTTACTGATTCTATGTAAAACAATTAATGAACATTTTTCTGTAATACTACATACTTGGTACAGAAATGTTCAATAACTGGGCTATGAATGCCGCAAACTAATAATGTCCTTCACCTTATGAACTAACTACCCTGAATTACTGCAATGTCCATTTGTCCTGTCTATCCTCATGATCATGGAGCACTATCTTTGGTTTTGCACTGATTCTACGTTGGTGTGCCTTGTAAGAGCGTGGTGTTGACACGACATGCTGTCCACCACCGTGAGCGATGAAGACGTTATTATGGTCCCACTGTTTGGTGTACCTAATGTACTGCCAAAATGAAAACATGGAATATTACTACGACAGTTCAGTGTCTTGGCTACACTGATAAATTCTGATGGGAAAAGAACTTCAAATTGTGTCACTTGGTGTTGTACTTCTGTGGAAAGATATGGACTTTCAGAACAGCTGTGTGCAATCTAAAGTGCTACAACCATGATGCAATCCTACCCTTTCCTATCCTAATTCTTGTCACATAGTGAAAATCATTTTTTGCTAACATCATTTATGTTCATGGGCTATACATTTTTTAGATTTGCTGAACTCCAGTGCGAGTACACTTATGTCACTTGTCGATATGATTTTTTTGCCATTATGTTTATTGCGAAAATGCTAAAGACATTTTTTCGATTTGTTCTGAAGTACAGTATATGTGCACTCTTGTCTTTTATATTGTATATACATTTTTATTTTGGTGATATGTTCTGAACTACAGTGCATGTGCACTTATGTTAGGTGTTAATATGTTTTCTACTGAACTTCAGTGCCTGTGCACTTTTCTCATTTTCAATATGATTTGTACTCATTCTGTATATTCAATACTTCAGTATGTATGCACTTATGTCATTTGTTACTCATTGTATATACATTTCATCATTTACTGATATGTTCTCAACTGCAGTGCATGTGCACTCATGTCACTTGTCAACATGATTTTTTTTTGCCAGTCTGTTTATTTGTTCTGAATATGCTAAAGAATTTCTTCAGTGCGTGTGCACTCTGTTATCTGTCAAATAATTTGTATATACAGTTTTCTGATTTGCTACTATGTTTTGTACTCACATTTTGTCTTTGTCTGATATATTTTGTACTCGGTGCGTGTGCACCACATTTAATTTATGTACTAAATTTGAATATTCTGTAAATTGTAAAAATTTCTTGCGATGGCAAGTCCAAATGACTCACCATCGCTGCCAAATTTTTGCCCCCCCAGTGGAGGGTTATGAAACACGTATGTAACGTAGCAGCGATGGTGAGGCACGTTAAAATCTTTGACCAGAGAGCCTATAATCGTAGTTAGTCTGCGCTTGACCGCGCGAGTGTTGCGAGCAGTTTGCTAGTAGTCGTCATGTAGAGCAGTACGCGAGTTGCAGTAGGCCAGTGCAGTCTGTCGATAGCAGTAGCTCAGTTCAGTTGCGTCCAGCAGTACGCTAGTAGTCGTCATGCAGAGCAGTCGGTCAGTAGTAGCAGCCCAGTGCGGTTGTGTGATGTAGTCTGTCGGCAATACTGGTCAAGATGCTGAATGAGGTATATTGTTAATTAAGGTAATCATCAGATAATGTAAAGTTTATTTATTGTAATTAATTTCCAACAAGTGCCCCAATAATAATTTTGATTTCAAAGCAATTTTTACAAAAAAAAAATTATTTAATTGAACTAACGATTTCGTTCCACTTCCCTTAAAGAAAAGTTTCAGTTAAATTTCAAAAAAAAAATAAAAATATTATTTGCAATGCAGTTCCTCCAAGCCGTGCGCAACAATAAGAGCAGAAATTTGACAAGCAGTTTCAATGAGGTAAGAAATTAATTCTGATTTTTGCACAAGGGCCAAAGACCGATATTTCGGTTTAATTGAGTTATCATTATCACTGAGATTTTCTTATCACTGAATGGACTTTAATTTTTTTTGTGAAGAACTTATATTTGAGTCAGATTGCGATTCTCTCTTTTATTGTCATTAAATTTAATTGCTAGGGAGGTTACGTTTGGCTCCCATTCATTTATTATTTCTGTCTTTAAAATTTCAGTGGAGAGGTTACACTTAGCGCAATGTCCATTAGCATTCTTAAATAATATTGTCTTTTAAAATTTTTGTGGGGAGGTTACAATAGCTAGTACAAAATCAACCTGTATGATTTATATTAATTAACCTACAATATAAGTTGCAACTGGAGGATTAAACCGCTGGTTGTTGTGCTCAGTGTCTAAGTGGATACTTGTTAGGTGTACCATATGTTCGCGATTAGCCCGGACAAACCTAGCAGGCCGGTGTGGCCGTGCGGTTCTAGGCGCTTCAGTCTGGAACCGCGTGACAGCTACGGTCGCAGGTTCGAATCCTGCCTCGGGCATGGATGCGTGTGGTGTCCTTAGGTTAGTTAGGTTTAAGTAGTTCTAAGTTCTAAGGGACTGATGACCACAGATGTTAAGTCCCATAGTGCTCAGAGCCATTTGAACCATTTGACAAACCTAGTGTTTTAATGCCGTCGGGAGTAATGTCTTGGATTGTAAAATTATCCGGTGTTTGAGATTTTGTGACAGGCTAGTGTTTTATTAAATTTTAGACATAGGCCGTATACGTTAGACATCGAGTGTTTAGACTTTCTTTTACGGCCGTGTCACAGTAGTTATCTTCTGACAGTGGGAACGATATTAGCGCCCCTAGCGGCTAGAAAGTCAAGCGTCAGATTAATATTTGTTTTTAATTATTTAACAACTTAATTAACGAACTAATTATTATGTTTCTGCATTCCAAATATTAGTAAATTGTTAACAGCCACGAATGGTCGTGAAAGAAACGTAAAACAGCCGAATCTTGCTGAAGAAACATTTTCGAATATGTGTATAATTGCAACTTACTCCGCTTAAAGCAAGATAATATAAACACATACACATTGTAACAAAACTGTGCTGTATAATTTGCAGGACACATTCCTCACACGTTGACGAAGAAATTATGTTATACGAAAATGGGACTGGAAACGCTGTGTTTCCAAGTTACAACTCATTTTCTCCAACTCATTTTAGTGGGAAACACATAAGAACAGAACGACAGAATCATGGGGAGAATGCACTCTGGTTACATTGTGCACCGCCAGTGTTTTGTTTTACATGTTCCTTCTGCCATGTAATCTACATCTACATCTACGTAATTGCTCTGCAATTCACAATAAAGTGCCTGGCACAGGGTTCAATGAATCACCTTCAAGCTGTCTCGAACGGCACGCGGGAAAAACGAGCACTTAAATTTTGTGGGCGCTAATTTCTCTTATTTTATCGTGAGGATCACATCTCCCCATTTAGGTGGGCGCCAACGGAATACTTTCGCAATCGTAGGAGAAAACTGGTGATTGAAATTTCATGAGAAGATCCTGTCGAAAAACGCCTTTGTTGTAATGATTTCCACTCCAATTTATGCATCATGTCTGTGGCACTATCTCCCCAATTTCGCGATGATACAAAGCGAGCTGTCCTTCTTTGAACTTTTTCAGTGTCATCCGTCAGTCCCACCTGATGCGGATCCGACAACGCACAGCAATACTAAAGAGTATGGCGGACAAGCCTGGCGTAAGCAGTCTCTTTAGTAGACCTGTTGCACCTTCTAAGTGTTCTGTCAATGAATCGCAGTCTCTCGTTTGCCATCCCGACAACATTGTCAATGTGATAGTTCCAGTTTAGGTTATTTATAATTGTAATCCCTAAGCATTTAGTTGAATTTACAGCTTTCAGATTTGTATGACTTATCGCGTAATCGAAATTTAGCGGATTTCTTTTAGTACTCATGTGAATAACTTCACACTTTTCCTTATTCAGGGTCAATTGCCACTTTTCGCACCATACAGATATCTTATCTAAATCATTTTATAAGTCGTTTGATCATCTGATGACTTTACAAGGCGGTAAATGATAGCATCATCTGCAAACAATCTAAGACGGCTACTCAGATTGTCTCCTATGTCGTTTATATAGATCAGGAATAATAGAGGGCCTATAACACTTCCTTAGGGAACGCCAGATATTACTTCTGTTTTACTCGATGACTTTCCGTCTATCACTACGAACTGTGACCTTTCTGAGAGGAAATCACGAATCCAGTCACACAACTGAGGCAATATTCCATCGGAATACAGTTTGGTTAGAAGACGCTTGTGAGGAACGGTGTAAAAAGCCTTCTGAAAATCTGAAAATATGGAGTCAATTTGGCATCCCGTGTCGATTGCACTCATTACTTCATGAGTATAAAGAGCTAGTGGTGTTTCACAAGAAAGCTATTTTCTGAAACCGTGCTGACTATGTGTCAGTAAATCGTTTCCTTGGGGGTAATTCATAATGTTCGAATACAGTATATGTTCCAGAACCCTACAGCAAATCGACGTTAGTGATACAGGCCTGTAATTCAGCAGATTACTCCAACTTCATATTTGGGTATTGGTGTGACTTGAGCAATTTTCAAGTCTTTAGGTACGGATCTTTCTGTGAGCGAGAGGTTGTATATAGCTGCTAAATATGGAGCTATTGTATAAGCATACTCTGAGAGGAACCTGAGTGGTATACAATCTGGACCAGAAGCCTTGCCTTTATTAAGTGATTTAAGCTGCTTTGCGACCACGGGGATATCTATTTCTATGTTTCTCATCTTGGCATTTGTTCTTGATTGGAATTCAGGAATGGCTCGTGCAATGGCAGTGTACCTAAACGTAGAAGATGGCGGATGCCCATTTGATGTATGGATTAGCTGGCGGGAATGGCGCTCGAGCTCAACGTTTCTACCAGGCGAGTTTTCCAGGACGAAGGGGCCCCGACAGGAAACGTCTGAAGCAATGGAACGTCGCCATAGGGAGCATGGGCCGTTTAAGCCTGACACTCGCTAATGCGGAGGCCTCGAACGATGAGGACACCGCAATGGGAGGTGACAATTCTTCGTGCAGTTGACGACGACCCCAGTGTCAGTACAAGACATGTAGTTGCGACACTGAATATGGACCTCTTGTCCGTCTGGCAAGTGTTACTCAAGGACCAGCTGCATCCATATAATTTACAGTGGGTGCGGGCACTATCAGCAACTGATTTCCTGCACGGGTACTCTTCTGCAGATGGTTTATTGAACAAAGGGCCATTCCTAATTTTAGTGCAACGTGCTGTTCATAGATCAGATGTTGTTTCAACGAGATCAGATTGCTAATTTTCATTATTGGCATGTATATAAGAGATTTTCACAAAGAGAAAATTGTGGCCGCGTTGCAGCTGGAAACTACACTACTGGCCATTAAAATTGCTACACCAAAAAGAAACGCAGATGATAAACGGGTATTCATTGGACAAATATATTACACTAGAACTGACATGTGATTACATTTTCACGCAATTGGGGTGCATAGATCCAGAGAAACAAGTACCCAGAACAACCACCTCTGGCCATAATAACGGCCTTGATATGCCTGGGCATTGAGTCAAACAGAGCTTGGATGGCGTGTACAGGTACAGCTGCCCATGCAGCTTCAACACGATACCACAGTTCATCAAGAGTAGTTAGTGACTGGCGTATTGTGACGAACCAGTTGCTCGGCCACCATTGAACAGACGTTTTCAATTGGTGAGAGATCTGGAGAATGTGCTGGCCAGGGCAGCAGTCGAACATTTTTTGTATCCAGAAAGGCCCGTACAGCACCTGCAACTGCGGTCTTTCATTATCCTGCTGAAATGTAGGGTTTCGCAGGGATCGAATGAAGGGTAGAGCCACGGGTCGTAACACATATGAAATGTAACGTCCACTGTTAAAAGTGCCGTCAATGCGAACAAGAGGTGACCGAGACGTGTAACCTATGGTACCCCATACCATCACGCCGAGTGATACGCCAGTATGGCGATGACGAATACACGCTTCCAATGTGCGTTCACCGCGATGTCGCCAAACACGGATTCGACCATCATGATGCTGTAAACAGAACCTGGATTCATCCGAAAAAATGACGTTTTGCCATTCTTGCACCCAGGTTCGTCGTTGAGTACACCATCGCAGGGTGATGAAGCGTCAAGGGTAACCGCAGCCGTTGTCTCCAAGCTGATAGTCCATGCTGCCGCAAACGTCGTCGAACTGTTGGTGCAGATGGTTGTTGTCTTGCAACCGTTCCCATCTGTTGACTCAGGGATCGAGACATGGCTGCACGATCCGTTACAGCCATGCCGATAAGATGCCTGTCATCTCGACTGCTAGTGATACGAGGCCGTTGGGATCCAGCACGGCGTTCCGTATTACGCTCCTGAACCCACTGATTCCATATTCTGCTAAAAGTCATTGGATCTCGACCAACGCGAACAGCAATGTCGCGATACGACATTTACTTTGGTGTAAACAATCGCATCATCTGCGAATAGCCTTAAAGAGCATCAGACGCTTTGTACTATATCATTCATATATACTGTGAACAGCATATCCCTGTGATACTCCGGACATTACCTTTACATCTGGTGATTTAGTTCCGTAAGAGCAACGTGATGAGTTCTACCTGCAAGGTAGTCTTTAATTCAATCGCAGGTCTGCTCCGATACTCCGCAAGCTCGTAGTCTTTTCATTAAACGGAAATGCGGGACGGTGTCAAATGCTTTACTGAGATCAAGGAACACGGCGTCAGCCTGAGCGCCGTTGTCCACTGCACTGTGGATCTCATGGAGGAACAGAGCGAGCTGAGTTTCGCAGGATCTCTGCTTGTGGAAGCCATACTGATTTTTATAGAGGAGCTGTTCATTTTCCAAGAACGTCATAACTCTTGAGCATGAAACATTTTGCATAATTCTAAAACAGATTTACGTCAATGATATATCTCTATAATTGAGTGGATCTGTGTTACGGCCTTTCTTAAAAACGGGAATGACCTGCGCTTTTTTCCAGTCGTTAGATGCCTGTCGTTGCTCAAGCGATCTTCGATAGACTACTGCTAGAAGGGGAGCTAGTTCTTTCTCATAATCTTTGTACACTTTTATAGGTATCTCATCTGGTCCTGAAGCCTTTCCACAACTAAGCGTTTGTAACTGCTTTTCATTTCCGCGATCGGTTATCTCAATATCTGCCATTTCGACGTTCGCACGACGATTGATAGGAGGGACAGTGTTGTCGATCTTCCGCGGTGAAACAACTTCGGAAGACCGAATTCAGTATTTCGGCCTTCTCTCTGTTGTCTTCCGTTTCGGTGGCGGTGTGGTCGCTGAGAGAATGAATAGATGATTTTGACCCACTTACTGATTTTACTGGTGATTTAGTTCCGTAAGTAGGTACTGGGAGATGAAGAAGCTTGCACGGGATGGAGTGGCATGGAGAGCTGCATCAAACCGGTCTCAAGACAGAAGACCACAACAACAACAACAACAACCGATTTTAAATATGACCAAAATCTCTTAGGGTTTTTACTCAGGCCGGCTGACAACGTTTTTATTTCGAAATTATTGAACGCTTCTCTCATTGCTCTCCTTACGCTCATTTTCGCTTAGTTCATCTTATGTTTGTCAGGTAGGTTTAGACACAAAGATTCAGCAAGGGTTCTATCATCATACCGATTCCTATACACGCATTTGAGATGTGAAAAATATGCTTAAAATCGGCTAACAAGCGCGATGTTTTCCACCAGGGAAGTGCAGCTACCTATCCTCTACCACCACATTGCTAAATCGAGATTAACAAATGGTTCAAATGTGTCTGAGCACTATGGGACTTAACATCTGTGGTCATCAGTCTCCTAGAACTTAAAACTACTTAAACCTAACTAACCTAAGGACATCACACACATCCATGCCCGAGGCAGGATTCAAACCTGCGACCGTACCGGTCACGTGGTTCCAGACTGAAGTGCCTAGAACCGCACGGCCACACCAGCCGGCTCGAGATTAACATTCCGAGCTTCTGAAGACATGAGAAAGAAGAAGGCAAAGATAACCCTTATTAAAAAACTTCAGGACAAATGACAGAGCCAAGGATATCTTCGGCAGTTTCTATATTTCTGTTGGCTGTTGCTAGAGCCCAGTCGTCAGCATAACCAAATTTGCGCAATCTGGTTGCAGGCATGTCAGCGATGTAAAGGCTGAAAAGAAGGGTGTATGTGTTCACTAAATGTAATGGTAGAGCGTCACAACAACACTATACTGAACTGTTCCCGCACTGAGCGTAACCATATCACAGCTTCTTCTTAGGACTGCTTAATTACGCTGTGTTTTAGTGTTGTTCCATTTGGGTGGTTGCATGTTGCAGGCTTTTTAACTGTTGTGAGGGTGTTTTCGCAGAAACAAAGCGAAAGGCAGCAACAGTGCGAATAAATCGTATTTACTTCACTACTTTGTAAAGAACCACTTACGCCGAAATACTTAGAAAATACCCCGGAACAACCTCTGAAATTTTGTCTGTTGAGCTTGGATTCACCCAGTAAGCAGAGTAAGAAATCTTGGACAACTCAGGCGACACCAGACTCAACTGGCATACATATTATTGCAGCGGATTCCAAAATAGGACTTTCTCTGAACTTGTCCTCATGAAGCGTCACTTTTTAATGAAACAGTAGCTGGTTTTATGCATAGTCATGTTAACGTAATGGCTTACACCGAAATTATCACAACTCCTTTATTTTGAACTTCAAAACTGTTATCACTCCTTCCCCAACAGATATCTCGTAGAATTTTTGTGAACGCCTGAATGCTGGATCAGGAATGGTGATACGCCGAGATTACTCTGACCACCGCTGTCACTTGATTCGATAACCACAGAATGCTTTCTGCGATAACGTGTCAAGGGTGGCAAATGTATATGGCACTCATCACAACGACTGGACGAGTCAAAGAATCCTATTTCTCCAACTCCAGAGCGAGAAACGGAAGATATATGTGGCGCGCCTAGTACGTAATGAACTAACGAGCAGAAATGTTCCGAAAATTCCAGTGTACTCATATGCAACATGTATAATATCCGACTCAACAGCAGCTGGCCGCTATGACCGAGAGGTTCTAGGCGCTTCAGTCCGGAACCGCGCTGCTGCTACAGTCGCAGGTTCGAATCCTGCCTTGGCCATGAATGTTGTGATGTCCTTAGGTTAGTTAGGTTTAAGTAGTTCTCAGTCTAGGGGACTGATGACCTCAGATGAAAAGTCCATAGTGCTCAGAGCCATTTGAACTATCGACTCAACAGCACGAGCACTTTGATGACGAAGACGAGGACTACACAGACATAATTACAGTTTATGGGTAACCGATCTATGAAGGATGTCTTTCAGTGAAAGCCATAGGTTACTGTGTATGTCATCTGAATGAAGAATAAACGAGCCCGACTCTGTATATTCCTTTTTTAGAGGACCTGTATGGCACTGGTTTAACTGATCGCGCTCAGCCTTCGAGTACTTGGTTCGAAGTAGACGCAAAGTGGACTCAGGGAGCGTTTGATTGGCTACGTGCGATCCTGCATCTCGCTCGGTTTTGAGCACTAAAAACAGCTTGGCGCTAGTCACAGCAGGCACTCTGCCAAAGCCACTGGCAAACCAGAGCACTGCTTCTGTTGCCCCTACTTGCATTACATCTACATCCATACTCCGCAAACCACCTTATGGTGCAGGTCGGAGGGTACCTTGAACCACTGCTAGTCAGTTCCTTTCGTGTTTCACTCGCAAATGGAGCCCTAATTTATCTAATCTTATCTTCACGGTCCTTACGTGAAATACGCGCTTGCGGCAGCAAAATCATTCTGCAGTCAACTTGAAATGCCGGTTCTCTAAACTTTCTCAACAGTGTTTCTCGAGAGCAACACATCGTCTTCCCTACAGAGATTCCCATTTCATTTCACTTAACATCTCTCTAATACTCGCGTGTTGATCGAAGCTGGCGGTAACAAATCTGGTAACACGCCTCTCAATTGCTTCGATACCTTCCTTTAATCCGACGTGGTGGGGATCCCAAACAAATGGCTCTGAGCACTATGGGACTTATCATCTGAGGTCATCAGTCCCCTAGAACTTAGAACTACTTAAACGTAACTAACCTAAGGACATCACACACATCCATGCCTGAGGCAGGATTTGAACCTGCGACCGTAGCAGTTGCGCGGTTCCGGACTGAAGCGCCTACAATCGCTCGGCCACTGTGGCCGACTCAATTGCGTTGTGAGATCATACCTTCAGCTGCCGATTGTACGCAGACGATCTGGCTCGATAGGTTAACGCAGTGCAAGGGATGCTGGAATGGATTGCCAGATACGAAACTGCTGCGGGCAGCCGTATGAATTTAAGGAAGCCTGGAGCAACGGTAACAGACAGAGGTGTCCTGGAAGGGAATGTGACCCCGTTTCGATTACAAGATACTGTTAAATGTTTGGTAATTGTTCTCACACTTCTTCAAGGGATATGCACAAGCGTCCGAGGCAGTCTACTTCTGAAACTGAAATGATTCACCGATGTCGAAGACGACGGCGCACAAGTTGACGAAGGTCTTTGACTACTTCGTGAGCACTGGTCTGATGCTATAAGTTCAACAGGATACAAACACTCTACATACAAACGCCGGCAGTTTAGGGCTCGTCAACGCCCAAGTACGAGGGTGGCAGTGTACGTCAGTACGATGATAAAGTCGTGGAGCCGATGTCGGCAGAGTTTATCGGGTACCCCGACCGAAGAGCTGGGGACCTCCTCCCGACTACACTCATTGCAGTGGCGCAAATATCCTCATTGCTTTCCTACATCAAGACTTTTTTCGTTGACTGCGTCCACGGCGATCTCCCGTGCACCAGGACCCCTACTGCGTTTATTGTTTACAGCCTGATGATGAGAGGGTATACTCGAAATGCGATGGAACGATGTCAACCTAGGTCTGTGGTCTGGCGTACAGTACACCACCCCATTCTCGACGCGAACGCCCAAACTGGTATCTGGTGATCAACGAAAAACATGACGCAGCATCGGCTCCATGTCACTAATATGGGTGCCTCTCCAATTAAACGACAATGACGTCTGCTTGATACGAAATGCACATGGTCTGGAATGCGCATCTTCTGCGGAAAGTAGCACTTTATAATCAAAATGCTTTCCCTTCTTCTTCGCACAGCCCACACGCAGTGACCCCACAGTCTCTTTTATTCCCGGGTGAGACGTTTAAGACTAATACCCCGCCATAGATCAACGTTTTACTCGTCTTCAGATCCCCCCCCCGTCGACAATACTATGCCACCCAGTTTTTGGGCTTTTCCTTGAAGCCTACCGGCAGCTGCGGTGTGCTGGGCATGAGAAGGTAAGCCATAGCGAGTCTAATTCTCAATACAGGAACAGTAATTTTGACATACGGCATTTTTCTTCGAGACTGTGTATCCAGATCTGGTCTGCAGTACAAGGGGATCAACTTGTAGCCACTCCCATACAACCACGGGTGTGCTGCCGTTTTGTTTGTTACGCAGGGAGAGTGGTCTATTCTTTTCTGTTTTTCATTATTGTACAATGTGCTGTTATTGTTTCCTTGCCACAAGGAACCAGTTGTGCAAAATTATATTGACGCGTATCCTTCATGACTTGTAAAAAAAAAGGAAAAATGTGGTACAGGTAATCACCCGCAATAGGGGACTGATGACCTGAGATGTTAAGTCCCATAGTGCTCAGAGCCATTTGAACCACAACGCAATTCCCATCAGTGGGCATCACAGTCCATGAAACAGTGGTTCGAGGGCGATGGCGTACAGAATCAACGACTGCGGGCATTCCTGTCATATCGAACGGGATATGGTAATCGGGCTTTCCGCGCGTTCATTGATCATCACTCATGACGTAGCCCCTCGGAGTAGACGCATGACAATGTAAATAAAGACCGGAGGAAGGCCATCCACCGCGGCACAACCGCTTCGGCTATCCGTGCACGCCTCCCGGACGAACCCAAACTTCATGTGTCATACTACGTACATTCCAAAACCATAGTGCACTACCTTTGTCACTTAATGCTCGCAGCTTTATTCTGCATTCGACCACCAGTGAGAACGACAGTATAAGACATCGAAACCCAAGATGTTATCGTCTTGTGCCAGCCTCGGCATATACTATTTCCTTGCATGTCCTGATGACAGCCGTCCGAAATTAATTCGAAATGCATTTGTTAAATGCGAATCTCTTGGCTTCAGCTGTGACGGGTATAACTGTACAACCATTAGGTTGTACACCTACACCTATCACAGCTAGGAATTTATTTCGAATTAATTTCGGACGGGTGTGAATCGTCATTAGTTTCTGTTCATCCAACATGTCAGTAACTAAATAAAGAAAAAAAATAAAAAAGGGATCTGTTAATGTTGGCTACGCTATCGGCAAAAAATCATTGGAACCAAGAACAACAGTAAAATCCCTTGCAGGGTGACCTGAAGTGGAATTACCGCATAAAATTAATTGCGGGAGGAGCAGATGCCAGGCTCACGTTTAGTGAAAGAATCTTAAGGAAATGTAATTTTCCACGAACGAAGTGATTTACAAAATATTCATTAGACCAATTCTTGGGTACTGCTTATCAGCCTGGGACCACTACGAGGTTAGGTTAAATTGTCAAGTAAAGAAGATCCAACGACTAGTTTATTAGTAGGTGCGGGAACTTACGAAGATACTCAAGAAAATTCCGTGACAGACGTTAAAAAAACGCCGTTGTTTATCACGGAGAGGTTTGCTAATAAAACTTCGAGATTAAGTATTAGAACATTTGGGCAACATAGCCCTTCCTCTCACATATGTCTCCAGAAGTGACCACGTCCAGAAAATCGAAGAAGTAAGAGCATTGTATGGTAGTGAAACATGGACTGTGAGGAAACCGGAACAGTAGAGAATCGAAGCGTTTGAGACGTCGAATGTTGAAAATTAAGTGGGTCGGTAAGATAAGGAATGAGAGAGTTCTGCGCAAAATCGGAGAGAAAAGGAATATGTACGAGAAAACAGTGACAAGGAGGACAGGATCATAGGACATCTGTTAAGACATCAGGGAATAACTTCCATAGTACTAGACGGAACGGCAGAGCGCAAAAACTGTACAGAAAGGCAGAGATTGGAATACATCCAGCACCCAATTGAGGACGTATGTTGCAAGTGGTACTCTGAGATGAAGAGGTTGGCACAAAAGAGGAATTCGTGGCGGGCAGCATCAAAGCAGTCAAAAGGCTGATGACTCCAAAAAAAAAGGAGAGCATACGTAGATTCATCAACAGTTCATCTCCCTACGAAGCCCCCTTCTTGCAGCGGTGTACCGTAGGTCTCTAGAGGAGCGTAGCGTTCCAAAAGATTGGGAAAGGGCACAGGTCATCCCCGTTTTCAAGAAGGGACGTCGAACAGATGTACAGAACTATAGACCTGTATCTCTAACGTCGATCAGTTGTAGAATTTTAGAACACGTATTATGTTCGAGAATAATGACTTTTATGGAGACTAGAAGTCTACTCTGTAGGAATCAGCATGGGTTTCGAAAAAGACGATCGTGTGAAACCCAGCTCGCGCTATTCGTCCACGAGACTCAGAGGGTCATAGACACGGGTTCCCAGGTACATGCCGTGTTTCTTGACTTCCGCAAGGCGTTTTATACCGTTCCCCACAGTCGCTTAATGAACAAAGTAAGAGCATATGGACTATCAGACCAATTGTGTGATTGGATTGAAGAGTTACTGCATAACAGAACGCAGCATGTCATTCTCAATGGAGAAAAGTCTTCAGAAGTAAGAGTGATTTCCGGTGTGCCACAGGGGAGTGTCGTAGGACCGCTGCTATTCACAATATATATAAATGACCTTGTGGTTAACATCGGAAGTTCAGTGAGGCTTTTTGCGGATGATGCTGTAGTATATCGAGAGGTTGTAACAATGAAAAATTGTACTGAAATGCAGGAGGTTCTGCAACGAATTGACGCATGGTGCAAGGAATGGCAATTGAATCTCAATGTAGACTAGCCTAATGTGCTGCGAATACATACAAAGAAAGATCCTTTTTCATTTAGCTACAGTACAGTAGGTCAGCAACTGGAAGCAGTTAATTCCATAAATTATCTTGGAGTAGGGATATTAGAAGTGATTTAAAATGGAATGACCATATAAAATTAATCGTCTGTAAGGCAGATGACAGACTGAGATGCATTGGAAGAATCCTAAGGAAATGCAATCCGAAAACAAAGGAAGTATGTTACAGTACACATGTTCGCCCACTGCTAGAATACTGCTCACCGGTGTGGGATCTTTCTTTCCACGAACAATACGAGACTGGATTAGAAGGGAGAACCGATAGAGGTACTCAAGGTACCCTCCACCACACACCGTCAGGTGGCTTGCGGAGTATGGGTGTAGATGTAGATGTAGATCGGCGAATCTAACAGGAAATGAGAAGAGAACCACAGTGGTACCAGAAGTACCCTCTGCCATTCGATAAGATGGCTTGTGGAGTACAGACGTCAAACTCTAGCCACCTTTTTTGTCTGAGCTGAGTTTACTTGAACAGGTTCTACCTATGACAATCGTAGTGTGCTTATCATTCACTGATTTCTACTTCGAGAGAAAATTTCTAACGAATGAGTTATCTTTAAGCAGCACACATTCGGTGAACAGCGATTAAGTAAATGGTTCAAATGGCTCTGTACACTATGGGACTTAACATCTGTGGTCATCAGTCCCCTAGAACTTAGAACTACTCACACCTAACTAACCTAAGGACATCACACACATCCATGCCCGAGGAAGGATTCGAACCTGCGACCGCAGCGTTCACGCGGTTCCAGACTCAAGCGCCTAGAACCGCACGGCCACACCGGCCGGCTAGAACAGCTATTGAACATTGGTTATCGATTACTGCGTATTTCAATGACGCAAGTACGGATCCCAGATTTGGTATGTAGATTTCACAAGAGCTGTAGCTACAAAACAGACTTATCAGTTCCTACCTCTGTTTCTTCAACAAGAATACGATGGACGTGGCGTGAGGTAAGTGTGATTCATCCTCAGCTGCTCGTTCTGGATTATATTCATTGATATATGTCGATAATAAGATACGTGAGTTTGTGCGTCGTAGACTGGCCAGCGATGGCAAACAAAGTTTTACGAACGAAATTACTGGGATGTTTGTCATCTAATATGTTTCCATCTCTAGACACAGTAACGTTGTTTTCACAATAAAATAACTGGCTTCAACAGGACATACAAGCGCAATTATGGATGTACTCTCTACTAACAGCTGAAAAACATAACAAGTACAGTACCATTACTATTATTCATACAGGGAAAGCAAAAACTGTCTTTTCCTGAAGAACGAGTATTAGTCTCCCAAAGAAAACAGGAAGACAGAGGTGAGGGTATTCCGACGGCCACATGATGAGTAAGGAGAATACTTGTCCATTCTTGTGGTCAAGAGGGTCAGGTCATTGTTGAGACTGTTAGCTGGAACTTAGTTAAGTAAGATGACTTTGCAGTTATCTCGTTAGTCATAAACTGGCAAGCAGTTTATTGGCAAAATCATGATTCCTCGTTTGCCTAAATGCAGAGGTTAGTTTCGGGAAGAAGAACTAAAAGCGTATGATTTTTTTCCATTGGGCAATTTTCTGAATCTACAATACTATACTGCGCAGAAAGTGTCCCCTATGTATTGATCATATCATATGGCTTTCTGTTCAGAAGCAAAATGAAAAATACGTATTATCAAGCAAATGTTAACTGAATGACAGATGAGCATTTACCTTCTACGCTAACGGAAAAAAATCGCAACACTGAAACGTAAGTAATTTAGAGTAATGAAATATGGAGCATGCATTTGTTTGAGTAATCTTTGTAAGTGATTAACACTGCAAGATCACATGTTAATGTAAGCGCGAGATAAGCCATTGCATATGTGAAATGCTGGTACATTAATAACCGGTGTAACATCCAGAATGTTGAATGCACGCATGCAAACGTGCATGCATTGCGCTATACAGGTGCCGGATATCAGTTTGTGGGATGGTGTCCGATGCCTGTTGCACATGGTCGGTCAAAAACAGGGCCGGTTAGTGCTGTTTGTGGATGGCGCTAGAGTTCTCGTCCGAGGATCAGGTGATCTGGTGATCGCACAGGCCAAGGCAATATATTGACACTCTGAAGAATATGTCTACTTACAACAGCGGTATTAGGCGAGCGTTATCCTGTTGGAAAACACTTCCCAGAGTGCTGTTCATGAATGGCAGCACAACACCGGACTGAAGTACAAATCTGCATCCAGGGTGCGTGGGATAACCACGTGCGTGTACCTGCTGTTAAACGAAATCGCTCCCCAGACCATAGCTCCAGGAGTAGGTCCAGTGAATCTAACACGCAGACAAATTGGTTGCAGGTCTTCACCTGGCCAACCAGCACACGACTGTCACTGGCACCGAGACAGAACCAGTTTTCATCAAAAAACCCAACAGACCTCCATCCTGCTCCCCAATGATCTCTCGCTTGATACCACTGAAGGTGCAAATGGTGGTGGTTTGGGGCTCAGTGGAATGCACGCTACAGGGCGTCTGGTTCGGAGCTGTACTTGAAGTAACCGTTTTCTAACAATTAGTTGTGTCGCTGTGGTACCAACCGCTGCTGCAGATACAGTTATGATACAGTTATGTATGGTCTTCCCTCTCGGTAGTGCCACGTGGCCGTTTCAGAGACCAGTAGTCTTGCGACGATACATTCTCGTGACCACCACTGCTAGCAGTCAAAGACAGTGCCTTCTGAAGTCTTTCTTCAGTACCGCAGAAGGAACATCCAGCTTCTCATAGCCCTGTTACATGACGTCATTCACTCTCAGTGAGTTGTTGACGACGGCGTCTTTGTCCCCTTAAAGGCGTATTTGACCAATACCAGCTCACCACGTCCAGTCTCAAAGGTAACGGACGCTCACCACCGTTACAGCGTGTATTTAAAACAAACCACATTTGCATCCTTATAGTGGCGCTACCAGCGCCAATCTTTTGCAACTGGCGCGAAATCTGAAGAGACACAGTCATTCAGATGTAGAAATAAGAATACCAACTTCCGTTTATCCCGCACAATGACTTTTTGGTGTTGTGATTTTTTTTTTCAATCAGAGTATTTAAATTTGTTTACTGTCAGCTCCAGCAAGTGGATAGGTAAGGTTATCCCGCGTACCTGCACTGTGTACTACTACAGGAGAATCAAAGTCAGTTTTTAATAACATATATACAGGGTGTTTCAAAAATGACCGGTATATTTGAAACGGCAATAAAAAGTCACAGGGGTTCATGTCTGGCGAATAGGGAGGCCAATCCAAGCCGCCTCCTGTATGTTTCAGATAGCCCAAAGCAACCACACGATCATCGAAATATTCATTCAGGAAATTAAAGACGTCGGCCGTGCGATGTGGCCGGGCACCATCTTGCATAAACCACGAGGTGTTCGCAGTGTCGTCTAAGGCAGTTTGTACCGCCACAAATTCACGAAGAATGTCCAGATAGCGTGATGCAGTAATCGTTTCGGATCTGAAAAATGGGCCAATGATTCCTTTGGAAGAAATGGCGGCCCAGACCAGTACTTTTTGAGGATGCAGGGACGATGGGACTGCAACATGGGGCTTTTCGGTTCCCCATATGCGCCAGTTCTGTTTATTGACGAAGCCGTCCAGGCAAAAATTAGCTTCGTCAGTAAACCAAATGCTGCCCACATGCATATCGCCGTCATCAATCCTGTGCACTATATCGTTAGCGAATGTCTCTCGTGCAGCAATGGTAGCGGAGCTGAGGGGTTGCCGCGTTTGAATTTTGTATGGATAGAGGTGTAAACTCTGCCGCATGAGACGATACGTGGACGTTGGCGTCAATTGGACCGCAGCTGCAACACAGCGAACGGAAACCCGAGGCCGCTGTTGGATCACCTGCTGCACTAGCTGCGCGTTGCCCTCTGTGGTTGCCGTACGCGGCCGCCCTACCTTTCCAGCACGTTCATCCGTCACGTTCCCAGTCCGTTGAAATTTTTCAAACAGATCCTTTATTGTATCGCTTTTCGGTCCTTTGGTTACATTAAACCTCCGTTGAAAACTTCGTCTTGTTGCAACAACACTGTGTTCTAGGCGATGGAATTCCAACACCAGAAAAATCCTCTGTTCTAAGGAATAAACCATGTTGTCTACAGCACACTTGCACGTTGTGAACAGCACACGCTTACAGCAGAAAGACGACGTACAGAATGGCGCATCCACAGACTGCGTTGTCTTCTATATCTTTCACATCACTTGCAGCGCCATCTGTTGTTGAAAATTAAAACTACTGTAATTTCGAAAGTTTGTCCGCCTGAAAATGTACTGTTGTCCCAAGCATATTGCAAAAACGGTGTATTTCTATCGCTGCTCGTTTAGTTTGTATTGCCGTTTCAAAAATACTGGTCATTTTTGAAACACCCTGTAAATGGTACGCTGTAATATGTGCTTCGCAAATCTTGAGGAGACAAAGTGGGTTACCGAATAAAGAATAGGAGCAAGAAAGGCATTCATACTACTTTTCGCCTCCGTGGCAGCTGAACAACAACTATTTGCCACATTTTTAACTTTACATCCAGACAAGAATTTATTTGGTGTGGTTCAGGTAAGTGGATTTGTCATCAGAGGGGTTACAGTAATAAGTTAGTATTTCGGTTTTAAAATGTATTTCCTTCATTGATTGGAGGGGTACTAATACCCATCAGCACAAGCCCATGTTTTTGTAAGCTTTCGTGAAACGGAATTAGCAGCTGACTAGCTAATAGAGCTGACGTTCATGTTATACGAAGCTAATCATCAAATCTCTCCGAACAACTTACAAAACAATTTTCCAACACAGTTCTAGTCCGCACTGTAAACACCTCTCTGGTATTTTCCGTAAACATAATCTTAGAGATTTATGTGACGAGGAATATAGGTATCTGTCAAGACATGCAATGAAGATGGCGAGAGGGTTAGTGGAAATGTATGGTATGGGAAGACAGAAGCAGCTTAATAAATGGCAAACGTTGCGAGTAAAACGACCTCAAAATGTAGGCTATAAGTGAAATGAAAGTTGCTTTAAACCTAGACCGTGAACAAAAAAAAATACAGAATTTATTTGTTTTGCTATGAAAACGTAATCCGATTGCATGAACATCGAAATGGTTCAAATGGCTCTGAGCACTATGGGACTTAACTTCTGAGGGCATCAGTCCCCCAGAACTTAGAATTACTCAAACCTAACTAACCTAAGGACATTACACATCGAAATGGTACGACTGAGGTGGTAGCAACAAATCTACATTCAAACTAATTACCGCTGACAATGTAATCTTTCCTACAATCAAAGGTTTGTGTCATACGTGATTTGTCAGAAAAAAGAATGTAGGAGTATCTAAAACCATTTAAATCTAAATTCATTTCGTGTCTGTCTGAGGGACAATAACGACTCCACGGCCCCTGTGTAGTTTGCATCAGATGTAATGTTGAATAACTGCAACCACGATAAAGGAATTTATTAACTTGCTGCATTGCTTGGTTATTAATATTAATGACTATTTTGGCCATAACTAGCTCACGCATTCTAAATGCCATTACTTTTGTTTTTGATGTGGAGATTGTTACTTTATACTCATTTGCTACTTTCACGAGGAGGTATACCTACGTTGTAGATCATCATCTATTCCAGCTAGAATCATTTGGATGTGTACAAAGTGCGTTGCTTCTTGAGTAAAGTTATCTTTGTATTTCAAAATATTTCGGCAATAGTTTTTACAATATTTTGTTGATGACATGGTATTTAACTTGACTAGGCGAATAGTAAAGTACAGAAACAAAAATCTCAGACATGAAAATTGGGGGAGCTCAGTCCTGTCTCGATAACACAATCATACCAGAAGGTAGTGACCTAGAGGAGTTGTCATCATGGTCTGGTGTGATGAGCCATACATCGTCCACAGAAAATGACATACCACTGTACGACACAAAGCAAAAGCAGCTGCATGCAAAACATTAAATTCAAACTTACTAGTGATTAAAATATTTAATTTCGAATACCATAGGCGCTGTCAATCAGCAATAAAAGAAAGACCCCGAGAGATAGGCCGAGCCGCCTAATCTGCGATTACTTTTTCCTTCTATGCACAATGTCGACTTTCCGCAGATTGTATAAGACTTGTGACGTACGTGTATCCGTAGAGTGTAGGTAACTCTAATGGGTACATGTGTATGATGTGTTGTCATGTTTCTGTTGTGTAGCGGCGCTCAAAAGCGAGAGCTCAGGTCAAGGAGACAAGGGTGCATAGAGTTCAGTCTGTGTCCCATGGCACAACAGAGTCAATGAGAGTAGATAAGTACGTACAGTACATGACTAAAGCATGACAACTTCAGGTCATTTGTGTTTTGACATAACGTTGAAAATATGATACTGCAGTACCTTAGTTGGTCCGATTTACAATGCAAAGTTTCTTCTGACATGCACGCATGTATGCATGACCCACGGCCAGACCCAAACTTTCAAATGTCGTCAAACATGTGTCGATAACCTATACTCGTACATCCATTATCTATATTCTCATACACACGAGACATTTCACTTGAAAGTTACTTGCCTGGTCTCGGCGGGTAAATACGACACTACAGAGCTTGTTTTTTTTCTCGGAATAAGATGCATCGTTCCTCTGGACATGCCTGTATGACGAGAAGGCATCCTAATTTGGAATGACACAGGCACTACAATGTGACATCTATCCGCTGACAACGGGCAAGCGACAC
This sequence comes from Schistocerca americana, assembly GCF_021461395.2. Lineage (NCBI taxonomy): Eukaryota > Metazoa > Arthropoda > Insecta > Orthoptera > Acrididae > Schistocerca > Schistocerca americana. Next base: position 219,901,363 of record NC_060119.1, read on the forward strand.
ACGTAAAATGTCTCGCCTGTACGCGGATATACACTACTGGCCATTAAAATTGCTACACCACGAAGATGACGTGCTACAGACTCTTAATTTAACCGACAGGAAGAAGATGCTGTGATACGTGAATGATTACCTTTTCAGAGCATTCACACAAGGTTGGCGCCGGTGGGGATTGTAGCCTATCGCGATTGCGGTTTATCGTATCGCGACATTACTGCTCGCGTTGGTTGAGATCCAATGACTGTTAGCAGAATATGGAATCGGTGAGTTCAAGAGGGTAATACGGAACGCCGTACTGATCCCAACGGCCTTGTATCAAGAAATTATCGAGATGACAGGAATCTTATCCGCATGGCTGTAACGGATCGTGCAGCTACGTCTCGATCCCCGAGTCAGCAGATGGGGACGTTTGCAAGACAACAACCATCTGCACCGACAGTTCGACGAAGTTTCCTGCAGCATGGACTAACAGCTTGGAGACCACGGCTGCGGTTACCCTTGACGCTGTATCACAGACAGGAGCGCCTGCAATGGTGTACTCAAGGACGAACCTGGGTGCACAAATGGCAAAACGTCATTTTTTCGGATGAATCCAGGTTCTGTTTACAGCATCATGATGGTCGCATCCGTGTGTGGCGACATCGCGGCGAACGCACATTGGAAGCGTGTATTCGTCATCGCCGTACTGGCGTATCACCCGGCGTGATGGTATGGGGTGCCATTGGTTACACGTCTCGGACATCTCTTGTTCGCAATGATGGCACTTTGAACAGTGGACGTTACATTTCAGATGTGTTACGACCCGTGGCTCTACCCTTTATTCGACCCCTGCGAAACCCTACGTTTCAGCAGGACCGCATGTTGCAGATCCTGTACGGGCTTTCCTGGATACAGAAAATGTTCAACTGCTGCCCTGGCCAGTACATTCTCCAGATCTCTCACCAATTGAAAACGTCTGGTCGATAGTGGCCGAGCAACTGGCTCGTCACAATACGCCAGTCACTACTCTTGATAAACTGTGGTATCGTGTTGAAGCTGCATGGGCAGCTGTACCTGTACACGCCATCCAAGCTCTGTTTGACTAAATGCCCAGGAGTATCATGGCCGTTATTACGGCCAGAGGTGGTTGTTGTGAGTAGTGATTTCTCAGGATCTACGCACCCAAATTGTCTACGCACCCAAATTGCATGAAAATGGCCGGCCGGAGTGGCCGAGCGCTTCTAGGCGCTACAGTCTCGAACCGCGCGACCGCTACGGTCACAGGTTCGAATCCTGCGTCGGGCATGGATGTGTGTGATGTCCTTAGGTTTAAGTAGTTCTAAGTTCTAGGGTACTGATGACCTCATAAGTTAAGTCCCATAGTTCTCAGAGCCATTTGAACCTTTTTTTTTTTTTTTTGCATGAAAATGTCATCACATGTCAGTTCTAGTATAATATATTTGTCCAATGAATACCCATTTATCATCTGCATTTCTTCTTGGTGTAGCATTTTTAATGGCCAGTGGTGTAAATATTGGCTGTACGAGAACAGGTTGTCGACACATGGGTGACGACATATGGAAGCTTGGATATGGCCATGAATCATGCACGGATAGCATCATGGTAAGGCGACCGGTCAGTCGCGAAATCTGGGATCGAGTCTGGGCCCGGCACAGTTTTTCATTGCCGTCATTTTGTTCTACAACTGATGGTTGTCCATATTCGCAATTTTTTCAATACATGTAATGTATAACATTTAAAAGTCTCCTTTTCTTAACTATGAATGGTTATCTTTAACAAACAAATCCAAAGGCAAAAAATAAAAATTATACCAGTACTGAAACTAGACCATAGATTTGTGGAGGCGGTAATATGTGCTTTGGAAGAAAGTGAAACGCAAGATTGTAACCTCCCCACAAAAAATTTAAATAATTAAAATGAGCCAAGCATAACCTCCCACAAAAATAATAATTATTAAATGAATTTTAATTACGTTGTAACCTCTGAACAAAATTGGTTCCCATTTATAGTCTCTGTGCAGAAATGCATTCACATTTAATGTAACCACAAAATTCAATTCCTAAACCCCGAAATAATAAAAAATTCAGTAACCTGGTAAATTTTATGACGACAGCAGCGCTGCGCCTCGGCCCTGTATTCTGAATAAAAAAGGAAAAATTCTTACCTCAATAAAGACTGCGAATATATATCTGCTCTTATGTAGAAAATTTTGGCACAGCTTCGTGCAATGCTGTCGTATATTTTTTTCTGATTCTTGGAAGGAATGATCATGCATTGGAAATATTCTTTAAATTAAAATGAATGCTTTTCTTTAAAAAAAATTACTTTATATTATAGAAATTATTATTGGGGGCATTTTTTTAAAAGAAATTAATGACAGTTAATATACATTACTAGATATGCGCAAGCCTGCTTCTTTACATTCTACAATAATACTCATCCTCCAGAGTCCCGACCAGAGCAGACTGCCGACACGCGCAGGCACGCGCCGACTACTGTCCACTACTGCATACTACTGCTTACTAGCACAGACTGAAGACTAAAGCCGACTGACTACTACTGCATACTGACGCCGACTCGCGCCAACTAGCGACAAGCAACAACTAACTACATACTACTCTCTGGTCAGAGATTCTGCCATGCCTCGCCCATCGCTGGCAACGCATACGTCTTACGAGCTGAGGTTCAAGTAACTAGAACTAGACAACTGGTGTCTGCCAGAAATAAAATTTGTAGAATCCGTGCTCCTAGGAGCAATAAACCAGGACAAGGCACACAACGAAAAACTACTGTCAAAGCTGACTAACTTATTCTCTAGGAGATCCTCCAGAGTCCGCACGACAAATTACTAATGATCTCAACAAGCACCATGGAACAGAAGCCCATGGTTCTACGATTAAATGTCGTCTTTGCAATCAGGAAGACAGTGCGCCATCCCTGCAAGAAAAACTTCACCAGTTCAGCGTATGGAAAGAATGTAATAGACTGTATTAAAGAAAATTGGAAGTAGGCAGCAAAAGATTGGTCCTAGATGAAGTGGGGGGGGGGGGGGGGGGAGGGGCGGTTTGGGGGAGGGCCAACTGAGTTCAATATGATGTTTGGTTTTGGTTGGAAGATTTTTTACATAAAAAACTAAACAAGGCAACCAAGAGGGAAATTAATAACATTTTTCAGTAATGTTCTCTCTACTCTACCTATCACAGCATACATTAAAAAAATAGTCTTCGTCCTCTGATGCCTGCTACGTCTGCTAGTATTAATTTTCTGTCCTTCTAGGGATCGAGACGAGTATTAGAGTTTACAAATGTTCATACGTGAAGCGCTGTGTGCTCCAGTTACCACAAAGAATTTGCACTAATACGTTTAGCACTCCCCTTGACCCCTTCGAGGTCCTATCGTCATGGTTTCGAGTAGCGCCTCGAAGTTCCGAACCTCTGATACATATTTGTCGATAGAACAGCGTTAGTATAACATCCTTTGGCGCATTCTAATGTTCAAGTAACTTCTGGGAAACAGTTACTGCAAATTAAATCTTAACGCATAACCCGTCGTATTTTCCGCTCCTCAGATTTTGAACAATAATAACGTATCTTTTTTAATGATTCCATATTGCCTGTTACTGTCAATTTTATGTTTATTTTCTATAGTATCATACAATGTCGGCCTTGGGACATTTTCAGTTGCCTATTTACCTTTATTGACTGTAGGAACACCGAAAATCTGCAATACTTAATTTTAGTATATTGATCTGTTGCACTTGTTGTTTATATCGTCTGCCGTAGCCTTATATTTCTGAGTGCACTACACGAGTATGGAAAATTTTGCCACCACATTTTTTTGATGATCCTACAATCGTTTAATGTATCAAGATATTTCAAAATATCGTAAGATCGAAACTGAACGATAGCAGAGGAAAGAAAAAAAATGTCGGCCGTAGGCGGTGTGGAATCGTTTAACACGTTCTTAGCGATGCTGGGCTGAGGTTCCAAGATAATCAATCTCTTGCGTTATTTCTTGTCTTGTGATACGTTACTAAACCCTGATGCTTTGTTATCACCGCCACTTCTTACAAGTGTCAAAACTAAAATCAGGTTCATCAGCTTCTTATCTTGCCCGTCTTTTATATGATTTGTAGCTGAACTCTTCTAAAACATATCTCCTGGTTGCCGAGCTAGGTGGCGCTGTTGTGGGGCACTGGACTTGGATTCGGGCGACGGCAGTTGAAATTCCCATTCAGCTGTCCAGACTTCCGTTCTCAAAAAAATGGCTCAAATGGCTCTGAGCACTATGGGACTTAACATATGTGGTCATCAGTCCCCTAGAACTTAGAACTACTTAAACCTAACTAACCTAAGGACATCACACACATCCATGCCCGAGGCAGGATTCGAACCTGCGACCGTAGCGGTCACACGGTTCCAGACTTACGTTCTCAGTCCTTAGAAAAGGACAAAGTAAATTTCCCTCCATAAATCAGGCTTGTCCTCCAACTATAATGATCACATCATCGATAGGACGCTGAACCCTGACCTTTCTTTCTTCATTACCGTTCAACTAGTGAAGAAAAGATGAAAATGCATAACCTATGTAGAAAAATCAGAAAATGTGCCGTTTAATATATAAATGTATCCGGCAATAAATAAGTTTTTCACGTCGTGTTCATGAAAGACACTTAACCAACGTTTGAGAGAACGAAAACTACGCTATTAATAAACCAGTCGATTACGATTTGTATTTAAATTATATCAGGGACACGTGGATTTAAAATGCTGTATTAGCTTGCAGTTAAATTTCAACCAACATCAAATACGAACATAATGAAGTGGTTATATGTACACCATCTGATGAAAAACATCCGGACATCTATTAGTGGACATTAATATGAGGTGCGTCCACTCTTCGCCTTTATGATCGGTTCAGCTCTCCTGGGAACAATTATAGTGAAGTATCTGAATGCCTGTGAAGGAATGGCCGCCCAGTGCTCCGCAAGAACTGAAACTAAAGACGGTAGTAATGTTAGACTTTGCAACGAGGTCGACGTTCTAATACATCACAAAGCTGCTTCCTTGGGTTCAGGCTGGTATTTTGGGCAGGCCAGTCTATTTTAGGAATGTGACTGTGCACAAACCATTGCAACACGGATGTTGCTTTCTGACAGGGTGCATTGTCATGCAGAAACAATCATCTTCTCCAAACTGTCATTCCACTGTGTGCCGTACGCAATGTGTAAACTGTGGTTCAAATGGCTCTGATCACTATGCGACTTAACTTCTGAGGTCATCAGTCGCCTAGAACTTAGAACCAATTAAACCTAACTAACCTAAGGACATCACACACATCCATGCCCGAGGCAGGATTCGAACCTGCGACCGTAGCAGTCGCTCGACTCCAGACTGTAGCCCCTAGAACCGCACGGCCACTCCGGCCGGCTGTGTACTGTGTTCTTATCCTTTAGCATGTAGAGTTTTTTTAAGGTCAGTAAAGTACTGACGCGTCCCCTGGTGGCGATACAAAAAATGTCCAGGTAGCAATGACTGAACAAGTTTATTTATCAAAGACTAATAGCACGTCTATTCCTAAGTTGATGAAAACAAAACGTAAAATAAGTCACTTCTGAAAATAGAACAATAGTACTTCTGGTACACCATAAAAATCAAAGTATTATAGCACGCTCAGAGTTAAAGTACAAGTTGAATGAACGACGTCCCATAGGGAACAAACTTGTTTACATTCGGTGTGTAGCCATTTGAAAGTTAACCAGGAATCCACTTACAAGTTCACACATCTGCCACGATGGCAGAGTCCCTGTCTCGTTCAGTGAGAAGGCCACAAACAGTCTATGTCCTCGGTTGGCACCTCCCAGGGTCAAAGTCAGACGTGAATTGCAGCGACGTCATCGAGACGGCTCTAGAGTAAAAATCCTAACCGATTGGAACCTTGGGAAATGGGCGCCTGGCTAAGGGAAACTCACTCAGAGTGAACTGGTCTGGACTAACCTGAGCGCTGATCTAAATACCACTCGGCACTAGGACACAGCCAGGCCTACTTTTTATCATGTGTTTTGCAAAAGATCTGTCTGCGTTCTAGAAAAAGGCCCCCATTTGCTAGGCATCCTCGAAGACTTGTTGTAATGTTGGTTGCTGACAACACTGACAATAAACTTCGGTACAGCATCGCCCGCTCCCGCCTACCCGGGTAGGAGATGGCACAGTTCGTCTCAACTTCACGGAGTAGGCAGGTTCCATGCTGGTGGCTACAACAGTTGGGGGATGATGTCCACATCCATTGATTTTGGTACTGGCAACGTGTGTGGAGCTGTTGAAGGCGCCTCGAGTGAACTGGCTGGCAGCAGCGGTGAAGACGGCCCAGCAGTGTTTGAGCCTAGATGGCAGGTGGCTCCATTTCTGGAACAAAAGGATGTAGTAGTTTCTCAGTGCCAGGAGAAGGACCACAGCAAGGTCGCAATTGGTTAAGATATTTTCAGCATGGTGTGCCATTCGTAAGTGTCACCTTGGCCACAGCCCTGCCTAATAATTTGGAAATTATTGCTGGAAACCAACGTTCTGTCCATTAGCAAAACCTAGAGCCCACATTAGGTCTTTAAGTGGAACATGGTGGTGGGTAGGCCAGCTAGTAGGTGGACTGTGAACTGTGTAGTGAAGGGTAGAAATTTGGGACCAATGAGATCAAATGTAATATTTTTTTGCTAGATACGAGCCGTCCTGCCCGGCTGATCTATGAGATGCCTGAGATGCTAGGAAAAAAGAGTGCAAGCCTTCACCAGAGAATGGTAACGGTGAAGTTTAGACATTTTGGGTTTAAAAGTCAGGATGAAACGTTCCACTAGTCCAATTGAGGCAGGGTGGAAGGATGCTGTGTGAACTAGGGCGATGCCATAGTCACAGAAAGTGGAGAATTCTTCAGATGCAAACTGGGGACCATTGTCTGTGACAATGGTGTTAGGAATTCCTCCAAAGGCGAAACACATGAGATAAGGTTTGAATAGTTTGATTAGACGATGTGGCAGACATGCACGAAACGTATAGAAATTTACTGCCTGTGTCTATTGCAATGGGCCGAGCGTGGCCTATAAAACGTTCCCCAAAATCAAAATGATGCCTAGATCAGGGCCTGGTAAAGTCTTGTCAAGGGAAGTATCGTTGTGGAGAAATGTTCTGCTTGATCTGATTGGTGGTGCAAGGGGTTACCATTTGAGTAATAGCTGTGTCCATGCAGCTTCAATAGATACGATGGTGGACCAGACGTTTAGTGAGCATCATACGCCAGTGCCAGACATGAGAAGGTGGCAAAACGTGCTGCTGGAAAGGTGCAAGTATGACCACCTGGGTGCAGCTGTTTTCTGTTTCGAGCAACAGCACGTCGTTCAGTGTTAGTAGGCCTGGACCTCCGGCTGCCATACGTGTTTGTTGTATGGGAGCCACTGTGGAGTGCCAGGAGGAGAATCTCTCTGAGGGTTGGGTCCTCCATGGTGTGATGAGTTTGGCGTCCTGAGGGAGGTTGGTCACAGCTTCTTCTGCAGTGATATACAGGTGCAAACATACTACGAGATCTTATCAAACACCAGGCTCTGCCCCAGGAGCAGGCTTTTGCATATTGTGTCGTAGATCGATACTGAATATCATAATTATAGCTCAACACAAATGGGGCCCACTGCTGAAGGCGGCGAGCTGTTTCGGCGCGAATGTGAGCTGAAGCCTTGGAAAGAGGAAGCAGTGATTTAGAGTCAGTGGATAATGTAAAATGCCTACCACACGCGTAATCATGGAAGTTTTTTTAGGTAAAACAAGTTGGCTAACGCTTCTTTCTCAATCTGGCTATAATTTCGATGAGCAGAATTGAGGGTTTTGGATGCAAAAGCGATTGGGTGTTCTACCTTGTTCTCCATATGGGACATGTATGAAACATCTGCTTCCAGGATAAGAGGTTTGGTGGGGGTCATATGTTGTGAGGCAAAAAGGTGGAGAAGGACCTTTTTTAAGTCTGTGAAAGTTTTGAAACATACTGATGTCCATTGCCTACGAATGTTTTCCGCAGTAGGTGGTGTATTGGTTTGGAAATGGTGGCCACAAGGGGAATAAACTTTCGGTAGTAATTTAATTGCCCCAACACTGATTTCAACTGGTTGGTATTTTTAGGAACCACACTTTTTGTATTTCCTTAATGTACCACAGCGTGGGGGGATGCCAGAAAGAATGAAAACTTATCTGAGATAATCAGCTTGACTAACAAAGAAACAACACTTGTCCTTGTTACATTTTATATTGGCCTGTTGGAGGATCATGGACAGAGCGTCCAAATTGTTGGTCAGGTCCCAGGAATCTTTGCCTGTGACGAGACTGCCGTCTAAGTAATTTGCTGTCCCCAGTACATCACGAGTAAGATACTCCAGATATCGTTGAAATACCGCCAATGCGCTGGTAAGTCTGTTGCACTGGAACAGTCTCAAGGGAGTCTTGATGATTTAGGTGCATTGGGATTCTTCATCCAATGGCAGTCAGAGGTGTGTGTCCCTCAGGAAAATTTCTGCAAACACTTTTCCCGATAGACGGACCATGTCCACTATCTTATGCAGCGAGTTCACATGAATGACTAATTGAGCATTAATGGTCACTTTGGCATCTCCATAAATGTGCAAGGCGCCATTTGGTTTCTCAACAATGACAATGGACAGGGCTCATTGTCTGTTGGGGACTGGAGTGAGGATGAAATTTCCTTCTTCTGCCCCCCTCCTCAAGGCTTGTCTATGAACGCCTAAGGAACATTTCTAGCATTAAAAATCTTCTGCATTGCTGGTGGAAGGAGGGATGTGTTGGCTTCAAAATCTCTAAGACCCAATGAGGGTTGCAAAATTTTTGAGGTACGGATTTGTCTCCAGGGAGCTGACTACGGGATAGAATCGTCACTTTATAATTCAAGTGCATTAAAAAGACACTAACGGATCTTAGGGCATCACCCACCAAAACCCTGGCCGTGATATTCTGCAATAAAGACTGAACTTGGGCCATGCAATGTTCATTACTTTTTATAAGGTCATTACTATAACTTTTCGTTGGGGTATCAAAGGGTTGCAGGGAAGGGGATCCAACACTATAATATGATTTCCAATAGACAGTGTTGGACACGGTAACTATTTGCAAAGAAATGGTTACATGTTGGCAGTTAATGAAATAATTTCTGTTAAGCGTGTTAACACTGATTGAATATATGCTATGTTTGAGTACAGTTCATCCGAGTTGCCTGTCCCCATGTCTGAGGGATACATGTAGGTGCAGTCCAAAGAAGTGCACTTTGCTTGCTGGTAATGGCGGTGATGTCACTGATGAATGTTAAAAGAGTGACAGCAGGAAAGAAGCTGTTGAAGAAGGCGCTGGGGTGTTGCGTGTTTACCTAAACTGTGTAAGTCTGATTATGTCCATAATTGTGTTTGAGGATGATGTGTAGTCTGAGCTGCAATACTTGTGAGCGATCCTGTAGGGTAGGGCCAAAGAGACTGTTTGAATTCCCTGACGATGGGAAGCCAAATGTCTAGAGATGAGTCTCTGAGTTTCAAGAGATCATCTAGGCATGCACTAACACCATGTCTCTAACTAAGAAAGCAGCATAAGATTGATGGCGCTCGGGTTTATGGCACTGAAAACAGCAGTGACAAGATAAACCTGTAACCTGGCAATCCATTCTATATGACTGTCAATGGATTTTATCACATATGAAATATTTATGGCAGTGGTTCTCAGTGTGCACTTTAGAGTCAAAGTATTCAAGCAAACTGATATTCAGTTTGTCAGACAGAAGGACACTGGGCTCCACTTCGGTATTTACTTGTTGTAATAGGTGAGAGGTTTAAAGTACTACACACCTGAGGTTCTGTGAGTCATGATCACAGAGTAAAACCTGAATTGAAGCGATGTCATGGAGGTTGTTCCTCGAGTGAGAATCCTGATTGATGGAATTCTTGTGGAATCGGCGCCTGGCCCAGGAAAACAAACTTGGAGTGAACTGAACTGCTCTGACCCAAAACACCATTCTGAGCTGGAATACAACCAGACCTATTTTCAGTCAATTGCCTTGCATAAGAAAACAGGTCAGTGCGGCCAGAGCTGCCCGCGGCCTCTCGTGGCACAGAAAACGCTCCCATACTATAACATCATATCACCTGTACATCACCATCGGCACAAAGTGTGATAGCAGATAACGTATTTAACGCAGTCATAGCGTGATCTGTGACTCCAAATCACTCGTTTCCACTCATCCACAGTTCATTACCATCGCTCTTTACACCACCTCAAGCGTCACGTAGCACTGGTTCCCAAAATGTGTGGCCTATGAAGAACTGCACTACCATTGTATCCAATTCTTTTTATCTCCTTACGCACAGCCACTGATGCAGCTGGAGTGCTGGCAGCACTTTGGAAATCACGAGTGATTCTTTTCGCTGATTTCATGTTATTTTTTTTTCAACCATCCTCCGCAACGTTTGTTGGTCAGTGCTCTCAGCACATGAAGTACAGGTCTGGGTTTAGCTGCGGTTGTTCCTTGGCATTTCCGGAACCGTGCTGCTGCTACGGTCGCAGGTTCGAATCCTGCCTCGGGCATGGATGTGTGTGATGTCCTTAGGTTAGTTAGGTTTAAGTAGTTCTAAGTCTAGGGGACTGGTGATCTCAGATGTTAAGTCCCATAGTGCTTAGAGCCATTTGAACCATATTTGATCCTTGGTATTTCCACGTTACAATCACATCGTGAACAGTCGACTTGGGAAGCTTTAGAAAGGCTGAAATTTCCCTGACGGATCTATTACTCAGGTGGCTTCCAGTGGCACGTCCACATCCAAAGTCACTGAGCTGTCCTGATCGACCCATTCTGCTGTTCTGCTTTATTATTGACAGCACGATACTCCCCACATCTTTTGATACCTGCGGGTTGATGTCTTGTTATATCTAGTGCTCATTTCCGCATTACACAAGAATGTGCGGATACTTATGGTCAGACAGTGTAGTCGTTGAAGTTTTCCAGGTAATCTTTAACCTTCAGACTTACCGCTACGATATGTGCACAGTTTATAATCCGTTTCAGTGAATCACAGGTCGTTTCAGGTGACTAGTCACGCTGACGTTATTCTACACTCATGCTCATAAATTAATGATAATGCTAATACATGGTGAAACAACGCTCTGGTGGGCGGTTTGCAGGTTTAAATCACCTCGGGGTACGACCATGCGGTACATTTGACCTGCGGTCGTCGTACGGTGGCGTGGCAGCGGTCCACATACGCAGAGGTGTGTTGGTGCATGTCCGAGTACGGTGCAGCGAGTAAGTGTGCAGACGTTATCAGACGTGCTAATGGTGACTGTGTGTTGAAAATGGCTCAAAGAACACATATTGATGACGTTATGAGTAGAATACTAGGATAACTGGAGGCTGGTCAAACACAGCAGGTCGTAGCACAGGCCCTCTGTGTGCAACAAAGTGTGATCTCAAGATTATGGCAACGATTCCAGCAGACAGGAAACGTGTGCAGGCGCTACAGTACGGGACGTCCACAGTGTAAAACACCACAAGAAGACCGATATCTCACCATCAGAGCCCGCAGACGGCCACGGAGTACTGCAGGTAGCCTTACTCGGGACCTTACCGCAGCCACTGGAACAGTTCACGGACGAGCCCAGGTATAGACAGAACCGTGATTTTCGTCGGGTTTTCACCTGGCGTGAACCAGGTAACTGATATCAACCCCTTAATTTCCTTGAAAGGAACATGTGTGGGGGTCGTGGTTTGATGGTGTGGGGTGGGATTATGATTGGTGCACGTACACCCCTGCATGTCTTTGACAGAGGAACTGTAACAGGTCAGGTGTATCGGGACATCATTTTGCACCAGTATGTCCGCCTTTTCAGGGGTGCAGTGGGTCTCACCTTCCTCCTGATGGATGATAACGCACGGCCCCACCGAGCTGCCATCGTGTAGGAGTACCTTGAAACAGAAGATATCAGGCGAATGGAGTAGTCTGCCAGTTCTCCAGAACTAAACCCTATCGAGCACAGTCTGGGATGTTCTCGGTCGGCGTATCGCTGCACGTCTTCAAACTCCTACAACACTTCAGGAGCTCCGAGAGGCATTGGTGCAAGAATGGGAGGCTATACCGTAGCAGCTTCTCGACTACCTGATCCAGAGTATGCCAACCCGTTGGGCGGCCTGTGTACGTGTGCATGGTGATCACATCCCATATTGATGTCGGGGTACATGTGCAGGAAACAGTGGCGTTTTGTAGCACATGTGTTTCGGGACGGTTTTCTCAACTTATCACCAATACCATGGACTTACAGATCTGTGTCATGTGTGTTCCCTATGTGCCTATGCTATTAGCGGCAGTTTTGTGTAGTGCCATTTTGTGTGGCACCGCATTCTGCTATTATCCTTAATTTATGAGCATAAGTGTACATGACACAGCCAGCGAAGTGCAGGGAAGCTGTGAACTAGGCTCCGTAACTCACATAAACCGAATTTCATTTAAACATAACCGGAATATTTAGTAAATGAAATCAGCTGTACATGTGTTTTTTTCCTTTTTATTTCCTCACTTCCTGCCTGACATATTGTTGATAATGAGGAAATTAGTCACTCGAATCGAATATAATTCGGAAATTATGGGTGACGGAAATGGGTGGAGTATGGGGAAGACCGTTACTTAGACCAAGACTCGAACCACCACCCACGACGAAAGCGAGGTATAATAAAAATGTTGGCGGGCAGATCAAGGAAAATCTGCTAACCAGAGCTGCTTGACGCACGGTTGAAACATCTCATCAATGCATTTCTCGAGGATGGTTATTTGTTCGCTAAGGTGAAAAGAGAGTTAAGACTGCCACGTAGAAATTATAGCTGTGCTCAAGCGTCGGTGAAATCGAAAGTCTTCCTGCTTTTCATTAAGGACATTACTGACCGCGTAGGAAAAAAATCTTGAAAAAACGGAACATCGCGATAAGCTACAAATCCACCCGACAGATACAAGATCACCTAAAATAGGCCAAGAGTATTCGCCAGTAGCTGGAAAAACCAGGAATTTACAGGATTCCGTACAGCTTTGAGGAGGTGTACGTGGATATTAGAAAAATAACGGTCAAAAACCGACTTTAAAGCAAAAGGGCAATTGCTGAAGAGCGGAGATTGACAGATCAGATGTTGCGGAGAATGCTTTGCATCCAGGAGACCATCACATTCATTTTTATAGAAGTCAAGTACTGGCAGCCACTAACGTATGCCATGGAAGATTATGCAGAGATGCCATAGAGACAAAGAGGAGCCCTCGATAAGAGCCGTTGGCTTTGGCGAGTGACGTAAAAAACATGTGACAAACGTCGTAAATATTATGCCCAGTGTCACGTCACATCATTGTGGATTTCTTCATCGTAACAGACAGAAACTGTGAATAAAGGAAAAAGAATAACAACGTTCAAAAGAAATACCCTCACAGAAAGCTTTTCCACCGTCAGATTCGTTGACAATTCACAACCAAGCTGCTGCAATCCAACCTAACCAGTGGAAGTTGAAAAAAAAAAAAAAGCGTAGAGATTTCTTGTTTGGTAAAGCACATAAAAGTGTCATTAATGAGTATCTTCATAGTCAGCTGCAAGCATTCACCGCGGGACACAAAGATACTGAGTATCTTTGGTCGGAAATTTAAGGGTATAGTCCACCACGTGCTAGAGAAATATGTGCCTAGGAAAAATATAGGGGACGGAAAGGATCCACCTTGGTTCAACATACATATCAGGAAATTGCTGAGAAAGCAGAGAATTTTGCACAGTCTTTTTATACGTTGTCACTGCCACGCTGACAAACAGAAATAGAGCGAAAGGAAAGCAGCTGTCGAGAGGTCAATGACAGATTCTTTTAACGAATTTGAAAACACTATTTTATCTGCAGATTCTAAAAGTAGCCCAAAAAAATTTTGGCCGTACGTAAAATCTATGAACGCTATAAATAATTCAATACCTTCTCTTGCCGACAGTATGGTTAATGTAACTGATGATGATAAACAGAAGGACGAAATTCTAAACCTAGCTTTCAAAAACTCGTTTGCGGTATAGGACTGCAGACCATTCCCCCTTTCAACCATCGACCAAGTGCAAGGATGACTGACATAGTGTTTAGTGTATCTGTGATTGTAAAACAGTTAAGATCCTTAGACGCCAGGAAGGCATCTGGCCCAGACGGTATCCCCGTAAGATTTTATGTTGGCTATGTTACAAATATAGCACCATTCTTATCCATCATCTATCAGAGATCATTGGAATAGCGGAAAGTTCCACGGGACTGTAAGAAGGCCCAGGTCATAGCAATCTATAAAAAGGGTAGAAAATCGGATGCACATAATTACTGGCCAATTTCACTGACATCGATTTGTTGTAGAATCATGGAACATATTTTGTGTTCAGACATAATGACATTTCTAGGCTCTGAGAAGCTCATCTGCAGAAACCAGCACTTTTTTAGGAAACAGCGGTCATGCGAGACACTGCTGGCCCTCTTTGTGTATGGTATACAACAGGCTCTAGATACCGGCTCCCAGGTTGATGCGTTATTCCTCGACTTTCGAAAGGCGTTCGACTCAGTCCCGCACTGCCGCTCGCTCCAAAAAGTGCGCGCTTACGGTCTATCCGATGACATATGCTGTTGGATAGAAAGTTTCTAACAGACAGAGAGCAGTATGTCGTCCTGAATGGGGAGACTTCAACAGAAACAAGCGTAACATCAGGTGTGCCCCAGGGCAGCGTAATAGGTCCGCTGCTTTTTACGATTTACATAAACGGTCTGGTTGATGCTATTGACAGCGGCATTAGACTGTTTGTCGATGATGCTACAGTCTACAGGAAAGTAGTATCACACGAAAGTTGTGAATAAATCAATGAGAATTTACAGAAAATAAATGCGTGGTGTAATATCTCTCAATATTAGTAAGTGTAACCTACTGCGTACCCAAAGACTGGAAAGTTGCTCATGTCACACCAATACCCAAAAAGAGAAATAGGAGTGATCCGCTGAATTTCAGGCCCATATCACTAACGTCGATTTGCAGTAGGGTTTTGGAACATATACTGTATTCAAACATTATGAAGTACCTCGAAGAAAACGATTTACTGACACATAGCACGGATTCAGAAAATATCGTTCTTCCGGAACACAACTAGCTCTTTATACTCATGAAGTAGTGAGTGCAATCGACAGGGGATGTCAAATTGACTCTATATTTTTAGATTTCCAGAAGGCTTTTGACACCGTTTCTCACAAGCGTCTTCTAACCAAACTATGTGCCTATGGAATATTGCCTCAGTTGTGTGACTGGATTCGTGATTTCCTCTCAAAAAGGTCACAGTTCGTAGTAATAGGCGGAAAGTCATCGAGTAAAACAGAAGTAATACCCGGCTTTCCCCAAGGAAGTGTTATAGGCCCTCTGTTGTTCCTGATCTATATTAACGACATAGGAGACAATCTGAGTAGCCCTGTTAGATTATATGCAGATGACGCTATCATTTACCGTCTTGTTAAGTCATCAGATGACCAAAACGAATTGCAAAATGATTTAGTTAAGATATCTGTTTGGTACGAAAAGTCGCAATTGACCCTGAATGAAGTAAATTGTGAAGTTATTCACATGAGTACTAAAAGAAATCCGCTAAATTTCGATTACGCGATAACACACACAAATCTGAAGGCTGTAAATTCAACTAAATGCTTAGGGATTGCAATTACAAATAACCTAAATTGGAACTATCACATTGACAATGTTGTAGGTAGAGCACTCCAAAGACTGCGATTCATTGGCAGAACACCTAGAGGGTGCAACAGATCTGCTAGAGAGACTGCTTACACTACCCTTGTCCGGCCTATTCTGGAGTATTGCTGTGCGGTGTGGGATCCGTACCAGGCGGGACTGACGGATTATACTGAAAAAGTTCAAAGAAGGACGGCTCGTTTCGTATTATCGCGAAATAGGGAAGATTGTGTCACAGACATGATTCGTTAATTGGTGTGGCAATCATTAAAACATAGGCGTTTTTCGTTGCGACGGGATTTTCTCATGAAAATGATGCACGGTACCACAGTCATATATTCTGGAGGTGACTAATATTCTGTCTGATGTGCTTATGTGATTTATCAGATGGAGTTAGCTCAATTCGTAAATAGTTATCTTACGATGCTGTTGTATACGAGGTTGTACCGACTCTCGATGATTGTGAGAAATTGCAGAGCCCCTTAGAGAGCACACTTGGTGTACAGGTCACCATTTGCCTTTAAATGTAAATAAGCACAATATAATACCCGTAACAATGAGGAAGCACCATGCAAGATTACTGACACACTTCCGAAGCTGATCATATCATTCATATTACAGTAAATACTACAAAGGGGTGAGAGACAAGGATGCACTCATTGAAACGATAGGAAATGAGAAAGGAAGACTTAGATAGTCGAGTTCTAAGGGACAATACTGTGCCTCTATTGAAGAAACGGCATGTATGACGTCGTTGCAATCAATTATAGAGACAATGCATGACAAGTGGCCTTGAACGAATTCTAAGCGTGCTACTAGGATCGTAGATGGTCAAAAAAGCCCTCATTAAAGTGTAACGGAGATGTTCACAGATCTTAGCGGAGATCCCTGAAGAAAGGCTACATTGCTCTCGCGAAAACCTGTTAATTAAATTAGAAACCCGGTATTCGACTTAGATTATGCATCAGTTCTGATGTGTCCATTGCACATAGGGCATAAGGACCGCGAGTATAAGATAACAGATATTAGGGCACGACTTACAGAAAGCCCTTTATCCCTCGCTACATACGCGACCCGATTAGCGTAGAATATCTGTGATTTTGATACGAAATAGCCACAGGCACACTCTTTACCACAGCTTGCGAGTACATACGGTGTGGTCAGAAACAATCTGAAAAGCTTGTAAGGCTGTTGCAGTGCACGTTGTGCTGAGTAATAAATGACAAGAAAAAATCAATAGGTTTCCCCGATTTTGAGTTAATTAACGTTGAGGTTGGCCAGACTGACTATTTCACACGTAAATTCAAACAGCCCACCACATAAAATTAGTATCAATTGTTCTCATAGCGTAGACGATAGCGTAAGAGAGTGCTGAGCCTTTGGCTCCCTTTTGAAACTTATTATCGTCCCACGCCCAGTTTCTCTATTGCTCTCTTTCGGCTTTAGGAAACTTAACGAAGTAAACATTTGCCGACAACGTCTGTGGCGGGCCGCTTCACTCTGCTCGCACAACCGACTGACCGGCTAACTTCAATGCCAATAATCTCGTACACGAGACAATGTATCGAATTTTTTTCTTAGCAATAATTTCTCAGCACAACCTATGCTGCAACACACTGGCAAGCTTTTCAGTCTGTTTCTGATGACTGTGTGTAGATAAAAATTCAGAATCACTGACAATCGCATTTTTAGCCCACCCTGACCAAAAAAGTACAAATTCGACCTGTGATTTAATTATCCGCTAGAAAATGTTTCCCTCAGTGGAACACATTTCTCAAAACTTTAACAATAATTGTTATTGGGACCAATGGCCTGAGTTTTAAATCTACTATCACGCCGCTTTGATAATCTTCAGTCACCGTCCGCAGTGGCCGAGCTGTTCTAGGCGCTTCAGTCCGGAAACGGGCTGCTACTACGGTCGCAGGTTCGAATCCTGCCTCGGACATGCATGTGTGTGATGTCCTTAGGTTAGTTAGGTCTAAGTAGTTCTGAGTCTGTGAGACTGATGACCTCAGATGTTCAATACCATAGTTCTTAGAGCCATCTGAACCATTTTTTTTAAACTTCAGTCACAAGTTTACTAAGTTCCCTCTCCTCAACTGAAAAATCTGGTTTAATATGAGTGGCATTTCGTCAGTAAACGAATACTAATCTCAAGTTATTTTTAACTGCTGTCCAGTTATGAGTGAAAACGTCGGAGCTCCTCTCCCTCTTAAGTGTTATCCTGAATTGTATATATGTTAGCAATCCCGTACGAAATCTTAGTGTTTTTGCAGAATTACATGCTGTAATTGCTGGCGTGTTAGAAATGATTGACTGAATACAATCTTTATCAGATTGGAAGGAAAACTGCTGATATAACGTGAGAAATTAGTTACCTCTCGTTTATCTTTAATCAGTGACTCAACGCTAAAATTTATAAACAAACAGATGATGCGAAAATTCAGGACTTCGTCAGCCACTTTCCGCGCAAAAATTATCATACTTGATTTATTTTTGTGGCAGATAACCGTTATTGAAAGTGGCTAAATTATCCACGTACTTCTTGGTGTATATTTTGAATCTAATTTCAGTGTAGCCTATTTGGTTGTCATATTTCTGTTGCTTCGATGAGATTTTTTCAAAACTCTCTACTTTCCATGAGAAACAAAATACAGCCTCTTCAGTTCTGGAGGGAATTCTAATAGTGGTACTTCGTTATTTATTTACGATAAATATATTATTCAAATGAAACAGTTTTGTTCCAGAGACCTTTCCAAGTGTCAGACATCTATGATATATGTACCTGTAGACCGAAGCGACCAATGAAAATTTGTGCCCAGGCCACGATTTTAACCTAGCTCTCCTGCACACTACCCCGATGCGCTAACCACTACACAAGCCTGTCACAGGGGCTGCGCAACATTGGACGGACTATGCTAGCACGCCTTCGTTCTCAGTCCACATTCCCATTAATTCACACAAATTTTGATTAAAGCCTGTGCTTGGATTCCAGGCAGGGTCCCCCATTTCGTTCGATACTGAGATGCTACTCCAATACAGTTGGAGAGCCCCTGAAGTGCTGTTCAAGTTTAGTAGGAACACCAAGTGGACTGAGGCATGAAAGGGACTTTTGACTGAGGAGGAAGACGTGATAGGATAGTCGGTACAGTTGTTTACACACTGTGCCAAGATGGGGTAGTGGTTAGCACATCTGCCTAGTGAGTAGAAGAAAGGGTTTGAATCCTGGACGTGGTGCAAATTTTCATTCATTGCCTTGGTCTACATAAATACCTCAAATAGACGTAGTACTATTATTACTATTCATACTGTGAGTCTTGGGGTGCACCACCAGTGAACAGCTGTTTTTGCGATAAAGGATTTGTTTTCCTTCCGATGAAAGTTTCTTCCATTAATCAGCGAATTAGCATGGTAATTCTAAATCTAAATATTTCTTTTTCCGATGCAGTGGAATTCTCGTAATAAGAAATGACATTTTTATTCATGATTTTATTCCTTATTTGCATTCCAAAATATGACTGTGCATATGACGTGATAGTTGCCATGTTGTTTACGTGGTCTAACACATGATGAAGAAACAAACAGTAATCAGGGACGCTAACCTCTCAATAAATGAAGAGTAAATATTGGATTTTATTGTTAGTGAATTTAAAGTAATAAAACTTCGAAGATTTTCAAAAGCTCTGGGAACATCAGACTTGTGTGGTAACATCTGATGCACAAATAGATCGAGGTGTGCTGTAGGACCATGTGTACCTCCTGTGATACAATGCTGCAAATGCCTACACCACGATCATATTAGCAATCAATGCACAAACAGATGAGATGCTGAAGATGCGTTGGACAACAAACATCACAAACATGCCCATCTCTGTCTACGTATGTATATACTGCCAAGAAAATCATCCAGTCACAGACAGAAGTTGCTGTCAATACACCAGAACAAGCAACCAGCATGTTAAATTCATATAGGTATGCCACTGCAGTACACATTTCAACAGGACAGTATCTTACAAACAATACGCCTCGTATGCAGTGCCGCATAAATGACACTGAAGAATTTCCTCCACTAAGGAGAAACAGGAGATGAATGTAAGCCAACAATTAATGCCGAGAGCAACCCATTTCACTACTCGACGCAACATGAAAATAAATATGGGCTTCCTGCAACGAGATAACACCACCAATTGGAATGCATATCGTTTCGTTCACGTACCTTCTTAGTGACCAACACAGGTAATAATTTCAAATCCATACCCACCTTCACCTCACAACGTAAACAACGCTAAAATGAAAACTCCCGTCGATCAAGGTTAGTGGACGATATGTTCAGTGTATTATTTACTACTAGCTGAGAACTTGGCGTTGCCCCCGTATGTATTTATTCCGGTCGCGTGTTAGTCCAACACCTCCTTTCTCCTTTTTCTCTCTGCCCGTATCTTCCTCCTCACTCTGCCATCTCCTCCAGTTCTCATTGTCCGCCTCTCTACCTCCCCCTTCTCCTTATCCATCTCCTCCTCTTCCTCTCAATGTCCATCTCCTGCCCTTTGCTTTTTCTGTCCATCCCTTCTTCTCCACTGCCTTTATTTCTTTCCTCGTCTTCCCTTCCACAGTATTTCTTTCCAGGTCGTAGCTAAGATAAGTTTTTTATCCATGGATTTGCCCGTGTACATATGTCAAATATATGTCACATATATTTAACATATTTCACAAGTACCTGTACACGTATTTCACATGTATCTCTAATGTATTTGGCCCATGCAGTTTCATTTTCGCGAAGCTCAATGTATGTTATGTCGTATTTCCTGAACTATGTGTCGCACAATGTGCGGTATATGTGGAGACCATCTACTAGGTGAAATTAGAATTATATAAATACCTACAGCTGCTAACAGGCGTTGATACTTATCAAAGGGGCAGGTGAAAATGAGTGAAGCGACCGGGACTCGAACCCGGGATCTCCTGCTTACATAGTAGACGCTTTATCCACCTGAGCCACCGAGGACACAGAGGATAGCCTGGCTGCAGGGACTGTCTCGCGCACGCCTCCCGCGAGACCCATATTCCCAACTGTCCACAATTTGCATACGTAATGTCCCTAACAGATATTTGCCCATCCACTCATTACTCGCGCACACTAAGGTGACGATTCCCGTAAGAGTTCAGGCAACCTGTGCACATTCGCACAGACGAAGGTCAATGGCCGGATAGCTTTTAACTATATATGAAGATAGTAACTGTTTTCGAAAGAACAGATACCATTGATGACCGTGCAGCTGCCCTGGTCGGGGCAAACATTTTTACCTGTCCTCATCGAGGTATATCAAAACAACACCTGTCGGCAGCTGAGGGTTTCAGTTAATTATAATTTATTCTAGAGAAGCTGCAAGGTCATCAATGGTATCTGTTCTTTCGAAAACAGTTACTATCTTCATATATATAGTCAAAGGCTACCCAGCCATTGGCCTTCGTCTGTGCGAATGCGCACAGGTTGCCCAAACTCTTGCGGGAATCGTCACCTTGGTGTGCGCGAGTAATGAGTGGATAGGCAAATATCTATTAGGTACATTACGTATGTAAATTGTGGACAGTTGGGAATGTGGGTCTCACGGGAAGCGTGCAAGGGATAAGTCCCTGCAGTGGCACTATCCTCCGTGCTCTCGGTGGCTCAGATGGATAGAGCGTCTGCCATGTAAGCCGGAGATCCCGGATTCGAGTCCCGGTCGGGGCACACATTTTCACCTGTCCCCGTTGATACATATCAACGCCCATTAGCAGCTGTAGGTATTAATATAATTCTAATTTCGTTCTAGACGGCTGCACGTAATCAGTGGTGTCTGTTCTTTCGGACATGTCCGACATCCATATAAGCATCTACTAGGTGTGTTGGGAATGGAGCTAGTAGCAAAGAAGAAATACATTTAAATATCTTGCATAATGCTGCAA
The DNA here is from genome assembly GCF_021461395.2 of Schistocerca americana. NCBI lineage: Eukaryota > Metazoa > Arthropoda > Insecta > Orthoptera > Acrididae > Schistocerca > Schistocerca americana. Next base: position 219,923,096 of record NC_060119.1, read on the forward strand.
CTGCCACGCATCTCAATATTTGACGTCGTATCTCCTGAACTATGTTCCGAACAATGACATAATTTTGCTGGTACATTCAGTGGTGTACGTTTACACTGCCTGAAAAATGTCGCGAATACAGTTAGCGGCAAAGAGGTAGTAAATTAAAACGTCATACTTCATGCGGCAATTTTACTGTAATAAGGGCGAAAACGTATAAAGCGATAAACTTTTTTACCTTCCTCATTTAGTGGGGATTTTCAGCGAGAAATTTGTTGTGAGTCACTAAGCGCCCTCATTTTCAAATACTGGGTGGATAATGTATGAGTATTCAAGCATTGTGTGCTTCAGTTCTTTTTCACCCCATCCCGATCCCTTTTATAGTTAGGTGGTTCTTACGCCGACAGGTATTCTTTTCGTACTGCAAGAGATTTGTGTACGAAGTTTGGCTGAAATCGGTCTGCTGGTTTAAGAAAAAAATGGTTCAAATGGCTCTGAGCACTATGGGACTTAACAGCTGAGGTCATCAGTCCCCTAGAACTTAGAACAACTTAAACCTAACTAACGTAAGGACACCACACACATCCATGCCCGAGGCAGGATTCGAACCTGCGACCGTAGCGGTCAAGCGTTTCCAGACTGAAGCGCCTAGAACCGCACGGCCACACCGGCCGGCTTAGCAATACTTAAACACAGTAATCCTACCATAATACCTAGTCCGGACAGGCGAGAGACAGCGGTAGCTCTAACCAAATGTTCACCAGAATTAGTTGCTTTAGCTTACTGGACAGTTCAAAGCGATAAACTTGGCTTCGTTCATCCCCCAATTGAAATTAACCCGGAAATAACACCTACATTAGGCAAGGGACTAGAGATAAGTGGAAAATGGAGAATAAAAGAAGCGCATTGGGAAGAATACCAGACACGGAATCAGCTCATAATTTCAGAACTGAGAATATATCACAACGTAGAGAATGATTATAAAGGATTTACTAAACTCACAAGCAAAGTAGCCGCCGAAACAATACCAATGAAGAAAGTGTCAAAGAAACCAATGAAAAATCTAACTATTTGGTAGGAAGCAGGATATTCAAAAGCAACTGCAGCACGAAAAAACGCATTGAGAGATTAGCGTTCAAACCAGTCACTAGATAAATACTTGCAATACAAGGAAATAGATTCCCAAGTGAAGCGCTTTTTTTTAAAAAAGAAGAAAGACAGCTGGACAGCATTTTGTAACAAATTACCTAAATATACTAATGTCAAAGTTATATGGAGATTTTAAGGTTCTTCGATACAGGAAACAAGTAAATGTCAATTTAGAGAGGATAGACGAATTACTCGCAAACATATTTCTAGACAAAATAGATATCCCTCAGTACCGGCAGAAACTTAAATACGTGCTCCATGAGCAACATCACATCATTTACAATGCTCGCCGTTTACAGAAGGAAAACTGTCAATTGCCTTAACAGCCTCGCCGAACTCATCACGAGGAGTGGACATATTTGTAACGCAACCGTTCGGAATGTATCTAAATGCGCAAAAGGGAGGCTGTCGGATATTTAAAATCGAATATGATTATACGAATCATTTCCTGAAGATTGGACTACACTCATCATTACACCAGTTCTGAAACCTGGAAAGGATCCAGCGTCTTCCGACTCCTGCAGTCCCATAGCATTATCGTCGTACATTGTGAAAACCTTGGAACAAATAATTATAAATCGTCTTGAATGGTGGTTCAAAACTGATAATATACTACCAGATTATCAAATTGGTTTTGGGAAACATTGCTCTACATTAGATAATTTGATACAATTCACTACAGACATACAAAGTGTATTTGAGAAAAAGCTGTATGTTACATCTATATATGTTGATATTTGGAAGGCGTACGATAATGTTATAATTTCATTATAATGACAAGGGAAGATACAGATAGGACTACACTACGACTGTGTTTATGGACTGTCCTTTTAGATCTAAAATATAAAACTGTAGGCCCAAGGTATGAGACTGTTGGACTTCCACAGGGATCGGTATTCAGCTCTCGTCCTTTTAATGTTCAAACATTGGAAACAAGCTGCCAAGTAGTATAATATGCTGATGATATATGTAGACGATCTTCTGATACCAGCCTTTATGAAACGAATAAAATAAAGAGTTCGGCAACGTCCCGAATAGAAAACAGGTTGGAAAATAAAGGCTTGCACCTCTCAGACTTACGAGAGCTATGATTATCTTTGTCAGGCGAAGAATACCACAAGGACTAACACATATAAGATCAAATAACCACCATTTCCCAGTGAAGAGTCAAAATAAATTCCCAGAAAAGATTCATGCCCGTCATGAGCGAGTATAGATTTAAGTGTCAGGAAGTCGTTTCTGAAAGTATTTGTATGGAGTGTAGCCATGTATGGAAGTGAAACATGGACGATAACCAATTTGGACAAGAAGAGAATAAAAGCTTTCGAAATGTGGTGCTACAGAAGAACGCTGAAGATAAGGTGGGTAGATCACGTAACTAATGAGGAGGTATTGAATAGGATTGGGGAGAAGAGAAGTTTGTGGCACAACTTGACTAGAAGAAGGGATCGGTTGGTAGGACATGTTTTGAGGCATCAAGGGATCACAAATTTAGCATTGGAGGGCAGCGTGGAGGGTAAAAATCGTAGAGGGAGACCAAGAGATCAATACACTAAGCAGATTCAGAAGGATGTAGGTTGCAGTAGGTACTGGGAGATGAAGAAGCTTGCACAGGATAGAGTAGCTCGGAGAGCTGCATCAAACCAGTCTCAGGACTGAAGACCACAACAACAACAACATGAGCGAGAAATATTTCATATCTCCTAGATAAGATCCAGCCTTGTCTCAACGTATTGCGCTCGGTTACAACAATATGATGGAGGCCGATGAAAATATTCTGTTAATTAATATACAGTGGCGTAGTAAGATCCATAATCGACTATGGAATCACGTTGTTCTGTAGGGGCAACAAAAAATCAATTTCGAAACGAAAATTTCCCGCTTAGCTGCATCAGGACTTGCCTACGAGCTATGCGTTCCACCCCAGCGAATGCATTGTTTGCCGAAGCCGCAGAAGTGCCCAATGCCTTACGAAGGAAATTAAGGACGGTTCTAAAGCGCCAAAGAAACTGGTACAGACATGCGTATTCAAATACAGAGATGTGTAAACAAGCAGAATATATAAGGAAACAAGAGTCTGGAGCAGTTGTTAGATCTGCTACTGCTGCTACAATAGCAAGTTATCAAGATTTAAGTGAGTTTGAACGTGATGTTACAGTCGGCGCACGAGTGACGGGACACAGCATCTCCGAGGTAGCGATGAAGTGGGGTTTTCCCAATTCACGAGTGTACCGTGAATGTCAGGCATCCCGTAAAGTATCAGACCTCCGGCCGGAGAAAGATCCTGCAAGAATGAGGCCAACAATGACTGAAGATAATCGCTCAACGTGACTCATATCGCTGCAGAGTTTAATGCTGGGCCGTCAACAAATGTCAGCCTGCGAACCATTCAACGAAACACCATCGATATGAGGTTTCGGAGCCGAAGGCCCAGTCTTGTACCCTTGATGACTGCACGTCAAAAAGCTTTACGACTCGTCTGGACCCGTCAACACCGACATCGGACTTTTGATGACTGGAAACATGTTGCCTGGTCGGACGAGTCTCGTTTCAAAGTGTATCGATCGGATGGACATGTACGGGTATGAAAATAACCTCGTGAATCCATGGACCCTGCATGTCAGCAGGGTACTGACACATAGTCGTATGCAATTATTCTGTCTGATCGTTTGCCTCCACTCATGTCCACTGTGCATTCCGACTTACTTGGGCAATTCCAGCGGGGCAATGCGACACCCCACAGGTCCAGAATTGCTACGGAGTGGTTCCAGGAGCACTCTTCTGAGTTTAAACAATTCCGCTGGCCACAAAACTCTCCAGACACGAACATTAATGAGCATATCTGGCTGGGATGCCTTGCAGCAAGCTGTTCAGAAGAGATCTATACCCTCTCGTACTCTTACTGATTTATTGACAGCCCAACAGGATTCATGGTGTCAATTCCCTCCAGCACTACTTCAGACATTAGTCGAGTCCATACCACGTCGTGTTGCGGCACTTCTGCGAGCTCGCGGGGGCCCTACACGATATTAGGCAGGTGTACCAGTTTCTTTGGCTCTTCAGTGTAGTATCAAGAATATGTAAACGGACAAATAATTAGAAGTGTCCTAAAAACAGAGTTAAGTACAAGATTCACAGATTAAAAGGACATTTTTACCTGAACTCCGACGAACGTCGTCATATCCTAATTCAGAACACCATTATGACGAAATAATTTCAGTAGCTGACGTCTTCTAATTCCCAACAAAACGGACAGTCAGTAAAATCCAGCCGCGCAGGATTAGCCGAGCGGTCTAATGCGCTGCAGTCGCGGACTGTCCCGGCGGAGGTTCGAGTCCTCCCTCGGACATGGGTGTGTGTGTTTGTCCTTAGGATAATTTAGGTTAAGTAGTGTGTAAGCTTAGGGACTGATGACCTTAGCATTTAAGTCCCACAAGATTTCACACAAATCCTGCTGATAATTTCCCTGAATATTTCCATATCTATACTGATGTCTCTAAAACTTCCTACCAATGGAAGTTGAGATTTCGCGTTCCTATGCCGAAGCACAGGTTACAAAGAACTGAATCTGCCTGTCACTGAAACTTCTAGTTTCACGGAAGAAGTTACAGTATACTTGCAGCTTTACATTAATCGCAGAACCTCTCCATTAGAAATATTTTGATTTGAACGGATTGCAGAAGCTTACTCCAAGACATATTGAGACCTGTCATTCTCATGAAAACTAATCCACTTGTAATGCAAGTCGTGAAAGCTACAAAGGAGAACCAATATCTCGGAAAGAAGATAAAAGATACGCGGATCAAAGGACATACTAATATTGAATATAATGAAATGGTCAATGATTTAGCGAAAACCACCGCTCAAAACGGCACTTCTAAAAACATCTTATTACCGTCCTCAGACCAGAAGATTACACTACTTAGAAGAATAAGACGTCAGTGAAAATAAAATACCAGTTATCATTATGCATCAAAGGGAGACGTTCCCTTGAAGCCGTGGTTCCACACAGTTAATGTGAGTAAAAAATTTATAAGTTCCATATTTCGTGGGAGATTTAATAATGGGTCATTCCATAGCCATCAACACCGAATACACATTCGAGATAACCCTTATTGCGAAATCGAGAGAATAACAGTAGGGGACATCAATCACTTATTGTTTGAATGTAAACTGTGTGCAAACCAGCAAATCGATTTCTAACAACTACTAAAGCAATGGCATAAACCATTACCAACTACTATACCCGCTCTCTTCCAGCAAAATAATGTCTTACTTTTAACACTAATTATGAAATTCTCTAATAAAAGTAAATTCACTCTGTAAAACTCCAAAACAATGAGAGATGACTGTATGGTCTTCATGCCAAAATTCACAATAAATGTAAAAAACCGCATGTTCACTACGTCACTGACAAAAACACGGGTAGTATCTTAATCTACACTTGATTCCAGAATACTTGAAAATCTGACTAGTGTTAGGAAAATAAAAACTACGTCTCAGGATTCCTTATGTCCTGTCACTTGCTAGGTGTTTTACTCGCGATTTTCACTGTCTGTTTTCTTCCATGACGAGAGCAGAGGCTGTCATACCTTATGATAAAGATGTTGCGCAACTGTTTCCCGGATTTCAAGATTGGAAGTTTACTGACATTTCAGATGAAAAGGACGTGGGAAATAATGGAAAATTACTGACATCTCACGCCACAAAGAATGCGTTATTATCCAGTAACTTTGTAGCCTACGTGTCATCTACTGACAGTGTCGCAGCCAGTGTACGGGGTAATCTAAACACCTCGTGGATGCATTGTAAATGGTACTTCGCTTACCTGGACATGACGCAACAAATGATTATGTGATGACTCGCCACGCTGTTTCTTCTACAACCACAATTTTTCACGACATCCGAAGAGCCGACGCGGAGGGTAAAATTCCGCACGTTCCCAAAGATAATCGTGAGCTTTGCGAAGAAAAACAAATGATGTGCGTTTTAAGTTATCTGTGAAGGTCTAGTAGCGAGAAAATGTCTGTTAATCGTGTAGCGTCACATCTGCAGCCCTTTAGCCTGCAATCCGTGCGCATTTGTTGCCTTTATTGTTAAATTTACTTAGATTCGATTGGGTTTTTTAGAATATTTAAAAATTACAGGTTATAGGATTATTTACTCCGTTACACCTTTGAAATTGTCTCGGAAATACTGTTAAAGATAAGTTGCAAAAATTACTAAAATTCCTCTTTCATATATTTAATCGACGAAAATGTAATTATTTTCATTTAATGTTAATTTTGTGTGACAACCGTCAAATTTTCGTTATTTAAACTGTTGAGGATTCGAGCTCATTCACAGTTTTCGATAATTTGAAAGATATTACGTGGATAATCCAGTATACTTGGTCCGAAGTGTAGGGCAACAAAGTTATGGTTCTGTAACAGATGACAGCGTCAAATGCTTCATGCAGGAAACTGAAATTTCAATTAACCCTAGCAATACCGACGTATTTTCCAAACTGTACTACCAAGGATCGGGGATGGAGGGTACTTTGGGCCCACCACAAAAATTAAAAAAAAAAAACAAATTTCGTTAACTGTTGTTAATTTTTTGTTAATAACATGCTTTTTCAATTGGTACTGATATGTACTACCCACAAGCAGAGTCCAGAACTATAAAATATTTTTTAGCACAATCTTAATACTTCCAAACTATTTTCGGCAACGTTTACTACCAAGCAGGGGATTCTTTATGACCACCACACAAATATTTTGAAAAACACAATTTTTGTTGACTTTTATTCTCAACATACTTTCCAAAGGTATGCACGAATGGTCTTGAACCTGAAAAAATGAATGTGATATTTGTTGTGAAACATCACATTCACTATTACGACTTAAATTTGTGGGTTAAGTTTTACTCAAAAATTTAAGACAGTTACGGAATCCGGTAGAAGAAATCATAAAACAGAATACATGCTTTTTTCAGAATTTTAAAATATATGGTAAATGACTAGATTACAGTGTTTTCAAAAGGTGGAGATAAAATCCCCCCTCCCCCCCCCCCCCCCAACGGTTTTGCAATCGTTAATCTTTCTCTCGGTGACTATGCTTGACAGGAAAGTGATAAAATATTAATTGTGCTTAATCGGCTAGAACGTTCCAGTTGCGACCAAGCGATAGGTTCCAGATACATGTTAACTGTGTATCATGTTACACTAAAACGCTAAAACTAACGAAATAGTTCACATTACTGTAGGAATGTTACCTAAGTGTTTACGTGGTAAAGTAACTCATTTTGATTTTTGACCAGGTTTGCTTACGATTCTGAAAGAAGTATTTATTCTACCTGCAACAAATAAATAGGTCATATTTTAAAAAATCTTTTGTACACAAACAACATATTATGGAGTTCCTGTACCTCACTGGCAAAACACTTGAGTGTAGTACAGCTAAGAAGGGCACACATGATAATTGTAACTGTCAACGCGTCACTGTTGCCATGAGAAAACTATGGCATTACGTAGTAGAATGTCTCAGAAAGTCCTTATTAGCTGTTAACCGAAGTAACGAGTACATCGTTTGTCGCGAATAACGCACTGATCGCACGGAAGCTCTGTGAACGAAATAGGTTGCGAGACGAAACGCTGAGGCTGCCTGCTACAGTGACGTAAATGGTATTCGTTTCATCTATATTACTAATTTCAGCAACAAGAAGAAAATGGAATGTTTTTCTCATAACTAACCAAAACATGAAGTGAATGATGGACACTCACTTTTCTGTCTGCGAATCCTACGTTATTAAAAATTTGCGGAGTCCAGCATGGAAGACATTTTTTTAATAGGTACGCCTTAGTAGCAGCATTATTTTAATAGTTATTTTAAAAATTGTCCACAGTTACTTCTCACATTATTTTCTCCTACTTTGTTTACAAGCAGTTGTTGATTATATAACAATGAATGTCTTAGAAAAGTTGTTGACTTAAAACATTTCATAATTCGTTAGACAACGTACAAAACTAGCTTAGTTTCGCCTCCAAATGTCGAATAGTACTTCGGGCCTTCCTGTTTGAAGTTATGTTCAAATTTTGCTGTAAAAGAAGACATGGATTATAGAAATAGCCACTCATGAAATAAAAATCCATGGTACTCATGAAAATTAAATTTATCGTTAGATACTTGGGTGTAGAGATATAGGGAAAGAATTGTGGAAAAGTTTTTATTCGCCTACATAGCATTTCTTACAGTCATTGAAACAGTCGTTGAACCCTGTTGTGGGTTATTGTCACAGGCGCTGGGGAGTCTTGACTATGTCGCATGAATCACAAAGATGGTAAATACCTCTAAGACTCGCCTCGACCTCATGATAGCTACACACTGAATATACTGTATAACTTTATGACGAGGGGAATCGGTAGCGTGTATTTCCTTATGCATTAGACACATTCAGACGTTCTAATCAACATATACTTCTGTGGCTTCCGCGGGAATAAGAGGGACAGTAACAACTAATTGGTTCCAATTTTTGTTTCCAATTAATAAAACTTTCTGAGAACTTGGGTCGTAAGTGCAGATCCCCTTCCCAGACTTTTTAAAATGTAATTAATCAAAATAAATAGACGCATTATTTAAAATATGTCTACAGTTACAAAAATAATTTGCAAAACTCATTCTGATATTGGCGAATCTCCTTAGTCCTTACAGATACTTCCTAATTCTACGGAGTGACCGAGCGGTTCTATGCGCTTCAGTCTGGAACAGCGCGACCGCTGCCGTCGCAGGTTCGAATCCTGCCTCGGGCATGGATGTCTTTAGGTTAGCTAGGTTTAAGTAGTTCTACGTTCTAGGGGACTGATGACCTCAGAAGTTAAGTCCCACAGTAATCAGAGCCATTTGAGAGCCTATTTCTACTTACGTACACGAAACTGATCAATGAGGTACCTACCTGGTAAGGAGCCCACACCGCGCAGCAGTATTCTAAAAGAGGACGGACAAGCGTAGTGTTGGCAGTCTCCTTAGTAGATCTTTTACATTTTCTAAGTGTCCTGCCAATAAAACGCAGCCTTTGGTTAGCCTTCCCCACAACATTTTCTGTGTGTTCTTCCTTATTTAAGTTGTTCGTAATTGTAATACCTAGGTATTTAGTTGAATTTACGGCTTTTAGATTAGACTGATTTATTGTGTAACCAAAGTTGAGCGAGTTCCTTTTAGTACTCATGTGGATGACGTCACAATTTTCGGCATTTAGGGTCAACTGCCACTTTTCGCGCCATTCAGATATCTTTTCTAAATCGTTTTGCAGTTTCTTTTCGTCTTCTGATGACTTTATTAGTCGATAAACGACAGCGTCATCTGCAAACAACCGAAGATGGCTGCTCAGATTGTCTCCCAAATCGTTTATATAGATAAGGAACAGTAAAGGGCCCATAACACTATCTTGGGGAACGCCTGAAATCACATCTGTTTTACTTGATGACTTTCCGTCAATTACTACGAAGTATGACGTCTCTGACAGGAAACCGCAAATCCAGTCACATAACTGAGACGATATTCCATAAGCACACAATTTTACTACGAGCCGCTTGTGTGGTAAAGTGTCAAAAGCCTTCCGGAAATGCAGGAATACGGAATCGATCTGAAATCCCTTGTCAATAGCGCTCAACACTTCAAGTGAATAAAGAGCTAGTTGTGTTTCGCAGGAACGATGTTTTCTAAACTCATGTTGACTGTGTGTCAATAGACTGTTTCCTTCGAGATAATTCATAATGTTCGAACACAATGTATGTTCTAAAATCCTGCTGCATATCGACGTTAACGATATGGGCCTGTAATTTAGTGGATTACTCCTACTACCTTTCTTGAATATTGGTGTGACCTGTGCAACTTTCCAGTCTTTGGGTAAGGATCTTTCGTCGAGCGAACGGTTGTATATGATTGTTAAGTATGGAGCTAATGCATCAGCATACTCCAAAGGAACCTAATTGGTATACAGTCTGGACCAGAAGACTTGCTTTTATTAAGTGATTTGAGTTGCTTCACTACTCCGAGGATATTTACTTCCACGTTACTCATGTTGGTAGCTGTTCTCGATTCGAATTCTGGAATATTTACTTCATCTTCTTTTGAGAAGGCATTTCGGAAGGCTGTGTTTAGTAAATCTGTTTTGACACTACTGTCTTCGATAGTATCTCCATTGTTATAGCGCAGAGAAGCCATTAATTGTTTCTTGCCGTAACATACTTCACATACGACGAGAATCTCTTTGGATTTCCTGCCAGGTTTAGAGACAAAGTTTCGTTATGGAAACTGTTACAGGCGTCACGCACTGAACTCCGCGCTAAGTTTCGAGCTTACGTAAAGGATCGCCAATCTTGGGGATTTTGCGTCTGTTTGAATTTGGCATGTTTGTTTCGTTGTTTCTGCAACAGTGTTCCTACCCGTTTTGTGTACCAAGGAGCATCAGCTCGTCGTTTGTTAGTTTATTTGGTATAAACCTCTCGATTGCTGCCGATACTATTTCTTTGAATTTAAGCCACATCTGGTCTAGACTTATATTATTAATTTGAATTGAGTGGAGATTGTCTGTAAGGAAGGCGTCAAGTGAACTTTTATCTGCTTTTTTTGAATAGGTATATTTTTCGCTTATTTTTCGAGGATTTGGGGATTACAATATTCAATCTCGCTACGACAACCCTGTGTTCACTATTCCATATATCGGTTTTGATGCTGGTTGTTAACTAAGGATTATTTGTTGCTAAGAGGTCAAGTTTGGTTTCACAACCGGTAACTATTCGCGTAGGCTCATGAATTAACTGCTCGAAATAATTTTCAGAGAATGCGTTTAGCACAATTTCGGATGATATTTAATGCGTACCTCCGGAATTAAACATGTATTTTCGTCAGCATATCGAGAGTAAATTAAAGTCACCACCAACTATTATCGTATGAGTCGGGCATGTGTTTGAAATCAAACTCAAGTTGTCTTTGAACCTTTCAGTAACTGTATCATCTGAATTGGGAGGTCGGTAAAAGGATCCAATTATTATTTTATTCCGGTTGCCAACTATGACCTCTGCCCATACTAACTCACAGGAAGTACCTACTTCAATTTCGCGAGAAGTTAAACTACTTCTAACAGCAACAAACACGCCACCGCCAACAGTGATTAGCCTATCTTTTCTGAACACCGTTAGCTTCTTCGCAAAAATTTCGGCTGAGCTTATATCCGGCTTTAGCCAGCTTTCAGTGCCTATAACTATTTGAGCATCCGTGCTTTTTATTAGCGCTTGGAGCTCTGGTACTTTCCCAACACAGCTACGACATTTTACGACTGTTATACCAAGAAGCCCTTCTTGTGTTTTCCCGAGACCCTCTAACCTAAAAAAACTGCCCAGTCCACGCCCCACTGCCCCTGCTACCCTTGTAGTCGCTTCGTTTGTATATTGGACACGTGACCTATTCAGCGGAACCCGAAACCCAACCACCCTTTGGCGCAAGTCGAGGAATCTGCAGCCTACATGGTCGCAGAACCATCTGAGTCTCTAATTCAGACCCTCCATTCGGCTCTGTACCAGAGGTCCGCAATCGGTCCTGTCAACTATGCTGCAAATCGTCAGCTCTGCTTTCACCTTGCAAGCAAGACTGGCAACCTTTACCACTTCTGTTGGCCGCTCGAAACCAGAGAGAATCTCTTCTGATCCAAAGTGACACACATCATTGGTACTGACGTGAGCAACCACCTGCAGTTGGCTGCACCCTGTGCTCTTCACAGCATCCGGAAGCATCCTTTCCACATCTGTAATGACTCCACCCGGTATGCACACGGAGTGCACATTGGTTTTCTTACCCTTCTTAAGTCCCTAAGGGGCATCATAACCCGCCTAACGTTGGAGCCCCCAAGTACCAATAATCCCATCCTCTTCGATTACCCACATCTTGCAGGCTGAGTGGTTTCCTCTGAAGCAGGACAGGCGACAGCATCTGGCTCAGCGACAGTGTCAGCCACAGATAGCACCTGGAACCTGTTTGTCAGACAAACCGGGGAGGCCTTACACGCGACCACCTGGGAGGTCTTTCGCTGCCTGCTTCGTCCCAGAGCGACCTCCCACTCGACCACAGGTGAGGGGTCAGCCTCAGTGGGAGCAGTAACTGGGTTGGCCACCAGTGAGGAGCGATCGGAGGACTCTGACGTGCTGGACGTCCGTTGGATCCCCACGGCTGGCCCACAACAGTGGTGCCCATCCACTGCAGTTGTGTAACCTAAGCCATCACAGCCTGAAGCTGAGAGCGAAGTTTCACCAACTTGGCTCGCATCCGCACACAACCATCGCAGTCCCTGTCCATACCAAAGACCGTAGAAAACTAAACTATGCAGATAAACGGACTATCGGCACATGTTGCGCAACTCTAATGTAGACCCTGACGAAAACGCACGACCTGTATCTAGTAATACGCAGATATTCAAGCACCTAACTACCGAAGCACTCAGATGAAACTAAATAATTTTCCCCTGATAAGGAACTTGTAATACATCACAAAATCGGTTTAATTTCTGACGCAAACGAAAACGCGAGAACTGTAGCCATCAGATTTTAAATTTACATGCAGAAACTCAGGAAAATAAACTATTAAAACACGCAGATCATATAATAAAATTGGCTCCTGGTTAGGAACTCGTAAATGTGACAAAAGCCGTTTACTTATCTGTTGCTGCGTCTGTCGGGGTAGGCTACTGCTGTCCGACTCCTAGGTTAAGTGGAGCACATTTGTGATTACATTGACGCTGTTTATGAATATATTTTCTAAGGTGATTTTTGCCTGCAGATTAATGACATTTTTGTAAATATTGTGTTATTCTGTGTGATCAGTAAAAGGGCTGTGAAAGGCAGTAAGCAGGTGTGATGGCTTACAGATAGTACTGAAATGGTTATGGCAACAGAAGAAATTAATGAGGTCTTTAAAGATGATTAAACATTAAGAGGAAAATAAGAGAAAATGACACTCGAACAATGGGATAGTTTAAATACTGCACTTTTATATACTAACCAAGTTGTTTCAATAACAGATGGAGTTTCTAAATGACAAGATGTTCCATCACACATCAAAAAATGTCTAGATTCATATGAATATATCTCATTTTTCATAAGCTACTTACTGGAAGTATCATGATCACTTTCCTCTATGGAAGAAGAAGAGGCATCCACCTGAAATAAAGCCGATGAGTCATATGTAGCATTCACAGTAGCGTTGATGTAGGGGTACTGATCTATGGAGAGTGAAGGATCAGGATTGTGTACACACTTTAAGATCATCTTTTTTTTACAATTAGGCATAGAAATACACATCCAAGAGGATGTAAACAATATAAGTACCCTCCTAATCTAAAATTTGGTAGTAACACTATTCATAAAAAATTTCAAAACTCAACAGTCACTTATAAGATTACACAAGGCCCACTTTCAACATCTACAATACTCACAAATCAATGCAACAGTTATCCCCTAGGTCAAATGCTAGTCAAGCTGCAGCTTCAATTATTTCTTGAATGGCACATACAGTGTATACCAAAAACTCAAGAAAATTTCAGTCACTAGAAGTCAGTACAAGATTTAATTCAGACGCAAATGGTGGCCAAGTTCCAGCCTCAATTATTAATGAATGGCTCTCAAGTAAATATTGACTTGACTGGAACTCAGTACTAAACTGAACCCAACAGAACAGCACAAATGCTGTTCGAATGCCAAAACTATAACCGGTTCCCCGATATAATTCAAGAGCACAAACGCTAGTGAAGCCCTAGCTTCTGTTATTGTCTGTACAGCACTCCAGTTTCACAGCAATCGGCACTCCATTCCACTGACCCGCATTTCAAGTACACGTGGCACATGGTCATATGCGCTTGGAGAGCATGCTGACAAGATTAGATGTACAAATGCAATCAGCAAACAAAAATTACAAATTTGTTCTATCACTATTAGAAACGAGGGTGAAGGGCCAAGGAGTGCAGCATACAAACCAGATGAACTCAGCTTTTAAATATAACAGCAATTATTCACAGCTCACACAGTCACTATAGTCCAAACAACAGCAGCTCCACACATAGATCTAAGCCTGGTAGTGGCTGCTTGCCTTCAAAGTTATGTGTGTAGCCGGCCACGACCATAACACTTTCTCCGAATTGTCATTAGCTGCAAAACACTTAGCCCACAGGTTACGAGCAGACCAAAACTACACGGCTGGTGGAAACGTCAGTGATTAACCGGTGCCAAAGAACAGGAGACGTCAGTGGCTACGCACACCACTGAAACAACGCTCAAAATTGTTTAGGCCACATGATTCATATATCCATTGGTCTATTATGCTTCTGTACCCAAATTGATACCGACCCTAAGAGAAAAATTCTCGGCGGCCGTCAGCTCAGCTGATGATATCAACACATTCACGCTGCTTGCTGAGCTGCCTATTGTACCTGCAGCTTTGCCGGCGACGTTTACTCCTTCGCTGCTGCGCACCAAGCGACCCAAGCCGTCCCACCTAGGCCACTCTTCAGACGCCTCAGAGCCGATCTGACCCACTCACCTCCTAAAACCCCGTCGTTATGGCAGCAAGGTTTTCAAGTGGTTGTGAGCATGATTACGGCTACTACTGTCACAAGAAGGTATAGATGAATGGTGTTCTGTACAGTGGAAACGTAGTTTTGAAAGGATTAACAATGTTTTGCCAGAAGTTGTACAGGTGAAATGAGTTTGAATGTACCATATAGCTTTGTGGCCATCAAAAAAGTGGAATCACGCACTACCTGTTTCTCACAGAGAATTTATTCAGTATAACTATACAGGGTGTTACAAAATGGTACGCCCAAACTTTCAGGGAACATTCCTCACACACAAACAAAGGAAAGATGTTATGTGTACATGTGTCCGGAAGCGCTTAATTTCCATGTCAGAGCTCATTTTAGTTTCGTTCTTCCACCTACGCTCAATGGAGAAAGTTATCATGATTTCATACGGGATACTCTACCCGTGCTGCTAGAACATGTGACTTTACAAGAACGACACAACATGTAGTTCATGCACGATGGAGCACCTGCACATTACAGTCGAAGTGTTCGTACGCTTCTCAACAACAGATTCGGTGACCGATGGATTGGTAGAGGCGGACCAATTCCGTGGCCTCCACGCTCTCCTGACCTCAACCCTCTTGACTTTCATTTACGGGGGCATTCGAAAGCTCTTGTCTACGCAACCCCGGTACCAAATGTAGAGACTCTTCGAGCTCGTATTGTGGACGGATGTGATACAATACCCCATTCTCCAGGGCTGCATCAGCGCATCAGGGATTCCATGGGACGGAGGGTGGATGCATGTATCCTCGCTAACGGAGGACATTTTGAACATTTCCTGTAACAAAGTGTTTGAAGTCACGCTGGTTCGTTCTGTTGCTGTGTGTTTCCATTCCGTGATTAATGTGATTTGAAGAGAAGTAATAAAATGAGCTCTAACATGGAAATTAAGCGTTTTCGGACACATGTCCACATAACATATTTTCTTTCTTCGTGTGTGAGGAATGTTTCCTGAAAGTTTGGCCATACCTTTTTGTAACACCCTGTATATGACATTGGTGCATTTGTGTAGTTTATGAATGAACATTTATTGTGTATGCTTTGTTTTATTCTTAATAATTTGAAATTGTCAAGAATCTGTTGTGTAATAGACGCTATAACGTCGTTTAAATTTGCCATGAAATGAAGATTTCGTAAATTCATTAGATAATGTAGTATCAACTATGTATGTGTATTTGGATACAATGCACTAGATTTAGAACCAATTATTGTCACATTTCATGTGCCATACAAGGAGTGGAAGAAATGACAGAGATTAACATAATGGTGCACAAGACATGTGCTACCTTTCCAGTTGGAGATACAAAGGCATCACTGACATAGACAAGCAGAATGGCATTTATCCACCACCAGTGGAGGAAGCACTTACCAGAAAGGCGGATGTGGTACCTACATTATGGAATAAGTATATAGAGGATTATATCCTGGACTCGTCCATGAATGAATGATACTTACATAATATGGGTTCGTCTCAGTAACTATCAACATAGCCGTGGCATGGACAATGGACAACGAAAGATGTCTCCAAAACTTTGAGTATTTTATTAATACACCCTACACACACTAGTATCAATGGCCAGGAACAAGCTGGTGTGGTTTTGTATGTGTGTGACTGTCTAAAGATACAAAACAGCGTCAACCTAACCCTCACAATTCAAAGGGATGGGGATGGAGGACTTAATGCCCACCTTATGGAAATATTGTATTCTAGCCATTTACTTAATATTTTAAAATTCTGAAAAAATATTTATTGTTCTAAATTAATTCTTCTCCCAGATTCCATAAATGTTATAATTTTTTCAGTTAAACTTAATTTAAAATTTAAGTCACTTACCACAATCAATGAAATATCGAATAATTACAGGTTTGGGTTGAGGACCTTAGTTCTATTCCAACTCTCTTTAAAAAGCATGTGGGAAGTAAAAGTCAACCACAGTTACCTAAATTTGCATTTTGTAATTTTTTGTGTTGAACATTAAGTACACATTATTAAATACATTTTTATATTGCTAATAGTGTAATTTCCTTTTTTTTAATTTTTCTCATGGTGGTCATTCAATACACCCAGCTTAACAGCACACATTATTAACAACAGATTGATATTACTAATAGTGTGCTAAAATTGTCAGGTTCTGGCCTCTACTTATACATCAGTACCTGTTAAAAAATAGTATATGCTGTTAATAAAAGTCAACAACAATTAACAAATTATCTTTTTATAACTTTTTTGGATGGGCGCAAAGCGTCCACCACTCTTGGTAATATGAATTATGGAAATTTGTTGGCAGTGCTAGGGTCAATGCCTCATAATATTACTCTGTTTCCAGAATAAAGAAATTTTATAATGTTACTGGTGTAGGAAAATTTCTAGAAACAATGCAAGTAGAAAGATATGTAAAATGTGGTAGTTGGAAACTTCTCCCAAAGATTAATCTGTACAAAGCCGCCGACTCCATGGGTCCTGAGGCGGCACTAGCCCCTCAAATATTCGTTTGGGGCGGGGCGGGGGGGGGGGGGGGAGGGGGGGTGGCAGAGTCCCCTCAATAATTTAAGAGAATTATTAGTTACAGTTATGCTTTGTAAAATGAAAAAAATATGTTGGAATTTTTTATTTTCCTTCTTTCACGATAGTTTCCTTTTAAAATACATTCAGTAATGAGTTAAATTACGATAGTAGGCAGGTTAACTGAAAACGCGTGGTGTGTATCATGGCAGTGTTACGGTGCTGCAGGAACAGTTAGAATTTGTTCCGGTGCGCGAACCTTCGGGTAAAGTCTGGCGCCGGCAGGCCAGCGCTGTGACCGCGACGACATCAGAAGGACCGGAGCAGAAGTGCCTGGAACCCTCCGCCTTGCGTCCCCTTGACCCTTTGAGACATTACGACGCAGGGGCTATATAACGCCCATCCTGCAGTAGCAGTCATTCAGTGTGGATAGTTTCGTTCAATGCATGCTGCAGACGCGTTTCTACATCTACATCTACATTTATACTCCGCAAGCCACCCAACGGTGTATGGCGAAGGGCACTTTACGTGCCACTGTCATTACCTCCCTTTCCTGTTCCAGTCGCGTATGGTTCGCGGGAAGAACGACTGCCTGAAAGCCTCCGTGCGCGCTCTAATCTCTCTAATTTTACATTCGTGATCTCCTCGGGAGGTATAAGTAGGGGGAAGCAATATATTCGATACCTCATCCAGAAACGCACCCTCTCGAAACCTGGCGAGCAAGCTACACCGCGATGCAGAGCGCCTCTCTTTCAGAGTCTGCCACTTGAGTTTGCTCAACATCTCCGTAACGCTATCACACTTACCAAATAACCCTGTGACGAAACGCGCCGTTCTTCTTTGGATCTTCTCTATCTCCTCCGTCAACCCGATCTGGTACGGTTCCCACACTGATGAGCAATACTCAAGTATAGGTCGAACGAGTGTTTTGTAAGCCACCTCCTTTGTTGATGGACTACATTTTCTAAGGACTCTCCCAATGAATCTCACCCTTGTACCCGCCTTACCAACAATTAATTTTATATGATCATTCCACTTCAAATCGTTCCGCACGCATACTCCCAGATATTTTACAGAAGTAACTGCTACCAGTGTTTGTTCCGCTATCATATAATCATACAATAAAGGATCTTTCTTTCTATGTATTCGCAATACATGACATTTGTCTATGTTAAGGGTCAGTTGCCACTCCCTGCACCAAGTGCCTATCCGCTGCAGATCTTCCTGCATTTCGCTACAATTTTCTAATGCTGCAACTTCTCTGTATACTACAGCATCATCCGCGAAAAGCCGCATGGAACTTCCGACACTATCTACTAGGTCATTTATATATATTGTGAAAAGCAATGGTCCCATAACACTCCCCTGTGGCACGCCAGAGGTTACTTTAACGTCTGTAGACGTCTCTCCATTGATAACAACATGCTGTGTTCTGTTTGCTAAAAACTCTTCAATCCAGCCACACAGCTCGTCTGATATTCCGTAGGCTCTTACTTTGTTTATCAGGCGACAGTGCGGAAATGTATCGAACGCCTTCTGGAAGTCAAGGAAAATAGCATCTACCTGGGAGCCTGTATCTAATATTTCCTGGGTCTCATGAACAAATAAAGCGAGTTGGGTCTCACCCGATCGCTGTTTCCGGAATCCATGTTGATTCCTACATAGTAGATTCTGGGTATCCAAAAACGACATGATACTCGAGCAAAAAACATGTTCTAAAATTCTCCAACATACCGACGTCAGAGATATAGGTCTATAGTTTTGCGCATCTGCTCGACGACCCTTCTTCAAGACTGGGACTACCTGTGCTCTTTTCCAATCATTTGGAACGTTCCGTTCCTCTAGAGACTTGCGGTACACGGCTGTTAAAAGGGGGGCAAGTTATTTCGCGTACTCTGTGTAGAATCGAATTGGTATCCCGTCAGGTCCAGTGGACTTTCCTCTGTTGAGTGATTCCAGTTGCTTTTCTATTCCTTGGACACTTATTTCCATGTCAGCCATTCTTTCGTTTGTGCGAGGATTTAGAGAAGGAACTGCCGTGCGGTCTTCCTCTGTGAAACAGCTTTGGAAAAAGGTGTTTAGTATTTCAGCTTTACGCGTGTCATCCTCTGTTTCAATACCATCATCATCCCGGAGTGTCTGGATATGCTGTTTTGAGCCACTTACTGATTTAACGTAAGACCAGAACTTCCTAGGATTTTCTGTCAAGTCGGTACATAGAATTTTACTTTCGAAATCACTGAACGTTTCACGCATAGCCCTCCTTACGCTAACTTTGACATCGTTTAGCTTATGTTTGTCTGAGAGGTTTTGGCTGCGTTTAAACTTGGAGTGAAGCTCTCTTTGCTTTCGAAGTAGTTTCCTAACTTTCTTGTTGTACCACGGTGGGTTTTTCCCGTCCCTCACAGTTGTACTCGGCACGTACCTGTCTAAAACGCATTTTACGATTGCATTGAACTTTTTCCATAAACACTCAACATTGTCAGTCTCGGAACAGAACTTTCGTTTTGATCTGTTAGGTAGTCTGAAATCTGCCTTCTATTACTCTTGCTAAACAGATAAACCTTCCTCCCTTTTTTTATATTCCTATTAACTTCCATATTCAGGGATGCTGCAACGGCCTTATGATCACTGATTCCCTGTTCTGCACATACAGAGTCGAAAAGTTCGGGTCTGTTTGTTATCAGTAGGTCCAAGATGTTATCTCCACAAGTCGGTTTTCTGTTTAATTGCTCGAGGTAATTTTCGGATAGTGCACTCAGTATAATGTCACTCGATGCTCTGCCGTCCTAAACATTTGAGTGTCCCAGTCTATATCTGGTAAATTGGAATCTCCACCTAAGACTATAACATGCTGCGAAAATTTATGTGAAATGTATTCCAAATTTTCTCTCAGTTGTTCTGCCACTAATGCTGCTGAGTCGGGAGGTCAGTAAAAGGAGCCAATTATTAACCTAGCCCGGTTGTTGAGTGTAACCTCCACCCATAATGATTCACAGGAATTATCCACTTCTACTTCACTACAGGATAAACTACTACTAACAGCGACGAACACTCCACCACCGGTTGCATGCAATCTATCCTTTCTAAACACTGTCTGTACCTTTGTAAAAATTTCGGCAGAATTTATCTCTGGCTTCAGCCAGCTTTCTGTACCTATAACGATTTCAGCTTCGGTGCTTTCTATCACCGCTTGAAGTTCCGGTACTTTACCAACGCATCATCGACAGTTTATAATTGCAATACCGATTGCTGCTTGGTCCCCGCATGTCCTGACTTTACTCAGCACCCGTTGAGGCTGTTGCCCTTTCTGTACTTGCCCAATGCCATCTAACCTAAAAAACCGCCCAGCCCACGCCACACAACCCCTGCTACCCGTGTAGCCGCTTGTTACGTGTAGTGGACTCCTGACCCATCCAGCGGAACCCGAAACCCCACCACCCTATGGCGCAAGTCGAGGAATCTGCGCCCCACACGGTCGCAGAACCGTCTCAGCCTCTGAGTCAGACCCTCCACTCAGCTCTGTACCAAAGGTCCGCAGTCAGTCCTGTCGACTATGCTGCAGATGGTGAGCTCTGCTTTCATTCCGCTAGCGAGACTGGCAGTCTTCACCAAATCAGATAGCCGCCGGAAGCCAGAGAGGATTTCCTCCGATCCATAGCGACGCGCATCATTGGTGCCGACATGAGCGACCACCTGCAGATGGATGCACCCTGTACCCTTCATGGCATCCGGAAGGACCCTTTCCACATCTGGAATGACTCCCCCTGGTATGCACACGGAGTGCACATTGGCTTTCTTCCCCTCTCTTGCTGCCATATCCCTAAGGGGCCCCATTACGCGCCTGACGTTAGAGCTCCCTACTACCAGTAAGCCCACCCTCTGCGACCGCCCGGATCTTGCAGACTGAGTGGCAACCTCTGGAACAGGACAAGCAGCCATGTCAGGCCGAAGATCAGTATCAGCCTGAGACAGAGCCTGAAACCGGTTCGTCAGAAAAACTGGAGAGGACTTCCGTTCAGCCCTCCGGAATGTCTTTCGCCCCCTGCCACACCTTGAGACGACCTCCCACTCTACCACAGGTGAGGGATCAGCCTCAATGCTGGCAGTATCCCGGGCAACCACAGTCGTAGTCTGATCGGGGGATGCGTGGGAGGAGCTGGCCGTCCCCGACAAACCGCCATCCGGACCCCCACAGTGATGCCCATTGGCAACAGCCTCAAGCTGTGTGACCGAAGCCAACACTGCCTGAAGCTGAGAGTGAAGGGATGCCAACTCAGCCTGCATCCGACACAGCGGTTGCAGTCCCTATCCATGCTAAAAACTGTTGTGCAAAGAACGTCTGAACTAATCTACAGAGAGCGCAAACAAATGGACACAAAATTTACACGGTTATTAAAATACAAGATTGCCTAGTAAATGCAGTAATGCTGCTACTTGCGCACTGCTGACACACTGCTCGGCGGCGGAAGGAGACTACGCGATTTTACACTATTCAGATACTAAAACGCGATGCTACAACTCTCGAATACTATAATACGCCCGAAATTTATGAATTAAACAATGCAAGTACCAAAAACACGCAAAGAAATTAAGAATTAAACTATGTAACAAATGAGTGAGCTAGGAGTATACGACTTGCTGCTGAAGCTGCTTATCCAACGGCGGCAGGGAGCTCCGACTTTATTGTCTAGTGGACTAGTTTATATATTTTATTCGTTTACTTTAGTCTCCTAGCGTATTGTGAATTAAGTTTGCAATGGATAAATTTGTTGCCAAAATTGCGCGCTTGGAAGTTGATGATACTGCAAGT
Source organism: Schistocerca americana (assembly GCF_021461395.2). Taxonomy (NCBI): domain Eukaryota; kingdom Metazoa; phylum Arthropoda; class Insecta; order Orthoptera; family Acrididae; genus Schistocerca; species Schistocerca americana. Next base: position 219,945,148 of record NC_060119.1, read on the forward strand.
CAACCTCCAACAACTATTGTGCCGTCAATTGCTTCGTCGTCTTCAGGCGAGAACTGTTCACAGCCGAAACCTGGACAATCCGGTAAGGGTCGATCATTTCAGAAGTCTTGGTTGATCAAATACACATGGCTAGAATATGAAACATCTACCGAAAAAACTTTTTGCAAAACCTGCAAAGAGGCAGATGCTAAAAATCTGTTACAATTCTTTAAAAAAAGATGCATTTACTTCCGTAGGGCTTTCTAAATGGAAAAAGGCTTTGGAAAAATTCCGTCTTCATGAAAATACGTCTACGCAGAAAGAAGGTGTTCTGAAACTAAATTCTATCACAAGCCGAAGTGTGGCCTTCCAATTGAATGAACAGTTAGCTAGTGATATGAAGAAAGGCCGTTCAGTTCTTGAGACAATTTTTACTACTGTGCAATTTCCATGCCGACAAGGACTAGCAATTAGAAGGCACAAAGATGTGAACTCAAATGTTTTTCAATTGTTGCAACTCCGAAAGAATGACATACCTGAGTTTAAAGATCGGTTAGGGCGTTCAGGGTATAAGTGGACGTCCCACGATATTCAAAACTAGATCATTGATCTACTACGAAAGTCTGTGTTGAAAAAGGTATTGGCTTCAATCAAGAAGACTGAACATTTTTCTATCATGGTTGATGAAACAAGTGATTCTTCGATTCACGAACAAGTGTCATTTTGTATTTGTACTGTCGATGATTCCTTAATCATCAACAAAGACTTTATTGGCTTATACAAGACCCCCCACTCTGTTTAGTATTTCAAAAAGACATTTTTGCTCGTCTTGTTCTGTCAATGGATAACTTAAGAGGACAGAGCTATAATGGTGCCTCGAATATGAGAGGTAAGTTCAAAGGACTAAAAAAGTTAGTTTTGGATATACAACCAAAAGCACGTTATGTGCACTGCACTGCTCACAGTTTAGACTTGGCAGTTGTAGACAGTCTTCACCATCTTACGTCTATGAGGGATATTATGGCTTTAACCAAGACTTTATAAACACATTAAGGGAATCCAAAAAAAAGAATGGGACACTTCAGAAGCATACGCTGTGATAGCGCCAGCAACCAAGCTGGTCTAAGACCCCTTTGCCCGAGTTGATGGACTATGCGAGCTTCTAGTATCTTGAGAATTTTGAAAAACTTTGAAGAACTAGAGTTTTTTTGAAACATTTTTTGCAGAGGATAAAACAGAGGCAGGTTACAAATGTGCAGGCTACCTTGAGTCAACGTTACTATTCAAGACTTATTTCTTTTTACGTCTTTGTTGCCACGCAATGAACCCAGTAGAGGATCTAAATGAAAAACTTCAATGCCCTCATCTAAGTGCTGCTGATCTGGAAAATATATATGGGGGCTTGATTTGTATATTGAATGGAAAGAGTGATCGTTTTGAATATTTTTGGGAATTTCGTTTTAAAGAAAAACCTTCACAAGTTGATGATCCTTCACTTCCTCGGAAACGAAGTAAACTAAAGAAGTATGAAAACAACGAAGCCAGCTCACCGCACACTTTCAAAATCCCAAAGGAATACTACAAAGCTATTTACACTATGTTTGTGAAACGGTGCAATCTTGCATTACTGAGCAGTTGCTGCAACTGGACCCACACATGTCATTGCAGTTGAACGAGAGTGCTTGCTTTTAGTTAACAGAGGTGAAACAAATTTGGAAAAATCAACTGAGTTTTTCAAAAATGACCTATACATTGAGATACTGCGCTTACACTTGCATATGTTAGGCGATATCGCTAACAAAAAACAAATGCTCGTAAAAATCATGCGTGATGTAGAAATTACATTACACAAGAGCCTGCCGTTGGAAAAATGTTATGTGAAGTAGTGAATTGCATTAAGCTTCCCCAAGTAGTTCCAATCACGCCATCAGCAGCAGAAGGGTCATTTAGCGCCCTTAGACGTCCGAAGTCATATCTCCGATCAACAATGAGACAGAAGCGATTGAACAACTTGGCGGTTATTCATGCCCACCTAGATGTTTTGGATGAATTGGATATCCGACCAATCATCAACGACTTCATATTCAGTAATCCAGTCAGACGGTCGACATTTGCACCTATCTAAAGACACTCTAGCCCTAATAATGGAATTTAGAGCAATATTAAAAATCTTTACAATATAGAGAATTAAATACATACATAATGTTAAATTTTCAGTTTCGAAATATTAGTCTTAGTTCAGTACTGTATTACTATATTACTATAGTAGTGTATTAGTTATTTTCAAATACTTAAGACCCAATCAAAATCCGCTATTTACTTACTTTTCGACTGAAAGTATTTGGCATACTGTATTAACTTTATTAATTGGATTAAAGCATTAACTATGAGATATTGTTTTTATTTAATGAGCCCTGAGCCGTATTCAAAGTACACTTAAATTAACTATTTCACTTATTAATCAAATTACTGTTACTATGCGACAGCAATAGTTTATGTTTCATCCCTTTAAAGATAGTTTAGGATTTATTTAAATATATTTTCAGTCTTTCCAGCGTTATATATGCACTGCTCTGTAATAGTCTATAACCATGATTATTACTGTAAATTAAATTAGCTTTTTATGAAAATACCGAGTGTGTTTATGTTTTGTTTCTTTTTCCAAAGCCAAAAAATGTGTCAGGCTCGTCGAGTTTCCAGAAGTGTCGGGTTATAGAGAGTCCAGTTTTTGGGGCTCTAATGTTGATCGTATGTCTCTAAAATGATTAAAAACTTTAAAACTCACTATTTTTCACCTAAAATTTATAAAATTTCCCGGTACAAGACCACGAGTATGCCCCTCCCACCCCCCCCCCCCCAATATTTTTTTAGAAGTCGGCACCCCTGGCGTCCGATACAGTGTCGAGTTCGTTCGGACAGTCAAGTGACATTTCATTCGCACGGCGGGTGTGTAGGGGATATGCAAGAAACTACGAACTAGCCACAACAATAATTTATGGCTTTGTTTGAAATTTCAAATTCGATAATTTCATGCAACACTGGAGGAAAGAGTATTAATTCCAACCACTGCAAAAACTTATGCGTTTGAACAAACTTGCAGTACAAGTTATCTCACAGTGTCATCATGTACGAATATATAAACATGATTTTCATTTAAAGATAAGAGACAAAGACGAAAAATGGTCATAATAACAACAACTGACTGAACCCAGACAAAACAGTTAAAAACGTCACCAGATTTTAATTGCCACAAAAGAAGAGAGCAGTATTCAGGTGAATGAATTACAGCGATAAGATCCATCTTAAAACAGTACAGTCAGACGTCACTAGATAGTAGGACGAGCGAAAGCTCCAGTATTGGACAGAATCTTGATAGAGATCTTTTATTTATTTATTAATTGCTGTTGTTGCACTTTACCCGCACACTAAGGAATATTTCAGCCCCAGTTTCACAGTAATTTTTATTATTGAACTCAACAGTGCATTAAACACGCTAAGGCAGGTCGTTCTGATAGTACCTACACAGGTCACAAGATTGCAGGCCGATCGAAAAGAACCCGAGATTTCAGGCTGTTCGAACAGTTCGAGTTGTGTCCAGGAATCGTGAAAGAAATCTTTTATTTATTTATTTACTGCCATTGTGGCACATGACCTCTACCATAAAAGACATTTCAAGAATTGTGACAGAAATCTTTTATTGTTTATTAACGCCGTTGTTTCACTCTAAAGCATATTTCAGCCGCTTTTTCACATGTATTTTAATTATTAAACTCAATAGTGCGTTAACCCTCGAGCGGTCGCGTTGTTCGACTCAGTCAACCAGAGATTATTGTTTTACTCTGAATTCTAATTACCCATTCTTGGGACGGCTGGCGCTTCTACCTCTCTTCAAGTTGGACCTGTTAGTCGGCTTTATTGTTGCTGCAGCTGTAGGGAGAAGGTGTTGGCAATTACTGCAGCTTATTTTTGCCCACGCTATGTTTGGACTACATAGTCAACCAAGCGACTGGTAATGTAAGTAAATTTTTTATATTAATTATTAATACCATCATTTTTATGCGTTAAAATAATTTATTATCAAATAAGACTCATTCTTGTATGCACTTCTAGGGCACGTTTCGAAAGAGGGTTGTCAGAGGAGGAAACTGAAAAGCTTTTAAAATTACGATTCCAACGACAGCGAGTATTTTGAATTTGACTGGTCTGACAAGGAGAAGAAACAAATACAAGTTTGAGATGTCAACAGCGCGTCCGAAATAGAAGCAGGTCCTTTGGTGGGAATTGAACAAACACCCTTTGAAGAAGAGGATATGCAGTGTCATGAAGGAGAAGATGTTGGTTGTTGAATCCTGCATAGTCGTCGAATTCTCGGATCGCTAGACAACAATTCAAGCAAATTGTAATAATGAGTTTTATTATGAAATGAACAGTGACAGTATGTAACTTTGACAATAACACTGAAGTGTCACAAGCAAAGGGCGACATGCAAATAAGAAATCCCTGCAGGATATACAACTCCTAAGTCGCTGGTCTTGAAGTACCCAATCTTAATGCTGCTGTTGAAGTGGCCGCAACAGTCGGGAGCGGCGCTTTGCTCTCTTGACGTAGAGGCCGCTGCTGTCGCGTTGTCATCCTGGAGAGAGGTCGGCCAGCGTGCAATTCGCTCTCTTGACTTAGAGGCCGCTGCTGTCGCGTTTTCGTCCTGGAGAGAGGTCGACCAGCGTGCAGTTGGCTCTCTTGACGTAGAGGCCGCTGCTGTCGCGTTGTCGTCCTGGAGAGAGGACGGCCAGAGTGCAGTTGGCTCTCTTGACGTAGAGGCCGCTGCTGTCGCGTTGTCGTCCTGGAGAGAGGTCGGTCAGCGTGCAGTTGGCTCTCTTGACGTAGAGGCCGCTGCTGTCGCGTTGTCGTCCTGGAGAGAGGTCGGTCAGCGTGCAGTTGGCTCTCTTGACGTAGAGGCCGCTGCTGTCGCGTTGTCGTCCTGCAGAGAGGTCGGCCAGCGTGCAGTTGGCTCTCTTGACGTAGAGGCCGCTGCTGTCGCGTTGTCGTCCTGGAGAGAGGTCGGCCAGCGTGCAGTTGGCTCTCTTGACGTAGAGGCCGCTGCTGTCGCGTTGTCGTCCTGGAGAGAGGTCGGCCAGCGTGCAGTTGGCTCTCTTGACGTAGAGGCCGCTGCTGTCGCGTTGTCGTCCTGGAGAGAAGTCGGCCAGCGTGCAGTTGGCTCTCTTGACGTAGAGACCGCTGCTGTCGCGTTGTCGTCCTGGAGAGAGGTCGGTCAGCGTGCAATTGGCTGACGTCTTCCTCACAGTCCTCTCTGCTCTCTCGTTTCCGACTGGCGTTCTGGCGTTTGACTTTACGCCGTAACGTTGGTGACGACGATTTTGATTCTATTTGTGGGTCTTTTTTTGGTAAAGATCGTAAAACTAAGTGGTCCAAGGGAAGTGTTATAGCCAAAACAGCAAACACTCCCTAAAAAATTTGATAAAAATCCTCCCTGGTCAAAGACATCTGCTACGGATATTATATAGGAAGTGAAAACATTCGACAAGATTATTAACGAGAACACTATTGATTCACATGTGAAATACCCTATCTTGCATGTTACAAACCTGATGTAACAAAACAACTAGTCTAGAGACAGGAATGTAAAGAAGACTTCACGAGGAGACATCTGTGTTCTTATTGGAAACATTTTGATTGACTTAAAGCATGAAGTAAAACGAATGTTGAGTGAGGAATAATGACAGCACTGGCATGATGATTCTCAGAGCTTGTATGTCATGTAGATGGTTCTTATTTCTCCTCAAAAGTGTGAGATTTGATAATGAAGTGACGAGAACAGAAAGGCGTGAGAAAGATAAATTAGCAGCGATCAGATCATATTTGGATGAATCGGCTACAAACTGTAAGGGACAGATTGCGACTGTAGACAAGATTCTGAAATCTTGTATATAAGATACTTGTTTATTCAGCATCTACTGAAGAAACTATCCAAGTATGACTTGAAATTTTTTGCTATTTGCGACATCAAAACATTCTACACAGCATCAGCTGAGTTCTGTTGTGGAACACAACCAGATGACTGTTAGGTGTCAAATAAACCATATGATATCGTGCACTGACTTGCAGAAACTCTATCTGGATCCAACCAGAATATCACTTTTGGTAACTGGTACACTAGTTGTCTACTAGCAATCTCATTTTTGCCGAAACACATCACCTGCATTGGAACTCTGAAAAATAAATACATAAATAAATAAAACAGAAATCCCTCCGCAAATTCTACCACTGAAATCCAGGATCAATGTATCTTTACTGGTTGGACACAAGGAAGATATCACAATGGTGTCTCACGTGGCAAAAAACAAATAAAAGTTGTTTGGCTTAGCACCATGTACAATGAAGGCACAACTGAGAGAACCCAGTAAACCACGAATTATCATAGAACGGAGGAGTTGAGAATGTCGACCAGCCGTACAGTAAATACTCTGTGGCTCGCGCAACTCGATGACGGACAATGGCTGCATGATTTGCTTTACTTAATGTCGCTGACTTCACTGCCCAAATATTGTTCCAGTCCAATGCAGAAAACCAATAAGGATGTGTTTGAAACACCTGTCTCGACAGCTTTTGCCGAAACACATCACTTGCATTGGAACTCTGAAAAATAAATACATAAATAAATAAAACAGAAATCCCTCCGCAAATTCTACCACTGAAATCCAGGATCAATGTATCTTTACTGGTTGGACACAAGGAAGATATCACAATGGTGTCTCACGTGGCAAAAAACAAATAAAAGTTGTTTGGCTTAGCACCATGTACAATGAAGGCACAACTGAGAGAACCCAGTAAACCACGTATTATCATAGAACGGAGGAGTTGAGAATGTCGACCAGCCGTACAGTAAATACTCTGTGGCTCGCGCAACTCGATGACGGACAATGGCTGCATGATTTGCTTTACTTAATGTCGCTGACTTCACTGCCCAAATATTGTTCCAGTCCAATGCAGAAAACCAATAAGGATGTGATTGAAACACCTGTCTCGACAGCTTATGAAAACTCATTTAGTTACAAGATCCCACATCCTTACGCTTCCAAATGGCCTCAACATATTTTTGGCAGCTTGTAAACTGGAAGAGCCTCAAAAACTGGAGGTGTCTCCAAACAAATAGAAGAGTCACTGCATAATGTGTGGCAGAAAAAAGAATATTGTTACCATACTTCGTTGTTGTCAGTGTAAGATGTTGTGTGCAAAAAGCATTCTTCCATTGTCTGTGAAAAATGTGCATGTAGCACTGTAGTGAGCTAGAGGTACAAGATGACTAAAATTTGATTATACGTAGTAGTAATACATTTAATAAATAACCTGAATATGATACAATAAGTGCTGTAGAAATAACATGCATTGTGAAATAAATGGAGCCCATTTCGATGTGAGGTTATTACATCTCTTAAAAATTTATTGTTACATAAAAGAGTATCACTCTGATTAGGTTTTGTAACTACTTATGAAGAAGAAATAAGGTCCAATCATTAAAACCAAAGTTTATGGATGTAAAAATAAAAATAAAGTTTTTTTTCAATACCAGTCATATGTTTCGTGCCTCCAAAGAACGCGATGGCTGGTTGACAGAGTCAACTACGCGAGCACTGATGTCACATATACTGATGCGACCGTTACAAACTCTGACGCGACCGCACGAGTGTAGAGAGCGCTAAGGCGCATCTTTTTGATGACAGCAACGGAGAGTCTGCACTTTAAATAATGTTTCTGACACCATTTGACAGTTAATTTTGTCACTACTCTATACTGTGGAGTAACAAAAGTTATTAACACCATTAACAAATATCTCTAACGTGCACATATAAAGGCTTCACAGTTAATTTTGTCATTACTCTGTACTATGGAGTATTAAATGAAGAGCACAAAGCAAAAATGATGATAGTCACTTTTTTGTCCCTTTTCAGGACGACGAATTTTCTGCTCTAGTCTCTCGTATATCATAAACATTCAGTGTATAATTATCACAACAACATTTTTATTGTTCTATATCGATTTGTTTAGGTAATAAATGTCATACAACAAACACATTTTCATTTTTAAGGTACTTTATTAATTAAGAACTTAAATAGGTACACAAAAAACAAGGTAAAAGTGATGGTAGTCATAAAAAACTTGGTAAAAACGATGAAAGTCCACTATATTTCTGTGCTTCTTCAGTGGATCTTGTAACCTGTAAACAGATTCTGTTTACTGTTTATTTTATAAGATTTATAATATTCTAGATTTTAACACATTAGACCCAAATAGATTTTATTTTAATACTGTTACTTGCAACTTATGTTTTGTCAATCAGGAAGTTCTTCAAAGTACTTTTGAGCAAGAATGAAATTTTCACTCTACAGTGGAGTGTGCCTTGATATGAAACTTCCTGTCAGATTAAAAGTGAGTGCCGGACCGAGACTCGAGCTCGGGACCTTTGCCTTTCGCGGGCAGGTGCTCTACCACTGAGCTACCCAAGCACGACTCACGCCCCGTCCTCACAGCTTTACTTCTGCCAGTACCTCGTCTCCTACCTTCCAAACTTTACAGAAGCTCTCCTGGGAACCTTGCAGAACTAGCACTCCTGAAAGAAAGGATATTGCGGAGACATGGCTTAGCCACAGCCTGGGTGATGTTTCTAGAATGAAATTTTCACTCTACACCGGAGTGTGCGCTGATATGAAACTTCCTGGCAGATTAAAACTGTGTGCCGGACCAAGACTCGAACTCGGGACGAGTTCGAGTCTCGGTTCGGCACACAGTTTTAATCTGCCAGGAAGTTTCATACTTTTGAGCAGATGTATTCCAAAACTGCTTCAGGTGCTGCAGGTCTTGGTACTTTTCAGGTTTTAGTTTAATCAGATCTGGAAATAATCAAACTTTGGGCTAAAACATGGGAACCTGCTGGTGGTTTTTGTCAAAAAATAGTAACCTGCCTACTTACATAGCGTATTATGAATTTAGCTAATAACGTAACTAAATATCTGTAGCCATAACGGCAAAAATATTTCCTGTACTGATAAGTTTTCATTACTTTCAAGGTTACACTATTGTTATGAGGTATTATTCTGTAACTCATTATAGGTTTATAGATTATTGATACGTGAAAGCAAATGTAAAGTGTTGAGTCATTTTCTCTTACCTTCACGCAGAATTGGTGGTAAAGAGAAGGACGTATTATCGCCAGGGTCTTCTGTCTCTCTTGATAGCTTGGTAAGTTGGTGTTGTGTTAGGATCGGTGACATAAGAAAGTACCCAGTGTAAGATGATCTGTGTTCAACTAATCTACAATGGTCTTTTGAAAATTTTATTTCACGAATTGGTCGTGCACAAATGGGCATTTCTTGTGACAGCGATTTTCCAAAAAAGTAGTCCATTTTCTAAATCGGTTTTGGTCAGCTTCAATCACAGTGAAGGGCGAAGGCTTTACTCTGGAATTCTTTATTTCATTTACCCAATGTTCTGGTATCTCTGCGGGAAATTTGCCGTCTATCAGGGCCATATCTCTATCGCATTCTAGGTAAGAGTGGCCCCGAATAGGGAATACGATTGTTAGCAGTCTAGTTTCTTTAGGATTTGCACCACATAATGACAGAAGCGAAACATGGTGTAGTTCTTGCTCTCCGCTACAAGAATCGCAAAATATGCACAAGTTTTTGACATTGGACTGTAACATGGTGAAGATATAATAGTGCAACATCGATACTACTTCGTCTGCATAACAGAGGATACGAGAGATGAGGAATTTGTAGGTGTGATGGATGATGGAAGGATGCAATCCCCATGTCCAGCCAGTTTCAGGAGGCAGTGGTGGGAATGGGCTTTCTGCTGCATGGTCAGGAGATGAAGGGCCCGGGTGAGGTGACGGTCGAGGGTGAGGCCAGGGTATCTCAGGGTGGGGATGAACTGGATGGGACGACCATAAAGGGTGAGGTAGAAGTCATGGAGACGGAAGGAGCGGGTGGTGCGGCCTATGATGATTGTCTGGGTTTTGGAGGGGTTGAGACAGAGGAACCACTGGTTACACCAAGTGGTGAACTGGTCAAGGTGGGTTTGGAGGGTGCGTTGGTACTGTTGAAGGGTAGGATAGAGAGCCAGGAAGGTGGTGTCTACTGGTGAATCAGTGCCAGTCGTGTCAGCTGAATCTTGTACTATCACGACGCACCGCCTAGAAGCGTATACCTTTCAGCTACGGAGGGGCATTACTCTACAAATTAATGACTTGAGTTAAATGGGTAAAAGCCCAACAAAAGGCAACTACTGTCTGAAGGGGGGGTGTACATACACTATGTGATCGAAAGTATCCGCACACCTGGCTGAAATGACTTACAACTATGTGGCGCCCACCATTGGTAATTCTGGAATTCAGTATGGTGTTGGCCCACCCTTAGCCTTGTTGTCAGCTTCCACTCTCGCAGGCATACGCTCAGTCAGGTGATGGAAGGTTTCTTAGGGAATAGCAGCCCATTATCCACGGAGTGCTGCACTAGGACAGCTATCGATGTCGGTTGGCGAGGCCTGGCACGAAGTCGGCTTTCCAAAATATTCCAAAGGTGTTATATAGGATTCAGGTCAGGACTCCGTGCAGGCCATTCCATTACAGGGATGTTATTGTCGTGTAACCACTGCGCCACAGGCCGTGCATTATGAGCAGGTGCTCGATCGTGTCGATAGATGCAATCGCCATCCCCGAATTGCTCTTCAACAGTGGGAAGTAAGAAGGTGCTTAAAACATCAACGTAGGTCTGTGCTGTGATAGTTCCATGCAAAACACCAAAGAGTGCAAGCCCCCTCCACGAAAAACACGACCACACCATAACACCACCGCCTCGGAATTTTACTATTGGCTCTACACAAGCTGTCAGATGACATTCACCTAATATGAAAAACGAATGTTTTTCGGGGTGTCCGGATACTTTTGATCACATAGTGTATGTTCTCGAACCGGCACTGACCACAGTGATAAAAAAAATCATCCTTTCGATAATGATCAAGGATACCAATATGTACAGAGTGATTAATATTAGCCACACTTTTACAATAAGTGAACTATGTTTGCAGGAAGCTGATTAATTTCCTAAAAAGTTGTTTCATCCGAACTACTTTAAATACTGTTCGGTAGAGAGAGATAAGGATTTGGAGAGAGATTAGTAGGTACTTTCAAATACAGTAAAAGTAAAGTCGTGTGGCATTAATGGCTGGGAGACCCCGAAGTGTGTGTTCAGCCACCTAATTGGAAATGTTTTCCCTATCCTTCGCGCACGCAGTAATTATGCCTGGTCAGACTTATGCAGGGTGTTTGTAAACGTGCCTACCACGTACGAGTGAGGGCTGACACAACGAGCTCTGCGCAAGACCAGCCGGGATCTGTTGGAGAGGTGGTACTTTCCCGTTCCCTCTCCGGTTTGTTTCAATGACAGGATTTAGGAGGCTGCTGATTGACATCATGGTAGCGTTTGCAACTGCATATGTACTGCAGAGCTGTGGCAAACCATATATATTCACTACTGAGCAACGAGTACTTCGGCTGAGTCGAAGTATCGAATCTTTATTCATGAATATATTTCAGGACTAGCGTCTATCGATACGATCTCTGTAACCGAAACCAATACAGTGCATACTTATTTTGAAATGCGCCAACGGTGAATCATGTTGTTGTTGTTGTTGTTGTGCTCTTCAGTCCTGAGACTGGTTTGATGCAGCTCTCCATGCTACTCTATCCTGTGCAAGCTTCTTCATCTCCCAGTACCCACACCAACATACATCCTTCTGAATCTGCTTAGTGTATTCATCGTTTGGTCTCCCTCTACGATTTTTACCCTCCACGCTCATCTCCAATACCAAACTGGTGATCCCTTCATGCCTCAGAATATGTCCTACCAACCGATCCCTTCTTCTAGTCAAGTTGTGCCACAAATTTCTCTTCTCTCCAATTCTATTCAATACCTCATCATTAGTTATGTGATCTACCCATCTAATTTTCGGCATTCTTCTGTGGCACCACATTTCGAAAGCTTCTATTCTCTTCTTGTCCAAACTATTTATCGTCCATGTTTCACTTCCATACATGGCTACACTGCATACAAATACTTTCAAAAACGACTTCCTGACACTTAAATCTATACTCGATGTTAACAAATTTCTCTTCTTCAGAAACGCTTTCCTTGTCATTGCCAGTCTACATTTTATATCCTCTCTACTTCGACCATCATCAGTTATTTTGCTCCCCAAATAGCAAAACTCCTTTACTACTTTAAGTGTCTCATTTCCTAATCTAATTTCCTCAGCATCACCCGACTTAATTCGACTACATTCCATTATCCCGGTTTTGCTTTTGTTGATGTTCATCTTATATCCTCCTTTCAAGACACTGGCCATTCCGTTGCTCTTGCAAGTCCTTTGCTGTCTCTGACGTAATTATAATGTCATCGGCGAATCTCAAAGTTTTTATTTCTTCTCCATGGATTTTAATGCCTACTCCGAATTTTTCTTTTGTTTCCTTTACTGCTTGCTCAATATACAGATTGAATAACGTCGGGGAGAGGCTACAACCCTGTCTCACTCCCTTCCCAACCACTGCTTCCCTTTCATGTCCCTCGACTCTTATAACTGTCATCTGGTTTCTGTACAAATTGTAAATAGCCTTTCGCTCCGTGTATTTTACCGCTGCCACCCTTAGAATTTGAAGGAGAGTATTCCAGTCAACATTGTCAAAAGCTTTCCCTAAGTCTACAAACGCTAGAAACGTAGGTTTGCCTTTCCTTAATCTTTCTTCTAAGATAAGTCGTAAGGTCAGTATTGCCCCACGTGTTCCAGCATTTCTACGGAATCCAAACTGATCTTCCCTGAGGCCGGCTTTTACCAGTTTCTCCATTCGTCTGTAAAGAATTCGCGTTAGCATTTTGCAACTGTGACTTATTAAACTGATAGTTCGGCAATCATACGGATACGAAATCTATGGCGTTGCCACTGGACAGCCTTCTTCTATGTAACTAAAATATTTTTACGTAAGTTCTTAATTGGGATAGTACTTAGAAATGAAGCACCATTTATTTTAGCCGATGGAAGATATGAGAGTATCTTGCACTTGTAAAAATTTACATTTAGTATCTTGCACTTGTAAAAATTTACATTTAAATTCTACATTAAATGATTTAAATCCCATTGATTTTGTTTGGTAATGAAGCCCTCTTCAACCGGATCCAAACGCGTGTAAGAGCGAACATGTAATAAATAAAGCTTCAATGGTTGAAGCTGTATGTGTTAATTTCGGAACAGTTTCAAAATCAAACCGAATTCAGAAACAACTTCGCAGCGCTAATAAACAGGAACTCAGCGAACACGTCTACACCAAACTCGTATTATCCAGCAATTAACATTGCCGAGGTAGTCATTTAAAAGTTTTGAAATGGTTTCTTTGCCTGCGAGAGGCCGAATACCCATTCCTCTTACGGCGTATAGCTGAGTACAAACATCATCGTCTCAGACCTTTAAATGAAAGCGAGACAGTGACTGCTGCAAAAGACAGGGAAGCTGAAAGCAGTGTTCAACAGTTCGATAAATAAAATAATGAATATGACTCTGCCTAAACAATAGTGTAGTGCCCAGGAGGCGAGGAGTATATTAAACGTAACTTCATGTTTGAAACGGTTGGAGAGACTAAAAAATCAAATCTAATGTACAAAGAATTTCGCAGTATTAGCCAACTTTGTAGTACGACTTTGCACCGCCCTCTGTCCTGGATGCATACGCGGATGCGTTTGGGAAGGGTGTCATTAGGCCGTGGTAAGAGGTGTGTGAGAAATTAATGGAACTGACAACACAGCGAGCCATCTGACGACACTGTGTTTTTCTACTGGCATAGACCGGTGTGCTCATGGAATCCAAAAGTTCAGTACGAATTTCACCTCCGTAGAGCCGTTATGTGATTTTTGAGGCCGCCATCAGTGAAGTTGTGTTTCTATTGTGTGTTAACGAAAATGGGGCAGCGGAATTTACAGCAACATTATGTCGTCAAGTCTTACGTTAAACTTGGGGAATCCGCGAGTGTGACCTTTGAAAAGTTTAAGCAGGCCTACGAGGTAAATTTCCTTATCAAGAGGACAAGTTTTTCGCTGGCACACATCATTTTGAAAGGACGAAACACGTTGAAGATGAACCTCGTTTATTGTGACCTCTAACTTCAAAAACCGACGAAAATGTCGAACGCATGCGTGCTCTTGTCAGATGCGTTATCTGTTAAATACTTTCACCATACATCAATTTTTGACCGAATTTTTGAACATGCTGAAGGTTTGTGTGAAATTAGTGCCGAAACTCTTAGCTGAACAGGTCAATCGAAGACATATGTTCGTTGATTTTTTTTTTTTTGGAAGTTCGCTAATGATCACGAATGGTCCATTCGTAGGATTTTTGAGGACGATCCTGAGACAAAGTGGAAAAGTGAGGATAGGCCCACTGAGACATCTCCTCAACAGAAAAAAATCTCGAATGAGCAAATCAGAGATCAAAACAATGCAGATTTGCTTTTTTGACGGCAGGGGCACTGCGCTTAAAGAATTTGTTTCTGCAGGACAAACTGATAAACCAAGTGTTTCACAAACATGGTTAACGGCTCAGGAAAAAAAGGATGAGTCAAGTGAGACCGGACGTTGCAGAAAGCGGATTTTGGATCATGACAACACCCAATAGCACACGGCCAGTTCCATCACGGAATTTTTGACTTCAAAAGGCGTGCCTGTTCCCAGAATGAGAGGAGAGCTTCTGTGAAATTTGGAAGGTAGGAGACGAGATACTGGCAGAAGTGAAGCTCTGAGGACGGAGCGTGAGGCGTGTTTGGGTAGCTCAGGAAGTAGAGCACTTGCCAGCAAAAGATCCGGCACACAGTTTCAATCTTCCAGGAAGTTTCGGCGTTCTTGTTGTTGCACAGTCCCCCCTATTCACCTGATCGGAGTCCTTGTGACTTGTTTCTTTTCCAGAAATTGAAAAAGTCTTGAAAGAACATCATTTTGGGACTCCGGAAAATATTAGAAGGAATGTGACCGACATATTAAAGACCTTACCCGTTGAAGCCTTTCAGCGCTGCTACCAAGAGTGAGAACAACGGCTCCGGTTGTGTATAGTTGCCAAAGGAAGTACTTGAAGGGGACAATATTGTTGTTTGAAGGAAAAAACTTTGGTACGTAAGAAATCAGTCTCATTACTTTTCCCACACACCTCGTGTGCTCTCGTAAAACAAGCTGGTCCAAGACTGATCTCGGGACCTTTCTGGCCACAGCAGTACTCCAACATTATGCAGACAGTTCATAGTTTATAGAGACACGTACCATGTGCAGATTAGCATTGTAATTTTGAAAATTGGCACATCGACACTGTCGCACGAGGGGTAGAACTTGAGGACACAGTCCGTCCTTGGCAGAACATTGTACAGACAGAGATTCGTAAGTGATTACCGGCTATGACTCGAAGTCGTACCCGATGGCTCTTGTGCTGGGCCTAAGTAGGAGGATCATAGTCTCGCAAAAGAGTTGTCGCACGACCTCAAATACAGATCAACCATAAATGGTTAATTTTATGCTCATACGTTAGCATGTTTCTGTTTGTATGTTTTTGGCATTGTAGACAAGTAAAGAGGAAGGAGGCGCGGCCTCAGTCCAGACGTGGGAGAGCTAAAGCAGAGCAGAAAATCATTGTCTGACAGACACCGTCTGCAACCGAGAAGCTGGTCTCCTCATAGGGCAACAACAGACATCCGCAAAAATAGAACTGCTGTTAAAAGAGCTAAAAGATTCGTTCTTCTGTGGTCTGAAAATGGTTCTGTAGCAAATTTTGCTGTAAGGACTTAGTTGCAGTGATGCGGATCATTGCTCCTGAACTGAAAATGTTTTTTGAAGTAAAGTATCGAATCTGATCTGAGGGATGGTTCAAATGGCTCTAAGCACTATGGGACTTAACATCTGAGGTCATCAGGCCGCTGGACTTAGAACTACGTGAACCTAAATAACCTAAGGATATGACACACATCCATGCCCGAGGCAGGATTCGAACCTGCGACCGTAGCAGCAGCGCGGGTTCCGGACTGAAGCGCCTAGAACCGCTCGGTACAGGATCGGAGGGCAGCCACCAACAACTGAAGGGTGAGTCAAACGAAAGCAGTTCGTTTAAGGATCCATTCTCCTCAGTCAGCCTAAAAATAAACGATTTTTTTGGTAAAACTAAGGAAGCAATTAACGCAGATCTTTTTGCAATTTAAGTTTTGATTCTTGGACTATATTTTCTGATTTTTCAAGTATTCCGTCATCATTAAGGCCTCCGTCCACCTTCTCTCCCCCCCCCCCCCCCCTCCCCATCTAAGGAATTAAGGTAGCCCTGTCCAAAGTATGATGTGTCAATGGCGGAATTTTCATAATCTATAGGATGTTGCACATGGAGTTAAAGCACAGTTTTTCTTTTAGTTGAGAAAATGATAAATAGAAGACGTGTGAGAGAAAGTTATTTTGTCGTCTGTTTTTTTGTTAGGTTTTTGCAATAACTAATGATGAAACTGATATAAAATAATTAGCTCATTACTCCTTGGGGACTAGCCCAGGGGGTAACTCAGTCAAATTTGCGAAAGATATCTAGTATGGTTCTGTAGCAAATTTTGCTGCAAGGACTTAGTTGCAGTAACGAGGATTACTGGTCCTGAACTGAAAATGTTTTTTGAAGTAAAGTATCGAAGCTGATCGGAGGGAAGCCACTAGCAACTGAAGGGTGAGTCAAACGGAAGCAGTTCGTTTAAGGGTCCATTCTCCTCAGTCAGTCTAAAAAAAATAAACGATTTTTTTTCGCAAAACTAAGGAAGCAATCAACGCAGATCTTTTTGCACTATACGTATTGATTCTTGGACTACATTTTCTCATTTTTCAAGCATTCCGTCATCATTAAGGCCTCCCTCCACCATTCCGTCAGCTTGAGATAAGTGTATTTCACATTTTTAATCATGAATGCCGAGGAAGAGCTATAATGACTATTGCAGTCAAATGATAGTTAAAGCAATGTTTTCGGAACAAGGAAAGATGAAGTAATAAAAAGTAAACAGACATAAAGAAAGGAACAGCAAGAGAAAATATTCTGTAATATAAGAGTACAGTGTTTACAGTTTTAAACATGGTTGTGTGGTCAGCGACCGTTCACAGATTAAAATTAAGGCAATTACAGCCCTCGCTCGCAAAAATTAAGTTTTTGACCTGGTTTCGGCACCACTATGAGTGCCTTCATCAGAAGTAAACAATTCAAACTGGCATGTTACGTATGAAACAAATATCAAGCGATAAAGCTTTAGTGACAAAAATTTAAAAAAAGAATACATGGAAGGCAAGCCTCTATGGGCTGCTCATGCATGTCAAGCCACAGGTAGTAACAGTCAGGACTCCAATATGCAACGGCTCCATAACAACGGAAAAAAATAAGAAATTGGGTGTGCATTAAACGTAAATCGTGATACATGAGATTGGATTCCAGTTGGGCAGGTCGCAACTAAAATTCCTGATTCTTCTATCAGGGCTGAAGCTTGCTCCTGTGTACGTCACTGCTCGTCTCATCGGTTAAGAGAGGGGGTGAAGCAACTGTCTATTTTCGCTCTCCTGCTCGAAACATTCAGCGACATTATTATCATTCTAGCTCGAGCCCTGTAAAGTGGTACCACTTTCCCTTCTTCGCTTCGGCTCTCATCAGGAGATGATTCGATTTGCGACACAATTCTACACGGCTCAGCGTGATTGTTACATATTCAGGATTATGTGTTACGCGCTGAGGCTATGAGCAGTCGCACGCGGAACAAGAGCGGACCATAGTCCATTACTTCTTCCGACTTATGTCGATCGGGAAGTAGGAGGCACTCGTTCATCTCTTAGGTATAAAGTTAAAGTGAAATAATCTCATGCTCTTTGGTAGTGATGATGATGGCGCTCAACTGCGCGGTTATCAGCGCCCATACAAATTCACAAACTTTGCTCAGCCCAACCTCGCCACTTTCATGAATGATGATGAAATGATGAGGACAACACACAGTCATCTCGAGGCAGGTGAAAATCCCTGACCCCGCCGGGAATCGAACCCGGAACTCCGTGCTCGGGAAGCAAGAACGTGACCGCGAGACCACGAGCTGTGGACTTATTTGCTAGGGCCTGAGAAAAGTTCTTTTTCTTAGACGAGGGGAGCTCAATACGTAATGCAACACATTGTTTTGCTGAAATAAGGTTGATTTTGTCCAAGTTTCCAATACGTCATCTTATTTTCCGCTCTTTGGGCTATAGAGACCTATTTTTCAACATAATCTCCGTTCAATGCGAGGATCTTACGCCACCTTACTGGGAAAGCCCTAATGGCCGCATGTTACCACTCTACTGGTCGACGTCGGAGGCAAGGACATGCCGCCGGCAGCTGTGGCCGAGCGGTTCTAGGCGCTTCAGCTCGGAACCGCGCTGCTGCTACGGTCACAGGTTCGAATCCTGCCTCGGGCTTGGATGTTTGTGATGTCCTTAGATTAGTTAGGTTTATGTAGTATTAAGTCTAGGGGACTGATGACCTCAGATGTTAAGTCCCATTGTTCTTAGAGCCATTTGAACTAAGGGCATGCCGGATCAGAAACCTCCCAATAACCCACGCACTGCTTCCCAACCTTCCTTCATTGCTAGAAGCAAATGGAAGTCGGAAAGTGCGACATCCGGATGTAGGGTAGACGAGTAAAAAAAGTTCAGTAAAGTTTTGTGTGCTCTCAGATTCGTAGACTTTAGCGAAGCCGTCAGTTGTGGTGGAGAAGGAGAAGTTTGTTTGCCTTTTTTCTGGCTACGAACACCCTGAATTCATTTCTTTAACTTCCTGAGGGTAGCACAATTCAGAGTTGATAGTTGGACCATGAGTTAGAGCATCGAACAGAATAATCCCTTCAGGGTCACAGATGACCGTCACCATGTCTTTACCGGTTGATGGTGCGGCTTTGAACTTTTTCTTCGGAAGAGAGGTAGTATGGCGCCACTTCCTGGACTGGCGTTTTGTTTCCGCTTCTAAGTGATGGACACATGTTTCATCGCCTGTGACGATGTTTGACAAAAAATTGTCTCGGTCAACTTCGTAACACGCACACAGATGGCCCTTCGTTGCTCTTTACGGTCCTCTGTTAGGCGGGAAGGAACCCAGGGGCGGCAAACACCTTTGAGTACCTCAGCTGGTGAACGAGTATGTCAGCACTACCAAAAGAGACGTCCATTTGTGCAGTGAGGTGTTCGATTGTGATTCGTCGATCACCTCGAATGAGAGCGTCCGCAAGTAACAACATAGCAAGCGTTGCAGTTGTGTACGGCCTGCCGGCACGCGACACATCTCATAGTTTGCGCGACCTTGTTGAGATGACGACAGACGCCACGCCCAACGATTCGCTCTGCTTTTGTTCGCTGCCATGTCTTAGTAGATATTCTTCAAGCGCCTATGATATCTGCGGTGCTCTGGTTTTCCGCTAAAAGAAACTCAACGACACCTCCCTGCTTGGAACGCACATCTGTTATTTACAGCCGCTATTTTGAAGTATACGTATAACGGTGCCACCTATCGGAACTACAGGAGCTGAAGCGGGAATTTTCCACGATGTCCCACAATAAAGTCTGCTTTTTTTTTTCAACAAAAGATTCGTTGCATTACTCATTGTACGCCTTCGTACTTCAGTCGATTGCGTACTAATGCGCCGATCAAGACTTGAAGTTGATGGGGTTGATTTTGATTGATATGTTTCATCTTCTTTGCGCAAATAGCTTAATTCTTGCCAACAGATAACTAATACTAAACATGGCCGAATCTAGAAATAAATGTAGACATGTAATGTTGATTATTTGACGTTTGGTTTCATTCCATCTTTGTCAGACAAACGACTACCTTTGCTCGTTTTAAGCAGCGTGAAGCAAAGATGCCACGACACTATCCAAGCTGGATTGTCGTCTGAGGAACAATCACCTTGATAAGGAGCTGAAAAGATTTGCAGTACTTTGAAATACATAAAGAAAAGTTTCAAATAAGCCCCATGGTGGATAGTACGTTTACTTCGACGTCACAAAGAGCTGAAGATGGCTTGCGAGCGTTTCACAATACCTCACTGCCTATATCGTACTTGGAAAACCACGTAGGCTACTACTGGGAACAGTTAATTTTTCCAATGATTGAAATTTTAAAAACTGCTCTGCATAAATCTGCTGGGATTAGCCGAGCGATCTAAGGCGCTACAGTCATGGACTGTGCGGCTGGTCCCGGCGAAGGTTCGAGTCCCCCCTCGGGCATGGGTGTGTGTGTGTTTGTCCTTAGGATAATTTAGGTTAAGTAGTGTGTAAGCTGAGGAACTGATTACCATAGCAGTTAAGTCCCATAAGATTTCACACACATCTGAACATTTAAATCTGCTAATAATAGACTCAGAAGACGCGTTGATGAAATGAGTTACGAAATTGAAAGCAACTTGCAGAATTGTGCCAACAGACCCTAAATATGAATCAATATTTAATGTTTCGAAATATTATTTGTTGGAAAAATCGATCCCATAATGAATTATATTATTAGCGACAAACGATGGACCACTTGCGATGTTCGGGCGCTGTCGACGATCTATAAGTCCTTTGAAACAAAATATTGCTCGGATTGCATCAATTTCTTCAACTTCAACATAACAGACGAAGTTTGAAGTAGCACGTTTAATTACAGGTTATTTGCGTAGTTGTGTGAAGAAAATTATGAGAACTTTGATTTATTACTCTTTCACACTGAAGTACGTTTGCTGTTAAAAGGTTTGTGTTTGACAAGATTTTTCTCACTTATGAGACTGTTTTAGAGATTTTGAATGTTAAAGATCCAGTTTTAAAAGAAAATTTGATCAATTGAAAACCAGTATTGCTTATTTATCAGAGTTGAGTACTAAATTTACTGAAGTTATCCCGCAGTCAGCAGGTGACAGCAAAAAACTAATAAAAACAAAGTCCGTTATTTAAACTTTTCTGCAGAAATGAACCAATGAAGCAAAACATTGGACGGCGCGAATTTTCCGTTTCCTAATTTGTCACAGACAAACTACTAGATGATGTCATTTCAACTTACGTTCAACATTTAACTGTCCTTCATAGAGACTTTGGAACTCGATCTGAGAATATTTTGATTATGCAAACAGCACAGAACATTCTCAGTCCATGAAGTAATACGAAGAAGCGGATGTCGTATTAAACCAAGAACTTATCAGAATAAGCACTAACGAAGAACTTAAGGTACCGTTTGGAAAGAGATATCAGGGATTCTGGCTCCAGAGAGACATTTCTCTTACTTATACTGTATTACGGACTATCGCAAGAAGGTTTTTGATAGTTTTTCTATGTTCGTACTTCGTGAAAAGGGGTTCAGCGCATACCAAACATTCAAAAAGAAACTTAAAGTTAAAAGCATTTGTGTGATTATTTTACTAGATTTGTGTTACACCAATTAATAAAATATGTACAAATCTTACTATGGTTTTTTAAGTTGTTTACTCTACACATACATAGTTCAACCTATCAAAGCGCGTAGGTTTTTTATATGAAGGCAAAAAATAGCGCTTTGGCTGTAGAATGTTGGTTTCACACAGTTTAGGCGCATCCAAAGGCGCATTACAAAGGAACCATTTCACAATTTTTCTTTTCACACAGGCTTAGTGAATATTGTTACGTGGAGTGGAATAGACCTGCACATTAGTTACTTACCTAATTGTGTCTACAGCATTACTTAAATCTTTTATTGAAGCCTCTCCCCGTTCTTCAAGTATTTATTTAATGCTTTCTTGAAGCTTATTTCCGTCCTTAACGTCACTGATAAAATTAAAAGCTTCTAGAAGCATATGTCAAATAGATAAAAGGTTAAATACCTAAAACAAAGTAAAAGGAGTATTTTGTGTGGAAAGAGTAAAATAAACCCTTCAAGGCGTTCGAAATTGTGCATAAACACCAATAAACCAATAAAAACATGCCATAACGTCAGCTGGAGGCAACGCGGACTCGGCCGTAAGGAACACTGAACCGGCTGGAGGCCTGTGCAAGCGGGCACGAGACGAACTGCATTGGCCGTGGAGCCAGATGGCGCTGGAGAAAGGGGGGCTAGTTCACCGAACCGCCAAGCGTGAACGAGGGTCAACCGCTGCACATAAATAAAGTGCAATTTAAATCAGCAATTTATACAAAACATGGACGATGCGAGGACAGAAAATTAATATATATAATGAATCCCATATGATACAGACTACTAATGTTTTTAATGGATATTCCACGCCGTGTGAGAACCAATGGAGAATTTATAAACAGAAAAGTTTTTGCTCGCAGCAAAATACGCTGTCGAAAATTAGAACAATGGGCTATCTAGATAGGCAGTCAAAATTTTCTGAAATATTCCTATGTCTCAGATCTGTCTGGGTGTTCAAGTTTAGCTCGGGAAATATTCGTAAGGCTCGGTAAATCGCTATCTCTTCTAAGATACTGAGTTTCTTACCCTTATTCTCCAGACTGCATATTCTCGTGTATGTCCGTAATCCGATGCCCAATATTGCGTGAATGGGCGTTTAGTGCTGCTCCTGGATTCGCGCAGCTGGTTTGCTATTTAATCCGACATGAAAAACGATTACTACTTTAGCAGATATACAGGGTGTCCCATTTATCTTGACCACCCTAAATAACTGTCCAGTGGCAAATAACTAAATGTTCCAAGGAAAAGTTCTTTAGCTG
This sequence comes from Schistocerca americana, assembly GCF_021461395.2. Lineage (NCBI taxonomy): Eukaryota > Metazoa > Arthropoda > Insecta > Orthoptera > Acrididae > Schistocerca > Schistocerca americana. The sequence goes on from NC_060119.1 coordinate 219,967,926, forward strand.
TCAGGAGGACATCAACCAGCATGACTGCCTTCGTTGTAGCTTTGTTTTTTACAAAGATACGAACAGCAGTATGATTTTTTCAAATGGCACCCTGTATGTTTTATTCAGTAATTAATTTCCTCTCCTAAAGACCTATTAAAAAATTTTCACAGTGTACCATTCACTGAAACACAACGTTATTAACACAACATTGACTTTGAGCCCGGGATCACAAACTCGTCCACTTGCTGGAGTTGTGAGAAAACAAATGAAAAACAAGTAAAAACATAACAAAAAATTGACTTTGACAGTCCTGTACCACTGCCCAGGAGTAGAACATCCGGAGGTGCTCAAAGTGGTGACCCTGGACACGGATACACTGGTGTACTCGTTGAATGAAAGAATTATTTATTGCTTCCAGTGTTGATTGCTGAAGAGAATTACAAGTAAGCACAATTGGTTCCTGCATGTCCTCTGTAGTTGTTGGAATATCGCGATAGACAACGTCTTTAATGCATCCCCAAGGAAAAAAGTCCAGAGGATTTAAATCAGGAGACCTTGCAGGCCAGGTAACTGTTCCCCCTTGACCAATTCATCTGGCAGGATACCTTCGGTTTAGAACACGACGTGCACGCATGGCATTACGTACTGGACATCCATTCTGTTGATACCACATAAGCATTCTGGTTCTTAGCGACACTTCATCAAGAAGAGGAAGAATTCGTCTGAGGGAGTTGGTATAGGCTGTGCCGTTTAGACTACCATTGATGAAATAAGGGCCAATAATTGTAGTACCAAGCATCCCACACCAGACGTTAACTCTCCACTGACGTTGATGTTCCACCTGTCTAAGGCAGCCGGCCGGAGTGGCCGTGCGGTTCTAGGCGCTACAGTCTGGAACCGCGTGACCGCTACGGTAGCAGGTTCGAATCCTGCCTCGGGCATGGATGTGTGTGATGTCCTTAGGTTAGTTAGGTTTAAGTAGTTCTAAGTTCTAAGGGACTGATGACCACAGCAGTTAAGTCCCATAGTGCTCAGAACCGTTTGAACCATTTTGTCTAAGGCATCGTGGGTTATCGCCGGACCAATAATGCATGTTCCTTGTATTTACCTATCCTTTGTTTGAAAAGGAACATTCATCGGTTAATAGAACATTGGAGAAGAAGTTCGGGTTGCCGAGGATTTGCTGCTATGCCCACTGACAGAACTGTACACGATTCTGGTAATCATTCCAATGCAATTCTTGATGTAGGTGTACATGGTAAAGATGGAACCGGTGACGTGTAAAAATATGATTTACACTGGTTTTAGGAATGCCAGTCTCGTGTTCAAGCTGTCGTGTGCTCACATGTTGAATCATAGTAACGGAAGCGAGAGTAGTAACTTCGGCAGCTTCGTCTGTGCGAGTTGTCGTGGGTTGAAACTCCCCGTTTCCTGAAGCGTCGTAACAAGACGAGAAAACATCCGTCGGGAAGGTTGGTTTTTATCATGATATCGCTCTCTGTACAGTTCCGCTGCCTGCGTAGCATTTCGCCTACCTTCTACAACAACAACAATAAAAGAAACGTTATGTCGATGCAGTTTGTAGGAAGGACAGCCTTTATTGTATTCCTACTCTACACAACAGTACTTAAAAGGACTAAACTACTGTACTAAATGTACCTGTACAGAAGAAAACAGTGTTGCAATTACTGTACCGTTAACTTACATTCCCCAGAGACGAGTAGCATATCTACCCTTTCTTCGTTGGTGTACATTCTACTCACACAACTCTTCAACTGACAATGGTCGACGGAATGGCGGGTGTACATTCTACTTATGTCTACATTTGTCCTCTTTCAACGTCAGCACGTGGATGTGTTCCATTACCCCGAGTACTTGCACAAGCGCTGGGAGCGTCAACGTCAATGTTGTTTTATCCAGCTAATAACGGTGTGTTTCAGTGAATGGTACACTGTGATACATTTTTGAATAGGTCTTTAGAAGAGGAAATGAATTACCGCATAAAAAATACAGGGTGCCATTTAAAAAAGTCATACCACTGTTCATATTTTTGTAAAGAACAAAGCTACATCGAATGTTGCGTTTCATTGGCAGGACACTTAGAAGGTGCAACAAGTCCACTAAAGAGACAGGTTACACTACACTCGTTCGTCCTTTGTTAGAATATTGCTGCGCGGTGTGGGATCCTTACCAGGTGGGATTGACGGAGGACATCGAAAGGGTGCAAAAAAGGGCAGCTCGTTTTGTATTATCACGTAATAGGAGAGAGAGTGTGCCAGATATGATACGCGAGTTGAGATGGAAGTCATTAAAGCAAAGACGTTTTTCGTCGCGGCGGGATCTATTTACGAAATTTCAGTCACCAACTTTCTCTTCCGAATGCGAAAATATTTTGTTGAGCCCAACCTACATAGGTAGGAATGATAATCAAAATAAAATAAGAGAAATCAGAGCTAGAACAGAAAGGTTTAGGTGTTCGTTTTTCCCGCGCGCTGTTCGGGAGTGGAATGGTAGGGAGATAGTATGATTGTAGTTCGATGAACCCTCTGCCAAGCACTTAAATGTGAATTGCAGAGTAATCATGTAGATGTAGAAGGCAATCATGCTGATTGATGTCCCCATGACGGCTATAGAACATTTGCTTGAAACATTTTGTAATTTGCATCTGGACAAACAGTTATTTAGGGTGGTCAAGATAAATGGGACACATTGTATAGGTCGTCACATTATTAACAGGAGGTGCAGTAGAGAGCCGATAACTGAAACCTATCACGAAGCATACTTTCATTGTGCCTAAATTTTTGGCTGCTGTTCTTAGGAACTTAATTAGCCGGGATTATGTTTTTTGAAACCAGCCACTTGACTATTTTATCAGGACTATATCCAAAGAAATGAATCCTGTGGAAGTTTTTTCTAGTGGAAGCTGTATTATCTGTTGTAATAAGAGAGCTGAAGGTATTTGATTGGGATGAAGTTGTGCCGCATTGCGATTCCTATTGAACCTTCGTACTATACCCCCGGACGGGGAGAGGCTTCAAGAAAGCTTTAAATAATGACGTGAAGGACGGGGAGAGGCTTCAAGAAAAGCGTTACATGATGTACACACAATTATGTAAGTTTCAACTTGCGGATGTAGTCTACTTCATGCAAAATTATTCACTATTCCTGTGTAAAAAGAAAAATTGTAGTATTTCTTTTGCAATACCTGTTTAGATCAGATGAGGATGCACCTAAACTGGCGTGAAACCGATTGTAATTTTAATAAACTTTCTGTAGCCAAAGCGGTGTTTGTTGCCTTCATACAATAATGTGGACATTTAGCTCAGTTCAAGATAATATGTACAAAAGTGAGTAGCACTGTATCAGATGTCAAAAACACATTTGAAGTTGACCAATTCATAAAAATTCATTACAGGAAAGGCAAGGAGTCCGCTTCAAACAAAAAAAGTTCGCAGGCTGTTTACGAGATAAAAAAGCTTAGCAACCCTTGGTACAGATGACAGGAAAACAGAGGGAGTGCGTAATACAGACTAAGCTTTGTGGAACCGAATCGAGAGCTTTTTTCCCTCTTTTCTATCAGTTTCAGTTCAGTCAAGAGGATCGAAAATTCTATTCTAAAGCCGACTTATTACTGGAAAACTTAGTTTTTGCACTCGAAACATGGACAAGAGATGTTAAAGCTTATTCCTATATTTAAGTCAAAATAACTTGGTCGTTCTGCTGCGTTAAATCAAGCGCTACAGATTTGTTTTTCTTTTTCAGTTTACGAGCAGGTGTTGCATGCTTGACAGAGAGAGAGAGAGAGAGAGAAAGAGCACATTTGACAGGAGTTAAAATTGACCCACCTTAACAATATTTCTGCAGTGCAGATCATATGCTCACTTCAAAACAAAGATACTTTACGTTAACGACACACAATAATTTACATATACGTAGCATTTACGATTGCTAAAACGTAAGATATACAAACCTAACTAAATTCCTGAAATGCTTCTTTCGCCTGCGAGAGAGCAAAGAGTTAATCATCTTGCGCTGTAATACTAAATGTAAATTTGGTGTTTCCAGACCATTAAATGTAAGTAAGGTAGTGACTGCAAGATAGAGAAGTTGAATATATATGTGTTCAACAGTTTCCCAAACTAAGTTATGAATATTATTGTGTCGATGTTACTGCACACTTTAAGGCCCATGCGACGCAAACAGCTACTTGAGGCCAGTGGCGAAAACATTTTGTTCCACTACGCGCCCCATATTATATGCGCCCCCCCCCCCCAAACAAAACATATTTTAAATAATAACTATTACCCGATCACTTCACAATTCCCGTTTTGGGTGGGAGCGCTGTGGGCTGTTTTCGTACTCTGTTATTCGTTGTTCTGAAGGACGCATCAACGGTCTAGTCGCGCTCAAACAAAATGTAATATGGTTCCTGAACTGTACTTGGTATACGGCAGCGGATAAAACTTAAAACTGCATTGTGTTAACACATTCTTCTGTCGAAAGAGAACAGAAACGAATACAAAGAAAATAACTTTTCTTGTATGGCCTAAAAATTCAGCATAGCGTGTAGGAGGCAATGGATTTTTGTTATACATTCACTTTTAATGTGTTCTTTTACACGAAAACGTTGAAAATGAAAATAAAAAAGTGTTACGACCTGAAAGTTGAAGCGAACGTGTCATACATTAGAAATTTATACGTACTTTTACAGAGATGCGTTCTAAATTAATATTAAACTGCCATTTTACAGTCGAATAATTTGAATGCGTAGCAGGTAAAAAAACACGTTCGGCATTAATACGTGAATCTATAGGAAAGCGTAAGAAATGAAAATGAAATAGAGAGTTCGGTGCAAAAACTAATAACTAAATACAGAGGAACAAACACAGAACTGGATTTCATATTACATAATTTTACAGTCTAGTGCGAAAAAATCAAATTTGTTTTACAGTCTAATTGTTAACGTGTTAAGCATTAAGGTGCGTGTAGTTCGCTCGTGGTCGTGCGGTAGCGTTCTCGCTTCCCGCGCCCGGGTTCGATTCCCGGCGGGGTCAGGGATTTTCTCTGCCTCGTGATGACTGGGTGTTGTGTTATGTCCTTAGATTAGTTATGTTTAAGTAGTTCTAAGTTCTAGGGGACTGATGACCATACGTGTTACGTCCCATAGTGCTCAGAGCCATTTGAACCATTTTTTTTCTGTGTAGTTCTATGCTGCATAGTTAGTGTACACAATACCTTTAATCCATGTAAAGGCTGAATAGTTTTGTAATACAGCTGCTGAACTGAACAGAACTGAACTGAACTCGACAGAACTGAACTACGTTATTTATTAACACTTTTTCATCTGAGCCTACTCTCCGATAACCTATAATTCCGCGATAACTATGCATTTCAGCAGACACCAAGAATGTGCATCAGTTGTAATATACAGTTTCTTGAAATGGTTTGTTTAAGATGAATTAATTGTTCGATTTTTTATTTATTTTTATTATTTTTTTCCTACTGGTATCAGTACGACTTGGCTGTACAGCGCCGAGCGGCCTGGGTCATTCGGGCATTATTTAGTATTGTCGGGCGCCTTCTGTCACGTCCGCACGTAAACGAGGTTTAGTTCCGCGTTCTTCCATCGGCAATTGTAAAATAAACAAGTAATACGTAGTTTGCAAATCCAATGAATGTGCTCTAAGTTATAACAAAAATCACATTATAACCTTAAATTTTTACAACTAATATGAATAAATAAACAAACCAGTCAGCAAAGTTTGCGTCTGGCTTTGACGGCAAAAAACTCGTTGATCATATCTTCATAGTTTAGACTGTTATCAGTTAGGAGGTCGGCTTCGATGTGCAGAATGGACAAAGCGTTCAATTGCTCCTCAGACAACATACAACATAGCTACGATTTCAGTCTTTTACGAGTCGGAAACCAGCGTTCTGCCGAACAATTTGTAAGTGCCATACCTAGAAATATTCTAAGAGCAACGTCAAATTCGGAAACACGGACTGTAACCTATCTTTCCGTAAAAAAATTACTCATTTCGACAGGTATATCACTAATCTCAGAAGATTTCAAAAGTTCCAAGAAACGTACACATTCACTAGGGAAGGAAGGCTCTAAATCTGTGTCCTATGATGCTTGGAGTTTTGCTGCACGTTCATCAATGTAGTCAAGCGAACTGTTCTTAAGGCTACTGAAAACTGTGAAGGAGTCCAACAATGTTCTATAGCTTTCCTTCCTCCTCACTAATTCGGGGTACAAGTTGTCGAGTACGGGAAGAAATGTTTCGACTCCAAATTTTTCACTTCCAGTCACAAAAACTTCTTCAGAGTCCGCTTCTTCGTCATCATGAAGTTTGCGTTTTCGTAATCATTTATAGGTGCATTCATTGTCTATATCAGCCACTATCTCCTTGGATTTATTTTCATAATAGTCGAACATGCCACGAATAGATGCAATAAACCCTACAAGTGATTCATATAATTCATGCACTATTTTAGTATCAATATATATACTTTGCAATTTCAGATTTACACTTTTACATCTCTGGAGTATGTCCTTCCAAACTGTCATCATGAATACTGTTTCTAGTCTGCTGAGTTGATTCAATAAAGCTGATGTCTCATTTCGCACAAGTGGTTTTTCAAATTCATTATTGGCATTGATAACGCCCTCTCAGTTCTCATATAGATTTACACACGCTTCCTCTCTTGCTGACCAACGTGTTTTTGATAAACTTTTTACCGTTTTGCTTCCTGGTTTCATGAAAGCATGAAGTTTATCCCAGCACTGTGCAGAAGCAGAGAAAATATTATAAAGGTTTTGCATTACATTGAAAAATGAGCATGTTTCCCGACAACAGCTTGCAGCACTATTGCCGACTAAATTCAAAAAATGTGCTGCACAAGGCACCTAATGCGCTTTCGGATTTTCTTCTTTAATGCGTGCCTGCAAACCAGTGTAGGTTCCTGGCATATTGCTTGCGTTATCTTATGACTGGTCTCAACAGGACATTTAGTACGGCCTCAGCTAAGTTCTCGGGCTTGGTCCCGGGTTTGTTAAAAACAGAATGAAACGTTCAACAGGTTCACCATTCTCATTCACATTTCTTAATATGAAAGATAATTAATCAATAGGTGAAATGGCTCTAAGAACTATGGGACTTAACATCTGAGGTCATCAGTTCCCTAGACCTAGAACTACTTAAACGTAACTAACCTAAGAACATCACACACATCCATGCCCGAGGCAGGATTCGAACCTCAGACGTCGCGGCAGCGTGGTTCCGGACTGAAGCGCCTAGAACCGCTCGGCCACAGCGGCCAGCGATCAATATGTGAAATATCCGCAGTGGAATCTACTATTATAAAGAAATATTTGGTCTGTTTTATTTCACTTATGATAATTCTTGTTATTCGTTCAGAAAGAAGCTCTATTATTTCATCACAGATTGTTGAAGAAAGATAACTTGTATGTCCCTACCCCGGATTTCCATTTCGTTCAGTGTGCTCTGAGAGAAAAAGATCAATCTCGGCTATAAGTTCAAGAGACTTCATAAACTGACCATTGCGTAATGAATGGAATCTTTCAACGTGTCCACGTAGAGGAAGTCCACAACTCTTTACCTTCTTCACTACTGCAAACACCCTTTTCAACACACTGCGCCAGTACATATGACTCGATATGGTTATCTATTGCTCCATGTAACTACTGCAAACACCCTTTTCAACACACTGCGCCAGTACATATGACTCGATATGGTTATCTATTGCTCCATGTAACTTTTTTCTTGTTATGAGTGATAGAATTTTTGTGTTCAAGTGAATTCTCATGATGAGATGAAATATTAGAAATATTTTTCCAATACCATTAGTAGCAATCGCTGCCTTACCTCCGAACAATTTACATGATGCGAAAAATAGCACCGGTGCTACAGGAGCACACTAGAAAATCACGCGAAGTTAAGTCAACATTTGAAAGTTTATGGTAAAATACATTTTTGTTCAAATATCTGGTTTTATCAGAATGAGATTTTCACTCTTCAGAGGATTGTGCGCTGATATGAAACTTATTGGCAGATTAAAACTGTGTATCGGGCCGAGACTCGAACTCGGGACCTTTGCATTTCGCGGGCAAGCGCTCTACCAACCGAACCACCCAAGCAAGACTCACGCCCCCTCCTCACAGCTTTACTTCTCCCAGTACCTCGTCTCCTACCTTCCGAACTTTACAGAAGCTCTCCTGCGAACCTCCCAGAACTAGCACTCCTGAAAGAAAGGATATGGCGGAGAAATGGCTTAGCCACAGCCTGGAGGATGTTTCCAGAATGAGATTTTCACTCTGCAGTGGAGTGTGCGCTGATATGAAACTTCCTGGCAGATTAAAACTGTGTGCCGGGCCGAGACTCGAACTCGGGACCTTTGCAAAGGTACCGTAGTGCCCTTACAGCCAAATAACGGATCTGTCTTTCCGATGTCTCAAGTGGTCGGCCCTATCCTGGTCTTCGGGATACAGTTTCAACTCTATAAACAGTGGACCTATCCGATAAACAACAGAACGCTAGACATGAAGCCATCGGCGCAAATCGGTTTGCGACTGTCCAGCCTCCGTTCTTCCTATAGCCTCCACCGCAAAGAGTCTGCTAGGTATCTTCTCTGTGTCATACTGCACCACCTGTGACCGTGCACACAGCGATTGTAGATGTGGAACTACCCGGCAAACACTACTTCGCTCGAAAGGTGACCTGACATCATCGTTGACGTGATTATCCGTTGACCGAAATGCCATATTCCATGCAGAAAACGATACGTATGGACATCTGTTGACAGCTTAAATGATTATACACTACTGGTCATTAAAATTGCTACACCGAGAAGAAATGCAGATGATAAACGGGTATTCATTGGACAAATATGTTATACTAGAACTGACATGCGATTACATTTTCACATAATTTGGGTGCATAGATCCCGAGAAATCAGTACCCAGAACAACCACCTCTGGCTGTAATAACGGCCTTGATACGTCTGGGCATTGAGTCAAACAGAGCTTGGATGGCGTGTACAGGTACAGCTGCCCGTGCAGCTTCAACGCGATACCACAGTTCATCAAGAGTAGTGCACCCAGAAAGGCCCGTACAGGACGTGCAACATGCGGTCATGCATTATCCCGCTGTAATGTAAGATTTCACAAGGATCGAATGAAGGGTAGAGCCACAAGTCGTAACACATCTGAAATGTAACGTCCACTGTTCAAAGTGCCGTCAATGAGAACAAGAGGTGACCGAGACGTGTAACCAATGGCTGCGTGATACGCCAGTATGGCGACGACGAATACACGCTTCCAATGTGTGTTCACCGCGATGTCACCAAACACGGACGCGACCATCATGATGCTTTAAACAGAACCAGGATTCATCCGAAAAAATTACGATTTGCCATTCGTGCACCCAGGTTCGTCGTTGAGTACACCATCAGAGGCGCTCCTGTCTGTGATGCAGCGTCAAGGGTAACCGCAGTCATGGTCTCCGAGCAGATAGTCCACGCTGCTGGAAACGTCGTCGAACTGTTCGTGCAGATGGTTGTTGTCTTGTAAACGTCCCCATCCGTTGACTCAGGGATCGAGACGTGGCTGCACGATCCGTTACAGCCATGCGAATAAGATGCCTGTCACCTCGACTGCTAGTGATACGAGGCCGTTGGGATCCAGCACGGCGATCCGTATTACCCTCCTGAACCCACCTATTCCATATTCTGCTAACAGTCATTGGATCTCGAACAAGGCAAGCAGCAGTGTCGCGATAGATAAGCCGCAATTGCGATAGGCTACAATTCGACTTTTATCAACGTCGGAAACGTGATGGTACGCGTTTCTCCTGCGTACACGAGGCATCACAACAACGTTTCACCAGGCAACGCCGGTCAACTGCTGTTTGTTTATGAGGAATCGGTTGGAAACTTCCCTCATATCAGCACGTTGTAGGTGTCGCCACCGGCGCCAACTTTGTGAGAGTGCTCTGAAAAGCGAATCATTTGCATATCACAGCATCTTCTTCCTGTCGGTTAAATTTCGCGTCTGTAGCACGTCATCTTCGTGGTGTAGCAATTTTAATGGCTAGTAGTGTATCTTTTAATGTTTTGAACATGGCTGTGCTCAGCAACCGTAATTAATTACAATGTAACAGACTTTCAGCCAACCGGTTGCGAAGGGAATTTAAAATTCTTTAACTAGTTTTCAACGCCAACTAGGGGAGCCTTCTTCAGAAGAAACTGTTACCTTACCTAACGATATCACAGGAAGGTACATTAATAGCAGGTAGGCATAGAACAACTACTTAATTTTTTACAAGTTAAATTGCATAAAAATACTCACATGTGGTTAAAAGAAAAAGATGAGCGACATCACTCTAGTCAAGAGGTTAAAACCACAGCTAAAACATTTTCCATCTGGATTCATAACAGATATAGTCAAAATTTAAAAAAAACGTATAAACATGCCTCTAATGGCACTATAGTGGTGTAGGCCACGAGTAAGTAACAGCAAATGTGCGAGCAACATGAACGTGATCATATCGCGCTGTCTGTTAGTAGAATTTATAAAAGCTTAACAATATCTACAACAATTAATATAATAGTGATTAACAGATTAATAAGATGTGAATTATACAAGCAAGGGAGAGGAAAACAGTATTTAAGGGCTTACAAGGAAACAGATAAGCAACTTTAGCTGTCAAACATCTTTTAGTAGCGGCTTTAAGCCATTTAAAAAATTTATATTACGCTACTGCAGTTGTTCATCTAATATGAGCCCCTCCTTCAGAGAAAAATGTTTGAAGATCTGTAACTCTTCCAAAATATTTAGTCTAAAAACTTTTCTTTCTCAGTACAAAATTCCGATGAATTTCCATAGGCTTGTGGTTAGTAATCAACAGGTGGCTGGAAAAGGTTGAGTTATGAATGTTAGAACCATTATTCCCTAAAAGATGCTCTTTGTATCTGGTAGAGAAAGTACGACCTGTTTGGCCTATGTAATAGGCTTTGCATGTGTCACAACTGATTTCATAGGTTCCTGAGTTCTGGAGGGAAGACCGTTATGATTTTAAATTACGCATAAGGTTGCTATGTAAGGTGTTGTTAGTAGAAAAGGCTACATTGCAATTATATTTGTTCCTGAATAATCGCTGGATCCTATAAGATACTGGCTCTGTATACGGATTGGAAAAATATTTTTTTCTTTTCGTCAACTTCATTAAGAGAAGTGCTGAGACTAGTAATTCTGGCTTCCGTCTTATTTCTGAAAATTTTATCTACTATAGTCGGCTTATATTCGTTATTAACTGCAATAGTTTTTAACAGATTTATCTCAGTTGCAAGATTTTCGGCATACAGTGGTGTGGAAACAGCTCTATGGATGGCTGAGTGAAAAAAGGCTTTTCTGTGGGATTCAGGATGCGTTGAAGAGGCTGGTATAATCTGGTCAGTGTACGTCTCTTTGCGAAAACTGTTAAAGGCTATTCTATCGTCAGTTGTCGTTAATGTTAAATCCAAGTAGTTCATTTTCGCGCTCACAGGTGAACGTGATTTTTTCGTGCAGTTCATTAAAGATTTTAAACCGATGGTCAGTACCGGACTTTAGGGCATTTGTAAATAATCAAAATGTCATCAACGTATCGGCAATAAGATAAAATACCTGATGTTGAAGCTGAAAAATTTTTAATGAAATTTTCTTCTAAGGAATTTATGAAGATACCGGCTAGGAGACTTGCTCACGGATTGCCCATAGCGAGTCCACCATGTATAACTGTCCATTAAATTCTAAATAATTATATTTCAACACGATATGTAGTAAATTGATGACATCTATAATTTTCTCGTCAGTAATGTCTTTTCAGAAAAATTGTTAATTTTTTTTTAGACAATATCTAAGGTCGTGCGTACAGGTACATTCGTATACAAATTCTTAATATCAAACTAAATCATCTTGCTATCTTCGTCACATTTCAAATATTTGATTTTATGGACTAAGTTCTGGCTATTGTATACTGAATAATTATTTTGAAAAACAAAGGATTTTTTTAATATATCGTGAAGAAACTTTGCTAAGGTAGGGTAGGCACTATTCATGCTATTCAAAATGGGACAGGGGGTGGTGAGGGGAGGGGGGGGGGGGAATCATCATGATCCGAGCCCTGCCGATCTTGTCTCCAACCAACCTGAAGCTGACCGCCTCCGTACTTTCCTGTCGCTACAGCCATTTTCACAAGAGGAGGGGGTATAGTTGGAAAATGCCGGGAGATATAACAAGATTTCAGTTGGGTTCCATCATGGTCAGGGAGGGCTTCTGAAATCAGATATTCTACTGTAAGGCGTACACCAGGACTGATATAACTGTAGACTTAATCACAATTTGGTAATGATGAAGAGTAGGTTGAAGTTTAAAGAAGTGGGATACAGAAGAGCTAAGAAATAAAGAGACACGCTTGAAGTCCTCTAAGGCTATAGATGCAACGATAGTGAATAGCTCAGTAAGCAGTTCGGTTGGAGAGGAATGGACATCTTTAAAAAGCGCAATTACAGAAGTTGAAAAGAAAAACGTGGGTACAAGGGAGGTAACTATGAAGAACCAGTGGGTAACAGACGAAATACTTCAGCTGTTCGACGAAAGAAGGAAGTACAAAAATGTTTAGGGAAATTCAGGAATACAGAAATACAGATCACTTAGAAATCAAATAAATAGGAAATGCAGGGGAGCTGAAGTGAGATGGCTGTGTGACAAATGTGAAGAAATCGAAACACAAATTATCATCGGAAGGATTGACTCAGCATATAGGAAAGTCAAACCAAACTTCGTGAAATTAAAAGCAAGCACGAAAACATTAAGAATGCAGTGGGAATTGCACTGTTAAATGCAGAGGAGAAAGCGGATAGGAGGAAAGAATACACTGAGCACCTCGATGAAAGGGAGGACTTATCTGATGACCTGATAATAGAAGCAACAGGAGTCGATGTGGAAAAGAGAGGGGATTCATTAATAGACGTAGAATTTAAATGAACTCTGGAACAGAAGGGATACATAACAGTCCATCGAAATTTCTTAAATCTGTGGAGGAAGTGGCACCAAAACGACTATCGAGTTTGGTGTGTGGAATGCACGAGATTGGCGATACAGAATGGCGATATACCATCAAAATTTCGTAAAAACGTCTTCCACACAATTTCTAAGGTTGCAAGAGTTGACAAGTGTGAGAATACCACACAGTCAGCTTAACAGCTTATGAATCCAAGTTGCTAACAAGAACAATGTACAGAAGAATGGTTAAGAAAATTGAGGAGTTTGGCTTTATAAAAGGTGAAGGTACCAGAGAAGAAGTTGTGACGTTGTGGTTGATAATGGAATCAAGACTGAGGAAAAATCAAGACACATTCGTAGGACAGATGTTCTAAATCCAGAGAGAAACAGGGGTAATCTATAGAGAAAGACGGGTAATATGCAGTATTTGCAAGAACCGAGAGGGAGCAATGACACTGGAAGACCAAGTATGATGTGCACGGATTAAAAAGGGTGTAAGACAGGGATGTAGTCTTTCGCACATACTGTTCAATCTGTACACCAAAGACGCTATGACGGAATTAAAAGTTCGACAGTGGGATTAAAATTCAAGATGAAAGGATATCAATGTCAAGATTCACTGATGACAACGGTATCCTGAGTGAATGCGAAGAAAAATTACGGGATCTCTTGAACTAAATGAACAGTCTATTGAGTGAAGAATGTGGATCGAGAGTAAATTGAAGAAAGACTGAAGTAATGAGAAGCAGGAGAAATGCGTACACTGAGAAACTTAACATCGTAATTGGTATAAGTTGAAGATGGAGGGGAGAGACAGGAAGTGAAAAGGAAGGAACCGATATCAATTGCATCGGAACCTTATGGGCATAAGCGGCGACGAGTGAAAACGTTTGCCAGAGCGGGACTCCAATCCGAGATCTCCTTCTTCTTAGGCAGTTGCGTTGTTGCGTTAACTACTGCGTCATCAGGACACAGTGTTTATCGCAAGTGATCGGATTATTGTGGCACGCTCGCCTGCCGACTAACATTCGCACCTAGCGCCACCTGTCCGCAGCCCCCATCCGTGTCGTCTATGCTCGCTACTTTGAGAGTCTCGCAGGAGGTCGAAGGTAACTGTGCATCCTCACTGAAGGTGGTGGATTCATTTCCCATCGAGACGAATCAGTTACATGAATATGTGGTGTCCGATATTTCAGACATGGCCAAAGAACAAAGCCCACACATACTTACACTGAAACCGCGCGGGATTAGCAGAGCGGTCTCAGGCGCTGCAGTCACGGACTGTGCGGCTGGTCCCGGCGGAGGTTCGAGTCCTCCCTCGGGCTTGGGTGTGTGTGTTTGTCCTTAGGATAATTTAGGTTAAGTAGTGTGTTAGCTTAAGGACTGATGACCTTAGCAGTTAAGTCCCATAAGATTTCACACACATTTGAACATTTCTTACACTAAAGCGCCAAAGAAACTGGTATAGGCATGTGTGTTCAAATACAGAGATATGTAAACAGGCAGAATACGGGGCTGCGGTCGGCAAAGCCTATATAAGACAACAAGTGTCTGGCGCAGTTGTTTGATCGGTTACTGCTGCTGCAATGGCTGGTTATCAACATTTAAGTGAGTTTGAACGTGGTGTTATAATCGGCGGACGAGCGATGAGAGACAGCATCTCAGAGATCAACTGGGGTGTACCATGAATATCAAGAATCCGGTAGATCATCAAATCTCCGACATCGCTGCGGCCGCAAAAAGACCCTGCAAAAACCGGACCGACGAGTGATGAGAATCGTTCATCATGACAGAAGTGCAGCCCTTCGCCAAACTGCTAAAAAGAGTTCAATGCTGAGTGTCAGCGTGCGAACCATTCAACGAAAATTCATCGATATGGGCTTTCGGAGGCGAAGGCCCACTAGTGTACTCTTGATGACTGCACAACACAAAGGTTTAGGCCCATCAACGACGGCATTGGACTGTTGATGACTCGAAACATGTTGCCTGAATGGACGAGTCTCGTTTCGAATTTTATCGAGCGGATAGACGTGTACAGGTATGGAGACAACCTCATGAATCCATGGACCCTCCATGTCAGCAGGGGACTGCTCAAGCTGGTGGAGGCTCTGTAGTGGTGTGGGGTGTGTGCATTTGGAGTGATGTGAAACCCCTGATACGTCTATATACGACTCTGACAGGTAACACGTACGTGAACCTCCTGCCTGATCTCCTGCATCCATTCATGGCCATTGTGCATTCCGACGGACTTGGACAATTCGAACAGGACAATGCGACACGCCACACGTCCACAACTGCTACAGAGTGGTTCCAGGAACACTGTTCTGAGTTTAAACACCCTCCCGCTGGCCACCAAACTCGCCAGACGTGAACATTATTGAGCATATCTGGGATGCCTTGCAACGTGCTGTTCAGGGGAGAACTGCACCCTCGTGTACTCTTACGGATTTATGGACAGCCCCACAGGATTCAAGATGTTAATTCTCTCCGGCACTAATGCAGACATTAGTCGAGTCCATGACACGTCGTGTTGCGGCACTTCTGCGTGCTCGAGGGGTCACTACACGATATTAGTTTTGTGTAGCAATTTCTTTGGCTCTTCAGTGTACAATCTCAATTGGTGATCACGAAGTAGATGAAGTTAAGGAATTCTGCTAAATAGGCAGCAAAATAATTCATGACAGACGGAGCAAGGACATAAAAAGCAGACTAGAACTGACAAAAAGCGCATTCCTGGCCAAGAGACGTCTACTAGTATCAAACATAGGCCTTAATTTAAGGAAGAAATTCCTGAGACTGTACGTTTGGAGCACAGCATTATATGCCAGTGGGACATGGATTGTGGGAACCGGAACACAAGAGAGCGATGGCATTTGAGATGTTGTCCTAGAGAAGAATGTTGAAAACTAGGTGAACTGGTAAGGAATAAGGAGGTTCTCTGCAGAATCGGAGAGGAAAGGAATATATGGAAAACACTGACAAGAAAAAGGGAGAAAATGTTAGGACATTTGAAGACATCAGGGAATAATTTCCGTGTATTTGAGGGAGCTGTATAGGGTAGAGATGCTCCAGGGAGGGTCGGACAATCAAAGATGGCTAAGCTACAACTCTTTGAGATTCGACAATAGCTCACAGTCATACATTAATGCAACTCAGAATACATCTACGACTCAGAAAAATCAGACACATCTAAGGGGACAACAGTATTTCAATATCTTTAAAACTACAGAAATTAATATTTCACAGTGAATAAACATTTACACACTGAACATCTCAATTAACAACATTTAATTGCTTCATGCAATTTCAACAAACGATATCTCAGATGATACCATTGCACTATAGCCATCATCTTTGAAAGCTACGTATCTTCATCTACCGTATTTTATTTCTTGAATAGCTGTTACCCACTGTTTCACTCACATGTAATCAGTTTTGTTTGAACGAGTGATGGTGAGTAAGTAAGCTAGCAATTTTACGAGATGTCTGTGTATCTCATGGTGGAAAGACGTATGTGTAAATAAAGTATGTAGTGCCGATAAGTAGGTACATAATGCTTGTGTTTCTACTATTTTTCAGTATGTCGATTCTGAAAGCAGTCACTATATTTTTTATTTGTATTTTAAAAAATCCCTCAATTCATTTCATTTGTGCAGAAGTTGAATTTCTAGGGTTTCCTGTGGCTCACCTAGTTCTGACCGTGGGATTTTCCCATTGGGGCAACACATACCAACCGTTTCCACATTTCAGTTCAATGCAGTAAGGCGCCAACATTTGTGATCCCTCCCTATGTGATGACTAATTTATTATTAACATAGTCAATTAATAGATAACATAGTCAATTAATAGATCATAATCAAATGCAGACTCTTCAAAAGCCACCCACATTCCCCATGTAAAGATATGACTCTCTGCTTGCTGTGTAGCCCCTAAATGACGCTATCGTTGAGAGTCTTCAACAGTCTCAGAAGCTGAAAGAGAGGCGTGACACTCGACGTCTGAAATGTGATGGGTTTGTAACTGTTCTGCTGTCTCTGTAGTCCTTAACGGTCGCATGCAGTTGTGCACCCAAGTTCCGACTGACGTGAGATTTATTCGATTGGAATAACTATTGCAGTTTGAGCTTTCTTCCAACTATGCGCTAAAGATTGATTTCAGTTTGCGAGGCTTATACTCGTAGTAATCGTTTTAAATATGGGTCTCGGGCTTACTGTATGATTTTATTGTTGTATCTCCACCAGAACTCTCTGCAATGCCAAGTAATGTAGCAACTCCATACCGTAAACCATGCACTCAACGACTTTAGATTTGCTCAGTCACTAAATAATCTGTAAACACTAAAAGTTGCCGAACATAGCGCCAGCGTCGTCTACATACTACTCATGTAAGCTATACTATATTTAAAACTGTTAATAATGTCCAAAAAGGTAAAGCTTTCTAAAGTAGCCTATGCTCTTCTCGGGGCTCAAAATATCTCTATACCAAATTTCACCGAAATCGATTCAGCGGTAGAGTCGTAAAAATGTAACATTGGTATTAGTATGCAGTATGGATTAAACACACTGAGAATTGAATAAGCGTTGTAGTGATTAGATTGAATCATATTACATAGAACATATCAACCAATAAAATCATTTTCACAAATATGATGAAGTTCAAAGTCAAAGAGTAAATAACTGTTTCAAAGAGCGATTAATGTTCGATATTTCACGTTGTGTTCTTCAAATCAATGTTGTACTGCACAGTTTCTAAAGCAGCCTATCTTTTACCTCACCGTTCAAGCTATCTCCATACCAAATTTTATGAACTCAATTCAGCAGTTTAGTTATGAAAGCGTAGCAGACAGAGTTATTTTTTCATTTATAACATTAGTGTGGATTAATTACATCTTTTTTATTAAACAAACGTTTGGCATAACATCATATTCTCCACATTTACAGAGCAAATGAACACTGCATCAATACGCCATATTTTATCGTACTTTGGCATTTATTTAATGAAGTTTTCCATTTTCTCAGCAACTTTATTCAAATGTTGCTTGCTATTAAAAGCCTGTGGTAATTTAAAAGTGGTCAATCGCAATAGCGGACGCCACAGTTGAAAAGAGAACGAAAAGAGACTTCTGTCAAGAAGCCATAAATAATTGTTTAAACAAAATATAATGACAATTCGTTGTCATCTAACGTGAGCGCACTTGTGGATGAATACTAGCTTTTTTATTTATGAAGAAACCCCATTTGCAATTACTGTATGTGATCTGAGTGTGACCGAATATTTCTTTATTTACATATTGTTGTAATATATTAATTTAGTTTGGGAAGTTGTCATGATGAGTATAATCCTGTTTTTAGAATGTAAGAGCGATGTATTGTCTGATGGGGACAGCCTTAAGCACGGAACTCGGCATTTTTCATCTTGTGAAGATGCAGTGAAGCAGATGATTTTATGTGTCTGGCCGTCTCGTGCCTGATGCAGGTGCAAATTGATAAATATTCCTGCTTTATTCTTTTAACACTTTAACAATTACAAGTATAAAATTTGGTTTAACCTTTCATTTTGTATGTTGTAGAAGTACAGTGTGTCTACATGGTGACAGTTACTGAACTATATGAAATAAAATCGCTATGACTTCTGAACGGTTTGCGTTAGGACTTTCGAACTACACGTTTGGCCGCGGGGCATGATGGGAATTAGTATGCCCATGCCCATGTGCCTTGTTGTTGTCGGCCATTTGCAGGTGAAAATATCACGGAACAGCACGTTTGGGAGACTAGGAATCCGCATTTCGCGATCGAGAACTCTCTTCACCATCAACGGTTGACTGTGGTGTGCAATATCCAGTCACGAAATAATCAGAGCGATATTCCTTGAGGACACGGTGACTACCGAACGGTACGCGAAGGTTCTGGAAGGTGATTTCATCCCCATTAGCCAGAGTGACCCTGATTTCGACAAGATGTGGCTCATGCAAGACGGAGCTCGACGCCATCGTAGCAGGTGAGTGTTTGGTGTCCTGGAGGAGCACTTTGAGGACCGCATTCTGGTTCTGCGTTACCTAGAGGCCACTGGCATGGGCTTCGATTGCCCACGATGAAAAATGGCTCTGAGCACTATGGGACTTAACTGCTGAAGTCATCAGTCGCCTAGAACTTAGAACTACTTAAACCTAACTAACCTAAGGACATCACACACATTCATGCCCGAGGCAGGATTCGAACCTGCGACCGCAGCAGTCGCGCGGTTCCAGGCTGAAGCGCCTAGAACCGCTCGGCCACTCCGGCCGGCCGCCCACGATGACTGGGTGTTTGTGTTGTCCTCATCATTTCATCACAATCCAGGAAAGTGGCGAAACTGAACTGAGCAAAGGTTCGTAAATTGTACGGGCGCTTATAACCGCGCTGTTGAGCGCCCCACAAACGAAACATCATCATCATCATCATCGATTGCCCACCATATTCTCCGGATCTGAACACATGCGACTCCTTTTTGTGGGGCTATATTAAGGTGTACGGCAATAACTCCAAAACCACTGCTGAGTTCAAAACAGCCATTCAGGAGGTCATCAACAGCATCTTCACTTCAGTGAACATTGCCGAATTTCGCTATTCGTCTGCGCTACGTCATCGCCAAATAATGGCAGGCATATCGCACACGTCATAACCTAAATCCGTATGTCTGTAGCGACGTTTACATGTAGAATAAAATGTGTGCACGCCGTAGTTTGTAACTAATTTACGTTTTTTTTTTCTTACAGTTCAACAATTGTCACCCTGTATAAAATAACAACTAACGTAACTCAATATGTAAGATAAAAATTATTTTCACACCATTACAAATTACAAAGTATTGAAATTTTTATCACATAGAGGCCACAATATACTAATTATTAGGTTCAAGTTTTATTTCGACGCCTATTAAAGTTTTTGTGTTGTTATATTTCAGAATACTAGTAAAAAAGATTACAGACCATGACATTCAGGTCCCCTTAAATAACATGTGGTTAAAACGTCGCCTTGTTTCATCCATTTACTGATCGATAAACTCTCCGAGAGCAGTCCTCTAAGACTTTAATGTGGGTTTGGTATTGTGTAGGGTGAACCGCACCATCTTGTTGAGTTTTTCGTCGACTTCTAGCTCTCGTAGTATTCCAAAGTATGTATCCGCTCTCTGGGTCGTTTCTTGCTGTATTAGACTGTGGTCTTAATGTTTTGTGTCTATTCAACACCGACTCTAGATTCTCTGAAATCTGCTTGATATTCCCGTAAATCACTGTCCAGCTGTCAGTATTCGGATACTATCTATTGACGGAAAATTTTATTTATCTGAAAGCGAAAGGCAGATGTCGCAGGCGTTCATACGCGAAGCACAGCCTCGCCGACAATCAAGATAAATCCGAGCAGATAACGTGAAATATTATCTTTCAACTCTCTGTATAACCCAGAGTAAACATAAACAACACCAATCATACCTCAAAAAGAACGTCAAAACTTGCGCCTAACACATGACCTCCGCGACACTTTGGTACAAGTAAGTAACCTACAAAATTTCTAAGCTTTGTTATGAGTTATAAATGTGAAATTTATCCTATATCCACATGTTCCCCAGGGCGATATTAGTAAAGAACGATAACACTCTTCAAACACTGGAAAAAACACTTAGCGACTATCTTTATCTTCGTTTAATTTCGTAATTGCTCTCTCTACTTATCGTCTCAGATTCCCATGAGACGACCGATCAAGTGCTAAACCGATACATATGATCAGTTCTGCGTCTCCCCCACTTTAAACACTGTATGATAATTATTCATTACACGAATATTCTTCGTATTTCCGCGAATCTCACAATAAAAAAGTCACGTTTAAGTTAAACAAACACCAAGTGCAGAAATACTAGCAACGAATGCCAAGAAACACTCCATAGCTATGTTTGACCACAGTTAAATTAGGAAGCATCTAACTATACCCTCATTCCATCCTACATTCACTTTTCCTACTATTTGTTGTTGTATACAGGATGGTCCATTGATCGAGACCGGGTTAAATATCTCACGAGACAAGCGTCAAACGAAAAAACTACAAAGAACGAAACTTGTCTAGCTTGAAGGGGGAAACCAGATGGCACTATGGTTGGCCCGCTAGATGGCGCTGCCATGGGTCAAACGGATATCAACTGTGTTTTTTTAAATAGGAACCCCCATTTTTTATTACGTATTCGTGTAGTACGTAAAGAAATATGAATGTTTTAGTTGGACCACTTTTTTCGCTTTGTGATAGATGGCGCTGTAATAGTCACATACATATGGCTCACAATTTTAGACGAACAGTTGGTAACAGGTAGATTTTTTAAATTAAAATACAGGACGTAGGTACGTTGCACATTTTATTTCGGTTGTTCCAATGTGATACACGTACCTTTGTGAACTTATCATTTCTGAGAATCATGCTGTTACAGCGTGATTACCTGTAAATACCACATTAATGCAATAAAAGCTGAAAATGATGTCCGTCAACCTCAATGCATTTGGCAATATGTGTAACGACATTCCTCCCAACAACGAGTAGTTCACCTTCCGTAATGTTCGCACATGTTGTCAGGCGTTGTCGGAGGATCACGATAGCAAATATCCTTCAACTTTCCCCACAGAAAGAGATCTGGGGACGTCAAATCCGGTGAACAAGCGGGCCATGGTATGGTGCTTCGACGACCAATCCACCTGCCATGAAATATGCTATTCAACAGCGCTACAACCGCACGCGAGCTATGTTGCCGGACATCCATCACGTTGGAATTACATCGCCATTCTGTCGTGCAGTGAAACACCTTTTAGTAACATCGGTAGAACATTACGTAGGAAATCAGCATACATTGCACCATTTAGATTGCCATCGATAAAATGGGGGCCAATTATCCTTCCTCCCATAATGCCGCACCATACATTAACCCGTCAAGGTCGCTGATGGTGCAGTTGTCACAGCCATCGTGAATTTTCCTTTGCCCAACAGTGCATATTATGCCGGTTTACGTTACCGCTGTTGGTGAATGACGCTTCGTCGCTAAACAGAACGCGTGCAAAAAATCTGTCATCGTCCCGCAATTTCTCTTGTGCCCAGTGGCAGAGCTGTACACGACGTTCAAAGTCGTCGCCATGTAATTCCTGGTGCATAGAAATATGATACGGGTGCAATCGATGTTGATGTAGCATTCTCAACAGCGACGTTTTTGAGATTCCCGATTCTCGCGCAATTTGTCTGCTACCGTGCGGATTAGCCGCGACAGCAACTAAAACACCTACTTGGGCATCAATATTTGTTGCAGGTCGTGGTTGACGTTTCACATGTGGCTGAACACTTCCTGTTTCCTCAAATAACGTAACTATCCGGCGAACGGTCCGGACACTTGGATGAGGTCGTCCAGGATACCGAGCAGCATACATAGCACACGAATATCCATACATCAACACGATATCGACCTTTTTCGCAATCGGTAAACGGTCCATTTTAACACGGGTAATGTATCACGGAGCAAATACCGTCCACACTAGCGGAATGTTACGTGATACCATGTACTTATACGTTTGTGACTATTACAGCGCAATCTATCACAAAGCGAAAAATGTGGTCCAACTAAAACATTCATATTTCTTTACATACTACACGAATATGGGGACTCCTATTTAAAAAAACGCAGCTCATATCCGTTTGACCTATGGCAGCGCCATCTAGCGGGCCAACCATAGCGCCATCTGGTTTCCCCCTTCAAGCTAGACGAGTTTCATTCTTTGTAGTTTTTTCGTTTGATGCTTATTTCGTGAGATATTTGGCCCGGTCACTATCAATGGATCACCCTGTGTATGTGTCACCAGTGTAATCGTTTGATGAAAGAACCAATAACTTTTTATGTTTCATTCAATTTTTTTCTTGGAACGTTAACAGCGTTTTATTATTTCTCTACGTAGACCAAATACAAGAAAAACCATACTCGAAAAAAAGTTTATTATAAACATAGTGAAACACAATTTCCTCGTTATCATCTATGACACATTCCGTCTCTCTTCGTAGGACGAATACGAACACTTAGTGAACCTTGATATCAATCGCCGAGAAACTAATTTTTGTGCATCATTCTATACACTGACGCAAAAAATCGCAATCCCCAAAAAAATTAATAATGTACATTAATTAGATTTCGGGAATGCATTTGTCTAGCTGACTTATTTAATTGGTTATCATTGCGAAATCACAAGTTAATGTAAGCTCAAGATAAGCCATTGC
The DNA here is from genome assembly GCF_021461395.2 of Schistocerca americana. Taxonomy (NCBI): domain Eukaryota; kingdom Metazoa; phylum Arthropoda; class Insecta; order Orthoptera; family Acrididae; genus Schistocerca; species Schistocerca americana. Next base: position 219,991,245 of record NC_060119.1, read on the forward strand.
AAACGTGAAATAGTGCATTAATAATCTGTGTAGACGTCCGAATGTTGAATGCAAGCATGCAAAAGTGCGTGCACTGTGTTGTACACGTGCCTGATTTAGGTTTGTGGGATGGAGTTCTATGCCTGTGGCACTTGGCCGGACTGTACAGGGACGGTAAATGTTGGTTGTGAATGACGCTGGAGTTGTCGTCCTATGACGTCCCATACGTGCTCGATTGGAGACGCATCTGGCGATCGAGCAAGCGAAGGCAAGATGCTGACACTCTGCAGTCAAGTTGGGATACAACAGCAGTATTTGGATGAGCGTTATCCTGTTGGAAAACATTACATGGAATGCTATTCATGAATGGCAGCACAACATGTCGAATCACCAGTTTGATGTACGGTAGAAATTTGCAGTCACGGTGCGTGGGATAACTGCGAGAGTGCTCCTGCAGTCATATGAAATCGCAGCTCAGACCATGACTCTAGGTGTAGGTCCAGTGCGGCTAGCACGCCGACAGGGTGGATGCAGGCCCTCACCTGCCCTCCTTAAAGCCATGTAGTTGGCTATTTGCTGGTCTTGCACTCACGTGGAGTCGTTACCTTACACAGAAATCCAGTTGTATAACCCACTAGCATATTTGCCAAGGAACGTTCAAATATGTTTAACGTCCATCCCAGAGAAAATGACAGTAGTGTAGGTCGACATTATACTGATAAGAAAACAACAGGTTACACTGAATATGGCATCTATTACTCCCTGAAAAACGATATTTATCGGCTCTAGGGAGCTATGCTCATGTTTTCTCATGTTTTTCCCAGTCATTTAGTTGGTGTGATGTATTTGTGAATTTACACTACTAGCCATTAAATGAGCTACACCACGAAGGTGACGTGCTACAGACGCGAAATTTAACCGACAGGAAGAAGATGCTGTGATATGCAAATGATTAGCTTTTCAGAGCATTCACACAAGGTTGGCGTCGGTGGCGACACCTACAATGTGCTGACATAAGGAAAGTTTCCAACCGATTTATCATACACAAACAGCAGTTGACCGGCGTTGCCTGCTGAAACGTTGTTGTGATGCCTCGTGTAAGGAGGAGAAATGCGTACCATCACGTTTCCGACTTTGATAAAGGTCGGGTTTTAGCCTATTGCGATTGCGGTTTACCGTATCATGACATTGGTGCTCGCGTTGGTCGAGATACAATGACTGTTAGCAGAATATTGAATCGGTGGGTTCAGGAGGGTAATACGGAACGCCGTGCTGGATCCCAACGGCCTCGTATCACTAGCAGTCGAGATGACAGGCATCTTATCCGCAAGGCTGTAACGGATCGTGCAGCCACGTCCCGATCCCTGAGTCAACAGATGGGGACGTTTGCAAGAGACAACAACCATCTGCACGAACAGTTCGACGACGTTTGCAGCAGCATGGACTATCAGCTCGGAGACCATGGCTGCGGTTACCCTTGACGCTGCATCACAGACAGGAGCGCCTGCAATGGTGTACTCAACGACGAACCTGGGTGCACGAATGGCAAAACGTCATTTTTTCGGATGAATCCAGGTTCTGTTTACAGCATCATGACGGTCGCATCCGTGTTTGGCGACATCGCGGTGAACACACATTGGAAGCGTGTATTCGTCATCGCCATACTGGCGTATCACCCGGCGTGATGGTATGGGGTGCCATTGGTTACACGTCTCGGTCACCTCTTGTTCGCACTGACGGCACTTTGAACAGTGGACGCTACATTTCAGATGTGTTACGACCCGTGGCTCTACCCTTCATTCGATACCATTGGTATTTTTAGCAGTAAGCCTTAAAACCCTATTTACTGCCATGTCTGGCGTCTGATGCCTTCTGCTGTGTTTGTGGCTGCTTACCTGTAATATTTTATTATTTGTAAGTTGTAAATTGCAGCGAGTTCTTAAACATTCTTAATTTATTGCCATTGTTGGCGTATAAGGCCTTCAGCCGTGATCACAGTGGCTTGTTTTTAAAACATTATCTGTTGTATCTGTATTTTATGTTGATTTGCTAAATTGTAACGCATTGAAAACACTATTATTTTACACAGTTTCTCATTACCTTATTAATAACGTGTGTTTTTATTTATTGTTGAGTCTGGAATTACTTATTTAAAATAAATGTGTGTAACTGTAAAAGGCAACCAATAGTAAGTGACTACAGCCCCGTTCACAAACTTTTCTGATTACGAGGTGTCTGGTTCAAAAATGGCTCTGAGCACTATGCGACTTTACTTCTGAGGTCATCAGTCGCCTAGAACTAATTAAACCTAACTAACCTAAGCACACCACACACATCCATGCCCGAGGCCGGATTCGAACCTGCGACCGGAGAGGTCGCTCGGCTCCAGACTGTAGCGCCTAGAACCGCACGGCCACTCGGCCGGCTACGAGGTGTCTGATAAAAGGTAAATCATTTATGTTATTCTTGTTACCTCACTTAAACGGTGAACAATACTTTTTTTACGCTAGTAATGTCTGTACAACACCTGTCGTTATAAATGTACGGTAGTTCTTTGTTGTTTCTTCCGGTTTGATGGGCCACACTAGTCGTCAGAAAAACTCAGCAAGATTTTTTTTTCATATTTTACATATAATATTAGAAATTTACTTCTAAATCCCTTCATACAAAAAGCTATCATTCGTCATGGTATCTCTTCATAATGATTTTGAACTTAATAAAACCGAAAAAAAGGTGTTCTAAGAAAAAAATTCATATGGAGAAGGCGATAAAAAGAATTATAGGGAGCTCATGGAGTATGTTCAACAAAGAACAAGAACAAGGAATCCCTCATTATGCTTAAGAAATGGAAAAACTATTTTATAGATTTACAGCGAACGATCTATGGAGATTGCCATTCAAACTGGAGGAATGGGAAAGTGAGTAATCTCGAGAAGTAGATAAAACACGATGTACTTCACAAGTCTTGAATGAGCATTTTCACTATAAACCGTTTTATAGTGACCACAGTGATATTAGATATCTTAGAATCTTTAGTCGATTTGTGTGTGTGTGTGTGTGTGTGTGTGTGTGTGTGTAACCTATATTCGAGCTTCAAGTGAAAAATAAACAAACGTTATATAAATTTTCTCTCTTCTTTAAACTGGTAAAGAATCTTTAAAGTACGTGCAGACTACAAAGGAACCCGTGGGCTTGCACCTTTGCTCGAAGCAACGATTTCAAAAATATAAGTTTAACCATGGGATTTTTGATCTATAAATGTATACTGATGGTGCATGGAAGCAACTTTAAATGCGAAAAATGTGCTATATGTGGGACCTTAACTTACCGCAAGCAGTGAAGATCGAAATCTAAGATCAACTGTACTTCACCTGAGGACAGACACACACTTTGTTAAATTAATAGACGGAAAAAGCGTACTTATTTATTTGTCAAACGATAGCTGTTAACGTCATGACACACATGCACATCACAAAATAAATTCTCGAGAACTGTATTTGTATCAGGTAGGCGGTAGCTAGTGAGTAGTCGGCATTACGTCGAGACAGTGACACGTCGCTACAGCTCGCTTAGTACTCTTCGAGCTCCACTGGCATCGAAATGAGTGTGACGGATTCGTGAGGAGAGAACACCAACAAACCGGGATCCGCTGGCCCACTGCAAGAGAAGCAGAAGTACAGTTTAGGCAAATTTTTCTTTCACAGTCTCTCAAGCTCCTGAGGTACATGGGACCAGAGGTACCTAGGATGAACATGTAGCTCAGGGTTATGAGACAGACGTATCTCTTAGAAATAATGGTTTTTAGTCTATAGTCGTAATGTTTTATTTTGCCCACTGGCGACCAGTTTCCGTGCACAGTATCATCATCAGGCAATAACATGCTAGGCATTCGTCACGCTCGCTACCCATGTAGGTGTCTCAAATGCTTGACACTTCCGATTGTAGACTAAAACTTACTACTCCTAAAGTGCATGGTCGCTGTTCCAGCCGACAATACCTGAAGAATATGATGTCTCTTCTCTCTATGATTTGCATAAACCTAGGATTTTAGTAGCAATGAAACAATTCAATCGCGTACTTGCGCATGTTATATAACACGGTAAAAGATTCTTCATTTACTTAACTGTTATTCAAATTGTCTCTGACGTAACATTGTACAATACATCATAACCTAATCGGAAGCAAATAAATGAAAAAATAACAAAATAAAACAACATTTAATTAGAAATTGTAGAATAAAAATACAATTAGAACGTTAATAACAACTGTAAATGCAGAGCTTACGAATTTACCTCATTCACCAGCTTACATATATCTGTAATGGAAGTGAAGTGCAAGCATGTAACCAATGAGCATAAAGCATGAAGAAATCTGGAAAGGGCCATCACACGGCAATGGGTGTCACATGAATAGTGGTAGTGATGATGATAACAAATCTTACTAATGGGCAAGGGAAGGCCTTTCCCTACTAGTAGGACGCACCTCAACATTTTCCTGGAGTATTTTGAATAAATAATAACCTTAATCAAGATAAATAATAACCTTAATCAAGGTGGTGGGATCGTGTAAATCAGCCGGCAACATCTTTACACGATTATTATTTCCAGTTTTCAATGCATTTTGGGGATTCACTATAAAAGCTCATCTAAAACAATAATATATGAATAACATTGCCCACTATTTCATCGAAGTACATTCCTGCAAGACGGTTAAGTGAATCCATAATATTTCTTCAGGTAAGGGAAAAAACTTAAAGAGTTGAAAATCCGTGGTCTGTCGCTAACAGCCGTCAGTTTTGTATAGTTATTGTTGCTAAAACACATTTTGCTATTACGGAAGCAGCCTACGACTCCGTTACAGACAAAACCTGAATTCGAAAAGCTTGGACTTAACGCTGAGTAGGTACCGAAAACATAGAACGTTTCAGAAGTGGAATTTTTGCGAGATTTACACATTGTGATCACAAAATCGTATTAAGTGCCATCATATATGCACACATTGACCAGTTGTTTTCAATTTATTGCTCACAGACGTACCGTAATTCCAAATTCACATTTCGAGCTTTTTCCTGCAATTAAAATATATTGAGGTATGTCTAAACCAAACTGCATTTTTTCTCTAGTTGTGACTGAGACACTGTAACATATGATGTATTCTGTTAAAGTGGATGTCTTCCTTAAATTATATTGATCAAAACGTTTTGTTATTGTCTGCAATCCTTTAACTAATCAAACATGTTGATATGGCACATTGTCTGATAATAACGACCCCAGTCAACGACTCACTAGGAAAGCCGTCCCAGATGCCACTGCATTTTCAGGAAGGACCTCTTTCGCATCTTTGGTCAGCTCAGATCAGCTAAAGTAGTGCATAATCTACGAACCCCTGCTCTGGCCAATATGGCGTAAATATTACGACTCAACAAGGAGTGGGCAGATGCTGAGAAAAATATCAATAAACTGTTACATTATCGGCAAGTGACTTTTTTTTAGCGTGAAAAAGAGGCCATTGCTCATACGCAACGAAAACTACTAACACAGTCTTGTTGGCATGAATTACAATCCCATCTGGCCAATCGAAAGTAAAGACTCGCCCAGGATGAATTTTGGAGGAACCCAGGTGACATAAGAAATTTCCAAGTACTTCAGCAGCGAGAGGCTTCTGCGCCTTATGTGACAGATTTCAATGCAGTTCTAGAAACATTATAACTATCTGCAACAGTAGTACTTGACACTCCGCCTTCCAAAATACTTAAAACTGCTCGCTTCATAGTCATCTCGGCAACTCCTATCGACACCTCACCGGCTGGTATCGTCTTCAACCTTGGAAAAGTGCCCGGAAAACAGAAACAAAATTGAAACTTCCTGGCAGATTAAAACCGTGTGCCGTACCGAGACTTGAACTCAGGACCTTTGCCTTTCGCGGGCAAGTCTACCAGTTGGTAGAGCACTTGCCCGCGAAAGGCAAAGATCCTGAGTTCGAGTCTCGGTCCGGCACACAGTTTTAATCTGCCAGGAAGTTTCATATCAGCGTACACTCCGCTGCAGAGTGAAAATCTCATTCTAAAAACAAAATTATTTATGTGACCCTCACCACCCGACAGTGTATGGCCCATACAACCCTACTGACAGTGCATATTGAATCACGGCTGAAACAGAAATCACCTTGAGTGAGCACTTTAATATAACGTACAGTCTACATTAAACTACTTGAATGTTTGTACTAACGTAATAATTTTACTTCTTACTTTGAAAGTATAAACCGATGCTGAAAACTACACCGTTTACAAGCTTCGACGCTCAAGACTAAATACGAGTAAAATTTTCTTGTAACGCAAACGCAACAGCTACATCGTTCGAGCTCTAGCTAATGGCTTGGTGATGTCTGCACTTTATAGCAAACACTGCATGTGTCCGCTAATTCGGGGCAAATTCGAAAAACACCAACTGGCCCTTGCTACCTGCAGGTCTACACAAACCGCCATTCCCGTAAGTATGAAGATTAGATCACTTTAAAATCTTTTGCTTCATGGTATGCACAGAAAATCGTAAGAGAGCTCGGTCATCAGATCCTATTGTAACTGTCAAATTATATAACTTTTTTGTATTTCTTTCTGTATTAGAATGAGATTAAAGTCAGGGTGACAGGATAACAGTGATAAGAATCGCTGATAACATTGACATTCTCAGTGAAAGTGAAGAAAAATTAAAGGACTTGTTAAATGGAGTTAAAAGTCTAATGTGTACAGAATATAGAGTGACAGTAAACTGTAGACAGACGAAAGTAATCAGAAGAAACAACATGAGACTAGCGACAAAAAATGTTCAAATCTTATGGGACTTAACTGCTAAGCTCATCAGTCCCTAAGCTTACACACTATTTAACCTAAATTATCCTAAGGACAAACACACACACGCACTCATGCCCGAGGGAGGACTCGAACCTCCGCCGGGACCAGCCGCACAGTCCATCACTGTAGCGCCTTAGACCGCTCGGCTAATCCCACGCGGCGACAAGCGATAACCTCAACATTTTAATTGTTGATCACTAACTAGTTGAACTGAAGAAATTGTGCTTACTTGGAAGCAAGTTAAGGCACGGGAGTCGAAGCAAGAAAGATACAGAGCACTCCTTGTGCATAAAACTCTACTAGTATCTGAGCCGCGCTGCGGTTCGCGTTGGTGCTGTTTGTGGGTTTCTGTCTTCTGTTGGAGGCCAACCTTATCGTTTAGTTGACATGGTTGCGGTTGTTTGTCTTCCTCTAGTGTTGACTGGCGCCACATAGTTTCACAAGCGTTGCCTGTCCGCTAGTGGCAGCAGCGGCGATTATCGATATGTAGTAACTGTGGCCCTATCTTTGGGGTGACGACGGTGGTTCTTCCGGGTCGTGTCAGTGTGCAGTTCGGTTGGGGACTCAGGAGGAGCCAGGTCCGCGCAGCGCGGGAACACGCCGGGACCACTGGAGGCGCACATGGACTGCCAGATGGAAGGCCTGTGGTCACGAGGGTGCACGACCTCGTCGTAAACCGGATCCTACAAGTTTTGAGTGCATTTGGATTCAAGTAGAGAAACATCGACTATTGTGAGATCTTGCAATTCTCCAGTGACTAGGGTTCGTGTTGCTGCTTGTAGTGTTGGCTCTGAGCACTATGGGACTTAACATCTGTGGTCATGAGTCCCCTAGAACTTAGAACTACTTAAACCTAACTAACCTAAGGACGTCACACACATCCATGCCCGAGGCAGGATTCGAACCTGCGACCGTAGCAGCCGCGCGGTTAAGGACTGAGCGCCTAGAACCGCTAGACTCGTAGTGTTACCAAGGCAAAGAGCAGAGAGTGGAGTGCTTGGGGAAGGCGGATCTGATTAGCTTTCCTGGACTTCTAATTACTATTTATTGCATTCAGTTTGTTACTATTTGTTAAGTTCAACCAGCGGTATTTTTCCTGCTTCGTGACCGCTAACGCCCCAGTTACCTGCCCTGGGGGTTAGTGTATGTAACAGCAGTGTACGTTTCCTTGCCTTGCAGCTGCTGTCCGGCGAGGCGTGTAGTTTTGACAGCTTTCTTGATTGTAGGTTGGTTGGCGATTCTTCTACTCTAGCGGTAGTGATTCCTTTCTCGTTCCGGACGATCTAAGCACAATATTCTGTGGGCTGATTCCAGACCGCCGGTTCCGGCTTTGGCGTATTTTTACATCTTCGCATTTGGTTTATTGGACGTCAGGTAGCCTCAGCAAGATTATCATTAGTCATTCGTTAGACTGCCACTAGACTGAGTTAGCATCTTGTGAAGTGAATGCAACTCTTGGCTGCCTATCTCACCGCTCGCGAAACTGTTTTTTGCCTGACCTACTCAGAGGTCGATTCCTGGTGCACCGTCTGTGACTGGCCCTTGTGTTTTATTATTGTATTTGCAGTTTTATTGTGTGTTACTAATTTTTTTTATATAATTGCTATTCTTGGCGTTACAGCAGGTTTAAATGATTGTGCTACCAAGTTTGCCATCATTTTGTCTCACGTTTGGTGATCAGTTGCTTGTGTTTTAAATTGACCTTTGCTGTTGTATTTGCTTTTTTACTGTATGTTTTTCAATTTTTTTATGTAATTCCTACTCTTGGCGTTACAGCAGGTTTAAATCGTTGTGCTACCAAGTTACCATCATTTTGTCTAACCCGTTTCATGATCAGTTGCCTGTCTTTTTAAATTAACCTTGCTATTGCATTGCTGTTTACAGTATGTTAAACTTTTTTTGTTGTTGTAATTATCGTTCTTGGCGTTAAAGGCCTTCAGCCGTGACTGTGGTTACTTGCCTCAAAATTCTAATTGGGATCACATTGGTTTGTTTCTAAAACATCATTTGCTGTGTCCGTATTTTATGCTCATTTGGTGAATTGTAAGACACTGAAGGCACTATTAATCACGCAGTTGTTTATTCCTTCATTAATAACGTGTAATATCTTTATTTATTACTGAGTCTGGAATTAACGTTTTAAAATAAATGTGTGTAACTGCAAAAGGGAACCAACAGTAACTGATTACAGCCCCGTCCACATTCATAGCCGAATCCTGCGGTCCTTGACTTCCAGGTTTCAGTATCACACATTAGCTTTAATTTGAGGAAGAAATTCCTGAGAACTCCCTTTTGGAGCCCAATATTGTACGGTAAAGAACCATGCATGGACTGTCGGAAAGCCGGAAAAAGAGGAGAATTGACTTGTTTGAGACGTGTGATGATTTCATGGTTAGGTACGTAACATTTGTGCAATTTACATTGGAGTCTTAACATCAATATAATAATAATAAAAAAAATAAAGGAACAAATAGACTGAATGTAGAGCTATTTTACACTGAAGGTTTGATGATGAAAGCTGTGTTGTTTTGCCATCAAACAAAGAAACAGGAAGTATTAAAGGCGTAACCAAACTTTCACCTTTCCTGAAATGACCCGTGGTGCTACAGCAGTATGCTGAAAATTACGTAGCGTAATAAGAATCGGAGAAGAAAAGAACAAGACAAGGAGAAGGGGCAGAATGGTAGGACATGGGTTAAGACATCAAGCAATAACTTCTATAGTACTAGAGTGAGTTGCAGTGAGTAGGTGGAGACAGAGATTGGATAACAAAATCGAAGAAGTAGCCGAGGATGCAGGGTGTAAGTACCATTCTGAGATCAACGGGTCGTCACAGGAAAGGTAGTGGGCTGCGTCAAACCAGTCGGAAAACTGCAATAGAAAAAAGAAAAACAAATGAAAAGAAAAAAAGTGTTGAGAGGTACTGGTACGGCCGCAACTGGGAGGTTCGACTGAGGTTCTCCGCGGACGCGCTGCAGTCTCGACTCTGAAGAGGCAGTCTGTCGTCACGTAGAAGAGAACCCGACCAAGAGTACTGGAACACTACCCTTGCCGAGGGCTCTTGTAGAGCACGCAGGTGGGAGCTCATTGTCTCCAGCGTGTCCGTTCCGTGAAGATCTGGAAGTGATCCGACCCCCAACCTTATTTTGTATCGAAACGTAGGGCTGCGATGCATCAGTATCCCCGGATCCGTCCTAGTTTTGAAGGCGTCCCGGGACGGCCCTGAGGGTTTTTTACACCTGTACGGGGAAACCCGGACTTTTTTGTGTCTGGAGATGTTCGATTGATTGGACATAATAGATTTTAATAAATCTTAGTTAAAATTCACTAAATGAAAAATGGCGCTTAGATAGTTTCCTTCGTTTTGTACTAGAAAACCAATGGCAAACCCGCTTAGGCAGTTTTCTTTAGCCGGCCGGTGTGGCCGTGCGGTTCTAGGCGCTTCAGTCTGGAACCGCGTGACCGCTACGGTCGCAGGTTCGAATCCTGCCTCGGGCATGGATGTGTGTGATGTCCTTAGGTTGGTTAGGTTTAAGTAGTTCTAAGGGACTAATGACCACAGATGTTAAGTCCCATAGTGCTCAAAGCCATTTGAACCATTTTTGATTTTTGTGTCTTCTTTACACGTATTTTCCGTCTTTCCTCAGAACAATGAGAAGCCGTTCCGTTGACAATCGATGATCGCATTCACCGCGCTACCCCCCTCCGCCATCGTTCAACTTATCGTTAACGGACACAAATATCTATGGTTTTCAAAGTCGGCAATTTAAGATGATGCAAGGCGTGAGCAAACGTTACGTTTCACTACATGGGTTCATGTCTCACGCCAATGGAGGCGCAAAATGTGCTTTATTCTTTATCAGTGTACAATGTCATTAGAGAACGTAAACAACCATTTAGCACTTTACTCATTCTGAGCCGTGCGTCGCTCACGTTCGTGTCATATATTATGTAACATCTTGTTTTACCGTACGGCCACCACGTAATTTTATATTTCAATTACTGGTGCCACTGAATTACTGCCTTGCCTGCCCGTGAGTGGCAGCAGCAGCGTGTATCGATATTTGCCCTGCTGTATTATCTTTGGTGGACGGCTGTTACTTCCCGGTCGTGATGTGTGGTGGGGAGGGATCGGACCTGGCGCGGTTGGGGTTGGAACGCGGCAGAAGTTCAGTCGGGACGTAGCAGCAGTCGGGGACGGAGCGCTAGGGAGGCGCGAGCAGCCAGTACTCGCCGACCGCTCGCGACACAGGATGAACTGTCCGACGGACGGAGATGGCAGTGGGATCGGCCGTTGGTCGGTCGTTCAGTTGGTCGCCTCTTTGGGTGACGTGTGCTTGGTCTTTTGACCGTTTCTGGGCCTCGTCACTGGGTCATCTTGCTGGACGTGGCTCGGTTCCTTCTTGTGCTGAGACGTCGTGGCCAATGGGCAAGAGTTACCTCTGCATGATTGGGTCCGAGCCAGTGTGCCCGGATCGCCGGGTCTCCCAGTTCCCGACGTATTGCGGAAGCACATGGTTTGAGTGCCAAGAACCTTGATTGGTTGTTGGTCGGTCGTCTGGTCAGACGACGTGTGTTTCACCACCGACCGTCCTTCGGGTTTGTGTGTGTGTTCGCCAGTGATTTGTTCCAGTTGATAATCAGTGATTCGTTCTTGTTCGAGTTTCTAGTGGCAGTGTTTCGTGCAACACTGTGTATCCTGTGTCAGTTCGGCTAAGCAATGCTTTAAATGCTGTAATGCTGTATGCGTACTGCAGTAGCCAGTTGGTCAGTTGCGACAGAACAGTGAGTGGGTGTTTCCTTACCGTGTTGATGCTGTCCGCCACGGCGTGTAGTTCCACAGCCGTTGCGATGTTCATGTATGTCAGTAGTTATTGTGCCGTGACTTATTAACAAACTAATACAGTATTTGAAGACGAGTGTTACTGGTCTCTTCGCCTCGCTGGCATTTAGGTTGTTGTGTTTTTGGTTGGGTGACCGAAGTCATGTAGTTGGTTGGTTCGTCGGCTGTCTATCGGTTGGGTTGCCTTCCGATTTAGAGATCGTTGGTCAGGCTGTCTGTCTCGCCTAAACGGGCGTTAGTGTTACAATTCCAGGCCTACCCTTCGGAACTTCTGAGCGCCGTTCCTTGTCTGTTACGTAGTAACTTCCCTGTTTGAGTTTTAGTTATTTGGTTGATATGTGGCCTGCAGCCGAGTTTTTATATATCCTGAGTTTATTTTCCTCTCTTGCCCTTTAGACATAAGCTTGTTATTCTTTATATGGGGCTTTCAGCCGAATTTTACATCAGATCTTTTAAGGCCTTAAACCTTTAAATTATTGTGTTGATGTGTGGCCTTAAGCCGAGTATTAATATCTCTTAAATTAATGACCTTGTCTTGCCCTTAAGGCATGAGATTGTTATTCTTTATTTATATGAAATGTTTTAAGATAAGGCCTTCTGCCTTTTGATTGAAACTCCTCTTACTCCTTAATATGCGACCTCCAGCCTAGGTCCATTAAAATTAAATTGCTAAGGCCTTCAGCCGATTAGATTGAAGATTTAGAAAATATTCTTGGGTGAAACCTCCAGAAGAATCTTGTATTTCAGTTTTGTTTAGGCCTTGTGTCTTGGATTTTGAATGTGGCCTTCAGCTAATCTAAACGTAATCAACGGAGATCGCTTAAAGTTTTGTGATATTGTGTGTTGATAAATAAAGTTTGTACGTTGAGTGCAACTGACAGGAATTCATTTTGCCCCTTTCCACAACCTTATCCGCTCTGTCCTGTTAGCCCAGGCATTTCACATTCATTTCTCAAATTCACTGTAGTTAAAAATAATTTTTTGCAGCGCTAAACAGGTGTATGATCAGCAAGTGCATATAATTTGGCTTCCTATGTTGTATGTGTGCAATATTGTAATTTGTTCCATAAATCTGACCGCCGCCACTGTATTATTATTTTCCGGATGGGTAGCAAACACACGATTTTGATATTTTAAAAGCCACCTTATAAATCACAAGGAAGGACTAGCTTCAGAATCATATGTCTCGCCCATCTCGGGTTCCGACTTTGTACCAATGCCTTGGGTTGTACACCAAATCTCTCTGCGGAGCTTCATGCAGTAAGGTCATGTGTGAACCGTCCGTCAAATGGGGACGTTAAGCTTAGCGGTGCCCTTGTTGCTGTTATAGAGGCGCTGGAGCTGTACCTCTCCCGGTTCAGCGGGTCACCCCACCCCTTGTCTCATCATCATACAACGCAAATATGACACACTCCCACTGCAGTGATCTAAACTCAAGAGACACACTCAAGAGAACTCTCACGCAACTCGAGGAAAGATGCCATTGTAGGCAGAGAGAAAGAAAGGTCCAAAGGTACATGAACCTACTCCTCAGCGTATCCCCCCATTAGATTTTTTTTTCATTTCTGTTACGTGATAGACAGCAACGGCCCAAAGCATTGATATTTTTGAGATCAGTCCGTCGCATGGGTATATTAAGCTTACATCACAGAGGAGATTCACAGCGTAATGAAATTTCAGAAGCAAAGAACATGTACAATTCTGTTTTCCTAATCATTGCCTGCTCTCGCATACGTAATGCGCCATATTCCGTCCATGACAGTCGCATGTATCCCTGTTGTGTGGCAGTTATCGTAATCATTAGTGTAGCTTGTCTCTAACGTAACTGGTACTATTTTTAGTTTAAGCTCTTCACAAAATGCGAGCAATGAGGTGTTGGACTCACCCCGGCTGTCGAATGCTGGATACGCTGGCGGCGCTGATGACAAAGGACCTCTGAGACAGGCCGAGCATTTCGTAGAGGTCCACCACGTCCGGCCGGTCGCCCACGTTCACGGCGACCACCACCTCGGTGCCGTCATCTGCAGTCCTGCCAACAGAACACAACCACGTCACTATCAAGTAGGTGCTGTTTTCTAGGTAATACAGTGTTGACTACAGACGCATTGTACTGAACACGTATAGTAGAAAAGAAAGATTTTTTGTGAAGGAACGACTCACTGTGAATTTATCCGGCAACTGAGTTAATAAATAGAGGGTTGCGGACGAATAACTGACATAATTTAATATGGCCATAACAGTTTTACTTCTGAAAAGAAAATTTTCAAATTTTGCTCACAGATAGTATGGTCTATGGAAATATATTTCACTTCATCACATGTATAACATGCGCTCCATTCCAGCGGACAACTTCATGTAGGCGACTACACATATTCCTTATAACTTTGCGGCACAAGTCTTCATTTATCTCGCGCGCAACTGAAATGGGCCATGACTGTATAGACCTACCGACAGTGTCTCTTTTTCCCACGCGTAGTTTTTTCATGAAAATGACCGTTTTGTGGTTTTTCTCTACCACAGAATCGAATATGTCGTTTGTTTACGGTTCCATTAACGTGGAAATCAGCTTCGTCTCAGAACTATGAATTGAGAATTATTTCATATTTTCCTTGTGCCCATAATGAATATTCCAGTCTTATTTGTTTGTTGTGCCCAGTCAGCCTTCGTAGCACAGAAGTTTTGTAAGGGAATAAACTGAGATCAGTCAGTAAAATTCTTTGTACAGAACCACGAGTTCTAAGCTGGTCGTAGGTTGTGTTCCAAAAATGAACAGCGTAGAGACAGAAGTGATGACACTTTCTGTAGTACCTGACCATCAGTTTGCAGGACAATGCTCAAGCACGTACAGTGCAAGCTGTTACTGATTTGTTTGACAGATGGGGCTGCTAAGTGCTATACCACCTACTGCACTCCCCTGACTTAAGCCCTCGTGAGTTCAAGTTGATTTCTAAACTGAAGGAAAGACTTCACGGCATTCGCTTCAGAACTGCTACAAATTCGTCGGGCAATAGACCGCACCACTCAAACTGTCAACACAACTGCCACTTCTAAGAGTATCCTGCGACTTCCACATCGCTGGCAACGGGTTATACACAATGCTGGTGACTACTTTCAATGTCAGTTAAACTTTGAAACACGCATCTACTTTGTACGAGCTGTAAATAAATAGTTGCCACTATTAGAGTTCCAACCGTCGTAGGTGGATACGTTTTGTATTTCTGAAGGTATTTTACACCATACAACGCAAGAACTTAATAGATCTAGTTGAAAACGAGACATGACAAACAATGTAATTTAACTAAAATAATATATAATAGCAATATGAAAAAGAAAATTGTACAAATTAAGCGACCGCTACGGTCGCAGGTTCGAGTACTGCCTCCGGCATGGATGTGTGTGATACCCTTAGCTTAGTTAGGCTCTAAGAGACTGATGACCTCAGATGTTGAGTCCCATAGTGCTCAGAGCCATTTGAACCATTATGTATAAATTAAGAAGTATTCGTAGGTGCAGGTGACGAATTTTTTTTTATTTAATGCAGTTGAACACACCTGGCTGGACACATAAAAACAAAGTAAAACAAACGGAAAAGCACAGTTAGAAATTAAACAGTTAGAAATCTAAGTGTCCGTTAGGGTGACCTAATGGAAAGGCGTTGAGAGGCGTTAGAAGACATGAAGTAACAACATTGATACTAATAGCTGAAGACCATAATGTTTGGAAAAGTCGTGAGGCTCCCTTCATCGAATAGTTGGTGTGAAATGATTGATGATAATGTCAAAATGGTTCAAATGGCTCTGAGCACTTTGGGACTTAACTTCTGAGGTCTTCAGTCCCCTAGAACTTACCACTACTTAAACCTAACTAACCTAAGAACATCACGCACATCGATGCCCGAGGCAGGATTCGAAATTGCGACCGTAGCGGTCGCGCGGTTTCAGACTGAAGCGCCTAGAACCGCTCGGCCACACCGGCCGGCAATGAAAATGATGTTGATAGTTACTGAATGGATGACCTTTAGATTGCGCTGGAGCCAATCGCTTTAAATGGAGATTCGGGTCACGATGGTGATGCTGGTAGTGGTGGTGGACTTGGTGGTGGTGGGGGTGGTGGTGGTACGAATGCTGAGAGTAATGACTGTGTTGGTGATGGTGAGGAATATATGACAGTGATGATGGTTCTCCTGAGTCTTGTCATGATGATGTTCACTATGGCGGTCTGTGCTAGCCATGATTGGAGACTGAACTCATAGAGCTGTCTGGGTACCTGGAGAAAGCGATGACTTGGGCGGAACTGTTGACGGCCGTCACTCCAGTCTGCACAGCTGGTTCGTCTCTGAGCGCCACCAGCTGGCGGTAGGTCTTGAGGTGGCTCCTACCAGCTTCCTCCTGAGCTTCAGCGTTGAGGGTGACGTAGTTCTCGTTCACTGGTAGCCAGGTCTCGTTAGCTGTGCTAAAGCCCGCATTCGTGCTGTTGTCCCATTGGAAGGGCGTCCTCTCAGGGTCTCTGGAATTGCCGAGTGTGACACCGTCCCAGCACCCTGCAGGGTCTGTAGCAATTTCACATGTCATGTTGTAGTTGTCCTCCATGCCGATTTCCTCTCCGTTGTAGGTGACGGCGGTTCCCGGCAGCAGTGTCACCAGCATGTTCATGCCGTCCACCAGGTCTGGGCTGAAGCGGCTGGCCACGCGGTGCTGGTCGTGGTTGCCGATCTGCAGAGGAAAGCGGTAATACAACTACCGTAAATACACTTGGATGATAAAAGTCATGGGGTAGCGATATGCAAATACACAGATG
Organism: Schistocerca americana; assembly: GCF_021461395.2. NCBI lineage: Eukaryota > Metazoa > Arthropoda > Insecta > Orthoptera > Acrididae > Schistocerca > Schistocerca americana. Next base: position 220,007,714 of record NC_060119.1, read on the forward strand.
GCTGTAGTACCGCGTACGAAACGTATAAAACGGCAGTGCGTTGGCGGAGCTATCATTTATTCGGTAATACAACTACCGTAAATACACTTGGATGATAAAAGTCATGGGGTAGCGATATGCAAATACACAGATGGCTGTAGTACCGCGTACGAAACGTATAAAACGGCAGTGCGTTGGCGGAGCTATCATTTATTCATAGGTGATTCATTTGAAAGCAGAAACTCGGATTGGAATTAAATCTACCATTCCCTTTCTAAGGAACCATTCCGGGATTTGGGTGGAGCGATGTTGGGAAATCACAGAAGACATAAATCAGGATGGTCGGATGCGCTATGAACCGTCCTACTCCAGACTGGGTGTTCAATGCGCTGAACACTGCGCCAATTCGCTCAGTCTGGGATGTAAAAAGAAATGAAATATTCAGATGCGTTAAAATGGTCTGGGCATTACGAACTTCTTTTGCGTTGCAGTGCTAACGTTACTTATAAAATATCACAAAACATGAATCTATCAGTTTCTGCAAAGACACTTTTCAAGAGTAGAAGGAGTTGTTCTTCAGAAAGTTCTGTAATTTACTCTTAAACTGCACCGTATTATCTACAATATATCAAATATATCAAATATACTCCGGCAGATTTCTAAATACATGTGTCACTCCTTTCTGCACCACTCTGAAGCGTTTGTAGGGGTTGTTTTGATGATGGTGTTCCGTTCATGAGATTCACTATTCTTTGAGCAGCGAAAATAATTTTAACGAAAAGACGTTAATCAATATACCTACTGTCAAAGAGTTGTCAGAGTACTTAGTTTTCTTAAGAGGTATATGTGGGATATCGTTCTTATATGTGTTCTGAAAGTGTTTGTGCTAGCATTCTATGCTGAGTTACCTCAAGGAATGAGTCGGTAACTCAGTGGTAAATGGAAATCTTCAGAATACTTTAGTTCCTTAGTTTTTAATTAAACTATACCAATAAGTTGTTCAATAAAGGTTGTGATTTGTGTGTAACTTAGAAAACTTAACACAGTCGATTTCCCGTAGACAATTTTTACAACTCGTGGAGTCTTACAAGAAGCAGTTCACTGTGTGTGGTGAGTCTTGTCAAAGTTTAATGGTAATCAGTTTGATTTTAACCATCTTCTGACTTTTTGAACTTTACGTTAGTTCCTTCTTATGTAGACTGCCACCAGGTATTATTCCTTTGTTACATCATCGAAAAGGGTACCATCAGATCTTCTGATTCTGTAAAATAGAGACAATTTAATAGTATCAGAAACAACAGGGGTCCCAAACCAGAACCCTCCAATACCTCATTTCTGATTCCTTCAAAATCTTAATGGAGCTGCTACGTGATTGATGTACAACTAGTTAAGTTTAATTTCTGTCATCAAGATGTAAACCATATATGTGCTTGCCACCAAGAATGACTCCGAAAGTTATGATAGGAGCATACTTTCGGAGTTATTGTAGGTGCCAACAGTTAGTGACTCATCCTGCATAACATTTAAAAACTTGCATCAAGATGTAATTGCTCACACAATCAAAATATTTGCCTTACTATGATAATAATTTCTGATTTACTGATTCCATAAGAGGAAGTCAAATGAAAACGAGATAGATGGAAGAAAAGTGGTTAATCTGTTTATTATTTCAAAAGTAACAGCCATAACAGCGAATACATTTACCCATGCGTGTTATTCTTTATCCAAACAAAGTCGTTGGCCACGAATGTCTTTCTTTAGCACTCCAAGCGCATCCAAATCATATGGGGAGAGATTTGGACTATATGGAGGATATGTAAGGACTTCCCAGCGTAATTTCTGCAGCATAGGGAAAATAACCTTGGCAACATCTGGTTACACTTAACCAGACTGATGCCGTCTTTCAACATGCCTAGGCGTTTGGACTTGATGGTACACTTCAGTTAACGCACAGCCAGCCGTACGTGAACACTTTACAAAAACTGAAAATCGCCATCACGTTCAAACACACACGAATGTGATGGACTCCGTCATTCTGTTGCAGGATAATGCTCGCCGACTTGTTGACAAGGTTGTTTCCATTACCTTGCAAAACTTCCCTGGGTAGCGCTTATACAACTTCCATACAGTCCCGATCAATTCCAATACGAGTTCCATATTTTTCAAGCCTTGCAGTGGTCATCGATTTGCTTTGGACGAAGAGGTGCACATCGACGACTGAAACATTTTTCGAAGAATACACTGACCATCTTGTCTCACAGTGGGAGAAATATCTTAACACATATGGCGATTACTTTTGAAATAATGAATAATTTACTTACTTTTTTCCATCTCTATCGTTTTCATATGACTGCCCCTTATAGTATATCATCTGTTAAGCTAAGTGTAGGCTGTCCAGTTTATTGTCTTCTTTGAAGTAAAAGCTGTTTACTGCTGGGCATGATTTACCGTAGAAGTTGTTCACAAAGTGTAGTGGACATGTTGTTATTCATTTTTAAAATAGTGACAATAATGTGTTTCACCAGTGTATTATCTACTATTTTGTGGTCTTCACAACAGCATCTTCAAACCAATCTGAGAAACTTCCACTACGAAAAATCTCGTTACATACTTAACTTAATATTTTCCAAAGTTCAGGGTGAAGAATAATTCATTATTTCAATATAAACTAACTCTTTCTAAGGATGTGGATAATACTGAAAACTACTTTTAGAGATGCTGAATGTAGTTAAATGTTACCAGACTTGCAGAAACTAGTGTCCTATTCTTTCTCTTTCAGAGAAATCCTTAACCCATCAACAGTGAACAAGAGGGAATGAGAAGCAATCCAGATTTGACAAATCAATGAACAGCCGTACTTTGTCTGGCAGCGCTTCTCTGTTTACATGCCTTTTCATGCTTTCTGCGTGTAACATAGGCATATCACTGATATCAACGCAGGTGAGAAGCATCTGCTTTCGTATCGGTTCTGTATTCGATTTACAGCACCCGGTAGAGCCGGTACTTACGAGTCTTTTCTCCTTTTACTGAGTAATGACAAAATCCAGATGATCCATACAATGTTGATAACAGGAGCTTGTGTCTTGTCTCATCCTACAAATGCAGTGTCGAGCTTATCTGGACAGCGGCATCCTATGGGAGAAGGAGGCCAGCTCAGCACACGGACCTACCATTGGACATTACCTGCCACTATGGACGCAGTTGCCGGCAGTCAGTGACATCGGGTATAGCTTCCCCCTCCCGACCCCCTTTGTACAGATCTACGTCATCCTCTTAGGTTTTGTGCGGCTAGTGTCTATTCTCATTTCTTAAGTGCCAACCTTAGTCGATTTTTGTTGTTGTGCTTTGGCTGCGCAAGGCTAGATAAAAATCGTGAACATGATGACCTTGAAACTTCCTGGCAGATTAAAACTGTGTGCTGGACCGAGATTCGAACTCGGGACTTTTGCCTTTCTCGGGCAAGTGCTCTGCCATCTGAGCTACCCAAGCACGACTCACAACCCGTCCTCATAGCTTCAATTCCGCCAGTACCTCGTCTCCCATCTTCCACACTTCACAGAAGCTCTCCTTCGAACCTTGCAGCACTGCTGGAAGAAAGGATATTGTGGAGAAATGGCTTAGCCATTGCCTCGGGGATGTTTCCAGAATGAAATTTTCACTCTGCAGCGGAGTGTGTGCTGATATCAAACTTCCTGGCAGATTAAAACTGTGTGCCGGACGGACACTCTAAATCTGGACCTTAGTCTTTCGCGGGCAAGTGCTCTACCATCTGAGCTACCAAGCACGACTCACGACCCGTGCTCACAGCAATGACCTTGTTTAATGTTTTCTTCAATTTGTGCACGAAGGACCTATCGAGTTTGAAACTGAGCATAAACCTGGAATTTTTCTATTTATATTTTCTACTGAACCTTTTCTAATATACACGCTTAAGTTGCTCTCTTTCAGAAACACGGTGTTTCTTTTATTTTACGCTGCACAATGTTGTGTATGATGTGTTTATGTACATTTAAATGCAATGATCGTGACATGTGTGTAAAATTATATTTATCTATACATTTTATGGGAAAGACTTTCTGACCTTTTTGTTGCTGAACGTGCTGTCTATCTGTTGCTATGACAACCCAAGTTAAGTAATACAGCTCATGAGTTGCCTCAGCGTACTTGGTAGCCGTGTATTATCACTGTTTTTTGTTATTAATTATTTTCGTAAAATATATGTTGATGTGCTTATCATTAGAGTATTACTTAAATAAATTTCTGTTTTTGTTCTACGCAAGGAAAGAAGGAATGTGTTCAGTGGCTAATAAAATACTTGTCTACGATCAGCAAGTGCTCATAGATTATATAAGCTAACAATGAATGTGTTCCACGGTTAACTATTAGTGTGTGGAGTGAGTGTAAATCAAGGGAACCATCAGTGGAACGAATGAGTGAGTGAAGGGGTAATGTATATAAAAGAATTGTAAATAAGTCAGAGAATAAGTCAGGATTAAAACTAGCAATATTTTTAAACTTTTTCATTTTGTAATAAATGGGATTTGCAGGCTGGATGTATTCTTAAAAAGAAAATTTACCTACATCTACTGTAAAACAAAACATTAAAGCCGGCCGAAGTGGCCGTGCGGTTGAAGGCGCTACAGTCTGGAACCGCAAGACCGCTACGGTCGCAGGTTCGAATCCTGCCTCGGGCATGGATGTTTGTGATGTCCTTAGGTTAGTTAGGTTTAACTAGTTCTAAGTTCTAGGGGACTAATGACCTCAGCAGTTGAGTCCCATAGTGCTCAGAGCCATTTGAACCAAAACATTAAATAAAATCCTTCATCATCCACACCAGATATGAGGATGAATGAGTTTGGTGATATGTGTAAATACAGGGACTGAATTTTATGTTTTCGTATTGGCGGAGCAGCACCGTTTCCCACGTCCTTGACATTCCTACTTCCACTTGTAGTATGGAGTTCCTACTTACTGTGTAACTAAAAGAAGATATGAATGAGAGAAAAGGAGAGAATTTCATTGATGGTGTGACGTCGTAATCCATTACTGTAACTCCATGCACCCAAATTTTTATTGTGAGGTGAGAGTGACGAGAGGCATGAGTCTGTTCCCACCGTGAAACATCTTATTTTTGTTCTGTAGATTCCTTTAATGAAAATTACAGTCATATTTTACCACACGGTTTGTAGGGGCTGTTAAGTACAGAAAGAATCTCAGTGACTGTAAAGATCAAGCCATTTTTTTCTATTTATTAACCTTCTCTGCTAGGATTCATAACTTTTGCATGCAGAATAGTAAATGTCATTTGCGAGCCTTCGTCTGGTGACTCAGCAGTACGCCACAGCATATGATGCGCGCTGAGACCCTGCAGACATACGTTCAAAAGGGCAGGGGCTGACTTCTGAGACTCGTAACAAGAGTAGGAGAGGTAATGTGTCTGGTCAGCCATTCCAGTGGAGCTACAGTTTTTGCAACATGCTGTAGGAACACTGCAAGGTATCTGGCTAAGAAAGGTGAGGCTAATGAATAGTGGAGAGGGTCGCCCATAGCAAATAAACGGCCGTTTTACCAACAATCCCAGCTAGGTCAAAGAACGCTTTTCAGTGGGCATTTTACTCGGATCTGTGACTTCTTGAAGGCAGGTGGAACTGTAAACAGTTTGACCACATTCCTGTCTCCTGCTGCTCTGAGGCAACCAACTGCATTCAGTTTTGTGAACTATGTTTTCGGCCTGCTGGAGAAAGCATGTTGTGTCAGCCTGATGTCAACGGCAGTCGTGTGGGTATTACTTCTGTTGGGTCCTGCCCACTCATTGCAGATGGTATCTGTTCTTTCGGACATATCCGAAAGAACAGAAGAACCGTGCACCTCTCTAGAATAAAATGATAATTAAATCAAGACGCTAAGCTGCCGACAGGCGTTGATATACATCATCAGGGACAGTTGTGTGCCCCGACCGGGGCTTGAACCCGGGCTCTAGTCCCGGTCGGGGCACACGTTTTCAACTGTCGCCATTGATGTATATCAACGCCTGTCGGTAGCTTGGGGTCTTGGTTTAATTATCATTTCATTGCAGATAGGGTGCCTAAACGATGCAGCCTTCTCAGAATGCTATACAACAATTCAAGCACATAACATTAGTAGTTTTGTTTCAATAAAGCAGGCTGACAATATTTAACTTTATATGCACAACAAATGTTGCAAGCGATCGGCGACATGCAAATAGTAATCTTCTTCGCTCTTTACAAACTCCAAACAAGCAATAGATATGGATCACTACTATCTGATATCGTAGCACTCTCTCCTAGGCCGTGCTAATACTCAGCGAACGCTTTCCACTAATGTTCTGGTCGAGGCTGGCAGGAGCGGCGTTTAAAAAATGTTCAAATGTCTGTGAATTCCTAAGGGACCCAACTGCTAAGTGCATCGGCCCCTAGACTTACACACTACTTTAACTAACTTATGCTAAGAACACCACACACACCCATGCTCGAGGGAGGACTCGAACCTACAGCAGCAGGGGCCGCGCAGACCGTGATACGGCTCCTCAAACAGAGCGTCCACTCCGGCGGAGCTTATATTCAATTCTTGCAGGTGTCGCTCCTGTCGTGGCGTGGCCGTAGTCAGCGCACCATTGGCCGAAGTCGTTTCACCGCCTTCCCTGGTCTTGAGTTCTTAGTCTTCGTTCCGGCGCTTGTGGTTACGCCAGAACAACATCCACCAAAGGTGGGACATGTTCTTATTGGTCAGTCTTAAAAAATTCTCAAGAGTTTGAGACTAGGATCTGACTGAGCCGTGGCGGCTGGCGCTAGGGTGCCGAAGTCGTTTCACCGCCTTCCCTGGTCTTGAGTTCTTAGTCTTCGTTCCGGCGCTTGTGGTTACGCCAGAACAACATCCACCAAAGGTGGGACATGTTCTTATTGGTCAGTCTTAAAAAATTCTCAAGAGTTTGAGACTAGGATCTGACTGAGCCGTGGCGGCTGGCGCTAGGGTGTTCTACTTGCATCGCTGATATCGATATTCGGCTGTCTTGCTATCTTTGACTGCTCCCCCCGGCGGGTTTTCCGGGTGAACGTGTGACGTAAGAGTCTCCGGTCGGCGTTCATGGGACCAACTTGTGTTGAAAACAAGCCGGCGACCCTAACCATGGTGCATGCGCCTCGCCGTGCTCGCCGTCCTTGTCTTTTGTCGCGTCGGATGTAAGGGGCCGGTCATTGGGAGCCTTGACGTGCAAAACTGTGGTGGGCTCGTCGTCTCACGCTGAACCTCTTCCCAGCTCGTAATTTGCAAGCTACAAGTTATTCTGTGTTTAACTAAGAAGATTGTTGAAACTTATTCTGGCATTTGTAGCTGCCAGAGATGGTTCTGAAATTGGTTCCACAGTGGCTATTTTAAGGAGGCTGATGTTCCTCATTTCGTTCCCCATCATATGTGAGGTGTGTATCTTAAGTGGTTTCCATGCAAGTTTTAACTTGATTTAGGACATATTGGCCGCTTGGAGACTGGTTGTTGTTCACGCGCCAGGCAGCTGTAGAGTTAATAGTTTAATCATTTTTTATGGCAGGATTTGGTACGTTTCATTTAATGTTGAAAGTGCCTTAAGGCAACTGAAAGTGATCTCTAAGTTTCCTGCTAATTTACTGGGGAACGGGTACAGTTAGAGTATTGCTCCATAAGGATTTGGGGTCAGGCTTAATATATTTTCCACTGTGGCTGTGATTTGACCTTGTTTTCATTGAAATCTATTTGTGCTGTAGGCCATTTGCTAAGTCTGCTCGTTTCCTGGCGTTGGTGCGATTATGGATTCTTGTCAGGACAGCGCATTGTGAGGCTGGTCGGACTATATATAAACATATATCGCCTGCTTGTGAGCCTGTGCACAAGCCGAAGGGAGTGAACGCTCGTATTGCCTGCCGGCCGTAGCGTTATTGCTTCCAAATACTGCTGTGGGCCTTAATGCTGTTCTCTAAAGCTAAGTGAGGCCACTTTGTTAATATTAGCGTTTCTGTAAGTTATTTTACTGCTTAATACTAGCCATTCTTATCCAACACTTACGTTAATCGTTTGTGTATCTTTAATGAATGTGCAACTTGTTATTTTTCCTGTGTGCCAGTTTTGCGACCTTGGTTGGCCCACTTCGCGTTTTTAGTATAAGCATGGTTCACTGTGTACCTTTATGTGGGCAGTTCAGTTTTATTAAGCTTTAAGATCTTTGTTTTTTTAATGAAGTTGTGGTATTACGTGGCTGTGTAAGTTTTGCAAGTGTATAATGTTAGTAGCCTTTTGAGATATCGTTAAACAAGAAAGATTGTTTATGATTGATTATTCACGTGCCTACTACCTATTTTTTTGATTTCGGATGCAAAATATAATCCTTATTCGTGTTTATGTAATTCAATTAAAGTAAAAATGTGTAGACTGCATCAGTAAGAGGGCAAATGTCCAAATTGAAGTTTATAGTAAAGTCTGTTTCGAGTCAAATTAAAATCGTAAGACAATCAGAAGCTTGTCCTTCACCAGTGATCCCGGGCTTCCCATTTTCTTTAAATAACTGTGATGAGATTGTAATTTTGGTTTTCTAAAGAACTGAGTGGTACCACGGTTCACTGACTTTCTGGGAATTGTGTGCGTAGACAAATCCAGGGATTCGTGGACTGAAAAAGAAATCGATGGAGGAGGATAGATAGGTAGAATGTTCTAAAAACTGCGTCGACAAGAAGCCAACTGATTGGAGAACTTTTTACATCGCTTCTTTGGCGAGAGAGCAGACAGAGCGTTATCAATAACCTCACTGGCCAGAATTTGGTACATCTTTTTTCAATGGAGAATTGTGAAGCAGACTCTGCTTGGAGCAGGGACAGGAGACATGGTGGAGACTTTCTCAGGGGTAGGACTGCGAGGAGAAGATCCTGGTGCTAGAATTAGGGGCTTCAGCGAGGAAATTCGGCAGAGAATGAAACTTCTGAATGTCAGCTTGTGCATTGTCAGACGAGTGGCGAAAGTAGCCTTTAGGACCGTATACAGCTTTCCTCTATGCACATCATCTTGGTGAGATTATCTGGTGGCGTCAGCAGGTTAGGTAGGAGCAAAGACAGGCTTTTTTCACTCAATTACATTCATCTAGGCTCATCCATAACCAAGTGAGCAGGAGTAGCTGCTTATTTGCTTTCCATTCTCTGTTTGGTATGATCTTACAATCACTGTGCAACCAGCAGAGACCATGCTTCCTCCAGTTAAATTATTGGACTATTATTTTTGAAACCCTTCATTCCTTTTCCGAGAACTTTGCCAAGTTTTGGTTGCTCTGTCTCATTTCTTTTCCTTAAATCGCTGTTGCTTTTGTCATGTGCCTAATTAAGATTCTGGTTGCAATAAACGCAGGTTCACTTGGGTCAAGATTTAAATTCAGGAGTTAGTGAATCCATTTTTCCCGACTGCGTACCTTTAACGATTTTTTTCCTAGCTCAACACCCAGGACTCATTTACCAGGGCCAGCTCCCTAGCTATCGTCAAATTCGATATACACAGTTATTAATTCAGTATCTGAGTTATTTGGGGAGGAATCTGCCTCTCAGTAGCCCAACTGATGCAGATCCCACTAGCAGACGGAAGGCTCACGTTCATAAACCTCCTTTGGGGCTTATTACCTTGCGTATAACGGATGCCAGTGACATCACTTTTCCTAAAACTAACTATGAAATGCGTGTTGCTGAACTCTTCTCATCTTAAGATTCTTTTTTGTGTTGTGCATGGTCAAAATAAAATTTTAAAAAACTGTATCAGAGAAACTTATTATCAACGCCAAGAATAAACATACCACCCAGTTGGACCACACTCCCCGCTCGTCGACAATGTCGATCCAGTTGCTGATGACTTCAGCGAAGTCCGCAGCAGTGGAGCTGGCGTTGACATCGGTGATCAGCAGGAAGTTGAAGGAGAAGTCAGCCCCAGGATTGGTCTCGTTGCCGTAGTAGCCCAGAATCTGGTCCACTGTGCCGTAGGACTCGGTTATCATCGTCCTGGAAAACCATAAAACCACTTAACAACTCTGGAAGGAAACCCAAAATTGTTGCCAAGTCTTTGCTCACATTGACCCACGAGATATATTAACAACGTGTGCTGGACAGAGACTTCAAGTTCCGTATCGTCCGCTCTATCTACTCATATCCACTCGTCAGCATGACAATTTCAGTTTGCCTGTGCTTCCCATCCGTAATCCCTATATATCTCTGATCGTAATAACGCATTTTACTTGAATTCAGGAAATTTAAACAATATTTTTTTCTGTTCTTCTCGCTAAATTAAACTATATGAAAGAGGAGAATACTGTAAACATGTTCCTCATCATCGTCGCTTATTGCACATAACCAGCCCAGTTAGGCTCATGGCAGAAGACAAAAAATATACCAATACATAAACATAAAACGTTACGAAATAATGAACACGTACATTCCACGAATCATGAATAAATAGAATGGTAACATCACATAAATTGATTTCAAGTGTTTGCCCATTTGCTTTTGTCTCTGTCATTCTAAACGCTGGCTGTTGGATCTGCTTATTGATTAAAGTTCTGTCTTTCCATCTCGTTCGCGGACGCCCTCGTCTACCAGTTATCTGATGTTCTCATAGTTTTCTAAGGGATGTACCCTCTGCTCGGAAAACATGATCTGCCCACTATGGTCTTCTACTTGCAGTCACTCGTCCGACATTAGCGTTCTTAAACCGCCGATACTATGTTACTGCTGAGCTAGTACCATGAAATTACGAACTACGAATTGCAGTTCAGTAGGATGCTAGTCGTATGTTGTTCTGGCTGATGACCGGTTATCTCCACCATTCTACCTGACATGGTGTCTGCAAGGTGTACCGTATTCTCTTGACAGTTCTTTCTAAAATAGCTGCAAAGGCTTATTACCATGACTTCATCGTTGCTGTTTTCTTCACATGTTAGTTCACCTTGCAAATTCCAATGGTTTTTGAAGGCTGTTTAACTGTTCTCAGTAGTGCAATGTTACTCGCCAACATCAGTAATACTATTTACCACACAGGTTTCCTTTAGACAGGACCTTAAGCGGACTAAACATAGTACAAGGTATTATAATACAGGGTGTTTATAAATGAATATCGGGATTTAACGCTTTATAATATTTATTATATTAAACTTGCAGTTATAAATGATATGTCAAATGAAAAAGCAACTCAAACAGTTTTACCAAGAACCTTATAGATTTCAATGTGAGCACCATTTGTCACACGGCACACATCAAGTGTTCAGCCGAGTTCTTCCCAAACGTTGATAAGTGTGTCTTCAGTGATTGTAGCAACAGTTGCTTCAATCCGGTTTCTTAATTCTGGGAGGTCTGCTGGTAACGGAGGTACGTACACACGATTCTTGATGAAGCTCCAAAGGAAAAAATCGCATGGAGTTAGGTCGGGTGAACGTGGAGGCTATGCAAAGCAAGCACTGTCATTGGGCCCCTTGCACCTATCCAGCGCTTGGGTACAGTGAAGTTCAACCAATCGCGTATTTCGCTATGTCAGTGAGGTGGCGCACCATCTTGCTGGAAAATCAAGTTCTCTGGCTCATCTTCTTCCAACTGAGGGAAGAGCCATTGCTCTGGTGTATCAAGGTAAAAAGTGCCAGTTACAGTAGGTTCACGAAAAAAGAAAGACCCATAAACTTTCCATCGGGATACGGCACAAAAAACAGTCACTTCATCGTCATGAAACAACATTTCGTTTGCGAAATTGGCACGTAATCCATTGTCTGCCGGCTTGAGAGCCTGTAATAACTGTAAACGTAAGGACGTAGCCGTACGCGTTTTCTTAAAACTTTCCAAACAGTCGACATGTGAACTTGTAATTCACGACTAGCCTTCTGGACTGATTTCTTTGGGCTACGAGTGAACGACTCTCTCACTCGCTCAACAGTCTCTTAACTAACTCTTGGTCGTCCTGTGCTCTTCCCTTTGCAAAGGCAGCCGGTATCTTCAAATTGATGATACTATCTACCAATGTTATTATCACTTGGAGGATCACAACCGAACTTGCCGGCCGGGGTGGTCGAGCGGTTCTAGGCGCTACAGTCTGGAATCGCACGACCACTACGGTCGCAGGTTCGAATCCTGCCTCGGTCATGGATGTGTGTGATGTCCTTAGGTTAGTTAGGTTTAAGTAGTTCTAAGTTCTAGGGGACTGATGACCTCAGAAGTTAAGTCCCATAGTGCTCAGAGCCACTTGAACAACCGAACTTCAGCCGTAACACACGTTGTACAGTAACTACAGATTCGGTCTTTGCAAACTGCAAAACACAAAACAGTTTCTGTTCGCTAGTCGCCATCTTCGCTACTAGCGCTGTCTAGCGGACTGCGGCGGAAACATTTCGTGCTCCGCATGTGCACTGATGCCAAACAAAATTGTTTGAGTTGCTCTTTCTTTTGACATATCATTTATAACTGTAAGTTTAATGTAATAAATATTATAAAGCGTTAAAACCCCGATATTCATTTATAAACACCCTGTATTTGCAAAGGAATAGAAACATGGAACAGAACCACCATTCCTTCCTCTGTCTATTCTCCAGCTGTCTAACCGATAACATAATAACATCGCTGTTCAGGCATTAGACACAATCAATATGTCAAAGGAGTGGATATCATAGCTATTATAATAGAAGTAGGGCGAGATCGTTCCATCTCTACAGTCTCATTTAATTTAGCCCTGTTTTGTGCCAGATTGCCGTAATATGCAAATGATCACGTAGTTTTAGGTATGACTGCCTGAGGCTCCAAGATGTCTCAAATCGCAGACAAGGAAACCAGAGGGAAGGGCCACACTATATTATACTGCTACTGGTGTCTACCACAGGGATGCTATAGAGAGTGTTTCCGTGACAGCCCGAAAAAAGGATGCTCCACTGAACAATTTGAGATAGGGAACTTTGCGTCGGAGAAACCAGAATTTGGAAGCCAAGATTTTAACGTGTGTGCACTATTACGCTTGTCCAACTACAGAAGCACGACTTCAGTCTCTGAGCAATTGTCTTTTTACAAGATGCCATCACCGCCAGGCAAGACATCCAGCGTGTAGGGATGCAGGTGGTCCGCAATAATGTTCACGTAGTCCACAGCAGTCACCGTACGTTTGATTACTATCACAGGTCGCATGGAAACCAAGTGTATGTCCCCCATAATATAATACTGCCTCATTGGCCTGTGTTCGTGGTGCAGTGCACGTTTCCATCAGCAGTTCACCCAAATGATGGCATATCCGGACATGAGTTTCGGCCTGGTTTAACAATAAAAGTGATTCATCCAAATAACATGTTTACATTGATACACGGTTCAGTTTCAGTGATTCCGTGCCCACTGCTATTGTAATTCTTTGTGTCAACATGGGAACACAGTGGAGTTGTCTGCCTCGGTACCCTGGCAATGTGTGTTGAACAGTGCATTTCGAAACATCTGTGCCTGCAGCAGCATCGTACTTTGTCGACAGATCGGCCACAGATAGTCACATATCCTGCTCTACATAGCTGTCAAGCCTCCGACTTCAGCGTTCTGTAACGAAGCATGGACGTCAGACAACTTGTCGCCTACTCGTGGTTTCATAGTCCTTTAGCTGCTCTCCATAGATTCTCACGACAGTATGACGAGACAACATAACTGCGAATACATTTACCCAGGCGTGCTCTTCTTCGTCCAAACAAAATCGATGGTAACCAATGTATTTCTTTAGCACTCGAAGCTCATCGAAATCATATGGGGAGAGATATGGGCTGTATGGAGGATATGTAAGGATTTCCCAGCGTAATTTCTGCAGCGTAGGGAAAATAACCTTGGCAACATCTGGTTACACTTAACCAGACTGATGCCGTCTTTCAACATTCTTGGGCGTTTGGACTTGATCTCATAGAAAATATCTCGACATCTGTTGGTGAACGTCATGGGCTGTCTACCTTTATGATGACTCGAAATTTGCTGGGGACACTTCCAGGTATACCATTTGGTTCATGTTAGGACTCTGGTCATTCCAGTACATTTCATGAAAGTTACAGACCACAAACAGTCGCCTCACAGATATCACTTTGTGCATTGTCATGCTGATACTAACAGTCTCTTTTCCTCTACTGTATGCATAACACAATTATGTAAAACGTGGTCGTATTCTTATGCAATTGACGTTTTCTTAAGCACACAAAGGTGACCAGACTCTAGCCGCAAATAACACCCTCATAGCGTAAAACATCTCCTCCATACTTCATGTTTGGCGAGACACAGAGGGCCATGGAACATTCTCCACACATTCCTCAGCCGTATTACCACTGGGTGCTGTTCGTTTCATTACCCCAATCACTCTTTTCCAGTCATCAGCTGTACACTGGAATCGGTGTGTACACTACCCCAGGCGTCGTTTAGCACTGACTGTAGAAATGTGTGCCTCATCAGAAGCTGCTCTACCACTGAACTCCATTCACCCCCTACGCACGAACAATGAGCAAGATGGAACTGTTGGTAGCACTTTGGTGATTCCTCTCGCTCACTGCATCCGACTTTTTACTTTCACACCCTGCAATGCACGATAATCCCTGGTCCGTCAGTACATGAGATCTTGCGTGTTCTTGACGTAGCAGTGGTTCTTCCTTTCCAGTTGGCAACCACATCTCCAAAAGTCGAATGGTTAGCTTTACAAGGGATTGTTGATGGATGTTTCTGATGGATTTCCTAGCCAGATGACATCCAATAACTGGTTCACATTCGAAGTCACTGATCTATCCTTACAGACGCAGTCTATTACTGCTTCTCTACTGACAGCAAAACAGTCCCTATCTCCTTTTCACACTGGCGGTCCACCTCTAACGATACCTAGTAGTGAATCTCGCATTACATAGAGGTGTCAGGATACTTTTGATCAAACAGTATAAAGTGTTTGCCACGTGTTGAGAACCAGGGTTTAATTTTACGTGGACAATGAAACGCTGAAACATGTATCTTCAGTGGAATCCGGTGATTGCTTACCTGTTGTCATACTCATCGACGACGGCGCGAAACTCTTGTACGATGACGTAGGACTCAGGCTGGTGCATGTACGGCTGCTCTATGTCGCCCGGGACCCCATCTGGAAAGCCCTCCGCCTCGACCAAGAACGTCACCGCGTCCATGCGGTAGCCATCCACGCCCTTGTCCAGCCAGAACCGTAGGTTGTCCTGGAAGCCGAGGTCTTCATTTATTCAAGGAAGCCCTTTAAGGAATCATTTCAGAGCTTTTTTTCATCAAATTTTTCACTCCAGCTATCGGATACAAATTTTGTATTCTAGCCAACAGCTATGTTGCGCCCACATCATCTTAGTAGCTGGTGAAGTATTCGAACGTTCATTAGGACCAGACGTTGTAAGTGCGTGTACGTGTGTGTGTGTGTGTGTGTGTGTGTGTGTGTGCGTGTGCCAAGGACGCGGGGGGGGGGGGGGGGGGGGGGGGGGCTTGGAGGTGTTTTAGAGACAGGAGATAGGTGAAATGGAAGGAACTAAATTGTGGATAAGTAAATGTTGCACGAAAGCTGATTTTTCAGCGACAGAGGAAAGTTAGCCGATTTATAAGCCGTATGGTGAAACAGAATTGAACTGGTGAATAGTTTTCGCGTGGTGCAAACCTTTCGCGACCGTAAGGTGCAGTAGCGGGCGATGAATGCAGCGTTTGGCACAAAACTTGGATCAACAAGACTAACGCAACTATTGCTGTGTTTACTATAAAACTGTTAGCAAATGACGTCTAGGATGATAGAAGAAATACTAGACCTCCCCAAAAAAAGTCAAATTTCTTCTTTTCGGTGCTCAGCCGAATTGTTGCTTCCGTTTTTATGCACAATACTTCGGCACAGCGGAAAATTTGAAGAATTGAAAGTTGGTTTTCACTCAAGAGAAAATCGACGATCGATTGATACTTGCCAAGGCACTACTGACACTGATAAAAGAGTTCTATTGAAGCTTATTACTAGCGTATAATTTTCTGCTCAACTTCTGAAACAGTCTTCATTCCATATGGGTCGATGAAAAATCTTCAAAATCTCAAGCGTAAATACAAATTTATGTCTGCTTTCCGTAGTGGTGCCTTCATACAAAAATACTTCGTGCCTCTACATAGAAAAGTAAATACACAAATGTATCTGAAACTGCTTAAACGTTTGGTACCTCGAATCCAACTACACTCATGTTCAGAAGAAATAGAACACCTTGAATGATTAGAGACAGGACGTTCATATTGACAGGACACGAACTTTAGTATGTTCTGCAGAAATGATTAGCATTTGAACCATGTCGGCCCGCGGGTTCAGGGTTCAACATCGATATGGCGGCGCAACACCACCTACCAATAAAATGTGCCTGCGGCTCTCGTTGTCGCTATAAACCGAAGGTAATGGATCAATGTGACTTTAACAGACGTGCAGGTTGCCTCGCAGGCGTATCCGAGAACCGTACCGTCAAATCATTCAGTTTGAAAGAGGGTGCATTATTGGCTTGACAAAATGTGATTCATCCATCCGGAAAATTGCTGCTCACAAACGCAATGCAATGAGTGTGTGCAGAATGCTTCACGAAAGGCAGTAGAATACGAAGAGATGCGTCATGTCATACCACCCACTTTGCTCCTCCCCCCGTCACCGAGCTCGACACCTAATCCGTATGGGAACCGAGTTAACACATCGTACACCATCAGGGGTGACAGTCCCTCCACTTCTCCACCTACCTCTGACGAATGTACGGAAACATGCTAGACGGCAGTGGTGAGTGGAACGACGTCACTGGGGCAGGAATGGCGTCATATAGTGTTTTCGGATGAATCCAGATTCTTCTTGTTTGAAAATAATGGCCACATTTTGGTCGCTGCAGACAGGGAAAGCGACAACAGAAAACACAGTGACTGCATCCGCATAAGACATACAGTGCCATCTCATGGCCTTAAAGTGTGGGGTGCTATTGGGTGTAGCCACAAATCACAGCCGGTGCGTGTGCAGGGCACTGTGACCTAAGTCAGTGACGTCCTGCAACCCGTAGCCATAACCCTTCTGCACAATACCCCAAACGCCATTTTTCAGCAACACAACGTAGGAACACATGCTGCTGCACGAACGTCTGCCTTTTTGGTGTCACGGAATATCAGCCTTTTGCTCTGGTTCTCCAGGTCACAGACATGTCGCCAGTCTAAAATGTGTGGGATATGGCGAAACGACGGGTGCAGCGCTGTGACCCAACACCAACCACCACAGATGAATTTTGGAACGAGGTGAATGCGACATCTATGTCTATAACACAGGACACATTCGCGTCTCTTAAGAGTCGATGCCGTCATGCGCGTAACAAATTATCAGTGCCCATGGTGGACCCTGTGTCTACTGGGCAAAAGGTTACATGCCGAACTGAGGTGACTAAAATACTAATAATTTCTGCAGAACATTCTAATATACGTATATGCAAATATGAACGTCCTATTTCTAGTCGTTCAAGGTGTTGTGTTTTTTTTTCTGAACAAGGGAGTAGTTCTGCCACTTTCGATTTCTACATCTTGCAATGGATCGGAGCAACGAAATCGGAGATAGCCAGTGTAGTGCCGGGTGCTGTGTGAATGTTCAAATCGAAGAGAGTGAGGAGGTCAGTAGAAAACGGCCTGCATCCTGGGTGTGACTGCGGTGACAGTAGCCCTTACAAAATCTGCTGATTGCAGGCAACTAGGAGAAATTCCAACACCCGAACGGCACCGTGGAGGCCGACGATATCCCCTAGTGCCCTCCACAACAGCGGGCAAAGAAATGCCCTACCTTGTGGGAAGGAAGATGAGTACAACGTCCCGCCCATAGCGTGGTCGTTGGACCCAGACCACACACTTGTAATGTTTCAAGGATAGATAAGTAAATCGGCCATGGCCATGGCCCTTCAAAGGAACCATCTTGGCATTTGCCTGGAGCGATTTAGGAAAATCATGGAAAATCTAAATCTGGATAGCCGGACGTGGATTTAGACCATCATTCTCACGAATGGGAGTCCAATACACTAACCACTGAACCATTTCATTAGGTCCTGCTTGTCTTCACAAAACGTGGAAACGGCTGGAATACGAAACTGACAGATCACAGCCCGTCATTTGACTTGCGTGTCCCTTCTACAACAAAGAATAATTACTATATCAATACTCATAGGTAAAGAATATCTGCCATCCATCATGTCGGCTGGGAGTATTACTACGCTTACAAAATAGCAGTATAAAAATAATTTTAAACGCTTAAGTAGCGGGTAGTGCGCCGACTCCTGATTGGCTGACACAGGTTGTATGAGCCTGTCCAGAGAGAAAAGAGATCGGAAAACACTTGTTGTTGAACTGTCACGAGTGGCGGACATACCAGACAGGTTTCAGTATACTGATGCGCCACATTCACGAGGTGTTGTATATCCTTTAGCTTACTCGATTGTCATTAGCTGGCCGCACACGAGCGGTTTTTAGCAAACCACGGATATTTCCGACGTATCGTGTAACACCTGTAGGGCCCCCCTGTGTGTGATGGAGACACGACCTACCAGCCTTTGCCTGCAGTCCTCGGACCGGAGAGCCAGCCTCTTCAGATGGGCAGAGACGTGCGGATTTCAGCGACGGGTCACGTTCAGGAAGTCCGTGAGTTATCCGGCGGTTTCAATAAGGTAACAATAAGTTTAAATTGAAGTTAAAATGTTCTAGGTTATTAGGCCGTGTCATGTTTCTTCTAAAATGATTGACGTTTCGACCCCTCTGCTGGGATCTTCCTCGGGACCTTCTAGTGTCCACTACTGCTAGAACACTGACAGAGACGAGTGTCGCGTCGTCTTATAAAGGGGGAGTTTTGTCTGGAACCGCGCGACCGCAACGGTCGCAGGTTCGAATCCTGCCTCGGGCATGGATGTGTGTGATTTCCTTAGGTTAGTTAGGTTTAAGTAGTTCTAAGTTCTAGGAGACTCATGACGCCCAATGTTAAGTCCCGTAGTGTTCAGAGCCATTTGAACCATAGTCATAGGCTAATATTCCCGCTCTGATGCAGAAGAAGGGGCGTTGTTAGTTAATCTCCTGTGGATGCCACTGGCGGCCCATCGTCACTGGATAGAAAGGCACTGTTCCACACTTACGCTGGAGTAGGGTTATTGGTTGAAATTCCTGCTACCGCTATTGGTTGGTCGTCATCACTGGCTAGATTCGAAACGGACACAGTAAGAGAGGGGGAATGTTTACCCAAAATATTATTGTCCGTCGAGATGACTTGCAGCGCGCTTTTTATGCCGCTCACATACCGCGGCCTCGTATTTACTTCCTTGATGGCGGGGAACCACGATGCCGGAAGCCTATAGCCGTCCTCTCTATTGAAATTAGATGCATTCTGAGAAATTTCAACCGCTTCTCGGACCTTTCTTCTATAAATGTTTGTTTCCTTAGCCAGTACACGTACGTTATTAAAATCGATGTCAGAGCCACAGTTCACATGATGTTCCGCTACAGCCATTTTTGCACTTTGTTTTAGCCGCATGTGCCGTTCGTGTTCCTTAATGCGTTTTTTAACAGTTCTTCCCGTTTCGCCTATATGTACTTTGCCGCAGCAACATGTCACTTGATAGACGCCTGCATTGTGGAGGGAATCAGGTGCGTCCGTTTTCCGTCGGAAAAAATCTTTTATTTTGTTTTGACTAAAGAAAGATGTCTGAATACCATTTTTCTTTAAAATCCTGCTTATGCGGTCAGTGACCCCAAAAACGAACGATAACCCGACGGAGTGAGAAAGCGGTTCCTCGTCATTCTTATTAGCGGTATAAATATTCCGCCTAAAAGCCCTGTCGATTGAATAACTATCATACCCATTGCTCTCAATGTCCTCTTTAAAAAATTCCACTCCGATTCCAAGTTGTCGTCATCGCTGATACGGAAGGCACGTGAAGACAGAGTGTTGAGTACTGCTTGCTTCTGGGCTGGGTGGTGGTGTGAAGTGGCATCTAAATACCTTTTTGTGTTAGTCGGCTTTCTATACACTCTGTGACCTAGAGTGTTATCAGAACTTCTGTATATCAATTGCTGCAAGTGTGGCGAAGGAGTGGATCACTGACCACAGAGAAAAAAACAATTGCACCGCAAGAAACCTTATTATTAGAAACTGACACATGAACATTACAGGAACAAGAAAATACAAAAATAGGGCGTATGAAGAGATCGTTGAAATATTTCTAGACAATATTTCAACTATGGACCAACGTGTTATAAAAAAAGAGTTCAGAAAAGTGGAAGCTTCTGAAGCAAGCGGAAAACGAAAGGATGAGTCGTATAAACCCATAAAAAGTTGCTTGGACGATCTTCCTTATTGTATTACGTATTACCCTCTTACGTCCATTATTTTACAGGTATTATGAGTTAATTTTCTTTACGAAGGATCAAGGACACGCTTTTCCTAGCATGTCAACCCTTCAGGATTCTCAGAGGAGTGCCTATTGTTCAGAAAGCATATCTTCGTCGCGGTAAAACGCCTTCAGGCATTACTGTGTCATGTTTCTGTAGCGTAATGCCCACCAGGCAGCGAATTAAAATTGCATCACAACTCGCAGTACCTTACGAATATTGGGCATAAAATGGAAATAACAAATTGGCAGAACACCTAGAAGCAGACCATTCATCACCAAAATACGTTTTACTACACCAGATGCTCGATATCATCTATCCAGTGCAAAAAAACATGAAATGTACTCACCTAAAATCTCGTTGCAATTATACTGACTCATTCTTCGGTAGTTCTTGTAGCCTTGGAGATTCTGAATCATAGCCACATGGCTGCAATGTTTCCTTTCGGTAATCCATTTTTTTACCTATTTTGTGCGATTTGTGTTTCGAGAAAAATATATAAGTACATAGCGTATAAATTGTCGGCTACAACCGCAATTTTATTCGCCTTACCTTCCATAGTAACTTCTGATCGACAATTTAACGGGTTCCAGAACCGAAAACAATGTTTTAAAAACTCTGCACTGTGCAACGTATTTTGAGTGAGACAGAGCTGCAGCTACTGAACTCCGTCGTCTGTAGCCTGTGACCTGTCGAGTATGCACCGCAGTCCTGGCAGCGCGGATAAATCGTGAAAATCGACTGATTTACCCCACACACGAAGATACCCTACTCCGAGCAGATTTCTGGAACCAGTTCCGAAAGGGGGGAAGGTGGGGAGAGCTGCACGTTAGTGGATAACGGTGGGCTTGCGACTGTCTGGGCAGTTCGCTTAAAAATATCCTAGGAAGTGTCCCGCAGGTGTGTACCATCGTACGAATCCGCTCGTATGTGGTCAGCGGTTGTGTTTCCCTATCAAGGATCAATTAGCTGCTCTAACATAGATAATTAGTCTAGTGGGGGTTGGGGTTGTTTGGGGGAGGAGACCAGACAGCTAGGTCATCGGTCTCATCGGATCGGGGAAGGACGTCGGCCGTGCCCTTTCAAAGGAACCATCCCGGCATTTGCCTGGAGTGATGTAGGGAAATCACTGAAAACCAAAATGAGTATGGCCGGAAGCGGGACTGAACCGTCGTCCTCCCGAATACGAGTCCAGTGTGCTAGCCACTGCGCCAAATTAGTGTTTAATTTGAACCTCATGAAAGCAAATCAATACTGCATTTTAAATGGGGAATGATTACTGTAATCATATTTAGTCTTATCTTTATATATTTTGTACTTGGATCCGGTGACGACTTTATGGTTTAATAATCCCTGCTGATGTTGGACATCTGCTTTGTGCAGTGCTGAATGTACCACTGTGCAACAGAGCACAGAGGTGAAAGTTGGGAACAGCTAAGCTGCAGCCTGCAAGGCTCACCTCGGTTGACTGGATTCGGAGGGCGACGGAATTTGCACGCAATACCACACCTCTGTAACAGCATTACACACCCCGTCGTGCTGTTCACACCTTATATCAACGTAACCTAGTTCTAAATACACAGACGGGTCGCATTAATATCACCACCGCCTATGTCCAGCGCCAACGCACAGTGACCACTCATATAGGTAGGTAGCAGAACTAGCCGTGGAGAGTATACAAAGGGTGTCCAGGGGACGTGGACAACATCGTAATCGTTGTCGTAATGCGGAAATGGAGCGATTCATCTGACGTTCAAAACGCCGTGATCATTGGCTTTTGGGCTTAGGGTAGAAGCGTTTGTGAAACGGCTAAGTTTGCCGCTCTTTGCGAACCGCCTGATTGTAAGTACAACGTACATAGCAAAATGGTGCTATCTGAATCCGGCACCGAAGCAACTGTGGTGCACCACGCACCGTAGAAGACAGGAGCGTACGACGGCTGCAGAGGTGTGTACCGGAGAATTGACGTGCAACTGCTGAGCGGCTGAGCTCCCAGATGAACCAAAAGTGTACCAACCATGACGGTTTAGCGGCAGTTGCTGCGGATGGGCCTCTGCAGCAGGCGACTAGTTCATGCTCAGATGATGAGACGAACTCAAATGGATATCCACTGAGTGGCGACTCGTGGTCTTTCCAGACGAATCACGTTTTATGCTCCACGGACAGATGGTCATTTGCGTGCACGGCGTGAAACGTCATAAAGAAGACACCCTACAAGAAACGTCGGAAGGATCCACGCCGGAGGAGGGAGTGTTGTGGTCTGGGGAATATTTTCGTGGCATTCCCGGGATGATCTCGTCATTCTGTAAGGCACAACGTGTTAACAAAAGCGTGCATCTATGCTTGGGGATCATGTCCTCCCCCACATGCAGTTTGTTTTCCTCATTGTCTACCAGCAGGACAATGCAATGTGAGACACAGCTCACAATCTAAATGCGTGGTTCGAGAGAGCACCAGGATGAGTTTATCATAATCCATTGGCCACCAAACTCCGCCGGCCGGAGTGGCCGTGCGGTTCTAGGCGCTACAGTCTGGAACCAAGTGACCGCTACGGTCGCAGGTTCGAATCCTGTCTCGGGCATGGATGTGTGTGATGCCCTTAGGTTAGTTAGGTTTAATTAGTTCTAAGTTCTAGGCGACTGATGACCTCAGAAGTTAAGTCGCATAGTGCTCATAGCCATTTGAACCATTTGAACCACTCTCGAGGCAAAAGTAGACAAAAATCAGAGAAGAGAATGAGTGAGCTTTTGTAAATTCAGTCAGCTTGAACGCCGGAGTGGCCGAGCGGTTCAAGGCGCTACAGTCTGGAACCGCGCGACGGCTACGGTCGCAGGTTCGAATCCTGCCTCGGGCATGGATGTGTGTGATGTCCTTAGGTTAGTTAGGTTTAAGTAGTTCTAAGTTCTAGGGGACTGATGACCTCAGAAGTTAAGTCCCATAGTGCTCAGAGCCATTTTTTTCTAACACTTCTGATTTTGCTGTAGTGGTCTTTTCGCGCGACGTATGATGGAGGAAGTAATACGTTTCCCGACTCTTCTTCCAACTAACACCCTCAGAATTTTAATAGTAAAGCTCCTCATGATAGACGACGCCTTTCTTGTAGAGTTCTGCCACTGAAATTTGCGGAGCATCTCCGCAGTGCTCTCGCACCTACTAAACCATACCGCTCTTCGTTTGGTCTTCTCTACTCCTATTAATCTTGGTGAGGATTGCAGACTGATATGGAATACTTAAGAATAGATGGAACACATTTTTAGTAGGCACCTTCTGTGGTGGATGAATTACATTTTCTTAAGATTTTTCTTCTTTTCTTACAATTAGTTTTAGGTGGTCTTTCCACTTTCGATCAGTCCAGATGTAAACCACTACGAATTTTTTTATTAACCATTTTTTCCTTCTGCACTGCAACACCCTTGTGGATTCAGCACGAAAGGATTGACAAGTCTTTGCTGAAAAGCAAGTCTCAACGTTTGACGTAGTAGGCTTTCCGGTTGTAATACGTCTTGAAAGTCTCCTCGGGTTTGCTGCCGGATCCTAAAATCAACTCGATTCAATATTTCGGCGATTCAACTGTCCGCCATCTTCAGGAGAAGGTTGCTGTGCTGAGTTCCGCTGAGAACTGATCAGCACCAGCAGCAACAGCGTTCTCCTGAAGATGGCGAACGCTTCGGTGGCCGAAATATTGAATCGAACTGATCACCACATTTACCGGAGAAGTTACCATCGGAATACTTCCTCAGAACACATTGTGCATTTGAGGGGTTCCAAATGCTGCTAGATGAGAGGCAGGAAACAGACAAGGAACTTGAAGTACATTAAGAAAAAACGGAAGTACCACTCTGTGTAACCAATTGTGCCAGGATGAGATTTTCACTCTGCAGCGGAGTGTGCGCTGATATGAAACTTCCTGGCAGATTAAAACTGTGTGGCGGACCGAGGTACGAACTCGGGACTCCTTTCTTCCAGCAGTTCTAATTCTGCAAGGTTCGCAGAAGAGCTTCTGTGCAGTTTGTATGGTAGGAGTCAAGGTACTGGCAGAATTGAAGCTGTGAGAATGGGTCGTCAGTTGTGCTCTGGAAGCACAGATGGTAGAGCGCTTGCCCGCGAAAGACAAAGGTCCCGAGTTTGAGTCTCGGTCCGGTACACAGTTTTAATCTGCCAGGAAGTTTCAATTGTAAGTGTCTCAGTATGGTAGCCAGCTTCCTTTCTCATCACAATCTTGACTCGTTGGAGTTTACTGTAGAAGATCTTAAATTTTGGTTGGAAACTCTGCTACCCAACAAGTCGCTTCTTTAGAAGGTCGTCATTATGTGAGATCCGTAACTGTTACAAATCGTTTCCCACTATTGTGAACCAAAAATCTTTTACGTGTTTTAACTGAAAAGTAGAAAAGAATCTGACGGGATAACCTTTCATGTCTCATTTTCGACAAGTAGCGATAGTTTCCTATTGATCAATATTTCACATAATATTACATAGACGTTTCCTCTGTTTCAAGAGCATGTACATTTTGCAGAGAAAAGATCAGTGAGGATCGAGACATTGTAGGTACCTGCATTTCGGCGAGGACCTCAGGGTTCCTGTAGTTGAGGTCGGGCTGCTTGATGTGGAACTGGTGCAGGTAGTACTGCTGGCGAGCCTCGTTCCACTCCCACGCCGTCTGCTGGTCGAATTGAGTGGGCTGAAAAGCACACGAGACACTTCATTAAGCACTAGCCAAGTTATAATTATGATGTTTAGCAGCTAGACCTCTTTTTCTGTGCAGTTCATAGGAGGACGTGCTGAAAATTAACGCCTCCGAATTATTTATATGAAAACTCTTAAGGATTTTAAAATAAACCAGACTCCATTTAAATTCTATACCTTCATTCTTCACGTTATACGTCTGTTTCCCAACATAGTCAACCTGGCGACGAACACGTTTCTCCCGACGAGAGAGAGTTTGTTCATACAGTCACTGTGGAACGTCTGCCTTTGTTGACGGTGCCACAACCTCACCTCTGACTGCACCGCTTCATCATTATCAAAGTGAAGTCCTCGAAGACGTTCTCTAAATTTTGGAAACGGATGAAAATGGGATGGAGCGAAGTCAGCACTGTATGGAGGATGACCAATGACAATGAACACTCTCGTAAAAGAAATTATTGATAAATGTCTCGTCTCGTCTGTCTCACGCGAGTAGTGAGTATTCGAGGCAATTACCATGCACACAGTTTTCCATACCGAAGTTCTGCATTGATGGCCTGTATACGCTCTTGTAAGAACAACACACAAACTCATGCCCGAGGGAGGACTCCAACATCCGGCCGGAGCGGCCGCGCCATCAGTGACATGGTGCCTCTAACCGCGTGTCCACTCCGCGCGGCCATGTACGCAAATCAGCGGCCTATCATTTACGCGAATTACATGACCTATATGTAGACATATAATGCCTCAGTATTCCAGAGCCTGTGTTATTCTGATGACAACGCACTGCGGAGAACACAGCCGTTACGAAACATGTCGGATGAATTCACATTGCGAATAATGACCTCCATCAGCTGTAGAATGGAATGACGACAATGAAAATTTGTGCCGGACCGGTACTCGAACCCGATTTCCCGCTTATCGCGAGCTTACCATTTGGCTATCCGGACACGACTCACGGCCAGACCTCAAACTTCCATATGTCGTCAACCATACATCTGAGATCAGTACTCGCACATACATTTTGTGTATTACCGTACAGGTCAGACGAAGCGCTCATCAGACGTTGCACTGGTTCGAGTCCTGGTTCAAATGGTTAAACTGGCCCTGAGCACTATGGGACTTAACATCTGAGGTCATCAGTCCCCTAGAACTGCTACGGTCGCAGGTTCGAATCCTGCCTCGGGCATGGATGTGTGTGATGTCCTTAGGTTAGGTTTAAGTAGTTCTAAGTTCTAGGGGACTAATGACCTCAGCAGTTGAGTCCCATAATGCTCAGAGCCATTTGAACCATAACGCAGGTTAAATTTTGGAACACGGGCTGAACAAAATGAATTAGAGGGTAACGTCCCGTCGACGTCGAGGTTATTAGATACGGAAACGGGCTGAATAGTTCTAACAGTCACTGGAATTCGGGATAAGACTGGAACATAGCGAGGCCGCCAACTTAACAACCGCTCACTTAACATCGCTTTGGGATATATAACAGTGCTATTAAACGAATGACATTTGTAGGTCAGGCGGCCAGAATCTAGAAAATCTCGAATATTATCATACTGAAAAAAGTGCAAGACAAGACACAAGAACACAGAAACGCTACAGGCCGATTTGTTTGGTAAATGGTCTAGCCAAGCTACAGGAAAAGCTCCTGTGCTGCCGGCTGAGAGACCACAGATAGTTAGTACGCATAAGCCCCCTGTAGCACGGCTTCAGGAGAAAGGATGCGATAAATCACGCAATGAATACTATACACACATCAGACGACAACTGTGGTATAGGCATAATGATTAACATAGTTAGGGCGTTCGATAATTAATGGTGCCTGTCCTATTCAAAAGACTGAAACAGATGGACTGTCCCAGGCGTCTCTGTAACAGCCTACGAGATTACTGCACAGACAGGCAGGTGCCATTAGATTGCCCCAAAAAGAAAATTGTGAAAAATAAATCACCAAAGGCTGCCCACAGGGTTCTGTTTGTCGTCCAAAATTCTGGGATGTTGGCTTAGACTCATTACTAAACCAGCTTCAAAGCATATCAAACATTAGAGGCTGCATCGCCTACGCAGACGATCTGCTAATTATACTACGTCAACCCAAGGTCTTAATTAGAGGAAAATGGTAGGGTAGTTCCCGAAAGACTAAGTAACTTTTATGCAGAAAATAACTAACCACAGCAGCACAAAAATGCCGGTGGTTGTGGCCGAGCGGTTCTAGGCTCTTCAGTCTGGAACGGTGCGACCGCTACGGTCGCAGGTTCGAATCCTGTGTCGGGCATGGATGTGTATGATGTCCTTAGATTAGTTAGGCTTCAGTAGTTCTACGTTCTAGGCGACTGATGACCTCAGATGTTAAGTCCCATAGTGCTCAGAGCCATTTGAACCATTTTTTGAGCACACAAAGCGGTTCATATGTTACGAAAATGAGCATTATCAAGAGCGAGAAATCATACAATCAGAATAAATGATCATCCTGCGGAAAGAAAGGAAGTATGTAGATATCTTGCTATAAACGTTGATGAAAAGCAAAACTTTCACTCTCTTGTAGAAACCATCTGCCAGAGAGTCATTAAAATCCTGAGCAAAATAGCAACTATTGGCCAAAGAAGTTTTCAGATACCACTAAGTACGAAAAGAATGTACACATCGCAGTCATAATTGTAATTGGGGCTACAGGTGGAGCCAAGAAGGTAAGGACAGTTCTGGTTCTACGGCGAGCACTGAGAAGTGTACTCTTGAGCCTGACAGGTGCGTGTAGGGCAACACAGACTGAAGCACTGCTGGTGATATTAGGCTTGCTACCTCAGGAGCTGGTAATAAGAAGGAGAGGTGGACAATATTGGCTTAAAAACGGTGAATGTGATAAGATAAAGAAGATACTGGGTACAAAACCAACTTTGGATCAAGAAATAAAGGCTTGTATTGATAGAGAAGAGCAAGAAATGGGGGACAGGACAGAAACAAGAAGGAGAACTTACCAGTTCGTTCTTGAAATAAAAGAATGTTCAAAAGTGTGATTCTTCCGATCGAGGGAGCTATACGCTACTTGTCGGGACATGGTTCATATACCAGCTAGTTACTGAAAATACATCAACGCACCACAGATACTTGTCAATGTGGAGCAATCAGCACCCCAGACCATATCGTCTGGGAATGTCCCATTAGACGAGATGTTGCTTACCACGACAGGATCGTCTTTGGCAATACAAGCGTCTATAATATAATGAGGAACGAGAAACTGTTGCATAAGCTGAAATCGCTGGCAGCTAAGATATCAGCTTATGAACTGCAAGCTTGCATGGCAGAGAGACAACCAAACAGAGGCAATATATCACGATAACGCACCACGACAGTGCTTCCACTGCAACTATCTTCAAGAGGAAGTGACGAGATGAGCCTCGGGAAGGACGAGGATGGATTTACTTGGACTCCCAAGCCATCTCCCAGTTTTTTACACCTTGGGTGCCACAGCAGCACAGTCCCTTTGAATCTTGAGTTCAGCGCACCAGGGACTAACTATCCAGACAAATGAGAAATCTGTCTTGGTTCTGATACCAAGTACAGTAGTGTAATGTAGTGCTGTGTAGTGTAGTGTTGCATAGCAGAGTGGTTCAGATTTGTAAGTTACAAAATTTGTGATCCAGCAATGCA
This sequence comes from Schistocerca americana, assembly GCF_021461395.2. Classification (NCBI taxonomy): domain Eukaryota; kingdom Metazoa; phylum Arthropoda; class Insecta; order Orthoptera; family Acrididae; genus Schistocerca; species Schistocerca americana. Next base: position 220,036,426 of record NC_060119.1, read on the forward strand.
GCGTAATGTAGCATACTAGTACCCTGTGCCCTCTGGATTCCAGATGAATATATGTCTATGGGCCAGATGGCCAAATGGGCTATGTAGCCATTTTTTTCTTTTTATCTTTTTCTACAGATATTGTATGTAGACCTTTCCCCCGAAACACCATCATGCTTAGTTATACTAAAACATTTGAAATTATGATAAAATATTATGTGCTATATTGACTTCAATTCACGTCTAACATTTGGTCTGTTCTTGTATTTAGATTACAGACTAAAAGAAAACAGTACATAAATAAATATGTAAATAACAACTAATCGCTTTGGGAACGTGGGTATTACTTACTTAGCAACATTTCAAAAAGCATTCATCAATCCAGAACTCTAATGATTTAACTGAACTTACGCGTTAAGCGAAACAGTGAGGCTTTCATTACCATAAGTGGCTGCAAAATACTAACGCGAATTCTTTACAGACGAATGGAAAAACTAGTAGAAGCCGACCTCGGGGAACATCAGTTTGGATTCCGTAGAAATATTGGAACACGTGAGGCAATACTGACCCTACGACTTATCTTGGAAGCTAGATTAAAGAAAGGCAAACCTACATTTCTAGAATTCGTAGACTTAGAGAAAGCTTTTGACAATGTTGACTGGAATACTCTCTTTCAAATTCTGAAGGTGGCAGGGGTAAAATACAGGGAACGAAAGGCTATTTACAATTTGTACAGAAACCAGATGGCAGTTATAAGAGTTGAGGGGCATGAAAGGGAAGCAGTGGTTGGGAAGGGAGTGAAACAGGGTTGTAGCCTCTCCCCGATGTTATTCAATCTGTATATTGACCAAGCAGCGAAGGAAACAAAAGAAAAATTCGGAGTAGGTATTAAAATCCATGGAGAAGAAATAAAAACTTTGAGGTTCGCCGATGACATTGTAATTCTGTCAGAGACTGCAAAGGACTTGGAAGAGCAGTTGAACGGAATGGACAGTGTCTTCAACCGAGGGTATAAGATGAACATCAACAAAAGCAAAACGAAGATAATGGAATGTAGTCGAATTAAGTCAGGAGATGCTGAGGGTATTAGATTAGGAAATGAGACACTTAAAGCAGTAAAGGAGTTTTGCTATTTGGGGAGCAAAATAACCGATGATGGTCGAAGTAGAGAGGATATAAAATGTAGACTAGCAATGGCAAAGAAAGCGTTTCTGAAGAAGAGAAATTTCTTAACGTCGAGTACAGATTTAAGTGTCAGGAAGTCATTTCTGAAAGTATTTGTATGGAGTGTAGCCATGTATGGAAGTGAAACATGAACGATAAATAGTTTGGACGAGAAGAGAATAGAAGCTTTCGAAATGTGGTGCTACAGAAGAATGCTGAAGATTAGATGGGTAGATCACGTAGATGAGGAGGTATTGAATAGGACTGGGGAGAAGAGAAGTTTGTGGCACAACTTGACTAGAAGAAGGGATCGATTGGTAGGACATGTTCTGAGGCATCAAGGGATCACCAGTTTAGCATTGGAGGGCAGCGTGGAGGGTAAAAATCGTAGAGGGAGACCAAGAGATGAATACACCAAGCAGATTCAGAAGGATGTAGGTTGCAGTAGGTACTGGGAGATGAAGAAGCTTGCACAGGATAGAGTAGCATGGAGAGCTGCATCAAACCAGTCTCAGGACTGAAGACCACAACAACAACAACAAACTGGTAAGTAGATTTAGTTCACTACATTTGATCTGTCGGGTCCAAAATATAGTGGTCAGCATTCAACCTTAGTCTTGATGTTCCTAACAATGTAGTACAGTAGTGGGAAGACGTGGGTTACTGCGTTGAGACAGAGAACCTAATGTTACGAGTTGTTAACGAGATTCTGATATGCCGCAGACTATATGATAAGCTGGTTGTCCGAAAGGCATATAGTTTGCTATTTGGTATTCTCACATTCACGTTGACTCGCCACACTACACGTGTTAGTTCTTCTAGTTGGATGACCTATAGCGTATCGGTCAAGGAAAGATCAGATTTGGTTTAAAGAGAGTCCCAGACAATTTAGCAGTAGTGTGGTATCGATGTTTTGCTGATAAGAAAGCAACAGGTTTCATTGAATGTGCCATGTATTAGTCCCTGAAACACTATATTTATCAGCTCCAAGAACCTGGGAGCAGTTACTGGAATGTAATGATCCGTTGTTTCTACACTGGTCTAGTGCCGACTCTCCTAGCTGTGGTATTATTTCTGTTCTCTTACCAAACTTTCTTACAGATGTCATCTGTGCCACACACAGTCCCAGCACCTCACAGAAAATCCGAAATTCCTAACGAACTGTTGCTTACATTCATCTATAACACCGCTCACATGGTAGGGCGCAGCTCAGAACTAGCTAGTTCGAGTTTCGGTGCTTGAAGACTATCAGTATGCAGAGGGACACTGCATGCTTTCTCCCTTCCTTTCACATACAAAATCATCCACAACAACACAAACATTACATTCCCAGTAAAATCTCACCGCAATATCTACACGTCGAAACGAAAAAATATAGCGTGAAACAGAGAGTGATTCTACCTCGTTTCTTCAGTACATTCCAGAAACACCCATTATAACAGGTCACAATGGCTAGGTTCGAACTGGTGACAAATATATATGCCGTTTTACACACAGTTTAATTATTCTGGGCAGTTCAAATATTTTCAGTCATTTTCATTTCTTAGGTGGTACAGGCAGTTAGCACTGAAATTGAAAAATGTTATCATTCTTTAACAAAATTTCAACGACTAGCTAAAAGTCATTAAATCGTCCCATTTACGTAGTGATACATGGGATGTGCGACACAGCTTACCCAGTTGTTGGGCACTGATCCGTCTTCTTTGGCGTCCACCCAGACGTAGTAGTCCTTGTACTTCTCGTAGTTCTCATGTGTTGGGTCGCTGGAAGCTATGAACCACTCGTGCTCGTCGCTGGAGTGGTTGGGAACGAAGTCCAGGATCACCTTTATATCTGCACATAGTATCACATCGAATGTTGACTGATAACTTCGGAATTCAGCAATATGAAATAAAAACATTTTGCTATGCCATGAGTTTTGCAGCCTTTTTTTTACCTTTGGCAAAAGTTCTTATATGCTTGCGGAATATACTCTGTCAAATAGAATCTACCACCAATTAGAGGCCATTAATATGGGTAGCTGTACGTCCATCTTTTCGCAGTTGGTTTCGGGGGCCTCGGCTGTTCATTACAGAATGTCAAATAAAACACCATCCGGCCGTCTAAATTTCCAACCTGTTATTTTTTTGGGCCACCGGTTTCGACGATTTATTACTCCGTCTTCAGGCCCCTGGCTGACGTGCAGGAAGAGTTATTTTGTTGGGCTACCGGTTTCGACGATATATTACGTCATCTTCAGGCCCCTGACTGACGTGTAAGAAGAGTCCCCTTTTGGTCCAGTCGAAATAGGGCTGAGCATTGAAAGACTGGTATCCGTAGATTGTTGAGCCAGCGATTACTTCAAACAGCATCAGTCTAAAAAATTTACGGATATCAGTCTTTGAATTCTGGCCCCTATTTCGACTGCACCAAAGGTGAGAATCTCCCTACTACATATCGGTCATGGGGCCTGAAGATGGCTCCGAACTGTATTGCCGAAACTGCTAGCCCAATAAAATAATGATTTGGAAATTTAAACGTCTGAAAGGTGTTTGATTTGACATGCTGTTAATATGGGTTTGGTGAACCCTTCGCCTTTATAACTCTTCGAACACTGCTGGGGACACTTTCAATGAGGTTTCTGAATGTGGTAGAATGATAGCCCATTCTTCCTCAAGAGCTGAAACCACAAAAGATAGTAATGTTGGACCTTGCAATCAAGAGCGATGTCAACCTTCTAACTCAGCCCAAAGATGTTCCATTGGGTCAGGTCGGAATCTGGGCAGGCCACTCAATTTCAGGAATATTGCTGTCCACAAACCATTGCCTCACAGTGCTGCTTTATGAGAGGGTGCATTTTCATGCTGATGCAAACAATCGTCTCCATACTGTTCCTCTCAGCACTCAGTAAACATTGCTCTTAAATGTGGGCATATCCTTCCCCATTTAGCGTTTTTAAAGAACATTAAGGGGACCATGAAAAACATCCCATACCATAACACCACCTGCACCTCACTGTTGGCATTTAACACGAAGGCAGATTTTCTCCAGGCTTTCGCCAAACCAAAACTCTTCCATTGGATAGCCACAGGGTATAACGTGATTCATCAGTCCAAATCACTCGTTTGCAGTCTTCCAGTGCCCAGTGGCGTCACTCTTTACATGATCTCAAGCGCCACTTAGCGTTAACTACAGAAATGTGTGGCCTATGAGGAGCTGCTCGACCACTGAAACCCATCATTTTGGCTCTGTACGCACGACCACCGTGCTAGCTGAACAACTGGTAGCACTTTGGAACTGACGAGAGATTGCTTCCGCTGATTTCAGGGGTTCAAATGTCCCAGATATATCCAGGTGGTATCCCTTCCCAACCGACTCACTCTGCTGCTATGGCTTTGCTACTGACAACCGGAGGGTGCGCCTTTCGTGACATATAATGGTCAGTTTCTGATTACGTAGGGGTGTCCGTATACTTTTGATCAGACGTGTAATACTGAAAACGTGTGGATTTTTCTACATTATACTGCACAACCTACTACACGAATACTTATTTTATTAAAAGTAAATAATTGTGCTTGATAATTTTTCACTTTCTCAACAAAAAATGGGTGAAATTCATCTGTCATGACATGAGCATCCATGTATTTTCACAGATATGAAACCCATCCGACAGAAAACTTTTGTTTTGTTTAGTTAACTCCGTCAGAAATTATATATCCGCAATCCAACTTCAAAGTGAGAAAGGACGTTGTTGAGCTCAACACTTAAATCCAATGATACGATCCTCTTTAGAAGCTAAATTCACCTTTTCTTCTTGAGAAATTGTACCATTATAGGTTAAGAAAGTTAGATGCCTGTACCCGCAAAAATAAAAAAATTGTGATTAGTTACCGCAACTGCTAAACGGCTTCTGCCTTCACATCAGCGGATTATTTTGCAAGTATTTCCTAGGACAATGATTCGTAAGTAACAGCCACTACCCATACTGCAGTTATTGACAACGTTTGGAGCTTCTGGATGTGTGAAAGACGGCGATCCTGTAATGTAGTCAGTTGAGAGTTCTGACTAGATAAATTGTATAAATGAAGAATCTGTCACCACTATTCAAAACGGAGAAGAGTACTGCACTTAAGAACTCATGCTTCTCAAAGAATATGTTGATTTTCAGGGAACGATAACATATATGGTACTAGAAAATGAAAAACAACGAGAATAACATTGTGAGGTAGAAAGAGAAATTTCCACTGAGAGGACGCTATGTTGTAGTCTTCCTGCCATTTAAATCCAGGAATAGTACATCGTTCAGTAAGTTTTCCTGTGCCGATATAATACACATGTTAGATACGCTAGATACATACCTCTTTGATGGGCACCTTCCAGAAGGGCCTCGAAGTCCTCCATAGTGCCGAACAGAGGGTCGATTTCCCTGTAGTCTGATATGTCGTATCCATAGTCCGCCATCGGGGATTTGTAGATGGGTGAGAGCCATATCGCTGCTACTCCTAGACTCTGAAGGTAATCGAGCTTCTCAATCACACCTGTGAAAGCGAAGTGGGTCGTGCTCAGTAAAGAATGAGAATACGACTACAAGTTGCTGATCTGATCTAAATTGTGAAGTTATCAAATCCAGAGGCAGGTGTTTCAGATCTCAGAGGTAGAGTCAATTTCCATCGGCAGAACATGACCACCAAGAGAAGCCTGTTTTACCGAATCAATGGGGGATCAGCGTTGCGATAGCATTTGGGAATTATACAGCGTCGTTACTATGTTGTGCTAGCGCTAGCAGATACCGTAACCTGGGAAATCCAATGGACCTAAATCTTCTTTGTAATTCACAAACAAAACTGTCTACGACTTCGACTTTCACCTTTGTCCCTCGTCGCCAAATGTCTGCAACATCATCCGGAACTATTAAAACGAAAGTGTCACTGGATCTCAACCGCAATACACAATGCTAAGTCAGGATAAGACTATACTTACTTCTAATAATCACGTCTTATTTACAATACAGTGTTGATTTGCTTTTGGAAAGCACAATTTACGTTAATACGGCTAGGCCACAAATTGATTCTGGATAGGGAGGACAAACATCTATAGAGCAAGTTAAATATTACATGCATTTCACGAATACTCTCCACCACTACGCTGAAATCTAGTGTCGATGATGAAGTCCTCTGCAGCCATCGCTCGCGATGACCCACGAACGTGTCGTCACCAGACTGACAGCACAAGGAATGTTTATGCCAGCCAGTCAGGTGTCCCTACTTCACATTATGGTACTTCAGCTTTTAATATAATTTTACACTACGGCTATGTAAAAATAGCTAATCTCTCCGTTACTTGATGGGAGCCATATCCTCTTTACCTATATGTCTCACAGTACATGACATGAAAATGGCTAGCTCCTTATTTGCTCCATTCCATTTCATCATATCGCACGTTGTTAACTTTACCCATTGTGGCCTCCTTCGTCGGCAACAGACGCACATAGAACGTAAAGCGATGGTAGGGTTATAACAGTACACGCTTAAACGAAAAAAAATGTGGAATTGAAATTACCACCTGACTGTACTGATAAGGGTTTTCGTTTGCTTCCCCCAACCACTTTTGGAGGATTCTGGGATGGTTCCTTCGAAAGGGCCGATTCATACTTCATCGTCACCCAGTGAGGGCTTTTGGTCGGTATGTAATGATGCTTTGTCCACGAACCCAACCCACAAATATTTTTTCTTATTTTGTTTAGCAGAAACGCGACACTTTAATTCACATAGTCCCGTCTGAATCACTCCTAACCATTCCACATGATACACGTTATACTCATTCTGCAAAGGAGAAATATTACGAAAAAAAAGTGAAGCATTCCTCAACCCAAATTTTTATCTGAACACCGAAGTGGTTTTACAGCCATAGTGTTATTGGAGCTATTGCACTTGCCCAGCCGATTACATAGGAACCTACAGTTTAACAGGAACTCCTGATCACCGTGTAGCTTGACGTTTACACATTTTTAAATCATTGCTATGTGGGAAAGAGTTTATAAAAGACAGAGGATAACCACAAAACAGATTTAGGACTGAATAGATAACTTTTAGGTATCAACTCGGACAGTTACCCACTTTGTCATCGAAAATTTCTCAACAAGCGATTTCATACAGTCCTTTCTTCTGATGTGTATGTACACTATTATAACCGCCAGCCAACTATGCAGCAGTAGCAAGAAACTTCCCTCGAATTAATAGACGGATCATGAGTATTTGTAGTTACTATAAGAACTGGTCTTTAGGTGTGTGGTTATTTATATTTTTGTAACTGCTAATACTGTACACCATGAGTTTACCAAAGACCGTACAAACGGTGCTTGTACACTGTTGACCACTAAAACTGCCATATCACAGAGCGGGACTTTTGTTTTTTGTTTTTGAATGATCGGTCTTCTGAGTCGTTTGATATGAACCGTTTCCTATAACAACCTTTTCTTGTCAGAGGAGCAGTTGTGAGCTACGTCCTCAATTATTTGCTGGGCGAATCCCAGTCTCTGCCTTTCTCTATAGTTTTTACCCTTTACAGATCCCTCTAGTACCATGGAAGCTACTCCCTGATGTGTTAACATATGTCCTGTCACCTGTTCCTTCCTCTTGTCAGTGTTTTTCATATCCTCGCCGATTCTGCGAAGAACATCTTCATTCTTTACCTTATCAGTCCACATAATTTTCAGCATTCTCCCATAACACCACATCTCAAATGCTTAAATTCTCTTCTGTTCTGGTTTTCTCAAAACCAGTGGTCGACAGCCATACGTTTCGTGTTCCAAACGAACATTCTCAGAAGTTTCTTCCTCACACTGAGGCCTATTTTTATACCAGTAGACCTGTCTTGGCCAGATATCCCCTTTGGCAGTAGAATTCCTTAACTTCATCTACATTGTGATCCCCAACTCTGATGTAAAGTTTCTCGCTGTTTTCAAAATGGCTCTGAGCACTATGGGACTTAACTTCTTAGGTCATCAGTCCCCTAGAACTTAGAACTACTTAAACCTAACTAACCTAAGGACATCACACACATCTATGCCCAACGCAGGATTCGAACCTGCGACCGCAGCGGTTGCGCGGTTCCAGACTGTAGTGCCTGGAACCGCATGGCCACTCCGGCTGGCCTCGCTGTTTTCATTTATACTTCTTCTCATTACTTTCGTCTTTCTTCGATTGACACTCAGTCCATATTCTGTACCCATTCGACTGTTCATTCTACCCAACATATACAACGATTATTTTCCATTTTCACTGAGGATAACAATGTCATCAGCTAACTTTATCGTCGACATCTCTGTCTTGCAGCCTTTTTAATTCGAGCTCTTCGTTCTTGATTTTCCAGTCTTATTGTCTCGTCTTTTTCTTGTACATTTACATATTACCCGTATTTTCTTGTAGCTTGCCCCTATTTTTCTCGGAATTTCGAACGTCTTGCACCATCTGACATCGAACGCATTTCCAAGGCCAACAAATGCTACTAACGTGTCTTGGTTTTTCTTTAGTCTAGCTTTCAGGATCAGCACCTACGTAAGAACAGTTTCCCAAAACCAAATTGATCGTCATCTAACACATCCTCAATTTTCTTTTCCATTCTTCTGTAAATTATTGTTCTAGGAACTTGGCTCCATGAGCTGTTAAGTGAATGATTTTTTCGGAAGGTTTGATGGTAAGTCGCCAGTCTCATGCATTCTAGATACCTACGTGAACAGTGGTTTCGTTGGCACGTCCGCCAATGATTTTAGAAACTTCAGTGGAATGTTATCTATCCATTCTGCCTTATTTGATCTTAAGTCAAGGCAAGATCTTTTAAATTCTGGTTCTAATATTGGATCCCCTATCTCTTCTCTGTCGATTCATGTTTCTTCTTCCATCGTGTCATCAGACAAATCCTTCCCCACATCGAGTCCTTTAATGTACTCTTCCACGCATCCGCTCTCTCTCTTCTGCATTTAACACTGAAATTCCAGTTACACTTTTTGCTTTACCGCCCTTGCTTTTAACTTTACTAAAGGCTGCTTTTTCTGTTTTCTGATTCAGTTCTTCCGACTGTCATTTCTTTTTCGATTTCTTCACGTTTTTCATGCTTCCATTTCGCCTTAGCTTCCCTCCACTTCCTGTTTATTTCTTACCTAAGTGGCCTGTATTTCTGTATTCCTGTACATTTTTATACTTCCTTCTTTCGTCGATCAATTGAAATATTTCTTGTTACCCATGTTTCTTCGTGGTTCTTCTTTGTACCTATGTTTTGCTCTCCAACTTCTGTGATTGCCTCCTTAGAGTGTCCATTCCTCTTCAACAGAATTGCAGTATCCATAGCCACAGAGAACTTAAAGCGAATCTCTTCATACCTTAGTACTTCCGTACTCCACTTCTTTGCGTATTGATCCTTCCTGGCGAGTATTCAAATAGCTGTAAGCACTGTAGGACTTAACATCTGTGAGGTCATCAGTCCCCTAGACTTAGAACTACGCAAACTTAAGTAACCCAAGGACATCGCACACATCCATGCCCGAGGCAGGATTCGAACCTGGGACCGTAGCAGCCGCGTGATTTCGCAATGAAGCGCCTATAACCGCTCGGTCACAGCGGCCGCCTCAAACGTCATCCTACTCTACATCCTTACTACACTGTGATACACCTTATAGTCCAATATTTGATTTCGGAATCGTTTCATGACGTAATATAAGGGGAATCTTGCGGTATCTCCTGCCCTTTCCCAATTATACCTCCCTCTCTTGTGATTCTTGAACAGGGTGTTCGGCACATAACAAACGTAAAATTGGAATGGGGTGTACTACATGTCATGATTTGGGAATGATTATCATGTAGACGCAAATCCACAATATAGGTACATGTAATGTCGCATATACTCTGTAAAGAAGAGATTGCACAATAGTTTTTCGTACACAAAATGCATTTGAATTTTAGTTGTTGTTGAGAAGATTGCACTCCGTCCCGTGTAAGAAGGAGAAATGTGTACTAGTTAGTGTTGGAATTCAACAGTGGCAGGACCGTGTCCAATTTGGTCTGCAGGTTATCCTTCCTTGATATTGGTTGTTGCGATGGTCGCGATCCAACGACTATCAAGTGATAACAGTTCAGGAGGACCATACTCAGCGCCACGCAACATCCCAACACTCCCACGTGGGTATCGCCAGAGAGATCAGACATTGTTTATTCGGTCGTGGAGGACTGTAGAGCCAAGATAGGTATGTACACGGACAGCGCGATGATGTCTACAGTCAGAGCGCCCATACCCGCAGAAGGGGGGTGGGGGGGGGGAGGAATGGAGGGTGCCCCTCTCTAGCTTTCAGGGAAAGAAAAAATCAGGTGTAGTCACGTCATTTTCTTTCAAAAAAGGGATTTAAAAGTTGGTTTTCTACAGGATCGGACCTGGAACTTTTTAATGTCTACTTAAAAGTCGCGATTCGTATTTCGAACTATTAAAAATACTACATGCTGCCCGGTCTAGGCCCCCCACACAAACTATCGTATGGGCACCCTTGATCTGCAGCAACGTAGGCTGTTACCACAACGACTGTTGTTGCAGCTTCGTTTGAACCCAGAGCAGAGAGAGTCTCGGTAGCAGTGGTGCCCCCAGCGATAACACTGGACGCAGGAAGGGGCACCACGCCCCCTCTCCAAAAGAGTTCGGGTTCTGTATATAGCATCCCCCCCATGAACCGTGGACCTTGCCGTTCGTGGGGAGGCTTGCGTGCCTCAACGATACAGATAGCCGTACCGTAGGTGCAACCACAACGGAGGGGTATCTGTTGAGAGGCCAGCAAACGTGTGGTTCCTGAAGAAGGGCAGCAGCCTTTTCAGTAGTTGCAGGGGCAACAGTCTGGATGATTGACTGATCTGGCCTTGTAACATTAACCAAAATGGCCTTGCTGTGCTGGTACTGCGAACGGCTGAAAGCAAGGGGAAACTACAGCCGTAATTTTTCCCGAGGGCATGCAGCTTTACTGTACGATTCAATGATGATGGCGTCCTCTTGGGTAAAATATTCCGGAGGTAAAATAGTCCCCCATTCGGATCTCCGGCAGGGACTACTCAGGAGGACGTTGTTATCAGGAGAAAGAAAGCTGGCGTTCTACGGATCGGAGCGTGGAATGTCAGATCCCTTAATCGGGCAGGTAGATTAGAAAATTTAAACAGGGAAATGGATAGGTTAAAGTTAGATATAGTGGGAATTAGTGAAGTTCGGTGGCAGGAGGAACAAGACTTTTGGTCAGGTGAATACAGGGTTATAAATACAAAATCAAACAGGGGTAATGCAGGAGTAGGTTCAATAATGAATAAAAAAATAGGAGTGCGGGTAAGCTACTACAAACAGTATAGTGGCCAAGATAGACACGAAGCCCACGACTACTACAGTAGTGCAAGTTTATATGCCAACTAGCCTTGCAGACGACGAAGAAATTGAAGAAATGTATGACGAGATAAAAGAAATTATTCAGGGAATTGAAGGGAGAAGAAAATTTAATAGTCATGGGTGACTGGAATGCAAGAGTAGGAAAAGGGAGAGAAGGGAACATAGTAGATAAATATGGATTGGGGCTAAGAAATGAAAGAGGAAGCCGCCTGGTAGAATTTTGCCCAGAGCATAACTTAATCATAGCTAACACTTGGTTTAAGAATCATGAAAGAAGGTTGTATACATGGAAGAACCCTGGAGATACTGAAAGGTATCAGACAGATTATATAATGGTATGACAGAGATTTAGGAACCAGGTATTAAATTGTACGACATTTCCAGGGGCAGATGTGGACTCTGACCACAATCTATTGGTTATGAAGTGTAGACTAAAACTGAAGAAACTGCAAAAAGGTGGGAAATTAAGGAAGTGGGACCTGGATGAACTGAAAGAACCAGAGGTTGTACAGAGTTTCAGGGAGAGCATATGGGAACAATTGAGAGGAATGGGGGAAAGATATACAGTAGAAGAAGAATGGGTAGCTTTAAAGGATGAAATAGTGAAGGCAGCAGAGGATCAAATAGGTAAAAAGACGAGGGCTAGTAGAAACCCTTGGGTAACAGAAGAAATATTGAATTTAATTGATGAAAGGAGAAAATATAAAAATGCAGTAAATGAAGCAGGCAAAAAGGAATACAAACGTCTCAAAAATGAGATCGACAGGAAGTGCAAAATGTCTAAGCAGGGATGGCTAGAGGACAAATGTAAGGATGTAGAGGCTTATCTCACTAGGGGTAAGATAGATACTGCCTACTGGAAAATTAAAGAGACCTTTGGAGAAAAGAGAACCTCTTGTATGAATATCAAGAGCTTAGATGGAAACCCAGTTCTAAGCAAAGAAGGGAAAGCAGAAAGGTGGAAGGAGTAGATACAGGGTCTATACGAGGGCGATGTACTTGAGGACAATATTATGGAAATGAAAGAGGATGTAGATGAAGATGAAATGGGAGATACGATACTGTGTGAAGAGTTTGACAGAGCACTGAAAGGCCTGAGTCGAAACAAGGCCCCAGGAGTAGACAACATTCCATTAGAACTCCTGATGGCCTTGGGAGAGCCTGTCCTGACAAAACTCTACCATCTGGTGAGCAAGATGTACGAGGCAAGCGAAATACCCTCGGACTTCAAGAAGAATATAATAATTCCAATCCCAAAGAAAACAGGTGTTGACAGATGTGAAAATTACCGAACTATCAGTTTAATAAGTCACAGCTGCAAAAAACTAACGCGAATTCTTTACAGACGAATGGAAAAACTGGTTGAAGCTGGCCTAGGGGTTGATCAGTTTGGATTCCGTAGAAATGTGGGAACACGTGAGGCAATACTGACCCTACGACTTATCTTAGAAGAAAGATTAAGAAAAGGCTAACCTACGTTTCTAGCATTTGTAGACTTAGAGAAAGCTTTTGACAATGTTGACTGGAATACTCTCTTTCAAATTCTGAAGTTGGCAGGGGTAAAATACAGGGAGCGAAAGGCCATTTACAATTTGTACAGAAATCAGATGGCAGCTATAAGAGTCGAGGGGTACGAAAGGGGGAAGCAGTGGTTGGGAAGGGAGTGAGACAGGGTTGTAGCCTCTCCCCGATGTTATTCAATCTGTATATTGAGAAAGCAATAAAGGAAACAAAAGAAAAGTTTTGAGTAGGTATTAAAATCCATGGAGAAGAAATAAAAACTTTGAGGTTAGCTGATAACATTGTAATTCTGTCAGAGACAGCAAAGGACATGGAAGAGCAGTTGAACGGAATGGACAGTGTCTTCAAATGAGGATATAAGATGAACATCAACAAAAGCAAAACGAGGATAATGGAATGTAGTCGAATTAAGTCGGGTGATGCTGAGGGAATTAGATTAGGAAATGAGACACTTAAAGTAGTAAATGAGTTTTGCTATTTGGGGAGAAAAATAACTGATGATGGTCGAAGTAGAGGGGATATAAAATGTAGATTGGCAATGGCAAGGAAAGCGTTTCTGAAGAAGAAAAATATGTTAACATCGAGTATAGATTTAAATGTCAGGAAGTCGTTTCTGAAAGTGTTTGTATGGAGTGTAGCCATGTATGGAAGTGAAACATGGACGATAAATAGTTTGGACGTGAAGAGAATAGAAGCTTTCGAAATGTGGTGCTACAGAAGAATGCTGAAGATTAGATGGGTAGATCACATAACTAATGAGGAGGTATTGAATAGAATTGGGGAGAAGAGGAGCTTGTGGCACAACTTGACTAGAAGAAGGGATCGGTTGGTAGGACACGTTCTGAGACATCGAGGGATCAGCAAATTAGTATTGGAGGGCAGCGTGGAGGGTAAAATTCGTAGAGGGAGACCAAGGGATGAATACACTAAGCAGATTCAGAAGGATGTAGGCTGCAGTAGGTACTGGGAGATGAAGAAGCTTGCACAGGATAGAGTAGCATGGAGAGCTGCATCAAACCAGTCTCATTACTGAAGATCACAACAACATATAGCATTACGCTGCCAGACTGTATTCGCCATGATCATATGGTCCCAGCATTTGGCTTGATGGTGTCAGGTCCACTTGGGAACACAACACGATTATATCTGATTCGAATAGACGGTAATTTGGAAAGCAGGCGTTGCATTTCTGACGTTTTACTGCCGGTTCCTGTGCCTAACTTCATCTTTCAACAAGATAACGCCCGTTATTCCTTAACCTCCTTCGAAACAAAGTGTATTGGAGTATTGCCCCTGTCCTACACGTTCTCCAGATCTGCCACCCATTGAATCCATCCGATCACAGGTTAATGAGAGACAGGCACTCCACCACTCACCTGACACAACGATTGATGAACTCTACCACTGAGCTGAAGTATCATAGAATGACGTACCCATATCCGTCATCCACGCTGCATTCGATTCGGTGCCCAGGCTGGTAACTGCCTTTGTTACTTCTAGACGTGGCAGCTGTTTGCACTACATTTCGCACCCTGTGTGCTCACAAATCACCCAATCACATATTCTGAACACTAAATGTATAAACACAATAAGTAAAATTATCTGATTTGCTGTCCTTCCCGTTCAGCACATTTGTTGATCAGCGGCGTACTTCGATGGAATAACCATTTATTTCCTCAGAAGAACAATTACTCGGCACCATAGTTCCCAGCTGTGTGAGAACAACATTTCTCAGTAGTTGGCCTGTCATAGCGGGCCCTACAGCGTAATGGAGGCTCTGGACCGAAAATTTCTTCATTTAGGTGCTCAGAAAACCTAAGGGGGTCTCCGCACCAACGGTCCTACACATTCCGTTCCACTCTGCCAGTACTTGCTGTTCTAGACACCAGCTGGGTGCTGAGCCAACACAACGGGGTCTCCCTACTAACGTTTCCACACGATCCATTCCACTCCGTCGGTATCTGCTGCTCTAGACTTCATTTGGGTACTGAGAAAACACAAGGGAGTGTTGCGTCTAACAGTTACACACAATCCATTTCACTTCGTCTTTACCTGCTCCCACACAATCCACTCCACTCTGTCGGCACCTGCTGCTCTGGACTTGGGTGGCAGCGTCTCCTTCCCAGGCGCTTAACTGATACACGGTCATAATTATTAACCCTTAGAATAATCTTGAAGGTCGGCGGTCTTATCTACACGCCACTATTCGGTTTGCATCATACGAGTATCTTTTCTTCCAAAACAGCTTTGCCACAATGTCCAGTGTGTATCGATAAAATTGTCGACGTATTCCTTAATAATGATTATACAGCCCATGGTACTGCTGAAATTTTACAGCAGTTATAAGTGGATCAAAAAGTAAAATTTCAACCTACTGAGTTTCTATTTAATAGCATCGGATCACCAAAGCTATATCTAGCAATGAAATCATCTTTGATCTCTCTCCTAACTCAACAACCCCTAAATAGTTGAAACTTAACCAGCACTGTACCTTGCTGTCTGCTTCTATCGTGCAAATACGCTCGGCATCACATCAAGGCCGCCATTTCCAGCAGATTCTACATGCTCCCACCTTGCTCCAGCAGCACTTCCTTAATATTGTAAGACAATGCGCGTTCTTTTCTTCCTCACGCACTATGTCACCTGCACTATGTAACTGGTTTTTACAAATAACCCACCACCCATGAAGTGAAAAATGGTGCGCTCTAGACTTCCCTTTACAAAAGATGTACGACGTTGGTCTTTTCTCCCATCACTTCGTAGGTACCATCTCAGTGTCTTGAAAAGCGACATCATTGAACGTTGGACTCCAAAATGACATATATGTGGTAAGTTTGTGGAGAGATCTGACATCCAGCGACAGTCTGGTTATTTATCAGCGCTTAGTGATGCACATACACAATGCAGTCTTGTCACAAAGAAATAACATTTAACTGCGATTTCTGAATGACATACTCACTGGGTAATTTTCCTTATGCAGACGATCACATTAATGTCAACACCACTTATGATAGACGACAACGTTCGGTAACCACTCACAGATAGCAGGTGGCACCACAAGCAGTGGAGGGTATGTGAAGGTTGTCGAGGAACGCCGGAAACAGTGTCATCGTTGTCGCAATGCGGGAATGTAGTGATTCATCTGCAGTCCAAAAGGGCATGTTCATTGGCTTTCGGACCAAGGGGGAAACATTTCCCTAATGACTAAGTTTGTGAACTGTTCGCGTGCCCTGTGGTTAAAATATACCATGGATGGCAAAATGACGCTATCTAAATCGACGCCAAGGCAACTGTAATGGACCATGGACTATAGATAACAGGGGTGAACGAAGGCTGCAGAGATGTATGCGGACTAGTAGACTTGCAACTGTTTACCAACTGACCACCCAGATGGACCGAGATTTGCCAGCAGTGTCTCCTCAACGAGCGTTCAGCTAACGTTGCTGAGTATGGCCTTCCCCAGCAGGCGCCTGGTTCGTGCATTCATGCTGACTACTGTTCACAGGCAACGAAGGCTGTAATTTGCTCCTCAATACCGTAACTGAAAGGCGACAAGTGGCCTTTTCAGATGAATCACTTTTTATGCTCTATTGGACAGGTGCGCACTGTCCCATACGGCTTGAGAAGTCTGAAAGCAAATGACTTGCAACAATCGTCGGAAGGGCCCAGGCCTGAAGGCATTCCCTGAGTCATCTCATCATTCTGCAAGGCATACTGGATGAACATAAGTATGCATCTGTCCTTGGAGACCGTGTCTACCCCCAAACACGGTTTGGTGTCCTTCGGCAGAATGGTATCTACCAGCAGGACAGTGTAATGTATCACGCAGCTCGCAGTGTACGTACGAGATGCAAAGAGCACCAGTATTAGTTTACCATACGCCCCTGGCCACCAAATTTCCCGGATTTAGAAACAATCGAGTGCCTGTGGGACCACCTCAACTGGGCTGTTATCGCCACGGATGCTTAACCGACAAACCTAGCGCAGTTGGCCACGTCACTGGAGTCAGCATGGCTACACATGCCTGTTGGTACCTCCCAGAACCTCACTGAATGTCTTCCTGTACGTCCCACAGCGGTCCGCGCTACAAGAGATGGTTATTCAAGGTGTTGACAGGTGGTCACGTTAATATGTACGGACAGTGTGTTGTGCGGTTAAGATGTACTGTTAACTCTTTACGTACCCAGGCAACTAGTACATTTCACACCAACTTGATGTCGTTTTTTACATGCTACCCTCTGACAGAACCAGAGGTTGTAGAGAGCTTCAGGTAGAGCATTAGGGAAGGATTGACAAGAATGGGAGAAAGAAATACAGTAGAAGAAGAATGAATAGCTCTGAGCTGAAATAGTGAAGGCAGCAGACGATCAAGTAGGTAAAAACACGAGGGCTAGTAGAAATGCTTGGGTAACATAAGAGATGTTGAATTTAATTGATGAAAGAAGAAAAAAAGCAGTAAATGAAGCAGGCAAAAAGGAACACAAACGTCTCAAAAATGAAATCGACAGGTAGTGCAAAATGGCTAAGCAAGGATGGCTAGAGGACAAATGTAAGAATGTAGAGGCGTGTATCACTACGGGTGAGATAGATACTGCCTACAGAAAAATTAAAGACATATTTGGAGAAATGAGAACCACTTGTATGAATATCAAGTGCTCAGATGGAAAGCAAGTTCTAAGCAAAGAAGCGAAAGCAGAAAGGTAGAACGAGTATATAGAGGGTCTATACAACTGAGATGTACTTGAGGACAATACTATGGAAATGTAAGAGGATGCAGATGAAATGGGAGATACGATACTGCGTGAAGAGTTTGACAGAGCACTGAAAGACCTAAGTCGAAACAAGGCCCGGGAGTAGACAACATTCCATTAGAACTACTAATAGCCTTGGGAGAGCCAGCCCTGATGAAACTCTACCATCTGGTGAGCAAGTTGTATGAAATGGTGAAATGCCCTCAGACTTCAGGAAGAATATAATAATTCCAATCCCAAAGAAATCAGGTGGTGACAGATGTGAAAGTTACCGAACTATCAGTTTAATAAGTCACGGCTGCAAAATACTAACATGACTTCTTTACAGACGAATGGAAAAACTGGTAGAAGCCGACCTCGGGGAAGCTCAGTTCGTAGAAGTGCTGGAACACGTGAGGCAATACTGACCTTACGACTTATCTTACAAGAAGATTAAGGAAAGGCAAACCTATGTTTCTAGCATTTGTAGACTTAGAGAAAGCTTTTGACAATGTTGACTGGAATACTCTCTTTCAAATTCTAAAGGTGGCAGGGGTAAAATACAGGGAGCGAAAGGCTATTTACAATTTGTACAGAAACCAGATGGCAGTTGTAAGAGTCGAGGGACATGAGAGGGAAGCAGTGGTTGGGGAGGGAGTGAGACAGGGTTGTAGCCTATCCCCGGTGTTATTCAATCTGTATATTGAGCGAGAGGTAACGGAAACAAAAGAAAAATTCGGAATAGGAATTAAAATCCATGGAGAAGAAATAAAAACTTTGAGCTTCGCCGATGACATTGTAATTCTATCAGAGACAGCAAAGGACTTGGAAGAGCAGTTGAAGGGAATGGGCAGTGTCTTGAAAGGGGGATATAAGATGAACAACAACAAAAGCAAAACGAGGATAATGGAGTGTAGTCGAATTAAATCGGGTGATGCTGATGAAATTAGATTAGAAAATGAGACACTTAAACTAGTAAATTAGTTTTGCTATTTGAAGAGCAAAATAATTGATGATGGTCGAAGGAGAAAGGATATAATATGTAGACTGACAATGGCAAGGAAAGCGATTCTGAAGAAGAGAAGTTTGTTAACATCGAGTATAGATTTAAGTGTCAGGAAGTCGTTTCTGAAAGCATTTGTATGGACTGTGGCCATGTATGGAAGTGAAATGTGGACAATAAATAGTTTGGGCAAGAAGAGATTAGAAGCTTTCGAAATGTGGTGCTAGAGAAGAATGCTGAAGATGGGTAGACCATGTAACTAATGAGGAGGTATTGAATAGAATTAGGGAGAGAGAAATTTGTGGCACAACTTGACTAGAAGAAGGGATCGGTTAGTAGAATATGTTCTGAGGCATGAAGTTATCAGCAATTTAGTATTGGGTGGCAGCATGGAGAGTAAAAATCGTAGAGGTAGACCAAGCACTAAGCAGATACAGAAGGATGTAGGCTGCAGTAGGTACTGGGAGATGAAGAAGCTTGCTCAGGATAGAGTAGCATGGAGAGCTGCATTAAACGTGTCTCTGGACTGAGGACCACAACAACAACCACCCTCAAGTTGTTGCAGTTTTAAAGCCAAGCAGTGGTAATATAGTATGTGTATCTAAACCCATCGGATTTTTTAGCATCTCATCAGATCTCACATTCCGAGTGACATCATGAGACATTGTTCTTAGTGTCCACAGCAATAGTAGATACTGGAGCACAAAGTCTCTGTTGACAATTTTTCCGAAGTGGGAACACAAATCCCGCAAGTAGATCTGTTGACAGCGTTCAAATTTAACTGGTCGGTAAGGGTGGGACGTCAATATTCATGCAACACTGCCCGCATTATTGTGTGCTAATATATCTTACGCTTCAGGACTTTGAAGTTGAGGTTATATCTTTTCTTTATTGAGCGCTCGAGTGTGTACCAAAGCTTAAACCATTACGTGCAGTTTTATCGTATCTTGCGAACTGCCACTAACCGAATAATATGGAGTGCTGGGAAAAGATTAGCTAGTAATCAGTCTGAATTAAGTGCCTGATGGATCCAAATGTCAAGTGTTAGCTACTGTTGCCGACATAACTGTTACTGACTGACACAGTGAAGGTAGAAAGCAGAAGATAATACTGCTGTCTGTCAGACACAGAAATAAACATCATTTGTAGAAAGTTCAAATAGCTAAAATCACCGTTTACATCTGTATTTGTAGGACGAGTGATGACGTTTTCGAGATATGATTTGCTTAATTTCCTCATAGTTCACAGCGAATCTCTATGATACAAAAAATTATTTCCTCTATTATTATGCTTGTCGTTCTCCCCACTAGTACAGCTTTAATGTGGGTTCTGGATCTTCGTAGTTTTTGCAGTCGTCCATGTGTTTTGGCTTGTGAGTACTTATTGACATTAATAATTTGCTTTTATTTGCATAACTGTCTTACACAAAAAAGTTGTAGATTCTTAAAATTAAATCTATAAAAACTTTGTTGCTCTCTGGACGTTTTTGAGAGGTGTATCTTGAATCGATAGTAACGATCTAATATGTTTATATCACACTCTCAGTATCCCTCCAATGACACAGATATACTCACTTGTAACAAAACATTTAGCACATTACCCATGATTATACCTGTTCCCTTCCTGTTAGTCTCATATCTCTCTGTTTTATTTTCTGCCTTGTCTCTTTCCCTTAATCTTTACTTACATTTCTCCATTGTTCGCCAAATTTTTATTTTTGTCTCACTTTACATTTTTCTCAATAATTTCTCTCTTGCCCTTCCTAGTCTCCTCTCACCACCCCTGTCTCCACTTGTTTGTTCCATCACACTTCCTCACTCTCCTGCCATCTTCTATTATCCCTCCTTCCATTCTATACCACATTCTACCTATCATTCACCTACGTCTCTCTCATTGTCACACACACACACACACACACACACACACACACACACACACACACACACACGCCAATGCATACCATGTGAACAAAAGCACAAAGGTTATATATAGCCTGTTTATTCAGGTTGCCCCTTTAATTTCCGTCTGTCTGTAATGTTGGCAGCTTCCTCGTTAGTCCTTAATCTTCTTACTAAAAAGTGCTGTATATCACCTCCATCAGAGCCACCACCTGCCTTTGCTCTAGTCTATTTCTTCACTGCCCAATTTTCCCTATATTATCCTACCTGTTGTCTTTATAGTTTCTTCTCGTCCTTCCTGGCAATTTCCTTACCCAATTTCCGTCACTCTCTTCTATTCATTCCTCATATTTCCCTCTGTCACTTCTTTCTCTTTTTCATGCCAAACCCCCGCCCATCTCTCCCTCTCTTTCTACGCATGTGTCTGGCTCTTTCTCACCATCCTCGTGTCCTTTAACCCTCTTTTCTGCCTTCCCTCCTCTGTTTTTACTTCAGTATTTCCCGTCTTTCTTCCGTTTCTTATCTCTACTCGTATGACCTAATTTCTCTCCCTCCACCTCCATATATTTGTCTACCTCTGGTCACAGAGTTTGATTCACGTCTAACGCAGTCGCAGTACAAGAATGTCCTTCCGTGTCTTACCGTTGAGGTCGCCCACGCCATCACCATCGCTGTCCTTGAAGGACCGTGGGTAGATCTGGTAGATGACGCCGGACTGCCACCACGCCAGCTGTCCCGCTGTGGCGCCCACCATAGCGGCCACTGCCGCAAACAGCAGAAGTGCCTGAACCCTAAGCATGTCACTGACTCTTAAAACTGCTCACCTCTAATAATTGCCCGCTAGCAGCAGTATTTATACTTCCCAGTCGCAGCTTGCGACGTCACTGCTGTATCTTGGAAATATGAACCAGCTTGCGGTCTACTGCACGATATCGCGAAATCTGAACATGTGAGCTTATCTGTATAATGTCCTTGTAACATCTTGAAGAATCAATATGGTACAGGTTACGCCAATTGCCGCTGCGACATCTTTGTTGAAAGACAAGTGTGAACTATTGAGCAAACTGTACATTCGCAGCGCTAAGTTTCGGCACGAAGAAAGAGGTACTGGGAAGCTGGATAACGTGTGTATAGCGTTCTGGATTCTCTCCGCAGAAATTCGACAAATTGAATGAACGTAGTTTGCACTACAGGAGGACCTAAACACCAT
This sequence comes from Schistocerca americana, assembly GCF_021461395.2. NCBI lineage: Eukaryota > Metazoa > Arthropoda > Insecta > Orthoptera > Acrididae > Schistocerca > Schistocerca americana. The sequence continues at coordinate 220,058,317 of NC_060119.1, forward strand.
TTCAAAAGCCATGTTGGGCAAAGTCAGGTATTACATAATCTGCCTTACAAAAAACACTACTGGCCATTAAAATTGCTATGCCATGACGATGGCGTGCTACAGACATGAAATTTAACCGACAGGAGGGAGATGCTGTGATACGCAAATGATTAGCTTTTCAGAGCATTCACACAAGGTTGGCGCCGGTGACGGCACCTACAACGTGCTGACATGAGGAACGTTTCCAACCGATTTCTCATACACAGACAGCAGTTGACCGGCGTTGCCTGGTGAAACGTTGTTGTGATGCCTCGTGTAAGGAGGAGAAATGCGTACCATCACGTTTCCGACTTCGATAAAGGTCGGATTGTAGCCTATCGCGATTGCGGTTTATCGTATCGCGACATTGCTGCTCGCGTTGGTTGAGATTCAATGTCTGTTAGCAGAATATGGAATCGGTGGGATCAGGAGGGTAATACGGAACGCCGTACTGGATCCCAACGGCCTCGTATCTACATCTACATCTACATCTATACTCCGCGAGCCACCTTACGGTATGTGGCGGAGGGTACTTATTGTACCACTATCTGATCCCCCCTTCCCTGTTCCATTCACGAATTGTGCGTGGGAAGAACGACTGCTTGTAAGTCTCCGTATTTGCTCTAATTTCTCGGATCTTTTCGTTGTGATCATTACGCGAGATATATGTGGGCGGTAGTAATATGTTGCCCATCTCTTCCCGGAATGTGCTCTCTCGTAATTTCGATAATAAACCTCTCCGTATTGCGTAACGCCTTTCTTGAAGTGTCCGCCACTGGAGCTTGTTCAGCATCTCCGTAACGCTCTCGCGCTGACTAAATGTCCCCATGACGAATCGCGCTGCTTTTCGCTGGATCATGTCTATCTCTTCTATTAATCCAACCTGGTAAGGGTCCCATACTGATGAGCAATACTCAAGAATCGGACGAACAAGCGTTTTGTAAGCTACTTCTTTCGTCGATGAGTCACATTTTCTTAGAATTCTTCCTATGAATCTCAACCTGGCGCCTGCTTTTCCCACTATTTGTTTTATGTGAGCATTCCACTTCAGATCGCTCCGGATAGTAACTCCTAAGTATTTTACGGTCGTTACCGCTTCCAATGATTTACCACCTATGGCATAATCGTACTGGAATGGATTTCTGCCCCTATGTATGCGCATTATATTACATTTATCTACGTTTAGGGAAAGCTGCCAGCTGTCGCACCATGCATTAATCCTCTGCAGGTCCTCCTGGAGTACGTACGAGTCTTCTGATGTTGCTGCTTTCTTGTAGACAACCGTGTCATCTGCAAATAGCCTCACGGAGCTACCGATGTTGTCAACTAAGTCATTTATGTATATTGTAAACAATAAAGGTCCTATCACGCTTCCCTGCGGTACTCCCGAAATTACCTCTACATCTGCAGATTTTGAACCGTTAAGAATGACATGTTGTGTTCTTTCTTCTAGGAAATCCTGAATCCAATCACAAACCTGGTCCGATATTCCGTAAGCTCGTATTTTTTTCACTAAACGTAAGTGCGGAACCGTATCAAATGCCTTCCTGAAGTCCAGGAATACGGCATCAATCTGCTCGCCAGTGTCTACGGCACTGTGAATTTCTTGGGCAAATAGGGCGAGCTGAGTTTCACATGATCTCTGTTTGCGGAATCCATGTTGGTTATGATGAAGGAGATTTGTATTATCTAAGAACGTCATAATACGAGAACACAAAACATGTTCCATTATTCTACAACAGATTGACGTAAGCGAAATAGGCCTATAATTATTCGCATCTGATTTATGACCCTTCTTGAAAATGGGAACGACCTGCGCTTTCTTCCAGTCGCTAGGTACTTTACGTTCTTCCAGCGATCTACGATAAATTGCTGATAGAAAGGGGGCAAGTTCTTTAGCATAATCACTGTAGAATCTTAAGGGTATCTCGTCTGGTCCGGATGCTTTTCCGCTACTAAGTGATAGCAGTTGTTTTTCAATTCCGATATCGTTTATTTCAATATTTTCCATTTTGGCGTCCGTGCGACGGCTGAAGTCAGGGACCGTGTTATGATTTTCCGCAGTGAAACAGTTTCGGAACACTGAATTCAGTATTTCTGCCTTTCTTCGGTCGTCCTCTGTTTCGGTGCCATCGTGGTCAACGAGTGACTGAATAGGGGATTTAGATCCGCTTACCGATTTTACATATGACCAAAACTTTTTAGGGTTCTTGTTTAGATTGTTTGCCAATGTTTTATGTTCGAATTCGTTGAATGCTTCTCTCATTGCTCTCTTTACGCTCTTTTTCGCTTCGTTCAGCTTTTCCTTATCAGCTATGATTCGACTACTCTTAAACCTATGATGAAGCTTTCTTTGTTTCCGTAGTACCTTTCGTACATGATTGTTATACCACGGTGGATCTTTCCCCTCGCTTTGGACCTTAGTCGGTACGAACTTATCTAAGGCGTACTGGACGATGTTTCTGAATTTTTTCCATTTTTGTTCCACATCCTCTTCCTCAGAAATGAACGTTTGATGGTGGTCACTCAGATATTCTGCGATTTGTGCCCTATCACTCTTGTTAAGCAAATATATTTTCCTTCCTTTCTTGGCATTTCTTATTACACTTGTAGTCATTGATGCAACCACTGACTTATGATCACTGATACCCTCTTCTACATTCACGGAGTCGAAAAGTTCCGGTCTATTTGTTGCTATGAGGTCTAAAACGTTAGCTTCACGAGTTGGTTCTCTAACTATCTGCTCGAAGTAGTTCTCGGACAAGGCAGTCAGGATAATGTCACAAGAGTCTCTGTCCCTGGCTCCAGTTCTGATTGTGTGACTATCCCATTCTATACCTGGTAGATTGAAGTCTCCCCGTATTACAATAGTATGATCACGAACCTTCTTCACGACGTTCTGCAGGTTCTCTCTGAGGCGCTCAACTACTACGGTTGCTGATGCAGGTGGTCTATAGAAGCATCCGACTATCATATCTGACCCACCTTTGATACTTAACTTAACCCAGATTATTTCACATTCGCATTCGCTAATAACTTCACTGGATATTATTGAATTCTTTACTGCTATAAATACTCCTCCACCATTGGCGTTTATCCTATCCTTGCGGTATATATTCCATTCTGTGTCTAGGATTTCGTTACTGTTCACTTCCGGTTTTAACCAACTTTCCGTTCCTAATACTATATGCGCACTATTTCCTTCAATAAGAGATACTAATTCAGGAACCTTGCCCTGGATACTCCTGCAGTTTACCAATATTACGTTAACTTTTCCTGTTTTTGGTCTCTGAGAACGGACGTTCTTTATCAACGATGATAATGTCCTCTCTGGTAAGCCGTCAGGTATTTTATCGTTTCGCCCAAGGGGGGGTCCCTCTAACCTAAAAAACCCCCGTGTGCACGCCACACGTACTCTGCTACCCTAGTAGCTGCTTCCGGTGTGTAGTGCACGCCTGACCTGTCTAGGGGGGCCCTACAGTTCTCCACCCAATAACGGAGGTCGATGAATTTGCAACCATTATAGTCGCAGAGTCGTCTGAGCCTCTGGTTTAGACCCTCCACACGGCTCCAAACCAGAGGACCGCGATCGACTCTGGGCACTATGCTGCAGATATTAAGCTCAGCTTGCACTCCGCGTGCGATGCTGGTTGTCTTCACCAAATCAGCCAGCCGCCGGAAGGAACCAAGGATGGCCTCAGAACCCAAGCGGCAGGCGTCATTCGTTCCGACATGTGCTACTATCTGCAGCCGGTCACACCCAGTGCGTTCAATAGCTGCCGGAAGGGCCTCCTCCACATTACGGACGAGACGCCCCGGCAAGCACACCGAGTGCACACTGGCATTCTTCCCCGACCTACCCGCTATTTTCCTAAGGGGCTCCATAACCCGCCTAACGTTGGAGCTCCCTATAACTAATAGGCCCGCTCTCTGTGACTGTCGGGACCTTGCCGGAGAATCGGCCACTGGCCCAACAGGCGAGGCATCCTGTGGTGGCTCGGAAACGATGTCATCACCACTAGGAAGCACCCCGTACCTGTTGGAAAGGGGTAAGGCAGCTGCCACGCGGCCAGATCCCACCTTCGCCTTTCGGCCAGGCACGCGCGAGCCCACCACTGTCCGCCATTCACCCTGGAGTGATGGCTGACCGGTAAGATGCTCACTGCCGGAAGACGCAGCGACATCAGGGGTTCCATGTGATTCCAAGGCCACCGAAGTAGGCATAGGTCTCACCACAGTTGCCCCAACGCCACTACGAGCCGACGCCTGCGCCTCGAGCTCGATGAGCCTAACAGACAAAGCCTCCACCTGCCCCCGACGAGTGGCCAATTCTCCTTGCGTCCGCTCACAACAACCACAGTCCCTACACATGACTATGTTTACCCTACTCTATACGGTGACAAATTCCCAAGATCACTAGCAGTCGAGATGACAGGCATCTTATCAGCATGGCTGTAATGGATCGTGCAGTCGATCCCTGAGTCAACAGATGGGGACGTTTGCAAGACAACACCCATCTGCGCGAACAGTTCGACGACGTTTGCAGCAGCATGAACTATCAGCTCGGAGGCCATGGCTGCGGTTACCCTTGACGCTGCATCACAGACACGAGCGCCTGCGATGGTGTACTCAACGACGAACCTGGGTGCACGAATGCCAAATCGTCATTTTTTCGGATGAATCCAGGTTCTGTTTACAGCATCATGATGGTCGCATCCGAGTTTGGCGACATCGCGGTGAATGTACATTGGAAGCGTATATTCGGCATCGCCATACTGGCGTATCACTCGGCCTGATGGAATGGGGTGCCATTGGTTACACGTCTCGGTCACTTCTTGTTTGCATGGACGGTACTTTGAACAGTGGACGTTACATTTCAGATGCGTTACGACCCGTGGCTCTACCCTTCATCCAATCCCTGCGAAACCCTACATTTCAGGAAGATAATGCACGACCGTATGTTGCAGGAGGTCCTGTACGGGCCTTTCTGGATACAGTTATTGTTCGACTGCTGCCCTGGCCAGCACATTCTCCAGATCCTCACCAATTGAAAACGTCTGTCAATGGTGGCCGAGTAACTGGCTCGTCACAATACGCCAGTCACTACTCTTGATGAACTGTGGTATCGTGTTGAAGCTGCATGGGCAGCTGTACCTGTACACGCCATTCAAGCTCTGTTTGACTCAATGCCCAGGCGTATCAAGGCCGTTATTACGGCCAGAGGTGGTTGTCCTGGGTACTGATTTCTTAGGATCTATGCACCCAAATTGCGTGAAAATGTAATCACATGTCATTTCTAGTATAATATATTTGTCCAACGAATACCCGTTTATCATCTGTATTTCTTCTTGGTGTAGCAATTTTAATGGCCAGTAGTGTAAAAAATGGGAATCACCCCAAAGGGGAGGAGGAAACGAAATGACGCGTCACGAGTTGAGAAGGTATGTGACGAAATTTCAGTGACGACAAAATCGAGGCAAATTTACTAAGAATTTGGCATAATGAGCTCATTATCAATATGACGTTGCACCCCCTCTTATTTTGAAGCGTGTACTGACTCGGTTTGGAAAGGTGGTATGAAGCTGTGGTATCGTCTCTTGAAGCAAGCTGGTCCACAAAATCTGTAATGGGTCTGTGATATCCTGGATACTGACGCGGGGTCGAAGTCGACGTCGAAGGTGGTCCCACACATTTATGATGAATTGATCTGTGGACTTCGCTGGCTATGGGAGTACCTTGACATCAAGCAACCATTTCATAGAGACACGTCTTTTATGCGGACGGGTATCGTACTGATGAAAAATGGCACCACGATACTGTCGCGTGAGAGGTAACACAGGAGCATGCAGAAATATTTCCGAGACGTACCGTTGTGTTGCCAGAATTCCCTAAATCACTAGCAGCCTTAACCTGAATTCATACCCCATGACGTCAGCAGTAACACCGCTGTGCCTCTCCAAAACACTCGAAGAATGGGACCTATCCCAAGATCGCCGCCACAGTCACCGATGATGGTAATCTGGGTTGTGCAGAACGGCGATTCATTATTCAATACAGTGCGATGCCATTCATCAGCAGTCCATATTTCTCAGTCAAGGCATCACTACAAATGCGGCCGCTTGTGTTGTGGACAACGAATATGAAGGAAATTTACTGGTATAGCTGCTGCTAGTCTCCGACGAATGGCGTGGAATGACACAGAACGGGCTGGGATTGCATTATCGGATTGCACGTGCACATGTGAAGCGCTTACGATGTTCTCAGTCAACAACACAGCGACCCTCCCTTGTGGTGGCCGACCGGAACCTAGGCGTCGAGTATGCTAATTCTCTCCTTCTCTTGAAGTTTGATATACGGCTTCAGTCACATCAATATGCCCCACAAATGTGCATATTGCACGATTCGACCAACCGGCCGAATGAAGATCCACAGTAATGTCCCTTTCAGACGCCGTCTCACACGAGTATGCCGCACCTCGGTGTCCTTCACAGCATTCACCCAGCATCCAGGGCTGCTCACGACCTTTGTAGGCTATACTGTACCACGCCTGGTAACTACACTAAACACAAACATACTACGCCTGTGCAGAGCCGCCCACAACTCACCACACCAGCAGAGATCCGTAAAATTATCCGGCAGACTCGGAATAACGCGCCAGGCAACGACTCCATAAGCAACACCGATTTGAAAGGTGCCCGAGAGAGTGCTGTTGAAGAGGCTCCATGACACGCTTACAGCGCATGCTGTTATACGACCCCAATAATTCGGTTTCAAGGACAAGTTATCTGCCGAACTTGAACTTCTACGGATTACCGAACGGATACAAGAAGAATACAACAAGTAGCACTTCACGATTGGTGTATCCCTTGCCATCCAAAAAGCTTACGATAAGGTGTGGCGGCCCAAGCTTATCGTCAAACTACATCGCACTACCCCTATTGCGGATTGTTACATTGGAGTCACAGGCAACTTTCTGCAGGACAGGAAACTGTATGTCCGAGTCGACGATAAAAACTGCGAAATGAAACTGATCTCCGTAGGAATTCCGCAGGGCTCTGTCATTTGGCCTCTGCTTTTCAACTTATGTATAAATGACATCCCAACAGTCCCCCTTGTTACGGCGAGTTTTTATGCGGAGGATACGGCCTTTCTGACAACATGACGACGCTTGGACCAGCTAATCGCTGGGATGCTACGGCAACTTGCTGTAATGGAACGCTGGGCGCTGCAAAATAAGATAACGATCAACCCGACGAAGACGGCAGCCGTTCTGTTCACACGAAGGAAACCAGTTCTGAACGACAGACTCCAAATAGCTGATCAATTTATCCCATGGTCGCCGGGAATGAAGTACCTCGATGTCTACCATGACAAAAAACTGCTCTTTACGCAGCATATTGACGACAAGAAGACGGCAGCCCAGAAGATGGCCAGGTCATTGATTCCGTTCCTGAAGAGTAAGGATCTCAACCCTGAGACTAAACTCCGCCGGCCGAGGTGGCCGAGCGGTTCTAGGCGCTACCGTCTGGAACCGCGCGACCGCTACGGTCGCAGGTTCGAATCCTGCCTCGGGCATGGATGTGTGTGATTTCCTTAGGTTAGTTAGGTTTAAGTAGTTCTGTTCTATGGGACTGATGACCTCAGAAGTTAAGTCCCATAGTGCCCAGAGCCATTTGAACCATCTGAACTAAACTCCTACTGTATAAGGCAACGGTGGAACCCACAATGTTATATGGCTCCACCTCGTGGGGAACTACGTGCGTCTCCAACTACAACAAACTCCAAACGCTGCAGAACATTCGCTACCGATGGATCACAGGAGCTCCATGGTGGACACGAAACGTCGACATCCGCACCGCACTCCACGAGACCACTGTACAAGAGAAGGTCCATGACAAGGCTCTACGAGTTTTTGAAAAGATCGATGCCCTTAGGGACGAAGTTCGACAATTAGAATCGGTAGGAACGGTAAACCCTGCAAGATGGCACAAGTATCGAGTACCGAAGTCAATAACATTTCACCCCCCATAGGCGATCTGTCATAACACGAGTAAGCTGTCACACATAACTGCCTAGAAACATCTACACTCCACAGCAGATAGACATCACCAAAGGCAGCAGGCTAAAGGACCCATTGAGAGCCCAAGCCTTACTGAATGTGTAATAAATGAAGTGTTTTCCTTTTATCCTTACATCCCATCCTAGAAGAATAAGTCATCAAGGATGATCTCTTCAGCCCACACTACAAAGTAAAAAAAAAAAAAAAAAGTAACGATTCATGTTGAATGTTACTTAACGTAAGTTTCTTCTGCCTGTTCCATTGATGAATGAATGCGTAATTTTCATGGTTCACAAAATTTATTCACATTAATTGACATCCGAACTGCACACTCCTCATGTAAACAAAACGCGGACAGACTTCACTGATCTCTTTTACTTCCAAAAGTAACTTCAAAACTGACTCCTCGCACCATCGCTGCATCGCTTCATATAGAACTTCCAAAATAAAGCATTATTAATTTTGTACAATTTTGATGTTACAATTAAAATGTAAAGAAACTGATGTTACAACCGAATAAGGTATAAAATACAATATTCAATGACAATCGTTTACAGTAATAGCTTTAGTTTTCCATAAGAAAATCATTTTGATCTTTAATTACAATAATTTCTCCCGTATTACTTTATTTACGTAATCAATTATAGTTTGGGTTTGGTTACTAATATTCAGTGGTAGTACAGAGCTCGTGCTTTATCTGATTACATATAAAAAATGCACAAATACGACCACAAATTCTGGAAATTGGAAAACTGTGAGATGTAAGGAGTTGGAGAGTTAATTATAAATGTAATTACAAAGAATATTAATTACAGAGGAAGACATAAAAATAAATAACAAATGAAAATACATCGCTTGGTAATAACTTTTAAGCTGTTTCTCAAGATAGTGAAGACTTCTGTTACTGGGTTTTTAGATTACCATTTTGTTAATTAGAGGCAATGATTTTTGCTGCTAACGTCTCTGGAGTCTCTAGTTATTTATTGCTAAGGACTCACTACTTCAATTTTTATTAGCTACTTAATTTAGTATATGTACATAATTTTGTCAACGACAACAATCCACCGATAATTATGACAACACACGTCCTTCCAGAACATTCCACACGCCTTCGCAATGAATATCAAGTTTTTTATCATATAGGACCGGTTGATACATATAAAGACACACATACAAGGCCTTAGGAATCACTGAATTGTTCGATAACTATCCGGATGCCTATAAAAAAAGGCAGTGACCATGCCTTTCTGCTGGAGTGGGTAAAGTTCAGCTCTGATGTTAATGTTTTTCATCTTTGTTTCCGTTTTTGGTGTAATGATTCTAATAATTGTTTTCCCTTTTCGTTATCACCGCTCTCGCTGTCCTCTTGGTATAGCTTGGTATTTTGGGGAAGGCTGTATCGTTATAAGCTGTTATCATTTACATGCCTGCCGTTGGTGTGTACGCGTCCAGAGCAACACAGGCATCCTATCAAGTCTTCTGAACGCTTCACTTTTTCCATTAGTCATATGCCACCTACCTCAACAAAAAAGCAAATCTATCAAAACGAAATTTGAATCGTAGCTGCTGATAACTGATAGAGAGTGTTGGTGTTGTACTACTCAAGCAGCATAATATATTCAAATGTAAACATGAATATTTGATCGGAAGACATTCTCCGCTCAGAAAATCGATATCTGAATTGTAATATCTATCAGTAAAAAAACGTGTCTCTGGATCAGCAGATTAATCTGTACAGTGTCTTTCGCTGTCAGTGACCGTGCAATTGAGCCATCCTTCACGCCTGACTGATCAACCCACAGGTTCAGGTGTCGTCAAGTTACTCTTCCGGCTTTCCTTGCTCCACACAATCTCAGTCGCGGCACTATGGTCATCTGGCTATGGAGTGGCTGTCTGCCATTGTACACGGGTCCGTGAGTCGTTTATAGAAACATGAGCAAGAGCTTGAGTCAGTGACCAGCACACAGTTCTAGCTGTCTGTGAATTGTATGTTAAACAACTGATCTGACATTGGTGTCTAATTCTCCCTTGACAACATGCACATCAGTGTTGAGATAAGTACATGATCCCACCTTCTACCCTTCTGTTACAGCAATTCATGTTTTACTGGATTCATATTCTACTTCGTGGCTCTCACAATGCTTGATTCATATCAGAGGGTTCGGAGATATCGGTGTTCAAGCTAAATTACCTGGAAGCATTTAGTTTTATCATTCACTTGATCTCTTTTTGTACTGTAGTTTTAAGTCGCTATCCGTGACCATAAAGATGTAATTTCCGCTTTATTGCAGGGTCAGGCAGCTAATAAAGGCCACCTAAAATACACTATCTGATCAGAAATATCCGGATACACCTTTGTAATGCGGGACTGACCACCAGATGACACCATAGGTGGATCAACCAGTATAAAAGGAGGCGGCGTGCATTGTGTTGACAGTAGAGAAGCAATAAAATCAGAATGGGGCAGTCAGGTCAGCTCTGTGATTAGAACTTGGACTAGCCACGTGAGTATCAGCGCTGTTTCAATCCCTCTAAAGTTGTACAAATCGACTGTCAGTGACGTGACTATGAGATGCAGATGCGACGAACAACTACAGCTAAACCACGAGACAAACTTCAAGTACTGACGGACAGTGACCATCCGAAATTGCGAAGAGTGACTGTTAAAAATTTCTTGCAATCAGTGAAAGGAATCACTCGTGTGTTCCAAAACGCTACCAGTAGTCCAGCTAGCACAGTCAGTGCGTAGGGAGTTCAAAAGAACCGGACATATTGGTCGACTAGCTCCTCATAGGTCCAACTTTTCTGCACTCAGTGCTAAGCGACGCTTGAGGAGGCATAAAAAGAGACGCTACTGGACGCTAGGTGACTGGAAACAAACGATTTGGAGTGATGAATCACGCTGTATCTTGTGGTAATGCGACGGGAAGGTCTGGCGATTCGCTGCAGATCGTTACTTGCCGTCATGTGTAGTGCTAACAGTGAGGTAAGTAGGAGCTGACGGGTGTTACAGTGTGGGAGTGTTCTTAATGGTTAGCATGTGTTCACCTTATTGCTCTTAACAAAATTGTAAATGTGGTAGAATATAAATATATTTTACGGCATTATACAGGGTGGTCCACTCATCGTGACCGGGCCAAATATCTCACTAAATAAGCGTCAAACGAAAAAACTACAAAGAACGAAACTCGTCCAGCTTGAAGGGGGAAACCAGATGGCGCTATGGTTGGCCACCTAGATGGCGTTGCCATAGGTCAAACAGATATCAACTGCGTTTTTTTAAAAAAATAGGAACCCCCATTTTTATTACAGATTCGTACAGCACGTAAGAAATATGAATGTTTTATTTGGACCACTTTTTTCGCTTTGTGATAGATGGCGCTGTAATAGTCACAAACATATGGCTCACAATATTAGACGAACAGTTGGTAACAGGTAGGTTTTTTTAAATTAAAATACAGAACGTAGGTACGATTGAACATTTTATTTCGGTTGTTCCAATGAGATACATGTACCTCTGTGAACGTATCATTTCTAAGAACGCATGTTGTTACAGCGTTATTACCTGTAAATACCACATTAATGCAATAAATGCTCAAAATGATGTCCGTCAACCTCAATGCATTAGGCAATACGTGGAACGACATTCCTCTCAACAGCGAGAAGTTCGCCTTCCGTAATGTTCGCACATGCATTGACAATGGGCTGACGCATGTTGTCAGGCGTTGTCGGTGGATCACGATAGCAAATATCCTTCAACTTTCCCCACAGAAAGAAATCCGGGGACGTCAGATTCAGTGAACGTGCGGGTCATTGTATGCTGCTTCGACGACCAATCCACCTGTCATGAAATATGCTATGTAATACCGCTTCAACCGCACGCGAGCTATGTGCCGGACATCCATGATGTTGGAAGTACATCGCCATTCTGTCATGCAGTTAAACATCTTGTAGTACCATCGGTAGAACATTCCGTAGGAAATCAGCATACATTGTACCATTTAGATTGCCATGGATAAAATGGGGGCCAATTATCCTTCCTCCCATAATGAAGCACCATACATTAATCCGCCAAGGTCGCTGATGTTCTACTTGTCTTAGCCATCGTGGATTTTCCGTTGTCCAATAGTGCATATTATGCCGGTCTACGTTACCGCTGTTGGTGAATGACGCTTCGTCGCTAAATAGAACGCGTGCAAAAAATCTGTCATCGTCCCGTAATTTCTCTTGCGCCCAGTGGCAGAAATGTACACGACGTTCAAAGTCGTCTACATGCAATTCCTGGTGCACAGAAATATGGTACGGGTGCAATCGATGTTGATGTTGCATTCTCAACACCGGCGTTTTTGAGATTCCCGATTCTCGCGCAATTTGTCTGCTACTGATGTGCGGATTAGCCGTGACAGCAGCTAAAACACCTACTTGGGTATCTTCATTTGTGAAGGTCGTGGATGACGTTTCATGTGTGGCTGAACTCTTCCTGTTTCCTTAAATAACATAACTATGCTGCGAACGGTCCGGACACTTGGATGATGTCGTCCAGGATACCGAGCAGCATACACAGCACACGTACGTTGGGCATTTTGATCACAATCGTTATACGTCAACACGATATCGACCTTATCCGCAATTGATAAACGGTCCATTTTAACACGGGTAATGTATCAGGAAGCAAATACCGTCCGTCCTGTCGGAATGTTACGTGATACCATGTACTTATATGTTTGTGACTATTACAGCGTCATCTATCACAAAGCGAAAAAAGTGGCCCAACTAAAACATTCATATTTCTTTATGTACTACAGGAATATGTAATAAAAAATGTGGGTTCCTATTAAAAAAAACGCAGTTGATATCCGTTTAACCCATGGCAGCGCCATCCAGCGGGCCAACCATAGTGCCATCTGGTTTGCCCCTTCAAGCTAGACGAGTTTCGTTCTTTGTAGTTTTTTCGTTTGACGCTTATTTGGTGAGATATTTGGCCCGGTCACTATCAATGGATCCCCCTGTATACTTGCATATAGGGAGGAAGAGTTCGGAGACGATGACTGACTCATTAGAAAACGCATCCTGTCATATAGCAGCATCTGTGACGCAATGTTTTGTGGTCAGTAACATTCCTGAAATATGCTAACCTGCCCCGAGTCCTGACCTGAAACGAATGGAACACCATTGTGATGAATCAGAACGTCGACTTCGCTCCAGAACGGAGCGTTGGCAATTTGATGGCATCCGTCATAAATGGAAACAGTATCCGTTCTTTTTTTTTTTTCGTGTGTCGTATAGGGGAGACCGAACGAGCCTGTCACAAGGGTTCATTGTCACAAGTCTCATTGTTCAGTTGTCAATCGCTGCATCTTCCTAGCTGTCTAAACTCAAACCACAGTAGAACCACAACATTCTGACTACAAAGTTTCCTGTTCCTGGTGATAGTAGTCTACACCTTAAATTATTTGTAACTGAAAATATTTATTTTTTATATAGTTAACTCTCATTATTCTCTCTGCATTCAGTGAAGTCTGTATTCCAACCATTTTCTGTTATAAGCTTTGCACAATATTTTTCTGAGTCAGGGGTAAGGTTAAGGTCAAGCTCTGTTTCCCCAGCTCGGTTTTGTCATTTACGTTTGTTCAGCGTTCGATGTCACAGAAATTTCCTGCATGGTTGTTACATGTGGGAACATATCATGGAAGGATTTTTTTGATGTTTTTGATTATTTCAGGTGAATCTGGTGAGAAATCACAAATAAAAGGCAAACCGAAGGGAAGTTGCTGCAGGCATCAAACTTGGAGCAGTGATGAAGATAACAAGAAAGGATTATCGGTTTTTAAATCTGCGGCTGATTATCAAAACAGATATCGAACTTCCGCAAGATACTGTAGAATGTTCCCCAAGATGATACCAATGATGAAGTGGTAACTCGGCCTCCTACCACAGTTGATCACTTTCGATATGGAAAATTTCTTTCTAATGACAACACGAAGGAATTATGCAATACGTTCTTCAAGTAGCCGATGTTTACTGTCTTATAATGCAAAATGGAAAAAAATGATTTGACTGATGATGTTTGTGGGCAAATTCTATTAAATTTCCTGAATCATGGCAAGATAATGGACGTGCCGGAATACCTGTTCCGCTGCTTTTTAAAAAGACAACCCACTCTTTAATTATGTAAAACTGGCACGACCAGCTTAACAGAGCTTCTAGTGTCAACCGAAAAAATGTGAAATCTATTTTCAGTCATTAGACAACAGTTCCTGATAGACAATATTCAACCTCATGAATTTTGGAACATGGGCGGAAATATTGTTACTTCAGTGCAAAGACCAGACAGATCTGCCTTTCGTAAAGTAGCTAAACTGATCGGTATACTTCTTTCTGCTGAAATCAGTACTCCAATAACTTTGCTTTGTGCTGTCTGTTCTGTTAGAAATCTTATACCAGTATCCTTTGTGTTTCCTAAGGTCAGATACTGCAAGCTCTCTAGACACTGCGCCTGCTGGTTCTGATAGTACTTCGTGCTCTATGAACCGGTTGCCAGATGCAGTACTTAACAACGGCATCCTGAATCAGTCATTCTGTGCGTGTCGTTTTGAGGTTTTGTTGGCATCACAACAATGTCACTGACTCAGGTGAGTGTGAACAACATAATCAGAGAAATTGTCTGGTATTGCGGGACTCGGTAAATGATAGACGTGATATTCTGCAGTGACTTAGCCAATGGCGATAACCGGCAGGCACCACCTCATTTTCTACGCCTCTTACCACAGCACCTACCACAAACGTTTAGTGAGCCATGGGTTGAGGCGAAGAAGATCCTGTAACATGACCTTCCCATTCAACTGATCCGAATCCTTAGATTTACTTGCTGTGGGGCCGTTTAAAGACACTGATATATTCCACATCAATCGATACGTGGAGGCATTACAGTAATTTACGTCCCGTGCATATGACCCGACCTGGGAGCTGTCAGGATGAGTTCGTGATTCGCTGAGAAAAAGTATTGAAAGATAAGTAAGAATGAGTGGCAACCACTTTGAACATCCCCTGTACTGTCAACACTTAGCTCACGTAGGACGTAATGGCGCACATCTCGAGAAGTATTTGTTTACGACCATTTATTTCGAGGAAATTTAGTTTCTAGTTTTGACCAGTATTCTGCAAGAATGTGGGACACTTTTTTTAAAGCATCCTGATTGCGTCTTCACTTCATTCTTTTCCCTGGCCGAAGTGTTTGTCTCCACATATCTCATAGCATTTCCCGTTGACTTTTACTAATATTACTCGCTATTCAGAATGTGTGAAAGTTAATCAAACACTAAATCTAACAGTATAGTATGCTGCCTGGCAACGTGACGAGTTTCATACGACGCTAGATATGCTGCAAATAAGCAATGTTCAAATGGTTCAAATGGCTCTGAGCACTATGGGACTCAACTGCCGAGGTCATTAGTCCCCTAGAACTTAGAACTAGTTAAATCTAACTAACCTAAGGACATCACAAACATCCATGCCCGAGGCAGGATTCGAACCTGCGACCGTAGCGGTCTTGCGGTTCCAGACTGCAGCGCCTTTAACCGCACGGCCACTTCGGCCGGCAATAAGCAAGGTAAGTAAACAATATTGTCTCTCATAGAACTGTAGTTATTCTCTTCTCATTTTCAGTAGCACTATACAGAGGGGGTTTATATTTTTACATTTTTGTTAATATTGTCCCACGTATAATTGACTAAAACGTAACATTAATATTCTGCATACTGTAGGTGAAATCTCCGACAGGAAGTAAAATTTGGTACCATGCTTTCCCTGGATCTGTTTTCTTCGTTTCATCATGTGGTGTTTAATATTATGAATACGATCGCGTTCGTACAAAGTTGCAACATTGGTAGTGTTTTTATTAACAACTGGGCCGGTAATTTGTGATTATTATACAATGCTCAGAGCGAATGGACTAGAATGTGTTTCATCTGCAGAAAAGACAAGAAAAAGAAAAGACGACCAGAAGAATATAAAAGGAATATTATTAAAACTGGTCGTCTGAGAGGCGACGAATATATTGAGCAAGGTGATGTTGCAAGGAAAGTGAGAATGACCCGTTCGCCTTGTAAGTATATTTAATTAACAATATACTGTACGTCTCTGAAGAGACCTAACTATTCATTTATACGATTTGACAAACGAGAGCATGACACTGTGCTTTTTATAAGAGGTGCAACAGAAAATGCTATGACCGGTTTGATGACGTCAATGGAGTAGTTATCTTTGATTCACTGCGTACGTTGGCGTTCAAAAATAAAAAAGATTTTAATACACAACGGGTGATTAATACATGTGAAGTCGTAAGCACCGGTCAGTAAAAGAAAAAGCCATATTTAAAGAAAAATTTTCAAATATCTCATGCTAGTGCGTGATACAAAAGTGGAGGTTCGTAGAGATACCTATTTTAGGCTTTACTACGTTTCTGATGAGAGAATAAGACGTTTGCGAAAACTCTTGTCAGAGGAAAAATTCCCCAAAGATAAGTGAAGTCATCATCCTCCTTCTTTGAAAACTGAAAGGAATGATCTTGTTCAGCGGCACATACATACGAGCTCTTTCCCAGTGAAACAGGCTCATTATACTTCATGCAGTTATACTTACCTTGTAGCAGAACTTTTTTTTGCTGAAGTGTACAGCCTTATTAAAAAGAGGTATCCCGATTCAAGAATTAAATATTGCGTTCTATTTATGGCATTTCAAAAAAATTTCGGTCTTATGTTTGGCTGGCCGCAGGTGGACTCGTGCTGTGAATGTGAAGAAAACTAAAAAAAAACTGAAAAAAAGTTGTTAAACGATAATGCAAAAAAGTCATTTCTGCAGAATTAATGGGGCACCAAAGGAAATCCAAACAATTTGGAAACGCTTTACACGTCAGCGAACAAAAATTCTAATGAGGTCCTGGATCATGTTTTAGATTGCATGCAAACTCGTAAAATCCGAAATTCCTGTTCAGGAATCTTTTTATTAAAGACTTCTCGTATAAGTATTCTGTGTGTATAACATGAAAACTGGTCTGTTAGGTACATCATGGTGGAGAAACCCGGAAAGAACCGAATGATGATAACTACATCAACAATAATGTACAAAATGGTTCAAAAGGCTCTAAGCACTATGGGACTTAACATCTGAGGTCATCAGTCCCCAAGACTTAGAACCACCTAAACCTAACTAACCTAAGGACATCCCACACATCCATGCCCGAGGCAGGATTTGAACCTGCGACCGCAGCAGCAGCGCGGTTCCGGACTGAAGCGCCTAAAACCGCTCGGTCACGGCGGCCGGCCTTCTCCTCAGAGTGTGAAAATATGTGCAATCTAATTTCCAGGAAATTCAGATTTTTTCAGATAACTGTCCAGGACTTATGTTCTTCAACTGTTTTTCTTTGGTTCAGTAGCGTCTCTTCGGCTGTGAAACTTATAGTATATTTTCTTCGGCAATAGAAAAAAAACTGCAATTTATTACTGAAGTAAGAAATTATGGCTTTATAGCTAAAAGGTACACAAGCCGTCGAATCATAATAGTTTTTTCTCCTTGAGAAGCATTTCAGTGGGCAGCCAGCAATGTGCTCTACAATCCATTCGCAGTTAATTATTTCCTTAAATGAACTCTACTTGTTTGGTACAAATTCTAGAGGATAGAACAGTGTGTTTTCACAAAACTGTCCAATAATGGCTTAGATCTCTTTTGATAATCACCTGTTCGTTCGTAATAACTATTTTCAATTTATTGTATTTGTAATATGTCTGGTTATGTCGTACATTTTCACCAAATGCCATACTTTTTTTTTAAAAAAATCCTTGTCTCTGGCTCACACGCGTTTGTTCCACAGTACTGTATAAGTGGTTTAAATCCTGCTAGCAACTCTCTCATAGCTCTAAGTTGATTAGACGAAATATCGGAACAAGCAAAAATACTAACCTGGATGCAAGTCCGAAAGATGATGGAGTATAAGGTAGAATACATAATAGGTAAGTGACATGAGAAAGACAATTTGGTCACTATTTTTTCATACGATGTCGACAGATGCAAAACCTGAACGCAATTTATGTTCACCTGGTCCATCTTCATAGTGTAGGTACAATAAATTGAAAAATGCAGAAGAAATCTACGACCACAAAAACAATTTACTTGCATTAATTACAGAAGAAGTCAAGCTAATATTTAGAGAATTATCAAATGGAACATTGTTGGAGAAATGTTTACTTGGAAAAACACAAAATTGCAATGAAAATACACTTAACGTAATTTGGAGTCACATTACCAAAAGGATTTTTGTTGAAATTAGTACTCTACATTTTAGAGTCAATGATGCTGTAGCTGTTTACAATAAAGGGAATGTGATCAAGCGCGAAGTTCTGAAGAGGCTAGGACTGAAACCAGGATTCTCTATAATCGAATCCATGGCTTCGATAGACTCTGAAAGAATAAGAAATGCTGAAAGGGTACAAACTTCTGCTGAAGTTTGTTTATGGGAACAAGTTTATTTATGAGGACAAACTTCAGCAGATAAAAAGTGTAAAAAGAAAACTGTTAGATAAGCCTGAAGAATCTGACTGTCCATCCTATGCAACTGGATTGTTCTAAACAGGTAATAGTTTTTAAAGCTTCGTTTCTCACATTTACATTTCTTAAATTGTACGTGCGGTTTTCTTTAAAACTATAATACATACAGAGCTCAAATTTTTACAGGCTGTTGTAATATGTGTGTTTACTGTTTTAAAATCTTTCTGCTGAATTCCATGCTACAGAAGAAAATGATATGAGAAGTTCCAATTGATACTTTCTGTTAAAGTGTTAGTATTCAGATAAAAAAATATTAATTTTTCATGTTACAGTCCATAGCTCCCAAAACATTTTGAAATATTAAATAAAACCTGTTTAAAAACTTGTAAAAATTTCATCGTTATATTTTAAGTAGATCCCAAGAAAAATTTACATAAAACTTATAATTTTAGCAGGAAAGGTATGCAGCATTCCAGGTCCACGTAATAACTTTTCCTGGTACCTGTACCATTGTGCTATCACCCTTCCTCTATTATTTTTGACATGTAGCACAAATGATTGCGTACAACCACGCAAGTGATTTTTTCATCTCAAAGACTCATGACTGGAACATTACGTGTACAATGGACTTACTACTCCTGATTGAGAATTGCGGAGAGTAGCAACGCATTGGATCTGTAATTAGCGGCATTGTTGTAAGACGCCATTTTAAATACGGATTGAAATTTGATTAAATGTGATAGCATCTCATCTCATATTAGAGGATGGTGTATACTGGAACGTATCTAGGAAAATCGTTTATGGGAAATTATAATTTCGTGAATGGAAAAAGAACATTCAGTTCTTTGATTATTTTAACTCCGTCCTTGTATGTGGTTCGGAACGTTATTTGGTATGTCGTAACTCGTCGGAAACCTTGTATCCTAGGAAATTAGGAGACCCTGCACCACGGTAATTTATGCTCTGTTTTAAGAGATTAAAATCTGACTTTATCGAAACATACACAACTTCGACAATGATTCCCATGCAGCATAGTGAGTACATCGTACCACCTAAGAAGGGTTCCCATGGTGCCTCTACCTGTTTTAAGAATTTTCAAAGTCGACGATCGCCGGCATTCTGCAGAGCCACAGAGATTTTATTCCATGTTCTAACTTCGACGACGAGCGTTAGACGGATTATAATCACCAACCGTAACTTCTAATCATTATGTTTTATATACTTAAGGGTTCAAAATAGTAACAAAATTTCTACCTGGAAGCGTGCGAAATAGTTGTGTCAAAACTATGGAGAAGCGACTTCTCTCGCCCAAAAGTTTCCACTCAAGTAACTACATATTATTCAGTCATAATAAGTTAACTTCAAATCTTAGGGGGAGAGAAGTTGAACTATTTATGCGTATCGGTTTTTACAACCATTTATGTGAGAATGAAATGTTCATTCTGATGACTTTATAAGACGGTAAATGACAGCATCATCTGCAAACAATCTAAGACGGCTACTGAGATTGTCTCGTATGTCGTTAATATAGATCAGGAACAATAGAAGGCCTATAACACTTCCTTGGGGAACGCCGTATATTACTTCTGTTTTACTCGATGACTTTCCGTCCATTAATACGAACTGTGACCTTTCTGACAGGAAATCACGAATCCAGTCGCACAACTGAGGCGATACTCCTTAGGCGCGCAGTTTGGTTAGAAGACGCTTGTGATGAACGGTGTCTTCTGAAAATCTAAAAATATTGAGTCAATTTGACATCCTCTGTCGATAGCACTCATTACTTCATGAGTATAAAGAGCTAGTTGTGTTTCACAAGAACGATATTTGACGAAACCGTGCCGACTCTGTGTCAATAAATAGTTTTCTTCGAAGTACTTCATAATGTTCGAATACAGTATATGTTCCAAAACCCTACTGCAAATCGACGTTAGTGATATAGGCCTTTAATTCAACGGATTACTCCTACTTCCCTTTTTGGGTATTGGTGTGACTTGAGCAATTTTCCAGTCTTTAGGTACGGATCTTTCTGTGAGCGAGTGGTTGTATATAATTGCTAAATATGGAGCTATTTTATCAGCATGCTCTGAGAGGAACCTGACTGGTATACAATCTGGACCGGAGGCTTTGCCTTTATTATGTGATTTAAGCTGCTTTGTTACACCGAGGGTATCTCCTTCTATGTTTCTCATCTTGGCAGCTGTTCTTGATTGGAGTTCAGGGATATTTAATTCGTCTTCTTTGGTGAAGGAGTTTCGGGAAACCGTGCTTAATAACTCTGCTTTAGTGGCACTGTCATCAGTGACTTCACCGAAGTTATTGCGCAGTGAAGGTATTGTTTGCGTCTTGCCACTGGTGTGCTTTATGCATGACCAGAATCTCCTAAGGTTTTTTGCCAGATTTCGAGACGGAATTTCGTTGTGGAAATTATTAAAAGCATCTCGCATTGAAGTATGCGCTATATTTCGAACTTCTGTAAAACTTTGCCAATCTTGGGGATTTTGCGTTCTTTTATATTTCGCATACTTTTTTACGTTGCTTCTGCAACAAAGATTTGACCCGTTTTGTGTACCATGTGGGATCAGTACCATCACTTATTAATTTATGTGGTATATATCTCTCAATTGCTGTCGATACTATCTCTCTGAAAACATTCGACAACTTTTCTACACTGACATGATGAGATCGGAAGGAGTGAAGACTGTCTCTTTAAAAGGCGTTAAGAGCATTTTTATCAGCATTTTTAAATAGATGTACTTTGCGTTTCTCTTTGATGGTTGTAGGTGGTACGGTATTCAGCCTAGCAGCAATTGCCTTGTGGTCGTTAATTCCTGTATTCGTCACAATACTCACTATTTGTCCATGATTATTTGTTGCTAAAAGGTCAAGTATGCTTTCGCAACCATTTACGCTTCGAGTGAGCTCATGAACTAATGGTTCAAAATAATTTTCTGAGAAAGCTTTCAGTACAATTTCGGATGACGTTTTATGCCTGCCGCTTCTTTAAACGTATAGTTTTTCCAGCATATCGATGGTGGATTGAAGTCACCACCGATTATAATTGTATGAGCGGGGTACTTATTTGAAATGAGACTCAAGTTTTCTGTATATGAAGGAACATATTATAGTTATACACAACCTCACCTACCTAGTTTAAAGTGCCTTCACAACACTTCTGTATACCACAAACCAATTTCTACAATCACGAAGATGAG
This sequence comes from Schistocerca americana, assembly GCF_021461395.2. Taxonomy (NCBI): domain Eukaryota; kingdom Metazoa; phylum Arthropoda; class Insecta; order Orthoptera; family Acrididae; genus Schistocerca; species Schistocerca americana. Next base: position 220,080,151 of record NC_060119.1, read on the forward strand.
ATTGAATCATGGCAGCTTTCCCTGTCAGTTACTTCGTCTACAACTAAGGAACTCTGACAGCTGTGCCTGCAACAACCCAGATGTGGGTGACATTAATCATTTAATCTTCGCTTGCGCAAAGTACGATCAATAGAGAAAACAACTGCTCTCAGAACTAAGCAATCTTAGGGTTCTATTCCCAACAAGCACTATTAGAACGTTACAGCAGTGCTGCGACGTCAGGCAAGACTTATTTTGGTGAGCAATTTTAAAATTTGACCACAGAACTATATACAAGGTGCAATCACCATTTTACTTAAGAAATCGCTTAGATCTCATAGAGTGGTGACTTTACAAACATTACACTGCTTTTTCATCCTTTTTTTACTTGATTGTTTACAAATTAAGCTTGTTTTGGCTTACACGACAATGAAGAAGCAATTTTCAGTTATTGCAATGCACACGGTCATGTCTAAGTTTAAGAAATTCCCCTTTTTCTTTTAGCTGTCAATGGTTAAATAGAATACTGACGCTGAAAACCAAATAAATAAAAAAATGGAAAAGGAACTGCTGCCAAATGATTTTGTCTGAATCTTATACAACACTGACCCTTTCTTTTGTTAATGTAACTGATTAGTTTCTTAACTTGGAGGAGAGAAGATAGACGTGAGTCAAGGATCAGCTCTCATTATTATAACAAAAAAGAGTATTCAAGAAAGCAGCACTATTATCCACTGACTTGCGGAATCGATATGTTTTTACTGTTTGATCTCACGCAAATGAATTCACATTATGAACTAAGCTGAAGAAAAAGTACTTAATTCTTTGTTGTCACTGTAATCATAGGGTGACGAATATATAATAACGTTTGTCCAAATGAAATAACTTCCAGTATTCAACCCAGAAATTCAGTAAGAGTTTGCAGAGACTGGTAATTAGTCTGATGTCACCTAAGCCACAGTAAACAAAAGGGGACAAAACTTATATCATCTCGTAGTCGAATTGAATTAATTAAGAAATCCATATTTTATTTATCACATTAACAATAATTGTTGGGATATTAGATAAGGAACTGCGCAACTTTAAAAAGGTTTTCTGTCTCGCCTATTTTAACTGAGCTCTAAACCGGTAGATATTAACTAGCTAATCGGTTGACAATTTTTATTTTGGCTTGAGCCACAGTCAAGGTAAATTTTTTGAACGTAGCTGAAGCCATTTTATCCGTAGATATCCGACCCTTGCTGAGAAAAAGGACGATCAGTGTGCGTGGTAATTTCGAGGTACTTTATGTGCCTGTTTGGGGGCGCTTTCTTCTGCCGAAATCGTGGCAGCGTGATTAGCGTCGCAAGTCTTGATTTTTGCGCCCTGTGTTCGAAACGCAATTATTACCTTTATTTTTAATTTCTGTATCCATTTCTGTAGAAGATTGCTACACGAATGTTTCCCAGTGTATATTCATATAACGTTGTCCTTATTTGTCTACTAACTGCATGTCAGATGAATGACTTTAAAAATGAGAAAATTCTTTGAAGCTGTTTTCGATGAAAGTCCTGTAGTGTATCTTGATTATAACCTATTACAAACGCCGGTTTCGGCGAAAGTGATCCGTTATGTATAGTTTGCCGCGAATTTATTACTAACACTCGAAATCTTCACCAAAGGTAATGACGTTTCTTTCCCGAGTGAAATTCATATGATGAAATATCACTGTGGCAAACATGCCTTCGAGCGATGCTCGTGATGTTGGGGATACCTTGTGTTTCGAATATTTCTACTATCAGTATCATCGACGGTAATGCACCAAATTTTCCAGAAGAATAAACGTATGAAAAAAAATATTAAAATTAATATAAGAGTTGATATAAGAAAAAAACATCAGTACAAGAGAATATAAAAATATTGTGACCCTTCAACATACCATGTACACATATCTTGTACAATAAATACACTCCTGGAAATGGAAAAAAGAACACATTGACACCGGTGTGTCAGACCCACCATACTTGCTCTGGACACTGCGAGAGGGCTGTACAAGCAATGATCACACGCACGGCACAGCGGACACACCAGGAACCGCGGTGTTGGCCGTCGAATGACGCTAGCTGCGCAGCATTTGTGCACCGCCGCCGTTAGTGTCAGCCAGTTTGCCGTGGCATACGGAGCTCCATCGCAGTCTTTAACACTGGTAGCACGCCGCGACAGCGTGGACGTGAACCGTATGTGCAGTTGACGGACTTTGAGCGAGGGCGTATAGTGGGCATGCGGGAGGCCGGGTGGACGTACCGCCGAATTGCTCAACACGTGGGGTGTGAGGTCTCCACAGTACATCGATGTTGTCGCCAGTGGTCGGCGGAAGGTGCACGTGCCAAACGACCTGGGACCGGACCGCAGCGACGCACGGATGCACGCCAAGACTGTAGGATCCTACGCAGTGCCGTAGGGGACCGCACCGCCACTTCCCAGCAAATTAGGGACACTGTTGCTCCTGGGGTATCGGCGAGGACCATTCGCAACCGTCTCCATGAAGCTGGGCTACGGTCCCGCACACCGTTAGGCCGTCTTCCGCTCACGCCCCAACATCGTGCAGCCCGCCTCCAGTGGTGTCGCGACAGGCGTGAATGGAGGGACGAATGGACACGTGTCGTCTTCAGCGATGAGAGTCGCTTCTGCCTTGGTACCAATGATGGTCGTATGCGTGTTTGGCGCCGTGCAGGTGAGCGCCACAATCAAGACTGCATACGACCGAGGCACACAGGGCCAACACCCGGCATCATGGTGTGGGGAGCGATCTCCTACACTGGCCGTACACCACTGGTGATCGTCGAGGGGACACCGAATAGTGCACGGTACATCCAAACCGTCATCGAACCCATCGTTCTACCATTCCTAGACCGGCAAGGGAACTTGCTGTTCCAACAGGACAATGCACGTCCGCATGTATCCCGTGCCACCCAACGTGCTCTAGAAGGTGTAAGTCAACTACCCTGGCCAGCAAGATCTCCGGATCTGTCCCCCATTGAGCATGTTTGGGACTGGATGAAGCGTCGTCTCACGCGGTCTGCACGTCCAGCACGAACGCTGGTCCAACTGAGGCGCCAGGTGGAAATGGCATGGCAAGCCGTTCCACAGGACTACATCCAGCATCTCTACGATCCTCTCCATGGGAGAATAGCAGCCTGCATTGCTGCGAAAGGTGGATATACACTGTACTAGTGCCGACATTGTGCATTCTCTGTTGCCTGTGTCTATGTGCCTGTGGTTCTGTCAGTGTGATCATGTGATGTATCTGACCCCAGGAATGTGTCAATAAAGTTTCCCCTTCCTGGGACAATGAATTCACGGTGTTCTTATTTCAATTTCCAGGAGTGTATGTGACACCTACTGTGAAATCCAGTTGTGATTTTACAGTTAACTGTATATCTTAAGTTGATTAGAAACATCCGTGTAGTAGTCTGCTACGGACATGGGTAGGTAAATGAAAACAATAATTGAGTTTAGAATATGGGGGGGGGGGGGGGGGGGGGGGAACGCGACGCTGATCACGATCATTTCATGTGAGGATATCACGCAGTTAAAGGCACATATAGTACCTGGAAAATACGTCGCAAACTTTGAGCGCCGTTTTTTCAGAAACGGGAGAGTACCTACGTATAATCCGAGACAACTGTTCGCTTGTTTTAACCCCTCTTACACGGAGTGAAGTTCCTCGGAAATCGGGTGATACCATTTCCGTGTTCTCCTCGTAAGAATGCTGTTACCAACATTCTGTTCAAAAGTAAAGACAGGATCTACCTTCACAAAAGAGTGGAATTTATAGGATTTTCTACAGTTTGTTTGGCAAATTCTGTCAGATAGGACTATAACTGCTAGAGTCACTGAACTTCAGAGGAATCGGAGACTGAAAACTAAACGTTCCAGCTTTACTGATTATACTTTGAACTTCATTCTTATGATGTTAAATGTGCTGTTGCCAACAGAGGAACTAAAGCCAAAACACTAACATTACTTGAAATTCTGGCTATCAACAAACACCATCCACAGAATCCTGAATTAATCCTTAATTATCGAAAACGGTTTCATTATATGCCCCTGCCAATGCTACAGGAACCAGTTAACATTTTTCGTGATAACATAATATACTTCTTGTAAACAGTACAACCGTTCCCCATACACATTCCACTCACTCCTAGCTCACTTCTGCCCCTACGGTTTTGGCTGTTTATCACGTTCGCCAGTTATTTTGTTCGCTAGTCTGTGCCAGTACTTACTTCCATACCGTTAGTGGTCTGTGCGTTCTTATCCTTTTAAACTGTGAGTATAAGATAATAAAAGATTTATTTGTTCACAGCTTCTTTATGAATTTCATTATGCTTGTGTTTTGTAGAGATATATAGTCGTAAAAGGTCATATGTCTTCGGAAAAACAATCTTTGTACCGCTATAAACTCTGTGGATTTAAGTTTTTAATATTTTACAATTAACTGCGGCCCAAGGTTAGACGTAGGATCGTCTCCTCAACAGAGGTTATGTTCTCCCAAACCGCTAACGAAAGTCTGTACATTTCGCACTAGATGTGCATAGCCGACAGCGGTTTCTTGGAGCCAGCACGCTCGCTCTCCTGTACCGATACTCGGCTAATTAGTACATGCTTCCTCCCTTGCTTCTACATGGACCATGTGATCTAATAAGGGGATCTTGCCGACTGGTTCTCTTCGATTTGCTTCATACTTACACGATTACACGATCTACAGTTCACTGCCCGAACATCATTATCCTGAAGCATTGCGACGCAATAATTAAAAAATAACCTAAAAAATTGTCTTTGAACATCAGGAGATTTCCGAACGCGGTTAAATATGAAATATTGCCGCTGTTTTACAGGGTTCGCCGACAGATGAGTCTGTTGCGTATGAGTGCTACAATCGCGATGTCGCTCATTCGATAGTCACTTGTTGCAGCTGTATTTCACTTTTCTTTGAACTGTATATCTATTATCAAGTAGAAATGTTAGTTGCCAAATGCTGAATCATCATTTACAATAAAGCTGCCTTTTTATTTTTAATTACTAATCGCATGAAAACTTGAGTATTCCAGATGCATTACGTTTTTATTTATACAGACTGAACTTTTTAGTTTGACAAGAAAACATTTCGTATGTTCGTGTCTATAATGTCGCCTTTTGAGTCCATCTTCGAGTGTGGTCATCTCCTGTGCCCGCCAAGACTGGCTGATGCTCTTTCACAACGCTTGGGAACTGTTCTGTCATTAACTCGTATTATTTATTTACTCGTTGCGATTTACACTTGACCTGCATGTGGGGGCAGAGACAGGTGAAATTCATCTCTACTTACAGTTGCACATTTGTTTTGATTAATGACATAAGTAAGTAAACAGCTGCTTCATTCATTCCTGTTAACTTCGTCGTGTTGATGCTCTGCAACGTCAGCATTATTTAATAAAAAGAAGTCTACTTTTAGTTGTTCTGATAAAACGTATTCGTCAAGAAGAAACAGAGAGATGACAGAAAAATAGTAGCAGCTACTGGCACCGAAGTTGAGCACGGGCGGAAGCCTTGGATAAAGCGAGAGCTCTGCACTCTACATCTAAATCTCCTGCTCGGAAACTACTTTTATTTTACTGCTGTATATCTAATGCTGATAACGTATTGTTATTTTTCATATGTTAAGAATGTAATGCTATTACTCGAAATCGAATGTATCAGTTTTACAACTATTTTTATTTTAATGACAGTTTTTGTGTAACTAAAGCTGCCTAAAAGCCAATCACGGTCTCGTCTATTTGAGAGAAGTTTAGATTTTCATTGTGATCCACATCTGTGTCTGTGTTCGTGTCCGTGCCTGTAGTTTCATAAGTTTGAGCGTCTGCGTCATCACTTACGCCCTTCCGTTTCGTTTGCAGGGCCAAGCCCCCTTGTACTCCCTATAAAGTGTGTTTCTAACAGATTTGGCTACATTATTCAAGAAACTCCTCTGTACTGTGCCCCTGGTTGCGTTATATTCAGTTGTCTTGCGTTTGTCCAGGATGTATGACGTGTCCAAACAATCTGCAGCGAAGAACTGTGTGTTCAGAGGATCGAATTCCATTACATAGTTGCTGGATCCATAGTTACGTGCCCTTCCGACGCCCAGACGCCCATTTCGTTTCTATTTGAGTCGTCATCGTGGTGGAGATGCTAGAGTTTACTGTAGATGTGTGTGGAAGAAAACCAGTGGGTCCATAAGATCATTAACAGGCTTCCCCAGAGATATTCATGCCGCGGCAGTTAGCGACTAGTACCCATTTTGAGTGGGTCGGTGTGTTGCAACATTTATCAGTAACACGTCTACTGGCTGTGTCCTTGGTATTTTTGATAACAAGTACTGGATCTATCAGATCTCTTTCGCGTTTATACATTACTAGCAAGTATCAAAGAGAAAATAACAATGCTGGATCAGTGACTTGAGAAGTCTGTTATCAAAAATACCAAGGACACAGCCAGTAGACGTGTTACTGATAAATGTTGCAACACACCGACACACTCAAAATGGGTACTAGTCGCTAACTGCCGCGGCATGAATATGCCTTTGGTTGACATGTGTACAGTTTAAATGCGTTGGATAAGGACCGTGTCCGGAGAAGAAACGGACCATGCCATTTCGGGTTGACTTATATCCCATCTCTGTAATGTCGAGGAAGAATGCGTATCACCTATGGCCCTTAGCGCTATTGTCCCATTCCCTCCGCCACGTAAGGCGCCATGTTCTCACTCGTCGTTTATGATGTATGCTCTTTGCTTCAATAGGCAATTTGCAACTTTTTCCATCTTCACCAGTAGGTGGCAGCTTCGTATTTAACACTGATATCTACGGTGCAGATTCCAAGCACCACATGAAGTGTTTCCACCGTCGTGGCGCTGAAAGACGCTGACAAGAATTCCACTCTCCTGACTCCAGTCATGTTCACTGAGGGGCATAGTTGATGAGCCCCTATGATTACCGCGAAGTAAACAATGGACTCAAAAAGTGAGAACTGATATATTCTCACAGTGGCTAGAGGCAGTTGCATTTTACCGAATTTATTCAGCCAGGATCTATCAGATCTCTTTCGCGTAGGAAAGCCAGTCGCTCATCTATGGTTACACCTATATATCTAGTTACGATTTTCCAGTACAAGAGTAAGTCATTACTCTCAAAAAGAACATTCACCTTTGATATTTCCGTAGCATGCCTACTCCTTAGCCCAGACTGACCAGACACACACTGCGTTTGTACATTACTAGCAAGTATCAAAGAGGAAATAACAATGCTGGATCAGTGACTTGAGAAGTCTGTTGTCAAAAATACCAAGGACACAGCCAGTAGAAGTGTTACTGATAAATGTTGCAACACACCGACACACTCAAAATGGGTACTAGTCGCTAACTGCCGCGGCATGAATATCTCTGGGGAAGCCTGTTAATAATCTTATGGACCCTCTGGTTTTCTTCCACACACATCTACAGTAAACTCTAGCATCTCCATGACGACTCAAATAGAAACGAAATGGGCGTCTGGGTGTCGGAAGGGCACGTAACTAAGCGAACAGGCAGTATGTGTATAACGGAAATACTTTGGTAGTTTCCAAGTGACAAGGAATAATCGAGGCGCCGACTTATCGAAATAATGCAAGAGCAACATTGACAGTGAAGATTGCGTTGTACGAGAAAGTCCAGACAGGGCCTTATACAGCAGTGGTTGTATAACGGCTACTGCAGATGATGATACCATGTCTAACATCCGTACAGCGCCACTAGTCGTGTATGAAAGTACTTTGAACTTTCCCGACGGACTGGGTCACTCGTTGACTGAAAATGCAGTGAGAGAAGTTCCCGACTTGAGCCCTTGCATTGACGTGTGTCTAACAGAACGTGCTCTTCCTCTTCTTGAACATTTCTATCAAGTGCTTGAATTCTGTGTAATATTTGTAGGATTGGTTTCTAAATATTGGTGGCTTGAGAGAAATGCTGATTACTGCTAATAATAACATAAGTTGCTTTCGATTTATTTATGATGAAGAAGTACCACCCTCTTGAATGTAGTTTCCCACATTCGTCTAGTTCTTCTCCAAATCGGATCATTCTGACTATCTCATCAACATACCGCAAGTGAGTATGGTTTCTGTCCCTGACGTATATTCCGTTGAAGTCCTTATCAGATGTTTTATTCATTATCTCCTTTAATGTAAGGACTGGACATGTCAGACATCCTGGACAAACGCAAGACATTTTGCTTCACGAACGACACTCTGCACGATACAGTTCCATGACTATGTGGTAGACTCAAATTCATCAGCGATGTAAGTAGAAGGCGAGCAAGGAGCCAATAAACTGGCAGATATTTTAAGTATACGCCTGCTGGAAGCCTGGGACAGGTTCTTGTTCTTGTAGTCGTTGCTGTTGCGATCTTCAGTCCGAAAACTGGTTTAATGCAGATATCCACGCTATTGTGTCCTGTGCAAGTTTCTTCATCTCCAAATAACTACTGCAGCCTACATCCGTTTCAACCTGCTTACTGTGTTCGCCGCTCCGTCTCCCCCCTAAAATTGCCCCTCCCCTTTCCTCATACTTCTCACCATTACCAAACTGTCTCAGGATATGTCCTACAACCAGATCTCTTCCGTAGTCAGTTGTTTTCAGTACCTCCACAGTAGTTAATCGATCTACTCATTTTAATCTCAAACGTTCTTCCGTAGCACCATTCTTAAGAGCTTCTGTACTATTCTTGCCTGAACCGTTTATTGTCCACATCGCATTTCCATCCTAGACAACACTCAAGACAAACACCTTCAGAAAAGACTTCGATAGATTTAAATTTATTTTAGATGTTAATGAATTCCACTTTTTCATAAATGCTTTTCGTGCTACAGTCAGCCTGCATTTTGTACTCTTTATATTGCTACCATCATCGGGTATTTTAGTGTCCAAATAGCAAAACTCAGGTACCAATTTTAGCGTCTCCTTTCCTAACGAAATTCCTACGACAACAAATGAACTAAATCGATTACATTCCAGCAGCTTTGTTTTACGTCTTTTGATGTTAATCTTATGACCTCTTTTCAAAATGTGCTAGTTATCCCTTTGAACTGCTCTTCATAATTCTTGGCTGCCTCTTACATAAATATAGCGTCGTCGGCAAACCTCAAAATAAATTTTTCTTTCTTCTCCTCGGAATCTAATCCCCAGTCCAAATTTCTCCTTGGTTTCCTTTACTGCTTGCTCAGTGTACACACTGAATAACGTCAGGGACAGGTTATAACACTGTCTCAGTTCTTGCTTCTCTTTCATGTCCTGTGACTCCTGTAACTCCGATCTAGTTTCTGTACAAGTTGTAAATAACCTTTCTCCCATTGTTTTTATCCCTGCCACCTACAAAATTTTAAAAATTGTATTTCAGTCAGTAGCATCAATATACCTAAATCAACTAAAACTGTAAACATAGGTTTACCTTTCTTTACCCTGTCTTCTAAGACAAGTTGTTGCCAGTACTGCCTCGTATGTTCCTTTATTTCTCTGAAACTCGAACAACCCTATCCCAAGGTCGGCTTCTACCATTTTTCTGTAAATAATTTGTGTCAGTAGTTTTCAATCATGATTAAATTAAATTGATAGTACGGTAATGCCTCCTTTCAAACTGAAATTATGACATTCTTCTTGAAGTCTGAGGTATTTCGTCTGCGACAAGTTGGTATAAAATAGAAACAGGTCCGTCTGAATCACGACATTCGGAGGTGAACAACGAGAGAGATGATGATGGTGGTGTCGTTGTTGTTGTTGTTGTTGTTGTTGGTAGTGATGGTGTTAGTTTTGTTTTTGGTGATGGTATTGGTGGTGGCAGGGGTGTTCACGATGATATTCACTACGGTCAACACTACTGTTTAAACTTACGCACGAAATAAATGCCCACAGACAAAACTTAGACAGATGCAAAACACCTGCTTCGGTATTTTTCTGCGCTATTCAATAAAACTGTGACAAAAACAGTTGTTAACAAGATTATTCACTCTATCGTATGGAAGATCAGTTTTCCTTTAGTAACGTTTCCGTCACATTACATCCATCAATCTTATCGGTCAAAATGATGATGCAAGTTCTTACTAGGAACATAGAAGTACAACGTAGCATGTTACTGTGAAGTAACGTCTTTCGGGCCCACTTGCTGCACAGCTGCAGACAGGTATCTGTTTACTCAGTTTTAATCAACGAGTTAAAATTTCATAGAGTGGCTGTAGGTCCGCCATGTTTGAAGCAAATTGAAGTTCTGGCCGCCATATTTTCTTTAGTCAAGGCATTCGTCTGCTGTGTCCCGCCCCCTTGTAACTGCGTTTGACTTACTTGAAATAGCCCATACTAGCTTTATTTTTTCTAAAACAAGCAATAGACAGCAGTGATTTCAGTGTACACTGACAGCAAAAAGGGATGTTTTTGTCGAAATATGGCTCAACTTTTCGATGTAGATAACACTACAAGACAACTCAAATAAGTCTGTCCATCCACTGTAACGTTACTTGTTGCCCATAAATTAATGCAATTAGAGCAGGTACCACCAGAATATTACGGTGAAACTTCTAAACATGCTGTGGTTAACTATTAGAAACAGTAACGGGCGCAGAAATGCGATATTTTTGTCGCTATTTCAAAGTAATCAAAGCCTCAAAAACCAGTACACTGTGAACGAGAATTTATTTGAAATATGTGTTACAAGTAGTTAACACAAGCATAGTAATTCAATAAAAAAGTCGAAGCGTTCTTGGGTGGGGTAATTTCACAAATTTTCGTAAGTAGCTGTATGCCTTGGCAGAATAAAAGTGTAGGGTCAGGGCAAATTTCCTTATTTGCTGAGAATAATGGCATACTTTAGCACTGCACTGAAGTTCAGATAGCTCCTTCAACAAACCAACTACATGTTCACTGTTTAACGTATCAGAAACTGAACTACATAGCCTTCTTCTCAAACCAGCAACTAAAGTCTGTAACTGCACTATTCTTCTTTTGTGTCGTACACTAAGTTGCTTCATTTGCTGTATCCGCTTCTTTAGTCGCACATTCTCTGCTTGTACTCTGTTATATTGTGTTTTCAACTTCTTAGGGCTTGGTAGACAGTAATTGTGGTCAGCAGAAACAGATTTGGGTCCGACAGGCACTGAAAGAATGTAGTTACATCATACGTTTATAACAGAGTTACACCGTAAGATTATAATAGAAAGTATGTAATTCAAAGTAATAAGAACACGGAGTAAAATTAAATTATTGACTTACTTTGTGCTAATGATGTCGCTGTAATAGCACTATCTTGCAAATTGTCGAAAGATCGCTTTCTGGGTTGTGGTCGTAATACTTTATCTCGCTTTTGTAAATGTTGTGGAAAGTTAAAGATAGTAGGTACTGGTTTTGACAAAAGGCGCCTCTGGACATTTGTGTGGTACATATATTTCTCTTCAAAATGAGCTGAACAGAGGTAACTGGCTGTAGTAGGATACCAGTTTTCTCGCTTCATATTTATAACCCATCTTTTTGTAATTTCCTTATCTTTTAAAGGAAATCTGTAATCAACGATAAATAAATTACTTCCTGCATTTGTCTTAAGCATAATTACAGTTCCAATGCAAATGACTCTTTAATAAACATTAAAAAACGTGTGTCGTATTTCGGTACTAATATACTTACTTATAATATGAAATATTTGTTGTTTTATCGCTGCGATTTGTGCAGTTGAACGCTGAACACACTGCAGGCATGTTGACTTTATATTTTGTAAGAAAAAAGTCAACTAGAAAAGTTAAATATTGCAGTAATATCACAATAGCTGACACACTTCCAACACAAACAACAGTAACGCTTTCCTAATGTTTTGACTAAGGAGAACATGGCGGCCGAGTTAGCGTTGGTTGCCGCTAGGAACGCTGTAACTAGTATCTCAGCCACTCTATGAAATTTTAACTCGTTGGTTTTAATCGAGAACTTACCTGTAGAGCGGTGAAACAGGTCCCTCTTGTGAGTAGATTCTGAGCTGACCGTGTACTGTTCCAACTCCACCACAACTTCTTCTAATTTTAAGTTCTTTCTAATTAATTCTGTAACGGTTTGCAGTTTCGCCTCGTTCGAAGAAGAATAAGGTAAGAAAAGAAAAATTATTTTTCTCTGTAGTCTCCACAAGAAACCGACGTAATATTGTTGATTTTGTTCGTCGCTCAGACAAACAACGATGGTGTTCAATTTGGCGCTCAGCGAAGCTCTGTGGATCACTGGTGTTCGCGCTATGAGATACATTTGAAATTTAAAGTTTGGATGGAACCTGCCCTCCTATCTTCCTTGGTTTCTCTAACCTGCCTTTAGTATAATTATGACGAGTTCAGTCCGATGCCCGTAAGGTCAGCACGTACTTTGCAGTGGAGCACCGTCACAATGAGACAAACAGGTTATGAATGCAGGTTTTTTTTATATTTATGGGTTCTTCCGTTGCATCTTGATAGAACATTTTCATACTGAGGGTTGAAAAACACTTAGGCGGTTTTTTGTTCTACTGATTTTTATTTGTATGAACTAGTTTTCGGTTTATTAGGCCATCTTCAAATACCTACTGGCTACCGTATACAATGGGGTTGTGTTCTTACGAACCAAACATTCTGGACTAAGATACAACACACTTACATACGATCTTTAGTTGTGGTATTGTCTTTGGAATTGTCAAACGGGTCTTTTGACTTTTTTGTCCTGTAAAACTGTTCTTTAACATAATAAATCACATTTTACGGTTTGTCAGTACAACAGTCAAAATTATTTAGAATACACATCATTACAATATTACAATTTTTTGTATTTGTTGTGAACAGTTACACTGGACGCTAATTGTTGGTTGTACAACAGCGATGATTTCTTTGGGGGTTACATTTTGTTATTAGAGTAATTGTCCATTAATAAACACCAAATATTACGTTGTTACAGTTGAGTTACAGTTAGGAATGTAAACACATGTAGGATATTACATTATATTGGGGTGTGAATTTGTTTACTATTGGACACTTTGTGGTTAGTAGCAGGTTTACTGTATTGCGCAAAGTTTAAGAGTGATGATGAGCTCAGTTGCAATTGGTCATTTAGAACCAGCTGGGGATTTAGGGCTCAGCTTCTAGTAGGCTGAGTTTTCTGCCTTTGTTGGCTATATGTAGCACTTCTGTGTGTCTTAGATATTTGTGTCCTTCTTTGAGAACATGATCAGCAAAGGTGGAGTCTGATTTATTTAATCTCCAGGTGCGTTCATGTTCAGTCAGCCTTGTTGATATGGCCCGGCCCATTTGACCAATGTACAGTTTATTGCAGTCAGTGCAGGTTATTTTGTACACCCCACTGTTGCTTAGTTTATCTGTTTTGTCCTTCCTGTTGAATAGGAGATTAGCTGTAGTGCCTCTTACATAAAATGGTGTTTTAGAGTTCTGGGATTTCAGTATTTTGGCTAGATATGGTATAGTACACCAGTTAGTTTCTGGTGTGGTTGTTATTGCAGATGGGGTTTAAATGTAGCGCAAGATTTTCCTTCTTTGTTTCTTGTGCAAGATTTTGTCAACTAATTCAGGATTATAGCCGTTGGTATATGCAATATATTTAATGGTGTGTACTTCTGTTTGGAAATTTTGGTTTGACGTTGGTATGGATGTGAGGCGATGCACCATGAAATGGAAGGCTGCATGTTTGTGTGTTACAGGGTGTTGTGAATATGAGGGTATTACTGTATATGTTGTTGTGCGTTTTCTGTAAATTTTGAAAGTGTGTGTATTTGCGGTGATATTTACATTAAGGTCTAAAAAGTTAATGGATTTTTCACCTAGCTCCATGGTGAATTGTATGTTTTTGTGGTGTGAATTTAGATGTTCTAGGAATGTGTTCAGTTGTCTCTTGGTACCTGTCCATATATACATACACAGTTGTACAGAACAAAAAGTCAAAAGACCCGTTTGACAATTCCAAAGGCAATACCACAACTAAAGATCGTATGTAAGTGCGTTGTATCTCAGTCCAGAATGTTTGGTTCGTAAGAACACAACCTCCTTGCAAATAATAGTCAGTAGTTACATGAAGATAGCCTAATAAGCCGAAAACTAGTTCATACAAATAAAAATCAGTAGAACAAAAAACCGTCTAAGTGTTATTCAACCCTCAACAGGAGTATACTTGTTTTCAGTAGATAACCAGGATCAGTTGTAGGACAGTAGTTTCATTCAGAGATTCAAACCAAGTCCGAGTTTAATATGTCATTTATTTACTGCAAGATCCGACACATATGACATTAAAATGATAGAGAATAAGTTTCCAGCGAAATCTACATAAAGCCTATAATATTGACAGAGTAACTGCTGCAACACAACTAACTCAAATCCTCGTAAACTACTGAACACAAAGTTCTCGAGAAATTCAATTTAATCATGAATGCCCCGCTAACACTGTGACAGGGTACTTCATCTAGTTGAAAGAGAGCTTGGGAAGCGCTACAAGATTTCCTAATCTGTGCAGCTCGCAAATGCGAAGTAAACGAGTCCATTTCTCTCTCTCAGTCTCCACCGTAGGATGGCACTTGCCCAAAATTATTCTCTTATAAGATTAACTACCCACATTTAGAAAAACGTCCATATGGAGAGGATGACAACGGCCATTGCTACAGTGACCAGCGAGAACTTCACTTTATTTACATTAAAACAGGAGAACCCTGCAGGAATTTTCCCTCGTTGACGTACAGAACGCATCTTAACCTGCAACAGATCTGTAGAGGTTGCTGGCCATGTTCCACACATTGGTCGAACCCTTCGCGCCTAAGCATAGTGGTGGGCAAGAATCATTTGATTGGATAACAATCTGGAGAGAATGGCAACTAATTTTCTCATGGTGGCCCAACGGCGCCATGGCGGCCCATTCTTAGATATGCCTACAGGTAGGCCAATTTATGATGCACAATTATACTCTAGGGAGTTGCAATGGCTTAGCTGAGCTGCCTTCATATCACATTTGCCGTCGGAGGTGGAACAGGAGATTACTGCAACGGTTTCTGCAAACTGCAGTGCCCTGGGGACCCATTTCCTTTCTCTAGAGCCTCTGTGACTGACCTCCTGCGTCAAAACAGACCAGGGGATGAACACCTTGACCCAGAAATTTCTTCACAAGGTAGTCTGAAGCCTGCTTCCAGCGTCAGCAAGCTTGTACTGTCCTCAAAAATATCCAAGAAATGAGCAGAAAAATAATCAAATATCGTTCAGCGATACGTGACTGTCATGTCACAAGTTTTTCGCATTAATATACTTTATAGTTACTTTCAAATAATCGGCGTAAATAAATTTCATCCCCATTCGTTCCACTGACTGAATCACCAAAAATACTGTTTTGCAATTTCGTTTCGTCCAAATATTTTAACACACGAGACAGCATTTCTCACTTTTTACACTGTAGGCAACACTCTCTAAACTCTCCCGTCCGCACAGGGACAGGGGAAGTGACAACGGTACGCTCTCCGCCACAAACTGCAAGGTGGCTTGCGTGGTATAGATGTAGATGTAGAGTGTAGAATCAATCTGTGAATTATGAGAAAAGCATTTATAAAACTCCACTCTGTTTTCCGTATGCAGTCATCCTTCACACAGACCGTTATCAATTGGTATGTGAAGAGAATCACGTTGTGGTCGATGAAAAGAACATACTACAATGATAAATCATGAAGCGTCTCGTGCTTTACGTTCAAGCTGACTGAATTTACAAAGGCTCACTCATTCTCTTCTCTGATTTTCGTCTACTTTTGCCTCGAGAGTGGTTCAAATGGTTCAAATGGCTATGAGCACTATGCGACTTAACTTCTGAGGTCATCAGTCGCCTAGAACTTAGAACTAATTAAACCTAACTAACCTAAGGACGTCACACACATCCATGCCCGAGGCAGGAATCGAACCTGCGACCGTAGCGGTCGCTCGGCTCCAGACTGTAGCGCCTAGAACCGCACTGCCACTCCGGCCGGCACCTCGAGAGTGACATAAAGAATCATCAATAGCGTAATGTGTCGTATCTTCCAGAAGCTCTGTAGTGTCGGAGGAGACCATTCGGCATTACAGCACTACACAATGTCATGTGCATTTCTTCGAACTGACTTCAATCTAACGGTAGCGTTCTCGCTTCCCACGCCCGGGTTCCCGGGTTCGATTCCCGGCGGGTTCAGGGATTTTCTCTGCCTCGTGATGACAGGGTGTTGTGTGATGTCCTCAGGTTAGTTAGAAGCCTGATCAGTGAGTCATCCGGACTGTTCCCGTTGCAACTACTGAAAAGCCTGCTGCCCTTCCTTACGAACCACACGTTTGTGTCGCCTCTCCGCATATACTACACCGCTGGGTAGTTCTAAGTTCTAGGGGACTGATGACCATAGATGTTAAGTCCCATAGTGCTCAGAGCCATTTGAACTTCAATCTAAAGCAAAAAAATGCTTCATTTTGTCGTGTTGAATTATAACTGAATCATTACTGTATGTTTCAACAGGCAGAATTAGTTCTTCCTTTTCGTTTAGTAACAGTGAAATACACATTCCCCACATTAAAAATGTTATAAGTAGCCCACGCTTTTATACCTCTTGGACAGTATTTGGTTGGGTACAATTCAAGAACAACATGTGATTAGCATCATGTACTTTTTTGTGTAAGAGTGAAATACCAGCGGTGTAGTATATGCGGAGAGGCGACACAAACGTGTGGTTCGTAAGGAAGGGCAGCAGGCTTTTCAGTAGTTGCAACGGGAACAGTCCGGATGACTCACTGATCAGGGCTTCTAATATCAGCCAACATGGTCTTCCTGTGCTGGTACTGAGAATGGCTTAAAGCTAGGAAAAACTACAGTCATCATCTTTCCCGAGCACATACAACTCTACTGATGGCGTCCTCTTGAGTAAAATATTCCCAAGATAGCCACCCATGCAGATCTCCGGGAGGGGCTACTCAGGATGACGTCGTCATCAGCAGAAACAAAATTTGTATTCTGTGGGTCGTAGCGTCGAATGTTAGAGCCATTAGCTGGGTAGGTAGTTTAGAAAATTTATAAAGAGGAATGGGTAAGTTGAAGTTCAGGTCGGATGAGTATAGCGTTACAAATACAAAATCAAGTAGAGCTAATACAGGTATATGTCTTATAATTAATAAGAAAACAGGGATGCAGGTAAGCGACTATGAGGAGCATAGTGAATGCATTATCACGTCTATCTTGGCATCAAGAAAACATCCGTCCAGCACCATACTAGTCGTACAAGCTTATACGCCATTTAACTCCGCAGATGATGAAGAGATTGAAAGAAAACGAGATTAAATAAAAGAAATTATTCAGAGAGTTAAGGGAGGCAAAAATTTAACTGTGATGAGGGGCAAGATAGCAGAACAAACACTGGTAGTGGTTAGTTCTGTAAAATATCTGAGAGTATGCGTACGGAACGATTTGAAGTGGGATGATCATATAAAATTAATTGTTGGTCAAGTGGGTGCCAGGTTGAGATTCATTGGGAGAGTCCTTAGAAAATGTAGTCCATCAACAAAGGAGGTGACTTACGAAACACTCGTTCGACCTATACTTGAGTACTGCTCATCAGTGTGGGACGACAGATAGAGAATATCCAAGAAAGAGCGGCGCGTTTCGTCACAGAGTTATTTGGTAAGCGTGATAGCATTACTGAGATGTTTATCAAACTCAAGTGGCAGACTCTGCAAGGGAGGCGCTCTGCATCGCAGTGCAGCTTGCTGTCCAGGTTTCGAGAGGGTGCGTTTCAGGATGAGGTATCGAATATGTTGCTTCCCGCTACTCATACCTCCCGAGGAGATCACGAATGTAAAATTAGAGAGATTCGAGCGCGCACGGAGGCTTTCCGGCAGTCGTTCTTCCCGCGAACCATACGCGACTGGAACAGGAAAGGCAGGTAATGATAGTGGCACGTAAAGTTCCCTCCGCCACACACCGTTGGGTGACTTGCGGAGTGTAAATGTTGATGTAGATGTAGAAGATTACAACAGTAAGAAAAGAAAAGAAGGAAAAATAATAGGGGAATATTGACTCGGAATTTTACTCGTAGCATATTTTAATCACCACTGTCACTTGGTTTATGAATCATGAAAGAAGAGTGTATACATCGAAGAATGCTTCAGCTTGATTGGATAATGGCAAGAGAGGGATTTCGGAATTAGATTTTAAACTGTAACACATTCCAGGGGCAGATGTGGACTCTGACCATAATTTATTGGTTATGAAATGTAGATTTATTAGTTATGAGCTATTTGAAAGAACCAGAGGTTACTGAGGCTTTCAAAGGGAGCATTAGGCAAAGATTGACTGAAACTGGAACATGGAATACACAAAACTATTCCACCTGGAGTGCAAGATATGCGAGACAGGGAAAATATCCGCAGATTTGAAGAAGAATGTAATAACTCCAATTTCAAAGAAAGAAATGCTGACAGGTGTAAAATTACCTAACTATCAGTTTATTAAGACAATCCTGAAAAACAATGACACGCATTATTTAGAGAATGGAGCAACTGGTAGAAGCCAATCTCGTATAAGGTCAG
The DNA here is from genome assembly GCF_021461395.2 of Schistocerca americana. Classification (NCBI taxonomy): domain Eukaryota; kingdom Metazoa; phylum Arthropoda; class Insecta; order Orthoptera; family Acrididae; genus Schistocerca; species Schistocerca americana. Next base: position 220,098,732 of record NC_060119.1, read on the forward strand.
TTTGGATTCTGGAGAAACATGGAACATTCTAGGCAGTACTGACACTACGACTTGTCTTAGAAGTTAATTTAAGGAAAAGGAAAACTACTTTTGTAGCATTTTTAGACTTGGAGAAATCTGTTGACAGTGTTTATAACACCATAACTCTGTGAATGATCATACATTTTCTACGGGTTTTGCGAAGTTCGTTTTATTAGTTGTGCTGAATATTATTCTTGTAAATATGTTGTCAAGTTACAAATGTTATTTGTTGTTTAAGAAAGAGAATACGTATGAAATGTTAACATTTTGTAAGTAGACACGCTGGCCTAGTCAGGGAAACGTTTTGTCAAAGAGTGTAATAAACTGCAAATGCGTTATCGCAGGGCGTGCGAGCGCGCCAAAAAAGTAGCAGTTCAGAGTCGCGAGGAGACGATTGTTGTCCTAGGCTATGTGTATTCGCTGGTGTAGCTTTGCAAAAGTGCGGAGGTAAAAAGAAGTGCGGAGCGTGAAAACTGAAATGGTTGGTTTGGCGGATGTTTAATACGGGCAAGCTATGGCATTTATTGGGTACAGTAATAATGCAGCAAGAGTAATTCACATAAAATCAAGAGTGTTGTGGGCCCTTGTTAATGGCTATGGTAATGCAAGAAAATCAACCTGTGCCCTATTTTACCGCTAAATGAAGCCACTCGACAAACCAACGGCATCATAAAGTGAAGTAAGATCTAGACTTTTATAACTTGAAGTGAAATAGGCTGACCAGCTTAGTTGAAATCTTATTGCTTAAATAACATTGTTGTCGTGCATATTGTCACATAAATTATTTTCCCAAGTCATCATTCCAAGTAGTGTCCATCCTACCCCTTTGTATGAATCGAGATAATCAGAAAATGAACTGAAAATGAAGTGACATTAACTTAGCGGATTATCAAAACATAATTTTTCCAACTTTTGGACAATTACGTAATAATTAAGTCATTGGCTGTACTATGAATAATGTCAGAAATAGAATGATGCAAAAGCCAGTATTCACTCTTTTGCTAAAAATAGAGTAACTCTCATGATAAAAAATTGGTAATATAACTTTACGTAACTTAGACACTTAATTTCTTTGTCAAACCACAGTTCTAATTTATAGCTTGTGGCATAATTTATAACTTTTATTACAAAGAAATATCTGTGTAACTGTTAGGCAGTCCTTACCAGTGAGTAAATTCACACAATCTTGCTGCTTGCTACAATTACGACAGTCAGTATTACGATGAGCAACGTAACAAAAAGTTTATGTCTACAGTCTTACTTTAATTGAACTTTGAAAATTAATATAATATGTTATATGTGTTTGCTATTGGATTATTATTTGACTACTGTGACATATGTGGTATGAAGTACCTGAAAGTGTGCGTTGGATACTGTTCCTACGTTATGACGTCAATAACTGCTCTTATGTAAGATTGCTTACGAGTATAAAGGTCAGTTTCAATTTAATTATTCTTGTCTGGTGAAGAACTGGCGACCGTTGGTTGTCTTCATTAATGACACACTTTGAAAACATTTTTCCAATTTTTCCACTAACTACTGTTAATTAAAAACTAGTTTACGTATTAAATATATATAAAGTTAACCGAATTTTGTTTCTAATCGTCATTGCTGAAGTAGTGAGCAATGACGATTCGGTTATAAATTCATCCACTTCTCTCGGTTTTCCATTATTCTTCGGAGTAGATGCATTTTCCCCACAGATTGGGGACTTTAGGTACACGGTCATATAGAAAAGCAAATTTAGCCGGAGAGGTAGGAGGGTTATGTGCCGACTGGAATACACTCTTTGGAATTATGAAGGTATCACGGCAAAATACAGGGAGTTACATACAGCCTGCACAGAAAGTGGGCGGCAGTTACAAGTGTCGAGCGGCGTGAAAGGGAAGCAGTGGTTGAGAAAGGGGTGGAGGATTGTACGCTATCAACGATGTTGTTCAGTCTGTAGGCTACATAGAGAAGGCAGCAAAGGAAAGCAAAAAACATTGATGATGATAAGGTCCCTTACTCTGAGGAGCGTAGGGGATGAAGCGTGAGACCCGCACCGCCGACTAACCAATGTCCTAGCGGAGGTGGTTTGCCATTGCCTTCCTCCGACCGTAAGGGGTAAGAATGATGAAGACGACACAACATCCAGTCATCTCGAGGCAGGAAAAATCCCTGACCCCGCCGGGAATCGAATCTGGGACCCCGTATGCGGGAAGCGAGAACGCTACAGCACGACCACGAAAAACATTAGAATATGAAGTTCAAGGGGAGGAATTAACAACTACGAGTTTTGCCGACGACAGTGTAATTCTGACAGATACAACAGAGAACTGGGAAAAGCAGCTGGACGGAATGGACAGCAGGTTGGGCAGAATGGACAGTGTCTTGAAAGGAGGCTGTAAGATGAACAATCAGAAAAAAGCAAAAAGAGGGTAATGGAATGTAATCGAATTAAATGAGGCAATGCTGATGGGGATTAGTAAAGGAGACACTAAAAGTAGTAGACGAATTTTACTGTTTGTACAATAAAATATACGGTGATGACACAGATAGAGATGATATAGAATATAGACTGACAATGGCAAGAAAAGAGTTTCTGAAGAAGAGAAATTTGTTAATATCGAATACAAATTTAGGTGTTAGCAAGTCTTTCTGATTTTTTTGTCTGGAGTGTAGCCTTGTATGGAAGTGAAACGTGGACGATAAGCAGAAGAGAACAGAAGCTATTTGAAATTTGGTGCCAGGAAAGAGTGCTGAAGATTAGATAGGTAGATCGCACAACTCATGAGGAAGTACTGAACTGGGGAGCAAATTGTGGGATAACTTAACTAAAGGAAACGATCGGTTGACTGGGCACATTCTGAGACATTAAGGAATCATCAATTTCGTATTGAAAGGAAATGTGTGTGTGGGGGGGGGGGGGGGTGAAAAATGAAGAAGGAGATCGAAAGACCATATAGTAAGCAGGTTCAATGAATGTGGGTTGCAGTAGTGATTCGGCAATGAAGAGGTTTGCACAGAACAGAGTAGCATGGGGAGATGCACCAAACCAATCTTCGGAGTGAAGACCACAACAACAACAAGAGTGAAATTAGCTAAGTGAGATGATATCTAAACGATGTTTTACCACTGTAAGGAATGTAAGATGACAAAAATTGTGTCAGGTTATTAAAATAGTGAGGAAAATCTTGGAACAGTATACACGGCACCAAAGCCAACTATAGAATATTTAATTATTGTTCAAACAATTTCCATTTCATTCGTGTCAACAGGTGAGAATTTCTTGTTTTATTGGCAAGAAGAATCATGCACAAGTTAAATCTTACGTATTATTAGAAATGCGTTACGTTGCAACGTAACCTTCCAGTACCGGTGGTGGTAAACGTCTACCTAAGTAGGAAGATTACCGTCGCTTTGACATGTCCTATCGCTCCTGCAAGCTACCGTCTGTAGTAAATGGTTTCTTAAATTCGTGTGGTCCACGAATTTACTGGCCCCTGCAACGTATTGCTGGGTATTAATAATTTCTAGCGGAAGGTTTTAACGAAACGGTAGAAATTTGAACGCAACGGATAACGCATTTTTTTTGAACCACTACAGAAGGCACCTATACAGGGCTTAATAGGCAGTATATAGCTTTTATTTGCTTTCATGACCCAGAATTCGACTGTGGTACTGACTGCCACCAATTCTTTATGATGGAATGATGGAAGGAGTAAGTAACCAGTCGAGGGTAGAGATTAATTGATATTTATTCAGTACCGATGGTCGTGTTTCTCTTGCAATGTACATCATCAAAACCGGTCTCTAGTTAACATGGTTCAGTTTCGCCAGGTATTTATGGAATGGGACAGAGGAGCGCAGACCTGGCTTCAATGTAATTTTATACAACCGCACAATTATACCTAAACCCTCGGTTATTACATTCAGTTGCTATAGATTACTCAGAACAAGTTCCGCAAAGACAATACAAGCAAAACTAGGTCAGGGGGGGGGGGGGAAGAGTATTTCGCAAATCTTTATCAAATCAGTGGGCATTAAAATCCGATACTTTTCCTAGTGGCACGAGTATTTTACTTAACGCACAACATCGCCAACAAATCAAATCGTTATGTGGGTGCACAAGAAACATCACTTCAATGCTGCTCAACCCACATGGCCAAGTTTCAGTAGCCAACAGAAACCCAGAAAAATATGGACACACACGATTATTCCTTCCCTATTTTACACTCGCTCACTATCGTATGATTATTCATCGTGTACAATATATTTTCAGACCGAAACTACAATTTATCAATGCGGCGGTTGCTCCAACCGACCACGTGGCGCGAAAGCAAGTTCACAAAGAAAACATATGGAAAATAAATAAAAATCCCCAAAATATTGCTGTAAATGGAAGAGCAGATTAAAATACATTGAATGAGTGAATTTCCGATAAGCACAGAGCAATAACGTAACCGTGAGCTTAAGGCACATGGTGCGTTGCCTGAACAAGGCACTAACGCAAGGTCTACTGAAATTCGAGTAAATTAAGAAAATCAATTCCCTTATGGGGTTCAGTGGTAATTTCGCACCTGATTTCAACATCTGGACTTCATTACAGAGCAAATTTCAGACAATCTAATACCTATGTTAACATTACCAAAACGAGAGCTGCGTCTCCATGTCTGTCCAGCACCACGACCCAGGAACAAGTGCTCTTCCAACCGAATTCGCCTAACCGTTCCGCTTACAAACGTGGTGGGGGTGGCGCGCCAACCTGACAGAGCCAATACGCGCTCCTACGTGTCATCTTTGCCCTGACCTGCAAACTTGGTCTCTGCTAAACTTGTTCACGCTTGGGAGGTTGGTACTACTCTACCCCAGAACGACCATTCATGCAGTGTTACAAACTGTGCCTAAAGCTTTCTGCTAGTTCACACACTCATTTATACCGTCCAGGCCGCTCAAAGAAAAGGAAAATGGGAATCGTGGTACACAACATAAAAAAATCAATAAATAGTCCTGTTCAGTCCATTCTCTCCTTTTGGACACCAGCTGAGGTATTACCTGCAAGCCGGCCGTGGTGGCCGTGCGGTTCTAGGCGCTCAGTCCGGAACCGCGTGACTGCTACGGTCGCAGGTTCGAATCCTGCCTCGGGCATGGATGTGTGTGATGCCCTTAGGTTAGTTAGGTTTAAGTAGTTCTAAGTTCTAGGGGACTTATGACCACAGCTGTTGAGTCCCATAGTGCTCAGAGCCATTTGAACCATTTATTACCTGCAAGAGAAGAAACTCTTGCTAATAATTTCTGCGTGATAGCAATTTAATAAAACATTGGAACGGTACAACAAGTTCCTTTCCAACGTTATAACAGACATCTCAACATTTTCGATCTTAGCAATTGATTTCAACGATCTTCCTGTTCATATCACCAAGTCATCTTTAAAAAATCTCAAATCTTACGTAATACTAGAAAATCATTACGTTATGATGGGTATCTTAGCATTTTCGACCTTAGCAACTGATTTCAACGATGTTCCTGTTCATATCACCAAATGATCTTTAAAAAATTTCGCATTCGGCTGTCACATGAACGCCGGGAGAATGCTGTACATTCCGTTCACTGTCACACCATTCAGAAGGAAAATTACGGTAAGAATCTCATCACGTGAAAATGTGGGATTTTCTACCAATGTTAGTTCAGATAAAGGCTACCTTGTTCAGTTAAATTACAAGAGACGTTATCTGGGTGAAATTAAAACCTGTTCTGTAAGACTGCTAATCTGAAACGCTCCTGTGAAAGCTAAAAGATAAGACAGAAACTGTTCCCCATTATAGTAGGCAGTCTTGGGTGAATATTACGAATAAATAGAGTTAAACTAAAAAACTAAAGTTCTCGATGAGGCCCTGAAGACTACGCGACGTCGGCTGGCCGCCGTGACACCCTTTACCATAAAGCGTCATGCGGATATGGTCCACCGGCCGGTGTGGCCGAGCGGTTCTAGGCACTTCAGTCTGGAACCGCGCCACCGCTACAGTCGCAGGTTCGAATCCTGCCTCGGGCATGGATGTGTGTGATGTCCTTAGGTTAGTTAGGTTTAAGTAGTTCTAAGTTCTAGGGGACTGATCACCTCAGATGTTAAGTCCCATAGTGCTCAGAGCCATTTGAACCATTTTTTTGATATGATACGCAGGAACATTGGGTCAGTACACCGCTCTCCCGTCCGCTGTTAACGTTTAGACCTTGAAGCCGCTACCTCTCAGTTAGGTATCCCCTCAATTGTTCTGAGAGCACCATGATTCAATCTTCCCACCAAGCAACATTCCTGGGCAGTACTGGGAACTGAGGCCGGGACTTCCGGATGAGAATCAGACGTGCAGACAACTCTGCTACGGAAATAAACGTACCTATAATTACAAACGCGAAAGTCGCGCGCGTTGGAAATTGAATTTTTTTATTGATTACGCTGCTGTTACATGAATTTGAATTTATGTTAGCCATAAAATTACTGATAAATTAAATTAAAATCAGATCGCCTTATTTATTGGGCTAAATTTACATTTGAAATATTTGTATTATGTTGTCACATCGTAAACCAGCTGAAAAATGCTCCTATAGCAGCAGAAAAAAGTCGAATATGCTCCTGTTTAGAAGACTCTCACTGAAAAGTGGGGTACCAGCTGCCGCATTCTACCTTCCTCAGCACCTTTAAACTTTTCCCAATAATTTTGATATGCGACCATGTTTGCGCTCTTTTTAACATGCAACTCCCCCCTCACTCCCACGAGCTCCCCCCACTCACATCCACTAGTCCATCGCTGCAAATCGCTCATACCCATCCACTCCCATTTATCGATTCTCGCTCACTCATTCGTCCCAACTCTTTGTCAACAGCTCTTTGTACCTCTCTAACTGTCGCTGTCTCCTGCCTCACAGTCATAGTAGCCTTCTTTCTGTCCTACTACTACTGTCTCCTCTCATTGCCAGTGTCTCCCTATTGCCTTCTCTTACTGCTACCGTCTCATTCACTCCTTCCCACTGCTACTATCTCTTCTCATTGTCACTAGCTCCTCGTAAGTGTCGTATACTCTATCTCTCATTATCACTTGCTCCCAACCAGTTCCACTTTCTCCTTCTGTTTATTCCCCTCTTACTGCCACTGTCCCCTTCACCCCTTTCCTAGCACTGTTCTGTCACTGTCAACTATTTTCCATTCCCAATGTGTGCCTCTCTCTCTCTCTCACAATGTCACTATATTCTTCGCTCTTTGCATACCACAACCACTGTCTACTATACTCCAGAATTTATAACTTTTCCCTCTCCATCCCACTGGCACTGTCTCCCTCATCATAATCAAGAGCGAATCTGTTCATTTTTCAGGGTGTTAGAATGCGACAGCTGGTACCACACTTTTCAGCCAGTCTTTTCAAAAGGTCCATATTCACTTTTTTTTGTTCCAGTAGTGTGGGGCGGCGGGTGGAATTATGTCAATTTTATGTTGTTTATATAAATGTTAGGTTTGCAGAATGTTAAACCCGTTCCTATTATTTAGAATGTTATTTATGCTGTCTTTCGCCGTTCTCAACACTGGCTCTCTAACTACAATATTGGCAACCAGAAAGTGATTAGCAAAACGTGAAGCCTGTGATTAGAATTCCTAGTGCCCACTTCATCTGAGAATACACTTATAGTTACAGCTTATAGCTCTGATGAATTAGGAGATTGTCTGGGATTTATAATCAAAAAAAATGGTTCAAATGGCTCTGAGCACTATGGGACTTAGCTGTGGTCATCAGTCCCCTAGAACTTAGAACTACTTAAACCTAACTAACCTAAGGACATCACACACATCCATGCCCAAGGCGGGATTCGAACCTGCGACCGTAGCAGTCGCACGGTTCCGGACTGCGCGCCTAGAACCGCGAGACCACCGCGGCCGGCTATAATAAAAAACGGTCGTGAAAAAACATTCTGTATTCTGAAAGTCACAGATGAAAACAAAAGAATCCACACAATCTAACTAACAAAGCAATTCAGAGTCTAATGCGCTGATGCAACTATAAATGTCCAAATTAAATGTTTAAATGAATGCTCGCCGTAATTTGATGATTAGGTTCATCAAACGCCACGCTAAATAATGGTAGAATGTTTGTCCCTTGGCGGCACGTGAAAATACGACATACGCAAACTGAAGATCGATAATTAAAGTCATCCCAGAATTAACACTTCATTCGAAAACGATTTCACGGTTACGCGTATCCCGAGTAACTTAATACGGCATCTGAGGCTGTTTATAGCAATGATACCGACGCGACGCGACTCCCGACACAGATGGCGTGCTATTCAGCGTCTGGAGAGAACTGGGGGCTTCCTCTCTCGCAGAGCGTTCTTATATATAAAGCCGCGGTGCGGACGGCTAAGGGAACGCCTGATCAAATCGGCTCTCCCGACTAGCCGCTGGACTAGTAATGCACCACATGAAGTTATTGAATAAATCATAGCTTCTTTTGCTGATGGCCGATGAAACTCTCAATTTAAATGTTCATTCAGCACACAGGTATGTAATCATAATAAAAGTTTGACGTGGCTAAGTTAAATATTTTGGGCGAGAGAATTAATTTAATTACACTGCACGCAGTAGACGAGCTCTGAACTGGCCCTTTGGAGATACACTATCGCTATAGTTTTATAGGTATCCAAATGAAACTTCTCACATCCTTATGGTTATAGCGGATCTCCATTCTACTTATATATAAACATCCTAGCCTCATTTATTAGCCTACTTAATCTATCTTGCTTCCTTAATTTTTAAGACAAAAACCAGAAAAACATGAATTTCAATTAAAATCTTAATTTGTGAGATCTAGAAGACTGTTTCTATTAAATATTTATGAAAAAGGAATCTAATTATAAATTTTGAAGTCTCTACCTCTTTTCTGTTGCGCCAATGTTTTTAACAGAAAAACGTCCAAATTTCGAAAATGGCTAAAGTTATCGAACTGATATTCAACACATATTAATTTAATATTACTCCTGACATGCTAGACCCGTTTCAGGTTATTTGCTTAATTTTTAAAGTATTGCGCAACACTTATGACGTCAGAGCTAGTTACAGCGGACTGGCTGGCACACGATGGAAAGACTGATGTGAATTTACTATGGCGTGAGTAGGCTGCTTCCCTACAGTAGGAGCATTTTTCTGCTCGTTCCCTTTTCTTCCTGCTACAGCAAGACATGTCACTCATACGAAAGGTAAATTATGGGGCATTAAATTTTGATAGGTTATCTTTCGTGAAACTGAAATAACGCAAAACTAATTTTACACCTCTGACCGGATTTTACGTGCACGAAAACTTTGCGTGTGCTTCAGTACTACAGCCTGAGGTTGCCAGAACCCTTCTGATGATAACGGAGACACTTATTCCGTTCTCCATGCTATAACGGGGTGCAGAAATAATAAAGAAAGCAATTCAATGCTTAGAAACGTAAGTACAAGTTCGGAAAGCTGTCTTAATCGTTACGAAACTGCTACAGTACTTTATTATCTAAATTGTTAGCTGAGGCACCCGGCATCACTCAGGAACCTGATATGAGATTGTGTGGTAGATGGAATATGAGCATGAACTTTAAAGTATAAGGCATAAAAAAACTTTAACGAAAACATTTTCTAACAACTTACAATGACTGTTAAAGCATAATAGGTAAAAACGTATTCAAACTATTTGCAATACTTGTTTATAAACAACATTTTTCATTCTGTTATATGGGGTATATACGTGTAGAAAATTTTCGAATTTTCTACTCGAGTTCAAGCTACGTTTACTTGACCGTGAGAGAAACAGGAGTTTTTGAGGTTGATGCCGCAATATTTTATAGTTCGTCCTTAGACTTAGTTCACGGTAAACCTGTAGGTTAATTTTAGTGGAAATTGCAGTATTTTTAATTGGTACGACAGTTCAGTAGAAATCAGTGGTGTCCTGTGGATAAACAGTGTGTGTTCTTTGTACTTTCCATTCTTTATTTCGCCTTCGATCATGTTATTCGATAGCTGTTTGACGATCATTCTTGTTTTACACTGTAGAGCCAAAGAAACTAGTACATCTGCCAAATATTGTGTACGGCCCCGGTGAGCGCCCAGAAATGCCGCAACACGATGTGGTATGGACTCGACTAATGTCTGAAGTAGTGCTGCAGGGATTGACACCATGAATCCTTCAAGGCTGTCCAGAAATCCATAAGGGTACCAGGGTTTGCATATCCTGAACAGCACATTGCAAGGGACCCCAGATATGCTCAATTATGTTCATGCCCGTCCAGTGGAAGTGTTTAAACTCAGAAGAGTGTTCCTGGAACCACTCTGTAGCAATTCTGGACGTGTGGGGTGTCACATAGTCCTGCTGGAATTGCCCAAGTCCGTCGGAATGCACAATGGACATGAATGGATGCAGGTGATAAGACAGGATGCTTGCCTATGTGTCACCTGTCAGTCATATCTAGACGTATCAGGGATCCCATGTCACTCCAACTGCACACGCCCAACACCATTACAGAGACTCAATCAGCTTGAACAGTCCCCTGCTGACATTCAGGGTCCATGGATTCATGAGGTTGTCTCCATGCACGTACACCTCTATCCGATCCATAAAATTTGAAAGGAGACTGGTTCGACCTGGCAACATGTTTCCACACATCAACAGTGCAATGCCGGTGTTGACGGGCCCAGGCGAGGATTAAAGCTCTGTGTCGAGCAGTCATCAAGGGTACATGAGTAGACCTTCGGCTCAGAAAGCCCATATCGATGATGTTTCGTTGCATGGTTCGCACGCTGACACTTGTTGATGACCCAGCATTGAAATCCGCAGCAATTTGAGGAAGGGTTGCACTTCTGTCACGTTCAATGATTCTCTTCGGTCGTCGTTGGCCTCGTTCATGGAGGATCTTTTCCCAGCCGCAGCGATGTCGGAGATTTGATGTTTTACCGATTCCTGATGTTCACGGTACGCTCGTGAAATTGTCGTAGGGGAAAATGCCCATTTCAGCATTACCTCGGAGATACTGTGTTCCATCGCTCGTGCGCCGACTACAACACCACGTTCAAACTCGCTCAGATCTCGATAACCTGCCATTGTAGCAGCAGTAACCGATCTAACAACCTCGCCAGACCCTTATATAAGCGTTGCCGACCGCATTTCTATATTCTGCCTGTTTACATACCTCTGTATTTGAATAAGCATGCCTATGCCAGTCTCTTTGGCACTTCAGTGTAATACACTCCTGGAAATTGAAATAAGAACACCGTGAATTCATTGTCCCAGGAAGGGGAAACTTTATTGACACATTCCTGGGGTCAGATACATCACATGATCACACTGACAGAACCACAGGCACATAGACACAGGCAACAGAGCATGCACAATGTCGGCACTAGTACAGTGTATATCTACCTTTCGCAGCAATGCAGGCTGCTATTCTCCCATGGAGACGATCGTAGAGATGCTGGATGTAGTCCTGTGGAACGGCTTGCCATGCCATTTCCACCTGGCGCCTCAGTTGGACCAGCGTTCGTGCTGGACGTGCAGACCGCGTGAGACGACGCTTCATCCAGTCCCAAACATGCTCAATGGGGGACAGATCCGGAGATCTTGCTGGCCAGGGTAGTTGACTTACACCTTCTAGAGCACGTTGGGTGGCACGGGATACATGCGGACGTGCATTGTCCTGTTGGAACAGCAAGCTCCTTTGCCGGTCTAGGAATGGTAGAACGATGGGTTCGATGACGGTTTGGATGTACCGTGCACTATTCAGTGTCCCCTCGACGATCACCAGTGGTGTACGGCCAGTGTAGGAGATCGCTCCCCACACCATGATGCCGGGTGTTGGCCCTGTGTGCCTCGGTCGTATGCAGTCCTGATTGTGGCGCTCACCTGCACGGCGCCAAACACGCATACGACCGTCATTGGCACCAAGGCAGAAGCAACTCTCATCGCTGAAGACGACACGTCTCCATTCGTCCCTCTATTCACGCCTGTCGCGACACCACTGGAGGCGGGCTGCACGATGTTGGGGCGTGAGCGGAAGACGGCCTAACGGTGTGCGGGACCGTAGCCCAGCTTCATGGAGACGGTTGCGAATGGTCCTCGCCGATACCCCAGGAGCAACAGTGTCCCTAATTTGCTGGTAAGTGGCGGTGCGGTCCCCTACGGCACTGCGTAGGATCCTACGGTCTTGGCGTGCATCCGTGCGTCGCTGCGGTCCGGTCCCAGGTCGACGGGCACGTGCACCTTCCGCCGACCACTGGCGACAACATCGATGTACTGTGGAGACCTCACGCCCCACGTGTTGAGCAATTCGGCGGTACGTCCACCCGGCCTCCCGCATGCCCACTATACGCCCTCGCTCAAAGTCCGTCAACTGCACATACGGTTCACGTCCACGCTGTCGCGGCATGCTACCAGCGTTAAAGACTGCGATGGAGCTCCGTATGCCACGGCAAACTGGCTGACACTGAAGGCGGCGGTGCACAAATGCTGCGCAGCTAGCGCCATTCGACGGCCAACACCGCGGTTCCTGGTGTGTCCGCTGTGCCGTGCGTGTGATCATTGCTTGTACAGCCCTCTCGCAGTGTCCGGAGCAAGTATGGTGGGTCTGACACACCGGTGTCAATGTGTTCTTTTTTCCATTTCCAGGAGTGTATATAGTTTGGATGAGTTCAAATTTCTGAGTAGTATGATCGGAGATCCAATTTTGACTCGAAGGCTTGGTAATGGCATTCCTGATTTTGGCAAAGAGTTTAGAAATCCTGTTCGGACGTTCACACCTTCTTCAATGTTTGCTAGCGTGTCAATCAATTTACGTATCCTCTCTTCACCGGGAATTTTCTTTTAAGCATTAAAGTTGATATCGTCCACAATAGTTTATAGTTGCCAAAATTGCCCTTTCAAATAGTCATTCCGGGCTGGCGAAGTTGTGAACAATGTATGGATAAATTTCTTCGATGAGTTCGTTTTCAGCAGTGTGTAAGAGGTATGCGCTGCCTGCGATATGTAAGGTATAAGAGAATCTCAGACCAGAGAGCAGTGTTGTATGCAGTAGGAACTGTGTGGTTGTAGCAGTAAGTTGTTGCTAGCGAGCAGTCTGGTGTATCGTGTTGGCTGGGCCGGTCGTGGTGCAGCGATGGCGGAGCCTGAGCGTTATAGTATAAGGTAAAAGCAGCCTCGCGCATATCTAGTAATGTTATGTGAACTCCCATGTAAATCCTTTAAAAATGTCCTAATAATAATCTTTGCCATATAAAGTAATTTCTAACAAGCATTCATTTCAATTTAAAGAATTTATTAATTTCTCCAATTCATGATCATTCCGATTGTTGCAAAAGAAAAATCAGTTGCTTCCTTTCATAAATGACAAATCTATAGGCCAGCATTGCACAGAGCTGTGCCGGAAAAAGCTATTGTAAGAGCAGATAGTTGGCGACTTTATTGAGGTAAGAATTTTTGCTTTTTATTCAGAATGATCTTACAGGGCCATGACGCAACACTGCTGTCGTCCAGAATTTACCAGGTTACTGAATTTATTTTTTTTATTACGAGGTTTAGGAATTTTTCTGTTTCGAGCTTACATTAAATCAGAAAAGAATTTTGTGGGTAAATTAAATGGGAAACAAATTTTGTGTGGAGGTTAAATGCGAATGAATTTCTGTAGGGAGGTTATTAACTAAATAATATTTATTTATTTTAATTTTTCTGTGGGGAGGTTACAAGTGACTATTGCAGAAACCACTGTTGAGTTTGAGTCATTTGGTCAGTAGGATATGTGCCTTTGCCTATTTGTAAAAGTTGTTGAGCAAAATGTGCTGTTGTTTCGTCTTTAGACAGTTCAGCTCTCATATTTTTTGTTAGTCGCAGAATTTGTATCTGTGGCCAGAGATGTGATTTTTTTAAGCTTGCTTTAATCTCGTCTGCTGGTGTTTACTTGGAGATAACTGTAAGTGTTTGTCGAAAATCTCCTGAGAGTATCAGTAAAGATCCTTGCATCACTTCAGAGTTTCTTCGCAAATCTTGTAATGTTCTGTCCACGTCTTCGAGTGTTTTTAATGTGCCGACGTGCATTCGTCCCAGAAGAAAATTTTAGCTTTCCTTAGAAGTTCAGCTCCTCCAGATGCTCTTGAGATTTTACACACCGGGAATTGTTCTTCGGCTATATTCAACGGTAGTTTAGGGCGGAATGAGCAGTTCGTCCTCCTTCCATAAGTGTGGTTGCAATCCCGGATGATATCAGTGCAAGTGCGAAGTGTTGTTTGGTACTCATTCACGCCAGCAACAGATTCATTAGGAACGTTTTCCTGGTGCTGCCTGATGCGTCCAAGTAAATAATTCCGCCAGTGTTGTTGTCGATCTGGCCCATGATAAAGTAATACATTTTCTTCTGATTGTTACTGAGGATTGGTTTGTTGTGAACAAAGTGTTGAAGTTATCCGTTGATGCTGTAGCTTTTTTCCTTTGTAATTACAAAGTTCAGCAGACTGTCATTTCATGGTGCTTGCATCCCAAGTTGTACTAAGGTCTGGTTGTTTATTGCTGAACATTTATCATCAAGGAGAATGAGTGTTTCCTTGAATACGTCAACCTTGAATTCGATGGTCAGTACAAGATGAGCTTGTTGGATTTGGTACAGTATGTCATCATTCATATTCTCTTTGAAGGAGTCCCATAGCTGTTTTGGATACGATGGGTTACATGTTGTTAGAATTATGGCGATTAAGTCTCTTGTTCAGCTGAGGCTGTCAGTGAGGCTTCTTGAAGGGTTAATTCCAAGTAACCGTAAGCGTTGGCATGCTTCTCTGTACGTCTGGCGTAGGTGAGCATCAACAGTCTTGAGATCTGTGAAACTTGTTGGTCCTCGTATTTTGTGTAACAGCACCCGGAGATAGAAACATTCGGTGCTGTTCGGATGTACGGGGTATACTCGGTCTAGTGCGCTAGTTTTCTTGGTTCCTGGATGATCTTCTACTGGAATTCCTTGTTTTTGTCATTGAAAATTTTTTGGGACGTCGACATATAGTAATGTTTTCGCGAATGGATCCAATTTTCATAGTTGATAAAAACTTGTTAATGTTATGTTCTGGGATGCTTCGCTTGCAGTTTTTCTGGCGATGTCTTTTATGAAGTAAGCCCTCTGTCCATTCTCACAATGTACTGCTTGATGTTGGATAACTGTTCCGCGTTCGTGCATGGGCAAACCGAAAATCCACCACGCTGTTTCTTTACTTTTGATGTATCTTACCATTTGGCACATGATGAGTCGTCGTTCCTGTTTTGTTGTTCGCTGTCTTTCGCTGTTTGAAATTCTGCCTTGTCACAGCCTTTGTTCACAGACTTATAGACATACTTGATGGATGTCACTGAATTGCAGTATTGTACGTTTGTTTGCGCTAGGAACATTTTGGAGAGCAGTTTGTTATATGGTATTACCCCTTGATTGTCTGTTTCCTCATATTCATATTTTTGCTGTGAAGCTATCGATTTTGGGTGATAGTCTTCTGTACTTGGGATAGCCATCAACTCCGGTTTGCGTGTCGTCCAAGTATGCTTTTTGGTATTTTTTTCTAAATTTTCCATCACTCATACATGGAAAATTGGGCTTTACTGGTCCTCATGGCCCGTGAATCATGTTTTTCGCTACTACGTCGTACAGTTTCGGACCTTCTTTTGGATCGGTAAATTCAACTTGGATGTTTGTGTCGATATCCGTGGGATGAATCATGTCGTATAATCAAATGAGATTGTGTGAGTGAGGCAGTCCCCGTCCGTTTTTGCCATTCGATTGTGCACATAAAGTCTCTAACGGTTCCATAGATGTGGTTTTTTTATAATGCCTTCAATAAATCTCATTTGTTTTGTCACAAGGCCGGCCGGTGTGGCCGAGCGGTTCTAGGCGCTTCAGTCTGGAACAGCGCGACCGCTACGGTCGCAGGTTCGAATCCTACCTTTGGCATGGATGTGTGTGATGTCCTCAGGTTAGTTAGGTTTAAGTAGTTCTAAGTTCTAGGGGACTGATGACCTCAGATGTTAAGTCCCATAGTGCTCACAGCCATTTAAACCATTTTTTTGTCGCAACTCGGGATATTATGTCGTGTCGATGCATGGGGCTTGTCCGCATCTTAGTTGTTCTTTGATTTCTGACCACGACGAGTTGGATGTGAATGCTATGAAGAGATCAGGTCGTCCATATTTTCCTACGTAGGTCATGGCCTTGTAACCTCCCCACAAAATAAAATAAATAATATGAATAATATTCACATTTAGTGTAACTGCCCAACAAATAAATTCCTTAACCTACTAATAATACAATGTGACTAATCTCCCAATAAAAAATTGTGGCTCGCTTATAACCTTTCAATAACTGACTGTGAATTTAAGCTGATTAAGTTTGGACGTCAGCAGTGCTGCGTCATGGCCCTGAAAGATCATTCTGAATAAAAAAGAGAAAATTCTTACCTCAGTGAAGTCGCCGGATAACGCATACATTTCTGCTCCTATATGAAATTAAACTTTTCTGGCACAGCTCAGTGTGATGCTGGCCGATACATTTGTCATGTATAAAAGGAAACAACTGATTTTTCTTTACAATAATCGGGAAGACCATGGATTGGAGAAATTAGTAAATTCTTTAAATTGCAATGAATGATTATCAAAAGTTAATTTTTTTATAAGAAAGATTATTATTAAGAGATTTTTTTAAACACTTACATGGGAGTTCACATAACATTACTAGATATGCGCGAGGCTGCTTTTACCTTACATTATACCGCTCAGGCACCGCCATCGCTCCCACGACCGGCCCAGCCAACTCCACACAAACGACTGCTCGCTAGCAGCTACTTACTGCTACTGCTACACAGTTCCTACTGCAGTCAACACTGCTCTATGGTTTGAGATTCTCTTATAGCTTACATATCGCAGGTAACGAGTGAGCAATACATCGAAATTACATCTGCTCGAGTGCTCTAGCAACAAATTTCTTAATGATGGACCTCTTACAGCCTCTTGAATGTGATCGTTTTTGTGTCTTGGACTTCCTGTGTATGATGAGGGTAAGATTACCATTGTTCCAATGTCGTCAATGTTTGTGTCAATGTGTGTATGATTGCGTCTCGAAGGTGGATGTATTCTTCCGCGCGTAGTTTCTTCTGATTCACTCTAATGTAAAACATCCGTGCTTCTATTTCTGCATACTTACATACCTACCAGGAATTGCTGGTATAAAAGGCGAGTGTTGAGAATGTGGGTGTATGGTTCAAATGGCTCCGAGCACTATGGGACTTAACATCTGAGGTCATCAGTCCCCTAGAACTTAGAACTACTTAAACCTAACTAACCTAAGGACATCACACACATCCATGCCCGAGGCAGGATTCGAACCTGCAACCGAAGCAGTCACGCGGTTCCGGAGTGAAGCGCCTAGAACCGCTCGGCCACAGCGGCCGGCTGAGTGTATGTTTCATTGTTTCTGATCATTAAGTGGTAATCATAGAACTCCTTGGAAGTGACTTTTTTGATTGCTTCTACGCCTGTTTCAGTCTGGATTTGTTTCACATTAAAATGATATCTGTACTCTCCATCCAGAAATGTTAATGATATCGGAGGGCGTGTCTCTGCAGTGCGTTGTAATCTTCCTCTTGTTCATTGTACGATTATGTCACAGAATGTGTTTTCATTGTCCACAATTGTGATGGCAACTTCGTCTATCTGATGTGCATTAAATCAACGTTCGTGTTCTCCAGTTGGTCTTTTGCCTGCTCGAATTATAACTTTATAGTCATCAGAAATTTGGTATAGTTCTGTCTTGAATCTGTGAATCAGTTGACTGTATTTGTGTAAGATCCTCTGTACACCTTGGACTACTTCTCGTATCAACGCACTGACATTTGTGCATCGTTGATCAATTTCTGTTTCTCCATTTCCGATGAAATATACTTGCATAAATTTATGGTCTTCGTTGGGTAACGGTAGTAATGTTCCCATGTTGTGATAGATTTTTCCTTGGATGGAGAAAACATAACCGGTTTCTCCTCAGTTAATGACGATCGAAGTAACACCGAAGGAGGTCAATTGGAAACAGACTTTGTGCTCTTTTGTATTTTGAAGAAAGTGTTTTGATTCTGGAGTTTCCCCGGTCATGCAATGTAAAAAATTCCTGCAGAAATTCCGCTGTTCTTCAGTTTCCTACTTCTCACGGTGCTCATTATTGTTCGCTGGGAACTTAAACGTGCTTCGAGCTCTTCGTCTCTTCCGTTTTTTCGTTGTCCTTTTTGTTTTTGCCTTTTTGCTTCAGAACTGGCAAGATCTCCTTCTCTCTTACGTTTGGGCATTGCTTAGAACATAAATCATATCAACTTTTAATTATCAGATACACTAAGTCCACTTCACACACTTTATTTTCGATTTATATTCAGTCACTGTATCACTTTGAGTACTCACACTTCACCGTTTGTTTTTATTCACCTACTTCACTACTTTTTCGCTTCCTCTCCTCGTCACTCATACAAAACTGACATTCGAACCCACGACGCGTCTCGCTTTCTATACTCTACCAATGGTAGCCCCACAAGTGACAAATCCCAGAACATACTAACAAGGCTTCGAATAGTCCACAATGTTCCAGAACATTCTACAACATTCGAGAGTGTTCTGGAGTATTCCACAATGGTCCGGGATGTTCCCGAACGTTGTGGAATCTTTCCGAATGTTCCAGACTATTCTCGAATATTCAAGAACATCCCGGATCATTGTGGAACATTCCGGAAGATTCTATAATGTTGGGGAATGCTCTCGAATGTTCTGGAATGTTCTCGAATAATCTCGAATGTTCTGGAATTTCTAGAATTTTCTAGAGGACTAGACATATCTTCAAGAGCACGCCATTCAGGTAAAAATGGGAACATTTTTCACGGTTGGGGGTAGAGGGCTACCCCATCATACAACTTCTTTGATCGTACCGGGACTCGTTTCTGAGTTTAGCGGCACGCGCATTGGACTCTTAAATCTAACTAAAACATCTTCACAACTAGAAAAAAAGGAAAGATAAACCATGACTATCAAGAAGCTGCAATATTAACACAGCATGGTGGTTCAAAATGTGTGTAGGTACTACAATACACGAATACAGAAGCTTGCTAGCTTCGTAATCCATAAGGCTGGTTAACATATTCCTCCCACTCCCACTTCATTTTTATTATAGTCATAATTACATCTCCCAATACTGTCTGCTTCCTGATCTGTATCTTTGTGTTTAGTTTGTCTGACTAAGTCCCAACTTGCCTCTCTCCATTGCTTCTCGAGTAACAGTACCAATCATAAATCGTTTCAGTTAATAACCACTGACTTCAAACTTTCTTTTTCAGTCACGTTGGTGACTTGCTTTTCAAAACTACACTCCTGGAAATTGAAATAAGAACAACGTGAATTCATTGTCCCAGGAAGGGGAAACTCTATTGACACATTCCTGGGGTCAGATACATCACATGATCACACTGACAGAACCACAGGCACATAGACACAGGCAACAGAGAATGCACAATGTCGGCACTAGTACAGTGTATATCCACCTCTCGCAGCAATGCAGGCTGCTATTCTCCCATGGAGACGATCGTAGAGATGCTGGATGTAGTCCTGTGGAACGGCTTGCCATGCCATTTCCACCTGGCGCCTCAGTTGGACCAGCGTTCGTGCTGGACGTGCAGACCGCGTGAGACGACGCTTCATCCAGTCCCAAACATGCTCAATGGGGGACAGATCCGGAGATCTTGCTGGCCAGGCTAGTTGACTTACACCTTCTAGAGCACGTTGGGTGGCACGGGATACATGCGGATGTGCATTGTCCTGTTGGAACAGCAAGTTCCCTTGCCGATCTAGGAATGGTAGAACGATGGGTTCGATGACGGTTTGGATGTACCGTGCACTATTCAGTGTCCCCTCGACGATCACCAGTGGTGTACGGCCAGTGTAGGAGATCGCTCCCCACACCATGATGCCGGGTGTTGGCCCTGTGTGCCTCGGTCGTATGCAGTCCTGATTGTGGCGCTCACCTGCACGGCGCCAAACACGCATACGACCATCTTTGGCACCAAGGCAGAAGCGACTCTCATCGCTGAAGACGACACGTCTCCATTCGTCCCTCCATTCACGCCTGTCGCGACACCACTGGAGGCGGGCTGCACGATGTTGGGGCGTGAGCAGAAGACGGCTTAACGGTGTGCGGGACCGTAGCCCAGCTTCATGGAGACGGTTGCGAATGGTCCTCGCCGATACCCCAGGAGCAACAGTGTCCCTAATTTGCTGGGAAGTGGCGGTGCGGTCCCCTACGGCACTGCGTAGGATCCTACGGTCTTGGCGTGCATCCGTGCGTCGCTGCGGTCCGGTCCCAGGTCGACGGGCACGTGCACCTTCCGCCGACCACTGGCGACAACATCGATGTACTGTGGAGACCTCACGCCCCACGTGTTGAGCAATTCGGCGGTACGTCCACCCGGCCTCCCGCATGCCCACTATACGCCCTCGCTCAAAGTCCGTCAACTGCACATACGGTTCACGTCCACGCTGTCGCGGCATGCTACCAGTGTTAAAGACTGCGATGGAGGTCCGTATGCCACGGCAAACTGGCTGACACTGACGGCGGCGGTGCACAAATGCTGCGCAGCTAGCGCCATTCGACGGCCAACACCGCGGTTCCTGGTGTGTCCGCTGTGCCGTGCGTGTGATCATTGCTTGTACAGCCCTCTCGCAGTGTCCGGAGCAAGTATGGTGGGTCTGACACACCGGTGTCAATGTGTTCTTTTTTCCATTTCCAGGAGTGTATATTGTTTATGAAAGGAACTTAAGGTCAAGTTTACTCTATATTTAGTTCCTTATCCCTCTTCCTAGTAGTCTTCGTTCACCTAAATACATCGACTGAGTCTGAACTCAACGACCGTCGGTTGATCGTTCGGTCGGTCGTTTCATCGGACGACGTTTATTTGGTCGCCGACCGATTCAGGTTCTCTGTGTGTGTCGACCTGTCATTCGTCCTGTTTGTTGCACAGTTATTGCTTTTACGATTGTTCGAGTTCTTGTGGAAGTGTTTTCGTGGAACTGTGCCTAGCTTGTGTAATTTCGACTGAGCAGTTGTGCTAAGGCTGTCTGCGCACTGGAGTAGGCAGTCGGTCGGTTGGCACAGTGCAGCGGGGAAGTCACCGCGGCGAGCGCATTAGCGTAGTGTTCCGCAGTGTGTTTTTCCTCGCCGTGTTGATGGTGTCCGTACAGCGTGTAGTTTGACAGCCTTTGGTGTTGTTCATATTTTTGAGTGGTTATTGTGCCTTGGCTGTTTTTAGACGCCAATTTTGAAGATGTAGTGCTGCTTGTATCTTCGTCCTCGGCTGATATTTTCCGTTGTCGTGCTGTTGGTCGGCGCAGAGGAATTGATTAGGTTGTTGGTCGGTCCTTCAGCCGTCCCTGGGTCGGGTTGCCACCTGATTACTTAATCTTATTCTTGGCTGCCTATGTCACCTAACCTTACGTTAGAGTTATCTCCTCAGGCTGACACTTCGAACACTTCTGAGCACCATTGTTATGTTGTTTTTAGATTGTGGTTTTTGTCTCAAGTATGGTGCGAGGCCTTCAGCCACCTATTAATTTAGTTTGTTTTAATTTTAAAATGAGTCCTCCAGCCGTCTTAAGTTAAAACTTTGAAGATTCTTGTTTGAACTAATTTTTTTAAAGAAGAAAAGGGGGATTTTGCTCTATTGCAAATCCTTGTTATCCAGGCCTTAAGCCGTGAGTTGTTTTATGTTCAGTATGTGGCCTTCAGCCGAGTTTTTATGTAAAATTTTGCAACTAAGGCCTTCAGCGTGTGTATTCCTTAAGGCAATTTTTAATAACTTGTGTTCGGGCATTAAGCCACATTGTTTTGAGTGCTTTGAAGGGCATGTGTGATTAAGTGTTTTAGGAAACTATAGTTTGTACGTTTCGTGCAACTGACAGTAACTGATTTTGGCCCCTTTCCACAACTATAACCTGATCCGCTCTGTCCTGTGAAACCAGATTTCATACACTGCTTGACAAAAAAGTGAAGCATCTAGAAGGAGAGGAGGAAACTAAATTAAGCTTCGCAGGTTGAGAGGGTGGTGTTATTTCAGTGATTGTAGAATCAACTCACATTTACAAAGAACTTCGATTCGAGCAGTCAGCGGAAGTGAGATCCGCCAGGAGGCCCTTTCCTAACTCTGGTAAGTGTCGATAACGCTGTCTCACACTCGTACATCGTCTCTCCATGTCCTTCAGAGTGACGACTCATCATCTGCCGCTGTTCATCCTCTTATATACCCTAGTAGGCCATGTAATAAGAATAACCATGACCAACACTAATGGTCTCTGGAGGCTTCACTTTCTTTGTCAGGCAGTATATGGTTTTCATGGCTGCAGTTTAATTTTACGTGTTACGTTTTTCACAACGGGCAAACAATTCACTTGCATTAGAAAAATGAATATGGTTCAGATGAGTTTCACTAACAAGTATTCCTCATCATTTTCACCGTTTAAGAATTTGTAAGCGTTTTTCTAGGACAGCTCAGAATATGAATCTCCTTGCCTGGAGCTTGTCTGAATTCTGGATGTCTCATAATGCTGATTTACTTCAATGGAATCTATAGCGTAATTTCTCAGTAAAGTCTCTTACGTCAAAGGAATATAATGCTGTGTACGAGTTTGCTATATAAAAGGATGAAATTAACCAGGAATGGTGTACAATGGAGGGTTACAGCAGACATTCTCTTTAAGATCGGATATAGAAGTTTCACATTGACACATGGTGCTATAAAATTATTTATCCGATTTCATAAGACTTTGTCTCGAGGCACTTCTTAACACTGAAAAGTGGCGACAAAATAATGAGCTCTTTACATTCATCCTGAATCTGCATTTTCTACTGCATATGTCAGTTGTTTGATCAGCGTATCGATCAGCGTCCCAGCTGCAAAACATTTGGGAGCAATATATCGCTGCCAGTGCGAGAATCTAGTGATCTCTTTTGAGACACTAAGGTATTGAAGCTAAATCAGCCAATAGGAATACTAGTCAGTGGTTTTGGCTGGTGCCAGTCACGCGAGTGACGACTGACAAAGTGGCCTAGAACTGACATACCTCTACAATCACAATCACAATCTAAGATGGTGGCAGCGACATTCTCCGTAACCTACCACATGACAAGCCAAGCCTCCCCTACCTATCACATGACTCCAGACAATCCTCAACTCTCCAGTTCACTCCTCCTCCCCCTCCAACTGCCCTTTTCCCTTCTTCAACCAATATCAGTACAAGTGATTCTTGAGTTTCTCCCGGCGTATTTGATAATCAAAATATCCACGGGTGTGCTGCCGGTCTATAGTGTCCAACGGGCACAATATTTCGGCGAACATACATGTCGCCATCATCAGGTGAACTGACGGACTGAGCTCCTGTGAACATACCGGCACGGAGATCCGTACGCTATGGCTGCTCAGAGGGAACTGGGTTCGGTCGCGGCGGCGCGGCGCCACGGTCGCGCGGTGGAACAGATTGCGACGGCGTCTGAGATGACGTCGGTATGATGGCTCTGTCCGCCGTGGTCGTCACAACTATACGTTTGCTCGATTTACTCTTGATTAACCCAATCGCTGGTTCCCAAGCCTTGCTAAGATTATAGCCACAGTCACGTTTTATGAGGTCGTCATTGGTGCGAATTTCGATGGCCTCTCTAACAACGCTGTCCCAGTATCTCGACGTCTGTACCAGAATCCTCGTGCGGTCATACTCCATGGCGTGATTTTCCGACAAACAATGTTCAGCGACCGCCGACTTGCTCGGATATATCAGTCGAGTGTGCCTCTGGTGTTCACGGCATCGATCCTCGACGGTACGCATCGTCTGACCAATATACGACTTGCCACATTGACACGGAATCTGGTACACGCCGGCCTTCCTCAAACCGAGGTCATCTTTGGCGCTCCCCACCAGTGCACGAGTTTTATTTGGAGGGCAAAACACAGTTCCGACCCGGTGTTTCTTCAGAATGCGGGCGATTTTCCCCGAGAGTGCGCCTGTATATGGAATAAATGCAGTGCCTACCTCCTCCCTTGTGACTTCATCCATCTCAACAGGTTGTGCTGCAGTGGTTGGGCGGAGAGCATGTTGACTCTGCCACTCTGAGTACCCATTTTTTCGAAATACAGTTCTCAGATGTTTCAATTCCTGGGGTAGACTCTCTGCGTCAGAGATAGTGCGCGCCCTATGTACTAGAGTTTTAAGCACCCCATTCCTCTGTGAAGGGTGGCGGCAGCTGTCTGCGTGCAAATACAGATCAGTGTGCGTTGTCTTCCGATACACACCATGACCTAGGGTGCCGTCAGCCCTTCTCTTGACCAAGACGTCAAGGAAAGGTAATTTACCCTCCATTTCAGTCTCCATAGTGAATTTGATGTTGGGGTGTATGGAGTTTAGATGTGTAAGTAAGTCAAGGAGTTTACCCATACCATGTGGCCAGATGACGAACGTGTCGTCCACGTAACGGAAAAAGCAAGTAGGTTTCCATACGGATGACGACAGGGCTTCCTCCTCGAAGTTCTCCATGTACAAATTCGCTACCACCGGTGAGAGTGGGCTACCCATGGCGACTCCCTCCGTTTGTTCGTAGTATTCTCCATCAAAAAGAAAATACGTGGAAGTCAAGACATGCCTAAAAAGTTCAGTGGTCTTCTCGTCAAACTTCTGACTAATCAATTCTAGTGACTCTCGCAGGGGTACCCTCGTAAACAAGGAAACGACGTCAAAACTCACCATGATATCTGACTCATCCAACCTGAAGCTATCAAGGCGTTTAACAAAATCCACGGAATTACGGATGTGATGAGGGCATTTACCCACATAAGGACTTAATATTCCCGTCAGGTATTCGGCCAACAAATATGTAGGTGCCCTGATGTTGCTGACAATGGGGCGTAATGGTACCCCCTCTTTGTGAACCTTCGGGAGTCCATATAGTCTAGGCGGTACCGGACCTTGGGGTAACAATTTCTTAGCGTCACCCTCCCGTAAATCTGCGTCCTTGAGAAGCGCCCTCGTCTTGTTCTCCACCTTCTTTGTAGGGTCAACGCTGATCTTCCGGTAGGAATCGTCATTTAGCAGGCTCTGCATCTTATCAGTGTAGTCCTTATGGGAGACAACAACTGTAGCATTGCCTTTGTCAGCCGGTAAGACAACAATTTCAGAGCGCTCCCTCAGATCACGAATGGCCGCCCTCTCTTTACTGCTGATATTTGACTTCATCGGCTTGGATTTCGTCAACGCACGACAAGTTTCACGACGTATTTCCTCGGCTGATTCTGGCGGAAGTCGAGCTGCAACCTGTTCAACAGCACTAACAATTTCTGCGACCGGAGTGAACTTGGGGGGTGGGAGCGAAGTTGAGACCTTTCTGCAAAACCGAGACCGTATCATCACTCAACACCATGCCACTCAAATTGATGACAGTCTTGCACGGAACCTGCAGAGATGGTTTGTCAAGGAGACGTGAGAACTTAGCTGTTTGACGTCCCGTAGCCTTCTTATGGGCGGAATCAGCTGACACCCAGGTGACACCATCAATCCAATCCCAGGAACAAGAAGTGAACTTACTAGCCAGTTGCAAATGTAGTTTGAGTAATTCCTGTGAGATAAACTCAAGGCTCCGGCGGGTGAATTGCACTCTCTCACGTACCAATGCGAGGCTGGCTCGTTTCTTGATTCGATGTGATGCATAACCTTAGCAAATTTTGGAAGGCTTCGGAACCAGCGATTGGGTTAATCAAGAGTAAATCGAGCAAACGTATAGTTGTGACGACCACGGCGGACAGAGCCATCACACCGACGTCATCTCAGACGCCGTCGCAATCTGTTCCACCGCGCGACCGTGGCGCGAGGCGCGGACGGCGGAGGGAGCGCGCCGCGGGCGGAGGGTATTTAAATCGGCAGCCGCCGCGACCGAACCCAGGACGCCCAGCGCGAGAGATGTCGAAGCGAACGGAGCTACGTACTGCGAAGGGTGTGGCAGATCGCCGTCTGGCGGAGCTTGCTCCGTCGGCGGCCCCATCTGGCCCCCCACTTATGACGGACCACGCAACGAATGAGGACATGATGGATATCGCTATGGATGCGCTTACAGTTCCGCTTCCGGAGTCGGAAGAAGACGAGCCGTCTGCCGTACCACCACCTCGTCGGCAATCCGGCAAAAGCAGAAGAGAAGACGATACAGCCCCCACCGGCGGGCGCAGCTCACCGGCTGAGAAGCGATCGAAACAAACGCCTGCTGACGATGCTGACGGATTCACTCGCCCGAAGCGACGCCATACAGCGTGCCGACGGGTGCTGTCCACCCACGAGCCGGAATCCACTGCCAACACTTTTTTTGCCCTTGAGGATGCCCCAGAGGAACCACCGCGCCCTTTCACGGCGCCAAGGAGGGATGCGCCACTTCCGCCGATCGTTCTGAAATACGAAGGGACCTTCCGGCAGCTGCAACAGCTTCTCAATAGCTGGACGACGGCAGTCTACAATGTGAAGGTCGCCGGACGAGACATGTACAAGATTACGCTGCGCTCAGCAGACGACTACCGACGCGTGACGCAGGAGGCGTCTGAAAGGGCAATCCCTTTCTTCACTCACGCCACCACACCGGACCGCGTCCTGAAGATTGTCATCCGGCATCTGCCCTTCAACATGGAGCCGGATCACATTAAAGAAGAACTCGAAGAGCTCGACTTCAGTGTCAGAACTGTGATCAAGATTAAGCAGCCCAAATCACGTGACTACATGCCCCTGTTTCTCGTCATCGCAACCGATACAATCGAGAACAGGAAGCTCTACCAGCTCACCCGACTCGCCAACGTCTCGGTGACCACAGAATACTTGCGCGCCAAGAGAGGCCCTGTTCAGTGCTACCGGTGCCAGGGCATCAACCATGTCGCCCGGCATTGCTCCATGCCTGAAAAATGTGTGAAATGCGCCGGTGCACACCCAGCGAAGGACTGCCCTATCCCTCGGAAGCAGCAGCCAACGTGCGCTCTCTGTGGGGGCGCTCACGTTGCCAGCTACCGCGGCTGTTAAGCTTGGAGACGCGCCAGTGCTCGTCAGCGAGGCCAGCCAGTCGCCGCGAAACAGAAGAAGTCTGCCAAGGTTGACCCTACAATCTCCCACGCCACGGTTGTCGCCAGAGGACTGGCGCCCCGCCGACCCAACAGCGATGACGCCGAGCATGCAGGGCCACAGGCACGTCGCCGCAATGAAGACTCCCACACCCGCGATGTTTTTGAAGACGCGGGGGCACGACATCCACTACTACACTGCGCCACTCCACCTGTGCAGAATTCGTCGGACCCGGAACCGGGCCCCTCCTCTGCTGCGCTACCCGTGATGTCTGGTGCACGCCCCCAACGCTGCGGCGGCCGGCGCCAGACGGGGGGTCGCACAACCAACGCTCCAGAAGATGCCACATACAATGGCGAAGAGGTGGCCACTTCCATCGGCGTCAGAGAAGATACGGCTCCTGCCGCCTCTGCCACGGACATCGCCAGTCTGATTACTCAGCTCACCGCACTTGTGGCGAGCACAACAAAACTGCTTGATGTCCTGCGCCTGACCGTTGCACAGAAGACTGCCGCTCCGGCAGCCACCAGACGCTCCTCCACTACTCGTCATGGGAAGTGTTAGAGGACTCACGGTCGTCGCGTGGAACACCCTCTGTCTACGCACACAAGCTGGCGAATTTCGTCAATTTCTTCGTGATGAAGCCGTGGACATCTGTCTGCTCAGCGAAACCCGCCTTAAAACAGGCATTGCAGTCAAAGCGCCGAACTACTCCTGTTACCGTGCTGACTGGCCAACTGCCGGCGGCGGAATGGCCATCTACATACGGAATGGGATCCGTCACCACCAGATTCAACTGCCGCCGCTCGTGACTGTGGAGGCGATTGGAGTTGTCGCGCACACGTCAGCGGGAGCCATAACCTTCATTGCCACCTACAAACCACCGTCGCATCCATGGGTTGATGCGGACTTAGAATCTCTTCTCTCCATCGGAGGCAAGCTGTTCATCGCTGGAGACTTTAACTCCAAGCACGTCGCTTGGCGTTCACGGCTCACCAACAGAGACGGACGCCGCGTCCTACGAATCGTGGATCGCAATGACACCGTGGTAGTGGGTCCCTATGATCCCACCATCTTCCCCGCTAATGGACAACCGGACATCGTCGACTTCGCGGTCGTGAAAGGCATTCCGCACCGCATCCTCGCCTCGACACGGAACGTTCTCTCCTCTGACCATGTGCCAGTTGTTTTTGACGTCGACCTCGACCCACTGCAGTTACCCAGGCGTGGGGTGTCACTCTCTGGAGTCAACTGGGATCTCTTTCGCCACACCCTGACCGAGTCCCTAGCTGGTATGCCACCTGTAGACGACGCAGAAGCTGAAGATTCCCTCCTCCACTTCACGGACGCCGCCCTCGCCGCAGTCGAAGAAGCGGCTCCGCCCAGACGCGAGCGCCAGGACCACTCTCGACAGCTGCCCCCCGATCTCCTTGCACAAATTGCCGAGAAGAACAGGGTGTACCGCGAATGGCAGCGTACACGGAACCCCGCCAAACGGCAACTCAACCGTCTGCGGCGCGAAATCACGGTGGCTGTGGACAATCACCGCAACCGGGAGTGGGCTAGCCGTGTGGCGACTCTTCAGCTTGACGACGGGTCTGCCTGGAGGACCACGAAACACTTCCTACGGCGAACGCAGCGTATGCCGCCTCTCCGAACTGCAACCGGAACTGTCTGTGAACCAAACGCGAAGGCTGATGCCCTCGCCGATGTTTTTGAAGAGAACTTCAAGCCTGTAGAGGATCCACTGGACGCAGAACATGAAGAGATGATCGCCGACCGGCTCCCTCGCTATCTGGAAACGGAGGGCGATGATGACATCGAGGCCACAACTCCTGAAGAGGTCTCGACGGCTCTGAAGGCCCTCAATCCAAAGAGAGCTGCAGGCCCTGACGACGTCTCCACTGCCATGCTGAAACAACTGCCTGAGGACGCCTCTACTCACCTGGCTGCAATCTTCAACAAGATCTTTCGCACCGGTCACTTTCCCCTGCAGTGGAAGCATGCTGAGATTGTGGCTATTCCTAAGTTGGGAAAAGATCTCCGGCAGCCGAAGAGCAATCGCCCAATTAGTCTGCTGCCTGCCATCTCGAAAGTTTTCGAGCGCATCTACCTGAAGAGGCTACAGCAACACGTCACCGCCGAAGCTCTACTCCCAGATGCCCAGTTCGGCTTCCGTAAGGGCCACTCTACGGAGCACCAACTTCTCCGACTCGTGGAAGAAGCCTTCGATTCCCTGGAGAGGCGCGAATACTTTGGAGCAGTCTTCCTTGATGTCTCGCGCGCTTTTGACAGCATCTGGCACGATGGGCTGCTCTTAAAACTTCTCGAAATGGGGGTTCCTGGATCCCACATCCGTCTGCTACGGTCCTTCCTCGATGGACGGACTTTTCACGTCCGTGCAGAAACTGGCCTGTCAACAGTCCGTTCCATCAGAGCAGGCGTGCCACAAGGGTCGGTCTTGGGGCCGATCCTGTACACGCTCTACACGGCTGATACGCCGACGGTCTCTCGTGTGCACCTAGCACTGTACGCCGACGACACTGCGCTCTACTCACGAAGTATGCGCGCGGACACACTTCGCCAGAGGTTGCAGCACGCTGTCGACACCCTAGCCGATTGGGCCGTCAAGTGGAAACTGCAGTTCAACGGCGCCAAGACGCAATTTTTCATTGCAACCCGTCGTGTCATCCCAGCCGCTCTGCCCCCACTCGTCGTTGGAGGCAGTCCAGTCAACTGTCGACCGACAGCGCAGTATCTTGGGGTCACCATAGATCGCCGCCTCACCTGGGGCCCACACGTGAAGGGCGTCGTAAACAAAGCAAGGGGTCGACTTCTCCAGCTCTACCCCCTGCTCAACCCGACGTCGACTCTTCCTCCGCGACTGGGCGTCACGTTGTACAGGGCGCTAATCCGCCCTGTCTTCGATTACGCGGCTGTCGTCTGGGGGAATGCGGCAGACGACCACCTGAAGAAACTACAATCTCTGCAGAACAGGGCTCTCCGCCTCGCGCTGCACCTGCCGCGGGACTTCCCATATGTACCACTGCACGACCTCGCTGAGGTCCGCAAAGTCAAGGGCCACGTCCGTATGGTTGCCCGCCGCTTCTACGAACAGGCGCGGCAATCCGAGAACCGGTACATACGCTCTCTGGGGCAGAAGATACGGCGCAATGCCAACACACGCTGGCCCCAGCTCCTTACGGCATAGGCTGTAACTGAAGAAGAAAACAGAGTGGAAACAACCAGAACCCAATCACCTCTAGAAGACGCACCACCAGAATTAATGGGAGGCAAAACATGTATATGTTGTGAACTCCGCTTTACTCGAAGACTGAAGTTTCTTCGCGAAGAAGCCACGCAGCGCGACCGAACCCAGTTCCCTCTGAGCAGCCATAGCGTACGGATCTCCGTGCCGGCATGTTCACAGGAGCTCAGTCCGTCAGTTCACCTGATGATGGCGACATGTATGTTCGCCGAAATATTGTGCCCGTTGGACACTATAGACCGGCAGCACACCCGTGGATATTTTGATTATCAAATACGCCGGGAGAAACTCAAGAATCACATCATACACCTTTACGGGGAGGAGATGTATCGCAGCATGAAGAAATTTGAAAAGTTGCGCCACCGTAGATGTCGTTTGCTAAGTACTCTTGCCTTTCTAAAGAGATGTCGTTCCGAGAATGTTGTTCCAAATTTTGCTAAGGTTATGCATCACATCGATTCTGCAGCAGCTAAGAGAATCAAGAAACGAGCCAGCCTCGCATTGGTACGTGAGAGAGTGCAATTCACCCGCCGGAGCCTTGAGTTTATCTCACAGGAATTACTCAAACTACATTTGCAACTGGCTAGTAAGTTCACTTCTTGTTCCTGGGATTGGATTGATGGTGTCACCTGGGTGTCAGCTGATTCCGCCCATAAGAAGGCTACGGGACGTCAAACAGCTAAGTTCTCACGTCTCCTTGACAAACCATCTCTGCAGGTTCCGTGCAAGACTGTCATCAATTTGAGTGGCATGGTGTTGAGTGATGATGCGGTCTCGGTTTTGCAGAAAGGTCTCAACTTCGCTCCCACCCCCAAGTTCACTCCGGTCGCAGAAATTGTTAGTGCTGTTGAACAGGTTGCAGCTCGACTTCCGCCAGAATCAGCCGAGGAAATACGTCGTGAAACTTGTCGTGCGTTGACGAAATCCAAGCCGATGAAGTCAAATATCAGCAGTAAAGAGAGGGCGGCCATTCGTGATCTGAGGGAGCGCTCTGAAATTGTTGTCTTACCGGCTGACAAAGGCAATGCTACAGTTGTTGTCTCCCATAAGGACTACACTGATAAGATGCAGAGCCTGCTAAATGACGATTCCTACCGGAAGATCAGCGTTGACCCTATAAAGAAGGTGGAGAACAAGACGAGGGCGCTTCTCAAGGACGCAGATTTACGGGAGGGTGACGCTAAGAAATTGTTACCCCAAGGTCCGGTACCGCCTAGACTATATGGACTCCCGAAGGTTCACAAAGAGGAGGTACCATTACGCCCCCTTGTCAGCAACATCAGGGCACCTACATATTTGTTGGCCGAATACCTGACGGGAATATTAAGTCCTTATGTGGGTAAATGCCCTCATCACATCCGTAATTCCGTGGATTTTGTTAAACGCCTTGATAGCTTCAGGTTGGATGAGTCAGATATCATGGTGAGTTTTGACGTCGTTTCCTTGTTTACGAGGGTACCCCTCCGAGAGTCACTAGAATTGATTAGTCAGAAGTTTGACGAGAAGACCACTGAACTTTTTAGGCATGTCTTGACTTCCACGTATTTTCTTTTTGATGGAGAATACTACGAACAAACGGAGGGAGTCGCCATGGGTAGCCCACTCTCACCGGTGGTAGCGAATTTGTACATGGAGAACTTCGAGGAGGATGCCTGTCGTCATCCGTATGGAAACCTACTTGCTTTTTCCGTTACGTGGACGACACGTTCGTCATCTGGCCACATGGTATGGGTAAACTCCTTGACTTACTTACACATCTAAACTCCATACACCCCAACATCAAATTCACTATGGAGACTGAAATGGAGGGTAAATTACCTTTCCTTGACGTCTTGGTCAAGAGAAGGGCTGACGGCACCCTAGGTCA
Source organism: Schistocerca americana (assembly GCF_021461395.2). Taxonomy (NCBI): domain Eukaryota; kingdom Metazoa; phylum Arthropoda; class Insecta; order Orthoptera; family Acrididae; genus Schistocerca; species Schistocerca americana. The sequence continues at coordinate 220,131,046 of NC_060119.1, forward strand.
TGGTGTGTATCGGAAGACAACGCACACTGATCTGTATTTGCACGCAGACAGCTGCCGCCACCCTTCACAGAGGAATGGGGTGCTTAAAACTCTAGTACATAGGGCGCGCACTATCTCTGACGCAGAGAGTCTACCCCAGGAATTGAAACATCTGAGAACTGTATTTCGAAAAAATGGGTACTCAGAGTGGCAGATTCAACATGCTCTCCCCCAAACCACTGCAGCACAACCTGTTGAGATGGATGAAGTCACGAGGGAGGAGGTAGGCACTGCATTTATTCCATACACAGGCGCACTCTCGGGGAAAATCGCCCGCATTCTGAAGAAACACCGGGTCGGAACTGTGTTTTGTCCTCCAAATAAAACTCGTGCACTGGTGGGGAGCGCCAAAGATGACCTCGGTTTGAGGAAGGCCGGCGTGTACCAGATTCCGTGTCAATGTGGCAAGTCGTATATTGGTCAGACGATGCGTACCGTCGAGGATCGATGCCGTGAACACCAGAGGCACACTCGACTGATATATCCGAGCAAGTCGGCGGTCGCTGAACATTGTTTGTCGGAAAATCACGCCATGGAGTATGACCGCACGAGGATTCTGGTACAGACGTCGAGATACTGGGACAGCGTTGTTAGAGAGGCCATCGAAATTCGCACCAATGACGACCTCATAAAACGTGACTGTGGCTATAATCTTAGCAAGGCTTGGGAACCAGCGATTGGGTTAATCAAGAGTAAATCGAGCAAACGTATAGTTGTGACGACCACGGCGGACAGAGCCATCATACCGACGTCATCTCAGACGCCGTCGCAATCTGTTCCACCGCGCGACCGTGGCGCGGGGCGCGGACGGCGGAGGGGACGCGCCGCGGGCAGAGGGTATTTAAATCGGCCGCCGCTGCGACCGAACCCAGTTCCCTCTGAGCAGCCATAGCGTACGGATCTCCGTGCCGGCATGTTCACAGGAGCTCAGTCCGTCAGTTCACCTGATGATGGCGACATGTATGTTCGCCGAAATATTGTGCCCGTTGGACACTATAGACCGGCAGCACACCCGTGGATATTTTAATATCAGTACAATATTAAAACTAAACAGTCAGTCACAGAGTATTATATTAGCGAAATCTTAGTGTAGCTCCAGCGCAACAATCTCAACTGTGCTCAAAAGCATCCAAAAGATCTCAGTATTTGCATCAAGAAAATTCGTTTATTCCGTAACACAATAATTTTTCTAACACAATCATAACCGATTTCGGCCTCAATGGCCATCTTCAGATGCTACGAATGATAGAAAACATTATGTTAAAACCTTAAAGCAAGTAACACTATTTTTACCAAGTCTGCTTATAAACTAAGTAAAGTGCTATTGAAATACACGTTAGCGATATCTAAAAGCGACATTTGATGAACAAATATTCATGTATTGTCAGACCGAATGTGACACGAAGAAACAGGGAATTACACAGGTACAATTAATTATACTTTTCTTTCCCTAATCTTTGAAGCTACCTGCAAGTGTCGTCTATTAAACAATGCTTCCTTTTTGAATGCCGTAAAATAAGACACACATAACAGTAGCATTTCAGTCAGTTATGAATAAAATATAAAAATAGTGTACAAGTCAGGTTTTAGTTATACTGCTACACTGTTTTGTCCATGTACGTCTAAATTTTCTACTAAGTTAACTTCGGCAATGATTTTCTTCATTTTACTTGGGCATGAAATAGCAAGCAGGCATGTCATTAATAAATAAAGGAGGATTTTAGGTCCTTTTCACAAAAAGGTTGTGTTCATCGTTTGATGAGATGATTATTCTACAGCATAAGGTTTCACAGCCAGAGAAAGAGCACCTCTCAAGTGTGAGGCTTCTCTAAACAAGTTAGACAGTTTGTTTGGTTCCGTAGTTCAGTCAGTAAAAACGGAAACTTTTAATGATAAATTTGGTGACCGTTCGTCTGTCTGACTGTCTGTCTATCTGACGTTGACATCCTTTTCTCAAGAACGAGTAGACGTAAAAACTGAAGTTTACATCAAATACTAAGATCTACGGCCCCTTTAGGACATGGAAAATTTAAGCTTTTAAGTTAATGGAGTCAAAAGGTACTGCCATTTATGTCAGATATTTCACTTCGCTGCTCGACAACAATGGTGATGTTACTAATGAAGTACCACTGAAGCATAGTTACAAAATGCGGTTTACTGAAATTCCTTCACCAAAGAAGACAAGATAAATACTCCAGAACTCGAACCAACGTGAGTAACTTAAAAGTAGATATCATCGGCGTAGCAAAGCACCTTAAATCACTTAATTAAGGCAAGGTCTCCGATCCTAATTGTATATCAGTCAGGTTCCTCTCAGAGTTTGCCGATACAATAGTTCCATATTTAGCATTCATGCACCACCGATCGCTCTTGAAAGATCCGTATCTGAAGACTCAAAAATTGCCCAAGTCACTCCAGTACCCAAGACAGGAAATAGGAGTAATCCGCTGAATTATAGACCCACGTCGCCAACGTCGATTTGAAGTAAGATTTGTGAACATAAGCTGTATTAGAAAATTATCAGCTATCTCGAAGAGAACGATTTACTGACAAACAGACAACACGTATTCAGAAAATATCGTTGTTTTGAAACTCAACTAGATTTTTATCCTCATTAAGTAAAGAGTGCTATTGATAGGGGATGTCAAACTGAACCCATATTATTAAAATTTCAGAATGCTTTTTGACACCATACCTCACAAGCGACCTCTAACCAATTGCGTACCTATGAACTATCGTCTGCATTCCTGATTTCCTTTCAGAAAGGTCACAGTTTGTAGTAAGTGAGGGAAAGTGATCGAGTAAAACAGAAGTAATAATTAACGTTCCTCGAGGAGGTTTTATAAGCCCTCTGTTGTACCTGGTGTACATAAGCGATTTAGGAGGCAATCTGAGGAGCACTTTTAGATTCTTTGTAGATGATACTGTCATTTACTATCTTATAAAGTCATTTGATGAACAAAATAAACTGCAAAATGATCTAGACATGGCACATGTGTGATGCGCACAGTGGAAATTGACTTTAATAGCGAGAAGTGTCATGTCTCCCACGTGAGTACTAAAAGAAACCTGCTAAATTTCGGGTAGGTGATAAATCACACAAATCTGACGGCTTTAAATTCAGCTAAATACTTAGAGGTTACAGTTACAAATAACTTAACATTGAACGATCACATAGATAATGTTGTGTCTAAAGAAAAACCAAATTTTATTGGCAGAAAACTGAGAAAATACAACAGCTCTACTAACGAGACTGCCTACACTAAACCTGTACGTCCTCTTCCGAGTATTGCTGTGCGGTTTGGGATGCCGATCAGATGGGATCAACGGAGGACATCCAAAAACTTCAAGGAAGGGCAGCTTGTTTTGTACTGTCACGAAACAGGAGACAGAGCGCCACTGATTAATACCTGAGTTCGGTTGGCAATCATTAAAAGAAAGGCGCTTTTCGTTACGGCAGGACTTCTCATGAAATTTATCGCTCCTTCTCCTCAGATTGTTCAAATAGCTCTGAGCACTATGGGACATAACATCTGAGGTCATTAGTCCCCTAGAACTTAGAACTACTTAAACCTAACTAACCTAAGGACATCACACACACCCATCCCCGAGGCATGGTTGTGAATGACACTAGAGTTGTCGTCTGCCGATGTGTCATATGTGCTGTATTTAAGACAGATCTGGTGATCGAGTAGGCCAAGGCAACATGTCGCCACTCTGTAGAGCATTTTGGATTGCAACAGCGGTATGTGGCTGAGCGTTATCGTGTTGGAAAACACCCCGTGGAATGCTGTTCATGAATGGCAATAAAACAGGTCAAACCAAGAGATTGCCGTACAGATTTGTAGTCAGGTTGCGTGAGATAACGACGAGAGTGCTCCTGCTGTAGTACGAAATAGCATCCCATAAGTGTCAACAGGTATAGATCCAATGTCTGTAGCACGCAGAAAGGTTGATTACAGGCCCTCAGCTGAACTTCTTCTAACGAACACACAGCCATCTTCGAGACAGGGTCAACTTTCATCAGAAAACACAATAGACCTCATCCCTGCCCTCCGATGAGCTCTCGCTTGACAACACAGATGTCGCAAATGGCGGTGGGTTGGGGTCAGTGGAATGCGCGCTACAGGTATATGACTCGGAGCTGTCCTTGAAGAAGTAATCGATTTGTGACAGTCCTTTGCGCCACTGTGGTGTCAGCTGCTGCTCGAATTGCTGCTCAGATGCAGTACGAGACGCCAAAGCCATAGGCCGAACACAATGGTCTTCCCCCTAGGTAGCCCCATAGGTAGTACCACGTGGCCGGTCTTCTTGCGCAAGAACATTTTCGTCAACACTACTGCCAGTAACCACGTACAGTGGCTACATTCCTGCCAAGTTTTTCTGCAACATCGCAGAATCGGAGAGTGAGGACAGGCGAAAGTTAGTAGAGATTCGTGATGCTGTAAAAAGAGCGATGCGCGAAGCATACAACCACTACCACCGTCATACCTTAGCAAAAGATCTTGCTGAAAACCCAAGGAAATTCTGGTCTTACGTAAAATCGGTAAGCTGGTCGAAGGCTTCCATCCAGTCACTCACTGATCAGTGTGGCAAGGCAACGGAAGATAGCAAAACGAAAGCTGAAATTTTAAATTTAGCATTTGAGAAATCTTTCACGCAGGAGGATCGTACAAACATACCGCCGTCTGAGTCTCGTACAGATTCCCGTATGGAGGGCATAGTGATAATCCCTGGGGTTGTGAAGCAGCTGAATGGGTTGAAAATAAATAAATAAATCGCCGGGTCCTGATGGGATTCCAATTCGGTTTTACAGAGAGTACTCTACTGCATTGGCTCCTTACTTAGCTTGCATTTATCGCGAATCTCTTGCCCAACGTAAAGTCCCGAGCGACTGGAAAAAACCGCAGGTGACGCCTGTATATAAGAAGGGTAGAAAGACGGATCCTCAAAATTACAGACCAATATCCTTCACATCGGTTTGTAGCAGGATTCTCCAACATACTCTCAGTTCGAATACAATGAATTTCCTTGAGACAGAGAAGTTGCTGTCCATGCATCAGAACGGCTTTAGAAAGCATCGCTCCTGCGAAACGCAACTCGCCCTTTTTCCACATGATATCCTGCGAACCATGGATGAAGGGTATCAGACGGATGCCATATTCCTTGACTTCCGGAAAGCGTTTGATTCGGAGCCCCACTGCAGACTCCTAACTAAGGTACGAGCATATGGGATTCGTTCCCAAATATGTGAGTGGCTCGAAGACTTCTTAAGTAATAGAACCCAGTATGTTGTCCTCGATGGTGAGTGTTCATCGGAGGTGAGGGTATCATCTGGAGTGCCCCAGTGAAGTGTGGTAGGTCCGCTGTTGTTTTCTATCTACATAAATGATCTTTTGGATAGGGTGGGTAGCAATGTGCGGATGTTTGCTGATGATGCTGTGGTGTACGGGAAGGTGTCGTCGTTGGTGACTGTAGGAGGATATAAGATGACTTGGACAGGATTTGTGAATGGTGTAAAGAATGGCAGCTAACTCTAAATATAGATAAATGTAAATTAATGCAGATGAATAGGAAAAAGTGTGGTGTCAACGTCAGACACAACACTTGCTAGGTGGTAGCCTTTAAATCGGCCGCGGTCCATTAGTATACGTCGGACCCGCGTGTCGCCACTGTCAGTGATCGCAGACCTAGCGCCACCACACGGCAGGTCTCGAGAGACTTACTAGCACTCGCCCCAGTTGTACGGACGACTTTGCTAGCGACTACACGGACGGAGACTCTCTCATTTGCCGAGAATATAGGTAGCATAGCCTTCAGCTAAGTCAATGGCTACGACCTAGCAAGGCGCCATTATCCAGAAGCTACGTACTTTTCTTTATAGCATTCATTACGTATCCTGTTTCAGACCTCACGCCATCCTGCGTGAGCTTATAGCGTGCATTTCAGTCTCCTCAAACCACACTGTGTCGGCACTTCTGTCGACACATCAAAAAGAATCCCGTAATGTTTGAATACTCCATTAGTAGTGTAGCGCCTGACACAGTCACGTCTATTAAATATTTGGGCGTAACATTGCAGAGCGATATGAAGTCGGACAAGCATTTGATGGCAGTTGCGGGGAAGGCGGATAGTCGTCTTCGGTTCATTGGCAGAATTTTGGAAAGATGTGGTTCATCTGTAAAGGAGACCGCTTATAAAACACTAATACGACCTATTCTTCACTACTGCTCGAGCGTTTGGGATCCCTAACAGGTCGGATTGAGGGAGGACATAGAAGCAATTCATGGGCGGGCTGCTAGATTTGTTACTGGTAGGTTTGATCATCACGCGAGTGTTACGGAAATGCTTCAGGAACTCGGGTGGGAGTCTCTGGAGGAAAGGAGGCGTTCTTTTCGTGAATCGCTACCGAGGAAATTTAGAGAACCAGCATTTGATGCTGACTGCGGTGCAATTTTACTGCCGCCAACTTATATTTCGCGGAAAGACCACAAAGATAAGATAAGAGAGATTAGGGCTCGTACAGAGGCATATAGGCAGTCATTTTTCCCTCGTTCTGTTTTGGAGCGGAACAGGGAGAGAAGATGCTAGTTGCGGTACGAGGTACCCTCTGCCACGCACCGTATGGTGGATTGCGTAGTATGTAGATGTAGATGTAGATGTAGAAGGAAGACCCAGCTTCTCGTAGACTTATTACACAACCTCGTTCAAACTCAGTGAGGTGTTGATGGTGTCTTTGTCGCCTTAAAGGCATTGTTGACTAACATCAACTCACCACGTTCAATCTCACAGATAACTAACCCTTAAGATCATCACAGCGTGTATTTAAAGCAAATCTGATCTGCATCTGCATAGAGGCGCTACTAGCACTACTCTAATGCAACTAGCGTGAAATTTGAACAGACATCATCTTTCAGATGTAGAAACTCGCCAACTAACTGTTGTTTATGTCTGACACCTCTTTCTTGGTGTATCGACTTTTTTCCGTCAGTGTATAAGCGGCAGTCAACGGAAAACCAGACAAATGCAAGGAAAGTAACTAAACTTTTTATTACTTCAAATGTAATCGCCATAACTGTTAATACTTTTATCCCGTCGTGTAACAAGACGGTCAAAGCTTTCACCGAAGAAGGTTTGCTGTTACCTGTGGAACCATGATTGTATTCAGGCGCGCATCTCTCCGTTAGAAACAATCGACAGCTACGAATGTTTGTTTTCTGGGCTCCAAGAGTATGGAAACATCATGGGCAGAGGACGGGATTATGTGGAATACTGGTCAGAGCTTTCCAGCGAAACATCTACTGTGTAGTCAAACCTATCTTGGCAACATGTTGACCCGCCCACAGGCAAAGGCAACCCTTTTTGCAAGAAATCAATAACCGTCTTGTCTAGTTCTGGGATTAATGTATTAACAGCTATGGTGATTAATTTTGGAACAATAAGCAGTTTACTTACTGTTTTCCATCTGCATCGTTTTCAAATTACTGCCCCGTATACACTGATTCGTCAAAGAAATTGGTATAGGCATGCGTATTCAAATACAGAGATATGTAAACAGGCAGAATACGGCGGTGCGTCGGCAACGCCTCTATAAGACAACAGGTTTCTGGCGCAGTTGTTAGATCGGCTACTACCTACTACAATGGCAGGTTATCAAGATTTAAAGGAATCCGGTAAAACACCACATCTCCGACATCGCTGAGGCCGGAAAGAGATACTGCAAGAATGGGACCAACGACGGATGCAGAAAATCGTTCAGCGTGACAGAAGTGCGACCCTTCCGAAAATTCGTGCAGATTTCAGTACTGTGCCCTCAACAAGTCCCAGTGCGCGAACCATTCAATGGAACATCATCAATATTGGCTTGCGGAGCCTAAAGCCCACTCATGTACCCTTGATGACTGCGTGACACAAAGCTTTACGCCTCGCCTGATCCCGTCAACACCGACATTGACTATTGATGTCTCAAAACATGTTGCCTGGTCGGACGAGTCTCGTTTGAAATTGTATCGAGCGGATGGAGGTGTATGGGTACGGAGACAACTTCATGAATCCATGGACCCTGAATGTCAAGAGAGGACTGTTCAAGCTGGTAGAGGCTCTGTAATGGTGTGGGGCGTGTGCATTTGGATTTATATGGGACACCTGCTACGTCTAGATAACCTCTGACAGGTGACACGTACGTGAGCATCCTGCCTGATCACCTGTATCCATTCATGTCCGTTGTACATTCCGACGGACTTCGGCAATTCCAGCAGAAAAACGCGACACCTCGCACGTCCAGAAGTGCTACAGACTGGCTCCAGGAACTCTCTTCTGAGTTTAAACACTTCCGGTGGTCACGAAACTCACCAGTCACGAACATTATTAGGCATATCTGGGATGACATGCAGTGTGCTTTTCATAAATGATCGCCACCCCCTTGTAGCCTTACGGATTGATGGGCAGCCCTGCAGAATTCATGGTGTCAGTTCGCTCCAGTACTACTTCAGACATTAGTCGAGTCCATGCCACGTCGTGTTGCGGCATTCCTGCGTGTTCGTGGATGCTCTACACGATTAGGCAGGTGTACCAGTTTCTTTGACTACTCAGTGTATTATGTTCTTTTACCACGTGTGAAATGGTGTGGTCTGTAGCTTTTACATACGTTAAATTTATCATACATTTTTAAATATTTATGTGTTGCCTCATCTTAAAAATTTAAAAAAGATTTTACGTTTTACCTCTTCTAACATGCACTACATTGTTAAATATATATCTTTACAGTTGTCTGTAAATGGCAGTTTTCTAGCGTCACTTCCACCAGTCATTGCAAATTTCATCTACAAAAATGTACTCTCTGCTCTTTTAAGTACTTACTACTCGCTTTCATGCCTCTGCTGAAATTTTTTGGTGACTTGATCATTTAATTCGCACATTTATTGTCCATTGCCTTGTTTTGTAAATCTATTGATATGTTTTTGTTTCTATTTTCTCGTTTTCATCTGGTGACAGCTGCGAAGCCGGTTTTAATAAAATACCATGCAGCCAAGACAGCGACATTCAAAATCAAACTATTAATTAGCTGATTGTAATACACACACGCAGCAACAATAAGGTAAATATAAATGGAGTTGTTGACTTCACATAGTCAGTTTTTCGTGAAATGATTCACAAAAAACATTTATGGTTGTCGTCATATTTTAACTCCTGCATCTGCGACGTAAATTGATCCGTTTGAGTTCATGATTTACCATAACGTTTAAACTTCCTCTACTTGATGTATTTGGCAACAGATTAAGAGTTCACTCGAGCATTTATGTTTGCCCTACGACCACAGTTTGTCATCACAAGGGGAAGAAGAAGACAAATGTAGGCGGAGTAAAAGTTAAATCATCCTTTCTCTTGGTATGTGTGTCTGTATCTGTGCATGGTCGAAGTGACCTCGGAAAGACGTCGAACACCGTTGTAAGAAACAAAGAAATTGTGTATGGCGTTTATCATGAATTGCGATGAAGCAAATAAAAAGGGTGAGTTAGGTAAATACTTTGCCTTTGGTTCCATTACTTCATTGCAGTTCTTAATATTTCACTCAAGTATTACTAGCTCCAGATTCAGAATGTTCCAACGCAAGTTCATTACGTCTACCTGATGAAACCAGACCCATTAGAAAAAGTAAAAGTCCCTTTCATTATTAAGGCCAAGAAAGAAGAAATATTGTAGTATGTTGTAGTACATCGTAAACGAAAATAGGTATAAATAAGAGAAACGGTGTGGTAGGTTCCAAGCGTTTAGTGACGGACCCAAAGCCTTAAACATATCAGCATACCAACGATACAATTTCCACACGACACTTTCATAACAGTGTACAAAATTATAAAACTAAAATATTCGCAGGATTCTTCTTGCTGTATGCAGCTACTTGCAAGATGCACACACTGGACAGTTAGTATTATGTTGAAATAAATTTGTATGTTGTCCACTAGTGAGAAAATAAATAATCTTTTCCGGATGAAATGAAATGCAAAAGCGTATTTTATTTGCGTGTCAAACAAGAGTAGCTAATGTCATTTCACACTGGCATAGCATTACAAAAACTCTCAAGAGTGATGTTTATAACAGGCAGATTCCACAAAGATGTAGAAAGTGAGTCAGGATTCCATCGACTGGAGGGTGAGCCCGTGAAGCTCACTTACTTCCTCCGGATCTTGGCCGGCGCCGTGATGATGGTGACAGACTCGTGGCCAGAGAGCGTCAGCGAAGACGCGTCCACCGCCGAGCTGCAGGAACAAGAAGAGGGGATTCAGGTAACAGTGCTCCTCCCACACATCTCAAGTTTCAGCTGCTGAGATATTTCGCAGTCGTGAAGTTCAGCTAGATCACGTTTAACATAGCTGCAGTATATGGCACAGAGATCCCTGATAACATACGTGGTGTCAATCATTCGTCTGTTCTGTTATCCACTATGGTATCTTTGTGTATTCTTGTGTAAAATGATAATCTGGAAGTATGCCTTCGTTTAGTAAGATGCTAATTTCGTAAGGCGTTCAAGTCCCTAACTGAATTACAATAATTTATTTATAATTACACTGAAACGACTTGGAAGATCTTTTGAATGCTGCGGATAGTATATATACGAGGTGTGGCTAGAAAAAAAACCGGACTAGTACTGGTGAAACAATAAAACGAATGCAATAAGGCTGAAAGTCGCGTGGCCTGTCACGTGACTCTCGCTCCGCCTACTGCTCGAGTTTCATCTGCCTCCTGCACTCAGTCTGCCCGTGGCGTCTGTTTTAAGTAGTTGACGTTTTGTCTGTGCGTCGGAAAATGTTGAGTGTACAGAAAGAACAGCGTTTTAACATCAAATTTTGTTTCAAACTAGGAAAATCTGCAAGTGAAACGTTTGTAATGTTACAACAAGTGTACGGCGATGATTGTTTATCGCGAACACAAGTGTTTGAGTGGTTTAAACGATTTAAAGATGGCCGCGAAGACACCAGTGATGACACTCGCACTGGCAGACCATTGTCAGCAAAAACTGATGCAAACATTGAAAAAATCGGTAAACTTGTTCGACAAGATCGCCGTTTAACAATCAGAGCAGTGTTTGAGTTAACAGAAGTTGACAAGGATTACCGATTTACCGATTTACCGATTTTTTCAATGTTTGCATCAGTTTTTGCTGACAATGGTCTGCCAGTGCGAGTGTCACCACTGGTGTCTTCGCGGCCATCTTTAAATCGTTTAAACCACCCAAACACTTGTGTTCGCGATAAACAATCATCGCCGTACACTTGTTGTAACATTACAAACGTTTCACGTGCAGATTTTCCTAGTTTGAAACAAAATTTGATGTTAACACGCTGTTCTTTCTGTACACTCAACATTTTCCGACGCACAGACAAAACGTCAACTACTTAAAACAGACGCCACGGGCAGACTGAGTGCAGGAGGCAGATGAAACTCGAACAGTAGGCGGAGCGAGAGTCACGTGACAGGCCACGCGACTTTCAGGCTTATTGCATTCGTTTTGTTGTTTCACCAGTACTAGTCCGGTTTTTTTCTAGCCACACCTCGTAAAAGATATAATGAGATGTACATAAACTATGGTAATGGAACTTAGTCGAATTGAATCTGTAAATGCTGAGGGAATTACATTTGGAAATGACACACTAGAAGCAGTAGATGAGTTTAGCTTTTTGTGCAGGAAATATCTGACGACAGCCGAAGTAGAGGGAATACAAAATGCAGATTGGCTGTGACAAGAAACGTGTATCTGAAAAAGAGAAATTAGCATCGAATATAGCTTCAAGTATTGTTTCGTTAAAAAACAAATAGGCAATTACATCTACTACTTTTAGTGTCTCATTTCTTAATATAATTCCCACAGAATCGCTTGATTTAACTCAAGTACATCCCATTAGTCTTATTTCACTTCTGTTGACGTTCATCTTACAATTTCTCTTCAAGACACCATCCATTCCGTTCAACTGTTATTGCAAATCCTTTGCTGTCTCTGACAAAATTTTTTATTTCTTCATCCTGAACTTTAACACTATTTTCTTCAGCTATTGCTCGATTTACAGATTGAATAACACTATGTAACCCTGTTTCACCCCCTTCTCAGCCACTACTTCCCTTTCGATATCCTTCGAATCTTTCCTGCAACTGCACACGTTATAAGTAACGTTTCGCTCCCTATCTTTTTCCCTGCTACTTTCAAACTTTCAAAGCGTGTAGGCCAGTAAATACTATCAAATACTTTCTCTGAATCTACAAATACTACAAAAGCATGTTTGTCTTTCCTCACCAAATCTTCTGAGATTAACCATATGATCAATATAGCCTCGCGTGTTCCTGCATTTCTCCGGAATCGGAGCTGATCTGCTCCGTAGCCGACTTCTTCCTATTTCTCCATTCTTACGCCAATAATTCGTGTTGGTATTTTGCAACTATGACTTACTAAACGGATGAGTCAGTAGTATTTACACCGGTCGGTACCTGGATTCCTTGCAGATGGAATTATTACATTCTTCTTGAAGTCTGAGGCTGCTTTGCCTGTCTCATAAATCCTGTAGACTAGGTGAATTATTTTTGTCATTGTACGATCTCCTACGGATCGCAATAATTCTAAGGGAGCGTCATCTACACCAGAGGCCGCGTTTCCACCAAGGTCTTTCAGTGCTCTGACTAACTATGCTCGCAGTATTTCATCTTTATGTTCTTCCTCTTCCTTTTATATAATACTGACTTGAAGTTCATTTCCCTTGTACAGTCCTCCCATATATAACTTCTACCTTTCAGCTTCCCCTATTTTGCTTAGCACTGAACTATCAGTTGAACTGATTATATGCGTACAGGTCCTTCTCTTTTCTATAAAGATCACTTTAATTTTCCTATAGGTGCCATCTATCTTTCTTCTATTCATGAATGCTTCTACACCCTTGCATTTGTCCTCTAGCCATCCGTGCTTAGCCATTTTGTATTGTCGTTCAGTTAAATTTTCTAACCATCTGTATTCACTTTCACCTGTTTATTTTATGCACTTTTATATTCGCTTCTTTCTTCAGTTACATTCAATCTTTCTTATCCTAGACAAGGATTTCTGCTAGGCCTTGTCTTCATAACCATTTGATCGTATGCTGCCCTTCTGCAGTTCGTAACCAATAAATTATTATCCAAGCCCACACCAACCCTTGCGAACATCCTACAGTTCTTCGAAATCTTTGTCTCGCCATTATGTAATCAGTCTGAAACTATGGTGTCCCAGGTCTTTTCCACGTATACAGTTTTCTTACATGATACGTAAATCAAGTCGTAATGTTTACTAAAGTTTTCTTCTGCGAAAAATTCTACCAGGCGGCTTCCTCTTTCATTCCTTTCCCGCAGTTGACTCTTTATCCTTCTCTTTCTCTTCACATTATCGAATTTCAGTAGCCCATTGGTATTAAATATTCCTCTCCCTTTGTTTATCTGAAGAATTTCTTTTATCCCACCATCCATTCTTTCAATCTCTTCATTATCTGCGATACTAGTTGGCGTAAAAACCTGTCTACAGTAGTGGTTGTTGCTTTCGTATCCATCTAGGCTATGATAATGCGTTTTCAATGCTGTTCATAGTAGCTTACCCACAACCCCTTTCTCTTATTCGTTAATAGACCTACTCCCGCATTACCCTTATTTTATTTTATATTTATAACCCTGTTCTCACCCGACCAGAAATCCTGTTCCTTCTAACATCAAACTTCACTAATTCTCACTATAACTAACTGCAACGTAACCATTTCCCTTTTTTAAATATCTTGCCTATTTACCCCACTCTGAGATCTAACATTTTTGTTGTTTCTGATGATGATGTCTTTCCGAGTAGTTCCCGACCGGAGATCCTAATGGGGGATTATCTTATCCGAGAAGATGCCATCATCATTTAACCATACAGTAAAACTGCATTAGCAGAACATCAAGCCCAACCTGACTGTTGTTACACGGTCACATCGGTCAATGGACCACAGTGATGCCCCTGCAATTACTGGAAAGGCTGCTGCCCTTCTTCAGGGCCAGAAGTTAGTGTGGCTTCTCTTCCACTGCAGCTGCACTTACGTACTGTGACTGAGGCAAGCGAGCTACATCAACTGGGGAGATTACTGGGGAGGGAGGGATATACAATATATTCGTCCTGGATCTACGGCTCCTGCCGCATTCCAGCGTCCATAATAACGTATTTTGTATGTCCTCAGTAGTTAAAATTTTATCGGTCATACTTCTTTCTATCCGTTGAATCAATTTAAGTCACGTTCTTGCTCCGCACCTTCTGTTTGTCGGTCTATATTCAAATACGGTTTTGGGCATTCCTTCTTGTCCCATTCTAGTTAAGTGTCCAAAGCAAGAAAGTTGTCTGCGTTCTACTTTACCCATTATGATATCTTTCATATGTGTTATTGCACGCATATTCTCATTTGTTCTATGTTCCTAACGTGAGGTCCTTGATGCTCGTCTTAAAAAGTCAATTTCTACAGCTTAGATTTCCTACGGTTCTTTTCCGTAACCGCCCAATACTTCGAACCATAGATGGTGATTGACCCAGTACTGGCTTTATATATACTTCCGTTTTGTATCCGACTTTCGTGGACGACGAAAAAGAGCTCAGATTTAAGGTTTCTCTTCTTCCTAAGCTCAATCCGTTTCTCTAGTCAGTTTCAGGTGTTCCTTCTTTATTAATTGTGATATCGATAGCTACGATGCCACGGCGTAGGTGCAATATCGTAGGTTGGCACTACGACACAGACAACGACGATAGCTCCCTCTAGTCGGTGCTGTGCAGCTCTACGAGCCCCGCTCCGGATTCAGCCCATTTGATGGAGAGCAGACGACCAAGCAACATTGTTTCTGTTTCATAGTGGCCGAGCCACTACGTGTAACTTTATAACTTGATGTACGGCTTCGCACCTATGTGCTCATCTCAGCCAAAGTTACGTAAGGCTAATGTAATCCTAATTCTTCTTATAGTAAAGGTGATTTAAATTCTCATTGCAGTACCGAGATTTTTTCCTCACCTGCTCCTACTCGCTTCCTACATTCGGCCTACACTTCAGTTTACAGGAGCAGACCCAGGCGGGATACCAAATTAATTAAACTTGCTATTTATTTACAACTATTACTATTACCGATGGTTATATTTTCTGATATTCCAAGATGTGCTTATTGCGTTTTCGTTAAGTGTTCCATCTCAGTGCCAAAATTCAGTCCCCATTTCCTATGCCCTTCACTACTTTGCTCACCATATCGGAGATATCTTCTTCATCGGTCGCAACCACGAATTGGTCATCTGCGAATAAAAGGGTATGTGCACTGTGTGGTCCTTTATCTGAATGGCGCTTCATCTGTAATAATAGTAGTGGACCGAATGTCGAGCCATATAGATCGCCAGTGCTAATTTGTCCAAAATCGGAAGCCAACAAAGCCACTGACTATGTTTGCTGCATGGATTCTTGAATCCTCGGTGTTTTACTTTCTAACTAGTTTCATACTTCATTGTTCGTTTCTGCAAAGTTTCAGTGTTTGTGTCTGATGGCTATACAATTCCAATTCTTATTAAAAATGAAACTCCTCCAGCTGTACTTAAGATTTCATATTTATTTTATGTTAAGTACAGCTGGAGGGGGTTCATTTTTAATAAAAATTTATACCAGCTGATGTCCCACCATCATCCAATTTACACATGGATGTACGAAGAATTGTATTTCTCTCTGCAGTAACTTCATTTCCATTTTGTGGGACGGAGAATCTCCTGTTCGAATTCCTGGCCTCCGTGTCGTCTTTGAACCGCAAGATCTGTATTTCTCTACACCTCTGGAAACTCGAATACCGACAAAGAGCTTAGCTTACCCCTGCAGCAGTGGGCTGGATATACTGGAGGCGCTGACGACGAAAGAGCTGCTGGACAGGCCGAGCACGCTGACGAGGTCCACGCTGGCTGGTTCGGTGCTCAGGTTCACAGCCACAGCCACTTCGGTGCCGTCAGTCGCAGTCCTGCCAACAACACAGCATCGCTCCAGTACAATGCAAGTGATGCCATGCAGGTACACTACAGCTTACACAAACACTTCTCCCATCGCTTATATTAAGATGATGTACCGTTTAAAAATAATCTGTAGCATACTGATGACTTACCTGTTTTCTGTTGAAAAAAATCTACCAAGCCATACAGTATCTGATCAAAGATGTCTGGACAACACTATGTAATGCGGAATAGACTAATAGATATCAAGAGATGACAAATGCAGTATTGCTGAGAGTGGTAGTGGCGATGATCAAGAGTATAAGAACTTTTTTTTTATCTTATCTTATGTTTAGGGCCCCCGTCGGGCTGACCATTCACCGGGTGTCGGTCTTTCAATTTGACGCCACTTCGGCGACCTGCAGTCTATGAGGATGAAAGGATGATGATGAGGACAGCACAACACCCAGTCCCTGGGCGGAGACAATTCCCCGACCCAGCCAGGAATCGAACCCGCGCCCAGAGGATGGCAATCCGTCACGCTGACCATTCAGTTGGCAACGGCCTTGCCGCAGTGGATGCACCAGTTCCCGTGAGATCATCGCAGTTAAAGGCTGTCGGGTGTGTTCGGCACTTGGATGGGTGACCATCCAGGCCGCCATGCGCTGTTGCCATTTTTCAGGATGCACTCAGCCTCGTGATGCCAATTGAGGAGCTACTCGACCGATTAGTAGCGGCTTCGGTCAAGAATACCATCATAACGACCGGGAGAGCGGTGTGCTGACCCCACGCCCCTCCTATCCGCGTCCTCCACTGAGGATGACACGACGGTCGGATGGTCCCGGTAGGCCACTCGTGGCAGGGCCGGACAGTATAAGAATAATGATGTTGTAGGTGGAATGGATGATGATCTGGATGGTGATTACATTAATGGTGTGGATTTAAGATGATAACGATGCTTGCAGTGCTGTCAGCAATAGTAATAGTGATATTTATCATGATTATTGGAATGGTGCCTGTCTTTGTGTTGATGATGGTATTGACTACTGTCGATGATGATGGTCATCATGTTGATTGAGGTTGAGATAGTGATGATTGTAATGCTGATAGAGGTAGTGGTAATCCTGACAATGCTGATTGTGCTCGTGATGAAGATGGTAAACTTGATAGTGGTCCAGATGATGGCAGTGGTGACTCTGTTCAAAAATGAATGTGTGTGAAATCTTATGGGACTTAACTGCTAAGTTCATCAGTCCCTTACAGACTACTTAACCTAAATTATCCTAAGGACAAACACACACACCCATGCCCGAGGGAGGACTCGAACCTCCGCTGGGACCAGCCGCACAGTCCATGACTGCAGCACCTTAGACCGCTCGGCTAATCCCTCGCGGCAGTGGTGACTCTGATCATGATGATAGTGGTGACTTTGACCATGACTACGAGGATGACAGTGAAGATGGCCAAATGCTAAGAACCGGACGCTTGGAGTGAAGTCCAACATTTTACTTGCTATGAATTGAGTGCAGACCTGGAGAACGCAAAGACGGTGCCGGAACTCTTGACTGCGCTGGCGCCAGTCTGCACAGCTGATTCCTGCCTCAGCGCCACCAGCTGGCGGTAGGTCTTGAGGTGGCTCCTATCGGCCTGCTCCTGGGCCGCGGCGTTCAGCGTGACGTAGTTCTCGTTCACTGGCAGCCAGGTCGAGTCTCCGGTGCTGAAGCCGGCGTTCTTGGTGTCGTCCCACTGGAAGGGCGTCCTCTCTGGGTCTCTGGAGTTCCCGAGAGTGACGCCGTCCAAGCAGCCTTGAGGGTCGTGCGCCACCTCGCACGTCATGTTGTAGTTGTCCTCCATGCCGATCTCTTCCCCGTTGTAGGTGACGGCGGTTCCCGGCAGCAGCGTCACCAGCATGTTCATGCCGTCCACCAGCTCTGGGCTGTAGCGGCTGGCCACGCGATGCTGGTCGTGGTTGCCGATCTACAGAGAAAACAGTACTGCTGTAAGCTGGAAGAGTATACAGTTCCAAAAAAATCTTCAGTTATTCAGTTGTTGCACTCACACTACCATTCACGCATATTACACGTCAGAGATTACCAAGGGATGATGATGTTGGGTATGTGGGGCGCTCAACTGCGCGGTCATCAGCGCCTGTACAAATACCCCATTTTTACACAGTCCAATTTTTTACGCAATCCAATCTAGCCACGATGATGATGATGATGATGAAATAATGGGTACAACACAAACACTAAGTCCCCAAGAAAAAATTACCACGGGAAGATATACGGGTTAGATAAAGGAAACAAGTAACATTTCAGCTAAGATCCGACTTTCGTCCAGTGCATAGCCTATAAACACATTTTTCGACTTCTGATTTGTGTTTGCGATGTTCTTAAAGCCTAGACCATTTAAGAAATTTGCAACATTTGATTCGTTCGCTTTTACTCAATTTGACGATTATTTGTGGTTGTTTATGAGTCAAGAATAGACTCCAGTTTACCACTGCTGACCGGTTGATGATGATACGAACAGTAGGGGAGACTGTTGCACCTTGGAATACTTGTCTATACTACCATGTTACAGAAGTTTAATAACACAATGTTTATTCCATTTTTAAATGATGGCATTCAAATTGCCTGTGCTACAGTCTTTTTCTGAAAATCCAAAAATTACTCCGGAAAGGTAAGATTTTTCCAAATTTGGAAAACTGCTCCAAGTTACAACGTGGTCGTGTACCGAGCGGCAAACATCCTATTCAAATTTTACAATGTTGCGGTCGAGAAAATCTTGTCGGTACTGTATCTAACAGTATGTTACATTATAACTCTGCTACACCCCAATAAACAATAAGATAAGTCAAATTAAGAAGTAGTATCATCAGAAACCAGTTACAAATTAAAAATGTTTTGAAATGGAAGTTAATGATAGCTAATACAAATTTCCATTTACAAGAGAGGAAAAATAGTTAAAAGCTAAAAAATTCAGTTCATTTCCTAATATCACGTGTTCCATAGTATAAGTCGTTCCGTTTCAAGGCGCAAAATGGTGTACGACTCGTGAAGTATGGCTTAACCCCCCACACATTATGTAACTAGTTTACTCATTACAAAACTCTGTAACTGAAGAATTAACCAAATACTGCTACAACCGCCACAAAAAACACAACCTCATGCCCCACAGCAACAAAAACAGTAGAAAATGCCAGAAACTTGTTATGGCGACCTGTACTGCGCGTTCCTTCATGTGAACTGAAATACTGGCCAAGAACATTTATGTGTTCTTAGGTACCCTAAGCTCAAGCTACAACACTCTCCTCTACGTTTTACTTTGAGCAAAACGTCTTGTATGTCTGCCCTTTCAAATTCAGACACGAAGAAGATGGCATTTATATAGGATAAACTACGTGAAAATTCGAAAAGTGTATCCAAGAGCAGATTGACTCCTAAAAACACACTACAGCACACAAATGTGCGATAGCTACTCACATCCGAAAAACAAACAACATAATGTCGATAAGTGATTTCAAACATCCCTCATTATCGACAAACTGAAAAGATTAATAATGATGGAATATATAAAATAATCAAAATGTGCATCAGTAATATTTTCAGAAATAATAAGTATCCTGCAACATATAAGCACGAACATAAACGCATATCTTTTTACTGCATTAGAATACAGAAAAAGTTTAACAGTTACTATCTGCCGCTGTGTGTACTTTTTCTCACGAGTACTGCTATGCAATCGATAGATATATTAAAAAGAGGTAATTCGTGGTGCAAACAGATACGTTTCTAACTTTTGTCTTGGACAAAATTATCCCAGAAACAAAAACACTTCAGACGCCAAAATTTTGACTAAGATTTATGTAATGGTCCTTTTAAGCGTGCCCTACGTTTCAGAACGAACTGTTGTTAGTTGCATCGTTACTAACAACCATAACAGCCGTTTGCGGAATAAACTGGATAATAACGACTAAATACTAAATAAGGAACTTTCACCAATATCAAGATCTTCACCAGCTGATAAACACGAGGAAAGCAATAAGAAAGGAACTGCTGCAGTTGGTTAAGTGTTAATTGTTTTTCGATTTAATTTAGTTATAGTATGACACCAGATGATAGTCGAAACAAAATTGTACCAACGAACTTGGAGGGGTTGTTAAAGATGTCTTGACAGAAAAAAAAGAACTGACGATAACAACCCAAGTCTGGAAACTTCATTCGACGACGGTCAGTCAGTCAGCTGTCTACGTCACATCACCCCTTCGACAGGGACCTTTAATTTTTACGCCAACGAACAGCAAGCAGAATTCCTCGCAGTGGTCCGAAGGCATTCAGGTTACTAGAAGACGTCGAAAGCATCCACGCAAACGTTGGTCCCTGTAAATCCGATGCTCTGTAGCCTATTTGAATGGCGTTTGTAGACATGTATTTCCATCCTCAATTTGTTCCTCAAGGCACGCTCTACAACCCCTCGAAGTTTGTCGCTATCATTTTCTTATGAAAAGTGTAGTAGATACAATTATACAGGGTGATTCTAAAGGTTCTTCTCAAATTGGAGGAGGATTCGAAATACGACATTAGAATAGGAACTTTTGATCTTGAAAGTAACCCCGAGCCAGTGAAACCTTTGGAGTGTTAGGAACAGCAGCGGTATTCAGTGTAAATTCTCCTTAAACTCAGTGGACTATTCACTTAGTACGCACCATCAGAGTCCTATGTAACCAGTGGTATGGTTACGTCGATTCCCTGATCTGACGCTTCTTGACCTTTTTGATGGGGTCACATCAAAAGCCTCGTGACATCAGTTCTCAACGAAGAAAGACTTCACATTCGGGTAATTCAAGAGCGATGAGGTTCCTGCTATTTCTGGTGTTTACACCAGAATTTTCTACGAAGATGCTACGCCTGTACTGAGTGTAGTGCTCGCCATTTTGGACACCTTCTGTAATGTACATCTTTGTTGAGTAAACAGTATCTTGTCTCTGCTGAATGTAAGGCACGTGTGCACTGATTGTCGTTGTTTTGACATCCCAAAGCGTTCAAAAGCCAACATCGTAAGTTCCTACTCCAACGTTCCAAAGTTGTTCTTTTTCAACTCCTCTATTAGTTTCCTTCAATTTGTGCACAACGTTTTCAGTCACCCTTTATAGCGAAATCGACAGTTTACCATGTACCATGTTACCATCATGAGAAATGTAGCTACATGTCCTTTGAGCTAAAGAATTCATTTTAATGCTAGATGACTGCAGTAAGACAATGGATGCAACTGTAACCATTTGACCAGTAATTCTATTTGTTACTCTGTGAGTGTGAGCTTTCCAGGTTTTCTAACTGTTAAAGCATTTCCTTGGCTAGGGCACGAACAACAATGAGACTAAAGCAAAACTATTCAACTGTTTCAGTTATTTATTACAGAATGAATAGCGTGTCTCGTGCGTCACGTCCGATCAAGACATAAAGAAAAAAATTCTGGGAGATGGTTTCAGTTTGGTGTAGATCATTCAGACACTAAAGCAATTATAGTGCATTCAAGCACTTTACAAATTACAATTGCTCCATCTGTCTTTTGTAAATAAAAAGAACTTCAATATGGTTCTCTCTATCTCTTAGCCCATCCTTCGTGTTAACAGTCAAATTATGATGAATACAACTTGAGCATTTCAGTGTGGGTAATTAGTTTACCTCCAAAGTAGTATGTAGGAAAACGGAGCGAATGTGTTCTACAGCTCGGAGAGGTCTTGAGATTCGCGAAACTAGGGTGAGAGAGAGAGACTCGAAAATCTTTTAACATTTTCCACACACTGACATATGCTGTTATTAGGCTACTCTGTAAAATTTTGGAAATTTGTGGTAAGGTCGTATGGGACCAAACTGCTGAGGTCATCGGTCCCTAAGTGTACACACTACTTAATCTAACCTAAACTAACTTACGCTAAGGACAACACACACACCCATGCCCGAGGGAGGACTCGAACCTCCGACGGCTGGGACGGCTGGGAGGGGGAGGGGGGGGGCAGCCACGGGAACTGTGACAAGACGGCCATAGACCGCGCGGCTATCCCGCGCGGCCGGCTAAACTGTAGCAGAGTAATATTCATTAGTGGTAACAGGTACAAACCCAGTGAAGTTAATTCCACTACATGGGTTTTCGGTTTGCACTCGCTATTTGGATACTGTATATACAAAAGTTAACTGTCAAGCCGCCAATGCAACATACATCGCTCTATACCTCTACTGTAAGGTATGTCGTCCATAGCTAAAGAGAAACACAAAACACATCGTAACACAGGAACAAATCACAAGAATTAACGTACCACCCAATTGGACCACACTCCACGTTGGTTGACAACATCGATCCAGTTACCGATGATTTCGACAAAGTCCTCGGCAGTGGATTCGGCGTTGAGGTCGGTGATGAGCACGAAGTTGAAGGAGAAGTCAGCCCCCGGATTGGTCGCGTTACCGTAGTAGCCCATAATCTGGTCCACTGTGCCGTAGGCCTCGGTCATCATCGTCCTGGAAGATCAACCAACATCCTACACTGTCATCTGATCTGGGACACTTACTGATAGCATCGTTACACATGACATTCGTTTTCCCTATGACAGCACCTTAGATGCCTCAGAGCTCCAAGGGGGAACGTCTATATCGTGTGGATGCGGCTAAGTACGTTTCGTGAAGTCTATTATGCATGGCCGGTTGGTGCTATTAGTTCACTATTCATGAAAGCCAGAATACAGAGTTCTAATTCCTACGCGTCTCATAGCTCTCTTTTATTTCATGTAATCACGGTAGTTAACAGATTCAAATATTTGTATTTTATCGCGGCTAATGATAGGAATTTTAATCGTAAAATGTGCTTTGTGTTTACCAGCAATATTTATGAGTTAACCGGCTATTTATATCGATTTTAAGTGTGATCGAGGTAGCCAGCAAAGAGTAATACGCATTTACATAACAATTTGAAAAATTTAAACAAATTGAACAGCTGTGTCGATTCACTCTGGAGGTCCTGAGCAATATACCCTCAAAGCCTAAATTTTCACCGTCTTAGAGGACCATTGAAAGACACAATTGATGAAATATACACTTCTACCCTTTAGAGACTACCGTTATTCCTACACATGCTTATTACAAATGACTGAAACGATTTCATAAATTCACTAGTGGCTACATTAATTGACATATTGTCACGAAACCCAACATTCTTACACATAAACTCAAAATTTATAGATGCACTTCAGATTTCTACCACTAGCGCGCAACTGGGTGCATTTAGACGCCGAAAAAGGTCATGGTGAGCTAAAAACGCAGTCACGTCAGTGGTTTATAACAGGTTGACGATAACACTTACCAAAGAGTCGAACGTGTTGAGTCCAGTCTCGCGAGTTTAAAGTTTACGGTTCCTTCTTCTTCTGCGTGGAGACCGTTGTAAGACACGTGTATCTGGACATACTGGAAAATTAGCTCATGACGCAATTGGATACCGACAATGTGGGCTTCATCTACCAACAGAATGGCACTCCACCGTACTTCCAGCATGATGTTGGTGAATTCTCAAACAGGAAACTGAGAAGCCTATGGAGCGGTCGTGATGACTATGATCGTCAGCAATTCATGTCATGTCCTCCACGCTCTCCCGACATAACCCCATGCGATGTGTCTGTGTGGGGTTATGTGAAAGATTCAGCGTTTACGCTTCTTCTGCCAACAAACCTACCAAACTGCGAGTTCGCATCAACAGTGCTTTTGAACAGATTGATAGGGACATGCTGCGTCGAACATCGGAAGAATTTGATTATCGACTTGTCAGCAGAATCAGCAAGGGGCACATATGGAGTACTTGTAATGTATCAAGAATAAGCTTTTTGAATTTTTCTACGTGTCTGCGAAGTCCAGTGACAATATATTAAACAATATACCTACAGGAAATCTGTGAAATCATTTCAGTCATTTATTGTAACCTTGTATTTTTTATAACAATTTTTACACCCAGGCATATTCACAGTTTATGTTTCTCGATTAGCTGTGTCGACGGTGTCAACAGGTAAAATTCAGATTAATATGCTGTACAGAAGGACCATGCACTGTCAGGAGTGACAGAGTCTTTTGCTGAAATTGGTGATGGTGGTACCTACATGGCGTTCAACAGCGAGGTCATCAGCAACGTTTCCAAACTAAGTGGAAACAGATTTTTTTTAAAATTATGCATCAACAGGTAAAATACAAAATGTAACTCTCAGCCATCTTGTGTACACTCACTTTCACCCACGCTCTCATACGCAAGACTTAATGATATATCTATAGTCATTTTATGGTTAAAATACACAAACGGAAGGGGAACAGTGCCTGGTTGATCAATGGGAAAATAAAAGATGAAGCCATCGCCCTGAAAATACATTAAAATCTTTTACCTAAGAAGCTATGTATAAGGTGAAATATCACATAGCATACTGAACCACGAACCACATTCTATTCATTGTCTCCTGAAATAGGGGGCAGATCAGCTGGTTAGTCGCTTCCAGCCCTCGTATTTTGATACAAAACGCATTCCCTTAAAATGTGGTGTTCACATACCAGGTATTGACGCCCTTTATCAGCTGACGTTGCTGAACTCTCAGTATAATAGTGTAAGGTAATACAGTTCTTAACCCGAAAGCTGGTATGAATACTTTAGTGCTTATTTAACTAGGTATGGACCAATTGGACATAGTATGACCTTGCCATCCTCAAACTGACTTACGTAGCCAAATATAGTGGCCTACAGTTTGAAAGCGTATAGTCCTGTTCAAAAATTAAGCTAAATTTTCAACTGAAGTTTTGTAATGGGTTTTACTCTTATTTCAAACCATCCAACTGATAACCTCATCCGATTTGGAAGGTTTAGTGACAACGGTGGTGCTTTCGCAAGCATAGCAGGAATTTCACAGAAACGATTCTGAAGGAAACCAATTAATAATTCGTAGCCAGGACTACTGTTGCATTAATTAATAGATGTGTAATGAGCCTCATCTTGTAGACGAAAATTTTGTAAGACAGATGTATTTTCCCCCTGTACGATCTGAACCTGAGCATCTAGGGCAACATTTAAAACCCGTAAGTAATACTAAGATTTGTACTGGAAGACTGATGTAATGATGTCGTTGTTCCGACCTGCATATACAGCAAACAACATGACGTCACTTATCTCACAGCTGTCAATAGACATAAGAAGAGTTTGTGGCGAAGTAAGGCGTGGATTAGTAAGACACGTCCTTTTCTTATGAAGCGTAATAATTTAATGAGAAAAGGTCCTATGAGGAATCCCAGTACTGGTGCAAATAAATAAAGCCACGTGGTCGTATTGCGAAACAAAGGATCCCTTTTAATGCAATGAAAAGACAAACAGATTTTGGTAGAAAGATATCCTAATATTACAGGGTAGGCAACCTCATATTGGCAATTACATTTCGTCTCAGGTCCTGCACAAATTCATTAATTGTTTAGCCACTTAACAGGACCAAACATTCTGCAACGAAAGCGCTTTCCCTACTATTGGCACAGAAAGAGAGAGAGAAGAGGTGGGGGGGGGGGGGGGGGGAGGACTCCACTGGCACTAAACGTTGTGCTGAACTGAATATCTCTGTCTACTTGACCATATGGTTTCGCGGGAATGCTGATTTTCATTGCCCTTAAAACATGTACGCGATGCGAGAATTTACTCTGCATAAACAACAATCGAACAATAAGATCTGATAGAAACTAAAGGGACACACATGAAATACACAGATTAAGCCAGGAGCATGCAGCGATCTCACCTATGTATATGAAGAAGCATGTTGAAACCACAGTACGGGAACTAGCACCAGGTAGGCTTCCAATTGCGACCACGCTGACTCATATTAAAATTTTCTCAACGAGCGCAGTGATTGATTCCCACATGCCAGAATCCTTAAGCTCATGAGACGACCATGCTACGCGGCTCAGAGAGAGCCGTGGCAATCACCCAGACATATCAGCTTTTGATATTCTCGAAAACCAGCCGAGTGGCGAGTGGCGCACTTGCTCACTTACGGAACAGGTCCGTGCGGAAAGAGGCAACATGTTTCAAATTTAGCGTGTACTGCGTAGCAAGGGGCGTCTCGGCAATCTGGGTTTGAGCACTATGAGACGTAACATCTGAGGTCATCAGTCCCCTAGAACTTCGAACTAATTAAACTTAACTAACCTAAAGACATCACACACATCCATGCTCGAGGCAGGATTCGAACAAGCGACCGTAGCAGCAGCGCGGTTCCAGACGGAAGCGCCTAGAACCGCTCGGCCACAGCGGCCGGCAGCCATTCTTCGGCACGGCACTAGGAGAGGGAGGGTGGAGGGCCTATCGCCCCAGGCGCTTTTGCCCCCCTCCCTCCCCCCCCCCCCCCCCCCTGGGAAAGAACCCCTGTATTCATTTCATAACAAGCTCAGTGGGTCTGGGGCCGTCCTGGAGGGAATTGAACGAGGGAAAGATCGTGGCTCCATGGATGACCGAAACCATGACCTCCATGCCGCAGTGTAGCGAGCTACTAGACCACCACAGCCACCTGAAAGAAGTGGTAAGTGATAATAACTATTGTAACATGCGTGGCCACTTGCTGGCGTATTGCCTCTCGGCCTCTGTCTCCGATCTTGGGCCAACTCTTTTTAATGAATTTCCTGACCTTTTACCAGCACAAGTGCCTGGCTAAACGATAGGAAATTCGTTAAACAATCGTCGGCCTAAGATCTCGAGACAGAAGCTAACTGGTAAGTGACACATGAAAAAAGTTCTAGGACTAACCGAGGATTGAATCCTAGACTTTTTATTTTAGTTGTAGGGTGCAATAAAGGAGTTTCTAGGCAGCCCGGGTACGAGAACATCACAAGCGATAGGGGATGGTGGCTTACCTGTCATCATACTCGTCGACGACGGAGCGGAACTCTTGTATGATGACGTAGGTCTCCGGCTGATGTTTGTACGGCTGGCCAGGGTCGCCCGGGATCTCGTCTGGGAAGCCGGCCTTCTCCACCATATGCGGCACCGCGTCCATGCGATAGCCGTCCACGCCCTTGTCCAGCCAGAACCTCAGCACGTCCTGAAAACGCCCAGTATTCAGTCAGTCAGGGCAGACGTTTGGCTGGTCACCCACGGATCAGTTCCAAGTCCTACACTACAAACAGAACTTTTCGTACTGGACAAAAACGGTACACATGTGTGTGTGTGGTCTTCAGTCCAGAGACTGGTCTGATGCAGCTCTCCATGCTAATCTATCCTGCGCAAGCTTCTTCATCTCCCAGTACCCACTGCAGCCTACATCCTTCTGGATCTGTTTAGTGTATTCGTCTCTTGGTCTCCCTCTACGATTTTTACCTTCCACGCTGAGCTCCAATACTAAATTGGTGATCCCTTGATGCCTCAGAGTATGCCCTACCAACCAATCCCTTCATCTAGTCAAGCTGTGCCACAAATTTCTCTTCTCTCCAATTCTGTTCAATACCTCCTCATTAGTTATGCGATCTACCCATCTAATCTTCACCATTCTTCTGTAGCACCACAGTTCGAAAGCCTCTATTCTCTTCTTGTCTAAACTATTTATCGTCCATGTTTCACTTCCATACAAGGCTACACTCCATACAAATACTTTCAGAAACGACTCCCTGACCCTTAAATCTATACTCGGTGTTAACAAATTTCTCTTCTTCAGAAACGCTTTCCTTGCCATTGCTAGTCTACATTTCATATCCTCTCTCCTTCGACCGTCATCAGTTACTTTGCTCCCCAAATAGCAAAACTCATTTACTACTTTAAGCGTCTCATTTCCTAATCTAATTCCCGCAGCATCACCCGATTTAATTCGACTACATTCCATTATCCTCGTTTTGCTTTTGTTGATATTCATTTTATATCCTCCTTTCAAGACACTGTCCATCCCGTTGAGCTGCTCTTCCAGGTCCTTTGCTGTCTCTGACAGAATTACAACGTCATCGGCGAACCTCAAAGTTTTTATTTCCATGGATTTAATTCCTACTCCGAATTTTTCTTTTCTTTCCTTTACTGCTTGCTCAGTATACAGATTGAATAACATCGGGGATAGGCTATAAATCTGTCTCATTCCCTTCCCAACCACTGCTTCCCTTTCATGCCCCTCGACTCTTATAACTGCCATCTGGTTTCTGTACAAATTGTAAATAGTCTTTCGCTCCCTGTATTTTACCCCTGCCACCTTCTGAATTTGAAAGAGAGTATTCCAGTCAATGTTGTCAAAAGCTTTCTCTAAGTCTACAAATGCTAGAAACGTAGGTTTGCCCTTCCTTAATCTATTTTCTAAGATAAGCCGTAGGGTCAGTATTGCCTCATGTGTTCCAACATTTTTATGGAATCCAAATTGATCTTCCACGAGGTCGGCTTCTACCAGTTTTTCCATTCGTCTGTAAGGAATTCGCATTAGTATTTTGCAGCCGTGACTCATTAAACTGATAGTTCGGTAATTTTCACATCTGTCAACAACTGCTTTCTTTGGGATTGAAATTACTATATTCTTCTTGAAGACTGACGGTATTTCACCGTCTAATACATGTTGCTCACTAGATGGTAGAATTTTATTAGACCTGGCTCTCCCAAGGCTGTCAGTAGTGCTAATGGGATGTTGTCTACTCCCGGGGCCTTGTTTCGACTAAGGTCTTTCAGTGCTCTGTCAAACTCTTCACGCAGTATCATGTATCCTATTTTATCTTCAATTACATTCTCTTCCATTTCTATAATATTGTCGTCCAGAACATCGTCCTTGTATAGACCCTCTATATACTCCTTCCATCTTTCTGCTTTCCCTTCTTTGCTTACAACTGGGTCTCCATCTGAACTCTTGATATTCATACGGTACACATAAACTTTGCAAATCAAAGAAGTCGGCACATAAAACCTCGGTTTCTGAGATGCTCTTCTCTCGTTATAAAGCTGTTCCAGACTCCTAGTTTTTTCCCGCAACTTCTCAAATGCTAGCCGGAGTTATTGGGGCATTCAGGCTTAATTTGTGCCCGTGCACAGTATGATAACTACAATGTGCAAAGTAATTCAACTGAATAGGAAAAATAATAGCAATACGTGAAAAGATCAAAAGGTGAAAGGGAAAAGAATACATTGTTTGATACGGCTTGCTTTCTTGGCAAATTTCAGCGAGGAAATCTTTTCTCTTGTATCAGCCGAGTAACAGTTTCGTCTCGAAACTACCATTTTACAAGTTAATTACTAGTCATCTTCAGGTGAAATGCTCAACGCTGTACGCGATGCTGATAATGATGACAATGATGATGATAATAGTATGAAATTTGTTTAAACTTTGCTCCAAGACGAACCTGACACTCGACTGGCAAGCAGAGAATTTTTCATCAGTGATTCTTTTCACACAAATTTATTGTTATTATTGTCTGGCTTCTTTCTTCTTTTAATAATCGGCGGCAAGTGGCAGACGCAGAAGTCTTTAAATTGTAGAAAGAAAAGTGGGAACGCATGCACTATAAAGATTGTTGCTGTCTTAGAACTCTCTAGAATCTATTATACAGAATGTTTGGAAATTCTCGTTATAAATTTCTAGGACTTGTAGAGGGGAATGAGTGGAGAATATTTTGAATAGGAATTTAAATTCAGATATGTAACGCCTTCACGTCTGCTGAGGGAAAGAGAAAAGTCTCAGCATTGCTTGTCCTGGTATGCAGTAGGGCAGACAGGGTGATGTGTACTACGTCATACGGCCGCCTGATATCACTTAACGTCTCCTGTGGATGGAGACGAAGATCTGCCGGCACGAGTTCTGGCAGTTACACTAGAAACCGGCACCAGGTAGCTCGGAGAGTGTGTATCAGAACGTACTTCGTAGTTACAGTGTCTGTAAGAAAAATGGTAGCCGCCAGCCGTTGTTTTAATGCATCAGTACTGCTCTGTGCGAACAGTATGCTGAGTTCCTTTTTGTTTTGGAATAATGTAACCATGTAACCACGTAGTGTTTAAGTATTGATACAAACATGTGTGCTTAAGTGATAAATGTATGTCTGGTTACGTTTCCTTTCGAACTGTTACCTAATAATTTTTTGTATTACGTCTCATTCGATTCCTCAAACACAAGTCGAGGAGTGAAACATCTGATTGGAACCGTCGCAGAACGAAAACAGTACGTTTCCAAACATCGGTTCCAATTTAAAATATTACGTACTCACTCCCCTCTACAAGCTCCAGAAGTTTATAACTGGAATTTCCAAACAGCCTGTATACATGTTTTGGTTCCTTGTTTATCGTTATGTACATGATACTTCATAATGCGATTCATACTAGTCACTACCAATCACCCGCCATTACAATAACTTGTTACTGGACTCAAATTAAGTTTTTTGTGTGAACCATAGTATTTTCGATGAGTCCGTGAAAATTTGTAATCCACTGAAATATAAACCTGTATGAATTTACATAGTTCTAAAATATTTTACCAAATTTTTTAACAGTGAGGCGCACAGTTTTACATGATTGTAGTTCTAGTACCTCATTCGTCTCAACTTCGAAGAACATCCAGGTTTCTCACATTGCAGAAGCGTAAATATTTGGGGACAAGAGTCCGCAAAGAAAGAAAGAGACGGTGTGGGTACCTCCATTTCGGCGAGGACCTCAGGGTTCCTGTAGTTGAGGTCGGGCTGCTTGATGTGGAACTGGTGCAGGTAGTACTGCTGGCGGGCGTCGTTCCACTCCCACGCCGTCTGCTGGTCGAACTGGTTGGGCTGCAAATCGCAGAGAACAGTTGAGTCAGTTGTGTCAGTTGTGTTCAGTACATTACCTCGCGTACAACTTTCATTACCCCCCTCAACTGTACATATCACAGAGATTTAACATTGGTCATCGTCGTGTCTACAGGCACCCATTCCACGAAATTTCCTGAAAATGTGGCTTGTAAGAAATGTTCATCGTCATGTAAGACTGTCATATAAACACTGAAGACGAAGCCACAAGCTTCGAAATGGAATGTGCGTATGAGGAAAGATACACAGTGGAATTTCGAATCGCTGGCGTAGATCAAGTACTCGAATGAGTAACTAAAGGTTGACTACTTAGTTAATCAGTTAACGTTCACAAGCTTCCATGGGACGTGACGCAAGAGGCAAAGGAGCTTACTTTACACGATCACATAATCCAGCTGGACAACGCTCTCCAATGTGAAGAGCCCCCTGCAAACTCTTCGGTTTTCATATTTTTGGAAGAGATTGCATGGGCCACAACGATAAAAAAAATTTACTCAGTTCCAGCTTGCTGAATGGTAGCCGGCAACGAGTGTAAAAAAGATGCCCAGTAAGTATGAGCACCAATGATACAATAGCAAAGGTGAAGTGCTCATAGCTCTTAAGGTATGCATTTTAGAGCCGATGTGTACTAAACTTTTTCCTTGTTTTGGCCGATACTGCAAGCCTTCACTCGCTTTAATCGTAAATATATCTCTGAGTGAAGCTACTCATGTTCCACTACAATAAAACAAAAACAGTGAATAGTTGAGGGAGTCTGAATGAGAAGAGTGGCGTATTTAAGTTTACTAAATACTGACAAGTTCTACCTTTAGTAACTACAACTGGCTGCTGAAGCTTACATAGAAATGACAAACACAAATTAGATACGGAATGGTGTTTGATAGCCAAAGGATACATTGGGCGGAAGTTGTGGAAAATTTTCCCATGGCTTAATTCCTTTCACAACGCTATCTCAATAGGTTTACATGAACTCACTGTGAGGCCCAAGTCTATACCAGAAACTGTGGTTCACCTGAGAATAGGGGGCTGTGAATATCATTTAACAACTCTTCGTCGGTGAAGCAGTATTTTACCCTTTCACCTTGATTCAGGAGGGAAAAAAAAACGGCGCAGTGTGGCCGAGGAGTGGTTGTTGCAGAAGCTGTAATGTTCTGAAGCGCCCACGAAAATATGCGAACTACGGGGTCTGGCGTTCTGATTATCAGAACGCGGGAAAACTTCCCTGTCAGAGATCTGAAATCCCTGTAGATTTCAGTGTGAGGTGCACTCGTTCGCTGGTATGGCCAAACCAATTTGACTCAAAGACATGATGGTGCATGCTGGAATTGTCAGACTTCAGACGGCCGACTCAGGACGAATAAGTTCACTCTCGTGACACACGACATGTCCAAGATGATGCGCAGTTCTACTGTCAGTACAGGTGGAACTGCCACAGGCTGTTAGTTCACCACAAGACACAGACCACAAGTCTCACCCACTAGGGAAAGATTGGAAGTTCTCCACCAGGGGAGGACCAGAAGAAGATACCCAAAGAATCACAACCACTTTCGACCAAGGTAGCAGAATTAGCAAAACGAAACCGGTCCACATTGCACAAACCAATCGAACTATGCTCTATTCATTGAATCTCCCCTCTTGACTGTTCTGTTAGCCTGGTAGCCAATCCAGGCACAACACAGGTGTTCCCATGCTGTGGGAGCAAGCCTCTACTTTGCATATCCTGAGAGGAGCCAATCAGCGACCCCAAATC
Organism: Schistocerca americana; assembly: GCF_021461395.2. Taxonomy (NCBI): domain Eukaryota; kingdom Metazoa; phylum Arthropoda; class Insecta; order Orthoptera; family Acrididae; genus Schistocerca; species Schistocerca americana. The sequence continues at coordinate 220,163,597 of NC_060119.1, forward strand.
TCTCTTGTATGGAAAAAGAAGATTTTAGACCAGGGAGGCGTCGACCTCACGATGGGCACTGCCATATTTTAGCAGAAAACATCTGCCTGGACGGGACCACAGTCCCTCATTTATGGAATGATTTAATTTTTCTGAGCTGACCATTACCAATTTCTGAAAGACAGTTGTGCCCATGAGATTTATCTTTTTGCCGCTCACTAAAATACTCTGGCGACTTCCTGGCGTCGAGGGTGGGAGGTTACGGTCCTACCTCTGCTAGACACATACGCCAGCCGCTCTGTCCATGTTATCCCAGCTTCTAACGTGAGAACGCACAGAGTTTTATGACCTTCCCACCGTTTACACAAAAACTCAGGTTACAGCAGTCTATCTTAAATGTCTTTCTCCATCCACTTTCAACCATCTGGCTGTCTTCGATGATGGACTGCCGCCAGGCTCAGATAAAATGTTTTGCGAACTGGCGCCCTTTTGCCGACCCTAAGTGGAAGGCGAAGAGAGCTGTGGCTAGAAGTCCCTCCTCAGGTAAGAACAACTGAACACTGTTTCCCAGAATCACATGTACACCCAGGTCACTGCGTTCAGTGTTTATGGTCCCCAATTCATCTCTATCAATGTTCTTGATCGCCTCTGCTTCACTCCGTCACCCTCCCTCCTATACATGCAGTTACAAGAGCATTCTGCACACTATTTCCTCATGTAGTAAGTTTCGTTAACCATGCATAGCAAATGTATAACGGGGGAACACTGAGATCATACCGTAAAATATGAATGTTCTCCTGACTGACAACGTTGTTAAAGTGAGAGAGTGGCATGCTATCTGCACGTACCACATGTGAAAGTTCCCTATCCTGCAGCCTAACTAACAACAGCACCGATAGATGTAATCCACTGTCAGATGTACCAGAAAGATTTTCGCTTATAACTTTCGGCTCACTCGTTCCCAGAACAGGGTCCGTTACAGTTACCCTTCTCCGTCATCCATGGGGAAAGGAAACGTCATCTCCTGACTCATACTTTATAACTGGATGAGATCTAACTAACGCGTAGTTATGGCACGCTGCTACCAGGCAATATGTTCTAAATTACCAACTATTTCTTTTATACCCACTTTCAGCTCGCTGATATCAGCCAGCGTTGCTCGTCGGATCTCAGCTGATTCTAGCCCATTGCTGGTGCATCAAAACATTTCATCGTCAATGTTTTGCAAGCGTGGCGAGGAGACACAGTGGAATTTCTTCTCATAAGACTGTACGCCAATGCCGCATGTATCGAGAACATGTGACATTCCTGATGACACTTATTTCACAAGACGAGGGTGTCACGTTCGCCAGACTTTTATACTTGTATAAAATTCCATAATCTCCATAGCTAAATAAACTTAGAATTCTCTTGTATAAACAATCATTATAATCATTCTCCAAAGTTAAACGGAGACGTCATACACCGCATCAAGCCACTACATTCGAGAGTCATACTCGTTACATCCTCACATGAGACAACTTTCTCTTCTTACCAATCACAAAGAGGCCACGTTCCAATCGGATTTTTGTAATTTTTTGTATTTATGGTACGTGAAGTTCAGAACTCAAATATCAGTCAACCAAAGCATTTTCACGTAGCTCTCAAAACTGCTCAAGACAGTTGACTTTGAAGCTTTTTTAGTACCATTAATAGCGTAACGTAAGGTTAATTTTTCGACAGGCACCGTGCTGTTGTGGTAGAATGCTCGCCAGCCATGAAAAACTGCTTGATACGATTTCTGGCTTATCCAAACATTTTCGCCATTCACTGACAAAAAAAAATTGTAACACCAGAAATGAGTTGTGCGACATACAATAGTTGGTAAACATGTTTCTACATCTGAAAGATGATGATCATTCAAATTTCGCGCCAGTCGCATAAAAGTGGCGCTAGTAGTGCCACTACGTTCGCTTTAAATACACGCTGTAACAGTCGTGACCGTTAGTTACCTTTGAGACTGGACGTAGTGAGCTGATGTTAGTAAAGAATGCGTTTTAGGCGACAAAGACCTCATTAAGTTCGAACTAGGTCGTGTAATCCGGCTGCGAGAAGCTGGATGTTCCTTCTGCGATATTGAAGAAAGACTTTGCATGAATGTAGCCAATGTACATGATTGAAGGCAACGGTGCTCACGAGAATGTATGGTCGTTAGAAGACGGGCTCCAGACCGCCACGTGGCGCTGCCGAGAGAGAAGTGTTCGGCGTATCGCTCTGGAGCATCGTACTGCATCAGCAGCAGCAATATGAGGAGCAGTTGGCACCACAGCGGCACAAAGATCTGTTACAAATCTGTTACTTCAAGGACAGGTCCGAGCCAGAGACCCTGTAAGCGTGCATTCCAGTGGTGTTAAGCTAGAGCTCGTTACAGGGCAAGGTGGAGGTCTGTTTGTTTTCTGATGAAAGCTGGTTCTGCTTCGGCGCCGGTCATGGCCTATGTTGGTTAGAAGGAGGCCAGGTGAGGGCTTGCAGCCATCCTGTCGTATGCTAGAGACAGTGGACCTACACCTGGAGCTATGGTCTGGGGTGCGATTTTGTGTGCGATATACAGGGTGTTACAAAAAGGTACGGCCAAACTTTCAGAAAACATTCCTCACACACAAAGAAAGAAAAGATGTTATGTGGACATGTGTCCGGAAACGCTTACTTTCCATGTTAGAGCTCATTTTATTACTTCTCTTCAAATCACATTAATCATGGAATGGAAACACACAGCAACAGAACGTACCAGCGTGACTTCAAACACTTTGTTACAGGAAATGTTCAAAATGTCCTCCGTTTGCGAGGATACATGCATCCACCCTCCGTCGCATGGAATCCCTGATGCGCTGATGCATCCCTGGAGAACGGCGTATTGTATCACAGCCGTCCACAATACGAGCACGAAGAGCCTCTACATTTGGTACCGGGGTTGCGTAGACAAGAGCTTTCAAATGCCCCCATAAATGAAAGTCAAGAGGGTTGAGGTCAGGAGAGCGTGGAGGCCATGGAATTGGTCCGCCTCTACCAATCCATCGGTCACCGAATCTGTTGTTGAAAAGCATACTAACACATCGACTGAAATGTACAGGAGCTCCATCGTGCATGAACCACACGTTGTGTCGTACTTGTAAAGGCACATGCTCTAGCAGCACAGGTAGAGTATCCCGTATGAAATCATGATAACGTGCTCCATTGAGCGTAGGTGGAAGAACATGGGGCCCAATCAAGACATCACCAACAATGCCTGCCCAAACGTTCACAGAAAATCTGTGTTGATGACGTGATTGCACAATTGCGTGCGGATTCTCGTCAGCCCACACATGTTGATTGTGAAAATTTACAATTTGATCACGTTGGAATGAAGCGTCACCCGTAACGAGAACATTTGCACTGAACCGAGGATTGACACATTGTTGGATGAACCATTCGCAGAAGTGTACCCGTGGAGGCCAATCAGCTGCTGATAGTGCCTGCACACGCTGTACATGGTACGGAAACAACTGGTTCTCCCGTAGCACTCTCCGTAAAGTGACGTGGTCAACGTTACATTGTATAGCAGCAACTTCTCCGACGCTGGCATTAGGGTTATCGTCAACTGCACGAAGAATTGCCTCGTCCATTGCAGGTTTCCTCGTCGTTCTAGGTCTTCCCCAGTCGCGAGTCATAGGCTGGAATGTTCCGTGCTCCCTAAGACGCCGATCAATTGCTTTGAACGTCTTCCTGTCGGGACACCTTCGTTATGTAAATCTGTCTCGATACAAACTTACCGCGCCACGGCTATTGCCCCGTGCTAATCCATACATCAAATGGGCATCTGCCAACTCCGCATGTGTAGACATTGCACTGACTGGAAAACCACGTTCGTGATGAACAGTAAGCTGTTGATGCTACGTACTGATGTGCTTGATGCTAGTACTGTAGAGCAATGAGTCGCATGTCAACACAAGCACCGAAGTCCTTCCTTCAATTGGGCCAACTGGCGGTGAATCGAGGAAGTACAGTACATATTGACGAAACTAAAATGAGCTCTAACATGAAAATTAAGCGTTTCCGGATACAGGTCCGCATAATATCTTTTCTTTATTTGTGTGTGAGGAACGTTTCCTGGAAGTTTGGTCGTACCTTTTTGTAACACACTGTATAATTACAAATAACAAGACGTCCGTTTTTCATAAAAATGACGAATGGACTTGTGTTAACTAGCATACATTGAACGAATTTTCTACTGAAATGACGTGGTATTCGAACTCAACGAAAAGAAAAAAACGAAAATAATATCTACCGAAACGGGACTCGCACCAGTGATTAAGCAATTATCTCGAGTACTATCAATTTTTTCAAACTTCGTATGTTCTACGCCTCGCTCTCGTGACTGGCAGACGCACACTGACTGCAAAGTTGTATGTCAGTCTGGCGCTTCGACCTGTTGTGCTGCCATTCATGAACAGCATGCCAACGAGCTTTTCCAACAGGATAACGCTTACCCACATACCGCTGTTGTAATCCAGCATCCTCTACAGGGTGTCAACATGTTGCCTTGGCCTCCTCGGTCACCAAATCTGTCTCCAGTTGAGCACATACTGGACATTATCGGATGACAACTCCAGCGTCATCCACAAACAGCATTAACCGTCCCTGTATTAAATGGCCAAGAGCAACAGGCATGGAACGCCATTCCACATCACGTAAACTGAAACCCAGCACCTACACAACACAACGCGCGCACGTTTGAATGCTTGCATTCAGCGTTCTGGCAATTACAAAGGTTATCAATGTGCCAGCATTCACATTTGCAATGGCTTATCTCGCTCTCACATTACCCTGTAAAGTTACAATGTAAATCAGTTAAAAATGGTATCTAGACAAACGTATACCCGAAAATTCATTTCTTTACATTAATTACTTTTTGGTGTTCCTATTTTTTTTCTTTCAAATGTAGGTGCATGCTTAGCGAGGCATTCCACGAAGTGTAAAACTCACAAAGACGAAATGCATTGCATTTGTAATGCTTTTTTCAATTTGACTATCAATCTTTTACAAAAATTCGTTAATTAATAATTTCGATTTGCAATGAAAAATGGATTTTTGTGCGCTACGTGTAATTAGAATTAATAAGACGTCCGTTTTTCATAAATATGACGATTAGACTTGTGTTAACTAGCACATATTGGATGAATTTTGTATTTAAATAACGTGGTACTCGAAATCAACGAAAAGAAAAAAATGAAAATAATAACTACCGAAACGAGACTCGAATCAGTGATTAAGCAATTATCGGTCTCGAGTGCTATCAGTTTTTTTCCATTCTACGCTTCACGAAAGCGCTCGTAGAATATGCACCTTTGTTGAAAAAAATTGTACTAGCCAGGAATCGAATCCCGGCCCTCCACATGGCAGGAAAGTATTCTACCATGGACTTACGACTGGAAAAACCGGCCTGATTTCCGGGTATTAAAGATGCCGGGAATACTTTAAAGTCGATTTGCTCGAAAAATTTTGAGAGTTGCATGGGGCTGCCTTGGTTGACTGGTATTTGAGTTCTTAACTTCACGTACGATAAATACAAAAAAACAATACAAAAATCCTGTTGATGTCTTCTTGTCATTTTGCAATATGAATTTTACATTCGTAGCTTATGTGAAAATCAGTTAAATATCTAGTTTACACAACGTTGTAACTACGTAGTAAAATGTCCAAAGGATACCAAAACATTACCATTTACTTCTGGAGTAGAAAGACGCACGACGTAACTTACCCAGTTGTTGGGCACTGATCCGTCTTCCTTGGCGTCTACCCACACGTAGTAGTCCTTGTACTTCTCGTAGTTCTCGTGTGTTGGATCACTAGAAGCTATGAACCACTCGTGCTCGTCGCTGGAGTGGTTGGGAACGAAGTCCAGGACCACCTTGATACCTGCACAGTGAGAAACAACCAAGATTTGAAGTTTGCGCTATGGAAAATACTGATTTGTTTTTGACCCACTTTGGTCCTCTCAATATTTTAGTCAACTTTTGTAATGGAATAATTTTTCAGTAATTTCAATAACGGCGCCGCCTGAAAAGAGAGAGGTGAATATTAATGGCTTATTAAAACCAGTAAAAACATTACCAAAATCGATGCTATGAAACACCACGTTTGTGGTGTTATTGGGTGAAAGTTCTTTTCATGCGAAAAGTGATTTCTGGGCATGAGAGAAGGGAAGGTGATGCAAGACAGTTCGCACATAGCCGGCACGATTGTTTTATTAATCGTTAAGTGGTCCGTAGAAGTAGTTGGTGGACATTGTACGAACCTTGTTAAAAAATAACGGAAATTTTGTCCAGTGCGGCAATGAAGAGTGCTCATGACGTACCTTTGGCAGCACTGTTCAAAGCTTATCCACAATAAGAAGACCACTCACATGTTTGTAGCGTGGTCCGAAACGAAGCGTGTCTCGCCCAGGATACAGAAAGCGGTAGAAGAAGTGTGCAGTGTTATGTATCACTGACTGTCTCTTGCAGTGCTAGCATAATTACTTGTGTTTTTATTTACAAAGTCAGGAGTGACAAAGTGCCTTTTCCATTGTAAAGTTCTGGTGAAGTAGAAAAACCTATTTTCAACTGGTTACGACCTTTTCAGACATTTTAAAACCTGCTAAAGAATAAACAGTCGAAATGTGATTTAGAGCTGTGAGAAGTAAACAAGCAGTTTCTACAGCAGTTCTAAAGGACCAACAAATATCAAGTGAATGCTCAACATCATCATCTAATATGTGCCAATTTTCTCCGCTGCTGGCAGTCAGCGTAAAGAGTCTTCTTATTGTGGACAAACTGTGTATCGTTACCTTGTTATTCACACAGCAAGAGGAGTTTCTTGTTTAAGGAGAAAATACAGTATAGAAAGTACGCCGCACTCAAATTAACGTTACCTATAATCCGAAAACGGTTGACACAGCTTACTACAGAAACCATAAACAAAGTAGAATGTTCGGCAGCTGTAATGACACTTTCATCTATTTCAAAGCTATTCCACTCGAAGGGTTATTAGTACGAGAAGAAATTAATCGCCTACAATGAAATCCGCTTGTTATTTATTTAAAATGACGGCAGTCAACAGTCTGAATACAAATGTAGTTATTCTGCATACATGCCGAATACAATGGTAAAACATGAGTCGTTTCTCCATTGCCACTATGTTTACATAGCCTCTGCTGCTTTTTTAACGATACAATGCCTAAGAAGGGCAGCTGAAGCACTTCTGCGACTCACTCAGTTTCTATTAAGGCACATGGCTTCGTCTCCGGTAGTTAGCATTTTAGCCAATTCTAGAGGTACGCATATTTCAGAAGATTAATCTAGAACAGGAATGCTACAGGCTCGAGTAATAGTTTGCTAGATCGTACCTCTCTCGTGGGCAGCTTCCAGAAGCGCTTCGAAGTCCGCCATGGTGCCGAACGTCGGGTCGATGTCTCGGAAGTCCGAAATGTCGTATCCATTATCAGCCATCGGAGATTTGAAAATGGGTGACAGCCATATCGCCGCTATACCCAGGCTCTTAAGGTAGTCCAGCTTCTCAATCACACCTGTAAAAAGAAAGTGCAGCAAACTTAGCGAAGCAATAGTAAGTACATTCGATTGAGTCATATGGGGAAATGAGAGGCTCTTCCTGAAGTGAAGAGCTGTTCTGGATACATGCTATACATGGGTTTGCGTCTCTCATCCATTCTCCGACCGTCTTAGTAAGAATGGCAACCGATCCAGAATACTCGAAATTTTTGTCGGCACAATTTGTCGGCAAGAGAAATGATGGCAAAGTAACGAACCTATTACCAGTGTGATCTATATTACTTCGGGATAAAAACTATACACTCTCACCTCAGCCAGTTACTTGGAAAAGCAAGATTTATCAGGCAAAGAAGAAAAGTTAACGTCGTGATTGGTGAAAATTGTCCAACGAAGTAGCTTAAGTATCTTAAGTTCCTTTCCATTTTCCACAGACAACAATTCAGACATTTTATGCATCGCCTAAAAATAGACTTGCTGGGGTACTATTTGAGACTCTACGCAAGAATCTCCAACTCTGCTCTCTAGTCGGCCTAGGCACGCAGTCCTACAATTCTGATGGACCTCTTCCGTGACCCTAAGGAAAATCAGACACCACCATTCTGTTCAGTTCTCTACGACTGACCCAACTCGAAGTGCATCTACACAGAAGGTTTGAAAGTTAATGACATCGAGTTCGTTATGCTCTTCCATACATAAGGGGAACGAGAAGCATTCTCTGCGAAGTGCATGCAGCGTGTACATTGCAGAGTTAGCAGCTTTATCACGGGATCTGCGTTACATCGAAACTCTGCCAGCAAAGAATTCTCCGGTTTGTAGCTACTCCACGAGCTGCTTACAGGGAATATTTCAGTGTTAACGTAGAAGCGTCTTTGTCACTACCATTCAAGACCCATTAGCTGACCTCCACAACTGCGGAACCACCAAAACGTTCATTTGGACACTGAGCCCTGTGGGTATTCCGGGAAATGTAATCGCTGACAAATGATCTAAAGAAGCAACCGGAGGAGAAAAAAAATGGTCCAAAAAGCTCTGAGTACTATGGGACTTAACATCTGAGGTCATCAGTCCCCTAGAACTTAGAACTACTTAAACCTAGCTAACCTAATGACATCACACACATCCATGCCCGAGACAGGATTCGAACCTGCGACCGTAGCGGTCGCGCGGTTCCAGACTGTAGAGCCTAGAACCGCTCGGCCACTCTGGCCGGCCCTCAGAAGAAAAACTGGAACTCAGAGTACCAGGCATAGTCGTCCGATAGAATCTGAGAAGTCAAATTTTGAAACCTTGGGATACGGAATGGCAGGGCACCAAGACCCTCAACAAGCAGAGAGAAATCAAGGATACCACAAAACCTCTCGGAAAGATCCCATCGTGCGGGGCCGACTACGTATCGGCCACATCAGACTTACCCAGGAGTTTCTTTTACGTCAAGCACCTTCCCCTTCCCCACTTGCAACTGTAGTAGCTCATTTCCTCATACTGTATGGCCTACTGGCCGATCTGAGACAGTTCATCGATGTGTCTACCTCCCTACGCCACATACTTGCGGACGATGCGATAGCAGCTAACAAAGCTTTCCTGAGGAAAAGCGAATTTTATAGCAAAATTTAATGCACCTCTAGTTTCGGTCGTATAGGTAGACGTGATGCTGAGTACATCTCGCTGCTGTGTATGCCCCAACTACAAATGCATTTTTAAATTGTTATGTACATATTTCATTCAGCTGACTGTTTAAGCTAAATGACTTTCCAATCGATATAGTCTTCATTTTGTCACTTTTTAGTCCTACTGAACACGATGACCATTCTGGTGTATCCTTCAGGGCGGCCGGTGTGGCCGAGCGGTTCTAGGCGCTTCAGTCTGGAACCGCGTGACCGCTACGGTCAGATTCGAATCCTGCCTCGGGCATGGATGTGTGTGATGTCCTTAGGTTAGTTATGTTTAAGTAGTTCTAAGTTCTAGGGAGCTCATGACCTCAGATGTTAAGTCGCATAGGGCTCAGAGCCATTTGAGCCATTTGTAATCGTCAGCGGTTGATATGGGATGGAAGTGGAAGATGCTCTTACCGCCACAGGTGTCCGGCGCAGCGAGCCTCCATCTACGGCAATTCCACATCCACACCATCATCAGTTTTCCTTGACCGGTTATAATTTCTAGCTGACTGAGTTTTATCTCACTGTTAATCGTCTGACTTAACCTAGCGTCGCAAAAAATTTTCAACCGTGACTTCAAGGTCAAAGAACGTTCTCTTTTTCTCGGTTCACATCATTTTATATGAATTTCTAGTGAATGGGGGCCTTATAACCAATATGATTAGTTACTTTAAACCCGTTATCATCATCATCATCATCATCTATACATGAATGGTAGGCCATACTCTTACTAGGCACACTTCCTTGAAGCGAGCCCTAACAAGACTTGATCCCAGTGTTAAATAAGAGATAGTTGTTTCTTGCTGCTGGAGTCAGCTGTAAGTCAATGGGAAGAACTATATTTCTCTGTAATCTTTCATCCAGTACAGTACCACACATGTACTTCGGATGCTGGGTTCTGCGTCACTAAAAACGTGATGTACTTGTTAATTCCGTAAGATGGAATGTTGACGAACTAGCAATTTGGTAAAGAACTAATAAATTGTTCTACTTTTGCCAGTTAGTTATTACAAATCTCTGAAGGTATCTTCAACTCCGTGTAGGTGAAACATTTAGTATGTTCCCACGAAATCACTGTTGAGATAGGCAATGGTTACTAAATATTTAACCTATACACACCTTGAAAATGGAAGATAACTTTTTGAAAATGTAAAGTGAGGCATACATAATTTAAGCGGTCAAATATCGAACTTATTATCACTACTAAAAGTATAATATATTTGTGATTTTGTAGAATTTATCTAATAAAAAACTTGTGATATTCTTCCCGGATTTGAAACCACCTCTTCAAGTCAAGTTGGCACTATATTTCGACAGTCCAACTGACTGTTATTGCTGAGTGCATCTCACCTGAAGATGACGGGACCGTCGAAATATTATGTCGAGTTGAAGATCTGGCTGCAATTTCGATAAGAATATCACAAGTATGAAATATTTGTTTAGATATTATTATTCCTCTCCGATACATAATAAGAGCGTCTTTGGTGTGCGATGTATCCATTTTTCCCGCCTCGCAGACCTTTTGGTAAACTGGCTTCTCGGCACTTAATGACACCATCAATTTTAATTCGTTTATTTCTTTAACTCTGTTCATTTCCCACTCCTAGAAGTGGAGCGTGCTGTTCAAGATCAGTCCCATTAAAGACTCGATGTTTTATTCAGTCAATTAACAGACAAGTGGATTCCAATTGGGAATAAATGGGAGGGGTTTACCAGATCCGGCATACGCCTTATAACCAAGGGCAACCTCCCGAAAATCTTGGTCGGAACCTACGGTAGCAACAATATTAGTTTACTTCTGGGAGAACGTCCTTCGATGAGAACTTTGTCCCAGCCAAAAATTAAAATGTTGCGTATGTGTGAGGTATGTATATGTTGTGTCAGTGTGTATGTGTTACTGAACGGAGTGCCGTCTATTTGCGAAATATCTTGTCTTAGCCGCTCGGGATTAGCCGAGCGGTTTAAGGCGCTGCAGTCATGGACTGTGCGGTTGGTCCCGGCGGAGGTTCGAGTCCTCCCTCGGGCATGGATGTGGGTGTTTGTCCTTAGGATACTTTAGGTTAAATAGTGTGTAAGCTTAGTGACTGATGACCTTAGCAGTTAAGTCCCATAAGATTTCACACAAATTTGAACATATCTTGTCTTAAGGGGGGTAGGACGTCAAACGGGCCGACTTGGAACAGGAGAGGCACCACAGGACATTTTAGTTTCTACTGTCTATACTTTTACAAATAAATTCATAAAACTTTAACAGCATGACCAGGAAGGATTCAGGATTCATACTCATAGCAGTGGAAGCTCAAAAACGTAAGAAAGTAGCAAAACGTAAAAAAGTAGCAAAATACATTTTTTTGCATGTGAAATTTCATCATTATTTTTTCACTTACTATTGGCTGCATTTGTTGCAATAGGTACACTTTTCTTCCTAAGTAAGAGAGATTCTTCGACGACTTTTGCACAGCATACAAACCACAGTTACAGGTGTATGAAACTCTAGAAGTTATTTAATTTATGAAAAATGAATGAACTGTTATATTTTAAACTTCATGTTTAGAAAAAATTCATGTTTTATAGTTAATTATCTCAATTTTTTCCACAGTTTTTTAATAGATTTGGAAAATTCTAGAGTTTCATACACCTGTAACTACTGTTTGTATGCTATGAAAAATTCATCGAAGAATCTCTCTTACTTAGGAAGAAAGTGTACCTATAGCAACAACTGCAGCCAGTAATAAGTGAGAAAATGATGAAATTTCACATGTAAAAAAATGTATTTTGCTACTTTTTTGAATTTCCACTGCGATGAGTGTGAGTCCTCAATCCTTCCTGGTCATGGTGACCAAGTTTTATGAATTTATTTGTAAAAGTATAGTCAGTAGAAATTAATATGTCCTGTGGTGACTCTCCTGCTCCTAGTCGGCCCGTTTGACGTCCTACCCCCCTTAAGGGGAAAGAGAAATACATGACTGCGACGGTCTATGGTATCTCGGTGATCCCCACTATTGGTTTATTAATCGAATTACTGCGTCGTCTTTACGAAACGTGTCGATCAGTTTTTTGAACACCTTTTCTTCGCCTGAATATTGCACTTAGAAAATTTGTTTAGGCCGACGTTGTGACTTGGTTGAAATCGTGGGTACATTTCTTTACTGTGTCTATCTGTATAACCTATTCATCGCTTTCTGTACACCATGGCAAACTAAGTTTTTTTAAACGACTGCAACTGGTTCAAACCTCCATCTCCCCATTCCCATCCAATATTTAACCTTCCTGCCGCCTCTTTACCTTTTCCTTATCTATCTTTGAACTCTCTGCTCTCTGAACATTCATTCCCTAAAATTCCCAAATTCGTGCCTCTGTTTCTCATCATCCCCTCTTTCGCATAAATTTCTTTCTCTTTGCCACTCAATTCTGTCTTCGTCCCTCACACATCCTTATCCTCACTCTCACCTTCTACACTCTGACTCTCATCCTGTCTCCACTCACACCATCGTCCCTCCTTTCTCTCTCTCTCTCTCTCTCTCTCTCTCTCAACCTCTCTCTCTCTCTCTCTCTCTCTCTCTCTCTCACCCCTGGCCCTGCTTCTCTCCAGTATTTAGCCTACCTGCCGCCTCTTTACCTTTTACTCATCTATCTTTGAACTCTATGTCCTCTGAAACTTTATTCCCTAAAATTCCCAAATTCGTCCCTCTGATTCTGATTCTGGATCATCCCTTACCAGCTTACATCATCTATCACTCTCCCTCTCTCATCATCTCCTCTTTCACATAAATTTCTTTCTCTTTGCACTCAATTCTGTCTTCGTCCCTCACACATCCTTATCCTCACTCTCATCTTCTACACTCTGACTCTCATCCTGTCTCCACTCACACCATCGTCCCTCCTTTCTCTCTCTCTCAACCTCTCTCTCTCTCTCTCTCTCTCTCTCTCTCTCTCTCTCCCGCTCTCTCTTTCCCTCTCTCCCTGGCTTGGCTATTGCTTCATAGTGTAAGAGATCGGCGCTATGCCTCACCGTTGATATCGCCGACTCCGTCGCCGTCGCTGTCCTTGAAGGACTTGGGGTAGATCTGGTAGACGACGCCGGACTGCCACCACGCCAACTGCGCCGTCGCAGCACCCGCCATGGCTGCCACTGCTGCCAAAAGAAGGATAGTCCGCGCCTTGCCCATGTCCCTGCCGGCGATGCTCTGCCTGGGATCTGCACGCCTCTGGCAGTTTGCCACCGCCCGCGGTATTTATAATCCGCAGCTTGCGGCCGCCACGTCAGGGAGGTGTCTAGTAACCGTGGGCCAGGTCACGGATTACAGACGTGCCACGCGATATCTCGCCATCTCAGACCGCAGGCTTATCGTTATCAAGCGCCTCGTAACATCTTCAAGCGTCAATACAGTTCACAGCAGCGCAACAGCTGCGAAGGGCAAGTGCGGGCCATTTTCTTGACCGACCTATCAGTACGAAGCCTCTTCATGAGACAGACAGCTGCCAATAAGCAGTCGGTGAGGGTGCGACAAGTACACGGTTCCCCAGAATCATTTCCAAATTTTTTCCGTCTTTTACCTCAGGTGAACCTATAAGAAACAAAAATTCAGCTTATGCTGTGTTTTACCGTGATTAGGATGCACTGAGGTGACAAAAGTCATGGGATACCGATATGTACATAAACAGGTGACGGTAGTATCGCGTACAAGAGGTATAAAATAGCAATGCATTGCGGAGCTGTTGTTTGTACTCAGGTGATTCGTGTGAAAAGGTTAAACTTCTTGGCAGATTAAAACTGTGTGCCGGACCGAGACTCGAACTCGGGACCTTTGCCTTTCGCGGGCAAGTGCTCTACCAACTGAGCTATCCAAGCACAACTCACGCCCGGTCCTCAAAGCTTTACTTCAGCCAGTACCTCGTCTCCCACCTTCCAAACTTTACAGAAGCTCTCCTGCGAACCATTCAGGACTAGCACTCCTGAAAAAAAGGATATTGCGGAGACATGGCTTAGCCACAGCCTAGGAGATGTTTCCAGAATGAGATTTTCACTATGCAGCGGAGTGTGCGCTGATATGAAACTTCCTTGCGGATTAAAACTGTGTGCCGGACCGAGACTCGAACTCGGGACCTTTGCCTTTAACGATGAAAAGGTGTTCGACGTGATTATGACTGTACGATGGAAATTAACCGATTTTGAACACGGAATGGTAATTGCAGCTAGACGCAAGGGACATTCGGTTTTGAAAATCGTTAGGGATTCAATATTTTGCGGTCCACAGTGTCATGAGTGCATCGATAATACCACATTCCTTTCACCATGGTGTCACCTGCATCACAAACAAAGAGTTGGACGTCCTGTGACAGCAACCACCGAGTTGCACAATCAGAATGTTTACAGATTGATTTAGGACAATCGTCGTATCACTTAGAGACAAACTGCAAGCACACTCGGCATCTCACAAGAACGTGTGGGTCACGTTATTGCTGTTCTTGGCTATCGGAAGATCTGTGCACGATGGGTATTCCGGATGATGACCCCTGAAATGAAAGCGCACAGACTTGAAATTTGCCAGGAACTCCTCTCGCGTCACGAAAATGAAGGTGACGCCTTTCTCCATTCGTTTGTGACACGAGACAATCGTCGTATCACTTAGAGACAAACTGCAAGCACACTCGGCATCTCACAAGAACGTGTGGGTCACGTTATTGCTGTTCTTGGCTATCGGAAGATCTGTGCACGATGGGTATTCCGGATGATGACCCCTGAAATGAAAGCGCACAGACTTGAAATTTGCCAGGAACTCCTCTCGCGTTACGAAAATGAAGGTGACGCCTTTCTCCATTCGTTTGTGACAGGAGACGAAACGTCAGTCTATGGAACATCGACACAAAGATTCGCCCCAAAAAAAGAAATTCAAGACGCAGGCCTCAGCTGGGAAATCATGGCCACAGTGTTCTGGGACCCAGATGATGTTATCCATGTTGAATTCTTTGATCGTGGAACAACAATAAATTCAAAGCGTTACATCACAACGCTGCAAACTCTGAAACGACGGCTAACAAGGGTCGAAAAAAAAAGTTAAATTTTTTCCTGCAGCATGAAAATGCCAAACCACACACTTCACGTGCCACCAAAGCAGAACTTCAGAGACTGAATCTCACCACCGTTCGCCATCCTCTATACAGTCCAGATGTAGCTCCGTCTGACTTCCATCCATTCCCGTTAATGAAAGACGACCTACTGGGATATCATTATGCTTCTGATGAAGACGTTGAGAGAACTGGGAGACTGTGGTTGAAGAAACAGGGTATCGAATTCTTCCGTGACGGCTTCAGAAAACTTGTTCATCGTTGGCAGAAATGTATGCAACTGGATGGTAATTATGTGGAAAAGTGAATATTGGTAATTAAATATCACATTCTAAGGATTATTTCTGTGTTTGATTTATTAAAATATTCCCATCCAAACCCAATTAAAGAAGGTGAAGGCATTACTTTTCATTCCATCCTCGTAGTAGAAAACTCCTTATGATTGTGGATTCATAGCGATTAGGACACATTGAAGAACACCCTGCAACGATTCCTCTTGTGGACTTAAGACATTCTGTCCATACATTTCATGGTCATCTAAAAGTATGTCCTAAGTTTGGTTGGTTGGTTGATTCGAGGGAGGGGACCAAACGACGAAGTCATTGGTCCCATCGGATTATGGAAGAATGGGGAAGGAAGTCGGCCATGCCCTTCCAAAGGAACCATCCCGACATTTGCCTGAAGCTATTTAGGGAAATCACGGCAAACTTAAATCAGGATGGCCGGACGCGGATTTGAACCATCGTCCTCCCGAATGCGAGCGAGTCCAGCGCGCTAAACGCAGCGCCATCTCGCTCGGTAATCGTAAGTTTTGCTAATAACTCCCTGATTACTAGAAACCATTGTAAAAGAAATTAAGGCTTCTACCGTTGTGAAGTAAAATATCATTTATGCATGAAAGGACAGCTGTAGTTCTATCCTCTCTTCCCACATTCGCCACAAAGCAGGAAGGATGGTAGATACTGGCAGTGAAGTTGTTATTCGCTATTAGTATTTCACATGAGCATAATTTTAGATAATCCGAAAGAGGGCTGCCTTCAACCAGACATTAAAAAAAAATTGTTCAAATGGCTCTGAGCACTATGGGACTTAACTGCTGAGGTCATCAGTCCCCTAGAACTTAGAACTGCTTAAACCTAACTAACCTAAGGACCAGAATGAGATTTTCACTCTGCAGCGGAGTGTGCGCTGATATGAAACTTCCTGGCAGATTAAAAGTGTGTGCCCGACCGAGACTCGAACTCGGGACCTTTGCCTTTTGCGGGCAAATGCTCTACCAACTGAGCTACCGAAGCACGACTCACGCCCGGTACTCACAGCTTTACTTCTGCCAGTATCTCGTCTCCTACCTTCCAAACTTTACAGAAGCTCTCCTGCGAACCTTGCAGAACTAGCACTCCTGAAAGAAAGGATATAGCGGAGACATGGCTTAGCCACAGCCTGGGGGATGTTTCCAGAATGATATTTTCACTCTGCAGCGGAGTGTGCGCTGATATGAAACTTCCTGGCAGATTAAAACTGTGTGCCCGACCGAGACTCGAACTCGGGACCTTTGCCTTTCGCGGGCAAGTGCTCTAGCATCTGAGCTACCGAAGCACGACTCACGCCCGGTACTCACAGAGTGAAAATCTCATTCTGGAAACATCCCCCAGGCTGTGGCTAAGCCATGTCTCCGCTATATCCGCTATAACCTGACCATCATTGTCCAGGATAATGCTCAAGCACGTACAGTGCAGGCTGTTATTGATTTGTTTGACTGATGGGGTTGCTAAGTGCTATGCCACCTACTGCACTGCCCTGACTTAAGCCCTCGTGAGTTCAACTCGATTTCTAAACTGAAGGAAACGCTACACGGCATTCGTTTCAGAACTGCTACAAATCCGTCGGACAATAGACCGCGCCGCTAGAACTGTCAACACAACTGGCACTGCTAAGAGTATCCTACGACTTCCACATCGCTGGCAATGGTTTATACACAATGCTGATGACTACTTTGAAGGTCAGTAAAACTTTGAAACACATGTCTATTTTGTACGAGCTGTAAATAAGTAGTTGCCACTATTAAAGTTCCAACCCTCCTACTTCTGTTAAATATTTTCTTCTTCGGCCTGGCAATACTTTCGGGTCACTTCGTTCTTTACCTGTTCTCATCCTTGCCTCTATCTGTAGAGACGCTCACAATTATGCAAGTTAATTAGGATAATAATATTTACCAAAAAGCAGATCGACTGCATTATATCTCTTCATTTCTCTGGTACTAATGCTATACATGTTTTTTGAATAGATGGTCCTTCGGAGTTGTCGATGTATTTGTTTCATGATCAGAAGTAGCCAGGTTGGACGTGATCTGTTTAGCCGCCATTAAGGTTATCTGATTGAGATAACTACTAATTGTAGTAATTATATACGACCTGCTTATTTATATTAGGAAGAAGTCCGATTCGTCATTACGAAGGAGATTGGCGCACTTGAGACATTTAAATTATGTGTTCGCAGAATGATTAATCAAGTCAGCTACGTCTAAAGCACGTGTTTCCTGTTATCACTTGAACTGCGCCGTCTATGTAACATTTCGTTACAGCGGACACGTCAAGGATCGCGTGTTCACAATACCAGCCACTGTCACGGCTGCCTTTCGTACACGCTCCATGAAGCAATGAGAACTGTCATCGCTGCATTGCTTACCCGTGCGTGTGCAGGACTCGAATTCGCCCTGATGTTGGCGCGCGGGACCTACATTGAAATCTACTTGTGGCATATTTGGCCGAGAGTCCCCTTCTCTGGTGTTCGAGCGCATGGCGAAAGTCTTTAATCTGACGCCCTCGGGCAACTTACATGTCGATGACGAGGAAATGATGATGAGGAACAACGGGTCCCGAGCGGAGAAAATCCTCAAACCGACCGGGAATCGAACGCGGGACCCGACCCCATGATCGAGGGCATTGAAGTCCTGGCGCAAGACTAAATACACTCAGACTCATAAATTAAGGATAATGTTGATACATGGTGAAACAACGTTCTGGTGGCCGGTTTGCGGGTTCAGATCACCTCGGGGTGTGACAATGCGGGCATTGGACCTGCGGTTGTCGCACGGCGGCACTGGCAGCAGTCCACATACGCAGACGTGTGCTGTTGCATGTCAGAGTACGGTGCAGCGAGTAAGTGTGCAGTCGCTTTCAGACGTGCCAATGGTGACTGTGTGTTGAAAATGGCTCAAAGAACACATATTGATGACGTTGGGGGGGGGGGGGGGGGGGGAGAATACTAGGGTGACTGGAGGCTGGTCAAACACAGCAGTTCGTAGCACGGGCCCTCCGCGTGCCACAAAATGTGATCTCAAGATTATGGCAACGATTCCAGCAGACAGGAAATGCGTCCAGGCGCCACAGTATGGGACGTCCACAGTGCACAACACCATAAGAAAACCGATATCTCACCATCAGTGCCCGCAGACGGCAACGGAGTACTGCAGGTAGCCTTGCTCGGGACCTTACTGCAGCCACTGGAACAGTTGTCTCCAGACACACGGTCTACAGACGACTGAACAAACACGGTTTGTTCGCCCAGAGACTTGCAAGGTGCATACCACTGACCCCTGGTCACAGGAGAGACCGTAAAGCCCAGTGTCAAGAACACAGTACATGGTCATTGAAACAGTGGTGTCAGATAATGCTCACAGACGAGTCCAGGTATAGTCTGAACAGTGATTCTCGCCGGGATTTCATCTGGAGTGAACCAGGAACCAGATACCAACCCCTTAATCTCCTTAAAAATGACCTGTAAGGAGGTCGAGGTTTGATGGTGTGGGGTGGGATTATGATTGGTGCACGTACACCGCTGCATGTCTTTGACAGAGGAACTGTAACAGGTCAGGTGTATCAGGACGTCATTTTGTACCAGTATGTCCGCCTTTTCAGGGGTGCAGTGGGTCCCACCTTCCTCCTGATGGATGATAATGCACGGCCCCACTGAGCTGCCATCGTGGAGGAGTACCTTGAAACAGAAGATATCAGGCGAATGGAATGGCCTGCCTGTTCTCCAGACCTAAACCCCATCGAGCACGTCTGGGATGCTCTAGGTCGACGTATCGCTACACGTCTTCATACCCCTAGGACATTTCAGGAGCTCCGACAGGCACTGGTGCAAGAATGGGAGTCTATATCCCAGCAGCTGCTAGACCACCTGATCCAGAGTATGCCAACCCGTTGTGCCGCCTGTGTACGTGTGCATGGTGATCATGTCCCATATTGATGTCGGGGTACATGCGCGGGAAGCAGTGGCGTTTTGCAGCACATGTGTTCCGGGACGGTTTTCTCAACTTATCACCAATACCGTGGACTTACAGATCTGTATCGTGTGTGTTCCCTATGTGCCTATGCTATTAGCGCCAGTTCTCTGTAGTGCCACGTTGTGTGGTATCACATTCTGCAG
The DNA here is from genome assembly GCF_021461395.2 of Schistocerca americana. Lineage (NCBI taxonomy): Eukaryota > Metazoa > Arthropoda > Insecta > Orthoptera > Acrididae > Schistocerca > Schistocerca americana. Next base: position 220,183,296 of record NC_060119.1, read on the forward strand.
TTATCCTTAATTTATGAGCGTGAGTGTACTTCGGTAGCTGCTAAACGTTTTTTACAACAAACCACGATGTTCTATCTCTAATACAATGGGCAACAGAATAACGCAGAAGGACACGATATAGGAGGAATGATAAAGGATAAGCGCCCTTTACTGCTTCGGATCACCTTTAACTTTCGTTGAATGGTGTTGAACGATCCCTAGTGGTTCCAGCCTGTGAGAGCAAAAACTGCGGTCGCGCTTCTCTCCAAAGATGTCAGATCACCTTTAACGGGAACACGGCTCCACAATGTCTGACGATGTCAGTAGTGACAAATGTTGACCAGAATGTCTTCCTGTCGCTCACCACACTACGAACCGTCGTTTACGACGCCAAAATGTGTGGGTCTCAACGCCCATGGGAAAGAGGTGGTTTCATTGGCGTCCTTTGTCAGCCCCTGAGGCCTTTTTGTGTCGATTGTGAGTGGCGGTGTGTCTGTAACATTTTCCTCTGCCACTTATAAGAAAACCCCGCGATTTCAAAGCTGCGTGTGGCAGTCCTGACCTCCATCCCAGAGGAGTCAAAAGTAGCGAAATTTGAGTAATAGGGGCTGCGACGACCTTCCTGTTCAAACAACCCTACCACAACAAAGGTCAAAAATTTAATAATGTTTGTGGTGTTGCTCACGCTGCTAGATACTGCATTTCCGGGCAACAACAAAGTTACTATGTGGCAGGTGTCATTAGAGCACAGTTAATAAAGTCATTTCATGTCATATTAAATAAACTAGGCACTCATCTTTTCGTGTTTCCCACGCTGCTCTCCTTGTGAACGGCTCAATCGTCGAAAATCTAGGTGGTGATGATTCCAAGCTCGGATTCAAAGAGGCCTAGCTTTTATTCTGCTATATTCAAAAGTTTTGTAGATGCGCTTCACAAACCATTCTTGAAGATTAAACCTTTCAAAGTTAGCACAATGGTGATGTAAAAAAATAATCAGCGCTCCGAATTTAAGTTACACTTCTTTTTTATTGCTTTTGCTGCAATATCACGTAACACACAAAACATCACTTCACAATACAAAACATACTTGAAAACATCTTCCTCACTGTTAAAGTTCACATTTTATAACCTGACTGCGTTATGCGTCTTTCCAACATAACGTCCAGGACTTGACTTTCTCAAGGTCCGACTCTCTAACAACTAATTGCTTACGCGCCCAAAAGTTACAAGTACGTCAAAGATCATTGTGACAAAAGAAAGCATACACATAAGAATAATATCATTGCAACATAAACATATCGATGTATCAAAAGTACCTCTGCATTAATGAAATCAAATCTGAATGTTGTCTCAGAAATATGTTAACTACTTTACAGAAACACAGTAGAATATTACTGGTATCGAGAGGTTCAGGTGAGCTGCCGTAATGGTTAATTAATTCAAGTACCATTACACTTTCCAGTGACACATGCATAGTGGCATTAGGCAGAATGGTGAAGTTTGGCGCTAGTGTTTCATCACTGATGCACCTTACGCGCCACGAGAACTGAGTTATGACCTTTTTTTCGGAAATGTCGACACCTTGTTTGAAACGTCGTCAAGCCCTTGGGCGACGTCACAGGGTGTCACGCCCTTGTACGATTACAGAGAAAAGGTTGTACGCACATTTGAGCCAAATTTCAAATTTAAGCGGTGCAATGGGTGGGAATTATCGGGTTTAGAAAAAGTGATCTTTTAATTCTGTTCCGCACTGCAGTTTTCAAGTTATAATCTTTGAAATGATAAAGGACATTTATGGACATTCCATATATGTATTGTAACATATTTGAAAAATGTCAGTTGTACGCCAGTGTGAAACTTAGTGAAGTAAGTTGGCAACGGCATGAAAGAGAGTGAGACCTTCTTTAGGGTCGTGTATACGAATGTTTAACTATCAGACAGGTTTGCTCATAGGTAGTAAGTGTAGACACCCCATAATGTGTCAAACCTGTCAAATTCTCATAAACAAAGTTGCTTTCCCGCCACGATTCGTGCTGTTACTCCCAGTTATCAGTAAAAAGTAGCAGCACATAAAACAATTATCGTTTGATTTTCGTGTTCAACGGATTTTTTACGAACGTACGTATTTTTTCATAACAATATGTGTCCCCACACTTTTGCACGTTTGTAGATCAATGAGCATTTCTATCAAAACTATTAGCTGCGCGTCTGTACGTAATCACGCATATCACGTGAAGTGTAATTGGAATAATAAATCGATCTGCCTTGAAAGAGAGAACGTAATCGAGAGATCGCTTGTTTAAACGTTAAGCGACCGGGGATTCAGGTATCTATAGCTTCGTAATCCGCCGTGTGAAATAATAGCGCTCTTCACGTAATCTCTTAAAGTCTGGGTTCTGACAAACAATTTAATCCAATGTCACGTGCCTTTGCCGTTCAGCCAGACACAAAAACTACTTCTACATATATACTCCGAAAACCACTATGAAGTGCACGGCAGAGGGTGCTCACCATAGCAATAACGTCTTATGGTTTCTTCCCGTACCGTTCGAGTATGGGGCAAGGGAAGAAGATAGCTTAAATGTCTTTAGGCGCGCTGTAATAAGTCTACTCTTCTTCTCGCTGTTCCTAGTTCCTAGGTGAGAGATGCTTATTCCTAAGTTCCTCGCTTAAGTCTTGGTCTCCTTCTACAACTTCACCCTTGCCTCCCCCCCCCCCATCCCCTCGTACACTTACTTCTATAACTGTATTAATTATTTCTTCATGCCGCAGGACTATCAACTCTTCCTTTTGCTAAGTTGCGTCATGAACTTTTGCACCATAATGGTCCAGTATATTTTCATCAGATATACAGTCTATCCATCTAATCTCAATCATCCTTACCCAGCATGACATTTCAAAATCCTCTATTCTCTTCTTGTCTGCATCTTTTGCAGTCTATGTTTCTCTTCCGTACAAGTTTACAATCGAGACAAATACTCCAGCAAAAACTTCCTAACACTTAAATTTATATTCGATATTACCAAGTTCTCTTTTGCGGAAACGCATTTCCTGCTATTACCAGTCTGGATTTATGTCTTCTCTTCTGCGCGCATTATCAGTTGTTTCAGTTGTTTTACTGGTCAAATGGTAAAATTATTATGGTACTTTCAGTGTTTCCTAATCGAATTCCTACGCTATTGTCTAGCTTAATTGGAGTACACACCATTATCCTTGGTCTCCTTGTTGATATTCAAGTACAGTCTCCTTTCAAGACATTCTGCATTCCATTCAAGCTACCTTTCAAGACCTTTGCCGTCTCTGACAGAATTACAATGTCATCGGCAAACCCAAAACATTTTAACCTATTTTCATAAGGAACCGTTGTCCACAGCGACCGAAGACTATTATAAGGAAGGATAGGAACACAGAGATCAGTCTCAATCCTAGTGGTTTTCTATTATTCTTGTACATACAAATTTCAGCTATAAATAGCCATCTTCAGTACATTTGAGTGAGTTACAGTTCAACAAACTCGCAGCAGTACATGCCACCATATTTCTTTACTCGTATATAGGCAGAAGTGATATACAACACCCTTCCAAATCCTTCCATCAATTAAGATCAATATGCCAGAATGAGATTGTCACTCTGCAGCGGAGTTTGCGCTGATATGAAACTTCCTGGAAGATTAAAACTGTGTGCCCGACCGAGACTCGAACTCGGCACCTTTGCCTTTCGCGGGCAAGTGCTCTATCTACTGTATCCTTTCTTTCAGGAGTGCTAGTTCTGCAAGGTTCGCAGGAGAGCTTCTGTAAAGTTTGGAAGATAGGAGACGAGATACTGGCAGAAGTAAAGCTGTGAGTACCGGCCGTGAGTCGTGCTTCGGTAGCTCAGTTGGCAGAGCACTTGCCCGCGAAAGGCAAAGGTCCCGAGTTCGAGTTTCGGTCGGGCACACAGTTTTAATCTGCCAGGTAGTTTCAAGATCAATATGTCCTGTGATATCCAAGGATAGACCTTGTCTTTTTATCTGTTTGATTCTATGCTGCCTATGTTATTTCATGTATAAAAGTTTCCCATTCGTCTTCTACTGCATTCCTTTCCCATGTCCTGGGCAATCGTTGCCTAATGCTCCTCTGAAATTACCAACAACCGCTGATTCTTTCAACTTATCCAGATCCCATCTCCTTAATTTCCAATACTTTTGCAATTTCTTCAGTTTTAATCTACTGTTCAATAGCAATAAATTGTGGTGAGAGTTTACGTCTTTCCGTGAAAATGACTTACAATTTAAGATCTCATTCCGTTTCTCCAGTCTCTTCCACTTATATCACCGTCTTTCATGATTCTTAAATCAAGTGTTAACGATGATTAAATTAAGCTCTGTGGAAAATTAGGATGATACCACAAGAGTTGGAGAAAAAGCGCTTGATCAAATGAGTCGTAATTAAAGACCCATCTTGCTATAAATATAACAAATTTCAAACATTTCTGTAAAAAAATTTTAACCCTTTGGTAGAAAATATAAAGAACCGATTTTACGACTTCGATTTATTTTCGGATGCAGCCATATCAAATCCAGAGGTATGACCTTCAGTCGAATACTGAACCTGTGTTTTGTGGGTACATGGCAATTCCACGCTTACGTAAAACTGTGAATTTTAAAATAAATGAAAGCACGTGTGTGTCATTAAATGTTTTCGAAACTATAACGAAAATAAAGAACTTGTGAAAGCAGTCGAAATTATAAACGAATGTGAACGCAGATTTAGTGACATGAACCTAAAGCTGACTGATTACAAAAATCATTTGCAAATCCCGACACTTCCAAATCTGCTTTTTATTTCAATAAATGGCCCTCCATTACATTATTTCGATGCAGAAATATTTTCAGCAAGATAGATCAAGTCCAAGTACTGTAACACACTTGACAAATTAAGCGGTAAACTCTCGCATCTTTAAGAACAGTCTCAGTCATCTCGTTTGTTCAAATAAACTCCGTAAGTTACAAGGACAAGTATATACTGTAGTAAGATTTTGTAATTATGTTTTATTTATAATGTGCTTTAAGATGCATCAAGAAGACAGTCACAAATTATACATAGGTAGTTAATATACACTGCACACAAGAATATATACTCTAACTCACTAGGACTTCCAACCCGTCTACGAAACACTTGTTAAATATAAAGAAACGTTACACTTACGATCCAAAACAATATGACCACCAGCTTAATAGATTGTTTGTCCGTCTTTGGAACAAAATAAATCAGTGATTCTTCGTATCAGCGATCCGACAGATTCTTGGTGAGTTTGTGGAGGTATGTGGCATTAGATCATAAATCAAGTAATTCTCGTAGATATCGGGCCGCTGATTCGCTTACACGGTGATGGCGCCTGATAGTGACACAGATGGGTTCCATAGGATTCACATGAGGCGATTTTATTGAGACATCAACTGAGTTCACTATAATTAAATTATAAACTGTAGCACAGTTCTGGCTTCGAGACACTGACAATTACGCTGCTGAAGGATGATATCAAACATGAAGGGATGCAGTTGGTTCGCAGCTGTCAGCGTGTCTCCGATTACTACCACAGGTCCCAAGCTAGCGAAGGAGAATGTCTCCCATAGCACAATACTACTCCCACCAGACTGCCTCAGTGGCACGCTGCATGTTTCGAGCCGCGATTGACCTCGAAGACGGCGTTTGTGGAAACGACCAGCGACCTAATGTAGCAAAAATGTGATTCATCTGAAGAGTCGACACATTCCATTGATCGACGGTCGAATCCCAATGGTTCCACTGCAATCGTAACTGACGATGTCGTTGGGTCAACATGTGATCACGTAGGGGTGGTCTGCTGCAGAGCTCCATGTTCAACAATGTAAGATGAACGGTGTGCTCCGAAACGTGCATCAGCGTTGTTCTCCTTCGGAAGAGATGTCATAGGTCGTCATCTATCCTGCTTTACAGAGCCGACAAGCTTCGGAACCCCACGCTCTGTAAAGAGTCATGAACGTCCAACCATTTAGCGGCTAGTGGTAGTTTCACTGTCCTATCTCTTCCCGTGTATGATCACGACAGTAGCACGTGAACATTCGGCCAGCTTCACCGTTTTCGAGATACACGTTCACAGGCTCTACGTAGTAATAATCTGCCCTTTGTCAAAATCGCTTTTCTCGATGGATTTCCCCATTTGCAGCTCATATCTTCGCAAGGATGATACCCCGTCCGAGTCCGCCCGGCTTACGTACTTTAGTTACCGCGTCACGTGCCCTCTATGTCACCAGGCTGCCAGTGGTCATAATGCTTTGGCTTGTCAGTGTATTTACCACTAAATATATATAAACAAAACCTAAAGTCACGAGTGAAATGACACTCGTACAGAAATACTTTATTCCTCTTTTTGTCTATTTTATTGTGATAGTCACTACCATTGCGAGGTAAAAAGTTTGCAAGAAGTTTAATAATTTGCACACTCTTAAACTTCACTCGACTTTCCAACACGAATAATTTATTAAAGTAATTACTTTTTCTTCAAACGACGACTGGCTTGAGATACTTAAATCTGTGGCTCTGGAACTTCAGTCTTTGGTGTAGCAGCGAGTGTGGAATTCGTTTATTCTGCGTCGGGAAACAGTGTTATTGCTGTTAGCGTCTTATTATCGTGTCTATTTTCTTCATTTAAAATTTGTTGGCTGGAAGTATAGCGAACAAAACTTGACGTTGCTACTCGATGTCTTCTGCAACACGCCTTGTCTTCCGCTGTTTACTAACAGTTTCTTGTTCTACATGCAATATGTGTTGAATGCAAAACACGTAGCACGTTATTCTTCACTAAATGTCTTTAGGTTATGTGACGCCCGCTAAACCCGCTGGGCAGAACAGGTAATACGATTGTGGGAAGGGCCAAGGGTTGAGGTCAGTTTCTGATTCAAATTGTCATTTATTGTAATTTGATAACCTTTGCAACCAAAGCGGCACACAGCCGAATCTTTACCAAATGCAACTCTTTCACCGCTGAAGGCCTCCAACAAGAAATCTTAACAAGATAAAAATCCAATTAAGAGAGCAAACAAATAACTCAAAAAACAATATACGCAAGGTGCAATACAAATGGCTGAGGGCCAAAATGAAATTCCAAAATTTTTGAATATATTACCATAGATCTTTAAAGGCAGAAGACCAACAAGAAATCTTAAAAAATCAAAAATTCAATTAAGGCAGCAATACAATAACTTAAAACCCAAAAGAAGCAACATATGCAAGGTGCAACACAAATGGCTGAGGGCCACAATTAAATTTCAAAACTTCAGAATATATTACCACAGAACCTTAAAGGCCAGCATGTTTAACAACAATAAATCTTAAAATCCAATTAAGATAGCAATAAAGTAATTTAAAGATGAAACATGTGCAAGATGCAATACCAATGGCTGAGGGCCGCAATTAAACTACAAAATTTTTAAAATATATTACCATAATCTTTAAAGGCAGAATGTCGCAGTGTTTAAGCTTGAAACATAAATTTAAAAATTAATTTTGCAAAATTTTAAGAAAACACAACTAATAACCATAAGCCTAAAATTTAAAATAGCTGACAACAGATAATTAAACACCGGTGGCACTCAGAAAGCCTCCAGGGAGATCTGTCTGCCATCGTTCACTTAGGTGAGACAGGTGATGAGTCCAACTATACTTGATCCGTCGGAACCCAACCAGGGGACAGCCCCGGACCGACCGATACAACGACTTGCTTCCCATCAATCACTACATGAGAACTCAAACCGGCAATGGTACAAACGTGATAATCCACAATGGAGTACGTATTGGCTGTCAGAATTACACACCATGTTGGACAACGACAACAGGTGAGAAAAGGACGCTGCCTGAAATTACGTTAGTGGCCAGGGCAGGTAACCGGAACACCAACAGCCACTAGGCAGAAAATTCTGCTGGTACACTCGAATTTGAAACACGATAATAGTTAACTTCCCTCAAAAGAACATTGCCTGAATTTACGTCAGTGCCCAGGGCAGGTAACCAGAACACTAACGGCCACAAGACGGAAAATTCCACTGGTGCACTCAAATCATAGTCGACCAAAAAGGTTAATTGCACCGCATGGCGGCTAAATCTCAGCCGTAGAACCACTCGGTGTTGCTCACTGGAAAACCTCCCCAACAGCAAACCACCGAAGCGAACCACCACAACATGAATAACGTGGCTTGGGTAGTTGAAACCACTACTCAACTTTGGCGTCCTGGGTCGGCTAACCACGAAGCTCGTAGCGACCTGAGAGCTTCACACACGTTCCGACACTGCGCAAGGATTGCCAGCGGCCCCAGCCGACTTCACCGCGCCGAGATAACTTCCCTCGTCCGCAACAACCGACCGACTCAATCCAGACCCCCTTGCCGGAAACTATATGCACCAAACCAAAGATGGTACACGGTGCAAATATCGATAGACATCACTGCTGCCACACGTAGAAGGAAGAAGAACCACAACGTAACCGCGACAAGGGCGGGAAACCAAACACAGATAGCCAGCGATGTTCACGAAAAAGCATAGTTGGGAGAGAGCACGGCACAGGTTACTAGAGAATCATAACTGAATAGTCCCGTAATATAGCTCTGGGATTCCCTTAGGAAACATAATAATGGCACATGCAGTGTCTCTTTTTTCTTACTGCTGCGGTTTACATTGCTTCATACGCTCACTTTCGTAAAAAGCATGGTACAAATCGTTGTAAACGATACTGTTCACGTTCATATGATATCGTAATCAAAAATGTAGCTTATTGGCCCCTTGGAACGCTGTTGTCGCACTGTATAACAAAAATTTGCAGGGATGTCGTGACAGTATGCGTTAGACTATGATAACACAACCATGTTTACGTTGCAGTCCGGTGTTTGTTTAAAACTATAAGCTTTCCTACCCAACTAAGTTTGTGGCCATGCAAAATTTCTGTTAAGGCTGCACCACTGACGTCTTTTAATAACTCTCTTTGACTTCGGAAATTAAACAGATGCCAGCTTTAACTGTGTCAGAAACATACACTATTACTTAACGGGATATCGCGAACATTAACAGAAGTACTCCAGACAGATTGATACAATAAACGTTCTCATTTAAACTAACAATTAATGGCATCGGATAATTATACACTACACAGATACATATTAAATAAGATGTGACTAGTATGCAGCTAATTCACATGCTTCCTTGGCTGAATCAGTCACATTCTAGGGAGAGCATATAGTTGGACGCAACTTGCAGGAAATTTACTGCCTAGCGGATAGTCCACCTCCAGATATCCGCTGTGAGTTTGCATCCACACTAGAGGACAGTGAAGCCAGTGAATCCTAGGACTTATACCTTACACGGGTATCAACCGGAAACCCAAAGGCTCAAGTCACGAAAGAGCTTTCTTCATCCTTTAGAAAGCCTCACTGGACCACTTAACACTTCAGAATAAATTCATGACATTCCAGATTCACCTATCTTGGATAGATAATGCCTTCTGAAGGCCTCACTGAACGTCACGAGGAATGTTGATCTACATGGAAGATACTCGACAGCCTCCTCTCCCGAGGTGGCAGAACGAAGATCAACATGAGAAAGTGCACTGCAGTTCAGCATTATGCGAATGGGATGAAGATACCAGCTGTAAGTGATCAGAACTGCCAGGGGCTAAGCTCTATAATAGACAGAGTTTTACGACTAAAGCGCGCATATATTTTCAAGCAGCCAGTGTAAATCGAATGTGTCAGTAGATTGCGTCATTTCTGGAGGTAGGCATAATTTGGATGATCAGAGTTTTGTTGAATAGTAGCGAATATTAAGTGATAGAATATTAGACAGTTGGAATGTGCGGATAATAGTAATGAAAGAGGTAAAGAAGGCAATAAGATGCAGCTGAGAAAGTTCTGTTCAGGCTTCAGGCGGCACAAGTTTTAACATTAAAAATCGCGTGTCTGTAATAAACGTTACAGATTTTCAGAGGAAAATATTCCAGAAAGAAAACAACAGAGCGAGAGCGAATGGTACCTGAAGCTTGTTAGGGCTGAAATGGTTTACTAAATAGTGGATGGAATCAGATATGTTGCCCCTGCGAGATACCGTACATAAACCATGTGCATACTGTCATTTATTAAACTGCAATGAACAGTGGTAGTATTGTATGAGAAATCTAATCGGGAAACTGGAATTGTTAGTATGCAGTCGGTCACATCTCTCAACCTTCGCTTTTACACCTGTGACTTCTTCATACCCAGCTAAACAATTTCCAACTGACTGCAACTAAACACATGGTCGCTAATGTTCATTTAAATACAGGGTATTTCAAAGCCTATGCATCAAACGTCTAGGAGTGACAGAGCACGCCATGGAGACGCGTACAACGCTAGGCCTCTCTCATTGAATTCGCCTGCGCTGGGACGATGAGAGATATTTCAGAAGCGAATAGGGCACTTGACCCACCCCTATTCGCGCGGAGCAGATGACTGGATTATAGGCAACACACATTCCATGCAGAAGTCGCAGAGAGCCTACGCCCTGCCGGCTCTCAGTTTCATAGCCGAGAATAAAAGACACCTAACGTAGCGTCTCGCGGCTGAGGCGCTCAGTCCGGAACCGCGCGACTGCTACGGTCGCAGGTTCGAATCCTGCCTCGGGCATGGATGTGTGTGATGTCCTTAGGTTAGTTAGGTTTAAGTAGTTGTAAGTTCTAGGGGACTGATGACCACAGAAGTTAAGTCTCATAGTGCTCAGAGCCATGTTTTGAACCTAGCGTAGCCGGGAAACATCAGCGAACCATTTTCTTCTCGAACCAAAGTTGATTTTTTATCACCGCTAGACAGTTGATGAAAAGATTTCAAATGCCCTGTATAGACGCAGGGTGTGGAAGCCTACGCACTCATTTCAAATTCGATACTTCTTTCGAATATCCCTCGCCATTTTGTACACAGAAACCGAAAAGAGCGCAAAGTAGCAGTCGCGGTTTTTTCATAATACACACTTGGATATGAATTGCACTTGCTTGAAAAATAATGTGATTACTGATGGTAAAGTTGTAACTAGGCTGTTTAGGTTTTTATGTTGGTAACGCCACGTAGCGCTCTGTATGAAAATCACTGACTGTGCTGTGTGCAGTCTGTGGCTGGTTGGCATTTTGCAATATTTGCTATTGTAGTGTTGGGCAGTTGGATGTGAACAGCGCGTAGCGTTGCGCAGTTGGAAGTGAGCCGCCAGCAGTGGTGGATATGAGGAGAGAGATGGCAGAATTTTGAGATCGGACGATCTGGACGTGTGTCCGTCAGAAAAAGGAAATTTGTAAGACCGGATGTCATGAACTGATATCTATATATTGTGACTTTTGAACACTATTATGGTAAATTTATTCTTTGGTCTCCATCAAAATCTTTCATTTGCTAACCATGCCTATCAGTAGTTAGTGACTTCAGTAGCTAGAATTTTTTATTTAGCTGGCAGTATTCGCGCTCGCTGTATTGCAGTAGTTTGAGTAACGAAGATTTTTGTGAGGTAAGTGATTCGTGTAAGGTATAGGTTATTGTTAGTCAGAGCCATTCTTTTGTAGGGATTATTGCGTTGCGCTAAAAATATTGTGTGTCAGTTTAGTGTTGATCAGAATCAGCAAAGAGGGAAATGTCTGAGTACGCTCAGTTTTGCTCAGCTGTTTGAAAATCAAATAACGTAGAGGTTTTCCAGCACTGTCATTCATAAATTTATCGAAGGGGATGTTTCAAAGTAAGTAGTTAGCTACGAATTTACGATATTACATTCCCCTTATATTAAAAAGTGTCTGGAAAAAATATTTTTATTTTCGTGATAAACAAAACGATTGTTTTAAAAAGGAACAGACTTCAAAAATCAGCTTTACTTTTCAGCCCTAACAGGGCAATGCCCTCCTTCTCGAATCACTGTCTTTCTGTGTTGTGTTTGTATTAAGGAGTCCGTTGAAATGTTGGTCCTAGACCAGCTACTTAAAGCTTGGCATTGTGAAGCAAGTATCATGCAATGTCTGTGTTTGATCCTTACTAAGCTCCCTTAAGTACGCAGCCTAAAACACAGCTGCCCTCATTTCATTTAAATCTGTTAACTAATTAGTTCCTCCCATTCTCAGTGTGGATATGCAATTGCGTATTAAAATATTTCTAGGTACGCCTTCCAAAGAGTTGCTACTGCGTTTTTTCGTTTGCAGACAGTATCTATAAAAACCAAGATAAAAATTTTGACAAAGGTAATTCGCAAAGCGTCGATTATTCTTTAGTAGCTTTACTTTCAGTTCTCTGGATTGTAAGTTCCAATCTCAACTATTTATTTGTCCATCATCCAATCAAAGAAATGGCATAGAAGGGCGACGATGAAAATGTTTCCTTTCAATCATTTCCTCTTTCCGATTACTCGCAGCCCACGACACACTTTTTGTACTATCCCTGACGACGTCTTTCAGTCTTATTGGTTCTTTATTGCTTTTATCTTTCAGTTTGATAAACTGAAAAAAATTACACTACTGGCCATTAAAATTGCTACACCATGAAGATGACGTGCTACAGACGCGAAATTTAACCGACAGGAAGAAGATGCTGTGATATGCAAATGATTAGCTTTTCAGAGCATTCCACGAGGTGTCGCCACTGGCGCCAACCTGCTGATCTGCCAACGTGCTGACATGAGGAAAGTTTCCAACCGATTTCTCATACACAAACAGCATTTGACCGGCGTTACCTGGTGAAACGTTGTTGTGATGACTCGTGTAAGGAGGAGAAATGCGTACCATCACGTTTCCGGCTTTGATAAAGGTCGGATTGTAGCCTATCGCGATAGCGGTTTATCGTATCGCGACACTGCTGCTCGCGTTGGTCGAGATCCAATCACTCTTAGCAAAATATGGAATCGGTGGGTTCAGGAGGGTAATACGGAACGCCGTGCTGGATCCCAACGGCCACATATCACTAACAGTCCAGATGACAGGCATCTTATCCGCAAGGCTGTGACAGATCGTGCAGCAACGTCTCGATCCATTAGTCAACAGATGGGGACGTTTGCAAGACAACAACCATCTGCACGAACAGGTCGACGACGTTTGCAGCAGCATGGACTATCAGCTCGGAGGCCATAGCTGCAATTACCCTTGACGCTGCATCACAGACAGGAGCGCCTGCGATGGTGTACTCAACGACGAACCTAGATGCACGAATGGCAAAACGTCGTTTTTCGGATGAATCCAGGTTCCGTTTACAGCATCATGATGGTCACATCCGTGTTTGGCGACATCGCGGTGAACGCACATTGGAAGCGTGTATTCGTCATCGCCATAGTGGCGTATCACCCGGCGTGATGGTATGGGATGCCATTGGTTACACGTCTCGGTCACCTCTTGTCCTCATTGATGGCACTTTGAACAGTGGACGATACATTTCAGATGTGTTACGACCCGTGGCTGTACCCTTCATGCGATCCCTGTGAAACCCTACATTTCTGCAGGATAATGCACGACCGCATGTTGCAGGTCCTGTACGGGCCTTTCTAGATACAGAAAATGTTCGACTGCTGCCCTGGCCAGCTCATTCTCCAGATCTCTCACCAACTAAAAACGTCTGGTCAATGGTGACCGAGCAACTGGCTCGTCACAATATTTCAGTCACTACTCTTCATGAACTGTGGTATCGCGTTGAAGCTGGATGGGCAGCTGTACCTGTACACGCCATCCAAGCTCTGTTTGACTCAATGCCCAGGCGTATCAAGGCCGTTATTACGGCCAGAGGTGGTTGATCTGGGTACAGATTTCTCAGGATCTATGCACTCAAATTGCGTGAAAATGTAATCACATGTCAGTTCTAGTATAATATATTTGTCCAATGAATACCCGTTTATTATGTGCATTTCTTCTTGGTGTAGCAGTTTTAATGGCCAGTAGTGTATTTTATGAAAGAAATCCATCTCTCATAATATCAAACACACAGTCCAGTTCTAGAGCTCCAGGGTATAATACGACTATACTGAAAATGGAATATTCACATCTGCTAAAAGAGGATCCAACTGTAGTTTCACTATCATCGAATCGTCACTTCAGCTACAGTAACGGAAAGGCAAAACATTGACTACCCATCTATCTCAAAGGCTATACAGCAACTTATCATGAATATGCAATGTCCAGTTGCATTAATGGTCCAACATCTATTGTCAAAATCAACATGCAATAACCACTCACAGACAGCAGAATTGTAGCATAAATATGTCGGGGGGAGGGGGGGGGGGGGGCGGAAAACAGAGCAGTCGTTGTCGCAATGCAGAAACGGATCGATTTATCCGATGTCCAAAAAGACATGATGATTGGCTTTCGGGCAAAGGTGGAAGCATTTCCTAAACGGCTAAGTCTGTAAAATGTCCACGTACCGCCGTTTTTTTTATAGTGGGAATGGCAAAAGGGCACTATCCGAAACCGGCGCCGAGGCGTGGATGACAAGAGTGAATGAGGAGTACGGAGATGCGTACGGGCGAATAACGGTTCAACTGTTGATCAGCTGACCGCCAGGATGAACCAAGGGGCTCCCAAAGTACTGTTCAGCGAACGTTGCTGCGTATGGACCTCCGCAGTAGGCGCCTCGTTCATTTAGCCATACTGACTGCTGTTCACCAGCGACGAAGGCTGGAATTTGCACTACAGTATCGCAACTGGACGTGCACTGAGTGGCGACAGGTGTCCTTTTCAGATGATCACGTTTTATGCCCCACCGGCATGAAATGCCTGAAAGAAAATACCGTGGAACAATCGCTGGAAGCGTCCAGGCCAGAGGAGGGAGCGTCATAGCCTGGGGGCTGTTTTCGCTACATTCCCTCGGTGATCTCGTCGTTCTGGAAGGCGCAATGGATCAACACAAGTATCCATCCACCCAAGGGGCAATGTTTCCATCCCTGCATGCAGTTTGTTTTAACTCGACACGATGGCATCTACTAGAAGAACAATGAAACGTGTCACATACGTGTGTCGTTGGAAGAGCAGCAGGATGCGTTTACCGTACTCCAGATTCCCCAGATTTAAACCCAATGGAGAACTTGTAAGACCAGCTCGATCGTTCTTTTCGCGCCGCTGATCATCAAACAAGACACCTGGCACACCAGGCCACGGCACTAGTCAGCATCACTATTGATACCTTCCAGAACCTGACTCGCATCCTGCATGTCAACACTGCAAAAGGTCGTTATTTAGGCTTCTGATAGTTGGTCACATTAATACAATTGGACCGTGCATATGAGACGCTTCGGAAGAGCGGCTGAAACGTAGGAATCAACGTCCTTGTTGTTTGCAATTCTACGGGATCTAATCATTAATCAGCGGCTTCAACTCGATATGGCATACCTGATGAAACTTTGTATTGTACGCCTAAATATACATACATAATTCGTAGGTAGCCTAATGGTGCGTGTCGGGAGTACCTTGTACCATTACTAGCCATTTCCTCGCCGAACAGCTGTCATTACCAAAGTTAGAGGCGGTGTTTCATGGTAACAGTGTGGAGTTCTCATGAGGGCGACTAATTTTCTTGTCCATTGTGCATAGTTAGCCACATGGTAATAAATCTTCATTAAACTGCGTTTTCTATAGACGAAGTCATTTCAAAATGGACCTGCAAGACGAACTGGCCTGTTGTGCTTGTAAAGAGTAACAAAGGACATTGTAGCTAGTAAGATGGTTTCCTTTCCTACTTTTTCCTTTTTCAGTCGGAAAACTCGTGAAGCATTATTACGAGGACTATTCGGAAAGTAAGATCCGATACATCGCGAAGTGGAAACGACAGTCAGAATTCCATGAAGCTTTGCACAGATGTGTTGTGCAGTGGTTCAAATGGCTCTGAGCACTATGGTCATCAGTTCCCTAGAACTTAGAACTACTTAAACCTAACTAACCTAAGGGCATCACACACATCCATGCCTGAGGCAGGATTCGAACCTGCGACCTTAGCGGTCGTGCGGGTCCAGACCGTAGCGCCTAGAACCGCTCGGCCACCCGGCCAGCTGTTGTGTAGTGTCCCTAGTAAGACTACTGATCGCCTCACGACGCTCTATTGAGTTCTGGCCGCACAGTGAGCACGTAAAGATGCCTAGATCAATAGAGTGTTCCGCCAACAATGGGTGCCCACTGCGAGGTTTCGCCTGATTTCACACAACCCTACATAACGTACCTGTCATGCAGTTCCATCTTCATGACAATTCTCGACCACATAGTGCAGGGGCAAAAGGACGCCCCTGCAGCGTTTTCGATGGGAAGTGTTTGATCACCCATCATACAGCCTGGAGTTGGCTCTCACTGATGTCCACCTCTGCTCACATGAAGCGCTGGCTGTGAAGGCAAGATTTTGGCACAGACAACGAACTGCAGATCAGCCTAAAGAACTGTCACAGGACACTGCCTTCTATGAACGAGGGCATTGGAAAGTTAGTACAACTCTTCAACAAATACTTCTGTCGGAGCGGCAACTATGTAGAAAATAACTGGAAGATGTGGCTTCCATTTTACGACCTATCGGATCTCACTTTCCGAACAGCCCTCGTAATATTATGACGATCGCCATATTAAGATAGATGTGTTGCAGCATTAGAGATCTGTCCCCTTAAACGGAATCTCCGTTTCTTGGGCCATATGAGTCTTGAAAATCACTCTTGCAAATTGTGAGAGAAAATTATGGAGTACAGTACATTCAAATACCAGACGCGTTAGTTGGAAAAAACATAGTTACTGTCTTATCAAGTGATGTGGGAAGCTTCTCTGTCGATGTTTTTTGGATAAAAATACCTGTTAGAGTACAAATTACATATAACAGTCATTCTTCAAAATGTGTTACCGGTACATTATGGAAACCTATCCAGCGAAACTGCTCGGGTGAATTGTATGCCGTAAAATGTTAGCGATAAT
This sequence comes from Schistocerca americana, assembly GCF_021461395.2. Taxonomy (NCBI): domain Eukaryota; kingdom Metazoa; phylum Arthropoda; class Insecta; order Orthoptera; family Acrididae; genus Schistocerca; species Schistocerca americana. The sequence goes on from NC_060119.1 coordinate 220,200,201, forward strand.
ACAAGGTTTTTCCGGGCTTTAGTACATCGATGCTGTGAGCTCACCAGGCGACCTGCAGGAAGGAAACAGAGTGACTTCAGCATCTCGTCAGGTCGGTGGAGACGGAGCTATAGCTAAGTTCGAGAATGAAGGTTGCTGAGAAAGCAGCTATGGATTCGTATGAGAGAACAAACCAACTTTCCGTTGCAGTGACCTACATGAACAACTGAAAAGGTAAATGAAGACGATTAAACGATAATCTCAGAACCACTGCTTGCAACGCGCGAAGTGTCGTGCACCACTTACCACTATAGCTTTATTTAACGTATTAAACAAGTTTCTATACAAAGAAATATTTTCTTCGTCTATCGGAACTCGTTACTTAAATGTAACTAAGGATAGAAATGAGTGAAAAATGCAGTATTTTCTTTTTTTAATTCTGTTGTAAAATTTTAAACGCATGTCTGTGTTGTGGCCCTGGCTCAGGAGGCTAACATGAAATATCTCTCGACGCTAGCTCATACTGTGCAAATCTCTACATCTCTGCGTAACTACTGCAACCTACATCCACTTGAACGTAAATACTGCAGTTTTAACTCTTTCCCCCTCCACCCACCCCGATACACACTTCCTTTTCCCTCCATTTCCAGATTATCCCATCCTGCTTCAGTATATGTCCCACCGACCTCTCCTTTCATCTAGTCAAGTTGTGCAACGAAAATCGCGACCGCTACGGCCGCAGGTTCGAATCCTGCCTCGAGCATGGATGTGTGTGATGTCCTTAGGTTAGTTAGGTTTAAGTAGTTCTAAGTTCTATGGGACTGATGACCTCAGAAGTTAAGTCCCATAGTGCTCAGAGCCATTTGAATCTTTATTTTTTTTTTTTTTTTTTTTTTTTTTTTTTTTTTTTTTTTTTTGCAACGAGAATATTTTGTCTCCGACTCTATTAAGCGCCTCTTCATTCATTATTTTCCTTCTCTGTAATTTCCTAATTTAATTTCTACAGCATCATCAGATTAAATTCATCACCCTGATTTCAGTGTTGTTGATATTCACGTTACAACATCTTTTCAAGACAATTTTCATTCCATTCAAATGCTCTTCTAAGACTTTGTCTCCTATGTCACAATTAACATGTCATCAACAGACTTTAATTAATATTTCTTCCCTCCTGATTTTAATTTACTTTCAATTTTTTTTAATTTCCGTTACTGCTTGCGCAATGTAGAAAAGGTGACTAAAATTTTCTTTAGTATCGACATATTAGTTCCACAGGCATGGCGTCTACACAACGTACAGTCTTTCATAAGTAGCTGCATCACGTCGGATTACCATTTTCATACGGTAACCAAAACTTCTGTATAATTTCAAAAGAAAGACGTCGTCATTAGCGCAGACTTGTGGCGCAGAGAGGAGCCGCTATTGAACCTGACCCGTTTATAAACTGGCAGTACTCCCTTAATTAATAACACCATCATAACAAGTCAGACGATTGTATTTTAGAACTTGCATTTACTGACTCAAATTCAGCAGCTGACAAATATGTTATGCTATATACCGTTTCCACTGAGTAGCCAGCTTTGTTATAAAAGGCTAAGTTCCTAATCTATTTTCTCTCCACCCGACCGTAATGTTTCACGCGGGCGGAACGGAGGTATTCAGAGCTCCAGTGTTCTGATTGGCCCACGAGTAGGCGTATATCACTTGATAACCGTAGGATCAGCACCAGGTAAGGCGCTTAATACCTACGTGACACGTGCCGCATGTTATTATATAAGGATGGGATGAGACATACGAGAATTTTGTGATCCTTGACATCCATTGTTCTTTCTGAGTTGTAAATCGCATTAGCGCCCACCCTTCCGAAAAACATCCTTTGGCACGCCTACCAGAAGCGTGGAAACACTGAAACTGATAAGCCTTATCAGATAATTTGGAGGTCTGTCATGAGGAAACAACCAATGTGTTATGTCTGACAGAGGCCTTGTTTCACTGTTCCAACGAAGCAGGTTTCTTAGCCTTTCAAGGAAAGGAAGGAAGGGTAGGTTTCATCGTCAATCGACAACTAAGTCAATGGAGTCGGAGCCCAAGATTGGAATGCGAAATGATGAGAGAGCAATAAGCTCGTGTCCTTTTCAAAGGAACAGTCACAGCAATTTGGCTTAAGCGATTTAAGGAAACCACGGAAAAACTAAACTTGGGTGTCTGACATAATTTGAACTTCTATCCTCCCAGATGCGAGTACTGTGTCTTAACGTTCGGTCTCTGCTTCACACCAACTAATTGAATCACTGGTAGAATAGTAACAGGTTCAACTATGTGATTTGCCAACATGTACTAGCAGCTCGAGAAAATTCAAAATTACATATTACAAAAAAAGAAAAGAATCCTTCCTAAGCCTGAAAAGATATTTCGTTTCTGTGCTCTCTATGTGGTGTCACCGCCAGACACCACACTTGCTAGGTGGTAGCCTTTAAATCGGCCGCGGTCCGTTAGTATACGTCGGACCCGCGTGTCGCCACTGTCAGTGATTGCAGACCGAGCGCCGCCACACGGCAGGTCTAGAGAGACTTCCTAGCACTCGCCCAGTTGTACAGCCGACTTTGCTAGCGATGGTTCACTGACAAATTACGCTCTCATTTGCCGAGACGATAGTTAGCATAGCCTTCAGCTACGCCAATTGCTACGACCTAGCAAGGCGCCATTATCAATTGCTATTTATCTTGTGATGCAAGTACCGTCAGACCGATGTTCACCAATTATGGATTAAAGTTAACTATTCCAACAGCTACGTACTTTATTTGCTAGACTCAAATCCTTTAACTGTTCCAGACCTCACGCCAGCCTGCGTGAGCTTAAACGCGTGCCTTTCGGCTTCACCTCCTAGTGGCTTGGCTGTCTTGCCAAGTCACAACACTCTATGAGTTCAAGCTTCACGGTTCAAAGTGCTCACCATGGCATCATTTTAACGTCCAGAAGTCGGATCCATGTGCTGTTATTGTAGGTAAATTCATTACCTGGAGAATGGTAATCAAATATTAGAAGAGTAACAGTTACAAGTTTTTCTCAAACACCGCATTTTCGCTAAAGTTCTTTGTTACTACACACAAACGTCGAATAAGGTGGCAGAATATTGTGCAGAATAACAACGTTTGTTTCCGAAACTATATACAAATTAAACTGACACCATAACTTAAAATTTTGAATATACCTGCTATTCAGCAAGAGTGAATGTAAATAAATAATTTGATAAAATCATCCAACGAGTTGCAGATATAAAGGTATATTCACAACCTTTGACCATCTTATTAACAATAGTAAAACTGTCTTCTTCAGAAGTACATGGAACTATTGAGGAAATTTTTACATAATAATAAAGATAATTATCATGGTTTAAAGGGCGTACAAAACCACTGAATAAAAACATAATAAACAAAACTTACTTAACGTAAAATCGTACACTGGCGACGACAAATTTGAAAGCGAGGAAGCTCATGTCGAGTAACAACATACGTGTGACCTTCAGTAAAACCAAATAAAATAGATTAAAACGCATTCCTATTGGAGCCGGGCTAAGTTTAAAAGCCTTCATACTAAAATGTACACAGAATTATAAAACAGTGTGTAACACGCCCGGGAGTACTATTGGGTGGGGTGGTACCTTACACTGGTTGTCGTTTCCACGGTGCGCCCTGTCCACACCACGTACCTGATAATCCCGCGGCGGTCGTACTGTTCTTCTCCACACTGCTGCTAGCTTGCCTGAAATTATCCATCGAAAAAATGCAAGCGGGTTTAGGGGAGCCCTAAACGTTAAAACACAACATTGTTCTGCGTCTGTTATGAACAACTACACTACTGGCCATTAAAATTGCTACACCACAAAGATGATGTGCTACAGACGCGAAATTTAACCGACAAGAAGAAGATGCTGTGATATGCAAATGATCAGCTTTTCAGAGCATTCACACAACGTTGGCGCCGGTGGCGACACCTGCAACGTGCTACATGACGAAAGTTTCCAACCGATTTCTCATACACAAACAGCAGCTGACCGGCGATGCCTGGTGAAACGTTGTTGTGATGCCTTTTGTGAGGAGGAGAAATGCGTACCATCACGTTCCCGACTTTGATAAAGGTCGGATTGTAGCCTATCGCGATTGCGATTCATCGTATCGCGACATTGCTGCTCGCGTTGGTCGAGATCCAATGACTGTTAGCGGAATATGGAATCGGTGGGTTCAGGAGGGTAATACGGATCCCAACGGCCTCGTATCACTAGCATTCGAGATGACAGGCATCTTATCCGCATGGCTATATCGGATCGTGCAGCTACGTCTCGATCCCTGAGTCAACAGATGGGGACGTTTGCAAGACAACAACCATCTGCACGAACAGTTCGACGACGTTTGCAGGAGCATGGACTATCAGCTCGGAGGCCATGGCTGCGGTTACCCTTGACGCTGCATCACAGACAGGAGCGCCTGCGATGGTGTACTCAACGACGAACCTGGGTGCACGAATGGCAAAACGTCATTTTTTCGGATGAATCCAGGTTCTGTTTAAAGCATGATGATGGTCGCATCCGTGTTTGCGACATCGCGGTGAACGCATATTGGAAGCGTGTATTCGTCGTAGCTATACTGGCGTATCACCCGGCGTGATGGTATGGGGTGCCATTGGTTACACGTCTCTGTCACCTCTTGGTCGCATTGACGGCACTTTGAACAGTGGACGTTACATTTCAGATGTGTTACGACCCGTGGCTCTACCCTTCATTCGGTACCTGCGAAACCCTACATTTCAACAGGATAATGCACGACCGCATGTTGCAGGTCCTGTACGGGCCTTTCTGGATACAGAAAATGTTCGACTGCTGCCCTGGCCAGCACATTCTCCAGATCTCTCACCAATTGAAAACGTGTGGTCAACGGTGGCCGAGCAACTGCCTCGTCACAATACGGCAGTCACTATTGATGAACTGTGGTATGTGTTGAAGCTGCATGGGCAGCTGTACCTGTACACGCCATCCAAGTTCTGTTTGACTCAATGCCCAGGCGTATCAAGGCCGTTATTACGGCCAGAGGTGGTTGTTCTGGGTACTGATTTCTCAGGATCTATGCACCCAAACTTCGTGAAAATGTAATCGCATGTCAGTTCTAGTATAATATATTTGTTCAATGAATGCTCGTCTATCATCTGAATTTCTTCTTGGTGTAGCAGTTTTAATGGTCAGTAGCGTATATTCTGAGACGATAAAAGAAAATCGCAGGTTGCACTGTTTACATACTAATTCATAAGTGTTATCCCCATTAATGGATAATTAACAGTCCACAATACCACTTAGACGAGCGTACGCGTAACCGACATGTCGCGGTTGATTGTTGATGATGTGGAAGCCGAATGATAGCACGAAAGTTCTTACGCTCGCCATGCATACACAGATTTCTTTTGGTACCAGTCCTCCTTGTCACTAGTAATGATATAACACTGTTCGTAAAGTTAATTTTTCAGTTCTCAGGTCTCACTTGTACGAGCGTGCGCGTAACCGTCGCGGCGCGGCTGATTGTTGATGATGCGCATCGCGATGACCGAACGCACGTTCTCACGCTCGCTACAAGACACTGGCACTTATTTGCACTGTTTTATGGTAACTAATTTTTGCTGATTCACATTAGTTCATTCTGAGATTATTGATACTGTACGGTACGACACGCAACGAGAGGATACCCAAATACGTTATCAGCGGCACTGCTCTTTTTTAATTACTTCTTGACGCACTTTCCTCTGAATCATTTGCGTATTTTATCACTTTACTGTAATTGCACTTGTAGCAAAACTTCAACTTCCATACTAACAATGCCTCTCACATGCAGAGTGACCCACAACACAACATAACAGTTCCGTGTCCCGTGCTCGATTCTGCAAACGCCCTGCTCGCAAAGGTACTCCGAAACCAAGCCAGAGATATGACAATACGCTTACGAGTGGAATGGCCCATATATGGCTGGTGCCACTCAGTGAGCAGCAAAGTCACCCTGAATATCCCCTATTCTGAAATCCGGCCGCCGACCTTGTTATGCGACCAGTTTTGCGTAGCCTCGTTAGCACCCAATTAAGGGCCTGATTATCGGTCTCCAGTAAGAAAGGTCGATGTTCTAACAAGGGAAACTCCCCATCGCACCCGCCTCATATTTTGTGGTAAGGTTGCTCAGTGGACAGCCAGTCAAAAACTGAACACAGATCAAACATCAAAACAGGAAGAAGGAGTACTGAACTGTGAGAAAAGAAGCAAAATAGAAACGGTCCAAGCTCAAAATGTGCAACATCGAGCGAAGTGGAGCAGCCACGGCGTCTTTGTTGTGTTGGACTGCGAAAGGGAAGACGCGTGTTCAGATGTCTTTCATGCCCTTTTTTTCGCAAAATTATGAACTGTCCATCCGGTCATTGATGTGTCTGTTCGTTTTATTCAAATCTGTGTAGTGGTACAACGTGCATCTGCAACAGCGAGATGTAAGGAAGGAATCTCCAAACGTACGCACCTCCTGTTTGTTCTACACAAGTATCACATGTTATGACACTCGCGTCCCGTTTTGGAAGCTTTGTCTCATGCAGCCCTTTGTTGCACCATAGTGAACACCCGTTTATTTGTTTATTCTTTTCTGTCCGACGTCTGTGAAGCATCTCACCTGCTCTCGCTATTTATAACATTTACTTGTGAGAGTAATAGAGGGTGTTACAAAAAGCTACGGCCAAACTTTCAGGAAACAGTCCTGGTAGGTGGTTAGTGTTTAACGTCCCGTGGACAACGAGGTCATTAGAGACGGAGCCCAAGCTCGGGTTAGGGAAGGATTGGGAAGGAAATCGACCGTGCCCTTTCAAAGGAACCATCCCGGCATTTGCCTGAAACGATTTAGGGAAATCACGGAAAACCTAAATCAGGATGGTTGGAGACGGGATTGAACCGTCGTCCTCCCGAATGCGAGTCCAGTGTGCTAACCACTGCGCCACCTCGCTCGGTAGGAAACATTCCTCACACACAAATAAAGAAAAGATGTTATGTGGACATATGTCCGGAAACGCTTAATTTCCATGTTAGAGCTCCTTTTAGTTTCGTCAGTATGTACTGTACTTACTCGATTCACCGCCAGTTGGCCCAATTGAAGGAAGGTAATGTTGACTTCGGTGCTTGTGTTGGCATGCTACTCTTGCTCTACAGTACTAGCATCAAGCACACCAGTACGTAGCATCAACAGGTTAGTGTTCATCACGAACGTGGTTTTGCAGTCAGTGCAATGTTTACAAATGCGGAGTTGGCAGATGCCCATTTGATGTATTGATTAGCACGGGGCAATAGCCGTGGCGCTGTACGTTTGTATCGAGACAGACTTCCAGAACAAAGGTGTCCCGACAGGAAGACGTTCGAAGCAACTGATCGGCGTCTTAGGGAGCACGGAACATTCCAGCCTATGACTCGCGACTGGGGAAGACCTAGAACGACGAGGACACCTGCAATGGACGAGGCAATTCTTTCGTGCAGTTGACAATAACCCTAATGTCAGCGTCAGAGAAGTTGCTGCTGTGCAAGGTAACGTTGACCACGTCATTGTATGGAGAGTGCTACGGGAGAACCAGTTGTTTCCGTGTCTTGATTGGACCCCATGTTCTTCCACTTACGCTCAATGGAGCACGTTATCATGATTTCATACGGGATACTCTACCTGTGCTGCTAGAACATGTGCCTTTACAAGTACGACACAACGTGTGGTTCATGCACGATGGAGCTCCTGCACATTTCAGTCGAAGTGTTCGTACGCTTCTCAACAACAGATTCGGTGACCGATGGATTGGTAGAGGTGGACCAATTCCATGGCCTCCACGCTCTCCTGACCTGAACCCTCTTGACTTTCATTTATGGGGGCATTTGAAAGCTCTTGTCTACGCAACCCCGATACCAAATGTAGAGACTCTTCGTGCTCGTATTGTGGACGGCTATGATACAATACGCCATTCTCCAGGGCTGCATCAGCGCATCAGGGATTCTATGCGACGGAGGGTGGATGCATGTATCCTCGCTAACGGAGGACATTTTGAACACTTCCTGTAACAAAGTGTTTGAAGTCACGCTGGTACGTTCTGTTGCTATGTGTTTCCATTCCATGATTAATGTGATTTGAGGAGAAGTAATAAAACGAGCTCTAACGTGGGAAGTAAGCGTTTCCAGACACATGTCCACATAACATATTTTCTTTCTTTGTGTATGAGGAATGTTTCCTGAAAGTTTGGCTGTACCTTTTTGTAACACCCTGTATATTTTTACCCCATGATTCGTATTCTGTAACCATTGTATAGTACTACAACTGCCAAGACTGCAGAAGGAGAACAGATACGACAAATGACAGGACGGAAAGATCTTAATATTACGGAAAAAAGTGGGGTGTGAGCGAAGTTCAAATACATATCTCCCCGTCCATTGGCCAACACCATGATCACGCGACCATGACGCCGTCGCTATTCAAAAATTCGCCCTGTGTTGCACATTTTGAACTTGGACGCTCACTGTTTCTATTTTGCTCCTTCTTTCACAGTTCGTTACACGTTCTTCCTGTTCTCATGCTCAATCTTTGTTCAGTTTTTCATTGGGCTATCCTCTGGACCGTCTTACCACAAAATCTGAGATCGGTGTGATGGGGAGTTTTCCTTGTAAGTAGAATCGAAATTTCTTCAGTGTAAAACATTACCAGATCCACAAACTTGAAAACAGTATAATTCACTTACAGACTCGATAAGGCCCTGGATGCACATGCCACAGTACAACGCTCGCCGTCATACTCCAGCAATAATACAGCTCTCACGCCCGAGTTTTAGGCATCATTCTTGAGTTTAACATCTGGGATAGTTGACACTGGTGCCGCACTAAGGAAAAATTTTAAGGCACCAAAATCTGCTTGCTGATTGTCTGTCCATTGAAAGAAGACGCCTTTACGCCGAAGCACATGCAGTGGAGCTCCTAATTGTGCGAATTCTGGAGTGAAATTGCGGAAGAAATGAATAATCATGACAAATTGTATGATCGTTCTGCGATTCGTAGGCTGAGGAAAATCTCTACTGGCTCTAGTACGCTCTGTGTCTACCTTGACCCTACTTCCTGAAACTAAAAAATGATGCCTCTGGACGCACGAAATTCATCTGGGACTGATCGTGAGGCTAGCTTCCTTAAACCTGCCCAAAACTCGACACAAATGCTCAAGACGCTTCTCAAATGTCTTACTGTAGGCAACCACATCCTCCAAATAGCTATGAACAAAGCGGAACTTAAACTCATTCAACACAGAATCCAAAACTCTGCAGATAGTATCCACACCAGTGGACAAAACCCAAATGGAACTCGGTTAAATTAAAATCCTTTACACTCGGTACAAAATACCGTCAATGGTTTAGAATCTTTATTAGGGGTATCTGGTGGTATACTTGGTTTAGATCTAACAATGTAAAAAAGTGCTCTGGAGAACCAAGTAAAGCATTCATGCACAGTAAGAACAGGCACTGATTATTGCACTATCTTGTGGTTTAACAGCCTGTAGTTGACAACGGGTCTGCAATCTCCATCTCTAGGCTTAGGAACAACGATCATGGGTGATACATACAGGGACACTAATATTCTGATGACTCTTTCGTGCAAAAGTTTACTGATAAGCATTCTTGTCTCCTACATTTTAGGTGGGGACAATCTATATGGTGGATGGTGAACAACAGTTTTATCAGTTAATTGCATCTGATATTGTTTAGAGGGTTAGTAACTCCTAAACGCTCGGTAACAGCATATCAGCAAATTCCTCCAATAAGCCGGCCGGAGTGGCCGAGCGGTTCTAGGCGCTAAAGTCTGAAACCGCACGACCGTTACGGTCGCAGGTTCGAATCCTGCCTCGGGCATGGATGTGTGTGATGTCCTTAGGTTAGTTAGGTTTAAGTGGTTCTAAGTTCTAGGGGACTGATGACCTCAGCAGTTAAGTCCCATAGTGCTCAGAGCCATTTGTTAAGTCCCATAGCGCTCAGAGCCATTTTGAAGTCTTGAGAATGGTACAGTACATAGTGTTGACATACTTCGAACACGCTTTTAGTTTTAATCAATGCCTACGGTAATCTGTCATCTCGTCATTTGTTCAGTTCTGTATCGTTGTACTTAAAAAGAACCGGATGACTGCGAACAGGACTCATGCTTTGAGGGTTCTGTAGAAAATTAATTATGTATATAAGAATATTATTGTGTACTTCAACGGTCTGGTGCAAGTTCTTCTGGACGCCGCTTGAGCAAATTTTGTGCAATTAAGATACCCCAATTATCCAACCTAGGATATACGAGATTTGGAACTTTAATAGTGGCAACTATTTGTTTACAGCTCGTACAAATTAGATACGTGTTTCAAAGTTCTACTGGCCTTCAAAATAGTCACCAGCATTTTGTATAACTCGTTGCCAGCGATGTGGAAGCCGTAGGATACTCTCAGCAGTGCCAGTTGTGTTGACAGTTCGAACGGCACGGTCTGTTGCCCGACGAATTTGTAGCAGTTCTTAAGCGAATGCAGTGAACACAACCTACGACCAGCTTAGAGACAGAAGTGACGACACATTCTGCAGGACCTGACCGTCATTTTGCAGGAAAATGCTCAAGCACGTACAGTACGAGCTGTTACTGATTTGTTTGACTGATGGGGCTGCTAAGTCCTATACCACCTACTGCACTCCCCTGACTTCAGCTCTCGTGAGTTCAACTCGATTTCTAAACTGACGGAAACACTTTACGGCATTTGCTTCAGAACTGCTACAAATCGTCGGCAATAGACCGCGCCGCTGTCAACACGACTGGCACTGCTAAGAGTATCTTAGGGCTTCCACACTGCTGGCAACGGGTTATACACAATGCTGGTGACTACTTTCGAAGGTCAGTAAAACTTTGAAACACGTATCTATTTTGTGCGAGATGTAAACAAATAGTTGCCAGTGCTAAAGTTCCAACCCTATAGGGTGTTACAAAAAGGTACGGCCAAACTTTCAAAAACATTCCTCACACACAAAGAAAGAAAATATGTTATGTGGACATGTGTCTGGAAACGCTTACTTCCCACGTTAGAGCTCGTTTTATTACTTCTCTTCAAATCACATTAATCATGGAATGGAAGCACACAGCAACAGAACGTACCAGCGTGACTTCAAACACTTTGTTACAGGAAATGTTCAAAATGTCCTCCGTTATCGATGATACATGCATCCACCCTCCGCCTCATGGAATCCCTGATGCGCTGATGCAGCCCTGGAGAATGGCGTATTGTATCACAGCCGTCCACAATACGAGCACGAGGAGTCTCTCCATTTGGTACCGGGGTTGCGTAGACAAGAGCTTTCAAATGCCCCCATGAATGAAATTCAAGAGGGTTGAGGTCAGGAGAGCGTGGAGGCCATGGAATTGGTCCGCCTCTACCAATCTATCGGTCACCGAATCTGTTGTTGAGAAGCGTACGAACACTTCGACTGAAATGTGCAGGAGCTCCATCGTGCATGAACCACATGTTGTGTCGTACTTGTAAAGGCACATGTTCTAGCAGTACAGGTAGAGTATCCCGTATGAAAGCATGATAACGTGCTCCATTGAGGGTAGGTGGAAGAACATGGGGCCCAAACTAAAATCAGCTCTAACATGGAAATTAAACGTTTCCGGACACATGTCCACATAACATCTTTTCTTTATTTGTGTGTGAGGAATGTTTCCTGAAAGTTTGGCCGTACCTTTTTGTAACACCATATATATATATATATATATATATATATATATATATATATATATATATATATATATATATTCATGTGTGATTTAGTGAGCATCAAAATATGTGGCATACACAGGATTTTTAACTGCACTGACTTCGAGGCTTAAATTATTTTCACCGTCAGGGGACTACAGGCCTGAGTATTTGACAGATTTCTGCATGATACGTCAACCCGTTCCTGAGAAAAAATGGGTCTTAACAGTCGGACAGACAGAGTCATGGACAAGGAAGTGATCCTATAAATGTTCCCTTTTTACTGACTCAGGTACGGAACCGCAGAAACGATTATTGTCAATACATATCTAGCTGGCCAGTGCTGTGAAAGCTGACTCCTTCACAGTAATGGACGTGCCTAGGGCAGCAGCTTGTGAGTTTTGAACGTAACAGTATGTTACCGATATTTTGCTAACGTTGCGAACAGAACAGAGCGTTTTTCTCTCACTATTACTGTCAAGCACAAGGTTCGAGAGAAGTGTGCATAGTGCTGGTAGAATCTCACAAATTCCTGCCACTGACTCAGAAGCTACATCTACAACTACATCTACATGGATACTCTGCAAATCACATTCAAGTGCCTGGCAGAGTGTTCATGGAACCACCATCACAATTCTCTATTATTCCAATCTCGTATAGCGCGCGGAAAGAACGAACACCTATATCTTTCCGTACGAGCTGTGATTTCCCTTATTTTATCGTGGTGATAGTTTCTCCGTATGTAGATCGGTGGCAACAAAATATTTTCGCATTCGGAGGACAAAGTTGGTGATTAGAATTTCGTGTGAAGATTCCGTCGCAATGAAAAACGCCTTTGTTTTAATGATGTCCAGCCCAAATCCCATATTTCGCGATAATACAAAATGTGCTGTCCTTCTTTGAACTTCTTCGATGTACTCTGTCAGTCCTATCTGGTAAGGATCCCACACCGCGCAGCAGTATTCTAAAGGAGGACGGACAAGGGTGGTGTAGGCAATCTCCTTAGAGGATCTATTACATATTCTAAGTGTCCTGCCAATAAAACGCAGTCTTTCGTTAGCTGTCTTTACAACATTTTCTAAGTGTTTCTTCCAATTTAAGTTGTTCATACTCGTAATTCCTAGGTATTTAGTTGAATTTACGGCCTTTATATTTGACTGATTTATCGTGTAATCGAAGTTTAACAAATTCCTTTTACAAAATTGTTAAGGCTTTCGTGGGTACTTTTAGCACTCATGTGGATGAACTCACACGTTTCTTTATTTAGGGTCAACTGTCAATTTTCGCACCATTCAGACATATTTTTGAAATCGTTTTGCAATTTGTTTTGATCTTCTGATGGCTTTATTAGTCGATAAACGATAGTCTCATCTGCAAACAACCACGATGGCTGCTCAGATTGTCTCTCAAACCGTTTATATAAGGAACAGCAAAGGGCCTATAACACTACCTTGGGGAAGGCCAGGAATCACTTCTGTTTTACTCAATGACTTTCCGTCAATTACTACGAACTGTGACCTCTCTGACAAGAAGTCACAAATCCAGTCACATAACTGAGACGACATTCCACAAGCACGCAATTTCACTATAAGCCGCTTGTGTGGTACAGTGTCAAAAGCCTTCTGGTAATCCAGAAATACGGAATCGATCTGAAATCCCTCGTCAATATCACTCAACACTTCATGCAAATAAAGAGCTAGTTGTGTTTCACAAGAACGATGTTTTCTAAACCCATGTTGACTGTGTGTCAATAGACCGTTTTCTTCGAGGTAATTCATAATGTTCGAACACAATATATATTCAGTACCTGACACATATCCTTACAGCTATGAAAGTGAACGGTTCAGTTTATCTCCAAATTGACTACAAGAAGAGTAAGGTGTCTTAAAAATAGTTCAAAAGGCTCTGAGCACTATGGAACTTAACTTCTGAGGTCATCAGTCCCCTAGAACTTAGAACTACTTAAACCTAACTAACCAAAGGACATCTCACACATCCATGCCCGAGGCAGTATTCGAACCTGCGACCGTAGCGGTCGCGTGGTTCCAGACTATAGCGCCTAGAACCACTCGGCCACTCCGGCCGGCCAAGGTGTCTTAATATGGGGTACCTTTTGATTTTGTCTCATACCGTCAACACCATTAAAAATCAAACACTTACATTAAAATATGGGATTATAATATTAGGTTTATTTGTATTTTAGCTTGTTAAATGTAATGGGGTATGTGATACCACCTTTTCTTACAATTTATAGTTAGAAATGTGACAATAAAATCAGTATTACTAGAAACAGTTTGACATAGTTTCCATAAATACATAATGTACTGTTTAAGTTGTACAGTCACAAAAAGTAAACACTTATATAAAAATTCTTCTCTTCCTTTAAATCAGAAACCCCAAAAATGCTACCTAATATGGAGTGGCTTCTATTATAGGGTAGCACTTTTCTTTCAATCTTCTATTAGAAATATTACAACAAAATCAGTATTAATAGAAATAGTTTAACCAGTTTCCACAAGCAGACAATGAATTGTTTTAAGTTCTTCAGTCACAGAAAGAGAATCGTTTTCTTGCTTTGAATCAAATAAAGTAAATGAAAGGAAAATACTGAAATGAACACATAGGGCTTATTATTAAGTTATCTGCACTTCAGGCACATGAAATTCTTCTTAGAACTGCATGCAGAGTTTACGTGAGCCGATTTCAGGCGTTTTTACAACTCTTAGCCTGACTGATCATCCGAAAGCAACCCTGCACAATACAAACATTCAACATCGGCTTTATCTTCGCTTTCATTTCCCCAGTTATTATCCTCTGACAGAGAAGAAAATTCTTAATATTCCGAAGATGATGAAGTTCAAAGATTTAGAGATTTTTTTCCTCTTATCCCCATTTGGTTAGTACGGCTAATTGACGTTCTCTGTACTTAGGAATCCTTCTTCGTAATCTTCTAGTACCCTTTAGTCTGTGTAGGCCTTGCAGATTTTTGATGATCAATCTGACAATCTTCTTCATTTGACTGCTTGCCAGTTGTTTTTTACGTGGCGATGGTGTTTATGATCTTCGCAGAACTTGCTCTAGAACTTCTTTCGGCAACGGCATTAGACATAGATGGAAGATCGCACCAACCAACTCGACTAATGAATTTGTGATCTCGAAAAGTTTTGTTCAGAACAACCTGCCAAGTCGTCAGCAATATTGTTGGAGTCGGATGGCAGGAAACACACGTCTGCTGCACTCACAATATCCCTTGTTGAAGCTCCTAGAACCTCTCGGCCACTGCGGCCGGCAGTTTGGGAGATTTAGGAGTGTTCGTTGTAGAGAAAACCACGTGTGAAACTATCGGTCTTTGTGAAGAATTCTGTGTGGCTTGTTCGGTATGCATTTCCAGAACACTTTTTGGTGAGCATCTTCCTTTGAAGAATCCACTGCAAAGGACCGAGTGTGAAACTCATTTTGTAGCAGAGTATTGACTGTATTAATCTCGTAATATTTCGGGTTGGACATACTACATTTCTGGCTGTCTTGCGTGTGATATAAGCTGCATGAGCTTGTAGTACTTGTGTGATTGACGTAAATGTGGGCTTGTTGACACCACAACTAAAAGACAATAAAAAACATTAGTATCGAGAAGCGGACATTTTCAATGAAGAAAGGAAGCATCCACTTTTGCCCGTTATTACTAGTGATTTACAGGTTCATTTTTCTACCTTAGTTAGCGTAAGTATGTACGTAAGTATGGACGAGGGTTTTCTTCAACGCTGCTTTTAACATCGTCTACATACGAGTAGTACCTACGAATGCAGAGCAGCGGATGGTGAACGAACGCTGTACTGAGGTAGGTGTACATTAATTTGCAGCTTGCTTCACTCAGTGCTAGCGAATCCTTTTTTAACACCGCCACACCGCAATGTGATGGAGAATTTAGTTGTTGAAACATGATATACAGACTTTCCTTACGAATGACCATACGTAAAACACGAAAATATTCCTAATGAAGCGATTGTTGTTCATGTTGTCCTCAATATGCAAGAGGAAATTGGAAGTAGTTTTCGATGTGTCTCGAATAAGTACAAGTGGATACCATCACACTATGGCTTCCGTTTAAACAATAACGTGGATCTCATCGCAAAGGATGCAACATACAACCGACAGTTACTAATCCTCAGTTGAGTGTGTCTGACCATATCTCTAGCAAGGACATACAAGTAAAATGCTAGGAAAAAAGAGTGGGGAAAAAACACTGCACCACAAACGACGCTGTTCTATAATACGCAACCTAACCCTCCTCACCCATATACATCCACCACGCCTCCAAAGGTCGTGTTTTGCGGACTGGACATGTTAAAGGCGATGGTAAACGTCCATGGTAAGGATGCGCTACCGTCATGGAATCTACCCCAGTCACCTACACATAATTGGCCTTACACACTCCCCAAAGAGGTCATGAGTCACACCATCAACAGATGATTTAAATTAATTGTGAAAAGCACTCTCAATCCCGTTTATATACTGTTGTGAGCGATTTCGGTCAGGATACCATCATCACACAAATTTGTGGCAGCAGAGAGATTGGGACGAGCAGAGGTCTATGGTGGATCTCAACAGACTTCTGATTAGCAACTGATTCATCAGGTTTGAGTGGACCACTAGCACTTGATACAGTAGGTCTGGAAGGCCCCTGTTGCGTCCTTGACTCATCAGGAGAAAGCACACCTCTGTTCACCATTTGATTAATTAGGTCTGAGAACTTATCTGCTCAGCGTATGATTCCTTAGGTCTGAGCCTAACTCTGCCCAGTATTTCGTATTGCACGTCTCAGTAGACCACTTCTCAGCACTTGATTCGTTAGATCAGCTGAGTAGACCTCTCGTCGGCACTTGCTACACTGAGTAGGCCTCCACATAACACTTGATAGAGGAGGTCTGAACTGACCTCTTCTTGAAACTTGATTCATTGGTTCTAAGTAGACCTCTGCTCAGTACTTCATACAGTAGATATCAGTGTACCTCTTCTCAGCACCCGATTTAAGACGTCTAAGTAGACCACTGCTGAGCACAACTCATTAGGTCTAAGTAGAGAGACATGCTCAACACTTGATACACTGAGTAGACCTCAGCTCTTGATAGACTATGTCTGAGTAGACCTCTTCTCAGCTCGTGATAGACTATGTCTGAGTATACCTCTGCACAGCACTTGATAGAGCAAGTGTGAACAGTCTTCTCCTTAGCACTTGATTCATTAGATTTGAGTAGACCTCTGCTCAGTACCTGATTCATTAGGTTTGGTTAGATCTCATCAGCTGAAACAGTTGGTCTGAGTAGACATATGCTGAGCACTTGATATAGTTGATCTGAGTACATATTTTCTCAGCCCTTGATGCAGTAGGCCTAAACTTTTTACAATTGATATACAGCAATTGCTGCAGTCTCATAGACTTTATGGCTAAAATTATTGATTGAAATTAACTGTTCTTTTCCTGTAAATGACATCGTGATCAGTGCACACGCGTAGCAGGTCTTCAATATTACTAAGTTACGCACACGAACAGTCACACCTACCACCACCAAGACCTTTGGTTGGGTCGTATTTTTACTTAATATTAATTCCAATCTTTCCTGGGAATATTCTCGATAGTGTTTTCCTTCGCTCACTAAGAGATCTCTTGATATTTGTCCGACAACACCTCGAACAGCTTAATCTGTCCTTCAGAGTATGGAATGAAAAGCATGTAATAAATAGCTTGTGATTATAGATTAACTTTGTATAGAGACACAGCAAATTTCAAAACTAACTGCTCACTAATATCACCACTAAGCAAGTGTACGACAGCATAGAAAATCCTCATCGAACACATCCATAATTTCCCCAAGGAGGGCTTCCTTACCACACTATGGACCGTCTGTCAGACGACAGTGTCATACCTATGTACTGCATAGTTACTATCTCAGGAAGAAGCCATCTTATCAATGGAAGATAAAGTCACTGTATCACATCAGAACAAATTAGTGTATTTGTGCTATTCTTTATTTTTCTGCCTCAATAATCTAAAAGAACTGTACTTTTCGCCACTTATCATGATGTGTCATTATGATAACATTATCAGGAATTATGTAGTCTGTAAGTGTTTATGTAATTTTCTTTGAATCATCATACCTATCAGTTACGTAACTTAATGCTGGTAGCATGCCATGTACACCAAATGTTAATGAAATAGAAATAACTATTGGAAAATTAAACTTGGTCGTTTCTTTGTCTTGGCACTCAGTAATATAAGATGACACTGCGCAGTTGGCGTGGTAGTGTCAAACTTGTAGGTATGGGGATCGTAAGAAAATGCAGTCCGACTTGGATAAAACTTCCACTTGTTGTAATGAATGGCAGCTCTCTTTAAATGTGGATCAATGTAAGATAACGGCTATAACAAAGAGTAGAAACTATTTAGTGTCTCTTTACATTATTGGTCGTAAACATCTTCAGCACCTCTCGTTGTATAAGTACTTAAAAGTAATACTAGGAAGCGACATGAAATTGCAGTCTTATAGAACGAAAAAATAGATTTACTGGAAGGATTCTGAGGAAATGCAAAGCATCAGTAACGGAAATTGCAGAGAAGGCGCTAGTGTGACTAATTCTAGAGTACTGTTCCAGTGCCCGGAGTCATGACAATAGACGTCGTAACCATCCAGAAACTTGCTGCTGCGTTTGTTACAGACGAATATGGAACAGAAACGCAAGAATAACCTAATTCGGAATCATTGAAAGAAGACTACGTAGTTCTCGTAAACCGAAGTTTGCGTAACCGTTACGCTCACAATCGAATACCTCGCATTTGTATCACGAGAATAACATGCGAGAAATTTGGGTGTGAACACAAGCAAATAGACAGTTTTTTTCTCTTTCCAGGTGATTACAAGCATTTTTATGACGCGGAAATAATTTGTCGTGTGATTTGTTGCTTCTCTCTAAATCACGTAAATAGCAAAGAATATATGACAAGATATTTTTAACAAACCTGAAGTAACACCTATAAAACAGAAAAATCCGAGATAGAAGGAGGGGAAGTGAACAATTTTTTATCCTGGTTGGCAACATTACACACAAGATGCAGTACACTAGGGGGATTGCCACAGGATATAGCGTGATCCATCACTCGAAATCATTTGTTTCCAGCTTCAAATCTGCTAGAGACACATTCTTTTTTCACAGTTCTGTACACCTTCCTGTTTTCATGCTAGATCTGTGTTCAGTTTTTGACTGGCTACACACTAGGCTATCTTACCACTAAATCTGAGAGGGATACGATGGGGAGATTTCCTTATCAGTGTGTTACACAACAAATTGTTTACTCGTAAAATTTTAAAGTCACTCCCAGATAATATATTTCATTAGTTGTGGCTCATGTAAGTGACCACACAAATAACCAGCCTGCGATTAGGTCTTTTTAGTGTAGTACAAGGTGCATTCAAGTTCTAAGGCCTCCGACTTTTTCTCCAGACTGGAAAGAGATAGAAACATGCGCATTGTTTTAAAATGAGGCCGCGTTCATTGTCAATACGTCGCAGAGATGGCAGCACCGTACGGGAGATGCAATTTTACCGCCAGCGGCGAGAATGAGAACTGTTCTAAATACTTAAAATGGCGACGTTTTCCTTACTTGAACAGCGTGCAATCATTCGTTTTCTGAATTTGCGTGGTGTGAAACCAATTGAAATTCATCGACAGTTGAAGGAGACATGTGATGATGGAGTTATGGATGTGTCGAAAGTGCGTTCGTGGGTGTGACAGTCTAATGAAGGCAGAACATCGTGTGACTACAAACCGAAACAACCTCGGGCTCGCACAAGCCGGTCTGACGACATGATCGAGAAAGTGGAGAGAATTGTTTTGGGGGATCGCCGAATGACTGTTGAACAGATCGCCTCCAGAGTTGGCATTTCTGTGGGTTCTGTGCACACAATCCTGCATGACGACCTGAAAATGCGAAAATTGTCATCCAGGTGGGTGCCACGAATGCTGACGGACGACCACATGGCTGCCCGTGTGGCATGTTGCCAAGCAATGTTGACACACAACGACAGCATGATTGGGACTTTCTTTTCGTCGGTTGTGACAATGGATGAGACGTGGACGCCATTTTTCAATCCAGAAACAAAGCGCCAGTCAGCTCAATGGAAGCACACAGATTCACCGCCACCAAAAAAATTTCGGGTAACCGCCAGTGCTGAAAAAAATGATGGTGTCCATGTTCTGGGACAGCGAGGGCGTAATCCTTACCCATTGCGTTCCAAAGGGCACTACAGTAACAGGTGCATCCTACGAAAATGTTTTGAAAAACAAATTCCTTCCTGCACTGCAACAAAAACGTCCGGGAAGGGCTGCGCGTGTGCTGTTTCACCAAGACAACGCACCCGCACATCGAGCTAACGTTACGCAACAGTTTCTTCGTGATAACAACTTTGAAGTGATTCCTCATGCTCCCTACTCACCTGACCTGGCTCCTAGTGACTTTTGGCTTTTCCAACAATGAGAGACACTCTCCGTGGCCGCACATTCACCAGCCGTGCTGCTATTGCCTCAGCGATTTTCCAGTGGTCAAAACAGACTCCTAAAGAAGCCTTCGCCGCTGCCATGGAATCATGGCGTCAGCGTTGTGAAAACTGTGTACGTCTGCAGGGCGATTACGTCGAGAAGTAACACCAGTTTCATCGATTTCGGGTGAGTAGTTAATTAGAAAAAAAATCGGAGGCCTTAGAACTTGAATGCACCTCGTATTAATATATTTTAAAAAACAACTGCCGAGAGCCATCGCCGATTCGACCGTCTACTGTGGTCCCCGTCTCAGGCTGATGCTAGGAGCAGATAGTCGAGTCAAGGAAGATCAACAAAAGTCAAATAGCAAAAAAAAATCTGGTAGTTGCAAATATGTTACAGTGACAGGAGGGCATGTCACGAAGAACACACTAATAGTCCCCACCAGTGGAGTATGGGTGTGGGATAGGGAGGTGTCTAAAAGACTCTGTTTCATATTTTTCTTGACAAACTCGCAAACTGTGACTTCCAGCAAAAATGTTTCTCAGTATGTCTCCCTAAACCCACGCTCACATTCTACCAGCGGTAATTTTTAGTATGTTGGTCATAAAACTCATTCCTACCTCTGTACAAGAATTTGTGACAACCCGATTTTTCTCCTAATTTTCCTTTGTTGGTTGTTGGTTGGGGCTCTTTCTGTTGGGACAAGAAAACCTCTGGTTCAAGCGTTTTAGCCTATCAAAGCAAAGATAGTTTCAAGCTACTCTACATAATGGAGCCTTGCTTGGTCAATAGCAGGTGAGAACGTTGTTTCGAGTTGGATGAGGTTACGTCGCGTCAGCAGAGTGCCATGATGGGACTCCCACCTATCTTCCAAGCAAATCGTGTAGGTTTTATTATGTATTGCACCATATTATGAATATTCGATATTCATTTTAACATAAATGATGAGTTGAGACATGGATAAGTTGAACAAAGTGTAATTTGTTGACAGTTTCAAAGGGATCATTAGGCAATGATTGAATGAAACAGGGGAAGACGAACAGATAGCTTCGTGATACGAAACAGTGAAGGCAGAAAAAGTATTAAATAGGTAAAAAGACTAGGCCTGGTAGGAATCCTTGGATATCACAGCAGATACTGAATTTAACTGGTGAAATGATAAAACATAAAATGGCAACAAATGAAGTGTACGACAGGGATCGAAAAATCAAAAACCTCTAACAAATAAGACTTATAGAATGTGCAAAATGACTAAGCAGGGATGGCTAGAGGACAAAAGTAAGTGTATAGGTGCATGTATAACCAGGAGAAAGATAGATATCACCTACAAGAAAATTCAAGAGGCTTTTGGATAAAGGGCATGCAGCTGTATGGATATTAAGAGCTCATATAGAAAACCAATGTTAAGCACAGAAGGAAAACCCGAAAGGTGTAAGGGTCTATACAAGGGGAATGACCTAGTAGGCGACATTATAAGAAGGGAAGAGGGAAATGAATGAAGATGAGCTGGGAGATATGATACTGTGAGAAGAATTTGACAGGACACTAGAAGGCGTAGGTCGGACTAAGGCTCCTAGAGCAGACGACATTTCCTCATAACTGCTGATGTCCTTGGGATAGCCACCCACGACAAAACTATTCCACTCGGTACGAAACATACATGAGACATGGAAAATAACCTCAGACGTCAAGAAGAATGTGACAATTTCCATTCAAAGAAAGCAATTGCTAACAAGTGTGAATATTACAGAACTATCAGTTTATGAAGTCACAGATGCAAAATGCTGTCACGAATTATTTACAGAAAATGGAAAAACTGGTAGAACTCGTCCTCTGGGAAGATTAGTTTGGATCCGGAAAAATGTTGGAACATGTGAAACAATAGACCCTAGGACTTATGTTGGAGGATATGTTAAAGAAATTCGAACCGGCGTTTATAGCTTTTATAGGCTTATATGCAGAATCGAATTGAGAACGAAAGAAATTTTTCGTGTAACATGACTAAAGAAAGAAACTGTTGATAGGACACATCCTGAAACATCAAGGAATCATCAATTTGATACTGGAGGAAAATAGGGGGGGAGGGGGGTGGGGGGAGGTAAGCTTTGTGGCGGGAGACAAAAAGACGAGTAATGTGAGCGGATAAAAATAAATGTGGCTTACAGTAGCTGTTCGGGAATGAAGAGGCTTGCACAGAACTGCATCAAACCAGTCTTCGGACTGAAGGCCGCAGCAACAACAAACGGTAGTAATTATTTAATGCATAATGATACATCGATAATAATTAAATGAACGTTAGACAAGTTTCAAAACTTCCTTTGTAGTGCGAGCGCAGTGATCGACAGCTAGCCACGCGTGACGCCACAGAACGTTGAAAGAATTCGTTTATCGTTCGAATGTAGTCCATGTAAATCGATGTAGCAACCAGTAGGCAGCTACAACTGTAACAATGTTTTCTAAACGTTCCTGAAAACGAAACTATACGGAATTCAAAATTTACAGAAAATGAAACAGAAAGATTACCTCATGTGTACGATTTTTACTATGGCAATGTTGGGGACCAGGGATAAAGAAACATTTTCCGAAGATCCATTTTTGACGATGAAGTAATGTTCAACCACACCGATCAGCCACAACATTATGACCACAGACCTATTATCAATAAAAACCCGCCCAGGCGATAGCGGCTTCACCTGGCGAGGAATGACTGCTGGTCAGACACACTCACGGTTCTTGTAGTATCAGTGAGCTTGCTGTCTATGTGTAGAAGGGGGAAGGCAGATTCTGATGATCCGGAGGCTCAGCACGAGCTTTCGGAAACCGCACGACTTGTCGTGTGTTCGAGGAGTGCTTTGACGAGTGTCTTCAACACGTGGCGAAAACAAAGTGAAACTACGTCCAAACGTCGTGGGGTTGAGCGACCGCTCCGGCGAGCTTTCGCAAATAAGAAAATTAAATGAGTGTTCCTCAGCCACGTACCCTCCGACTCAGAGTTGAAATACTAAAAGTTTTGGCTCGTTTCATTGTCTAGGGGCTTGGATACGTAGTTGCCGCATTACAAGAAAAATACTGCTGAGTCTACAGTATACGATATTAATATACACATGGATCGAATGGTCAAAGGTTCCTTTCACTCAGCAATTGCGAATGTAGCGTAGAAATTTATAAATGAAAGATTGCAATTAAATAAATTTGCAGGTACTATCTTAACGACTTTAAATGATGAGAACGATAGTAGAATTACTTTTGAGAATGTGGTATATTTCTGCAAAATAATTATGGTGTCGATGATACAGCAATTAAATAAAATATAACTTGCACAACAGGGAAACAAAGATTCCTACTGCACGTAATTAGTTATGAACGACAACATAGCTCGCGACATATTCACTTCCAAACGCGTACTACGTCTTCACTTTAGAAGCCACGGAAATCTCACAACTACACAAGCCGGCACTCCGAAGTATTTCTATCTCTCGCGATCACGCACAAACTGCCCCACTCCAAGTCTTTCCCGCGACTGTACGTCGCGCCTTCACGTCCAGCACTTTCTATGTCCTGTCACGCCCGTGTCCTGTGCCGTCCTGCCCAGAACTGCCAGTGTCCTCTCTCGAAACGATCCTCCTCCCCCACTTTCATACAGTCTCACCATTAAAGAGCGCTGTGATTGGCTAGAGCGCTCTCTCCGTGTCTCCAAGCCAATGTACACTCACAAAGCCGGCGGCGGTGGTCTAGCGGTTCTAGGCGCTCAGTCCGGAAGCGCGCGACTGCTACAGTCGCAGGTTCGAATCCTGCCTCGGGCATGGATGTGTGTGATGTCCTTAGGTTAGTTAGGTTTAATTGTTTCTAGGCGACTGATGACCTCAGAGGTTAAGTCGCATAGTGCTCAGAGCCATTTGAACCATTTTTTACACTCACAAACACATTTAAACAAATACAAAATACTAGAGTTACATTTAAATAACTTGAATTTAAATAAATATTCCTACGGTTGGACCATACATACGCTCTAACACACATTATTAAATACATAAACAAATTAAATAGACATATATCAAAGGAATAGCAAGCAAAAGTAGGCCAGTAGCTTAACGTCTCTGTGCTTTCTAAAACACAGTAAACGATTGATCAATCTCCTCATGAATAGCATATATCGGATATAAACAAAGACATAGATGAATAGCCGGCCGGGGTGACCGAGCGGTTCTAGGCGCTACAGTCTGGAACCGCGCGACCGTTACGGTCGCAGGTTCGAATCCTGCCTCGGGCATGGATGTGTGTGATGTCCTTAGGTTAGTTAGGTTTAAGTAGTTCTAAGTTCTAGGGGACTGATGACCTCAGAAGTTAAGTCCCATAGTGCTCAGAGCCATTTGAACCATGGATGAATAAATATATTTATAAGCATGCTGCTATCGTTTTTTCGTGTAATTGTGGCCTGACGCGATCAATAGTAATCGGCCACTTTGACCTCCAATAACTCGTGTACTATTCAAGTTAAATGCCTGTAATCTATATCAATTTAGGTTAACACTAATAGCTTTCTAAAGACACGTCGATCGAGAAAATCGGATTAAGCGTTTAGACTTTGGAAATTCGTTGCTGGGAGTAACATGTGTAATTTACAGTCAGGTACTAAACTTTGAACTAATAAAGATATTGAAAATCTAATTACACCATCAGAATCGTCGTGCAAATAATGGTAATGTACATCTTTCTTTTTGAGGTATCATCATTCAGCTAGCTACTATTAATTTCTATACGAACTGTGAAATGTCTGCTGTTATGGTTTCACAAAGTGCACCATCTTTGGCACTCCCGGCATAGACATGTCCCTCATCGACACAAAGCACCGTCCTCGTCACGGCGTCAACATGGAATTCCCAGCAACATGATCGGGCTGGACCCCTCTTGCTTCGGCCAACGTCCGGCACCACGTGGCCGGCCTGCCGAGCGGCCCTCGCCCACTGAGCGGCCTGTGCGACCATGCCAATTCCGAACTTGGAATATTTTCAGGGCGCCACAATTCTCCCGTTACCTCACACCCCTCATTACAGATGCCGAATGTCGTAGACTGGGCAGACTGGTAAAAAACGACAGGTGACAGGTGGTGAACTGTAGCGGAACTGACATCAGAGTTCAATAGAGGACAAGTCTGTCTGAAGACATAGTGCACCGAACACTCCTAACGATGGGTCTTTTAGCCGATACCCCTGTATGTGCCTATGTTAACACCACGACTCGGCAACTACGACTGAAGTGGGCACATCACCATCGGCACTGGACGTTGGCGCAGTGGCGGAGTGTTGCACGGTCTCATGAATCCTGATACCTTCTTCCCCCATACCGATGGAAGAGCGCGAATCTGTCTTCTTCCAGGGCAACAGTTTCTTGACACCTGTACTGCGATACGGAGGTAAGATGGCGGCAGCTCCATTATGTTGGTTGGTTGGTTGGTTTGAGGAAGGAGACCAGACAGCGTGGTCATCGGTCTCATCGGATTAGGGAAGGATGGGGAAGGAAGTCGGCCGTGCCCTTTCAGAGGAACCATCCCGGCATTTGCCTGGACTGATTTAGGGAAATCACGGAAAACCTAAATCAGGATGGGCGGACGCGGGATTGAACCGTCGTCCTTCCGAATGCGAGTCCGCTCCATTATGTCCTGGGGATCATTCATGAGGGCATCCACGGGTCCAGTGGAGCTTGTCCAAGGCACCATGGCGGCCAAGGAGTATCGTACGCCATTTGCAGACAACATACACCCAGTCATGACGATCATGTTTCCCGACGACAACGGCACTTTTTAACAAGATAATGCACCATGTCACAAGTCCAGGAGTGTTACGGAGTGGTTCGAGGAACACAGTGACGGTTTCCGATTGATATGCTGGCTTCCCAACTCGTCAGACCTGAACCCGATCGAACACATCTGGGATGTGATTGAATATGGCGTCAAAGATCATTGCCCCCTCCTGGAATTTACTGGAATTGGGTGACTTGTGTGTGCAGATGTGGTGCTAACTCCCTCCAGCGACCTCTCAAGACCTCATTGCTCCCATGCCACAACGCATTGCCGATTTTTTCCGTTGCAAAGGTGGAAATAACGGCTGTTGGGTAGATGGTCACAGTGTTGCTGATCAGTGTTGCTGGGATACAATAACGCCATCGTGTGTAACTGAACATAAGCATTATTCACCAAAAGTTAATATGTTCTCTGCGATGTTGGCATAAAAACTGTACTACCCATTTTCCTTGATTGAGTTGTTTCAATAGACATTTACCTGGGCGCGCCTGAGCGATAGCTGATGCCACAGCTTGATGCAGATTCCAGTGATTGCATCTTTCGGCAAGATATGATATTATGTTATGCCATGACCATAAACAAAGTTCAAGCCCAGGAGATGTGTATTGCAGGTGTTGACCTAAGTGTCAGTTGCTTTTTGCACGGCCATCTGTACATGGCCCTGTCCCATGTCAGTGAAGCAAACGAGCTCTTCTTGCACGTCCCCATTTATAGCGTTTCTAACATTCTGTGCAAAGCAGCTCTGTAAGTCAAAAATAAATTCCACGTGTACAAAGTCTCTGGCCCAGGTTTAAACAAATACACAGGCAACACCATGTTTCCCAGCTAGTCTTCAATATTTTTAAAGACTGTTAGGGACTTCAATACGAAGAAGAACAGTAGCTGTAATTTTATTAAGAAAATATGTTCCGTTTTGTTCTCAGTAGTGTGTCGTTTCCTTTGCTAAGCGAAATGGCTTGAAAATGCGATTATTTTATTTTCAATCAGTTTCGACAGCAGTGCAGTTTTTTTTTTAATTTCTGCGTGAAGCTGAGGCAGTTATTTACTGTTTATTCTGTCATTCAGTATTATTTGGCTTTTCTAACGGCTGCCGGAACGGCGGAACGTTATTGGGTGCAGTCAGATCCGGAATATAGGACCCCATTTAAGGTTTTCCAGGGGATTTTTATTTGAGAGTCCTTATAGATGTAGTTCACCAGAGCTAAATTATTATCGAACCTTGATACTGTAGCCGGCCGCGGTGGTCTCGCGGTTCTAGGCGCGCAGTCCGGAACCGCGCGACTGCTACGGTCGCAGGTTCGAATCCTGCCTCGGGCATGGATGTGTGTGATGTCCTTAGGTTAGTTACGTTTAAGTAGTTCTAAGTTCTAGGGGACTGATGACCACAGCTGTTAAGTCCCATAGTGCTCAGAGCCATTTGAACCATTTGAACCTTGATACTCTGAATTTGAGGACATTCATTAACTTTTAAGTTCAATCCTCATTTCAAGATCAAGAAAATGAGCCTTCAAATAGGTATCATGTTCTGCTCTTGGACATATTCATTTTCGGACTTTGCACCTGTGAATTTCTTTTTATGAAGTTACGTGAAAGACCTTACTTCGCCAAAAACTATTCCAGAACCAAAAATGAGCATTTTTAATGCGCTCGGATCGGTGTCTCAATGTAAGTTGTCTGTGTAACCTAGAGGAGACGTATAGTCCACCTCTAAAGTGGGTAAAAAGAATTCGACCTTCCTTTTACATTCTCTGTAATTCATATCGATGTACCGCCATGCGTTAAATAGTTATAGCCGTTTGTAATCGCTACATTGAATTTGAATTGCCATTTGTATGTAAAACATCGGTTTTCATTATCTCCAATAAAGAGATTGGTGAGGCGTAACAGCTGGAAACTGCGTGAAGGTTGCAATCTGCTTCGCCTCACGTGAAAGCAGCGTGACGAAGAAGCAACACCTATCTAGAGGGCTTTGGAAGAAACCGGGAATCACGGGATTACATCAGATACACAAGCTTCCTTTTAAAAAAATAAGTACGAATAGATAGTTAATTCTTTTGAATTGCCTGATCGTACGACTTACGATATAAAAAACATTAATTTCATTTAATCTGTACTGCTACTATTGGGTCTATATTCTCTTCCGAACTTTAGATAACAACCTCAAGATAAGTTATAGGAATGCATCGCCTTTTGCCTGTCACGACATTCACAGAAAACACAGTGTCACAGCTTTGATTGCCGGGGGATGGCGGACATGTTATGCCACGTGTAGCCGTGTAATAGCAAGCATTCGCGAAATGCCACGAATTACAAAATTGCGTCAGCCGTTCAAACTAACACAGGAAAACCATTTCGCCAAAAAGGCAAACCTCCTTAGGGAATCGTCTTTCATCACAGATCAACAGTAATAAAACTGTCCGAACAGTGCCACAGAAAGTCACGTGGAGCAATGTCGCCTTAGCTTCGTACATAAGTGTGGACATAGGGAATGGGGACGCTATATCGGTGTGTCGAGTCCAGGTTATACCAGCTTCTTTGACTGTTTCCATGGTACTCATACAACAATCCCCGTGTTTTCTACGAGGGGCGTCTGAAAAGTTCAGTGAATGGCTTCGAAAAATAAAGAAAAGAGCAGCAAACGATTCTTGTGAAATCGCCCGAAGCACTGTAATTACTCGTTGTTGGTTATCCGCATCACTACAGGAATGAGACCTGGTGCAACCAATACTATCCGGAGACTAAGTGGCACACAATGGCCTGGTGTTCATCGTCTTCACTGCCTCACTCCGCTATAAATTCACGATGGATCAAGCCCCTTCTGTTGAGAAAATGGAAGTGTAGACGATGACAACAATGCCATTGACTGGCGCTTGGTCTCCGGATAGTATTGGTTACACAATGTCTTATCTCCTGTAACGATGTGGATATCCAACAACGAATGACTACGGTGCTTCGGACGTTTCACAAGAAACGTTTGCCGACAATGTCCAACAGTTTTACAACAGATGTCAGAAGTGTTTTGTAGCTGCTGGTGATTACATTGAAGGCCGGTAAAAGTATTTGTGTCTAACTCCTGCTTCCTTTCTTTTCTGGGACCATTTACCGAACTTTTCAAACACACCTTATAGATTTCTCTACGGCTAGTAAGCTCCCGTTACTTTTGTGCAAGGGACTGCTTAGTTCACAGACGACTTTGGGCCCAACGACGGTACGGTATTCCGACGGAAAAACAATCTTCGTCTCTTGCAGACACTGGATCAGAATCAGACACCTTAACGGATTGCACCATCACTTACTCTCAGTTCCTCTGCACTGATATGGGCGACGTTTCTCTTTTTCTGGTTCATATAATTAACAAAGATCTTTAGGACTTGCTTAGACATAATGTTTTTGGTCTAGAAATAGTGTCTTGGACTTCTCAAAAATCGTAGATTCCACATTCGACTGCAACAACTGTAAACGTTTTGAAAACTTCCCCTGTAATCCTCGTTCTGCACTGTTTCCTCAAAGAGGGCAGAGGAACGGCAGAGGTTCAGGGCACTTTCTTACGCTTGGCGTCAAAAACTACCCATAAAGATGAAAGTCTTTAGAATCACGAATGGGATGAGGATGCAGAAAGCAATAGAAAGCACTGAATTAAAGACATATAATGCATGTTCGGACAAAACACAGAATTACAGACAAAACACAGAATTATAACTGAAAATTCCCATTGGGAAAACATTCCAGATTATTCGCCGTTGCTTCATCCAGGATCACCAAGCGTGAGGTGATCACGAGAAAAGGACCAGGTGACCAAGGGGTGAAGAACCAACGAAAGGATTACAATAAATGAAAAGCTCGAGTTTGCTTATGTTCTACAATATTACTTTTATTGTTAACCGGTTTTCGGCTTACAAGGCCATCTTCAGACATTTACTGAGTATTATCACCAAATAAGTTACAATGTTTGCAAACAACGTTGGAAGAGTAGTAACACGTCTAACTGAAGTAGAAACATACAGCAAGTAACATCTTTGAGAGTGTGGTGGTAATGCAATGAAAAAGTAAATATTGAACAGTACAATGTAGTAGACAGGAAAACCTTTAACACAAAATAGGAATAGCAAGTCTACATAACAGTTTATGTTAATAAACAAAACTAATAGAATAAAATAAAATTAGTACTAGACAAGGCTACATTACAGGGTATGAAACATGGAGAGTGTTACACAAACCAATTAAAAGAAGAGACAGTTATCAATGTAACTACAGAATACACAAGGAACTTAAGCAATATCAGTAAGATGAGCAGAAATAAATAAATGCAGGAAAATGCAGGCATTTGAGGGAGCCTACAGTGAATGCAATTTTCGAGAGTGTGGTGGTTCTGCATTTTAACATTAACATTATAATCAAAACAGTGGCTGTGTAATAGTTTGCATTAAATAAAAGAACAAAGTAAAATATGAACAATATTTGGTGAGATAACTACAAGGGGTGTTAAGTATGGACAGTAATACAAGTAATAGTTAAAAGAAAGCCGTAACTATTGAAACTACAGTCTATATGGAATACAAAGACAACTTCAGCAAAACAAAAGATCTTACTGAATACAGGAAAATGGGAATATGTAGGAAGAGAGAGTGCGGGAAGAAATGAACAACAGAGATGATTATATGAAGTTTAGGAGAGGGAAAGTGTTAGGCTGTGTATGGTCATTTAGAATTAATTCTGGACTGTGAGCAAGATGTTTGTTAATTTCCAGGGCTTCCAGCTGGTTGAGTTTATGGTCTTTGTTTGCTAGGTGAAGTACACGAGACACTGGCTGATAGTTGTGACCCTCACTCAGTACATGCTCAGCAAATGCAGAGTCCGAATTCTGCAACCTCCAGCTGCGTTCATGTTCAGCCAGTCTAGTTGCTATTTCTCTGCCTGAGTGACCAATGTAAAATTTGTCGCAATCAGAACAGGTGATTTTGTGTACCCCACTGTTGGCTAACAACTGGATCTTATCTTTACTATTACAAACACATTGGGCTGTAGTGTTCCTGACATAGCGGGAAAGCCTATACCTGCAGGATTTCAGTGCTTTGGCTACAATCTGTGATACCTCACCTAGAAATGGTAGTGCACACCATTTCTTGCAGACAGTGGATGGAGAAGCAGGTGAGGCATAGAGGAGGGGTATAATTTTCCGTTTTTGTTTCCTGTGCAAGATGTGGTCAATAAGAATTGGATTGTAGCCACTGGCTGTAGCAACAAATTTTATTGTATCTAACTCGATTGTAAAATCATCTCTGGCAAGGGGATAGATATGAGACGTTGCCCCATAGAGTGTAAAGCTGCATGTTTGTGAGCTATGAGGTGTTCAAGAAGGTGTTATAGTGTCTGTAGTTTTTCAAAAATGTGTTGAGTTTTCTTGTAGTACCAGACCACATACAGAGGACATCATCTACATATCCCGCAAGTATAGGCTTTCCTACTATGTCAGGGACACCACAGCCCAGTGTGTTTTTAATAGCAAAGACAAGATCCAATTATTAGCAAACAGTGGGGTACACAAAATCACCTGTTCTGATTGTGACAAATTTTACATTCGTCACTCAGGCATAGACATAACAACTAGGCTGGCTGAACACGAACGCAGCTGGAGGTTGCAGAATTCAGACTCGGCATTTGCCAAGCATGTACTGAGTGAGGGTCACAAAAACCAGGCAGTGACCCATGTACTTCATTACCAAAAAAAGGCCATAAACTCAACCAGCTGGAATCCCCGGAAATTTACAATCATCTCGCTCACAATCCAGAATTAATTCTAAATGACCATACACAGCTTAACACTTCCCCTCTCCTAAACTTCATATAATCATCTCTGTTGTTCATTACTTCCCACACTGTCTCATCCTACATATTCCCATTTTTCTGTATTCATTAAGTTCTTTTGTTTTGCTGAAGTTGTCTTTGTATTCCATACATACTGTAGTTTCAATAGTTAAGGCTTTCTTTTAACTACTACTTGTATTACTGTCCATATTTAACACCCCTTGTAGTCATCTCACCAAATGTTGTTCATGTTTTACTTTGTTCTTTTATTTAATGCAGACTATTACACAGCCACTGTTTTGATTATAATGTTAATGTAAAAATGCAATACCACCACACTCTCAAAGATTGCATTTACTGTAGGTTCCCTCAAATGCCTGCATTTTCCTGCATTTATTTATTTCTGTTTATCTTATTGATATTGCTTAAGTTCCTTGTGTATTCTATAGTTACAGGTGATAATTGTCTCTTCTTTTAATTGGTTTCTGTATCATTCTCCATGTTTCATACCTCCTGATGTAGCCTGTCGAGTACTAATTTTATTTTATTTTATTAGTTTTGTTTATTAATATAAACTGTTATGTAGGCATGCTATTCCTATTTTGTGTTAAAGGTTTTCCTGTCTACTCCACTGTTATTTATGTACTGTTCAATTTTTACTTTTTCATTGCATTATCACCACACTGTCAAAGATGTTACTTACTGTATGTTTCTACTTCAGTCTAGACGTGTTACTTCTCTTCCAATGTACTGGTGCTTTTCATTTATTATAATGTTGTTCTACCAAGAACCGACGGAAGATTCTGTTAACACGAAATGTTTACATTTTACTAGACGCAACACGTGACATCAAAATTCTGAATGTGCTAGGGAAGCTAGAAAATCGCAAAAGGAAATTTCTAAGGGTGAATCTAGCTTTAATATGTCAATACATTGAAATAGAATGAATACAAAGATATATGACCAGAAGAATAAGATATCAATAGAAACAATAATACACTACTGGACATTAAAATTGCTACACCAAGAAGAAAAGAAGATGATAAACGGGTATTCATTGGAGAAATATAATATCCTAGAACTGACATGTGATTACATTTTCACGCAATTTGGGTGCACAGATCCTGAGAAATCAGTACCCAGAACAACCACCTCTGGCCGTCATAACGGCCTTGATACGCTGGGCATTGAGTCAAACACAGCTTCGATGGCGTGTACAGGTGCAGCTGCCCATGCAGCTTCAACACGATACCACAGTTCATCAAGAATAGTGACTGGCGTATTGTGACGAGCCAGTTCCTCGGTCACCATTGACCAAATGTTTTCAATTGGTGAGAGAGCAGGAGAATGTGCTGGCCAGAGCAGTAGTCCAACAATATCTGTATCCAGAAAGGGCCGTACAGGACCTGCAACATGCGGTCGTGCATTATCCTGATGAAATATATGGTTTCGCAGGGATCGAATGAAGGGTAGAGCCACGGGTTGTAACACATCTGAAATGTAACGTCCACTGTTCAAAGTGCCGCCAATGCGAACAAGAGGTGACCGAGATGTGTAGCCAGTGGCACTCCATACCATCATGCCGAGTGATACGCCAGTATGGCGATGACGAATACACGCTTCCAATGTGCGTTCACCGCGATGACGCCAAACACGGATGCGACCATCATGATGCTGTAAACAGAACCTGGATTCATCCGAAAAAATTACGTTTAGCCATACCTGCACCCAGGTTCGTCGTCGAGTACACCATCGCAGGCGCTCCTGTCTGTGAGGCAGCGTCAGGGGTAACCGCAGCCATGGTCTCCGAGCTGATAGTCCTTGCTGTTGCAAACCTCGTCGAACTGTTCGTGCAGATGGTTGTTGTCTTGCAAACGTTCCCATCTGTTGAGTCAGGGATCGAGACGTGGCTGCACGATCCGTTACAGCCATGCCGATAAGATGCCTGTCAACTCGACTGCTAGTGATACGAGGCCGTTGGGATCCAGCACGGGGTTCCGTATCATCCTCCTGAACCCACCGATTCCATATTCTGCTAACAGTCTATGGATCTCGACCAACGCGAGCGGCAATGTCTTGATACGATAAACAGCAAACGCGATGGGCTACAATCCGACCTTTATCAAAGTCGGAAACGTGATGGTACACATTTCTCCTCCTTACACGAGGCACCACAACAAAGTTTCACCAGACAACGCCGGTCAACTGCTGTTTGTGTATGAGAAATCAGTTGGAAACGTTCCTCACGTCAGCACGTTGTAGGTGTCGCCACCGGCGCCAAACTTGTGTGAATGCTCTGTAATGCTAATCATTTGCATATGACAGCATCCGCTTCCTGTCGGTTACATTTCTCGTCTGTAGCACGTCATCTTAGTGGTGGCAATTTTAATGGCCAGTAGTGTATAATGGTAATTCAAAGTTCGGAGTGATTTCATATACATTGTCCAATCGCATGAATATGATCACCGGCCAAAAGCCCAAATAACCGCCTTTTGTATCGCTGACTGCTGCGAGACGTTAGGAAGGGAGTCAGTGAGGTTCTGAAAGGCTTCGACAGGGACGTGGAGCCATGCCGACTCCAGCGTCGCGGCCAGCTGTACCAGGTTTCTCGGTTGAGAACCCAAAGCATGTACAGCAAAGCTGAGGTGGTCCCACAGATTCTCGATTGCGTTTAATTAGGGGAGTCTGGTGCCCACAACGGTACAGTACACTCATACTGGTACTTTTCGATCAACTCATGTACACTGTGATCTGTATGACACTTTACATTGTCCTGCTGGTATATGTCATAGTGCTGGGGAGAAACAAACTGCATGTTCGGATGGATATGGTCCCCAAGAACAGATCCATACTTTCGCTGATCTTCCAGCCTTCCAGAACGCCACGAAAGCATTCCCACGCCACTACGCTCCCTCCCTCCCTCCTGGGCCTTCCAACGATTGTTACAGAGTGTTTGCTTTCAGACGTTTCACGCCATACACGGCAACAGCCATCTGTCCGATGGAACATAAAGCTTCATTCATACGAAAAGTTGACCTGTCGCCACGCAGCGGACGTTCAGTTGCGGCATTTGCGTGCAAATTACAGCTTTCATCTCTGATGAACAGCGCTCAGCATTGCTGAATGAACTAGCTACCTGCTACAGAGGCCCATATGCGGCAGCGTTGGCTAAACAGTCGTTGAGGTGACACTGCTGGTAGCTCCTTGGTTCCTCTGGGCGGTCAGTTGTTCGAGAGAAGCGGGAAATCCGGGTTCGAGTCCCGGTCTGGCAGAAATTTACATTGTCGTCATTCCATTATACACCTCATGGTAGTCCATATTCAAATGCGAATACATTTCACGTAACACTAACGTACGCTCGTGGCTGTTCTATTAGAGAGAATTGCAACACTAAGAAATTCCGGTGAAATTTCTCTGGATACCATTTGTAGATCTCCTCTCAAAAGGACAGAACGAACAACTGCTACTACTAATCTTTGACCATAACCTCGAACTTCAATCCCGGGCATCTAACACATACAACGCAACGAACATCTGCCTCTTACTAATCTTCGATCATAGTCCTGAACTTCGTCGAGGTCACGTAACGAATGGAAAGGACGAAGGAAAGAAACGTGATGGCAGGCCTCGAGTAACCTGCAACCTGCTACCCCTAGAATGTCTTGTTTACAGATTGGACTTGTGGAGTACAAAATCAAAGGTCTGTAATAACGATGTTTGCGTGACGGGAAGTTCCAAGACACCACCACAAGAGAGAAGTTGGAGACTGCTCATTCGCTCGCGTGACTCAGTGCTCAGAAAATGATTTCAATCTCATCCCGTTTTCGTACAAATAGAACGGCAAGTAACTTTGTGCAAGAGACTAAGCAAATTGAAATAATAGTTTCCGATTAATATCATCACCATTCTCTCATATTAAAATACAAGAAGTTAGCACAAGCACCCTTCATACGACAAAAAGCACGACTGTTAGTGACAGACTATACAAGAAGTGAAGATGAAGAAGATATAACGTTTACATGGAGAGATCGACGTGTCTCTAGGAGTATATGCGATGTTTCGTCACCAGCTATCAGGGAATGTCAGGTGATTCCTCTTTAAATGCAACGGACCCACCTCTCCTGATATTACTACTGATAATTGTTAGATAATGCCAAATCGATGATTTATTGTGGTACAATTATGGATGTCTGGATCGCATGGCAGATTAATTCTCAAGAATGCAACACAAAGCCGACATCTTTTTTTTCTATTCTCTCACAATTAACAAATATGTTCGTTGTCATTACGTTTGCCGTCATACGCTTCGCTTCGTTTCTGTTGCTCAGTGTCGTTAACGCAATGCAGAAATTTCAGTTGTTCAACATTTTCTGCTTTCATTTCACTACATCCATTTTTATTTTCGGTTACGTCTCGTATGTGTTGTAGCTTCCAACTACTTCTCCTATAACATTTTATTCAAGAACAATAATATCCTGCTTTCCAATGTCCTTCCCTTTTCCTAAAACTTTGATAATTATTTGCAGTCAGTTTCTACAGATTCTTTCTTCGGTGGTAATTAACCATTCTAGAGAGTATTGTCAGAGGTATTGTGAAACACTCACCTGAAGATGAACTGAATGGCTGTCAGCAGAAATGTCATGGCAGGATGACGACGTCATCCAGCTGCAAGCTGACAACCGCTCAGCCACTTTCAGTTAATTATTGTGAGAGCATCACAGAGCAGTGTGAATGTTAGCAAGCTGCACTTCCAAACTGTAAAGGTTTCTCAGTTACCAGAAGAGTTCCGATATGCATTTAGGCTTACACGTGACGCTACAGTATTTCAGGAAAACCACATTGAAATTCAATTCGTGGCTCCGCTGGAAAGTTTGTATTTCAGTATCTTCAGTAGCAATTGACAGGGGTCGTCTTTGATAATACGAGTGATGAACCGAGTAAGCATACGAGGGGCGTTTGAAAAGTCCGTGCAAAAATCTAAAATACCTACGTGTTTGGGGTAAAATATTTTTATTTTTCAACATAGTCTCCTTTTAGACTTATGCACTTCGTCCAACGGTGTTCTCATTTGTTGATCCCTTCCGAATAACAGAAATTGTCGAAGTCTGCAAAATAGCTATTAGTTGCTGCAATCAACTCCTTATTTGAACAAATTCTTTGTCCCGCCAGCCATTTCTTCAAATTCGAGAAGAAATAGTAGTCCGAGGGAGTCAAGTCAGGATAATATGGGGTATGTGAAACGAGTTGGAATCCTACTTCCATTGACTTTGCGACCACAACCGCTGAGTTCTGTGCTGGTGCATTGTCTTGATGGAAAAGGACTTTTTTGCAGTCCAGTCGCTTGCGTTTTTCTTGCAGCTCGGTTTTCAGACGGTCCATCAACGATGAATAATATGCACCTGTAATAGCTTTACTCTTTTCCAGATAGTCGATGAGGATTATCCCTTGCGAATCCCAAAAGACAGTCGACATAACCTTTCCGGCCGCAGGATTGGTCTTCGTCTTTTTTGGTGCAGATTATCCCTTTGTAACCCATTGTTTAGATTGTTGTTTGGGCTCAGGAGTATAGTAATGGATCCATGTTTCATCCACAGTGACGAAACGACGCTTAAAGGCCGGCAGATTCTTCCTGAACAGCTGCAAACAATCCCTGCAACACTTCACACGATTCCGTTTTTGGTCAAGCATGAGCAATCGCGGAACCCATCTTGCGGATAGCTTTCTCATGTCCAAATGTTTATGCAAAATGTTACGTACCCGTTCATTCGAGATGCCCAAAGCACTAACAAACTCACGCACCTTAACTCTTCTGTCATCCATCACCATATCATGTATTTTATCAATGATTTCTGGAGTCGTAACCTCCACAGGGCGTCCAGAACGCTCAGCATCACTTGTGCCCATACGGCCACTCCGAAAATTTTGAAACCACTTATAAACTGTTCTAATCGAAGGTGCACAGTCACTGTAATGTTTATCAAGCTTCTCTTTACTCTCCTGAGGCGTTTTGCCTTTCATAAAGTAATGTTTAATCACCACACGATATTCTTTTTCTTCCATTTTTTTTTTTTTTTTTTTTTTTTTTGACAGTCACTCGATTTCCTTGATTCACACGAGTGCCAAACACAAAGAAATAGACCAATATGGCTGAAACTTGGTGTTCTTTCCAAAGATGCTAAAAAACTAAACATGACCTCGATACGCGCCGGTGGTGCCATCTCTCGGACTTTGCACGGACTTTTCAAAAGCCCTTCGTAACACGGCCACTTGTGAATAAAGAAACATTGATGTTTCCAGAATGAGATTTTCACTCTGCAGAT
The DNA here is from genome assembly GCF_021461395.2 of Schistocerca americana. Taxonomy (NCBI): domain Eukaryota; kingdom Metazoa; phylum Arthropoda; class Insecta; order Orthoptera; family Acrididae; genus Schistocerca; species Schistocerca americana. Next base: position 220,238,438 of record NC_060119.1, read on the forward strand.
GAGTGTGCGGTGATATGAAACTTCCTGGCAAATTAAATCTGTGTGCCCGACCGAGACTCGAACTCGGGACCTTTGCCTTTCGCGGGCATGTGCTCTACCATCTGAGCTACCGAATCACGACTCACGCCCGGCCCTCACAGCTTTACTTCTGCCGGTATCTCGTCTCCTACCTTCCAAACTTTACAGAAGCTCTCCTGCGAAACATGCATAACTAGCACTCCTGAAAGAAAGGATACTGCGGAGACATGGCTTAGCCACAGCCTGGTGGATGTTTCCAGAATGAGATTTTCACTCTGCAGCGTAGTGTGCGCTGATATGAAACTTCCTGGCAGATTAAAACTGTATGCCCGACCGAGCCACGAAGTCGGGACCTTTGCCTTTCGCGGGCATGTGCTCTACCATCTGAGCTACCGAAGGTAGGAGACGAAATACTGGCAGAAGTAAAGCTGTGAGGGCTGGGCTTGAGTCGTGCTTCGGTAGCTCAGATGGTAGAGCACTTGCCCGCGAAAGGCAAAGGTCCCGAGTTCGAGTCTCGGTCGGGCACACAGTTTTAATCTGCCAGGAAGTTTCAAAATTGATGTTGTTGTTCTGGTCTTCAGTTCGAAGTCTTGTTTGATGCAGCTCTCCTCGCTGCTCTACCTTCTCCAGGCCTCTTCATGTCTTCATACCTACTGCAACCTACATCCATTTGAACTGAACCTACTTGCTCTATGCTGTTGTGTACGACTTCGTTCACAATCGTAGGGAGACGTGGGCTGCAGAGTGGTGCGGCAACTGTCGTCATAGGACAGCTGGAGGAGCAGAAGTGGTTGGCGAACAAGTAAAGGGGGGGGGGGGGGGGGGAGGGTGTTAGGACGTCAAACGGGCCGACGTGGAGTAGGAGATGCACCACAGGACATTTTATTTTCTACTGTCTATACTTTTACATATAAATTCATAAAACTTTGTCAGCATGATCAGGAAGGATTCAGGATTCACACTCATAGTAGTGTAAGTGCAAAAACATAACACAATAAATTTTTTTTAGATATGAAATTTCATCATTTTTTGACTTACTGTTGGCTGCATTTGTTGCTTCACAAGTAAGAGAGATTCTGTGATGAATTTTGCACAGCATACAAACCATACTTACAGGTGTATGAAACTCTAGAATTTTCCAAATCTATTAAAAACTGTAGTAAAAATTGAGATAATTAACTACAAAATTTGATTTTTTTCTAAACATAAAGTTTAAAACGTAACAGCTCATTCGTTTTTTCATAAATTAAATAGATTCTAGAGTTTCAGACACCTGTAAGTATGGTTTGTATGCTGTGCAAAATTCATCTAACAGTCTCTCTTACTTATGAAGTAAAGTGTACCTATAGCAACAAATGCAGCCAATAGTAAGTGAAAAAAATGATGAAATTTCACATGTAAAAAAAATTATTTTGTTATGTTTTTGAACTTCCGCTGCTACGACTGTGAATACTGAATCCTTCCTGGTCATGCTGACAAAATTTTATGAATTTTCTTGTAAAAGTATAGAAAGTGGAAATTAAAATGTCCTGTGGTGCCTCTCCTACTCCAAGTCGGCCCGTTTGACGACCTACCCCCCTTAACAGAAGAAACAGAAGATTTACTTAACCCGTATTTCTCCAAGTGTGCGAAGACTCATCACAAATAATGCAGCAAGAGATAAGTACAGCTATTACAACAACTATGAGGCTTGAATGATGGCATCGCAGTGAAGAGACTCCAAGTGCAAGTGGGATGAAAGGCTGCCTCCGGCCGTCCTGTATCGCGGCAGCGGAGAGCGCTTGTAGTCCAGGGCCACTGAAGGCGTGGCTCAGCAGTAGCGCACCATTGAGTCTTCCAGATCCTGTGTGACCGCCATTGGCGTTAGACAGAAACTTGCAGTTCCGTTGCCAACTGCGAGACGCCTGTGGGTGGTACCGATACGAGATACCACACATGCCAACCGTGATCTCCCTCTATGATTTTGACCCTACACACTTCAATACATTGCCAACTGACCATTCCTTGATGCCTCAGGATGTGTCCTATCTACCGGACCCTTCTTGAAGTCAAATTGTGCCACAAATTTATTTTTCTTCCCAATTAATTTCAGTATATTCTCATTAGTTAGTCTACCCGCATAAAGTTCACCATTCTTTGATAGCACTTTATTGTAAAACCTACTGTTCTCTTGTTGTCCGAATGTTTCATAGTTCACGTACGAGGCTGCTGTCCAGACAAATACCTCCAGAAAAGACTTCCTAATGCTTCAATTTGTATTCAGCGTCACGAAGTTTCTCTTTTTGGAAATGATTTTCTTGCTATTACCAGTCTCCGTTCACATTCTTCCAGCATCTGCCATAAGTCATTTTGCTGCCAAAATAATAAAGCTCATAGACCACTCGTAGTGAGATTTCCTAATCTAATTTCATCATCATCGCCTGAATTAATTTGACAATATTCCACTATCTTTGTTTTACTTTTTATGTTCATCTTGCAACTTATTCTCGAGATACCCATCCATTCCATACAATTGCTCTTCCAAATCCTTTTCCATCCCTGATAGAACTACCAGGAAACCTGAAAGATTCTATTTCTTCTCCGTGAATTTTAATTCCCTTCCGAAACTTTTTCTTGGTTTCCTGCACTGCTCATTCGATGTACAGATCAATCTGTATCGAGGATGGGATACTAACCTTCTTCACTCCATTCCCAATTAATGCTTTCCTTCGTCTCTTATAAAAAAATTCTGATTTCTGCACGAACTGATGTGAACTTTTCGCTCTTTTTATTTTTCCAGCTATTTTTAGAATTTCCGAGAGTGTATTCCAGTCAACACTGCCAAAAGCGTCCTTAAAATTCACAAATGCAGTTTACCTTTCTTCAACTTATTTTCTTATGTACGATGGAAAAGTGGAAATGAGCGTTTGGCGTCAATGGCCGGGAGGTCCCTTACGGGGCAGGTCCGGCCGCCTTGGTGCATGTCTTATTGCATTCGACGCCACAATGGGCGACCTGTGCGTCGGATGGGGAAGAAATGATAACACAACACCCAGTTCCTGAGCGTAGAAAATCCTCGACCCAGCCGGGAAGCGAACCTGGGCCCCTTTGGACGGCTGTCCGTCACGCTGACCATTCAGCTATGGGGCCGACTCATATGTGAAGTAGGATCATTATTGCCTCACTTGCTCCCAAGATTGGGTTGTATCAGTTTTCTCCGTTCTTTTGTAGACAATTCGTGTTAGAATTTTTCAACCATTATTTATCAGGTTGTCAGCACTTGACTTCTTTGGAACTGGAATTATTTCATTCATCGTGATATCTGAGCGTATTTCGCCTATTTCACATATCTTGCATACCAGGTAGGATAGTTCTGTCATGTGTAGGGTGTCCTTCTGAGGGAATTACGTCTGTTCCGTGTCCACGGGACTTCTTAGGTGTTTCAGTTCCATGTCAAATTCTTCCCACAATATTGTATCTCACCCCTAAATTTCATCTGCTTTCCCTCCACTTTCTCTAATATTGCCCTCAAGCTCCTTTTCCTTGTACAGCCCTTCTCCATATAAATCCTTCCCTTCAGCTTTACCTTCATCGCTTAGTACAGGTTTATCAGCCGAGCTCCTAATATTTACGCAACTTTTCTTGTCTCCAAGGTTCCTTTAATTTTCCTTTCCCACTGTCATGCATGTTTCTACAAAATTGAATTTCTCTTCCAGCGATTCCTATTTTGCTGTTTTGAATTTTGTGTCAAACTTCGTTTTAGACGTCTGTATTTCCTTTTGTTTGATTCATTGGTGTGTGTCTATAGTTTCACCTTTCGTCATTTAAATCAAGTGTATCCTGTATTACCCAAGCGTGTCTACTGGGCCTTGTATTTATGTCCATTTGATCATATTCTCCCTTAACTATTTCATGTCTCAAAGGTACCCATTCGTCTTGTGTTATATTCCATTCCCCTCCTTGAGTCCATTGTTGCCTATTGTTCCTTCAATTCTTTCACTTTGTCCAGATAATATCTCCTTATTTTCCTACTTTTCTGCAATTTAGTAAGTTTTAATTTGTAGTTCGTAACCGGTAACTTACTACCAGAGTCCATATCCGCCCCTAAAAGTATTTTACAGTGTAATATATGGTTCCTAAATCTCTGTCTTACCATTATATAATCCATCCGAAATGTTCCAATGTCCGAGATCTCCTTCACGTACATAGATTTTTTTACGATTCTTAAACCATGCCTTAGCAATGATTGGATTCCGCTCTATGCAGTATTCTACCTGACGATTTCCCCATTCATTTCTTTCTTCAAGACCACATTCCACTATTTTCCTTCTCCCTCGTTTCCTGCTATTGAATTCCAATCCCCGATCACGATTACATTTTGTATTCCTAAACTATCCGAATAATTTTTTTGTCTAATCACACATTCTCTTCATCATCTGTGGAGCTACTAAACTTGTATAACTGTGTGAATGTTAGCTTCTCGTATACCCTGGCTACAATAATGTGTCCATTGTGTTGTTCATAGTAGTTTACCCGCCATCGCACTTTCTTATTCATTATTAGGCGTACTCTTAATTACCACTACTTGATTTTGTATGTATAACCCTGTATTCACCTGACCAAATGTACTGCCCTTAAAGCAACTGCTCTTTACTGATTCCCACTGTAGCCTCAATCTATTAATTTTTTTTAGATTCTTTAAATTATCTACTCTGTTAAGGAATGCAACAGTCAAAACCCCAACTCCTAGTGCAACATTTTGTTTTCCCTGATGGCAACACCCTCCTCAACAGTCACTCTTGCACCTCTCCCCCATCTCTGCATTCTCACAGAGGTCAGATTAAAGGCACATATTACATGCATAATATTTTACACATTTTTACATCATTAAGCTACACAGTAGAGATACATGCCATCGGTAAATGTAAGGAATGTAGTTTCTCCATGCTTCCAGCCTTTCGCAGTACCAGATCGCTAGTCCAAGTTGGCTACTGTTAAACTGTCAAATCAGTAAATCAGCCAGACAATTACCTTTGCAGCTACTGACGCGCTGCTGCCTCTTTTCAGGAACCACTTCTCAGATGGTATATTAAAGTCAATGTCACATTGTTCTATACTCTCTCAAGAATTTTATATCCTAAGAAGAAAGCAGCTATCAGGATATTCGATGCTACATCCTCCATACTCTGAGACAATGAATACGCTGCGTAAAGCTTAACATATAATGCTGATTTCTACATAGCTACTAACGAAATTTGGTGTGTTTTAAATGTGACTACTTTATCGATTTTCTAGTTAGTGGTCAAGCTGTGATATTGGTCGATTTAATACTTTAGCCACAGTTAGTTTTAACAACATTTCAACAATCAGTTTTGTATTAATATTTCGATTATTACATTAAAATTTTTATAATTGATCGTAAGGGTAGGGAGCCCGTAAAATATTGTGGGAAAGAATTAGACAGATGTTAATAAAAATTTGACTTCATCTTGATAAGACTGTCAGACTTTAATCCACAGTCACTGGAATACTTCCTAACCCAGTTTACTAGAATTACTAATATCTAATCACAAATTTCATGTTTTACATGTTAATAACGACTCATCGCCAATTACTTGTTAGACAAGTAAAAATAATATGTAAACGGAAATAACTGTGGCAGAACACCAAGAAAGTGTTTCCTTTTAGGTTTGACAGTCACGTTCTCACAAAGACTGACGGAGACTTCACAGTGTGTTACACCTGAATATTTCTAATCTACACCCAAAAAGATCTTCTCTTTTGACCTGAAAAAGAAACTTGTACAAACGTATATACTGCCAGTTATTCATTACAGCGATGTTATCCTGCAACGTCTTTCTCAGGAAAGCCCACGGGCCTGGAACTGTTACCTGTGTTCGTTATATCTGTGATGTTCGACTCTTTGATTACATTTCAATATTATACACACAGCTATCTTGGCTGCGTGCAGACAAGAGCTGAGATTTGCAAGTCCTTTGTCTTCTCTACTGTCTTATCAATGAACATTGTCTCTCAAATCCCTCCTCGACCTTAACACTCTTCCCTGAACAATATGGCAGCGACACAGGTTTCCATCAGAGCAAAATCCTTTCTGTCCCACTCCATCACGCAACCACTTTCTCGAAGTCCTTTTTGGTAGACGTACGCGACTCTGGAATAACCTCCCTCATTATGTCAAAGAACTGAATAACATCTTCCGTTTTCCAGAGACAGTTAACGACATGTCTATTGAACCAACAATAATGGCTACCACTGCCCCTGTACGCACTCGTTACCCCGATAATCTTTCCAACCACATCTTCATTTCCCAGTGCTCTTAGAAGTACTGCCAGTATTGATTTCATTAGTTCTTTGTACTGTTTATTCACATTGTCTCTACATTCACTCAGATCATTTTGTTAGTATCTAACATGTCATATTAAAATTATTGTTATCTCTGAGCTAACTTTGACTAAAAAAAATTGCTTTGTGTGAGAACCCGGACCGACGTAAGAGAGGACCCGAAGGTCGTAATCTGATCAGGTTAAATACATAAACAACTAAAATAAATGAAATACGCTATTTATTTCTCAGTGATCGACATGGAGTATTGCCTTTATTCCAAAATTCACAAAATTAGAACAAGAAATAAGACATATGGAGATAATTGTTTCCTTTAGAGGTATCAGTCGGGAACCGTGCCAGTTCTCATACGTTCCGCTGGCAATGTCTGGAACTAAAGAACAGCTTAAGCGGCGCTTGTAGAGTTTGCAACCAGGACCAGACCCACGCCGGCTTCCAGGGTCACAGACTGTGGAGACACCGTTGCCCTGTAACACAAAAAACACGCAAATGAGCCACGTGATGTCGTATGAAAGAAAGAGTGACGTGACGAAATAATGGATAGTGGGTATTATGACGCGACGTAGTGTATCAGCTAGATTAGTAAATAATGTCATATCATATTGGGTACAAGGGTGGCAACGTTCCCATGATCAGCGTAGGAGGTTCGTGAATAGTGGAAATGTAGACTACACACAAGAACTGAGACCAGTAGATTTTGCTTAGATGTATAAATAGTTCATTTTAGTATGAAACAAGTGAGTATTTGTTGCGTAAAGAAATCCTTGGAGTGTCAAGTCACACAGAAATATTATAACTTTTATCATTAGTTAATGGAAAGGAATGATGTTACCTGTTTTTAACGTCAAATTATTAAATTAAAAAGTTTTATATGTATGATATGAGCCATTACAGTTACGCCCTTAATCAAAACACGGGTGTAAAAACAATTCACGAAAATTTATTGTAAAAGAAAATGATATAATCGACTGAGAATTGATTTTCGTAAAATGATACTAGAGTTTTATAGAAGAAAGATATATTTTGTAAGTCACATTCACAGTTAAGGTGCTGAGGTGTATGTGCACATGACGTAGCTCTAGTTTAGAAACGATGGCAAAAAGTTCTCAGGTAAAGTTCATGATAAAAAGATATAATGTGGAACATGTGAGGCAATATTGACCCTACGACTTATCTTAGAAGCTAGATTAAGGAAAGGCAAACCTACGTGTCTAGCATTTGTAGACTTAGAGAAAGCTTTTGACAATGTTGACTGGAATACTCTCTTTCAAATTCTGAAGGTGGCAGAGGTAAAATACAGGGAGCGAAAGGCTATTTACAACTTGTACAGAAACCAGATGGCAGTTATAAGAGTCGAGGGACATGAAAGGGAAGCAGTGATTGGGAAGGGAGTGAGACAGGGCTGTAGCCTCTCCCCGATGTTATTCAATCTGTATATTGAGCAAGCAGTAAACGAAACAAAAGAAAAATTCGGAGTAGGTATTAAAATCCATGGAGAAGAAATAAAAACTTTGAGGTTTGCCGATGACATTGTAATTCTGTCAGAGACAGCAAAGGACTTGGAAGAGTAGTTGAACGCAATGGATAGTGTCTTGAAAGGAGGGTATAAGATGAACATCAACAAAAGTAAAACGAGGATAATGGAATGTAGTCGAATTAAGTCGGGTAATGCTGAGGGAATTAGATTAGGAAATGAGACACTTAAAGTAGTAAAGGAGTTTTGCTATTTGGGGAGCAAAATAACTGATGATGGTCGAAGTAGAGAGGATATAAAATGTAGACTGGCAATGGGAAGGAAAGCGTTTCTGAAGAAGAGAAATTTGTTAACATCGAGTATAGATTTAAATGTCAGGAAGTCGTTTCTGAAAGTATTTGTATGGAGTGTAGCCATGTATGGAAGTGAAACATGGACGATAATAGAGAATAGAGGCTTTTGAAATGTGGTGCTACAGAAGAATGCTGAAGATTAGATGGGTAGATCACATTACTAATGAGGAGGTGTTGAATAGGATTGGGGAGAAGAGAAATTTGTGGCACAACTTGACTAGAAGAAGGGATCGATTGGTGGGACATGTTCTGAGGCGTCAAGGGATCACCAATTTAGTATTGGAGGGCAGCGTGGAGGGTAAAAATCGTAGAGGGAGACCAAGAGATGAATACACTAAGCAGATTCAGAAGGATTTAGGTTGCAGTTGTTACTGGGAGATGAAACAGCTTGCACAGGTTAGAGTAGCATGGAGAGCTGCATCAAACCAGTCTCAGGACTGAAGACCACAACAACAACAACAACAACAATGTAGAACTCATAGTAAAAAGCTGTATGAATTGGATGCTTGTAATTCAACGAGATCAAGATTTTTTAGAGACATTTGGATGAACTATTTGAAAATGTAGTAATGAAACAGGAAAGAGATTTTGAAATCGACGTATTTTATGTACAAGATAAAAATGAGGCTCTTAAAATTTCAATCTTATGCGTATGCAAGCCAAACCCTGAACTTTGATGCAGTAATTACGATGTTAACTTCAAAATGGATGCAGATAAAACGAGAAATGTATTCTGTGTGTAGTATCATCCAGAGATCACGGTGCTGGGCCAAAATCGGCAACGCACTCGATGTCACAGACTTTAGTGGTCTCTTTGCAATCCACAACGACGAATGGGAGGTTCTAAAGAAGATACGACCTCTCACTCTCAGTACCCTCACACGGAGGTCAATATAGAGCCGATCCTGGAAGCGCTCTGCCCCACTTCGTGACCTCAACTGAAGCAGTCACCATCATCGAGCAGGGCTAAAGAGTTATTCATGTCTCAGACGGAATTGTACTTCTGTAAAGGTTGAACACTGTACTTCAATGGAACAGTTCATTAAATAGTGCATCGAGTGATGCTTTAATGGTCAATTGCAGTTATAAATTATCAAGTACTCCTCTTGCATATTTTTTTATCTTATTCAGGAAATCTTTTTACTCATTCATGTAATAACATGAACTAATATATCACATGTTGTAGATCCAGTGATCCATCTCCCAGAGCAATGAAAGAACCAACAGTTCTGGCAGGACGATTGCCGTTTCGTCTGGTCACAACACTGTCTTTATTTAATTGAACTTCCCTCTGTCCTGTTTAAGTGAGAAAATTTGCAATCTCATGTTTTCATTCTAACGCATGTGTTGGAGGGGAAAGAAGGCTAGTAAAAATATGGCACTTGTTTGCATAGAAATGGAGATTGAAATTGATTCTTCACATACAATCATGAATCGTAACAAGCAAATAATTTAATTCTTTATTTACAACATGAAACGTTTCACATAACAAAATGTATTCGCTTTTTTTTCCTAAGAAAGGACATTCACTTAATTGAAAGACTATGTCAGTGAGGATTTTTTATTTTACAAAACATGGTAGATGGGTCAGCATATTCTTTAAATTAGTATCTTTCTTCATTCGATAAATTACATTTAAATGGCAGCAGAAGCCACTACTTGGAGCATTGAACCAGTCGGTGGTGAACCTGCCACTGCCTGTCCTCATATTATTCCGGGTACTGTGTATGTGTAGTTCGCAGGCGCAATCAGTGTGCTAATTAGTCAAATTTTTCTTCATTGTCGTCCACCACAAATTAATGAAAGGAAAATACTTCGTCGCTTACTATACACATCAAGAAAAGTTGGCATCACCTTGTTTCCGAGAGTCCCGGAACCTGTACAGAAAATTGGAATAGAGATCAACATGAACATTATTTCCGCCCTTTTTATTACTCATGAAAACCAAACACTACATGATGTACCACCGGTACATCTAATACCCAGTAGCACGTCCACTTGCATTGATGCATGCCTTTATTCGTCGTGGCATACTACCGACAACTTCATCTAGGCACAGTTGGTCCAGACTGTCTCACTCCTCAGCGGCGATTCGGCATAGATCCCTCAGAGTGGTTGGTGGGTCAAGTCGTCAACAAACAGCACTTTTCAATGTATCGCACGCGTGTTCGATAGGGTTCATGTCTGGATAACATGCTGGACACTCTAGTCGAGCGATATCGTTATCATGAAGGAAGTCATTCACAAGATGTGGGAATTGTCGTCCATGAAGACGAATGCCTCGCCAATATGCTGCCGATATCGTTGCACTATCGCTAGGAGGATGGCATTCATGTATCGTACAGCCGATACGACGCCTTCCATGACCACCAGCGGCGTACGTCGGCCCCACGTAATGCCACCCGAAAACAGCAGGGAACCTCCATCTTGCTGCACTCGCTGGACGATGTATTTGAGGCGTTCAGCCTGACCGTGTTGCCTCGAAACACGTCTCCGACGAGTGTCTGGTTGAACTCATATGCGACACTCATCGGTGAAGAGAACGTGATGCCAATCCTGAGCGGTCTATTCGGTTTGTTGTTTGGCCCATCTGTACCGCTCTGCATTGTGTCGTGCTTGCAAAGATCTACCTCGCCATGGACGTCGGGAGTGAATTTGCGCATCATGTAGCCTATTGCGCACAGTTTGAGCCGTAACACGACGTCCTGTGGCTGCACGAAAAGCGTTATTCAACATGGTGGCGTTGCTGTCAGGGTTCCTCCGAGCCATAATCCATAGGTAGCGTTCATCCACTCCAGCAGTAGCCCTTGGGCAGCCTGAGCGTGGCATGTCATCGACAGTTCCTGTGTCTCTGTATCTCCACCATGTCCGAACAACATCGCTTTCGTTCGCTGCGAGGCGCCTGGATACTTCCCCTGCTGGGAACCCTTCCAAGCACAAAGTAACAATGTGGACGCGATCGAAAGCGGTATTGACCATCTAAGCGTCGTTGAACTATAGACAACACGAGCCGTGTACCTCCTTCCGGGTAGAAGGACGGGAACTGATCGGCTGTCGGACCCGGCCGGGTTTAGTGACACCTCTGAACAGTCAAAGGGACTGTGTCTGTGATACAATATCCACAGCCAACGTCTGTCTTCAGGAGTTCTGGGAACCGGGGTGATGCAAAACTTTTTTTGATGTGTGTACAGTTTTCTTGTTCAAGCAGTAAAAGTTTGATTAATTCCTTCTTTACTACTAATTGCATTCGCAACACAGGTGGCAGATAGTATCCATATGTGAATGGATCTGCAAAATTACATAATTGTACTACTTGTAGTTCACGAGATATGACGTCATAAACATTGAGATACGTGAAAAACTACCTTAACAGATTAACTCATGTGCAGTCAACCGTTTGCAGCTGTTTCATACAAAGGAGTTCGACTCTTTAAAGAATCTGTGGTGGGGTGTTACTGGTATTTTAGTAACAGAATGCAGTACGCTATACTGCACGGAGTATGTTCTACAGAAACTAAAATAACATCGAATGAGCCCGATGGGAGCATAATAGAATCTCTAATAATGAATATACTTAAATAATTTGCTAGAAATTATCAGCTAACAGTGCTGTTGCCTACAGTAAAGTATCGCCACTGAACTATCGCAAGGAAGTGCAGAAAGACATGCACAGTTCCACTTGGTGCAACAAAGGGCAGGTCCCTTTAAAGGGCCGGCCGCGGTGGTCTAGCGGTTCAGGTGCTCAGTCCGGAACCGCGCGACTGCTACGGTCGCGGGTTCGAATCCTGCCTCGGGCATGGATGTGTGTGATGTCCTTAGGTTAGTTAGGTTTAAGTAGTTCTAAGTTCTAGGGGACTGATGACCACAGATGTTAAGTCCTATAGCGCTCAGAACCATTTGAACCATTTTTGAACCCTTTAAAGGTGGGTAAATGTAGAATATCATATCAAATAGCAGAAAAAGATTCTATTCCGTTACAAGAAGAGCGGCGAACCACTTGAGCACGTCATCATTGTGCATTGACACTGCTGGTGAAAATGTGCATCGCCCTCGATGACTTTGTTCAGGCCCACCTGGCTATAACATGTGCACTCTGAGGGGTGTAGTGTTAGCGATTCTTTTGTCACGGTCTTTGGCGACCAGATAGTGCTCGGGAGGCCTGTCCGCACACTATCTGCTATGACCCTACAGGCAGTAACTGTGCTGAATTTAGAGGTGAACAGTGTTCGCAATATTCATTCTAGGGTACAACCATGCGCCACCTACGAGTGCGAATGGAAGACTTAGGTCCGTCGGAAGCGTTCTCAGAATGTGCGATGCATCCGTGTTTGGAGTCCTTATCAAGAACACACCACAGTAGCTATCGCATGTGTTCAGATGCGCCCAGATTCGTAGCTGGTCGGTGAAGCCGATACCAAAGTGTAATTACCAGATTGTACCACAAATGGTTGGGCAACTTAAGTGGGAACCCTTTTGAAGAAAGACAACTACTTCTAGCGAAAATATAGAGAACTTCTATTCGAAGAAGACTGTGTAATAATCCCGCTACTACCACCCTATGTCTCGTGTAGGGATCACTAGGATAAAATAAGAGAGATTAGGGAGGTGCACAGCCATATAGACAGTAATTCTTCCTTCGCTCAGTAGGCGAGTGGAATAGGACAGAAAATCGATAGTATTGGTACAGACTATCCACCAGGATCCAGTGTACAGTGGCTTACAGCTTAGGTGTAGATGCAGATGCACACAAGTAAGGAGAAGTTCTTTAAGCGGAGTGAAGATAATGCACTTGTGAAAGCAATACCTGATTACAAATCTGCCAGGAGCGGGGCCGTTCCTCTGCTGCTGTAGGGTACTTTGGTCTGGTACACCACGTACCTCAAATATTAATTAGCAAACTACTCTGCACCGTGAAGCAGACGAAGTAAGTATGTGTGACACGATACAGGTAACCAAATAAAACTGGACTGGAAAGTATTTGCGATAAGACTACGCAGGGTTGAGCCTTATGCCTTATTAATGAACATTACAGCTACAGCTAAAGCCAATGCAGCGCTGCGCTTGATTTCTAAAACTGAGACACGTGTAACATCTCTGTCTGAGGGATAGCACGAACAGCGTTTCAATGTCCTGCGTCAGCTATTCCAGCATCTGAGAACTGTTTGAATATCCTATTTCAATTTGCCCCTCAGGTAAAAAACATACAGACAGAGATCAGGCCATCAAGGCGCAAGGTGTCCAGGGGATTCCACTGACTCTTCTGATTGTCCTCTCGTCACCACACAGGTCGTGCACTCGTCGCAAGATTCTCAGGCGGCGTGCGTCGTTGCTTCGTCTTGCCGAAAATTTCCATACAGCCGTTCGATCCATATATGCTTTACATAGAGGACATACCGGTTAGCGTTAACAGTTTGGTAAAAGACTTGTGTTACGATGCGGACACCAGGTATTGCTCGGCACACACTAATCTAGGCATTATGCAACGGCTGTTCGAAATAATGATGGGGATTTTCTGACGCATAATGGCACACCTTCGGCAACTACACATACTCTGACAGGGTGAATCGGGCCTCATGTGAAGAAAAGAAAAACTGAGGACCCAAGAGTCCTGGTTACGCTTCACTCAAAAACCACTGGCAGAACTCAACACGCAAATGTTCGTCTGAACGCTTTAAGATATACGCACCACTAAATTTCGACGAGGGTTGCCCAGAAAGAAATGTGCCGCGTTTTTTTTTTTTTTTTTTTCTCAACCGAAAATATTGCTATGAATGCGAAGCGTTACGTATGTATTATTTCAAATCTCCTGAGCGAGCGCACCTAGTTTCCGTCACTTCCGACAGATAGCTTAGCTGCAGGACAGTTTCAAAATGGCGTCTGTAGGTGATGTACGTTACAAGCAACGTGTCGTCATTGAGGTTCTCACTGTGGAGAAAGAAACTGTGGGAAATAATCACAAACGGTTATGCAAAATCTATGGAGCATCTGCTGTCGACGGAAGTACAGTTAGTCGCTGGGCACGGAGGGTGACGTCATCAGAAGGCGGTTCTCAGGAGCTCCACGATTTGCAGCGGTCGGGGAGACCATCCACGGCTGTCAGACTTCCACTTATTTGGACCATTACAGGATGCCATTCGTGGAACACGTTTTGAGGATGATGAGGAGGTGATTCATACAGTGAAGCACTGGCTCCACCACCAGGACAAGGATTGGTACCGACAGGTCACACCCGCCCTTGTTTCGCGCTGGAGGACGGCCACAGGCAGGATGGAGATTACGTGTAAAAATAGGGTCTGAAGATAAAACACCATTCTTTCACGGGTTTAATTCTCATTATGTTCAATAAAGAATTGTTCAACAAAATAAATGCGGTGCATTACTTTCTGGGCAACCCTCGTATATACACAGATGGAGTTCGTTTTTGATGTGTCACGGATTTGATATCTCTTAATTCGTACTTAAACAAATAAACGGCGTTGAGATTTCAAAGTACTTTATGCACGTAAATTGAAGGAGGAAGGGGGAGAAAGGAAAGAGAAGGGAAGGAGCTAATGATATCTATTTCATAGCGACCTTATGCGGAATCAGTGGCGACGAGTGAAAAATGTGTCTCCGACCGGGACTCGAAACCAGGACTATCTCAGCACGCTCCCCGGTTGATCCCCATCCTCATCTAGCGGCACCTTGTGCACCATGATAGCTAATTTTGGATTCCCGCCGGTGATCGAACGTTGTTGTGTATCGACGCTGAAAGTTGAGAATTCATTGTCCATCGAGACGAATCAGTTACATGACTACGTGGTGTCAGTTCTTTCCGACATGCCTGAAAGAACAGACACCATGCATTCATATAATTAACGTATTTTGTTCCAACCTTTCCTTCACTTGAGCAATATCTGCTTGTGTAAGAACTCTTTTTAGGATAGTTGGGGTTTTTCCGTTTCGTGCTGTCTTGTCACTAAGTTTTGTGTTGCAGACTTCGCTGGAGGTTTTGCCAAAACTCTTCCAGTCTTAACTCTTCTTTAAACAGCTCCACACAAGTCTCCGCGAATTGTGTTTCGCATAACAGTTTACTATCAAAACACGCTGTTTTATCGAAAATACAATTTTGTGTGGCATTCAGTTGGCCAGTAAATACGTCTTCTGCTCTCACTTATTCAAAGGTAATCACGCAGTGTAATACTCGAGACAGACCATGAGGAAGATGTATAAGTGCACACATGTGTGACGAAATCACGGTTTCCATCATTTTCGTTCACTAAGAAGTGTCAGTTTCACCTCAGTCTTATTATTTTACGGGCCAGCTGTATTTGGTTCACCCTGTACATGCAGTCGTGAATTGAAGAGTACCTAAACAGTTCTTGTGTAGTGGTGAGATTCCCTGTGTAGTGATAAATCGTACTAAGCCCCTGCTAATATGATTTTTCACCCCAAGCAACTCTTAAGAACTGTTGTGATCGCCGTTAACCAACAGAAGCTCCTACATTGATGCCTCCACAGTTAGCTAGACTCTTATCTCTGCCTATTACAAAAGCCAACATAAGTGCCCCACTACTTTAAGCTTCATACGTTGTCTTATCTACTGTGGGGGACTGATAGATTCTCCAGGCCTTCACATTGGCAGCAATTCTATTGCGAGACGGTCTAAAATGTCCTTAATCTTGTACAAAGAGCACGCGATTCTCAACGGAGATACGATCTCTTATCTGCACACAAGGAACAAAGAAACACGGGCACATCTGTGAAGATGTCATACGTCTGTAGCAAACAAGCTCAAGGCTAGTAACACACACTCTTCCGCTTGTTGTCATTCACACCAACTGTACAATAATGACGACAACTCTAACCTCCTAACAAATTCCAAATTAATTTCGTAATGACGTGTTAGTCACAAGTATTGGTTCAAATGGCTCTGAGCACTATAGGACTTTAACTTCTGAGGTCATCAGTTCCCTCGAACTTACAACTACTTAAACGTAACCAAGCTAAGGACATCACACACATCCATGCCCGAGGCAGGATTCGATCCTGCTACCGTAGCGGTCGCGCGGTTCCAGACTGTAGCGCCTAGAACCGCTCGGCCACCCCGGCCGGCAGTCACATGTATTAACGAAGTTCAAAAAACTACAATGAATTCTTCCCAATCGACGAATGATTTCCATCGACTCATCGAAAACTACATAACATTAATTATTTTCAATACGTGCCATAGAGAGAGGTATCTGCGACTTGAACAGAAATTAAGGGTGTTCATTCATGTAAGTGCAAGACAATGAAATTACATAACGAAATTTTGCTATATTCAGTAGCAATATTAGTTACAAAATAACGTAAAACATTAATTTTAAGAAATTGTGTGAAGATACTCTTCAATGGAGTAGAAAGTAACTCAGCTTTAATATCCACCACATCAGCTACAAGACATTTATCATGCTGCAGCAAGTTGCTGAATACATATGTATTCATGTATCTCATTCTAAAATGTATTGATGTTAAATCCTGGAAGATTTTGCAGTTACTGTTTTGGTCCTAGTACTGTATTCACGTTTCCTCCATTTTTTGGGAAAAGTAAACGGAAAAGTCTACATGTTTAGTAAAATAGATAAACAGGAAGTGCTCTCATTTCTCTTACGGGAGAAATAATCAATAGATCCTGGCAGTAAACATTTAGAGTAAATGTTGCTCAAGTCAGACAACATAATCGACTAAGTACTAGAAAAATATGTTTCTAACGGAGTAGTTAAACTTGGTACAAAACAGAAAATTTTTATTTAATTACATTTCATCATTCTATGCATCATATGGGTCATTTAATATGAATGAAGTGACGGACTATGAGTGGTGACTTTATATACTGATTTTCTGACACAGTGAATGCTTATGGTGATTTTCTGATACAATGAATGCAGAACCAGAAACAAAAAGACTTTACCTTTAGACAAGCTTCTGTGATGGAGTGTTGGTACTGGTCAGATAGTATTAGACGTTTAAGATACCATATTGGCCAACAGATATTATCTACATGCAGTGTGGCCAGAAATATTCCGCAAAGCTTATAAAGGTGTTGCAGGGTAGGTTGTGCTGAAAAATAATAGTTAAGAAGAAATTCGATTTAGTTAGCGTTGAAGTTAGCTAATCAGGCATTTGCTAGCGCAAATTCGAGCGTCCCGCTGGATACAACTAGGATCAATTGTCCTCTACCGCAGATGATAGCGCACGGGGCCGCTCAGCCTTTGGCTCGGGTACGATCCTTACTGCCGTCGCACGTCCAATTCTTGTATCGCTCTCTTGTTCGGCTTTAGGAAACAAAACGAAGAACATGTTTGGCGACACCGTATCTGGCGCGCAGCTTGAATTTGCAGTCACAAAGGCCTGATTAGCTAATTTGAATGCTAATTAACTCGGAAACGGCGTAGCGTATCGAATTTTTTTCTTGACAATAAATTCACAGCGCAACGAAGCCTGCAACATCCTTACAAGCTTATCAGACTGTTTCTGACACCCGGCATATTCCATTGTGACCGATCTTACTAAAAAACTTTTTCCTCGTAGTGGAAGAAGCATAACTTATGTTTTCATTTCTGTGCGCAGTGTGCCACAAACGTATTCCACACCATCGCAATCCATAGTTTAATGTTTATTTCTTAGTGAGTGTATCATAGAGCATAGAGCATTGTAATTGAAAAAAAAAGCTAACTTTTTCTCAAAGAAATTTTACTAAGAATTAACAGAGATTTTTCAAAGAGTCTATTGAAGCGTCCCCTTAGAAAAATTAATGAATTACTGTGTTGATAAACCTCTTACGTTATTTGATTTTCAAACAGCTGAGCAGAACTGAACGTACTCAGACATTTCTCTCTTTACTTATTCTGATCAACACTAAACTGACACACAACATTTTTAGCGCAACGCAATCTGACTTTCAATAATCCCTACAAAAGAATGGCCCTGACTAACAATAACCTATACCTTTCATGAATCACTTACCTCACAAAAATCTTCGTTACTCGAACTACTGCAATACAGCGAGCGCCAGTACTGCCAGCTAAATAAAAGATTCTAACTACTGAAGTAACTAACTACTGATAGGCATAGTTAGCAAATGAAAGATTTTGATAGAGAACAAACAATGTATTTGTCTTAATAGCCTTAATATCAGTTCATGATATCCAGTCTTACAAATTTACTGTCTCTGATGGACACACGTCCAGATCATCCGCTCTCAAAACTCCGCCATCTCTCCCCCGAAATCCACCACTGCTGGCGGCTCACCTTCAACTGCGCAACGCTACGCGCTGTTCACATCCAACTGCCCAACACTACAATAGCAAATATTACAACAATGCCAACCAGCCACAGACTGCACACAGCATAGCCAGTGATTTTCATACAGAGCGCTACGTGGCGTTACCAACATAAAAACCTAATAGCCTACTTACACTACGTAATACGTTGCCATTAACTCATATGGTATTATTTTTGTGGTTTGTGTAGCGAATGTGAACTCATTACTTTTTGTACTACAGTAAACTCTGAAAGATGGAATAAAAACCACACACTTCGCACTCGTCTTGTTCATCGAGTAGTGCGTCATATTTGCTCCTTTTGGCAATAAAAATTTTCATTTATTGAAGCGTGTACAGGGTGACCACGGAGAAACGGTGAACATTTAGGGATTGACAGGACGGTTCATTCGAAGCAAAAGAAGTCTAGTAAACGTGGTCCCTAAAATGCGTACATTAAGATCTATCAACATGTCTCTCCTGCTGAACAAGTGCTCATAGCTCTTAAGGTATCCATTTCAGAGCCCTTGGTTACTAGACTTCGAATGATCGTACCTGTCATAACCCTGAATATTGACCATCCCTCTTGGACACCGTTTAATATAATGTGTTACAATATGCTATACAATCCTTGGAAAATCTCTCCAATTCTTTGTAAGACCTCTGACAAACCAATGACATCTTCACTATCTCTAAGTATTTTACCAAACAGATTATGTATCCAAAATTGGTCTATAATTTCAATTTGAACACAGTCGGTTACCTAAGATTTCTTTTTTTTTTAAAAAAAAGGTGGGGGGGGGGAGGAACTTGATAGTGAATGCTTGCCATACGTAACTGTCAGTAAATTATAACGTGCTGGAGAGATTGTATACAACTTACTACCTTCTGACCACTTCTGTAGCTCTGTGTGACCATGGAAAGTATTACCAAATTTCCAATAAAGTCATCTCTGAATTTCGACAACACACACATTCTACTTGCTTCTTGATTTCATTATTTTTCAATTTGTATTGTATATCTCCGAAAGATACACACATAAAGGGCACATATAAATCCTCATCTACAGACGAAGTGAGCCTCGAACTCAAAGGCTCTCGCGCCACTTACCCGCTCTGCGTGCTGGAGGAGATGCTGGCGGCGTGGACAGTCAGTTGGTCAGGCAGACCATCGAAGGTGGCCGACAGGTCCACAGTCTCCACGTCGGTGCCCAGGTTACCCACCACCACCACCGTCGGTTCGCCGTCCAGCGTCCTGCACATACAATACACAACTGACAGCCCGCTCCACAAATTATCTTCATCTGCCAGAAATCTCGAATTTCGGCTCATCAAACATTAGAGTTTATCGCGTTATTCGGACCACTTAACCTTATAGGACAGATGGCTACCTAGTTCTGTTTCATTTTTATTTATTCATTTTGTAAATCAACCGACTGCTTAGAAGCATCATCATCTTTGTACTTTAGCTGAAAACAGTTTCCTTCTTGCTGTTTTTACATAGGTATACTACAAGCTTGTATCGGCATGTGTGCCATTTTCAAGTGTTCCTGTCGACATTACATTTACGAGGGTTGTAGCTTAAATAGTGGCAACTATTTATTCACAACCGATACAAAAGAGTTACATGTTTGCACCTATTACTGCATAATGGCACATGTTCTGTAAGTTCACATACTCTGACAGGTTGAACAGGGCCTCATCTGAAGCAATGAGAAACTAAGAATCCAAAACTCCAGATTCTACTTTACTCAAAATGAACTGGCAGAACTCAATTCGCGGAGGTTAGTCTGTGCAGTGGTTAAAAGTTTTCTTGCCTAGTGTTCAGTGAAAATGTTGCCGGATTTTCTGAATGAGTCAATATTGTCAAAAACAAATCCCATGATGGAATATTTGCACAGAGCTGAGAGACAGAGTTCATTTCACTGACTGTTTGATTAGCTTGAGACAGAAAAATTTTGCTTTTATGAGAGTTCCGTGTCAGAACTTCATACTTTGCGTTTTGTTGCACTGTTGCAGTGTTAATCTGTTTTCTGCAAGTCACACGCTGATGTTTCTGAGTAGCCTTTCAGCTGCATGTCTTATATTACATTACATGTCTCTCGCAACGCCACTTGTCTCATCTGCCACGAGAAAATTTTTGAGCCACCTTTTATCATATTTACTGACATATCTCTGGCACACAGGATGTAATGCGCATATTTCTGTGGTGACTGAGAACAATACACATCACTATTTACGTCATTTGCAGGCTAATAATTGTAGCTATTGTAAGTCATATGTTTTTATGTTGGTTAGTACCACCTAATATGTGTAGCAAGAGTAAACCATTAATGCTTATTCACCCCTGGGTAGCAATTCAGATATTCAAGTATGGACGTGCGGACGAAAAACAGTTAGGCTATACTGACAGGCATACCCTTCTTAGTGATGCAGTTGCGACCATGCAGAAAACACCAGGTCATAAAGTTTGTGATGTCTTGTCATCAGTCTACTGCCTGGTTTGATGCGGCCCGCCACGAATTCCTTTCCTGTGCTAGCCTCTTCATCTCAGAGTAGCACTGGCAACCTACGTCCTCAATTATTTGCTTGACGTATTCCAATCTCTGTCTTCCTCTACAGTTTTTGCCCTCTACAGCTCCCTCTAGTACTATGGAAGTCATTCCCTCATGTCTTAGCAGATGTCCTATCATCCTGTCCCTTCTCCTTATTAGTGTTTTCCACATATTCCTTTCCTCTCCGATTCTGCGTAGAACCTCCTCATTCCTTACCTTATCAGTCCACCTAATTTTCAACATTCGTCTATAGCACCACATCGCAAATGCTTCGATTCTCTTCTGTTCCGGTTTTCCCACAGTCCATGTTTCACTACCATACAATGCTGTACTCCAGACGTACATCCTCAGAAATTTCTTCCTCAAATTAAGGCCGGTATTTGATATTAGTAGACTTCTCTTGGCCAGAAATGCCTTTTTTGCCATAGCGAGTCTGCTTTTGATGTCCTCCTTGCTCTGTCCGTCATTGGTTACTTTACTGCCTAGGTAGCAGAATTCCTTAACTTCATTGACTTCGCGACCATCAATCCTGATGTTAAGTTTCTCGCTGTTCTCATTTCTACTACTTCTCATTACCTTCGTCTTTCTCCGATTTACTCTCAAACCATACTGTGTACTCATTAGACTGTTCATTCCGTTCAGCAGATCATTTAATTCTTCTTCACTTTCACTCAGGATAGCAATTCTCATTGACATCCTTTCACCTTGTATTTTAATTCCACTCCTGAACCTTTCTTTTATTTCCATCATTGCTTCCTCGATGTACAGATTGAAGTGTAGGGGCGAAAGGCTACAGCCTTGTCTTACACCCTTCTTAATACGAGCACTTCCTTCTTGATCGTCCACTCTTATTATTCCCTCTTGGTTGTTGTACATATTGTATATGACCCGTCTCTCCCTATAGCTTACCCCTACTTTTTTCAGAATCTCGAACAGCTTGCACCATTTTATATTGTCGAACGCTCTTTCCAGGTCGACAAATCCTATGAAAGTGTCTTGATTTTTCTTTAGCCTTGCTTCCATAATTAGCCGTAACGTCAGAATTGCCTCTCTCGTCCCTTTACTTTTCCTAAAGCCAAACTGATCGTCACCTAGCGCATTCTAAACTTTCTTTTCCATTCTTCTGTATATTATTCTTGTAAGCAGCTTCGATGCATGAGCTGTTAAGCTGATTGTGCGATAATTCTCGCACTTGTCAGCTCTTGCCGTCTTCGGAATTGTGTGGATGATGCTTTTCCGAAAGTCAGATGGTATATCGCCAGACTCATATATTCTACACACCAACGTGAATAGTCGTTTTGTTGCCACTTTCCCCAATGATTTTAGAAATTCTGATGGAATGTTATCTATCCCTTCTGCCTTATTTGACCGTAAGTCCTCCAAAGCTCTTTTAAATTCCGATTCTAATACTGGATCCCCTATCTCTTCTAAATCGACTCCTGTTTCTTCTTCTATCACATCAGACAAATCTTCACCCTCATAGAGGCTTTCAATGTATTCTTTCCACCTATCTGCTCTCTCCTCTGCATTTAACAGTGGAATTCCCGTTGCACTCTTAATGTTACCACCGTTGCTTTTAATGTCACCAAAGGTTTTTTGACTTTCCTGTATGCTGAGTCTGTCCTTCCGACAATCATATCTTTTTCGATGTCTTCACATTTTTCCTGTAGCCATTTCGTCTTAGCTTTCCTGCACTTTCTATTTATTTCATTCCTCCGTGACTTGTATTTCTGTATTCCTGATTTTCCCGGAACATGTTTGTACTTCCTCCTTTCATCAATCAACTGAAGTATTTCTTCTGTTACCCATGGTTTCTTCACAGCTACCTTCTTTGTTCCTATGTTTTCCTTCCCAACTTCTGTGATGGCCCTTTTTAGAGATGTCCATTCCTCTTCAACTGTACTGCCTACTGCGCTATTCCTTATTGCTGTATCTATAGCGTTAGAGAACTTCAAACGTATCTCGTCATTCCTTAGTACTTCCGTATCCCACTTCTTTGCGTATTGATTCTTCCTGACTAATGTCTTGAACTTCAGCCTACTCTTCATCACTACTATATTGTGATCTGAGTCTATATCTGCTCCTGGGTACGCCTTACAATCCAGTATCTGATTTCGGAATCTCTGTCTGACCATGATGTAATCTAATTGAAATCTTCCCGTATCTCCCGGCCTTTTCCAAGTATACCTCCTCCTCTTGTGATTCTTGAACAGGGTATTCGCTATTACTAGCTGAAACTTGTTACAGAACTCAATTAGTCTTTCTCCTGTTTCATTCCTAGTTCCATAACGTACCACATATAAAAATATCTGCACCTTACCCGTTACAACCAGTGCATCAAGATACGCAATGGGCCTAGACGCTTGAGAACGGCTACACAACTGAGTCTGTATGGTAGAGGAGAATCGAAAATAAATGGATATTTTAATCCAACAAATGACAGCCAGTGCAGCAGACTGTTAAAATTCAGAATATTTGTTTTGGCTGTTGACGCCACTACAGTTGAAGTGTGAGAGGCAGACAGCATTGACTGACCTGGTGAAGGCGAAGACCCACTCTGAGATGATGGCGGTGTCGAGAGCTCCCCGCTGAGCGACGCGCCAGCCCCGGGCGTCCACCAGCTTCCTGTAGACCTTGATGTGGCTCAGGTCCGCCTCCAGCTCAGACTCCACGTTGATGCCCTGCCAACACATGCACAGTCTCGTACATTACTGTATACGTAAGTCAGATCACTCCTTTGCAATTTCTAAAATTCAAATTAGTTTGTAGAATCTACGAGTGTGGAGATATACCATCAGACTGTCCCAAAAATACCATTCACGCACTCCCGAAGATATGAAGGGCAGATAAGTGACATGACTATTCTACAACCAGCTTAACATCTCGTACTTCTATGCTGCTAACACGAACGATTGATAGGAGAGAGGAAAGAAAAATGAGAAAGTCGTAGACGACGATAAGTTTGGATTACCCAACGCGCTATAAATCATGAACAGCGTTAAACCAATAAATAATTGTGCTTCTACTCTCCAAACAGTGTTTAATGTCTAATGTCTAAAGCAGAGTGGGCAAAAGAAAAGTCACACTGACGCGGAACTGACCCTTGTTAACGAACAGGAGAACTGCCATAACAGAAAATACTGGAAATCGCGATTTCGATTCATCAGCCGGTTTTTTCACGTGTCTGCGTGTGCACATCACCCGCATTCTCTGTCTCGAGTACTTCGCTGTGTCCTGCATATCAGCATGTTCCAAAAAGTCGCGTGCGAAAATTCGATTTTTCAGGTGATCATATCTCGGGTTATATTCATCACTGAGAGAACGGGTCAAGTGTTTTGGATAGCACTTGGCCTATCGACTATTTGTCTACCTATCGGAAGAACTGGCATACTGTAACTATCCTATAATACTTGACCAAAATTTAAACATTACACATTTACTCCAGCCCAGGCAAACTTGGCAAATCGGTTGGTTCTTTCGCATTAGGGCGAACCTATGCGAAAAAAACATTATTTTTGGGTACCAGAATTGCCAGTTGTGGAGATAGATACTTCTATAATTCCTGTTCATGGAAAATCATCGAAATTTTTATCACACGTTGTTAAGATGACTTCTCGAGTAATCTTAATGAATCTTGAAGTCTTTTTTAACTCATTATCCATAGCCTAGATCCAGAGGTTCAAAGTTATAGTACATATGCACGTAAAATATGCACATAATATCCGGTCTGAAGTATAAATACAGTTTTAACTGACATAGTGAACACATGGAGAGGGTTCTGGCGTCAGCAAATGAGTTCAAAGGTCATTTAACTATGTTTTGATCGCCATTTTTTCATCAAAAAAACTCTATGAAGCGCTGTCTCTGTATAATTACCATTTCACGCCTATACAGGCTGTCTGGACCTGGAAATTATTCGATAGTGCAACGTGATTGCGGAAGCACCTTACAAAATATTGTTATGTCATAAGAAATTCTTAATACTTGTACATAAAATACGGAATCTTTTGTTGAGCGTTTTTATGTGAAGTAATGTAAAGCGATTTGCGGTGGACAGAAGACCATTTTGTGTTAACCTTATATTAGGCACATTTGTTTTTTGTTTACATGTGTCAAAATATGTAAATGTCTCGAAGTGTATATACTGTTAAAACTTTACTGACCTTAAGAATTCATTTTACATAAGCAACACGCTCTGCTGTAAGTGAGAAAAGAAGTGAACCAGCTGAAAAATGCTCCAGTCGGGGCACAAAAAAGGTTGTACATGTTCCTCCTTAAAAAGACTCTGATAGAAAAGCGGGGAACAAGTTGCCTCAATTCTCATTCCATCTTCCTAACCAAAAATTTTGACAAGCGAATATATTCGCCTTTTTTCTGTTGAAAGAGAGTAGCATGGAGACAGTGTCAGTGGAAGAGAGAGGAGACAGTGCCAGTGGAAGGAACGCGAGAAGAGACAGTGATGGTGAGAGGCAGAAAGTGGCAGTGAAAGAGAAAGAGGGATGGACGAAGACAATGGCAATGGGAACCAAAAAGAGAGGAGGTAGTGATGTAGAGTGACAGGCAGTGAAAGAGGAACAGAGAAAGAAGTGTGAGCAAAAGAGAGAGGAGACAGTGGAAATGAAACAGAGAGACGCTTGGAACCTTTACAGAGGCTTAGGAGTGGCGAAGGTGTCTGAACCCCCAAAACTGGCGTCTCTTAACACGATAAAAATTGCCCAGTTTCCTGCAACCATTACACCAAAGTGCTATAGTTTCCCGTTGTAAGAATGAAACCGCCAAGCAAACCATCTTCAAGGACACGTATGGAGAGGAGACACTGGTAGCTGAAGAGAAAGACAGCAGATTATAAGCAAAAAAATAAAGAGGAATAGGCAACGGGAAAGAAAAAGAATAGGACAGAGACAATGGCAGTGGGACAAGGAGACAGTGAAAGTGGCGGAGTACGAGACAGTGGTAAAGAAGAGCGAGAAAAACAGATGAAGACAGTGACTGTGGGAGAGATGGAAAGTAGAAATTGCCAGTGGGATTGAGGGAGACAGTGGAAGAGAGACATACGTTGACATTGGCAGTGAGAGGCAGATGCTGAATATGAATGCTTCACTACAAAGACAGACTAGGCAAAAGGATTTGGAATGTTTTGTGTTAAAAGGCCGAGAGCATGCTCACATACCAAAATGTTTGGTGCGGAAGGCAGAATGAGGATTGAGGCAGCTGGTTCCCCACTTCCCAGTCAGAATCTTTTAAGGAGGAGCGTATTTACTTTTTTTGTGCTCCGAAATAAACATTTTGCCGCTGGTTACGTTTGAGTGAGTGAGAGCAGAATACGTGTTTAGTGGACTAATTGAATGCAATGTATAATGGTGCTCACGATAAAACAGAGCGTGTTTATTGTCGTATGTATGCGGAACAGAATTCGTGCAAAACGTGCTGGGACTGTATTCACGGAATTTAAGACTGGAAGATTTTTGGCAAAACATCAAGCGAAGTCAGCAATGTGAATCTTAATGACAAAATGCTGTGGAACGGACTCAATAGCGAGTAAAAACCGTAACTATCCAAATGTAGTCGGAACACTAAAAAACGTTCCTTGAGTGAAGAAAAGCCTGGAACAAAGTCCGACTAAATTTTAACGCCGTTTCTCTGTACAAGCGAGAATTAAGAGATCGTCGTGTCGAAACATTATCAAAAAGGGCCTGCATCTCAATCGGTACAAATTTACTGTTATGCATAAATTCAAGCGTCCAGACTAACCTCCACGAATTGAGTTCTGCCAGCTCATTTTGAGGAAAGTAGAATCAGGAATTTTGGATTCATAGTTTTTCATTGCTTCAAATGAGGACCTGTTTAACCTGTCAGAGAACATGAACTTACAGAACAAGTGCCATTATGCAGCGAAAAATCCCTATCAGCATTCTGAAGAGCCGCTGAATAATCTCAAGACTGCTTTTTGGTGCTCATCGTTTGGTGTTCGCACCGTAATTCGATCCATTCACCAAACTGTTAATTCCAATCGAGACGTCTAGAAACTGCTTAAATAATGTGTGGATAAAGTCATAGAAGACGAACGGCTGTACGGATATTTTGAACAAGGTGGAACAACAGCACACACCGCTTGACAGTCTTGTCACGAATGCATCAGATGTTCAGCGAGGAGAGGACAATTAGCAGATGCTGTGCAATCTCCTGGCCACCTTACCCCTAGCTCACCTAATATCTCTCCTTGTGATTTTCACTTGTAGGACAAATTGAAGGGTCAAGTGTATTCAAAAAATTTTCACACGCTGGGAGAGCTACAGTAAAACACTGAAAATGAGGTAGCTGCTATCCCACAAGAGTAGTTGTCTCTCAGTTTGATAAATCGAGATGAGCACTGCATTGCATCAACGGTGGTCATTTCCAGCATCTTCTGGGACTTTCGTTAACGGGGATCAATCTCATGTCAGTCTTTTTCCAAACATTTTCCGAGACAGTTTTATTTTGCGTACCCTACACATGTTGTTGTTGTTGTTGCTGCTACTGTTGTTGATGCTGTTGTGGTCCTCAGTTCAAAGACTGGTTTGACGAAGCTCTCCACGCTACTGTATCCTGTGCAAGCCTCTTCATCTCCGAATAACTACTGCAACAAACATACTTTTAAATCTACTTACAGTTTTCTTGGTCTCCCCCTACAATTTTTACCTCACATACTTCCCTCCAATACTAAACTGGTGATTCCTTGATGTCACAGAACGAATCCTATCAACCGATCTCTTCTTTTCGTCAAGTTATGCCAGAAATTTCTCTTCTCCTCAATTCGATCTCTTCATTTGTTACATGACCCAACCATATAATCTTCAGTATTCTCCTGTAGTAGAATATTTCAAAAGCTTTCCTTCTCTTCTCGCCTGAACTGTTTATCGTCCACGTTTCACTTCCATACAATCTTCAGACGAGACTTCCTAACACTTAAATCTTTATCCGGTATTAAGAAATTTCTTTTCTCCTGAAACGCTTTCCTTACCGTTGCCAGTCTACATTTTATATCCTGTTTACTTCAGGCATCATCAGCTATTTTGCTGCTCAAATAACTAAACTTATTGCAACTGTCACTGTCACTAGTGTAATTCCCTCAACAACGTTGGATTTACACTACTGGCCATTAAAATTGCTACACCACGAAGATGACGTGCTACAGACGCGAAATTCAACCGACAGGAAGAAGATGCTGTGATATGCAAATGATTAGCTTTTCAGAGCATTCACACAAGGTTGGCGCCGGTGGCGATACCTACAACGTGCTGACATGAGGAAAGTTTCCAACCGATTTCTCATACACAAACAGCAGTTGACTATCGTTGCCTGGTGAAACGTTGTTGTGATGCCTCGTGTAAGGAGGAGAAATGCGTACCATCACGTTTCCGAGTTTGATAAAGGTCGGATTGTAGCCTATCGCGATTGCGGTTTATCGTATCACGACATTGCTGCTCGCGTTGGTCGAGATCCAATGACTGTTAGCGGAATATGGAATCGGTGGGTTCAGGAGGGCAATGCGGAACGCCGTGCTGGATCCCAACGGCCTCGTATCACTAGCAGTCGAGATGACAGGCATCTTATCCGCATGGCTGTAGCAGATCGTGCAGCCACGTCTCGATCCCTGAGTCAACAGAGGGGGACGTTAGCAAGACAACAACCATCTGCACCAACAGTTCGACAACGTTTACAGCAGCATGGACTATCAGCTCGGAGACCATGGCTGCGGTTACCCTTGACGCTGCATCATAGACAGGAGCGCCTGCGATGGTGTACTCAACGACGAACCTGGGTGCACGAATGGCAAAACGTCATTTACGCGGATGAATCCAGGTTCTGTTTACAGCATCATGATGGTCGCATCCGTGTTTGGCGACATCGCGGTGAACGCACATTGGAAGCGTATATTCGTCATAGCCATACTGGCGTATCACCTGGCGTGATGGTATGAGGTGCCATTGGTTATACGTCTCGGTCACCTCTTGTTCGTATTGACCGCACTTTGAACAATGGACGTTACATTTCAGATGTGCTGCGACCGTGGCTCTACGCTTCATTCGATCCCTGCCAAACCATACATTTCAGTAGGATAATACACGACTGCATGTTGCAGGTCCTGTACGGGCTTTTCTATATACAAAAAATGATCTGCTGCCTTGACCACCACGTTCTCGAGATCTCTCACCAATTGAAAACGTCTGGTCGATGGTGTCCGAGCAACTGGCTCGTCGTAATACGCCAGTCACTACTCCTGATGAACTGTGGTATCGTGTTGAAGCTACATTGGCAGCTGTACCTGTACACTCCATCCAAGCTCTGTTTGACTTAATGCCCAGGCGTATAAAGGCCGTTATTACGGCCAGAGGTGGTTATTCTGGGTACTGATTTCTCAGGATCTATGCACCCAAATTGCATGAAAATGTAATCACATGTCAGTTCCAATATAATATATTTGTCCAATGAATACCAGTTTATCATCTGCATTTCTTCTCCGTGTAGCAATTTTAATGGCCAGTAGTGTAATTCCACTACATTCCATTACGAGTTTTTTGCTCTTGTTAATGTTTATGTTACACCCTCCTTTCAAGACATTGTCCATTCCATGAAAATGCTCTTCCAAGCCCTTTTTTGTCTCTGACAGAACTGTAATATCATTGCAAAAATTTATTTATTCTAGCTGAACTTTAACCCCTTCTCCAAATTTTTCTCTGGTTTCCTTCATTCCTTGCTCAATTCACAGATTGAAAAACATCGTGGATAGACTAAAACCCCATCTTACTCCCCTCTCAACTACTACTGCCCTTTAATGTCCCCTGACTCTTATAACTGCCGTCTAGTTTCTGTACAAGTTGTATATAACTTTTCGCTCCGTTTATTTTGCTCCTGCTACCTCCATGCTACCTGTATATACAGATCTTATAAAAAAAAGTACAGTATTCCTTATTTTGCCACATTTGGTATGGACTAAGAAAAGAAAAAGGCCCTAAAATTCATACCTTAAGAGCTATGAGCTTATGTTCATCTTCACTACTGCGTAATACATCTCTTCCACGGCAAGCTCTTTCCTATTACGAACGACCTTCAGAACACAGTAAACAAACGAGTAAAACAATCAGAGCACATTATTCTGTTACTATGAAACAGCTGAGCTTCTAATGTAATCTGCTTACCATTACATATGACCTGCACTTGCGACCCCTCGCTAAAAGAGTTGCCCAATTTGGAGTCCATTCATAGTAAGGAACGCTTTTCTCCGACTTCTCATGAAATCACACACTATAAGTTTAACTTCAGGTTGGTCACAGATACGCTAGTGCCCACTGATGACGCATCCCCATATTGTTAGTCCATCACTAAGGGAGCTCAGAAATATCAACTATTTCAAGTGTTCCCACACCCTAACATCCAAGTGAGTAATATCGATGCGGCGAGCTGACCAACGTACTGGTCCTCCCCCACCAATTTACTACCCATTAGATGTGTGTACGGAGTTCTCGGGCATTTCAGAGATTATTCTCTGTCCAGCCATCCATATTTAGGTTTTCTGTTTCTTAAATCTGTTAACTCAGATGCCAGGATGGTTCACCATAAATTTTCAAAACGGGTCATCGAACAGACGCACAAAACCATAGGCCTGTATCTCTGACATCGGGCTATCGTAGAATTTATGTTATTTCTGGCGAACGAATATTTTCTCTGTAGGAATCAACAGGGTTGCGAAAACAACGATCGTGTGAAACTCAGATCGCTAAGTTCATCCACCATAAAGCAGTAGATATAAGCGCCAATTTTGATGCGATGTTCCTTGGCTTCCGAAAGGCCTTCGATACTATTCCCCATTGCCAAGTAATGAACAAAATACAAATATACGAAATATCAGATGAACTGTATGATTGGACCGAAGAGTTTCCAGCTAACAAAACACAGCACCTCATTGTCAACAGACAGAAATCTCGAGGTGCGAAAGTAACTCCGGGAGTACTCCACGGGAGTTTTATAGGACCACTACTTTTTTTAGTATATACAGGGTGATCCATTGATCGTGACCGGGCCAAATATCTCACGAAATAAGCGTCAAACGAAAAAACTACACAGAACGAAACTTGTGTAGCTTGAAGGGGGAAACCATATGGCGCTGTGGTTGGCCCGGTAGATGGCGCTGCCATAGGTCAAACGGGTATCAATTGTTTTTTTTTAATAGGAACCCCCATTTTTATTACATATTCGTGTAGTACGTAAAGAAAAATGAATGTTTTAGTTGGACCACTTTTTTCGCTTTGTGATAGATGGCGCTGTAATAGTCACAAACATATGGTCCACAATTGAAAGAAAATCAGCCCTCAGTCACTATTTTTGGTCTCGACACTGCTAGGAGTGTCTTCCTCAGAATTTAAAAGAAAGAATGGTCTATATTCTATAACATGGTCACAGAATTATGACTAAAAACGTATGATAGAGTGTAAGTACGGAATCGTCGTGAAAGACTGGCAGTACTTATAAGTCATTTATAAAATAATAAATATGCCAAAAGGCCATTAGTCACAAAGGTATTTAAGATACAGAAAACTGTGATGGCGAGCCACTAATGGCTGCTCGTTACTTGGGTGGTGCAAGGATCACTTGCAATCAGCACCCACAGATTTTCCAGGAACTGCTTTCCCACTCTAGTCATTATATGGGAACCCGTGAACTGTACTCACTTCCATTTCGCTTGCGTTTGGGGAACATATCGAAAGATGGCATTCAACAGCTTATAACAACAATCAACGAAAACCACTGCGCATTGCGAACTGTGTTCAAATGACCTAGTGGATAACGACGGAAGTTCCATTAGATGTGATGCTGTTCTACACAGAGAAGTCGCAACGCAAGAAAATTCTAACGAAATGCAGGGAGACCTGCAGATTATCGACGTTTGGTGTGGGGAGTGACAACTGATCCTCAACACTAGCGGATGTGACGTTTTGCGGATAAATAGGCATCCTCTCCCATACGAACCCACTAATATACCTGTTGCCGCGTTTCGCTCAGTGACTAAAGGCTTGAGAAGTGAATTATGTATGCTGCTGGGCACTTGGAGGAGTAACGAACTGTAGTAACATACCGTAGTTTTCAAAATGGTTCAAATTGCTCTGAGCACTATGGTACTTAACTTCTGAGGTCATCAGAACTAACATAAAGACATCACACACATCCATGCCCGAGGCAGGATTCAAACCTGCGACCGTAGCGGTCGCGCTGTTCCAGACTGTAACGCCTAGAACCGCTCGGCCACTCCGGCCGGCCAGATAGTTTTGAAGTGTTTCCTTATGCGGCTATTGTCGTCAGTTGTGCAGATACAGGTATCCTAACTTGGACACTTGTTGCTCAGCAAGTGGTAAAATGGCTGAGAGTGCGAGGTGGGAAAGCAGAGCACTGACCTGCAGGTAGTTCTCGTTGACGGGCAGCCAGGGCTTGACGCCCTCGTCTGTGAAGCCTGCGTTGGCGCTGGTGTTCCACTGGAAGGGCGTGCGCTCCGGGTCCCTGCTGACGGACTCGTAGAGGTCGGGCCCCGCGTTGAGCGCCCAGGGGTCGACAGTGTCCTCCCACGAGACGTGCGTGTTCTCCATGCCGATCTCCTCCCCCATGAAGGTGATGGCCGTGCCCGGCAGCAGCAGCGAGATCATGTTGAACAGGTCCTTGCGCGCCACGCCCAGGCGCGTGCCCACGCGGGGCTGGTCGTGGTTGCCCAGCTGTGGACCACACGGTTCAGCTCACACAACGTCGTTGCTTTCTCTCACTGTACTTACTCTTTAGAGCGGTACGGGCTGTTAGAAACATATTAATGACCTTATAAAGTGTGATACAGCTGCCCCTACCACTGAGTTTTACGCAGTCAGCTATTCCTTCAAATACCACGCACCAGATTTTCGCCTTCTCTCGCTCGCTATAAGCAAACTATTAATCCTATCGGAAAAATGAATAGAGGCTATTTGTGGGAAATTTAATACAATTAAATTTTGTGCTGGAACACGTTTTCGCTAAAGGCCATAGTTTTTGAATTATTCAAGAAAAATGTACAAAAGTGACCTTCAAACTCTAAATCCAAGTACAGATTTTAATTGCATTACATTTCCTACAAAGATGTCCCATTCATTTTTTCTGTAGGACTAATAGTTTTTGCGTAACAAGCGAGAGAATATAAGAACCTTGTGTGTGGTTTCTGAAGGTGTTGCGGGTTGCATAAAACCCAGAGGCAGGGACAGCAGAATTACCCTGTGTATACTGTTTATTCTCAGTATACACTGGGTGACTTTGCTAAATCAGGGCAAACTGTAGGAAATGGTCCATAAGAAGCGAAGAAGCTCATTTGGACATATTGCTGGAAACATTTTCCAAGGGAGGTACACCACTTGAAGGTAGAGATAAAACATCTGCGACAGTGTGGGTTTCAGTGATGAAGAGCACACATGAGAACACACAGACAAGTGGGAATGTTCCGTCTGTACTAGATTTTTAGCTTTCCGTTCAAGAGGGTGGTGAATTGGAGCACCATAATGCAGTAGCCACATTCCCCTTTGTACCATCAAAGGCACATCTTCCAGTAGGAGAGTAGGGCCAGCTGCAGGGAGCGAGGACATGCCTCATCTCCGAGGCGTTGTGGGAGGATGACTGGTCCCACGTGGTGGTCGGCCACGCATTGAGGCTGAACCAGTACTGATGCCTAACTGCCGCCATATCATGGGGATTATCTGTTACTCACAGGTGAGTGTTCTGAATGTTGGCGATAGTGCCCCTCGTAATGGTAGCCTCGTCTATGTATAGGGTTGGTGACAGAAATCACAGCACCGTAGTGACCTGTGCGAAAAACCAGTGATGAAACCGTCGCTGCAGAGGCAACAAGGCCTGCACGCATTGTAACTGATACAGAAAGACGCAGTTGTAGTGGAAAATCTTCCATACGGTCGTCTGGCTTACTTGATATTGGTGAAACACTTCCCTACTACTCTGGTTCTGATACTGGCGTCACATTCTACAGTGTTCAACACCTTTTATCTCCACTTTCAAGTGGGTGTACCTCCCTTTGCACGTATTTCCGGCGAAATTTCTACATGACCTTACGTGCTTCTTATCCTTTTACGTATACTTATTTACAGTTTGTCACCATTTAACAAAACCACTCTGCATATGTATCTATGAAAATGGATCGTCACATTACTACTCTTCATTTTGAGATTACTACATGGATGTTATTACGAAATAATGTCGTTAAAGTAATGGAGCTCCTGAATTTTTACGAGGCTTTTTTAAGTGCTATATTTATACTGCACTAACGCGAGTACATTTTAAGATAATTTTATTGTTAGATTAAAAAATGTAACTTAATTTACTGTTCAACAAAGTACCACCAAATATAAGGAATTTATCATAACGTGGAACCGACATTTAAATTCTATTCCTACATAGTTCTGTTTCCTGATTTTCCAACCACCGTTGAAGAACAGTTTTGGCATCGTTGTCTTATTCCTGTGTTGACCACCTAAATATTTTTTTTTCCTCTTGTTCGTTTTTTTTTTTCAGACGCAGAAACCAAGTGGTAAACACTGGGCACTAGATCAGAGCTGTACAGAGAGTGTCCAACCTATTTCCAGTTGTATAAAGTGATGAGGACTTACGTTCGTTGACCCCTCGTGGACAGGTGGAATCATGAAGCAAAAATATCCCTTTATTGAGCTAGTCACACTATGTTTTGGATTACTCGAAGTAGATTTGACAGTGTATCAGACACTGCCTGGGGCAAAAAATCCAAAAACAGTGCCATCTGGCTATCCCAAGACACAGTAAACATGATTTTTCAAGTTGAAATTGGTTGCCTGAACCTCTATTTCATTTGTAGTATAAAATATCTCCATTCCATGGCTTGCGATTTCGGTTCTTGTATAACATGAGTCACCCATTTTCCTTCTCCAGCGACAATGCTGCTTCAAAGTTCGTCACCTTCATTACTGTATCAACACTGGCTGCACGACTGGTTTTGTGCACCTCAGACAGCACTTTTAGTACCTAGTGTGACCACAGCTTCATGCAGTTCATGCCTTCTATAAAAATATCACAAAGAATTTTTCTTGAAGCTTAAGGAAACACTTTAAGGGTTTTATGTGCTTCCTGCATCAGTCTTGAGTGACGGCAGATGTTTGCGCACTTCCCAGTTTATTATGAACATTAGTACCGCTGTCTGTAAATGTGCTAACTCACTTTGTTACCATTAAATCTCACGTGGTATTTTCTTCGAAGGTTTCGGTAATGTGCCAACGAATTTCGACTCCTTTCACGTCCTTCGCACACAGAAAACGAATCATTGTGTATTTCACATTCGGCAAATTTCGAATCTTCTGGGATATTTTAAACCCGAGGGAATGCTCCCATGATGGCGAATGTGACTAGAGAACAGGAGCACGTACTCAGAGCGCATATGCTAATCATCAACTGCAGCACAACAATGGCCCGTTTTAAAAAGATAATCACTTAAGAAATAGTGCCTTGTATTTTCCAGCCATGAAAACTGTTTATAATAGGTATAAGACGGAATCATATTTGTCAGGAAAAAAGAAAGTGTACGGTGGACCTATTTTCCGTCCATTACAGCTATTGAAAACAGGTATTAGTCCGAAACGTATTCGTTACGAAAAACAAAAGTGTACAGCAGAGCTGAAGTTGTTGAAGAGAAAATTCATATTGGCTGCCTCCACAAAAGACTTCCTAACACTTGAATTAATTATATTAGATGTTAATAAGTTACTCTTTTCCATAAATCCTTTTCATGCTGTTACCAGTCTGCATTTTACATCCCCACTACTTCGGCTTTCATCAGTTCTTCTACTGCCCAAATGACAAAACTTATTTCTTTTGGTGTTTCATTTCATAATTTAATTCCCTCAGCATCACTTGATTTAATCCAAGTACGTTTCATTACCCTTGTTCCCTTGTTCCACCTGACACTCTCAATTCCATTAAACTGCTCTCCCAAATCTTCTACTGTCGATGACAGAATTAAAATGTCATCGGCAAATCTCAGAGTTTTTATTTTGTCTCTCGATGAACTTTAATTCCCTTTCCAAATTCTTCCTTAGTTTCTTTCACAACTCGCTCAGTGTGCAGATTGAATGACATCTGGGGTGCGCTAAAGCCGCGTCTCATTCCGTTCTCACCTGCGGCTACTGTTTCCTGTCGTTCGACTTTTGTTGGAGGCTTTGTGCAATGTAGATAATTGCACCAAACTGCCTTAAGATGAAATTATATTGGTGACGGACTGGAGTACATAAAACAAAAATTGTAGGACTTACTTTGATCTGACACGTTGTAATGTTCATTTATAGGAAAAGAGAGATGGCTTACCACCCAGTTGGGCCAGTTGCCCTCGGGCATGTTGTCCATCCACAGGTGGACGGCCCTGTTGACGTCGGAGGCGTTGCTCTGGGCGTTGAGCTGGCTGATGAAGTAGAAGTTGAAGGGGAACTGCGCGCCCGGCTCTTCTGGCGTGCCGTAGTACGGCATCACGATCTCCGGGTCATCGTACACCTCCAGCATCATCGCCCTGGCACACACGACCACCAGTTACATAATGCTACATCCTAAAAAAATGGGCCGGCCGAAGTGGCCGTGCGGTTAAAGGCGCTGCAGTTTGGAACCGCAAGACCGCTACGGTCGCAGGTTCGAATCCTGCCTCGGGCATGGATGTTTGTGATGTCCTTAGGTTAGTTAGGTTTAACTAGTTCTAAGTTCTAGGGGACTAATGACCTCAGCAGTTGAGTCCCATAGTGCTCAGAGCCTAAAAAAATGTAAATATCGTGTGACTGTGACCTCCCGTCGGGTAGACCGTTCCCCGGGTGCAAGTCTTTCGATTTGACGCCACTTTGGCGACTTGCGAGTCGATGGGGATGAGATGATGATGATTAGGACAACACAACACCCAGTCTCTGAGAGGAGAAAATCTCCGACCCAGCCCGGAATCGAACTCGGGCTCTTAGGATTGACATTATGGCGCGCTGACCACTTTTTTTTTGTTTTTTTCACTTTGTTCGATATTGTTCGTTGCGTTTGGTCTGGGCGGACGTCACATGACATCCGTTCAAGTTGATCGTTGATTTCTTTACTCAATTTTTTTTTTATTACAGAGTGCCACCGACTCTTTGACCAAACACGCTGAGCTACCGTCCGGCTACCACTCAGCAACCGGGGGCGGACATCCCACCCCTCTGAGACAGTAGCACAGCACGACCACCAGTTACATAATGCTACATCCTACCTCTCTGAGACAGTAGCACAGACTCTGGGCTCTATTTTTCAGCACATTAGGAAACATTATTTAGAAAGTATGGAATTGTGAAGAACCTACTTCTTCGTTTATGGAAGTGTGGAACTGTAAAGAACCTACTTCTTCTTTTTAACTGACTTGGCTGAATTTCTGGTAAAACAATGTGATTATTATCCAGGAAAACAACCATTTTTCCTTTGTTCCGCACATTTTTTATTTTATACTGCCCAGATTTTCGGCTGTGTGGTGTCACCGCCAGGCACCACACTTGCTAGGTGGTAGCCTTTAAATCGGCCGCGGTCCGTTAGTATACGTCGGACCCGCGTGTCGCCACTATCAGAGATTGCAGACCGAGCGCCGCCACACGGCAGGTCTACAGAGACTTCCTAGCACTCGCCCCAGTTGTACAGCCGACTTTGCTAGCGATGGTTCACTGACAAAATACGCTCTCATTTGCCGAGACCGTAGTTAGCATAGCCTTCAGCTACGTCATTTTCTACGACCTAGCAAGGCGCCGTTATCAGTTGCTATTGATATTGTAAAGAATGTACACACAAGAGCTACGTTCAACATTAATGGATTAAAGTTAAGTATTCCACCAGCTACATCCTTTTTTTCTAGTCTAACTTCCTTGTCCTGTTCCAGACCTCACGCCAGCCTGCGTGAGCTAAAACGCGTGCCTTTCGGCTTCCTCCAAACTCCGTCGGTTGGCTCCTGCCAATCCACAACAGGCTGCAGTCCCAGTTTTTGTGTTACTGTCTCAACGATGTTGCTTACGCCTTCTTGTGCGCTGTGAACATTGATCTATCTAGAAACCACGGCTTGTGGTGTAATACGAATAAAGAATCTACGAGCGCTGTGAAGGTGAAAATGGTAATTCGAAATACATCTATAGCTTGAAAAATACTCTTAGCCCTCGAGCGACGGGAGAGCCCCTACCGCGTAAATATAGACTCGCATGTCGGGCGTCGCCCGATACAAACTTGAGTTCTCTAGAACTCATATGTCACGGCTCTCAGGGCGTATTTCCTGTATTGAAGTGTTCTGACATCTTTCGGCAAGCGATGTAATACGAAGAAACGCATCTATCAAACGCATACCGTTAATGTTTGTTTTTCACGTTTCTATATATTTCACTCCGAAGGCGGTGTTTGCAACCATATTAACCAAAATTGGCGAATTTAGTTAATAATCCTAAAGCAATATTGGGCTTATTGGGTGGAAGAGTGAGGGATATTAACGATTTTAGCGATGACAACAGTAATTATAGTTCACAAAACAGTGACAGCTACGGTGAGAATACAGAAATTGATAAAGATGAACACGTAGAGTATAATAGAAGTAGTGACATTGACGACCAGCCTGCTTCTGACAGATGCCGAAAATACGGAAATTAATAGGACTTTGTAAAAACCAATTTCGTTGTTGTAAATGGATTCAAACCCTCTCTACAGCGTCCTAATCAGGTAATGGATTCTGTATGTTATTTTTTACGCATGAACTGATAAATGAGATAACAAAAAATACAAACGAGTATGCTAAGGTTCAAATAAACAAATCAGCCACTGAAGCACAGATCGGTGTGTAAAGATTGGTATGAGTCTATTTTCAATGTAATAAAAATGTTCTTAGGCGTAATTCTGAATATGGGCATAAATCCTAAGCCCGAAGTTCAGAATCACTCCGCTGAAGAATGGACACAAAAGTGTTCATTTTATAAAGATGTATTCAATCGGGAAAGAATTTTTCAGATTTTTTTGGATGTTCCATGCTGGACCAATTGCAAGACGATCTGCAGCTGGAACTGTCACAAGGAGGTATACAATGAAAAGCACAGTGCAGAAACTTGACAACAAATTCAGAGGATTTTATATTCTAGGAAGGCACAGAAGCACTGATGAGAGGGCTGTTGGGTTGAAGGGGCGTGTCATTTTCAAGTGCTGCAGTCCGAACAAGCTAACGGAATGGAGCTTGAAGGTATACGTTTTAGCTGACTGCTGAAGAGCGCATGATGCAGGAGTTAAACCATACTTTGGTGCGACTGCTACACAGGCATTGCCAAGGCCATTGACCACATTTACAAGTAGGATAGTTATGCATTTGTGTGACAAACGTACAAATGCTACTGCTAATGCCAGTGGTTACCATCTCTATGAGAACAGATGAT
Organism: Schistocerca americana; assembly: GCF_021461395.2. Taxonomy (NCBI): domain Eukaryota; kingdom Metazoa; phylum Arthropoda; class Insecta; order Orthoptera; family Acrididae; genus Schistocerca; species Schistocerca americana. The sequence continues at coordinate 220,277,932 of NC_060119.1, forward strand.
ACGTTGGTTGTGATCTTACTAGGCAGCTGCTGGACATACAAGGTGCGTTCCATAAGTAATGCGACCAAATTCATAAAAAATCATTTGTTGAATATATTCGTACAAATAATCAAAAATTTTCAAAATAGCACCCTCTCGCGTCGATACACTTCTGGAGGCGGTGTTTCCATGCCTGGAAGGCATCCTGGAATGTCTTTTCCGGAATTTCCTTTAGATCTGATGTACATGCACCTGCATGCTTTTAATCGTGTCCCAATGTTTTCCTTTCATAACTCCTTTTAACCGAGGAAACAAAAAAAGTCAGCGGGAGCCAGATCAGAACTGAGGGAGGCTCGGGAACCAAATGGGTCTTGGTTCTGGCCAGGAAGTCGTTGACAATGAAGGCGCTGTGACTCGGCGCGTTGTTGTGGTGAACTTTCTACGTGTCCTTGATATCGCTTCGGTAGCACGAGACCCTCCTTTTCAGTCTTTTGAGCACTTCCAAGTAGAAAGCTGAGTTCACTTTAGTCCCGGTAGGTACGAATTCGTGGTGGACAATTCCTCTGACTTCAAAGAAGACAATGAGCATGGTTTTGATCCTGGACTTGCTCATGCGTACCTTCTTGGGACGGAGCGACGATGGTGTGTGCAACTCTGATCTCTGCCTTTTTGTTTCAGGGTCGTACACAAAAATCCACAACTCATCACCAGTGATAACTGAGTTTAAAAAATGAGGATGATTTTCACACATTTCCAACATTTCTCGGCGCCGAAGCACTCGCATGTGCTTGTGATCGTCGGTCAACACTTTTGGGACGAGTTTGGCACACATCTTTCTCATGTTCAAATCATCGGGCACAATGCGGAAAACGGTTGTTTCTGACATTAATTGAAGGCTCAGCCGTCTGCCAGAGTTCAAACCATCGCGCACAAACGTCACATTTTCGTCCATCAACAAAGGAGGTGGCTTGCAAAACACTCGTTCGACCTATACTTGAGTATTGCTCATCAGTGTGGGATCCGTACCAGGTCGGGTTGACAGAGGAGATAGAGAAGACGCAAATAAGAGCGTCGCGTTTCGTCACAGGGTTATTTGGTAAGCGTGATAGCGTTACGGAGATGTTTAGCAAGCTCAAGTGGCAGACTTGCAAGAGAGGCGCTCTGCATCGCGGTGTAGCTTGCTGTCCAGATTTAGAGAGGGTGCATTTCAGGATGAGGTATCGAATATATTGCTTCCCCCTACTTATACCTCCCGAGGAGATCACGAATGTAAAATTACAGAGATTCGAGCGCGCACGGAGGCTTTCAGACAGTCGTTCGTCCCGCGAACCATAAGCGACTGGAACAGAAATGGGAGGTAATGACAGTGGCACGTAAAGTGCCCTCCGCCACGCACCGTTGGGTGGCTTGCGGAGTATAAATGTAGATGTAGAGTGGTGCGGTTGATGGCCGTCCACTGCGAGGTTCGTTGGTGATCTCTTCTCGGCCCTCCATGAACGACTTGTTCCATAGGAAAACTTGTGATTTGGACAAGCAATCAGTCCCAAAGGCATGCTGAGGTAATGGAAGCGTTACTGTGGCGGACTTCCCTAGTTAAACGCAAAATTTGATAGCGTACCGTTGCTCTACAGAATGATCCATTGTGCCGTGTTACATAAACTCAAAACTGGGTCGACGGAAATGCACTTCCTGACTCTCCGGAAGCTCGCAGCCGAATGAGACAAAGAGCGTTCTGAAGCCAACAACCCCCTTCACTTAGCCCAGCTGGTTACAACACGCTGTGGTGTACCGTTGCGTCAGAAAAAAATTGGTCGCATTACTTATGGAATGCACTCTGTAGGCTGTTGCATAACTGGTACAATTCAGCATAACAGGAGAGGATTACCAGTTGAATTGACGAAGGAAAAATTGGAACTGAAACAGCGTGAAGTTGCTGTCCAAAGGAAACGTGATAAAGTAATGGCATTGGCGTGGAAAACCAACGCAGTCTTGTCATACTAATTACTTGGGAGAACAATAAAACTATGCCGATGACAATAAGGGCCAAAAACAACAGAGAGAAGCAATTCCTAAAGCCTAAAGTCACTTTTTACAGTAATAAAAACATTGGTGGAGAGGATATATCCGACCAGTATTGTGCTTTCTACACCTTCATCTGGAAATCAAAACAGTTGTGACGATGGACGTTTTTTCTGGCTGTTGGAGATATCATTAGTCAATAGCTTCATCCTGAACAATCTGGGCGCTACTTCCAGCCAGAGATCCGAGATGAGCCACCAGAGGTACCGTGTGCCAGTTCTGAAAGCTCTGGTTGGAAATGTACGAAACACAAAGGGAAGAAAGAGGAGAATACCATCTAATATCGATGGCGAGGAGAGAATATCAGAGCAGTCACACTTCATTTACTGTAATGAAAAGAGTAACAGTAACGATTGTTCTGTTTTTAGTAACAGGAAGGTAAAACACCGTAGAACGAAACTGTTTTCTACAGCAATATATGTTCCACAAAACCAGGATTACATCGCAGTAAAATTTTCCGAAAGTACCGCACCTTTCAGAAATATATGGCCTAAGTGACTGGACTACTCTCTTTCAAATTCTGAAGGTGTCAGGGGTAAAATACAGGGAGCGAAAGGCTATTTACAATTTGTACAAAAACCAGAGGGCAGTTATAAGAGTCGAGGGACATGAAAGGGAAACAGTGGTTGGGAAGGGAGTGAGACAGGGATGTAGCCTATCCCCCATGTTATTCAATATGTATATTGAGCAAGCAGTAAAGGAAGCAAAAGAAAAATTCGGAGTAGGAATTAAAATACATGGAGAAGAAATAAAAACTTTAAGGTTCGCCGATGACATCGTAATTCTGTCAGAGACAGCAAAGGGCTTGGAAGAGTAGTTGAACGGAATGGACAGTGGCCTGAAAGGAGGATATAAGATGAACATCAACAAAAGAAAACGAAGATAATGGAATGCAGTCGAATTAAATCGGATGATGCTGAGGGTATTAGATTAGGAAATGAGACACTTAAAGTAGTAAAGGAATTTTGCTATTTGGGGAGCAAAATAATTGATGATGGTCGAAGTAGAGAGGATATAAAACGTAGACTGGCAATGGCAAGGAAAGCGTTTCTGTAGAAGAGAAATTTGTTAACATCGAGTATAGATTTAAGTGTCAGGAAGTCGTTTCTGAAAGTATTTGTATGGAGTGTAGCCATGTATGGAAGTTAAACGTGGACGATAAATAGTTTGGACAAGAAGAGAATAGAAGCTTTCGAAATGTGGTGCTACAGAAGAATGCTGAAGATTAGATGGGTAGATCACGTAACTAATGAGAAGGTATTGAATAGAATTGGAGAGAAGAGAAATTTGTGGCACAACTTGACAAGAAGAAGGGATCGGTTGGTAGGACATGTTCTGAGGCATCAAGGGATCACCAATTTAGTATTGGAGGGCACCGTGGAGGGTAAAAATCGTAGAGGGAGACCAAGGGATGAATACACTAAGCTGATTCAGGAGGATGTAGGCTGCAGTACGTAATGGGAGATGAAGCAACTTGCACAGGATAGAGTAGCATGGAGTGCTGCATCAAACCAGTCTCAGGACTGAAGACCACAACAACAACAACAACAAGTGACGAAGTACATGAAATGAAAGACAAAACATGCAAATATTTGGAATGCGATGGACAGCCTAAGGAGTCCTGTTATGGAAAGAAATGGCATCCCCGATCATCACTCTTGGTTCTAGGACCGCACTCTGGGCGACATTCATCGCTGTCCGGAGCGTCTCCAGAGACGTCTTAGAGGGTCATCGGGGCTCGTTTCGAAGTGGGGACCACTACTGAAGACAATTCTACTTCATTCAATGATATTATAGGCCGATGACCTGTCTGGGCACGCCCTGGACAGTGATGGGTTACCAATCTGAATACCCGAAAGCACACGATTAATCAGTCACAGCACGAAAACCTGAGAGATCACAGCTGGGCAGCTTATCCGAAAGTGAAGTATTAAGGTAAGTTCTTGATAAGTCTTATACGTAAAAACATGACCCAACACTTGTCGACATTAACAGATGCAGATATGACGTGTACCGGCACGTACTTGGCTTTGCCGTCGGCGGCTTGGTACTCGTCCAAGATGGCCCTCCACTGCTTGATCATCTCGTAGGTCTCGGGGCGGTTCTGCGTCTGCACGTGCTGCAGGTAGTTGTTGGCCTCCGTGTCGTTGGTGAGACCGGACGGCAGCTCGTCTGGGAAGCCCTCCGCCTCGTACATCTGGGACACGGCGTCCACGCGGAAACCGTCCACCTTCTTGTCCAGCCAGAAGCGCAGCACGTCCTACCACAAAACGGTTCATCACATTACCATTTATTTACACTACTGGCCATTAAAATTGCTACACCAAGAAGAAACGCAGATGACAATTGGGTATTCATTGGACAAATATACTATACTAGAACTGACATGTGATTACATTTTCATGCAATTTGGGTGCATAGATCCTGAGAAATCAGTATCCAGAACAACCACCTCTGGCTGTAATAACGGCGTTGATACGCCTGGGCATTGAGTCAGACACAGCTTGGATGGCGTGTACAGGTACAGCTGTAGCTTCAACACGATACCATAGTTCATCAAGAGTAGTGACTGGCGTATTGTGACGAGCCAGTTGCTCGGCCACCATTGACCAGACGTTTTCAGATGATGAGAGATCTGGAGAAAGAGCTGACCAGGGCAGCAGTCGAAGATTTCCTGTATCCAGAAAGGCCCGTACAGGACTTGCAACATGCGGCCGTGCATTATCCTGCTGAAATGTAGGGTTTCGCAGGGATCGAATGAAGGGTAGAGCCACGGGTCGTAACACATCTGAAATGTAACGTCCATTGTTCAAAGTGCCGTCAGTGCGAACAAGAGGTGGCCGAGACGTGTAACCAATGGCACCCCAGTCCATCACTCCGGGTGATACGTCAGTATGGCTATGACGAATACACGCTTCCAATGTGCATTCACCGCGATGTCGCCAAACACGGATGGGACCATCACGATGCTGCAAACAGAACCTGGATTCATCCGAAAAAATGACGTTTTGCCATTCGTGCACCAAGGTTCGTCGTTGAGTACACCATGGTAGGCGCTCCTGTCTGTGATGGAGCGTCAAGGGTAACCGCAGCCACGGTCTCCGAGCTGATAGTCCATGCTGCTGCAAACGTCGTCGAGATGTTCGTGTAGATGGTTGTTGTCTCCCAAACGTCCCCAGCTGTTGACTCAGGTATCGAGACGTGGCTGCACGATCCGTTACAGCCATGCGGATAAGATGCCTGTCATCTCGACTGCTAGTGATACGAGGCCGTTTGGATCCAGCACGGCGTTCCGTATTACCCTCCTGAGCCCAGCGATTCCATATTCTGCTAACAGTCATTGGATCTCGACCAACGCGAGCAGCAATATCGCGATACGATAAACCGCAATCGCGATAGGCTACAATCCGACCTTTATCAAAGTCGGAAACGTGATGGTGCGCATTTCTCCTCCTTATACGAGGCATCGCAACAACATTTCACCAGGCAACGCCGGTCAGCTGCTGTTTGTGTATGAGAAATCGGTTGGAAACTTTCCTCATGTCAGCACGTTGTAGGTGTCGCCACCGGTGCCAACCTTGTGTGAATGCTCTGAAAAGCTAATCATTTGCATATCACAGCATCTTCTTCCTGTCGGTTAAATTTCGCGTCTGTAGTAAGTCATCTTCGTGGTGTAGCAATTTTAATGGCCAGTAACGTATTTTGAAGTTTCATTCCTGTTCCACTATAATACGGAAGAATCTTACATGCAGGACGGTCGTAAAGAGTCTGGAAACCTTGTAAGGATTTTGCGGGATAGTTGTGCAACGAAATAATTGTTGAGAAAAAATCGAATTAGTTCCGTCATTTCCTAATTAATTGGCGTTAAAAATAGCCAATCAGGCCGTGGTGCACGCAATTTCAAGTGGCCCACCACATACAGTTAAGGCCACTTGTTCTCTAACGTAGATTAAAACGTACGGGTCTCCTCAGCCTTTGGCTCGGGTTCGATTCTTAATACCGTCCCATGTACAGTTATGTCTTCCCCAGCGGCTTCGACGAATTCCTCTCTTCTCTTTCCCCACGAGGAGATCATTTTAACTAGGATGCGTATTGCGCACTGTCTTTTTAGCCATAGCCATTTCTTAGGTGGTGCTTCCTACCACTTTGTGCACTTTGAACTCAACTTTTGACGGTCCGCCATTTCCTGATGGAATGCACTTCTTTTAACCGCTTACGTTCTCGTTTGTGTTTGCCAAAAAAGGTTAAAATTGTGTGAATTCCTGTGGGACAAAACTGCATAGGACATCGGTCCCTAGGCTTACACACTACTTCAACTAAGTTAAACTAACTTATACTAAGAACAACATACACACCCACGCGAAGCTCCGCCGGGAGTGGCCTTGTGTTTGCCGTCTGAGTTACCGCCGTTTTAGCGAACGACACGCGGGCTGTCGACCGCGTTTTACTTTTTATCCGTCGTAGCAATATGGCGAAAGCCATTTAATTTTTAGTTCTGGACCTCCGTTTCGCTATGACGTATTTTACAGAGCTTTCTCTACATCCCTGTTTTCAGCTGTCTTCTCTTCTGTCGATTGGGATTGACGTGCAGTCGTTTTTAACGCCTCTCTTTGTCTTCGTGTTCTACAATTTTGACATGGGCGCGTGTGACCTACAAAATGTGCCCTAAAACAAAACGTTTGGCCACGCCATCTCTGGTGGGCCGCTTGAATTTGTGCTCGACGAACTGATTGGCTAACTTCAACGCTAATTAACTCGAAAACGGCGCAACATATCGAATTTTTTTCTTACCTGAGACATCGTTACAAGCCTTAGAGATTGTGTCTGATCGCCCAGTATAGTTATCATATTTATAGAAACTTCTGTATAGCGATTTGTGATGTTTCTTGTCGTAATCGGATCATTTTACTTTTAATTTAACTGAAGACGCGCAACTTGTTAGAACGGCCACCCTGTCATCCTGTAACATGTGGCCTCATTCGGATGCAGTATGGAGGACATGGGGTCAGCACACGGCTCTCCCCGCCGTTGTCGACTTTGTAGAGCTGTCACGTAATTTCTAAATTGGCATCACGAGGCTGAGTGCAACCCGTTACGGTCCTGCCACCAAGGAAACATACCTGGCAGTAATGGGAACTGAACCCGGATCCTCCAAAAGGCAGTTATTCACGCTGACCTCACAGCTACGGTGTAGAGTTTTATTTAGACTGATTTTTAATCATTGTGTTCACGTGTGTTTGTGTTTGTGTGTGTGTCCATCAGCGCTTCACGTTGTGTTTGAAAGTAATTAATTTGGAATATAGAGCAATACGCTATTAATATGAAATTTAATACACTATGCTCATAAAACGTTAAAGAAAATTTATCTGGCTGTAAAAATTTTCGCTCATAGTGCATAAGATAAAAAAGAAGAGCTGGATTACCGTTTGGTAGGCTAGTCTCCGAAATAATGCTTAACAACGTATTCCTGAATTACGAGATAGTAAATTCTAATAAGGTCAGTTTTACGTTTTAAGTTGAACGTCTGTGTGTGTGTGTGTGTGTGTGTGTGTGTGTGTGTGTGTGTGTGTATCTGAGTTTGTGTATCGATACATGCAGGCTGGTTAATTACTAAACACCCAAATTCCTCAAATGTAGTAAAAAGAACATATTACGCTTTGACATTATTCATGCTACCAGTGAATCAAAAGTAAATGTTTTTTTGACTTATGTTCCGTAAGTGCTGCTAGTTTTAAATAAAAATTCTCGTATAAAATACAAGTGCTCTAGGAGTAACGATTTTGGCTTAGATTTAAAATATGTTTTGTTCCCTGTTAGACATTTTATGTAAATGGACGAATGATCAGAGACTGAACACTGTTGCCACTACTACTACTACTACTACTGCTACTATTACTATCATTATTATGCACATCCTTACTCTAGAAATGTGACTCACAGTACACGTTGGATGAATACAGTTGGTTGCCATATGTTAGTGGAACGAGAAACATATCCCTCGTTACGAACTGTAGAGCTCGTATCTCTCACCATTCCATGTCACTTTTATCTCTCACTGTCAACATAGTAAGAAATATTCTTCCTTACACTTTGGAATCGTACATTGTGTTCTTATGGGAACGAAGTTCGTTGCGACAGTACACTTGTATGAGATATTGTCCATATTTTTGCCAAGTCCACTGATAATAGAAATTCTCACTTATTTTTAAGGGCTTCCCCACTCTTCAGAAGTTATCCTGTATTCCAATTCGCCGGCTCTCACCATCATGGCAGTCTCACTCTTTCAAGATCTCTCTTCCGCATCATTCCAATTACCCCCTCTCTCCATGTTAGGTTTAGCAGTCCACGCTTCCTCCTTCCTGGTGGCGACCATTCCAGGATTCCTTTTGGGCATCGTCCTTGCCCCATTCGGCGTACGTGGTCATGCCACTGAAGAGCTCCATTCTCAGTTCTTTGCACCACTGGTCGTTCCACATGCTTTATCTTTCTTAATTTCCTCATTTCTTCTCCGCTCTGTCCTGGATATCCTGTCTGCCTTCCTTGTTCCATCCATCTCTACTGCCTGTACTCTGCTTCTCTGTCACTGCCCCATGGTCCATCCTCCTGCACAGTATGTTAGTATAGTTTCCACTACCGTTTTCAGAATCCTCTTTTCTGGTTTTTTTTCCGGCTCCACAGAACTCCATATAGCATTTTCATTGGTCCTCTTGCCTGCTGAATCCTGTGATCCACACCCGCTTCACAGGTTCCCGAGGAATGGATAATCGATCCTAAGGTCCGCCCCGATAACTGAATGGTCAGTGTGACGGACTGCCGTCCTAAGGGGCCCGGGTTCGATTCCCGGCTGGGTCGGGGATTTTCTCCTCTCAGGGACTGGGTGTTGTGTCGTCTTCATCATCATTTCATCCCCATCCGTCGCGCAGGTCGCCCAATGTGGCGTCGAATGTAATAAGACCTGCGCCAAGGCGGCCGGACCTGCCCCGTAAGGGACCTCCCGGCCAATGACGCCAAACGCTCATCACATCGATCCTAAGTATTTAAACTACTTTACAGCTTTAAGAGTTCCTTGCGACACTGTTATATCCCCTCCATCTCCTCCCACAACTAGATATTCTGCTTTGCTTATACACTCCTGGAAATGGAAAAAAGAACACATTGACACCGGTGTGTCAGACCCACCATACTTGCTCCGGACACTGCGAGAGGGCTGTACAAGCAATGATCACACGCACGGCACAGCGGACACACCAGGAACCGCGGTGTTGGCCGTCGAACGGCGCTAGCTGCGCAGCATTTGTGCACCGCCGCCGTCAGTGTCAGCCAGTTTGCCGTGGCATACGGAGATCCATCGCAGTCTTTAACACTGGTAGCATGCCGCGACAGCGTGGACGTGAACCGTATGTGCAGTTGACGGACTTTGAGCGAGGGCGTATAGTGGGCATGCGGGAGGCCGGGTGGACGTACCGCCGAATTGCTCAACACGTGGGGCGTGAGGTCTCCACAGTACATCGATGTTGTCGCCAGTGGTCGGCGGAAGGTGCACGTGCCCGTCGACCTGGGACCGGACCGCAGCGACGCACGGATGCACGCCAAGACCGTAGGATCCTACGCAGTGCCGTAGGGGACCGCACCGCCACTTCCCAGCAAATTAGGGACACTGTTGCTCCTGGGGTATCGGCGAGTACCATTCGCAACCGTCTCCATGAAGCTGGGCTACGGTCCCGCATACCGTTAGGTCGTCTTCCGCTCACGCCCCAACATCGTGCAGCCCGCCTCCAGTGGTGTCGCGACAGGCGTGAATGGAGGGACGAATGGAGACGTGTCGTCTTCAGCGATGAGAGTCGCTTCTGCCTTGGTGCCAATGATGGTCGTATGCGTGTTTGGCGCCGTGCAGGTGAGCGCCACAATCAGGACTGCATACGACCGAGGCACACAGGGCCAACACCCGGCATCTTGGTGTGGGGAGCGATCTCCTACACTGGCCGTACACTACTGGTGATCGTCGAGGGGACACTGAATAGTGCACGGTACATCCAAACCGTCATCGAACCCATCGTTCTACCATTCCTAGACCGGCAAGGGAACTTGCTGTTCCAACAGGACAATGCACGTCCGCATGTATCCAATGCCACCCAACGTGCTCTAGAAGGTGTAAGTCAACTACCCTGGCCAGCAAGATTTCCGGATCTGTCCCCCATTGAGCATGTTTGGGACTGGATGAAGCGTCGTCTCACGCGGTCTGCACGTCCAGCACGAACGCTGGTCCAACTGAGGCGCCAGGTGGAAATAGCATGGCAAGCCGTTCCACAGGACTACATCCAGCATCTCTACGATCGTCTCCATGGGAGAATAGCAGCCTGCATTGCTGCGAAAGGTGGATATACACTGTACTAGTGCCGACATTGTGCATGCTCTGTTGCCTGTGTCTATGTGCCTGTGGTTCTGTCAGTGTGATCATGTGATGTATCTGACCCCAGGAATGTGTCAATAAAGTTTCCCCTTCCTGGGACCATGAATTCACGGTGTTCTTATTTCAATTTCCAGGAGTGTATTTATTCTAAGCCCGACTCGTTCGAATGCTTCCATCAACTTCTTGATCATAAATTTTACATCCTTCGCCTTAGTGCAATCTGTACCTGATCATCAGCAAATAATAATGAGTAGATAGTAAAATGCTGGAAAGGAAACCACATACCTCCACATGACTGATTCCATAGTTCCAATACATACTGCTTATGTAATTTAAACAGGATCGCTGACATATTGCTGCCCTGTCTAAGTCCTTTCGACCTTTGGAATGTCTCGCTTAACTTTCTCTCTACTTTAATTGCTGGGTAAGATTGGTGGCATATACTTTGAATTAGGTATGTCTCTTGTGCTTCTACATCTATATACTCCATCTCTTCCCATAGTTCGTTGATGGATACGGAATCGTACGCTCTTTCTAGATCCAAAAATATTAGATGTGTTTCTTAACCCTTAGAATACACCTTCTCACTTACTTGTTTAAGGCTGAAAGTATGATCCATAGCTGAAAGTACAATCCACACAAGATCGTCCACTAGAAAACCCGCCTGTTCCTCTCGCACCTTTCCATCTCATTCTCCAACCTGTCTTTCAGTATAACGCTAAAAAGTCTGCTGATGGAAGCCATATCACTAATTGCTCTATAACTATTTGGGTGCTACTTTTTTGCAGATAGCAGATATGTATGATACACACAACTCTCTTGGTACGTATTTCCTCTCCCTCCACCATCTATCTGACTGAACAGTTTATACCTGTCTCACCATTTGAGGGTACCCATATTTCCACAGTTCCATCAAAACTCCTCCCGGACCACTTGCCTTTCCATTTCTTGCCTTTTTCAGCATCTCTTTTACCTCTTCCTCTAGTACAGGTTCTACATTACCTACTGTACTGCATTCGTTGTAGACTTTCATCACGTGGTCTCTTCTTTTTCTACTAGCTGTTCTTCAAAGCGCTTTTTCCAGTGTCCAGTAGATATAGGCTGTATTGTGGGTGCGAGATTTCTAGCTATTGTCATCTTCCTTATCATCCCCCCATCCCCTATCTCCTCTTTACACTTCGTTGTTACTTTCTTAGCGATCATTTTATATACCTTGTACCCATCCCAGTCCTCTTCAGTACCAGAGCTTAACTATACATGATACAGTTTATTCGTTTCCTCATCCACGTCTAACAACTCCGTAGTCACCCATTCATTTCTTACACGTCTCTCCCTTTCCCTTCCTAAAGCCTCCTCCCGTGCTTCCTTGACTGTCTGTTTAGGGAAACTGTACAGCTCATTAGCACTCCAATCTTTGTCCACTGCATTCAGTCTTAGATTTAATCTTTCCTGCCACAAACTTTTCACACTTGCTTCATGTAGCAGATGTATCGTATGTTTTGAATCCTATATAGTTCTACTTCCAGGATCTTCCCCTTTCTCCTTCTGCTCTGCTTCATCTTGGTCCAAATCCGAAAATCAGTTTCTGAAGTAACTATAAAATGATCGGAGCTAAACTCTCTTTTTACCCTTACATCTTGGACCTTAATTATCCGCTGCCTCCGCGCTATTAAATATATAATTGATTTTAGGTTCCTTGATAGATTATCCCAAGTGTACATATGTATTTCTTTATACTGGAATTGGCCATTCATAACAACACACTTCTGAACCATACAGAAGTTCATCAGCCTCCTTCCTTTATCATTTTCTGCGTCCTCTCCTCACGGTCCTGCAACGTCCTCATTTAATCTTATCCAATTCGTCCATTTAAGTCCCTCATTATTAACAATTCACGTCCATCTTGACATTCGTCAACCGCTTCTTGTAAGCCATCGAGAAAATCCTCTTTCTCGTCATTTGCATCTTCATTGGGCTGTACACCCCAGCTAATTTCAGTTTTATTTCACGAATTTTTATTGTTACATTGATTATCCTTTCATCCACTTCTTTCCAGTTAATTATTCCTTGTTTCGATTTTATTTTTATAAGAACTGCTACTCCAGATCTTGGTCTTTCAGCTTTTTCCACTCCACTCCAAAACAGAATGTAGTCTCCAATTACTTCTTCTCCAGATCGTTTTCTTTCGTTTCTGTCATTAAGAGGATCCCTATTTTCGGTACTTCCATTTCTTTAATTACATTCTCAACTTTTCGTGATAACCTCTGCACGTTCCATGTTCTACATATCAGAGTCCTTAATCTGAACCAGTGTCGATGCCTTTTGATCCATCCGACTGTTATATTATGTCTTGGAAACGTAGCAGAACCTGTCTTTACCGTGGTGGGATGCCGACCCCCTGCCAAACGTGAAGGACTGGAATTTTTCCTCAGGGTTTATCGCCCTAGGGCAGTTGCTTGCACTATGGGTAAGAATGCCGTCCTATCCTATGATACCAATCCAAGAAAGAAAAACTCAGGTCTGGATAAAGGAAAAGATGGTACGTTGTGAGACGCCGCCTTAAAGTAGCACTGTCCGTGCGGGTGAGAGGGATATAGCAGACGGTATACCGGCTGTAGTGCAGCTACCGACAGGGTGTCCAACGCCGGAGGGCCCTCTGCCGGGTGATGCAGGCTAAGAGCGTCTCACAACGTCCCATCAATAAAACTTCTTTCACAGAAAGAAATGACTGTCGTCATGCTGCCAGAGATTATGTCAGTATCTGCAGTGCTAATGGTGCTAGTTGATACGTAAATTGCTGAGAGGCTGTAGAGAAATATGCTGAGTTATTTATGCATCAAGTGCGCCACTAGCATCGCAGACATCAACATAATCTTTGTCAGCATGACGAATGACGACACCCAATTTTTTCTGACGAAAAGGCAGGAGATTTTCACCGTAAGCTCGAATCTTTACTGTAATTTGAAGTGGAAAGAAATCCTAGAATGCTATATACATGTTTATGTCGTCAATCACCCTTAACTTTGTTTTATGTTTAGTTGTAACTTTCTATATCCGTAAGAAAACAAATAAAGTAGTTATTTCGTCAGTATCTGTCACGTTGAGATTATTTTAGCTTTATGGTAAGATAAAGTGTGAAACAGCTACCAACCACTGAACTGATGGTATTTTATGCTTACTTGTTGTCATGAGATGGCTACAGTACATTAATGAGAGGAATTACTGATATTCTGTTGCAAGTTTTATAGCTCTATGGCGCAAACTATTTTAAACGGTAAAGACTTAAGATGGAATTGAAGATCATAGCTGAATTTAAGGTAAAAGGAACAGTGTAAACATTTTTCCCACAAACTTAAAGGAAAATCTGCCAGGTTTCCCCAATATTTTGCGCTTTTACTTAGCAAAAAATGTGATTTTCGGTCGGTTTACAGTGTATTAGTCACTTGTAGCGGTACAGTCACAAAATGTTTCAACCCCAGGGGCCAGGTTCGCAAATAGAAACTGATGAGAATGGTCTCACTTTGTCACGAGTTATTTGTCATTACATCCCATAAAGTCTCTTATTTCATGTTATGCGTCGTATAACTTACATCCTACATTATCCATAAGACGGCAGAAACTGAACAGAAATGCAGTATTAAATAAATAATAATAACAAAAAGTCTTCATTCAACCACTTCTAACTACTGTTTTAATTCTATTTGGTAATGAGACTACACGGAAGACTGATATTCAAGAATGTATGGACGGAAGTTTTATGGACAGCTGCCCTCGTACATAAGTTACGTTTGCTAATATCTCTTGCAACAAATCTTACCCCAGAAACGTTTATTACGACAATTGGATTAATTTCTACATCGACACTTAGTACCGGCGAAAGTGTCAGTTCGCTCTGTATTTCAGACACGTCGGTCGTTCACAAGACACTGTAGTGCTTACCTTCATCTGGAGGACCACTCCGTCGTCGCGGTAGTTGAGGTCCGGCTGGTTGACGGTGAAGGAGTGCAGGTAGAACTGCTGGCGCTCCTCGCTCCACTCCCACGCAGACCCGCGGAACAGGCTCAGCTGTGAACAGCACACAACATGCTCAGTCAGATGCCACTAGCGGAAGACCATGTTACACATTATGTTAAGATATGCAGCAATGCTACTGACGGAAAAAAGATAATTCAAGGAGCGAAAATGTCTTAAATTAACTATCTGATCAAAAGTATCCGGACACCCTTTTGTAACGCGGAATTGAGCGAAAGATGTCACGAGAGCTGGACCTGCCCGCATAAAAATTAGGCTGTAAGTATTGTGTTGGCCGGCCAGAGTGGCCGAGCGGTTCTAGGCGCTACAATCTGGAACCGCGCGACCGCTACGGTCGCAGGTTCGAATCCTGCCTCGGGTATGGGTGTGCGTGGGTCCTTAGTTAGGTTTAAGTAGTTCTACGGGATTGATAACCTCAGAACTTGAGTCCCATAGTGCTCAGAGCCATTTGAACTATTGTGTTGACAGTATGCAGAGAAGACCCAAAGAAACTGGTACACCTGCCTAATATCATGTAGGGCAACTGCAAGCACGTAATAGTGACGCAAAACGACCTGGAATGGACTCGACTAATGTCTTAAGTAGCCCGCCCGGCTAGCCGCGCGGTCTAACACGCTCCCTCCCGAGCGGGAAGGCGTGCTCGTCCCCAGCAAGAATCCTCCCGGCAGATTAATGTCGAGGTCCAGTGTGCCGGCCAGCCTGTGGATAGTTTTTAGGCGGTTTTCCATCTGCTTGAGCGAATGCAGGCTGGTTCCCCTTATTCCGACTCAGTTACACTATGTCGCGATAGCTGCACAAACACTGTCTCCACCTACTTGTACGCCATAATTACTCTACCATACAAACATTTGGGGTTACACTCATCTGAGATGAGACGTTCCCGGGAGGGCCACTGGGCAGTGAACCGCATAATAACCCTGCATTCGGTGTGGGGTGGCGGTGGGGTAGGCGGAATGCTGTGGCCTGTTGTGGGGTTGTGAACCACTGAGGGCTACAGCGGGACAAACCACTCCGTCGTTTCTACGTCCCACGTTCAAAACACAACACACAATGTCTTAAGTAGTGCTGGAGGGAATTGATACTATGAATCCTGCACGGCGGTCCATAAATCCGTAAGAATACGAGCGGGTGGAGATCTCTTCTGGACATCACGTTGAAAGTCATACCAGATATGCTCAATAATGTTCATGTCTGTGGAGTTTGGTGCCAGAGGAAGTGTTTAAACTGAGAAGAGTGTTCCTGAAGCCAATCCGTAGAAATTCTGCACTTGTGGGGTGCCGCATTGCCCTACTGGAATTGCTGTCGAAATTCACAATGGACATGAATGGATGCAGATCATCAGACAGCATGCTTGAGTACGTGTCACCTATCAGAGTCATATCTAAACGTATCAGGGGTCCCATATCACTCCAACTGCACACGCCCCACATCATCACAGACCCTTTACCAGCTTGAAAAGTCCTCTGTTGACATGGATGAAGTTTTCTCCATACCCGTACACGTCTATCCGCTCGCTACTATTTGAAACGAGAATCGTCCGACCAGGCAATATGTTTCAAGAAGCACAGAAGATCGTCTGTGAAGTTTGAAAGGTAGGAGACGAGGTACTGGCAGAGATGAACCTGTGAGGACGGGTCGTGAGTCGTTCTTGGGTAGCCTCAGATGGTAGAGCACTTGCCCGCGAAAGGCAAAGGTCCCGATTTCGAATCTCGGTCCGGCACACAGTTTTAATCTGTCTGGAAGTTTCAGGTATGCTGTTGTGTTCCGTGTTTGTATGATGTAACAAGCATCTGTGAGCAATATGTATAAGGACATGGCCTTTTGGACAATGTTTTACGCTTTTAAATATTTAGCCATGACAAACGTTTATAATATGCTGAGTTTTAGCCACTTGACACCTTGCGCGTGATGTTCAGCACAAAATGAATATCTTTTACAAGATGTTAAAGATCTGAAGATGACTGCAATGACTGCTGAAACCGGTCTTCTTGAATTTAAAAAATTTATGCGATCCTAGCTTTTGAATGGTTTTTAACAGTTAAAACTGATCATCCTTCAATACTCTGAAAATTGTGCTTAAGAAAACGCCAAATGTGGAAGAGTATGAACACATTTTCTCTGGTTTCGGCTCTTGAGAAAGAATGAGCTGCCATTCCTCCATAGACATTCATATATACCTTTGCAACTGTCCCCAATAAGCGTTCAAGCCGCCGTAAAGGCGAACGCTGTTCACACCCCATACTAATGTTCATTAGCAGGTATACAGATAATTTTGATCAGCTAGTGAATGTCATAATCTGGCAGGCTTTGAAGTTTAAAATGGTGTCTATCACATATACGAGGGAGAGTCAAATGAAAACCGTAAATAATTTTTTAAATACTATTTATTGTGCAGAAGTGGTACAAAGCTGTATCACTTTTCAACATAATCTCCGCCACGCTCAATGCAAGTCCTCCAGCGCTTACAAAGTGCATAAATTCTTTTAGTAAATAATTCGTTTGGTAGTCCGCGCAACCACTCATGCACCGCGTGGCGTATCTCTTCATCAGAACGGAACTTCTTTCCTCCCATTGCGTCTCTGAGTGGTCCAAACATATGGAAATCACTTGGGGCAAGGTCTGGTGAGTATGGTGGATGAGGAAGACACTCAAAATGCAGGTCTGTGATTGTTTCAACTGTTGTACGGGCAGTGTGGGGCCTTGCATTGTCATGTTGCAAAAGGACACCTGCTGACAGCAATCCACGTCACTTTGATTTGATTTCAGACCGCGGATGATTTTTAGGAGATCTGTGTATGATGCACTGGTGACAGTGGTCCCTCTAGGCATGTAATGCTCCAAAATAACGCCTTTTTCGTCCCAAAAGAGAGTCAGCATAACCTTCCCTGCTGATGGTTCTGTTCGAAACTTCTTTGGTTTTGGTGATGAGGAATGGCGCCATTCCTTGCTCGCTCTCTTCGTTTCCGGTTGGTGGAAGTGAACCCAGGTTTCGTCCCCATTAACGATTCTTGCAAGGAAGCCATCATCTTCTCGCTCAAAGCACCGAAGAAGTTCTTCACAAGCATCAACACGTCGTTCTCTCATTTCAGGAGTCAGCTGCTGTGGCACCCATCTTGCAGAAACTTTGTGAAACTGGAGCACATCATGCACAACGTGGTGCGCTGACCCATGACTAATCTGTAAGCATGCTGCAATGTCATTCAGTGTCAATCGGCGGTTTTCCTTCACTATGGGTTCAACTGCTGCAATGTTCTGTGGAGTCACAACTCGTTGTGCCTGACCTGGACGAGGAGCTGAAGTCAAGCCATTTGCGAACTTCCTACTCCATTCGTAGACTTCCTGCTGTGACAAACATGCATCACCATACTGAAACTTCATTCGTCGATGAATTTCAATAGGTTTCACACCTTCACTACTCAAAAACCGAATAAAAGAACGCTGTTCTTCCCTGGTGCAAGTGGCAAGTGGGGCGGCCATATTTATACTGTACTGCGACGGTATGTGTGCATCTGCACAATTCTGTCACCTATAGGACATTCTGCACGCTGTTTGTAGCACGCTCACCAACTTACAGGATAACGGCGAGAAATTTCGATTTGTTATTGCAAATTTAAGGTTTTCGTTTGACTCACCCTCGTACATTATTGTAAAACATAATAGATATTATACATCAGATTCATGGCACTACACATCTATAACTGCTGCTTTACACAGTCAGTGACAAACTATCTGCCTGACATGGCATCGTCAAGCCCACAACGGAACTACTAAGTTACGTGTCATGCAAGTTGCTCATGCACGGGCTTCAATTCTGATACGTTGTGGTTCACGTCGTTTATTACTTGATTTATACCACACACTGCTTTTAGACACCTTTAATGCTATGTATTTACGTGCATCGATAAGCTATTGTCTGTCTCAAAGAGCTTTAGTCACTTATCCGTCTAATCTTTGGACGGGAACTGCAAGACATGACTTAAGCAACTCGCCTCAACTCTGACGAGAGCCAGCCGACAGAAACGCCTGGCTGGCGGAATCGGTTAGTGACTGCTGCATAGTAAATGGGCAAACCACGTACACTTTTCTTCCGATTGGTTCTGTGAGGACGTGTCGAGCAGTTAAAAACCATGCAACAGTCAAGATCGCATAAGAATTTCTTTGTTTACGACGATGTGTTTCAACAGACTTAGCAGTCATCTTCAGGACTTAAAAAACTCTTTTTTTGATAAAACATGTTCATTTGCGCTGAACCTCATTTTTTGTCATCGGTAAAATATTTAAATACATACAGCACCTTCTGAAAAATGGCTGGCTCTGAGCACTATGGGACTTAACATCTGTGGTCATCAGTCCCCTAGAACTTAGAACTACTTAAACCTAACTAACCTAAGGACATCACACACATCCAAGCCCGAGGCAGGATTCGAACCTGCGACCGTAGCAGTCCCACGGTTCCGGACTGAGCGCCTGAACCGCTAGACCACCGCGGCCGACTCTGAAAAATGCCATGTCCATATACATATTGTTCACAGTTGCTTATTACATCATACAAACACGGTACACAACAGCACGTCTGGTTACACATGCTGGACATATTCTGTTTAGTGAAGACGCCTTGCCTTGGGACAAAGAAATGGGCATGTTCAACCGACATCGTTCAGGATTACGATGAGACAATGGCCTCCTTGCACTGCATATGTGTAGGGCTGCCTTGTGGAACATCAGATTTATTTACGCAATATATTTAGCAGTTGCATTTAAAACAGGCAACATTAGTTGTTAGTTCGAGTTCACAGTTTCGTTAGAACGTATAGGAATCAGTCTCCAAATTCTGTTCAGTCATCTGGGCTTCTAAGTTGATTACCTCATTGTTTTTCCATTCATTAAATAATGTAATGGGCGTTAGTACCAATACGGGGCGATATTCCTTGTCTTTTGATATGTATGGTCATGTAAAGTCACATGGGCCGCACAGGAATGCACTTATATCTCAAACATGAGATTTCTTTATTCGTTTTCCGAACAATAGATGTTTATTTTTTATAATCAGATATTCTTAGAACTTGCTTTTCACTCCTCTGATCTTTATTCAAATCTTTACATGAGTTCATTTAAGAACTAATTTCTTGAAAGAACTACTTTTCACTGTATTTTAAACAGGGAGGGAATACATTGCCTTCAGCAGCGATGGCACTTTTTTTTTATGAAACTTAAAAGCTAAGTTAGTTCGTGGAACTTCATGGCACGTCGTTGAAGCAACGGAGACTTCGATATTTTTGCTATCACACTAGAGAAAATCTTTCCAGTTTATTAGGTTCTGCAGAATATAGGGTGCAAACAGATTTGTATTGCACGAATTACAGCTGCAAGATGTATGTAATTCATAGTATGTACAACAGATCTGTTCTAAGGGTTACTGTTTCAGTCTCGTCTTGGTTTGCCTTACATTAAATCCCCCTTTATTTATTCCACTGCCCTGTGAGAAATTTCTTTGTTACTATGAAATCTTCACCAAAGTTAATCAGATTGCGTTTGTTTGCTTATGGGTCAGATGTCTTACAAATGCAAATTTTTCCTGACCGTGGGTCACAGTCTCTTATGACCTCTCAGGCAAAAATATAAAGTGGCAAGCCTTCTTAAGCCAGCACAAATTACAAAGGGCGACGTCGTGAACTGCTCTCACTTCAGCCCCTTTAGTTTCGTTATGTTCCGATAGGTGCTGGCGTTTACATAGCCTTGAAAGTGGCATCTGTAACAGAAGTGCTTTTCAGGCAGAGAGAGGTTATTGAGTTTCTTTTGGCGGGAAACCAGAGCATTGCAGATATTCAGAGGCTCTTGGAGAATGCCTACGGAGAACTGGCAGTGAACAAAAGCAAGGTGAGTCGTTGGAGGAGGCGTCTGTCATCATGACAACAAAGTCGCGCGGAACTGTCCGATCTCCCGCAAGGCGGTCGGCCGCACATAGCTGTCACTCCTGCAATGTTGGACACTCTCATTCGAAAAATGATAATTAATTGAAACCTTCAGCTACCGACAGGTGTTGTTGGCATACCTTGATGAGGACAGCTGAAAATGTGTGCCCCGACCGAAACTCGAACCCGTTATCTCCTTCTTACATGGCAAACGCTCTATCCATCTGAGCCACCGAGGACACAGATGAATAGCGCGACTGCAGGGACTTATCTCTTGCTCGATGCCCGTGAGACCCACATTCCCAGCTGTCCACAATCTACATGTGGATCTCACGGAGATCGAGCAGGGGATAAGTCCCTGCCGTCAAGCTATTCATCTACGTGCTCGGTGACTCAGATGGATACAGCGTCTGCCATGTAAGCAGGAGGTATCGGGTTCGAGTCCCGGTCGGGGCACACATTTTCAGCTGTCCCCATCAAGGTAAGTCAGCAACACCTGTCGGCAGCTGAGAGTTTCAATTAATTACCATTTATTCTACAGAAGCTGCCTGGCCATTAATGGTACCTGTTCTTTCGAGAACAGTTACTATCTTCATATATACTCTCATTCGAGGTGATCGACGGATCACAATCAAACACCTCGCTGCACAAATGGACGTGTCTGTTGGTTGTGCTGTCCCGTTCGTCTATCAGTTGGATTTTCAAACATGTGTGCCTGCTGGGTCCTCGCCGCCTAACAGAAGACCTTAAAGAGCAACGAAGGACCACATGTGCGGAATTGCTTGCGCGCTACGAGACTGATCGTGACAATTTTTTGTCGAACATGAAACATGGGCTCATCACTTCGAACAAAACGGCAATCCATAGAGTGGGGCCACACCACTTCTCCTCCGAAGAAAAAGTTCAAAGCCACACCCTCAGCCGGCAAAGCCATGGGGACAGTACGTGGGACTTTGAAGGGGTTATTCTGTTTGATGTCCTCCCTCAGCGTGCAAGCAATAACACTCAAGAATGAGATTTTCACTGTGCAGTGGAGTGTGCACTGAGATGAAACTTCATTAAAACTGTGTGCCGGACCGAGACTCGAACTCGGGACCCTTGCCTTTCACGGACAAGTACTGTACCATCTTTTTTTTTCGTTGTTGATCGTTGTGTTTGGTCGTTGCGGACGTCACATGACATCCGGTCAAGTTCGTTTTGTCGATCTTTCCACTCAGTCTTTTTATTACAGAGGTCAATCGGCTCTCTGACCGAAAACGCTGAGCTACCGTGCCGGCGTCCATCTGAGCTACCCAAGGACGACTCACACCCCGTCCTCACAGTCTTACTTCTGCCAGTACCTTGTCTTCCACTTTCCAAACTTTACAGAAGCTCTCCTGCTCAGATGGTAGAGCACTTGCCCGCGAGAGGCAAAGGTCCCGAGTTCGAGTCTCGGTCCGGCACACAGTTCTAAAAGAAATGTTCAAATGGTTGTGAAACCTTATGGGACTTAACTGCTAAGGTCATCAGTCCCAAAGCTTACACACTACTTAACCTAAATTATCCTAAGAACAAACACACACACACCCATGCCCGAGGGAGGACTCGAACTTCCGCCGGTATCAGCCGCATAGTCCATGACTGCAGCGCCCTAGACCGCTCGGCTAACCCCGCGCGGCACACAGTTTTAATCTGCCAGGAAGTTTAATAACACTCAAGTGTATTGCGCGACCCTCAGGAAGTCGAAGAATCGACTTCAGCGTGTTCGTGGCCACAAAAATGCAAACGAACGTCTCCTCCTCAACTACGAGGCAAAGCCTCTCACAAGTCCGCGCACTCGAGAGGATTTCACACAACTTCGATAAACTGTTCTTCCTCATTCACCCTACAGCTCGGATCTCACAAATTCCAGCTCCCAAAATATTTGGCCCCATGAAGAATGCACTCCGCGGAAAGTAGTATGGGGGGAAGGGGAGGAGGCTTGGAGGGGTGTTATTGATACAGAAAGACGCTGGCTCTGACGACGATCAGTAGAATGTTACCATGATGCGGGCATATATATATTGAAAAATAGTGTTTCGTAGGCAAATGATTGAGGAATAATACCGGGTGATCAAAAAGTCAGTATAAGTTTGAAAACTTAATAAACCACGGAATAATGTAGATAGAGAAGTACAAATTGACACACATGCTTGAAATGACATGGGGTTTTATTGGAACCAAAAAAACAAAGTTCACAAAATGTCCGACAGATGGCGCTGGACAGAAAAACGTCAATGACTGCGCACGACAATCGTGTATAAAAGGAGCTGTAAGGAGAGAATCAGATGCGCCAGCAGTCGTAGCATGGTGACGTTACCTGAAAAGGCGCTTTTAGTGAAGCTGTATTATCAGAATGGGGAATGTGCCAGTTCAGCGTTACGATCCTATCGCCATAGGATGGGGATTCGAACGGGTAAAGGTCCGTTGACAAACGCAGCTGTGGCGAAAATGATTTCGAAGTTCGAAGCCACTGGTTGTTTAGACGATAGGCGGCGTAGTGGCCGACCGAGCACAAGGCGTAATGCTGCTGAGACAGTTCAGGAAGAAATGAAGACCAGCGGGTTCGCCTATGCACGGGGAAGTCAGCGCAAGTGCAGTCGCACGTCGCACCGGCATTCCATTCACTGTTTGGTTGGCACTTAGGCGTACCCTCCGATGCTATCCGTACAAAATCCATCGGCATCATGAACTGTTACCTGGCGATTTACTGAAGCGGAGGGCATTTGCGATGTGGGCGTTTCAAAAGATGGCGGAAGATGACGATTGGTTGTGTAACGTGTTGTGGACCGACGAAGCTCATTTCACGTTCCGAGGGTCTGTCAACGCCCACAACTGCAGAATTTGGGCTACCGAAAATCCTGGAACTGTCGTGGAAACTCCATTGCACGACGCGAAAGTCACGGTATGGCTTGGATTTACCACATCTACCGTTATCGGGCCTTTTTTCTTCGAGGAAATGCGTGATTCTGGTTTTGTAACTGCTACTGTGACGGGTGAGAGGTACGCCGATATGTTACAGAATCGCATCATCCTCAGCCTGGCTGATAAACACCTGCTGGAACGTACGATGTTTATGCAGGATGGCGCTCCACCCCATATTGCTAGATGCGTGAAAGATCTCTTGCGCGCGTCGTTTGGTGATGATCGTGTGCTCAGCCGCCACTTTCGACATGCTTGGCCTCCCAGGTCCCCAGACCTCAGTCCGTGCTATTATTGGCTTTGGGGTTACCTGAAGTTTCAAGCGTATCGCGATCGACCAACATTTCTAGGGATGCTGAAAGACAACATCCGACGCCAATGCCTCACCATAGCACCAGACGTGCTTTACAGTGCTGTTCACAACATTATTCCTCGACTACAGCTATTGTTGAGGAACGATGGTGGACGTATTGAGCATTTCCTGTAAGGAACATCATCTTTGCTTTGTCTTACTTTGTTATGCTAATTATTGCTATTCTGATCAGATGAAGCGCCATCTGTCGGACATTTTTTGAACTTTTGTATTTTTTTGGTTCTAATAAAACCCCATGTCATTCCAAGCATGTGTGTCAATTTGTACCTCTCTATCTACATTATTCCGTGATTTATTCAGTTTTCAAATTTATACTGACTTTTGATCACCTGGTATAATGTCTTGGATTCCTGAATAAAACCAACTTACTTTCAGAAAAAATGTGTTGCTTTACTTATTGAACCCCCCTTGTATTTGTGCCTGAAAATGATATAGCGACGAAACTGCAATAGCACATATTAAAATACTGACGGCGAAAAGTGGGAATGACGTATGTCAGCAACAGTGATGTCGTCTAACAAAACTCCGCGCCATTTCCTAAATGTTTATTGGACTTAACAAATGAACGTTATGTACTAGTCTAGAGAACATTGACAGAACGAGACGCTAGTGAATCAGTAACGTGAGACCGCGTTTGGTGACGTACCCAGTTGGAAGGCACGTTGTAGCCGTGCGGGGCCGACTCGTTGCGCTCTCCCACGGCCCACACGTACCACTCGTCGTAGCCGTCCTCCCTCCTCAGGGACTTCTGGAACCACTCGATCTGGTCGCTCGTGTAGCTCACCACGTAGTCCATCACCACCTGCAGGCCTGCACACACATCTCCCTGTAGCCACCGCCGAACAATCTAAGAGCATGTCAGTTGATTCTGCCGTGGTCTTCCGTAGAACTACTATTAAGTTCGGAAACACAAAACTGTGGCTCGTCTGTCGCAGGCTTACGTGCCAACTTCCCATACAACATCCCTGGACAAAATATTAGTCACCCCCTTAAAAGAGTGTTGTGGTCGCTTTGGAGCGCTGTACATGGTACATCACTGGACGAAGTATTAGTCACCCTCTTAAAAGAGTGTTGTGGTCACTTTGGAGCGCTGTACATGGTGCAAAACTGGATCCAGAACTTAAGGGGGGTAGGGCGTCAAACAGGCTGAGTTGGAGCAGGAGAGGCACCACTGAACATTTTAATTTCCACTGTCTATACTTTTACAAATAAATTCATAAAACTTTGTCAGCATCACCGCGAAGGGTTCAGAATTCACACACTTAGCAGTGGAACTTAGAAAACATAAGAAATATATTTTTTTTTTTACATACGAAATTTCTTCATTTTATTCATTTACTAATAG
This sequence comes from Schistocerca americana, assembly GCF_021461395.2. Taxonomy (NCBI): domain Eukaryota; kingdom Metazoa; phylum Arthropoda; class Insecta; order Orthoptera; family Acrididae; genus Schistocerca; species Schistocerca americana. The sequence continues at coordinate 220,303,002 of NC_060119.1, forward strand.
CAGTATTTGTTGCTGTAGGTACACTTTTCTTCATAAGTAAGAGAGATTCTTCGATGATTTTTGCACAACATACAAACCATACATAAAGGTGTATGAAACTCTAGAATTTTCCAAATCTATTAACAACTGTGGTAAAAGTTAAGGTAATTAAGTACAAAATTTGTGTTTTTTCTAAACATGAAGTTTAAAATATAACAGTTCATTCGTTTTTTCATAAATTAAATATAGAGTTTCATACACCTGTGAGTATAGTATGTATGCTGTGCAAAATTCATCGAAGAATCTCTCTAACTTATGAACAAAAGTGTACCTATAGCAACAAATGCAGCCATTAGTAACTGAAAAAATGATGAAATTTCGCACGTAAAAAAATTTATTTTGTTATGTTTTCTAACTTCCACTGCAATGGGTGTGAAACCTGAATCCTTCCTGGTGATGCTGACAAAGTTTGATGAATTTATTTGTAAAAGTATAGACACTGGAAATTAAAATGTCGTGTGATGCCTCTCCTGCTCCAAGTTGGCCCGTTTGACGTCCTACCCCCCTTAATGTCACACTACACTACTGATCAGTCATGCCACTGAAGAGGTGTGTATCTAGCAGTCGACTATACAGAGTCGCTGCTGTAAGATGGGTTGTCTCGGAGACGTAAAAAACTAGCGCATGGGAGTTCTCGTGTATGGACGTGCTCTGTATCACATCGTGAATGAAATTGGACGATTTGTTGGTGTGTCAAAGCAGACTACAAAGAACAGTGTACTATTCGCAGCCCGTTAATACGACGTAAGAACAAAGAACAGTGGATGTAACCAACAGGGACTTGATACGAATGTTCCGGCTTGTCAATAAAATTGGTTTCAAACCCATCATAAACTCTTGCAGTCAATGAAAGCAGATCCAGCTCAACCAGTTTTTGAGCGAGCATTGGCATAGGAACTAGGTGCAATGGACATTTCGAGTTGAGCTTGTGACACAAGGCCCTTTCTCGTATTGACACATAAAGCTGGACGTAAAGCTACACAGAAAATGGACAACAACTGATCAGAGGCTTGTAGTGTGATGTGAAAAATCACGATTTTGCCTCTTTCCAAATGGTGCAAGGCGTCAAGTGCACTGGCGAACCAATGAGTCTTTTAACCCACTGTGTAGTTCAGACCGGAGATCACTATGTAATTTTTTCTGACACGCTTTTCGTGCCATTCTTGGGCTTACTCATTCAGAGTACAGTGGACATCAACCAGACTGTGCATTTCAAGTTTCTAGGTTACCCAGAGTTGTCCTTTCTTTTCCATCTTCATAATGAGTATGCTGTGGTCACTCCAGTCTTACAAGAACAGTGAGAACAGTGATGATGTTCACAGGGTAACATGCACTCGTTTCTGTTTACCGAGCACTCTGGTACCAAACCGCAGTTCGACTGGACCGCTAAATCCCGGATCTTAATCTCACAGATATTGTCTGAGACTACACTCTGAGAAAAAAAAAGCACAACACACCACGAAGGAATTATCAATATGGGACGGAAATCAGTAGATGCGATGCTCATGTACAGACAAAGAAATGATTAGTATTTCGGAAAGCTGGATGAGTTATTCAAGAGAAAGAGCGTAGCAAATTCAGCAAGTCAATAACACGTTGCTCCACTTCTGACGCTTATGCAGGCAATTATTCCGCTTGGCACTGATTGACAAGGATGTTGTGTGCTTCCTCAGGGATGTCGTGTCGAGTCCTGTCCAATTGGCGTGTCAGATGGTCAAAATCTCGAGCTGGTTGGAGGGCCCTACCCATAATGCTCCAAGCGTTTTCAACTTGGGAGAGATTCGGCAACCCTGCTGGCCAAGGCAGGATTTGGCAAGCACCGGGAGAAGCAGTAGCAACTCTTGCCTTGCGCGGGCGAACATTATCTTGCTAAAATGTAAGCCGAGGATAGCTTGCCATGAAGGAAACAAAACCGGGAGTAGAGTACCGTCGACCACTCTGCTGTAAGGGTGCCGAGAACGACAACCAAAGCGGTTCTGCTATGAAATGAAATGGCGAACCCGGACCATCACTCCTGGCTGTAGGATCACATGGCAGGCGACAATCAGATGGCATCTCACCGCTATCTGGGTGTCTCCAGACACGTCTTTGCTGGTCATCGGTGCTCATTTCGAAGCCTGACTCATCGCCGAAGACAACTCTACTCCATTCAAAGAGATTCAAGGCCGGACAGCGGTTGGACACCAGTCTGAATGTCGCCCGCCATACGGCATGACAACCAGAAGTGAAGGTCTTGAGCGATAGTTCTTTTCATAGAGGACCCCTTTGGTTGTCATTCGTGGCACCCATACAATACAGTGGTACGTCATTCTACTCCCGTTTTGTTGCCCTTCATGGCAAGCCATCCTTGGCTTGCATTTCATCATAATAACGGCCACCCGGATACGGCAAGGGTTTCTATTGGTTGTCTTTGTGCTTGCCAAACCAAACCTTAGCCTGCAAGGTCAATGGATCTCCACCCAACTGAGAACGTTTGGTACTTTGATGATCTAAAGCATCAATTAGACAGATTTTGGCACGATATCCCTCAGGAAGACATCCAATAACTCTGTCAATAAATACCAAGCCGAATCACTGCTTGCATAAGGGCCAGAGGTGGACGAACGTGTTATTGACTTACTCAATTTATGACGCTCATTCTCTTGACTAAATCATCCAGTTTTCTTGAAACTGCAATAATTTCTTTGTTTGTACATGGACATCACATCTATCAATTTCTGTCCCATTCAGATAATTCCTACGTGGTGCCTCGTGGCTCTTTTTTCCATTAGAGTGGCTTCAGCTGGATATGGTGTACCTGAAGAAACTTATGGACATTCTTCCTCGCCGAACTGAGACCATTACAGAGGGTTAGTGGCGGTGTAACACGGAACTAACGTGATGTTTTCTGAGGGTGACTAATACTTCATCCACTGTGCTTCAATACATAGTTAAAGACTTTAATTAATAGATATAGCGGCTGTTTAAGAACATGACATCAGATAACTATTGTGGTGATTAAAGCGTAAGCAAAACGTAAATGTACAGGACTTCCCAGAAAAGAGTCGACTGCTTACCCAGACTATGGGCTTTGTCCCTGAACTCATTGAAGTCATCCATCGTGCCGAAGACTGGGTCAATTTCGAAGTAGTTGGAGATGTCGTAGCCGAGGTCCACCATGGGCGACTGGTAGATGGGCGACAGCCACACGGCACCAACGCCCAGCTGCTGCAGGTACTCCAGCTGGTTGATGATTCCTGAAGCAGAGGCAGCAGTTGTAAGCATTTTGGCACTTCTCAATATGCGGCTTCTGTCAGTTTTTATTAGTGTCGTGTTTTGTTGCGGACTAGTCATCATGACGGACGGGCATCAATAGTACAGACTGCGTTCTGTACCGTTACCCAAATCCAGATCCCTGACTTTCGCAGACTTGGTTTTTTTCCTGTTGAGCTACCCTGAATGGCTTTAAGTGCCTACTCATATTCCACCACCAACCCTTCCTCGATTTTTTCGCTAACCTTAAATATAGTTTCACATTACCGCAGCACAGGACTGTTACTGGATTAAAAACTATTACTTGACAGAAATAATGTTAGGCTTAAGTGGGTCAGTAGGGTATTGACCTAAGTAAGCAAGTGTCCAGGTTTCATTCCCTTTCGCCCAAATAATAACCTAACAGGAGTGGATTAGTTTCTCTTTTGGTTCCATATCTTCATCTGTCGTTTACTCGATACAGCTAGTGCCCTACTTTTCACCCGAGGTACAAGAATCAACATCTTGTAGAAACTTTCTGGCACGACTTGGTGTTCATCAACTACAGTACTACGAAATTCTGCTCAAAAAAAAAAAAAGGTTCAAATGGCTCCAAGCACTATGGGACTTAACATCTGAGGTCATCAGTCCCCTAGACTTAGAACTACTTAAACCTAACTAACCTAAGGACATCACACACAGCCATGCCTGAGGCAGGATTCGAACCTGCGACCGTAGCAGCAGCGCGGTTCCAGACTGAAGCGCCTAGAACCGCTCGGTCACAGTGGCCGGCAGCTGAGGGAAGTTCTACTCTTGGCGTTGTATAGGGGAGAATCATGCAGTATCGGTCGGCTTACAGTACCGGCCATTACTGTGATTTCCCTTTCCGCATGCTTGTCGAATATCTTCTTCCCCCCTTTAGCACTTTTCTGCTCTGAGTGCTTGATGATGTTGCTGTAGCTCTTAGCGCACGGACTGTATTTTGAGGCCTGTGGTAACCGTTTTTAAGGCAAGTAATTAATTTCGTTGCTGTACTTCGGTTTTTAATGATACGTCAGATATGACATCTACCAAAAGTTTCATGATAATTTCTAGAAAATAAGGCTGTCTCTGAGCACTATGGGACTTAGCATCTGTGGTCATCAGTCCCCTAGACTTATAACTACTTAAACCTAACTAACCTAAGGACATCACACACATCCATGCCCGAGGCAGGATTCGAACCTGCGACCGTAGCGGTCACGCGGTTCCAGACTGAAGCGCCTAGAAGCGCACGGCCACATCGGCCGGCTAGAAAATAAGGTTCAATGTGACTAGATTCTGCTGGATGTTTGTCCTGCAGTACCGATCACCAGATTGTCTCTCTATACCGGGCAGAAGTAATTTCAATTTTTAAATTATATTTTCTTCTTGTCACTCCTTTTCAGATTGCAGTGAAGGAAAATGAGAAAAAATTAAGAGGAAAATGGAATGGAGAGTGCGTGAAAATGGCTGTGAGCAAGGTTGTGTCTAACAAAATGATGCATGAGGGAGGCAGCTAAAGCGTTCTTAACAACTAGAAGAGAAACAGATCGCCACCAAAGAGAAGAGATTAAAAGCAGAAAAAATAGTTTGAAAGAGACTCGAGAAAGCTGCACTTACGTCAAGTGTTCGAAAATAAAATAAAGACGCAAATGGTGACCATGGAAAGCTAATTACAAAGCGTCGAAGAAAACCGGAATTTTTGGAAATAATGGGTCAATAGAAGAGACTGAACGGTGCACTGTGTGCCTGAAGTCATCTGAAGAAGACTGTGTGCTGTGTACCAAGTCTAGAGGCTGGACATATGTTGGATGTGTAGATCAGGAGAATATTTTGTATATTATTTCCGATTTCTGTAAAACAATGATCTAAATATTGCGGATCTGAGATGAAATAGCAATAATAATTTCCAACGGTTATGTGCTCTATTATTATACAACAGTATCAGTGAATTGTATCATTAACAACTGCTATTACCACAGAAAAGACAATGGCCCATATTGCAAGACACATTCTACAAGCCTTGTAATTGTAGCTCTTTTACTTTCAATGTAATTAAATACTACAAATAAAAAACAAAAATCATTACACCGTGCTATTCACGAAACATGTGTGGATGTAAGAGAATAGTATATTAATATTCCGATTGATCACTACAGTTACTTAGTAAAATCAAAAAACTTAACCCGGCGTACACAGTAAACGCTATGGTAATCTTGTATCGGGGATACTACACAACTCTCCCTTACTCTGTGCGGTCTCCGTCAACATACGCGTCGATGTCCTGCTGTCATCACAGGAACAATCAAGAACACTCCGACGTTGTGATCGACTGTTCCCAGCCATATAGCCCCCACATTTATTCAGCGAGAATCTGCTCTCAGGCCGGAGTTTACGATAATAGCGGGCAATCCTTACCTTCCTGTATGTGAGGGCATTCAATAAAGCACAAATAGCGCAGTGGACTAGAATCCAACATTCTTACGGCGTTGTATTTCTTGAAGCAAAGTTTGTCTTGTACAAGATTACCATTGGGTTTACTGTGTAATCTGAGCGGGAATTGCACAGATTTAGTGGAATATATAAATACACCACTGTTCGGAAATTCACAATTCAGAAGCTGCGGACATATAATGGCAGCCAATCAGCAACGATTGCGCGGAAATCAGCACCGGTAAAGAGTCCTTCACAACACTTATTTAAGCTCAACACTCATTCACAAAACAATATGAAATTTTTGGTGGGCAACTTAATCATTCTTTCGACCATGTGGACTATCTGCTAATATTGGAAGCAGAAATTTCGATCATATTCTGTAAAACATGACTTTCTAGAAAAAAAAGGTGTTTAAATTTTGTTTTCATTTTTCCTTTTCATCTAAGGCTAAGTATACAATCACTGACTCAATACTTGTTAGAATGAAGTTCATTCTTGCTTCTTGTGTCTGCAGATCAGATACTAAGATCACACATCTCTTCAGGCGCCTTCCTTATAGATAAACATAATCTGATTTTATAAATGGTCATTGTGCCTTTAATTTCCAAGATAACAAATTCTTACATAATTAATTTATGCTAAAGAGATCCAATTAATTCGCAGATATGGCTGTCAGGCTAATTACTACAAGCTAATAAAAATATGCTACAGTGCACATACAATTTTGAAAGAGATTTTTTGGAAAGTGGTACGGGAATTTATTGTTTCCAAGTATGTGCAAATGGTTCAAATGGCTCTGAGCACTATGGGACTCAACTGCTGAGGTCATTAGTCCCCTAGAACTTAGAACTAGTTAAACCTAACTAACCTAAGGACATCACAAACATCCATGCCCGAGGCAGGATTCGAACCTGCGACCGTAGCGGTCTTGCGGTTCCAGACTGCAGCGCCTTTAACCGCACGGCCACTTCGGCCGGCCAAGTATGTGCATTGCACGACTGGAACTAAGGGTGAACAACGCAGCAAAACCCTTTAATGAGTTTTCTCTCGGTAGATCTAGTAATACATGTTCTATGGAAAAAGAAGCTCTTTTCGACTATGGAACTAGGCTTACTAAAAACAGATAATTGCCGTCGGGAACCGGTCGACAGCGAGTTGGTAGACATCGCCTACACTTCCATTTCGAAGCAGCTGTGGCTGGTGGTACACTTGACCCCACCAAGACTCCAGCGCAGTACAACTCTATGTCAAAGAGTTCTCCTGTCCTTACTCTTCTTTTCCGATATTTCTTTTAATGATAAATCCGAGAAGATGTTGTGATTGAGTGTGCCGGTCGCCCTTCACGCTGTCATCTCACAATCAGTGTCGGATAGAGTGATCATGCGCCAGTGGGAATACGAGTGACTGGTAGTGCTAAACAACAAACTGCGATCAGTAAAGTCAACCTCACGCCTGCCACGCCGATGGCAGAAAGTGTTGCTCACCGAGTGCAGAGAAGGACATTGTCCATTGACATACACTATCCTCTTCCAGAGCGACGATCCATCAATATGTGAATCCTGTGGAATACCACATTCCTTGCAACGTTGCAACGTATTTTTACTAACTTTCTGGAAAATTAAACTGTGCGCCGGACTGAGATTCCGATTAGGGACCTTTGCTTTTCGTGGGCAAGAGCTCTATCAATTGAGCTACCCAAGTACGGATCACGTCTCGTCCTCACAGCTTTAATTCCCAGAGCACCTCTTCTCCTACCTTCCAAACGTCACAGAAGTTTCGCAGGAGAACTTCTGAGAAGTTTGGAAGGTAGGAGATGAACTACTTGTGGAAGTAAAGCTGAGAGGTGGGGTCGTGTGTCACGCTTGGGTAGCTCAGTTTGCCAAGTATCTTTGGCACTGTCCTGTAGACGCACACACAACTGAGTTCCATACACATTATTTGTAAACAACGTCATAATGGTTTTATGAAGATTTATATGTTTGAAGGAAATGGATTTTAGTTGGTGGCAGCCGTTGATGAAGAAAACCTGTTGATGAACACTGTTTAAGTTCATAATGAATGTAGTAGGCCCTTCTGTGATGTATCAGACCTTACTTCCTCAAAAATGATGAACACTGTGAAAGTCCATGTGAAAGTCCATAATGAATATAGTAGGCCCTTCTGTGTACCTTACACCCTTGAAAACTGAGCTCACAATGACAGTGTTATGGGATCACTTGGGAGATGCTATGCTTCCACTCCAGGTTTCCTCAGCTTCAGGGCAAAGGTGGCAGCTGTGTAGTAATAGAACCATATTATATGAGGAGACAGAACTCTTGGGAGGACGTCAATCACAGATGATCAAGTGAAATTCAATTTTATGATGAAACTGATGGTATCTCGACTGAGATGTTTTGTGTAAGTGCTACACAGAGATGAAGAGGCAAGCATGGTGAGACCCCTCCCCCCCCCCCCAAAAAAAAAAAGGTTGGTAGAGCTCTTGTCTGCATAAAACAAAGGTCCCGAGTTCGAATCCCGATCCAGCGCACAATTTTAGTCTACCAGGAAGTGTTATGTGAGTGCCTATTCCGCTGTTGAGTGAAAAATTCATTTAGGATATTTTTGCTGACGTAAGGGCAACCCTTTAATTCAGGCTGTTCCAACCGAGCTCCAGGGAGCCGGAACGCTCCGGAGTGCTCACTGCGGCAGCTAGGAGCCCGCGTGGAGAGGGAAAGCGAACTCACTGCCCCCCGGCCGCATGCAGCCGCAACTGACGCAATAATTCGTGTTCAATGACAACTATGACTAGCCGCAGGAGCCCTGTACCTCTATTGGAGGATACCTTTCTATTCATTGAAAGGGATGGTCGTCTGCAGTGTCCTGTATGCCATAAAGTATTTAATTCTGCGAAGAGGTACAATATACAACGACAGTATACACGTCTTCACGCAGCGCACTACGATGAGGTAGAAGGCGTTTCACGCAGAGAACTGGTAGCCAGGCTTAAGAACGACATACCAGGAGACGTAAGTTTAAAAACGGTTTCGTAATACGGAGGGTATCAAAACATGCAACTCACTTACATCATTGCAACGAGTGGCAAGCCGTTTTCGGTGGGACCACTCGTAAAATAGTGCATGGTAGCAGTTGCATAATGTTTGTTTCCAAGGGAGGTGCAGGCAATTGAAGGAGTTTGCCTGTCGAAGCAAACAATGTCTCGTCGAATCCTGGACATGGCAGCGGATTTAGAGACACAGTTCAGGAAAAAGGCGGAGAGCTTTGTTGCATTTCCGCTAGCGCTTGACGAAAGCACCGACATATCGGACTGTGCTCAGCTTGCAGTCTTTGTGCGTGGTGTCGACATGGAGCTGAAGAACTCTTGGATGTGGTACCACTCGATTACACCGCAGCAGGACGTGACATTTTTGAAGCTGTTTGTGAAAGGGTTGGACAGTATGAATTTGCCGTGGGATAAGCTCCATTTTGTAGCGACGGACGGTGCACCACAAATGATCGGGCGTCACCAAGGTTTTGCTTCTCGTTTGAAAAATAAACTCAGGAACGAATTCGGGAAATACATTTTGACTCTTCATTGTTTTATTCACCAAGTGGCACTGTATGCTGAAACAGTAGAGCTAGGTGGCGTAATGAAAGATGTCATGAAGTGTGTGAATTTTGTGCGGCGTCACGGTAGGAATCATCGCCAATTCAAATGATTCCTGAAAGGTATGGAAGCGGAGTATGGGGATATACCTTACCACAGTACAGTTCGTTGGCTGAGCCGGGGAAAAGTTCTTGATGATTTCTTTGCCATTCGTGAGGAAATATCCCTTTTTCTCGAAATGAAAGGGGAAGAAATGTGTTGTCTGAAAGATATAAAATGGATATCAGACCTGGCGTTCCTAGCTGACATAACTATGCATCTGAGTAATTTAAATCTGTCATTACAGGGCAAAGGGCAGCTGATCGTTGACATGCACGACTAGATCAAAGCGTTCATGGAAGAGTTACGTTTATTTGAGAAGCAGATGAGTAATGGACATTTAACGTTCTTCAATCGTCTTGTTTCTTTAAAACTACATGAAGGTACTACTTTCAGCGATTACGGAGCAAAGTTAAAGCAGCTCATCACGTCGTTTGAAACACGATTCCGAGACCTCACTAGTTTGGAAATGGAACTTAAGGTGTTCAGCACTCCCTTTTCAGTTTCCCCCGATGACTTGTCATCGTCACTTCAAATGGAGATTATTGATTTGCAAAATTCAACTCTGTTGAAAGAGAGGTACTACAACACGTTGGATTTGTCACGATGGTATCTTTCATTACAGCGAAAAACATTTCCCAAGCTTCACAACAATGCCACTCCGATCATGTGCATGTTTGGATCTACGTATTGTTGAGAGCAGCTTTTCTCAGCAATGAAAACAGTAAAAAGTAAGGAACGATCGTTTCTTCAGGATGCAACAATAAAAGTGATCCTCCGCATTAACGCTGCGAACACTTTGACGCCTGGTATTTCCGAGAGGAAAATGTCAAGCTACAGAGGCCCAATAAAGTTAGTATGCAATTTCTTGTAAAACAGTTGTTTCTTATTTATTTCCTGGACATCGTATTTCCTGGTGTAGCATGCCACCACGTCTTAGCAGCTAAGAGTACGAGGCTGTCGATCTTGTAAGACGCAGCTGGCACATCAAAACGCTCGCCCTGCCGCCTGCCTCAGCCAGCCGTGCCACGTGCCGGCGAGCCGGTCCACTTGAATGGTCACAGCGAGCGACACGCCTCTCTGGAGCAGGGAGCGCTCCGCGGCTCACAACGGAGCCGACGAGCTGGAACAGCCTGCTTTAATTAGTTGGAGACCTGTCTACCATCCTAGGTGACAATGGCAATAGTGTAACACACATTTTTAAAATTTTGTGAAGTGTCATGTCGCCTGCTTAAAGAGTTGAGAAGGAGAAGTCAATGAACTCTTGAATGGATAGCTTCTTGCTTGACAGCCATCCATTAACATGTTTTTTCACAAACATATAATACATATTAGTCGAACATTTGTGTTAACATAGCCAGATATTTAGAAAAATCTCATACTATGTGTTCAAGGAGAATAGTTGCAGCAATTTCGCATTGTTCAAACCATGATATATGTATGCTGATATCCACCAATTGTGCTCATGACGATACTGTTGACCGTCATAAATCCACCGTCATCTAACTTACGTGATTTGGCGATACAAACTCGTTTTTTTCACGTTCTTGGTGCAACGTTCTTCATCCGCCAAACAAATTTGCCAGAAACACGTTGCGATCCAAATTAGCTTCGGCAAGTTCCATCTATGACGGTCAGGTTCTCATCGACTAGCTATACTACTGGCCATTAAAATTGCTACACCACGAAGATGACGTGCTACAGACGAGATGCTGTGATATGCAAATGAGTAGCTTTTCAGAGCAGTCACACAAAGTTGGCGCCGGTAGCGACGCCTACAAGGTGCTGACACGAGGAAAGTTTCCAACCAATTTCTCATACACAAACAGCAGTTAACCGGCGTTTCCTGGTGAAACGTTGTTGTGATGCCTCGTGTAAGGAGGAGAAATGCGTACCATCACATTTCCCACTTTGATAAAGGTCGGACTGTAGCCTATCGCGATTTCGGTTTATCGTATCGCGACACTGCTGCTCGCGTTGGTCGAGATCCAATGACTGTTAGCAGAATATGGAATCGGTGGGTTCAGGAGGGTAATACGGAACGCCGTGCTGGATCCCGACGACCTCGTATCACTAGCAGACGAGATGACAGGCATCTTATCAGCATGGCTGTAACGGATCGCGCAGCCACGTCTCGATCCCTGAGTCAACAGATGGGGACGTTTGCAAGACAACCGTCTGCTCGAACAATTCGACGATGTTTGTAGCAGCATGGACTATCAGCTCGGAGACCGTGGCTGCGGTTACCCTTGACGCTGCACCACAGACAGGAGCGCCTGCGATGGTGTACTCAACGACGAACCTGGGTGCACTAATGGCAAAACGTCATTTTTTCGGATGAATCCAGGTTCTGTTTACAGCGTCATGATGGTCGCATCCGTGTTTGGCGACATAGCGGTGAACGCACATTGGAAGCTTGTATTCGTCATCGCCATACTGGAGTATCACCCGGCGTGATGGTATGGGGTGCCATTGGTTACACGTCTCGGTCACCTCTTGTTCACATTAACGGCGCTTTGAACAGTAGACGTTACATTTCAGATGTGTTACGACCCGTGGCTCTACCCTTCATTCGATCCCTGTGAAACCCTACATTTCAGCAGGATAATGCACGACCTCATGTTGAAGGTCCTGTACGGGCCTTTCTGGATACATAAAAAGTTCCACTGCTGCCCTGGCCAGCACATTCTCCAGATCTCTCACCAATTGAAAACGTCTGGTCAATGGTGGCCGAGCAACTGGCTCGTCACAATACGCCAGTCACTACTCTTGATGAACTGTGGTATCGTGTTGAAGCTGCATGGGCAACTGTACCTGTTCACGCCATCCAAGCTCTGTTTGACTCAATGCCCAGGCGTATCAAGGCCGTTATTACCGCCAGAGGTGGTTGTTCTGGGTACTGATTTTTTAGGATCTATGCACCCAAATCGCGCGAAAATGTAATCACATGTTAGTTCTAGTATAATATATTTGTCCACTGAATACCAGTTTATCATCTGCATTTCTCCTTGGAGTAGCAATTTTAATGGCCAGTAGTGGCGCATTTGTTCTGGCCTAGAGCAGACGTTCTCCACAAGTCAAGGTTTCCTGTGGCCAGGTGCACAGCCTGGAGTTTCGAGAGGTGTGCCAAGCTACCTGCTGACAAACAAGTAACGGAGAGTTCCCAGGAGCTCTTCTGGCCTTCCTTTCCCAAGAACTGCCGTAGAGAAATAAATCGTACGCAGCGCCTAACCAGTATATGTAATAACATTATACACAAATATTATTATAATGAGCCCTATAGTATCAAATTACTTCTGCTGAACGTTTACCACACATACAAAAATTTATGTCGCAGGAGCGCAGTATTACTATACGCTTCCTGTACAGTTTCAAAAATTAAAATACATGACCTTCAGGTTTCGTCATTAAAAACAATGACCCTCACAGCACTGCATGCCAGTTATATTACCTCAGTGATTTTTCTGTAGTGCATATTTCTGTGGTATCTTAACAAATTAATGGAATTACAGAATTTCTAGTAAAGCCTAGCTTTGGCTAGTCGAATTAAAGAAGAATCGCGTCTAATACAAACAACCACGGATAGGAATTTAAATTTGCCTGGTTTGGGTTGTTCAGTTTAAAAAATTATCTTAAGCTAATACAACCACTAACTGAGCTCTTTAGCCCAACAGATACTAAATGAAACAATTTAGTTTAAATGCACATTTCACCGTGCCGTCATTGACTGGCTGCCGTTTTTACAAGCACAACGGCTCTTTTTCGTGCAAGAGTTACATGGATCTTTTGCTCGATTTGACCTTCCCTTCCTCGCTTTGATCTTACCAGGTTCTGCACCGCATCCTTCAGTCTCCTAAAGACATTACGATTAGATCCCTGGCGGCATGTGATTAGGTCTGATGCCATTTACAAGCCACTAATCCCTTTTTTACTGAAATCATTACAACTAATCTGTTCAGATGTTATTTTCTTGTAATTAACAGATGTAATCAACATTAATTAGCCCAACAGCTTACACCTCCTGAAATCCGTCACTGCAGCACTATTACAGACAAAGTGATGGCTCAGATGTAGGATATGGGATGGAAACATGTCAGCTGCCACCTGAAGGAGTTTAGGGTAACTACGGAAAGCATGACTTGGGATGACAACGATAAACAGAATTCTGTACCTGCTGTAAAGGGACCATTGTATTAACAACTGCACGACTTCACTCAGTGCAGAACCATAAGTACTAAATAATTTCTTCCAGTAACTTAGCTAATGCATGGGCGTCATTTAAGCTATAATAATGTTGACAATGTCCACAGTTTTCCATCTACATTCATACTCCGTGAGACACCATACAGCGCAAGTAGGAGGATACTCTGTACCCCCCCTAGACATCCCCTCTCCTGTTCCACTCCAAATGGAGCAAGGGAAAAAGTGATTTTCTTTATACCTCTGCATTAGTCCCAACTGTCTAATCTTGTCGTTGCCGCCGGCAGGGGTGGCCGAGCGGTTCTAGGCGCTTCAGTCCGGAACTGCGCGACTGCTAAGGTCGCAAGATCGAATCCTGCCTCGGGGATGGATGCGTGTGATGTCCTTAGGTTAGTTAGGTTTAAGTAATTCTAAGTTCTAGGGGACTGATGACCTCAGATGTTAAGTCCCATAGTGCTCAGAGCGATTCGAACCATTTTGTCGTCGCGGAACGTCTGCTAGAGACAGTAAACTCTTTTCGGCGCAGATGCTGCTTCTCTGAATGTCCTCAATTGCATCTGGCGAAAACATGTCGTCTTCCCTCCAAGGATACCCATTTCTTGAAAGAGCATTTCTTCAATACTGGTGCTGAACGAATGGACCACTAACAAATTAAACATCATACCTCTGAATTGCTTCGATGCCTTCATTTAATCCGGCCAGACAGTAATTTTATCACATCTGGTAATGTCTTCTTTCTATATAATTTACATGCGTTGTTGAGGCGATTTCTGTTTATATATATACTTTGTGAAAGCCATGATCGCTTGATTTTAAGAGCTTTATTCCAATTATTACTTTCGACAGAATCCTGCTGTAATCTTCAGACTGGCATTACACTGCACGAAAAGAAAATAGGTAATCGGTAATCCACACAAATACAACCATTTTTGGGATGACACAAATTTTACAAAACTTTTACATACCTTTGCTTATATACTACTGGCCATTAAAATTGCTACACCACGAAGATGACGAGCTACAAACGCGAAATTATAACCGACAGGAAGAAGATGCTGTGATATGCAAATGAGTAGCTTTGCAGAGCATTCACACAAGGTTGGCCCCGGTGGTGACACCTACAACGTACTGACATGAGGAAAGTTTCCAACCGATTTCTCATACACAAACAGCAGTTCACCGACGTTGCATGGTGAAACGTTGTTGTGATGCTTCTTTATAAGGAGGAGAAATGCGTACCATCACGTTTCCGACTTTGATAAGGGTGGATTGTTGCCTATCGCGATTGCGGTTTATCGTATCGCGACATTGCTGCTCGCGTTGGTCGAGATCCAATGACTGTTAGCAGAATATGGAATCGGTGGGTTCAGGAGGGTAATACGGAACGACGTGCTGGATCCCAACGGCCTCGTATCACTAGCAGTCGAGATGACAGGCATCTTATCCGCACGGCTGTAACGGATCGTGCAGCCACGTCTCGATCCCTGAGTCAGCAGATGGGGACGTTTTCAAGACAACAACCATCTGCACGAACAGTCCGACGACGTTTGCAGCAGCATGGGCTATCAGCTCGGAGACCATGGCTGCGGTTACCCTTGACGCTGCAGCACAGACAGGAGCGCCTGCGATGGTATATTCAACGACGAACCTGGGTGCACGAATGGCAAAACGTCATTTTTTCGGATGAATCCAGGTTCTGTTTACGACATCATGATGGTCACATCCGTGTTTGGCGACATCGTGGTGAACGCACATTGGAAGCGAGTATTCGTCATCGCCATACTGGCGTATCACCTGGCGTGATGATATGGGGTGCGATTGGTTACACGTCTCGGTCACCTCTTGTTCGCATTGACGGTACTTTGAACAGTGGACGTCACATGTCAGATGTGCTACGACCGTGGCTCTACCCTTCATTCGATCCCTGCGAAACCATACATTTCATTAGGATAATGCACGACCGCATGTTGCATGTCCTGTACGGGCCTCTCTAGATAAAAAAATCCTCGACTGCTCCCTTGGCCAGGACATTCTCCAGATCTCTCACCAATTGAAAACGTCTGGTCAATGGTGGCCGAGCAACTGGCTCATCACAGGACGCCAGTCATTACTCTTGATGAACTGTGGTATCGTGTTGAAGCTGCATGGGCAGCTGTACCTGTACAAGCCATCCAAACTCTGTTTGTCTCAATGTCCAGGCGTATCAAGGCCGTTATTACGGCCAGAGGTGGTTGTTCTGGGTACTGATTTCTCAGGATCTACGCACCCAAATCGCGTGAAAATGTAATCACATGTCAGTTCTAGTATAATACATTTGTCCAATGAATACCCGTATATCATCTTCATTTCTTCTTGGTGTAGCAATTTTAATGGCCAGGAGTGTATGTCCACATACTTGTGTCGTCGACATTAAGACAAAAAAATATAAATACACTAAAAATCTCCACATGGTTTGTCCTTTATAAAATAGAATGCTCCCAAATGCGTTGCCAAATGAATAAAAGTTAAAACTACAACATCCATAGCAACAATAGAGTTAAAGCTACACGCCACGTCGACGACCTCACGTGGACTAAACTCTTTCTGTAGTGAGGACTCGGATCAGAAAGTGGAGATTTTCTAAGGTGAATAAGTACACCTAGCAGTTACAAAAGACCTGAAGAATGGTTAAATGAATGATTTAGTATGCTGAAATCAGTTCGAAAATTTAAATTTATCAGGGCTTTGTAGCCAAACGTTCGTTGAAGTCTCTGTAAAATAACACGTCACAAATGCTCTGCTTGCTGCTGACTACTTCGACTGCTGAAGATCTAATTCAGACTGAGCTCTAAACGTAACAGGTTCTTCAAATGACTTTACACGAGTGCCTGTTTTAGTGGGGAATTCTTCTGAGAGCAGACATCCTCTGAAGTGTACTCGGAGTTAGCGCGAGGGAGCTTCATTCCCACTTTTTGTCTGCGACACGCAAATTTTCGGGAGATTATGCTGTAACAGTACTTCGAGGACACCTGGCGTGTGAAAATGCTGCTTGTGTGACGCAGCGCGACTTTTGCCCGACTGTGTCGCGTAATTTATGAAACTTGTTACGATAGCAGTCTTCCTGTATGAATGCGGAAGGAGCTGTCAGCTTATGTAAAGGACAGGCGTCACGGCTGGAGTGTAGCTACATATATCGAGTATAAGAGAAATCACACGACGCCAACAAAAAGTATTCTCGAATCATCTTCTGTGTCTATTATTTACTAGCTCCTCCCTCCCTCGCGTTGCTGTAGATCAGTCTGATTAAATTGAAAAGAAAGAAAAGAGAAAGCACACGATTCTAATATGTATGGGGATTGGATATAAATTCTAGTCTCCCTCTCCCCTGTCTCTGTCCGTCTCTCTCCTCCTTCCACTTTCTTTTTGCATCTCATCCTGCTTTCCCTTCTCTCTGTCCATCACCTCCTCCCCCTTCTCTCTGTCCTCATCTTCCTCTATCTCCTCCTGCCACTTCTCCCTCTCCGTCTACCTCTCCCTCTCTCTATCCATCACCTACTCCACATTTTCTCTGTCCAACTCCTCCTCCCCCTCTTTCTCTCCGTCGCCTCTTGCCCCCTCTCCCTCCCAGTCTCTCTGTCCATCACCTCTTCCTCTCCTTGTATGTCCATCTTCCACCACACCCTCTCGCTGTCTGCTCCTGCCCCCTTTCCCTGCTCACACTCTCCTTCCGTTTTCTATGTCGATTTCTTCCCACCCTTCTGTCCATCTGCTCTTCCCTCCTCTCTCTGAACTGAGAATGGTTTATTGTTATTGTAAATTCAGATTCTATAGTAGTATTCCGATCATAGCCAGTAACCCCTAAATACTACCCTGTTTGCTAACAACGTTTCGCGATATATATATATATATATATATATATATATATATATATATATATATATATATATATATATACTTTATATATTACACACACACACATACATATGTAATAATTATGTTAAAAACATATTGCCTATGTCCGTCTGGATGTTCATTAGTGTATCGTGTAAAAATCTGATCGGTGAAGAACTTTCCGAGATTTTTGGTAATAAAGTTTTTCCGTTTTATATTACCTAGCTCTTTGTATATTACAAATACAGGGTTTTTATAAATGAATATCGGGGTTTAAACGCTTTATAACATTTATTACATTAAACTTACAATTATAAATGGTATGTCTAATGAAAGAGCAACTCAAACAGTTTTACCAAGGACCTTATAAATGTTCTCTGAATTAAGAAACCAGATTGAAGCAGCTGTTGCTACAATCACTGAAGACACACTTATCAACGTTTGGGAAGAACTCGGCCATAGACTTGATGTGTGCCGTGTGACAAATGGTGCTCACATTGAAGATTTATAAGGTTCATGGTAAAACTGAGTTGCTCTTTCATTTGGCATATCAAATGGTAGACCATCCTCCCACGACAGCCAAACCAGAGGAGGTAGTGATGTTGGACACTCGGGTCTGGAGCGAAGTCGACGTCCGAACTCATCTCAAAATCGTTCCATATGGATCAGGTCGGGACTATGAGCAAGCAGTCCATTTCAAGAATGTTACTCCACAGATGAAGCGTCATGAACGAGTGCATCGTCACGCTGAAACAGTCATCCTCTGCAAACTGTTCCTCTATTGTACACATTACACAGTGATATAAAATGTGTTCATCTTCTTTCGCATTTAGTGTTCTCTTGAGCACCGTAAGAGGACCACACCCTTATCACGAAAATCGCGCCAATTGTGTAAAGCTATATGCTTCGTACTCCTTCGTACTTCACAATTGGTGCTATACACTGAAGCGCCAAAGAAACCTGTCTAGGCATGCGTATTCAAATACAGAGAAATGTAAACGGGCAGAATGTGGCGTTGCAGTCGGCAACGCCTATATAAGACAAGAAGTGTCTGGCGCACTTGTTAGCTCGGTACTGCTGCTACAATGGCAGGTTATCAAGATTTAAGTGAGATTGAACGTGGTGTTGTAGTCGGCGCACAAGCAATGGGATTCAGTATTAGCGAGGTAGCGATGAAGTGGAGATTTTCTCTTACTACCATTTCACGAGTGTACCGTGAATATCAGGAATCCAAAACATCACATCCTGCAAGAAAGGGACCAATGACGACTGAAGAGAATCGTTCAACGTAACAGAAGTGCAATCATTCCTCAAATTGCTATAGATTTCAATGCTGGGGCATCAAGAAGTGTCAGCGTGCGAATCATTCAACGAAGCATCTTCGCTATGGCCTTTCGGAGCCGAAGGCCCACTCTTGTACCCCTTGATTACTGAACGACACAAAGCTTTAGGCCTCGGCTAGGCCCGTCAACACCGACATTGGACTGTTGATGACTCTAAACGTGTTGCGTGGTCGTACGAGTCTCTGTTCAAATTGTATTGAGCGGATGGACATGTACGGATCCTCATGAATCCGAGGAACCTGCATGTCAGCAAGAAACTATTCAAGCTGGTGGAGGATCTGTAATGGTGTGGGGCGTGTGCTGTTGGAGTGATATTGGACCCCTGATACATCTAGAAAAGATTCTGACAGGTGACACGTACGGAAACATCTTTTCTGATCGCGTACATCCACTCATGGCCACTGTGAATTCCAGAGGACCTGGGCAATTCCAGCAGGACAATGCGACACCCCACAATTTCAGAATTGCTACATAGTGGCCTCAGGAACACTCATCTGAGTTTAAACACTTCCACTGGCCACCACTCTCTCCGCACATGAACATTATTGAGCGTATGTGGGATGCACTGCAATGTGCTGTTTATAAAAGATCTCCATCCCCTCGTACACTTACGAATTTATGAACAGACCTGCAGGATTCATGGTGTCATTTCCCTCGAGCCCTATTTCAGACATGAGTCGAGTGGTGCGGCGGTTCTTACACGATATTAGGTAGCTGTACCAGTTTCTTTGGCTCTTCAGTGTATATGATGGCGGGTAACTTTCTTCAGGAATTCGCCAAACCCAAACCCTTCCTTCGGACTGTCGCTGGGTATGGCGTGATTCATCACTCCAAATCATCCATTTCCAGTCATTCGCTGTCCAGTAGCTTCGCTCTTTACTCCAACTCAAGCTTCGCTTAGCGGTAGTACAGAAATTTGTGGTTTATGAGGAGCTGCTCAATCGTTGTACCCCAGCGTTTTTAACTCCCTATTCACATACAATGCCCTAGCTGAACTGTTGGTACCACTTTGGAACTCATGAGAGATGTCTTCCGATTATTTCACGTAATTCTTTTTTTCAACCATCCTCCACAGTGCTCGAACATCCCTGTCCTACGAGAGGTCTGACTTTTCTTTGTTTAGCTGTGGTTGTTTCTTCGCGTTTCCACTTCACAGTCACATCATCAATAGTCGAAATTCAGATTCAGAAACAATGAGGTGTCACTGAAGGATTTCTCACTCAGATGACATCCAATGATTAATCCATGTTCGAAGTATACTACTGGCCATTAAAATTGCTACACCACGAAGATGACGTTCTACAGACGCGAAAATTAAACGAGAGGAAGAAGATGCTGTGATATGCAAATGATTAGCTTTTCAGAACATTCACACAAGGTTGGCACCGCCAATGGCGACACCTACAACGTGATGACATGAGGAAAGTTTCCAACCGATTTCTCATACACAAACAGCAGTTGACCGGCGTTGCCTGGTGAAACGTTCTTGTGATGCCTCGTGTAAGGAGGAGAAATGCGTACCATCACGTTTCTGACTTTGATAAAGGACCGATTGTAGTCTATAACGATTGCGCTTTATCGTATCGCGACTCTACTGCTCGCGTTAGTCGAGATCCAATGACTGTTAGCAGAATATGGAATCGGTGGGTTCAGGAGGGTAATACGGAACGCCGTGCTGGATCCCAACGGCCTCGTATCACTAGCAGTCGAGATGACAGGCATCTTATCCGCATGGCTGTAGCGGATCGTGCAGCAACATTTCGATCCCTGAGTCAACAGATGGGGACGTTTGCAAGACAACAACCATCTGCACGAACAGTCCGACGACGTTTGCAGCAGCATGGACTATCAGCTCGGAGACCACGGCTGCGATTACCCTTGACGCTGCATCACAGACA
This sequence comes from Schistocerca americana, assembly GCF_021461395.2. Lineage (NCBI taxonomy): Eukaryota > Metazoa > Arthropoda > Insecta > Orthoptera > Acrididae > Schistocerca > Schistocerca americana. Next base: position 220,323,722 of record NC_060119.1, read on the forward strand.
GGAGCGCCTGCGATGGTGTACTCAACGACGAACCTGGATGCACGAGTGGCAAAACGTCATTTTTTCGGATGAATCCAGGTTCTGTTTACAGCGTCATGACGGTCGCATCCGTGTTTGGCTATATCGCGGTGAACGCACGTTGGAAGCGTGTATTCGTCATCGCCATACTGGCGTATCACCCGGCGTGATGGTATGGAGTGCCATTGGTTACACGTCTCGGTCACCTCTTGCTCGCATTGACGTCACTTTGAACAGTGGACGTTGCATTTCAGATGTGTTACGATCCGTGTCTCTACCCTTCATTCGATCCCTGCTAAACCCTACATTTCAGCAGGATAATGCACGACCGCATGTTGCAGGTCCTGTACGGGCCTCTCTGGATACAGAAAATGTTCGACTGCTGCCCTGGCCAGTACATTCTCCAGATCTCTCACCAATTGAAAACGTCTGGTCAACGGTGGCCGAGCAACTGCCTCGTCACAATACGCCAGTCGCTACTCTTGATGAACTGTGGTATCGTGTTGAAGCTGCATGGGCAACTGTACCTGTAGACGCCATCCAAGCTCTGTTTGACTCAATGCCCAGGCGTATCAAGGCCGTTACTACAGCCAGAGGTGGTTGTTCTGGGTACTGATTTCTCAGGATCGATGCACCCAAACTACGTGAAAATGTAATCACATATCAGTTCTAGTATAATATATTTGTCCAACGAATACCCGTTTATCATCTGCATTTCTTCTTGGTGTAGTAATTTTAATGGCCAGTAGAGTAACTTACCTCCCCTGATCGATCCCGCCTATACTGACTGGTTAGCCTCTCGTAGCTTTACATAGGGGTGTCGGAATATTTTTGGTCCGATAGTTACTTCCTAATTTCCGACTGTATTCTTCTAAGTGTTCATTCTACGGGTAACTCGATGGGTGATTATTTATGATTCTTCTCCCACACCATCCAGCTCGATTTCCACAAATTCTGCTGTTTCTCTAACTCTTTATCGCGAACATTCGTCAACTATGGCTAGAACAATCCAGTTTCTGTACCTCTTTTGGGAGCATTTTCTTCCACTTCGGATGACGCCTATATTATAATGTAGCTTTTTTGTACATTAGTTCGGCTGTCGAGGCACTGTATACTGCTGCACTAGACATGCATTAGATGCATGTCTGCATTTTCTTGTAATGAGTAATGCTCCATCTTCAACAACCAGTCATGTTCTGCCAACAGCGCTAAACTGCAACTATTGTTTTTCAACGAGTCGTCTCCAGCATCAGTCAGGCAAGAAGGCTTTTGCTGTGAAACGTACGCAATTTACAAATGAATGGTTCGCGCACATTGCTCAGCCAGGACCTCACACCCCCATAAAATTGACTTCGGCCATTGATTTGCTATCCCAAAATTCTCAGAGTCCTCTACAGTCGGTGTTATATTGATCCTGCGAGTTTTGGGCACACTGTAAACTGTAAGGTATTTATGTAGATACTGACTCTGTATTCCGTAGTAGGATTAGACAGGCGAAATGGGGGGCTTAGTGTGTATGAAGATGCTATTATCTGGTGCGGTATCCATAGTAACGCGATAACAACAGTGAGCGCTGAGAAATAAGAAAGATGTCAGTGTGATATATTGACTTATATTCGCATCTTTATCACGGCGATAAGCAACTCATGGCACTCGTAATTCCCCCGATTAATGTCTCATAAACTATTAAACGATGAGCAAATAACTCATATAAATTTCCGATATCTTTTGATCACATAAAATAAGAACCGTACGAATCGAAATGAACCGTTTCCGCGGACGGAAATAAAGACTCTATGATTTCTTTGGGGACTTGTCGAAAAGCGGACATTACCCTCCAAAATAAATCTGGTTGATTTCATTAGTACCATTTTATATTATTAATAAAGATTGTCTCGTGATTTCCAAAGCTTCAGAAACAAAGAAAATGCTTCAAGTTGAGCAGGCATTATGACGTAAATATGTTTAGTATATCTAAAGTTCCTCCACTGTACATATAGTACAGATATGTGATTTTTCGATACATTTAACCAACATGGATATTGCCAGCAACAGGATCTTATATATTCTGCCATTGCAGCCGAAAGTTCTTCATTAAGACGATTAAAATGTCAGCAAGATTCCGGAGATACATTTGCATGCAACAACCAAACTCAAAAGTAATAAAAGTGCAACAGAGAGGGTGAATTTCATGATGGCCTCATCCAGATGATAGCTAACACAAAAAATTCTTACTGAATTCTGCGGAGGTCTTATTTAAAAAAGGCCGTCTAGTTGTTCTTAATGACTATAAAATGATGAAATACGAGAGCGTGCTCAAAAGTAATGGCTCCGAGTTTTTTATGTGAAAACAATTAAAGTTTTTTAAATAAAACAAACGTTATTAACACTCTACACCTTTCTTCTTCATGTCTAGATATTTATTTCTCAATATAGTCACCCCGGCGACGAACATATTTCTCCCAACGAGAGACCAGTTTGCTGATACGGTCACTGTAGAATGTTTGACAGTTGGCTGAGCCACAACCTCTCCTCTGTCCCACCGTCCCATCGCTTTCAATGTGAAGTGCACGGAGGTGTTCTTTAAGTTTTGTAAATCGATTAAAACCGGACGGAGCCAAGTGGGGACGGCATGGAGGATGATCGATGATAGTAAACACAAGGCAAATGGTTCAAATGGCTCTAAGCAGTATGGGACTTAACATCTGAGGTCATCAGTCCCCTAGAACTTAGAACTACTTAAACCTGACTAACCTAAGGACATCACACACATCCATGCCCGAGGCAGGATTCGAACCTGCGACCGTAGCAGCAGCGCGGTTCCGGACTGAAGCGCCTAGAACCGCTCGGCCACAGCGGCCCGCTACACACAAGGCAACGGATTGTTGTAGATGTCGCAACGCTCTTGTGTGGTCTCGTATTGTCATGTTGAAGGACAGGGCGCTCCACGTCTGGACGAACTCTTCCAATTCCAAACTGGATTACAGCACGCTGTTTCTCACGCGAGCTGTTACAAACGTTACACACCGCCGTGCTACGCGCCGCAGTTCCGAGCCCTCTACCGGGAGAGGGGTGCAAATATGCAGACATGACGTAAAAAGACTGAAATTACACATAGGAGCCAAAATTATATAGTGTGGTAAAAAGCTTCATAACTTCCTTGCTGTTGAAATATCATCCACGGTCCAAAATGGTCTTGACAACATTCGGAAGATCGCTGTCTATAATACAAGGTATGGCCTCAAAGTAAGTTCCGTTTGGTTATATAAAACAAACGTGTACAGATAAAGAAAACATATTTATTGTACAAAAATCTACAACTGTTAACTACTTTGCTACGCAGCTTCCGAAATTTTGGAGGCACTTGTCATAGCGTGGCACAAGTTTTTGTATGCCTTCTTCATAGAAGGTTGCCGCATGTGTATCCAAGCATGTGGTAACATGTTCTTTCAGCTCGTCATCATCGTTGAAATGTTGTCCACAAAGGACAGATCTTAGGTGTTAGAAGAGATGAAAGTCGCTAGGTGCGAGGTCGGGGCTCTACGGAGGATGATCAAACGCGTCCCCGTGAAATTCCCGTAAGAGTTGTTTGATCACATTCCCCGTGTAAGGTCGGGCATTACCGTGGAAAAAATCAACACCTTTTGACAGTAATCCTCGGCGCTTGGTCTGTATTGCGCGGCGCAATTTCTTAATGGTCTCGCAGTAACTATGCGCATTGATTGTTTGGTCTCGTGGTAAGAAATCAATCAGAAAAATGCCTTTTCTGTACCAAAAAATGGTGCACATGACTTTTCCAGGTGTCAAGATTTGCTTAGGCTTAACCTTCGTTGGTGATGAAGTGTGCCTCCATTCCACCGGTTGCCGTTTTGTTTCAGGGGTGTTGTACGATACCCAAGTTTCATCCCCCATGACTCTCCGAGAAAGAAAACCATCGCCTTCTTCATTGTAACGTGTCAAAAGCTAAATTACACTGCCCATCCGTTGTTTTTTGTGTTGCCCAGTATAAATTTTGGGTAACCAACGTGATCAAAGTTTTCGAAATTTCAGTTTTTCAGTAATAATTTCATGAATTAGGTGATTGTGAGATTTGCGGAACTTCCATAGTAAGGGCACTAAGTGTAAACTTGCGGTTGTGCTTAATCTTCTCTTCAATTGTGTGAACCAGTTCATCAGTAACCACAGACGGGAGTCCACTTCGTTATTCATCGTGCACTTGATCACGTCCTTCATTAAACAGTCTGACCCATCTTCTAACCATTGAACCATTCTCCGTAAACCTCGCAGATATGCCGATGAATTTCCTTTGGTTTAACTTTATCTGCAGTTAGAAAACGAATCACAGATCTGATTTCACAAGCGGCGGCATTTTCAATTACGGCTGACATTATAAAGAAGCACTGCAAAGCACACGTCGGCAGGAGCGATCTGAAAATGGCGTACATGTCTTCTCCTTGAGTCAGAGTAACTGCCGTGCTCGGAACTCCGATCGTAGTGCTGCCGCGGATGAAAATAGAAACGGAACTTACTTTGTGGACGACCCTCGTATTTATGTCTGTCCACGTAGTACGCGTATTCACGCGCTGTTGCTGTTATTTACTAAATAGTTACATCACAGGGAGAGAGAAAAAAAACTTTGCATTAAGCAATTCATACGAACAAGAATTGCAGTAACTACAAACAGAAACTTCCGTACACGACTTTATAACCACTCTTGACTTAACAGACGTGTGTCTCGTTGGATTCCAAATGTCGGATCTAATGGAAGTTAGGGCCCCACAAAAAGACTCCTAACCGACCGCAGACATTGAAGTAGGTAATAAGAAATATCAGAATTATGTAAGTAAGAAGAAATAATTCGACAAAGCGGGCTACTGGCAAATTAAATTTGGAAGAGTCAACCGTGTGGCATATCCTAGAAAGTATTGTTGTTACGGTCTTTAGCCCAAAGACTGGTTTGATACAGGGTGACAATTATTGAACTATTTGAAAAAAAGCGTAAATTAGTTACAAACTATGGCGTGCACACATTTTATCGAGCATGTAAACGTCACTACAGATATTCATATTTCGGTTATGTCATGTTCGATATGCCTGCCATCATTGACGATGATGCGCAGACGAATAGCGAAATTCTGCATGACCCGCTGAAGCGTCGGAGCATCGATGCTGTCGATGACCTCCTGAATCGCTCTTTTCAACTCAGCAATGGTTTTCGTGCTATTGCTGTCCACCTTGTGTTTAATACAGGCTCACAAAAGGTGTCGTATGCGTTTATATCCGGAGAATATGGTGGCCAATCGAGGCTCATGCCAGTGGCCTCTGGGTACCCAAGAGCCAGAATGAGGACCCCAAAGTGCTCCTCCAGGACATCAAACACTCTGATGCTTCGATGAGGTCGAGCTCCGTTTTGCGTGGACCACATCTTGTCGAAATCAGGGTCGCTTTGGATAATGGGGAAGAAATCAACTTCCAAAACCTTCACGTACCGTTCGGTAGTCACCGTGCCATCAAGGAATATCGCATAGATTATTCCTTGACTGAATACTGCACACCACACAGTCACCCATCGACGGTGAAGAGACTTCTCGATGGCGAAATGCGGATTCTCATCCCCCAAATGCGCCAGTTTTGCTTACTGACGAACCCACCAAATGAAAGCAAACCATACTAACTCCCATCATGTGCCGCGGCCAACCGTGCAGTTTGAACGTCCTAACGCAAACCGTTCAGAAGTCATGACGATTTTATCTCGTATAGTTCAATAATTGTTACCCTGTATGTGTCCACGCTACTCTATCCTGTGCAAGCATCATCATCTCCTGATAATTACTGCAATCTACATCCATCTGAACCAGCTTGCTGTATTCATCCTTCGGTCTCCCTCTAAAATTATAACTCCCACTCTTCCCTCCATTATAAAACTCTTTCCTTGATGCCTACAGATGTCTCCTATCAACTGTAAATTATTTTTTCCCCAGTTCGATTCCGCACTTCCTCGTTATTTACTCGATCTGTCCATCTATCTTCAGCATTCTCCTGTAACACCACATTTCAAAAGCTTCTATTCTCTTCTTGTCTGAACTGCTTATCGCCCATATTTCACTTCCATACAAGCCTACACTGCAGGTAAATGCCTTCAAAATAGACTTCCTAACAATCAAATTTATATCAGACTTTAACAAATTTCGCCTTCTTTGAAATATTTTCCTTGTTGTAGGCAGTCTGCATTTTTTATCCTCTTCACTTCGATCATCGCAATTTATTTCGCTGTCGAAACTGCAAGACTCATACACTAATTTTAGTGACTCATTTACTAATCTTATTCTTTCAGCATCGCCTGATTTAATTCGACTTCATTCCATTACCCTTGTTTCACTATTGTTGATGTTCATCTCACAAGCTCTTTTCAAGATACTATCCGTTCCGTTCAACTCTTCCTCCAATCTCTTATTGTCTCTTACAGAATTACAGTTTCATCGGCAAAACCTCAAAGTTTTTATTTCGTCTCTCCAAATTTCTGTTCCATCTCCAAATTTTTACTTGGTTTCCTTTACTGCTTAGTCAGAGTACAGATTTAATAGCATCGGGTGTAGGATACAACCCTGACTCAGTCCCTTCTCAACCACTGCTTCCCTTCATATCGTTCGCTCTGGTTTCTGTACAAGTTGCAAATAATATTTTTCTTTTTTCATTTCATTTCATCTCCACTACCTCCAGGATTTCAAAGAGTATAGTCCAATCAAAATAGTCAAAAGCTTTCTTTAATCTACAAATGCTATAAATGTAGATTTACCTTTGTTTAACATATCTTCAAAGGTAACTCTTAAGAGTCGGTATTTCCTTGCGCCGATTCCCAAACTGATCTTCCCCGAGGTCGGCTTGTACCAGTTTTTCCATTCTTCTGTAAATAATTCGTGTCAGTATTTTGCCACTAGACTTTTTAAACTCACAGTTCGTTAATATTGACACCTGCTAGCTAGTGCCTTTTTAGAATATGAATTATTACATTCTTCTAAAAGTCTAAACGTGTTTCGCATGTCTGGTATATCTCGCACAACTGTTGGAATGATTTTGTCATGGCTGGCTCTCCCAAGGATCACATTAATCCCGAGGGAATGCTGTTTACTCCAGAGGCCTTGATCTCACAGTATCTTATTTTCCATCTTATCTTCACCTGCCTCCTCTTCTCTAATATCGTCCTCGACTTCTTTTTCCCCTTATGCAAACCCTCTACGTACTCCTTCCACCTTTCAGATTTCTTTCTTTGCTTGGTATTGGATTGTCATGTGGGTTCTTGATACCAAACAGCTGCTTCTCTTTGTCCGAAGATCTCTTTAATTTTGCTAAAGGTGACATCTATCTTTCCCATAGTTATACCCGCTTCTACACTGTTGTATTACTCGTCCAGCCATTCTCTTTCTTTATCATTTTACACTTCCATTTCGCCTGCTTCATTTGTTGCATTTTTATATTTTCTCCTTTCGTGAATCAAATTCAATATCTCGTGCGTTATCCATACTTCCTTGTAAGCCACACTAACTGCAACTCGCCCTAGAGAGGCTATGTACAGAGCTGTTCAGACCAGTGCACAAGCCAAAGTGTACTATTGGTTTGCTGACAGAGTAAAGTTCAGTGGTTTCCCTTCCTTCAAAGGAATAGATCTTTCAAGTGCAGTGGTAAGGGTATCATTACAATTTAATGAAAATTTTAGTGGCCAAAGTCAGACTCTGTGACACAGAAAAATATTTGCGCTTTTGTAAATGTGTTCCGCGTGATAAACAAACGCTAAGCAAGTGAGCCTTTCTTTCACTACAAATGTTACTATCATTTTATTCACCCCTATAATATATAGACTTATTAACGGAATCTATCGATGAGGGAATGAGAACTGGTGCTGCCAGCGTTCAATTTATTTGTTGTGACGAATATATATTTCTCTCGGCTGTGTTGTTCATTCTACTGCTCAGTATATAGTATGATCGATATCAGTATCGTAGGATTCCAACTTCAGGCATCTGTAAATGGCACTCTGAGAAACCGGGAATCCACCTATACTATTCTGTCAAGAAACCAAGAAGATACCAAAAATACAATACTTTATTTTGCTGTGATTGACAGTTTCAGTAGTTATATAGGCTACTGTGTTATTCCACTTCATGTAATGTCTTCTTCTACGTGATGTGGCCTACATCTATTCTGTTGAATGTAACTATCTCTACATACACATGCAAATCTGCCATTTAAATAGTACTTACAACTATTAAAACCTTAGATACGGGTGTGGCAAGAGTTTTGTTCATTTTGTCCTTTTCCTCTTTTTCCTCATTCTCCCCCTCCCCCCCTCCCCCCCACTCTCTCTTTCTCTCTCTCTTGCACGTACATACACACACAAGATTCTCTGAGATCAGTAGTAATGTTAGTAATGTTTTCTGGTATGTCCCTTCATATTTATTTACTGTTTAGCTTAAATATTGTAGTTATATTGTATTCGCCCTGTCAAAGATGGCATTTGCTCTGATTTAGCATGTTGCTCTCTAAGTGTAACGCCTATTTCCAAGTTGTTCACCCTTTGATGACGACAATCAGCTGTAGTCTGATGATGGCCTTGTGATTTGAAAGCCGTTCAACTAAATAAATTAGTACCAGCGTTCTTTCCACTCACCAATATGAAGTTGTTCTATCAAACAGCGAAGGAAGAATCAATAAAAGCGACAAACTGGTGACGTTACTGAAACACCACTAAATTTGTTATACACAATGTACTCCAATGATTGGTACATTTTTATTTGGTCAGAGCTCTTGTACAATCGCCCCCGCCACATTTAGCTTCCATATCTATAACCTTTCATATAGTTAAGTCGACTATATCTGTACATAGACCTACGCCAGTAACTTTGAGTCTGCGACTGCACTGTACATTCGCGACACTTAATTATTTTAATATTATATTCCTGTTCATTCTTGTAGCACCGAAATAACATAGTGCCTAAAGGGTGACTGAGCTGCCCCTACCTATGGATTTTATGCAACCCGCAACACCTTCAAAAATCACGTGCATAATTTTCATATGCCCTCGTTCTCTACGTGCAAACTATTAATCCCACAGAGAAAATGATCAGAACCTTTTTGAAGGAAGTTTAATGTAACTGAATTTTGTACTGGGATACATCTTTGCTGGAGGCCATTGTATTTGAGTTATTCAAGAAAAACGTATTTGAAGGTCACTTTTGTACGTTTTTACTGAATAATTCGAAAACTATGGCTGCTAGCGGAAACGTACCCCAGTACAAAATTTAACTACATTAATTTTCTTGCAAAAATGTCCTGTACATTTTTTCTGTAGGTCTAATCGTTTGCATATAGCGAGGGACAGACTATGAAGATGGTGCGCGTGGTATTTGAAGACATTGTGGATGCATAAAACCCATGGGTCAGCACAGCCAATTCAGCCTGTATAACAGCCGTTCACTAACTACAGGTGACTCTCTCTCTCTCTCTCTTTCTCTCTCTCTCTCCCTCTCTCACCAGTTTTTTCCCCACATGTGTCCTATAGGTTCATATTGATATCAACGATTGCACAAGACAAATGTTGAAGTTTACCTAAAATACTTGAACATTAACTAGCAACAATTACTCAGAAACGAATGATTTTCGGCAAATGTTGTTGCTGATAGTTTTTCTTCATTTGGTGTGAGTAATTCGCCCGCAAATTTCGTAAACGTATTTCTGATGCATTCTGTATGAATGTGTACCTTATATCAGAACACTGACAATCTCTAAAAGAAGTTTTTCTTTTAGATGTACAAAGAAATAGTCTCGGTTTCTGCCACGTCAAGAGAAATCATGATCAAAATCTAGTTATCTGACTTTTAAAGCGTGCTGTACAATTTGAACGGCTTAGAAACTGTGATCAAATTACACGACTGTGATCTTTAGACAGATAGTATCACGGTCGGCAAGAGTCACTCGGTATCTCCATGTACTGCCAGACAGCTGTTTCAGCCTGCTTATCTTGGACAAACAGATCTGATACTGTGGGTCACCTTGACCGGAGATCTTGTCAATACTTGTACCGGTATATGACTTAACTACAAGAATTCCCCAAGCTATCCGTTTCTTGCTGTGTTCGATTAATTTTCTGCTATCATTTATTTAAGTCTGTCATTTAACAGTGGCAATAGAGCCCCATCTAACAAATATTAGTGAATGGAAGGAATATGACTGAATATATTTTTTTAATAATTCAATGTGATAGGCGGAATGGGCGCGTTCTAGCTGTGTTGCAGGCGGAACAGGGCCTTTTTTTTGCAGCTCTCCATATTGTCCTAGAGCCTAGCTTTCCTCAGTCCGTATATTGGTTTCAGTACCGCAGTACTTTACTAGAGGTATGCCATTGCTTTCCTTCGACGTTCGAATAGACATACCCATCCACTTACAGGGGGACCTACACCTCAATGTGGCTCCTGGACCACAGAACAACTGCACAATTTTCGAATATACAGATCATAGTCAGAGGTGAGAGAAGCTGTAAGTAAGTCAAAAACATCCCGAGGACCTAGGAGTGAACCCTGGACTTCCGGATTTGCAGTCCTACTCTTTCTATGATTTTATAAGTAGCTTAGCGCACTTAGGATACACGTCCGGCCTACGTTTTACGTTATTCTTTCCAGTGTTGAAACTTATGTTTCTTGGCTTGCAATATGTTAATCTAAAAAGCTAAATATGAACTTCATAAACCCACAATGCAACATAATCGTTTCGTCAGTGGTTATTCTGATTTTCTTCCGGATAAAGCAGTCTATATTGCTTAACACGTGATGTCCAGTCACATTAATACGACCATCTGTCAGAAGCCTGAATAGTGGGCCGCTGCGGGACGCGGATCAAGGGAGTCAGTGAGGTTCTGGAAGGTACCGGCAGGCACGTGGAGACATGTCAACTCCAGTTTCGCGGGCAGCTGCGCTGGGCATCTCTGTTGAGCATCTTTGGTGCTAACAGCACGATCGAGGTGCTCCCACATACTCTCGACTGGGTTTAAACCCGGGAAGTTTGATGGCCGCGGGATTCTGGCAAACTCATCCTGCTGCTCTTAGAACCACGCACGTACACTGCGAGCTGTGTAACAAGTTACATTGACCTGCTGGTAGGTTCCATCGTGCCGAGGAAAAGGAAACTGCATGTAGGATGGACATAGTCCCCAAGGATAGATGCATGCTTCTGTTGATCCATTGTGCCTCCCAGAATGACGAGATCACCCTGGTAATCCCACGACATCATTCCCCAGACTACAATGCCCCATGCTCCGACATGGACCCTTCCGAAGATTGTTGCAGGATATTCGATTTCAAACGTTTCACGCCGTACATAGAGCATAAAAAGGTTTCAGCTGGAAAGGCCGCCTGTCGCCACTCAGTGGATGCCCTGTTCCGTTGTCGGTGTGGAAATTCCAGCCTTCGTCGCTAATCAACAGCAGTCATCATGGAAGCATGAACCAGGCACCTGTTGCGGAGGCCCGTACATAGCAACAGTCGTTGATCGGTCGTTGAACCAACCGAGCGGTCAGTCGCTCAACAGCTGCACGTCTATTCACATCTGCACAGCTGTCGTTTACCCCTATCATCTACAGCCCGTGACGCACCACAGTTGCCTCGTCGCCGGTTTTGGATAGCGCCATTTTGTCATGCACTGTGTACTTTAACGATGGCGGCACGTGAACATTTTACACTCTTAGCTCTTTGCTTCCATCCTTGGCCCAAATGCCAGTGAATGATCTCGCCCTTTTGGATTCAAATAAATCGTTCCGTTTCCGCATTACAACAACTGCCCCCGCGCCCATTCCCCACCGACATTCTTTATTATATCCTCCACTGCTAGTGCTGCCATTTGCCGTCTAGTGAGTGGTTATTGCACATTGACGTTGAAACAAAGGCGGTGGTTACATCAACGTGACTGGACCGTGTAGTTGGCCATCAATGAGCAGTATGTGTTCTTTATATTTTCCGTTACGCTTGTTATCCGGAAGCAGTTCATCTTCTGTGACTACTTTGTGAGTGCTATCCTCATTATAACTTCTTTGTTCAGTTCAATATTGCCAGACTTTTCGCTTCTTAACAGTCAATAAACTTCTTTAGCATCATCTAAGGCCTGAAGATGGTGCACTGAAGCACCGAAACTTGTAGCCACACAATAAATGAGATCATAAGGACGGCTGTAGGCACAATTCCTCTCAGTGTGGTACTCCCACTCTTCAATAAAAGTAATTCGCTAAACATGCCATCAAAAAAAAAAAAAAAAAAAAAAAAAAAAAAAAAAAAAAAAAAAAAAGAGAGATCTTGAAATTTGACAGTTTTGGTAAACACTAAAGTTATTATACCTTAAGGTTCAAGAAATGTCCGTACATCGATCTAAAGTCCACTCACATTATTCGCATTTTTACTTGAGTCATCCATTGCCCTTTAAGATTCGGCAAAGAAAAATGTAGTCTTTCGTCTTGCACAGTATCAAATCACAGAATAATTACTTCTCGCCCACGGAGGCCTCCCCCTCATTCGTACTTGTCTACTCCGTGAACCGATTTCGCGGGGTGACTGCCTTCGCGCTTATTCTGCAGGTTCTAAAGAACGAACCCAACTCCTTTCTTGATGGGGTATCCCCGCGCCTCCTGTGAACTTGGGTTCAAGGAGGTGGGTAATCGTAAAATTCGGTTCACTCGAGCGGTATCGACGTCTGAAGATAACGTACTTACCGGAAACGATTATAGTGCGTTTCAATTTAGGACTGACAGCTACGAAGGAAGTAGTAGTACAAGTCTCACAAGGAAAGCAAGGAACACATTCAGCCAATCCGATGAGATATCAGGCCCTAACCTGTGGTTGCAACACCACTACCACACAGCTCGCTTCCAATACGGTTCAGCAAACTTGCTGTTCTGTGGCATCGCGCATTGCGAGCTGAGATGTGGTTTGTTTTCATTTCTAACAGTTGCGCGGTTAATAATTTATCTGCTATTCCTATTGCGTGTTGTGATGCTTAACCGTCTGATGAGCAAGTACGTCAAATGTTATTCGGTGGAAATGTTCGATGTCACTTTCTTGGCCAAGGAATTACCATACGAGGTCAAGCGAGAGAAATGATTTCCGCGTTATGTTCTTACACCACCAACATTTGATCCTGATAATACTCTCAGGCATTCTATTATTGTTGGTAAGATGCCCACCAAGGCAAAATGAAAGGAGAAGTCGACTGGCTTCAACGTCGAAACTGCGAAGTAAGTGACATGTTTTACTTGTAACATTTAGCTACACCTTCCACCTACTTCTCTACGTAACTGCCACTCCGACTTGGACATTGTAGCATTGTACCAACTTTTCAGTACCCTCATCACACAAGACAGCCTCCCTTACTGTCCGACAATGTTCTGTGCTGGACTGCAGCTGTTTGTCTGTGCGAAACTTTTGTCGTCACAGCCAGCGGTTCACGTGAGCAAAGTGATGAAAACAAGAGGGAGCCATGTCCGGGCTGTATGGTGGGAGACCAAACACTTCCCATCAAAAACGCTGCTGGTACGTCTTTACTACAGCTGCAGAGAGCTCCTGCTACATTACCACAACTTGCTGTCATGCTCGACAGTTGCGTTGTGTGGACTGCATGAAACCATACAGAAACCCTCAGCGAATGACACCTTGCACTTCACACTTGACGGGGTACTCTATTGTTCTTGGCATCTTTTCTTTTGCTGGCGGTGAGCTCAGAATTGAGGACTGCGACATGAGCAGCCGAGAGGAATACTAGAGACACTGCACAACACATCTGCGAAAAGCTTCATTGGATTTTCACTACAGTTTCAATTTCGTGACTGATCGTAGCTTGAGAAAAAAATAGCTTTCGCACTTCTCCATAAACCAAGGCTCACGACACAAAATTGACGATCTAGCAAAACCACATCGACACATGCCACCGTATCGTCGCCATTTCAACCCGACACAGCTGTTATGGGTCCAAATTATAGGTTGCAATACTGAAGTGGTTTACTTTGAATCATTATTCTTCTTTATTCCAAACAGAAAAGACAAGTTTCTTCACCTCTGTTAACAGGATTAATTTTTGTTACGTTACTAATGTGTTGTAGGTTTGATCAGAAAGTATAATAAGGAGTTAATTATAAATGTAACGTTATGTTTCCTGCAATTGAACCAATCCTGCGACGCTGAGGTTTCGAATGCAATATCACGTGTCACATTTAATTCAAATTATCTCGTGCTAGAGATCTCCAGCAGAATTATGGTTTGCAGCAGATGAAAATATAATGCATTTTTAAGATTTCGTTACCATAATGTGTTCATTTTAATTCAGTAACAAAAAAGTTTGCCACATATAGAAAATTATGTAACGTCTTCAGGAAAAGTTTTGCAAACTTTCCGTTTGTGATATTAACAACTTGTTTGATTGATACGTGACATTGCACATGTGTCAAATCAGCTCTGCCCTTCGTGTGAGCCGACCGGTGTGGCCGAACGGTTCTAGGCGCTTCAGTCTGAAACCGTGCGACTGCTACGGTCGCAGGTTCGAATCCTGCCTCGGGCATGGATGTGTGTGATGTCCTTAGGTCAGTTAGTTAGGTTTAAGTAGTTCCAAGTTCTAGGGGACTGATGACCTCAGATGTTAAGTCCCATAGTGCTCAGAGCCAACTGAACCATTTGAGCCTTCGTGTGATCCTGCAAAAGTACCATTCCTGCCTGAATTTTCAACAGCATATTATCGGTAACACTCCATCCGCTGGCCGACTCTGCTCTAGTCAAACGACCGCCTCCTTGGTTTGAGGTGCAGACGTAGGGTACGGTTCGAGGTAGGGTATTCGGTCGGGAGCGCAAGTAACAGTTTTTCAATGTGTAAACCCACTCCCACCCCCAACCAACCGCCAAATTATAGTTTTCCTTAATTATTTACTGTCAACCCTCCACCCCGCGCCAACCGCCAAAGTAAAACTTTTCGTAAATGTCCCAGAATGTTCTAGACTGTGTGAGAATACAGAATAGTCTAGAATCTTACAGAAGGTACTAGAACGTTTCAGAATGTCCTAGAATTTTCGAGAATGTTCTAGAATGTTCCAGGATATTCTCAAATATTCAGTTATCCTGTTGTGATATTGTATATGCAGTTCAGAAGGGTATATACAAACCAGCTCCTGTTATAGCACAAAAAAGACGAATATCTTCCTTTTCAAAAGAATCTGACAGAAATGTGGGGCAGCAGCTGCCTCACTCCTCAATCTATCTTCCTCAACAGAAATTCTACCCTGCGAACGTATTCGCACTCTTTTAATTCAGAGCATTCTGAATCCTTTTACCCACTCTCTCTTTGTACGGGGGTTGCCCAGACAGTAATGCACCCATTTTTTTCAGTCGACAACAATGCTAAAGTTTCCGTCACTTCTGACAGATTGGATAGCTACATGACAGCTTCAAAATGGCATCTGTGGTGATGTACGTTACAAGAGACGTGCCGTCATTGAACTTCTCACTGCAGAGAAAGAAAATGTGGAGAATATTCACAAATGCTTTTGCAAAGTCTATGGAGCATCTGCTGTCGACAGAAGTACAGTTAGTCGCTGGGCACGGAGAGTGACCCCTCAATACTCGGTTCGGCGGAGCTCTTCTATTGGCATCCGTCGGTGAGACCATCACCGGCTGTCACACCTGACGTGTTGCAGTGAGATTATGTTGTCATTCGGTTGTTTGGGCAATTAAAGGATTCCATTCGTGGAAGACATTTTGAGGACGATGAAGAGGTGATTCATACAGTGAAGCGCTGCTTCTGCCACCAGGACAAGGGTTGGTACCGACAGGGCATACACGCGCTTGTTTCGCGCTGGAGGAAGGCCATAGAATGGAATGGAGATAACGTGGAAAAATGGGGTGCGTAGATAAAACACCATTCTTTCGTGTGCGTAATTCTCATTACGTTCAATAAGAAATTGTTGTAGAAAAAAATGCGGTATTCACACTCAGCAGCTAATTCTCACTGCCACTATGTCTCTTTCCCACTATCTTCTTTCCCTCCTATAGATTTACAGTATATCCCAGTGCCTCTATCTCCTCACTCACTTACACTGTCTCCCTTCGTTTTTCTTTCCCACTGCCACTGTATCCTCCATACTTCGGCAGCTCAAACAGTCTGGGAGGTCCAACTTATTTTTACACCTACACCTACGGGTTGAAAATTTATGTCTAAAAGGAGCCCTCCCCTATACCTACGTGTTAAAATTTCGTCGGTCCAGGAGGTTCCAGACCCTAAGGCTATGTATGGTGTTCAATCATCTGTCTCTTCTCTCTTTCGATTTTTTTTTCTAGGTCCACCTCTCTTTCCTTCTTACTGTCACTGTCTCTCATTGACCATCAGTATCTCCTCTCTTCCTGGCTCTCACTACTATTGTAGTGCCACTTTTTCTCTCTCATCATCGCTGTCTCCCACTTCCTTTTCTTTCACTGACACTCCCTCTGCCACCGTCACTATCGCCCTGCTACTCTCTTTTAGTACAGAAAAGGACAAATATATTGGCGTGCCATAATTTTTTGTGAGTAATAATGAATGAAGACTGAGTAAACTGGTAAAGAGGAACATATTCGTCGTTTTTGTACTCCGACATTTTCTGTTGGTTCTTTTCCGTGCTGCATCAAGTACGCTGCTTACACAGGATCAATCACCTAGCACTTGCCCCGCAAATACACTAATTAACAAGTTTTGCATCACCTCGGTCCTGAGAGTTCCGAAACCTGTACAGAAAATTGGAATAGAGATCAACATAAACATCATTTCCGCTCTTTTTATTGTTCATGGAAACCGCACATTGCATGTTGTACCATCACACAGCGACACCTTCAGAGGTGGTGGTCCAGATTGCTGTACACACCGGTACCTCTGATACCCAGTAGCACGTTCTCTTGCATTGATGCATGCCTGTATTCGTCTTGGCATACTATCCACAAGTTCATCAAGGCACTGTTGGTTCAGATTGTCCCACTCCTCAACAGCGACTCGGCGTAGATCACTCAGAATAGTTGGTGGGTCACGTCGTCCATAAACAGCCCTTTTCAATCTATCCCAGGTATGTTCGAAAGGGTTGAGTCTGGAGAACATGCTGGCCACTCTAGTCGAGGGATGTCGTTTTTCTGAAGGAAGTCATTCACAAGATGTGCACTTTGGGGGCGCGAATTGTCGCCCATGAAGACGAATGCCTCGCCAATATGCCGCCGATGGCGTTGCACTCTTGGTCGGGAGATGGCATTCACGTACCGTACAGCCGTTGCGGCGCCTTCCATTTTCACCAGCAGCGTACGTCGGTTCCACATAATGCTACCACAAAACAGCAGGGAACCTCCACCTCGCTGCACTCGTTAGACAGTGTGTCTAAGGCGTTCAGCCTGACCGGGTTGCTCCCAAGGCATATGTTACACTCATCGGTAAAGACAACGTGATGCCGATCCTGAGCGGTCCAATCAGCATGTTGGTACGCCCGACTGTACCGCGCTGCACGGTGTCGTGGTTGCAAAGATGGACCTCGCCATAGACGTCGGGCGTGCAGCCTATTGCGCTCAGTTTGAGTCAAAAAACGACGTCCTGTGGCTGCACGAAAAGCATTATTCAACATAGTGGCGTTGCTGTCAGAGTTCTTCCGAGCCATAATCCGTAGGTAGCGGTCACCCACTGCAGTAGTAGCCCTTGGACGGTTTGAGTGAGGCATGTCATCGACAGTTCCTGTCTCTCTGTACCTCCTCCATGTCCGAACAACATCACTTTGGTTCTCTCCGAGACGCCTGGTCACGTCTCTTGTTGAGAACCCTTCCTGGCACAAAGTAACAATGCGAAAGCAATCGAACCGCGTTATTGACCGTCTAGGCATGGTTGAACTACAGACAACACGAGCCTTCCTGGTGGAATAACTGTAACTGATCGGCTGTCGCGCCCCCTCCGTCTAATAGGTGTTGAGCACACATGGTTGTTTACATCTTTGGGCGGGTTTAGTGACATCTCTGAACAGTCAAATGGACTGCGTCTGTGATACAATATCCACAGTCAACGTCTGTCTGCATGAGTTCTGGGAACCGTGGTGGTGTAAAACTTTTTTTGATGTGTGCATTTCGCATATGGAAGGCACTATCGATGCGCGGTTTCCACAGAACTGAATTGTAGGCAAGGGCGCGTATGTGCAGCGAACACTCAGGTTCTGAGACGTGGACGTAAGTGCAGTTTTTTACAACTGTTACCAATTTTTAAACGAGACAGTGTCTACTGGCAGTAAAATCCCAAAAGTTTCATGAATCAGCATGTCAGTGGTGTTTATTGCAGGAAACTAGCGCAAGTAGTTTACGATTTATCGTATTGTAAACACAGTAAACACCGACAGCGAACGCGGTCGGACCGCGATATTGACCGTCAAGGCATGGTTAAAGTACAGACGATCTCTGTACCTCCTTCCTCCTTAGATGCTAGGCGACAATGTTACGTTTGTTTACACTGTGTTGTTTGTACACTCCGATTGTATACCGACGATCCTGTTACTGATAATGTGATAGTGGACATGGATGCGAAAAAAGCAGACACGCTCATGTTTCATGCTGAGTGTTGGAAGTATGTCGTTCGTTAGTGCACCGTACACGGCGAAAGATATATCAACAGAGGTCAACCACTTCAAACAACCACAGGCTATATGAAACGGCGCAGTTCTGGTGCCTGCACTGCAGTTTCCATTGAAATGCTAGAACGTGTGCAGCAATCGTTACATGGTAGACTGCAAGCTTGTTTTGGCACAGGTGGTTATCGTTGTGAGCACAGGCTTTGAGGGTATACTGATTCTTTACGTGTCAGGCCCCACAGAGGTACTGCGTTCACCTTTGTCCGTCTTTCTTTAGTCCTAGGCCATGCCCCGTTTAGCAACACGTCACCTCCGGAGACGTGATACTGTCATTAGGTATTACTTCATTGAAATATTTGTGCCTTTTTAAAATAAATACATATTTGAAACTCATAACACTCTGTACGGGCCGCAAAGGCGCACCCGTGTCTACCATTCCAATCTGCGAAATCCGTATATCGATGACGCCTTCCATTAACGAAATATTTGCGTTGCAGATTTCAGTTGATTCACACAGTATTAAGGGGATTCTACAAGCCAGTGAAGTTTTGACAGTTTTTTTATGTACTTCGTCGCATTTATGTACTTTGACACATATGTTGTTGTGGTCTTCAGTCCCGAGACTGGTTTGATGCAGCTCTCCATGCTACTCTATCCTGCGCAAGCTTCTTCATCTCCCAGTACCTACTGCAATCTACATCCTTCTGAATCTGCTTGGTGTATTCATCTCTTGGTCTCCCTCTACGATTTTTACCCTCCACGCTGCCCTCCAATACTAAATTGGCGATTCCTTGATGCCTCAGAACATATCCTACCAACCGATCCCTTCTTCTGGTCAAGTTGTGCCACAAACTTCTCTTCCCCCCAATCCTATTCAACACCTCCTCATTAGTTATGTGATCTACCCATCTAATCTTCAGCATTCATCTGTAGCACCACATTTCGAAAGCTTCTATTCTTTTCTTGTCTAAACTATTTATCGTCCATGTTTCACTTCCATACATGGGTACACTCCATACAAATAATTTCAGAAACGACTTCCTGACACTTAAATCTATACTCGATGTTAACAAATTTCTCTTCTTCAGAAACGCTTTCCTTCCCATTGCACAGTCTACATTTTATATCCTCTCTACTTCGACCATAATCAGTTATTTTGCTCCCCAAATAGCAAAACTCCTTTACTACTTTAAGTGTCTCACTTCCTAATCTAATACCCTTTACATCACCCGGCTTAATTCGACTACATTCCATTATCCTCGTTTTGCTTTTGTTGATGTTCATTTTATATCCTCCCTTCAAGACACTATCCATTCCATTCAAGTGCTCTTCCAAGTCCTTTGCTGTCTCTGACAGCATTACAATGTCATCGGTGAACCTCAAAGTTTTTATTTCTTCTCCATGGATTTTATAGCCTACTCCGAATTTTTCTTTTGTTTCCTTCACTGCTTGCTCTATATACAGATTGAATAACATCTGGGAGAGGCTACAACCCTGTCTCACTCCCTTCCCAACAAGTGCTTCCCTTTCATGCCCCCCAACTCTTATAACTGCCATTTGGTTTCTATACAAATTGTAAATAGCCTTTTGCTCCCTGTATTTTACCCCTGCCACCTTCATAATTTGAAAGAGAGTATTCCAGTCAACATTGTTAAGAGCTTTCTCTAAGTCTACAAATGCTAGAAACGTAGGTTTGCCTTTCCTTAATCTAGCTTCTAAGATAAGCCGTAGGGTCAGTATTGCCTCACGTGTTCCAATATTTCTACGGAATCCAAACTGATCTTCCCCAAGATCGGCTTCTACTAGTTTTTCCATTCGTCTGTAAAGAATTCACGTTAGTATTTTGCAGCCGTGACTTATTAAACTGATAGTTCGGTAATTTTCACATCTGTCAACACCTGCTTTCTTTGGGATTAGAATTATTATATTCTTTTTGAAGTCTGAGGGTATTTCACCTGTCTCATACATCTTGCTCACCAGATAGTAGAGTTTTGTCAGGACTGGCTCTCCCAACGCCGTCGGTAGTTCTAATGGAATGTTGATTACTCCCGGGGCCTTGTTTCGACTCAGGTCTTTCAGTGCTCTGTCAAACTCTTCACGTAGTATCGTATCTCCAATTTCATCTTCATCTACATCCTCTTCCATTTCCATAATATTGTCCTCAAGTACATCGCCCTTGTATAGACCCTCTATATACTCCTTCCACCTTTCTGCTTTCCCTTCTTTGCTTAGAACAGGTTTTCCATCTGAGCTCTTGATATTCATACAAGTGGTTCTCTTTTCTCCAAAGGTCTCTTTAATTTTCCTGTAGGCAATATCTATCTTACCCCTAGTGAGATAGGCCTCTACATCCTTACATTTATCCTCTAGCCATCCCTGCTTAGCCATTTTGCACTTCCTGACGATCTCATTTTTGAGACGTTTGTACTCCTTTTTGCCTGCTTCATTTACTACATTTTTATATTTTCTCCTTTCATCAATTGAATTCAATAGTTCTTCTGTTACCCAAGGATTTCTACTAGCCCTCGTCTTTTTACCTACTTGATCCTCTGCTGCCTTCACTACTTCATCCCTCAAAGCTACCCATTCTTCTTCTACTGTATTTCTTTCCCCCATTCCTGCCATTTGTTCTCTTACGCTCTCCCTGAAACTCTGTACAACCTCTGGTTTAGTCAGTTTATCCAGGTCCCATCTCCTTAAATTCCCACCTTTTTGCAGTTTCTTCAGTTTTAATCTACAGTTCTTAACCAATAGATTGTGGTCAGAGTCCACATCTGCCCCTGGAAACGTCTTACAATTTAAAACCTGGTTCCTAAATCTCTGTCTTACCGTTATATAATCTATCTGATACCATTTAGTATCTCCAAGCTTCTTCCATGTATACAACCTTCTTTTATGATTCTTGAACACATATAAACAACAAATAAGTATGCGTAATTTAAGGTTAACACACAATCGTCTGCTTTAAATTTTTTCTGGATATTTTACTCATCGATCGCAATTCATTGAAGGTTCCCGGCTTATGATTTGCGTATTAAGAAAAACACCATCAGAAATATTTGGCTGAACTTGCAGTCTTCCCATTATGCAAAAACATAATTTTAGCTGTCATTTTAAGTCATTTTCAGTCATGTTAAGAACTTTTTTAGCCCATTTTTGACACTGCAGTACCACTTTGGGCATATCTGTATAGGCGTGAAGCGCCTATTATACACAGACAACGCGTCATATAATCTTATTCGTGAAAGAAATTCTCACTAAATACATTGTTTTGTGGCCTCAGAAACCTTGCGGTGATCCAGAACTCTTGCCATGTCTTCACTACGTCGTTTAAAACTATATTAACGCCTCAGACGGGATATTACGTGCATATTTTACGTGCATAAGTACGGTAACTTTGAACCTCTAAATCTCGGTAATAATATCAATAAAAGTTGCAAGGTTCCCTAGAACTTCATCTTAAGAACATATGGGAAAAAGTTCGACGATTTATCATTAATACGAATTACACAAGTGGCCATATCCACAACTGGTACTTTTGACACCCAAAATCATGGTTTTTCGGATGTATCTTCATAATGGATACAGATTTTTGAACATGACGTTTCTAGATGAATGTCTAAAGAACATACAGTTAAAATTTGGGCCATGTGCTTTGGTTAGTCATTTAGATAATAGCGGCCCACGGTGCAAAGACAGCTAAAACCTGACTCTTGCTGTTTTCTGCCTAAGTTCGGCAACTTTCATCATCTGGATCTCGTAACAGATAAT
Organism: Schistocerca americana; assembly: GCF_021461395.2. NCBI lineage: Eukaryota > Metazoa > Arthropoda > Insecta > Orthoptera > Acrididae > Schistocerca > Schistocerca americana. The sequence goes on from NC_060119.1 coordinate 220,346,145, forward strand.
GAAATAGAAAAACTTTTCGAAGTTCTCTGAGAATATCATCTTTAGAGTATATAGCAGAAATTTCGACGATCTGTTATGAATAGAAATTGTAGAAGTAGCCATCCCAACAATTGGTACTTTCTGTACTCAAAAGTCCTAGATTCTCGGGGTTTTTTCAGGAATCACCCATAAATAAATGGTGCTTTTACACTATGTGAGCCGGCCGTTGTGGCCATGCGGTTCTAGGCGCTTCAATCCGGAACCGCGCGACTGCTGTGGTCGCAGGTGCGAATCCTGCCTCGGGCATGGATGTGTGTGATGTCCTTTGGTTAGTTAGGTTTAAGTAGTTCTCAGTTCTAGGGAACTGATGACCTCAGATGTTAAGTCCCATAGTGCTCAGAGCCATTTGAACCATTTGAACACTACGTGATCAAAAGTATCCGGACACCCCCTAAAACACACGTTTTTCATATGAGGCGCATTGTGCTGCCACTTACTGCCAGGTGCTCCATATGAGCGACCTCTGCTGTCATTAAACATCGTGACTGAGCAGAATGGGGCACTCTGCTGAACTCCCAGACTTCGAACGTGGTCTGATGCATAGGTGTCACTTGTGTCATACGTCTGTACGTGAGATTTCCACGTTCCTAAATATACCTAGGTACACTGTTTCCGATATGATAGTGAAGTGGAAACGTGAAGGGACACGTACAGCACAAAAGGGTACAGGCCGTTCTCGTCTGTTGACTGACAGAGACCGCCGACAGTTCAAATGGTTCAAATGGCTCTGAGCACTATGGGACTTAACATCTGTGGTCATCAGTCCCTTAGAACTTAGAGCTACTTAAACCTAACTAACCTAAGGAAATCACACACATCCATGCCCGAGGCAGGATTCGTACCTGCGACCGTAGCAGTCGCGCGGTTCCGGACTGAGCGCCTAGACCGCCGACAGTTGAAGAGGGTCGTAATGTGTAATAGGCAGACATCTATCCACATCACACAGGAATTTCAAACTGCATCAGGATCGACTGCAGGTATTATGACAGTTAGGCAGGAGGTGGGAAAACTTTGATTTCATGGCCGAGAGGCTGCTCATAAGCCACACATCACGCAGGTAAATGCCAAACGACGCCTCGCTTGGTGTAAGCAGCATAAACATTGAACGATTGAACAGTGGAAAAACGTTATGTGAAGTGACGAATCACCGTACACAATGTGGCGATCCGATGGCAGGGTGTGGGTATGGCGAATGCCCGGTGAACATCATCTGCCATCATGTGTAGTGTCAACAGTAAAATTCGGAGGCGGTGGTGTTACGGTGTTACAGTGTGGTTGTATTTTTCATGTAGGACGCTCGCACCCCTTGTTGTTTTGCGAGGCACTGTCACAGCACAGGCCTATATTGATGTTTCAAGCACCTTCTTGCTTCCCGCTGTTGAAGAGCAATTCGGGTATGGGGACTGCATCTTTCAACATGATCTAGTACCTATTCATAAAGCATGGCCTGTGGTGGAGTGGTTACACGACAATAACATCCCTGTAATGGACTGGCCTGCACAAAGTGCTGACCTGAATCCTATAGAACACCTTTGGGATATTTTGGAACGCCAGCTTCGTGCCAGGCCTCACCGACCGACATCGACACGTCTCTTCAGTGCAGCACACCGTGAAGAATAGGCTGTCATTCCGCAAGAAACCTTCCAGCACCTGATTGAACGTATGCCTGCGACAGTGGAAGCTGTCATCAAGGCCAAGGGTGGGCCGACACCTCATTGAATTCCAGCATTACCGACGGAGGGCGCCACTAACTTGTAAGTCATTTTCAGCCAGGTGTCCGGATACTTTTGATCACATAGTGTCTATGCCGCCTAAGTTTCACCGCAGACCTAGAGTAAAAGAACCAACCGATTCGCCAAATTTGTCTGAGCAGGAATAAGTATGTAATTTATAAATTTTGACTTTGTACTGTAGGATAGATGAAGAATGCCCATTCTTCCGGTAAGTATGCAAATTGTCACTAGGACAAGTGCTATGGCGATTATGTTGCCTCAGCCACAGTACTCGCCGGACATGACCCCCTGTGGCTTCTTTCTGTTCCCGAGGCTGAAGAGAACCATGAAAGGACGCTGTTTTGGCTCGATTTATGATATAAAAACAGAATTTCTGAAGGAGCTCAACACCTTAACGAAAAATGAGTTCCAGAAGTGCTTCCAAGATTGGAAAAAAGCGCTGACACAAGTGTATTATATCTGAGAAGGATGACTTTGAAGGGAAAAAAGCTGATGTTGAATACACTGGAGAACCAAAACTTTATCACCATCTGCTTAATAGCAAGTTTGTCCGTCTTTGGAACGAAATACATCACTGATTCTGCGTATCAGGGTTCCGACAGTTTGTCGATTGGTTTGTGGAGGTATGTGGCATTAGATGTCTACGCACATGTCATGTAATTCGCATAAATAACGCGCTGCTGATTTGAGTACACGGTTATGGCGCCCGATGGCGACCCAGATGGGTTCCATAGCATTTACATCAGGCGAGTTTGGTCGCCGAGACATCAACGTGAATCCGCTATAATGCTCCTGACACCACTGTAGCACGCTTCTGGCTCCGAGGCGTGGATAATTATACTGCCGAAAGATGATATCGCCGTCGGGGAAGACATAAAGCATGAAGGAATACAAGTGGTTCGCACTGTCAGCGTGTCCTCCATTCCTTCCACAGGTCCAATGCAAGCACAGGAGAATGTGTCCTGACGCATAATACAGGGTGATTCAAAAAGAATACCACAACTTTAGGAATTTAAAACTCTGCAACGACAAAAGGCAGAGCTAAGCACTATCTGTCGGCGAATTAAGGGAGCTATAAAGTTTCATTTAGTTGTACATTTGTTCGCCATTTCAGCCAATAAAGTTTTTGGTCCCTTTTTCTTCGAAGGTGCTACTGTAACTGGACTACAGTATCTGGAGATGTTAGAGAATTGGCTGTTCCCTCAGCTCGAACAAGAAGCACAACAATTCATATTTCAGCAGGATGGAGCGCCACCACATTGGCACTTATCTGTCCGTAACTACCTGAACGTCAACTACCCGAGGCGATGGATAGGCCGCCAGGCAGCTCGTGACAGAGCACTTCATCACTGGCCTCCAAGAAGCCCTAATCTTACCCCCTGCGATTTTTTCTTATGGGGGTATGTTAAGGATATGGTGTTTCGGCCACCTCTCCCAGCCACCATTGATGATTTGAAACGAGAAATAACAGCAGCTATCCAAACTGTTACGCCTGATATGCTACAGAGAGTGTGGAACGAATTGGAGTATCGGCTTGATAATGCTCGTGTGTCTGGAGGGGGCCTTATTGAACATCTCTGAACTTGTTTTTGAGTGAAAAAAATCTTTTTAAATACTCTTTGTAATTATGTGTAACAGAAGGTTATATTATGATTCTTTCATTAAATACACATTTTTAAAGTTGTGGTATTCTTTTTGAATCTCCCTGTACTGCTCCCATCAGCGCGCGACCGTGGCGCGTTACACATTTCGAGCAGTCGTTCGCCTCGATGACGGTATTTGTGGAGACGACGATCGACCTAATGTAGCAAAAATGTGATTCATCCGAACATCCGACACGTTTCGATTGATCATCGGTTAAATTCCGAAGGTCCCGTGCCCACTGCAATCGTAACTAACGATACCGTTGGGTGCCGGCCGCGATGGCCTATCGGTTCTAGGGGCTTCAGTCCGGAACCGAGCGACTGCTACGGTCGCAAGTTCGAATCCTGCCTCGGGCATGGATGTTTGTGATATCCTTAGGATAGTTAGGTTTAAGTAGTTCTAAGTTCTAGGGACTGATGACCTCCGATGTTAAGTCCCATAGTGCTCAGAGCCATTTGAACCATATCGTTCGGTAAACATTTGAACACGTAGGGGTGGTCTGCTGCAGAGCTCCATGTTCAACAATGTACGATGAGCGATGTACTCCGAAATTCTTGTGCGTCCACCAGTACTGTGCTCTTTCAGCAGAGATGGCACAGATCACCAGCTGTCAGACAAAACTCTGAACTCCACGTTCTGTGAAGAGTCGTGGACCTCCACTCACTTAGCGAATAGTGGTGAGTTTCTTCTCCCTCTTTCCACAGATGCTCACGACAGTAGCACGTGAACACTCGAGTAGCTCCGCCGCTTTCGAGATACTCGTTCACAGGTTCTCCGTAATAATAATCTGCCCTTTGCCAAAGTCACTTATCTCAATGGATTTTCCCATTTGCAGCCCATACCTTCGCTGGGATGATTCCCCGTCCGTGTCTTATCAGTATAACTACAGATACTTTCAGAAAAACGAAAATCATCATTAGTTTTTTATCACACCTCGTATGTAGTATTAGTTTCTCGGTGTCTATAATCTATTCGCAACGAATATACGTGTACCTACTGTGGCGGAACGCCACATATATTTATTAAATAAAACAAATTGAGTTTTCGTATTCTGATGAATAATTCGTCATGTGACGCTATAAGTGCTAAAGTGCGATGTGTTTTGTGCAAGGAGCATTAACATTACGAAGAAAAAGCTGGAGAAGATAATGAAATCGAATCGTCTTTCTTTCATCTGTGTTGGTTAATTAAAAAAAGACCAAAGACATTGTATCATGTGACTCACACTCTCTTGTCTTCGATTCTGGTATGGATGATAGACGCCACTGCTCGCTGAAATAATTGTGTGTGACTTCTGTAAAACAATTCATAATATGAATACAATTTCCATGTAATAACATATACTTTTTGTACAGCTCGCACCTCTCATATTAGTGCATCAATATTTTGTGCAAATTTGTTGTTTTAGCGTGTGCTCCGGAGGGAACCCCCATTTCTCTTGCAGCATAAGTCGGCCATTACGCCGGCAAAACAATTATTCTTATTAAATCATTTATTAAATGTAAATGTAAATGCAGGAGAGTGCTCTGTTTTTCTAATTCGATATTCTAAAGCCAGTAAAATTAAATCGAAGCTTTAATCATTAATATTTTCGTTGCATTGATGTAAGTAAATTTTCCATTGGCCGCTAAACGGCAAATGACGAAAATCTCCTTAGTTTTACCTCGGTAATGAAAAATAATCAAAGCAGTTTATTACTTTTCATGAAAAAGGAAATATCTCAGATAATAATCGTCGTTTTAAAATTGGTGCATAATTAAACCAGTTGCTATCAGGCCCCTTGAGAACTAATTTTTTATTACAACATTCCGCGTAATATACGAAGATTTTTATTAATAATAGCAGCCACTCACGCAAACTTAACCGTAGAAGGCGGTGAATCGCGCGTTGTATATCACAAACTGTTACGTACGCACCGCGGAAAAACCAAGGTCTACGTAAATGCTTGTGGTGGTATTGAGTTTGCTTAACAGTCTCATGCTAGCCATAATCAGAACCCAATGCTACTGATGATCATTTCTCTTTAAATCAAGTACCCTAAAAGAAATAGGACATTAAAATTTTACGTAATATTATCACTCAAACCAAAATAAAAATATTATTTTTTTTTTTTTTTGTATACCACCACTTCCACTCACCTCTGAGGTCACCGACGCCATCGCCGTTGGAATCCTTGAAGGAGCGCGGGTATATCTGGTAGATGACTGACGTCTGCCACCAGGCCAACTCCTCGTCGTCCGCCTTGGGCTGCCTAACCCTCACGGGGTCGGCAGACACAGCCGCCGCCAGAAGGCAGAGCACCGCCGTAATTCCGAGTACCCTCATCTCGCTACTTCTACACACTGACCACTCACTCCTAAGCCCAGGTGCCTCCTTTTATGAGCCAACGAAACTGCTCCATCGCTCTCATGAACTTTCCACCAATTACTCGCGATAGATAGTGCGTTGTTGTCAACAGCCTCAAGTGGGTTCGCCAAGGAGGCCTCGGCTATCTACTACCGAATCGTCGCTGTGCGCTGATTATTCCGCTGCTGAAGAAGAGACAGTTGTCAATGTATTTACATTGACAACTGTCTCTTCTTTTTTAATTGGTTGTTTATCACTCTACATGTTTCATACCTCTTGATGCAGCCTTGTCTAGTACTAATTTTATCTTATTTTATTCGTTTTTTTTTATTAATAGAAACTGTTATGTAGGCATGCTATTCCTATTTTGTGCTAAATGTTTTCCTATGAACTCCATTGATATTTAGGTACTGTTCAGTTTTTACTATTTCATTGCAAAGATGTTACTTACTATATGTTTCTACTTCTCTCTAGATGTGTTACTTCTCTTCCAATGTTGTCTGCCAACATTTAACTTATTTGGTGATAATACTCAGTAAATGTCTGAAGATGGCCTTGTAAGCCGAAAACCGGTTAGCAATAAAAGTAATATTGTAGAACAAAAGCAAACTGGTGGTTTTCATTTATTATTATAATGTTGTTCTACCAAGAACCGACGGAAGATTCTGTTAATATTTCAGACAGTATTTCCAATTGAAAACTGAACTTGTACCGTATTGTATTGTGATGTTACAAGTCAACGTAAGTGTTGTTCTAATAATCCGACCTGTTTTACTTTCCGACCATCCTCTCGATCCCACAGGGGACGGATTAGTAAGATTCTACTACGAGGGTCGTTCAATACGTAATGCCCCACACTCTTTTTCCCTGAACATATTTATTGTTAAGAGTCAGAATTTGGTGACAATATAGATCAACATGTCCTATTTTTCTACGTACTCTCCATCATGTTCCATGGCCGTACGCCAATGTTGTGGAAGAGCATGTATTCCCTGCTGGCAAAAGCACTTGTCCTGTAAGCGTAGACATGTTTCCACTGTACGACTGACACTCTCGTCATCTTCACAGTGTGTTCCCCGTAGAGAATCTTTAAGCTCCAACAATGCATAAAACATGGCCTTTCTTTGAATCTTGTGGTTCGCTGTGAACATTTGTAGAACCCATTATGAGCACCTCTTTGAATATCCGAGACTCCAGATCATTGCAGACGTACTTCCAGCGCCGACCGACAACTGTAGAGCCAATTGTTGAGCTGTGATGCGCCGGTCGGCATGAACAATGGCATCCGCACGATTCAGCATGTCTGGACCAGTGGCTGTGAGAGGACGTCCCGATTGTGCCTGATCATCGAGGTCTGTTTCTGCATTTCCTGAGGCTGTAACTTTCTTTACCCATCGCCCAACTGTACTCCTATCAACTGCAGCATCTCCACACACTGCACACAAACATTTACGGATGTTCACCACGGTTTCTTTTTCTGCACACAAGAATTCAAGAACAGCACGCTGCTTGTGACGTGAGTCGTATGTAGACGCCATTTTGACGCTGTACTACGGCTCTGTCATCTACCTGAACGGTTCGAAACTTACCAGCGCACAGAACAAACATCAAATGTGAAGCACCGACAAGGACGTTTGTGTATGTATATTAAAGTCTTTTTTAAAAAATGTGGGGCGTTACTTATTGAAAGACCCTCGTAGATGTCGGAGCTAAGTGAATTCGAACGTTGGCTGTTGCCTTTCGTATGGTGAGTGCTTCCGTAATCAAGGTAGACGAAGTGCTTGATGTTTCAAGAGGGGCCTTATCGAAGGTTTACATCGCATACAGGGAAAGTAGATAAACATCATCTGCTAAGTCACGACGCCAACGAAGGTGTTTGTTCAGTGACAGTAACAAACGGTTATTGAAGAGGATTGTGAGCAAAGGAAGGAGGATAACTTCGCTGCAGAACCGAATGTCGGATTCACCCACCTTGTCACCAGTAGAACAACACGAAGGGAGCTCCAGAATCAGGGAAATGCAATGCCACTCATCAGTGATTCAAATGCTAGAACAGGAAAATTTGGTGTCAGAGCCATAAAACTTGGGCTGTCGACCAATGGAAGAGAATCATTTGGTCGAATGACTTCTATCCGAGTTTACATCCCAAAAGTGAAACATGGCAGTGGTCCAGTGATCATTTCGGCAGCCATATCGTGTTATTCTATGGGCCACTCTGCAAGGTCATATTACACCCAAGGGTTATGTGACCATTTTGGCCCATGAGTTACATCCCATGCTACAACTTTTGTTCCCTAATGAAGATGGCTGTATACCAAGGCGACAGGACAATTGTTCACACAGCTCGCATCGTCCAGGATTGGTTTTCTGAGCACGAGGATGAATTATCGAAACTTCCCTGGACACCACAGGCGCCAGGTCTCAATATTATTTAGCTTTTGTGGTATACTTTCGAGAGAAGGTTGCGTGATCAGTATCCACTTCCATCATCGTTATCTGGACTCGCAATTATTATGCAGTAAGAATGGTATAAGATCATCTTCATAAGACTCCCTTGGAAACCATACGGAACCTCTATTTGCCGACCAGTGTGGCCGAGCGGTTCTAGGCACTTCAGTCTGGAACTGTGAGACCGCTACGGTCGCAGGTTCGAATCCTGCCTCTGGCATGGATGTGTGTGATGTCTTTAGGCTAGATTCAAGTAGTTCTAAATCTAGGGGACTGATGACCTCAGGTGTTAAGTCCCATAGTGCTTACAGCCATTTGAACCATTTTGAAAAGGTTTCTGACGTGATTATGGACGCACGATGGGAATTAACAGACTTTGAAAATGGAATAATAGTTGGAGATAGACGCTTGGGCTAGGGATACTCCACCTCAAAAATCGTTAGAGAATTCAGTATTCCGAGACCCACTGTATCAAGAGTGTGCCGAGAATACCAAATTTCAGGCATTGTGTCTCATCGTGACGAACGCACTGTCCGACGGCCTTCGTTTAACGACCGAGAGCAGCGACGTTTGCGTAGGGCTGTCACTGCTGACAGACAAGCAGCACCGGGTGAAATAACAAAAATCAATGTGGGACATACGACGAACGTTCCCGTTAGGACAGTGTGGCGGGCGTTAATGGGCTACGGCAGCAGACGATCAACGCGAGTGCCTCTGCTAACAGCACGACACCTCCTGCAGTGCGTTTCCTAGGATTCTTCATGCAAGATATTGTTTATTTAGTTTTTTTGTGCCCAAACGTGTTTCAGCCCTTTTTGTACCAGGTTCAGTTGGACTTTTTTTTCGGTCTTATATGATGCTAAAAAGTTATTTTGTGCTGGTAGTTCTATAACTACCGGTACCTCAGAATTTACAGTTTTTCATCTGCAAACAACGAAACGGTTCATATTCTTCTGTTTTTTCGTCCATTTCAGATCGAAAATCGCGTTATTTTGCACGATACTTACGATTTTCTTTCCATAGCCCTGTTTCCCTTAACTTTCGATATGTTAAGACACCTATTTTCTTTGTTGATGGAAGGTCTATGGTCACACACGCGTTTTTATTTATTTTGTCACAAAAAAACAAGTTTTCAGTCGTCATCTGGTGTGTAATTGCAGTTGTATGATTTCAGTTGTCTTGCATATGGCGGACTATGTCTCCAATTTTGTAAGAAAGCACGGAAAGAAAGAAGAGTGTCAGTATCCGGGGAGAAAAGATCACATACCTACAAGAGTGAATAGAGCCGAACGTCTCTGAGGAAGGAGTGTTTAAGTCAAGCGTCAGGCACACAGAAATGCTATATCACTATATCAAAAATGTTTATATCAGACGAACAGTGTTGATGAGTGCCAAGCTAAAAAGCACAGTATTCGACCCGAAGATCCATATGCAACAGAACGGCTCACAATGAACAGGAAAGATCTGGCTGAAAAACTAGAAGAGAAGTGAAGATTCTGAATGAGACTTTGATCCCATCAAAGAAGAACTGAAGGTACCTAAGAAGACAAAATTGTGAGATATGATCTCATGTTGAGAAAATTAAAAGCACAGTTTCTTCCTCGGTCATGTGCCATGCAATTTGCACAGTTGGATTTCCTGCGATGAAGACTGAGGTTGCTGGTGGATTGTGCCTTTGTGGTGGAGCTCTCTGCGGATGTTCGTGCTGTGCACAGGCTTCGACACTAGCGCCTCTGGGGCCGTCTGGCTTAACTAGCAGGGTTCGTTGGCAGCCAGCAACCGAGACGGAAACAGAAACTACAGGGTGTTTCAAAAACAACCGGTATATTTGAAACGGCAATAAAAACTAAACGAGCAGCGATAGAAATACACCGTTTGTTGCAATATGCTTGGGACAACAGTACATTTTCAGGCAGACAAACTTTCGAAATTACAGTAGTAACAATTTTCAACAACAGATGGCGCTGCGGTCTGGGAATCTCTATAGCACGATATTTTCCACATATCCACCATGCGTAGCAATAATATGGCGTAGTCTCTGAATGAAATTACCAGAAACCTTTGACAACGTGTCTGGCGGAATGGCTTCGCATGCAGATGAGATGTACTGCTTCAGCTGTTCAATTGTTTCTGGATTCTGGCGGTACACCTGGTCTTTCAAGTGTCCCCACAGAAAGAAGTCACAGGGGTTCATGTCTGGCGAATAGGGAGGCCAATCCACGCCGCCTCCTGTATGTTTCGGATAGCCCAAAGCAATCACACGATCATCGAAATATTCATTCAGGAAATTAAAGACATCGGCCGTGCGATGTGGCCGGGCACCATCTTGCATAAACCACGAGGTGTTCGCAGTGTCGTCTAAGGCAGTTTGTACCGCCACAAATTCACGAAGAATGTCCAGATAGCGTGATGCAGTAATCGTTTCGGATCTGAAAAATGGGCCAATGATTCCTTTGGAAGAAATGGCGGCCCAGACCAGTACTTTTTGAGGATGCAGGGACGATGGGACTGCAACATGGGGCTTTTCGGTTCCCCATATGCGCCAGTTCTGTTTATTGACGAAGCCGTCCAGGTAAAAATAAGCTTCGTCAGTAAACCAAATGCTGCCCACATGCATATCGCCGTCATCAATCCTGTGCACTATATCGTTAGCGAATGTCTCTCGTGCAGCAATGGTAGCGGCGCTGAGGGGTTGCCGCGTTTGAATTTTGTATGGATAGAGGTGTAAACTCTGGCGCACGAGACGATACGTGGACACTGGCGTCATTTGGACCGCAGCTGCAACACGGCGAACGGAAACCCGAGGCCGCTGTTGGATCACCTGCTGCACTAGCTGCGCGTTGCCCTCTGTGGTTGCCGTACGCAGTCGCCCTACCTTTCCAGCACGTTCATCCGTCACGTTCCCAGTCTGTTGAAATTTTTCAAACAGATCCTTTATTGTATCGCTTTTCGGTCCTTTGGTTACATTAAACCTCCGTTGAAAACTTCGTCTTGCTGCAACAACACTGTGTTCTAGGCGGTGGAATTCCAACACTATAAAAATCCTCTGTTCTGAGGAGTAAACCATGTTGTCTACAGCACACTTGCACGTTGTGAACAGCACACGCTTACAGCAGAAAGACGACGTACAGAATGGCGCACCCACAGACTGTGTTGTCTTCTATATCTTTCACATCACTTGCAGCGCCATCTGTTGTTGAAAATTGTAACTACTGTAATTTCGAAAGTTTTTCCGCCTGAAAATGTACTGTTGTCCCAAGCATATTGCAACAAACGGTGTATTTCTATCGCTGCTCGTTTAGTTTTTATTGCCGTTTCAAATATACCGGTCATTTTTGAAACATCCTGTATGTGGAATGTGGAGCGACCTGGGACAGTCAACGCAAGCTAAGGCTAAGCTGTACGTGTACATCGCCTACTCGGAGAGTGGGCAGTGTCTCATCATGGTGTCCAGAAGTCGGCGGCAATCACAGCCACAGAAGAGAAATGGTGGACTTTAGTTACTGCTGTGCTGTACAGCGCCATAAGGTTGCGCTCTTATCATCCATAGTAACTGATGTGGAGCTGACAGATTGTCCGGTTGTTGTTCAGGGTCGACTATGGTGTGCCAAACTTCACGCAGACCAGTTGGGGAGACCCAGTGCGGGCAGAGGCTCAGCCTGCCTTGGCTTTGCTCGCTCCTTCACACAAATATTCATTACACTGCGACATTTCATTTAGTACTGTCGAGTAGCATTTTTAGGTCAGCACAACTGTAGTTTGGCAGAAGTGTAGTGTTTACCTTTTGCTATTTGTTCGTGGTATAAAGGACATTCACAGCTCCAATGGCTTCTTGCATCAAAAGAGGTCTATCGATCTATCTTCACAAGCCTTTAAAAATTAATGGAACTAACAGAAGAGAGGGATGAGAATTCTCATTATATACGTTGGAGCGCCAAAGAAACTGGTATAGACCTGCGTATTCAAATACAGAGATATGTAAACAGACAGAATAAGGCACTGCGGTCGGCAATGCCTATAAAAGACAAGTGTCTGGCGCAACTGTTAGATCGGTTACTGCTGCTACAATGGCAGGTTGTCAAGATTTAAATGAGTTTGAACGTGTTGTTAGCGCACGAGCGATGGGACACATCGTCTCCGAGGTAGCGATTAACTCCCATACGACCATTTCACGAATGTACTGTGAATATCAGGAAGCTGGTAAAACATCAAATCTCCAACACCGCTGCGGCCGGAAAAGGATCCTGCAAGAACAGGACCAACGACGACTGAAGGGAATCTTTCAACATGACAGAAGTGCAACTCTTCCGCAAATTGATGCAGATTTCAGTGCTGGGCCATCGACAAGTGTCTGCGTGTGAACAATTCAACGAAACATCATCGATATGGGATTTTGGAGCCGAAGGCCCACACGTGTACCTTTGATGACAGCACGACATGATGCTTTACGCCTCGCCTGGATACGTCAACACTGACATTGAACTGTTTATGACTGGAGACATGTTGCCTGGTCAGACTACTCTCGTTTCAAATCGTATCAAGCGGACAGACGCATACGGGTATGGAGACAACCTCATCAAAAAAATGTGTGTGAAATCTTATGGGACTTAACTGCTAAGGTCATCAGTCCCTAAGCTTATACACTACGTAACTTAAATTATCCTAAGGAGAAACACACACATCCATGCCCGAGGGAGGACTCGAACCTCCACCGGGACCAGCCGCAAAGTCCATGACTGCAGCGCCCAAGACCGCTCGGCTAATCCCTCGCGGCTCAATCTCATCAATCCATGAGCCCTGCATGTCAGCAGGGGACTGTTAAAGCTGGTAGAGGCTCTGTAATTGTGTAGGGCGACTGCAGTTGGAATCATATTGAAACCCTGATACGTCTAGATACGCTTCTGACAGACTGCACTTACGTAAGCATCCTGTCTGACCACGTTCATCCGTTCATGTCCACTGTGCATTCCGAAGGACTTGGGCAATTCTAGCAGGACAATGCGACTTCCCACACGTCCGGAAATGCTACAGAGTGGCTCTAGGGACACTCTTCTGAGTTTAAACATTTCCTCTGGCCATCAAACTCCCCAGACATAACCATTATTGAGCGTATCTGGGATGCCTTGGAACATGCTGTTCAGAAGAGATCTCCACCCCTTCGTACTCTTACGCATTTATGTACAGCCCTGCGGGATTGTGGTGTCCGTTCCCTCCATCACTACTTCAGACATTAGTCGAGTCCATGCCACGTCGAGTTGCGGCACTTCTGTGTGCTCGCTGGCGCCCTACACAATATTAGGAATGTGTACCAGTTTCTTTGGCTCTTGAGTGTATAATGCAGTTGTGTAAGCGATTGGTACCTCAAATTTGCTATGAATCGATATAAGCGATGGATACTGCAAATTTGCTACGAATCGATATTACAATACCATGCAGAAAGAATTTAAAGATTTACTTGACAGAGAAAGAGCAATAAATTACAACGAGCGACAGACAGGATTCATTGTTGTGCTGAATTTGCAAGCTTACAGCACGTGAAGAAATTGGTGTTGTGAATGGTAAAATTTCTGAAGGCACACACATTATTCCACAGTCAGTTGCAACAGCAGGAGTGAAAATTAGAACATCCGAAATGGATTGCAGAGCTCGCATTTTAAGTGAACTTGACTACGCACTGCTCACAGTAAGATACAACAAAGTGGGAAACAACTTCTTTGTTATTTGATGTGGATGCATTTAATAAGAAAATCGCGTCTATAGAAGGGACACATACTGACACTTAGCTTACAGTCCAATTCTCTAAGCACACCGCCATTCAGGAAGACGCGAGGTTTGAAGAATTGTATGTGACCTTGAAAGAATTATAAAAATAGTTTCCTAAGCATTTTGAGGAGGTTACCAATCTTACATCTATTTTCGAGATCGTTTTGCCTTGAGTTGAAAATGCCTCTGTGCATGTGCAGACTTAACTGATTGATTTGCAAGGTAATCCCCGTATTAACGACAAATACTTTTGCGTTAAAACTGAGCAGGACGTCTGTGGTGTCACCGCCAGACACCACACTTGCTAGGTGGTAGCTTTAAATCGGCCGCGGTCCATTAGTACATGTCGGACCCGCGTGTCGCCACTGTCAGGGATCGCAGACCGAGCGCCACCACAAGGCAGGTCTCGAGATACGGGATAGCACTCGCCCCAGTTGTACGGACGACGTAGCTGGCGATGCACACTGACGAAGCCTCGCTCATTTGCCGAGCAGATAGTTAGAATAGCCTTCAGCTAAGTCAATGGCTACGACCTAGCAAGGCGCCATTAGTAACATTGCATGTATCTGAAGAGTCTCACTTGTATCGCCACAATCTCCAGATGTACCAAAAGGATGGATTAAAGTTAAGTATTCCAGAAGCTACGTACTTTTCTTTATAGCATTCATTACGTATCCTGTTTCAGACCTCACGCCCATCTGCGTGAGCGTAGCGCGTGCCTTTCGGCTTCCTCTCATTGTGTCTAGGCTGTCTTGTCTAGACACAACAACGTCTACGTTGCTTTCCTCAGATACAGTTATAACATCTCCATAAGGAGGTTGCAAAAGCGCTACAATATTTCGACCAACATATATGACTGTGAAAGAAATGTTTTCGATTATGAAACTAAACAAGTCCCGATTACGTGGGAACCCAAGTGCGAAATCTGTGGTATTGTCTGTTGTGGTTGGCAGGAGAGCCAACACTGTGTTACTAGAGGAGGCCGAAATGCACGCGTTTTAGCTCACGCAGGCTGGCGTGAGGTCTGGAACAGGACAAGGAAATTAGAATTTAGAAAAACAGACGTAGCTGGTGGAATACTTAACTTTAATCCATTAATGATGAACGTCGCTCTTGACGGTACATGATTCACAATATCAATGCTAACTGAATATGGCGCCTTGCTAGGTCGTAGCAAATGACGTAGCTAAAGGCTATGCTAAACTATCGTCTCGGCAAATGAGAGCGTATTTTGTCAGTGAACCATCGCTAGCAAAGTCGGTTGTACAACTGGGGCGAGTGCTAGGAAGTCTCTCTAGACCTGCCGTGTGGCGGCGCTCGGTCCGCAATCACTGATAGTGGCGACACGCGGGTCCGACGTATACTAACGGACCGCGGCCGATTTAAAGGCTACCACCTAGCAAGTGTGGTGTCTGGCGGTGACACCACACTGTCTGCATCTGTAGATATGATTATAGTTTGCACCAGATAAAAATTATATTATGCCTTCAGCGCACCAACAATAATAAAACCATACTGACTTTTTTGTTTGTTATCTATGTTATTGAGAAACGTAGGCAGTTCGTAACCAGTTCGAGTGCGGCACATTCGCAGGCTGCCCCCAACCCCTCCCGCTCCTCACGCTGAGACAGCGTGCGGTGGCGGTGGGGAAAATACGCAACACGGCTGAGAGGCGAGTGCTGTGGCACTCGTACCAGGGCACGGTTCACGAGTCCACGAGCCTAATTCCTGATCGCTCCTGTTCTAGTCAATGTGTAGAGGGTAGTGAGCGCAGTAGAGACAGCCAGTGACTGCTGCTGTGTTTCTGAACACGGTATGACCATTATAACGAACACAAAATAGCAGTGCCTGTGTTATTAAGAAGTATGAGACAATGTTCCTACTACGGTCTCAGGTTCGAATCCTGCCTCGGGCATGGATGTGTGTGATGTCCTTAGGTTAGTTAGGTTTAAGTAGTTCTAAGTTCTAGGGGACTGATGACCTCAGAAGTTAAGCCCCATAGTGCTCAGAGTTAATGTTCCTACTGACACACAAGCGTGTCCGAAGGAACAGGCACTGCAGCGGCTGTTGTTGTTGTGGTCTTCAGTCCTGAGACTGGTTTGATGCAGCTCTCCATGCTACTCTATCCTGTGCAAGCTTTTTCATCTCCCAGTACCTACTGCAACCTACATCCTTCTGAATCTGCTTAGTGTATTCATCTCTTGGTCTCCCTCTACGATTTTTACCCTCCACGCTGCCCTCCAATACTAAATTGGTGATCCCCTGATGCCTCAGAACACGTCCTACCAACCGATCCCTTCTTCTGGTCAAGTTGTGCCACAAACTTCTCTTCTCCCCAATCCTATTCAATACTTCCCCATTAGTTATGTGATCTACCCATCTAATCTCCAGCATTCTTCTGTAGCACCACATTTCGAAAGCTTCTATTCTCTTCTTGTCCAAACTATTTATCGTCCATGTTTCACTTCCATACATGGCTACACTCCATACGAATACTTTCAGAAATGACTTCCTGACACTTAAATCAATACTGGATGTTAACAAATTTCGCTTCTTCAGAAACGCTTTCCTTGCCATTGCCAGCCTACATTTTATATCCTCTCTACTTCGATCATCATCAGTTATTTTGCTCCCCAAATAGCAAAACTCCTTTACTACTTTAAGTGCCTCATTTCCTAATCCAATTCCCTCAGCATCACCCGACTTAATTAGACTACATTCCATTATCCTTGTTTTGCTTTTGTTGATGTTCATCTTATATCCTCCTTTCAAGACACTGTCCATTCCGTTCAACTGCTCTTCCAAGTCCTTTGCTGTCTCTGACAGAATTACAATGTCATCGGCGAACCTCAAAGTTTTTATTTCTTCTCCATGAATTTTAATACCTACTCCGAATTTTTCTTTTGTTTCCTTTACTGCTTGCTCAATATACAGATTGAACAACATCGGGGAGAGGCTACAACCCTGTCTTACTCCCTTCCCAACCACTGCTTCCCTTTCATGTCCCTCGACTCTTATAACTGCCATCTGGTTTCTGTACAAATTGTAAATAGCCTTTCGCTCCCTGTATTTTACCCCTGCCACCTTTAGAATTTGAAAGAGAGTATTCCAGTCAACATTGTCAAAAGCTTTCTCTAAGTCTACAAATGCTAGAAACGTAGGTTTGCCTTTCCTTAATCTTTCTTCTAAGATAAGTCGTAAGGTCAGTATTGCCTGACGTGTTCCAGTGTTTCTACGGAATCCAAACTGATCTTCCCCGAGGTTGGCTTCTACTAGTTTTTCCATTCGTCTCTAAAGAATTCGTGTTAGTATTTTGCAGCTGTGACTTATTAAACTGATTGCTCGGTAATTTTCACATCTGTCAACACCTGCTTTCTTTGGGATTGGAATTATTATATTCCTCTTGAAGTTTGAGGGTATTTCGCCTGTTTCATACATCTTGCTCACCAGATGGTAGAGTTTTGTCAGGACTGGCTCTCCCAAGGCCGTCAGTAGTTCCAAAGGAATGTTGTCTACTCTGGGGGCCTTGTTTCGACTTAAATCTTTCAGTGCTCTGTCAAACTCTTCACGCAGTATTGTATCTCCCATTTGATCTTCATCTACATCCTCTTCCATTTCCATAATATTGTCCTCAAGTACATCACCCTTGTATAGATCCTCTATATACTCCTAACACCTTTCTGCTTTCCCTTCTTTGCTTAGAACTGGGTTTCCATCTGAGCTCTTGATATTCATACAAGTGGCTCTCTTTTCTCCAAAGGTCTCTTTAATTTTCCTGTAGGCAGTATCTATCTTACCCCTAGTGAGATAAGCCTCTACATCCTTACATTTGTCCTCCAGCCATTCCTGCTTAGCCATTTTGCACTTCCTGTCGATCTCATTTTTGAGACGTTTGTATTCCTTTTTGGCTGCTTCATTTACTGCGTTTTTATATTTTCTCCATTCATCAATTAAATTCAATAGTTCTTCTGTTACCCAAGGATTTCTACTAGCCCTCGTCTTTTTACCTACTTGATCCTCTGCTGACTTCACTACTTGATCCCTCAGAGCTACCCATTCTTCTTCTACTGTATTTCTTTCCCCCATTCCTGTCAATTGTTCCCTTATGCTCTCCCTGAAACTCTGTACAACCTCTGGTTTAGTCAGTTTATCCAGGTCCCATCTCCTTAAATTCCCACCTTTTTGTAGTTTCTTCATTTTTAATCTGCAGTTCATAACCAACAGATTATGGTCAGAGTCCACATCTGCCCCTGGAAATGTCTTACAATTTAAAACCTGGTTCCTAAATCTCTGTCTTACCATTATATAATCTGTCTCATACCTTTTAGTATCTCCAGGGTTCTTCCATATATACAACCTTCTTTCATGATTCTTAAACCAAGTGTTAGTTATGATTATGTTGTGCTCTGTGCAAAATTCTACCAGGCGGCTTCCTCTTTCATTTCTTAGCCCCAATCCATATTCACCTACTATGTTTCCTTCTCTCCCTTTTCCTACACTCGAATTCCAGTCACCCATGACTATTAAATTTTCGTCTCCCTTCACTACCTGAATAATTTCTTTTATTTCATCATACATTTCTTCAATTTCTTCGTCATCTGCAGAGCTAGTTGGCATATAAACTTGTACTACTGTAGTAGGCCACAATAATGCGTTCACTATGCTGTTTGTAGTAGCTTACCCGCATTCCTATTTTCCTATTCATTATTAAACCTACTCCTGCATTACCCCTATTTGATTTTGTGTTTATAACCCTGTATTCGCCTGACCAGAAGTCTTATTCCTCCTGCCACCGAACTTCACTAATTCCCACTATATCTAACTTTAACCTATCCATTTCCCTTTTTAAATTTTCTAACCTACCTGCCCGATTAAGGGATCTGACATTCCACGTTCCGATCCGTAGAAAGCCAGTTTTCTTTCTCCTGATAACGACATCCTCTAAAGTAGTCCCCGCCCGGAGATCCGAATGGGGGACTATTTTACCTCCGGAATATTTTACCCAAGAGGACGCCATCATCATTTAATCATACAGTAAAGCTGCATGCCCTCGGGAAAAATTGCGGCTGTAGTTTCCCCTTGCTTTCAGCCGTTCGCAGTACCAGCACAGCAAGGCCGTTTTGGTTAGTGTTACAAGGCCAGATCAGTCAATCATCAAGACTGTTGCCCCTGCAACTACTGAAAAGGCTGCTGCCCCTCTTCAGGAACCACACGTTTGTCTGGCCTGTCAACAGATACCCCTCCGTTGTGGTTGCACCTACGGTACGGCTATCTGTATCGCTGAGGCACGCAAGCCTCCCCACCAACGGCAAGGTCCATGGTTCAGCGGCTACACACATCAAAAAGTAAGGAAATGTACTCGCAGTTGCATACATGAACCATCTTCAGCTGTTTGTTGGAATGACGACAGTCAAAATTTGTGTCAGACGAGACCTCGAACCCAGATTTCTCGTCTTACGCAAGCGGTCGCCTTAACCGCTTCAGCTGTCTGGGTACGAATCACAGCCACGTCCAAACATCAATATGTCGCCGTCCATGTGTTAAAAAATCAAATGGCTCTGATCACTATGGGACTTAACTTCTGAGGTCATCAGTCCCCGAGAACTTAGAACTACTTAAACCTAACTAACCTAAGGACATCACACACACCTATGCCCGAGGCAGGATTCGAATCTGCGACCGTAGCGGTCGCGCGGTTCCAGACTGTAGCGCCTAGAACAGCTCGGCCACGCCGGCCGGCCATGTGTTACAACCTGCACTCGTACTTTACACATACTCCCACACATGCGTGTCTGAAGGAACAATGCATCGTACTTCTAAATAGCACAGGCACGGCCATTTCGTATTCATTCTCCAGTACCAGACCCTCGACTCACAGTAAATATGTCCTTCCTGAGTGGAAATATACGTAACAAAGGAGCGCAAGTTGTGATACATAGACGACGACATACGGAAGTTTGAGTGTGGCTGTGATTCGCACTCAGCTGGCTGAAGCAGTAGTCCAGTTTTAGCACCTGAGCAGAGCAGGCATAATGTGTGTTTCTGCCTGCAGCGTGAGCATGCTAGCCTTGTTAACTTCCTTTGATTGACGCTAATGTGTCACAGTAGCGCGACAAGATAATAGCGAATCAGTATCAAAAATCGACATTGAAATTTGCTTTTAAAAACGACTTTGCTAGACCAAAAGCATTCGATATCGAGGCCAAGATTCTGGCTGCCAACATCATCGGCATCCACTTTTCGATTATAGTGCAGTCTACTTGAACTTATTAACGATGCTACATGCTACAGGGTTTTTCGAGAGATAAACAAGGACTCCACTTCTGATACGCAGATGGAAATGTCGGCAACATCGAGGTGGACCATGCCGGACTGCGACTGCAGATTATACGCAAATTTGAACTACCTTCCAAACTCCCATTGGCAGATGTTGTGGCGGTGCTCCACATCTATGGTACAGTACAGGAAGATGTGACAGAAAGGTGCACCCAATTTAAGATATATCCCCCCCTCAACAGTGTATGCCAGGTGAGCATTGAACTCTGATGACATATACCATCACACCTCCAAGTAGGAGGTTGGTCGGCCATAGCTATTTATGATGGTCAACCTAAAACATGTAACAGATGCAGCAAGGGAGGTCACCTATTCGAGTGCCTCCAACGTTGGATCACATAGCTTCCACTGCAGGGCATGGCACCTCCACCAATGCCGACAACCCCCTCAGAAGCTTTTGCAGTGGCACCCATGATGTCTCTGTGTGTCCAGATGCAACAGACTGGTGATGCAGTTCCAGAACCACACTCTTCAGACCAATACCTGGCCTGTGAATCAGCCTTGCCAGTGGCAGAACTCTGTGCGATGCCATCAATACCACCGGACACTACAGGCACTGCTGACAGCAGGATGGAAGTCGATACACTGATCGTACCAACAGAAGCCTTTGTGCCAGTGAGGCATGAGCCAATGCCAGCGTCCAACACAGAAGGTCATACACAAAAACAGCGTTCATGAAAATGCCGAAAGTGACACCACAGGACCACGTTTGAACACAGCAGCTCCCACTTGCAGGAGGAAGAAATTATTGCCATTGACTTAACACCTGCGTAACAGACAGCAGGAAAGGTGCAGTCCATCTGCCAGTCCTTTGCAGTGAACAGTGATCAACAGGATGGTTCCAGTGCAGGCTGTGAAGATGCTCAGGCCGTTCCTATCAACCACCATGACATGAACAGACTTCCATGCCCTCTTTATGGGCTGAGGATGTCAAGACCGGGCAGGACCACAACCCAGAACTCCCTGAGAACTGAACAACACTGGGAGGGCCATGGTCAATAGGGTGTGATGTCACTCACGAAGTCCACTTCTCTCCACCACCACCATGGGTTACCCTGCACAGCCACTGCATTGCCAGATGTACTGCTTGGTCATGATGAAAATTAACATGGTTAACTCTACTGCCAAGGTCCAACTTATGAGGGAAACAATGCTAGCCACAGAAGTTGACTTCATATTCCTGCAATAAATGCACTCCCAAACTTTTATGGCTATGCAACACACGTGACACCTGGTAGTCCCACAAACAAAAGCATGCCAAATTTAGAGCATGACACTGTCGGATCCACCAGCATCACGTATCTCCCCTACAAATGAGGATTAATGGTCATGGCATTCAACATACAACTCATTTAAAAAATGTCATGTGACGAGGGCCTCCTGTCAGGTAGACCGCTCGCCTGGTGCAAGTCTTTCGATTTGATGCCACTTCAGCAACTTGGGTGTCGATGGGGATGAAATGATGATGATTAGGACAACACAACACCCAGTCCCTGAGTGGAGAAAATCTCCAACCCAGCCGGGAATTGAACCCGGGCCCTTAGGATTGACAGTCTGTCATGCTGACCACTCAGCTACCGGGGGCGGACATACAATTCATTAATGTTTATGCACCATCGGGCATCACCTGTCATTGTGAATGGTCCAGGTTCTACACAATTGACATCACCCCCCTTTCCCTAGGATGAAAGAACACAGCATCTCTGCACAGCAATTTTAATTGCAACCTTCATCCCATGGGCCAAATCCTGCATCACGTGCCTTGTCTAGAACTGGGTATGGTGATTCATGTTCTCCATGCACTATTGACACAGCAACAGCAATGGCATCATTTGAGGAAGTCTCATATAACCAGTCGAGTTTTACCTGACCTTCCTAGACACGATGTCCTGCTGGTTTACAGTGTTCTGAGAACTCATATCCTAGGACTGCACAGCACTACCCTCATAGGCCACTTGTTGGAGATCTTGATGCTAGTCTCTCATGTCCCACTAGTGTCGGTGACACATGTTACGACACAGCTCTCCCACGGTTCGACATTCATTCTGGAATACAGCTATGTGACTTCAGGTCTCTCCGCAATATGCTTCCCCCATCTATCGGTAGTACTGCATAACGTGGTTGAATGGTAGGAACTAAGTACCCAATTGTCAATCGGTCATGAGTGTGAAAACTGATACGCAATTACTTTCTGCCAAACACCATGCGAGTGATATATCAGGTCACTGGCAAAAAATATCCAATGAAACACCAGCTCCATGCTGTCAGATTAATGGGCTCCTCATGTTGCCCTAACTGTTGCCTCCTGGACACTGATGAACATCACTTAACGTGCTTGTCATCATCCAGCGTCTGGCAACTGATGCAGAAGATCTTAGCTTATCATCACTGTATCACATATGACATGACTGAACCTTGAACCCTTCTGTATCCAGATGACTATTACTTTCCCCTCGCAAAATATCATGTGCTTATATGGTTCAATGGAACGAACATCAACTACATCATCAGCGAAGGGGAGAAAGTGGAGATTGATTACTGGTGGTACCTGCAAAAAACTCACAACGCTCTTGAATGCACACCAAGGTACCATATGTCTTTTCAAATTATTTACACAGTGTTTTCATAACCCTATCCCCTCTACTTGGGGAGTGCCAGGCCCAGCCTCACCTCCCACACAACGTCACATTGAGGACAGTATGGCATGAACTGTAAGTAATCAGGAAGGAAACACATTCAGTCAAATATTTGTCTATTTTTAAATAAAAATATGAAATGAGACTGGTTCACAGAAATGGGAAAATACAACAAATTGCCCAAGGAGTTTGGAGAGATTGTTGTTGTTGTTGTTGTTGTTGTTGTGGTCTTCAGTCCAGAGACTGGTTTGATGCAGCTCTCCATGCTACTCTATCCTGTGCAAGCTTCTTCATCTCCCAGTACCTACTGCAACGTACATCCTTCTAAATCTATTTAGTGTATTCATCTCTTGGTCTCCCTCTACGATTTTTACCCTACACACTTCCCTCCAATACTAAATTGGTGATCCCTTGATGCCTCAGAACATGACCTACCAAACGATCCCTTCTTCTAGTCAAGTTGTGCCACAAACTTCTTTTCTCCCAAATCCTATTCAATACCACCTCATTAGTTATATGATCTACCCATCTAATCTTCAGCATTCTTCTGTAGCACCACATTTCGAAAGTTTCTATTCTCTTCTTGTCCAAACTATTTATCGTCAATGTTTCACTTCCATACATGGCTATGCTCCTTACAAATAATTTCAGAAATGACTTCCTGACACATACATCTATACTCGATGTTAACAAATTCTCTTCTTCAGAAACACTTTCCTTGCCATTGCCAGTCTACATTTTATATCCTCTCTATTTTATTTATCATCAGTTATTTTGCTCCCCAAATAGCAAAACTCCTTTACTACTTTAAGTGTCTCATTTCCTAATCTAATTCCCTCAGCATCACTCGACTTAATTTGACTACAATCCATCATCCTCGTTCTGCTTTTGTTGATGTTCATCTTATATCCTCCTTTCAAGACACTATCCATTCCATTCAACTGCTCTTCTAAGTCCTTTGCTGTCTCTGACAGAATTACAGTGTCATCGGCGAACCTTAAAGTTTTTATTTCTTCTCCGTGGATTTTAATACCTACTCCAAATTTTTCTTTTGTTTTCTTTACTGCTTGCTCAATATACAGATTGAATAACATTGGGGAGAGGCTACAACCCTGTCTCACTTCCTTCCCAACCAGTGCTTCCCTTTCATGTCCCTCGACTCTTATAACTGCCATCTGGTTTCTGTACAAATTGTAAATAGCCTTTCACTCCCTGTATTTTACCCCTGCCACCTTTAGAATTTGAAAGAGAGTATTCCAATCAACATTGTCAAAAGCTTTCTCTAAGTCTACAAATGCTAGAAACGTAGGTTTGCCTTTCCTTAATCTAGCTTCTAAGATTAGTTGTACGGTCAGTATTGCCTCACGTGTTCCAGTATTTCTATGGAATCCAAACTGATCTTCCCCGAGGTCGGCTTCTATTAGTTTTTCCATTCGTCTGTAAAGAATTCGTGTTAGTATTTTGCATCTGTCACTTATTAAACTGATTGTTCAGTAATTTTCACATCTGTCAGCACCTGCTTTCTTTGAGATTGGAATTATTATATTCTTTTTGAAGTCTGAGGGTATTTCGCATGTCTCATACATCTTGCTCACCAGATGGTAGAGTTTTGTCAGGAGTGGCTCTCCCAAGGCTGTCATTAGTTCTAATGGAATGTTGTCTACTCCCAGGGCCTTGTTTCGACTCAGGTCTTTCAGTGCTCTGTCAAAGTCTTCATGTAGTATCGTATCTCCCATTTCATCTTCATCTACATCCTCTTCCATTTCCATAATATTGTCCTCAAGTACGTTGCCTTTGTATAGACCCTCTATATACTCCTTCCACCTTTCTGCTATCCCTTCTTTGCTTAGAACTGGGTTTCCATCTGATCTCTTGATATTCATACAAGAGGTTCTCTTTTCTCCAAAGGTCTCTTTAATTTTCCAGTAGGCAGTATCTACCCTACCCCCAGTGAGAAAAGTCTCTACATCCTTACATTTGTCCTCTAGCCATCCCTGCTTAGCCATTTTGCACTTCCTGTCGATCTCATTTTTGAGACGTTTGTATTCCTTTTTGCCTGCTTCATTTACTGCATTTTTATATTTTCTCCTTTCATCAATTAAATTCAATATTTCTTCTGTTACCCAAGGATTTCTACTAGCCCTCGTCTTTTTACCTACTTGATCCTCTGCTGCCTTGACTACTTCATCTCTCAAAGCTACACATTCTTCTTCTACTGTATTTCTTTCCCCCATTCCTGTCAATTGTTCCCTTATGCTCTCCCTGAAACTCTGTACAACCTCTGGTTTAGTCAGTTTATGCATGTCCCATCTCCTTAAATTCCCACCTTTTTGCAGTTTCTTCAGTTTTAATCTACAGTTCATAACCAATAGATTGTGGCCAGAGTCCACATCTGCCCCTGGAAATGTCTTACAATTTAAAACCTGGTTCCTAAATCTCTATCTTACCATTATATAATCTATCTGAAACCTGTCAGTATCTCCAGGTTTCTTCCATGTATACAACCTTCTTTTATGATTCTTGAACCAAGTGTTAGCTATGATTAAGTTATGCTCTGTGCAAAATTCTATCAGGCGGCTTTCTCTTTCATTTCTTAGCCCCAATCCATATTCACCTATTACGTTTCCTTCTCTCCCTTTTCCTACTACTGAATTCCAGTCACCCATGACTATTAAATTTTCATCTCCCTTCACTATCTGAATAATTTCTTTTATCTCGTCACACATTTCATCAATTTCTTTGTCATCTGCAGTGCTAGTTGGCATATAATCTTGTACTACTATAGTATCGTATCTATCTTGGCCACAATAATGCATTCACTATGCTGCTTGTAGTAGCTTACACAAACTCCTACTTTTTTGCTCATTATTAAACCTACTCCTGCATTACCCCTATTTGATTTTGTATTTATAATCCTGTATTCACCTGACCGAAGGTCTTGTTCTGCCTGCCACCAAACTTCACTAATTGCCACTACATCTAACTTTAACCTATCCATTTCCCTTTTTAAATTTTCTAACCTACCTGCTTGATTAAGGGATCTGACATTCCACTCTCCGATCCATAGAACGCCAGTTTTCTTTCTCCTGATAACGACGTCCTCCTGAGTAGTCCCCGCCCGGAGATCCAAATGGGGGACTATTTTACCTCTGGAATATTTTACCCAAGAGGACACCATCATCATTTAACTATACAGTAAAATTACGGCTGTAGTTTCCCTATGCTTTCAGCCGTTCGCAGTACCAACACAGCAAGGCTGTTTTGGTTAGTGTTACAAGGCCAGATCAGTCGAACATCCAGACTGTTGCCCCTGGAACTACTGAAAAGGCTGCTGCCCCTCTTCAGGAACCACACATTTGTCTGGCCTCTCAACAGATACCCCTCCGTTATGGTTGCACTTACGGTATGGCTATCTGTATCGCTGAGGCACGCAAGCCTCCCCACCAACAGCTTCTTGAGGGGCAGGGGGGGGGGGGGGGGGAGAGAGAGATTATTAAAACAATTAGTACCTTTTAAGCAATACGTTCGGTACAGTGGTGAAGCAAACTTAGACAACACAGAACAGGGATTGGTAAAAAAAAGATGCAAATAAACAATAATAATAATAATAGTAATAATAATAACAACAATAATAATGAAACTTACATCATTCCACATGACATTGTCGCGCTGCTTTTTCCTTCTTTTTTTCTCTCTTTTCTGGGAAAACCCCCACCCAAAGCTACTCAGTGCGTCTTACTACCACCTTATCCTGTTTCTGAGCTCAACATCTCACTCATTACAGCGGGATGCTGACTGAATTTTTCAAGTTAGCAAATAGGAAGTTACTGTACACAAAATGGAAACCAAATAATATACTTACGGTGCTGCAGTCAGCTGATAGTGATTCAAATGTTACATTATGGAATAATGTGCATATACTGTGTCAATGTATGCAGGGACTGGGAGTGAGAAATCAGTGAATGGTGTAGCAATCATCAACATTATTACATAACTTCTTTGCGAAAAAGTATTGGGACCTGCACATAAACTAAATAAGGTAAGCACAGTTTTAAATAGGGCTTGCCTTGTACCATATTTGGGAGAGTAGAGGCTCCAATCTTGATATGGCCTTCGTCTTTTACATTTTTCATGGTTTCCCTAAATTACTTCAGGCAAATGCTGGGATGGTTCCCACTTTAATGCCACAGCTGACTGTCTGACTCATTCTTGTACACTAGACCTGTAAGAACGTAAATGGCGACATACATGACTTACGTTTTTCTTTTCTTTTCTTTAATTGTAACATCACTACATATCTATTATCCATGTACAATTGATCAATAGGTGAATAACACCATTGCTGCTTGTGAGTTCTAAGTATCTTGCCTGATGACAACATGACACCGGCCCCTCTAATGAAGAAACTTGATGGACATCAGTTTCTGGTTTAAACACAAGACGGAATCAGGCAACATGTGAGCTGTTAAAAGGATTCTCTGTGAAAAAGAATGTGAATGTGCTGGGCTAATATTAAAGCTCAATGAAGACAGTTGAAATAATGTGGTCCATAGCACCACAAAAGAAAGAAACTCCAAGATAATCATCTGTAGTGGGAGAGTCAGGTATTAGGGATTATATATTTATGTTGTAAAATAATTTTTACAGAGAAACACTATTTAGGAACATATATTTTATTATATTTAATGTTTTTATGGGAATTTACAAAGGCAAGTTACACAGAACATGTAGTGTAGATATCTAAAAATACATATAACAGGCAGAGAGATCTGTACTTCATTAACTCATTGTCAACACACACAACAAATATTTTGTTCACAAATCACAACACTTCCCCTTGAACAAATATTTTTATTAGTTCACTATAATCTTGAACACTGTACCATCTCAAAATCCATGCATGAAACTTCACGTTGTTAAACCATATGATTTTACCAGTTTCTGGAATTGGATTTTATCAATAAATCAGAAAGATTTTCTCTGTAGACAAATAGTTTGCAACAATATCCTTCTCATTTAGGTGGTACCTAATCAAATGGTATCTAATGTCAATATGATTGGACTAGATACCTGTTATTTGGTTCTTAGCCAACTTGACAGTTCCCATGTTGTTGCAAAACATATTGTTCATCTCAGTAATCATATGTGGTTCAGTTTCGTCTTTTAGAATCCTTAACCATAACACTTCTCATATGGTGAAAGCCAATGCCATATACTCAGCCTCAACAGTACTCAAAGCAACTGTTCTTTGTTTCTTGCAAGACCAGGGTATTAATCCTCCCATCAACTTGAAACACTTACCTCAAATAGAATGTCTGTCATATATACACATCAAAAAAAGTTTTGCATTGCACTGGTTCCCAGAACTCCTGAAGATAGACTTTGACTGTAGAAATTTTATCACAGACACAGTCCATGTGACTGTTCAGAGATGTCTCTAAACCCACCCAAAGATGTAAACAACCGTGCATAATTAGCACCTACTAGACGGAGGGGATCCAAAGGCTGATTAAGTTCCAGTCATTCCACCAGGAAGGAGGTAAATGGCTCATGTAGTCTGTAGTTCAACAATGCCTAGACGGTCAGTACCACAATTTGATCATGTCGGCATTGTTACTTTGTCCCAGGAAGGGCTCTCAATAAGGGAAGTGTCCAGGCGTCTGTGAGTAACCCAAAGTGATGTTGTTTGGACATGGAGGAGATACAGAGAAACAGGAACTGTTGATGACATGTCTCGGTCAGGCCACCCAAGGGCTACTACTGCAGTGGATGACCACTATCTATGGATTATGGGTCTGAGGAACCCTGACAGTAATGCCACCACGTAGGATAATGCTTTTCGTGCAGCCACAGGATGTCATGTTATGACTCAAACTGTGCGCAATAGGCTGCATGATGCTCAGCTTCACTCCCAATATCCATGGTGAGGTCCATCTTTGCAACCATGACACCATACAGCATGGTACAGATTGACCCCACAAAATGCCAAATGGACCACTCAGGATTGGCATCATATTCTCTTCACCAGTGAGTGTCACATATGATTTCAACCAGACAATTGTCGGGGACCTGTTTGGAGGCAACCCAGTCTGGCTGAACACCTTAGATACTGTTCAGCGAGTGCAGCAATGTGGAGGTTCCCCACTGTTTTGGGGTGGCATTATGTGGGGCCGACATACACCGCTGATTGTCATGAAAGGTGCCGTAACGGCTGTACGATACAATAGTGGAAGCATATCAGCAGCATATTGGCAAGGCATTCATCTTCATGGAAGACAATTCGCGGCCCCATTATGCACATCTTGTGAATGACTTCCTTCAGGATAACGACATTGCTTGACTAGAGTGACCAGCTTGTTCTCCAGACATAAACCCTACTGAACATGCCTGGGATGGATTGAAAAAGGCATGACGTGACACACCAACCACTCTGATAGATCTATGCCAAATCACCATTTTGGAGTGGGACAATCTGGACCAACAGTGCATTGATGAACATGTGGATTGTGTGCCATGACAAATACAGGCACACACCAATGCAAGAGGATGTGCTACTGCGTATTAGAGGTACTGATGTGTACAGCAATCTGGAACATCACCTCTGAAGGTCTTGCTGCATGGTGGAACAACATGCGATGTGTGGTTTTCATGAGCAATAAAAAGGGTGGAAATGTTTATGTTGATCTGCATTCCAATTTTCTGTACAGTTTGTGGAACACTCGGGACCGAGGTGATGCGAAACTTTTTTTGATGTGTGTAGTTCATTTTCCCACTCTGCATCACTATAACATTCCAGTTTCCTTTCTTATGGTACCTGAATTGGTGATCAACAGTTCCTTTTAAATATCTAAATATTCTTTTAATTGCAATCAAAATATTTAATTCTAGGCTCTTTGCAAAATTTGCTCTGGCCTGGAAGTTTGAGCTACAACTACATTATACTTCACAAGCCACCTACTGGTGTGTGGTGGAGGGTACTTTTTGTACCTCTAACTGAGCCCTCCAACCCAGTTCCACTCATGAACAGCATTCTTTTCCAGCAGTTTGTTATCAGTCGTGTAGCTATACAGTAGTGGATTTATTTCCCTATGTATGTGCAATATGTTACATTCATTTACAACCAGGATTAAGTGCCAGAGCCTGCACCATTCATCAATTCCCTAGAAGTCATTCTGCAAATTTTTACTTCTGGCATTGCTAATTTGTTATAGACAACTGCATCATCTGTGAACAGCCTTAGTGAGCATCTGATGCTTTCTTCTAGATCTTTTATGACTATTTTAAACAGTAATGGCCCTATCACACTCCCTTAGGGTGCTTTGGAAATTACCTTCGCATCTGTCAATTTTGTTCCATTGAGAGCAATGTGTTGAGTTCTGTCTGTGAGAAAGTCTTGAATCCAGTTACAAATCTGCTCTGACACTGAAAAAGCTCATATTTATTTCACTAAACAGCAGTGCAGGATGGTGTCAAATGTCTTTCTTAAGTCAAGGAACACAGAATCAACCTCAGCGCCACTGTCCATAGTGCTGTGGATCTCATGGAGGAACAGGGCAAGCTAAGTTTTGCCGGATATCTGTTTGCAGAATCCATTTTGATTTTTATAGAGGAGATTTTCCTTCTCCAAGAATGTCACAATTCTTGAGTATAAAACATGTTTCATAATTCCATAACAGTGTGATGTCAATAATATAGGTCTATAATTGTGGGTCCTTCTTAAAAATGATAATGACCTGCACTTTCTTCAATTCACTATGTACCCATCATTGCTCAAGCGGTCTATGATAAATTACTGCTAGAAGGAGAGCAAATTCTTAGGGGTACCTCAACTGGTCCTGATGCCTTTCCACTACTAAGCAATTGTAGATGTTTTCTACGCTACAATTAATTTTCTCAGTATCTGCCATTTCAATGTTTGTATGACAATTAAAAGGAGGGACCGTGTTACAATCTTCCATGGTGAAATAATTTTGGAATACCGAATTCAGTATTTCATCCTTCTCTCTGTTATCTTCTGTTTCAGTGCCAGTATGGTCACTGAGTGAATGAATAGATGATTTTCGTCCACTTACTGATTTTACATATCACCAAAATCTCTTAGGGTTTTTACTCAGATTAGTTGACAAAGTTTTACTTTCCAAGTTGTTGAACTCTTCTCTCATTCTTCTCCTTATGCTCATTTTCACTTTGTTTATCTTTTGTTTGTCAGCTAGGTTTTTACTTCTCTTGAACTGAGATTAAGTTCTCTTTGTTTATGTAGCATTTTTTTAGCGTGGCTATTAAACCAAGGTGAATCTTTCTAATCCCTTAAGACCTTGCTTGGAACATACTTGTGTAGAGCATTTTGCCAGATTCCTTTGAATTTTCCCCATTCATTTTCCACATCTTCATCCTCATCACTAAAAACTTGATACTGACTCCTCAGATACTCTGAAATTTGTATCCTGTCACTCTTGCTAAGTAAAAGTATCTTCCTATCTTTCTTAACATTCTTTCTCAGACCCATTGTCATAGATTCTATCACAGCCTTATGATTACTGATACCTTCTTCTGTGTTAACTGATTTGATATGTTCAAGTGTGTTTGTTGCCAGGAGGTCTACAATGTTACCCTCACAAGTTGGTTCTCCAACTATCTGCTCAAAGTAATTTTCGGACAAGACATCTAGATCAGTGTCACATGAAACCCTGTCTCTGCCACCAGTTTTGACAGCTTGACACTCCCAATCTATATCTGGCAAGTTGAAGTCACCCCCTCTTACAACAGCATAATCAGCAAAATTATTATCAATATTCTGCAAGTTTTGTCTGAAGTGCTCTATGACTGGTGCTCCTGACCAAGGCAGTCTATAAAAGCATCCACTTACCATTTCTGGCCATCTTTGATACTTAACTTCACCCAGATTAATCCGCAATCAGAATCCATGATAACCTCACTAGATTGTGCCATAAACATGCTGCCACCATTGGCAGCTAACCTGCCTTTACGATAAATATTCCAACCTGAACTTAGGATTTCATTGTCATTAATGTCTGGTTTTAAACTTCCTGGCAGATTAAAACTGTGTGCCAGACCGAGACTCGAACTTGGGTCCTTTGCCTTTCGCGGCAAGTGCTCTACCAACTGAGCTACCCAAGCACAACTCACGCCCCGTCCTCACAGCTTTAATTCCGCCAGTACCTCATCCCCTAATCTGTCAGGAAGTTTCATATCAGTGCACACTCCACTGTAGAGTTAAAATTTCATTCTATTAATGTCTGGTTTTAACCAGCTTTCTGTTCTTACATTATCTGGGCATTATAACCTTCAGTAAGTGATACAAATTCTGGGACCTTTCCTTGGATACTCCTGCATTTTACTAAAATCTTATTAATTTCTTCTATCTCTGATCTGTTACAATGAATGTTCTCTGAGGACATTGTGGCTACTTTATCACACAAATCATATTTGATCCCAAGGGAGGGTTTCTCTAACCTAAAAAACCCCCATGTGCACACCACATGTACTCCACTACCCCAGT
Source organism: Schistocerca americana (assembly GCF_021461395.2). Lineage (NCBI taxonomy): Eukaryota > Metazoa > Arthropoda > Insecta > Orthoptera > Acrididae > Schistocerca > Schistocerca americana. The sequence goes on from NC_060119.1 coordinate 220,378,610, forward strand.
AACAGCTTCCTGCATGTAGTGCACACCTGACCTATTAAGGGACACCCTACAATTCTGCACCCAATAGCAGAGGTCGAAAAATTCACATCATATACCATCACAGAGTCATCTGAGCCTCTTGCTTAGATCTTCCACTCTGCTCCAAACCATAGGAACACAATCAACCCTGGATAAAATGCTACAAATAGACAGCTTAGCCTGCACCCCATGTGTGATGCTAGTTGCCTTCACTAAATCAGCTATCTGCCAAAAGGAGCCCTCAGAACCCAAATGGCAGGCATCATTCATGCCAAAATGTACCATTATATGCATCCAGTTGCACCCAATACACTCAATAACTGTAGGAAGGGCCTCTTCCTCATCACAGAAAAGATCCCCTGGCAAACATATTGGGCCCACACTGGCATTAATTCCTGCCTTGCCTGCTGTTTTCCTGAGGAGCTCCATCACCTGCCTAACATTGGAGCTCCCAATGAACTTGTCCAAACATGGCAGGAGAATTGGCCACTGACCCAACAGGAGAGGCATCCTGTGCTGGTTCTGAGTTATCATCAACACTGGATAGCACCTTGTACCTGTTACTAAAGTGTAGGGAGCCAGCCATGTGACCTTCTCCATCTTTTGCATTCCACCTGGTGACATACAAACCCACCACTGTCTGCCATCCACTCTCAAGGGAGGATGGACCAGCCAGATGTTGGATATCAGTAGATGCAGCAACATTCAGGTCACCAGGGGATTCCAGTGGCACCCAAGGTGTTGCAGATCCCATTCCCAGTACCCCAATGTTTCCGCAACTTTGAGCATAACCAGAAGCCTATTGATGGTAGCCAGCACTGCTTCGAGCCATTTACAGACAGCAGCCAATTCTAATTGTGTCCACTCACAACAAGCACAGTCCCTAGCCATATCATAGCGTATAAAAATAGATATATAAACAAAATATAAGGAGGAGAATAAAGAGACATTAAAAACTACTCTGCAGATTTCTCAATATGCACCGAGACGCAAACTCTTAAACATAACCAAATTTCTCTACTGAAGTGGGTGTATCTACAGTTACCTGTTAACAGAAACTCTGCTTACCTGAAAGCTAGTGCACAAGATAAGAATGCAGACTAGACTGCATTGATCTAAACTATATGCTGTGTGCCAGCATGAGATTTAAACTTAGTGGCATGACGTGGCTGTCTGATGGTGGGAAAATTACACTAGGAAGCTGCTTTACACAAAGATATGCACCAAGATTTATGCAAATATAAAAACTTACAGTAAATTGCCAACCAGTGGTCTACACAGTAAAATACACAGATACAGTTCACTCCTTTGCAGAAGTCTGTGGGGGTAAAAAAGAACAGTAACTAAATTAAATTACCAAGCTGATGCTCTGCTAGCTGATGCTCTGCTAGCACTGCTGGCGCATCTTCTCAGCTTGGCATCTGCTGGTAAAATTTGAAAGACATCTCACTGCCTCCAAATAAAGTATTTACTTTTCACACATTTCATTTCATATGCTACTAGTAACTTCACACTCTGTTCCATACGTGTCGAAACTGGCTTGCAATTATTCATGCCAAATTTTTCTAGTATTCTCTTTCTGTACATTGATTGGTCATTTGACAGCTCTTCTCCATTGTCACTTCTTATGACCTTCATACCAAGATGTTTTTTCACTCTACATAAATCATGCATATAAAATTTAGACTAAAGTTGTTTCTCAAAACTATTCATTGAACTTTCACTTTTTGTCAAAATACAAATATCATCAACCTATAAGACCAAAATTATGGTTTCTTCTTCATTTCTTCTGTCATGTATGCCAGGATCAGCTGCTGACTGACTCAGTTTCATCATTGTTAATGTTTTATGCAAGCAGTAATTCTTTAGAACATTTCTTGTGGAGAACAGCAGTTTTTCTTAGTACTTCAAAATGAACACAAACAGCCTTGGCCACAAGAAACCTTTATTTTTGTGGTTACTGGTTTTGATCAGTTTCTGACCATCTTCAGACCTCATATCATGATGGTAGGTGGTGGTGGTGAAAGCAGCAGGCATTACAAACTTCACAAACGTCAACTTGATATTCATGAAGTTTGTGAGCCTGCTCTGCTCAGTGTCACTGCCCACCATCATGGTATGGGGTCTGAAGATGGTCAGAAACTGACTGGAACTGCTAACCCAAAAAGAAAAAAATGGTTTCATGTGGTCGAGAATATTTATGTTCATTTTTTAGGTAAGCACTGACTCCAAGAGTATCTGCTCTGTGTAAGACCATACATATTTCTTTTCAGACATCAAATTTTATTCTTTTCTTGAGTAGATTTCTTCACTTCCTCTAGCAGAATCACAAAAATTTCTTCCTCCAATTCTCCATTGAGATATGCAGCCCTTACATCCATGTAATGGATCAATAAATTTTCTTTTACAACAAGGGACAGGAGATATCTTAAAGACATACTGGGTGGTTATAATTAAACTTTCCCTATTTCACATGTTATAACACAGAACCTAATTACCTGTATGTACCAAACATGGTAGCATTAATGTCCAGAACATAATGCAGAATCAATTCAATTGAAACACTTTTAATGTGCTGCTATGGTACACCATACCATTACATACCGATACTGTTACTGCTACAAAATGGGCTCAATACAGCGACATCAGTGTTCAAAAGAGTCTGAAAGCGCAGGATTTCATTCTGTGCAGCAGAACAAAGTATGTCCATAGGTATGTTGGCTACCTCTCATGATATGCTGCACTTCAGATCAGTCCTTCAGGTAGACCCACCACCAGAAATCACAGGGAGTGAGATCAGGTGATCGATCATCCCATTCAAGCATTTGGAAATGATAAGTTATAATTCAATCATTTCCAAATGTGTTTTAGAGAAGCTGGTGAACTTCACGAGCAATATGCGGTGGGGCCCCACCTTGCATGAAAACTGTTTGAGTTCAATGTGTCTCTCTTCTGTAGGGAGAGTATGACAGGCTAGTGAAGCATTTTGCTGTAATGCTGGCCAGTCAAATTGCATGTCTCTAGTCCTCGAGTGCCAACCTGTTCAGAAAAGAAAGGGCCAGGGACGAACATAGTCATATGGTGACACATTCACCATACAGAATAACTTCATGTACAGTGACTGGAGGTGAAGGTCACCACACAGCAATTCTGTGTGTTCACCTCATCTGTTTGAGAAAAATAAGCTTCATCTGTCCATAGGATGGTCCAGGGCCAGCCCTCATCAACTTCAATCCTTGCGAGAAAGTGGAGAGTGAAGTCAACACGTCGTTGTGTGTCCTGTGGTGCAAGCTGCTCAATGACATGAATCTTGTACGGATACCATTTGAGAATGGTTCAAAGCACCTTGCATAAGTGGGCCATGGGGTATTCAACTCTCATGACAAAGCACATGCACTGTCTGACAATTGGGAATTGCAGGCAGCGTTGTCTGCCATAGCAACAGTGATTTCATCAACCACCATAGTGCAACCAGTCGTCAGCTCCCTCCCAGAATGAAGCCCAGTTCTCCAGTTGATTTGAACTCCCTCATCATGTTCCACACAGTAGATGGAGGAAAAGGACCCTTCCATAATCCTTTCAGCTGGCAATAATCTTGAACTGCAGCTGTAGCATTACTGTTGTTTTGATAATATAACTTCACCAATAATGCCCAGTTCCTTTTGTCCAAGCTCATGCTGACATGTCAACAAGTGCACTGTGACTGGTCAGGTGTGTGAGACTAGGAATCATGATGACTGATCACAGCACCTGGCGGCCATAGTTGGAACTGGACAGTGGCACCATGATGCATAGAAGTCATGCACCCCATACTCTGGACATTAACACTGCCAAGTTTGGTACTCGTACGCTGATTAGTTTCTGTGTAATAAGATGTTACATAGAGAAAGTTTAATTACAACCATCCTATATATTTCACTAAAGGTGAGAATGTTTCTGTACAGTCTAAGCACCTAAATTATTTGGGAACTTGTACTATGGCCTTACATCCAAAAAAACCTTAGATGACCTAGATCAGATTTTTTGGATGTAAGGCCCTAGTAGAAGTTCCCAAATAATTTAGGTGCATAGACTATAAAGAAAAACTCTCACCTTTAGTGAAATATATAGGGTGGTTGTAATTAAACTTTCCCTATTTAATACATTATAACACTTATTTCAGTCATATTTTCAGTGGTATGGGATTTGAATTGGGGCAGTTCTCCTGGGTTTTTCTTCATGAAGGAACATTTGGAAATGTAGTTAAGTATTTCATCTTTTGCTTTGCTATGCTCAGTTTCGTAGTAGCTAACCCATGCTCCTATTGTTTTTATTCATTATTAAACCTACTCCTTCATTACCTCTATTTGATTTTTTACTTATAACCCTGCATTCACCAGAAGTCTTGTTCCTTCTGCCACTGAACTTCACTAATTCCCACTATATCTAGCTTTAACCTATCCATTTCCCTATTTAAATTTTCTAACCTACCTACCCAATTAAGAGATCTGACATTCCATGCTCTGATCTGTAGAATTCCAGTTTTTTTCACCTGCTAATGACATCCTCCTGAGTAGTCCCAGCCTGGAGATCCAAATGGGGGACTATTTTACCTCTGGAATATTTTACCCAAGAGGACACCATCGTCATTTAACCATACAGTGAAGCTGCATGTCCTTGGGAAAAATTATGGCTGTAGTTTCCCCTTGCATGCAGCCATCCACAGTACCAGCACAGCATTGCTGTTTGGTTAATATTACAAGACCAGATCAGTCAATCATCCAGACTGTCGCCCCTACAACTACTGAAAAGGCTGCTGGCCCTCTTCAGGAACCACATGTTTGTCTGGTCTACCACATGTTTGTCTGGTCTCTCAACAGATACCCCTCTGTTGTGGGTGCACGTATAGAATGGCTATCTGTATCACTGAGGCACGCAAGCCTCCCCACTAATGGCAAGGTCCATGGTTCATGGGAGGAGGCAGATACTTCTATACATCTTTAATATATCTTTTGGCATCATTTTTACACCATTTGGCAAACCTTATAGTCTGTCACAAAATATTGTAAACACACTGCTTCCAAATTTTGTGAGGTGTATATTGTAAAGGGACACCATCCTCCAGCATTACCTTTCTTTAACAGAAATAATCAATACCAGAAAGTATTTTTGAATCGTGTATAGGTTAAAATTATCTCAGCTGCTCCATATTATTTTGTATATAATGTATTATATTTTGGGCCAAAATGTATAAAAAGAAATTAATTTGTTACACTCAATATGTTCTAATGCTGTAAGTACAGTTAAAGTCACTCTTCATTTAGAAATAATTCAAATTTCAAAATAACTGGCACACTTAAAATTCCCATTGTTAATTATACAATCTGATGCTAATTATTAAATTTATTTCTGGATTCATTTACAAAATAATGATATAACTTGATGAAGATTCTTCTTTCATCAAGAAAGTTTGTAAACTCTTTTGTTTTGTAAACTCTTTGGAATATTGTTAATACCACAGAACGTGGTAGTAGTGGGCATGCCTCTGATGAAATTGGATGTGTTTTTAATTTTGGCAATAACAATGTAATTTTTTGTTTTACAGAAGTGGAGATTGTAAAGACAGTGTGATACAGAAGAATGTGACACAATAAAAAAAAGTGCAAACAGAAATTACACAAAGTCAAAAATTTCAGCCTCAAGAATCTACTGCTAGACATGACAAACTGCAGCGAACAACAAGAAAATGAAGATAAGTAAAAAAGTTATTTCTGCTTCTTACTCCTCCTGAAGCTTATGAAACGAATCAATTATTTAGGTGACTGAAAATTTACTGGTGATGTGTGACAGGGTAAGATTACACACCACTAGGGCTGCCTAGTGGAACTGCTGTAAAACTGTTTTTTGGGTCAGAGTTTTTACATGGCATGTAGGCAACAAGTGACATTGTTATGCCAGATGGGATGCTGGCTGCACAAGCAGAATGCCACAATACATCATTTTAAAGCCGATTCTTGAAACTTTGTTAATAGGTTTTCTCAGGATTCATCTTGAAGAGTCTTCGGTTCAGTTCCTTCAGTATCTCTGTGTCACCCTCCAAAGGATCTAACAAACATATAACCGTTTGTGCTGTCCTTCCTCTGTATACATTCAATATCCCCTATTAGTCCTATTTGGTATGGGTTTCTCACACTTGAGCAATATTTCAGAACTGGTTGCATGAGTGTTTCATAAGCAATCTCCATTGTAGATTGATTGCACTTCCCCAGCATTCTACCGATAACTGAAGTCTATCATCTGCTTTAATCACAACTGAGCCTATGTGATCATTTCATTTCACATCCCTACAAAGTGTTACACCCAGGTATTTGTATGAGCTGGCTGATCCAGTAGTGACTCATTGATATTATAGTCATAGGATAGTACGTTTTTACATTTTGCTATTTGCACAATTTTACGTTTCTGAATATTTAAAGCAAGTTTCCAATATTTGCAACACTTTTGAAATCTTATCAATATGTGACTGGATACTGATGCAGCTTCTTTCAGATAGTACTTCATTATTAACAGCTGCATCATCTGCAAAAACTCTGAGGTTACTATTAATATTATGTGTAAGGTCATTAATACACAACATGAACAGCAAGTGTCCCAATACACTTCCCTGGGGTATAACCAAAGTGACTTCTACATTTGACAATGACTCTCCATCCAAAATAACATGCTGCATCCTCTCTACCAAAAAGTGCTTAATCCAATCACAATTTTCACTTGATGCCCCATATGATCATACTTTTGACAATAAGTGTAATTGTGGCACCGAGTCAAATGCTTTTTGGAAATCAAGAAAAACTGAATCTACCTCACTGTCTTGATCCAAAGCTTTCCGTATGTCATGTGAGAAAAGTGTTATTTGGGTTTTACAGGATCAATGTTTTCGGAATTCACACTGAATGGCACTGAGGAGGCCATTCCGTTCAAGATATCTCATTGTGTTTGAATTCAGAATATATTCTAACATTCTACAATAAATCAATGTCAAGGATATTGGATAGTAGTTTTGTGGATCACTTCTACTACTCTTCTTGTAGCCAGGTGTGACCTGTCCTTTTTTCCAAGAACTGGGCACAGATTTTTGTTCAAGTGATCTATAACAGATTAGAATTAGAAAACAGGCTAACTAAGCTACAATTTCAGTATAGATTCTTACAGGGATTCCAATGGACCCTGGAGCATTGTTCATTTTAACAATTTCAGCGGTTTATCAATACCACTGACACTAATATTTATTTCACTCATATTTTCAGTGGCATAGAATTTGAACTGGGACAGTTCTCATGGATTTTTTTCCTTTTGCTTTGCTACCCTCATTTTTAGTTCCAGCCCTATTCACTAGGGAATGGACACTAACTGTGGTGCCACTAACAGCCTTTACGTATGACAAGAACTTCTTTGCATTTTGTGAAAGATCATTTAACAATATTCTGCTATGGTAGTCATTGAAGACAACATGCATTGCTCTCTTGACAGCCAAAAGCATTTCATTCAGCATCTCTTTATTTACAATCTTACACTTTGTTTTACACCTATTATGCAGTTATCTCTCGTTCCTTAGTGACTGTGTAGCGTGGAGGTTCCCTCCCATTATAAACTATTCTACTGGATACACATTTATCCAGTACATATCCAATTATTCTTGTAAGTTTCCCAATTAATTGTTGGATGATTTAAGTCTCCACCAATGACTATAGTAAGATTTGGGAATTTATTTACAAATGAACTGAAGTATTCTCTAAAGTTTCTGGTTACATCAGAAGTTGAGTCTAGTGGGCAACAAAAGGATACAATGATCATTTTATGCCCTCCTGATACTGAGTCAAGCCCAAACAATCTCACATGCAGCTTCAGTTTCTATCTTTTTGGAACTGACTTTTTTTATCTACTGCAACAAACAGACCAGCACCATATCATATTTGCCTATCCTTTCAATATACACTTGCATTTTCCCCATAAATATCACTGCTATCAATTTCAGGTTTCAAGTGAGCTTCACTGCTTTTCATGAGCACTTCAAACTCTGCCACTTTGATCCAAATGCTTCGGCAGTTTAGCATTTTATACCCTCATCTATGGGATACATTTATTTTGATTTTACACTGATACTCCTGGGTCTCATATTACTATCATTATCTGGATTGGACGGAGAGTCACCTAATCTAAAATACTCTTTGTGTGCACCCAACACACAGTCAGCTACCTGAGCAGCAGCCTCTGATGTGTAGTGCAGACCTGTGCCATTTAGAGGAAACCTACAGCCCTCAACCCAATGGCGCAAGTCCAGGGAGTCAGAGCCTAACTTGTCACAGAACCTTTGAAGTCTCTCATGCAGTCCTTCCACTTGACTCAGAACCAATGGGGCAGATCATTTCTGGAGACAGTGTTGTAAATTGCAAGATTCTTTCAAACTCGATGCACAAGGCTGGTCTTCTCGGCCTTCTCTGTCAGTCACTGGAATGACCCAAGTATGGTCTCCGAACCGAGACAACAGGCATCATTTGTGCCAATGTGTATCAAAATCTGCAGTTAGTTGCACCCTGTTGCCTCAATGGTTGCTAGAATAACCTGTTCAGCATCCTGAATGAGGCCCCCAGACATACACACTGAATGCACCTCGTGTTCTTTTAATGTTTGCCTCCTCTGGACACCAGACAAAACAGGTTTCCCCAAAACAGGTGAAGTGAGTCACACTGGCTCAGTTTCAGTGAAGAACAGCACCTCCAACATATGGGTTAGGGGGCTTGGTACAACACCTTGAGTCCTCTCTGGACCCCTCCACCTTGTACAGGACACCTATATCTACCACTGACATTCCACTTGCAGTCAAGTGCGTGAGTAGTGACAGATCCTGTACTTTCTGCAGAAGAGATAGGATGCATTGCAGGGGATGGGACTTGAGGTACCTCTGGTACAGGTATCACTCTTGGGAGCTCTTCCAAAACACTAATTTGCAGTAGCTGCCAATCATTTGGCAGTAATCAGGGCAATTTGCAGCTGCTTATGAATGACAAACAAATCATCCTGTGTTTGAGAACAGCATTCACAGTAGGGCTGCATATTGGCCAGTGCAAACAAATAACTTTAAATTAAGCCTGCTGATTATCTTTTACTATGTTGAGCTAAAAAATTGCTAATTCCTTATAATAATTGAAGTAAATACACAAAACAAGTTTCTATTTAGGCAATACAAAAACCTGTGGTAACAATTGCTACTTTCCTAAAATGTTAATTGAGGTAAATTATAGGTTTTAGCAAAAAGAGAGTTAATTTACTATAAATGCAGATAAATGTAGGGCTGCTCTTCTTTAAGGGAAAACTAGATATAAAACAATATGTTACTTAGAATATCTGCTACAGTAACTAAATCACAAATGCTGATTTACTAAAAGCTTGTAGATTATGCAAAGGACAATGGTATTGGAATTTCTCAAAGTACACATTTATTTGCATTGATATACAATGAAATTCAGGGGTGATATATTCTTTGGCAGATCTATCGACCACAAATGCTGATTTGCTACAAAATAAGTTACATATTCAAAACAGTCATACTGGTAACTTACAAAAATATAGTTTTGTATGTGTCCAAAGATTCTCAAAAACCTGTTTCTCATGTAATTATACAATGAAATTAGAGAATGAGTGGTTTGAAAGACAATAGGTCTACTGCTCTCAAAAACTTTAAAAGAGTGCAACTAAGTTTAAGCTTGTAACTGACAATACCAGTATAAGTTTTTCTTGGGAATGATTGAAATTTCATAATATGTCACAATGCAAATGGGTATTGATACAATCAATGAAATATTAGGTGGAAGTGATGTGAACAGTAAAATATGTGAATTTAGAACTTCAAATAAGCACACAAATCTTGTACACACTAAAACCAATGGTCAATGGTTTATCTGATCATGATGAACAACTTTTGATTCATTCACAATGTTTAGAGGGAAATAACAGAAAAGGGGCTCGGGAAAAATTTATGAAGCAGACAGTGCAAATGGAAATTTAACTCCTTCTTAAATATTTTCTACACCAGTTTGAGTCATGTTTTTACCTAAAACAAACAAGGGTAAAATTGAACAGAAGCCAGGATAAGAGAAGGATAGCTCCAGAGATTAAGATATGTCATGCTAGTAAAAGATAGCTCCACCTAATTCAGTGCTCAAACTGTAGTCAAGTGCTGAAGTTTTATTACCACAAGTATTGTGGGATCTTCAAGCCTGTTATTGAAAAGTGTGACTTATGCACTGTGCTTAAAAAAATAAAACTTTCAGTGAATAAGACTTTATTAGACAAGAAACAAACAATAATAGTGATCCAAATGAAATTGAGCCACCCCTCCCCCCCACCTCACCCCCTACCCCACCCCCAACCCACCATATTAGCTCTGGAAAGAATGATTATACTTTCAAACCACTGGTCACCAAATTTAATGTATACTTCTTCACAGTGACAGAAAATGTTGCAATGACATAAAGATGAATCAGATTTTCTTGTGCAGACACAATATGTGTCACATACAGGCACTAGTTTAAAAAATACAAATCCTAAAGGCATTACAAAATTCATCACATCACTAAGAAGTATCAATTGTGCTGACTTTGTAAATGTTTTTAACAAAATATTAAAATCTTGTGCTGTTTCGGAGGGCTACCCTTAAGTTATTTTTATAAATTGTCAGTGACTCAAAATATATTTCTGGATAGACTTAAATATGCTGTAGTAATGCCCCCCTCCCTAGAAGATTGTGTGTAAGCATATCAGCCTCAATTATACCTGTTTCATTTCTTCCTTTCTTTCTAAAAGCACTTGAGAAAATAACCTGTGACAGAATACTAATTCATTTAGCCGAGCAGAACTCATTAACAGCCTCCCAGTTTGGCAGTTGTAGAGCATTCACCAAAGAAAAATTAATACAAGACCACAAAAATGAAGTCCTGTCTGAAGAACCTGAGTAAAATTATCATATGAAGTCCTATACAGATTAGTACAGGAAACAATCTTATTCTTAAGTAGATAAATAATCTTCCAATGACTTTGAAGGGACCTTAAAAAGTGTAAGGTTTACTGATGGCACAAGCAAACTAAATCAAGAGCCAAAACTCTACTTCAGAAGGCACAATTCAGATAACTGTTGAACAGTCCTACAAGTTTAGAATTATATATTAATACCTTCAGCTGTTGACAGGCATTGATATATATCAACAGGGACAGGTGAAAATGTGTGCCCCGACCAGGACTCGAACCTGGGATCTCCTGCTTACATGGCAGACACTCTATCCACCTGAGCACCGAGGACACAGAGGATAGTGCAACTATCTTGCGCATGCCTCCCGCGACATCCACATTCTTACCTTATATGTCCACACACTACATTCGTAGTATCCCTACCCAACACACTCATTACTCGTGGAAGACTTTCTTACCAAGTCCCCTAAGAGGTTGGGTAATATTTGTGCATTCGCACAGAAGAAGAAGGTCTTGACCAGTATTGCCAGAACTATATACTTATATGGGTATGGTGTCTGTTCTTTCGGACATGTCCAAAAGGACAAACACCATATCCATATAAGTATATAGTCCTACAAGTGGTTTACAGTTAACAGTTTGTCTTCATTTCACACATATTTTGCAGTTTTGAACAAGTAAAAGAGATCTATTAACATCAGAGGTCTTATGCTAAGTTAAACATCATGTGTATGATTCCTTGGAAACTAGCTGAATAACACATTACAGTGAGGGTCAATACAGATTAATCAATCAGGAAGCTTAGTTCAGTACATTTTGCTCTTAGTCATATTGAATGAAAGACAAGAGAGTTGGCACTTTTTGTGCGTTTTCACTCATTACTTTCTTATGGAATTATCTCCAGCAGCAGTACAAATAATCTAAATAAAGTGTTTATTCAACAAAAATTACCGGTAGGAATATTGTCCCTCCAAGAACCATGGACCTTGCCATTGGTGGGGTGGCTTGCATGCCTCAGTGATACAGGTGGCTGTACTGTAGGTGCAACCACAATGGAGCAGTATCTGTTGAGAAGTCAGACAAACATGTGGTTCCTGAAGAGAGGCAGCAGTCTTTCCAGTAGTTTCAGAAGAAACAGTCTGAATAACTGACTGACGTAGCCTTGTAACATCAACCAAAATGACCTTGATGTGCTGGTGCTGTGAAGGCTGAAAGAAAGGGGAAACTATAGCTGTATTTTTTTCCAAATTGGAATGTAGCTCTACTGCATGGTTAAATGATGATATCATCCTCTTGGGTAAAATATTCTGGAGGTAAAATAATCGCCCATTTGCATTTCTAGGCTGGGACTACTCAGGAGGATGTCATCGTTGGGAGAAAAAAAACTGGCATTCTACAGGTCAGAGCATGGAATGTTAGAGCCCTTAATCAAGCAATGAAGTTAGAAATTTTAAAAAGGGAAAGGGATAGGTTGAAGTTAGATGTAGGGGGAACTAGTGAAGTGCAGTGGCAGGAGGGGCAGGGCTTCTGGTCAGGTAAATCAGGGCTATAAATACTAAATCAAAGAGGGTTAGTGCACGAACAGGTTTAATTATGAATAAGAAAATAGGATTGCAGGTAAGCTACTAAGAGTGTCATAGTGAACACATTATCATAGCTAAGACGGACGCTAATCGTACAGCCAACACAGTAATACAAGTTTATATGCCAACTTCCTCATTAGACAATGAAGAGATTGGAGCAATGTTTGATGAGGTACAAGAAATTATTCAGATAGTTAAGGGAGACGAAAATCTAATACTGATGGGGACTGGCATTCAATAGTAGGCAAAGTAAGAGACAAATGGCTCTGAGCACTATGGGACTTAACATCTTAGGTCATCAGTCCCCTAGAACTTAGAACTAGTTAAACCTAACTAACCAAAGGACATCACACACATCCATGCCCGAGGCAGGATTCGAACCTGCGACCGTAGCAGTTGCGTGGTTCTGGACTGAAGCGCCTAGAACAGCTCAGCTACAGCGGCCAGCAAAGTAAGAAACAGAAAAATATTAGGAGAACATGGATTAAGGACAGGAATGAAGGAGAAAGCCTTCTTGTAGAATTTTGCACAGATCATAATTTAATCATTGCTAACACTTGAAGACTACACAGAAAGGAGGGGTTAAGTCCAAATCTCACAAAAATGAATTACTGATATCATTATGAAGTTCATCAGATGTACTTTCAGTTGGGTGAACTTAAATGAATGTGATCGGCAGAGTCACAGAGCTGTAGCCAGGTTAAAATACGGTATACACAGAGAAAATGGGTCAAGTCCATCCAATACATGGACAGAAATGGTGAAGTCCAGCAGGTATGTATTTCTGAGCTGTATTGATTTTTTTGTCTGCCTTTTGGAAGTCTCATTGTTGACACTGTTAAATGAAATGCCATTGTTGATCTTTCTTACGTATTATCGAAGTTAACATGGAGCAGATTTGACATTAGCTTCTTTGCTTTATGCTGTGGTGGAACTGAATTTTATGCTGTGATTTGTGCAAACACAGAGCAGCCTTGACAATTGCTTCAACACTTTGTGGCATGGTAGATAGAATTGAATTTCATGTAAAATCCAACTGAAGTCAGTGTTTCAACTGGTGATGGAATATACAGTCAAGCTGCAGTGGTAAGTCTAGAAAAAAACAGTGCTATGGTAGACAATCTGAAGTATCTAAAAAGCTAAGAACTGTGTCACATAAAACAGGAGAGCATTGTAACTGCAAGAATTGTACTGACTTACTAACTGATGCAGCGAAGTCTACATTAATATCTAATTTAAATTTGCTGAAGGACTGGAATGAGCAAAGTTGTCACCTGACAGGACTGGTTTCTGTTGACAATGTACAATGTCAAAGGCCTCGCAGAGATGAGATAGTAGCTACGCTGTGTGATTATACATTTCATTATAAGGTCAGAATAATGGGAGACAGTACTGTGACAGAATTGTCTGTTTGTCAAAAGGCCTTTGTATCACTGCATGCTATTTCAAAGAAAAGATTAGAAACTATCAGGAATCCCTTAAAAAATGAAGACATGGCACCAGTTGATAAGCAAGGGAAACATGGAAACCAAGTTCATAAACTTTCAACAGAAACAGAGCAAAACATCTGTGCTTAAATCAAGTCATTTGAAGCATGGTCCAGTCATTACAGCATAAATAAAACAAAGAAACTGTATCTGCCTGAAGAACTCACAATGAAGAAGATGTTCAAGATGTTTCAAGAGACACGTTCTGCTTGTTCCGTATCATATGAAACTTATTGTAAAATATTTAATAGAAAATTTAATATGTCATTCGGTTTCCCTCGAAGTGATACATGCAGTAGTTGTGATAAGTTTTTGTAACTTTTAAAGTTCTAGAGGCACAACTCACACATGCAACAGATGGAAAGGAAAGATCAGACGTTCAAAGTAATATTAAGAGAAAGAAGATTGAATATAAACTTCACCACTGTAAAGCTTATTTATTCTATCAGCGTAAAAAATAATCTCACCAGAGAAGCAGAAAGTTTAAAAAAACAGAATCATTACGTGTGGACTTCCAACAAAATTTTCCATGTCCAAACATCAGCACCAACATTGTTACAAACTATCGCCCAATATCCCTATTAACAACCTTCTCGAAAATTCTTGAAAAACTCATGCACAGGAGGATTGTAGACCATCTCAAATTCCACAGTATCTTAAGTAAAAATCAGATTGGTTTTCGTGCTGGTCTTTGTACAGAACAGGCAATATTCTCTTTCAGCAACCAAGTTTTGGAAGCCATTAACAAAAAAATGTCTCCAGTGGGTATTTTTTGTGATCTTGCGAAAGCCTTTGACTGTGTAAACCACGAACTTCTTTTGAAAAAGGCAGAATACTACGGTTTAGGTGGTACTGTTGGCTTGTGGCTATAATCATATCTACAGGGTCGGAAGCAGACTGTAATACTAAATGGCTCTTCTGGAGAACCTGCCTCGACTGAATGGGGCACGATAACATGTGGTGTGCCTCAAGGCTCTGTTTTGGGCCCACTGCTTTTCCTCACCTTCATTAATGATCTTCCTCTTTGTTCTGAAACAAACAGCAAATTTACCCCGTTTGCTGATGATACCAAAATTCTAATTGACGATTTGATAGATCACGATCTTGAACAAACTATAAATACTGTTTTAATTGACATGTTAACTTGGTTCTCCTCAAATGGTCTCTCACTCAATGCAAATAAAACTCATTATATGAGGTTCCATACATCACAAAGTAATCTCAATGAAATTAACATAAAATTATATATAAAAACAAAGATGAGGTGACTTACCGAACAAAAGCGCTGGCAGGTCGATAGACACACAAACAAACACAAACATACACACAAAATTCAAGCTTTCGCAACAAACTGTTGCCTCATCAGGAAAGAGGGAAGGAGAGGGGAAGATGAAAGGAAGTGGGTTTTAAGGGAGAGGGTAAGGAGTCATTCCAATCCCGGGAGCGGAAAGACTTACCTTAGGGGGAAAAAAGGACAGGTATACACTCGCACACACGCACATATCCATCCACACATACAGACACAAGCAGACATATTTAAAGACAAAGAGTTTGGGCAGAGATGTCAGTCGAGGCAGAAGTGTAGAGGCAAAAAATTAACATAAAATGTAGAGATCAACCAATACAGAAAGTTGAAGATACAAAATTCCTGGGTGCTTACATAGACAGCAAATGTAATTGGTCAGTTCACATTCTTCATCTATGTATAAAACTTAGCTCAGCAACATTTGCATTACAGATAATTTCTTCAGTGGCTGAAGTTGACACCATTAAGGTTGCCTACTTTGGCTACTTCCACTCATTGATGTCATATGCTATCATATTCTGGGGGAACCAACCACTTACAAAAAAAGTTTTCACCATCCGAAACAAAGCAATCAGAATAATGTGTGGGGTCCATCAAAGACACTCTTGCAGGCATTTGTTTTGGAAGATAGCTATCCTAACAACTGCCTCACAGTGTATTTTTGCCTTGCTGACCTTTGTGTGCAAAAATTATTCTATCCACCAAGCCAACAGTAAATTCCATGACTATAACACCACAAACAAAAGCAATCTACATTTCGAAATGAAACATCTCACTCTGGTACAAAAAGGAGTTTACTACTCAAGCATTAAGCTGTTTAATGCTCTACCACTACATATCAAATGTGTTCATACAGAACTGCCAAAATTTAAACAAGTTCTCAAAGATTACCTGACAGAGAAATCTTTTTATACTCTGGATGAATATTTGAAAGAAAATATATACCATCGCTAAACTTATTGTGCCTAGAAGTAGTTCAATTGATTTTATTGTGCATTTGAGCATTAGCACACTTTTTGTAACAACAGATTGGCTGTACCCATATTTACTCTTGTAGGCCTAATATCTGATTTAACTTTGTGCTCTTATTTTTAACCTTTATTTGAAACTCCTTTTTCTGTTAAATGGTTGTTATGTTATCTAGCTGACATTGTATCTATTACTGTATTTATAGTATTTCTTACTTAAACTACGTTCAATTTGGCATTGAATTGCCCTTGTATTTATTGTAAGTTTAAATTGAAACCTGTACAATTTGACACGTTCCATATCCTTGTGATTGACTCACTAACTGGATCTACAGAACATGAAATAAATAAATAAATAAATAAAATGGACTTAACCTCTTCTCTCCGTGTGGTCTTCCTTGGTTTAATAATCATGAAAGGAGGTTGTACACACGGAAGGGACCTGGAGGCACCAACATGTTTCAGACTGATTATATAGTGGTAAGTCAGAGATTTCTCAATCTTATTTTAAATTGTAAGACATTTCCAGGGACAGATGAGGATGCTGATCACAATTTAGTAGCAGTAGTAGTAGTAGTAGTACTGATTATGAGCTGTAGATTAAAACTGAAGAAACTGAAAAAAGGTAGAAAATTAAGGAAATGGGATCTGGATAAGTTGAAAGAAGGAGAGGGTAGAGAATTTCAGAAGGAACATTATGCAATGATTCACTAGAAAGGGGAAAGAAATACAGTAGAAGACAAACAGGTAGCTTTTAGATATGAAATAGTGAGGGCATTGGAGGATCAAATAGGTAAAAAGACAAACCCTAGGAGAAATCCTTGGATATTGCAGGAGGTATTGAATTTGATTGATTAAAGAAGAAAATATAAAAATTCAGCAAATATAGCAAGCAAAAGGAATACAGTAAACAACATTGTATCAGAATTGCTGACAGCGTTGGGAGAGACAGCCATGACAAAACTATTCTATCAGTTGTGCAAGATGTGTGAGACAGGCATGATACCCTCAGACTTCAAGAACAATGTAATAATTACAGTTGCAAAGAAGGCAGATGCTGACAGGTGTGAATATCACCAAACTAACAGTTTAATAAAACATGATTGCAAAATACAAAATGTAGGAACATGTGAGGCAATACTGATCCTACAACATCTCTTAGAAGATAAATTAAGGAAAGGCAAACCTATGTTTATATCATTTGTAGACTTTGAGAAAGCTTTTGACTGGAATTCTCTCTTCGAGATTCTTGGGGTAGCATGGGTAAAATACAAGAGAGAAGGCATTGTACAACTTGTACAGAAACCAGATGGTAGTAATAAGAGTCAAGGAGCATAAAAGGGAAGCAGTGCTTGTGAAGGGAGTGAGAGAGAGTTGTAGCCTCCCTTTGATGTTATTCAATCCGTACATCGATCAAGCAATAAAGGAAACCAAAGAAAAATTTGGCTTAGGAATAAAATTCATGGAGAAGACTTTGAGGTTTGCCAACAACATTGTAACTCTGTCAGAGACAGCAAATAGTGAATAGTGAATAGTGTTTTATTCATCTCATAACATACAATTTCTAATCATATGATTGGTGTACAGGAGACATGTCAAAAAAATGGATAACACAACTTAAGCATAATTGGTACAAAGAATTTTAATATTAATATAAACTTTTATTTTTCTTTCCTCCCTTTTGTGAAGGACAGCTACATTTACACACAAGACTATATGTCAATTTATCCTGCTCAAATGTTCAGTTCACCCTTCATGAACTCCTCAACAGTGTAGTAGCAGCATTTGACAAGTATATCATATAGCTTCGTTTTCAGTGTCTCTAGGTTCATACTCAGAACATTCTTTCCTTTTAGCTTGTTATGAATTTTCATTGCCATATACTGAGGAGACTGCGCATATAGGTTTAAGCGATGAGTGGGAAGCATAAAATTGTCTTTGTTTCTCGTGTTATAAGCGTGATTGAAACAGTTTTTCTGGAATAACTCTAAATTGCTATGTAGAAAGATGATAATATCATAGATGTATAAGGAGGGAACAGTTAATAACTGTTGTTACTCAAATAGTGGGTGACATGATGTCCGTGGATGGGCAGTACGCATGTTCCTTATTATTCTTTTCTGTAACTTTAGTATGCGCAATATATTGCTGGAATTTCCCCAAAAAATAATACCGTACCTTACAACTGATTGAAAGTAGCTGTGGTATGCAATTTTCCTTGGATTCATGTCTGTTGCACCAGCTAATATTTGCATAGCAAATGCAAAGCTACAAGGCCTTGTAAAAGCAACTGAACAGAATGGACAGTGTCTTGAAAGGAGGGTATAAGATGAACGTCAACAAAAGCAAAACAGTGATAATTGAATGTAGTTGAATTAAATCAGATAATGCTGAGGGAATTAGATTAGTAAACGAGACACTAAAAGAAGTAGATGAATTTTGCTATTTAAGCAGCAAAATAACTGATGATAGTCAAAGTAGAGAGGATGTAAAATGTAGACTGCCAGTGGTGAGGTAAGCATTTTTGAAGAAGAGAAATTTGTTAACATTGAATGTAGATGTAAGTATCAGTAAGTCTTTTCTGAAGGTATTTGTCTGAAGTGCAGTCATGTATGGAAGTGAAATACGGATGATAAACACTTTAGACAACAAGAGAATAGAAACTTTTGAAATGTGGTGCTACAGAAGAATGCTGAAGTTTAGATGAGTAGAATGCATAACTAATGAGGAGGTAATCAACAGAATTGAGGAGGCAAGAAATCTGTGGCACAACTTCACTAAATGAAGGGACTGGTTAACAGGACATGTTGAGACCTCAAGGGATCACCAATCTAGTATTGCAGGGTAGCGTGGGGGTGGGAGTGGGGGGGGGGGGGGGGGGGGGGGGAATTGTAGAGGGAGACGAAGAGATGAATACAGTAAGCAGAGTCAGAAGGAGGTAGGTTGTGACAGTTATTCAGAAATGAAGAGGCTTGCACAGGATAGAGTAGTATGGAGAGCTGCATCAAACCAGTCTTCGAACTGAAGGCAACAACGACAATATTGTGTAAAGTAGGTATCCATATATCCTATGGAAGATTCTTGCACTTTCCACTATATTATCCTTTAATTAATTGCAATAAGAATTATAATGAACACAATCACAATGAAAGATGCAAAAATAATGTTCATATAGACTTTGCAGCCTTGTGTAGGTTTACAGTAATGTACTCTAATGCAAAAGTACTCAATAGGCTTCCACCCACCATAAAGCAAGAAATTGTAAATCCCTATCAGCTCAAAGGAAAATTAAAAATATGACTCACTAGCCACACTTTCAACAAATTATCTGAATATTTAGATTCAAGAACTGAAAAGTTCAATTCTACATCTACATCTACATCTATACTCCGCAAGCCACCTTACGGTGTGTGGCGGAGGGTACTTATTGTACCACTATCTGATCCCCCCTTCCCTGTTCCATTCACGAATTGTGCGTGGGAAGAACGACTGCTTGTAAGTCTCTGTATTTGCTCTAATTTCTCGGATCTTTTCGTTGTGATCATTACGCGAGATATATGTGGGCGGTAGTAATATGTTGCCCATCTCTTCCCGGAATGTGCTCTCTCGTAATTTCGATAATAAACCTCTCCGTATTGCGTAACGCCTTTCTTGAAGTGTCCGCCACTGGAGCTTGTTCAGCATCTCCGTAACGCTCTCGCGCTGACTAAATGTCCCCATGACGAATCGCGCTGCTTTTCGCTGGATCATGTCTATCTCTTCTATTAATCCAACCTGGTAAGGGTCCCATACTGATGAGCAATACTCAAGAATCGGACGAACAAGCGTTTTGTAAGCTACTTCTTTCGTCGATGAGTCACATTTTCTTAGAATTCTTCCTATGAATCTCAACCTGGCGCCAGCTTTTCCCACTATTTGTTTTATGTGATCATTCCACTTCAGATCGCTCCGGATAGTAACTCCTAAGTATTTTACGGTCGTTACCGCTTCCAATGATTTACCACCTATGGCATAATCGTACTGGAATGGATTTCTGCCCCTATGTATGCGCATTATATTACATTTATCTACGTTTAGGGAAAGCTGCCAGCTGTCGCACCATGCATTAATCCTCTGCAGGTCCTCCTGGAGTACGTACGAGTCTTCTGATGTTGCTACTCTCTTGTAGACAACCGTGTCATCTGCAAATAGCCTCACGGAGCTACCGATGTTGTCAACTAAGTCATTTATGTATATTGTAAACAATAAAGGTCCTATCACGCTTCCCTGCGGTACTCCCGAAATTACCTCTACATCTGCAGATTTTGAACCGTTAAGAATGACATGTTGTGTTCTTTCTTTTAGGAAATCCTGAATCCAATCACAAACCTGGTCCGATATTCCGTAAGCTCGTATTTTTTTCACTAAACGTAAGTGCGGAACCGTATCAAATGCTTTCCTGAAGTCCAGGAATACGGCATCAATCTGCTCGCCAGTGTCTACGGCACTGTGAATTTCTTGGGCAAATAGGGCGAGCTGAGTTTCACATGATCTCTGTTTGCGGAATCCATGTTGGTTATGATGAAGGAGATTTGTATTATCTAAGAACGTCATAATACGAGAACACAAAACATGTTCCATTATTCTACAACAGATTGACGTAAGCAAAATAGGCCTATAATTATTCGCATCTGATTTATGACCCTTCTTGAAAATGGGAACGATCTGCGCTTTCTTCCAGTCGCTAGGTACTTTACGTTCTTCCAGCGATCTACGATAAATTGCTGATAGAAAGGGGGCAAGTTCTTTAGCATAATCACTGTAGAATCTTAAGGGTATCTCGTCTGGTCCGGATGCTTTTCCGCTACTAAGTGATAGCAGTTGTTTTTCAATTCCGATATCGTTTATTTCAATATTTTCCATTTTGGCGTCCGTGCGACGGCTGAAGTCAGGGACCGTGTTACGATTTTCCGCAGTGAAACAGTTTCGGAACACTGAATTCAGTATTTCTGCCTTTCTTCGGTCGTCCTCTGTTTCGGTGCCATCGTGGTCAACGAGTGACTGAATAGGGGATTTAGATCAGCTTACCGATTTTACATATGACCAAAACTTTTTAGGGTTCTTGTTTAGATTGTTTGCCAATGTTTTATGTTCGAATTCGTTGAATGCTTCTCTCATTTCTCTCTTTACGCTCTTTTTTGCTTCGTTCAGCTTTTCCTTATCAGCTATGATTCGACTACTCTTAAACCTATGATGAAGCTTTCTTTGTTTCCGTAGTACCTTTCGTACATGATTGTTATACCACGGTGGATCTTTCCCCTCGCTTTGGACCTTAGTCGGTACGAACTTATCTAAGGCGTACTGGACGATGTTTCTGAATTTTTTCCATTTTTGTTCCACATCCTCTTCCTCAGAAATGAACGTTTGATGGTGGTCACTCAGATATTCTGCGATTTGTGCCCTATCACTCTTGTTAAGCAAATATATTTTCCTTCCTTTCTTGGCATTTCTTATTACACTTGTAGTCATTGATGCAACCACTGACTTATGATCACTGATACCCTCTTCTACATTCACGGAGTCGAAAAGTTCCGGTCTATTTGTTGCTATGAGGTCTAAAACGTTAGCTTCACGAGTTGGTTCTCTAACTATCTGCTCGAAGTAATTCTCGGACAAGGCAGTCAGGATAATGTCACAAGAGTCTCTGTCCCTGGCTCCAGTTCTGATTGTGTGACTATCCCATTCTATACCTGGTAGATTGAAGTCTCCCCCTATTACAATAGTATGATCACGAAACTTCTTCACGACGTTCTGCAGGTTCTCTCTGAGGCGCTCAACTACTACGGTTGCTGATGCAGGTGGTCTATAGAAGCATCCGACTATCATATCTGACCCACCTTTGATACTTAACTTAACCCAGATTATTTCACATTCGCATTCGCTAATAACTTCACTGGATATTATTGAATTCTTTACTGCTATAAATACTCCTCCACCATTGGCGTTTATCCTATCCTTGCGGTATATATTCCATTCTGTGTCTAGGATTTCGTTACTGTTCACTTCCGGTTTTAACCAACTTTCCGTTCCTAATACTATATGCGCACTATTTCCTTCAATAAGAGATACTAATTCAGGAACCTTGCCCTGGATACTCCTGCAGTTTACCAATATTACGTTAACTTTTCCTGTTTTTGGTCTCTGAGGACGGACGTTCTTTATCAACGATGATAATGTCCTCTCTGGTAAGCCGTCAGGTATTTTATCGTTTCGCCCAAGGGGGGGTCCCTCTAACCTAAAAAACCCCCGTGTGCACGCCACACGTACTCTGCTACCCTAGTAGCTGCTTCCGGTGTGTAGTGCACGCCTGACCTGTCTAGGGGGGCCCTACAGTTCTCCACCCAATAACGGAGGTCGATGAATTTGCAACCATTATAGTCGCAGAGTCGTCTGAGCCTCTGGTTTAGACCCTCCACACGGCTCCAAACCAGAGGACCGCGATCGACTCTGGGCACTATGCTGCAGATATTAAGCTCAGCTTGCACTCCGCGTGCGATGCTGGTTGTCTTCACCAAATTGGGTAATAGCAAGTAACTGTTCATTGTAAAACTGCACAAGTAGCAATCTACACCAACTATGAACAGGACTCAGTATTTGTAGATGTTGGTACCAGTAACTATTTTGCTTGAAAAATACAAAAATAATCCAGTAAATACTAAGATCTCAGTAGAAGAAAAACAGTAGCTATTTCTTATAACTGGGGAGGAAGCAGTTGTTTTCAAAGTAGCAGCTTCAGTTGTGATTTACGTGATTAAATTTGGTTGATGTAAACTAGATTAGCATCAATGGAACAGTAACAATTTATTTTTAATACATTATACAGATGAAGTTTCTAAATTTTTCTTGCCTTTCATTTACATAATTCTTAACTTGTTTCATATCCATGAGGATTCCCCTTGTCAATGAGAGATATGACACACATTGAATGTATGATTGAATGAATGTATCATTCTGAACCAAGAAAACAAGTGAGGACTGTTGCTAACCAGCCTCTCTTACAGTTAAGGACCCATTAGCTACAATAATAACCATGTTTACTTCTTTGTTTGATGCGACAGGTGTGAGTTATGAAGATTGTCTTACCAAAACCTGAAATAATAATTACACTGTTTCACTCTGTTCTTACTTTAAAGCTTTTACTTCTCATTGACTTTTCTTAAGTTCCTTGTTCATCCTCCATGCTAGTTCTTCTGCTTCATGTATTTTTTAGTGAAATTTTTATGTATCAGGACACTTCAGAAGCCTCAAAGCTTCAGGTACCTGACTTCTACTGTTTCTTAAATATTTTTCAACTTCCATTCCACTGTATGGTACAAGTTTCATGAATACACTCAACAACAAAAAAGTGATGCACCAGAAAGGAATTATCTGAATGGAGTAGAAATCTTTAGATGTGATGTACATGTACAGACAAACAAATGGTTAAAATTTCAAAAATAAAAATTCAGCTTAACAAATTAAACAAGTACATAATGTATTGGTGCACCTCTGGCCTTATGCAAGCAGTTATTCAACTTGGCATTGATTGGCAGAGTTGTTGGATGTCCTCATGAAGGATATCATGCTAAATTCTGTGCAATTAGTGCATTATATTGTCAAGATCCTGGCTGATTGGAGGGTCCTGTCCATAATGCTCCAAAATTCCTCAACTGGTGAGAAATCTGGCAACCTTATTGCCCAAAGTAGGGTTTGGTGAGCATGAAAATAAATAGTATAAATTCTCGTTGTGTGCAGGCAGACATTATCTTGCTGAAATGTAAACTCAGGATGGTTTGCCATGAAGAGCAACAAAACAGGGCATAGAATATCATTGATGTATCACTCTGCTGTGTTGAGTGGTAGTTAAGTAAATAAATTAGTGAAATCAAAGTGAACTAGAAATTAGAATATAAATGAAAAACTTGGTTTAGTTTAGAGAGTTACATACTGGCATTCAGCGTGCAGAACAGCAGAACAGAAGAGATAATGACCGTGAAGTCAGCAAGTTCCACATAAGCGGGCGCTGTCGATTCAGCCGTCAGGGCATCGCCCGACCGGCTCACGTGTTTCTCAGTTGTCGCATGTGAGCAAAGGCCCTCACCTACGTCCCAAGAGCCAATGACTGACGTTAAGAAGATTCTTCAAGAAGCTTTTCAACGTGACAGAAGAGGCAATGACCGGCTCACGTGTTTCTCAGTTGTCACATGTGAGCAAACGCCCTCGCCTACATCCCAAGAGCCAATGACCGACGTTAAGAAGATTCTTCAAGAAGCTTTTCAACGTGACAGAAGAGGCAATGGCCGTGAAGTCATTCACCTCCAGTGAACTGAAGTGAATAAATATGTGGGACGCGGTGGGCCCGACAGACGGAGACGGAGACGAGGACGGAGACGGAGACGAGCGACGAAGAAGACGAAGAAGTGAAGAAGCGTAGCAGTTGTTTTAAGTCAGTTTCGGTGCTGAAGACCGTCATGCAAGAAGAGACTACATCATGCACAGACGCACCAAGTCCGCCGCTGTAATGGAATAGTAAGCAGCAGCCTCAGCGCCAGAAGACAGAAGTTAAAAGGTATTTGAAGTCTGATTTTTACGTACCCGGGTGACTCGTGAGGACGGGAAGGAGACGGCCTCACATCAGCAGTCACCTGTGAGCTGGGATGAAGATCTGACAGCTGAAGACTGTCAAGCGGGAGTCCGTGGTTCGAGACCGCGACCCTGGCCTTCCCCCGCCGCGCCGCTCCGCTGGCCAACGCACAACACACGCGGCCGCTTAGAGAAGAGAAACACTGGGACGCCACATCCAAGGTATCACCATCCGATGCACGACTTCGCTCGCAATAATTAAACGGGCCACTTCGCGCTGCGCGTCTCCAGTCAGCTGGGCGAGACGGCGACACGAGATACACACCGCTACGCGTAATCAGACGCCGCCGCCGCCGCCGCCGCCGCCGCTGCCGCCGCCGCCGCAGCAGAAGGCTACGCAAACGACACGGCTGCCGCTCTCCGAACCAGAATGTCCAGTAAGATACAGTTGTACGAAACTTTCAATAAAAGTTATCTTATGTAAAAATGCTGTTTCATTCTACCTCATACCCGAGCCAAGGAAGAACCCACCCTGCCCACATGTTGTTAAGAGAGAAAAATTGATTAATTTAATATTTTCACCCTGACAGAATGCTTTAGAATGCTCATCCTGACAATTGACAGCATCAAAAGAGAGAACCCAATTACATTTAGTGACAGAAGTGTTACATTTAGTATCACAACTGTTACAGCTGTAAGGATCCCATGCACAACAATCTGAGCACTCCTGCTATGAAAAGGCATGGCACCCCAGACTATCACTCCTGGTTGTCAGGCTGTATGATGGGTGACAGTCAGGCTGGTACCCCACAGCTGTTCAACACATCTCCAGACTCATTTTTGGCCCTGAGTCTCATTGACTGGAGTAGGATTGTCTTCATTAATGAGGCCTGCTACAAACTGAGCCTCAATGACCAGTACTGGCAGCCAGTGAAGGAGGAATTAAGGAAGTTCATGTATATCTTCAGACTCCCCCAGCTAGTATGTGTAATGCTAAAGTGTTCAAATACTTGTTTAATTAGCTCAAGATAACTGCTGAAGCTCAGCAGTCATAATACAGAACCTTCAGATTCGTAACTAAGGCTGCATATATCAGGTAAGATTTTTCATTGGTGTTTACTGGCTAGAGCTATGCTAAAACCCCTATAATGTCATTAATCATAAGGTAATAAGACATGCTATAGGAACAGCACAGTGGTGAGGTAATCGATGTGAGCCACCATAAGGCACAGTTTCATTAATAACAAAAAATGAATGCCACATTTTAAAATATTGTTAGTGTTCAAATAACTCCTTAGTCCACTGCTGTTTCTCATATATACATTAATGACTTGCCCTTCTTGTACAAAACATGTAAGTTCACTGTATTTGCTGACAATACTAGCAATGAGATAAACAACAAACATTCCATTGTTCTTGTGTAGAGGATGATGCAGTTCAGATGCTATTTACCACTTAATATACATTTTTTCTACAAAATTAATACATACATGAAGCCACGGATAAACAACATTAATGCCAAAAACATATCATATGTTACTTGGATTAAAGGGAAAGATAAAATGAATTTATGATATCATTGGAAGAACAGTTATTTCAAGAGATAGCATTAAACTGATTTTATGTCTTGGATGAGAAAATTTGAAGATGCTTCTAATGACTGAACAAACATTACGATAATAACCACAAAAACCTCTAAAACCTAGAAAGTGTTCAAAAGAATGGCTTATATTGCATAATACTATTGTTATTCCAAAGATATGTAAGGTAAAAGGGGGGTCTGTTAATATAAAATCCTACCCAGAGCATTAATGAACAACTAAGAAGGAATTATAACAATATACCTCCCCCTTCATCTTTGTCTACCCTTATCCTCACAACACTTGGCTCTCTCTCATCCTATGATCTGAGAGACCTCCATTTCCTTTTAAACCACTGGCACTTTATCCTCGTCGAGGAAGGAACTAACAGTTCCAAAAGCTATGATAATGTCATTACTTTTACTCTGATGTGTGTCTGTCACAAGTCCTCAACATTTGCCTCCTGAATGTAAGTACTGGCCAGAACTCCATCTCCTATCTGTTAGTATACCATTATAAGGCAGAGCATTATTAATTAATGAGAAATATAATGGGATAGTGAGTGCAGTCCCAGCAGTATAAATGAACAGTTTATGAAACCTTGGGAGCATACACAATGAAAAGAGTGTATTCACAATGAGGAATAATATCTACTTACAGATGTGCCACATGGATAAATATCGAGTCCATTCTTGTTCTTGTAGTATATAAATTATCTGCCATCATATATCCAAGACATAGAAATAGTTCTATTTGCAGATAATGCAAGTATTATAATCAAGCCTAAGAAACATCAAGCCTAAGAAACTTCATCATTTTAATTTTCTGAAAATTAATAACTGTTTGTCTGCAAATGGATTGTTATTGAAATTTCGTAAAACACAAAATATGCTGTTTTATAGTACACAAGGTCTGACCACATCACTGAAGAAAAGGAATAAGAGTAAATCAATAAATGAAACAAAATATTCTAAATTCTTGAGAGTTTATATTGGTAAGAAAGTGAATTGGAAGTAACATGTTACAAACATTAAATGTCCAAGTTCTGCAACTTTTGCATTATGTAGAATATATTTTGGAGATGCAAACATCAAAAATTTGACTAGATTTTCCTATTTACATTCACTGATGTCTTAAACCATATTATTCTGGGATAACTTGTCACTGCTGGACAGAAATGTGAAATAAGGGTGATATGTCACACTCAAGAACTTTTATAGACATTTCTTTACGCAGTGGTTGGAAATCTAATGCACTGGATAGATAAAAAAGCTACTCACCAAGCAGTGGCAGGAGAACACACTTAGGAAAGATATTACATACGCAAGCTGACAGAGCCAGTGATGCCTTCTTCTGGCAGAAGAGTTGAAGGGGAAGGAAGATGAGTAAAGGAAAAGGACTTCTGAGATTAAGGAAAGATGGTAGAGTTCAGAAAGGTCACCCAGAACACTGGGTTAGCGGAGACTTACTGGATGGGATGAGAAAGAAATACCGACGGCAGCCTCACAGTATATTACATCTACGTGAGGTTTACTGATACAATCAGTCACAATTCAAAAACAACAGTAACATTCATAAGTATAATAACAGAAGGAGAAATGACTTGTACTATACATCACAGAGCCTAGGAGTGGCATAGAAAGGAACAATCTTTGACATCTAACCAGTGCTGTAAAAAAATTAATAGATAACGAAGTTAACCTCAAACATAAATTCAAATCATATCTGATCTGCAACACCTTTTTCTCCATAGAATAATTTCTGAATGTATGTTAATGCCCTGTGTGTGTGTGTGTGTGTGTGTGTGTGTGTGTGTGTGTGTGTGTGTGTGTGTGAAAAGAGGAGAGAGAGAGAGAGAAACACTGAACATAGTTAAGTATAAATTACTGCATGCAACAAAAGAGAGAGTTTAAGGCAATCACATAAATGGTCAGCATGTTGCCATATTTTTCACTGAGAGGATGTATTATAATTATGACACAGACTTTTCCCACATCCTAGTGAGAGGTCACAATTATGATTTACAGAAGATGCAACTAAATAAAACTAAACCACATTTAGTAAAAAAAAGTAGCTGTAGAATGCTTTGCTATGGCTGCTTCCATCTAAAACTTCAAGATTACTTGGTAACCAGAACATGTGCTGATAATTCTCGTCTTTACCTAGAAATCAAAACACTTTGTGATACAGTCAAGGAATAAGTTTATTATTCCATTGTTGTCCACCATTGTACCACAATTTAATTTGATTTAATATGGCATCAACTGAACTTTCTGCCTGGTGAGAGCGCATCTCTTGGAAAAGCAGCAGAGGTACGACAAGAAGAATAAAATTTGGAAGTTATTAGAGTGAAATATTGAGCTGTACAAATTAACTATAAAGTTGTCTCATCAGATCTGGACTAAATATAAAAACATATACTGAGTGACAAAAACTTAAAACATCTCCCACTTTATCCACAGTAATCTGTTAACCAACACTGATTAATCATATTCAAAGTTCTGAGTGGTACCGGTGTAAAACAATAGAATATGTAAAAACTTGCTGCATAGTAGATACATTAAACAGTTGATACGAGCATAAAAGAACTAAAAATCATACATTCAACTTCCTTTGTATGCGCAAATCGATTACATGCCATGGTTGAGTGCATATATAGTCAACCACAACACCATTAAGAGGTCTATATACAATGTCCCTAAACTGGTAGCTGTCACCATTCCATTGCCATGAAAATAAATAAGAAATGATAAAGAAAGTAAAGAACAATGTCATTTTCTGTTAATGTGTTTTTATTTGAAGCTAAGAGGAAGTTTTTTACATGATCAAATCACACAATATTTTTGTGTACTACAATCACTTTAACTACGACAAACTTGTAAATAAGAGATCTAGATTTTGCTGTTGAAGATTCAATTGTATTAGGTGCTGTGGTTTTCCAGATGCTAGATTCACAAAGGTTTGGCCATGAATATTAAAATAAAATTTTAAAAAAATATTCTGTAGTAAAATAGTAATATTTTTCAAAGTAATCCTTATAAGAAACATCCCACAAGACACTTACCCTTCGGAACAGTCATGTTCAAGTTTTGATCTATAGATCACAGATTTGAATAAGTCAAACAGATTGAGGATACTTCATACTTGAATCTAAGAGATTCACTTCAGTGGAAAGATTTACGATCAACCTTTACAAAGAGACCATGTCTGTTTATGGCCTTTATAAATTCTAAACTGGGTATTGGAATGTAATTCTACAACATCACTTTTAAACATATTTTCAATATCATTAATGAGTAACATCTTAGATAAAAGACTATTTCCTAGCAAACATGGTGTAAATAATTTAATACACTGTACAGTACAAGACAGAGTATGACATACATCAATATAAAAATATTTATATTCCTTATTGATCACCCTACCAGATTAAAATTTCACTCTTTAGTAAATCTTTGTTGAATTTGCTACCAACCCATGATCATGTGATGTGTCAGCTCCAATCTTCACATTTTGCAGACAAGCTTCTCAATGAAAACTTCATTCACTATATATTTCACTTTATTTATTTAGCACTCAATAACCAAGTATAAAGGTTACCATCTGTAAAAGTACTGGTGATGGAACTCACTGGCATGGTGTCTACTTCATGGTATAACACATTGTGGGAGAACATACAAGTATTTTTGTGATCAGTATTATTACAATTTTATATCATTTTAACACGTGAATTAGTGGTGTAGGAAATCTATGTATATTTCCAGTCATTCTGATGTTATCGACAAACTGATATACTATAAAACCTCAGTGTCCTTTGTTTTTGTCCTTTCAACAAATAAAATGCTACTTTTACTATAACTGGCTTATGATGTTTTCAGAATTCATTCTGGTTGGTATGGATGAAGTCCTTCTGTTTGCAGTACCTCATTATGTTTCATCTCAAATTATGTTCTCAGATTGTACATGAGATGAATGTCAATGATACTGAACAGTAGTTTTGTGGATCGCCTCTACTGCCCTTTTTGTAGATGTATGGGCCCTGTGCGTTTTGGTCAAGGTATCTACAGTATTTTCAGATAAGCTAACTTCTGGTACCGGAGCTCTTCTACTGATTATGCTATATGAATAACAATGTGAAAAATTATATGAAGAAGAATTATAAAATTTCAAGCAAGTAGAATTACTGGCAATAGATGAATGTAATATGTGTATAAACATTAAATGCAAGTATTAGTTTGTCATTCTGTGTCTTTGTATTCGTTGAAGTAAAGGAGTATGGTGGTGTCACAACCAAGAGGTTAATCAAAAAATGAACCTTTCATCTGTAGGAGAGCATATGAGATCCTTAATTCATTCATCACATTCTCTAGATGCCATAAAGAAGGCAAATCATCATGGATGTGGAACAAGTCAAGGTACCGTAAAAACTTAAAGCTGTAAAATGTATTTACAATAAAATATCACACACACACAGACACAATTGAGACCAGCTGTGATGAAGATGATCACTGTCATATTTTGACTACAGTAAAAATCTAGAGTTTGAAGGTCACTGAGGCAAAAATGTCAAACAATATACTTTTTCAGTACTTCTCAATGTAACTGTGAATGATTTTATGACAGTGTACCTGAAATGTGATGAAGGCTCAAAGGAAAAAGCTGCAGAGAGTTGTTGCTCAATTTAAAAAAGAATAAACAAAAGAAAAATAAGCTTTGTGGCTAGTGGCTTTCTTTAGTCTTCAACAGTACAAAGCAATTTAATGTTCTATAGCTGTCACCACATGTGACAGAATTTACTAAAGTGTTCAGTTGCTACATTCTTAAATTCCTCAAACTTTCTAGAACAATAATTAGTAATTTGACAGCTAAATTGTTTTTCCAGATTTTTAAAAATGTCTCTACAGTGTTACTACTTACACATGATATTTTTATCCTTTGATATAATGTCAGAAACAGAGGTGTTCGAAAAAACTGCCTACCACTGTGTGATGTGAAACATTCATATTTTCCTACTTTTGCAATAGTAAATATTGAGCTACTATTTTATTACGAACTGGAAAACCTGAACAGATAGTATGCCTCAAAGGCTGAAATACATTTTATTGTGTTTCCATTCTTTCTTGTGATGTAGGATGACTTCAAAGTTCAAACGTGTTTCAAGTAAACCCAAAAGACAGTATGCATTACTACGTGATATGTAGCTCTACAGTGAACACAACCACTTTCCATGTAGCTAACAGTATTCTTCAGTCCCTGAATCTAGATGTTAAAATAATTTTTAGGAAGATAATATAATGAGGTATGTTTTTTAGTTTTCTTTTGAAGTGATAGAGAATCCCATTTCTCACTTTATGTTTACTGTGAGCTTGTTAAATATCTTTGCATTAGTGTACATAATTCTAGTCTAAATGGTAGACAGAGAAGCAAGGTCAATATGAAATTTATTTTTATGTATTTTGCTGTGATTGTGTACATCACAGATTTTTACTGTCAGCGACAAAGAACTGTTAAAGAGCAAATGTGTACATGTATTGGGGACTGATCATTAGAATACCTAGGGCTAGATCCTTACTCACTCACTCACTGTGTTCTCTAAGCCCCATCCCGAATGTAAGCTTTGAAGGATGTGGAACAAGTCAAGTCATATGTTAACAAATAGATTGCTGACTACTACTTTAAAGTATGCTACCAACAGCTTATGGCTAATGCCACTCTACTCAAACTGATAAGTACGGCACTTATCTGATTCTTCAAAGCAATGTTACTGCTTCCCATGGATAAAGTCATGTAATTTTTCCTCACCTGATACATGACGGCATAAGGTTAAGTTACATATAGTGCGTGCTATTTTTGTTCCAAGCATTATATTCAAATTGTGCCTAATTTTTCACAAATAAATTTCACAAGAGATTAAATGTACTGTGAGTCTGTTGGAAGTATGCCCACTTTAACAGAAACATGGAAAATGTAAATGTTACAAAGGAATATAGGGCCAGAAAGATCTGGGATAGGCCAAACATACAAAATATGTCACTATCTGTTACTGCATAAAAATCCTTTCAAGCTGCACATAAAAGCAAAAAAACAAAAATGTGTAATTTCCCAAAGTAGAATCCCTACTGAAATATGGCGTAATCTGCTGGGGAAGCTCAAATGGTAGGAAAAGTTGCTTGACATCTCAAAAGAGAATTGCACAAGCCATGGAACAAGCAGTTCCCAGAAGCTCGTGTAAGCCTTTAGTCTTCAAGTCTTTCCATTCCCTTGTTTATATATTTTGCAAGTAATACTTTTATAAGGGAAACTTTAGATGATAATAAGCAAGTTGTAGTTAGAAACCAGGGGATTTGTGCACATAACACAAGAAGAAACCAGGATATACATGTCCAATATTTAAATATGTCACTGAAACAAACTGGGGCACTCAAGCACGAAACAAGCTGTATACAAATTACCTTGTGACATCAAAATGATCAAAAATATTTCAGCATTTAAAACACCTGTTTGTACCTAGCTACTGCAGAAGTATTATTATAGAATAGCTGAATACCTGTCAGGTCAAAACTTAGATGTGCACATTATTGTTGTAATAAATAGTGATAGTGGAAAATTTGTGTAGACTAAGTTAAGTGTGAAACATTAAAAAACAAACTGCAAAATATTTCTTAGTGTAAAGAACTAGAATATCATAAAATACATTTTCATCATGATGTATAAAATGTATATATCTTTTAATTTTCCAAGTTATATCTATTATACAAAAAGCCGCAGTTGCAAAGACACACTTTTCAAAAGTAGATTCATAAGCTGTGTATGATGATACAGAGTATATTTGTGTCTTTTGTGCAAAAAGAGATGATGTTGTAAACTATGATCACACAGAGCGGTAAGAATGATAAACATACTATTGCTTTTTCATGTTTTTTTCTTAAGAGTATCCATGCATGCACCTATCTTGAGGTTTAAACACAGTTTGAAGTTTTTTTAAAACTAAGCATACTTGTGTGTGTGCTTGCAGCTTTTTGTGCGTAAACTCCTATACGTTGGTAATAGGTACACAGTTTATAATCATCACATTAATTTATATTCTCTCATCTTATCTTGTCATAATACAGATTTGTCCCATATCAGTTGGTATCTATGTATAAAAAGATGAAGAGGGTCAAGCGAAGAATACAATACAATAAAATAATTTTTTAAACAGTTACCTACATGAAGCTTGAGGATGAACACCAGATATTATTCTTACAGCACATTTCTGAACAATGAGTGCTTTATATTTATGTGTAGTCCAGGTCAGAATATCAAATCATGAAATGGATGTACTGCTAGTCACTGTTAAAATGACGTGCTGAGTTGCAGACAGGCACAACAAAAATATTGTTATATGCTAAGCTTTCAGCTAAAGCCTTCTTCACAAAAGAAAGGAAAACACACATACATTCACACGAGCAGGCACACCTCATGCTCATATGTCTGCTATCTCTGGCTACTCTAATCAGACAGAGTAACTGAAGATAGCAGTCCTGTGTGCGTGAAATGTGCCTCCTTGTGTGAACATGTGTGTGTGTTTTCCTTTCTTTTCTGAAGAACACTTTGGCCAAGAACTCAGTGTGTAATAGTCTTTTTCTTGTGCCTGCCTGCAACTCAACATGTCATCTTTACTGTGAGTAGTAATCTATTCCTTTCATAATTGTTTCTATCTATGTGTGAAATTGCCACATAAAACTTGTGCCATATGACATCAATGAATGGAAGTATGGAAAGTTTATCTACTTATTTATATTTCTTCTTGTGTGTAGTCATGTAATGTTGGCATCTGGAAACATCATATTGCTACTGAGGTATAGCACATATCATGTTTGTGTACGGCGGTTTAATCACAACGTATTTAACTACAAAGGTTAATACACAATATATACAGCTTAGAATTCTTATTTGAGGTGAACATCAGTAAAACCAACCTGCAGAGATAGATTCCAGACTGGAAATGGAGGAAAAAAGGTCCTATCGATATGTGTCCAGATATGCATTGTTGCCACGGCAAATGGCACTGACGAATGATAGTTCCTCTGACCATGTGCCATCTGTTCCTTGTGTGTTGCAGGCTGTGTGATTGCAAGCTCTAGGCAAGTGGCCTACCAACGTTGAGAAAGCCGAAGTACGATTATGTGTGCCCTGCATGGATACCACTATTATGCTTATCACCTGCAATCGCATGGAGGCCCTTTAAACATTTGTTGTGACATGGATGTGATGCAGCTCTGTACTCTGTTCCAGGATAATTTGCTGTTGATGCCCGTACGCCCTTCATTTCCGGACATATGTTCATAGGACTTTTTTCCCCCTATTTCCAGTCTAGAATCTGTCCACATAGTTTGTCGGTATATTACTGTTCAGCCCCAATAGCTCTATCCCACAACTTGTAAACTTGTTTTATTAAATAAAATTTTGGAGGGTTGGGTAAGGAAATACAATGCATTGCTTATTCTCCTGCATGCTCAGTTAACATGTCTTTCCCATCATAGATTGCCATCTAGGTGCAGACCAAACAATTTAAAGCCTTTATTGCCTGTATACAGGATTCCACAAATATCTCCTACACATTTGTGGCCTGCTTTCAACAACAATAACTGTGATTCTGTGGTATTTACTTTTAGGCATTAGTTACTAAAATATTTAGCCACCTCAGATATCCCATGTGCTGAAAAATATGTTATTAGTTTTCTTTTGAGTTATAAAGAATCCCATTTCTAACTAATACTTTCATCATCAAATAAGCAACTACACATACAGAAAATGTTTCTGAACTCAAGCATTTGGGAAGTTTTCAGTTTGTATGACTTTGAACTGAGGTTCTGTATATAATATATCCTGTGTGGAGTAATTGACGTGGTCAGAAAGGCATTAAATTGTCATTACTGCTTCCATATACAAAAAAGACAAAAAGGAAAGAATATTTTCTTAGTGAACGGCTTAGAATTTGATTTTTCTGGGCAATGTTTTAGTTGTACCTCCCCCACATTTTTACGTAGCTTATTAACACACTTGGCCTTGGAAGATAATAGACATTTTGAAATTATGGTCGCTGACTAATTAACAATTTTTGTGAGGTAATAAAAAAGGGAAGGTAATCGTCGCCATGGTAGCATTAATCGTTGTTGTTGCTGTTGTTGTTGTTGTTGCAAGGAAGAGTGTCGAAGCTCCCACGACATCGTACCTCCCCGTTGAATACCTCTAAAATTGCATTATATAAACAAACTTACCGTTTTCAAAGTGATTTTGAGAACGTTATGAAAGTTAAGAATAGAAATAGAGTTTTTATATTTTAAAACAAATTAGCTGCAAGCTAATAAATTTTGTACGAAAGCAAAGGCATAAATAAGACATTACGAAGTTATTTGACCATAATTAGGCGCTGTAAATATCGTACTTCAGTGCCTCATTTACAGTTTCGTCAATTGCTGATAGGTGGCACCGCAGGCGAGCAACGTTAAACTTAAAAGGCTTAGGACGGCAGCGGGCAGAGTGAATCTGAAATCGTGTCTCGCACTCTCGTTCTTGAGAGTTTGTGCACTGTTTATATTCTTCAGTATATGTTTGCTGATGACATAGAAGTAGTTTAAATTATGCAGAGACTTTGAGTTTTGTATTTGGAATACATAATAATTTAGCGTGTGTCTACGATCCGATGCAAGTCTCTCAATTGGACACAACTTCGGCCACTTGAGTGTCCCTTTTAGTATTACCTCGTAAGACACGCGCTCACCACTTACTTACGAGTTAGACATAGAATACTCTGATAATGAGCACATTAGAACTTCATGTTCCACTATAGCATCGCCTGTTATGATCAAACGAAAATAAATATGTTTGCCTAAATTATACGGCCTACACATCAATAGAAACTTCCAGCAGCAGTACATACTATTTCGAAGTTCAAGAACAAAAACTATACCACATTGTCACACTAAGAACGACAATTCTTAATAACAACGATGTAGTGTCGGCGGAAATCTGTTATGGCCTTATCTGAGGTCAGTTCTGTTTAAAGAAGTTAAAGTCACATCTCTTGGAGTATGGATTAGGTACACCAAAAATAAGTAAAGCTGTGTAGGGTGCACGCTAAAGAACATCGTATTTTTAATGCTGTGTATATTCTCTTGACCGCAAAATACAATAATGAACAATAGTTGACATGAAAGATTCCGACAAGGAAAGAACCAGAATCGGAAAGGTTATAGCCTGCACGGGGGGCGGGCGTGTAAACCCCATTTATGAAGCCCATGCCTGTGTGTAAATCAGTTTGCCATTCGTTCAATTTTTTGTTGCAAGTGTTCTACCGTATATTGCGTACGGTACTTCCACACGCTATTAACTTATGTATTCTGCAATAAGAGTAATTGTAGGGTATCATACAGTAAATCTTGCAGTGGTCTCACATAATAGCTTAGAATAGTTCTCTTTGCCAGCTGTAGTTAGTAACATGCCTACTTGTGGGTAATAATAACTGTAATTTCTGTATTATACGCAAAACTGATGTCCGTGAATAGGTTCGATAGGCGTGATCCACCCTGGATCTTTCATGCATTACAGGAAGGATTAATCATTGCGACTAGGAATTTCCCCTTACAGTGTTACACTACCAGAAGTATCAATGTAGTGATGGAAGCACAAATATTAAGCAAGTAAAGATAAGTAACTTATTAGTAATAAGCGAATACAAAGGATCATAAATGTTGTCCATTGCATTTCAATTATTATTATAGATTTGGAAATGAGACCTTTGAACCTATTGGTACGGAATGGGAGTACTGTCCTGACCATTAAAAAAATTCAGTTGTGGGGGGAACAAATTCATTTGTTGTTACAAGATTGTTGGCATGTGATTTGAAAATACAGGCATAACATGGAATTCACAACTCATTGTACAGAGAATAACACACTACTACTAACAAATGACTTGAAAACTTGCACTTAGTGACATCTATAGACACCAAAATATTACGTGGTGGTAAAATTTGAATCTCAACATGACCCCCTGAATTTTGCAGGTAGTTATAAATTAAGACTTGAATCTTAAGTTTGTGGTTCTAGGATTGAAGTCCAAGTCTTTCAATACATTTGTAATGCTTTGCTACAGGAGAACAATTTGTCAGTACATCTGCCATCGTATTTTCTGTTGGCTGATATTCCTGTTTCAGCAGATACTCTTATAGAAGTGCCGGCCGCGGTGGTCTAGCGGTTCTAGGCACGCAGTCCGGAACCGCGCGGCTGCTACGGTCGCAGGTTCGAATCCTGCCTCGGGCATGGATGTGTGTGATGTCCTTAGGTTAGTTAGGTTTAAGTAGTTCTAAGTTCTAGGGGACTGATGGCCACAGATGTTAAGTCCCATAGAGCTCAGAGCCATTTTTCTTATAGAAGTGATATTGTATATGAATGGCCTCATCTTAGAGTGAAAAATTGGATTATGTGCTAACTTTTCAGCTGATTAATTGTCATTGAATAGGGTGATGTATTACAGTTTTCCTAAGCCCTGCTCCTTCATGAATGTTGACAGGTAAATCTCTCCCTTCGCTGCTTCGATGAAGCTCTCATTCTCAGCTTTAGTTGCTGAAAGAGCAACAGCTCTCTACTTGTGTGAACACCGTGAGACTGCTGATCTGGATAAGGTGAAACTGTTGCCTGTTTAAGACTTCCTATCAGCTTTGGAACTTTCCAAATCAGCATGGGTGAAGTTGAGGCTCCATTCATATTGTTGATGTAGGTCAGTTTCTTGTCTGTGGTTCATTTGAGGTCTCTTAAGGATTCACTTAGCCACTTTCCAGTGGACAAGATTTTGGCTGTTAGTATACTGACTTAGCTTATTAACTGCATAGCATTGTTGAATTGATTACTGATGGTGATGTACATTGGTATTCCAACCAGTTCTCTGAATGGATAATGAGTACCATCTTCTGTATTGATAGCTGTGGCATCCAAGTTGTTGCCAGCAGAATCCTTGTATTGACTTTCACTCATTCATTTTGAATTAGTGTAAAACTTCTCTGGTATAACCACTTTGAAATAATGTAATTTTGTAAACAAACTTATTTACCTCAATGCCCATACAGCATTTTGCTGTTTGGGGGCTTGCATTACCCTTTTCAGCCTTTTGCTCTACAAGTACTTTTTTTTGCAAAAGTGCATTTGATCATATTTACAGTATAGAGTATGAAACAGTATACAAGAATATAAAATAAAATTAAAATTAAATTTTTAAGTCATATTGAAATACAGTGCAAGTTTTATAGATTACACAATATTTTTCATCATGATTACTCCATAAATCCTATATGAATATACTGGAATACAATAAATTTGTATCATACGATAAAAATACAGTACAATAATATACAGTGTGTAAAATGCTTTGAGGCGACTGATGTTTGTGCTTTAATGTGGTGTTGCTTCATTTTATGTGTGTGAGTTGGGGTGGTGTTATTTTATGTAACTACTTAAGTGATTTATTTATTATATGTGTATAGATAGATATAGACAGCTATGCTTAAACATTAGCATTAACAGTAACAATGCCACTGTTTTTTATATTGTCCAGTAAAGGTGGGAGGCAAGGATAGTTTGATGATATACAATTGATTTGATTTGATTGTACAATTGAATTTAGAGAGCAGTTGTCAATTTGGTGTTTAGGGTGCTCTCCTGTTTACATCAAGTCCTCCGATCAGCTTAGGGAGATGACTTTCAGGGTAGTGGTGAACAATTACATAATTTTTATGTCAATGCTATGTTTTATGTCTAACTTAGTTCTATTGTTCATGTGTGTGTGTGTGTGCATGTATATGTGTATTTTATGGCGTTATTTTCTCTGTCTTTGGGTCAGGTGTGGGTGGAGTGGGATGTCTTGGGTTAGTGGTTCCATGATGGGGTCGAGGTCTGGGTATTCTAGGATGGTGTTGTGTGCTACTGTATGCGCTGGTTGGGTGTATTTGAATTTTGGTCACCTGTTCATTCGTGGTCTTGTTGTCAGGATGTCTTCCATGTCTGGGTGTTTCGTTAATATATGTCTCCCGTAGTTTGCTCTGAGTTTAGTCAGTCTGTTCTGTAGCGGCTCCACACCTGTGATCTCATATATGTCGTCACTGGGTGTGAGCCTTGCCAGTCTACAGATGCTGCATAAAAGTCATCTTTCGGTCAAGTAAAGTCATTCTGCTACCGGTTTATGCAAGCCCCCTAAGGGGGCTGCAGCGTATTCTATTACAGGTCTGATGTACGTCTTGTAGGTGTGGATTGCAGTTTGGTCATCACATCCATAGAATTGTCCTTGTACTCGTCTGATTAGGCATTGTCTTTTTCTCATCTTGTTTAGCAGGTATGTGAGGTGTGTTTTCCAATTTAGATGTTTGTCTAGGTACACTCCTAGGTACCTGGCAGTGTCATTAAGTCTTAGTGGTGTGTCCCACAGTGTCAGTTGTATGTCATTTGTATTTTGTTGTCATTTTTTGGTCAGGTGTCTGTGTCTAAATAAAACCATTCGGGTTTTGGATGGGTTTGGGCGGATTCTCCATTTTGCCGTCCAGGTTTCTAGTCTTTGTAGGTAGACCTGTGTCTGTTGTTGTACAGTTTTCGTCTTCAATTCTGTACACCAGTAGGCAGTGTAGTCAGCATAAAGTCCTACCGTTTCTGTAGGGGTTGTTGTCATTGGTACGTCAGCCATGTAAAACACGTACAGAAGCAGGGATAGGATGCCTTCTTGTGGCACTCCTGCTTGGGGTGTGAATTCTTGAGAGGAAGCACCGCAAACATGTACCATGCACTTCCTGTTTGTGATGTAGGCTTGTATTAGTCATACAACCTTGGTCAGACCGAGCGAGGTGGCGCAGTGATTAGCACACTGGACTCGCATTCGGGAGGACGACGGTTCAATCCCGCGTCCGACCATCCTGATTTAGGTTTTCCATGATTTCCCTAAATCTCTCCAGGCAAATTCCGCGATGGTTCCTCTGAAAGGGCACGGCCGAATTCCTTCCCCATCCTTCCCTGATCTGACGAGACCGATGACCTCGCAGTTTGGTCTCTTCCCACAAACAACCCAGCCCCAACCTTGGTCAGAAGGCCCAATTTGTCCAGTTTGTAGAGCAGTCCTGTGTGCTAGAGCTTGTTGAAGGCACGCTCTATGTCTAAGAAGACTGCAAGCGTGCAGTGTCCTCTGTTAAAACCTTGTATTATTCCGTTGGTCAGTCTGATTAACGGGTCGTTGGTGGAATGATTTTGTCAGAAGGCTGATTGTGTCAAGGGGAGGATTTCTTTGCGTTCTACATACGTTTTTATGTGATCAGTTAGTATCCTTTCGTATGTTTTTCCTATGATGTCGAGTAGAGATATCGGTCTGTAGGATCGTGGGTCAGTCTTTGGTTTGTCAGGTTTTGGTAACATTATTGTTTTGCTAGTTTTCAGCTGGTCGGTAGTGTTTCATTTGTGAGAGAGTAGTTTTAGACGAGGGAGAGGATGGGTGTCAGGAGGTGGGCTGGAGCTTTCTGGAGGTATATACGGCTTATGTCATTCTGTCTAGGCATTCATGATTTTTGTGTTGGTGATCTCTGCAGTCAGTGTGTTTTTGTCTTCTGTCTCTGTCGTTGGGGTGTTTAGGGTTATGATTAGTTGTTGCTCAACTTGTTGTCTGTAGTTGTCATCGAATTTAGCGTCTTGTGGGAAAGATGATGATGATGTTTTCTTTGTGGGGCGCTCAACTGCACGGTTATCAGCGCCCTTACAAATTCTCAACCTTTGCTCAGTCCAAACTCTCCACATTCATGAATGATGATGAAATGATGAGGACAACACAAACACCCAGTCATCTCAAGGTTGTGGGAAAGAGTATACTTGCTGTAGTACTTGTCTAAATGCCTTGGCTTGTTCTGCTTTGTCTGTTGTTGGCTCGTTGTCCACTAGTAATGTGGTGTTTGTTGACTGTTGTTGTCCCGTTAGTGGTTTAAAGCGTTGCCAGTATTTCCCTCCTCCCTGTAGTTTAGTCTTCTGCCTGTGTCGTCCCACTGTCTTTGTCGGTATTCAAATATGGTTCTTTTAATCCTGGAATTCAGTCTGTTCCATTGTCTTTTCAGGTCTGGGTTGTTGTCTTGTCTGATTTGTCTGTAGAGTTGTTTTTCTTGTCGTATTAGGTTGAGGGCTTCCTGGGGGATGGCTTGTTTCCAATTTTCGACATCTATGATGGGAATGGCCTCATCTCTTGCTTGTTGCATGGCAGTCTCTGTTCTGTCGGTGGCGTGTTGGAAGTCGTTATCGTCAGTTATCATCAGTGGTATTGATAATTGTTCTGTGAGCACGTCTTTGTATTTGTCCCAGTCCGTATTTGTGGGTCTTTCGTCTTGCGGGTATATGATCTGGGGGCAGGGTGGCGCTGGTTGAAAAAAGGATTGGTAGGTGGTTGCTCGTTATAGAGGTGCCCACGACAGCATCTGACATTGTGTCGCTAATGATGTGTCCGCATAGTACGTGGCCTGTTGTCGAGTGACCTCAGTGACCTATAAATGTTGGTTGATTGACTGGTAGCTGGTCCATCGGTTCTGTCATCAGGAAGTCAAATAGACTTCGACTGTTACCATTATCGGCTGTGTCACCTAGCATATGGTGTTTTGCATTAAAGTCTCGTAGTATTATGTATTTATTGTACATCACCATATGTCATAGGAAGTGCAGTGGTAAGGGCATTCCAAATGGGTTGTACAAAAAAAAAAAAAAAAAAAAAAAAAAAAAAAAAAAAAAAAAAATCTGAGGGGAAGCATCATGGTGTTGAGAGATATTTATATATTGTTTATGCTTGTGTTGAGATAAAGAGTCAATCATGGATCATGTTTGATATACAATTTCTGTGAAAGCTCCATAGACCTGTTGTTTGGATGCTACAAAGAAAACTTAAAACTTTTGATGCAGAGTGTATGCAGTCACAGTACAAGATACAAAAATAATATCGCTTCAACCGCACGCGAGCTATGTGCTGGACATCCATCATGTTGGAAGTACATCACCATTCTGTCATGCAGTGAAACATCTTGTAGTAACATCGGTAAAACATTCCGTAGGAAATCGGCATACATTGCACCATTTAGATTGCCATCGATAAAATGGGGGCCAAGTACCCTTCCTCCCATAATGCTGCACCATACATTAACCCACCAAGGTCGCTGATGTTCCACTTGTCGCAGCCATCGTGGATTTCCCGTTG
This sequence comes from Schistocerca americana, assembly GCF_021461395.2. Taxonomy (NCBI): domain Eukaryota; kingdom Metazoa; phylum Arthropoda; class Insecta; order Orthoptera; family Acrididae; genus Schistocerca; species Schistocerca americana. The sequence goes on from NC_060119.1 coordinate 220,421,397, forward strand.
CCCAATAGTGCATATTATGCCGGTTTATGTTAGCGCTGTTGGTGAATGACACTTCGTCACTAAATAGGATGCGTGCAAAAAATCTGTCATTGTCCTGTAATTTCTCTTGTGCCGAGTGGCAGAACTGTACACAACTTTCAAAGTCTTTGCCATGCAATTTCTGGTGCATAGAAATATGGTATGGGTGCAATCGATGTTGATGTAGCATTCTCAACACCAACGTTTTTGAGATTCCTGATTCTCGCGCAATTTGTCTGCTACTGATGTGGGGATTAGCCACCACAGCAGCTAAATCACCTACTTGGACATCATCATTTGTTGCAGGTCGTGGTTGACGTTTCACATGTGGCTGAACACTTCCTGTTTCCTTAAATAACATAACTATCGGGCCAACGGTCCGGCCACTTGGATTATGTCGTCCAGGATACCAGCAGCATACATTTCACGCACCCGTTGGGCATTTTGATCACAATAGCCATACATCAACATGATATCGACCTTCTCCACAATTGGTAAACGGTCCATTTTAACACGGGTAGTGTATCACAAAGCAAATACTGTCCGCACTGGCAGAATGTTACGTGATACCACGTACTTATACTTATCACAAAGCGAAAAAAGTGGTCTAACTAAAACATTCATACTTCTTTACATATTATACGAATATATAATAAAAAATGGGGGTTCCTATTTAAAAAAATGCAGTTGCTATCCGTTTGACCTATGGCAGCACCATCTAGTCGGCCAACCATAGCGCCATCTGGTTTCCCCCTTCAAGCTAGACGAGTTTTGTTCTTTGTAGTTTTTTCGTTCGATGCTTATTTCGTGAGATATTTCGCCCGGTCACTATCAATGGACCACCTTGTATATACAATATTTTACAGGGTCAAATGAGGAAAGAGGTCAAAATTGTGTTCCATCACATTTCTTTATAAAAAACTGGAGAGTAAATTTACATTGTTCACTTCCTGATACTGGAAATGTCCATAGTGTTACCACCCTCCATACTATATTTAACAACAAAGAGAAATACAGTTTTGTAGTAAGGCAGTCATCCATCACTTCAGCACTCTTGGCCACAGATATATTGCACCTTTGACCAGGTCTGATAAGAGAACATTTTTCCATGCAAGTGATTGAACAAATTTTATACTAGGGTGCCTCTGGCACCCCTCTCAGCTTGTCTAATTTGGCCTTAAACCAGCCCTGCCCTTGATATAAATACTGTCCCTCTTTAAAGATAAATTGCAGATGCTCTGTACAAAGATTGTTACTTCTGTTTCATATAACATTCCTCTGGTATCCCGACCTGACAAATTGAAAAGCCTGCTATGATGCATCGGGCTAGACAACAGCCAGTAGGTGGCACTCCTAATATTTGTGAGCACTGCTGTCGCCGTCTCAGTACTAGGCATGGACTATGTCCCACATGCCAGCCTACCCGCACCTGTGACCATGCTATAAAGCTGGCAGTGCAGAGCCCAAACCTCAGTCATGTTCCAACAGCATTCTCATAACCTTAATGCTACTATGTGTTGGTTGGTTCCTGATATTGCAATGTCCAGGCTCTCGATTTAGTTCACTCTCTGGACCTGTCATTCTGTCATGTTGTCTTTGTTGTTCATCCATCACTCTTGTTGTCTTTCTGTAATTTTCAGTGAGTCACCATCGATGTCGTTAGCAGGTCAGCCAGTATTTCATGGTTGCGTCCAATTCCAACTACTATATAATTCCTAAAATATTTTGGTAATTGTTCAACTCGTACCAAAGTCCAGCATGGATGATTGTAATATTCTTGCTATAAAACACTATGCAGATCTCCTCCACACATACCTGTATTTACATCTGCCTTATATTATACAAAACAGCAATATCTATGGCAGACAGAATTACTGCCAGAGAAGTGTTGTTACACATTTTATCAGTCCTATTCATGAAGCATGTGTAAGTGAAATGATTGAGTGTATTGTTTAAAAACTTCCATTACCAATTAGTTACATTAGTAATTTCCTTACAAATTAATTATAATTTCCCAGTATTTAGTCAGTGGAACAAAATCAGTTTTTATCCTTACTTATAATTTCATTTAACTTCAAGCTTCCTGGTGACTTACACAGGCAATGCTTTATGAACTGGTCTGATATGGAAGTTTGGTGCCATAAATAAGGGTTTGACTCCTGGACAGACACATCTATTTAATGTCTCAGGAAATTTCATTGTGGTGTACGTGCTGCTGCTGAGCGAGATTTTGCCCCTTAGAATTTATCATGACATTATTACACAATAACATTCATTAGTTTTCAGGCTATGTCATTTTAAATCCTTAAGCTTACAACAGCTTTAGTTGCCTGTCCTAAAGACAAAAGCAAAGATCCAGGTTTAAGTTTCAGTCAGATACACAATTTTAATTTATTAGGAACCTTGTAAGACAATTCAGTAAGCTACAGAATGAAATATTCATATATTTGCCTTATCTTCAATTTGGTGTACTCCCAGTACTGTATCAAGCACCTGCTTTAATATTGTAATTACCTTCAATTCAAGCTGACTGATGTGCAATCCAATATTTCTGTATATTTTTTTGATTTCACTTGGACCATTTCCACTAGGCCTAGTACTGATATGAGATGTGTGATTCCAGTGGACCAGTGGGTATTGATATTAGCCACCCCAGCTAAGGTTCTTTAAATTTAAGGTTCTTTAAATTTATATATAAGGCATTATCAATTTCTTACTTTACTAGGGAGATGAAGTTGAAGGTGATATAACAGAAAGAGAAGAAGATGTAAGAAAGAGAAGAAGATAAAATGGGAGATATGATATGGCAGGAAGAATTTGATAGAGCAGTGAAAGAAAGCCCCTGGAGTAACAACATTCTCTCAGAACTACTGATGGCTTTGGGAGAGCCATCCATGACAGAACTGTTCCTTCTGGTGTGCAAGGACGAGAAATGTGTAATATCCTCAGACTTCAAAAAGAATGTAATGATTCCAATTCCAAAGAAAGCAGGTGCTGACAGGTGTGAATATTTTATTAGCTATACAAGCTGTTAAAAAACAAACTTTCTGGCATGTGAATGTAAGAACAGAAATAAAGATGCCGTTGAATGGTATCTATCTATATATTATTCTTACCGCTCACTGTTACAGGATAAATGCTTTATTAAATATGCTGTTGTACATCAAAGATTGTGCTGTTAAGTCAACAGTATGAAATGAACGTATTAATTTTGCCTCCAGCTTAACACAATATAAACTGATCCCTAGATCAAAAGTCATCTGAGTTGAGTATTTTAATTGGTTTAGTTAGTTAGTTAGTTCATTAGTTATGTTCATGTTCCATGGATCACAAATTCCATTTCTCATTATGAAAAGGAATGAGTAAGTTTAACGACTGTGGCATCAGTGTAAAGTATGGCAAGATATACATGATAGACTTAAGCTATTCTCAAATGTTGAAATTTCTCCAGTAGGTTTGATTATAACTCTTGTACCATTCTGCTGCTTTAACATGTGAATGCAAATCGTTTATGTATAACAAGAATGTGAATGGACCTAATATAATCGAAATACTACACCTATAGTAATTATGGATGTGTGGTGTACATTCAGAGCTCTTGTAAAGATAAGTGTTTAATTGAGTAATAAAAATTAAGGTAATATTACATCATGAGTAATTAAATGAATACCTATTGTAAGTTTTTAGTTGAAGGTTTCACATTTTTTAGCATTTTCTGGAAAAGGAAAACATTTCATAGGCTGAATTTTGGACTAGGATTTGTTTACGTTATCATATACTGTAAGTTAAATGATTATTGCAATAATGTAAAGTCTGTGCTGTTAGCATGTTCTTCCATGCTATACAGTTGTTTCTCTAGTTAGTAGCCGAAGTGAAAAGTTCCAAAATATGTGAAAAGTTTTATATAGTGTAGGCTCAGTTCTTTGTTTATTTTCGTTTCATCATGTAAACAGTACAGGCTAAATCGTTTTTGTTTCTTCAGAAGTTTTGAATTAGTATCTGAACTTTAGGTCTAAGCTTTCTAAGAAATTTAATGTATTAGTAGAGTAGTCTAAGAAGTTATTATTGTTTAAGTTAAACTAAAGCTAAAATTTGATTTCCATGAGTGAGAAGTGTATGACTTGCCGTAGAATTGTTAATTCCGAGATTTGTGAGGGCTGCTGCAGTTTCTTTCATGTGGGTGACTGTAGTGGCGTGGAAATTGGGGAAATAAACAAGGCTCATTGGTTGTGTAGGATTTGCTGTAGAGATAGGGAGATAGTGGAACAGGAGGAGAAGATTGCTGCCCTCCAGGCAGAACTAGATAGAGTGAGACAAGATCTGGAAAGGTTAGGGGAGGAGAAGGGAAAAGAGAGGTGGGAACTGACAACAGGTGATAAACATATCAGTAAATTAGCCTACTATGCCTATTTTCATTCACTGCTTTCATATGGCATCCTATTTTGGGGCAATTCGTCGTTAAGACAGAAAGTATTCATTGCAAAAAAAAGCATGTAATCAGAATAATAGCTGGAGCCCACCCAAGATCACCTTGCAGACATTTATTTAAGGAACTCGGGATATTCACAGTACCTTCGCAATACATGTATTCACTTATGAAATTTGTCATTAATAACCCATCCCAATTCAAAAATAACAGCAAAGTGCATAGCTACAACACTAGAAGAAAGGATGGTCTTCACTATTCTGGATTAAATCTCACTTTAGCACAGAAAGGGGTGAATTATGCTGCCACAAAAATCTTTGGTCATTTGTCAAACAGTATTAATATTCTAACAGATAGTCAACCAACATTTAAAAGCAAATTAAAAGAATTTCCGAATGACAGCTCCTTCTACTCAATAGATAAATTTTTGGATATGAAGTAGTAACTGACAAAAATAATAAAAATAATTAATTATTTTGTGTGAAGAAAACTTATTTTAAAGTGACAAGTTCCATATCATCGTCAAATGTCGTATTTATGATCTATGGAACAAGGATTAATGTATTTATATATGTAGAAGAAATAGGACTAGGACTTTCTCAGACAGTGTTGTTGTGAATTTGGAAAACAGGTTCGATCTGTTGTCACAGTTGAACCACAAGTAGATGTAGGAATAGACAGGACACAGGAAACATTCAAAAAGTGTTTGAAAAGTAAGAAGTCAGAAAAAGTTGTGAAGAAGAAGTTTTGTTGTTAGGTAGTTCACATGGTAGAGGTGTTAGCCAACTGTTGCAGGATGAACTAGGGTCAGGTTACCAGGTCACAAGTTTTTTTAAACCTAGAGGAAGTCTGGGTCAGGAGACAGAGGATATAGGTTCACTTTGCAAAGACTTCACAAAGGAAGACACCGTGGTAATAATGGGTGGGGTGGGCAACAGCACAGACCTTGTTCTATAGACCATGAATATGACATTTCATAATTTAACATAAGTTTTCTTTACACAAAATAATTAATTAATTTTTTGTACAGTTACTACTTCATATCTAAAAATTCATCTGTTGAGTAGAAGGAGTTGTCATTCATAAATTCTTTTGATTTGCTTTTAAATGTTGGTTGACTATCTGTCAGACTTATAATGCTATTTGGCAAATGATCAAATATTTTTGTGGCAGCGTAATTCACCTCTTTCTGTGCCAAAGTGAGATTTAATCCAGAACAGTGAAGATCATCCTTTCTACAAGTGTTGTAGCTATGCACTTCACTGTTATTTTTGAATTGGGATGGGTTATTAATGACAAATTTCATAAGTGAATTCATGTATTGCGAAGGTACTGTGAATATCCCGAGATCCTTAAATAAATGTCTGCAAGGTGATCTTGGGTGTTCAGCTACTATTCTGATTACACGCTTTAGTGCAACGAATACTTTCTCTCTTAATGAAAAATTGCCCGAAAATATGATGCCATATGAAAGCTGTGAGTGAAAATAGGCATAGTAGGCTAATTTACTGATATGTTTATCACAAAAATTAGCATAAGTAGCTGAACTTAACCGTTTCAGCAGATCATCAATGTGTTTCTTCCAATACAATTTCTCATCAATGCACACACTTAGCAACAGACTTCTATTCATAGTCTATATTTATCAATGGTGTTACACCATTTACTATAAAGAATTGTATAAACTGTGTGTTCTCAAAATTTAGTGAGAGTCCATTTGCAGAAAACCACTTAATAATATTCTGAAAGACATTATTCACAATTTCCTCAGCTGATCACTATACTTGAATCATCAGCAAAAAGAACTAACTTTGCATCTTCATGTATATAGAGTGGCAAGTCATTAATATATATTAAGAACAATGAAGGGACCCAAGACAGAACACTGTGAAACACCATTCTTGATACCTCCCCAGTTAGGTCTCTGCTGATTTTTGCAGACTATCTGTACTGTTAATTTCAACCTTCTGCATTCTTCCAGTTACATGAGAATTAAATCATTTGTGCACTGTCCCACTCGTACCATAATACTTAAGCTTATCTAGAAGAATTTCATGATTCACAAAATCAAAAGCCTTTGAGAGATCACAAAATATCCCAGTGGGTGATGCTCGGTTATTCAATGCATTTAATATTTGATCAGTGAAAGCATATATAGCATTTTCTGAAAACCAAACTGACATTTTGTTAGTACTTAATTTTTACAAATATGTGATGCTACTCTTGAATACATTACTTTTTCAAGAATTTTGGATAAAGCTGTCAGAAGTGAGATAGGGCAGTAGTTGTTAGCATCAGAATTATCCCCTTCTTTATGTAATGGTTTAACAATAGTGTATTTCAGTCTGTCCGGAAAAATGCCCTGTTTTAATGAGCTACTACTTATGTGGCTGAGAATCCAACATATTTGTTGGGAACAAGCTTTTAGTACCCTGTTGGGAATGCCATCAATTCCATGTCAGATTTTATTAGATAATAAATTAGAGGCTACTGGCATTTTCTGTGAGATTAGATTAGATTAATACTAGTTCCATGGCTCATGAATACGATATTTCGTAATGATGTGGAACGAGTCAAATTTTCCAGTACATGACATAATTAAGTTAATTTAACAACATAATTAAGTTAATATAACAACTTTTTTATTTTATTTTATTTTTTTTATATAATTTTTTTGTTTGGTTTTTTTTTCTTAATTTATATCTGAAAATTCCTCTATGGGGTAGGAGGAGTTGTCATTCAGAAATTCTTTTAATTTCTTCTTAAATACTTGTTGGTTATCTGTCAGACTTTTGATACTATTTGGTAAGTGACCAAAGACTTAAGTGGCAGTATAATTCACCCCTTTCTGTGTCAAAGTTAGATTTAATCTTGAATAGTGAAGATCATCCTTTCTCCTAGTATTGTAGTTATGCACACTGCTATTATTTTTGAATTGGGTTTGGTTGTTAATAACAAATTTCATAAGAGAGTATATATATATATATATATACTGAGAAGCTACTGTGAATATCCCTAGATCCTTAAATAAACGTCTGCAGGGTGATCTTGGGTGGACTCCAGCTATTATTCTGATTACACGCTTTTGTGCAATAAATACTTTATTCCTCAGTGATGAATTACCCCAAAATATGATGCCATATGCAAGCAATGAGTGAAAATAGGCATAGTAAGCTAATTTACTAAGATGTTTATCACCAAAATTTGCAATGACCCGTATTGCATAAGTAGCTGAACTCAAACGTTTCAGCAGATCATCAATATGTTTCTTCCAATTTAATCTCTCATCAATGGACACACCTAAAAATTTTGAATGTTCTACCTTAGCTATATGCTTCTGATTAAGGTCTATATTTATTAATGGTGTCATACCATTTACTGTATGGAACTGTATGTACTGTGTCTTATCAAAATTCAGTGAGAGTCCGTTTACAAGGAACCACTTAGTAATTTTCTGAAAAACCTGTCAAAAGCCTTTGACTGTGTAAACCATAGCATTCTCTTAAGTAAATTAGAATGTTATGGTGTCGCTGGCAATGCTGCAAAGTGGTTTGAGTCTTATCTAACAAACAGGAAAGAAAGGGTGTTGTTGCAAAATACCTGTGCAGTAAGCAGTCAGTCTTCATCTGATTGGGAATTAATTACATGTGGTGTTCCTCGAAGTTGAGTCTTGGTTCCATTGCTTTTTCTTGTGTCCATTAATGACCTCTCATCTGTTACATTGCCTGATGCTACGTTTGTTTTGTTTCTAGAAGAAACAAACGTTGCAATAAATAGCAGGTCAAGGACGATTTAGAAATAGCTGATAATCAAATTTTCACTGACATTATTAAATGGTTTAAAGCTAATTCACTGTCATTAAACTTTGTAAAGACCCACTACATGCTGTTCAGAACTCGTAAGAGATTTCCTTCCAGCATGTTTATAACATATGAAGACATACAGATCAAAGATGTTGACAGCGTTAAATTTCTCTGGGATTACAACTCGATAATAAATTCAAATGGGGAGGGCATACCACAGAACTGCTTAAGCACCTAAACAAGCCTGTATTTGCAGCGAGAATGATGTCAGGTGTAGGAGACATAAATATAAAAAAGCTTGCATACTTTGCTTAGTTTCATTCTATTATGTCTTAAGGGATTATGTTCTGGGGTAACTCATCAAACCAAGCAAAAGTTTTTAGCGTGCAAAAGTGTGGATTAAGAATCATTTGTGGTGTAAATTCAAAAACATCATGTAGTAACCTGTTCAAGGACTTTGTGTTCCAACCACTGCATCTTAGTATATTTATTCCGTTATGAAATTTGTTCAAGTGAGATATCTCTATTTCCAACCAATAGTTCAATACATAGTATCAATACTAGGAAAACAATCTACATAAAGACGTAAAATCACTTACCTTGGTTCTAAAAGGGGTCCAATATTCAGGAACACACATTTTCAGTAAATTGCCGGCAACCATTAAACACTTTGTTTCAGATAAAGCACAATTTAAACAGAGTTTGAAAGACTTTTTGATAGGTAACTCCTACTCTATAGATGAATATCTTAACAGGGAGTGTTAAGACCAGCTTAAGTAAAAATGACTGTTAGATTTCAGTTTTGACAGCACTTGGTCACAACAGTCAAGATCAGGTATTTTGTGTACGATAAATTTAGCAAGTGCGTAACTGTTTTAGTCTGATGGTGTATTAATTCTGTAAATATTAGCAGTTCCAATTTACTGTAATGTATCACCCATTCTGACAACCTTCTGACAAATGATAAGGGTAGCAAGTATTATACTCAAATGTTTTATGTTTTTTATATAATATTTTCTGACATGTTCCACACCCATGACAATCATCTCATTCGTTGGGTCTGTGGAATGAAAACTGAATCTAATCTAATCTAATATTATTCCCTATCAGAAGGTGCTGTTTTATTTTGTTCATCTCATTTCAGAACGTCATTCAACTGGATACTAGGAAGTTCCTAAACATTTATTTCTTTAATCTTAAGTCACTGAATTACTGTGTTATCTGCCCCATCAAGACTTTTTGATAGGTAACTCCTACTCTATAGATGAATATCTTAACAGGGAGTGTTAAGACCAGCTTGATCAGTATGTTCTTGTCCTCAGTAAAAAGATTAATTGTTATTGGCCTTTAATCCAACTGATATCTTATTTAAGCTGCAACTCCACACTAGGGGAGGGGTAAGGCTCGCTAGTTCATTGTGTGTGCGATGTGAACATACATGTTCTTAAGAACATTTTTTTAATCTGTACTGTTATGTTCAGTACATTATTTATTAGCCTGTTTTCTGCTCAGTACTTACTCTGTGTGGTGAATTGTTTTCATTTCTCATACCATTGTTCGTAAATCACCAAGGGTATTACTTTATGGTAAGATCATATAAAAAGACTAGCACAATTGGAAATGCTTTGCAATTGTGAAACATGTACAGAAACTGGATATATGTCCTAATCTGGGGTATAATTCAAAATTGTCTCAGGACACAAATTTCAATTCCTCGTCGCAACTTTGCCAACGTTGTAGGTATGGAACTCGAAATTATAATAAATCATATACAGTATGAATGGAAATGATCATTTATTTGGTTTTTACTGTTTTTAAGGTTTTTAAACTACACAATACAAAACTTCAATTTTTTTTTCATTTTTTAGATACTGGGGTGTAAGAGTGTGAAAAGTGACTGTGAGAAGGTAAACAAAACAGCCCATCAACACATTTTCACATCACATATATACTATTATATACACATTGATGATATGAATATAATAGAGGGAAACTTTCCACGTGGGAAAAATATATCTAAAAACAAACGAAAGCATTGGTATGTTGATAGGCACACAAATAAACACAAACACACACACAAAATTCAAGCTTTCGCAACCCACGGTTGCTTCATCAGGAAAGAGGGAAGGAGAGGGAAAGACGAAAGGATGTGGATTTTAAGGGAGAGGGTAAGGAGTCATTCCAATCCCGGGAGCGGAAAGACTTACCTTAGGGGGAAAAAAGGACAGGTATACACTCACACACACACACATATCCATCCGCACATATACAGACACAAGCAGACATTTTTATATAGTTTTAATCTTGGAATGGGTAGCATTACTATGTTTTGGACAATTGAGGTTGTGTGGTGGTATTCTAATCATAAGCAGACAATCTGCTTGTGTCTGTATATGTACTATTGTGACCATCAAATGCCCTCCTTACTGCATGAGGAAACATCAGGCTTAAGACACTGCAGCTACTAATCATTCACATCTGGGGAGCAACATATCACACATTACAAAAGGTTCATTGTATGGCTTGATTATTCACACATATACACAAAAATAACTGTTCTGTGATCATACTGCAGGGGGTGTGGAAAAGGGGCACTTGATGTGTCATACACCAGCAGTATGCCTAATGGACTGGCAACCCTGCAAACAGAAAAGCACCATGTACATGCATACCTCCAAGGAGTTGCCTCTCAGGACTGGCTGCCAGCAGGTGTCATATTGCAACTGATAAATGGTGGGGCAAGCACAGTCAGAGGTCCTCCTCACTGAGGACTTGCTTCCCTCCACCGAGTCGTGTATGGAAGTAGATCCAGGAGCATACCTTTGCAGGACAGTTATTTATAGCACCACAACTCCACACGTTGGCAGTTCTCGGCCGATGCTCTGAACCAAATTATGTGTCATCTAAAATGAGCTCATCAATCAGAGCCCAGTTGGAGCCACCACAGTAGGACTTCAGACCTGTCCAATGTCACCTCAAATGTTATCTTCAGCTAGCTGCTGATGAGTATATTCTCCTTCCTTCCTGTAGAAAACTTCATTGGATCAATCTTTATGCTCATTCATCTTAATTAACTTTGTTGTTTTCTAGGCAAATGCCTGATCGACTTCTGTGAGAGTGTTGGTTTAAGTTGATCTACATTGTTTCAGAAGTGACTTGAAATACAGTTTCATGCCATGTGTAACTTATCACAAAGAAAGTACATCTCATTCCAAGAACTTACATTTGGAAATTGCTGGGTAACTTAGAAAGCACTGATGAGATAATTTAAATAGAGGGAGGAACACTGTGGTATGATTTAACTGACCTGAACTATGTGCGACATTCGCTATCACAACATGGAGTGACGTGACAAAGGAAACTTGATTTAAATGGAAAAAAACAGCTGAAATGTTGTACAGATGTTAGTTATACGAATTATTGAGTGTGAGGCAATCCACAAACTTGCTTGAAACTAGCAGACACCATGAAGCCCATCTGGTCACACATGGCTACAAACACAAAGACTCTTTGGGAAATACTGAGAATTACAATCACGAAATGCTGAAAAATAGTGCAGAAATACTGTTTAATCAGATTTAAATGGAAAAGACTACAAAATCATTAACTGCATGTAGATAACCTCACACACTAAAATTTTCAACCTTGATGAACATGCACATGAGAGTAGCACCTACCTGCTTGGTCTGGCTTCGTACAAGCCTGAGGAGAGTGCCCGTTCTTTCTCTTCCCAGCCTGCACCCATGCCTCCAGCACGAAAATTTTTTAATGGTCGCCACAAAACATCTGATCTCTGTTAGCCTCTGCCCATGTTAAGAAAGCCACATGATCCCTCTGGTTAGTAATCTCTCTGCATACACTGAAACAACAGTCTCCTGTGTCCTTCCATTCATTGCTAAGTGGCAGGATTTTGAAAACTATTCATTCATTGCCAAAACAATTGGTACTTCAAGTTTACAGGAATAGAGCAGAATGAAGGTGGTAATTACCAGTGTATATCACTTACTTCTATTATTTCCATGCTTTTACTCCTTACAAGTATAAAACAAGTCAGCCAAAATTTGGCAGACACATTTCATCACATAAAACAACATTTAAAAATATTACTCACTAACTGAAATAAGGAGACACACCCAATCATTTCTCTCTCTCTCTCTCTGTCTCTCTCTCTCTCTCTCTCTCTCTTTTTACAGAGCAACAGGGAAGGAAAGTCGATGGGAAAAAGGTGGAGACTCACACCATTTTATTGTATTTTGCATTGCCCACCCATATTTCAAGTTTCAGAATGTCCCTCAACACTCACTCATTTATTCATAACAGTTTTGTTGACACACAGATTAAGTACAATTTCAGCAAGATCATTCCAGAATGCAACATTCATTCATTTTTAAATTTACAGTGCAACATCCACTTATTCCAGCACTGATAGCACAAAGACTAAGTACAAACATCAAAACAGACAAACAACAAAGATTCATCCTACAGAAATGCTTACTATATCACTAAGAATAAGAAAAATAATAAGTTCTAAGTTATGTGAATGGAAGCTTACTGGAGGCCAAAATGGTCTTAGTACAAAAGAAAATTACTTAATTTCAAATTTAAATTAATTTTAGTGTTACTAGAATCTGTTGTTAATTTCTGTCAGGTTTTCTTTACATTTTTCTACCTATTCATATTAATTATCCTTCAACAGTTTTTATAGCCTAATATTACCTGAAATCATCATTACAAAAAACTCAATGACGGTTCCACATCATACAGAAGATAAGCACATCAGAATTATGAACACAAATTCACAGCAGCATATATCTTGTATAAAGTTAAATGATTAAGATTTCATCCTGTATTTTCAAACAACTTATTAGCATTAGTTTTCTGAATTTCCTAAACTGTTTTAACCATATTGCCATAACTCCCACATAAATTATCACATTGTTGCCTCAGATCAGATAAATGCCTTTCCACAGCAAAATTTATCACTTGCACATGGTCACATTTTACTCTTTACTCATATCTGATATATCATAATCTCTTTAGTTACAATTTGCTAAATGGTGAAGAGCATTCAGAAAAATTAACTGCCACAAAAACAGGGCTTTGGTTAGGGACCATAACTATCACTGTATTTCGTAATACCCTTTCCATTACTAACTTCCTTATTGTTGTGTGTACTTCATTACTCAGTTACATACTTCATATAACTTAGTTAATACCTCACTGCTTCATATTTCTCAATATTGCATTAAATACTACTTCATTATATCATTAAACATCAAATCCCTACTTTGCATTACTAACAAAGTGACTGTAAAGAACAACTTCGTGGTAACAAATAACAACAGCTCCAATGGTAGCTCATAACTTCTCTTTACACAACAGATAATACACAAGTTAATCGAATCATTATTTCACTTTAAACAACAAATTTTTCTTTTACTGTAGTCTGAAGGCCATCTTTGTGACAAACATTTTCTCCTGACAAATATTACTGTAGACAACAGAAATGATTTGACTTTAACTTCCCTTACTCTGGCATGAAGGGCTGCTCTGTGATGCATTTTATTCAAAATATACATTATTACAGGCAACTAAACTTACTTTTTTAAAACTAATTACATGATGTTAACCTTATTCTGAAATACTTACGACTCACACCAGTGGTACTGAATTCATTATTTGGAATATTTGCTCTACTGCTAGTGTTGTAGAGTTTTTAAATGCTTTTACATACTTTCAGTTTTCTTTAGTTTTTCCACAATATTTTTTGACAGTTTTTATTGTTTCCAATGTTTATCTTATCTCATATTTTATTTACTTTTTGCTGAAAAAAAATTCATTTTTTTACACACAATTTCCTTATTACTGTATGCAAAAAACAAAATGAAACCTCCACTACAAAATTTAGCTGACATTTAAATATTCTTTGCTTCCATCCTTCTAAATATTGTAAAACAGAAATTTTTATTTACATTTTGAAACATAGCAAAATGGATTTAATCCACCTGCTACCGCTCTACTTGTTTAAATAAGTCTCTTTCCTTTCTTTCAAATAATTATTCTTATGCGCATAATGTTCATAGCAAATAGATATAGAAATCCCTTATTCTTATGTAGGTAACAGCTGATGTCATCTTACTACATACATCATCATTTAACAACTTCTGGTTCCCATGGCATAGTTTTTACATAGAACTTTATTTCAAATAAATTGCTAACTGAAGTTGTTATAACACTATGTGGTTGGAAAAGAAGTCATGACCTAATCATCAAATCACAGGGGACTGACATAGCTAGTTGGGTAACATTAATCAAGTACCAATGCTTGGGTTTCAGGGAGGATCTCCTGCTTCATTTGATGCTGACGTGCTATTCCAACGCAGCTGGAGAGTCGCTGCTATACTGTTTGAGTTTACAGAGAATACTGTGTGGTGTGTGTGGGACTTTGGATTGAGGTGGGAGGTGAGCTAGGGTAGTCCATGCAGTTGTGAAAAATCACTGTGTCAGGGAGGTGTAATGGTTATAACGTCTGCTTAGTGAACAGGAGACCCAGGTTCAAATCCCAGCCTTGATACAAATTTTCATTCATCACTTCAGTCTGCATATACAGAGTGCTCCATTGATCATGACTGGGCCAAATATCTCACGAAATAAGCATCAAACTAAAAAACTACAAAGAATGAAACTTGTCTCGCTTGAAGGGGGAAACCAGATGGCACTATGGTTGGCCCCCTAGATGGCGCTGCCATAAGTCAAATGGATATCAACTGTGTTTTTTTAAATAGGAACCCCCATTTTTTATCACATATTCGTGTAGTACGTAAAGAAATATGAATGTTTTAGTTGGACCACTTTTTTCACTTTGTGATAGATGGCGCTGTAATAGTCACAAACATATGGCTCACAATTTTAGATGAACATTTGGTAACAGGTAGGTTTTTTAAATTAAAATACAGAACGTAGGTACATTTGAACATTTTATTTCGGCTGTTCCAATGTGATACATGTACCTTTGTGAACTTATCATTTCTGAGAACGCATGCTGTTACAGTGTGATTACCTGTAAATACCACATTAATGCAATAATTGCTCAAAATGATGTCCGTCAACCTCAATGCATTTGACAATACGTGTAACAACATTCCTCTCAACAGGGAGTAGTTCACCTTCATCAGATCCGGTGAACTTGAGGGCCATGGTATGGTGCTCCAACGACCAATCCACCTGCCATGAAATATGCTATTCAATACCGCTTCAACCATGTGAGATATGTGCCGGACATCCATCATGTTGAAAGTACATTGCCATTCTGTCATGCAGTGAAACATCTTGTAGTAACATCGGTAGAACATTTCATAGGAAATCGGCATACATTGAACCATTTAGATTGCCATCGATAAGATGGGGCCAATTATCCTTCCTCCCATAATGCCACACCATACACTAACCCGCCAAGGTCGCTGATGTTCCACTTGTCGTAGCCGTCATGGATTTTCCATTGCCCAATAGTGCATATTATTCCAGTTTACGTTACCGCTGTTGATGAATGACGCTTTGTCGCTAAATAGAATGCGTGCAAAAAATCTGTCATTGTTCCATAATTTCTCTTGTGCCCAGTGGCAGAACTGTACACGACATTCAAAGTCGTCGCCATGCAATTGCTGGTGCATAGAAATATGGTATGCGTGCAATTGATATTGATGTAGCATTCTCAACACCAATGTTTTTGAGATTCCCAATTCTCGCGTCAATTTGTCTGCTACTGATTTGTGGATTAACCAAGACAGCAGCTAAAACACCTATTTGGGCATCATCATTAGTTGCAGGTCATGGTTGGTGTTTCACATGTGGCTGAACACTTCCTGTTTCCTTAAATAATGTAACTATCCAGCGAACAGTCTGGACACTTGGATGATGTCATCCAGGATACCGAGCAGCATACATAGCACACGCCTGTTGGGCATTTTGATCACAATAGCCATACATCAACATGATATCGATCTTTTCTGCAATTGGTAAACGGTCCATTTTAACACGGGAATGTATCAAGAAGCAAATACCATCTGCACTGGTGGAATGTTATGTGATACCACATACTTATATGTTTGTGACTATCACAGTGCCATCTATCACAAAGTGAAAAAAGTGGTCCAACTAAAACATTCATATTTCTTTATGTGGGCTACTACACGAATATGTAATAAAAATGGGGGTTCCTATTTTAAAAAATGCATCTGATATCCATTTGACCTATGGCAGCGCCATCTAGCGGGCCAACCATAGCGCCCTTCAAGCTTGACGAGTTTTGTTCTTTGTAGTTTTTTCATTTGATGCCTATTTCGTGAGATATTTGGCCCGGTCACTATCAATGGACCACTCTGTCTACATCATAGGTGTTTGAAACTTGAAAAAGGTCTCTGGAACAACATAGTTTCATTTCATAATTTGCTTCTTTACAGTAAGTACTTGAACTTTTCCATAAACTCATAAATTACACAAATATCTATAGCTAAATTTTTCCACGCCCTAAAATATTTTCACCATTCAGGTTCCCCAGATTTGACACTGCACTTTCATTGCCTTAATTTTCCTGAATCAGATAACACAATGCTTTGTTCAAATAAGCCAATAAGTAAGAATTTAATTAAACTAGCAAAATTATTAACCTGGAAATTTTACACGAAAATAGCTAATCCACATGTAGGTGTACAGTATGATAAGCAAATAGCACATACTATAATGATTTCCTAATCATCTTTTATTCAGTTAAACAAAATTATTTTTGGACTCAGCAGATCAACATCACTCCATAATATGACCTTTACATTTCTATAAAATATTAACTGTTCCTGGCCATGCATTGGTGCGGCTCCAACTGGTTAAATGGAAAAGCAAGAAAAGAGAAAGAACCCATTTCTGATATGTATGGGAATTAGACATATGTCCTAATCTCCTTCTCTCCTCTGTCTCTGACCATCTCCTCCTCCTACTCCCTCTCTCTCGATCTCCTCCTGCCTCCCCATCCCCCCTCCCCCCCACCACTCTCTCTCTCTCTCTCTCTCTCTCTCTCTCTCTCTCTCTCTCTCTCTCTCTCTCTCTCTCTCCCCTCCCCCTCTCTCCTCCCCCCTCCCCCTCCCTTCCCCTCCCCCTCCTCCTCCTATTCCTCCTCCTCCTTTCCACTATCTATGTTCATTTCCTCAGACCCTGCTGTCCATCACATATTCCCCACCCTCTCTCACCTTCAGCCTTGTTTATTGTTATTGCAAATTCAGGTTCTGAGTAGTACTCTAATCATGAGTCAATAAGCCATGAACAAACCTTTCCTCTTTGCTAAAATATTTCACTTTCACATATTTTATATACTTTTAGATATTACATACATTAAAAATTTATACCCCATATGTGTCCATATGTCTGTTACAGTAATATGTAAAAATTTGATGTATATCAATCAAGTACTTATTGAGATTTTTGGCAATAATGTTTCCCCAACACACATTACATATATGTTTATGTATTACATGTATTAAAACAAATATCATATACTCTTCTAAATGTTCACCAGATTATTGTGTAAAAATTTGAAGTAAATCTATTCAGGACTTTCAAAAGTTTTGGTAATAATGTTTTGTCTTTACACAGGGTGATTCAAAATTCATATTACAGGCTTCTAGGGGCTATAGTGTGGACTTAGATGATGGTCTGATAAGGAACACATGTCCTGAAATGTAGTGTTTGGATGTAAAATCAGTCTGAGGATCAGATCTCTTTCAAATGTCCCCTTTACAATACGCACACAGCAGCGACATTGAGCTCCAAACTGTGTGCTGTAGGAGCACATGGTATGGGCAATGTTTTGAGTGCTTGCCCTTGGGTTCTTGTCCATGTGATTAAGGATGTCCTCTAAAGTTGAGGCTTCTGCGCGTCCGTGGAGCACCATAGCCAACACTTCTAGTTCCAAATGTACAATTTTATGTAGCTGATGTTGTAGTTAATCAAAGGTGCTATGTGATGTCGTAATTACAACAGGGACTGATGATGGCACCCTCTTCTCAGCCACCACAGGGATGAAGTAAATTATTATTCAATGCAAATGCTTCATTTCCTGTTAATACAAATGACAATTCCCCTGGATATTTCAGAGTGCCCTGGGTGGAGGTCAGTTCAGTGTGTTTCTTTGCAGCTTTATTCATAAAGATGTTTCTTTCAATACACTTCAATCATGACCTTCACCACAAGCTCTTGCATCCACAAAAATAAAATTATAGTTTGCATCCAGTACTGCTATCAGGGCTAACAAATAGTGGCCTTCGTAACTGAAAAACATTGAACTGCTTTCTTCTGGTTTGATAATACTGATGTGTTTACCATTAATTGCCCTTGTGCAGTTTTAAAAATTTGCAATAATTTCAAACTTACACATTATATTCAATCAGTCACTTTCTTCTGCAGTAGGCATCAGCGTCTAGAGACTTTTCTGGAGTGCACAGTTTTAAATTCAGTTGATAGAGCCAGGTTGTTTAGTGACAAGGCAGTGACAATAGTTTCATTACACGATTGTTTTCATTCACAATTGTTTAGAGTTGATCCACATTCAATTTCACGGATCCAAGACACAAGAATATTACACAAAAACTTGAGACCATTCCAGCACTACACAACTCTCTACTCTCTATTCCACCAATGCACCCAGTCTTTTTACTTCCTCCTTTTCCATTGCCCTCCCCCCCTCCACCCCCTCCCTCCTGCCCCGTCCTCTGTCTAACCTTCCGACTGCCCTACCCTCTCTCCACCTTGCCCTGCATGCCCCCCAGTAGCACTTAACTGTCCCCCACCTCTACACTGCTATCCCTCCCAGTGTCATTCTTACCCCCACCCAGTTGCCTCTCTCATCATTCACTGCTGCTGTTGCTCATAGTCTGGCTTCAGCTGCCAGAGACTGTGGTCATGTGTGAGTGAGAGATGCATTTGCACGAGTGTGTGTGTGTGCGTGTGTGTGTGTGTGAGAGAGAGAGAGAGAGAGAGAGAGAGAAAGAGAAAGAGAGAGAGATCTATTTCTGACAGAGGCCTTGTTGGGCGAGATGTTATCTTGTGACAGTCTTTTTGTTGTGCCTGTCTGTGACTCAGCATCTCCACTATATGGTAAATCCTCTTCATAATATCGTTACATTCCATCCTGGATTTTCCATTGTTTCATTTTGAGATCATTTACATTGTTCCATACAGGAAACAGCTTCAAACATCTATAAGCTATTCAAACATCTATAAGCTATCAGCTACAAAAATTGTCCGGCAGTCTGATTCAATTAGTGCCAGGGAACAATCATATAACAAATGCTATTTTTTCTCAAACTTTCCGGAACATTCCATGCATCAGTGCAAAACTAATGTTACTTCTGATTTCATATTCTACAACAGATTTAATGTATTAATTATTTCTTGTGAATATGTATTTCTTTAAAGATTTTTAAGAAGGAGAGATGTTGACAATGTTTACAAAACATTGACAATATTCAGCCTGTAAAGTTCTTGTTGTTGTGGGAAACTGGTTACCCATTAATATTATAGAAATAGAAATAAAATATATGAAACTAGAACATAATTTTTGACTGCATTTAAAATGGTAAAAAAAAGAACAATAAACAATGTAGTTTTGTCTCAGAATATTTGCTGTTGGTTATTTGCAAACTAATATCCCTAGTGTACCCTCACAGCGTATAAACATATTGAAACATAATCAAAAAAATATATTTAAAGTAAAATTTCTCCCAACAACTGGAAAACTCTGAACATCCATTTATACAGATAGTGAAATTTACAAATGAAAGTGAATCCAGATCTGGCTACAGTTTAGGTGGTATCACATATTTCATTACCTGAACAAAACTTCCATCAAATTCTGCTCATTACAAATGTAAGTGCTTAAGGAGGAGAAATGCATGTCCACATATTGCAAATGAGTTTGTAAAATTTGGCAATAATTTGTCAAATGTTGTATTTGACATACTGAAAAAATTAACATGCATAGTGTCATTCTGTCATAGTTTTTCATGTGGTGTACTGAAGGCACCAAATTTAAGTGATTCCATAATTCTAGGTTTTGAGAAGGCTTTTGATACCGTACTTCACAAGCAGCATGCAATTTGATCATGTACTTAAGGAATATTGTCTCAGTTATGCAACTGGATTCGTGATTTCCTTTCAAAGAAGTCATAGTTCATAGTAACTGATGGAAAGTAATTGTGTAAAACGGAAGTGATCTCTGGCTTTCCCCAAGGTAGTGTTACGGCCCTTTGCTGTTCCTTATCAATATAAACCATTTAGGAGACAATCTGAGCAACCATCTTAGGTTGTTCGCAGATGATGCTGTCGTTTATCATGTAGTAAACTTATCAGAAGATCAAAACAAACTGCAAAGCGACTTAGAAAAGATATCTAATTGGAGCGAAAATTGACAGTTGACGCTAAATAATGAAAAGTGAGTTCATCCACATGAATGCTAAAAGGAATCCATTAAACTTTGGTTACACAATAAATCAGTCTAATCTAAAGGCCATAAATTCAACTAAATAGCTAGGAATTACAATTACAAACCATTTAAAGTGGAAAGAATACATAGAAGACGTTGTGGGAAAGACAAACCAAAGACTGCATTTTATTGGCAGAACACTGAAAAAATGTAACAGATCTACTAAAGAGACTGCCAACACTACATTTGTCAGTCCTCTTTTGGAATACTGCTCCACGAGCTGGGACCCTTACCAGGTAAGATTAATGGATTACATAGGAAAGTTCAAAGAAGAGCAGCATGTTCAGTATTATCCGAACCGGGGAGAGAGTGTCACGGACATAATAGAGGATTTGGGATGGACATCATTAAAACAAAGGCGTTTTGGATTGTGACGGACTCTTCTCACAAAATTTCAATCACCAACTTTCTCCTCCGAATGCGAAAATATTTCATTGTCACCGACCTACATAGGGAGAAATGATCATCGTAACAAAATAATGGAAATCAGAGCTCACACGGAAAGATATCGGTGTTCGTTTTTTCCGTGCGCTGTTCAGCAGTGGAATACTGGAGTATTGTTGTGAAGGTGATTCGATGAACTGTCTGCCAGGCACTTAAGTGTGACTTGCAGAGTATCCATGTAGATGTAGGGAGATTTTTTGGTGTGGAAGGGATGACAACTCTCAAAATGCAGCTGCTGCAGGTGGTTGATGGGTTTAATGTGGGCAGAGATGTGCATAGAGCCATTAGGGAGGAGGAGGTCAATGTCCAGAAAGGTGACAAAGGTTCCGCCACTGTTGTTATGAATCACAGTGACAACCAGAGGAAGCCATCTGCCATTTATCTGATTTCTCTACCTATAAACTCTGGCAGAGAGATCACATCTCAGAAGTCCAACATAACCTCCAATTCCTACTTAAAACCTTAGACCCTTCGCAGAATCTCTCCCCTGAATCTATTTCCCTCCTCACTCTGATGACATTCCACACACCTACCTTCCACATGCTCCCCAAAATCCACAAACTCAACAATCCTTGATGTCCTATTGTAGATGGTTATTGTGCTCCCACTGAAAGAATTTTTGCCCTCATTGATCAACACTTCCAACCAATTGCCCATAATGTATCCTTCCATATCAAAGACACCAACCATATCCTGCACAGACTCTCCACCATCCCCACCCCTTCACCTCCTGCATCTCTACTCATCACTGTTCATGACTCTTCACTAAATATCAACATCTCTCATGCCCATTGTCTCCCCACTACCGAAGACTACCTCTCACAATGTCCTTCAGACTCCAAATCCACTACCTCATTCCTAATACACCTTACTAACTTCATCCTAATTCACAACTATTTCTCCTTTGAAGGGAAGGTATACAAATGATTCTGCAGCACATCCATGGACATCCACATGGCACCCTGCTATGCCAACGTGTTTGTGAGCCATCTAGAGGAAACCTTCCTAGCCTCCCCAAACACCAAACCCGTAGTCTGGTTCAGGTTCATTGATGATACCTTTGTGATTGGGACTCAGGTCCAAGACACCTTATCCTCATACCTTCACAACCACAACATCTTCTCTCCCATCTGCTTTGCTGATCTTCTTCAACCCAGTGTACCACCTTCCTGGACGTTGACCTCCTCCTCTCTGATGGCTCCATTCATATCTCTGCCCACATTAAACCTATCAACCACAAACAGTAGCTGCCTTTTTGAGAGCCGTCATCCTGTCCATACCTAAAAATGCACCCCACACAGCCTGGCCACCTGGGTACAGAATATCTACAGTGACAAGAACTCCCTTGCCCAGTAAGCTGAAGGTCTCACAAAGGCCTCCACAGACAAGCACACCTAGTCAATAAACATATCTCTTGTGCCATTTCCCCACACACCCCCGACCACCCATCACTCCCAAGAACCAGCTGCAAAGGAGAGCTCCTCTCATCATTCACTACCACCCTGGAATGGACTGGAACAACAGAATCTTACCCTTCATCAGGGTTTTGTTTAATTATTGTCATGTCCTAAAATGAGGGACATCCTACCAAAGGTCCTTCCTATCCCTCCTAAAGTGGTGTTCCAGCATCCATCCAACCTCGACAACATCCTAGTCCATCCCTATGCTGCTCCCAACCCTAACTTCTTGGCACAGGAATCATATTGCTGTGGAAGGCCCAGGTGCAAAACATGCCCAATCCACCCTGCCCAATCCACCCACACAGCACTTCCTTTTCCAGTCCTGTCACCTGTTTATCCTGTCCCATCAGAGGCTAGGTCACCTGTAAAATTAGCAATGTTATATCCCAGCTCAGCTGCAATCCTTGCACAGATTATTATTTTGGTATGACCACCAATCAGCTGTCCACCAGAACGAACAGTGTCCACCAGACTGTTTCCAAGAAGAAAATAGACCACCCTGTGGCACAACATGCAGCTGAACATTACATGCTTGTTTCTAATGGCTTCTTCACAACCTGAGCCATCTGGACTCTCCCCTCCACAACCAGCTTTTCTGAATTGCACAGAGAGAAGTTATCCTTATGACACATTTTGCTTCCCTAAATTATCCTGGACTCAACCTACGGTAACCCACTGCCTCACATCTTCCACCCAACAGTTTCCGCCCTCTCTGTCCTATCCTCCCCATCCTCATTGTGAGATGCCCTCTGCCGATGCGCCCCCCTTCTCCTTGCCTTTTCTCTTCTCTGCCCCCTACCCTCCCTTCCCTTACTCAGAGCCTCCTGATGCTGAGCCTGGCAGTCTTGTCATGCCTCCATCTAGTCCAGGCACATTCTGCCAGCTGCCAGACAGCTGTACCCAGCTATCCGTCCCCCTCTCTGCTCCCTCCAGATTGCTGCCCTTGTTCCACATGACAGTTGGATTCTGGTCCAAGCTGCCAGAGATGGTGATCATGTGTGCGTGAGGTATGCTTGCTTGTGTTGATGACCGTGTGTGTGTGTGTGTGTGTGTGTGTGTGTGTGTGTGTGTTTTTTTTACTGTTCTGAAGATTGCTTTGGCCAAAAGCTAAGTGTGTAACACACTTTTTAACCATTTCTTCAAATTTATTTTCAGAAAACTTCTAATTTCTCCTTCCGAAAAAAGGTTTCAAAATGCAGCAGTAAATCTTCAAAATGATTATCTGGAGGATTTATCCAGTGAATTCCCAGACCAGGTAATAGGTTTAAAATGACTGGAAAAAGAAATAGCCTCAATATCCTCATTAGTTGACTTAACAAAACTACGAATAATAGAGAATCCAGTCACAGTGCTAACATTCTAGATTTATGCACTGCATTTTACCTGTTTTCAACTACTTCTGTTACTGCTTCTTCAGCTGAATGCTCATTTATGAAGCTCAAGCTTATAAATAACTATCTATGACCCAAGACATACTTAGTTAACTTACCATCCTCAGTATTGAAAGTGAAAGTGCCAAATGCAATGAAGTCAGTGAAATAATCAATACCTTCACATTACGGAAGACATGCTGTGTGGTCCAGTTTCGCAAGAGATCAAGATGAGTACAGCGAGTTTTTATAGGTATAAAAACATCAAACAACACACACAAGTATAGTATTATGCTTACTGATATTGAGTGTCAGTGCCTAAAATGTATTTAACCCCACAAGTGGATGCACCTATGTATAAAGTGCACCAAACACAAACAACCTTATCTTGCATCGTTCCACTAATGTTTTATAGTTACAAGCCCATACCTGTTCCTTCATTTTTGTTTCAGCCAACGCAGTTTGTAAGCCGTGTCATCATACGTCCAAGTGAGCATCAATAATATAAAATAAACAGTGACCAGGGAGGGGATAAACTGATGATCCATGTAAGAAAAGACTCAGATTATGAGCTAGCAACACAATCCCACAATGGGGCAGGCAGGATAATTAGTAATCAAATAAGTGGTTAGGGGGATCCCTTGCAAATGCACTATTTAAGGTGTCCTGTGGGGAACAATTGTAAGTGGTACAACGCGATATAATGAAGATTTGTTTTGTTATTATTTACCTACACAGTTCATTAGCTCATATAATGTAAGTTTATTTTATCATTGTAAACACTGAAGTGCCAAAGAAACTGGTATAGGCATGCGCTTTCAAATACACAGATAGCCAAAATATGGCACTGTCGTCAGCAATGCCTATATAAGACAAGTGTCTGGCACAATTGTTAGACTGGTTACTGCTGCTACAATGACAGGTTATCAAGATTTAAGTGAGTTTGAACATGGTGTTACAGTCAATGCATGAGCCACATCAGCTCTGAGGTAGCACTGAAGTCCCATACGACCATTTCACGAGTGTACTATGAATATCAGGAATCTGGTAAAACATCAAATCTCCAACATTGCTGTGGCCACAAAGGTATCCTGCATGAACAGGACCAACGACGACTGAAGAGACTTGTTCAACATAACAGAAGTGCAACCCTTCTGCAAATTGCTGCAGATTCCAATGCTGGGCCATCAACAAGTGTCACTGTGTAAATCATTCAACAAAACGTCATAGATATGGGATTTTGGAGCCAAAGGCCCTCTCATGTACCCTTGATAACTGCACGACACAAAGCTTAATGCCTCAACTGGGCCCATCAACACCGACATTGGATCGTTGATGACTGGATACATGTTGCCTGGTCAGACGAGTCTCATTTCAATTTGTATAGAGCAGATGGCCATGTATAGGTATGGTGACAACCTCATGAATCCATGGACCATGCATGTCAGCAGGGGACTGTTCAAGCTGCTGGAAGCTCTGTAAGGGTGTGGGGGTGTGGCCACTGATATGGGACCCCTGATACATCTAGATATGTCTCTGAGGTGACACATATGTAAGCATCCTATCTGATTACATACTTCCATTCATGTCCATTGTGCACTCCAATGGACTAGGGCAATTCCAGTAGGACAATGAGACACCCCATATGTCCACATTTGCTACAGAGTGGCTCCAGGAACACTCTTCTGAGTTTAAACATTTCCGCTGGTCACCAAACCCCCCAGACCTGAACATTATTGAGCATATCTGGGATGCCTTGCAACATGCTGTCCGAAGAGATCTTCACCCCCTCCTACTCTTATGGATTTATGGGCAGCTCTGCAGGATTCAGGGAGTCAATTTCCCCCAGCACAACTTCAGACATTAGTTGAGCCCATGCCACATCATGTTGCTGCACTTCTGCGTGCTCATGGGAACCCTACACAATATTAGGCAGGTGTATCAGTTTCTTTGGCTCTTCAGTGTATCTGGCAGAAGAGATCTCCACTCCCTTGTACTCTTATGAATTTATGGATAGTCCTGCATGATTCATGGTGTCGATTCCCTCTAGCGCTACATCAAACATTAGTCAAGTCTGTGCCATGTCATGTTGCAGCACTTCTGTGTGCTTATGGGGTCCCTGTGTGATATTAGGCAGGTGTATCAGTTTCTTTGGCTCTTCAGTGTACAACATATTGCATTAAATTTCTGTTTCTACTTGCTGTAATTAAAGATTTATTAGTTAATGATGGGTTTTGTCACAGTCAACAGTGGGTTACAATAAGGTGAGATGGAAGGCTCAATTATACTCCATTCAAGCATTTGTTTTACCTCACTTGTGATGGCTGCCCTTTTGGTCTTAATTCTTGTTGGTGTAGTGAGTCAGTAGCAGTAGACTCTACAGTCTTACCTTTAACCATATTTGCAGTATTTTCAACCTGACTACAGAATGAGTGTATGCTATTTGTGTATGTTGCCCTTGTCTCGAGTAATTTTACCATGAAGCCAATATACTGATTACCACATTTCAATTTTATTTTTTTTAAATCTACTACACTGTTCTGGCCGTAGATGTCTAAAAAACTTTCACGAGAAGAGAAGTCAAATGTTGTGCATCCTTCTCTCATACGAAATCGGTGCCAAGTATGCATTCTACCACCAATCCATCTGTAATTAGCAATGGGCATTTTGTCACTCCACTTCTTATTTTAATTTCCACCTAGGTTTACATCACAACATTGCGTGATTTAACACCAATAGCTCCAGTAATTTTACAGTTCATAGCCAACATTTGAGGGTGCAGTGTTCATAGATTTAATGTGTTGACCCCATGTCAGTGGTTCATGGTTCTTTTATCACTTCATTAACATTTCTGCATTGACCAATCACCTTCAATTGTTTGCTTTGCTACTAGAATATAATGCGTGTCATCATTGTTATGCAGTGGTGGTTGTTATCTCCCGTCTGGGAATTCCACCTATTGTTGTTGTTGTAGTTTTTGTTATGGCACAGCCAGTGACCATTACCATAATAACCTGTATGATAGCAGTTGTTATTCCATCTCTTTTTATGTAAGTTCAGTGGAATCTGATCTACTTGTTGTGCCTTACACATTGGAGACAGGTCCAACTTTGTCACATAATTTACATAATTCTCTTTTGTCCTGTCAGAGTTATACTGCTGGGCACGTAGCGGAGAGGATTATATTGTAGAGTTATTGTCGTGATTGCTCAATGTAACATCCTCTTGTATGAGGTCAAGCACAGATATAAGATGTTCAAGGTTGTTTACATATATGTGGATTAATTTGTCCCTGAGCACCAGTGGCAGTCCAGCCTTTAATAGCCTAAGAATTTCCTGATTAGATATGGGCTTGTATCAGTGACTTGATTTATTTAGGTATAGGTACTGTTTGGGTGTGTGCTATGTCTAGTGACACACATCTGTCAACAGTCCAAACAGGTACCAGGGCAGCGTGAAAAATTGCCAACCATCAGTGCTATTTCTAGCCTCACATTAATCTGCCCCACAGTTCCAATAAAGCATGGCCAGTTATGACACCAGAATATCTCAAAAAGTATACATTGGTTCCATGAGTCAGGGAAACTATTTTGTCCATTACC
The DNA here is from genome assembly GCF_021461395.2 of Schistocerca americana. Lineage (NCBI taxonomy): Eukaryota > Metazoa > Arthropoda > Insecta > Orthoptera > Acrididae > Schistocerca > Schistocerca americana. Next base: position 220,449,049 of record NC_060119.1, read on the forward strand.
AGTTTCTATTTCATACACCCCATCGCTGTCAAGACTATTTCTGCCCCAACTGCTGTTACTACATTGCCTTCTTATGAAAAATCTTTACTTAAAAACCCCAAGTCCTCTATCACCTGACATAGCCCTGCTCTTGGTTTGAAACTGCTGGTGGCCTGGTACACTGCTCCTAAGCTTTCCTGTAACTAAGGACATGCAGCTCACCCATGGCTAATATCTATCAGCATCACCTTCTTCTTCCTGACATGTTGCTCATTCCTAGGCTTTATGATACTGGTTGAAGTGTGCTGGACATTTCCTGCTCCTAGTTCTAACAGAAGCTTTTCTCCACTCTGGCAAAGGTTAATGTCTGTTTTTTAGTTTCCAGTCACCCTCTTCCTGTCTGTCTCCCTTCACCCTGATCAGTTCCTTCCTTTCTTCCTCCTACCGTGCCTAAATGACATTCTCAGCAGTTGTGGGAGAGAACTCCATCTATTTTCTCTTGTTCTTCCCACTACAGTACCCCCTAAAGTGAAAATATTTGCTTCTAAATTTGCAAACTATCCCCCTACTCACTAGCCTACGACAGTTCTCATGGAGAGTTTTGAAAGAAGAATTAATTTCAAGGATGAAAGTTTGGCTGCATGTAAACAAAAACTATTCTAAGATGTTTTGTGCTGCTGCCACTATTGTTGTACTGATTTAGAGATATAATGACAGAACAATGAATTAGTAGTCGCTTTTTTCGAGAGAAGACACATTACCAAGATTGTTTGGTTAGGTTTTCTTCATCTACATCTGTGCAAGCCATTGTGAAGTGCATGGCAGCATCCCATTCACATATGGAGTGCATGAAGAATGATTGTTTCAATACCTTTGGATGCTGTAATTAATCTAATCATATCCTCAAGATCCCTATGGGAGCAATATGTAGGGGGCTGTAGTATATTCCTAGAGTCATCATTTAAAGTCACTTCTTGAAACTTTGTTAGTAGACTTTCTCAGAATGGTTTCTGTCTGTCTTCAAGACTCTGTTAGCTCAGTCCTTTCAATATTTCTGTGAAGTCATTCTGTTTGAGATTCCTCATTATCTTTGGGCTCAGAATACGTTTTAAGATTCAACAACAAATGGTTATCATTGATATTGGACAGTAATTTTGTGGATCACTTCCTCTACCCTTCTCGATATTTTTTTATTCGAGGTATCTACGATACAGGAGGGGCTAAATTAGCCACAAACTGGGCATAGAAATAGGCAGGGAACTGGGCACCGGAGCTTTGTTCAGGTTTAATGATATCAGTTGCTTCTCAATGCCACTGGCACTAATACATATTTCACTCATCTTTTCAGAGATACGAACATTGAATTGGGATAATACTCCTGCGTTTAACTCTGGAAAGGAACATTTGGAAACAGAAGTAAGCATTTCTGTTTTTGCTTTGCTACTCTCAGTTGCAGTTCCTGCTTTGTCCATGAGAGACTGGACACTAACTTTGGTTCTGCTCAACCTTTACGTTCAACCAGAATTTCTTTTAAATTAGAATTATATTAATACGGTCAGCTGCGCGTGGGCGTTGATATAGATCAACAGGGACAGGTGAAAATGTGTGCCCCGAACTGGGACTCGAACCCGGGATCTCCTGCTTACAGGGCAGACACTCTATCCATCTGAGCCACCGAGGGCGACTGCAGGGACTATCTCACACACGCCTCCCGCGAGACTCACATTTTCACCTTGTATGTCCACACACTACATTCGTAGTGTCCCACCCCAACACACTCATTACTCGTGGAAGACATTCTTTCAAGTCCCGTAGGAGTTCGGGGAATATGTGTGCATCCGCACAGAAGAAGAATGTTATGGCCTGTATCGCCAGAACTATATACTTATATGGATATGGTGTCTGTTCTTTTGGACATGCCCAAGATAGCCCCTGCAGTTGCACTATCATCTGTGCACTCGGTGGCTCAGATGGATAGTGTGTCTGCCATGTAAGCAGGAGATCCCGTGTTCGAGTCCCGGTCGGGGCACACATTTTCACCTGTCCATGTTGATCTATATCAACGCCCATGCGCAGCTGACGGTATTAATATAATTTTAATTTCGTTCTAGACGGCTGCAGGTCATCAATGGTGTCTGTTCTTTCGGACATGTCCTAAAGAACAGACACCATATCCGTATAAGAATTTCTTTGGGTTTGTGAAAGATCTTTCGATAATATTCTGCTACGGTCGTCAATGAAGGCTTCAAACATTGCTCTCTTGACTGCCAAGCACGTTTCATTCAGCCTCTCTGTATCTATAGCTCCGTACTTTGTTATGTAGCGTGTAAAAGTTTTATTGGCAATTTCGGCCCTTTTTTATGATCGGTACTTGTCGCCAGAAGTCGAAAATCGCCGTGCTGTTTGTGCTCTTTGAGATCCTTATCAGCCTTAACAATTAACTGCATAACTGTAAGTGTTAGAACAGGATTAATTTAACCTCATCGTCCTTATTATAAAGAAGCACCACTTTTGAATATAAACATATATATAATACTCTTTCAAGAAACATTGTTACTTCCAAGCCTTCCACATTTCACCAGAAAACGTCAGTTTTTCGTCTTTCGATAAACACATGTTTCGTCGCCATAAAACGTGACCTATCGGAAAATTGACCAATTTGATGAAAAAAATTTTAGGAGAAAAGTTGTAGACCGTTAAAACGTGTTTTCAAAAAGCAAAGAAAATGTCGAAAAACCAAGGTGGTTAGTAAATATCGCGTTTTTCAATTTTATGGAAATAGCATGGTCGATTTTTTACTTTCCTTTCAGTGATTTTTTTCCAGTATTCACACTTGTCGCTTAACTTATTTCTCAGTACAATCAATCATTCTCTGTATTTTGTTGCTCCGTTGTTGAAAATGTGGGCTTTCTCCCATGTCTATTGTGGGCCTCTGACAGTGGAGGAGGCATCAGTCGTCAACTGATCATTGTTCAGTTACATTTGTCAATGGAAGTCAGAGCGACGTATGAATGTTTTATTTGTGGTGAAAGTATTATGGACTAGGTAGATCTGACACAATAAAGGAAAGAGGCATATAAACGTTACTGAGAGGATTACGATGAGAAAGTATGGTAAACATGTTGTTTTGGCGAACTATACCGCTGTTGCTGTTCATGAAAAGTGCTAGAAATTTTATTGGAAAGATAACTATGCTAGAAGGGGTACAGTGAAAAATGAATCCCACATTTATTGATCGTCAGTTCAGAAATTTTACCTTAAAAGAAACGGTTTATTTTATTGCGAAGAGGCATCATAGGATTACATGAAAAATGAAGTGAGGATACCGATTTTAAAAAAGGAAAAATGTTGGTCGTGATGTTACAAAGACATTTTGAAAATGGCAAAACGGAAAGTTTCGAGTAGGGGACATTGAAGATCTTCCTGTTGTTGAAGGTAGATACCATGATAACCCAGCAAAATGGTTTTACGAATCACATATTGCAGTTCATAGTAGAGCTGAACGAACAGAAGATGAGGCATCTGCCAGGGTGATCTCATGGGAAAACATTTCAAAGCAAATGAAGATGAATGAAGGATACCAGTCCTTCCCAAAGACAGAGACAATACATAAAGGCTGTTCTAAAAGTTCTATAAAGACTTGCTATTCGTTGGAAAAATAAATCAGCACAAGAAAAAATGTTAAGCTTTCGAAACACAATTTCTTATATGATGTTGTTTGAAGCCAGAAACAAAGACCAACAAGAAGAAAGCGTGCCTCTGGATCACAGGGTCCCGGTTTCGATTCCAGGCCGGGTTGGAGAATTTCTCTGCCTGAGGATTGGGTGTTTGTGTTGTCCTCATCATTTCATTATCATCATCATCATTCGTGAAAGTCGTTAGATCAGAATGTGAAAAAATTGGACTATGTGAAAATTGGGACTTTGTACGGGCGCTGATCGCGCAGTTGAGCACCTTACACACCAACCATCAAGAGGAAAGCATCTGAATTGCTGATATTGCTCCTGTAATCCTAGATGACATTAGACCACGAATTTATCTACATCTACATCCATACTCCGCAAGCCACCTAACGGTGTGTGGCGGAGGGTACTTTGAGTACCTCCATCGGTTCTCCCTTCTATTCCAGTCTCGTATTGTTCATGAAGTGCAGACGTATTTAGAACGCTCATTTGTTCTAAACAGAAAAGCGACCGTTCAAATCTAAAGAACACATCCAACTGCCCTTCACATTCTGTTACTTCAGCTGCAAAACCGAGATCCTTCGTTTCTAAAACACAAGGTATTGAGAAAATCGTATACAAAAATATTCATCAAGAGATTTGTAGATGTGCTGCCAGCTTCTGAATTAATTCTACAATGATATCAAAGAGTTTAATGTGTCCAATACACAAAAAGTAATAGAAATCTCTCACGACAATTCTACTATCCAGTTTTTGATCAACTATGTGGAAGTCCATATAGACGAAATTAATAATAAATATAACACGTACCCAAGTAAACATACATATTGTCCAAAACGAGATTTTCACTCTCCACTGGAGTGTGCACTGATATGAAACTTCCTGGCAGATTAAAACCGTGTGCCGGACCGACACTCGAACTCAAGACCTTTGCCTTTTGTGGGCAAGCACTCTACAGCGCACATGGGCCAGTGCTCTACAGAGCACACTCCACTGCAGAGTGAAAATCTCATTCTGGAAACATCCTGCAGGCTGTGGCAAAGATGTCTCCGCAATATCCTTTCTTCCAGGAGTGCTAGGTTCGCAGGAGATCTTCTGTGAAGTTTGGAAGGTAAGGGACAAGATACTGGCGGAACTGAAGCTGTGGGGACAGGTTGTGAGTTGAGTTGTGCTTGGGTAGCTCAGTTAGTAGAGCTCTTGCCCGCAAAAGGCAAAGGTAACGAGTTCGAGTCTCGGTCCGGCACACAGTTTTAATCTGCCAGGAAGTTTCATATCAGTGCACACTCCGCTGCAGAGTGAAAATCTTATTCTGGAAACATCCCCCAGGCTGTGGCTAAGCCATGTCTCCACAATATCCTTTTTTCCAGGAGTGCTATTTCTGCTAGGTTCACAGGAGAGTTTCTATGAAGTTTGGAAGGTAGGAGACGAGGGACTGGCGGAATCGAAGCTGTGGGGACAGGTCATGACTTGTGCTTGGGTAGCTCAGTTGCAATGGTCAACGGTTACCAGTCTGGTCACATTGTTGTTGGACGGTCAGTGCGACGAGTATGCCCCCTGTTGGGTATATTATTTGCGGCAGCTCTTGAACCAGCTTTACATGGTCTATGGCAGCGATTAACAGGCATTTCCATGAGGGACGTGACATTTCGTTGTGGTGCATTCGCCGATGATGTGGTGTTCCTGGCCAGATCAGAGGATGAAATGCATATGGCGCTTCATTGGCTACGCCAGTACGGGGCGGTCTCTGGGAGCGTCATCAGCGTGAAGAAGACAAAATAGATGGATGTCGGAGGGGGGCTTTCCCACGCAACGGCGGTGCCCTTTGACAAGGTGCCCGTACTCAAGTGTTTAGGAGTGCAATTCTGTAGCAATGTTCGCCGCACAGCGGCGGCTACGTACCGCCGACTCCTACACCAGACACGTGCTCTGCTGTAGGAGAACAAATTGCGTCGCTTGGATATGGTTCTCAGAGCACATTATGTCAACACCTATCTTCTCTCAAATAAATCCATAAATACAATACAAAATAAAAATTTTAAAAATTAAAGAAATAAATAAATAAAACAACATAGATCAACCCGCTACATCCTCTCCTGATCCCTCGATCTTCTAACACGCTGCTTGGGCGTGGCGGCGGGATGGCCAGGCTTTGGGTGTCGACCCCTGCCCTACCCGTCGTCCTGCTTCTGCAGCTGCCCGCGAAAGGCAAAGGTCCCGAGTTCGAGTATCACTCCAGCACACAGTTTTAATTTGCCACGTAGTTTCATATGTATTGTCTTTTATTTCATGTTAGTCTGTTAAATTTATTGTATCCAAATCTACACCGGTGTCAAAGCTTAAGGCACAAAGAAACTTTCGCATGATGTGTCGCTGCCAAGTAACATAGTTCAATGAAACTTATACCATACACAGGAAAATCTGCTACAATATAGTACTGGTAATTACTGAAAGAATAGGCAATGAGACGAACAGAAGTTAGACTGACAATAATTACATTGAAATCACTGTGATTCATGATGCTCCTCTGGACCTTACAAAAGGCACGGCATGGCTCTTAACAGCGTATGTAACAACCATGGACAGCAATGCTTCGTCTGTAATGTGCTCCCACGCTGGCCGCAAAGTTGGGAAGTAATTCTTGTGATAGGGCGTACTACGCCTCGTCGACTTGATTGACAACTACTGGATGGTCATTAGGGCATACAGACATGTTGCAATACGTCTTCCCAATGCATCCCACATGTGCTCAATGGGATTTCAGTCGGGTGAACGGACATGCCAGTCAATTTACCGAATTTCCTCTCATTGTGAAAGTTCATTCACCTGCGCTCTTCGATGCTATTGTGCATTATCATCTGTAAAAATTAATTCAGGGAGGCCCGAATGCACCCCTGAAAAGATGCCAACAGGGAAAGTGTTCAGTGCCTGCTGAGAGCATGATGTTCGATGATTTGTAGATCAGTACACCCATGAAACATTATGCCTCCCCACAACATAAAACCTGGACTCCAAAGTGTTCACACTCGACAATGTTCCTGGGTGTCTTATATGTTCCAACCTCTCGCCATGTGAGGAAACATCCAACATGATAGTTTTGGTGGTATGGGGAGGCATAATGTTTTATGGGTGTACTGACTTCAAAATCTTTGAACAACGTACACTTGCAGGTCATCTTTATTGTGACATGACTCCTTCTCCATGTGCGTCTTTTCAGGGATGCGTTCTGTCCTGACCATTTTTATAGATGACAACGCGCAACCACATCTACCAGTGCAGGTGGAGAGGTTCTTGGAACGAGGATATTAGATGAATGAACTGACCCGCCCATTCCCCCGACTGAAATCCCATCGAGCATGTGTGAGATGCGTTGGGGAGACTATTCTTGAGTTCTACTCGAGCGTTTGGGATCCGTACCAGTTCGGATTAAAGGAAGACTTCGAAGCAATTTAGTCACGGGCAGTTACATTTGTTACCGGTAGCTCTGAACAACACATTAAGTGGTACAGAGATGCTCCAGGAATTGAAATGGGAATCTCTATAGGGAAGGTGATGTTCTTTTCGAGAAACACTACTGAGAAAATTTAGAGAACCGGCATTTGAAGCTGACTGCCAAACAAGTCAAAAAATGTCAAATGTATGTGAAAACTTATGGGGCTTAACTGCTAAGGTCATCAGTCCCTAAGCTTACACATTACTTAACATAAATTATCCTAAGGACAAATACACACGCCCATGCCAATCTTATGGGGCTTAAGTGCTAAGGTCATCAGTCCCTAAGCTTACACACTACTTAACCTAAATTATCCTAAGGGCAAACACACACACACACACACACACACACACACACATGCCCGAGGGAGGACTCGAACCTCCGCCGGGACCAGCCGCACAGTCCATGACTGCAGTGCCTTAGACTTTTTTTTTTCATTTTGTTCGTTGTTGATCGTTGTGTTTGGTCGTTGTGGACGTCACATGACATCTGCTCCAGTTCGTTTGTTGATCCTTCGACTCAGTTTTTTTATCACAGAGGCCAACCGACTCTCTGACCGAACACGCAGACCGCTCGGCTAATCCCGCGCGGCCGCCAAACAATTCTACTGCCGCAACATACATTGCGAGTAAGGACCACGAAGGTAAATACAAGATACTAGGGCTCGTATGGAGGCATATAGACAGTCGTTTTTCACTCGCTCTATTTGCTGGAGGAACAGGAAAGGAAGTGGCTAGTAATGGTACAGGGTATCATCTGCCACGCACCATACGGTGGCTTACGAAGTATATGTTGATGTAGCTGTAGATATTGCAACATGTCCACACGCACCAAAGACCATCCGGATGTTGTCAATCGCCTGGTCATGGATTAGTACGCCCATCCACAACAACTCCGTAGCAACCTCGTGGCCACGTGAGCACGTTGCAGAGGATGCATTTCTGTCCATCCTGATCACATACGCCTATTAATAAACGTGTCTCACCTTTTGTAATGTCCAGGGGAGCATCATGTTTCACGGTGACTTCAGAGTAACTATTGTCTTTGAATAGAAGTGCCATTTCTGTTCGTGCTTTTTTTTGTTACATTCTGTACTGTGGGTATACTGTGGTATTTTTTATTATGTATGAACCGAGTTTCGTCGAGTTGTGTACTTGGCAGTGCCAAATCATGTGAAAGCTACTTTGGTTCTTAATTTGAGCACACCAAAGTTTTATCTTGATGGATGCGATTTCTATTAAACTGACTAATGGTGATATTTACTTACCATTTAGATCTTTTGGCACTTTCTCAGACTTTTTTAAAAACTCACTTTGATGCTCTACAACTTTTCTCTTACACAATTTTGTATCAAATCGATCAATTCTCAGATATTGCATGTATCATGTAAATGGAGAAAAGTAAACGTAACAAGGCAGAGAGATTATCATATCGGGCACACTAGCCAGTCATCTCTGCTGCTTAACATTACTGAAAATAAACACTTAGAAAATACCATGATAACAACAGCAGCTTCCGCAGTTTCCAGGAAGCGGCCAAGTGAACATATGTCTTCTCACTGCGCGCCCATCCTCAGCAACTATGAAAATTAGGATAGCACTTACCAAAGCTCTACTTGGACTTTTCCAGGACTCCAAATAAACGCAGTGCATTGAGGCTCAGTCCACAATTGGTGCCCCAACATTGTCGCTTCCGGTGGCGCGTCGGTGCTGTATTATTCCCCTTGCGCACCACGCCACACGTGCAATTGCGACGGTTTGAAAATTCAGTAATTTTGAAATAACAGTTACATAGCACTTGATTTTAAAATCCCTTCTACCTTTCTTGATTTCGCTTTGTGAACATTTAGGGATGGATTTGAACCCTCAGTACCGCCCTGTGGCTACGCCCACACAATCTAGTGCATGGTCAACTATTCTTTAACACTTCGGCCATAATTCCTCTATACTGTCTTGTCCTGAGCTAAGAGTCTCAAGTTCCTCTATGAGATATGACACTGCTGTTTTTTTGTCTAGTTAGCTGAGTATATAAATCTTTCTACTTTTTTCGGTTGTCTTTTGTACTTCGTTATTCATTGTTGCTTTCACTGCGTCACGAGCACTGATACCAGTTTCGATGTGGACATCGTTAAAGAGGTCAGGTCTTTGTTGCCATTAGATGCAATATACACTACTGGCCATTAAAATTGCTACACCAAGAAGAAATGCAGATGATAAACGGCTATTCATTGGACAAATATATTATACTAGAACTGACATGTGATTACATTTTCACACAATTTGGGTGCATAGATCCTGAGAAATCAGTACCCAGAACAACCACCTCTGGCCGTAATAACGGCCTTGATACGCCTGGGCATTGAGTCAAACAGGCCTTGGATGGCGTGTACAGGTACAGCTGCCCATGCAGCTTCAACACGATATAACAGTTCATCAGGAGTAGTGACTCGTGTATTGTGATGAGCCAGTTGCTCGGCGACCATTGACCAAACGTTTTCAGTTGGTGAGAGATTTGGAGAATGTGCTGGCCAGGGCAGCAGTCGAACATTTTCTGTATCCAGAAAGGCCCCGTACAGGACCTGCAACATGCGGTCGTGCATTATCCTGCTGAAACGTAGGGTTTCGCAGGGATCGAATGAAGGGTAGAGCCACGGGTCGTAACACATCTGAAATGTAACGTCCACCGTTCAAAGCGCCGTCAATGCGAAAAAGAGGTGACCGAGACTTGTAACCAATGGCACCCCATACCATCACGTCGGAAGATACGCCAGTATGGCGAAGACGAATACACGCCTTCAATGTGCGTTCACCGCGATGACACCAAACACGGATGCGACCATCATGATGCTGTAAACAGAACGTGGATTCGTCCGAAAAAATGACGTTTTGCCATTCGTGCACCCAGGTTCGGCGTTCAGTACACCATCGCAGGCGCTCCTGTTTGTGATGCAGCGTCAAGGGTAACCGCAGCCATGGTCTCCGAGCTGATACTCCATGATGCTGCAAAAGTCGTCGAACTGTTCGTGCAGATGGTTGTTGTTGTCTTGCAAACGTCCCCATCTGTTGACTCAGGGATCGAGACGTGGCTGCACGATCCGTTACAGCCATGTGGATAAGATGCCTGTCATCTCGACTGCTAGTGATACGAGGCCGTTGGGATCCAGCACGGCGATCCGTATTGCCCTCCTGAACCCACCGATTCCATATTCTGCCAACGCGAGCAGCAATGTCGTGATACGATAAACCGCAATCGCGATAGGCTACAATCCGACCTTTATCAAAGTCGGAAACGTGATGGTACGCATTTCTCCTCCTTACACGAGGCATCACAACAACGTTTCACCAGGCAACGCCGGTCAACTGCTGTTGGTGTATGAGAAATCGGTTGGAAGCTTTCCTCATGTCAGCACGTTGTAGGTGTCGCCACCGCCTCTGAAAAGCTAATCATTTGCATATCACAGTATCTTCTTCCTGTCGGTTAAATTTCGTGTGTGTAGCACGTCATCTTTGTGGTGTAGCAATTTTAATGGCCAGTAGTGTATTTTCATCATGCATGGGTTTCCGAACTATCTGTTCTAAGTAATTTTCAGAGCAGGCATTTGGTAATGTTTCATAAGATGTCTTGTCACGCCCAGCTCCAACAAATTCATAATTATCCCAATTAATTGTTGGATGATTAAAAGTGTCCTCCATTGCGATTAGGGAACTTATGTACAAGCGAACTGAGGTTTTCTCTGAAGTTTTTAGTTACATTAGGAGGTGAGTTTAGAACTATATCGGTTCCATTCAACTAACAACTAACACGAAATGTGTTCAGAAATACGATTTAGAAACGTTCAATTGAACTTTTACGGCGATAGTAGACGCTGTTGACACTACTACGTACAAAAAGTTGCTACCTATTTTCAAGAAATGTAAATACAGTTTCGGTTGTTGGTGACACGCAAAATTTCGGCCTAAGTCGCGGCTATCGAGACTTCAATTAACACCATTGTTTTTAACAAAAAGCATTAATGGAAAGCTAACTATTAACTTGTGTAACAAGAACATACACTGCAGCAATTATGCACAAGAAAATAAATTTGGCATAATAAAGAAGAAGGTAATCGTCGCTATGCAGAGCATTACGGATGTGGGTGTGGCACATTTGGTGGCAGCAGTCGCGGCAAAGTCGGTGAGCTCCCATAACTTCGTACCTTCCAATGTATGTACTACGCTTTGAAGTATATAAAGCAAAATTATAGGACTTAAACATTCATCGAGAATGTTAGTTATATTTTGAAACCGAGTAGTTTCTTCATCTACTACTCAGATTTCATCAAACAGTAGTTCGCTTTGCTTTCAATTAACTTTAAAAAATTCTTTACTTAGGACCGAAAATTGAGAGTGATACAAGAAAACATACTGTCTCCTGCAGTTTGCGTTCCTGTGTAGTTTCCCGATTTGTTGATAGGTGGCAGGCAGGTACTGCCACTGGTTACTGCATCCTACCAAAGACGTTGTTCAAGAACTTCCACACTACATTCAATTCGTGACTAAGCTAGTCACGATAATGCGTCAGTGACACCGCTGTGATTTCTCTGACGGTCAGGCCTTCCAAGAGGAATGTGTCTAATAGCTTCCTTTCATTTCGTTGAAAACAGTCTCGATCGTTTTGTCTTCGTACATACCGTATTCCGGTTTTTGGCACGAGTGACATATCTTTGTGGCTGCGTTCTGCACTCGTCCATCGAGACCGGCGGCTTCGCTCCGAACACTAACGATGGCTGCCGAAGTTGCACGAAGCAAGGGCTGACCGAGCTGTCACCGGTACATACTAGAGTTGGGCAACACGATTCTTTTTCCCGATTCGATTCCTACGATTCAATCTCACATTGCGAATCGATTCCTACGATTCGTTCACGATTCTTTCACGATTCATTCTAGTCTGCGATGGTACGATTCTTACCGAATGCAAAAAGTTCTGCATCTTACTCACAGATGGCAGGACATGTCAAATTGTCATTGGGGTTACAATCGAACTGTGTCAAGATAAGATATGCCAGAAATAGTTTATTTATGAGTAATCATGCATACGACGTTGCAAGTGTGATTCTCGATTTATACTTGTAATACCTTAAGTGATGAAAGGTCACGTATCATTTGATTGCATCTATTGTTTTATTTCAGTATGCCAGGAAAGAGGAGTCGATTTGTGCGAAAGGTGGTGCAAAATTACGTGGTATGCCAGTTTGGTTGTGTGGCTTGAACGTATCTAACTACAGACGTCTGTTTTATAGTAACAAAATCTAGCAGTGAGGCAGACGTGGTTTTGCTCATATCATCCTATTCAAATAAAGTTGAAAGCAAACAGTTAAATAAATATAAATTTTCATTTCCGAGATACCAGCGATCAGAGGAAACTATGTCTAACCTAAAACATATCTAGGATGATTGTTACTATTGGATGTACAGTAAGTCCAACGTGTTCATATTCGGATAATGTTATACCACCATCACACAAAATTTTGATACACCTCTACTGTAACATCCAATAGTAACAAAGATTTACGAAATTGTGATATAAAATACTTATTGTGTAAAATCGAGTTTTTTCAGGAAACACACCAATATAGATAAACTTAAAAATAAAAATCTTTATCTAAATATAAAATTCTATCCAATCTGTTAAAGCCGTTCCCAAGAAACACGAAATTCGCGTTTTTATTTAAAAAATTCTTTTGTGTAAAATCGCGTGCTGTAAGGAAAGACACCTAAATACAGATAAAGATAAAAACCAAAGTCTTCACTACATTCAATACGTACTAACAAAGTTTTACGAGATGGCGTTATAAAAACATGTGAAATAGCGTTTTTATAATATAAAATTGAGTTTTTACGAATGGAACTATGTAGGATATATATGTACTGTAAAATTGACTTTTTACGAAAGAATGGAACCATGTAGGTGAACTCAAAAAGCAAAAACAAGTCTAAATACAAAATTTCATTCAAATCGTTAGGGCCGTTTTCGAGATACGCGAAATATAATACATAATCCAAGTGCTGTTGCTCGTGTGTGTTTTGCATTGCATCTGCAACATATAAGAGGAACGTATTTATTCATCGTACTTGGATTTCTTGATTTTAATCGTGTGTACTGGGAGCTCTGTACTCGCTGTATATCGTTCCTGTCATCACTAGTTCGTGTATTATTCGCGCAAAGTAAGCTGACGTAAATGGGAAATGCCTTTACGCTCGTTCCCATCAGCCACAGTCAAGTGTCAGCTTGAGATTGGTTTTCTCAGTAATATTACGGCCCACGAACTTCGTTTGTTCGTTCCGAGCTTCCTTTGTTCACACGAATCCTCCACTTGATTGCCATCTGGCGGTCGTAATCATTCGGCACGACTCGGCAATCGGCATGATTCGGAAGTTGCCTTCGAACTTTCGAAGCATAGCGTACTAAGAATCGATGAATCGTTGGAACTTGGAATCGTCACGACTCGGAAACAAGCAATCGCTCTTTACGATTCTTTTGAACGACGATTCGTCCGTATCACGATTCGATTCTTACGATTCTTTATTTAGAGTCGTTCAAATGAACGACTCATTCACGAATCGCCACAACTCTAGTACATACGCTTCACTGAAGTGCGAAAGACGTAATAACTTTTTTTTTGATACGCAAAAAGAGCTCATAATTTTTTTTGCTCTGTTGAAATTCAGTTCCTGACTTTGAATTTAATAAGACGTATAAGCTTTTGACAATGTTGACTGGAATATTCTCTTTCAAATTCTGAAGGTGGCAGGGGTAAAATACAGGGAGCGAAAGGCTATTTACAATTTGTACAGAAACCAGATGGCAGTTATAAGAGTCGAGGGACATGAAAGGGAAGCAGTGGTTGGGAAGGGAGTAAGACAGGGTTGTAGCCTCTCCCCGATGTTGTTCAATCTGTATATTGAGCAAGCAGTAAAGGAAACAAAAGAAAAATTCGGAGTAGGTATTAAAATTCATGGAGAAGAAATAAAAACTTTGAGGTTCGCTGATGACATTGTAATTCTGTCAGAGACAGCAAAGGACTTGGAAGAGCAGTTGAATGGAATGGACAGTGTCTTGAAAGGAGGATATAAGATGAACATCAACAAAAGCAAAACAAGGATAATGGAATGTAGTCTAATTAAGTCGGGTGATGCTGAGGGAATTAGATTAGGAAATGAGGCACTTAAAGTAGTAAAGGAGTTTTGCTATTTGGGGAGCAAAATAACTGATGATGGTCGAAGTAGAGATAATATAAAATGTAGACTGGCAATGGCAAGGAAAGTGTTTCTCAAGAAGAGAAATTTGTTAACATCGAGTATTGATTTAAATGTCAGGAAGTCGTTTCTGAAAGTATTCGTATGGAGTGTAGCCATGTATGGAAGTGAAACATGGACGATAAATAGTTTGGACAAGAAGAGAATAGAAGCTTTCGAAATGTGGTGCTACAGAAGAATGCTGAAGATTAGATGGGTAGATCACATAACTAATGAGGAAGTATTGAATAGGATTGGGGAGAAGAGAAGTTTGTGGCACAACTTGACCAGAAGAAGGGATCGGTTGGTAGGACATGTTCTGAGGCATCAAGGGATCACCAATTTAGTATTGGAGGGCAGCGTGGAGGGTAAAAATCGTAGGGGGAGACCAAGAGATGAATACACTAAGCAGATTCAGAAGGATGTAGGTTGCAGTAGGTACTGGGAGATGAAAAAGCTTGCACAGGATAGAGTAGCATGGAGAGCTGCATCAAACCAGTCTCAGGACTGAAGACCACAACAACAACAAGACGTATAAATACGTAGCAGCTCAAAATGTGCTTTTGTGGATTAGCAGACCCCTTCAATTCTTACCATAAAAGTACTGCATTATCTTATGAAACGGCAGGGAATAATTAAGTCACTGTAATATTTAATTAACTCATTGGTAACTAGTTATCTTACGACCTCCCTTATCTACTGACACAATAGCTATTTTTGTAATTCTGACACATAAATAAGAAAACTGTAAATAAATACAATAGGAACGAGAAAAAGAACACAAAACTCACAACTGATAATTCGAAAATCATGTATTACATACGAAGGAACTTTACATTATTTTCGCAATTATAAAAAATTGCCGTGCATTTGTTTATCTTCTGTGTCATCACTCACTACCAGTCTTTCTTGGAGTAGAGAAACAGCGATTGATAGTGCTTCACTTGCTTCTGGTTTTGTTTTTTGTTTTTGGTGGAAAACAGTCTTCTTTGTGGAATTATGTTTCTCTTCAGGGAAACATTTTTTACTTTGAAGGTTGGCGCTCGCTCACTTTCATTGCGCACTGCGACCAATGTCGGCTTTAAACACGCAATGTGCTTCTTGACGATATTAAGCTCCTCTGTTGTAGTTATGCAGTTAACAAACTGAAGTAACTGACCATCGATTATGTCCTGTTGTGACAACGACAAGGAGCTGTTGGATTTTCCCAGTGCACTTACTTGGGCTAGCATTGCATGACGCTCATTGCAATGTCTTCACTCGTATAATCAAATCGTTCTCGTCAGGAGAGTTTGCAACGGGGCGCTCATGTAGTTGAACTGTACATGCACTGTGAATATGTTTGCACATGTTCCATTTGATGCTAGAGTCCAAACACGTGCGTGCCCAGACTTCGCAACAGTACTCCAAAAGAGTGTAGCGTAGGTAGTCCCTTTATTAGAACTGTTGCATCCTCCAGGTGTCCTGCCAGTAAAATGCAGTCTTTGGTTCGCTTTCCCTACAACATATTCTGTGTGTTCTTTCCAATTCCTAGGTATTTAATCGAATTTACGACCTTCAGATTTGACTTATTTATAGGGTAACCGAACTGAAACGGATCCCTTTTAGCACTCATGTGGATGACCTCACGCTTTTGCGTTATTTAGGGCCAATTGCCAATTTTCGCGCCATACAGATATCTTTTCTAAATCGTTTTGCCGTCTGTTTTGCTCTTCTGATGACTTTACAAGTCGATAGAAAACAGCATCATCTGCAAACGACCAAAGATAGCTCAGATTGTCTGCTAAATCGTTTATACACACGAGGAACAGCAGAGGGCCTCTAACACTACCCTGAGAAATGCCAGAAATCACTCCCGTTTTACTCGATGACTTTGCGTCTGTTACTAAGAATTGTGACCTCTTTGACAGTGAATCACGAATACAGTCGCATAGCTGAGACAATATTCCATAAGCACACAATCTGATTATAAGCTGCTTGTGAGATACCGGTACGGTATCAAAGCCTTCTAAAAATCTAGAAATACGGAATCAATTTGAAATCCCTTGTCTATAACACTTAACAGTTCGTGTGAGTAAAGAGCTAATTGTGTTTCACAAGAATGATGTTTTCTAAATCCGTGTTGACAGTTTGTCAATATACCGTTCTCTTCGATGTAATTCATAATGTTCGAACAAAATATATACTCCAAAATCGTGCTAAATATCGACATTAAGGATATGGACCTGTAATTTACTGTATTACTCCTATTGTCTTTGTGAATGATGGTTAAGCATGGCTCTATTGCTTCAGCATTCTCTGAAAAGAACCTATTTGTACACAGTCTGGATCGGAAGACTTGCTTTTATTAAGTGATTTAAGTTGCTTCACTACTCCAATAACATACACTACTGGCCATTAAAATTGCTACACGACGAAGATAACGCGCTACAGACGCGAAATTTAACCGACAGGAAGAAGACGCTGTGATATGCAAATGATTAGCTTTTCAGAGCATTCACACAAGGTTGGCGCCGGTGGCGGCACCTACAACATGCTGACATGAGGAAAGTTTCCAACCGATTTCCCATATACAAACAGCAGTCGACCGGCGTTGCCTGGTCAAACGTAGGCTAATACGGAACGCCGTGCTGGATCCTAACGGCCTCGTATCACTAGCAGTCCAGATGACAGGCATTTTATCCGCATGGCTGTAACGGATCGTGCAGCCACGTCTCGATCCCTGAGTCAACAGATGGGGACGTTTGCACGACAACAACCATCTGCACGAACAGTTCGACGAAGTCTGCAGCAGCAAGGACTATCAGCTCGGAGACCATGAATGCGGTTACCCTTGACGCTGCATCACAAACAGGAGCGCCTGCGATGGTGTACTGAACGACGAACCTGGGTGCATGAATGGCAAAACGTCATTTTTTCGGATGAATCCAGGTCCTGTTTGTAGCATCATGATGGTCGCATCCGTGTTTGGTGTCATCGCGGTGAACGCACATTGAAAGCGTGTATTCGTCATCGCCATACTGGCGTATCTTCCGACGTGATGGTATGGGATGCCATTGGTTACAAGTCTCTTGTTCGCATTGACGGCACTTTGAACGGTGGACGTTACATTTCAGATGTGTTACGACCCGTGGCTCTACCCTTCATTCAGTCCCTGCGAAACCCTACAGTTCAGCAGGATAATGCACGACCGCATGTTACAGGTTCTGTAAGGGGCCTTTCGGGATACAGAAAATTTTCGACTGCTGCCCTGGCTAGCACATTCTCCAGATGTCTCACCAACTGAAAACGTCTGGTCAATGGTGGCCGAGCAACTGGCTCGCCACAATACGCCAGTGACTACTCTTGATGAACTGTGGTATCGTGTTGAAGCTGCATGGGCAGCTGTACCTGTACACGCCATCTAAGCTCTGTTTGACTCAATGCCCAGGCGTATCTAGGCTGTTATTACGGCCAGAGGTGGTTGTTCTGGGTACTGATTTCTCAGGATCTATGTACGTAAATTGCGTGAAAATGTAACCACATGTCAGTTCTAGTATAATATATTTGTCCAATGAATACCTGTTTATCATCTGCATTTCTTCTTGGTGTAGCAATTTTAATGGCCAGTAGTGCATATTTCTAATTTACTTTTGTTGGCAGCTGTTCTTGATTCGAATTCTGGAATGTTTACTTCGTCTTCTTTTGTGAAGGAATTTCGGAAGGCTGTGTTTACTAACTTTGCTTTAGCAGTACTGTCATCAATAATATTTCGATTGTTATCGCGCAGAGAAGGTATTGCTTGTGTCTTTCCCGTAGCATACTTTACATACGACCAGGAGCTCATTGGATTTTCTGCCAGGTTTCCAGACAGAGTTTGGTTGTGGAATCTTTTATAAACATATCGCATTGAAGTCCGCGCTAAATTTCAAGGTTCTGTAAAAGATCACCAATCTTCGGGATTTTGGAATTTGTAATGTCTCTTGCAGCGGTCTCTCCGCGATATTTTCAGAAATTTTATAAATTATATGACTCAGTACATATCTCGAAATATCTCTTCTTATCTTACCGATTCCTAAACTTTAATATACGACGATTATCAATGCAAAGTAGTTTCAAGCCCTATTATTCCTTGGAGTGTTCATTTACTCCATGGAATAGCTTCTCTGCTATCTATGTTTTCTCTTATGAATAGAATGATTCAGATCTTGCCGATTAGCCGTTAAAGAACGAAGATGTATATGTATGTATTGTTGAACTAGTCGCCATCTTGATGAGATTCTGTATGAGAAGGAATTTAATACATGAACTAAACTAACGTAAATGTGTTCGCGTATTATTTACCTGATTATCATTGACAGTGTCTGCTTACTACGCTTTGTTGCACGGGATCATTGGGGAATGTCTGATTTACACTGGACGAACCTGCCGTTTTGTACGCTCAAGATATCCAGTTTATTACTTTCAATAAATGGGCTAACACGGTCTTACCAGCAGATCTCCGGTCTTCCCCACGTGATTACCGAAAGTTAATAATTATTACAAATGTTATCAGGAGATCGACTGACAATTTTCGTCGCACCGAGACTTCGAAATTGCTTCACTGCCTTATGGAATTTAAGTTAAGCTCAATTTAATCAGGATAGAACAGTATTGAACTGTGTGAATGTGATAAGACTGCTTTGTGAATGAAAATTCCCATAATATACGCATGTTTTTTACTATCCTGATCAGTGAAGCTAAAACAGGCCGGTGTGAGAGAGGTTTTTAAATTTCAGAAACAAAAAAAAATATTAAAAATTGATTAAATTTGGCAGGCTTCTTTTGTTGTTTCTACAACAATGTTCTGACCCGTTTTGTGTACCACGGGGTATAAATCACTCAACTGCTGTCGATACAGTTTCTTTGAATTCAAGCCATATCTAGTGCACATTTACATTGTTAATATGGAAGGAGTGGGGAGTGTCTCTGCTTTTTTCAATAGCTATATTTTTCATTTATTTTTGGTGGAATTGGCAGTTACCGTATTTAGTGTCGCTATAACACATGCTGTGTGCACTAATCCCTGAATTCGTTTTGATGCTCGTTATTAGCTCAGCATTATTTGTTGCTAAGTGCTCAGTGTGTTTTCAAAACAGTTTACTACCCAAGTAGGCTCATGAACTAACAGCTCAAAATAATTTTCATAAATTACGTTTAGCACAATTTCGGAAGATATTTTACGAGTAACTCCGGAAGTAAACATGTGTTTACGCCAACATATCGAGGATAAATTGAAGTCACCACCAACTATAATTGTGTGAGCCAGGTACGTGTTTGAAATTAGACTCAGATTTTCTTTGAACCTTTCAGCAATGTTATACTAGAACAGGAGACGAAATACAGTAGAAGATGGATAGGTAACTGCTTAAAACAGCAGAGGGTCAAATAGGTAAAAAGGCCAAGTCTAGTAAAACTCTTCGCAGATGTCAGGAGATATTTAATTCATTCATGAATGGAGAAAATATGAAAATGAAGCATGCGAAAGGAAATACAGATCTATATATATATATTAGATTGGCAGAAAATGCAAAGTTTCTAAGCAGGAATAGAGGACAACTGTAAGGCTGTAGAAGCATGCATAGGTTAAAGACAGATGCTGCCTACACGAAAATTACAGAGTTCTTTGGAAAAAAAGACATATAGCTGCTTAAATATCAAGAGCACACATGGAAGACCAGTACTAAGAAGAAAGATAAAGCTGAAAGGTGGAAAGAATATATAGAGGGGCTACACAAGGTTAATGAAATTTGGCCCAGTATTATAGAAAAGGAAGAAGTAGTAGAAAAATATGAAATGGGAGATATGATACTGTGAGAAGAATTTGACAGAACACTGAAAGTCTTGAGCCATTTTGCAGCTGGAGTAGATGACACTTTGCCTCAGAACTACTAATATTCCTGCGAGAGCCAGCAATGACAGAACTGTTATTCCTGGTGTCCAACATGTTTGAGACACGTGAAATACCATCAGATTCAAGAATATAATAATTCCAATTTCAAAGAAAGCGGGTGCTGACAGTGGTGAATATTACCGAATTATCACTTTCATAAGTCATGTTTGCAAAATGCTGACTTGAATTATTTACAGAAGAACGGCAAAACTCGTATAAGCCTACATCGCGGTCAATCAGTTTGGGATACAGAGAGCTGTACTAACACGCGAAGCGCCACTGACTCTGTGAGTTACCTTAGAAGGTAGGTGAGGCTCATGATTGTGAATTTAGAAAACAGGGCAGGTACAATTCGAAAAAGAAAGCGTTAAATAACAATGGGAATGTCACTTCCATCGGGGAGCATTCGCAGTAAATTGCAATGCTGTGAAAACGTGTGCGGAGACAGATCGTTACTTGGGTTGGGCTGATCTGGGGGAGGAGACCAAACTGCAAGGTCATCGGTCTCATCGGATTAGGGAAGGTTGGGGAAGGAAGTCGGCCGTGCCCTGGCAAAGGAACCATCCCGGCATTTGCCTGAAGCGATTCAGGGAAATCACGGAAAACCTAAATCAGGATGGGCGGACGCGGGTTTAAACCGTCTTCCTTCCGAATGCGAGTCCAGTGTGCTAACCACTGCGCCACCTCGCTCGGTGATCGTTATTTGATAGCTCAGATAAATGAAAGGAAGTATAATTTTTAGTAGATACTGGGCACACGCATCAGCTGTGAGTCTGCATAGGGTAAAGACAGATGCTGCCTACACAAAAATTACAGAGCGCTTTTTATAAAAAAAAGACATAGAGCTGCTTAAATATCAAGAGCACACATGGAAGACCAGTACTAAGATGAAAGATAAAGCTGAAAGGACTCATGGACAAGCCTCATGCGCAAGAGGAGACTGAAAATGCCGAGACATAACTTGCACGCAGTAGGGGATAACAAAAGAGATTCAACTGGGACAATAGGCCTATAGCTCAAGTTTACGGCAGTAATCATATGGTCTACATCTACATCTACATCTACATGACTACTCTGCAATTCACATTTAAGTGCTTGGCAGAGGGTTCATCGGACCACAATCATACTATCTCTCTACCATTCCACTCCCGAACAGCGCGCGGGAAAAACGAACACCTAAACCTTTCTGTTCGAGCTCTGATTTCTCTTATTTTATTTTGATGATCATTGCTACCTATGTAGGTTGGGCTCAACAAAATATTTTCGCATTCGGAAGAGAAAGTTGGTGATTGAAATTTCGTAAATAGATCTCTCCGCGACGAAAAACGTCTTTGCTTTAATGGTTTCCATCCCAACTCGCGTATCATATCTGCCACACTCTCTCCCCTATTACGTGATAATACAAAACGAGCTGCCCTTTTTTGCGCCCTTTCAATGTCCTCCATCAATCCCACCTGGTAAGGATCCCACACCGCGCAGCAATATTCTAACAGAGGACGAACGAGTGTAGTGTGAACTGTCACTTTAGTGGACTTGTTGCATCTTCTAAGTGTCCTGCCAATGAAACGCAACCTTTGGCTCGCCTTCCCCTCAATATTATCTATGTGGTCTTTCCAACTGAAGTTGTTCGTAATTTTAACACCCAGGTACTTAGTTGAATTGACAGCCTTGAGAATTGTACTATTTATCGAACTGTAGGCTAGGGATTTTCTCCAATACTCGGATTAAACTTTCTTGTTAGGCATCATGCTAAAATAGACCTTTGGCAACAAACAGTTGAACTCATCGGGGATTCTTTATCAATGGCTGCAACAGTTGCAAATATTTCTGCCACATGGTGCACCCATTGCTAAGGTAGTACCGACTACATTGTGTACAAGTACACTAAAAGTTATTTCAAATGACAGAGTAGGTAAAGGAAAGTTAATTGGTTTAAACAGATTTCAATGTCCCCAACAAGCTTTATATCTACGTAACAGAACTTCTGTCGAGTAATGAAATGTTCGGTAAACAGCACTGCTTTATACGAAAAAGTATAGTACATGCTAGGAAAATAAATGGCTGTGTTATGGTGCCAACTAACCTGGACAGTTCTGAAATGAATGAAGTAAGCCTTCCAAAGGGATTGTTAGAAGCGATACTACAGGTAAAGAAGAGGTACCACAGGTACAGGTACAGAAGAGAATGATGGGTCAGGGGCAGAGCACAATGTCAAGCCAACTGTCAGCATATCTGTGTTACGTAAAAAGATTAGTCACTGAATGGGTAATGATTGATCAGTTGTGGAGTCATTGTTAGTTCAGTACAGAGCTCCTTTACCAGCCACACCCATAACACAGCATTGTATCTCGGGTCAAAAAACGCTCCTGCAACATTTCATTACTTATTAGATGGAGACCTTCAAGGACTAAAACCAAAAAAATTGTGTATTTGGATGACGTCTTTTTCGAAAGATCTCGATGAACATGCAGAGTACATAAGTGAAGTATCTGACAGACTGAAAACAGCTCGTCTCATGTTAGACACTGATAAATGTCATTTTGCCCAGTCAAAAGTTACTTACCTGGGGCATATTATTAGCCAAGATATATTAAGAACAGATCCTCACCTCATTTCAGCTGTATGTGATTTTTCAGTTCCAAAAACAGTTATGTAGCTACAGCCATTTCTTGAACTGTCAAATTATTACCGAATATTTATCAAAGGTTTTGTGGAAATTGTGCAACCACTGACTAAATTATTGAAAAAAAGGGGTTGCTTTTCAGTGGAATCTGAATGTCAAACTGTGTTTCAAAATTTCTTAGAGATAGTGACTTCAGATCCTGTATTAATTTTTCCTGCTTTTACTAAAGAATTTATATTATCACGTGATGCAAGCAACGCAGCTTTGGATGTCATTTTAAGTCAAACTGTAGGTGGACAAGAACAACCAGTACCTCATGTGTCTCGTCAGCTGAATAAGGCTGAGTGCATTATTCCACTGCAGAAAAGATGTTACCTTCGATATACGGTGTTTCATACTTCTGTTGGTACATAAATGGCCATAAATTTAAAGTTGTTACAAATCGTGCATCCTTTAAGTGGTTATTACGATTAAAAGATCCTTTAAGTTGATTAATAAGACAGGCACTGAAATTGAGTGAGTTTCAGAATGAAGTAGTTTGCAAGCATGGTGTCAAGCACACGAATGCGGTTACACTTAGTAGGAAAACTGCAGTGCTGCAAGTATTGAGACTGAATCTAGTAGATTTTAAAAAAGCATAAGCAGATCACAATCGAACACTTCGCTGCACAACTGGACGTCTCTGTTGGTAGTGACACACTCGTCCACCAGTTGGCGTACTCAAAGGTGTGTGTCCACGGGGTTCTTCGCTACCTAACAGAAGACCATAAAGAGCAATGAAGGACCATCTGCATGGATATGCTTGCGTGTTACGAGGCTGACTGTGACAATTTTTTGTCGAACATCGTCACAGGCGATGAAACATGGGTTCATCTCTTCTCTTCTCTGAAGAAAAAGTTCAGAACCACACTCTAGACTGGCAATGTCATGGCGACTGTCTTCCGGGACTCTGAAGGGATTATTCTGCTTGATATCCTCACTCATGGTGCAACAGTCAACTCTGAAGAGTACTGTGCTACCCTCAGGAAGTTGAAAAAACGAGCACAGCGTGTCTGTCACCCCAGAAATGCGAACAAACCTCTCCCTCTCCATGACAACACAAGGGCTCACACTAGTCTATGCACACGAGAGGGGCTCACAAAACTTCATTGGACTGTTCTTCCTCATCCACCATACAGCCTGGATCTCGAAACTTCCAACTTCAACCTGTTTGGCACACTGAAGGATGGATGGAAGGAAAGTGGCTGATGGGGAGGCTATTGACGCATCAAAATGCTGGCACCGACATCGACCAGTAGAGAGGTACTACGTGGGCATACAGAACCTCCCAGCAAGCTGGCGTGAGGCCGTCGCATGGAATGGAAGATTATGTTAAAAAATAATGTTTTGTAGCCAAAAGAGTGGGGAGTGATATGGTGTACTGAAATCCTGAATAAAACCAATCTGCTTTCAGAAAAAAAACGTGTTGCATTACTTAATGCTATGCCACAAAGTGAAATAAAGGCAGACTTAAATAAAATAAGATGTTATAGTGAGTTCTTCCACACTCACTGTCTGTCTGTCTGTTGGCTTGAAACGTTCTTCCACGGCGCGTTTGCAGTTATTCCTGACCAACCACAAATCTGGTTCGCAATCACGAAAATACAGGGTCTCCCAGTCAAGCCTCCCTGATTTCAAGGACCCAGGAGAGAAAAACCACAGTAGATGCGACAGTGAAAAATGCAGCACCTTATAGAGCATCTCAAAGAATTTATATTCCCATGTCAGAAGTGCCGAGTATAGTCGCCAGAGTGCAGCATGGTCGCATGAAGCGAAAATGGCGACTCCACAGCAGCGCGCACAAGCAGTAGTGTGGTTTGCAGCAACAAAATCGCGGTTACTGAGCAAAGAAATTATCGTCGTGTGTGTGAATGTGATCTACCTGACTTGAAAACAATTAAGGAATGGTATTGGAAGTTTCTGGCAACAAGAAGTGTTCTGAAACATTGTGGCGGTGCATGTTACAGAGTTTCAGAAGAGACAGTGGAGGACATCAGACAAACATTTCTCAGAAGCCCACGTAAGTCAATTCGTGAAACATCTAGGCAACTTGATGTACCTCTATCAACATTGCATCGTGTAGTTCACCAGCGTCTTCGTATGTGTGCTTACAAAGTGCAAATTCTGCAACATCTGACGCCGAACGACAAACCACGCCGATAACAATTTGCTGCGGATATGCTGCAGCATACTGAAATTGATGCCATCTTCTTGGAAAGATGTTTATTCTCAGACGAGGCAACCTTTCATCTATCAGGAAGGGTTAATAGGCATAATGTTCGGATTTGGGGTTCGCAAAATCCGCATGATGTCATTGAACATGTTCGCGATAGTCCTTAGCTAAACATCTGGTGCGGGTTAATGCACGACAGGATTGTTGGACCGTTCTTCTTTGCGGAACAAATAGTGAATGGGTCAGTGTATGTGGACATGTTGGACCAGTTTGTGTACTCTCAGATACAAGACTTACAACCCAACATCATTTTTCAACGAGATGGAGCTCCACTACATTGGTCAATGGCTGTTCGCAAGGTCCTGGATAGGAAATTTCCCAATTGTTGGATCGGATGCGGAGGACCCATTGCCTGGCCACCACGTTCACCTGATATTACGCCAACTGATTTCTTCATGTGGGGTTTCGTGAAGGACCGCGTGTATGCGACCAAAGTGGACGATATTCCTACATTGCGACATCGTATCACTAATGTGATTGCAACAATAACAGAAGAAATGTTACAAAGATCTTGGCAAGAAATTGAATATAAACTCGATATTCTTTGTGATACAATTGATTCACATGTAGAGGTGTATTGATGATAAAGAAATAAATTCTTTGAAGTGGTCTACAATGTGGTGCATTTTTCCTTTTGTATCTATTGTGGTTTTTTTTCCTGGGTCTTTGAACTCAGGGAGGTTTGAGTGGGACTCCCTGTACTTTCGCGGTTCATTGTGTCTCAGCCACACTTCATCACGTCTCAGATGGAGCAGCGCGGCACGGCCAACAGAGCAGCGCTGGAGAAACAAATCGCTGCCGTTCAGTACGCATGAATTAAGCCTAGTTTATACGACGACATTGGGTTTCGCCACTCGTTGCGTGGAATGAGTTGCACGTAAATGGTTTCATATTTGACAGTAAAAACGGCGAAATCGGTATACACTTCAGTTTCGTCGTTTTGTGGGTTCCTGAGTCGTGTCTGAAATGAAAGTTTTGGCAACTGCACGTCGCATGAGTTGTGATGGAGTTAAAGCTTGTTGCGTGGAATGCTGCATAAGAAAAAAATAAGAAACGTGTTTCGATTCGTGACTGAATGAAGCCCGGTCGCTCAGAATCCTTGCTGAAATAATTTATAATGGAAGACCCAAGATGTTCTTTTAATTATCTTAGAATGTCACCATAACTGTTTACGTTTGTTCTAAATAGAGTTAATTATGCAATAAGGAATAAAGGTACGTAACGCATGAAGCACTGTCCCAAAAACTGAAATTACATATCACATTGCGTGCATTATAATCGAGAACACTCGGCATGCTATAAGATGCGGTTTTAGTGGTGGTGACGCTTTTTCATTAACACCAATAATTATTAACATTAACAGTAATAATTATTAACATTAACAGCAGTAATTATTCGAAATAGGCCGCATTAAGAAGAGAATGGTTTGCAAACTACTCTCTTGAAGATAGATCCGTACAGTGGAAATATTTCAAAATTCAAACATATGTGAAAGGGGAGCACTGCTGCGACGTTTTAAATAGAGGAATATTGAATAAAGAATGTAGCTTCTTGATTTTTGTAGCCTTTCCTCCTGTCGGCAATATTCCTTAAAAAAAAAAGAGATGGCCAACTCAAACGATGTAAACGAGAGCATTTCCACAGCTAGAATTACATTTGCTTGTATTTTTCTTAATTCAGTTGTATATGTGCTTCTAATTCAGTAAATTTTGCCCTGCAGATATTGTCAAACTATCTATGTTCCGACACCACGTGAAGGTCTCAGGAGCAGCAATATGTTGCTTATTTTTGTAATCAGCATCAATGAAATCCCACAAACACCTATGCAAAGCACAGATATCCAAAAAGCGAACGTTATTCTCCGTTCCCCATGTCGTATTTCAGTTTGTCTACACCCTACGAACACACATAACCTCAAAACTCAAGCAACTAGTGTCGCCAAAGTTGGAACACGCCGAAAGTGTTTAGTTTCACCGACGAGTTGCGCTCAGTCTGGAACAGCGCGACTGCTATGGTCGCCGGTTCGAATCCTGCCTCGGGCATGGATGTGTGTGATGTCCTTAGGTTAGTTAGGTTTAAGTAGTTCTAAGTCTAGATGACTGATGACCACAGATGTTAAGTCCCATAGTGCTCAGAGCCATTTGAACCATCTGAACGAGTTGCGCACAGTTGATGCGCATGCGCAGTGGCCGGTAGCGCAGTTGCCTGCAACCCAGTGTCGTCGTGTAGAGTGGCGCTGCAAACGGGCCGCAAAAGCAGCGCGGCGCTGCGTGAATCAGACATGTTTGTTTCTGACAAAGGAAATTCCCCATCGCGGCCCCCTCAGACTTTTTAGAAAGAGAGCCCAGTTGATATCTCGTCAAAAACTGAACACAGATCAAGCATGGAAACAGGAAGAAGGTGTACTGAACTACGAAAAAAAAGTAAAATCGAAACAGTGAACTGTCCAAGCTCAACAAGTGAAACATTCGGCGACGAACAGAAGCGACAGCGTCGTGCTGTAGTGGACATGGTGTTGGACTGCAGATCGGGCGAGCCGTGTACGAAGCTCCCTCGCGCCCTTTTTGTTTATTCATTTTCTTCGCTGTTCACTGTGTTCAAATTTGTGCCTGCGTCGTGGTGTAACGTCCGTTTGCAACAGCGAGGTGTAAGGAAGGGACCTAAAATGAAAGTTGATTCTGCACTACTACTCTATTAGCAGCTGAGAGGAAGTGGCTTTTGAATGAGAACCGCAAACCATTGGCGACAATCGAATCCTCCACCAGAAAAAAGCGCTTGGCGTGCCATACACAGCATAAGTGACAGTACGTGTGTCATATGATAGGACCTAATTTGTACGCCTAGTGAGTGAGTGCGATGTGCCTCCTTGCCTGATTTAGGTGTCCGTATGAATGTGAATGGGATCACTCCCAAGAAAAAGACGGAAACGTAATAGTTAGTTACAGAAGCTGCAACAGATGAACGCAATAGTTTCACAATCACACAGTTTGTCTGTGCTCTGTCAAAACATATATTTTTAACTTTTTGAAGTTGCGTTCCGTATTGGAAGTTGTCAACTCTTGAATTCGTTTGTTGCAATATACACTCCTGGAAATTGAAATAAGAACACCGTGAATTCATTGTCCCAGGAAGGGGAAACTTTATTGACACATTCCTGGGGTCAGATACATCACATGATCACACTGACAGAACCACAGGCACATAGACACAGGCAATAGAGCATGCACAATGTCGGCACTAGTACAGTGTATATCCACCTTTCGCAGCAATGCAGGCTGCTATTCTCCCATGGAGACGATCGTAGAGATGCTGGATGTAGTCCTGTGGAACGGCTTGCCATGCCATTTCCACCTGGCGCCTCAGTTGGACCAGCGTTCGTGCTGGACGTGCAGACCGCGTGAGACGCCGCTTCATCCAGTCCCAAACATGCTCCATGGGGGACAGATCCGGAGATCTTGCTGGCCAGGGTAGTTGACTTACACCTTCTAGAGCACGTTGGGTGGCACGGGATACATGCGGACGTGCATTGTCCTGTTGGAACAGCAAGTTCCCTTGCCGGTCTAGGAATGGTAGAACGATGGTTTCGATGACGGTTTGGATGTACCGTGCACTATTCAGTGTCCCCTCGACGATCACCAGTGGTGTACGGCCAGTGTAGGAGATCGCTCCCCACACCATGATGCCGGGTGTTGGCCCTGTGTGCCTCGGTCGTATGCAGTCCTGATTGTGGCGCTCACCTGCACGGCGCCAAACACGCATACGACCATCATTGGCACCAAGGCAGAAGCGACTCTCATCGCTGAAGACGACACGTCTCCATTCGTCCCTCCATTCACGCCTGTCGCGACACCACTGGAGGCGGGCTGCACGATGTTGGGGCGTGAGCGGAAGACGGCCTAACGGTGTGCGGGACCGTAGCCCAGCTTCATGGAGACGGTTGCGAATGGTCCTCGCCGATACCCCAGGAGCAACAGTGTCCCTAATTTGCTGGGAAGTGGCGGTGCGGTCCCCTACGGCAATGCGTAGGATCCTACGGTCTTGGCGTGCATCCGTGCGTCGCTGCGGTCCGGTCCCAGGTCGACGGGCACGTGCACCTTCCGCCGACCACTGGCGACAACATCGATGTACTGTGGAGACCTCACGCCCCACGTGTTGAGCAATTCGGCGGTACGTCCACCCGGCCTCCCGCATGCCCACTATACGCCCTCGCTCAAAGTCCGTCAATGCACATACGGTTCACGTCCACGCTGTCGCGGCATGCTACCAGTGTTAAAGACTGCGATGGAGCTCCGTATGCCACGGTAAACTGGCTGACACTGACGGCGGCGGTGCACAAATGCTGCGCAGCTAGCGCCATTCGACGGCCAACACCGCGGTTCCTGGTGCGTCCGCTGTGCCGTGCGTGTGATCATTGCTTGTACAGCCCTCTCGCAGTGTCCGGAGCAAGTATGGTGGGTCTGACACACCGGTGTCAATGTGTTCTTTTTTCAATTTCCAGGAGTGTAGTTCACATTTCAAGATGCTGCTCCAGGCGGGTGTACAAATGAATGTGCGCAACGGAAAATAATAAATGCTAAAATGATGATTTGGCCCTGTATGACTACCCCCTGAAGCAGATCTTACGATCTCTTAATGCTCCTTTTTACGTATAAATTACAATCTAAACAAAAATGAATGATGAAGGCAACTAATACTACTAAATGATAAACGTTGTTCTTCAATATATATTTATTATAGATTAAAATCAATCCTTTGAGTACAGTTTTCTATATTTCCTAACTAAAATTATTAATCAATTGCCCAACTCTGTCCCTTATTATGACTACGCAGTCTAATATCACTAACGCGAAATGACTGACATCATCTCCGTACCAAACACTAGAAGACACTACTTTCAAAGATGATCTACGGTGGTATGGAACCTCAGTGGAAATAAACTAACGTGATCACATCTGTTTAGCTTTATAGGCCTAATAAACCGAAGCAATTTGCGATATTACAATATGTACTGCGTCCAGTGTGTCGAAGTGATGGTTCTCATTCTTGTCTGCGACGATGGAAGAACTCCAGCCACAAATAAACGCTTTCAAACACAAGGACGGCAGAGGGCGGTCCTCTGACTAATATACTCTAATACTCTCTTCTCCTCTCTGTGTTCTACAGACGAGAAACGCGAACTCCCAGCCACAAGCACGGAGTTCAGGTAACGTCTCAACGTAAGTACACGCAGAAGAAGTGCTCTCAATTACTGAACGCTGCATACTCAATGACAACTTCCAACCCGGAGGTGAAGTCCAGAATCGTATAGGTTCGCAACAGTACAGTGCCTAACTGTTCTAACTATAAACTCTCCTGAGAGCAAAGACAGTGGTCTGTACCAACAAAGCTGATACCGAGTGAACGTCACACACACAGGCGCTCACAACGGAAGACCTTGTCTCTCCGCTGCTGGCTTCCCAGCAAGGCTCGGCTCCCCACCCTCGTAATTCCGAGCACGAATCATATTCCCGAAACCACGGAATATTGTCCCTCTCTACAGATTCTTCTGAACGCTTTTAACCATATTTTAGTCTTTTGTTGTCCAGCGCGGAAAGTTTGCAAGGAAAAACCTATACTCATACAATGATACACTTCTGAGTAAAAATCCTGGGAAATAACCCGGCCTGTGTGGTTTCCGAGGTGCCACTTCCTCGTTTCTCCCACCTGTGCCCAAGATTTGCGGAGTTCCCAGTGCCCGCATCTCGTGGCCGTGCGGTAGCGTTCTCGCTTCCCACGCCCGGGTTCCCGGGTTCGATTCCCGGCGGGGTCAGGGATTTTCTCTGCCTCGTGATGGCTGGGTGTTGTGTGCTGTCCTTAGGTTAGTTAGGTTTAAGTAGATCTAAGTTCTAGGGGACTTATGACCACAGCAGTTGAGTCCCATAGTGCTCAGAGCCATTTGAGTTCCCAGTTATCCTTCCGGTCCTGCTACAATAGCGGCCGGCCGTCACCCTATTGTGCTCCAGAGCTTAGGTGCCACGACGTCCATCTAGCTACTTCTGATTTTAAGCAGGACCAACACCTGTGCAGGCCTTCCACCCAGAGCTTGAGTTCCGCCTGCCGTTTCATCTCCACTGGCATTCCATCCTCTACTAGTATAGGCAATCATTCATTACACCGTTCTATTAATAAAGACACTCCGTCACCTTTCATGCAATAAGCGTTAATAATTATTTACAAGGCATACGTGGAAATGTCAGTCTCCTTTAAATATTCATATATACGATGCACAACCTATCAAACGATACCTAATTGTGGTAGTAGTTCACGGCAAAGTAGGAGGATGAGTGCTTGTAAGGTGCGACATTATAGAAAACTTACATCAGTTTATTTGTTGTTTCCATTTCTGTGAGACATCTGTGTGGTATCGCACCTGCTCTCGCAGGTTCAGCACATTTACTTGCGACGGTAATGTACTCTTACCACATGACTTATACTCTACAACCAATTTATAGTATGACAACTGCCAAGCCTACAGAAAGAGAGCGAACACTTCAATGACCCGACAGACAGATCATAAAGTTGCGAAAAAAAGTGGAAATAAATGGCATGAGAAAGGTTTGCAATGCAGTTTGCCTGCTTCACAGTGCAGCACCACAACCACAATGTCATGGCGATTAAACGTCCCTGAAAATTGTACGAGGTGCATTCAAGTTCTAAGGCCTCCAATTTTTTTTCTCCGGACTGGAAAGAGATAGAAACATGCGCATTGTTTTAAAATGAGGCCGCGTTCATTGTCAATACGTCCCAGAGATGGCAGCACCGTATGGCAGATGGAATTTTACCGCCAGCAGCGAGAATGAGAACTGTTTTAAATACTTAAAATGGCAACGTTTTACTTACTTGAACAGCGTGCAATCATTCGTTTTCTGAATTTGCGTGGAGTGAAACCAATTCAAATGGTTCAAATGGCTCTGAGCACTATGGGACTTAACAGCTGTGGTCATCAGTCCCCTAGAACTTAGAACTACTTAAACCTAACTAACCTAAGGACATCACACACATCCATGCCCGAGGCAGGATTCGAACCTGCGACCGTAGCAGTCACGCGGTTCCGGACTGCGCGCCTAGAACCGCGAGACCACCGCGGCCAGCTGAAACCAATTGAAATTCATCGATAGTTAAAGGAGACATGTGGTGATGGAGTTATGGATGTGTGAAAAGTGTGTTCGTGGGTGCAACAGTTTAATGAAGACAGAACATCATGTGACAACAAACCGAAACAACCTCGGGCTCGCACAAGCCGGTCGGACGACATGATCGAGAAAGTGGAGAGAATTGTTTTGGGGGATCGCCGAATTACTGTTGAACAGATAGCCTCCAGAGTTGGTATTTCTGTGGGTTCTGTGCACACAATTCTGCATGACGACCTGAAAATGCGAAAGTGTGGTCCAGGTGGGTGCCATGAATGCTGACGGACGACCACATGGCTGCCCGTGTGGCATGTTGCCAAGCAATGTTGACGCACAATGACAGCATGAATGGGACTTTCTTTTCGTCGGTTGTGACAATGGATGAGACGTGGATGCCATTTTTCAATCCAGAAACAAAGCGCCAGTCAGCTCAATGGAAGCACACAGATTCACCGCCACCAAAAAAATTTCGGGTAACCGCCAGTGCTGAAAAAATGATGGTGTCCATGTTCTGGGACAGCAAGGGCGTAATCCCTACCCATTGCGTTCCAAAGGGCACTACGGTAACAGGTGCATCCTACGAAAATGTTTTGAAGAACAAATTCCTTCCTGCACTGCAACAAAAACGTTCGGGAAGGGCTGCGGGTGTGCTGTTTCACCAAGACAATGCACCCATACATCGAGCTAACGTTATGCAACAGTTTCTTCGTGATAACAACATTGAAGTGATTCCTCATGCTCCCTACTCACCTGACCTGGCTCCTAGTGATTTTTGGCTTTTTACAACGATGAAAGGCACTCTCCATGGCCGCACAATCACCAGCCGTGCTGCTATTGCCTCAGCGATTTTCCAGTGGTCAATACAGACTCCTAAAGAAGCCTTCGCCGCTGCAATGGAATCATGGCGTCAGCGTTGTGAAAAATGTGTACGTCTGCAGGGCGATTACGTCGAGAAGTAACGCCAGTTTCATCGATTTCGGGTGAGTAGTTAATTAGAAAAAAAATCGGAGGCCTTAGAACTTGAATGCACCTCGTACATGTTAAGCTGGGGCCCTTCACTGTTTCCATTTTGCTTTTTTTGTCATAGTTCAGTACACGTTTTTCCTGTTTTCATGCTTGATTTGTGTGCAGTTTTTAACGGGCTATCCACTGGGTCACGTTAAAAACTAAATCTGAGGGAGATGCGATAGGGAGGTTCCCTTGAGATTGTGGCGACCGAAGCATTCGGGTAGCATTCGGCTACTGCTGCAAGTAGCAGAGTCAGCACTGTTGCTGGCGCTTGTTTCTGTTGTTGGACTGTTAAGAAAATGGCATCAGAGGAAAGTTGATAGCAGGCGTTTTTACTCGTCATCCTTTATGGGACAAACGAAACAACTATCGTCACGACTGATTCATTCGGGACAAGTTACCTGAAGAGAGGGCAGCAGAATTACAAACTACAAGCACATACATTCGTCTCATTTCTTCCAGTGTCTTAAAATGGGATGCGATAATAAAGCTGAAGTAGAACAGCTGACAAGCACACGAAAATCATGTTTTGTTATATGAGAATAAGTTTTCATAAGTGTCACATTTTGACAGCTTCACCTGAAGACTCACGCCCCTTCCTCACAGCTTTACTTCTACCAGTACCTCGTCTCCTACTTATAGCAATGCATTGTCAGGATTTCAGGATACTTTTCTTCTCAAGCTCTTTGTTTAAAAGCAGTGCAAATTTTTCTAGGAAGTTAGAACATGTAATGGGCACACAGCTTGTAAAGATCGTGCCTTGTAGGGAAGCACGTTGCTGCTATAATCATACCGACCCTCATCCCAAATAGCTTCTTCTGGTATGTCTGTGATGCAAGCTTATAGCATTACTGCTATTAACATTAATAAAATACAGTCACCCTTGAAATTGGCAGCACTAAAAGAATTCTTGTACCAGTCCGGGACAGATATCGCGTTGCTACAAGAAGTTGCGATAACGGAATTTCGGATCCCAGGCTTTTTTGAAATTGTTATGTTTCTACGGAAGCCAATATCGGTACAGCCATTCTTATAAGGGAAGGCATTCCGGTGACTGAAATCGAACGACTAGAATCAGGAAGAGCCATAGGCATCAAAATTTTCGATGTGACAGTGCTTAACCTTTACGCCCCATCGGGAAATTCCCACAAATTGGATGGTGCGAAGTTTTTTCAAGATGAACTGATTTATTTATTGAGGAAAAATCCGTGTTCTCTTATACTAGCTGGAGATTTTAACTGTGTTTTAAACCAGAAAGATCAACAACCCAACTTCAACTACTCGCCACAGTTAAAAAAGTTAGTAAGTGATCTACACCTTGAGGATGTGTGGGAACTTCAGCACCCGACGGCAGTCGGGTTCATGTATATAACCAGCCACTCCCGCAGCAGACTAGATAGAATTTACGTGTCACCAAATTTGCAAAATTATTTATTAAACGTTGAAACTATTCCCGTGTATTTTGGCGATCACAGTACACTTTTAACTTGCTTTAATTTAAGTGTACAGCCGACCCGTCGATTCAGAGGCCAATGGAATTTAAATATCTCTGTTTTAACTGACGAAGAACTGGAACAGGAAATAAGAGTAGCGTGGACTATGTGCCTCCGCACAGTAGACAAGCACCCAACAGTCATTGACTGGTGGGCTAGGAGGGCTAAACCAAGGCTGCGGAAACTTGTCATGCAGTATAGTGCAACGAGGCACAGGGAGTTGAGGAATACAATGGAGTTTTATTATAAAGTTTTAAGTGACTTATATCAACAGGCCCATGATGACGTAATTCGTCTGAATGATATCACAAAAATAAAAGCCAAGTTATTAAGCATTAAACGGCAACAGATGGAAGGACTCAAAATTAAATCGAAAGCCACATCAGTCGTAGTAGATGAAACAGCTTCTCTGTATCACTTGGTGCGGCATGCTAAAAACAGACGTCTAACTTTAATTGATGAAGTCCAGACGCATACTGGTACGAGGCCCACATGCCAGAAACAAATACTGGACGAAGTCCACAGGTACTATGAAACATTATATGCCCCTACCACAGTGGAAGATGCAGCTCTCGAGGACTTTCTCACTATTTTAGGTCCACAATTGTCGGGAACAGATAACGCTGACATCTTGTCACCTATTACTAAAGATGAAGTGCATGAGGCAGTGCGTAACTCACCTCTCAAAAAATCTCCGGGACTTGATGGCCTCCCTGTGGAGTTTTATGCCCGCTACTGGTCTATAATTGGGGACAAGATCACTTCCATGGCAAACGAGGTCCTGAACGGAAAACTGGTCCCTGCAGAGTTTAAGGAAAGTAAAATAATACTGATTCCTAAGAGTAAAGGCAAAACCAACTTAAACAATTTTCGGCCTCTTTCGCTACTAAATTCTGATTACAAAATAATTTCGCGTATTATCAACAAAAGACTCTCTGCCTTTTCCAACAAAATATTGAGTCATCATCAATCTTCCTCTACCACCAGAACGATTTTCGAAAGTCTATCTGCATACAGAGACGTCATTGCAACTACCTCAGTGACAAGTAAAAAATGTGCGTTAATCTTTATAGATTTCAACAAAGCTTTTGACCGCGTTAGTCATAGATACCTCTTTGCGACGTTGTCAAGAATGGCTTTCCACCCCCAGATTGTGAACATGCTAAGGAATATTGCAACAGGTATAAATGCGAAAATAGCAATCAATGGCCAAACATCTAAACCCATACAGATAAGGCGAGGGGTTCCACAGGGCAGTCCCTTATCTATGTTTTTATTTTCCGTATCTTTAGAGCCCTTCCTCCGCACTCTCCACGCAAGATTAACAGGCATAACATTGAGTGGTGAGAAAACTGTCATACGAGCTTATGCTGATGACGTGGGCGTTGTAATAAGGAATAAGGAGGAGACAGTTACACTGGATAGAGAAATCCAAAGGTATTGTCTAGCGTCGGGAGCGACAGCAAATGAAAACAAAAGTCAAATATTGAATGGCTCTGAGCACTATGGGACTTAACAGCTGTGGTCATCAGTCCCCTAGAACTTAGAACTACTTAAACTTAACTAACCTAAGGACATCACACACATCCATGCCCGAGGCAGGATTCGAACCTGCGACCGTAGCAGTCACACGGTTCCGGACTACGCGCCGAGAACCGCGAGACCACCGCGGCCGGCAAATATTGAATCTACGGGGCCTAGATCACCTTCGACTGGCATGGGCAAAACAAGACAACAAACATAAAACTTTGGGAATAATCTTAATGGCATGTCCGATGAGGATGGCTGCTTATAACTGGACGGAAACTAGGAGGAAAGTTCATGGTGCTGTAATGGATAACATCCATCGAACTATGGACCTGGTGCAAAAAGTCAGATTCATCAACTCCTGCGTTTTGTCTAAAGCGTATTTCACTGCGCAGGTATTTCCTATCCCTAAACTAGTAGCGAAAGTGAACATGTCCACTGTTACCAATTATTTATGGCGAGGAGACATATTCAGGGTTGGTGCGACTACCGTTATACTGGATGTCAGAAACGGGGGCCTCGGTTTGGTGGATATTCGCAATAAAGCGTCTGCTCTGTTCCTCAAACGGACTTTCCATATACTCAGAGAACTTCCACAATGTATAACCGCAAAGCTCTTTAAGGCTGTGACACCCCATAGCCTGCAAGCACCGATTGACGTACGAAGGATTAATGCCCGTCTGCAGTATGTGAGGAACTTTTTCCTCGAAGCAAGTTATCTTAGTGGCGAAATCAGAAGCAACACACGTATCACAGCGCGCGACATCATACTTGAAAGGAAGTTAAGTGAGGGTAGAAACAAAATTGAAACGAAATTCCCAAATTGTGACTGGAAAGCTGTATGGCGGAACATCAACTATGCCGGGCTATCTACAGACGCTATTTCCGCATGGTACAAAACAGTTAATAATGTCATCAGCACCAACGAGAGACTATATGGGATCGGTTTAAACCAGACACACCTTTGTGGAAAATGCAATCTGGTGGATACACTCAGCCACAGATTCACCTGTGGTGGCAATGTGCATAACTGGAATTGGATCAGGCAACAAATCGCTTTTCTCACCAGATCTTCTACGGAATATATAACGCCATCGCTCCTCCTGAGACCAGACATGACATACTTTCCGAAATTAAAAACCAACGCCATTAGCTGGTTACTCGGAAAATATGTTAGTTGTGTCATCCACACACTTGGGTCGGACAACGAGATAGAATTCCGCGTTTACATAAAGTGTGAATATGCAAAAATCAGCACGTATCGCAACCACGAGAAGCACTACGGCAACATGCTGAAGATCATTTTTGAAAGAATGGGTGTTGGTTAAAGATGTGGAACCACTACAACACCTTGAACGAGAACGAACAGAAGAAAATTAAAAGTCACTTGGTTTCTTATTATTATTTACTATTACCTTGCTTCCGGAACATTTTCTTTTTTTTTTTCAAACATTTTGTTCAAAATTACTCGTGTTCGACTTCCAAAGTATTTGTGTGATTCGAGAAGAATTGTTAAGTTTTTTTTTTATCAGTGTTCAGTTTTCTACTCAGAGAAGAGGTTTCTTTGTCTTTCTTTCATCGGAGAATGGGAATATTGTGTTAAGATTTCTGCACACTTAGTGCTATGACCCAACAGGGAGCATGAAAAAGGGGTGGGAGGGGTTTGGGCCTCGACGCACTGGCAGTGCCGTGAACAGACCCCACTGCTAGTGCGGCGTGTACCACGCCCTGACCATCCTAAAAATACAAAAAAATAAATAAATAAATAAAAATAAATAAATAAAAAATAAAAAGAAAATAAAAGTGGTTAATAAAAATTGGATTGCTGGAAAAAAAGGATGGATAAAAAAAGTGGATAGAGAAAAAAAACCAAAAAAAGATGGAAAAAAGTGGTAAAAAAAGTGGAAAAAAAGTGGTCGAAAAAAAATGAAAAAAAAGATGGTAGAGCACTTGCCCGCAAAAGGCAAAGGTCCCGAGTTCGAGTCTCGGTCCGGCAGACAGTTTTATTTTGCCAGGAAGTTTCTTAGCTTCACCTGAAGTACTGTTAAAAGTTTCGTCCTGTCTTATTAGTGCCTTGCATAGAACATTCGATTTCTACTGCATCTTACTCATCGACAGTCAGGGGTAGCTCTAGGCGAATGGCAGTGTTGTGGAGAACGTGCATATGCCCCAATATTGTCAGCAAATTCTGCGTTCATTATTCCAAAAGCACTTTTAATTAACCATCGTAGTATGGAAAAGTATTTGTTGAAACATGCTATACCTGGATTTAAAACACATCGACTGTGATATCTGATAAAATGCCTCAACAATAGATGTGCTTAATCTCCAATGAATACAAAAGGCAATACAACTGATGCCTTTGGAAGTGGAGTGTCTGGCGCTATATTAAGCTCAACTTCTTGCATCAACCGAAATACACTTTCGCTTTCCTTCCCATATTCTCCAGCACCGATTATAATGAATTTCCCGTGAGGATCTGCAACTGCTTTTAGCATGATCGAATGAAAATGTTTATAACTATAAAAGATTGTATCAGAATTTCTGAGCATTTTAGACAAATTTATTTGCATTAGCAGCAGCACGGTTTTCATTTTTCAAGTGTAGAAACAAGGTAGACTGATTCTTTTCGCTCTCTGTAATGTGTTCCTTATATCCCACATTAAAATTTCTTCCTGTCCAAACAGGAATAAATGGGTAACACGCTACAAATTGATTAAAAACGTAGATGACTTTGAAGAATGTGGCTCAGTTCGTAGAGTGACTCCAAAAGTGAAAAAAAAGAAAAAAAAGGGTATTAACCTTTTCTCGGGAAACCCACTGCTAACAGTGTATCAAGCACAAGCAGAATTCACTTTGAAATAGAGGTTGTGGTGTCACCACCAGACACCACACTTGCTAGGTGGTAGCCTTTAAATCGGCCGCGGTCCGTTAGTATACGTCGGACCCGCGTGTCGCCACTATCAGTGAATTGCAGACCGAGCGCCGCCACACGGCAGGTCTAGTCTAGAGAGACTCCCTAGCACTCGCCCCAGTTGTACAGCCGACTTTGCTAGCGATGGTTCACTGCCTACATACACTCTCATTTGCAGAGACGACAGTTTAGCATAGCCTTCAGCTATGTCATTTGCTACGACCTAGCAAGGCGCCATATTCAGTTACTATTCATATTGATATTGTGAATCATGTACCGTCAAGAGCGACGTTCATCATTAATGGATTAAAGTTAAGTATCAAACTAATTACGTCCGCTTTCTGAATTCTAATTCCTTGTCATGTTCCAGACCTCACGCCAGTATAGCTCTTCCCTCCTCACACCAGCCTGCGTGAGCTAAAACGCGTGCATTTCGGCCTCCTCTAGTAACACGGTGTTGGCTCTTCTGCCAACACAACAGCTGTCAACGTAAATTCGACACATTTCGAGGTCTTTTAGACGTGGTTACACGGAAAACTTGGTTTCAACCATGCCTCGAAGATGCCAAGCAATTATTGACGGTGCAGGCGACTGAACGTATTATTAACTGTAATGCCTTTTTCTTTTGTTCATATATAATATATGTATCTGTTTTAGTTTGTTGTTAAATACATTTTTCTACCACGATTTTACTTAACGGTCTGTATGGCTAAAATGTCCCCCAGAAAATATCACTTATGAGCACGAACACGTATAGGATAGTCACCTCTCCCGGGATGAAATCTGAACGCCTGCATTGTGATCTAGTTGACTTCCACTTTCAGGGACTAATTGCTGTGCTGCGCAATCTAGTATAAACAATATTGGGGATAGTGGTCTGAACTACAGTGACCAAGCATCAAACTCAGTAGCTCTTTGCAATGGCCCAGGGTAACTATGCTCAGTGTACAAGCCGCACATTGGACGCATTCTGGCCGACTGTCTCACACCTGCTCCACTGCCATACCCAGAGGAGAAGCCGCTGCGGTGACTGCCTCTTCACGTCGTAGCTGGATATGAGAAGCAAGAGAGTCTGAGCAGCGGCAACTCCGTATCCTGTTTTGGCTACTTCGGCCAACCCACCAGAGATTAACAACAACAACAACACTAGCTACAGCATGGCGGACAGACTCGCTGGCTGACCAGACTGGAAGACTTCGATACGTCCCATAGAGGGTGAACCACAGCGACCTGGAAGCGAGTGTAGTCTTCGGCCACCACAACACTCTCACAGGTGCAAACAGTATGCACGACCTTATTTACACGAGCACACAGCTCACTACAGACAGACGGAAACATCTCCCTGCAATTGAACAGCTGAGACGCCTACGATGGGGCAAAGGCCTTCGTAGAAGGGCATCAAGGGGACAAGCCTGTCCCCAAAGGCGAGAAATACGGGCGCACCATACAAGCCACCATCCTTGGCTTGTCCTGCATAGTATCCACGAACGGGGTCGCCAAATGGCTCTGAGCACTATGGGACTTAACTGATGAGGTCATTAGCCCCCTAACTAACCTAAGGACATCACACACATCCATGCCCGAGGCAGGATTCGAACCTGCGACCGTAGCGGTCTCGCGGTTCCAGACTGCAGCGCCAGAACCGCGCGGCCACTTCGGCCGGCGGGTCGCCAAAGAATTAGAAGAACAGAGCTTCCAGGACGCGGTCGAGCCCCACTAGCAGTCCGGCAGAAAACGACCACTCACTTTCCCCCTCTTCGGCCCAGCCTGGCACAGAAAGAACATCGGGATCTGCAACCTCGAAACGCTTCTGAACTTCAAGGTGAAGATAACCCCGACCCAGTGCCAGCAATTCAGGCACATCGTGGAGCACTGCGGCAATGACCCTGGGTGTGTAAAGTGCATAGGCCCGCACAGTTCCCGCAAATGCCGGCGGAACAAACATGATCCGCCACTGTGGCGGACCTCACGTGGCTAATTCCAGGGGCTGCAGTCTTTCTGCAGTTACGCTACAGCAACGTAAGAAGATGTCTCGAGGAGGGGGAAAATTTCGTCAAAAGAAGCAGCTATCACTCACTGTGAATGCTTTGCCAGACTGCCTGGACACTGTTTATCAGAACGGACTTGGGAATTGGACTTGCATTTTTGTGGTGTGTGTGATAAATATGTGTCGGTGATTGAGTCTGTGTTCTTCAGTCACAATAGCGACAGTTGGTGAAAGATGGAAGGAAGATTATAGTTTAACGCCCTGTCAGGAGTGAGGTCATTAGAGATGGAGCACAAGCTTGGATAACGATAGCATAGGTAAGGAAATCGATCGTGCTCTTTTCAAAGGAACCATCCCAGCCTGGTGCAGTTTAAGAAAATCATGGAAAACCTAAATCTAGATGGCTGGCTGAAGATCTGAACTGTCATCCTCCTGAATGCGAGTCCATGTGCTAACGACTGCACCACCCTACTTGGTGGCACAGTTCATGCAACGAAGATAAAATCCAACGACTGCCCTCTTCGTGCCATGGTCAACAACTGGTTTCGTCCAAAAAGCTTTGAATAACTGTACTCTCATCATACTTTGCCAAGATGCTTACATCACCACTCTAACCAACGTACACTGGCGTGTCCTGATGTTATGACGAGGAGATACACACTATGGTGATCTTGTAAAAGTCAAAACCGCAAAAGTCTCTATTGAGTGAGTCCAGCCAGCAGAGATCCTACCTTCATCCTAACCTGATACTACGTCGCCGCCCCAGCCCTCACCTGAGATTAGCACCCCATCTCGATCAACACACACCTTTAACATCACCACTGCTTACATCTGCCATTGGTCTGTGTTTCCTTTCACATAAATTTGTACTTTGAATTCTTTCTGTCTATCTAGTACTCTTACATAACAACGTATTTTGAATCTTGTGCTGTGAGTAATAAATGCATTTCTGTACACTTAAAGGCCATGTAAAGGTACATTATTATATGTTTTGCTCCAGACCTACCTAAAATGTCTTACACAAAGTGTAGGCCTAAATAATGCTATTAATTACTTTCTTCCAACAGCTGACAGTAATCGAGATTGCCTATTTGTTTGTATGCTTGCCACTTAGCGTAATATCTTAGCCAACATGTGTTTTCTGCAGTTATAAGCTCAGTCAGGCTAGTCATCTCCTCGAAGAAAAATGCACCGAAAATCAAAGAGCTTGTGAAACACACTACACATTCACATAAGTTCAGTGAATTGAAAGTTCCTGCACATGTGATGGAGTAGAAGCCCATACACGACAGTTCTGTGCATTCATGGCACCGTACAGAGTAAAATTACAATTAAATCAATACAATGGAATAAATACCCTTAGCTGCATACAGGTGTTGATAAACGTAAACAGTTGAAAATGTGTGCCCCAACCGGGACTTGAACCCAGGATCTCCTGCATGGCACATGCTCTGTCCATCTGAGCTACCCAGGACACAGAGGATAGACTGACAGCAGGGACTTATCTCTGGCACGCCTCCAGTGAGACCCACACTCCCAACTTACTGTCCCGCACTATATTCGTAGTGCCCCTGCCCATTACACTCATTACTCCCGGTTTTACCGATTCCTGTAAGAGTTCGGGCAATGTGTGTGCATCCGCACAGAAGATGGTCAAATGACCGGTGAGCCTTAACTATATATATGAAGATGGTATCTGTTCTTTCGGACATGTTTGAAAGAACAGATACCATCTTCATATATACTGTACAGAGTAAAATGTGCCTCAAGCAAAGGATGTTTCCCAGTCAA
The DNA here is from genome assembly GCF_021461395.2 of Schistocerca americana. Lineage (NCBI taxonomy): Eukaryota > Metazoa > Arthropoda > Insecta > Orthoptera > Acrididae > Schistocerca > Schistocerca americana. The sequence goes on from NC_060119.1 coordinate 220,492,170, forward strand.
ATGTCATCCAAAAAACAAGGGCCAAGTCATGACTTTGTAGCTTATTTTGGAGCTTCATTTGGTGCGACAGAGACACCCTCCCACTCCCTGCTGCACCATTTAATTCAACTCTTTCATTAAATTCCTTGATCATTTTCTTTAGCCCATTTATTGACATGGGGCTTCTTCGCAGCTGTTTCTGTCGCTGATATTCCCGCAATGCAGCGCTGCTATTGCCGCCTTTCTAATAATTTTTATTCTCAATCGTCATTGCGTTTCATACAGAAAACTTCAACCTTCTCAACCCTCCACACTAACAATCACTTGACAAAAGATACCAGCACATGTCACCAAGCAGCTAACAGCATACTGACATCAAAACAAAAAATTTCACATTCTGGCAGTGCTGCATTTTCATCTAGTGACAATAATTGGGGCTACTATTTTTTTCAGCGTACCCCACGAGTGTACTGATTATTGAGCATACTTAACGATGTTTCAGCCGCAACGTTGACAATGAAAAAACAGGAAAAAATAAAAATAAACAGTGCGTGCACCGTAATATAGTGAGACGCCTGACACTTTGCAAGCACAAATTAAATATTGCCGCATCGAAAGTGTCTCTTTATCGTAATATAAATAAAATCGCCACGAAAATTCGATGTCTTAGGCCTTGTAGGCAAAAAGAGCCATCATAATACATCTAACACAATAAAAACTAAACAAATACCACAACACATATTAGCCTGACGCTACTCTCGATATCATACAGATATGGAAGTTGTCGTGGTGTAAAAAAAAAGAAAAAAGAAAAAGAAAGAAAAGAAAAGAAATTATATGTCACAACCAGAAATGACGTTGGAAATTCCACCAGCCCATGATGCAACCTCAACTGGAATGTACACTTAATATCAAGCCCTCGCCCAATTCGTCCATGTTAGGACCTTCAATAAGTAAAGCTTTAAAAAATTGGAAGTAAATGTTATGAAGTATGGTACCTCAACATTGTAGAGTACCAACATGACATTGCAAGTTTGCCGGGACGAAGATACCAACATCATAATACACAGAAAATAATGCGATTACAGTGGCAATAGCAGAGTCGAATTATCAATAATTGCCCTTTTGATGTAATTACATTCAGCAACAGAGTAGTTGAAAAGTCACCAAGTACATACATAAACAGTGGCACACGAATCACGACACACGATCCATTCCGCAGGGGTCTCCAACCAGGTAATACCATGTTCAATCACGTATCTAGTCTCTCTATAAAATCTATAATGTACTAACCAATAACAATGCCATCTACTGGACTTGTGATTTGACATATATAATCTGTTATATATAAGTTTTACTCAACATTAAATAGTCAGCCCTAACTGTCTCAGCAAACAGCAAGACCCTAAACTCGGTACGTCGAGAGAAGAGCTCTGACAGCTGGCAGCGCAGTTTCCCTATTCGACACGGACTGGCAGCGAGACAGTGCGCGAGGGGGGGGGGGGGGGGGGGGGGGAGATGAGACAGACCTTCCCGTCCCAACCTTCGGCCGACAACACTCGGCTCCATCAGAACCTAACAATGCTGCATTATGCATTGTAGCATTCTTGCAGAGGAGCATTCTGTTGGGCGATTTGTTCCTTAATGGAATATTTTTTCACATGCGCTACCAGTGTTTGTCACCTTATACAAACACACACACAAATATTTTCTTTAATGATGCTGCAGCCATTTGACAGCAACAATTTTTATTTTATTGTTATACGGTTCAGCTTTCGATGTATTTCATACATTTCCACGAATGAATGCCTATCGAAGTTGCGGTGTCCAAACGATAAATACCGAACGTGCGATCCTTATGAGTATGTTTACGGTAGTCAATACAGCAATGACAAAAGACCATTACAAAAAGAATTTGTAATTACAACAGAAATGACTTACCTTACTCATTGTTGTCATGTGGAAGTCCACGTGATGTGTACGCTACGGGAACAACTCCCTTTTTTCATTAGAGCAACTAAGGGAATGACGAAAAACAGATAAAAAAGACGATCACAAATAATTGATCATAACGCCGGCCATCAGAGTCGCATGATCGATTTACAATCGCACGTTCGATATGTATCGTTTGGACCCCGCGACTTCGATAGGCAATCATTCTTGGAAATTGCCCATTGTCTGATATCTTTTGGCATAAGTTACTGCACTTGAAAATGGCCTATGGCCGAACTCTGGGTCGTATAACAATAAAATAAAAATTATTACCGTCAAACGGTGGTAACATCTTAAAAAAATTGCCATGACTATGGTTCCAGCCAAAATAAAAATTACACACAATCAGATTTTCGACATGAACAAGGTAAAGCAAATTGCGCAAAGTACGTTACCTATATTTTTCGTGCAGGAGAACGGAAACCCCAAGATCATCGTCATCTGATTGGTCATCTCTCGTCACGTCCACTTAGTCTTCGGTATCGTCGCTGCTGCTGTGCTCGTCGTCTGATACAGAAATTACAATATTATCAATGGGTTCTTCTCTTACACTTTCTTCTATGTTTGACCTTGTAATCTCTTTCCACGCATGGTTCACGACGTTCTTCCAATTTTCTGGGGTTATTCGTGTTACAGCCTCATTTACCAGCCTATATGTGTCTCGCAACGTAAAGGTTTTGCTTCGCTCCGCAACATCTTTTATTTGAGCCCAGATGAGTTCAGTTGTGTTGTAATGGCAGTGGTACTTTGGAAGAACTATAACTTCGTGGCCGTGGTTTTCTGCTAATTTATCAAGCACATAATGCGTCTTCTCTGGCTTGTATCATTTCACTAATTCCAGAAGTTCCGCTTTCTGCATATTCTGTTCAAAGCCTATTTGATTATCTTTCAACCAGCTGACTATTTCGTCTCTCCTCGCAGCAGCCGTTGGTGACTTAATTGTACAGAATGGTATGGCGCATTGTTCATTATAAAAACACTACCACAACTGACGTTTGGTAGCAAACGAGTAACGAACGAGACCTACAATGTATCTGTATTCATCTCCTCGTGGTAGCTGACAATTTGACTGAAAGATCATCATAGCACCGGGCACAAAATCGTTCATCGAGCCAGCATGAACTATAATTAGTCGCCCTCCCTTACCAGTTGGCACACTCATAGTTCTGTGGCGCGTCGTCTGTCCATGCGACAGGCCGTGCATGACGCACGTTGACCCATGTTTCGTCAATCAATGTTACATTTTCCAGATTCACTGCTAGTAACTCGCGCAGGAAACGACTTCGCCATGATGCAATGTCTCTGCATCCCATTAATACCTTTCGTCCTGAGAACTTTTTCAACGCCAGTTTTCTTTTTTTCAAAACAGTGGAGAGACTTGTCGTTCTGTCTATGAACAAACCACTGTCCAACAGTGATGCCATCAACTTTTTAATTGTCGGATATAAGATGAACATCAACAAAAGCAAAACAAGGATAATGGAATGTAGTCTAATTAAGTCGGGTGATGCTGAGGGAATTAGATTAGGAAATGAGGCACTTAAAGTAGTAAAGGAGTTCTGCTATTTGGGGAGCAAAATAACTGATGATGGTCGAAGTAGAGAGGATATAAAATGTAGGCTGGCAATGGCAAGGAAAGCGTTTCTGAAGAAGAGAAATTTGTTAACATCCAGTATTGATTTAAGTGTCAGGAAGTCATTTCTGAAAGTATTCGTATGGAGTGTAGCCATGTATGGAAGTGAAACATGGACGATAAATAGTTTGGACAAGAAGAGAATAGAAGCTTTCGAAATGTGGTGCTACAGAAGAATGCTGAAGATTAGATGGGTAGATCACATAACTAATGAGGAAGTATTGAATAGGATTGGGGAGAAGAGAAGTTTGTGGCACAACTTGACCAGAAGAAGGGATCGGTTGGTAGGACATGTTCTGAGGCATCAAGGGATCACCAATTTAGTATTGGAGGGCAGCGTGGAGGGTAAAAATCGTAGGGGGAGACCAAGAGATGAATACACTAAGCAGATTCAGAAGGATGTAGGTTGCAGTAGGTACTGGGAGATGAAAAAGCTTGCACAGGATAGAGTAGCATGGAGAGCTGCATCAAACCAGTCTCAGGACTGAAGACCACAACAACAACTACTCCTTCCTGCTTTAATATGCGTATATATGTTGCCTGATAGCACTTTCGTCAAAGTTGTCTATTTCAGCCACGCGACACGATCTCTTCCTTGACTTTCCAGGCGTCACGAAAACGGGGCTCGCAGCTGAATTGTCAGCCTCTTCATCATTTGTGACTCTCTTCACTGTCGCTGTAGAGATGTTGAGTACTTCTGCCCACCATTGTCCCTTTCCCTTTCAAAGTAAACACGCAATCTGTATATAAATTGTCGTGCTTGGGATTTCAGTGTAGCTCCTTTCCCAGAAGTCCTCTTCTCTGCACTACAGAGACATTTTTCACTTACACAGACTTATACATGCTTTTCCACTTATACACAAGGTAAGAAACTCACAGAAGTAGCGGAACACACACGTATACACACAAACCTGAACGTAGCACGTGGCACAACTGACTGAAAGCTACGGTCGCCCAGCACTACGGCAGCACTGGGGCAATGTCACGGTAACGTACACAAAAGCTCACGATCTGAGGGGAAGAACAGAGGTATCTGTACGGTCGATGACATCAGCGAAGAGGCAATAATCAAATTGGGGATCATCTAGGATAGGTGGGAGGCAAAGTGGTTGGCCTTTCTGAGTTCGTCAGGAAAGGGACGACCATCAAGGAGGAGAGGGTACTGAGAGGCAGGGCGGTTCCCAGTAAGGCAGTGGAAAGCAGACCAATAATTGGAAGAGTTTATGGGGTGCGTGGTGTTGAGTTGTGTACAAGTCTGTCGCCAAGCACGGCATTTCTTCGCAGTAAGTGTGTTGTGGACCTGACGATGTAATTGCCAGTGACGGGTTAGTGTGTCCCAGCAACGAGTGTGGAGAAAAGAGCGGTAGAGGTGGCGGGACTCATGAAGGAGGACGACCTGTGGGGCAGGGTTGGGCAGTGAAGGTGGATGGCATTGGTAGGGGTATGGGTGGCGACGGCATCAGAAAACGTCTGGTGCAGGAAGGCAGCAGGAGATTGGAGGGCAAGGTCATGGTGTTCGACCTGGGTGTGTATGGAGTCCCGGTAGGCATCCCAGTTGACGTGGGAGTAATCGTGGACAAGTTTAGGAGGTATGTCAGGGTGAGGAGTGGGGCAGGGATAGTGAGGAGGATGGGAGCATGATCACTGCCAATGAGGTCAAGGACATCTGCAGTGATGCGCCCAGTGGTGTTGAATTTGGGATGAGTGTGATGGGGGAGGGGAACCATGTCTCCCTGGAGGGTGGTGATAAACCAATGCCACTGCTGGAGCTCAGCAGGAGCACGGCTGTGGATATTGAGGTCAGTGGCAATCACATAGATGGAGAAGATGCGATCAATGTGGGCCAGGAAATTGTATGGGATGGGGTACAAGGGCGAACATAAATGGTGGCACAGGTGACTGTAAGTGTGGGGAAGAAGAAAAATGGTTCAAATGGCTCTGAGCACTATGGGACTGAACTGCTGAGGTCATTAGTCCCCTAGAACTTAGAACTACTGAAACCTAACTAACCTAAGGACATCACAAACATCCATGCCCGAGGCAGGATTCGAACCTGCGACCGTAGCGGTCTGGGGAAGAATAGGCTGAGGGTGAGATGCTCAGCAGGATTGTTGAGGAGAGGTTAGGGCTGAACAGGGAGGTGCTTGAAGTGGCCAATAGCAACCCCGCTATGTGCCAGAGGGTACAGGTTATCGGTGCAGTGAAGGGTGTAAAGAGCTGTGGAGATGGAGATATGGGGTTTATAGCGTCCCCAGTGCCGTATTACGAAAAGACTTAAAAACTATATTTATAAAGAAAAGACATTCATAAATTGAATAATTTATTTTTTTCATGTAGCCATAAAATAATTTCTCTGTCGAGAAATGCAAAGAAATGCAATGCAAAGAAATATAACAAAGTGATCTAAAGAGACGACAAGATACGCTCTTTTGTTAAATTTTTAGTCGTCTTCACTTCTTCTCTTGTCTTTATTGTGTATCGACCGACATCTTTCGAGTGCTGGCAAATATAAGCATATTTGTATGAGTTAAGCATATAATATAATGATTTAATATTATTGTGCACTTTTAATTTGTAAGAGGTGATCCCGATTTCATGTCCGCCTTCCTTGAATTAACCTGCATTCAAGTAATTTACAGCTCAACAATCGCAGCGGCCGATGCAGCCAACGACGCCATTACGTGGCGATATTAACTTATGAAAAATTAGCGGAAGCGGAAAACTCGCCCGCTATTAACATAACATTAATTTTTCTCCACAGCCGCCCGGCGTTGCAGAAAATACTTAGCTTTAAGATTCTTATTTTCAGTACCATAGCCGAGACCCAGAGCCAGGACTCCGACTACATATCATAAAGCACCAGGTGCAAGTCGAGTTTACGGTAGGAAATGAAGCAATGAAAAGCTCGTTCCTAGTAGTTAAGGGATTAGGTGTTGCTTGCATCCTAGGGATGGAATTTTTACGCCAGAGGGACGCAAAAATCGACCTCTTGTGCGGGAAAGTAAGCTTTATGAATGAGGATAGACGTGTAATTTGGACACGGGAAGTGCACGGTAAATATTGCCGGAACTTTCAGTCGAGATTCGAAGGAATACAGGTAATGAATTTATATTCTGATTTAAGTACAAGACAAGCATATTATAAAGAATTTATTACGGAAGATAAAGAGGAAAAAAGGAAACTGATAGCCATGAAAGTCAGGGAGTCAGAACATTTGACTGAAGCACAACAAAACGAATTGACTCAGCTACTTACAGATTATGAGAATGTGTTTTCGGAAAAACCCGATGTTATCGAGGGCTACACCTATAACATCAAAGTGGTACCTCACGTTACTTTCTGTCACGCAAACTACACCATCCCGTAGTCAAAGAAGGAGGCAATTACGAAAGAAACAAGAAAAATACTTACAAAGACTTAAAGAAGTTCGCTCAGTAGAGCAACGTTTACATTTGTGTGTAGTAGGTTAAGTTTAGAGTGTATTTTTTTCTGTGTGTAAATGTTCAGATTTTAGTGTAACATTTAAAGACAATGAGGCACACAAGATTAGTGCGATTCAATTTTGTAGATGTTAAGGAATAATAGTATTTTTAAACAATTGCATTTTGAAAAAAAAATGGACGTAGATTTAAGAATATTTTACAAATTTCATGTTGAAAAATGCTTTAAAAAAAAATTCGACAGCATGTAATGATGAAAGAATTTTTCATTAGTGTGTCATGGATATTTTTGAACTGTAGTAGTAACGTAACTTATGAAATTCAGTATTATAGTGTATATGTTGTTCCATGTATTTATGTCTATATCGATCTTGAAATATGCTCAATCATAATTTAGTAAACAACATGAGTGCAGGGTGTACATCACCCAAGATACCTCATGTGTTGTGGACAAGGTACAAAGCAAATCAGTAAACGCGACTACCGCCAAGCACTGTTAAAATACATTGCCATCTGCTAAGGCAGAGATTTACACGAATTTATCGTGTAAACAAAAGTCACAAATCAAACACTAATCTAGGAACTTGCACGCTAGGCCTAGATTATAAAATGTGTACGATAATGCGAGAGGCAAAGTTTTGTAAAGGCGAGCCTGGCTCTGGAGGGCAAGTACGCAATGAGTGGGCAGACATGAAATGGGGACTTACCTCAGATGAGACGGAAATACAATTGTATAGTCAAAAAATCTGAAGGCAAATACGGCTCTAAGTGGAAAATGAAAAGAGATAATTAGTGCGAGACACTGGGAAAATCCAGCACGAGCCAAAATCCAGTTCAGACTGACTGAAATACATTAGTGTTTGTGAACTAATCGAAACAGTTACTTCAAGCAGTGTGAAAAACTGTGAAGGTGAAACTGTGATACGGACAGTGAAGTGCTAGTATTGAACGTTCAACAGCGGTAAGGACGCCAAACGCCAACATTACGCACGAAAAACTGTGAATTTGCTTATAAATGTAAACTGTTAACGTGAAGTGAACCCACAGTCAATATTTTTGGGACAGAATGTAATTTCAGTGAGTACAACAATGCGAGATTGGAATGCGGTGCGTGGACTGTTGCAAAACAGCGACCGCAGAAACGGCGAATGTTTGTGCTAAGCTCGTACTGGGACACGCACCAGTGCCTGCGAGTGCGGCGAAAACATAAATAATTGTATCAAGACAAAAACTGACGTGTAATGGAAACAGTGGCGCAACAAAGCTTCATTCACGGGAGAAGATCCATGTCATGTATTCTGCAAGACAGTGCTAGCTTGACACTCGGAAACTGGCGAAAACTTAACAACAACTGCCGCACTAATAAATGCTTCTTTCCTACTAGCATAACCATCTGCAGCGGGAGGGAGATATTACGTTGTTTGCGTGTATGTTTCATGTACTACGTCGGAGATGCGTAGCAGAGCTGACTCCTGCCAACAAGCGCGGGAGGCGGATATCATCCCACTCCGCCACGCCCGGCCGAGACAGAAGCGCATCGCCAACCGTGCAGCCGATCAGCTGATTCTGACGTTCCGCGACGGCGAGAGATACGCTGGCGTCGAGCGGGCGTTGACCTCTCCGCAGCCGCCGCGAACGCCGAGCACCGAACACACCAACCGACGCCGTCGCGAGCTAAACGTCGCGGCGTAGATCATCAACGACACCGCAATCAATTGTTATAATGACCTCATTTTTTGCATAGTGCAACAAAAAATTATTTGTAATGTATGCACATCCTGTACTCCAATGACATCCCAGAAACAATTAAGTGAAAGTAACCAAAGCAGTTAGTCTGTCGCTCCGCCGAGGTTTTCCCCAGGTTTCCCTACGGCCACGCCAAATGGGGAGCGAACAGTTGACACCCCTGGGACTTCAAGTTCTACAGACTAACTAGTGATTGTATACCTTGAACACTGCAAAAGTTGCAACCCTAAGAAGAAGCAGCCAAAATAAAACTAATTGTATTCTATGTCCTTTTGTACATGACTGTATACGTAACCAATTGTATATTATATTGTTATGTAGATAACTTCATCTGTATTATACTTTGTGTGCAACACACCTCAGTAATTTAACGATTTAAATATACGATGTGACATATGTAGACTGTGAACACTATGGACATGAAAGAGGAAATATTTATGTCAAAAAACACGAACATTTTTAATGAAATAAACATTTCGGGGGGCAATATAGCGTCCCCAGTGCCATATTACGAAAAGACTTAAAAACAATATCTGTAAAGAAAAGACATTCATAAATCGAATAATATATTTTTTTCATGTAGCCGTAAAACAATAATTTCTCTGTCGAGAAATGCAAAGAAATGCAATGCAAAGAAATATAACAAAGTGATCTAAAGAGACGACAAGATACGCTCTTTTGTTAATTTTTTAGTCGTCTTCACTTCTTCTCTTGCCTTTATTGTGTATCGACGGACATCTTTCGAATGCTGGCAAATGTAAGCATATTTTTACGAGTTAAGCATATAATATAATGATTTAATATTATTGTGCACTTTTAATTTGTAAGAGGTGATCCCGATTTCATGTCCGCCTTCCTTGAATTAACCTGCATTCAAGTAATTTACAGCTCAACAATCGCAGCGTCCGATGCAGCCAATGACGCCATTACGTGGCGATATTAACTTATGAAAAATTAGCGGAAGCGGAAAACTCGCCCGCTATTAACATAATATTAATTTTTCTCCACAGCCGCCCGGCGTTGCAGAAAATACTTAGCTTTAAGATTCTTATTTTCAGTACCATAGCCGAGACCCAGAGCCAGGACTCCGACTACAATACAATGGTTAACGGAGGTAAGAAAAAATACTCTCGCGTGTGTGTGGGCCGCAATTGTAATTAATAACTAAAGATCTTTTGCTTTAAAGTGAATTGACTAGCCGAGGAAATTAATATGAAAAGTTTATTACATTGTTCAGCTTGTATGCACATATTTTAAGATGCAGCGAGTCTAACATTCATTAACGTAACAAATAATTTGAGATTAATATTGTTAAAAAGGAGAACTTCAGGAAAGCATTTAATCGTAAAATCAAAATTAAATGGAATATCATTTTTACTAAGGCCCACCACATAAGTCGGCAACAATCAAATAATAACAATAATATATTAAATTACGACGGCCGACGGACGCGAGAGCTCAGCAGGAGCACGGCTGTGGATATTGAGGTCAGTGGCTATCACATAGGTGGAGAAGGTGCGATCAATGTGGGCCAGGAAATTGTGTGGGATGGGGTACAAGGGCGAACATAAATGGTGGCTCAGGTGACTGTAAGTGTGGGGAAGAAGAGGCTGAGGGTGAGATGCTCAGCAGGATTGTTGAGGAGAGGTTAGGGCTGAACAGGGAGGTGCTTGAAGTGGCCAATAGCAACCCCGCTATTTGCCAGAGGGTACAGGTTATCGGTGCAGTGAAGGGTGTAAAGAGCTGTGGAGATGGAGATATGGGGTTGAATGAAGGTTTCATTTAGGTTGAAAGCATCCACGCAGTGCTGATGGAGGATGTGGATGAAGAGTAGTTTGTGAGTGGGCAGGGAGCAGATATCATGGTACAGGATACTCTAATGTTGCACACCGTGGGAGGGGAGATTTAGATGAGGGTGGTGAGTGGGTTGAATGTGAAGTGGGCCTGGTTGTGGGAGTAGGTGGCATAGGTGGTAAGATGGAATGTGCAGTGAGGGCGGTTTGGAAAAGGTGTGGGAGTGCTGGAAGGGGTGGATGTTTTGGAGCACAATGGTGATGAAACGGATGATGTCCTCTGCAGTAGGTGGAGGATGGAGCGAGTTGTTAGGGTGCATGGGGTCATGAATGGGACAAACAGGGATGGTGAGATCAGGGGTGACAGGAGGTGGTTTTGCTTTACACTTCGAGGAGTAGGTAGGATGGGGTATAATACAGGTGTTGCAGGAGGGAGCAGAGGTGAGATTGGGGCAGTTCTTTAAGAAGTGGTGAGCCTTGCAGTGGGGACAGGTAGGGGGCTCTTGCAGGTGGTGGTAACATGGTCCTTGTACTTGAAGCAGCATTGGTTGGGGTAGGATTGGACTGGGGAATGGGAGGGGTCCACTTTATGATGGCAATTGTGTATGAGGGCTTCCTCTGTAAGGAGGCAGTCAATGGAGGAGAAGAATTCGGTGAACATCCGCATTAGGTATGTTGGCCTTGCATCATTAAAGATGTTACAGGCTGAGCGGATTTCGAAGTTGGGATGGGAGTTGAGTTCCACCAACACCTCAGCCTCCATGACCATGGGGCTAAGCTTCATGATCACGGCGGTGAAGGTCGGCAGATGTTGGGGGGTTGAGGTTGTTGGGGAGAGAATGGGGTGTGGTAGGAGATGAGGGTGGCTTGTTGACCAAATTGGATATGTGGGATTCTGGAGAGGTGATCAGTGTGGAAGTAAGCACTGGGGGATTTAATGAAGACTGAGAACTTGCAAGGTATGAGAAGGGAGATGGGGACATTGGGGAAGTATTTACAGACATCCAGGGTGAGGGTGCAGGCATCAAGGAATTGAGGATCAGGACTGGAGAGGACGAAGGTGTGGGTGGCAGGGGTGGAGGTCGGGGTTGTGTCCATGGGGGTGGGTGGGTTGCAGGGGTCAGGGGATTTCTTTGTGGAGAGGGCGGGGGAAGGGTCAACATTAGGGCATTTGAATGGTTTCTTGGACAGGACAGGGTGGAGAGGAGGCTGGGGGATGGGTTGCAGGGGGAGATGGCGGAGGCAGGTCCTCCCTGAGGGGCTGGCGACGCAGGGGGCAGGGGCGTGGGTGTCGCAGAGGCTGTGGCGCGGCGAGCGGAAATCCGTGCCGGCTTGGAGCCTGTCAGAGGTGGTTCAGGGAACGGTGGAAAGTCTGCAGATGACGATGGGGTGGCAGCTAGAGGTGAGGGAGAGTCAGGGGTAGTGTCAGTCGAAAACGGTGCATGAGTAGGGTGGACAGGGAGGGAAGGAAGGATGGGGATGGGGGTGGCAGATGAGCTCCATGTGATGGTGTTTGGAGCAGGTAAGGGGGAGGTGAAAATGATGGAGATGGTGGGGTGGGACATGTGGCGACGTGCGAAAGGGCGATGAAGACGGCGACGGTGACGGCAACTGCGGCTGCGGCGGCGGCGGCAGGAGCCAGAAACGGCGGTGGCGGCGAACGAGCCGTCAGCGCGAGGGGGCGGCAGTCCTTCCAGCTGGCGATAAAAGTGGTCCGGCGAATCCCTCCGGGCAGCGGCTGGGCGACGACGGCAAACGGGGCGGCCCAGGATCCTCGGGCGGCGGCGGCGAACAGGCAGGCTGGCAGGCGAGCGGATAGACATACAGACGAAAGGACGGAGGGACGGATGGATGGATGGCTACAGCGGCAGGCGGCGGCGAGCACCGGGCTGCGGCTCTGGCGGACGGACGAGTAGGGCCAGCAGGCAGACAAACAGTCGAACAGACAGACAGACGGACAGCAACAGCAACAGGCGCTTCGCAAACGAAGATTTCACCCTGAGGGTAGCCCAGGCTCTGCAATCTGTCGTCTTTGGAGGAGGGGATCCCACCCTCTACATCAGTGGTTCCCAACAGATGGTCCGCGGACCCCCAGGGGTCCGCGAGCTATGCCAGAGGGGTCTGCAAGATGCTATTAGAATAAAAAATATATTTCGTATGATAACATACTTTTTTGTTTTGGCCGTTCAATATTTTTTCAATAACGAATATGTCAATGTTTTTTCTAAGTACCAAAAATAGAAAACGTATAAGAAGACTCTTAATTTGCCTTTTTAGGTACTTGATACTGTGATATGACAAAGTACCAATCATGCTCGATGAGGGGGTCCTCGAGAAAATTTTGTTAGGAACCCCTGCCCTAGATGATGACACTGGGGGACGGCCCAGCGATTTGTCTTTATACACATAACCTGTTTCTCGGAATTGTTCATGCCATCGTCTAATGCTCCACGCTGTTGGAGGATCCACATCATACCCAGTACTAAGTCACACTTAACAGTTATTACTGACCCGCACTGCGCAAAACGTAGAAAACAAAACACTGTCTGTTGTCCCGACACCATTTTTACTAGACCTGAAGTTGGCGCATACTGTTGCTACCTAGCGGAAACGATGTAAAACTCGAGAGTTTGCTCTTTCCAGCAGTGTGTTTTTCACGCACAGCCTCAAATAACATAACAGTAATGCTTTTGTTTAAGTCAGATGATTCTTTTTGGTACACCCTGTATTGTAGCGATGTGTTCATATTCTACAGTGTAAAAATTTGTTTCGAAATTTTTATTAGTATAAAACCTACAGTTATTTGAAATCTTCCAGCATCTCCGCATCATTTCTACATGTACCACCTTCTTTCCTGGTTCTATAAAGAAGGTAATCGTCGCTATGTGGAGCCTTGTACGAAATGTTCCATTGTGCTTACGGTTGACTCTGACAGCTCCCATAACCTCGTACCTTCGAGTTGTTAACGTTCTGTTTTATGGTATATAAAGTAAAATTGCAAGATCCCAACATTCGTCGGTAACATTATTTACATTTCGAAACCAAGCACGCTGTTCTTCAATAACACAACTTTAATTAACCAGCAATCCATTTCGCTTTTAATCAGTTATGCAGAATTTGCTTCTTACTATTGAAAAGTGAGAATGATATAAGAAAAATACTTTCTACAAACGCTGTTACTGCTCTTGTAGTAGTTTTCCGACGTGTTGATAGGTGGCAGGCATCTACTCCCTTCGCATTAACATGTGTTTACTGAAGACCGTAAAGCCGCCTTTACACCGGAGCTAATGGAATCGGACACGAGCGAATGCGCCTTCCCCCGTGTTCCCTACCATTCAGATATACCTGTGAACTAACTTACACACTAGCAAAAATGGCTCTGAGCACTATGGGACTTAACATCTGAGGTCATCAGTCCCCTAGAACTTAGAACTACTTAAACCTAACTAACCTAAGGACATCACACACATCCATGCCCGAGGCAGGATTCGAACCTGCGACCGTAGCGGTCACGCGGTTCCAAACTGAAGCACCTAGAACCGCACGGCCACTCCGGCCGGCCTACACACCAGCAAGGAAGGGAGCAGAACACGAGATAACGAACATAGCTTATGAACGCTGCGTTATTGTTTCTTGGCGCTAATAATCGGCTACAGGATAAAACACTACATAGTTAGAGCCATGATTCAAAACTCCGATATTCAGAGAGGATACTTCTTAAGTAATAGAACCCAGTACGTTGTCCTCGATGGTGAGTGTTCATCGGAGGTGAGGGTATCATCTGGAGTGCCCCAGGGAAGTGTGGTTCGTCCGCTGTTGGTTTCTATCTACGTAAATGATCTTTTGGATAGGATGGATAGCAATGTGCGGCTGTTTGGTGTGGTGTACGGGAAGGTGTCGTCGTTGAGTGACTGCAGGAGGATACAAGATGACTTGGACAGGATTTGTGATTGGTGTAAAGAATGGCAGCTAACTCTAAATATAGATAAATGTAAATTAATGAAGATGAATAGGAAAAAGAATCCCGTAATGTTTGAATATTCCATTAGTAGTGTAGCGCTTGACACAGTCACGTCGATTAAATATTTGGGCGTAACATTGCAGAGCGATATGAAGTGGGACAAGCATGCAATGGCAGTTGTGGGGAAGGCGGATAGTCGTCTTCGGTTCATTGGTAGAATTTTGGGAAGATGTGGTTCATCTGTAAAGGAGACCGCTTATAAAACACTAATACGACCTATTCTTGAGTACTGGTCGAGCGTTTGGGACCCCTATCAGGTCGGATTGAGGGAGGACATAGAAGCAATTCACAGGCGGGCTGCTAGATTTGTTACTGGTAGGTTTGATCATCACGGAAATGCTTCAGGAACTCGGGTGGGAGTCTGTAGAGGAAAGGCGGCGTTCTTTTATTGAATCGCTACTGAGGAAATTTAGAGAACCAACATTTGAGGCTGACTGCAGTACAATTTTACTGCCCCCAATTTACATTTCGCGGAAAGACCAAAAAGATAAGATAAGAGAGGTTAGGGCTCGTACAGAGGCATATAGGCGGTCGTTTTTCCCTCGTTCTCTTTGGGAGTGGAACAGGGAGAGAAGATGCTAGTTGTGGTACGAGGTACCCTCCGCCACGCACCGTATGGTGGATTGCGGAGTATGTACAGGGTGTTTCAAAAATGACCGGTATATTTGAAACGGCAATAAAAACTAAACGAGCAGCGATAGAAATACACCGTTTGTTGCAATAAGCTTGGGACAACAGTACATTTTCAGGCAGACAAACTTTCGAAATTACAGTAGTTACAATTTTCAACAACAGATGGCTCTGCGGTCTGGGAAACTCGATAGTACGATATTTTCCACATATCCACCATGCGTAGCAATAATATGGCGTAGTCTCTGAATGAAATTACCCGAAACCTTTGACAACGGCACCGAGCGAGGTGGCGCAGTGGTTAGCACACTGGACTCGCATTCGGGAGGACGACGGTTCAATCCCGTCTCCGGCCATCCAGATTTAGGTTTTCCGTGATTTCCCTAAATCGTTTCAGGCAAATGCCGGGATGGTTCCTTTGAAAGGGCACGGCCGATTTCCTCCCCAATCCTTCCCTAACCCGAGCTTGCGCTCCGTCTCTAATGACCTCGTTGTCGACGGGACGTTAAACACTAACCACCACCACCACCTTTGACAACGTGTCTGGCGGAATGGCTTCACATGCAGATGAGATGTACTGCTTCAGCTGTTCAATTGTTTCTCGATTCTGGCGGTACACCTGGTCTTTCAAGTGTCCCCACAGAAAGAAGTCACAGGGGTTCATGTCTGGCGAATAGGGAGGCCAATCCACGCCGCCTCCTGTATGTTTCGGATAGCCCAAAGCAATCACACGATCATCGAAATATTCATTCAGGAAATTAAAGACGTCGGCCGTGCGATGTGGCCGGGCACCATCTTGCATAAACCACGAGGTGTTCGCAGTGTCGTCTAAGGCAGTTTGTACCGCCACAAATTCACGAAGAATGTCCAGATAGCGTGATGCAGTAATCGTTTCGGATCTGAAAAATGGGCCAATGATTCCTTTGGAAGAAATGGCGGCCCAGACCAGTACTTTTTGAGGATGCAGGGATGATGGGACTGCAACATGAGGCTTTTCGGTTCCCCATATGCGCCAGTTCTGTTTATTGATGAAGCCGTCCAGGTAAAAATAAGCTTCGTCAGTAAACCAAATGCTGCCCACATGCATATCGCCGTCATCAATCCTGTGCACTATATCGTTAGCGGATGTCTCTCATGCAGCAATGGTAGCGGCGCTGAGGGGTTGCCACGTTTGAATTTTGTATGGATAGAGGTGTAAACTCTGGCGCATGAGATTATACGTGGACGTTGGCGTCATTTGGACCGCAGCTGCAACACGGCGAACGGAAACCCGAGGCCGCTGTTGGATCACCTGCTGCACTAGCTGCGCGTTGCCCTCTGTGGTTGCCGTACACGGTCGCCCTACCTTTCCAGCACGTTCATCCGTCACGTTCCCAGTCCATTGAAATTTTTCAAACAGATTCTTTATTGTATCGCTTTTCGGTCCTTTGGTTACATTAAACCTCCGTTGAAAACTTCGTCTTGTTGCAACAACACTGTGTTCTAGGCGGTGTAGCCGGCCGCGGTGGTCTCGCGGTTCTAGGCGCGCAGTCCGGAACCTTGTGACTGCTACGGTCGCAGGTTCGAATCCTGCCTCGGGCATGGATGTGTGTGATGTCCTTAGGTTAGTTAGGTTTAAGTAGTTCTAAGTTCTAGGGGACTGATGACCACAGCAGTTGAGTCCCAAAGTGCTCAGAGCCATTTGAACCATTTTTCTAGGCGGTGGAATTCCAACACCAGAAAAATCCTCTGTTCTAAGGAATAAACCATGTTGTTTACAGCACACTTGCACGTTGTGAACAGCACACGCTTACAGCAGAAAGACGACGTACAGAATGGCGCACCCACAGACTGCGTTGTCTTCTATATCTTTCACATCACTTGCAGCGCCATCTGTTGTTGAAAATTGTAACTACTGTAATTTCGAAAGTTTGTCCGCCTGAAAATGTACTGTTGTCCCAAGCATATTGCAACAAACGGTGTATTTCTATCGCTGCTCGTTTAGTTTTTAGTGCCGTTTCAAATATACCGGTCATTTTTGAAACACCCTGTATGTAGATGTAGGATAGTTTTGTATAGCGGGCGCTCTGTTTTTGACGAAGTAAGCAAAATTGCGTAGGAAAAGGAGAATTTAGATGACTCATTTCGTACGCAAATGTGATACGTGTGGAGAAAATACGCTTGACACTGAATTGGAGCTCCAGCTTTCCTTGGAACTAATTCAAAAATTTGTACATAAGTCAGTAGATGCTTTTCACTGGCTTCTCGTTACTACTGAGGAAGAAAATTAATAGTAGGACACTATCTACCGACGGGCAACATAACTGAAGAGAGGCTAGCATTTATACTCTGGTTATTAGCAACCAGAGGTATTTACGTTAGTGATTGTTTCGCATTTCAATAGCTACTATTTATCAGAAGCCAGGACTGGTTGAAGGCCAAAGCGACACCAGTGACCGCTTAGGGCCCTATGCTGACAACGAGATGGGCTCCAGAGGCACCCAAAACAAACATTTGTATACGGGATGTATCATAATTAGTAGCGAAAACTGACACGGAAATATGTTTACGATAACAGATGCAAAAACGTGCCACTAACCACGTGTTTGAAAATGAGCCATTTATGAGATAATAGCGAACATATGTTTACAAGCCGCAACTGAGTTCGTCATCAGATTTTGCCCTAGTTAGCATAATTACAAAAAATGGTTCAAATGGCTCTGAGCACTATGCGACTCAACTGCTGAGGTCATCAGTCGCCTAGAACTTAGAACTAATTAAACCTAACTAACCTAAGGACATCACACACATCCATGCCCGAGGCAGGATTCGAACCTGCGACCGTAGCGGTCACGCGGTTCCAGACTGAAGCGCCTTTAACCGCACGGCCACACCGGCCGGCAGCATAATTACATTTGAAGCGCAATTTGTTCAAGTAAATTCCCATCTAATTGATGACGTATCTTAGAAAATAATTTATACAATCGACGCTAGACATGCTGACTTTCCACAGAGTATCATGCAGATTGCCTGCCGGAGTGGCCGAGCGGCTCTAGGTGCTACAGTCTGGAACCGCGCGACCGCTACGGTCGCAGGTTCGAATCCTGCCTCGGGCACGGATGTGTGTGATGTCCTTAGGTTAGTTAGGTTTAAGAAGTTCTAAGTTATAGGGGAATTATGACCTCAGAAGTTAAGTCTCATAGTGCTCAGAGCCATTTGAACCATGATGCAGATTATCAATAAAGTATCGTTTTAATTTCCTGAAATTTCTTTTTCACCAGCCTCCTAGCTGATGCTTCCTTCAACACTATCATTACACTGGAATTTACGCTGGCTTCTTGTACGCATCTTATGGTTTGCGACCATCCTCCTTACATGGGTTAAAATGGTCGTCTCCTGCAACAACGTTAATATCCGTGACAACGTTAAGCCACCCTGAACTTGTAAACATTGCCATCAATTAATATGTACATAGAACATGGAAAGTTAAACCTAAACAATCCCACTAATTTAAATTTCTTACAATTACATCGACTCACGTGAGGAATTCTTTGGTCATCATACGTAAACACCTCCGCATTCCTTCTTCTTTATCTAAGCCCCTTTCGGATTCTTGTGCAGAGTGTGGTGGTCCATGCAGATTAAGCTGCTTCCATTGGATCACCTTCATACAAGAGCAAACTTTCCTCTTACACATTGACTTCTTCCCCAAGATTGGCGAAGTTTTACAGAAGCCCAAAATTTATCGCGAACTTCAATGCGAGATGCTTTTAACAGTTTCCAAGACGAAATTCTGTCTCGAAATCTGGCATAAAATGCAAAGACATTCTGGTCATATGCGAAGCACACAATCAGAACCGTCACTGTGATTAGAACTTTACCGATGGCAGCCAGCGCCACTAAAGCGGAGTAACTAATTACGGTTTTCCAAAATTCATTCACCAAAGAAGGAGAAATAAGTATTCCTGAATTCGCATCAAGAACAGCTGCCAACATGAGTAACTTAGGAGTAGATATCCTCGGTGCACCAAAGCAGCTTAAATCATTTAATAAAGGCAAGTCTTATAGCTTAGATTGTACACCAGTTAGATTACTATCTGAGTTTTCTGATACAACAGCTCCGTACTTAACTATACGTCCTCTCGCACGACGAAAGACGCGCACCTAAAGTCTGATAAGTGGCAAAGGCCACACCAGTCGTCAAGAAAGTTAGTATGAGTAATTCAATGAATTGCACATATATACCACCGTCGTCAGTTTGCAGTAGGATTTAGGAACATATACTGTGTTCGAACATTATGAATTACCTCGAGGAAAACGATCTGTTGAAACGCAGTCAGCACGGATTCAGAAAATATCATTCTTGTGAAACACAACTAGCTTTTTATTCTCACGAAGTAATGAGTGCCATCGGCAGAAACCTCAACTGCAATCTATATTTTTGGATTTCTAAAAGGCTTTTGGTACCTTTCGTCACGAGCTGCTTCTAATCAAATTGTGTGCCTATGGAGTATCGTCTAGGTTCTGCAGCTGGATTCGTGATTTTCTGTCAGAAACGTCACAATTCTTAGTAACTGACGGAAGTCACTGAGTAAAACATGAGCGATATCTGGCGTTCGCCATAGGCCCTCTGCTCATTTTCATCTATATAAATGATTTTGGAGATACACTACTGGCCATTAAAATTGCTACACCACGAAAATGACGTGCTACAGATGCGAAATTTAAACGAGAGGAAGAAGATGCTGTGATATGCAAATGATTAGCTTCTCAGAGCATTCACACAAGGTTGGCGCCGGTGGCGACACCTACAACGTACTGACATGAGGAAAGTTTCCAACCGATTTCTCATACACTAACAGCAGTTGACCGGCGTTGCCTGGTGAAACATTGTTGTGACGCCTCGTGTAAGGAGGAGAAATACGTACCATCACTTTTCCGACTTTGATAAAGGTCGGATTGTAGCCTATCGCGATTGCGGTTTATCGTATCGCGACTTTGCTGCTCGCGTTGGTCGAGAGATCCAATGACTGTTAGCAGAATATGGAATCGGTGGGTTCAGGAGGGTAATACGGAACGTCGTGCTGAATCCCAACGGCCTCGTATCCCTAGCAGTCAAGGTCACGGGCATCTTATCCGCATGGCTGTAACAGATCGTGCAGCCACGTCTCAATCCCTGAGTCAACAGATGGGGACGTTTGCAAGACAAAACCATCTGCACGAACACTTCGATGACGTTTGCAGCAGCATGGACTATCAGCTCGGAGACCATGGCTGTGGTTACCCTTGACGCTGCATCACAGACAGGAGCGCCTGCGATGGTGTACTCAACGACGAACCTGGGTGCACGAATGTGCAAAACGTCATTATTTCGGATGAATCCAGGTTCTGTTTACAGCATCTTTATGGTCGCATCCGTGTTTGGCGACATCGCGGTGAACGCACGTTGGAAGCGTGTATTCGTCATCGCCATACTGGCGTATCACCCGGCTTGATGGTATGGGGTGGTGTATTCGTCATCGCCATACTGGCGTATCACCTGGCTTGATGGTATGGGGTGCCATTTGTTACGCATCTCGGTCACCTCTTGTTCGCATTGACGGCACTTTGAACAGTGGACGTTACATTTCAAATGTGTTGCGGCCCGTGGCTCTACCCTTCATTCGATCCCTGCGAAACCCTGCATTTCAGCAGGATAATGCACGACCGCATGCTGCGGGTCCTGTACGGGCCTTTCTGGATATAGAAAATGTTCGACTGCTGCCCTGGCCAGCACATTCTCCAGATCTCTCACCAGTTGAAAACGTCTGGTCAATGGTGGCCGAGCAACTGGCTCGTCACAATACGCCAGTCACTACTCTTGATGAACTGTGGTATCGTGTTGAAGCTGGATGGATAGCTGTACCTGTACACGCCATCCAAGCTCTGTTTGACTCAATACCCAGGCATATTAAGGCCGTTATTACGGCCAGAGGTGGTTTTTCTGGGTACTGATTTCTCAGTATCTAAGCACCCAAATTGCGTGAAAATGTAATCACATGTCAGTTCTAGTATAATATATTTGTCCAACGAATACCCGTTTATCATCTGCATTTCTTCTTGGTGTAGCAATTTTAATGGCCAGTAGTGTAATATGAGCGACAATCTGAGCAGCATCTTAGATTGTTTGCAGACGTTGCTGTCATTTACCGTCTAGCAGAATCATCAGAAGATCAAAACCATCTGCATAATGATTTAGAGAAGGTATGTTTGTGGTGTGAGAAGTGGCAGTTGACTCTAAATAATAAAAAAATGTGAGGTCATCGACACAAGTGCTAAAAGGAAACTGTTATATTTCGGTTACATAAGTAAGTGTTGCGAATGAGTAACGTGAAGTATTGAGAGTGTACAGCTAAGGATATAATGGTGGCACAAGGTGCGCCAGTAAACGAGTAGCACATAAAAAAGGCTCTAAGCACTATAGGACCAACAGTTGAGGTCATCCTCCCATAGACTTAGAACTGCTTAAACCTAACTAACCTGAGGATATCACACACATCCATGTCCGAGGGAGGATTCGAAACTGCGACCGTAGCAGCAGCGCGGTTCCGGTATGAAGCACCTAGAACCGCTCGGTCACAGCGGCCGGTTAACCTATGATCAGCAGGGACGCTAGGAAGCAAGAGAAATGGTTCAGATGGCTCTGAGCACTATGGGACTTAACTTCTGAGGTCATCAGTCCCCTAGACTTAGAACTACTTAAACCTGACTAACATAAGGACATCACACACATCCACGCCTGAGACAGGATTCGAACCTGCGACCATAGCGGTCGCGCAGTTCCAGACTGTAGCGCCTAGAACCGCTCGGCCACTGCGGCTGGAGAAGCAAGAGAAACAGCGTTTTTGTGATAAGGGTAGTGTGGGGTCCGTGATCAGCAGCATAGAAGATTCTGAAAAGAGCCGAGGTCGAGAGGACAGCGTATGATCGCAAGGGAGGTAGAGATGGGTCGTCCGTGAACTAACAGGTCCAAAGGAACGGTTCACCATGATGAACAGAACGAGCGAGGAACGAATTCTAAGAAACGGTGTCTCATAGTTCACTTCGGTCGCGGCTTTCTACTTATAGTTCCCAGGAACAGGAACGGCCTGTCTCGTTCCAGCCTCGGTCCCGTTCCCGTCTGTCTCGTTCTCGGTTGCGGCTTTCTACTTATAGTTTCGTGGAACGGGAAACTGTCGGTCTCGTACCCGCAACGGCAAGAGAAGCAAGAGAAACAGCGTTTTTGTGATAAGGGTAGTGTGGGGCCCGTGATCAGCAGCATAGAAGCTTCTGAAAGGAGCCGAGGTCGAGAGGACAGCGTATGATGGCAAGGGAGGTAGAGATGGGTCGTCTGTGAACTAACAGGTCCAAAGGAACGGTTCACCATGATGAACAGAACGAGCGAGGAACGAATTCTAAGAAACGGTGTCTCACAGTTCACTTCGGTCGCGGCTTTCTACTTATAGTTCCCAGGAACAGGAACGGCCTGTCTCGTTCCAGCCTCGGTCCCGTTCCCGTCTGTCTCGTTCTCGGTTGCGGCTTTCTACTTATAGTTCCGGGGAACGGGAAACTGTCGTTCTCGTACCCGCAACGGCAAGAGAAGCAAGAGAAACAGCGTTTTTGTGATAAGGGTAGTGTGGGGCCCGTGATCAGCAGCATAGAAGCTTCTGCAAAGAGCCGAGGTCGAGAGGACAGCGTATGATCGCAAGGGAGGTAGAGATGGGTCGTCCGTGAACTAACAGGTCCAAAGGAACGGTTCACCATGATGAACAGAACGAGCGAGGAACGAATTCTAAAAAACGGTGTCTCATAGTTCACTTCGGTCGCGGCTTTCTACTTATAGTTCCCAGGAACAGGAACGGCCTGTCTCGTTCCAGCCTCGGTCCCGTTCCCGTCTGTCTCGTTCTCGGTTGCGGCTTTCTACTTATAGTTCCGGGAAACGGGACACTGTCGGTCTCGTACCCGCAACGGCAAGAGAAGCAAGAGAAACAGCGTTTTTGTGATAAGGGTAGTGTGGGGCCCGTGATCAGCAACATAGAAGCTTCTGCAAAGAGCCGAGGTCGAGAGGACAGCGTATGATCGCAAGGGAGGTAGAGATGGGTCGTCCGTGAACTAACAGGTCCAAAGGAACGGTTCACCATGATGAACAGAACGAGCGAGGAACGAATTCTAAGAAACGGTGTCTCATAGTTCACTTCGGTCGCGGCTTTCTACTTATAGTTCCCAGGAACAGGAACGGCCTGTCTCGTTCCACCCTCGGTCCCGTTCCCGTCTGTCTCGTTCTCGGTTGCGGCTTTCTACTTATAGTTCCGGGGAACGGGAAACTGTCGTTCTCGTACCCGCAACGGCAAGAGAAGCAAGAGAAACAGCGTTTTTGTGATCAGGGTAGTGTGGGGCCCATGATCAGCAGCATAGAAGCTTCTGCAAAGAGCCGAGGTCGAGAGGACAGCGTATGATCGCAAGGGAGGTAGAGATGGGTCGTCCGTGAACTAACAGGTCCAAAGGAACGATTCACCATGATGAACAGAACGAGCGAGGAACGAATTCTAAAAAACGGTGTCTCATAGTTCACTTCGGTCGCGGCATTCTACTTATAGTTCCCAGGAACAGGAACGGCCTGTCTCGTTCCAGCCTCGGTCCCATTCCCGTCTGTCTCGTTCTCGGTTGCGGCTTTCTACTTATAGTTCCGGGAAACGGGACACTGTCGGTCTCGTACCCGCAACGGCAAGAGAAGCAAGAGAAACAGCGTCTTTGTGATAAGGGTAGTGTGGGGCCCGTGATCAGCAGCATAGAAGCTTCTGAAAAGAGCCGAGGTCGAGAGGACAGCGTATGATCGCAAGGGAGGTTCCAGATCGGTCCCGTTTCCGTCTGTTTCGTTCTCGGTTGCGGCTTTCTACTTATAGTTCCTGGCAACGGGAAACCGTCGGTCTCGTTCCCGCAACGGCACGTTGGCCTGTCTCGTTCCAACCTCGGTCCCGTTCCCGTCTGTTTCGTTCTCGGTTGCGGCTTTCTACTTATAGTTCCCGGGAACGGGAAACGGTCGGTCTCGTTCCCGCAACGGCACGTTGGCCTGTCTCGTTCCAGCCTCGGTCCCCTTCATGTCTGTTTCGTTCTTGGTTGCGGCTTTCTACTTATAGTTCCCGGGAACGGGAAACCGTCGGTCCCGTTCCCGCAACGGCACGTCGGCCGGTCTCGTTCCAACCTCGGTCCCGTTCCCGTCTGTCTCGTTCTCGGTTGCGGATTTCTACTTATAGTTCCCAGGAATGGGAAATGGTCGGTCTCGTTTCCGCAACGGCACATCGGCCTGTCTCGTTCCAGCCTCGGTCCCGTTCCCGTCTGTTTCGTTCTCGGTTGCGGCTTTCTACTTATAGTTCCCGGGAACGGGAAACGGTCGGTCTCGTTCCCGCAACAGCACGTCGGCCTGTCTCGTTCCAGCCTCGGTCCCGTTCCCGTCTGTTTCGTTCTCGGTTGCGGCTTTCTACTTATAGTTCCCGGGAACGGGAAACGGTCGGTCTCGTTCCCGCAACGGCACTTCGGGCTGTCTCGTTCCAGCCTCGGTCCCGTTCCCGTCTGTCTCGTTCTCGGTTGCGGCTTTCTACTTATAGTTCCCAGGAACGGGAAACGGTCGGTCTCGTTCCCACAACGGCACGTCGGGCTGTCTCGTTCCAGCCTCGGTACCGTTCCCGTCTGTCTCGTTCTCGGTTGCGGCTTTCTACTTATAGTTCCCGGGAACGGGAAACCGTCGGTCTCGTTCCCGCAACGGCACGTCGGCCTGTCTCGTTCCAGCCTCGGTCCCGTTCCCGTCTGTCTCGTTCTCGGTTGCGGCTTTCTACTTATAGTTCCCAGGAACGGGAAACGGTCGGTCTCGTTCCCGCAACAGCACGTCGGCCTGTCTCGATCCAGCCTCGGTCCCGTTCTCGTCTGTCTCGTTCTCGGTTGCGGCTTTCTACTTATAGTTCTCGGGAACGGGAAACGGTCGGTCTCGTTCCCGCAACGGCACGGTGGCCTGTCTCGTTCCAGCCTCGGTCCCGTTCCCGTCTGTCTCGTTCTCGGTTGCGGCTTTCTACTTATAGTTTCCGGGAACGGGAAACGGTCGGTCTCGTTCCCGCAACGGCACGTTGGCCTGTCTCGTTCCAGCCTCGGTCCCGTTCCCGTCTGTTTCGTTCTTGGTTGCGGCTTTCTACTTATAGTTCCCGGGAACGGGAAACCGTCGGTCTCGTTCCCGCAACGGCACGTCGGCCTGTCTCGTTCCAGCCTCGGTCCCGTTCCCGTCTGTCTCGGTCTCGGTTGCGGCTTTCTACTTATAGTTCCCGGGAACGGGAAACGGTCGGTCTCGTTCCCGCAACGGTACGTTGGCCTGTCTCGTTCCAGCCTCGGTCCCGTTCCCGTCTGTCTCGTTCTCGGTTGCGGCTTTCTACTTATAGTTCCCGGGAACGGGAAACGGTCGGTCTCGATCCCGCAACGGCACGTCGGCCTGTCTCGTTCCAGTCTCGGTCCCGTTCCCGTCTGTCTCCTTCTCGGTTGCGGCTTTCTACTTATAGGTCCCGGGAATGGGAAACGGTCGGTCTCGTTCCCGCAACGGCACGTCGGCCTGTCTCGTTCCAGCCTCGGTCCCGTTCCCGTCTGTCTCGTTCTCGGTTGCGGCTTTCTACTTATAGTTCCCGGGAACGGGAAACGGTCGGTCTCGTTCCCGCAACGGCACGTTGGCCTGTCATGTTCCAGCCTCGGTCCCATTCCAGTCTGTCTCGTTCTCGGTTGCGGCTTTCTACTTATAGTTCCCGGGAACGGGAAACGGTCGGTCTCGTTCCCGCAACGGCACGTTGGCCTGTCATGTTCCAGCCTCGGTCCCATTCCAGTCTGTCTCGTTCTCGGTTGCGGCTTTCTACTTATAGTTCCCGGGAACGGGAAACGGTCGGTCTCGTTCCCGCAACGGCACGTCGGCCTGTCTCGTTCCAGCCTCGGTCCCGTTCTCGTCTGTCTCGTTCTCGGTTGCGGCTTTCTACTTATAGTTCTCGGGAACGGGAAATGGTCGGACTCGTTCCCGCAACGGCACGTTGGCCTGTCTCGTTCCAGCCTCGGTCCCGTTCCCGTCTGTCTCGTTCTCGGTTGCGGCTTTCTACTTATAGTTCTCGGGAACGGGAAACGGTCGGTCTCGTTCCCGCAACGGCACGTTGGCCTGTCTCGTTCCAGCCTCGGTCCCGTTCTCGTCTGTCTCGTTCTCGGTTGCGGCTTTCTACTTATAGTTCCCGGGAACGGGAAACGGTCGGTCTCGTTCCCGCAACGGCACGTCGGCCTGTCTCCTTCCAGCCTCGGTCCCGTTCCCGTCTGTCTCGTTCTCGGTTGCGGCTTTCTACTTATAGTTCCCGGGAACGGGAAACGGTCGGTCTCGTTCCCGCACCGGCACGTCGGCCTGTCTCGTTCCAGCCTCGGTCCCGTTCCCGTCTGTCTCGTTCTCGGTTGCGGCTTTCTACTTATAGGTCCCGGGAACGGGAAACGGTCGGTCTCGTTCCCGCAACGGCACGTCGACCTGTCTCGTGCCAGCCTCGGTCCCGTTGCCGTCTGTCTCGTTCTCGGTTGCGGCTTTCTACTTATAGTTCGCGGGAACGGGAAACGGTCGGTCTCGTTCCCGCAACGGCACATCGGCCTGTCTCGTTCCAGCCTCGGTCCCGTTCCCGTCTGTCTCGGTCTCGGTTGCGGCTTTCTACTTATAGTTCCCGGGAACGGGAAACGGTCGGTCTCGTTCCCGCAACGGCACGTCGGCCTGTCTCGTGCCAGCCTTGGTCCCGTTCCCGTCTGTCTCGTTCTCGGTTGCGGCTTTCTACTTATCGTTCGCGGGAACGGGAAACGGTCGGTCTCGTTCCCGCAACGGCACGTCGGCCTGTCTCGTTCCAGCCTCGGTCCCGTTCCCGTCTGTCTCGTTCTCGGTTGCGGCTTTCTACTTATAGGTCCCGGGAACGGGAAACGGTCGGTCTCGTTCCCGCAACGGCACGTCGGCCTGTCTCGTGCCAGCCTCGGTCCCGTTCCCGTACGTCTCGTTCTCGGTTGCGGCATTCTACTTATAGTTCGCGGGAACGGGAAACGGTCGGTCTCGTTCCCGCAACGGCACGTCGGCCTGTCTCGTTCCAGCCTCGGTCCCGTTCCCGCCTGTCTCGGTTGCGGCTTTCTACTTATAGTTCCCGGGAACGGGAAACGGTCGGTCTCGTTTCCGCAACGGCACGTTGGCCTGTCTCGTTCCAGCCTCGGTCCCGTTCCCGTCTGTCTCGTTCTCGGTTGCGGCTTTCTACTTTTAGTTCCCGGGAACGGGAAACGGTCGGTCTCGTTCCCGCAACGGCACGTTGGCCTGTCTCGTTCCAGCCTCGGTCCCGTTCCCGTCTGTCTCGTTCTCGGTTGTGGCTTTCTACTTATAGGTCCCGGGAACGGGAAACGGTCGGTCTCGTTCCCGCAACGGCACGTTGGCCTGTGTCGTTCCAGCCTCGGTCCCGTTCCCGTCTGTCTCGTTCTCGGTTGCGGCTTTCTACTTATAGTTCCCGGGAACGGGAAACGGACGGTCTCGTTCCCGCAACGGCACGTTGGCCTGTCTCGTTCCAGCCTCGGTCCCGTTCCCGTCTGTTTCGTTCTTGGTTGCGGCTTTCTACTTATAGTTCCCGGGAACGGGAAACGGTCGGTCTCGTTCCCGCAACGGCACGTCGGCCTGTCTCGTTCCAGCCTCGGTCCCGTTCCCGTCTGTCTCGTTCTCGGTTGCGGCTTTCTACTTATAGTTCCCGGGAACGGGAAACGGTCGGTCTCGTTCCCGCAACGGCACGTTGGCCTGTCTCGTTCCAGCCTCGGTCCCGTTCCCGTCTGTCTCGTTCTCGGTTGCGGCTTTCTACTTATAGTTCCCGGGAACGGGAAACGGTCGGTCTCGTTCCCGCAACGGCACGTTGGACTGTCTCGTTCCAGCCTCGGTCCCGTTCTCGTCTGTCTCGTTCTCGGTTGCGGCTTTCTACTTATAATTCTCGGGAACGGGAAACGGTCGGTCTCGTTCCCGCAATGGCACATTGGGCTGTCTCGCTCCAGCCTCGATCCCGTTCCCGTCTGTCTCGTTCTCGGTTGCGGCTTTCTACTTATAGTTCTCGGGAACGGGAAACGGTCGGTCTCGTTCCCGCAACGGCACGTTGGCCTGTCTCGTTCCAGCCTCGGTCCCGTTCTCGTCTGTCTCGTTCTCGGTTGCGGCTTTCTACTTATAGTTCCCGGGAACGGGAAACGGTCGGTCTCGTTCCCGCAACGGCATGTCGGCCTGTCTCGTTCCAGCCTCGGTCCCGTTCCCGTCTGTCTCGTTCTCGGTTGCGGCTTTCTACTTATAGTTCCCGGGAACGGGAAACGGTCGATCTCGTTCCCACAACGGCACGTCGGCCTGTCTCGTTCCAGCCTCGGTCCCGTTCCGGTCTGTCTCGTTCTCGGTTGCGGCTTTCTACTTATAGTTCCCGGGAACGGGAAACGGTCGGTCTCGTTCCCGCAACAGCACGTTGGCCTGTCTCGTTCCAGCCTCGGTCCCGTTCTCGTCTGTCTCGTTCTCGGTTGCGGCTTTCTACTTATAGTTCTCGGGAACGGGAAACGGTCGGTCTCGTTCCCGCAACGGCACGTTGGCCTGTCTCGTTCCAGCCTCGGTCCCGTTCCCGTCTGTCTCGTTCTCGGTTGCGGCTTTCTACTTATAGTTCCCGGGAACGGGAAACGGTCGGTCTCGTTCCCGCAACGGCGCGTCGGCCTGTCTCGTTCCAGCCTCGGTCCCGTTCCCATCTGTCCCGTTCTCGGTTGCAGCTTTCTACTTATAGTTCCCGGGAACGGGAAACGGTCGGTCTCGTTCCCGCAACGGCACGTTGGCCTGTCTCGTTCCAGCCTCGGTCCCGTTCTCGTCTGTCTCGTTCTCGGTTGCGGCTTTCTACTTATAGTTCTCGGGAACGGGAAACGGTCGGTCTCGTTCCCGCAACGGCACGTTGGCCTGTCTCGTTCCAGCCTCGGTCCCGTTCCCGTCTGTCTCGTTCTCGGTTGCGGCTTTCTACTTATAGTTCCCGGGAACGGGAAACGGAAAGTCTCGTTCCCGCAACGGCACGTCGGCCTGTCTCATTCCAGCCTCGGTCCCGTTCCCGTCTGTCTCGTTCTCGGTTGCGGCTTTCTACTTATAGGTCCCGGGAACGGGAAACGGTCGGTCTCGTTCCCGCAACTGCACGTCGGCCTGTCTCGTGCCAGCCTTGGTCCCGTTCCCGTTTGTCTCGTTCTCGGTTGCGGCTTTCTACTTATAGTTCGCGGGAACGGGAAACGGTCGGTCTCGTTCCCGCAACGGCACGTCGGCCTGTCTCGTTCCAGCCTCGGTCCCGTTCCCGTCTGTCTCGTTCTCGGTTGCGGCTTTCTACTTATAGGTCCCGGGAACGGGAAACGGTCGGTCTCGTTCCCGCAACGGCACGTCGGCCGGTCTCGTTCCAGCCTCGGTCCCGTTCCCGTATGTCTCGTTCTCGGTTGCGGCTTTATACTTATAGTTCGCGGGAACGGCAAACGGTCGGTCTCGTTCCCGCAACGGCACGTCGGCCTGTCTCGTTCCAGCCTCGGTCCCGTTCCCGTCTGTCTCGTTCTCGGTTGCGGCTTTCTACTTATAGTTCCCGGAAACGGGAAACGGTCGATCTCGTTCCCGCAACGGCACGTTGGCCTGTCTCGTTCCAGCCTCGGTCCCGTTCCCGTCTGTCTCGTTCTCGGTTGCGGCTTTCTACTTATAGGTCCCAGGAACGGGAAACGGTCGGTCTCGTTCCCGCAACGGCACGTTGGCCTTTCTCGTTCCAGCCTCGGTTCCGTTCCCGTCTGTTTCGTTCTTGGTTGCGGCTTTCCACTTATAGTTCCCGGGAACGGGAAACCGTCGGTCTCGTAACCCGCAACGGCACGTCGGCCTGTCTCGTTCCAGCCTCGGTCCCGTTCCCGTCTGTCTCGTTCTCGGTTGCGGCTTTCTACTTATAGTTCCCGGGAACGGGAAACGGACGGTCTCGTTCCCGCAACGGCACGTTGGCCTGTCTCGTTCCAGCCTCGGTCCCGTTCCCGTCTGTTTCGTTCTTGGTTGCGGCTTTCTACTTATAGTTCCCGGGAACGGGAAACGGTCGGTCTCGTTCCCGCAACGGCACGTCGGCCTGTCTCGTTCCAGCCTCGGTCCCGTTCCCGTCTGTCTCGTTCTCGGTTGCGGCTTTCTACTTATAGTTCCCGGGAACGGGAAACGGTCGGTCTCGTTCCCGCAACGGCACGTTGGCCTGTCTCGTTCCAGCCTCGGTCCCGTTCCCGTCTGTCTCGTTCTCGGTTGCGGCTTTCTACTTATAGTTCCCGGGAACGGGAAACGGTCGGTCTCGTTCCCGCAACGGCACGTTGGACTGTCTCGTTCCAGCCTCGGTCCCGTTCTCGTCTGTCTCGTTCTCGGTTGCGGCTTTCTACTTATAATTCTCGGGAACGGGAAACGGTCGGTCTCGTTCCCGCAATGGCACATTGGGCTGTCTCGTTCCAGCCTCGATCCCGTTCCCGTCTGTCTCGTTCTCGGTTGCGGCTTTCTACTTATAGTTCTCGGGAACGGGAAACGGTCGGTCTCGTTCCCGCAACGGCACGTTGGCCTGTCTCGTTCCAGCCTCGGTCCCGTTCTCGTCTGTCTCGTTCTCGGTTGCGGCTTTCTACTTATAGTTCCCGGGAACGGGAAACGGTCGGTCTCGTTCCCGCAACGGCATGTCGGCCTGTCTCGTTCCAGCCTCGGTCCCGTTCCCGTCTGTCTCGTTCTCGGTTGCGGCTTTCTACTTATAGTTCCCGGGAACGGGAAACGGTCGATCTCGTTCCCACAACGGCACGTCGGCCTGTCTCGTTCCAGCCTCGGTCCCGTTCCGGTCTGTCTCGTTCTCGGTTGCGGCTTTCTACTTATAGTTCCCGGGAACGGGAAACGGTCGGTCTCGTTCCCGCAACAGCACGTTGGCCTGTCTCGTTCCAGCCTCGGTCCCGTTCTCGTCTGTCTCGTTCTCGGTTGCGGCTTTCTACTTATAGTTCTCGGGAACGGGAAACGGTCGGTCTCGTTCCCGCAACGGCACGTTGGCCTGTCTCGTTCCAGCCTCGGTCCCGTTCCCGTCTGTCTCGTTCTCGGTTGCGGCTTTCTACTTATAGTTCCCGGGAACGGGAAACGGTCGGTCTCGTTCCCGCAACGGCGCGTCGGCCTGTCTCGTTCCAGCCTCGGTCCCGTTCCCATCTGTCCCGTTCTCGGTTGCAGCTTTCTACTTATAGTTCCCGGGAACGGGAAACGGTCGGTCTCGTTCCCGCAACGGCACGTTGGCCTGTCTCGTTCCAGCCTCGGTCCCGTTCTCGTCTGTCTCGTTCTCGGTTGCGGCTTTCTACTTATAGTTCTCGGGAACGGGAAACGGTCGGTCTCGTTCCCGCAACGGCACGTTGGCCTGTCTCGTTCCAGCCTCGGTCCCGTTCCCGTCTGTCTCGTTCTCGGTTGCGGCTTTCTACTTATAGTTCCCGGGAACGGGAAACGGAAAGTCTCGTTCCCGCAACGGCACGTCGGCCTGTCTCATTCCAGCCTCGGTCCCGTTCCCGTCTGTCTCGTTCTCGGTTGCGGCTTTCTACTTATAGGTCCCGGGAACGGGAAACGGTCGGTCTCGTTCCCGCAACTGCACGTCGGCCTGTCTCGTGCCAGCCTTGGTCCCGTTCCCGTTTGTCTCGTTCTCGGTTGCGGCTTTCTACTTATAGTTCGCGGGAACGGGAAACGGTCGGTCTCGTTCCCGCAACGGCACGTCGGCCTGTCTCGTTCCAGCCTCGGTCCCGTTCCCGTCTGTCTCGTTCTCGGTTGCGGCTTTCTACTTATAGGTCCCGGGAACGGGAAACGGTCGGTCTCGTTCCCGCAACGGCACGTCGGCCGGTCTCGTTCCAGCCTCGGTCCCGTTCCCGTATGTCTCGTTCTCGGTTGCGGCTTTATACTTATAGTTCGCGGGAACGGCAAACGGTCGGTCTCGTTCCCGCAACGGCACGTCGGCCTGTCTCGTTCCAGCCTCGGTCCCGTTCCCGTCTGTCTCGTTCTCGGTTGCGGCTTTCTACTTATAGTTCCCGGAAACGGGAAACGGTCGGTCTCGTTCCCGCAACGGCACGTTGGCCTGTCTCGTTCCAGCCTCGGTCCCGTTCCCGTCTGTCTCGTTCTCGGTTGCGGCTTTCTACTTATAGGTCCCAGGAACGGGAAACGGTCGGTCTCGTTCCCGCAACGGCACGTTGGCCTTTCTCGTTCCAGCCTCGGTTCCGTTCCCGTCTGTTTCGTTCTTGGTTGCGGCTTTCCACTTATAGTTCCCGGGAACGGGAAACCGTCGGTCTCGTAACCCGCAACGGCACGTCGGCCTGTCTCGTTCCAGCCTCGGTCCCGTTCCCGTCTGTCTCGTTCTCGGTTGCGGGTTTCTACTTATAGTTCCCGGGAACGGGAAACGGTCGGTCTCGTTCCCGCAACGGCACGTTGGCCTGTCTCGTTCCAGCCTCGGTCCCGTTCCCGTCTGTCTCGTTCTCGGTTGCGGCTTTCTACTTATAGTTCCCGGGAACCGGAAACGGTCGGTCTCGTTCCCGCAACGGCACGTTGGCCTGTCTCGTTCCAGTCTCGGTCCCGTTCTCGTGTGTCTCGTTCTCGGTTGCGGCTTTCTACTTATAGTTCTCGGGAACGGGAAACGGAAAGTCTCGTTCCCGCAACGGCACGTCGGCCTGTCTCATTCCAGTCTCGGTCCCGTTCCCGTCTGTCTCGTTCTCGGTTGCGGCTTTCTACTTATAGGTCCCGGGAACGGGAAACGGTCGGTCTCGTTCCCGCAACGGCACGTCGGCCTGTCTCGTGCCAGCCTTGGTCCCGTTCCCGTTTGTCTCGTTCTCGGTTGCGGCTTTCTACTTATAGTTCGCGGGAACGGGAAACGGTCGGTCTCGTTCCCGCAACGGCACGTCGGCCTGTCTCGTTCCAGCCTCGGTCCCGTTCCCGTCTGTCTCGTTCTCGGTTGCGGCTTTCTACTTATAGGTCCCGGGAACGGGAAACGGTCGGTCTCGTTCCCGCAACGGCACGTCGGCCGGTCTCGTTCCAGCCTCGGTCCCGTTCCCGTATGTCTCGTTCTCGGTTGCGGCTTTCTACTTATAGTTCGCGGGAACGGCAAACGGTCGGTCTCGTTCCCGCAACGGCACGTCGGCCTGTCTCGTTCCAGCCTCGGTCCCGTTCCCGTCTGTCTCGTTCTCGGTTGCGGCTTTCTACTTATAGTTCCCGGGAACGGGAAACGGTCGGTCTCGTTCCCGCAACGGCACGTTGGCCTGTCTCGTTCCAGCCTCTTTCCCGTTCCCGTCTGTCTCGTTCTCGGTTGCGGCTTTCTACTTGTAGGTCCCAGGAACGGGAAACGGTCGTCTCGTTCCCGCAACGGCACGTTGGCCTTTCTCGTTCCAGCCTCGGTTCCGTTCCCGTCTGTTTCGTTCTTGGTTGCGGCTTTCCACTTTAGTTCCCGGGAACGGGGAACCGTCGGTCTCGTAACCCGCAACGGCACGTCGGCCTGTCTCGTTCCAGCCTCGGTCCCGTTCCCGTCTGTCTCGTTCTCGGTTGCGGGTTTCTACTTATAGTTCCCGGGAACGGGAAACGGTCGGTCTCGTTCCCGCAACGGCACGTTGGCCTGTCTCGTTCCAGCCTCGGTCCCGTTCCCGTCTGTCTCGTTCTCGGTTGCGGCTTTCTACTTATAGTTCCCGGGAACCGGAAACGGTCGGTCTCGTTCCCGCAACGGCACGTTGGCCTGTCTCGTTCCAGCCTCGGTCCCGTTCTCGTGTGTCTCGTTCTCGGTTGCGGCTTTCTACTTATAGTTCTCGGGAACGGGAAACGTTCGGTCTCGTTCCCGCAACGGCACGTTGGCCTGTCTCGTTCCAGCCTCGGTCCCGTTCCCGTCTGTCTCGTTCTCGGTTGCGGCTTTCTACTTGTAGCTCTCGGGAACGGGAAACGGTCGGTCTCGTTCCCGCAACGGCACGTTGGCCTGTCTCGTTCCAGCCTCGGTCCCGTTCTCGTCTGTCTCGTTCTCGGTGGCGGCTTTCTACTTATAGTTCCCGGGAACGGGAAACGGTCGGTCTCGTTCCCGCAACGGCACGTCGGCCTGTCTCGTTCCAGCCTCGGTCCCGTTCCCATCTGTCTCGTTCTCGGTTGCGGCTTTCTACTTATAGTTCCCGGGAACGGGAAACGGTCGATCTCGTTCCCACAACGGCACTTCGGGCTGTCTCGTTCCAGCCTCGGTCCCGTTCCCGTCTGTCTCGTTCTCGGTTGCGGCTTTCTACTTATAGTTCCCGGGAATGGGAAACGGTCGGTCTCGTTCCCGCAACGGCACGTTGGATTGTCTCATTCCAGCCTCGGTCCCGTTCCCGTCTGTCTCGTTCTCGGTTGCGGCTTTCTACTTATAGGTCCCGGGAACGGGAAACGGTCGGTCTCGTTCCCGCAACGGCACGTCAGCCTGTCTCGTGCCAGCCTCGGTCCCGTTCCCGTCTGTCTCGTTCTCGGTTGCGGCTCTCTACTTATAGTTCGCAGGAACGGGAAACGGTCGGTCTCGTTCCCGCAACGGCACATCGGCCTGTCTCGTTCCAGCCTCGGTCCCGTTCCCATCTGTCTCGTTCTCGGTTGCGGCTTTCTACTTATAGTTCCCGGGAACGGGAAACGGTCGGTCTCGTTCCCGCGACGGCACGTTGGCCTGTCTCGTTCCAGCCTCGGTCCCGTTCCCGTCTGTCTCGTTCTCGGTTGCGGCTTTCTACTTATAGTTCCCGGGAACGGGAAACGGTCGGTCTCGTTCCCGCAACGGCACGTTGGCCTGTCTCGTTCCAGCCTCGGTCCCGTTCCCGTCTGTCTCGTTCTCGGTTGCGGCTTTCTACTTATAGTTCCCGGGAACGGGAAACGGTCGGTCTCGTTCCCGCTACGGCACGTCGGCCTGTCTCATTCCAGCCTCGGTCCCGTTCCCGTCTGTCTCGTTCTCGGTTGCGGCTTTCTACTTATAGGTCCCGGGAACGGGAAACGGTCGGTCTCGTTCCCGCAACGGCACGTCGGCCTGTCTCGTGCCAGCCTTGGTCCCGTTCTCGTCTGTCTCGTTCTCGGTTGCGGCTTTCTACTTATAGTTCGCGGGAACGGGAAACGGTCGGTCTCGTTCCCGCAACGGCACGTCGGCCTGTCTTGTTCCAGCCTCGGTCCCGTTCCCGTCTGTCTCGTTCTCGGTTGCGGCTTTCTACTTATAGGTCCCAGGAACGGGAAACGGTCGGTCTCGTTCCCGCAACGGCACGTCGGCCTGTCTCGTGCCAGCCTCGGTCCCGTTCCCGTATGTCTCGTTCTCGGTTGCGGCTTTCTACTTATAGTTCGCGGGAACGGGAAACGGTCGGTCTCGTTCCCGCAATGGCACGTCGGCCTGTCTCGTTCCAGCCTCGGTCCCGTTCCCGTCTGTCTCGGTCTCGGTTGCGGCTTTCTACTTATAGTTCCCGGGAACGGGAACGGTCGGTCTCGTTTCCGCAACGGCACGTTGGCCTGTCTCGTTCCGGCCTCGGTCCCGTTCCCGTCTGTCTCGTTCTCGGTTGCGGCTTTCTACTTATAGTTCCCGGGAACGGGAAACGGTCGGTCTCGTTCCCGCAACGGCACGTTGGCCTGTCTCGTTCCAGCCTCGGTCCCGTTCCCGTCTGTCTCGTTCTCGGTTGCGGCTTTCTACTTATAGGTCCCGGGAACGGGAAACGGTCGGTCTCGTTCCCGCAACGGCACGTTGGCCTGTCTCGTTCCAGCCTCGGTCCCGTTCTCGTCTGTCTCGTTCTCGGTTGCGGCTTTCTACTTATAGTTCTCGGGAACGGGAAACGGTCGGTCTCGTTCCCGCAACGGCACGTTGGCCTGTCTCGTTCCAGCCTCGGTCCCGTTCCCGTCTGTCTCGTTCTCGGTTGCGGCTTTCTACTTATAGTTCTCGGGAACGGGAAACGGTCGGTCTCGTTCCCGCAACAGCACGTTGGCCTGTCTCGTTCCAGCCTCGGTCCCGTTCTCGTCTGTCTCGTTCTCGGTTGCGGCTTTCTACTTATAGTTCCCGGGAACGGGAAACGGTCGGTCTCGTTCCCGCAACGGCACGTCGGCCTGTCTCGTTCCAGCCTCGGTCCCGTTCCCGTCTGTCTCGTTCTCGGTTGCGGCTTTCTACTTATAGTTCCCGGGAACGAGAAACGGTCGGTCTCGTTCCCGCACCGGCACGTCGGCCTGTCTCGTTCCAGCCTCGGTCCCGTTCCCGTCTGTCTCGTTCTCGGTTGCGGCTTTCTACTTATAGTTCCCGGGAACGGGAAACGGTCGGTCTCGTTCCCGCAACGGCACGTTGGCCTGTCTCACTCCAGCCTCGGTCCCGTTCCCATCTGTCTCGTTCTCGGTTGCGGCTTTCTACTTATAGGTCCCGGGAACGGGAAACGGTCGGTTTCGTTCCCGCAACGGCACGTCGGCCTGTCTCGTGCCAGCCTCGGTCCCGTTCCCGTCCGTCTCGTTCTCGGTTGCTGCTTTCTACTTGTAGTTCGCGGGAACGGGAAACGGTAGGTCTCGTTCCCGCAACGGCACGTTGGCCTGTCTCGTTCCAGCCTCGGTCCCGTTCCCGTCTGTCTCGTTCTCGGTTGCGGCTTTCTACTTATAGGTCCCGGGAACGGGAAACGGTCGGTCTCGTTCCCGCGACGGCACGTTGGCCTGTCTCGATCCAGCCTCGGTCCCATTCCCGTCTGTCTCGTTCTCGGTTGCGGCTTTCTACTTATAGTTCCTGGGAACGGGAAACGGTCGGTCTCGTTCCCGCAACGGCACGTTGGCCTGTCTCGTTCCAGCCTCGGTCCCGTTCCCGTCTGTCTCGTTATCGGTTGCGGCTTTCTACTTATAGTTCCCGGGAACGGGAAACGGTCGGTCTCGTTCCCGCAACGGCACGTCGGCCTGTCTCATTCCAGCCTCGGTCCCGTTCCCGTCTGTCTCGTTCTCCGTTGCGGCTTTCTACTTATAGGTCCCGGGAACGGGAAACGGTCGGTCTCGTTCCCGCAACGGCACGTCGGCCTGTCTCGTGCCAGCCTTGGTCCCGTTCCCGTCTGTCTCGTTCTCGGTTGCGGCTTTCTACTTATAGTTCGCGGGAACGGGAAACGGTCGGTCTTGTTCCCGCAACGGCACGTCGGCCTGTCTCGTTCCAGCCTCGGTCCCGTTCGCGTCTGTCTCGTTCTCGGTTGCGGCTTTCTACTTATAGGTCCCGGGAACGGGAAACGGTCGGTCTCGTTCCCGCAACGGCACGTCGGCCTGTATCGTGCCAGCCTCGGTCCCGTTCCCGTATGTCTCGTTCTCGGTTGCGGCTTTCGACTTATAGTTCGCAGGAACGGGAAACGGTCGGTCTCGTTCCCGCAATGGCACGTCGGCCTGTCTCGTTCCAGCCTCGGTCCCGTTCCCGTCTGTCTCGGTCTCGGTTGCGGCTTTCTACTTATAGTTCCCGGGAACGGGAAACGGTCGGTCTCGTTCCCGCAACGGCACGTTGGCCTGTCTCGTTCCAGCCTCGTTCCCGTTCCCGTCTGTCTCGTTCTCGGTTGCGGCTTTCTACTTATAGGTCCCGGGAACGGGAAACGGTCGGTCTCGTTCCCGCAACGGCACGTTGGCCTGTCTCGCACCAGCCTCGGTCCCGTTCCCGTCTGTCTCGTTCTCGGTTGCGGCTTTCTACTTATAGTTCCCGGGAACGGGAAACGGTCGGTCTCGTTCCCGCAACGGCACGTTGGCCTGTCTCGTTCCAGCCTCGGTCCCGTGCCCGTCTGTCTCGTTCTCGGTTGCGGCTTTCTACTTATAGGTCCCGGGAACGGGAAACGGTCGGTCTCGTTCCCGCAACGGCACGTCGGGCTGTCTCGTTCCAGCCTCGGTCCCGTTCCCGTCTGTCTCGTTCTCGGTTGCGGCTTTCTACTTATAGTTCCCGGGAACGGGAAACGGTCGGTCTCGTTCCCGCAACGGCACGTTGGCCTGTCTCGTTCCAGCCTCGGTCCCGTTCTCGTCTGTCTCGTTCTCGGTTGCGGCTTTCTACTTATAGGTCCCGGGAACGGGAAACGGTCGGTCTCGTTCCCGCAACGGAACGTCGGGCTGTCTCGTTCCAGCCTCGGTCCCGTTCCCGTCTGTCTCGTTCTCGGTTGCGGCTTTCTACTTATAGTTCCCGGGAATGGGAAACGGTCGGTCTCGTTCCCGCAACGGCACGTTGGCCTGTCTCGTTCCAGCCTCGGTCCCGTTCTCGTCTGTCTCGTTCTCGGTTGCGGCTTTCTACTTATAGTTCTCGGGAACGGGAAACGGTCGGTCTCGTTCCCGCAACGGCACGTTGGCCTGTCTCGTTCCAGCCTCGGTCCCATTCCCGTCTGTCTCGTTCTTGGTTGCGGCTTTCTACTTATAGTTCTCGGGAACGGGAAACGGTCGGTCCCGTTCCCGCAACGGCACGTTGGCCTGTCTCGTTCCAGCCTCGGTCCCGTTCCCGTCTGTCTCGTTCTCGGTTGCGGCTTTCTTCTTATAGTTCTCGGGAACGGGAAACGGTCGGTCTCGTTCCCGCAACGGCACGTTGGCCTGTCTCGTTCCAGCCTCGGTCCCGTTCCCGTCTGTCTCGTTCTCGGTTGCGGCTTTCTACTTATAGTTCTCGGGAACGGGAAACGGTCGGTCTCGTTCCCGCAACGGCACGTTGGCCTGTCTCGTTCCAGCCTCGGTCCCGTTCCCGTCTGTCTCGTTCTCGGTTGCGGCTTTCTACTTATAGTTCCTGGGAACGGGAAACGGTCGGTCTCGTTCCCGCAACGGCACGTCGGCCTGTCTCGTTCCAGCCTCGGTCCCGTTTCCGTCTGTCTCGTTCTCGGTTGCGGCTTTCTACTTATAGTTCCCGGGAATGGGAAACGGTCGGTCTCGTTCCCGCAACGGCACGTTGGCCTGTCTCGTTCCAGCCTCGGTCCCGTTCCCGTCTGTCTCGTTCTCGGTTGCGGCTTTCTACTTATAGTTCTCGGGAACGGGAAACGGTCGGTCTCGTTCCCGCAACGGCAAGTTGGCCTGTCTCGTTCCAGCCTCGGTCCCGTTCCCGTCTGTCTCGTTCTCGGTTGCGGCTTTCTACTTATAGTTCTCGGGAACGGGAAACGGTCGGTCTCGTTCCCGCAACGGCACGTTGGCCTGTCTCGTTCCAGTCTCGGTCCCGTTCCCGTCTGTCTCGTTCTCGGTTGCGGCTTTCTACTTATAGTTCCCGGGAACGGGAAACGGTCGGTCTCGTTCCCGCAACGGCACGTTGGCCTGTCTCGTTCCAGCCTCGGTCCCGTTCCCGTCTGTCTCGTTCTCGGTTGCTGCTTTCTACTTATAGGTCCCGGGAACGGGAAACGGTCGGTCTCGTTCCCGCAACGGCACGTTGGCCTGTCTCGTTCCAGCCTCGGTCCCGTTCTCGTCTGTCTCGTTCTCGGTTGCGGCTTTCTACTTATAGTTCTCGGGAACGGGAGACGGTCGGTCTCGTTCCCGCAACGGCACGTTGGCCTGTCTCGTTCCAGCCTCGGTCCCGTTCCCGTCTGTCTCGTTCTCGGTTGCGGCTTTCTACTTATAGTTCTCGGGAACGGGAAACGGTCGGTCTCGTTCCCGCAACAGCACGTTGGCCTGTCTCGTTCCAGCCTCGGTCCCGTTCTCGTCTGTCTCGTTCTCGGTTGCGGCTTTCTACTTATAGTTCCCGGGAACGGGAAACGGTCGGTCTCGTTCCCGCAACGGCACGTCGGCCTGTCTCGTTCCAGGCTCGGTCCCGTTCCCGTCTGTCTCATTCTCGGTTGCGGCTTTCTACTTATAGTTCCCGGGAACGAGAAACGGTCGGTCTCGTTCCCGCACCGGCACGTCGGCCTGTCTCGTTCCAGCCTCGGTCCCGTTCCCGTCTGTCTCGTTCTCGGTTGCGGCTTTCTACTTATAGTTCCCGGGAACGGGAAACGGTCGGTCTCGTTCCCGCAACGGCACGTTGGCCTGTCTCATTCCAGCCTCGGTCCCGTTCCCATCTGTCTCGTTCTCGGTTGTGGCTTTCTACTTATAGGTCCCGGGAACGGGAAACGGTCGGTCTCGTTCCCGCAACGGCACGTCGGCCTGTCTCGTGCCAGCCTCGGTCCCGTTCCCGTCTGTCTCGTTCTCGGTTGCTGCTTTCTACTTATAGTTCGCGGGAACGGGAAACGGTAGGTCTCGTTCCCGCAACGGCACATCGGCCTGTCTCGTTCCAGCCTCGGTCCCGTTCCCGTCTGTCTCGGTCTCGGTTGCGGCTTTCTACTTATAGTTCCCGGGAACGGGAAACGGTCGGTCTCGTTCCCGCAATGGCACGTTGGCCGGTCTCGTTCCAGCCTCGGTCCCGTTCCCGTCTGTCTCGTTCTCGGTTGCGGCTTTCTACTTATAGGTCCCGGGAACGGGAAACGGTCGGTCTCGTTCCCGCGACGGCACGTTGGCCTGTCTCGTTCCAGCCTCGGTCCCATTCCCGTCTGTCTCGTTCTCGGTTGCGGCTTTCTACTTATAGTTCCCGGGAACGGGAAACGGTCGGTCTCGTTCCCGCAACGGCACGTTGGCCTGTCTCGTTCCAGCCTCGGTCCCGTTCCCGTCTGTCTCGTTCTCGGTTGCGGCTTTCTACTTATAGTTCCCGGGAACGGGAAACGGTCGGTCTCGTTCCCGCAACGGCACGTCGGCCTGTCTCATTCCAGCCTCGGTCCCGTTCCCGTCTGTCTCGTTCTCCGTTGCGGCTTTCTACTTATAGGTCCCGGGAACGGGAAACGGTCGGTCTCGTTCCCGCAACGGCACGTCGGCCTGTCTCGTGCCAGCCTTGGTCCCGTTCCCGTCTGTCTCGTTCTCGGTTGCGGCTTTCTACTTATAGTTCCCGGGAACGGGAAACGGTCGGTCTCGTTCCCGCAACGGCACGTTGGCCTGTCTCGTTCCAGCCTCGTTCCCGTTCCCGTCTGTCTTGTTCTCGGTTGCGGCTTTCTACTTATAGGTCCCGGGAACGGGAAACGGTCGGTCTCGTTCCCGCAACGGCACGTTGGCCTGTCTCGCACCAGCCTCGGTCCCGTTCCCGTCTGTCTCGTTCTCGGTTGCGGCTTTCTACTTATAGTTCCCGGGAACGGGAAACGGTCGGTCTCGTTCCCGCAACGGCACGTTGGCCTGTCTCGTTCCAGCCTCGGTCCCGTGCCCGTCTGTCTCGTTCTCGGTTGCGGCTTTCTACTTATAGGTCCCGGGAACGGGAAACGGTCGGTCTCGTTCCCGCAACGGCACGTCGGGCTGTCTCGTTCCAGCCTCGGTCCCGTTCCCGTCTGTCTCGTTCTCGGTTGCGGCTTTCTACTTATAGTTCCCGGGAACGGGAAACGGTCGGTCTCGTTCCCGCAACGGCACGTCGGCCTGTCTCGTTCCAGCCTCGGTCCCGTTCTCGTCTGTCTCGTTCTCGGTTGCGGCTTTCTACTTATAGTTCTCGGGAACGGGAAACGGTCGGTCTCGTTCCCGCAACAGCACGTTGGCCTGTCTCGTTCCAGCCTCGGTCCCGTTCCCGTCTGTCTCGTTCTCGGTTGCGGCTTTCTACTTATAGTTCTCGGGAACGGGAAACGGTCGGTCTCGTTCCCGCAACGGCACGTTGGCCTGTCTCGTTCCAGCCTCGGTCCCGTTCCCGTCTGTGTCGTTCTCGGTTGCGGCTTTCTACTTATAGTTCGCGGGAACGGGAAACGGTCGGTCTCGTTCCCGCAACGGCACGTTGGCCTGTTTCGTTCCAGCCTCGGTCCCATTCCAGTCTGTCTCGTTCTCGGTTGCGGCTTTCTACTTATAGTTCCCGGGAACGGGAAACGGTCGGTCTCGTTCCCGCAACGGCACGTTGGCCTGTCTCGTTCCAGCCTCGGTCCCGTGCCCGTCTGTCTCGTTCTCGGTTGCGGCTTTCTACTTATAGGTCCCGGGAACGGGAAACGGTCGGTCTCGTTCCCGCAACGGCACGTCGGGCTGTCTCGTTCCAGCCTCGGTCCCGTTCCCGTCTGTCTCGTTCTCGGTTGCGGCTTTCTACTTATAGTTCCCGGGAACGGGAATCGGTCGGTCTCGTTCCCGCAACGGCACGTTGGCCTGTCTCGTTCCAGCCTCGGTCCCGTTCTCGTCTGTCTCGTTCTCGGTTGCGGCTTTCTACTTATAGTTCTCGGGAACGGGAAACGGTCGGTCTCGTTCCCGCAACGGCACGTTGGCCTGTCTCGTTCCAGCCTCGGTCCCGTTCCCGTCTGTCTCGTTCTCGGTTGCGGCTTTCTTCTTATAGTTCTCGGGAACGGGAAACGGTCGGTCTCGTTCCCGCAACGGCACGTTGGCCTGTCTCGTTCCAGCCTCGGTCCCGTTCCCGTCTGTCTCGTTCTCGGTTGCGGCTTTCTACTTATAGTTCTCGGGAACGGGAAACGGTCGGTCTCGTTCCCGCAACGGCGCGTTGGCCTGTCTCGTTCCAGCCTCGGTCCCGTTCCCGTCTGTCTCGTTCTCGGTTGCAGCTTTCTACTTATAGTTCCCGGGAACGGGAAACGGTCGGTCTCGTTCCCGCAACGGCACGTCGGCCTGTCTCGTTCCAGCCTCGGTCCCGTTTCCGTCTGTCTCGTTCTCGGTTGCGGCTTTCTACTTATAGTTCCCGGGAACGGGAAACGGTCGGTCTCGTTCCCGCAACGGCACGTTGGCCTGTCTCGTTCCAGCCTCGGTCCCGTTCCCGTCTGTCTCGTTCTCGGTTGCGGCTTTCTACTTATAGTTCTCGGGAACGGGAAACGGTCGGTCTCGTTCCCGCAACGGCAAGTTGGCCTGTCTCGTTCCAGCCTCGGTCCCGTTCCCGTCTGTCTCGTTCTCGGTTGCGGCTTTCTACTTATAGTTCTCGGGAACGGGAAACGGTCGGTCTCGTTCCCGCAACGGCACGTTGGACTGTCTCGTTCCAGTCTCGGTCCCGTTCCCGTCTGTCTCGTTCTCGGTTGCGGCTTTCTACTTATAGTTCTCGGGAACGGGAAACGGTCGGTCTCGTTCCCGCAACGGCACGTTGGCCTGTCTCGTTCCAGCCTCGGTCCCGTTCCCGTCTGTCTCGTTCTCGGTTGCGGCTTTCTACTTATAGTTCGCGGGAACGGCAAACGGTCGGTCTCGTTCCCGCAACGGCACGTTGGCCTGTCTCGTTCCAGCCTCGGTCCCGTTCCCGTCTGTCTCGTTCTCGGTTGCGGCTTTCTACTTATAGTTCCCGGGAACGGGAAACGGTCGGTCTCGTTCCCGCAACGGCACGTTGGCCTGTCTCGTTCCAGCCTCGGTCCCGTTCCCGTCTGTCTCGTTCTCGGTTGCGGCTTTCTACTTATAGTTCTCGGGAACGGGAAACGGTCGGTCTCGTTCCCGCAACGGCACGTTGGCCTTTCTCGTTCCAGCCTCGGTCCCGTTCCCGTCTGTCTCGTTCTCGGTTGCGGCTTTCTACTTATAGTTCCCGGGAACGGGAAACGGTCGGTCTCGTTCCCGCAACGGCACGTTGGCCTGTCTCGTTCCAGTCTCGGTCCCGTTCCCGTCTGTCTCGTTCTCGGTTGCGGCTTTCTACTTATAGTTCTCGGGAACGGGAAACGGTCGGTCTCGTTCCCGCAACGGCACGTTGGCCTGTCTCGTTCCAGCCTCGGTCCCGTTCCCGTCTGTCTCGTTCTCGGTTGCGGCTTTCTACTTATAGTTCTCGGGAACGGGAAACGGTCGGTCTCGTTCCCGCAACGGCACGTTGGCCTGTCTCGTTCCAGCCTCGGTCCCGTTCCCGTCTGTCTCGTTCTCGGTTGCGGCTTTCTACTTATAGTTCTCGGGAACGGGAAACGGTTGGTCTCGTTCCCGCAACGGCACGTTGGCCTGTCTCGTTCCAGCCTCGGTCCCGTTCCCGTCTGTCTCGTTCTCGGTTGCGGCTTTCTACTTATAGTTCCCGGGAACGGGAAACGGTCGGTCTCGTTCCCGCAACGGCACG
Organism: Schistocerca americana; assembly: GCF_021461395.2. Taxonomy (NCBI): domain Eukaryota; kingdom Metazoa; phylum Arthropoda; class Insecta; order Orthoptera; family Acrididae; genus Schistocerca; species Schistocerca americana. The sequence goes on from NC_060119.1 coordinate 220,536,350, forward strand.
TCGGCCTGTCTCGTTCCAGCCTCGGTCCCGTTCCCGTCTGTCTCGTTCTCGGTTGCGGCTTTCTACTTATAGTTCCCGGGAACGGGAAACGGTCGGTCTCGTTCCCGCAACGGCACGTTGGCCTGTCTCGTTCCAGCCTCGGTCCCGTTCCCGTCTGTCTGGTTCTCGGTTGCGGCTTTGTACTTATAGTTCTCGGGAACGGGAAACGGTCGGTCTCGTTCCCGCAATGGCACGTTGGCCTGTCTCGTTCCAGCCTCGGTCCCGTTCCTGTCTGTCTCGTTCTCGGTTGCGGCTTTCTACTTATAGTTCTCGGGAACGGGAAACGGTCGGTCTCGTTCCCGCAACGGCACGTTGGCCTGTCTCGTTCCAGTCTCGGTCCCGTTCCCGTCTGTCTCGTTCTCGGTTGCGGCTTTCTACTTATAGTTCTCGGGAACGGGAAACGGTCGGTCTCGTTCCCGCAATGGCACGTTGGCCTGTCTCGTTCCAGCCTCGGTCCCGTTCCCGTCTGTCTCGTTCTCGGTTGCGGCTTTCTACTTATAGTTCTCGGGAACTTGAAACGGTCGGTCTCGTTCCCGCAACGGCACGTTGGCCTGTCTCGTTCCAGCCTCGGTCCCGTTCCCGTCTGTCTCGTTCTCGGTTGCGGCTTTCTACTTATAGTTCGCGGGAACGGCAAACGGTCGGTCTCGTTCCCGCAACGGCACGTTGGCCTGTCTCGTTCCAGCCTCGGTCCCGTTCCCGTCTGTCTCGTTCTCGGTTGCGGCTTTCTACTTATAGTTCCCGGGAACGGGAAACGGTCGGTCTCGTTCCCGCAACGGCACGTCGGCCTGTCTCGTTCCAGCCTCGGTCCCGTTCCCGTCTGTCTCGTTCTCGGTTGCGGCTTTCTACTTATAGTTCCCGGGAACGGGAAACGGTCGGTCTCGTTCCCGCAACAGCACGTTGGCCTGTCTCGTTCCAGCCTCGGTCCCGTTCCCGTCTGTCTCGTTCTCGGTTGCGGCTTTCTACTTATAGTTCTCGGGAACGGGAAACGTTCGGTCTCGTTCCTGCAACGGCACGTTGGCCTGTCTCGTTCCAGCCTCGGTCCCGTTCCCGTCTGTCTCGTTCTCGGTTGCGGCTTTCTACTTATAGTTCCCGGGAACGGGAAACGGTCGGTCTCGTTCCCGCAACGGCACGTCGGCCTGTCTCGTTCCAGCCTCGGTTTCGTTCCCGTCTGTCTCGTTCTCGGTTGCGGCTTTCTACTTATAGTTCCCGGGAACGGGAAACGGTCGGTCTCGTTCCCGCAACGGCACGTCGGCCTGTCTCGTTCCAGCCTCGGTTCCGTTCCCGTCTGTCTCAGTCTCGTTCGACCGGACTCGTCCTTCGCATGGCCACTCGTCGCAGTTCGACTGCCGACTGCTCATAGTTCAGTATCGAGTTTTTGTTTTTCGTTCCGTTCGCTTCGCACGCCCATTCTAGATCTGTTTCAACCCTTTTTTGAACTCTGAACTTCTGGTTCCTTTCGTATTCTATTCAGCGTCCGAGACCGGTAATTAAAATGTATTTTATAAGTACATAAATTACAAAAAAAACGTGGTATGTAGTACATAAATCTTTTCAGGTAACAAAACAGTGTATCATCTTACTTCACCATTTCGATAAACAGCAGAAGAAATACTTGTAAAAAGGCAATTTTTATTTTGTTATTACACATGCAAAGGACGTCGGCACGGCACACACTAGTCTTTTTTTGATCCAAGGTAAAACAGCATGTTCATTGTTGTGGAAGGCAGACCGACTTACAACCGAATGAAGCCCGAGCTTCGTAATCGAGTGTATGGTGTCACATTTTGTAAAGATAATATGATAATTCCTACAATATTATTTCAGTAGTACAGGGTGGCGCACGAAAAATCGACCCCGAGTACTAGACTGCTCATTGTCGCTTACCAATCGTCATGTATTGTTTCGAAGTTGTTTGCATTAGCTTACTTGTTACTTGTTCACTGCCTAATTATTACATGTTTATCTGTTCTGCTCGTAGCGGTCAAAAAATCGTGCGTAACTGGTGAGCAGTCTGTACTCGGGGCTGGTTTTTCGTGTGCCAAGCTTATATTATTTCACTGCGATCAGCCACATAACGTTACTGTTGGCTAAACGAGATGTTTTGCAGAATCACGAAAATTACAAGTGTGTGATAATTCAGTTTTGAATAAAAACTCTGTACTCCAGGGGGGAGGCAGGTGCCCCCTCTTGGCGCCTTCCATCTCCAGTCACCTATGCTACTAATTTTCAATTTTTCATGAGAACCATATACCAAGCACAGTGAACGGTGAACGAGTAAAAATGAACGGTTCCCAAAAAAGAGCGATCACCAGTGAACTAGTTCCTAAGGATGAACGACTTTGCCCGTCTCTAGTGGCAGACGCGTCACGCAAGCCTTAATAAGCACCGAGCGAGGTGGCGCAGTGGTTAGACACTGGACTTGCATTCGGGAGGACGACGGCTCAATCCCGCGTCCGGCCATCCTGATTTAGGTTTTCCGTGATTTCCCTAAATCGCTACAGTCAAATGCCGGGATGGTTCCTTTCAAATGGCACGGCCGACTTCCTTCCCCGTCCTTCCCTAATCCGATGAGACCGATGACCTCGCTGTCTGGTCTCCTTCCCCGAAACAACCAACCAACCTTAATAAGCGGCGCCGATGGAGCTGCTGGGGATTCCGATTCCGACCTGTGTCGCACTGTCCCTGGCACGGGACTTCGTTTCTCGTGGCACTTAGCTTCAGAGAATACATGCAGGATTGCACAACAGACGCCGGCCTGTGTGGCCGAGCGGTTCTAGGCGCTACAGTCCGGAGCCGCGCGACAGCTACGGTCGCAGGTTCGAATCCTGCCTCGGGCATGGATGTGTGTGATGTCCTTAGGTTAGTTAGGTTTAAGTAGTTCTAAGTTCTAGGGGACTGATGACCTCAGAAGTTAAGTCCCATAGTGCTCAGAGCTATTTGAACCATTTGCACAACAGACTCCATGTGTTAGTGGATTCGACAGTAGTTTCCAATCCAGTAGTTCAGTCTCAGTTATTAGAGTTCCTCGTCCTTTTCTCCCACCGAATTTCCTTATCTGAAAATATTTCAGATTATATTCTCAGGCACCGGGTCTACGACTTGGCCGCGCCACTTGACAACTAAACACCTCGCTGCTCGCCTGGACGTCTCTGTTGGTAATGGTGACACACTCGTCCAAAAGTTTGGGTTACTCAAAAGTGTGTGCCCACAGGGTTTCTCGCTGCCTAACAGAAGAGCAGCGGAGGACCATCTGTGCGGAAATGCTTGCGCGTTACGAGGCTGATCCTGACAATTTTTTGTTGAACATCGTCATAGGCGATGACAAATGGGTTCATCACTATGAACCGGAAACAAAACGGCAATCCATGCATTGGCGCCACATCACTTCTCCTCTGAAGAAAAAGTTCAAAGCCGCACCCGCACCCTGAGACGATAAAGTCGTGGCGACGGCTTCCAGGGACTGTGAAGGGATTATTCTGTTTGATGTCCCCCCTCATGGTGCAACAGTGAACTCTGGAGTTTATTGTGCTCCCCTCAGGATATTGAAGAAACGACTTCAGCGTGTTCGTCGCCACAAAAAAGTTAACGAACTTTTCCTTTTGCTTGACAACACAAGGCTTCACACAAATCTGCGGACTTGAGACGAGCTCACAAAACTTCACCCGACTGTTCTTCCTTATCCACCCTACAGCCCGCATCTCGCGAGGCTTCCATCTGTTTGGCCCAATGGAGGATGCGCTATGTGGGAAACAGTACGTGGTTGATGGGGAAGTTACTGATGCAGCAAGACTATCTCCGATGTCGATCAGTAGAGTGGCTCTCCCAGTAAGATGGGATAAGGCCGCCCCCATTGAACGGAGATTGTGTTGAAAAATAGGGCTTTGTTGCCAAAAGAGTGGAGAATAAGAAGGTACACTACTGGACATTAAAATTGCTACACCAAGAAGAAATGCAAATGATAAATGGGTATTCATTGGACAAATATATTATACTAGAACTGACATGTGATTACATTTTCACGCAATTTGGGTGCATAGATCCTGAGAAATCAGTATCCAGAACAACCACCTCTGGCCGTAATAACGGTCTTGATACGCCTGGGCATTGACTCAAACAGAGCTTGGATGGCGTGTACAGGTACAGCTGCCCATGCAGCTTCAACACGACACCTCAGTTCATCAAGAGTAGTGACTGGCGTATTGTGACAAGCCAGTTGCTCGGCCACCATTGACCAGAAGTTTCCAGTTGGTGAGACACCTGGAGAATGTGCTGGCCAGGGCAGCAGTCGAACATTTTCTGCATCCAGAAAGGCCCGTACGGGACCTGCAACATGCGGTCGTGCATTATCCTGTTGAAATGTAGGGTTTCGCAGGGATCGAATGAAGGGTAGAACCACGGGTCGTAACACATCTGAAATATAACGTCCACTGTTCAAAGTGCCGTCAATGTGAACAAGAGGTGACTGAGACGTGTAACCAATGGCACCCCATACCAACACGCCGGGTGATACGCCAGGATGGCCATGACGAATACACGCTTCCAATGTCCGTTCACCGCAATATCGCCAAACACGGATGCGACCGTCATGATGTTGTAAACAGAACCTGGATTCATCCGAAAAAATGACATTTTGCCATTCGTGAACCCAAGTTCGTAGTTGAATACACCATCGCTGGCGCTCCTGTCTGTGATTCAGCGTCAAAGGTCACCGCAGCCATGGTCTCCGAGCTGATAGTCCATGCTGCTGCAAACGTCATCGAAGTGTTCGTGCAGATGGTTGTCGTCTTGCAAACGTCCCCATCTGTTGACTCAGGGATCGAGATGTGGCTGCACGATCCGTTACAGCCATGCGGATAAGATGCCTGTCATCTCGACTGCTAGTGATACGAGGCCGTTGGGACCCAGCTCGGCGTTCCATATTACCCTCCTGAACCCACCGATTCCATATTCTGCTAACAGTCATTGGATCTCGACCAACGCGAGCAGCAATGTCGCGATACGGTAAACCGCAATCGCGATAGGCTACAATCCGACCCTTATGAAAGTCGGAAACATAATGATACGCATTTCTCCTCCTTACACGAGGCATCACAGCAACGTTTCACAAGGCAACGCCGGTCAGCTGCTGTTTGTGTATGAGAAATCGGTTGGAAACTTTCCTCATGTCAGCACGTTGTAGGTGTCGCCACCGGCGCCAACCTTGTGTGAATGCTCTGAGAAGCTAATCATTTGCATATCACAGCATCTTCTTCCTGTCGGTTAAATTTCGCGTCTGTAGCACGTCTTCTTCGTGGTGAAGCAATTTGAATGGTCAGTAGTGTATATTGGAATCCTGAATAAAACCAAACCTGCTTTGATCAAAAAAAGTGATGCATTACTTAATTAAAGCGTCTAGTACTTATTTTGACCCCTGTCCCTTTTTGTAATCTGTCTCAGGAAATTTGCGTGCCTGCCGCGCAGAACTGAGTGCCCAGCCTTCTGGTCGGTCAGCAGCGCAGGCAAACCCAGGAGGCAGCGAGCGCCTGCTGGGAACAGGCAGCGGACGATAGTGCCACCTCTCCGCTTCTTACGAAACAATACGAGGGGTGTTTGAAAAGTCCGTGCAAAGTCGGAGAGATGGCACCACCGGTGCGTATCGAAGTCATGTTTACTTAGTAGCATCTTTGGAAAGAACGCACACCAAGTTTCAGCCATATTGGTCTATTTCTTTGTGTTTGGCATTCGTGTGAATCAAGGAAGTCGAGTGATTGTCAAAAATGGACGAAAACAAATTTCGTGAATTGCGTTATTTTATGAAAGGCAAAATGCCTCACGAGGCTAAAGAGAAACTTGATAAACATTATGGTGACTTTGAACCTTCCATTAGAACAGTTTATATGTGGTTTCAAAATTTTCGGAGTGGCCATATGGGCACAAGTGATGCTGAACGTTCTGGACGTCCTGTGGAGGTTACGACTCCAGAAACCATTGATAAAATACATGATATGGTGATGGATGACAGAAGAGTTAAGGCGTGTGAGATTGCTAATGCTGTGAGCATCTTGAATGAATGGGTATGTAATATTTTGCATCAACATTTGGACATGAGAAAGCTATCTGCAAGATGGGTTCTGCGATTGCTCACACTTGACCAAGAACGGAATTATGTGAAGTGTTGCAAGGTTGGTTTGCAGCTGTTCAGGAAGAATCCGTAGGACTTTAAGCGTCGTTTCGCCGCTGTGGATGAAACATGGATACATTACTACACTCCTGAGACCAAACAACAATCTAAACAATGGGTTATCAAGGGAGAATCTGCACCAAAAAAGGCGAAGACTATTCTTTCGGCCAGAACGTTATGGTGCCTGTCTTTTTGGATTCGCAAGGGTAAAACTATTACAGGTTCATTTTATTCATCGTTACTGGACCGTTTGAAAACCGAGCAGCATGAAAAACGCCGGCCGCAAAAAAGTCCTTTTCCATCACGACAATGCATCAGCACACACCTCAGCAGTTGCGGTCGCAAAATTAATGGAAATAGGATTCCAACTCGTTTAATATCCCGCCTATTCTCCAGACTTGGCTCCCTCGGACTACTATTTGTACCTAATTTGAACAAATGGTTGGCAGGACAAAGATTTTATTCTAACGAGGAGGTGATTGCAGCAACTAATAGCTATTTTGCAGACTTGGACAATTCCTATTATTCGCAAGGGATCAACAAATTAGAACAGCGTTGGACGAAGTGTATAAGTCTAAGAGGAGACTATGTCCAAAATAAAAAAGGTTTACCCCAAACACGTTAGTACGAGGGCAGTTCAATAAGTAATGCAACACATTTTTTTTTTCTGAAACAGGGGTTGTTTTCTTCAGCATTGAAATACACCAGGTTATTCCCCAATCTTTTAGCTACACAACACTATTTTTCAACGTAATCTCCATTCAATGCTACGGCCTTACGCCACCTTGTAATGAGGGCCTGTATGCCTGCATGGTACCATTCCACTGGTCGATGTCGGAGCCGACGTCGTACTGCATCAATAAGTTCTTCATCATCCGCGTAGTGCCTCCCACGGATTGCGTCCTTCATTGGGCCAAACATATGGAAATCCGACGGTGCGAGATCGGGGCTGTAGGGTGCATGAGGAAGAACAGTCCACTGAAGTTTTGTGAGCTCCTCTCGGGTGCGAAGACTTGTGTGAGGTCTTGTGTTGTCATGAAGAAGGAGAAGTTCGTTCAGATTTTTGTGCCTACGAACACGCTGAAGTCGTTTCTTCAATTTCTGAAGAGTAGCACAATACACTTCAGAGTTGATCGTTTGACCATGGGGAAGGACTTCGAACAGAATAACCCCTTCAGCGTCCCAGAAGACTGTAACCACGACTTTACCGGCTGAGGGTATGGCTTTAAACTTTTTCTTGGTAGGGGAGTGGGTGTGGCGCCACTCCATTGATTGCCGTTTTGTTTCAGGTTCGAAGTGATGAACCCATGTTTCATCGCCTGTAACAATCTTTGACAAGAAATTGTCACCCTCAGCCACATGACGAGCAAGCAATTCCGCACAGATGGTTCTCCTTTGCTCTTTATAGTGTTCGGTTAGACAACGAGGGACCCAGCGGGAACAAACCTTTGAATATCCCAACTGGTGAACAATTGTGACAGCACTACCAACAGAGATGTCAAGTTGAGCACTGAGTTGTTTGATGGTGATCCGTCGATCTTCTCGAACGAGTGTGTTCGCATGCTCCACCATTGCAGGAGTCACAGCTGTGCACGGCCGGCCCGCACGCGGGAGATCAGACAGTCTAGCTTGCCCTTACGGCGATGATGACACACGCTTTGCCCAACGACTCACCGTGCTTTTGTCCACTGCCAGATCACCGTAGACATTCTGCAAGCGCCTATGAATATCTGAGATGCCCTGGTTTTCCGCCAAAAGAAACTCGATCACTGCCCGTTGTTTGCAACGCACATCCGTTACAGACGCCATTTTAACAGCTCCGTACAGCGCTGCCACCTGTCGGAAGTCAATGAAACTATACGAGACGAAGCGGGAATGTTTGAAAATATTCCACAAGAAATTTCCGGTTTCTTCAACCAAAATTGGCCGAGAAAAAAAATGTGTTGCATTACTTATTGAACCGCCCTCGTAGTTCTTATTTTTGCAAGGACTTTTCAAACGCCCCTCGTAAGTAACACGTCGCTCCCAGCGCTCCAGAGGAGAGAGTGCGAACTCTTGTCAGAATCTTTGCTGTAATGTCTAGGGATAGGTGTAACTGTGAAACTGAAGTATCAATATATGGATGGAACAGACCTTCTTCATGCCCGTGAATACCATATCTGCTACTTTTCAAGTGCTGAAAAATGTAAACAGATTTGTGTGCGTGAGTATGTCTTTGACCTACATACCTACATTACATACGTAATTTTCTGCACAATACACTTACCTTTCACACAAATAAATGGCTCTGTAAGTGTCTCAGCTGTTTTCAGACGGTTTGTAATTGGTGAAAATCATCACATCTTTCAGTAAAATGGAATGCAAACAGTCGCTAAAAGTTGGCAATATTACTTTCTTCTTCACGTACTCCGAAGGGAACTTGTACGCTCATCTTTGGAGCCCCAGTGATACATCACTTTAATTAAATTACTTCTGTGTTAATTGCATCAAGAACAATTTAACCTATAACAATATATTAACACGTTTTAAATGATGAAAAGAAGAACTACCTTGTTCAATACATAAATGTACCTCCAGGGGTACGTATGTCCCAGTTGTATTCCAGTGCTTCAGTTCGACTACTGAAAGTACTACAGACTAGTTTACTGAGAAGAATGAGCGGATAGCTTAGTCACTTTAAATTCTAAATAGTGATTTCAGTTTAAAGAACGAATGCGTTGTTCAACCGACAAAAAAACTACAGACTGGCTTTATTCGAAAAGAAATAATGAGTAATTCAGTCAATACACAAAACTGCAACGGACTGTATCGACTATTTTCATTCCGTTGCTCCCACCGGCGGGTTTCACTCAATAGAATGAATGAATAGTCCAACTAATTGAATCGATTGTCTTCATTCGGTTGTTCCCATCACTAAACTCCGCACATGGTACGTTATAGACAATATATGAAGAAAATCTAATGTAACACTATAATAGTAGATTGCGGGGCAAACAATACGTTCTTCAGTCTAGTCGCTGCGAGAATATGTGGGTAAAATGCAGTCATCGCGAGTTTCAGAGTTTAGACCATCAGGCTATCTCTTGCTCCTTACTGATTCTGCCATCTTTTCCACGGGAATCAGTGTCTTCGTCTGCCTACTGGTTTTTATTGGCACGTTGTTTCAGCGACAGTAGACTCAGCATTGCTGTAACCTGTTGTTCCTGTATTCTATTACTAGCTGAAATGAACCCACTTTGCTTGATGTTTTCTTCAGTTGTTTTCTATGTCGGAAAAAATTTGCATATCATCATGCCACATATATTGCATCTAACTTACTCAAAGAATATTGTCGTAAATTACGTTTGGTTCCTAGCTTTCAGGTCTAAAAACGAATAAGTTTTGTGGCTGTCCAATATGCGATCACGAGAAAGATTTTTTTTTTTTTTTCAATTCAATCTGCAACAATGGAATGTTTGCCGTTGTGCTTTATTGATGGTCATACTATACGACAGAAGATGATGTCGGGATTCATCAGATCACCGCGCCAATGTCCGGTGCCAATGGTCACATGCCCATTTCAGTCATAACTGCCGATGTCGCAGTGTTAACATTGGCACATGCATGGTCGTCGGCTACAGAGGCTCATCGGTAGGAGCGTGCGGTGCGCTGTGTGTTGAGACACATTTGCACTCTGCCCACATTAAAGTCTGACATTAGTACCGCCACAGTTAGCTGCCTGTCCTGTTCTACTACTCTGCCTAGCCTACGACGTCCGACAACTGTAATGAGGGGTGACTGCCCATCCCGATGACGTCTGAACGTGGTCCCACCTCGGTTTCGCCATGTCTTGAAGACGCTCACCACAGCACTCCTTGAACACGAAATAAGTCGTGCAGTTTCCGAACTGCTCGTGTTGAGCATCTGAGCCATCACAATCTGCCCTCGATCAAACACGCAGATCGCGCGCCTCCCTCATTCTACACACGGACGGCACGGTCACTGATACTACACGCACGGTGCGTGCGCCTGGCTGTCGCTAGGTGACGCCGCAATCGCCTGGACGGGTTTATGTACGAGGGTCACTCCAAAAGAAATGCGCACTATTTTTGTGGTTCAAATGGTTCAAATGGCTCTGAGCACTATGGGACTCAACTGCTGTGGTCATCAGTCCCCTAGAACTTAGAACTACTTAAACCGAACTAACCTAAGGACATCACACACATCCATGCCCGAGGCAGGATTCGAACCTGCGACCGTAGCAGTCGCACGGTTCCGGACTGCGCGCCTAGAACCGCGAGACCACCGCGGCCGGCATTTTTGTGGTGTCACCGCCAGACACCACACTTACTAGGTGGTAGCCTTTAAATCGGCAGCGGTCCGTTAGTATACGTCGGACCCGCGTGTCGCCACTGTCAGTGATTGCAGACCGAGCGCCACCACACGGCAGGTCTAGAGAGACTTACTAGCACTCGCCCCAGTTATACAGCCGACTTTGCTAGCGACGCTACACTGACAACTACGCTCTCATTTGCCGAGACGATAGTTAGCATAGCCTTCAGCTACGTCATTTGCTACGACCTAGCAAGGCGCCATAGCATTTGATAATTAATATTGTGAAGCATGTACCGTAACGAGAGATGTTCTACAATTGTGGATTAAAGTTAAGTATTATATCAACTACGTACTTTATTTGCTACTATTAATTCCCTTAACTGTTCCAGACCTCACGCCAGTCAGCGTGTAATTAAACGCGTGCATTTCGGCCTCCTCTAGCAACACAGTGTTGGCTCTTCTGCCAACACTACAATTTTTGTAAAAATACAGTTTTCATTCTGCATGTGTGAAAGTTTTACAGTGTGTAGATACGTCCTTCCCGCTTGTTTTCAAACTTAGTTCAACCTGTTCCCATGAGTGCCGCCGTCACAGCATGTCTTCAAGATACCGCTACACTTGACGTTCGTCAGAAGCAAGGCGCTGCCATAGAATTCCTGTGCTGTGAAAACGAGGCAGTGGGAAACTTTCACAAGAGGTTGAAAAAGGCGTATGGAGATGCTGCTGTCGATCGCAGTACAGTTAGTCGGTGGTCAAGCAGGTTACGTGATGAAAGCGGGCACGGCAATATTAAGAATTGTTCTTGCAGCGGCAGGCCTCGTGCTGCACACACTCCAGACAATGTGCAGAGAGTTAACGAATTGGTGACTGCTGACAGACGCGTCACAGTGAACGAATTGTCACGCTGCGTTGGGATAGGGGAAGGAAGTGTTTGCAGAATACTGAAAGTGTTGGCGTTAAAAAAGGTTTGTGCGAGGTGGGTTCCCAGGATGTAGACAGTGGCTCACAAAGAAACAAGAAAAACAGTATGCAGCGAATTTTTGGAACAGTATGAAAATGGTGGAGACGAATTTCTTGGAAGAATTCTGATAGGTGATGAAACATGGCTCCATCATTTTTCACTAGAGACGAAGAGGCAATCAATGGAGTGGCATCATGCAAATTCACCCGAGAAAAAAAAATTCAAAACCACACCTTCTGCTGGAAAGGTTAGGCCATGATATTTTTCGATTCCGAGGGACTCTTGCTTGTGGACATCATGCCAAGTGGAACCACCATAAATTCTGATGCATATGTGACGACACTGAAGAAACTTCAAGCTCGACTGAGTCGTGTTCGACCACATCGGCAAAAGCAGGATGTTTTGCTGTTGCACGACAATCCACGGCCACATGTCAGTCAAAAAACCATGGAACCGATCACAAAACTCGGATGGACAACACTGAAACACCTGCCTTACAGTCGTGACCTGGCTCCATGTGACTATCATCTCTTTGGGAAACTGAAAGACTCTCTTCGTGGAACAAGGTTTGAAGATGATGATGAAAATATTGTTCCTAAAGGATGTATGTACACACTAAAACTTGCAAACATGTAGAATAAAAGATGGATTCAAAAAAAAAAAAAAAAGTAGTGTGCCTTTCTTTTGGAGTGACCCTCGTAGATAGTAGGTCGGTGGTTATTAAGTTCTGGCTGGCCAGTGTAAATTGACCAGATGAAAAATAACAGAGCTCTTGATGAAAATGGGATATTTGCTGAGCGGTGAAAACTGGGAGGGAAGCGGGCAGCTGAAATCATTTATGAGGTTAATAAATATTGCTGAGAGAAAGAATGAATACGGACAACTGAAAATAAGCCATAATACATCTGCTTCATAAGAAGGGTGACATGATAGACACTAACAATTATCAAGGCATATGCCTGTTTCCAGTCACCTACAAAATTATATCCAAAGTTCTACTGAAAAAGATAGCGGACCAAGCAGAACATACAGGTGGCGAGTACGCAGCGTGATTCAGAAAAAAAAAAAAAAAAAATTAGATCGGGCCCAGAACAAATTTTTAACTTCAAAACAGTCCTCACGATCGGAACAATGCGGAATCCAAATCGTTACATTCATTGATTTCAAAGAAATGGTTCAAATGGCTCTAAGCACTATGGGACTTAACATCTGAGGTCATCAGTCCCCTAGACTTAGAACTACTTAAACCTATCTAAGGACATCACACACATCCATACCCGAGGCAGGATTCGAACCTGCGACCGCAGCAGCAGCGTGGTTCCAGACTGAAGCGCCTAGAACCGCTCGGCCACAACGACCGGCGATTTCAAAGAAGCCTACGATTCTGTAAACAGGAAGACAGCGTTCCCAACACTGAAAGAACCAAGTATCGACAAAACCACCAGACAGTTAGTCGAACATATACAACACAGGCACAACTTCAAAAGTTAAATTCTTAGTACAAGTTTATGAACTAACGCATGCATTAGGTAGGGAGGTCTCAGACAAAGTCATGAGAGAGTGGGATAAAGAACTACAACAGAAAAACTTTGAAGGAATCCATCTAGGACGAGGAAGAGGCAGAGTTGAGGTGAAATATTGCAATAGTTTCTAAGGGCAAAACAGACGCAAAGATAATGATTAGAAACACCTCATGAAATTGCAGCTAAAACCAAATTACAAATATCGTATTACAAAACGGAATGCCTCGAACATAGCCACAATAGTGAAAATGTTTACAAATACAACACGAAAACATCAAAAGCGTTGATCAGTTTTAGTATTTGGGAGAATGGATACAACGAAATGGATTAGATAATACCACAAATAAAGAAACAGCGAAGAAAACGGACTTCATATACACAAGCTCACCCAAAACCAATATAACAAAAGATCAATATCATTCCAGGCAGAAATTGAACTCTAAATGTAAATGTCTTGTGACTAGGGCCTCCCGTCGGGTAGACCGTTCGCCGGGTCCAAGTCTTTCGATTTGACGCCACTTCGGCGACTTGCGCGTCGATGGGGATGAAATGATGATTGGGACAACACAACACCCAGTCTCTGAGCGGAGAAAATCTCCGACCCACACGGGAATCGAACCCGGGCCCTTAGGATTGACATGCTGTCGCGCTGACAACTCAGCTACCGGGGGCGTGCAAAAGTAACTCACTCGGAAGCACTTTGCGAATCTGAATGTCTAATGTTGAATGAAAGAGGTGAAGAAGTAAGAACTGAAAAAGAAAGAAATGAAAATACTCAGAAAAATTTTAGACCACAAAATAACAATGGTAAGAGCTGGACGAAGGGAAGAAATGAAGATCTATGCAGAAACACAGAAACAATCACAAACACAATAAGGGAGAGGAGATAAAAGTTTTACAGAATGAATGACTAGAAGCTGACGAAGAACATTTTTAATTTCATTCCCAAATTAAAATAACCACACGATGGCTAGAGAGACAAGAAGGGGTCTGACAAAACCTAACGTCACGGAGGCCACCGTACAGGTCAGGGAAATTTTCAGGCTACTGATCGATACTGAAAAATTCTCTGTCCAACAACAAAGAGCACAACGTAGATGGTGATGTTAAACGTATGAAGAAGTTCTGGGAAGATAAAAAGAAAAAAGATTGTAGCTTAGTCTTAGATTCTAAGCGGTCTATATTTCGCCAAATCCTGTAATAAAGGAAAAAAAAGTGCAATTAAACGAAGTTACCTCTACACAAGGGCGACCATACGATAGTTTGTATAGGGACGGCGCGGAGGGGCTAGATCTTGTTAAAAAGCTACGTCATACCGTTTTTTAAATCATTTTCTTGAAAGAAAAACCCCTGACTACGCTATATTTTTTTCGTTTCCCTGAGAGAGTAGGGGAGAGCGGCGGGAGAGTGTGCCCTCCCCCCTTTGCCCTCGGTATGGGTGCGCTTGCCTCTACACCAGACAAGTCATCCAGCCGAAGTGCTACCCGTGCAAAGAGGGGCGGGTCACCATTGTTTCTATACAAATGGCTCTGAGCACTATGGGACTTACCATCTTAGGTCATCAGTCCCCTAGAACTTAGAACTACTTAAACCTAACTAACCTGAGGACATCACACACATCCATGCCCGAGGCAGGATTCGAGCCTGCGACCGTAGCAGTCCCGCGGTTCCGGACTGAAGCGCCTAGAACCGCACGGCCACCGCGGCCGGCTGTTTCTGTACAATCATTTTAATGTGTTAATACGAGTGTGGTTTGATAAGCCAGATAAAAAAAGCGAGAAAAAATGTTTGTTTCGTAAATAACTCACCCTACTTCTCGACATAGTCCCCTTTGAGGGATATACACTTGGACCGGCGATCCTCCAGCTCTGTAAAATACTCGTTGACTATACGTATCACTTCCTCTTTCGCAGAAAATTTCGCCGCAGCAATCCAAAGTTTCAAGTAAGGGAACAAGGAGGAAATTACTTGGGGCTACGTCGGCGAATAGAGTGATTGAGGAAACAATTCAAAGCCCATTTCGTGCACTTCCGCCGCTGTTATCGCCGATGTGTGGCATGGTGCGTTATCCTGGTAAAATAACACTTTTTGGTGCCAATCTTGGTGTTTTTTCAGCCAAAGCAAGTTTCAAACGGTCCCACAACGATGAATAATAGGCTCCAGTTATGGTTCTACCTTTGACCAACTTACTAGCTGACAAAATGGTCTCTGCCTTCTTTCATACACTTTCATTAGACCTTGTCCATTGTTTTGATTGCCGTTTTGACTCTCTTGTACAATCAAGGATGGAGGTTTCATCAACAGTCACAAATAGACGCAAAAAATCTCGCGGATTCCGATTAAAAATCGACAAACATTGTGGTTAAATGTGCCGGATGCACTTTTTAACTGACTGTGAGCAATCGCCGCACCCACTCCGCACACAGCTTCTTCATAGTCATTTCTCAGTGCAGGATATTACCCACTTGCTCAGCTGAGATGCCTACAGTCTCAGTAATCCCACGAATTTTTATTCGGTGAGGGCGTTACGTCTTCGATGTTTGTCAGACCACGTTTAAGTTCATTAATCCAGAAGTAAATGGTTTTCAATGTTGGTGCAGAGTCCGCGTCAACTTCATCCAGTTCTGTTTTGATTTGTGCGGCAGTCCAACCCTTCAAATGAAAATGTTTAATTTCAGCACGAAACTCGGTTTTCTCCATTTTCAATCGCATTCGATACACTGACCAATTCAGATGGTTGTCAACAATGGACAGTGTGCTGTACATTGTCGAAATTCTTTAAACAAATATTGGAATAATCAAGCTTACTAGCCATGAAGGCGCAACTTTAAATGTTCCGTTCATTATTGGTTGTCAAACCACCCTCATAAGGTGTGCTGGTATGCTTCATCTTGTTAAAATAACCTACAGGAACTCTCTTCTGCCCCTGTCAAGAGACTTTCTGGTCAGTAAATAAGTTAAATATTAACAAGTTGCTTTTTGGTCACCGGATAACAGTGAAAAAACAGCCTGCACAAGATTTTCCATAATTTACTGGTAGCGGCATTTAATCCATATCTTAGCACACTCTTTGAAGCAAGACCAAATGTACCGCCAGAAATGCCAGGAGCCTCAATATATGAGATAACGGGATTGCAGCAACGGAACAGAATACATCTACATCCATACTCCGCAAGCCACCTGACGGTGTGTGGAATACCTACGAACCATGATTGGAAAATGTAGCAAGGCGTGTATAATATGCTACCTTCCACGATTACTGCGCATTCCGTCGTTTCATTAGCACAGGCCATTTTGCCACATCCGCAGGGTGATTATTAACGCTATAGATACTCGAGTCGTAACAATTTACAATTGAACATTCAAGCAGCAGATGTGGAGAAGTTTGGAACACATTATTTTGCGACTTTGTGCTTGCTGTACGGACATGGTTCATTTCCCAGCATAGGTTCCTGTTCAAATAATTATCTACCTGACACCTGCGTCGTAAGCGTCTGTAAGGGCAAATCGGAAATATCTTCTATAGACTGTAGAAGTAACGTGTAAGACTTTCTCGAAAATCTAGAGACAATGAAAAGACTGTTCCCGTTTTCTTAGTCTCACGTTCATTCAGCGTCAACTCTAAACTTAACGGCTAAGACTACAATTTTAATGCCACATATTTGCTGCTCAGAAGCCACGCTCAAGGCCTTAGTTTGTAGGGGGGATTAGGCCTTGGACATGGAGTATTTTTAAAATTTTGAAAGACGAATGGCGACTTGTAAGTAGCCATTAAAAAAGTTCCATTTGCCTCAGTGTAAAAAAAAAAAAAAAAAAAAAAAACCTGCGTAGCACTTGAAAGACTGACATCTGACTACACTATAGTTTTTCTTTTCCTTGAGAGCTTGGCCACCCTTATCCCCTTCCCCATTACCTCCGTGCCATCGGGTATGGGTGGCAGTGTCCACGTTCATACGAGTCCACAAAGTTTTCGCGAGACGCAGGGACTAGTGGCGGTGAAAAATACTGAAATTCGTGTGAAGTAACAACGGTCAGAAAACCAACATTTGATCGGGTAAACAAAATCAGTTCTCACCTTATGTAAACAGGACATTCGAAATCGGATTTCGACTTCCAAAAGTTGTACTGCATGTAAACGAAGTACATGATAAGAGTTATAGTGTTCTCTGAAATACGAACAAACAATAAGCATCGCGAGCAAAAAGCGATTGACGTTTGTTGTGTTGAAATCAACCTCCTCGGGTGAACTATGGGCACAGGATCATGCTGAAAATCATTTATTGTTTTAGGAATTTATAACTTTCCAGGTAATTATTAAAAACTGCTGCTGAAAACATCGTCGTCCGTGATAGCCATGACTGAAGATAACAGTCGAAGCACACCATACAGTTCCACCAGCCGTTACTTTGGCTGTAAGTGGAACAGAATCGAACGGAAATTTTAAGCACTGCGCTGCCAGCGGTCAGCTCCGGGATCTGGTAAACAAAAGACGCACGCACCTGTCTTGGCCTTCAATGTTCTCTCTGCCGCCAGAAACAACCAGCGAACGACTGGTTCTGACCGGTCTCACCCGCTCTGTGTCTATTCAACGCTGAAAACGCACAAGCCCATAGTCTGAGTGGCCCCTATAGCCACAACTACGAAGTTATATTTTAATGACTTAGCCGTCACTTAAAAATTGAGCAATAGTATTTTTTTAAATATGTTGCGGGCGTAAAAATGTATTAATTACTAAGGAAATACGATGTTACATTATGCCCCTGAAATCATTCAGACTTTCTGTTAACCAGTTACTGGAACATCTAATTCTAGAAAGCTAATAGACCAATTTTTATTCGATGAAGTTACTCATGAACAATGTAATAACATGTTCAACACATTATAATAGAAAATTTTCTAATAAGAAGAAATTAAGTTGTGGGCTTGAGTCCGAAGAATTGTTTCACGTACTCTCCATGCTACCTCATCTCCAGATAACTACTGCAACCTACATCTTCTGTATCTGCTTACTGTGTTCATCTCTTGGTCTCCCTCTACGATTTTTACCATCCACGCTTCCCTCCAATATTAAATTCATGATCCGTTGGTGTCTGAGAATGTGTTCTATCAACTGGTGTCTTCTTCTAACCAGGCTGTGCCATAGATTTCTTTTCTCATCAGTTCTGTTCAGCACCTCCTCATTAGCTGTTTGATGTACCCATCTTATCTTCAGCATTCTTATGTAGCACCACATTTCAAAAGCTTCTGTTCTCTTCCTGCCTAAACTGTTTCTTGTCCACATTTCGCTTCCATAAATGGCTACAATCCAAACAAATACCTTCAGAAAAGACTTCCTAACACTTCTATTTATTGAGCTTATCCATTACAGATATTTTAGAACACGCGATTTTTTTAATTGAATGTAAATACATAAAACTGCAACCAGTCACTTTTTTGAATAGTTATATATTATTCCATGAACCGGTTTTCGAACCTTTTTAGGTTCATCTTCAGATGGTTTTCCAGAAGTTACATATCTCTTTCTAGCATAATACTGGGTGCTGTCTTGCAACAGTATGGATGGTTTTTTTCTGTTAGTGTCGAGGATATGCCTGCTTCCATTTTGATGACCAGTTGGCACATCAAAATGAAAGCAGGCAGATGGACACTAACAGAAAAAAGGTGCCCATATTGTCGCAAGCTGGTACCCAGTGTTGTGCTAGAAAAAGGTATGTAACTTCCAGAAAACCATCTGAAGATAAACCTGAAAATATCCAAAAACCAGTTCACTGAATAATAAATAACTGTTCAACAAAGTGACTGGTAACAGCTTTATGTATTTACACTTAAATCTATAATTGACATTAGTAAATTTCTGTTCTTCAGAAATGCTTTTCCTGCCATTGCCAGTCTACATTTTATATCGGCCATCATAAGTAATTTTGCTGACTAAATAGCAAAACTCATCTACTAGTTAAAGTATCTCATTTCCTAATTTAATTCTCTCAGCATCACCTGATTTGATTCAACTACATTCCATTCTCCTTGTCTTGCATTTGTTGACGTTCATATTATATCCTGCTTTGAAGACACTATCCATTCTGTTTAACTGCTCCTACAATTCCTCTGCTGTCTCTGACAGAATTACAGTGTCATTGACAAACACCAAAAGTTTTAATTTCTTTTCCCAGAACATTAATTACTGCTCCATTTTTTTTGTTTCCTTTACTGCTTGTCCAGTGTACAGATAGAATAACATCTGGAACAGGGTATAAGCCTGCCTCATTCCATTTTCAGCCACTGTTTCCCTTTCATGCCGCTCAACACTTATAACTGCCATCTGGTTTCTGCACAAGTTGTAAATAATCTTTCACTCCATGTATTTTACCGCTGCTGCCTTCAGAATTTCAAAGAGAATATTAGAGTCAATATTATTAGAAGCTTTCTCCAAGTCTATAGAAACTATAAACACACTGCATGAAACAAAATGAGGTAGACTATGATGTAGACTATTCTAGAAAGCTGCAGTTACTGGATGTTTCAATACAGAGTTCATCGTAGATGATTCTGATTGATTGCACATAGAATTAATGATGTTCAGCTTTGGTTTGACTTCCGTAGTAACATTGCCAACAAGAACAGAAAGACATAGTGCAAGAGAAAATCATAATTTATTTGTAAATTCATTTGTATTTCATGAAATAGATGTGAGCCCCTTAATAAATGGTCATATGATCATGATGACCAGGTGGCAACAATAATTCATCTCTACGAATCAAGTTTAATGAAGAAAGAAAAAGTAAAATGTCACAAAATTACAAATGTTGATACTGTTACATCATTCAGAGAGAATTTGAGAGATGAGAAGTGGAAATCAGTTTACCAAGGACACTGAGAGGATAAGAAATTTAATTACTTCCAAAACATATTTTTACATTACAAATCTAGTTTTCTTTTACCATTGATAAGGAACATTTAAAGTGGAAGCCAAGAAAAAAGGCTAGCTAACTTCTAGAATCAAAATATTTTGTGCTATGAAGAGGAATCAAAATATTTTGTGCTATGAGGAGAGAACTTTATTTAATGCAAAAGATTATCTCTAATCAAGTCCGCTTGTGTAGCTGAGTGGTCATGTGCTTGTCTCCCATGCAGTGGGCCCAGGTTCAATTCCCGGTCGAGTTGGAGATTGTCTCCGCTCGTGGACTGGGTGTTGTGTTGTCTTCATCATCATTTCATCCTCATCACCGGCATGAAAGTCCTTCAATGTGGCACCAACTGAAATAAGACTCACACTCGGTGGCCAAACTCCCCCAGATGGAGTCTCCCAGCCAGCAATGCCATTAAAGCATTTCATTTCATCTCTAATCAAGACTCAAAATTGCACTACGTGCATTATTCAGAATTTGTCAGTGTATCAGCAAAAAGGCAAAAATCATGAACTATGCATAAAGGATTCAGAATTCCAAGGACAAGGCAATGACAATTTGGAGCATTATTAGACAAGAAATTGATGAACTTGGCAACACAGATGGCACTGAATTCCTAGATGGCAGTAGCAGTAAGACAGGTAGTAGGAACTTTTGTGGCGGTGTTCGTAGCGACAAACAATTCGCTGTAGAAACGGCTTACGAAGTCACCGCCACACTTTTAATAGCGGGCCGACCGGTCTGCTGGAACAGTGAACAGAAAGATGAAACCCAAACACTCTGATTAAATAAAAGTCGGTACTTATCTTTATTAACGAAGATACACAAACACAGTAGTGAACTCCGTGTCTACAGAGATCTGTCTAGTTCGAGTCGGAGCGGCTAGGTCAGCGTCGGCTGACAACAAACAACAACTCTGCTGCGATGAACACACAACTGACTAGCAAGTACACAATTCGGTGGCGAGTATACAACTGAGCGGCAGATACAGAACTGTCCTAGCACTCGCGACTCCAGCGCTTAAGAACCCAGAAGCCAGCGGTGGCGCGCGCAGACTTGCGGCGATTTGCTGTCTCGCTGGCGCTGCTTATGCGGACGGCGTCCGGACTTTGATGCTGCCAACCTTTTGGCAGCGGGCTCGGGTGGCATTACGGGCTAGGATATAACAGGAACAAAGAATCATCCATCACAAGCAGATCCAATAGGCGTACTTAGACAGGCAAAGCATTCTTCACAAAAATCACTATGCCACTAAAAAGAAGTAACTCTTCTGGCTAGGATGGTAACTGAGCCAAAGTAGTAAAATCATGGGCTGACTTGATAGCTCCACCTTTTGACTTACATATATAATGATTCAATGAGTCGAGTAGCATATCTTGAAAAGTCTGAAGTACATAGTAGTAATACCAATATATAAATGTGAAGATAAGCAGCTGGCCTGTAATTATAGACTGAGTTCACATCTAACTGTGTTCTCAAAATATTTTCAGAAAGTAGCTTACAAAGGAATTCTGAACCATCTTTCTCAGAATATCCTTTTAACAACAGCTCAGTCTGGCTTCTGTAGAGGCTTCTCTATTGAGAATGCAATACACCAATTTGGTTTAGCCAGGGGCAGAAAATAACAGTGGCCTTAGTCCCCTGTTGCCCACACAGAAATTAAGTTTAATGTGCAAGTTTTTTCCATGCCACTCTCATAAAGCCAGACAGTACCCTTGGAGAGAAGTAGACAATACCCTTTACTGTGTTTTTATTAGATACGATCACTTCAGGAATTAGTGACACAAATATTTTATGTCTGTTGGCATACAGTGCTTTGCACTGGAAGATTAGATGTGATGATGTTTCATCCCTCATACCAAACAGACTGTGCTAAGGGCCCTCTTTCACTGTACTCATCGTGTGCTGGTGTTTCCTGAAGTTCCTATGGTCAGTTATTAACATGCTACATCCTGATCCTGCGACATAGATTAGATTTTATCACTTCCTTAGTGATAAGACAGGATCTGGTCCAAGAAATGCAGTCATCACCCCTGCCTTAGCCAGCCTATCAGCTTGTTCATTACCACCAATTTCTAAGGGAACAGGAATCCACAACAGGTTTACCCAGTTGTTTTGCTGTAGCCATATGAGGGACTCACAGCATTCTGTGATGACCTTTCATCTCATTGCAAGGGCTGATAGAGATTTCAGAGCTACTTGCCTGTTTGAATGAATGTAATTCTATGATCCTTGTAGCACCTACAGAGATTCTCCTCCATACACACTCTGATAGTGAATATCTCCGCCTGGCAATTTATGAACTCACACTCTCAATTTTACTAGAACCAAACGACAAAAATTACCTTATTGGCATTTTCTGTGATCTTGCCAAGGCCTTTGACTATGTAGGTCATAAAATTCTGCAATGGAAACACTGTGGATGGAGCCATATCTTAATAATAGAAAACAGAGAGTCACATTAGCTAATGACAAAACAGGAATAAGATTAAATTCAGAGTGTGGAAACATTAAATATGTTGGGTCACAAGTTTTGAAACTTGGCCCACTCCTGCTTTTGGGCTACACAAAGGATTTATTGCGGACACTGGGGGACTTCTCAAAAACTGTAATGTTTGCTGATGACACAACTACATTGATGGAAAAGTCCAAACACTTCCATCCCATGCAAAGCGAGGGAAATAATGGAGCAGGCTTACAACTGGCTCATAGCCAACACCGTAACCCTTTTGTCTTACAAAAACTCCTATTATGCAGTTTCAAACAAATAAAAATGTGTTATAGGTACCAGAAGTAGACATCAATGGGAATGCACTGCGTAAGGCTCCATGAGTGAAATCCCTGGGTACCCAAATGCATAACAAACTGAGGTGGCACCAGTATGTGTATAAGTTAACCAAAAAGCTCAGTTCTGTCTGCTTTGCACTCAAAAATATCTCTCACTGAGTCGAGGTACCAATGAGATTCTAGCACTCCCATTCATTCAATTCACTCCTATGGCATTATCTTCTGGGGAATTGCAGCTAAAAAAAAAAGTTTATTGTACAGAAGCATGCAATAAGAATATTGTGTAAAGTTGATAGCCAAACATCTTGCAGAAGCCTCTTCAAGGACCTAGGGTCTTACACTTACGTCTGTATACATGTACTCCGTAATGGAATTTGTGGTTAATATCAAGAGTGAATTAGGAAAAATTCAGCAATTCACAGCCACAATACAAGAAGAAAAAATAATTTCCATTTAGAGTACATATCCCTCTGTAGGGTTCAGAATGGAGTTTTATATACTGAGACAAAAGTCTATAAAAGCTTGCCGGTGGACATTATGGATGAAATTGGAAAGCCCCAAATATTTCAACACCAAGTGAAATAATACCCCATTTGTCACTTCTTCTACAATATACATTGGTACTTGGGCTCATGAATGTATACTCTGCATGAGCCATGTGTGGCTCATGTTAGCACCATCTCTTATTTTACATCCTTTTTTTTACCATACTGCCACTTTGTTATGTTAGTTTCAATTTCTGTTGTCACTGAGTTGCTGCTTTGCCTGCCCATGAGCGGCAGCAGCAGCGCTTATCGATATAGCCCTGCTGTATTATCTTTGCTGACTGCTATTACTTCCCCGTTGACATCTGTCGTGCAGCAAGTTGGAACGCTGCTGCAGGGCAGTTTGGACCTGGCAGTCATAGAGTTGGGACACGGCAGAAGTCGGTCGGGTTGGAGCAGGAGTGAAGCTTGGACAGCCATGACTCGCCCATCTGTTACCAGCACACATGACTTGAACTGAGGATGGTCTTGGTTGATTGTCGGATGGTCATCTTACCGGACGATGTGTATTTGCTCATCGATTGCTAATGGGTTGGCGGTGTGTGACTCAACTCGTGGTTCAGCCGTGTCATTGCTCGGTCACTGCTTTTAGCATTAGTTGTGTTCTTTGATCTAGTGTTTGTGAAACTGTGTGTAGCTTGTCATGTCAACTGCTCCATTATTTTAGTATTGACTCCTTGCTGATGTGTGGCAATTGGTCGGTTGGCATGGAACAGCGAGGAAATCTCCGCAGGGCATAGTTTATCTGGGCTCGCTGGTGGTCTCTATGCAGTGTTAGAGTGTGTGGGGTTGTTCCCATTGCTATGAGGTCTGTGGCTCACCAACCCTGGACACGAATGTTGAGTTTGGATTTAATTTACCAGCAAGTCAAGACTGTTCATACTGTGCCGTCTGGTTCTCATTGTTGGCTGTTGGGACATTCCCACGAGCAACAACGTGTGTGTTCAAGTTTGCAAAGCTTTAGCCACCATCCGGTGGAGTCTAACTGTATTTGGTTATTTGCAATTGAAGTGCACCAGTGGAATTTTCTGCCTTGTGGCCATTAACGTTCCGGTTACGTGCCCTGGCCATTGACGTAAATTCAGGCAGTGTCCTTTCCTCACCTTGTTGTCGCTGTCTAGCACAGTGTGTAGTTTGACAGCTTAATGTATGCTTGGCTTTGGGCATCCATGCCTTTACCCCACAAGTTACCTTGTCAGTGGATCCGTTGACTGTCTATTGGTTGGGTTGTCATCAGATCGAGAATGGTTGGGCCAACTGCTTGTATCACCTAAGTGATCGCTAGTATTTCAAGAGCTGGCTGACCCCTGAAACATCTGAGCACCGTAAGCTGCACTGCCTTTCCTTATTTTCTGTTGTGTGTATTTGTATGGCTCATAACCAATGGTTTTGAATTAAAGTTGAATTGTTTTTGGTGATGTTTTAAGTCATGGGCCTTCAGCCACTTTAAAATTAAAATTCCTTGCTTGTCAAGTGTTAGATTGTTTGGACCTTCAGCCTGATTAAAATATTGTTTAAAGATAAAGCCTTGGGCCTTCTGCCTACTAAAAATTATTTTAGTTGTATTTTAAGTCATGGGCCTTCAGCAGTTTTAAAATTAAAAGTTTCTTGCTTGTCAAGTGTTAGATTGTTTGAGGCTTTCAGCCTAATTTAAGATAAGACTTTGTTGTTTAAATTTATTTTACCTTGAGTTTTAAGTCATGAGGCCTTGAGCCATTTTTAAATTAAGGATCTTTGTCTTTCAAGCATAAGACTGTTTGGGCCTTTGGCCTAATTGAAGATAAGGCCTTCTGCCTTGTGTTTTTTTTATTTAATTTTACCTTGAGTCTTAAATCATGGGCCTTCAGCAGTCTTTAAATTAAGGTTGTTGCTTTTCAAGTGTTAGATTTCTGGGCCTTCAGCCAAATTATAGAACTTACTTAATGCAAGGCCTTCTCCCTTCTAAATATTCTCTTTGGCATCTGAATTTTGAGTTAATGGCTTTTAGCCATTTTTTTTAATTAAGGTGGTTATACCTTTAAGGCATAAGATAGTGTTGCTTATTCAGCCAATAACTAAGTTCAAGAATTGGTACTGTAATGTTTGGTCAAATAAATAAAGTTGTATGTGTTTGAGAGTAACTGACAGCCGCTCATTTTGTCCCCTTTCCACAATTCCAACTACCTGCACTGTCCTGCAGGTTTAGCAGGGTATATCACTACCTAACTCTAATGTCTGAATCTGATAGATCCTGATTTCGCCAGCATATACACAGCTAATGGTGGTCTGTGTAAAGTTAGAATGCTTTCTTTGAAGTACTAGACAATAACAGCAGCTAAGTAGTATACGAGGAGCAGTGGCTCTTTTGAAAGTAGCTGTTTTTCTTCTAAAATATAAAGCATTTTACGAATAAGTTTGAGTAGATTAGTGATAGTCATAATTTGTTGTTAATATGCTTTGCAGGAGTAGCTAGCAGTTCTTCTGGCTTTAATGTATAACTTCAGTCATCCAATACTCCTGAGTACTCTCCATGATGGGATTGATAGAACATGATATGTCAACAAATGAATGAATATTAAAACCCATTGTAAACTGAGGTCAATATGATTCTGCTTTGCTCAACTGGTGCACTTACATTCAATTTTACTTTTAAATGCCCATGTGAAGTACAGCATTTTTGTCACCAGGAACTGTATAGTATATTATTGTTGTAAGGCACTGAAACATTGTGATTAACACCATGTAGTATCTTACCTTATTATCAAATAAATTTTGAACAACCATACTATGGTAATAATGGAGGAATCTCAATATAATGCTCTCAACTTAATTCTTGCAAAATCAAAGTCCTTCTGTATGTGGATACAGGAATGTACATGAAATCATGATCAGTGTAATGTCTGCCTTAATTTCGCTAGTCATTCTATAATGTGGAATATATTACACGTCATATCACTACAGTGGTAAAATATCTTTCAGACACTCCATGTCATTATTCATTCATTGTATTTTACCTGTCTTATGAAGAAGGAGAACAGCAGGCTGTTAGTTAGTTAGTTAGTTTCATATTCCATGGATTATTTTGCATGATAAATCGTAATGGTGTGAAATGAATCATTTTACATTCACATCGCAAATGAGTTTGTAAATATGGCTACATGCTGAATATTTTTGAGTTTTTTAAATTTTTTTAAATATTTACAGGTGTGAGTTAGTAATGCCTACCCACAACCTTTTACACATTACAAAAATAGAAAGTCTTTTACGGAGTAGAAGGAGTTGTCAAGGAGGAACTTTTTCAGTTTACTTTCAAATTTTTATTTTGCTCTCTGTCAGATATTTTACACTGGATAAATGATCAAAAATTTTAGCTGCAGCATTCTGCACTGATTTTTGCACTAAAGACAACCTTAATGTCGAGTGATGAACATCATTTTTCCACCTGGTATTGCATTATGTACATCATTGTTCCTTTGTAAGTGCAGTGCATTATCTACAATAAACATCATGAGGGAATCAATATATTGTGAAGCAGTAGTGAAAATGCCCAACTCCTTAAACAGATGTGTACAAGATGTCATGGGAAAACACCATATATTATTCTTACAGCACGTTTTTGAGCAATGTAGACTTTCTTTCTTAAAGATGAGTTACCCTAGAACATTGTTGTTGTTGTCTTCAGTCCTGAGACTGGTTTGATGCAGCTCTCCATGCTACTCGATCCTGTGCAAGCTTCTTCATCTCCCAGTACTTACTGCAACCTACATCCTTCTGAATCTGCTTAGTGTATTCATCTCTTAGTCTCCCTCTACGATTTTTACCCACCACGCTGCGCTCCAATGCTAAATTTGTGATCCCTTGATGCCTCAGAACATGTCCTACCAACCGGTCCCTCCTTCTTGTCAAGTTGTGCCACAAACTCCTCTTCTCCCAAATTCTATTCAATACCACCTCATTAGTTATGTGATCTACCCATCTAATCTTCAGCATTCTTCTGTAGCACCACATTTCGGAAGCTTCTATTCTCTTCTTGTCCAAACTATTTATCGTCCATGTTTCACTTCCATACATGGCTACACTCCATACAAATACTTTCAGAAACAACTTCCTGACACTTAAATCTGTACTCGATGTTAACAAATTTCTCTTCTTCAGAAACGCTTTCCTTGCCATTGTCAGTCTACATTTTATATCCTCTCTACTTCGACCATCATCAGTTATTTTGCTCCCCAAATAGCAAAACTCCTTTACTACTTTAAGTGTCTCATTTTCTAATCAAATTCCCTCAGCATCACCCAACTTAATTCGACTACATTCCATTATCCTCGTTTTGCTTTTGTTGATCTTCATCTTATATCTTCCTTTCAAGACACTGTCCATTCCGTTCAACAACTCTTCCAAGTCCTTTGCTATCTCTGACAGAATTACAATGTCATTGGCGAACCTTAAAGTTTTTATTTCTTCTCCATGGATTTTAATACCTACTCTGAATTTTTCTTTTGTTTCCTTTACTGCTTGCTCAATATTTGGATTGAATAACATCGGCGACAGGCTACAACCCTGTCTCACCCCCTTCCCAACCGCTGCTTCGCTTTCATGCCCCTTGACTCTTATAACTGCCATCTGGTTTCAGTACAAATTGTAAATAGCCTTTTGCTCCCTGTATTTTACCCCTGCCACCTTTAGAATTTGAAAGAGAGTATTCCTGTCAACATTGTCAAAAGCTTTCTCTAAGCCTACAAATGCTAAAAATGTAGGTTTGCATTTCCTTGATCTATTTTCTAAGATAAGTCGTAGGGTCAGTATTGCCTCACGTGTTCCAACATTTCTGCCGAATCCAAACTGATCTTCACCAAGGTCGGCTTCTACCAGTTTTTCCATTCGTCTTTAAAGAATTTGCGTTAGTTTTTTGCAGCTGTGACTTGTTAAACTGATAGTTCGGTAATTTTCACATCTGTCAACACTTGCTTTCTTAGGGATTGGAATTATTATATTCTTCTTGAAGTCTGAGGGTGTTTCGCCTGTCTCATACATCTTGTTCACCAGATGGTAGAGTTTTGTCAGGACTGGCTCTCCCAAGGCCGTCAGTAGTTCTAATGGAATGTTGTCTACTCCCGGGGCCTTGTTTCGACTTAGATCTTTCAGTGCTCTGTCAAACTCTTCACGCAGTATTGTATCTCCCATTTGATCTTCATCTACATCCTCTTCCATTTCCATAACATTGTCCTCAAGTACATTGCCCTTGTATAGATCCTCTATATACTGCTAACACCTTTCTGCTTTCCCTTCTTTGCTTAGAACTGGGTTTCCATCTGAGCTCTTGATATTCATACAAGTGGCTCTCTTTTCTCCAAAGGTCTCTTTAATTTTCCTGTAGGCAGTATCTATCTTACCCCTAGTGAGATAAGCCTCTACATCCTTACATTTGTCCTCCAGCCATCCCTGCTTAGCCATTTTGCACTTCCTGTCAATCTCATTTTTGAGACGTTTGTATTCCTTTTTGCCTGCTTCATTTACTGCCTTTTTATATTTTCTCCATTCATCAATTAAATTCAATAGTTCTTCTGTTACCCAAGGATTTCTACTAGCCCTAGTCTTTTTACCTACTTGATCCTCTGCTGACTTCACTACTTGATCCCTCAGAGCTACCCATTCTTCTTCTACTGTATTTCTTTCCCCCATTCCTGTCAATTGTTCCCTTATGCTCTCCCTGAAACTCTGTACAACCTCTAGTTTTAGTCAGTTTATCCAGGTCACATCTCCTTAAATTCCCACCTTTTTGCAGTTTCTTCAGTTTTAATCTACAGTTCATAACTAACAGATTATGGTCAGAGTCCACATCTGCCCCTGGAAATGTCTTACAATTTAAAACCTGGTTCCTAAATCTCTGTCTTACCATTATATAATCTATCTGATACCTTCTAGTATCTTCAGGCTTCTTCCATGTATACAAGATTCTTTCATGATTCTTGAACCAAGTGTTAGCTATGATTAAGTTATGCTCCGTGCAAAATTCTACCAGGCGGCTTCCTCTTTCATTTTTTACCCCCAATCCACAATCATCTACTATGTTTCCTTCTCTCCCTTTTCCTACTCTTAAATTCCAGTCACTCATGACTATTAAATTTTCGTCTCTCTTCACTACCTGAATAATTTCTTTTATCTCATCATACATTTCATCAATTTCTTCATCATCTGCAGAACATTATTCCATATGATATTGCTAAATGGAAGTATGAAAAATATGTTAACTTACTGATTTGCCTCTCCACGAGATTTGCAATGAGTGTAAGTGCACATGTGGCTGAACTAAGTTGATTTAGGAGTTCCAAAATGAAGATTTTTACAGTTTAAATTGGCTGAACTAAGTTGATTTAGGAGTTCCAAAATGAGCTTTTTCCAGTTTAAATTTTCTTCAATATGGACACTTGAGTATTTTGAAGTTTCCACCATATTTGTTATTTCCTCACCATGTGTGGCACTTATCACTAGTGTAGAACCCCTAGATGTGCAGAACTGAATATGCTGTGTCTTTTTAAAATTGAGGGTGAGACCACTACTCAAAAATTTTGGAAAATGATGTCAGCAGTGAAACAGATAGGTAGTTACCAACATCTCTCCTATCACCTTTCTTAAATAGAGTTTTGATAATGGCATATTTTGGTCTCTCTAAAAAAATGTCTTGTGTTAATGATGTGTTACATATTTCAGATAAGACTGGGCTTATTATATGGGAACAAATCTCTAGTACTTCATTATAAGCATCATCAAAGCCAGATGAGCTTATATTTTTGAGAGAATATATAATTTTCTTAATTTTGGAAGGAGATGTTGGTGATACAGTCATATAATTGAATTTTATCAGAGTTACTTTATCAACATACTGCTGTGATTTTTCTCTTGAACTGTTTGTCTTTATGATTCCTACTATACATAAGAAATCATTATTATATATAAAAACAAAGATGAGGTGACTTACCGAACAAAAGCGCTGGCAGGTCGATAGACACACAAACAAACACAAACATACACACAAAATTCAAGCTTTTGCAACAAACTGTTGCCTCATCAGGAAAGAGGGAAGGAGAGGGGAAGACGAAAGGAGGTGGGTTTTAAGGGAGAGGGTAAGGAGTCATTCCAATCCCGGGAGCGGAAAGACTTACCTTAGGGGGAAAAAAGGACAGGTATACACTCGCACACACGCACATATCCATCCACACATACAGACACAAGCAGACATATTTAAAGACCAATCATTATTACATAGATTTGATATCTTATAGCCCTTCCTTTCAGCTCAGTGGTGATGTTATCCTGTTCTGTGGGTGGTTGTCCGCTCTCTCATTTCACTACATTACATATTGCCTTAAGTCTACATCTAAATCTAGATCTACATGATTAATCTGCTATTCACAACAAAGTGCCTAGCAGAGGGTTCAGTGAACCACCTTCAAGCTGTCTCTCTACCCTTCCACTCTCGAAGGGCATGTGGGAAAAATGAGCACTTAAATTTTTCCATGTGATCCCTGATTTCTCTTATTTTATAGTAATGATCATTTGTCCCTATGTAGGTGGATGCCAACAGAATGTTTTCACAATCAGAGGAGAAAACTGTTGATTAAAATTTCATGAGATCCTGTTGCACTGAAAAATGTTTTTGCTTTAATGATTGCCACTCCAATTCAGGTGTCATGTCTGTGACACTGTCTCCCCTATTATGTGATGGTACAAAGCAAGCCACCCTTCTTTGAACTTTTTTGATGTCATCCATCAGTCCCACCTGATGTGGATCCCACACAAAACAGCAATACTCCAGAATAGGGTGGACAAACATGGTTTTTATTTTTTTCTTTACTGTGATTTCATTCTCCTGCCCAATATGGGCAGGGGAAGGCTGGTAGCAAGACAATAGCACAATCCACCACTCTTCACCCAAGTGACATAACAATTAATAAAAGAAGAAAACTATACATATAAAGGCAATAAAGAAAGGGAAACATAAAAACAGAAGAGGTAAAGACAATGGGGGTTAAAATATACACTGACATGGAGACATTCATTGTGGAACAGTTAAAAAAGTTGACAAAAAGTTAAAAAACACATTTGGCAATTCGTGGAGCACTTAAAATACACTAAAGTCACACACACAGGTTAAAAGTTGGCCACAGTATTAAAACACTCCAGAACAAAAACACTTTAAAACCACTGTAAGAGATGAAGCACACACAATGAAGAATAAAAACTGCTGGGAGGGATCTGCTGAGGGAGAAGCCTGAGCGGTGGGCAAGAGAGGGGAGAGCAAGGTGCAGTGGGGAAGGAGGAAAAGTGAGCATGGGGCGCACCAAGGGGCAGGAGGTGGGCAGGGAGGGAGATGGAGAGGGAAAGCAAGTCAGGAGGGAGTGCAGAGACACAAAGGGAGGCACTGGAACTGGAGGGGAGTGGAGGAGGGAGGAAAACTGCTCAGGGGAAGAGAAGAGGAAGGGAGAGGGAGCCCTGAGGAGTGGGAGGGGGAAGGTAGGGTTAGAGTTGGCGGGAGGGGTAGACGTCAGGGTGAAGCTCATCATCTAGGAGGGGTAGGTGCTGGAAGGTGCATTGGGAAAGGAGATGGAGGGTGTGGAGATGGAGAGAGGGCGGGACACAATGGTAAAGGTGCGGCAACGGGCTGTGGGTGGAAAGGAAGGGGGGCACCAGGGGGTATGGAGGATTGAGTTGGCAGCCAATGTACAGGGTGTGGATGTGGTCGAGGAAAAGAAGAAGGTGGGGGAAGGGGATGAGGTTGTAGAGGGTGTGTGGGGGACGGAAAGCAGGTACGGAAGGCGAGGCGGAGTGCATGACATTCTAGGATTTGGAGGGCTGCATAGAATCTGGGAGGGGTGGAAATCCAAGCAACACTAGCATAACAAAGGAAGGGGCAGGTCAAGGATTTGTAGGTGTGAAGGATGGTGGAAGGATGCAGTCCCCATGTCCGGTCGGACAGGAGTTTCAGGAGGCAGAGTCTGTTGTGGGCTTTGCATTGGATTGTAAGGAGATGGGGAGTCCAGGTGAGGTGGCGGTCAAGGGTGAGGCCAAGGTGTTTTAGGGTGGGAGTGAGGTGGATAGGACGACCATAAATGGTTAGGTAGAAATTGTGGAGATGGAAGGAGCAGGTGGTGCAGCCTATGATGATTGCCTGGGTCTTGGAGGAGTTGATGCTGAAGGAACCACTGGTTGCACCAAGTTGTGAACTGGTGAAGGTGGACTTGGAGGGTACGTTGGGACTGTTGAAGGGTAGGATAAAGGGCCAGGAAGGCGGTGTCATCAGCAGATTGGAGGAGATGAACAGGTGGGATAGGTTTGGGCATGTCAGCAGTATACAGGAGGTAGAGAAGAGGGGAGAGGATGGAGCCATGGGGCATGCCAGCAGTGGGATAGAAAGTACAGGAGTTGGAATTGTGGATAGTGACATAGGAGGGATTATGAGAGAGGAAGGTAGTGACAAGACGGACAAAATTGGTAGGGAGAGCATAGGTTTAGAGTTTGAAGAGGAACCCGGGATGCCAGACATGGTCATAGGCATTCTGGAGGTCGAGGGAAACAAAGGTAGCAAAGCAACGTGAGCAGGGAAAGATTGGTCGTCAGCTGAGAAGGAGGGCCAGAAGCCACACTGGGTAAGGGGAAGGAGGTGGTGCTGGTTAATGTGGTGATGAATACGGTGGGAGAGAATGGACTCGAAGACCTTAGTGAACATGGAGGTGAGGCAGACGGGATGATAAGAAGATGTGTCAAAGAGGGGGAGGGGGGGGGTCGTTGGGTTTAGGGAACAGCAGGACATGGGGAGTCTTCCACAGATATCAGGGTAAAAGCCATGGAGAGGAGGAAGTTTTACAGCGTAGCAAGGGCAGCAGGAGGGACGGGCGGAATTCCTCGAGGTTGCAGTAGGTGATACCATCGTGACCAGGGGTGGTGTTGCGTTTGGAGCAGAGGACGAGTGTGATGTCGTGTGCAGTGATGGGAGTGTTTATGTCTGAGGGGGGTAACTGATCCAAGTATTGGAAACTACGGGCGGGCGGTGGGACAGCAGTATCTGCGCATTCAAGGACAGCAGGGAAGAGGGAGTAATCAAAATGGGGATCGTCAGAAATGGAGAAGATGTCGGATAGGTGGGAAGCAAAATGGCTAGCCTTACTGAGGTTGTCAGGGAAGGGGCGACTGTTGAAGAGCGTAGGGTAATGCGGGGTGGGATGGCTACCAGTAAGGTGATGGAAGGCTGACCAGTACTTGGAGGAGTTGACAGGGAGGGCAGAGTTAGGCATGTACATGTCTGGTGCCAGTCCCAGCACTTCTTTGCTGTAAGGAGGTTCCGGATGTGTTGCTGTAATTGCCAGTGGCGGAGGAGTGTATCCGAGTCACAGGTGTGGAGGAAGGAGCGGTAGAGCCTGCGGGATTCATGAAGAAGAAGGATGGCCTGTGGAGGAAGTGTATGGCAGTGAGATTGGATGAGTTTGGTAGGAACGTGGGCCTACACAGCATCAGTGATGGTCTTCTGGAGGAAGAAAGAGACATGGGAGATGTCAGCAGGATGATGAAAGGTAAGGGGATGGCTTTCCACTAGTGAGGCTGTGGATTCCCAGTAGGCATCCCAGTTGGCATGGCATTAATTGTGAATGGACTTCAAAGGGGCAGCAGGGTGGGGGGATGGAGGGGAGCCACGGGCGGAGGAGATGGTGAGAAGAACAGGGAGGTGGTCGCTACAAATTGGATTGAGGATGTCTACAGCGATACAACCAAGGAGGGTGGGGGAAGCGAGGATAACATCTCGGATGGAGTCACTTTCAGGACGGGTGTGTTGTGGGAGAGGAACCAGGTCACCATGGAGGGTGGCAAGGAACTGATGCCACTGCTGAAAGGTGGCAGGGTCATGGCTGTGGATGTTGAGGTCAGCGGTAATAACATAGGTGGAGAAGGTATGGTCAACATGGGAAATGAAACTGTAGGGAAGAGGAGCTGCAGGACAGATATAGATAGTGACACAGGTGATGGAGAAGGAGGGAGAAAAGATGTTGAGGAGAAGATGTTCAGGCGGGTCGTTGAGTCAGGGTTGTGGCTGGACAAGGAGAGGCTTGAGATGGCCAGTAGCGAACCCACCTCGAGCGAGGGGAAGGGGATTGTTGGTGTGGTGAAGGAGATAGGGAGAGGTGCAGACAACACGGCAAGGTTGGAGGAAGGTTTCATTAAGGATGAAGGAGTTGACCTGGTGAGGATAAGGTATGCACAAAGAGGTATTTGCTGCCAGGGAGGGAGCGAATGTTTAGGCAGAGGGGACGACCTTGTAGATGCATCAGAATGTGGGAGGGGGGGAGCAGGGGGGGGGGGGGGAGGTGAGAGGGGCTTAAATGAGGGTGTCTAGGCAGATGAAAGTAAAGTAGGCCTGGTTGTGGGAGTAGGTGACGTAGGTATTCAAATGGAAAACAGAGCGGGCAGCAAGGGAAATCTGCTGGAGGTGGTGGGGGCATTGGAAGGGGTAAATGTTCTGTAGGACAATGGTCAGGAACCAGATGATGTCTGCAGCTGTAGGGAGAGGGCAGAGGAAATTGTTGGGATGGATGGGCTGATTGATGGGGTGAACGTGGACAGTGAGCTCAGGGTCAGTGGAAAGGGGTCTGGCTTTGCATTTGGAGGAGCAGGTGGAGTAGTGTTCATTGCAGGTGTTGCAGGAAGGAGGAGAGGCAAGGTTAGGACACTGTTGAAGGAAGTGGGAGGCTTTACGATGGGGGCAGATGGGAGGTCCTTGCAGTTTTGGGTGAGGTGGTCATTATACAGGAGACAGCGCTGGCAGTGGTAGGATTGAGGAGGGGAATGGGACAGGTCAACGGGGTGGTGGCAGTTGAAAATCAGGGCTCCCTAAGTGAGGAGGTGATCTATGGAGCAGTCAGACTCAGTAAAGACAGGCATGAGGAAGGCAGGGCTAGAGGAGTTGTAAATACGGTGGGCTGATCGGATTTCCAGGGCGAGGTGGGTGTTCAGTTCCACCAACACCTCTGCCACCGTGATCACAGGGCTGAGTTTTGTGATCACAGTGGTGAGAGCTGGAGGATAAAGAGGGAGTTGGGGCTGATGAGGAGAGGAGGATGTAAGGAAAAGGGTGACGGATGCAAGGGGGCCAAAGGTGATCTGGGGAAGGCACCAGAGGAGATCAGTATGGAAAGAGGGAGAGGGGGATTTGATGAGGACAGAGTCTCTGTGGGGGATAAGTTGGGTAATTGGGCCACTGGGGATGTACTTGCAGATTTCGAGGGTGAGGCATCTCGGTTCTGATCAGGGTTGGCAAGGATGAAGGTATACAGGGTCGAGGCTGAGCAGGTGGGAGGTGGGGTGGTGCCCATGGGGGGATCAGTAGGAAGAGGGGTGGGTGGTGGTTTTTTGGAGGAGAGGGTGGAGGTGAGGTCACCACTTGGGCGCTTTTTTGCGGGTGTGGCCTGGGAGGAGGGGGATAGGGACTTGATGGATTGGGAGGTAGTGAGAGGCAGGCCCCTCTTGTGAGGCTGCTGCACCAGGAATGGAGGTGGGGCGCTCTGTGATGGCGACTGTGGTGTGGCGGGCGGTGGATCTGGCAGAGGAAGCAGGAGTAATTATAGCAGGGTGGGTGGGGAGTGGGGGAAAGTCTTCTCGGCAGGCGACAGTAGTGGGAGGGGGGACAGGAGCAGGAGCAGGGGAAGGAGCAGGAGCAGGGGAAGGAGCAAGGGAAGGAGCTGGGGCAGGGGTAACATACAGGTGGGGATGCAGGGATGAGGAGAAGGGGAGGAGACTGTGAGTAGGAGAGGTGAAGTAGACAGGTTAAGCCCAGAGGAGGCACTCCACGAGATAACAGTGGGTGCAGGGGTAGGGTAGGTGTAAATGATGGCGGTAGTGGGAGTGTCCATGATGGAAGGCATTGTCCACTGGCGACAGAAGTCACTGAAGTGGGAAGACAACTAAAATGGGGGGGCAATAGTGGCGGTGGCGAGCACTGGGCAGCAGCGGTGGCGAGCACTGGGCGGCAGCAGTGGTAATCATCAGATGATGGTGGCGGCGAACAGCGGGAGGCAGCAGTAGCAAGCACCAGGTGGCGGTGAGCACCGAGTGGCAGTGGTTGACGAACAGACGGTTGGCAGCAGCGATGGTGGACAGATGGACTGACAGACGGACTGACGGTGGCGGCTGGCAGACAGGTGGTAATGGCAGGGGGCTCTTCCAAAAGCTTCAATTGCACCCTGAGTGTAGCCCAGGCTGCATAATCCTCTGATTTGGAAGTGGAGGGATCCAACCCTTGAGATGGGACAAGCTTGGTGCAAGCAGTCTCTTTAGTAGACCTGTTGACCTTATAAGTGTTCTGCCAATGAATCACAGTCTTTGGTTTGCTTTACCCACAACATTATCTATGTGAGCGTTCCAATTTAGGTTATTTGTAATTGTAATCCCTAAGTATTTGGTTGAATTTACAGCCTTCAGAGTTGTGTGATATATTGTGAAATCATAATTTAGTGGATTTCATTTAGTACTCATGTGAATAACTTTGCATTTTTCTTTTTTCAGGGTCAATTCCCACTTTTCGCACCATACGAATATCTTATCTAAATCATTTTGCAATTTGTTTAGGTCATCTGATGACTTTACAAGACGGTAAATGATAGCATCATCTGCAAACAATCTAATAGGGCTACTCAGATTGTCTCCTATGTTGTTAATATATATCAGGAACAATAGAGGGCCTTAACACTTCCTTGGGGAATGCCAGATATTACTTCTGTTTTACTCGATGACTACCCGGCTGTTACTATGAACTGGACCTTTTCAACAGGAAATCATGAATCCAGTCATACAACTGAGGTTATATTCCATAGGCAAGCAGTTTGGTTAGAAGATGCTCATGAGGAACAGTGTCAGAAGCCGTCTGGAAATCTAAAAATATGGAATCACTTTGACATCCTGTGTCAATAGTACCCTTTACTTAATGAGTATAAAGAGCTAGTTGTGTTTCATAAGAATGATGTTTTCTGAATCTGTGCTGATTATGTGTCAATAAATCATTTTCTTTGAGGTAATTTATAATGTTCAATCACAGTATATGTTCCAAAACCGTACTGCAAATTGATGTTAGTGATATGGGCCTGTAATTCAGTAGATTACTCCTATTCCCCTTTTTGAATATTGGTGTGACTTGAGCAATTTTCTTTAGGTATGGAACTTCAGTGAGCAAGTGGTGGTATATAATTTCTAAATATGTAGCTATTGTACCAGCATACTCTGAAAGGAACCTGACTGGTACACAATCTGGACTGGAGGCCTTGCCTTTATTAAGTGATTTAAGCTGCTTTGCTACACTGATGATATCTTCTTCTCTGTTTCTCATCTGGGCAGTTGTTCTTGATTTAAATTCAGGAATAATTACTATGTCTTCTTTGGTGGAGGAGTATTGGGAAACAATGTCATCAGTGACTTCACGTTGTTATCACACAGTGAAGTTATTGATTGCATCTTGCCACTGGTGTGCTTTATGTATGACCAGAATCTCTCTGGGTTATCTGCCAAATTTCGAGACAGAGTTTCATTGTGGAAATTATTAAAAGCATCTTGCATTGAAGTACGCACTGTATTTTGAACTTCTGCAAAACTTTGCCAATCTTGGGGATTTTGGGTTCTTTTAAATTTTTAAGCCTGTTGTAGAAATTATTGACTTCTAACATTGTGCTATTTTTAATAAGCTTTTTTAGTAATTCTGGGTAGTTTTTGCAGTGCACAACTGCTGTAGGATCTCTACTTCTTCTTGTCAATAGATACTTTTCCCTTTTCTTTTCACGTGATACTTTAATCTCACTAGCAATCCATGGTTTTTTACCTGGCTGTTTAATTCCTTTCTGATTAGCTTATGCAGAAAGGTATTTTCAAATAATGATTTAAATTTATCATGGAATATACTGAATTTTATGATAGCATTTGGTTCATTATAAATTTTATTCCAGGTCATCTCTTGTAAACTTTTCATAAAAACATTTGTCCAGAGTCATTAATTATTCTAACTGTTTCACTGAGGAGTATCCATACCATTGGGCACTACATTGGCCGGCCGGTGTGGCCGTACAGTTCTAAGCGCGTCAGTTTGGAACCACGTGACCGCTACGGTCGCAGGTTCGAATTCTGCCTCGGGCATGGATGTGTGTGATGTCCTTAGGTTAGTTAGGTTTAAGTAGTTCTAAGTTCTAGGGGACTGATGACCTCAGTAGTTAAGTCCCATAGTGCTCAGAGCCACTTGAACCATTTGGCACTACATTATTTGTCATAACTAACTGTCCATCATGAACACAGAGAGCATTTGTTACTCGGTAAACAGTTATTTTCTTGCTTTGAGCTTCACCAAAGAAAACATTATCAATTAGAATCCTACTGTATTCATGTAACTGTATAGGAAAGTTAATTACTGAGATCAAATTGCAGCATACAAATAACATTTTCAGATCATTTTTCTATCAGAATCCTCTAGAAACTTTACATTTAAGTCACCACAGACTATTAACTACTTGCTGCTGTCTGACAGACAGCATAGCAAGGAATCCAGATGCCTCACAAACAGTTCAAAATTTCCCAGTTATAAGTAAAAGTGAATTCACAAGCACACAATTCTGTGTGCCGATCATTATAACATCTACTTGTCTCAATGTTTCTGAACTTCTGTGCTGTCTGAGTATATGTAACAACTCCTCCTTTTTCTTTGTTATTTCTGCATGAGTAAACTGCTAGGGAGTAATATTTTATATGTAACTTATCTAACCCTGTAGTTATGTGGTACTGGGACAGGCCTAGGAAGTCTATTTTTTAAGTGCACCCTAAATTTTCCAAACAGACAAAAGCTCTTCTGTCTTATTATTCATTTCTCCAATATTTTGATGAAATAAGCTAACCTCACTCTTCTATGCATTCTTAAGCATTTTGTGGGGCTCTTTGGTTCTTTTGACTTCTTTAAACAGGGCAGCTGATTCCTGAAACCAGTAAAGGTACACATTAACAAAACCCAAGTAAATCATAACATCTGTACACAATATTAACAGTGGACTATCACTACATTACTTAAAGCTAGTCATGATTATGCCAACTAAATTTAACCAATTACATTGTAAAGGGAGGTGCTACTTTGAAAAAACTGCTGCTTCCTAATTTCTGTTAAACAGATGGTGTGTTTGCTTAATATTTGCTTGATCACATCAAGATTTTTTAAAAATTAGTTATCCTTCTAACAACAGACACTCTGCTTGTCATGCTTCTTGTTTTGTAGATAACAGAACTTTCCAATCTCTGAATATAGACATGCACATCATTTGTAGAAGGAATGGCTTATGAGGCATGTTCGTAATTTTATTTGAATTGGTACGGACTCCAAATTTCTTGCTTTAAACTAGGTAGGAGTTTGTTGAATATCTTGTATTGGAGTACATATCTCAACTTTGAACTGCAGACAAGGATATAAAATCTATATGAAAATTATTTGTGTGTCTTGTATTGTAATTGTATAGTTCACTGTTCAACTCAAACTGATTTTTATTGCCAGTTATCAAAGATCATTAAGGAGTAAAGATATGTGGAAGTGAGTATAAGAATTCCAGAAAAGGCTTTGGAAACATCTGTGATTATCAACTTTACACAGTATACTTGCTTCTCACTTCAGCTGAATAAATAATTTAAACAATGGAAAAATCTAGAATGGAATAATGACAATAGACAAAACACACATACATTCACACAAACACAACTCTGGATGCTGAGGCCAGATTGCAAGCAACAGCGCATAATGGAAGTAGTCTGGTGGTGGGGGTTAGGAGGAGGATGGGGCAGAGGGGGGGCGGGGGGGGGGGGGGGTAGCAGGTTAGGGGTGGGAGATGGTAAAGTGCTGCCTGTGGGAGCATACAGGGATGAGTTGGGGGGAGGGGAGGGTAGCTAGATGCAGTTGGGAGGTCACATAGAGGGTGGGGGGAGAGAGGGGGTTGAAAAGTAAAAAGACTGCGGGTACATTGGCAGAATAGAACACTGTGTAGTACTGGAGTGCGAGCAGAGGAGGGGATAGATGGGTGAAGGACAGTGTCTAACAAAGGTTGAGACCGGGGGGTTTACGGTAGCAGAGAATATATTGCAGGGAGAGTTCCCACATGCACAATTCAGAAAAGCTTGTATTGCTAGGAATGATCCAGATGGCATAGGCTGTGAAGCAGTTTTTGAAGTGGAGACCGTTGTGCTGGGCAGCATATTCAGCAATTGGATGGTCCAGCTGTTTCATGGCTTGGTTGTAGTTACTGCAAACGACAGAGCCCAGTTAGAAGAGAAGGCAAATGGAATACTACAAACAATAACACAACAGTGTCACAACAAGAGATTCAGGATAGCCAAAAACAAAACAACATACACGTTTCTGAAAGGACCACTCCAAAGGAATCATTCTGTTAAAATTATGGACATAAACATCAAACGACCACACATTATACGCTATCTTGAGGTACACATAGATAAAAAATTGAATTTCCATGACAACAGACAAAGCAGAAAAAATACTACACAAACTGGTGAGACTAAATTCAAAACAGTACAGTATACCTCTTCCAGTCATATGGACGTACCACTGTGCACTCTTCAAATCAGTACTCAGCTTTGCAGCTAGCACGTGGGCACATAGACTGAACCTGGTCACTAACAAAGCATCGGTCAGATGAGGGCAGAGAAGTGTCCAACTTCGGCTATCTGGAGCCTTCGGACCACCTCAGAGGATGCACTTTGTGTGGTGCTTGGAGTATGCCCCACAGATATCACTATCAAATACAGAGCTGCAAGGTACTGGTTAAAGATGGGGAGACTAGAGGGATGTAAGTGATAAGGGACATAGACTGCACAACTTCCTCCCTGACATATGGGAGCAGTTGAGAATGAAACACATTGATCCCAGCCATGGTATGGTACATTTCTTAACCGGACACTGATCTTATCCCACGCACTTAGACCATGTGAGTCTGAGGCAGACACCTACGTGCACATGCAGGGAAGAAGGCTCCCCAGAACACACTGACTTTTTCTGAGGGCAATACATGAACAATAGACATACACTACACTTGGTGGACAGCGATATCCACAATGACAGCGAAAACAGTGACAATGAGGAGGAACAGGAAGAGGAAGCCGAGATGTGACAGTAAATAAGCATAAGGTGCTGGCGATCTAGCCAAGAAATCCCCAAATTATGTACACAGATGGGCACCTAAAGTTAATACTTAGGATTAGTAATAAATAGGATAAGTAATACTATTTCTCTGTTAATAACCATTTGTGTGTGTGTGTGTAACTGATGGTCAACCACTCGAAGAAACCTTTCCGAGGTATTCAGTCAGTCATATTTGGTGATGGTACTAACAAATCCCTCCTCTATCCTATCATCTTTTTATGTTCTTCTTAATAAACAACAAAACTTTACTCATATTTCAACCTTAAATTATTGTTATTTTGAAAATTAATATTCTTTGTAAATGTTGCAGATAAAAAAATCAAAGGAAAATGCAAAAAGATGAAAAACGAAAATTGTAGGATGTACGACCTGTTTTAAAACATCGGATAACAGGTCTATAATCTGGCAATAAATAAATAAATAAATATAGTTTGTCAGTGGTCATTCATGCAAACAGACAGCTTGTCGGTTGCATGTCCATGTAGAACACAGCATAGCTGTTGCAGATTAGCTTGTACATCACATGATTGCTTTCACAAGCAGCCCTGCCTTTGGTGGTATAGGAAATATATCCTATGTTCCCAGAACCCCACTGCCTCATCTTTTGTCAGCGACTGTCCTTCACCTATCCATCTCCTTTCCTGTTCTAACTCCATCAGTACACCCACAGTTTTACTACTTTCCTACGACCCCCCCCCCC
Organism: Schistocerca americana; assembly: GCF_021461395.2. NCBI lineage: Eukaryota > Metazoa > Arthropoda > Insecta > Orthoptera > Acrididae > Schistocerca > Schistocerca americana. The sequence continues at coordinate 220,578,477 of NC_060119.1, forward strand.
CCCCTCCCCCACTGCCCTCCACCTAACCTCCCTTCTGCTCCTAGCTGCCCTACCCTCTTTCCACAATGTCCCTGTATGCTCCCACAAGCAGCACTTTATCATTCCCCACCCCTAATCTGCTATCCCTCCTGCTTCCTACCCCAGCTTCCTCCTTACCGTCACCATCCAGACTACTTCTTATGCACTGTTGCTTGCAGTCTGGGCTCAGAGACAGCGGTCATGTGTGTTTAAGAGGATGTGAGATTTCAGAGGAAGGCCTTTTGGTCAAAAGCTTACATGTGTACCTGTCATTCCAATGTAACTCTCTGCAACTCAACATATCCACTATATGGTGACTAGCAATCTATCCTTTTCAAAATACTGAATAAATAATTTGTTTACTTTAGGTACTGCACACTGATAATTTCATAAGACAACAAAGATTGAAAATAGGCAAAAGAAACCAACACTCCTCTCTTCATTGGTATGTTGATAGACCCAATAAAAAACACAAAAACACACACACAAATTTCAAGCTTTCGCAACCCAAGGTTGCTTCATCAGGAAAGAGAGAAGGAGAGGGAAAGATGAAAGGATGTGGGTTTTAAGGGAGAGGGACACACACACACACACACACACACACACACACACGCACACACACACACACAACACACACACACACACACACAAATATATTGAAGGGCAAGTTCCCGTCTCCAGAGTTCTGATAGGTTGGTGTCAGTGGGAAGTATCCAGATAACCCGGATGGTGTAACACTGTGCCAAGATGTGCTGGCCATGCACCAAGGTATGTTTAGCCACAGGGTGATTCTCATTACCAACAAACACTGTCTGCCTGTGTCCATTCATGCGAATGGACAGTTTGTTGCTGGTCATTCACAAATAGATGGCTTCACAGTGTAGGCATGTCAGTTGGTAAATCACGTGGGTGCTTTCACACATGGCTCTGCCTTTGATCATGTACACCTTCTGGGTTACAGGACTGGAGTATTTCTCATACCAGAAGTCCAACATAACCTCCATCCCTGCTTAAGTCTTAGATCCTTCCCAGAACCTCTTCCCTGAATCCATTTCACACCATCCCAAAATCCACAAACCCATCACCCTGGATGCTCTATTGCAGCTGGTTATTGTGCGCCCATTGAAAGAACTGTGGCCCTCACTGATCAACAACTCCAACCAGTTGCCCAAAATCTAGCCTCCCGTGTCAAAGATAACAACCACTTCCTTCACCAGCTGTTCACCGTTCCCATCCCATTACCTCCAGGATCCCTAATTGTCACTGTTGATTCCACTTCCCTATACACCAGCATCCTCCATGCCTATGAACTTGCTGCTATTGGACAGAACCTCTCCTAACATCCTTCAAACCCACTACCTCATTCCTCATACACTTTACTAACTTTAATCTTATATAAACTAATTTTCTCACACAACATTCCTAAAATTATCCTAACTTCAACCTATATAACCTACAGACCCCCACCCTCCATCCAAAAGTTTCCATCCCCTCTAACCTACCACCTCCTCTCAAGTCATGTTACCTCACTCTCATTGGATGCCACCCTCTTCCAACTGACTACCAGTCTTTTTCCATTCTCTACTTGACTTCTTCTTGTTCCCCTTTCCTACATGCCCTCCCTGGCTCTAATAGCCTCTCAGTGCTGTGCCTAGCAGCCTTCTCATGACAGCTTCTAGTTCCTGCCTGCTTTGCCAGACAGTGCTCTTCTCTTCTCCACAGCCATACCCCAGTACCCTTCCCCCTTCTCTCCACCATTCCAGTTTGCTGTTTTCATTCAATGCAACAGCTGCAGTCTGGCATGAGTGGCTGGAGATAGCAGTCCTGGATGCATTAGGTGTAGGTGATTGTGTGAATATGTGTGTGTTTCCCTTTCTTTTCTGCAGAAGGCCTTGGCTGAAAGATCAGTGTGTAACAATCTTTTCATTGTGCCTATCTGCAACTCACCGTGTCATTTTTATGGTAAGGAGCAGTCTATCCTTTTCATAATTGCTGATTTTCCAACATGGACTGTGCATAATTTGCTTAAAAAAGAATTATGTTTTCAATCTATACTGCCTGTTAAATCATTAATCAGTGTTCTGCTTGTAATTTCTATGTACACATCACAGTTGCATCACTGTTTAAGAATCTGCGGTGCAATGCATTTCTTCTATAATTTGTACCTGTCTGGTTAGTATATTTGATCCTCAACATTTGTTCAACATGGTCAGAGAGACAGTTGACAGTTGGTTTTAAACTAAATCATTTCAATTCACCGTGTCTGAAAATAAATTGCCAATAGCTATTGTTCTATGTATTTCAATCTTTATAGACAGTTTTACTTTAGCAAATAATTGAATGCTGGGCTTCAACAACTCTGGTGCTGTTTTTGGTACTATCTGGCAGGAAGCTAACACCAAAGACTGTACAAACAATGATTCTCCAGCTAAGTCTGCATAACCTTATTAGAGATGCCCTTAGCTGCTGTGTGAAGCTTAAGATCCTTCCTACTGTGTCTTGTAAACTGTCTATACTACAAGTCTGATGTTTCGTAATCTACTATTCTGGCACGGCATTCAAAGAGCTGTTCAACAAAATATTCATTAATATGAATGGCCTATGAGTTGACTCCACCTTTTGGCACATATAGACACTCCTCTTTTCTTCTACTTTCTACATCAGCACAATATTAAATAGTATCCATGCAACTGACTCCATCTAGCCGCATTGATTTCTGTGTGATGTACTGACATGCACATCTTATAACTCTATTGTGGAGCCACGAAACAAGGTTGTACTCCAACTGAAAAAAGGAGAGGCAATAGTTGAGAAGGCAAGAGTGAGAGGCAGGAATGCACAGTGCTTTTGCAGCCTGAAACCTGACGACTTCACCAGGTACTGCAAAATGCAGGTGTGGAGGTGACCACACCAGCTGCACCTCCTCTGTGCCTAGAGAAGTAGCAGCACACTGATTCAACTGTGGGGAGCCCACCCCATCAGTCATGGAAGCTAGGAGGATAACAACACCCGCTTGTATGCTTGTGCTTCTGGCAAGATGCACACAGCATGCCCTCACCTCTCACTTGCTACAGCTGTGTGGCAGAACAGAAATGAGCCTCCAGTCCAATCATGAAGTGAGGCCATACTGGTGTCACCACTCCAACAGGCTGCCACCATCTGAGGACTGCCAAAGCAGAAGAGACAGTCTTGAGGGAAGTCATCTCGTGTGCAGGCTTTTTTTTTTTTTTTTTTTTTTTTTTAAATAATCATTTTACTTTATGGTTGAGCTATCAGCTAATTTTGTCCTCTTGGCATTTTCAAGGTACCACTGTCATTTGCATCACAGTATGATACAGTAATTACACAGCATCTTATATTCCACACACATGTGTGGAGGAGGCAACATCTGCCAGTATGCTTCATAACGGTTTCTTACTATCATCATAGTTATGGGCACAACTACCTCAGAAGTAGTTCTTGAAATTTTACTGGCATACAGAGTATTCCATGAAGTCTTCGGATTGCAGCAGATAACATGCAAAACACTCACCTGAACATGGCAGAATGGTTGTCGGTCAAAATATTGTGGCAAGAAGCTGATGTAAGCTGGCTGGAATCCAAAAACTTTGTGGAATCCAGAAATTAGTTAGTAGCTAAATCATAAAATAAAGTGCCTCTGTACACCACTAGAACCTGCCAAGCCACTGGCAACCAATGATCCATATCTTCCCCCCAGTCCCAACCTCCACCCCTGAGACCATCAGGTCTGACATAGTGCACCCCTTGGAAGGTCCAAGCTGCAAACCAGGCCACACCAAGTCATGCAGAACATAAAAGGAATGAGAGCAACATCCCCCTCCCACCTAGTAGGCCCAGAGGCAGTCCAGTTTACTGAAATGATGCAAGTAACGAGCGAGGCAGTTGTTTACCTGAGGTAAACTGCCATAATCTTCCTGCAGCTTACAGCTGCAGTGGTTAAGATGGCCCTCACAGTGGACAATGTCACACCACCCTCGTTGTTAGGTTCCATGGTTTCAAGGTCTGCATGTGGAATACAAATGGCAAACATAATCAGCACCTAAATTCTGCACTTCTTTTGGATGAAGCTGTGGACATATGACATCTCAGAAACCCATTTGAAGCCATCTGTCCCACAGTTGCAGGTGGACTGGCCATCTAGGATAGGTGGTTGTTGTACCATCATCCCTATCCCTTGTCCTCTCATACAACACTGGAGGCCAATGTAGTTACAACTAACTCATACTGGAGCTGCACCCTCTTCATTGCCACCCACTGTGAGGACATCTGTAGTGTCCAGACCTCAAATCTTTGCTGTACTTCCAAGGCAGTATATTCACCGAAGGTAACTTCAGTGCAAAGAATGCAGCCTGGAATCCCTGATTAATTAACATCAGTGTGAGGTGGCTGCTCTGACTTGTTGAAAACTGTGACATGATGGTCACTGAACCAGACAGCCCCACTTGCTACCAGTCTAGTGTCCTCAACATTGGGCTGATGTAAGGTTTACTACTTGTCATCGGCACAAGCAGAGGAGTACCTTATTATCTCTCTTAGATAGGTGGAGTCTTATCTCCACAATGGAGTTAGAAGATGTGCATGTCAAACATCACACAGAAGTCAATGGGACTAGATGGAGTCAGTTGCATGGATACTATCTGATATCATTTTGATGTAGAAAGTAGAAGAAAAGGGGAGTGTCTAAATGTGCTAAAAAGTGGAGTCAACTCCTAGGCCATTCATATTAATGAATATTGTGCTGATCTGCTCTTTGAATGCTGTGCCAGAATAGTAGACTACAAAACATCAGACTTGTAGTATAGACAGTTTACAAGACACAGTATGAGGAACCTTAAGCTTCATATAGCAGCTAAGGGCATCTCTAGTAAGGTTATGCAGACTTAGCTGGAGAATCATTGTTTGTACAGTATTTGATGCTAGCTTCCTGCCAGATAGTACCAATAGAAAACAGCAGATTTGTTGACACCCAGCTTTCAATTATTTGCCAAAGTATAACTGTCTGTAAAGATTGAAGTACATAGAACAATAGCTATTGGCAATTTGTTTTCAGACACAATGAATTGCAATGATTTAGATGTAAAACCAACTGTCAGTTGTCTCTCTGACCATGATGATCAAATGTTGAGAAGCAAATATACTAACCAGACAGGTACAAATTATAGAAGAAAAGCATTGTACCACAGAATCTTAAACAGTGATGCAACTATGACATGTACAGAGAAATTACAAGCAGAACACTGATCAATGATTTATGAAACAGGCAGTATAGATTGAAAATGTAATTCTTTCTTAAGCAAATAATGGAAAGTCCAGGTTGGAAAATCAGCAATTATGAAAAGGATAGACTGCTCCTCACCATAAAGCTGACACAATGAGTTGCAGATAGGCACAATGAAAAGATTGTTACTCGCTGAGCTTTCGGCCAAGGCCTTCTGCAGAAAAGAAAGGGAAACACATACAAATTCACACAAACATCCACAACTAATGCACACATGACATCTGTCTTCAGCCACAGACTACAGCTGTTATCTTGAATGAAAGCAACAGTCTGGAATGGTCCAGGGAAGGGGGAAGAGTACTGGGGTATGGGTATGGGGGATAGAAGACCACTGTCTGGCAAGGCATGCAGGAACCAGAAGCTGGCATGACATGGCTGCTAGGCACAGTACTGGGAGGCTGTGGGAGTCAGGAGAGGGAGGGGGATGGGGGGGGGGGTAGGAACAGGGAGCAAGAAGAAGAGAAGTAGAGAGGGGAAAAGACTGGTGGTTGCATTGGAAGAGGGTAACACCCAATGAGAGTGAGGAAACGTGATTTGGGAAGAGGTAGTAGGTTAGAGGGGAAGGAAACTGTTGGGTGGAGGGTGGGGAGACTGTAGGTTATATAGATTGAAGCTGGGATAATTTTGGAAGTGTTGTAGGGATAACTCCCATCTGCACAGTTGAGAAAAGCTGGTAGTGGAAATAGGGGGGGGGGGGGTCCAAATAGCATGGGGTGTAATGCAGCCCTTGAAATCATCAGTGATGGCTGCAATTCTTTCAGTGGTGGCACAATAACCAGCTACAAAGGAGCATAAGAGGTGAAGGATTTATAGATTCTGGGGAGGGTGTTTGTGTGGGGTGTCATAGGAGTGAGGAGGGAAGTGGATTCGAGGAAGAGGTTCTGGGAAAGGTCTAGGTCTTAGCCAGGGGTGGAGGTTATGTTGGACTTTCAATATGAGCAATACTCTGGCAGAGTTTATAGCTGGAGGAGTCAGACAACTGGCAGAGGCCTTCCACCTGCAATCATTGCACAGCTTTTTATATTAGTATGACTACCAACCACATGTCCATCACTATAAATCACTGCCTAACTGTGGCCAACAGCAAACTTAACCACCTTGTGGCACATCTGCAACTAAACATCTCTGCTTGATTTGAATGCCACTTGAATCCTCCCTTCCACCACCAGATTTTCTGAACTGATGAGAGTTCTCCTTACAACACATTCTCCGCCCAAAATTATCCTGGCCTCAAACTCCTACAATCTACTACCCTCTACCCAATAGTTCCTGCTCCTCTGATCTATTACCTCCTCCTAACTCACATCCCCTCACCCTCATTGTGCACCGCTCTCTGCCAATGCACCCGTCAGTTTCTTCTCCTGTCTGCTTGTCTCCTTTTCTGCTCTTTGTTCCCACACCACATCCTCCCCCATAGCCTCTCGATGATGTGCCTGGCAGCTGTGTTCTGCTGCCTTCTAGTCCCTGCATGCTCTGCCAGATAGAACTCTTCTCTCCCCACCCACCACCCATACCCCACTATCCATTCCCCTTACCTACACCTCTCCAAATTGCTGTTTCCATTTAACACAACAGATGCAGAATGGCCAGAGATATCGGTCATGTGTGCACAAGGTGTGCATGCTTGTGTGAATGTATGTGTGTTTTCTTTTCTTTTCTGAAGAATGCTTCAACTGGAAGCTCAGTATGTAACAGTCTTTTTGTTCTGCCTGTCTGCAACTAAAGATTATATCTTTACAGTGAGTAGTATGCTATCCTTTTCATAAAAATTAATTGTTTCTGAGTCCGCCTCCAGTAGCTGAGTGGTCAGTGCGATAGAATGTCGATCCTAAGGGCCCGGGTTCAATTCCCGGCTGGGTCGGAGATTTTCTCCGCTCAGGGACTGGGTGTTGTGTTGTCCTAATCATCATCATTTCATCCCCATCGACAAGCAAGTTGCCGAAGTGGCGTCAAATCGAAAGACTTACACCAGGCGAACGGTCTACCCGAAGGGAGGCCCTAGCCACACGACATTATTATTAATTGTTTCTGAAACATATTTGTACCACACTTTGAGTATTCTTGTGCTCTATAATAAACAGAAGTAAAACTGAACAAAAGAAGAGATAAGGGTCAGCTGGCTCCTGGATTTGAACTATCTACTGCTAGGAAAAAAGAGCTTTACATAATTCAGAGGACAAGCTTTAGGATTATCTCCACTAATAGAAAATCTCCCAGTATGTTATAAAAAATAAAAGTGAAACGTCTGTCACTATGATAATAACTCAAAATAATATGGAAGATGCCTAAATAGATCAACAAATGCTACAAATGAAATTGACCCCCACTCCTCCCAGAAAATAGCTCTGGCAAGAATGGTGCCATAGTATTAACATCACTTGCTACGAAATACGACGAGTACTTCCGCATACAAGAAGAAATCACTGCACCCGTTAACAAAAAAACAAATGCAAAGTGTCAGCCATACTTCTGCAGACACTACATCCATTACCAATAGACATGAGCTGAAAAAACATACAGAAAGAGATTTAAAAATTTATCGGACTACTAAAAAGTAGCAACTCAATGACTATGATGATTTAAGATGTCACATAAAGTCATGCAGAAGGCCTGCAACCATGAGTTATAACTGAGAGCACTTCTTATGTCTATTTTAAATGGGTCACTAGTAATGAACTGGTTACATTGTGCAATTTTTTATTTTATTTTGACACTGTTTTCTCAAAACGTCAAATAGAATTGCCTACATACAAAGTATAGTGCTACATGAGTATGTGCTCACCATTATTCTAGCACTGATGGTGAGGGTGTATTCAAGTGATGCCATACTTTGTGTGAAGGCAATTCTATTTGGCTTTTTGAAGACTGGCTGTACTTGAAAAGTGTCAATATAAAAATGTTTTGAATAACATGACCAGTCCATTTCTAGCAACCCATTTAGCTTAGACATAAGAAATGCTCTCAGTTTGACTATTATGATGTTTCTACCAGAATATTAAAAGCTTGTGCTGACTTGGCATGACTACTCTTAAATTATCTTTGCAATCAATCAGTAACTCAGTGCATATTTCCTGACATGCTTAAATATGCTGTAGTAACACCCATCTGTGAAACAGCAAATAAGCAAACCACCTCTAATTAGAGAGGTAGTGGCCTCTCAATTTGACTTTTGTAAAGGATTCTCCAAGAGAAAAAAGTACAAACCTCACAAATTAAGTCTTGGAAGAGCTAACCAAGAAAAAAAAATTCTATTAGTATAGTTTGTGACCCTTCCAATGCCTTTGTCTGTAGGAATCAAAAAGTTGTTCTTGTAACCAGAAGTGTTATGTCACTAAGAGCTTCCCTCTTGAATGGATGGACTCTTACTTTCATAACAGAAAGCAGTGTGTCGTACTGACAGACTGACCACTGGAATGAAAGTATAACTTCAATAATGGGCAAATATATCATGCGTTGTCCCACAAGGATCGGTACTAGGCCCACTCTTCTGTATATTTCTTTGATGGTCCACTGAATCATTTTTTGTAGAAGAGATGCACATGATGATGTACAAAAGGTACATTATGACAAGTATGACATGACTGTTGATGATGTGGTATATATATCCAGAGACACACACACACACACACAAAATATATATTTAGTTCTTTGCAGTGAGTTTGTTTGTGTGCCTCTCTTATATAGTGAGTTAAAAAATTACCAATTCAACATGTGTTGGCAATAGATACATCTCTCATTGCATTGACATAAAGTGAAGAGTGTTGGTTTCTTTGGCCTATTTTCAATCTTTGTTGTCTTAAGAAATTATTTTTTGGTTCAGTGTGTGTTGCTATTGTTGTGGTCTTCAGGGTAGTTAAAAGGGGAATGTTTTTAATATCTCAAGAAATCATGTTGGGTAAGTTAAGAGAATCCGTAATTCAAGGAGAAGAATGCGACCATTCCGTTGCCTCCATGCTATATATCGTTTTGGTTGTTGTTGTTGTGGTCTTCAGTCCAGAGACTGGTTTGATGCAGCTCTCCATGCTACTCTATCCTGTGCAAGCTTCTTCATATCCCAGTACCTACTTCAACCTACATCCTTCTGAATCTGCTTAGCGAATTCATCTCTTGGTCCTCTTTACCCTCCACACTGCCCTCCAATACTAAATTGGTGATCCTTTGATGTCTCAGAACATGTCCCACCAACTGATCTCTTCTTCTAATTAAGTTGTGCCACAAACTCCTCTTCTCTCCAGTTCTACTCAATTCCCCTTCATTAGTTATATGATCTACCCATCTAATCTTCAGCATTCTTCTGTAGCACCACATTTCGAAAGCTTCTATTCTCTTCTTGTCCAAACTACTTATCGTCCATGTTTGACTTCCATACATGGCTACACTCCATACAAATATTTTCAGAAACGACTTCCTGACACTTAAATCTATACTTGATGTTAGCAAATTTCTCTTCTTCGGAAACGCTTTCCTTGCCATTGCCAGTTACATTTTATATCCTCTCTACTTTGATCATCATCAGTTATTTTGCTCACCAAATAGCAAAACACCTTTACTACTTTAAGTGTCTCATTTCCTAATCTAATTTCCTCAGCATCACACTATTCAATACCACTACATTCCATTATCCTCGTTTTCCTTTTGTTGATGTTCATCTTATATCCTCCTTTCAAGACACTGTCCATTCCATTCAACTGCTCTTCCCAGTCCTTTGGCGAACCTTAAAGTTTTTATTTCTTCACCATGGATTTTAATACCTACTCCGAATTTTTCTTTTGTTTCCTTTACTACTTGCTCAATATACAGATTGAATAACATTGAGGGTAGGCTACAACCTGTATTTTACCCATGCCACCTTCAGAATTTGAGAGTATTCCAGACAACATTGTCAAAAGCTTTCTCTATGTCTACAAATGCTAGAAATGTAGGTTTGCATTTCCTTGATCTATTTTCTAAGATAAGTCGTAGGGTCAGTATTGCCTCATGTGTTCCAATATTTCTATGGAATCCAAAATGATCTTCCCCGAGGTCGGCTTCTACCAGTTTTTCCATTCATCTGTAAGGAATTCGTGTTAGTATTTTGCAGCCGTGGCTTATTAAACTGATAGTTTGGTAATATTCACATCTGTCAACACCTGCTTTCTTTGGGATTGGAATTATTATATTCTTCTTGAAGTCTGAGGGTATTTCGCCTGTCTCACACATCCTGCTCATCAGATGGTTGAGTTTTGTCAGGGCTGGCTCTCCCAAGACTGTCAGTAGTTCTAATGGAATGTTGTCTAGTCCAGGGGCCTTGTTTCGACTCAGGTCTTTCAGTGCTCTGTCAAACTCTTCATGCAGTATCGTATCTCCCATTTCATCTTCATCTACATCCTCATCCATTTCCATAATATTGTCCTCAAGTACATCGCCCTTGTATAGACCCTCTATATACTCCTTCCACCTTTCTACTTTCCCTTCTATGCTTAGAACTGGGTTGCCATCTGAGCTGGTTCTCTTTTCTCCAAAGGTCTCTTTAATTTTCCTGTAGGCAGTATCTATCTTACCCCTAGTGAGATAAGCCTCTATATCTTTACATCTGTCCTCTAGCCATTCCTGCTTAGCCATTGTGCACTTCCTGTCTATCTCATTTTTGAGACGTTTGTATTCCTTTTTGCCTGCTTCATTTACTGCATTATTATATTTTCTCCTTTCATCAATTAAATTCAATATTTCTTCTGTTACCCAAGGATTTCTACTAGCCCTCATCTTTTTATCTACTTGATCTTCTGCTGCCTTCACTACTTCATCCCTCAAAGCTACCCATTCTTCTTATACTGTATTTCTTTCCCCCATTCCTGTCAATTGCTCCCTTATGCTCTCCCTGAAACTCTGTACAACCTCTGGTTCTTTCAGTTTTTCCAGGTCCCATCTCCTTAAATTCCCACCTTTTTGCAGTTTCTTCAGTTTTAATCTACAGGTCATAACCAATAGATTGTGGTCCGAGTCCACATCTGCCCCTGGAAATGTCTTACAATTTAAAACCTGGTTCCTAAATCTCTGTCTTACCGTTATATAATCTATCTGATACCTTTTACGACATAAGAAAATGAAAATAAGCAAAGTAGACTAATTTTCATGTTGAACGGTCAGTCACTTCAGATAAAATAAACAAATTATTTATTCAATATTTTAAAATGGATAGATTGCTAGTCACCATGTAATGGAGATGTTGTGTCACAGAGAGCCACACCGAAATGACTGGTACACAAATAAGCTTTCAACCAAAAGGCCTTTCTCTGAAATAAACAACAGGCACTCACAATCTCACAGACACAGCTCATACACACATGACTGCTGTCTCTGGTTGCTGAGCCCAGACTGCAAGCAACAGTGCATAAGAAGTAGTCTGGGTGGTAGTGGTAAGGAGGAGGTTGGGGCGGAGAGCAGGAGGGATAGCAGGTTAGGAGTGGGGGATGATAAAGTACTGCTTGTGGGAGCATACAAGGACAAGGTGGGGAGATGGCAGAGCAGAAAGGAGGCTTGGCAGAGAGTGGGGAGGGGGGGGGGCTTAGCAGAAAAGTAGTAAGACTGTGGGTGCACACTGGTGGAGTTAGAACAGGGAAGGAGATTGGTAAGTGAAGGACAGTGACTGACTAAAGTTGAGGCATTGGGGTTATGGGAACACAGTGTAGTGTAAGGGTCTACGGGTTGCACGTAGCCATACGGTACATAACACGCACTCACCAGCCGGCCTATCTGGAATACTGACAATTTGCTTGGTCAGCACGCTTGCATCTGGTCAAGTGTGACGCTGCGAGTATGCCACCAGCCGCTGTCTGCAACACGCAGTATTAACTAGCGCGGCGTCAGGCGTGAATATGTCTCTTTTCTTAGCTCACCATGGAACCTTTCGATACGAATGTAATTAGCTGGTGTTAGGATGTCAGACACAGTGATGATGGGTATGCGTAGCATGCGTGTTTAATAATCTGCCTTTGTTAATAAAACTGTTTAAACTTAGTTCTCGGTGTTCACGTATTGCTGTACCTCAAGGACCCACCGCTTACAAACCCTGACAAAAAATTTGTGTAATCATCATCCAGGGCAACAACCCAAACAACCCCCTTATAATAGGATATATCTCCTATCCCATCAGGGCTACTTGTGAAATCAGTCATGTGATCTACAAGCGAAGTTGCAACAACTATGCTGTGTTCTACATGGACATGACAACCAGCAAGCTCTCTGTTTGCATGAATGACCACTGACTAACTATAGTCAAGAAACAGCTGGACCATCCAGTTGCTGAGCAAACTGCCCAAAACAATGTTCTCCACTTGAAAGACTGCTTCACAGCCTATGCCATCTGGATCATTCCCACCAATACCAACTTTTCTGAAATGCGCATGTGGGAACTCTCCCTGCAATATATACTCTGCTACTGTAAACCCCCCGGGGTCAACCTTTGTTAGACACTGTCCTTCACCCATCTATCCCCTTCTCTGTTCCCACTCCAGCAGTACACACAGTGTTCTAATCCACCAGTGCACCCACAGTCTTTTTGCTTCTCTCCCCTTTTCAATTTCAAGCCCCTCCCCCCCCCCCCCCCCCCCCCCCCACTGTCTGACCTCCCAACTGCACCTAGCTACTCTACCCTCTCCCCAACTCGTCCCTGTATGCTCTCAAAGGCAGCACTTTTCTGTCTCCCACCCCTAATCTGCTATCCCTCCTCCTCTGTGTCCCAGCCTCCTTAACCCCACCACCCAGACTACTTCTTCCATTATGCGCTGTTGCTTGCAATCTGGCCTCAGCAGCCAGAGACAATGGTCATATGTGTGCAACTTGTGTTCGTGTGATTGTGTGTGTGTTTTGTTTATTTCAGAAGAAGGCCTTTTGGCCAAAAACTTACTTTTTCAGTGTGCTTTCTGTTGTGCCTCTCTGCGACTTAACATCTCCACCATGCTTTGTAGCAATCTACCATTTTCATAATATTGTCATTATTCCATTCTAGATTTTTCTATTGTTTAAATTATTTATTCGTCTGAAGTGAGAAGTAAGTATACTGTGTAAAGTTAATAATCATGGATGTTTCTGAAGCCTTTTCTGGAATTCTTACACTCAATTTCAAATATATTTACTCCTTACTGATCTGCAAGAATGCAATAAAAACCAGTTTCAGTTGAACAGTGAACTATGCAATTACAATGCAAGACGTACAAATAATTTTTATGTAGATTTTATATCCTTGTCTGCAGTTCAGAGTTGAGATATGTACTCCAATACAAGATATTCAACAAACTCCTGTTAATTTAAAGCAAGAAATTTTGGATTCCCTACCACTTCAAATAAAATCATGAAGATGCCCCATAAGCCATTCCTTTTACAAATGATGTGTGTGTGTCTATATTCAGAGATTGAAAAATTCTGTTATCTACAAAGCAAGAAGCAGTGTTCATTATTAAGCAGAATGTCTGTTTTTGGAGAGGTAACTAATTTGAAAAAATCTCATTATAATCCAGCAAAAACAGCATCTGTTTAATAGAAATTAGGAAGCAGCAGCTTTTTTCAAAGAAGCACCAAGTAGCACCCTTTATAATATAACTGGTTAAATTTTGTTGGCATAATCATGACTAGCTTTAAGCACTGTAGTGATAGTCCACTGTTAATACTGTGTACAGGTTTTATGATTTGCTTGGTTTTTGTTAATGTGTATCTTTACTAGTTTCAGAAATGAGGTGCCCTGTTTCAAGAAGTCAAAATAACTAAAGATCCTCACAAAATGCTTAAGAGTGATAGAAAAGTAAGGTTAGTTTGTTTCATCAAAATATTGGAGAACTGAATAATAAGGTAGAAGAGCTTTTGTCTCTTTGGAAAATTTGGGGAACTTGGAAAAAACAGACTTCCTAGGACTGTCTCAGCACCACATAATTACAGGGTTAGATAAGTTACTTATAAAAGATTAGCACTGAGCAAGGTGGTGCAGTGGCTACCACACTGGACTTTCATTCGGGAGAATGACGGTTCAATCCCGCGTCCGGCCATCCTGATTTAGGTTTTCTGTGATTTCCATAAATCACCCCAGGCAAATGGCAGGATGGTTCCTTTGAAAGGGCATGGCTGACTTCCTTCCCCATCCTTCCCTAATCCAATGAGACCGATGCCCTCGCTGTCTGGTCTCTTCCACAAACAACCCAACCCATATAAAAGATTACACCATAGCATTTTACTCATGCAGTTTATTGTTAACACAGTATACAGATGATATTTCTGTTATGTCCTTGCGTTATGTTAATGTATACTTCGACTAATTCCACGTCCTTGGCTGTTCTTCTTAATGGGATCTATGGAACATGATGAATGAGGGGATGGATGAATAAATCGACACAATTTATTTTACAAGAGGTCTTTCGATAAGATTCTAACATGATACTTGCCCTCTTACCAGCCAAACATTTTCATTCAGTATCTCTTATCCATAGCAGTGTGCTTTGAGTTATACCTATTAGCTAACAGTGATGCCATATTGGATACACTGGTTTCTGCCCAATCAGTGAAGTTAAACAGTGAGACCCAATTAGTGCTTGGATGGACATCACCTGCCTCTGCCATGTGGTGTCGGCTCAGGAACATGGAAATCACCAAAGTAGTGTCCAATTGAAACATTTGCACCAGGCCGTTGTATCATATAACATTATAATTATAATTATTATTATTTACACTATTGTGCAGTAGGTATTCATTCTTTACAAAGATTGCGCAACATGAAGGTTGCTCCCATCACAAACTCTGTACTACGCGCATACAAGATCTGTTCAGAAAATTCCAGAACTTTGCACACAAAATTTTTGTATGCTTACCTTTTACTTATTGTGCATGGTCTCATTAGAAATATTCTTCTCCACAATTGGTACACCACTCCTAATTAGAGATGGGTGTTCCGAACTAATGGGTCCAAAGGAGTGGTTCACCGAGATGAACGGAAAAAGCAAGGAACGAATTCTAAGGAACGGTCTTTTATAGTGGACTTCAGTCGCGGCTTTCTACTTATAGTTCCTGGGAAAGGGAAATGGTCGGCCTCGTTCCCGAACAGCACATCAGCCGGTCTCATTCCAGCCTCAGCCTGTTCCCATCTGTCTCGGTCTCGCTCAGCCGGACTTGTCCTCCTTCGCGTGGCCACTCGTCGCAGTTCCACTGCCGACTGCTTATAGTTAGTTCAGTATCGAGTTGTTGTTGTTCGTTTCATTTGCTTAGCACACCCATTCTAGAACATTACAAACCTTTTTTGAACTCTGAACTTCTGGTTCTTTTTGTATTCTATTCAGTGTCCACGACCAGTAATTAAAACATATTTTATAATTATGTAAATTGCATAAAAATTTCATGGTATGTAATACATAAATCTTTTCAGGTAACAAAACGGCATATCAGCTTACTTCACTATTTCAATAAACAGCAGAAGAAATACCTGTAAAAAGGCAAGATTTTTTGTTATTACACATGCAAAGAATGTTGGTACGGCACACACGAGTGGCCATTTTCCTTCTTTTTTTGATCCCAGGTAAAAGAGCATGTTGATTTTTGTGGAAGGCAGACCGACTTACAACTGAATGAAGCCCACGCTTCATAATTGAGTTCCTGGTGTCACATTTTGTAAAGAGAATACAACAACTCCTACAATATTATTTCAGTGGTACAGGGTGGTGCACGAAAAATCGGCCCCGAGTACTAGACTGCTCACTGTCGCTTACCAATTGTCATCTATTGTTTCGCAGTTGTTTGCATTAGCTTATTTGTTATTTCTTCACTGCCTAATTATTACATGTTTATCTATTCTGCTTGTAGTGATCAACAAATCGTGTGTAACTGGTGAGCAGTCCATACTCAGGGCCAGTTTTTTGTGCACCATCTCATATTATTTCCCTGCGATCAGCCACATAATGCCACAGTTGGCTAAACAAGATGTTTTGCAAAATCATGAAAATCAAAAGTGTGTGAGAATTCTGTTATGAATAAAAACTCTGTACTCCAGGGCGGAGGCAAGTGCCACCTCTTGATGCCTTCCTTCTCCAGCCACCTATGCTACTAATTTTCAATTTTTCATAAGAATCATATACCAAGCACAATGAACGGTGAATGAGTAAAAATGAATAGTTCCCAAAAAAAGAGCGATCACTGGTGAACTAGTTCCCAAGGATGAACGACTTTGTCCATCCCTACTCCCAATGCCATTTCCATTTCCAGAAGCAGTCTTTGTATGCCTCTAGCTGGATCACATGAGGCCCTATCCGCAAATTTTAATTTATCTCCTTTATCATTGCAAATGGATAGTACGGAGTCTGAGGCAGCACGTTAATTTGTTTTTTGTGCAATAGTCACACATCAACAGGGATGAATGTGCGATTGTGTTATCGAGGTGCATGAGTCGTGAATTGTCTCGTCACATTTCAGGTTGTTTCCTTCTCACATTTTCTCTCAAGCATCACAACATGTCCCAGTAGTGCTATTGATTGACAGTTTGTCCCTGAGGCATGAATTCGTGATGAACTAATCCTTCAAACTCAACGAAAACTATAAGCATGGCTTTGACATTTGACCTGACCGGATGAGCTTTTTTCGGTCTTGGAGAACCTTTCCCGGCCCATTGTTAAGACTGAACCTTGGCCTCATCATCATAACTGCAGACCCACATTTCATCACCAGTTATGATTCTCTTAAGGAACATCTGGACTTCATTTGTACAATCAAGAAGCTCTTCACAGACTGCAAGGCAAAGGTCTTTCTGGTCTTGACTCATGAGCTGTGGGGCGTACTTGGCGGCAAAATGATGCATTACAAGATGCTGTCAAGATTTCATGACATGATCCAACTGAAATGTTACATTCTTCTGCATCTCTTGGACAGTCAGTCTTTGATTGACACACACAATTTCGTTGATGTTCCTGATGTGTGCATCGTTGGTAGACATCATAGGGCATCCTTAACGAGCGTCAGCTTTAACTTCCATCTGACCATTTTTAAACCATGTGAACCATTCAAACACCAAATGTGGCTTAAGCACTCATCACTGTAGACTTCCTGCATCATTTGGTGTGTCTCTGTAAACGTTTTCTTGAGTTTCATGCAAAAATTTAATACAGACGCATTGCTCCTCTAACTCCAACATCTCAAAACTCACAAACTGTGTGACACAACATTCTACTCAGTACAGAACTGAACAATAACTAACAGACATACAACAGTCAAACTTCCGGCAGTTACACATTAAACACAGACACATGCAGGGACGTCAACCGCATTTCGCTCCAACACACCATTGGTGCAAAATTGCGAATCTTCCGGAATTTTTTTGAATAGACGTATCTATCCAGTACTTGGTCAGTTATTCTTCTAAACTTGAGGCACAGTTTTCTCTGTGCTCCTGGCAACAGCTAAATTTTATGAGTTCCTGCTCTGAGATTCTACTGTGAATGGTCTGGCAGTACTATAAACTAAATTTGTTATAGGAACAAAAAGAACAGACTAGCAATCACTTATAGTTGATTGATGCGTGGTTCACGGAAGTACATATCAGTACAGATTCATTAGTAGTTTTCGGCTTACTACATCTGGGTGGGCATACTTGGGAGTTTGTGTAGTTGTGTGTATTTAAACTACAAAAAATACAGCAGTAGCTAAAAAGGCATTAATTTATCTACGCTGTTACAAGTTTCTATGAACCATTAATAAATGAGCTACAAGTGATTCTTCCTTTCCTCGTTTTTGTTTCCATCTAGGAATTTCAGTTCTTATAATAAATCATATGCACTAAATACCTCTTTCCGTTACATATTCTAAATTTTAAATATACTCACTGCACATATTGCACAGTTATGATCTATAGAGGAATACATGCACACAACTTATTAATCATTTCCAAAGTAATTTTGCTCAGTGTGTCTTGTCAAGTAACACTTTGTCCTTTATGGAACACCAGTGGCAAAAATTTGCACAAGATTCTCTGCTTTGATACCCACCAAAGATTCTCATGGGAGCTGTTGAGGATCATTCATATATAGTTATGAAAATTTGCTTCAGCGGAGCTAACAATGTGAGCTAGAATATTACCAACTTTATTATGGAACAAGATATTTACTGTAGGATGCAGTCTGTAATCTAAAGACACGTTTAATCCTTGGTTACAAAATCAGTGATCAATGAGATAGTGAGTAACTGAGTATCATATCATGATATAGCAGCCCACGAACAGCATGAATTAGGCAGTCTGCCACATAAATTTCTTGGAGCTTCTACTGTACACAAATCAGTTTGTGTGAAAAGGCGAGTGATGACTCATTGGTAATATTAGACTCCTCTAGTCATCAACAAAATCCATCTGACACAGATCTTTGTGATAACATATTCTTCTTGGTGGTTAGAGGCTACTCAGCTAAGAATGTATTATTAACTGTATTTTCGGTTGGTACTTGGCAGAAGATGATAACAACATTAAATAGGAATCGTTTCCTGCATTCTGCAAAACTGTATTTATTTGGACACAAACTGACTTTTGGCTTGTTAGGTCATAGTCAGGTGACAACTGAATTTTACAAAAAGAGATAAAATAACAGGAAACTTAAACAGATATTATTTGTACAAAAGATACAAAAATGATATGTAGAATGTTGACATGGAAATAATTACATTTGTGCAATGTAGAAACATAACTAAAAAATGGGGAACAAAGTTTTTATGTGGAGGTATGTTTAACAGCAGATGAAAAATAAAACTGAATTAACAATTCTAATGTGATATGCGTATAACTAAAACTCGAGTTTGGTCATTTAATTCTGTGCCATATGTTTGTTAATTTCCAGAAGGATCATCATCTGCTTTTCTTAACAGAATGCAAAACTTCGCAATCTATAAGAGGCGTTCAAAAAGAAACGAGCCGGAGGAAGAATTACAGAAACGAGTACCTGTATATTACAAGTACTCACCCTGGCTGCGAATGGTTGTCTCATAAAATTCCAGGGGCTGCGATGTTAACCAGTTCCACACGTACAGCTAGACATCGTGGTCCAAGGTGAATTGTTTGCCCCTCAGAGCCTTTTTAAGGGGACCAAAAATGGCGCAGTCACAGGGAGATAGGTCCGGACTGTATGGAGGGTGGCCGAGAACCTCCCACTTGAATTTCTGCAGGAGTGCCGTAACTGTGTTGGGCGTATGAGGCCATACCTCATTACACATGCCGCGATATTACACTCCTGTCACCGGTTTGCGCATTTCAGACTGTAGCTCGTTCCTTTGTGAGTGCCCATTGCACATCATATAGGTGACCGTTAGAAGGCATTCAGCAAAGACTGAATCTTTCTATCTTAATCTCTATATTCTCTGGTGTTCAGATAAGCTAACTGCCATGGCCCTGCCTGATTGACTGAAACACACTTTTCCACACTGTTTGCATGTGACATTATGCACACAACTTTATGCCAAGGTTTACAGTTTGTCTTTATCACTGAATAAAAATGTTGACATGCTGTTGGCATTATAAAATGCAATTCTATAGTTGCGAGACTTCAACTTTTTTTTGGCATCATCTGTAATTTTGCCAACATATGGGATGATGCACCAATTATTCTAACTGCTGACTGGTTCCTGTTGGCCAGCATACAGAAGTGGTGTAACTTTACCTGTTTTTCCTTTTTTGCATAAAATATTGTCAGTCAGGGCAGACGTATAGCCATTACTGGAAGAAATAAATTTAATGGTCTATAATTCTGTCTGAAAGACTGATACAGATAATCAAAAGGATATGAGGTGACGTTCCATTGAATGGAAAGCTGCAACTATGTGACTGTCAGTGTGCTAGGAACTTGCAGTGATTAACTGTATCTGTGGACATGCTTTTTCTGTAAATGCTAAATAAGTGTCTCCTTGTTGAAAGGTCCTTGCTACAAACCAAGAAATTTATAGAAGTCTTTCCCATTTCCTTTGTGAACTGAATTTTCTTATGCTGAGAATTCAAAAGTTGTTGCAATGTATTTAAATGTCTAGTGGTACCAATACATAAACACAGCACATTGTCCAAATACCTGATCTAATATCTAATTACACAACTCAGTGGCCCTTTCAGTAAGAAATTTTGTTCAAAATTGTTCATGTGTAATATGTGTTCTGTTTTCTTCAAAAGGTCTGTGAATACATCTGTACACTAATATGAAGGAACATTTGTAAATAAACTATTATTCTTAATATGACTGCAAAAACAATTTGTGTAATGTACTGCTCAATTCTGGCATAAATTCTCAAGTGATTGCTGTAGTTATGAAGTCAGTGTCACCGCATCACAAAAATGATATGTAACAATAATAGATTTTCTAATAATTTAATAGTTATCTACTGTACATCTACACTGAAGAGCCAAAGAAACTGGTACATTTGCCTAATATCGTGTAGGCCCCAGCGAACATCCAGAAGTGCCACAACATGATATGGCATGAACTCGACTAATATCTGAAGTAGTGCTGGATGGAATTTACACCATGCATCTTTAAGGGCTGTCCATAAATCCGTAAGAGTATGAGAGGGTAGAGATCTCTTCTCAACAGCACGTTGCAAGACATCCCAGGTATGCACAATAATGTTCATGTCTGGGTAGTTTTGGTGGCCAGTGGAAGCGTTTAAACTCAGAAGAGCATTCCAGGAGACAGAGTTCTGGGCATGTGGGCTGTCACTGGAATAGCCCAAGTCCGTCGGAATGCACAATGGACGTGAATGGATGCTGGAGATCACACAGAATGCGTATGTACATGTCACCTGTCAGAGTAATATCTAAACGTATCAGGGGTCCCATATCACTCCAACTGTACATGCTCCACACCATTACAGAGCCTCCACCAGCTTGAAAAGTCCCCTGCTGACATGCAGGGTCCACAGATTCATGAGGTTTTCTCCATACCCATACATCCACTCGATACAATTTGAAACGAGACTCGTTCGACCAGGCAACATGTTTCCAATCATCAAAAGTCCAGTGTCGATGACGACGGGCCCAGGCAGGATTTGTGTCGTGCAGCCATCAAGGGTACATGAGTGAGCCTTCGACTCCGAAAGCCCATATCGGTGATGTTTCATTGAATGATTTGCATGCTTACACTTGTTGATCGCCCAGCATTGAGCTCTACAGCTATCTGCTATCACATTGAATGGTTCTTTTCAGTCATCGTTAGTCCCATTCTTGCATGATCTTTTTCCAGCCACATCGATGTCGGAGATCTGATGTTTTGCTGGATTCCTGATATTCACAGCACTCTCATGAAATGTTTGTACAGGAGAATCCCCACTTCATTGACACCTCAGAGACGCTGTGCCCTATCACTTGTGCGCCGACTATAACACCACTTAAATCTTGATAAGCTGCCATTGTAGCAGCAGTAACCTATCTAACAATTGTGCCAGACACTTGTGTTATATAGGCATTGCCGACTGCAGTGCCATATTCTGCCTGTTTACATATATCTGTATTTGAATATATATGCCTATACCAGTTTCTTTGATGCTTCAGTGTATCTACAGCATGCTACTAAAAACTTCTATGTAGGGATTGCTTTCTATATCACATATTTGCTCCATTCCAGTTATGGAGAAAAACACCTCTTGATAAGTCTCTGTGCAGCCTATGGTTATCTAATCTGATGGAAAATCCAGGACGGAATATAATGTGTGTTTGGGGACGGATCATTACTCACAAAATAAGAGATGCACTGAGCAACAGACAAGTTTTCTTCCTCCTCAGTGCCTGTCCGCTGCTCAATGTTTCTTGAATTTGGTGAGTAATGATCTATCCTACTATAATACATACTATAATCTTATCCTACCAATAGATGCAGATTTGGTTTCAGTAATTACTATTTTTCTTCTTGAAAATTGTAAACTACAATTATAATGGCCGAAGGACATGGAAGGGAAGCAGTAGTTGAGAAAGGAGGCCTGTCCCCTATTATTCATCTGTAAAATGAGCAAATAGTAAAGGAAAGGAGAAATTTGGAAAGGGAACTGAAGTTCAAGCAGAAGAAATGCAAACACTGACATTTGCCAAAGACTTTGTAATTCTATCAGAGACAGTGAAGGGCTTGAAACAGCAGTTAAATGGAGTGGATAATGACTTCAAATGAGGTTATATGATGAACACCGACAAAACTATGATGAGGATAACGAATGTAGTCAAATTAAATCAGCCAGTGCTGAGGCAATTAGATTAGGATTTGTGATGTACAAGTAGTAGATGAGCATTGTTATTTATGCAGTAAAATAACTGTGATGACCAAACTAGAGGGGATATAAAATGCAAACTGCAATAGCAAGAAAAGCATTTATGAAAATGAGAAATCTGTCAACAATGAATACAAATTTAAAAACTAAGAATTCTTTCCTGAAAGTGATGGAATTACATTTTTCTGGATACATAAGGGTCTCAACTTTATCTTAATTAAGGACAGAAACTGAAGCACTGAATCAAAATCTGAGCCATGGCCAGGACTTGAACCCACATCTCGTGCTTACTAGGCAGATGTGCTAATCACTACACCACTGTAGCATTTGGACTCCACAACTGCATAGATTACTCTAATCCAACACCCTCCCTAACATGAACTGTAATTCATACCTTCAGCCCACTTTCTCCTTCCTAAATCATCAGTATAGCTGAGGCTCTGCGACACTGGAATAGCGCTCCAGCTTTGTAAGTAATGGGAAAATCCCATCTGTACCAGCACAAATTTTGTTCCATCGCTTCTGCTTTTATCCTTATCAAAGATAAAGTTGAGACTCTTATATCTCCAGGAAAATCTAATTCCATCAGATCAAAACATCACAAACACCTGAGGTAAAGGCACGATTTCCCCTTTACAGACAAAGCTGGTGTGCTATTCCAAAGTTGCAGCAATACTGACGATTTAAGAGGAGGAAAGTGGACTGAAGGTGTGAATTGAAGTTTATGTTAGGGAGAGCATTTGACTAGGGTTGTCCATGCAACTATGGTAGTCTCAGTGCCATGGTGGTGTAGTGGTCAGCAAATTTTCCTAGCAAGTAAGAGATCTGGGTTCCAGTCCCAGCTGTGGCACACATTTTGATTCACAGCTTCAGAATCTGTCCTTTTATGAATGCGTTTGTCTTGATGGTACTAATGTATAGAAGTGAAATACAAATCAACTTTTTCATTGAAATACAAATGATAAACAGTTCAGAAAAGAAGAAAATTGAAGGGTAAAAATTGTAGCAGGCAACCAAGACTCAAGTACATGAAGCAGACGCAAATAGGTATCGGATGCAGTAGTAATATAGAGATTGAGAGAGTTGCTCAAAATAGACTAAGGTGGAGACTGCATCAAACCACCATAACAACAATAACAAATTTGTTCTCCTTAAATCCTGTGCCAATACAGATTTTTGACCATTTCTGGCATTCACCTGCAAATTGGACACCTATGAGCTGCCCACTTCCAGACAAAGAACAATATCCCCTTTCAATTCAAATTAAAACACACTATACAAATGGGGTAGGATACATCCTACACATATTTTACAGCACATCTGCTTTAAAACAAACTGCAGTGTCCTACTAAAATTACCTATTTTTCCACTCCTCAAATAAAATGACCATTCTGTTCTCCATTGTCACTCACAAGTTGTAACTGATATCATTTGTGACATTAATCCTGCAGATGAAGGCTCCTACATTGTAATGTAGAACTTACAGTATTAATGTTCCTACTGCAACATGAAATTTCTAAATAGTTCCTTTTTCCCAATTTCCTTAAGATAACACCTATCATACATAAGTGCAGTAACTTAAAAACTGAGACTGCAACTGATACAATCAACATACTGAACGTCTTTGCTTGGAACTGTCTGGTGATATTTCTTTTTTGTATTGTGTGTGCATTATCAGCTCGCTTGCTGTTCATTAAGTTCAATGGTAAAAGGTGCTTCCTCATTATTGGCAAAATGTTGTATGACTATTGTGACATAACATGTGTCTCCACAGTATCATCACACAGCAGACTTAATTATTGCTGAAATTACTAACTATTCAACATATTTTGCTGCAACTGTCAATAAATGTTACTGAACTAGATGTGCTTCACTAATTTCAGACCACTACTAGTCGTACACATAAAACATTGTTTTAAATAACAAATATTTGTTACAAGAAAACATGTTGTGTGGACATTAGCTGATACATAAAACAGCTCATGGGCAGTCTTCATCACTCCACCGACACTTAAAGAGAACTGTTAATACCTTCAGAATCACTAGGAACAAAATATTGCCCTGTCACACATTCTTGACGTACACTGAAGTTACATTTAAATCTGTTTATTCTTCACCCATGAATTACATTTTAATTGCCAAGATATCCTCAGTGAAATTCCAATATGTTAGTAAGGTGATTGTGACTTTTTACAATTTTAAGACAGAAACTGGTTTTAAGTAGCACTGTAGTTTCTAATGACCGTGATGTTTGCTTGACCCTCATAGGTGCAATCCATGCTATTAACCACGCACACCATTTAGTAGAAAACAACACTCATTCAGAACCAAAGACAGTGACGGGTCATCTTGTAACAGAGCATTTGATTCAAGGGTCAGTTCTGTCACCTTATGCTCTTACAGCCATAATAAAATGTCTATTCAACATATATCTGCAGTAACTTACATTTGACAGTTGAGCTCAAGCAGATGAAAATTCTTGTGATTACTAGCTAACATTTCTAGCTCTGCGGTTTTGTTGGTTCTTATGTGCTTTCCTACATAAGCAATACAGGTGTCTACAACTTTACACCTTCTGTGAAGTAATTTACATACACAGCACAACAAATGTTTGGAATACTGATACTACAGTAAAATGTACTCTGTGATACTAGAGGTCTCATTGACCTTGGCACTTCATGCATTACCCAGTTACGGCCCATATGCTGGACGGTGTTTACTACTGGCATGCATTGTGGCCATTTCCCAATTATTAAACATACTGCTGCCGCAATGGCACACCGCAGGCAGTCCAGGATCAACAACAGCTTCATTCAGTTTGTGTTCAGCACTGCAGTAACATGCTACTTAGAGGTATGAAACACTTTGATGGAGTCAGAATAGTGGTTTTACTTTCAGCAGGTCATCCACATCAAGATGTTGTCAATCCAATACATATCACTCAAAGTGGTGTGTCTGAGGTGTGGCGAAAGAACAGAGAGACAAGACATGTTAACGGTAGACCTCGCAGTGGTCATCGTCATATGACAACACCAATGCAGGACCGTTTCCTCCAACTATCAGCTCGCAGTTGCCCAACATCAACTGCCAGAAATATTGGAAATGACTGCTCCTGGGCAACAGGAATTCATATATCGTACCAAACAGTACATAGAAGATTGCATCAGGGTGGTCTTCACTCCAGATGACAAATGAGAAGTTTTGCACTGAAACAATGGAACCGATGCAGCTGGAGGACCCAAGCTCTTGCACAGCAACATTGGACCATTACAGAATGGAGTAATGTCACGATTGCTGACAAGACCCGGATTGTTTCGTGACCGAGCACTTAATGTATTAGGGTTTGCAGAAGTGCTAGATGACACCAGGTACTTTGATATGTTCAGGAAGTCAGTCCATTTGCAGGTGGAAGTTCTGTGGATCCCTCCGATTCCCATCTACGCCAATTTGACTGGTCCCCGATACCTACAAGGCATCCTACAGACACGAAGTTAGTAACAACTTTATCCTAGTCGATGACAATGCAAGACCACACCTCACTCTAGCAGTGTCCCGGTATCTTCAGAGACGCAACATCAACTGAACGCATATGCCACCACAGTCCCCAGACATGAACGCAACTGAGCATGCATGGGTTCTGTTGAAGGTAGCCATTGCACAGTGTTCGAATCCCCCTGACAATCTTCAGGACGTCACTGAAATTGCCACTAAAGAGTGGGACCTCACACCCCAAAATAAACTTGACCGTCTTATCCAGAGCATGTCTCGCAGGGTGGAAGAACTTATCCATGTGCAGGGAGGATATACACCACCACCAGATACAGATTTTCACTGTTTTTGTTTTTCAAGATGTACAGTTAGGAGAGAGCCTGCTTTGTTTTGTAGTGATTTTTTGCAGCTAACTAACCAACCAAAATCATTCTTGTTTTCACAAGGAATTAAGTTTGTTTTGTTAATAAGGTATTGTACAAACCTCAATGGGTTTACTATAGGAAGTCATGACATTCCAAACTTTCGTTAAGGTGTGTAGATTTCATATCCCCCCACCCAAAGAATTAATCTGCAGCTTTTGTCCTGATACAATTTAAATATGCTCACAGACATTCCTATTGTTATTCGGTTTTACTCCATTGGAAAAATTATAAAAATTTTAGTGCATTGCACTTGAAATTAATTCAACCGAGTTTTCTTTCTCATATTGTACATCGACCTTGAAGAGATTGTAGATAAATTCATCTGAAAGAAATGCCATAGGAAACCACTGGAATTCCCACTGTTGAAAACAGTTCTTACAAGACAATTCCAAAGCAACATATAACTTTTCCCAAGATAATAGATATTCCATATTTTCATACCAAATGAAACCAACAATTGAAATTTGGAACAAATACATTAAATATGCAACCTCTCACTTCCAGACTTGCATATTATTTCAATAAAACCCTTCTGAGTGTGTTACATTCTATACAGTAACGCTGCCAATGTTTCAATGATTATTTCAGGTAACCTTCATCAGTGCATGGTTTTACTGAAATGGAGAAAAACCCATGCTTTCATGTTGCCTATTACTCATACATCAAGAATATTGTAACCAAGTCATTTCAGGTGTTGTGAATGTTCTTGTTTCTCTTGTCATGTTAATTCTCTGCAAAAATCTGAGCATTTTGACAATATCCATCTTGATTATCAAAGGTCAATACTAGCAGATTCGAAGGAGAAAGATTGGCCAGAATTTCACTGAGTTGCTGGCCAATAACGCGATTACAACAATTGTTCTTAATGCCACAGATCATCACAAGAAAATTACTGCTTAGTTGGACAACATTACATACAAACTTCTGAAACATGATCAAACATTAACTCTCAGTAGAAAGACTGCAGAGTTACTAAAGATATCAGGGCCTTTCTAACAATGTTGTGTAAAATTTACAACCACCGGCTCCAATGCCAATAAGATTGTGGGTTTTTATAAAATACAAAAAAAGGCTTGTGCTACAGCCAATCATTAGCGCAACCATTCACTTTTTGTATAGTAGAAAACATGAAATGACCAATAGAATTGCCATTGCTATTCCTTTGTCATCAGCAGAGACCAATTTCTTCATGGAAATTATTGAAGAAGATTTCTCTACCTCTTCCGCACTCTTTTTATTGTTAAGGCTGATGATACCTTGGCAATCTTTGACCACATTAAAAAGCATATACATTTAAAAGATGTAAAGAAACTAAGAAGCAAGGAAAGATACTATACTTAGAAGTTCTAGTGAATGGAATTTAAAGCGTTGGCTTGGCCACTTGGTATGTGTTAAGCTGACCCACAGGGACATCGTAACAGGTACAGTTTCCATTATCCTGCTAATAAGAACAATGTTGAATATCTTCATACAAAGAACTGTAAGCATATTGGATGAAAACCATCTTGGCACCTAATGAAACCATCTAATTTCTGTGTTCCTTTTAAATGTCCATCGGGTGCATATAATTAAGTAAGCTGTGTCCAGAAAACACAAAACCCAATATGGACAAACACAAATCCTCCTTTTGATTTGTGGACCAACATCAAGTCAAATTGGGCATATCTTACGTATGATTAATAGCATTTTTCACCTGAATAAAAAAATCAAATATACACACTGTGAAGTATAGCCAATGGCCTTGGAATCCCAGGTACTGACAGTATTTCATGGAAATTTGGCAGTAGCCAAATTGGACAGTCAAATGTTTTCCAGCATTGCCCAACATATCTTAAGAATCTAAACAATTCTGTTGATGCTAAATAGCTGTATGATTAAGCAGAAGAAACAAATTCCAACCTACATTTCAAACTACTGGAATTCAAGTAGCAAAGGACCTATGAAAATTACCATATTGACTCAAAATAAGCCACACTTTTTATTCAAATTCCATCCTCAAAAAGTAAGGGTGGGGCTTACATCTCATGCAGTATTGCTTTACAAACAATTTGTGTACAAAAATTAAGCTCATTTGCGACAATACAACTATCACCTGTAGCCAAAACTGGCAACAAGATACTTTATCATACATCAATGTAAACTTTTACTAGCGTGTAATTGGTGTTAAGATTTTGTAGCTCTACCAGTACTGCTTCATGAGCTTACAATTCAGTTCCAGTTGTGTACTTGTCAGAAAGCAAAATTTAAGATGATAAGAATGACCATTTAGAGCGAAAAGCATCATCAGGCTGAGGAATTCAGCACAGTTATGATGCAAGCTTCAAACTTACTGTTGTGCATTATGCCAAACCACAGCCCCCAGGGAGAGCAAAG
Source organism: Schistocerca americana (assembly GCF_021461395.2). Lineage (NCBI taxonomy): Eukaryota > Metazoa > Arthropoda > Insecta > Orthoptera > Acrididae > Schistocerca > Schistocerca americana. The sequence continues at coordinate 220,607,307 of NC_060119.1, forward strand.
GAAAGTATGGGCTGGATGAACCTAATGTGTGAATGGCCTGCTTCAGAAGAAGAATGCAGTTTCGAGATAATTTTTCAGGGCACCGAAATGTGGCAAGTATCTGGAACTTGAAACTATGGGTCTTTCCAATGTTCAAGTTAAAGAAGAGGCAGGATGTCTATCTCATGACAAATTATCCAACTGAAGGCCTTGGAAACGCAAAAGTCTTAATATGCCACAATGAGAATTTCGTACAAGTATTTGTCGATGTCATCGGTTAAGGCTGTTAAAAGCCTTCCTTTCCTTGGGGAAATAAGAAGAAATAATAAATATAACATGTCAGCAAAAAAAGAAACCTATTGGGTCATGGTAAATGACCCATGCCAAGTCATCCAGATGCTGATTCACCAACAGACACTAACATCTCTGGGGGGGGGGGGGGGGGGGGGGGGGGGGGGGGGGAGGGGGGGGACCATGGCAATGGAGGGAGCTGTGCTCCCATCTTTGATTAAAGATATATAAACATTCATTTACTGCCAGTTGCTATGATACATATCTTCGATACGCTTTTGTACTATTTGCGGTGTTCTAGGTACTATGCATTTCCCACTGGTCCTCATGGTCCTTCAGTGTTTTGTGGATATGTACTGAATTTTACACTTACGCTGATGCTAGTGCACATGGTAATGGTTGGGTTACTGTGGCTCTAGTTCGTGGTGGTAAAGTGGAGACTGTATCAGAGCTGGAGACTTAACAGCCAAGAAGTTATTGCTTATCGTACATTTCATATATGAGAAGTGTGTAACAGAGATTGTGGTTGATCTTACTATACGTCTACAATCTCATGGAAAGGACAGTTTCTTATTTTAGTTTCTATAGTAATGTGTTACATCACCAACAGCTTTAATCTTGGCACAATTCAATGCATCTTTAACCCATATGGACACAGACTGATTCATTTACTCTATGATGATTGTTTGTCCTAAGAACCAACAGGATTGTAGACATATAATAAGATGAACCACTAATTTTTTACCACATTCAAAACATGCGCTCACTACATATCTCCTTATTCAATACGATAAACTAACCAAAGGCTTACCATTACACTCATAAATACAGCTTAATACTGTTGTCACTCACAAAACGAAATGCTCAGCCACTTTGTGCCCAATGCAGTGATGCTCCGAACTTTAAAAATTTAACTTATGTCTGATAACTAAACTATGGAAATTCAAAAGAATGGTGAGCAACAACAGAAGTACACCAACTCAGCCAGAACTGAAAAACAATTTTAAAATACAAAGATACGTCTGCTTTACCAACCATCCACATACAAATGAAGTACAAGTCACTCAAGACAATACAGTGCGACAATTACAACCAACAGTCTAAAGTGTCATCAGTGAGGGATTATTTGGCAAAACATATGACCAAGTACTGGCTGTGTGAATATCTTTTCCCTAGCAAATGTTTTCTTTACGACATATTTTATGTATGCAACATATGATTTCCTTCTGAAGAAACCAATTCCTCCACGTGTAAAGCACAAAATACATGTACCACATGCAACTATCTTTGAAAATTTAACATTCCAAGCAATTGTTTATAGAACTCTCACTCACGTCACCATTAACATTCTTTAAAAGTTTTCATTAGGAAATAAATCCCACACCTTCGTTTTAACTATGTACGATATCCAGTAGTTTGAGATTACTGTCATTGCATGACGTCATTCCTGTTATGTTGTTTACCTTATGCTATCTGAAGTCTTAAAATACAATTGTAATACCACAAGAATAAAACAGGATTGAGTTTCTTGTCCAAATGTTTCTGCACATCCTTACCATTTACTTTTTTTATATTAGAAAATTTTTGAATTGAAGACAGAAAATTAAGTTCTATTATGGTGGTGGTTTGAGCTTTTACCATTACTAGTAACACTATAGTCTTCCCTAACAAATTTTTATGCAAAGTGCAAATGAATAATCAGAGGCAATAGTTTCAAAATATTTATAATGTATGTACATTGTATCAATAGCCAATAATAGTGAATTATCTGCAATTTCCTTCTGTCAAATGACAATCATGTCTTCACTAGTATTGTGTTTACCTCTACTGCAACAGAATATGAAAATAACCCACTAAAGATACCATCCTTCCTCTTCATACTAGTAATATTTTAAGAATTTTCATTAACTTTGTATCCCATCAACATTAGGTTAACTGTCTAGTTATTCAAGGATGTTGAAAAAATTGGCAGTAGTCTGTTCAAAGAAACCAACCTGGATATATATGAAGTTACTGAAGTAAAGCACCAGAAACTGGATGGTAGGACACTTACCCCAAACATGAGTTATGATGTAAACACTGCCACTTCTGAAAATATTTTGAGTATGCTCGTACTACGTATCTTCCTAAAACTACTGAGAAATCAGCCGATTCGTATATGAAGCCACCATTACATAGAACTGTTTAGATGCTTGTAATAATCTTACTGCCAGTTCTAATTATCCCTTTCTAATCATTTCAAAAAATTGGAAACCACCTTGAAGCTATTATCCGTGACAAAATGGAAAAAAAATTAATCAGCCCTCTATGACATTTATGATTTACTGAAACCAATAACAAGAGGTTAAATGTAAATTTATCTCGTCCAATCAGAACAATGAACAGTGTAAATAAACTGAGGGTCACTTAAGTAGAAATGAGACATTCCTCAAAACTGTGTTGTGTTTGACCACAATTTCTGAAGGCTCAACATTCCAGCACTCACTCCAACACTTCATATCAGCAGATTTATCAATCATCCAGACAATTACCAGCACTAGCAAATTTTCACTCATATCAGTGGCTACTTCAGATTAATAAGTAGCTACGTAATGAACAATATACATGAAAGACCACTGAACATTACTTGTGCACTTATCACTTGTATCACTAATGTTCAACATTTAATTCTATTATGGTATTAGTTTCCTGAAAAAAATAACCTATTATTAGGACACTTCCAGAAACGGCGCACAACACGAGATGACACACAAATTTGAACAGGACAAAGAACACTACTTGGTTAATGCAATGTAACACCTTTGACCCATTTAGTACTTCGCCAGCTTTCTGAAGGACACTGTTCCAATATTGCAGGAAGACTATTTCATTTTCCCACAATAATTTCAATTTATTGACAGTGAACAAGACTATAAAAATTTGACCCTTATTATAGTTAAATACTGATATTGCAGATCAACCTCTGTATCTTACGAAAGACCCACAACAAGCAGACAACGTACGGCGAATTTCTGAACAAAAAGGCTACATTTGTCACTGAAATTGAGGTGCAACTGCACGCAGAAGGGGAACCTATTACTTATAATGACGTTAAAACATTTCCTCTCGAAAGCAATGCAAATGAAATCACATGCCTCTCCTGTTAACACAGCAATACATTTGTGTGTCCATGCTAATCATTTTTCCTGTCAGTAGTCTATATGAAACAAATTTGTAAGCTCTACTGTAACAAAGTTTCACCTGCGAGTCACACCAATGAAGTTCATGTATATTTTCTCCCTTGTGCATTAACCCACTACTCAGTCCACAACCAGATTCATCAACTTCTTTATAATCAGCCATTAAATAAATTACCAGTTGGGCCAAATTAACACGTGTAATACAATGCCCACAATTTGGACTTTGTATGAGGACAACTGTCAAACAATATACCCAAATTATGTTCCAGTTTATGATTAGAATATCTTACACCAGATGGTATCGGACAAAACTGCATGTTTTGAAAACCTCTCTACAGAAAATCTGCAGTGCAGCATTGCAGATAAACAGTTGCACTATTGAGTTGCTTCAGTGAAATTCGAGACTTCAGTTAGCCAAATCTTACAGTGATATAAACATGCCATGGAAACTATGACTACAGCAGTCTGCCAGACACACACAATATTACCCCCCTTTCTCCCCCCTCAGGTCCCACATCCCCAGTTGTGCAAACTTCTAATGTATGTAGATCACACACCTCTACCAAAGTCAGGTCAATGTAACTGCAAGCAACATAAATTTAGTATAAATTCTAAAAGCCTGCCTACATTATGTAATCACAACAGAGGTGAATACAGAAAGAACTGAGCGCAAGTCATTATAAAGCTATATGCTGCAGCAGCTGAACTACATATGAATGAATGCGCTTTAGGACACAGGAAGGACAAACTACTGTTAATACCAAAAACTGAGAATATTAAGGCTGCAAATGTGAGAAAGATATACCCAAAATGTTGGGCCCTTCAATAATATTATTCATAACAATCAGTTATATCTATCATTAACACCTGCCAATCAGTATCACTTGTTTATGGAAATTGAAAAGAGGAGACATTTGATTCTGTAATAGGGGGAAGAGCTTGCACAAATTTATCTCTTACTATGTATTCCAATGTCCTACAAAGGCAAAAACCAGTACCGAGAACCAGTCACCATCTCTCACATTCTGTTAGTCACCATTAATCGTAACTACAAAAATCATACCAACACTGATACTTTCCTAAATGAAATATTCATGTAATTCCCATTTCCAATCCCAAGATTGTCTCATTCCTATTCATTTAAATGATTTTCATTCATAATGCACAAGCCACACTTAACACTAAAACTGCAGGGAAAGGACATCATCTTTCCTTCTATGGTAAAATTTTAGAACTGCCAAAACATATTTAAAAGAACTTTCATTTCTAAATGTTAATTTGGAGTAATTCTGCCACTTTGGGGTTAAGCACTTATGAGCCATTTGTGTGTAATTTTACTGTTGCCTCCAACAAATATTCCTTGTGGTAAACGAATTTGAAAATTAGTGCAAGTGATTTTGGAATATCATTCTGATCAATAATTTAGCCATAAATAACCATCAAAATTTTCTGCATTGCTAAGGTGTAGAAACTAAAACCTGAACAAACTATTAGAACATTTCAACATACAGTATCCCAAACGGCAAATTATCACAAATCAAACTCAGAAGAAACTATTGAAATCCTTACATAAGTTTTTATATGGCACGATTTCTTGTAATTCCCTTAAAAAATATTTGTCAGTTCAACTTCACTACTAATCACAGCTGTAGTTTTCATGAACCCCCAACCCATTTGTTATTTTTTCAACTCCACAGATCAATAAAGCATGCCAACATTAAGGAACACTTAGATCACCGTTAAAAGAAAACAGTGGTCAAAAGTCTGTGATAGCAACTAAAAGTTTAAATTTTTTTCTAATAGAATATTTGAACCAACTATCAAGATTTAGAATAACCAGTCTGCCCAATTTTTAGTAAACACTGGAAAAACCACAGCTGCCCTACTACTTTCATTAAAGCAACTTAAGATTTTCACCAGAAACAGCGTTTTTGGGTATGGGGATTAATTATTGAACCCCAGCAGTTTTAAACACTTAAATTTATTAACATTTCTTTAAAATTAAATAACAGTATAATATACATACTAACGTCATGTATTTAGTATTAAAATTAATGAATGAATGAAAATTATTTGGAATGTTTACAGATTAAGTCAAAACATCACAATTTTAAACCAGCTACAGCGAATTTTGGAGACCACAGACTGAACCAACAGCTTGTGCGGAGACAATTCTTCGATGACTGCTGTGCTGAAAAGAAGGAAAGAACTTATCAGTAACATGTTTAGTGCTATCCAATCCAGCAAAGTGAAGAATACTGGCAAAAATACCTGAAAATTTTCAATTCAAGCTCAACATTTAACACAAATTGCTCATACATAAGGCACAAAGCCACATCTGTACAGAAAAGCTGTGTTCTTAAATCAACACCACACCCGTAAGTAGTGAAAATAAATCTGTTGAAATCTAAGATATGCGGTGGTCAGTATTTACATATGAAAGGCAGAATTACATGCAGAGAAATGTTTCCCGCACTTAGCCACAATATCTTCTGCAGAATAAAAACTCCATCACAATTATCTTAAAGCTCAGATCTAGATGTTCATTTATGCTTTACTGCCTCTACAGATACTTGCACCTTTACGCTAATTAACGCCCACCTGCATCTCAATTCATATGCCACTCACTCAATCAGTATTAACAACTCAGTTCTGGATGAACAGAGCTACAGATCTTGTGAAGATAGTACTTTCGCTTACTACCAACCCCGGCAATGAATACTACGTGCAACTGCACTGCAATAGTCATTGATTAATGCTGTTTAATTTCACTGATGCATTATTAGTTGTAAGTAATCAGACATTAATACTTAAGGTGATTGAACAATTCTACTTGGACAAGACAAATACCTGTTAGTTCCATAATCTCAGGTTCCTGAACATGAGAAGCCATAAGCAAAGCACCAGCAATATAATAGGGAGGCAAGCCTCATTTCCTACTCTGACATTAAAACCAACCAAAGTGATATTTCAACAATGTAAGGAAAGAGAGATTGTTTACTGACCATAAAGAATCTGTCACGTAGCAGACAGGCACAACAGACATACTGTACTCATTATAGCTTTTACACAAATCATCTTTAATTGGAAGTTGTGTGTGTGTGTGTGTGTGTGTGTGTGTGTGTGTGAGAGAGAGAGAGAGAGAGAGAGAGAGAGAGAGAGAGAGAGAGAGAGAGAGAGACTGACTTTGCTGAAGGCTTTGGCCTAAAGCTGTGTCTTATCATTGGGCCTGTCTGCAACCAAACAGGTCATGTTTACAGTGAGCAAAAATATCTTTTCCCTCGTATTATCGATATTCCAACCTGGAGTTTCAAAGCTGCTATTGCATCACAGTAATCTGTATATAACAAATCTTAAAGCTTCTCGAAAGTGTGTGGTAACTTCCTCCACTCCACGTATGAACAAATACAAAAAGATTTCAGTTATCCGTCAACAACACACAGCAGCCTAATACATATGCAAACTGTTGAACATGATATATTAAATTGTAATACAGGCAATTCTATGAAATTGAATTTGGTTTTCAAATACCTTTAAAATTGTCAGTGTAGAAGGGACTGAAATGGATAATAAGAACAGCTCAAAGGTTTCAACATTTATGCTTATCAAACACCTTATTCCTATTACTGAAGAAGAAATTTTTGTAGGACTATACTATAATAGCTCACAAAGTAGCTAGCACACAGCAGCTAAAACACACACACACACACACACACACACACACACACACACACACACACACACACAAAATTAGCAAACAAGCCCATCTTTTTACTATTTGTAACTGATTCCATGTCAAGACCAACAATATTTCTCGTAAATTACAAATTTTACTGGTTTCACAGCTGTTTATTATGGTAACTCACTTTCACAACGTGTTCAGAAAGGTGATTCTAAAGACAAGTGTAGGAGCAGTAACGCATGATGAGGAATCTAACTGCTACTCTTAAGATTCACATCTGCACAATCAGCATTTCACCAATGCATGCTAAGTTTTGAGATCAAGATCCCTGAAATAATGCTTGCAAACAAACTTTACGTTATGGTCACATGTTCACAATGGTTATGAAATTAAGACCTATGTTTGTTTATTTTATTCTTCCCTTCAACAAGATTCTTTGGATAAATGACACTAGGTATCTTCAGTTTCACTATGTGCCCCAATTTCACTGCATTTGCAGACAGAGAAAACAGGAAATCTGGATATTTCAAATCAAAGTGGGAATGGTGCAAGAGGAGTGTCAGCAACAGCCACCACATCAGAGGCTAAAACCAAGCTTTTCCACAATCAAACCATTAGTTCATAACAAAACATCAACCTAATTATTATGAAATTAAAGCCAAATACTGAAGTCAAGAAATATCCAACTATTTCAGCACGACAGCCCGTCAACAGATTTGTTTAATTCTAATTTAGCTACACAGCAAGCAAGGACAATCATTCTGAACACCACTATTACTACTGCAAAAGCTCTATTCACGTAGTCATCAAAATCGGCCCATGTTAGTGTGCAATAAATATAGCTCAATTATGAAGCGTAATGACATATGTCAAAACATGCCAACTCATAACAAAGTTCCTTCGCAGATTTTAGTTACGAAACCAAGCAGTTCCGCTTAACCATCTTACAAAACTCCTTCTGCTCCCCAATGTATTGGTCAACAATTCGCAAAGTAAACAGAAGATGATAATCGGGGGCATTTACAATACTACACCACACAAACATTGAAAGAATAGTGCAAAACATGTTCACTGTTCATGAACAAGGTTAATAAAAGCATCGTCAATTTATTAATGACTGTAGAAAAAAATATATATACTCTACCATCGTAAAATCTTGAAGACGTAGTACGCATCTACCCCAAAAAGGTCTTCTGGAAGAGCCCAGTATTTCTTGCAATTTCGAAGACCCTGGAAAACACGAACGTTACAATAAAAACAATGCTATTGAATTTGATCAGCAAAGGTTAGTAGCAACAGGTATTCAATAAAATACGTAATTAAAGAGCGAAAGCGTTCACTACTTTAACACCACATAACTTTCTAAAAACTGTCGTCAGCAACCGAATCCAAGTGCCCACGCCGACCGCTACTAAAAATAACTTTCCCACAATAGCGTTGGCTATTAAAGTGTGTACAGGCTGAGCTACTGTACTACGTTATTACATTTAACATTTAATGAATGCATTCTTGGCTATCAGAACCATTAACATCTTATCAGAATCCACAAAGACATATGTATGCCTGGAAAACTTTTTACGTGGCAAGTCGTAGTGAGCAACACGTACTTCCACTATAAAATTGTTACAAACATCAGCTGCGACTCACCTCCACAAGTAGCACCGCAGGCCGCACCAAATGCTCCACAGGTCGCTGCTGATTTGGTACTTTGCAGACACTAAATATGGAAAACGAACCAAGTCTGAAATCTGCCTAGAATAACTACTACTCTGTACATGCTGTGGAAGGAAGGCCGCACAGGAAAATGTAGGAGACCTAATCGATAAGAACTAGTTGGGCCCGGACGGGCCGGGCCGAAACTAACAAACGAAGACTGTCTTTTTGACCGGAAAATAGGTCCACAACGCAGGAAATAGTCTTTAAACTATACAACACAAATATGCACTCCTAAGTGTAACATTACACATTATGATTAACAAACCTCATAGTTAAGTAGGTGATGTGATAAGGGGGGTAAAGGTCGAGGGCAATTTTTTTTACAAAAATTTAGTTTCATCCGTTGGTTTATCACTTCATCACACGACGATTTAAATACACGAGTTCTTCTACTCAGTTCATTGTTTCATAGTGTATCGTTTGTTCATAATGGAAAGCAGAAATGCAGTGTTTTTATCTCTGTAAAGCGTCCCGAAAAACCCGCCTCTCCCGCACCACAAAGCCGGCACTTCACTTGGATGTCATCATTGTGACGAACTCCTCGTAGTTGACCTGCCCGTCACCGTCGATGTCCGCTTCTCTGATCATCTCGTCGACTTCTTCATCGGTGAGCTTCTCACCCAGGTTGGTCATCACGTGTCGCAATTCAGCGGCACTGATGAAGCCGTTTCCGTCCTTGTCGAACACGCGGAATGCTTCTCTGATTTCTTCCTCGCTGTCCGTATCCTTCATTTTGCGCGCCATCATGGTGAGAAATTCTGGAAAGTCGATTGTACCGTTGCCATCAGCGTCCACTTCGTTTATCATATCTTGGAGTTCTGCTTCTGTTGGATTCTGCCCGAGGGAACGCATCACAGTTCCCAATTCCTTGGTTGTAATAGTGCCGTCACCATCCTTGTCGAACAGAGAGAAGGCTTCTTTGAACTCTGCGATCTGCTCCTCGGTAAGCTGATCCGCCATGGTTGAGTCGTCGCTGCTCTCGCTAACACACGTCTACACTGCCCGGATGCGCGCGAGCGAATGGCGCGCCCCTTTATAACGGCAACAGCGGCTAGAGGCAGTGGTGCGCTCCTATTGGCTGGCGCCCACCTGCAATGCGACAAGCGCAGAGCCGCGAGCGCGCGCATCCGGTGGCTCAGCTACGCGACTGTCTGCTGTTCTTATCGACCGTGGTGTCTGCAGTGCCGCATGGCGACGTCTTAACTCTTCGTGACGCGGATCCTTGCCTAATGTACTTTTACCCTAATATGCCTAATGAAATTATGTTCAGCCGTTCTTCTTTCGCCTTACGCAAAAACTGCCCAGTATTATTGGCGCTGACACACAACCGCCAGCCTCGGTAAGACAGTTGTCGAACGATTTAGAATTTAAATCCAATACAGTGATAGTAACAGAGAAATGAGAAATAAAAACAAGCTAATGAATTTTCACAGAATGTCCAAGTATTAGTGAGGCCAGTAGGAATCTCGTTGCAAAAAAAATGAACTTTATGAAACGCAGGCAACTGTGATGGATGTAAAACTGTCGCGGGGACTTGGGAAAGTACCGGCACATTTAGTTTCGTCACACAAGCAAAAACAACTCGTTACATGCAGTTACTGATCTGACATTTTGTAAGTCGCAAACCTGACAAGTGTGTTCATTCTCCGTAAATAAAATTTACGTTAAACTCATGTCATTACCGCAATGTTTCAAATGAGGACCGTTCCTAACCGGTAAATTTTCGACACGTGTTCAAGTAGAAGTGTCGCTGTTTTTAATACTTAATGAAAGGGAATCCGTGTATGTACATAGTACCAGGTAACATAAACCGCAACAATGTGCTCGAATTTTATTTTAAAGGAAACCAACACTACACACAGTAGGAATTTCAGCTCAAATCGTGAAACGTTCGCAGCAGTTATCGTATCAGACTATTTATTTTTATAGCAAATGATGGAAGAGCTCACATTTATCTCACGAAAAGAGAAAACGTGTTGACGCAGTATAAACATGCATGTCATTGTTACTAATTAAAATGTCTCAGATGGGGAACCGCAAGATGACGTTTTTAATTGTAGAATAGGACGAAGACTCCTCTAACAAGATTAAGTTTCTCATAGGCTCTCGCATCTCCTTGTAACTTTCCAAACTAAGTTAAACACTTTTCCACAGTAACCGGAAATTCTTAATTTCGACGAAGTCTCCATGTCTTTTCAGGGACTGTGATATTATGTTAACGGACGCATCCATCTTTAATATAGCATTTTCTTTGCAACACGATACCACTTAATGTTTGACCCACATTCCGCCTCATAAATGAGAAGTGAACCGCTGGATCAGGTGACATGTGTACATTTATTCACGTGTTGCTCCAAGAATCATCACCATTATAAATAGCACTTCAAGATAAAACTCTTGCAGAACATGTATGAGAGGAGAAAGAATGTGCAGATTGTCTCTTCTAAGTCGTTAGAAACAGAGCTGGAGTAGACGTGCCCCTCCTAAGGAATCAACCTAACATCAGTCTGACTCGATTTACGTGCACTACGAAAATACGAATAGGTAAGTCTTCTTGAGCGGTAAGTGAGTGGCTACAGTGTCTGATGAGTGTAGACAGGTCAGATTTGATTCCCAACACGGATAAGGATGTTTCCGTTCTGCGAGGACTGAGAAGGAACGCAATCGGAGTACTGAAGAGAGTTACTGTAGTCAGATCGGCGGCGTAAGCTGATCTCTGACAGTTGGCAGTGCTGTTGTCAGATTGCTGTTGCTACGAAGCTCAAATGGCTGCAGGCGAAAACAGTGGCGGTCTCTACAGCTCCGGCAACACGGGCGTTACCATAGAGACGTTTACAAAATCGTGTAACGTGATTGGTTGTGGTAGGCGCGCGAAGCTGCTGCGCCCAGTCCACAGCAATTGTAAGGAAGCTTTGTACAGAGACTTAACTACAGCTCCGGCTCCGAAATATGTATTAATCCTTAGTACAGCAATGCCCGATAGCTATGTCAACGATATATCAGAACTATAGGTAATCTGTGGAAATAATATTGGTACTTATACACAGATATTATACTACTGATCTTTTGTAAATATAAATGCATTTGACAATCATGTCCGGTTTTTGAAATTCATTTACCTATGTAAAAGATGACGCAAAAGTCCGTTAACGTTTGAAAATTCAATACTTCACGGAATAATGTATATAAATAGGTAAAAACTGACACACATGCTTGAAATGACATGAGGTTTTATTGAAACGAAAAAGGATGCACAAAATGGCCGAAATACGTCTCTTCATATGGTACAAAAGCAGTTATTAGCAAAATAAATGATTTTTTAGTAAAGACGGTGTTCTTTATAACAAATGCTCAACATGTCGGCCGTTTTCCATCAACAGTACCTGTAGTTGAACGACAATGTTGAGAACAGCAAAACAGTGGGTACTGTGGAAATTTGCGTTGCATGTTGTCTTTTGGCATCCCTAATGAGGTCGGACTATGGCGGTAGGCTTGCGACTTCAGGTAAGCCCCCCAACCAATAATCACACGAATTGAGGTCTGGGGATTTGGGACGTCAGGTATGACGGAAATGGTGGCTCAGCACGCGATTCTCAGCAAACTAGGTGCACAAGAGATCTTTCTCTCTTACTGCAATATGAGGGGGAGCATCATCCTGCATCAAAGTCGTACTTTACAGCAGGTGTTAATCAGCCATTCTGTCACATATCGGCGTAACTCGCATCCATCCCACTGACAATTTGAAAAGCTCCCCGCATTTTCTCGAAGAAAAAGGGTCCGATCTCGATTGATGTGGAAAATCCACACACACTGTGATCTCGTCATGCAATGGTGTTTCCACGACGGTTCTATAGTTGTGGGTGTTGGTAGACCCTTGGTACGTGAAATGGGCTTCGTCATCAGCGCCATCAGTTGGTTGGTTTTTGCATTCGTTTTAGGTTTGAATAAAACCCCATGTCATTTCAGGCATGTGTGTCATGTTTTACATCTCTGTGCAATCAGTGCATTCTCAAATGTTAACCAACATTTGGGTGTTCCTGTACTACAATGTACTACCAAAGAAATTTAAAAGCACTGATGAGCCAAAACATTACGTCCGGCGCCCACTGCAAGATTATATGCTGCCTGGTGGCATTGTAAACAAGCAAAGCTGTGAAAACGTACACAGGGGAGCGGAGGCTAATGAGAAGCCATTCTAATGGTGACGCGAGCTGCTGAAGGGCAAATCAAGTGTCATAACAAACTTGGACAAAGGGCACTCGGAACGAGCGTCTCAGAAATGACGAAGCTGGTCGACTGCTTGTGTACTACTGTCATGAGCATCTACATGCCTCACTCCACTCTGCAAGCCTGCATAGACGGAAATTTATGACAGATCAGATGACAGAGCACAATGTAAGTGGAGGAACAAGTGTTTCCCCACACACCTTTCGGCGCACTATGCAGAAGAGGATGTCTATGTGTTCCCTTCTTCACCCAATCACATCATCAATTATGGCTGCTGAGGCATAGGGTTATCGAGATTGGACTATTGAACAATGAGGCCTTGCCTGGTCAGATGAATAACGTTTCTTGGTGCACCAGGTCGACAGTCGTGTTGGGTACGCCGTCATCTAGCAAATGGCTCCTCGAACAATGCTCCACATCACAGATGCAGGCCAGTGGGGGCAGTTCTGATATGAGGGACATTCACCTACTAGTAATCGAAGGTACTATGACAGCTGTCTACAGGAACATTATTGCAAATAACCTGCATCCATTCATGCTTGATATTTTTCCCATCGGCCATGGTATCTTCCAACAGGATAACTGCCATTCTCACAAAACCTAAATTGTCCTACAGTGGTATGAGGAAGATGACTGTGAACATATGTCGATGTCTTTGCCACCAAATTCGCTTCGTCAGAATCCAATGGAACTCATCTAGGATGCTATCAGGTGCCAGCTTCAGACCCACAAAACACCAACTCGCGATTCACATTAATTATGAGCCTCGTATGTAGACATCTGGTGCCACATACCTTCATAAATCTACAAAGAAACTGTAAAATCAAGGCCATGTGGAATTGTTACCATATTCCATTCCAGTGATGAACCAACACGCAATTAAGTAGATGGTCATATTATTTTGGCTCGTCATTGTATACAGTAAGTTGTTGCTTGTTCATGAATTCTTTTTGCCTTCTTTGTAATTTAGATATTGTAGATGTATCACAACTATGCAAGTTGGTCATGCTATATAAGCTGTTAACAATTCAGTTAATATACTGTCGCACCACATTAAAGTGACAAATTGTTAAAAACCAAAATATCACTTTTTGCACCGCAGACCACTGCAAGACATGCAGGAATCGAGTCAGTGAGGTTCTGGAAGGTACTGTCAGGATGTCAAGCCATGCCCACAGTTTTGTGGCAAACTGCGTTAGGTTTATCAGCTGAGGATCCATGGTGCAAACAGCCTGGTAGAGGTGCTCCCACAGATTCTCAATTGGTTTTAAATCTGAGAACTTTCATGGCCAAGGGAGTATGATAAACTCATACTGGTACTCTACGAACCACACATACATGCTGGAAGCTACAGGACAAGTCACAATATCTTGCTGGTAGACACCATCGTTCTGAGGAATAATAAAATGCATGTGGGGATGTATGTAGCTAATAGTGATCGATGCACACTTGTGTTGATCCATTGTGCCTTCCAGAATGACAAGACCACCCAGGGAATGCCACAAAAACGTAGCTCTCCCTCCTCTGGCCTGAACCCTCCTGATACTGTCGCAAAGTGTTTGATTTCAGACTTTTCATGCCATGAATGAAAATGGCCGCCTGTCCGATGAAGTGTGCAATGTGATTCGTCTGAAAAGCTCATCTGTCGCCATTCAGTGTACATCCAGTTACGTTATTGGCATGCAAATTCCAGCCTTTGCCGCCAATGAATAGCAGTCAGCATGGGAGCATGAAGCAGGCATCTGCTGTGGAGGCCCATACATAACAACATTCACAGACTGCTCATTGAGCAGAAAGTGTTTGGGGCCCTTTGGTTCATTTGGGCAAGCCTATGCAAGCCTATGCACCCATACACATATCCGCAGCAGTTCTTCACCCCAGTTATCTATGACTCATGGTGTACCACAGTTGCTTTGGCCCTAATTTTGGATAATGACATTTTGCCGTGCATTGTATATTTTAACCACAGCAAAGTGCAAAAGTTTGCAATCTTAGATTTTTCAGAAATGCTTCCATCTGTGGCCCCTACTGGATGTCAGATATACACTATGTTATCAAAAGTATCCGAACACCTGGCTAAAAATTACTTACAAGTTCATGGCGCCCTCCATCAGTAATGCTGGAATTCAGTATGGCGATGGCCAACCCTTAGCCTTGATGACAACCTCCACTCTCACTGGCATACATTCAGTCACGTGCTGGAAGGTTTCTTGGGGACTGGCAGCCCATTCTTCATGGAGTGCTGCACTGAGGAGAGGGATCGGTGATGGTGGCTGAGGCCTGGCATGAAGTCGGCATTCCAAAACATCCCATAAGTGTTTATAGGATTCAGATCAGGACTCTGCGCAGACCAGTCTGATACAGGGAAGTTATTGTCATGTAACCACCCCTTCGCCGGCCGGAGTGGCCGAGCGGATCTGGGTACTACTGTCTGGAACTGCACGACCACTACGGTCGCAGGTTCAAATCCTCCCTCGGGCATGGATGTGTGTGCTGTCCTTAGGTTAGTTAGGTTTAAGTAGTTCTAAGTTCTACAGGACTGATGACCTCATAAGTTAAGTCCCAAAGCGCTCAGAGTCATTTGAACCATTTTGAATCACCCCTCCACAGGTCGTGCATTGTGAACAGGTTCTCGATTGTGTTGAAAGATGCAGTCGCCATCCTCGAATTGCTTTTCAACAATGGGAAGCAAGAAGACGCTTAAAACACCGATGTAGGACTGTGCTGTGTAGTTCCACGCAAAACAACAAGGGGTGCAAGGCCCCTCCATGAAAAACATTACTACACCACAACACCACCACCTCCGAATTTTACTGTTGGCACTACACACATTGGCAGATGACGTTCACTGGGAATTCGCCAAACCCACACCCTGCCATCGGATAGCCAAATTTTGTACCACGATTCGTCACTCCACACTACGTTTTTCCACTGTTCAGTCGTGCAATGTTTGCGCTCCTTACACCAAGTGAGGCGACATTTGTCATTTACCGGCGTGATGTGTGGCTTATGAGCAGCCGCTTGACCATGAAATCCAAATTTTCTTACCTCCCACCTAACTATCATAGTACCTGCAGTGGATCCTGAAACAGCCTGGAATTCCTGTGTGATGGTCTGGATAGATGTTTGCCTATTACACATTACAACTCTCACAACTGTCGGTGGTCTCTGTCAGTCAACAAATGTAGTCAGCGCATACGTTTTTGTGCTGTACATCTCCTTTCACATTTCCACTTCACTATCACATCGGAAACAGTGGACCTGTGGGTGTTTAGGAGTGCGAAAATCTTGTGTACAGACATATGACACAAGTGACACCCATTCACGTGACTATATTCGAAGTCTGTGAGTTCTGTGGAGTACCACATTCTGCTCTCTCATGATGTATGACTCCTGAGGTTGCTGATATGGAGTACCTGGCAGTAGGTGGCAGCACAATGCACCTAATATGAAAAATGCATGTTTTTGGGGGTGTCTGGGTCTCATAGTGTTTTTACATTACAACAGTGAATGCAGTGTTTTTGCTGTCTCCTGAAATGGTTTACATACCCTCTGCTACTAGTTCTGCCAACTGCTGCCAGTCAGTGATTGTTACACATTGACGTTGAAAATAGGCGAAAATAGATATTTATTACCATTTCTAGAGCAATTTAGAAATTTTTTGGAAATCAAGAAAAACCACAAAAAACGGAAATTTTTGAACTAAAGGTATCGTAAGACATGGTTTATTCTGAAGTTCAGATATTAATAACAAAAAAGGACAAATCGACATGAACAAAAACTATTGTCACTTTTTAAATCAATTTAACCCTTTTTCGAATATTTGCACTAATTTTAATAATATTTTCATCATTTTTTAGTATTAACACTAGTTTCCGAACATTTTCACTATTAATTTGAAAAATTTGGCCAAACACTTTTCAAATATATTTCAAAATTTCAACGAAATACCCACATATTCAAGAGTAAAGAAGTTGAAGGTAAGGAGATGGAAATACCCCAGTAAAATAAGAAATAATTTTTTAGTTGCTCTCTCTCATTCCTTAAAATTGATGTATTACAAATATTTTTCAATATAAGTGCGTCTTTTCAAAGTTTTGGAAGATAACCAAATTTTAACATTAACTGAATTTTATAAAAACATCAAAAATGATATTTGATAAATCTGTAGAAATACCAATTATCACACACACTTTCTATACTGATAATTGTAGTATGGAATTGTTTGCAATTTTATTGATGTCATGAGTTCAAAACATCATTGCGATGGTTGGGAATAGAGTTTATTAATCAAAGATCATGTAATTGATCAATTTTAATGGAGAACAATATTTTATCAAACTGACTTTTATAAAGAATACAAATGGATTTAATCTAAAAATTATTATGAACTACTTAAGTAGGTAAAGAACATTTGCTAATGTAATTATTTTCTTTCCAAAACCCATCTTTTATCATAATGAAGACCAAAAATTTTCTTATAAACCTCAACAGAATACAGTACACATTTATTATTACAAATGAAATTCATAGTACTGTATTTTTCAGTATTACTAAACAAACAATCTTTACAGTCTTTTGAGCTTACTTTATTTTTTACATCATATATCCCTTAACACCTTTTGATTTGTTCTCAACAACATCACCAAGCATATATTTTTGATCTTAAATAACAAAACGCTTCCATTATCTTTCCATTTCATTCATCTTTTATTGTACCTAACACTTTTTCCTTATTTGAAGAATGCTGTAATTATTAACTTTTGGATTGTCATTTGTATCAAATTTAACAAGTATTTTCTTCATAACTACATAAAAACCTTTTTCATACATTCGATAAATTTTTATGACAATTATGTACTCTGAATAAAACAGTATTTTATTAATTTCCATTCATATATAGAATGCAATAACAGTATTCACTTTGTTAATGTTTCTGATATTTCATTGTTAATTTTTCTTGATTACACTGACAGTTATCCATTTTTAAAAGTTGACTTTTAAAATTAGAACAACTAACAAATGGAACTTTCATTGTATGTAGATAATTTTTAAAACTTTTATATGAATATCTGTCTGGTAATTCTACTTTTGGGGGCTTATTAACTACGAAATTCGGAATGTGACACCATAATTTCTTCTTGTTATTAAAATGTAGTAAACAAGTTACAGACATAAATTCTGAATGCTCATTTTTTGTAAACTGACTTGAAACAAGTCTAGGTAAATCTTTTATCCAACAATAGCGTGACTTTTCTAAATTTAAAATATAATAAGTATACATGTTTTTCATTCTTACACTTCATACTTTTAATGGATATACCAAATAAATTTCATCAAACGAATAAATATAAACAGATACCTTAATTTTAGCCTCAGTTTCTGAAATATTATCAATTTCAATTGGAAATTTAAAAGTTTCAAATTCTGGATCACTAACCACAGCAGTATGTTTAGGCTTACTACTCCCTTTTTGATCTTTTTTTAGAGGACATAAAAACTGATTTTATTGACCACAAAAATATTTTTAATGGTTGTTTTTGATATAAATACAAGCTTTTTTCTTTTATTTTATCTGTAAAATTGATGTAGGGTTAACTTCACAATGGAATATCATTAATAATTGCAAACAGTAATACAATAATTCGATCTGCACTCCTGCTAGTTCCTTGAGATAGTAAGTATTACATTAAAGCTACAATTTATGCTGTTTTTTATAGATTTATTTTAATCTCTTTCATTCATGATTGAATAATTATAGGCTTGAAATTTAAATTTCATTGTTTTTGTGGAACCTAATGTTTTCATTTTATAATGATAGAAATGTATTACGTAATTTTAAATTCCCTTTCACTATTTCCATTATTTTTTTTTGATACATTCAAAAACCTTGATTGTACTCTGAACTTACAGTTTGTAATAGAATTTCAAATGCTTTAATAACCAGATAGTGATTAATTGTTTTTCAAATATATTACTATCAAATGGATATATATCTTTCAGTTGTTTAAATTCATCAGTTTCAAAAATGTCAATTTCGTTTTGAATAGAGTGTCACTTTTCCAAATATTCATCTTCACATTATGATGTTTAATTATCAAATCCATTAAATTATGTATTCTTAAATTGCATGTATCAAGTAAATTTATTTCTTTTAAAATAATCACAAAGTTCTGGAATCGAAAACTCTCTCAGTTTTGTCACAATTTATAAGAGAAACAATTTTATCAGAAAAATAAGGAACAGATATTATAATTGCTAAAATCAATCAAAAACAACAATAACCATAAAAAGAATAAAAAATTATAATAAGTAATTAAATATTTAATAAAGAAAAAATAATTCAGATCGAGATGAAGATAAATGTAGACAAGATTTTAAAATTACTTTTCGTTGAAGCTCACTTCATTTATCACCTGATTTCTTTGGTATTTATAAGAGAAAAAGTTTTTTAGATAAATAAAAAATGAGATTTAGCATTTTTAAAAGAATTATTAAGAATTAAACTCTTACAATATAAAATACTATGTATCGATATGAAATTTTTAAATAGGGATTTATATTAGGTTTAATCGGCTCAAAACCGGTTTTTATCAGCAGATTTCTTATATTTGATGTTTTCTAGATAACACATTTTAACTCAATGAATATTTGTCTTTATATCATCGATTTAACATAAAAGAATGAATTAATTCAATTTCTCAGGAATTAATACATTTTTTGTTTCTTTATCACACTCAGTTTGATTATAATTTCCCATCGATAGTGATACCTTTGAAAGTTCAATACCGGAAATCTTTTTAAAATGCACTTAGTAATAATATTTGGAAGTATACATACCACATACAGATAAATTGGTTTACTATTATGCCATTTTTATTAGACACATTAAAACATTGTCTACATATTGTCCTATAATAATTGTTGTATATTTTTTTAAATTAAAATTATCAATTGCATACTCAGTTTCACACATTTTACACTTTTTAGTTTTTAGAACATCTGATCACTAGTTCAGCAGCAATTAATCGCTTCCAAATGATACAGAAAAATTTATAAGATCATAATATTTTAGGATACTGTTATTCAAGAACTTTAGTTGTTTTAAAAGGATATGAAAAATTGTCTTCATTTGTTAACGAATCTGAATAACATAGTTTAATTTCATCTAAAGATGAAGAACTGAAGAACTATTAAAACATTTTTCCTAATAAAAAATTCTTGTAATAAACTCAGTAAGTCATAGACGTCATTATCAACAATAAACTCGTTTATAATACTAAAGAAATTTTTATGTTCAGTGAGTTGGAACTGAAAGATGTTGCTGAAATATCAGAATTTACAAATATAAGAAAAGCAATATTAGACCATGTTACAGTAAAATATAGAAAAACTTATAAAGAAATCAATGGTAATGAACAGCTATTCTTCCACTCAGAAACTTATTCAGAACTGGGTAACTGAAAACATTTCATCATCGATTATAGCATACATTGAATATTAACTACTAAAAATAAAAAGAGCAACTTGCAACTGAATTTGAAAATATACTTAAAATCAAAGATTAATAATTGCAAAAAGTAAAGAAAGAAATATAATGTTAAGTAAGATTAATAAAATATGTTCAAATTGGAGCAGAATGGCATCATACATGTTGTTAATAGATAAACATGATTTTTTAAAGTATGTGGAGCAGCGAAAAATAAAACTAAAACTGGGTTGTCTACATACTGATGAACATCCTGATAATAAATTAGAACATACTTATTGTGTCATTGAAAAATTAATTAAATAGGCTTTAAATCACAAAGAAGTCTAAAAGATCAAGTATTACAGCTCATGTATTTCGATAAAATAATGTAATACTTCCATATTTTCACTGACAGAGGGATTGATTTGTCGTAAGATTAATTAAAATTATGATTACATTAGGGATGAAACATTGAAACATATATATTCCTTGTCAAAAATTAAAGCATTTGAAAATATCTCAAGACACTACAACTACAGTTAAAAACAACACAATTGATAGAATGGTTTTAGATAATATCTGTGAAGAAGAAATAAAAGAAGTAATAAAACATGTTATTGAAATTATCTGCACAAAGACAAAATAATCAGGGCAGACCTAGAACAACAATTCTAACAGTAGTAACAAAATATACAAAAAGAAAGCTATATTTCGTTGCAGTGTGTGTACAGTATCTGTCACATATCATATTTTCAAACAATAGAAATTTTATGACAATATAGATTAAATAAATAACTGAAGTAATTATCAACAAATTAATTCGTATGTGTAGGCATATCTTCATCATTAGGAAAAGAAAGATGTAGGAAAAATACAGTGCAATTCTCTTTTATTGAGATTTTATCCATTATAAATAAAACATCTTTATAAAAATAATTTTATCTGGACTTACACAGCTATCACATAAAATATCACATGCTCACAATTTAAGAGAAACTTTTTCACCTTCCTGTTTTACAACATTTTCTGCAAGGTATATATCCGGAAATTTTGTTTTGTGTAGTTGTTGCTCATAAAAATTTCATTCTGATATCCTGTAATTCATATGTAATTCAGTCTGAAAATATAAAATCGTTAATTTCATGTATGTCCGTTGACCAGTTTGCAACATATCATTTTTCTAATATTCCTGTCAGTTCGCTTATTCTCATTTTCCCTTCTATTTTAAATTTGGATAAGCTCATTAGAAATAATTGTAGTCAGATTTAATTTAACAGTATGGTCCTTAAGCTTCCTTCTTATTTTTTAAATATTTGTGTTATATTTTCATCAGCCAATTATTGAAAAAAAAACAACAACCAGTAATTATCTTGAAACCAAGTATTTTTCCTCATTTTTTCCTTCAACATTCTATAAAATGTTTCACAACGTATGCTTTTAATTATGGAAAAGCTGAATAATAATTAATATTAAATTCTTTTATAAGTTATTGGAAATCTTTGTTGTAGAGTCCTGTTCCATTATCCATTTGAAGATTTGTTATCGCTCTTTACACAAAAAAATTTCTAATAGTTCTGAAATATTTTTATCTCTTTTATCCCTACTGCCTAAGGCCAAGGAAATTTAGAAAAAAATTATACATCTTACTTATTTTTTTTAACTGCTCCAAAGCCATTTCTACTAAATCTCCTTGACACAAATGATCTAAATGAAGCGAAACAACATTTATTTTTAAATAGTTTTCTCATTACTTTATGCAATTCATTAATAATTTCGTCATGAATGTTAATCTAGCAACATTTATAATTTTTTGATCTATGTAACTTTTTTAAACTAAGTAACTATTATAGCTCTACATAGCATACACATTCATTCAAGCCTTTGTCATCTGCTTTTAATTCTTTGACAATTATAAAAGTCAGTATATTTTCTACACTAAAGATCCCACATATGATCGCCCTCAAGGACTGAGAATGAATTTCGGTCATCCATTTATATAGATTAAATTTCAGGAAGTGAAATTATGTTTACATCTACAGGTGTAGCTTTTACTGTGACTGTTAATTTTAGAGATAAATAAATTCGACTTATTGTGTCATTATTGATTGATTATTATTGTTTATTTCATATATATTATCATATGCATGAAAACATGGTATCAAAATGATTGTCTTTCAATCTTTGTTGATATTTTTGCTAATGCCAATAATTTTTTTCAGTGTAATATCACACTCAAATTATACGTTTTTCCTCGTTTCCAACCATAAATGAAGTGTGTGTAAATTGTTCAAAATTATAATTAAATAAGGTATAAGTTTTCGTATAATTGATAGTAAAATTATTAAAGAAGCTAGTTAACATTGTTGATGTGCCATTCTTTTCATTATTATACCACTTATTTCCAGCTAATTGTTCATCATGAGTTATCATTAGTCTGTTGATTAAATCTGTAACATCATACATACAAACGTATTCACTGGTTTTTCTCTATGTTTTTAGTAGTCCTTCATCTGGGGACTCATCATCTGAAGAAATTGCAGCTAGTTTTGGAAAATAAACTTCAACAAGTTCTCTTTCAAATTTCACATTTTTGTCCTCTATAATACTACACTTTTTAGTTCTATGATTCCTTAATCCCTCTATACCTTCATATTCTTTTTCACCAATAATTACTCTACCTCTATCAAATTTTATTAGTAAATTACTTTATTAGTAAACTGTTATTAAAATACTAACAGCTCTGCCTGAAAAAAGTTTTCCTCTTTTCGGTTTTCATTATCTTCTTCACATTTATTTAATACATGTTGAATTTCTGACTTCTCTAATCTATAATCAGTTGGTGGCATATATCCAAATTTTTGTAAATAATGATTATAAGGAGTAATATTTTTTTCAGTTTCTCTAGTTTTCCTCAATCGTTTTTAACACATTATCCCTTAAACTTTCAGTTCCTTCAGTAGCATCAGTAAACAATTTGATCTCCGTTTCTAAATATCTCACATTCTGTTCCCAGGTTTTTCCTCCACGTTTACTTGAGATAAAAAACACTAATTAATTTTGTTGATCATTTTTACCATTTATGTATGTTGTTAGTGTTTAATATTTTTGCTTAACATCCATGTTTACTTTTGATGTTTATATTTAAATAATAATTATGAAACTTTATTATGTTCAACGTACAGCCTTACAAAATCTGAATTAAGATATATTAATACTTCATTGATAACTGTTTTAAATACATTGAATTAAGTTTTACAATGTTAGGGATTTTGAAATCTTCCATCATTACTTTACTAGTTGTAAAAAGTCTGAACTCATCATCATTCCAACTGTGGCACATTTTTCTTTGAAATCGTCATCATTTTGTTCTCCAGAAGCAACTCATGGTAAATATGAATTAAAGTTGAATCGTCTTGTCTAAATATATTTAAAATAATTATGTTATCTCTGAATAACTGTGTAAGTGTTTTTGAATATGTTTGAGTTAAATAGAAGGATTCTATTCCCTTATGTGTACCTCTAGTAAAATATTCTCTTACTATATCTTGGTTTTCAAGAATGAAACCATGAAGTAAAACAAATGACTTTCCTACATAATCACCCAATGGTATAATTTCATCATTTCTTTAGCAAAAGTAACAAATTCAAAGACTTTGTCAATATTCTCTTTAAATTGTTTACATGTTTTTATGAATTTTTGATTTTTGGTTGATATAAACTTTTAGAATAAACATGTAAATGAGTGATTTCATCCCAGTTTAACCATCCTGGCGTTAAAACCGTGTTATCGGTCATTAATGTTGTTTTTCTACATTAGTTTAGACCAATTATTGTGCTTTGATCTCCTCTCTCGAATTCTTATTTTTGGATCCCCATCTGTTTTCATTTAATTAGAAATAATTTATTTGTAATAAATGAAAGATTAAGTGCTAATTTATTAGTTCTCAAGACAAGATTAACTGCACCTATAAGTGAGTTAGTTTTTATGCAACGTCTTTTCCTCTAGATGTCACATGAAAAATAATATACTGTACAGTAATAGAAAAACAATAGTGGGACCTTTAGGTCAATATAGTATAGAATGGTTGGAATAATTGATTCATAGAAAAGAACCAAATTTTCTCATTAAAACAAATGAAAATTTAAATAGAGTCATTACTGAAAGTGATGTTAAAGTATATATGGACATAGAACATAGTGTTGGGGTTTAATAATCATACCATTCTTGCTGAGAATCATACCATTTGAATTAATTAATTTGAATTTCTTTTTACATGACAGAATGTATGTAACAAGACGATGATTATTTTCATTCTGAAAATAATATTATTGCTTCACTTACGCCTAATTATGAACTTAGTACATCGATAATTTTTCAACTAAATTATCATTTATTTATTCCACATCATTATAAAATTAAGTGTATATAAATAATTATTACTGATGAAAATGGTAATTTGATTAATTTCAGTAGTGCTACTGTAAGAGTTATTTTAGATGAATTAATAACAGTCAATCTTTGTGAATGAACATGATTGAGAACTATTGGTTTTCTTCTTTTCTTGTGAAAGAGGAAAGTCATAATAATCTAAATATTCCTAATAAAGAAGTCGCAATTAACATTTATATTTGTGATAGCTGGAGGTATCCAAATCATATGTGATGGAAAATCTAACAAAAATGGAGTTTGTAAATGTGTAGCAAAACTATTTGGTTTCATAACCATCAAGGAAGGAAATAATATTTTATCTAGAGTGAAACTTCCTTTTTATTTCATCATGAATTTTACTACATTTAACAATGCCTTTTTGGATAAAATTTGTGTGGGAGGACATATACTTAATACTTGTAAAATTATGAGCAGAAAAAGGCAAAGTACTACATCTACTTGGAATTTTAGTGGAGTTTTGTAAATATTACTGAGAAGTAATGTGGGAAGGAGATTTAACTGTAATTTTTACATGACGCTTAAGTTCAAATGATGATGTTTCATGATGGCCTGTCTCAAATGATTGTGGAGTCTAAATAAAAGGTACTTTTCCAAAGGAAGATAAAAGTTTAGTTGGAAATATAGAAATGTGAGTGCTATTTGTTAAATATGAACCACATTCTATTGAAAAATACTAAGATAGCGAGTTGTTTTATATATTAGAGAGAAATGAGATGGCAAAATTAACCAGTAACAAAAATTTTAAGATAGATACCACATGTTACTATAATTCAGTCGAATTTGATATATCTAATTTATTTTCGTTTTGTTTCTAACTAATCTTAAAAATAATCAGTTTATTGATTAATTATTGTATAATGATGTTAAATTATGTACATTACATTTGAAAAATGGAAGAAATGAAATATTTCCACAAGAAACATGGAATGTAAATCCTCGAGATAATTTTTAGAAAGCTGATGACTCATTTCATTTCGCGATTTTGAATGTGCTGCACAATTAAAAAGTAATATTGATATAAATCCATACAATTTTATAACAAATTATTCATAAACATGACACTTAGAAAAAATATTGTAGTGAAACAAAAAATGACAGTCCAATTGCATGCTAGTTTTAAGGCTAATATTCCAGCTGACCCACTCATGTGTGTAATTACGTATGGAAAAAATACAACATACGATTACTTTTGAGAATTTTTAAATCAATAGAAAAATTTTATCTTTCAAACTGTTTTGGTACTGAGTGCAAAACTTTTAAAAACAGTGAATAAACACAATTAAGATCTTTTAATATTTTTATGTAAATTATTTATTCATGAATTATAACGATAATTTTCCTAAATGTCTATAATATTTTCATTATAACTAAAATATTCAAATTCATATGCAGCATGTCCATAAGCATCTTTAATATAAACAATACTCTTATTATGTTTTATACTTCTCAAATGTTCTGTAATTAAAGATGGGTTAAAATAACACTTGCAAATATTATATTGAATCCTTTTCTCTTTTTCTCCATTACAACTCTACAAATATATTTTTGTTCAATTTAAATTCATCATGTAAATCTGCCATACTGGATTTTATCTGATTTCTTCTTGATTTGTCCTAGTTTAGTGGAAACAATTTAAAGAAAAAACTGATTATTGTTATTGATTTTTTACATCTTACTAAATGGAGACTCCACATGATAACTCAACAACATAAACAATACTAAATTGTTAAAAAAATTAATGAGCTAGAAGCCAGTGTTTTATATATAGTTATAGGATATGATTATCTGAAAACTACGACATTTGTGTGTAACTCAACAATAAATTTAAAATTGTTGCATCAAATACATACTTAAAACTAATTAGTGGATGAGATTTCCAATTTTTTTAATTTGGCAGTTGGAAAATGTGAAATTAATATGTAAATGGAGATAGGAAGAAGATGATTATAAATTTAATTCATGATATAAAATTCATTTTATGGGTCCCATGCTTATTCAGTTTTTAGTCTGAAAATTTTAAATCTTTTTACATTTTCTATTCTTCTTTGTAATTTTTCCTTGAAACCTTGCAATACAATTGGAAAATGTTTGGACAGACGAAACAGATGTTTCAAATTGATACTGAAAATAGTCAAAAAATAATAAAATTACATGAAAAAGTGATGCAAATGTTAGAAGAACAGTGAACACATATAAAAAGGGTTTAAATGATTGTAAAAACACAACAACTGTATTTCTTGCATACGAATTTGCCTTCTTTTTTTTGAAATCTAGCTTTTGATAAAATCTCATTTCTAATACTTTTTTCTTAAATTTTGGGAGGTTTTTGGCTTTTCCTTGATTTTTAAAATCTGAAAATTATGCTAGAACAGTAATATAAATCTAGTGGCAGTGGTCATATTAATTTAACTAGACCGTATGTAGCTCATTGGCTCTACCTCAGGTCACATTTTGTGAATCACGCAATATTTCTTCAAGGCAAATGCTTTACATCATCAAATGATGGCTGCAGTTTACTGCTGGGAAGTAGCCACCACCTGACTGTGTGGTAGTTGCATCGAGGAAATATTGTGGAATACACAAAACATAATCAGATGGTAGACCTGAGAAACATAAATTCAACATATCTACTGGGAAAGTCTGAAGAGCCAGAAAGCAATTAATTCCCAATGTAAATGAAACTGTCACAGTCTGAATCACTTGGCTATATGAAGCCATCGAGATGCTGACTCCTTTACCTGTCTGAAACCATTCATACATCTCCTTGTGTTTGGTTCGGCTGTTGAGCCAAGCCTATGAAATATGGGGTGAGAAACAAGTGTGGAATTCCAGTTGCTGTACTTACTTATTACATCTTTTGTTTGTATGTTATTGAATAATGTCTAACTTTCTAATTTCGACTAGTAAGTCTTGGTTTCCTAAGAGATATGTGGAGAGACTACAAAAAAGTAGTAGACCTGATCCTAAGAAAAATATTTGAACCTACATTTTGAAAACTTCATCTATATGGTCCGTTTGCCCATGACACACATTGAACACCATCCTGTCCTGTAAATTTTGACTCAGTAGAAATATCCCTCCCCTACTGTACAACACAAGTTGTCTGCTGTCAAAGGGGCAGGAGCAGATAAGAGGAAGTTAACCTGTACACATGTGCAAAATGGTCAGTGAGGTTCTGGCATCAAATATCAGTTGTCTCAGCAACTGGAATTCAACACATGATTTACACACCCCACCATAGCTGGCTGGGTGGCCTCAACAAGTAGGTTCAACTGTTTAATTGGAGAAGTTCCTTTTCTTTCATGCTCAACATTATATTTCCTTCGTGGAGTGTGAGAAATCTGTGTTAAGTGTAGGTAGCTGTAAAAGGTGTGTGTATGTGTATATGTACATGTGTGTGTGTGTGTGTGTGTGTGTGTGTGTGTGTGTGTGTTTAGTTGGTGTCACGTTTGTGTTGTATATGATGAGAAAAGCGGAAGAAGTGAAAGCAAGTGCTGGTACACGATGTCACTTTCTTAAAAAGCATGAAGATGGGTAACCAGGCCTGAAAGGTATTATAGAATCCTGCATAATGATAAAAATAACACACTAGATTTAGAGAAGGCTGTGAACTTCAATAAATCAATTTGGTACTTTCTGCTTAAGGTGGTCCAATTTTTAGAATAAATTCTAATTAGAATTTTATTTTGTTTTTAAAAATTGTATCTGAGTTCAAGAAGTTATCCAGCTTGTGGTGTGTTCATATCCAGAGAAGGCTGTGAACTTCACTATTCTGTTGGAGAATCTTTGATATTTCAGTTGGTACCATTGTCATAGCAATCAGCTGTGTTTACAGTTCTCTTTTTTTTATCTCTGACTTAGTGTCCAGACTCTTGAGTTTTGTTTGTAATTCGTTCAAAATTTGTTATCTGCTTCTTGTTAATTTTAGTGCTGAGTGTCATACTTTCTATGATGCCTAGGAGTGAATCGTTATTTAAAACCCTAAGTTCCGCAGAAATTGGCTTACAGACACCTTTTGGACAAGCAATACTGCTGTTGATGATAGTAAAAGTTCTAACGTTTGTACAATTGGAAAGTGTGAAATGGACACTTCCACTAGTGCATAAAAAATTGAGATAGTCATGTACATGAAATTACAGATGAAACTTTGATGAATGATATTTTTAATCGTCTTTTCTATTTTTTGTGAATGTGTACAGAATTGTTTGTCTTGTAACATTGGAGGTCCTGTTAACTTGAAAACAACATTGCTAGTATTTGTGCCAGTTGTGAAAATGAGACCTGTTTTTAGATCTCTAAATATGAAGTAGCAATATGTTGATAGTAATATCAGGTTACTGTATGCACTCTGAACAACTGGTAAATGATATACTGCTGATCAAATACTTTGTGCCTTAATGAGCCCTTCACCTTCACCTCCTAAAATAAACAAATACACTATAGCGATAGGAGACTCTTTTCAGTCTGTAACTGATTTATCTATGAAAGCTATAGCCAGTGAAGCCAAATATATCAATTAAGAAAACCCAGGTATTCCAGTTACTTTTGATGAAACCTGGCAGAAAAGGGGACACACTACTGTTACTAGAGTGGATAGTGGCAAAGTATTGGATTATAAAGTACTCACTAAGCCTTGTTACCACTGTGCACCTAATAAAGAACATGACGTTTATGTCTGCACCAAGAATTATGATGGTCCAAATGCAGGAAAACTGCAGCTTCCATGAAAATTTTTAACAGTTCAGAAGAGTAATGGGAAGTATTATACACCAAATGCTTTGGGAATGGTGACTCCAAGGCTTACAAAAGTGTGACAGGCTCCATGCCATACATCTGTAGGACTATAACTTAACTGGAATGCATTGGTCACATTCAAAAAGGAATGGGCACCCAACTATGAAACAGAAGCAGAATCTAAATGACAAAATTTTCTCAGATGTAGAAACATCAGAGGTTGCTTATCGATCAAACTATAAATGAACTTCAGCAGTACTACATTATGGCAATAAGAAATAATTATATAATTTGTAGGAAATGGGCGACATATTTCAACCAATCATCAGTTGATAATAATCCTCTTCATTTCACTTGTCCTGATGGATCTCAGTCATGGGGCGGCAAACACAGAAATGCTCAAGGTACTATCCCTTTGACTGTTATGGAAGCAATTAAGACAAAATACAGAGACTTGGAGCACCCTGATCTTCTCAGAAAACGTTATTATAGTCGGTCCCAGGATCAAAACGAGTCGTCCTACAACCTCATATGGAGATGTGTGCCTAATAATGTATTTGTTGGGATAAAAACTTTGAAATGGGGAGTTGGTGATGGTGTTATTTCATCAAATGATTGTCATCTGGGTAGATTAAATTCCATGAAAAACTAGACATTGCTCCTGGGTTTAACATTATCAATGGTCTTCAGCTACTGGAGAAAGTGTGTGTAAGCAAGGCAGCTGAATTTAATCAAAGAAAGCAAGAAGGAGAAATCTTCTAGATGAAGAAGAAGAACCAGAAGATGACCCTGATTACTCTGCTGGAAATTTTTCCTAATAAAATATAAGAGGTATTTTTGGAGTTTCATAATAAATTACTTTAATCACATTTTCTAATATTTGACATTTCCAATGTAACATATGTACCTTCATCTTACAAGTCATTAAACCAATGGGAGTTAAATTTTCAGCATTCAATAAAATATGTACAGGGTGCCACTGAAATATAATCGTGAGAAGAACTGGCTTATTCTCTAAATCAGGAAGATTTATATACAATTCTCTCCAATTACAAATGACTTTAGTGTAAAAAATTCATAAATATTGTACCAATAAAAAAGTCTTTGATTCTATCTCAGTGAGCTAACAATAAATGGTGAAAACAGCTGCTAAAATTTCAAAGTTCTAGGTATAACATTTCCAGAGAAAAAGATACATAGATTGTATATTTAACAATATAGGGCGTCTTAATTCCACTCAACATCACCAGCTGGTGGACAGATCACCATCAGTAGCATCACATGCTTTCACTCTATGACACTGCAGAGAGACTTTTAATCTAATTCAGAAAGTCTGGTTATGGGGAACTTTACACCACCATCTCTCCTCCTCTCGCTGGCCAAATACTTGTGGAGAAAATTTCTTCCACCAGCTGGATTAGAACAGTGACAGCACACAGGCATGCATTAGCGACCCTGACTACTATGGAGGCTGGCTGGAGTCATCTCACATGCCTACAAGTTGCTAAGATTTCTTCTGGACCTGGAATGATATTTGTGAACATATTAAGTGTTAATCATATATAGTGAAACATTTATGGATAGGAATCACACTTTTAGAAGTTTCGAAAGTCTCGTATATCTCTAAAATTGATAATTAATGCCAGTTATATCGTAAGTATTGGTATCAGCAATTTTATTTTTTGAGAAGTCGTTATATCGAAACTTCAGAGAAATTTTTGCCCAATTTTATCCCTGATGTAACTAGTAACTGCTTGGGCTAGATGTATGTGAACTATCTTTCAGTCAGCTGATCACAGAACCATTTTGTTAAGTCAACGATTTTGAATAGATGCATACACATATACAACAGAAAAATTTTCCAATAGTAAAATTTGTACCAAGACAAAAAATTATATGCCACATGTCATCACATAATATTTTGTGGGACAGTGGGAGACAATGACTGACAAAAAAAATAAATATGAGAGTGAAACTGCCCTACAGGGAAAGAAGATGAGGACTCAAGGGTTGTTGACAACAAAGTCATGAAACATGGAGGAAAAGCTCGATTTGGAGACCGAGAGGGAAGCAGTGACTGAAGAGATTTAGTGTTATCTATTTAATTAATTTGTTTATTACATTGCAGTTATTACCTGGAACTTAAACAGAGACTGCATTCATTCTTACTTATGTTACTACTATTAACAGTTAATAAATGTTTCTTGTGCATTGGCAGCTAATGATACTGATATAAATCATATGAAGATATAAATTTTAAAATTCCACCTTCTGCAAAACAATGTATTTTTTTGTTTACATGAACTTGTTTTGATGCCTGAGTGTCATGGTTATTCTTCAGTTTGAGGCTTTAAGTTATAAAAATGTGCATATCTTATTTTGTTCACCAAAAACTATAGTAACTGTGAAAGTGGATTTGTGCTCAGATAAGTAGTTCCTCAGCAGACACACTGCAAGAACTGGCAGCCAACATTCAAAATTAGTTTCATAATAGAAGAAGGAAGGAAGATGGTGGTTTAACATCTCATCAGCATCGAGGTCATTGGAAATGGAGCACAAGCTTGAACTGTAGTAGGTATGGGGAAGTCAAGCTTCCTTACACTTACAGAGGAACCATCCCAGCATTCACCTGCAGCAATTTAGGGAATTCTTAGAAAATCTAAATCTGAATGGTTGGATGTAGGTTTGAACCATTGTCAATTAATGCATAAAAAGTGTGTGTGATAGCAGGTGTGAGAGTGAAGTATAAAAAGGTGTACAAACAAAGTATATAATCACAACCATAGAAGAAAACATGCTGAAGATACAGAAGAAGACAGGAAACTTAATTTATAGGACATAAACCACTACTACCCTCGAAAACGTATTTAAAATTAATAAATCTGTAAGTAAATTCTTTCTTTACTTTGCATAGGATATGCTGTCAATCCATAAAAGCCATAAAAACAAGCCAACCTATACATCTTTTACTATTAATGTAATGTAAGTAGAGCTATCGAGATAACATGAGAAATGAATTACTATAATTTTTAGGCCTAAAATTAAAAAAAAGCCATGAATGTTTATAAAATTTTCATGGAAATAAATCTAGACCCAGATTCGATGATACATAAGCAAGGAAATATGTTTGGACAAACAGGAAAAAATAGATACGTTGAGTTTTGCAGAACTCATATTCAACCCGCTAACACAGAAAAAACACCAGCAGGAGCTTCCAAGCTCAATAAGATGATTATCTCGGTCTCATGCCGATATAATATGTTACTATTACAGCTAATACAACACTGCATGTTATCACCATAACAGTTTTCTACTATTCAACGAGAACATTACGGTATTCCACTTTTGACATGGATAACAGCGGCTACGTGACATGGAAGAGATGAGGCCTTGGTAAGTCGCTGGAGAGAGTTGGCACCACATCTGCACACTCAAGTCACCTAATTAACGTAAATTCTGGGAGGTGGGTGATGATCTCTGATGCCACATTCAATCGCATCACAGTTGTGATCGATCGGGCTCAGATCTGGCGAGCTGGGGGGCAGCACATCAAGTGAAACTCGCCACTGGGTTCCCCCAATCACTCCATTACACTCTTGGCCGTGTGACATGGCGCGTTATCTTGTTGGAAAATGCCACTGCCGGCACGAAACATGATGATCATGAGGCGGTGTATGTGGTCTGCAACCCGTGTACAATAGTCCTTGACCGTCATGGTGCCTTGGACGAACTCCAGTGGACCCATGGATACCAACATGAATTTCCCCCAGAGAATAACATGCTGTGGAGGCCTATCGTTAGGAGCGTTCAAAGCTCTGTGTGTTCAGAGACACTTGTACCCTGACCAGCATTAAAATTTGATGTTAGCTTCGTCACAGCTCACCGCCTGTCCTGTTTTAGCTGCCTGCACACGCTACGACGTGCAACATCTGTAGTGAGTGGTGGTCGCCCAACCCCACGATGTCTGGACGTGGTTTCACCTCGGTTTCGCCATGTACTGAAGACGCTCACCGCAGCGCTCCTTGAACACCCGACAGGTCGTGCATTTTCCAAAATGTTTGTGCCAAGCCTCTGGGCAATCACAGTCTACTTTCAGTCAAACTCAGATAGATCACGTGCCTTTCCCATTCCATACAAGGAGGGCATGCTCACTGATACTACATGCACTGTGCAGATGTGAAGGGTACTTGGGATGTAGACCAATTCGAAAAAAGTAATAAAAGATCGCAAATTACAACTGGGCACTTTACGCAGAGGCAGGAGAATATAGAGTGAAGCCCCAAAGAAACTGGTATAGGCATGCAAATTCAAACAGAGATCCGTAAACAGGCAAAATATAGTGCTGCCATCGGCAACGCCTATATAAGACAACAAGTGTCTGGCGCAGTTGGTAGATCGGTTACCGCTGCTACAATGGCAGGTTATCGAGATTTATGTGAGTTTGAACGTGGTGTTATTGTCGGCGCATGCGCAATGGGCCACAGCAACTCCGAGGTAGCGATGAATTTTTCCGCACGACCATTTCACGAGTGTACCGTGTATATCAGGAATCCGGTAGAACGTCAAATCTCCGACATAGCTACGGCTGGAAAAAGATCCTGCAAGAATGGGACCAACGGCAACTGAAGAGAATCGTTCACATGACAGAAGTGCAACCCTTCCGCAAATTCCTGTAGATTTCAATGCTGAGGCATCAACAATTATCAGCGTGCGAGCCATTCAACGAAACATCATCGATATGGGCTCTCGAAGCCGAAGGCCCACTCGTGTACCCAAGATAATTGCACGACACAAAGCTTTACGCCTCGCCTGGGCCCATCAATACTGACATTGGATTGTTGATGGATGTCCCCTGATCGGTCGAGTCTAGTTTCAAATTGTATCGAGCAGATGGACGTGCATGGATGTGGAGACAGCCTCATGAATCCATGGACCCTGCATGTCAACAGTGGACTGTCCAAGCTAGTGGAGGTCTGTAATCGTGTGGGGCGTGTGCAGTTGGACCCCTGACACGTCTAGATATGACTCTGACAAGTGACACGTACTTAAGCATTCCGTGTGATTGCCTGCATCCCTTCAGTCCACTGTACTTTCCGACGGACTTGGGCGATTCCAGCAGGACAATACGATACCTCAAACGTCCAGAATTGCTACAGAGTGGCACCAGGAATACTCTTCTGAGTTTAAATACTTCCGCTGGCCACCAAATTCCCTAGTCATGAACATTATTGATGCCTGGGATGCCTTGCAACGTGCTGTTCAGAAGAGATCTCCACCACATTGTACTCTTACGGATTTATGGACAGTCCTGCAGGATTCATGGTGCCAATTCCCTCCAGCACTACTTCAGACATTAGTCGAGTCCATCCCACGTCATGTTGCGGCACTTCAGCGTGCTCGCAGAGACCCTACACGATATTAGGTAGGTGTACCAGTTTCTTTGTCTCTTCAGTGTACAAATTTCTCCCTAACATCAGCGAGAGATTAAAAATAAGATTTCTTATCCTGTCGAGTGAACTGATACGTTTGCTGACTGGCCATGGCCTATATGCCACCTATCTATACCAAATCAAAAGACAGATGAATGATAGCTGCGTTGGGGCATTCTGGGCAAACTGAGAACACACAGTGTGGAACTGTGCACTCTATGAGGATGTGGTAGGCAATGGACATCAGGTATTAAGAATGTTGGATCGCCGGCCGCTGTGGCTGAGCAGTTCTAGGCGCTTCAGTCCGGAACATCGCTGCTGCTACGGTCGCAGATTCGAACCCTGCCTCGGGCATGGATGTGTGTGATGTCCTTAGGTTAGCTCTAAGTTCTAGGGGACTGATGACCTCAGATGTTAAGTCCCATAGTGCTTAGAGCCATTTTAACCCATTTGATGTTGGATCCCAAAGCAGCACTAAGGAGAGTGAGTCGACCTGGCGCATCTTGGACTATACTGCAGGCACAGTATGCATAAACGCCAAGGAGTACTTCACAAGACATTCAGCCATGAGTCAGATGCTGCCATCCAGCCTGGAAAACATAGTCTGCATATGGAGAGAAGATAAGCGAGGTCGGTGACCACCGGACAGAAATAGTTTCCCAAGAACGAATGTTGCATTGGTGCAAGTGACCATGGAAGTGTGGACTTTAAGATGTAACAGCGATGGGTGGAATTGCTTGCTATAGTGGAAACGCTGCTAACGTGCTACCCGACGCCCAAGGTATCCAGCAGACAATGGTTGTTGACTGGAATAATATTATGGCGGATCCAGTAGCGGAAACAACCATCTACAAGCTAATTCCATCAAAATAAGTGAACAAGATGAGAATAGATTCTATTGGTATTATAGAATATTAGTATTTGTGAAATTGGTTAAGGATTTTATTGTGATTTTGTAGTAGTAGAAGTAGTTGAAGTATTTAAAAAAGTATCAGAAACAAATAATTAATTACAAATTTATTACTATCCAAAGATACGTCATTTGTATTGCCTTTTTAGCTTTTCAGATAATAGGCTGTAATTATGAAGAATAATAATAAAAATAAATGTTCACATGAGCGCAGCAATACTGGTACCAGTATGAAATGCCGTTTCCCCGTATCGCCCAACACACCGATGCAGACATCCTGTCCCACCTCGCCCTTGGCCACAATGCAGACTTCAGTCACAATGTTTCTTTCATCCTGGCTCAGTACATACAACCTATTGACTGAAGTCGCAGCTTTATTGGAAATCACCAACAGGCAAAATCTTTATCGGAAATTTTAGGCGTGAATTGTAACCTCAAAAAAGAATTTGTTTAGATGGAAAGGGTAGCGTATCTTATGATTACCGAAGTGTATCCTTTTCCGGATTGTTGTGGGTGGCTTGTTTAGCTATCTACAAACTGTAGGCATATTATGTGCTCTAAAGCTACTGCGGTGAATCATTTTTGAGTTGTGGTAGATGGGCATTATCTATCTAAGAAGTATTATTACTGCTTAATGGTGATTTATATCAGCAGGGTGGTGATTCTGTCATATGAGCTGCTTTGCAAATGTGTTGTAAAGGGTGTCCGAAAAGTCTTTCCCTGATTACATAAATTGATAACTCAGGCTAGAAGTACGATACAAATATGAAACTTGTGTCGAATTGTTTACAACTATTAAAGTTTTTTCTGTTTTAGGTTCGCAGTACGTAAGTAGTGGATGAGGTGCAGTGCCCAAGAAGCCATGTTAACCAATCAGGAGAAGGCACAGTGTGTCCTCTGGTACGATGATTCACTATCACCAACCACAGTGCAGACACACTTCCAGACAACATTTGGAAGGAATCCACCTGATGTCAAGAGCATTAAAGCCTGGTATGAGAAGTTCAAGAACACAAAAGAACACAGGATCGGTTGCTCTCCATCCGAGGTCTGGTCGACCAAGAACCTCAGCAGACAGGGTGGAAGCTGTAAGGCAGTCTTTTCTGCGAAGTCCGAAGAAATCGATGCGCAGCGCCTCACGTGAATTACAGATGCCAAAATCTTCGATAGTTTGTAAACAATTAGACGCCAGTTTCATATTTGTATCTTACTTCTAGCCTGAGTTATCAATTTATGTAATCAGGGAAAGACTTTTCGGACACTCCATATATTTTTCTACTTTTCAATGCTTTGTGTGTTCAGAGTAACTTACTCTAAAATATATGTTTGTCTTTCACACATACGCTGAACGATAGTTATTGAAGTTTAACTAACCTGTCTGTTTCGCTGAATTTATTTGCAATTATGCAAATGTTTGTAATCTTGCTTTTCAGTGTCATCACGAATCATGTCAGCTGTATAATTGAACGATTCTCTCTACGTCTCACAGGTTCATAAAACTTGTCTGGCTACTCTAGTAACAGAGAAAAGAGTACGCAGTAGTCGCCAGGTTGTTTTAGGCCGGCTGATGTGGCCGAGCGGTTCTAGGCGCTTCAGTCCGGAACTGTGCGACTGCTACGGTCGCAGTTTCGAATCCTGCCTCGGGCATGGATGTGTGTGGTGTCCTTAGGTTAGTTAGGTTTAAGTAGTTCTAACTTCTAGGGGACTGATGACCTCAGATGTTACGTCCCATAGTGCTCAGAGCCATTTGAACCATTTTTTATAGGTTGTTTTAGAGACAGATGTAGTTCACTGACAAGCTTTTGGCGTCTAAAGATGCAATGCAGCGCGCGCCTTCAAGCACAGAGGGTTCGTGACATCCGTTCTACCCAAGGAGGTTACATAGATTATAAACTGGCCTAGCCTCCTTGATCCAGATAAGAACTGCCGTAGGAGATTGGATGAACTGTGACCAAGCTGTAGGCCGAGTCTGGCGATTGCGTCTGCCGACCTTTCCCGGTGCCACCCTGTATACAACCTAACTGACTCGCTTGTGCCGAGGGAGCAACATTGCTGCCGGTAAGAAGCCAGCTGCACACCAACCGGCGCGCGGCACCCCGGTTCCAGTTGCTTGGGCAAGAAGACAAGGGCCCACGGTTACGCTTCCGCTCAGGTGATTCAACATGACGTTCGCCGAGCATGCGTTGTTTGTTGTCCATCTGACGCAGCTGTTGACCTCAGCTGCCTTCGCTGCGTCGCTTCTCGTCGGTCTTCTATCGCAAGCTCACCTAGTGCAGCGTACTGAGGTTCACTTATAAGATGGCACGCGCTAGGCAAGCCTTCCAAAAAATTAAGTGTTTTTCAGTTTAAGGAGGCTTAAATTTCGATGACAAACTCTGCGCGACCTCGCTCAATTTGTTTGTAGAGCGCTTTTGGTAAATTAAGTAGAGAAGACAGAGAAGCAGTTGATGAGACACTGTGTTTAAGGCTGTCGAAGACAAGGGCTGGATGGACAGCAAAAGAAATAAACAGAAGAGAAGAAACGGGTCGTGGTGCTTTTGGGAAATTGAATGGGGCTTTAAAAATCAGGTGTTCTACATATCTGAAATGGAAAGGGTGGAGATCAATTGTCACCAGTGACCCGCCCCCCTCCCCATCTCCTCCATCCTGTTCATCTACGTCTACATCTACATCTACATGGATACTCTGCAAATCACATTTAAGTGCCTGGCACCTTCACAATTCTCTATTATTCCAATCACGTATAGCGCGCTGAAAGAATGAACACCTATATCTTTCCGTACGAGCTCTCATTTCCCTTATTTTATCGTGGTGATCGTTCCGCCCTGTGTAGGTCGGTGTCAACAAAATATTTTCGCATTCGGAGGAGAAAGTTGGTGATTGGAATCTCGTGAGAAGATTCCGTCGCAACGAAAAACGCCTTTCTTTTAATGATTTCCAGCCCAAATCCTGTATCATTTCTGTGACACTCTCTCCCATATTTCACGATAATACAAAACGTGCTGCCTTTCCTTGAACTTTTTCGATGTACTACATCAGTCCTATCTGGTAAGGGTACCACACCACGCAGCAGTATTCTAAAAGAGGACGGACAAGCGTAGTGTAGGCAGTCTCCTTAGTAGGTCTGTTACATTTTCTAAGTGTCCTGCCAATAGAACGCAGCCTTTAGTTAGTCTTCCACACAACATTTTCTATGTGTTCTTTCTAATTTAAGTTGTTCGTAATTGTAATTCCTAGGTATATAGTTGAATTTACGGCTTTTAGATTAGGCTGATTTATCGTGTAACCGAAGTTTAACGAGTTCCTTTTAGCACTCATGTGGATGACCTCACACTTTTCGTTATTTAGGGTCAACTGCCACTTTTCGCACCACTCAGATATTTTTCCTAAATCGTTTTGCAGTTTGGTTTGATCTTCTGATGACTTTAGCGAACTCAACTTCCATCTATAAAAAGCTTCTGACGTCTGATTACTTTAGAAATGAGATAATATGCTAAACACAGGGCGACAATTATTGAACTACAAGGAAAAAAAGTAAACTAGTTACAAACTACGGCGTGTACACACCTTATCCAACATGTAAACGTCACTACAGATATTCGGATTTAGGTTATTACATGTTCGATTGCCTGCCATCATTGACGAAGACGTGGCGGAGACGAATAGCGAAATTCTGCGTGACCCGCTGAAGTGTCGGAACATAGATGCTGTCGATGACCTTTTGAATGGCTGTTTTCAACTCAGCAATCGTTTTGGGATCTTTAATATAGCCCCACAAAAGAGGAGCTGCATGTGTTCAGATCCTGAGAATATGGCGGCTGATCGTGGCCCATGCCACGGGCTATGGGCAAGCCAGGGCGAGAACGCGGTCCCCAGTGTGGTTCTCCAGGACATCCAACACTCTCCTGCTTCGAAGGTGTCGAGCGCCATCTTGCATGAATCACATCTTGTCGAAAGCAGGGTCACTTTGGATAGTGGGGATGAAATCATCTTCCAAAATCTTCACGCATCGTTCGATAGTCGCTCTGGCATCAAGGATTATCGCAAGGATTATTCCGTGACTGGACATTGCAAACCACACAATAACCTGTTGAGGGTAAAGAGACTCTTCGATCGTGAAATGAGGATTCTCAGTCCCCCAGATGCGCCAATTTTGGTTACTGACGAACCCCTGCAAGTGATAGTGGGCTTAACAAGAAGGCGTGTGCGCATGCGCATAGTAATTCCCATCATGCTTCGCGGCCAACCGTGCAGTTTGAACGTTCTAGCGCAAACCGTTCAGAAATTATGAGGGTTTTATTTAATACAGTGCAATAACTGTCACCCCAACTTGACTTTAAGGATGCAGCCTTTATGGTTAAAGACTTATAACTCTAATTATGGTGTGTTGGCTTTATTTATTTCGGATTATTCATCCATAGACTAATGAAAGAGACAAAGCCAAAACCAAAACCAGACACTTTATAAGTCTTCTACACTACTGGCCATTAAAATTGCTACACCACGAAGATGACGTGCTACAGACGCGACATTTAACCGACAGGAAGAAGATGCTGTGAGATCCAAATGATTACCTTTTGAGAGCATTCACACAACGTTCGCGCCAGTGGCGACACCTACAACGTGCTGACATGACGAAAGTTTCCAAACGATTTGTCATACACAAACAGCAGTTGACCGGCTTTGCCTGGTGAAACGTTGTTGTGATGCCTCGTGTAAGGAGGAGAAAGGCGTACCATCACGTTTCCGACTTTGATAAAGGTCGGATTGTAGGCTATCGCGATTGCGGTTTATCGTATCGCCACATTGCTGTTCGTGTTGGTCGAGATCCAATGACTGTTAGCAGAATATGGAATCGGTGGTTTCAGGAGGGTAATACGGAACGCCGTGCTGGATCCCAACGTCTTCGTATCACTAGCAGTCGAGATGACAGGCATCTTATCCGCATGGCTGTAACGGATCCTGCAGCCACGTCAGATGGGGATGTTTGCAAGACAACAACCATCTGCACGAACAGTTCGACGTTTGCAGCAGCATGGACTATCAGCTCGGAGACCATGGCTGCGGTTACCCTTGACGCTGCATCACAGACAGGAGCGCCTGCAATGACACCTCAACGACGAACCTGGGTGGACGAATGGCAAAACGTCATTTTTTCGGATGAATCCAGGTTCTGTTTACAGCATCATGATGGTCGCATCCGTGTTTGGTGACATCGCGGTGACCGCACATTGGAAGCGCTTATTCGTCATCGCCATACTGGCGTATCACCCGGCGCGGATGGTATGGGGTGCCATTGGTTACACGTCTCGGTCACCTCTTGTTCGCATTGACGGCACTTTGAACAGTGG
This sequence comes from Schistocerca americana, assembly GCF_021461395.2. Lineage (NCBI taxonomy): Eukaryota > Metazoa > Arthropoda > Insecta > Orthoptera > Acrididae > Schistocerca > Schistocerca americana. Next base: position 220,648,726 of record NC_060119.1, read on the forward strand.
ACGTTACATTTCAGATGTGCTACGACCCGTGGCTCTACCCTTCATTCGATCCCTGCGAAACCCTAGATTTCAGCAGGATAATGCACGACCGCATGTTGCAGGTCCTGTACGGGTCTTTATGGATACAGAAAATGTTCGACTGCTGCCCTGGCCAGCACATTCTCCAGATCTCTCACGAATTGAAAACGCCTGGTCAATGGTGGCCGAGCAGCTGGCTCGTCACAATACGCCAGTCACTACTCTTCATGAACTGTGGTATCGTGTTGAAGCTGCGTGGGCAGCTGTACCTGTACACGCCATCCAAGCTCTGTTTGACTCAATGCCCAGGCGTATCAAGGCCGTTATTACGGCCAGAGGTGGTTGTTCTGGGTACTGATTTCTCAGGATCTATGCACCCAAATTGCTTGAAAATGTAATCACATGTCAGTTCTAGTATTATATATTTGTCCAATGAATACCCGTTTATCATCTGCATTTCTTCTTGGTGTAGCAATTTTAATGGCCAGTAGTGTGTATGCTCCTGTAAGACCTATTTGAGCAACAGTGCATTGTCCAAACGTTTATTTTTGGCCTGATAATAGTAAAGATAGGTTATAAAGGCAAGGTTACTAAATTGCAATTAAAGAATATAATTTCCAGCAAATGTCGCGGTATCAACTTTGCGATTTAAGTGTAAGCGTGTAAACTAACAAAAGCTAAAAAAAAGAACAAAGAGTACGTTTGTACGGTATGTGTCATATAGTGATATAATTTTGTACATATATTCAGTGGTACATGTCGATAATGGCTGCAAAACGGGTAGCCATAGAGTTAGTAGTCAACAAAAAACAAATTAGAACGCAACGCTTGATGCTGAAGTTCTACCACATGAACGGCGAACATTTAGTAAGCAATAAACTGTTTTCCTTTCATTATTTATTTTGTAGGCCGTAAGCGAGAACAAATTTTGAAAAGCTTTGGAATGATGTGTAAAGTTTGTCGGAGGAAGTAACGTCCTTTCATTCTCAATTACTGGATGAATGTAGTCTGAGTACGCTGCTACATATAGACGTGTTCTAACATTGATCTTGAATTACTGTGTTAACTAAACCTTTAATGTAATTTATAGTCTTGTTAATGAGTCGAACATGGCAGCATTTTAAATTTTTAAATTCAGTCAGTTATTGTATGAAGTAACGAAAATTAAATTTTTGTTTCTCCTGACGTTTGAAAAAAAAAAAAAATGGTTCAAATGGCTCTGAGCACTAGGCGACTTAACTTCTGCGGTCATCAGTCGCCTACAACTTACAACTAATTAAACCTAACTAACCTAAGGACATCACACACATCCATGCCCGAGGCAGGATGCGAACCTGCGGCCGTAGTGGTCGCTCGGTTCCATACTATAGCGCCTAGAACCGCACGGCCACTCCGGCCGGCCTGACATCTTTCAGATTGGCATCATACAAATGGGACCAGAGGACTGTTTAGCAGTTTAGTAACACTGACTCCTAGTTTTGTTATGGCATTGAGACATAGAAATTTCATAAGAGAACCATTCAAAAAGAAGGTTCTCTGCGAGCAGTGAAGTGATGCTTCCAAGGAACTACATGCAGAGACAGGAAAACTAATAAATGTATCATGGAACAGATTGTAGAGTAACACGCAATTATCATCTTTGTGAAAATTAAATGGAAGTGCCTGGGGCTGTATACAGGAGAATTATTGGCAGATGAACCAAGGAGGTTCTTTGTCGGATTCCAAGACAGGGGGTTCTTTGTCGGATTCCAAAACATTAGAAAAGGCCCTGCGTACCTGATGCAACATATGTGAATTACATTAGAAAACGGGCGGGAACAGTATGGAAGACTGCAACGAGTGAAAACATCTAGAGGAGGGTTTTATCCAACACTGAATGTCAAATGGTAGTTGCCGATAACGATGTGACGAAATCGTTGTCGGTATTGTGTGGAGAAGCTTACTTCATAATACAAGCTTCCATTCATACTGCATGGAAATTGTGGTGTCATCGTAAGACGCCAGTTTCTGCGGACCCCGGATGGTGGCGCCAGATTGGCAGTATATGCAAATCAGGCGCGGCATCTCTCCTCCCCAGAAACACTGCAAGACACCAGCGCCCTCTCCGGTGTTAGCATGAACGACGCGGACGAGAGCGCTCGGGAGCCACTTGGTCAGCGCAGATCGTCACTGTTGTTTGACATCTCAGCTACACGGGGCAGCGGCTGCCACGTCATAGTTAGTTAGGTCTGCGAGAACCGGCACAACTGGAATGATAGGTTGCTGCTGAGTTGACAAAAAAGTTTTTTCAGAGACTGGAAAATGTTTATTATGTTCTTCATGACTGATTCTCAAAAGATAAGTGAATGTGTTTAATTATTCGATTGTGGCACTGTCTATTGATAATCTACACTGAAGAGCCAAAGAAACTGGTACACCTACCTAATGTCGTGCACGGCCCACGCGAGCACACAGAACTGCCTTAGCACGACCTGGCATGGACTCGACTAATGTCTGAAGTAGTGATGGAGGGAACTGATTCTTTGAATCCTGCAGGGCTGTCCATATATCCGTAAGAGTACGAGGGGGTGGTGGTGTCTTCTGAATAACACGTTGCAAGGCATCCCAGATATGCTCTATAATGTTCATGTTTGGGGAGTTCGGTAGCCAGCGAAAGTGTTTAAACTCAGAAGAGTGTTCGTGAAGCCACTCTGTAGCAATTCTGGACGTTTGCGGTGTCGCGTTGTCCTTCTGGAATTGCCCAGGTCCGACGGAATGCGCAATGGAAATGAATGGATGCAGGTGATCAGATAGGATACTTACGCACGTGTCACCTGTCAGAGACGTATCAGGGGTCCCATATCACTCCAACTGTACTCGCTCACATCATTCCAGAGCCTCCACCAGCTTGAACCGTCTCCTGCTGACATGCAGGGTCCATGGATCCATGAGGTTGTCTACATACCCGTACACGTCCATCCGTTCTATACAATTTTAAACATTCATGCGATGAGGCAACATGTTTCCAATCATCAAAAGTCCAATGTCGGTGTTGACGGGCCCAGGCGAGGACTACAGCTTTGTGTCATGCAGTCATCAAGGGTACACGAGTGGGCCTTAGACTCCAAAAGCCTATGTCGATATTTCGTTGAATGGTTCGCACGCTGAGACTTGTTGATTGTCCAGCACTGAAATCTGCAGCGGTCTGTGGAAGGACTGCACTTCAGTCGTCATTGGTCCCGTTCTTACAGGATCGTTTCCCGGCCACAGCGATGTGGGAGATTTGCTGTGTTGCCTGACTCCTGACCGCGGCAGACAGTTGTCTTAGATAGGCACTGCCGACCGCAGCGCCGCATTCTGCCTGTTTATATACCTCTGTATTTGAATATGCATGCCTATACCAGTTTCTTTGGCGCATCGGTGTATATTGTGCCTAGCCACCCTGGTCTGCTTCCTGGCTCAAATGGCTCTGAGCACTATGCGACTTAACTTCTGAGGTTATCAGTCGCCTAGAACTTAGAACTAATTAAACCTAACTAACCTAAGGACATCACACACATCCATGCCCGAGGCAGGATTCGAACCTGCGACCGTAGCGGTCGCTCGGCTCCAGACTGCAGCGCCTAGAACCGCACGGCCACTCCGGCCGGCTCTGCTTCCTGCTTCATACTCGTTGAATTACTGTTGTGTCCACCCGAGATACAACAGAAATAGCATCGCAGGTACCGTAATGCAAAACATGAATGTAATAGTGAATATCAAGATTCGTTTGACAATGAACCTACCAGTGTTGGATACCGGTAAGGATGCTGTACGTTCTTTAACCTTAACTCACGAGGTAACTTTTCTGTAACGTATACATTGAAGTGTGGTCTCTGGAACCCCAATATATAAACTGAGATTTGGGAGATAAATCGTTTGAAATTGTTTACTTAAATTACATAACAGTTATTTTTACAACTGTTTCAGTAGTGTTTAGACACTCCACGTTGATTCTATTGCACTAAACAAAGCCTGCAGTATTTTTCTTTTTATCACCCAAAATCACAAACTTTCGTGTGGTTTTTTCAAGTGGTACACACAAACAAACTGTGAGAGAACTAACTTTTACATTCTAAAAAATTATAGTATCTCTGTAGTAGGTAAATTTTCAAGTGAAACTAAATTTCAGGGTTTAAACTTGTACATAAAAATCGCACTCGAAAGAAAGTCTGCAGAACTGACATCAACTGCTGAGATCTACATTTTCCTTTACCATCACCCAGAACATATTTGATGTTAACTAACACTTTAAGTATTTTATTGAATGAACAGGAACGCAATACCGTTGTCCGGAAGTACTTCCTCTGAGTGATACTCTTGTTCCCCAGCAAAATTGTGATCTATGGCTACCGCAAATTTGTCGTCTTTTTAGTCTATTTCTTGATCAATATCTATGACGTGTTCCTCTGTTCACCGATTAGTAGCTTCATCGTTAAAACTGACATATGCCTGCGAACACATTTTGTGCTGCACTAAGAAAACAGGTACATAGTTCGCGAGGTGCGGTGCAGGAGAGACCAACACGTATCTACAAGACACGCCAGCAACAAAAAAGAAGTCTATAACGCGAGTGGCAATAAAACATTACAGAGCTGGCGATTTAAGGACGGTACGTGAGGTATAGGAGCACTCCACCAGAAATTACCTTGGAGAGAGGGTTCGAAAATTCTCGTGTGGTCTGAGAATCATAGCTTGTGCGTTACGGGTTTTAAATGGCGTTATAAGCAATAGCTGGTTCCTGTTTTAACTTGGTTCTAAGAATTGATCGGTACTTTTACACCCCCACACTCTCACCATGTCAGTTCCAGACAAAATAGCAATGACTAGTTTTGATCAGTAACCACTAATATTTTGGCCTCGTATGTACAAGTTTCTTTAACGTGCAGAACACTTCCTAGCCAGGCAGAGATAAGAACCAGAGTTGTGGAATCCATACGCTGGATTAACGACTATTATTCTGTTACACTGTCCAGGCTGAATGTGGTTCGTAGGTACTTTTCCGCGTTCGGCCATTTAATGTCTGGCTGACTCAGCAACACAATGTATAAGTTGTTAAAACACGAATTCCCGTGGAACAAAGTGTAGATGATTCACGGCAATTGACACTCACATCTTTCCTCCAAAGCAAGTGATTCACGTTTGTGATTACACGAAGGGCATTCGAACACAAAAAAGACACGTGTTCTGGAGACACTTCCTATTCTTTCTACTAATGTTCCACCTTGCTAACAAATGCGTGGTAAGTTACAATATAAAGGCATCATGGAATGTAATTTCAGTATTTCTTAGACACTTAAGTTTGATAGGCTGCAGGACTAAAGCTTTCTTTGATTGTTTTACTCGTAATTTACATTCTCTTCGATGCGGCTGACTGACAGCGGTCACTGTACACACCTTTAACCATTTTAAAAATGATTAATGTATAAATAAAGTCATCATACTATAAGATATGCACAATTGGAAAGGAGACCTTCGTTGTAGCTGGTTATATGTTATCAAATGATTCAAATGGCTCTGAGCACTATGAGACTTAACTTCTGAGGTCATCAGTCTCCTAGAACTTAGAACTATTTAAACCTAACTAACCTAACGACATCACACACAAGCATGCACGAGGCAGGATTCGAACCTGCGACCGTAGCAGTCACGTGGTTCCAGACTGTAGCGCCTAGAACCGCTCTGTATGTTATCCCAGTTGGTCAGCGTGTTAACTAAGAGATGGTATTGCCAGTTGCACAAGCGGAGATAACGGCTTCACAGGAATTTTCTCAGTTCCTGAGAGTTGTCTCCGCAGTTCATTGCGTGATGGATTTCTCCCGAACAACACAAAGGGCTGTTATCCACTATCTTCGACCAGAAGGGGAACATGCTTACTGTATTTACCGCTAGATGAAAGACGTGTATGGAAAGCAGTGTCTCGCATGATGGACGATATTCAATCGGTGTCAGCTTTAAGAGGCGCGCTGCGTGGCAAATAAGACCCTCAAATTTCGATGGGAGGTCCTGGAACATCTTCCTTACAGCCCCGATATTTCCTCATATGGTTCGCATATCTTCGGCCGAATGAAACAATATCAAAAACGTCAGAGATTCACCTGGGACAAGGAACTACAGGGTGCCATGTAAAACTGGATCCGTCAGCAACCCAGGAGTTCATGCAATGAAGCTATCCACTCCCTTCCTAAAAGCTGGGATCAGTGTATCACTGTCAATGGCAATTAAGTGTACTTGAATCGTTCCACAAGAAGTGCAATTACGAGGGGCGTTCAGTAAGTAATGCAACAGTCTTTTCTCTGCAAATTTCGGTTGAAAAAATGCAGAATTTGTTATAGGACCTGGTGAAATATTCCCGCTTCAGCTCCTATAGTTTCATGAAGTTCCGATAGGTGGCAGCGTTATAGGTAGCCTTTAAAATGGCGTCTGTAACGGAGGTGCATTACAAGTGGACAGCTGTCATCGAATTTCGTTTGGCAGAAAACCAGTACATCGCACATATTCATAGCCCTTGCAGAATATCTACAGAGAGCTGGCAATGAACAAAAGCACAGCGAGTCGTTGACCAAGGCGTCTGTCATAGCAACGACGTGACGCAAACATGTCAAATCTCCGGCATGACTCCTGCAGTGTTGGAACGTCAGGACACTCTTATTCGAGGTGATTGACGGATCGCAAACACATCGCTTTTCAACTGGGCGCCTCTGTTGGCAGTACTGACACACTCGTCTACCAGTTGGGGTACGCAAGGGTGTGTGCGCAATGGGTTCCTAATAGAAGACCGTAAAGAGCAACGAATGGACCGACTGTATAGACTGCTTACGCATTATGAGACTGATCGTGACAATTTTTTTGTCTAGCGTCGTCACAGGCAAAGAAACATTGCTTCATCACTTCGAACCGCTAAAGCAGCAATCCATGGAGTGGCACTGCAACACATGTACTCCGATGAAAAAATTCAAAGCCACACTCCCATCCGGTAAATTAATGGCGACGGTCTTATGGGATTCTGAAGGGGTAATACGTCCTCCCTCAAGGTGCAACGATCAACTCTGAACGTATTGTGCTACCATCAGGAAACTGAAGAAACGAATTCAGCGTGTTCGTCGCTACAAATATGTAAACGAACTTCTCCTTCTCCACGACAACGTGAGGCCTCACACAAGTCTGCGCACGCGAGACGAGCTCCCAAAACTTCACTGTATGCTCTTGTAAGGTGTCAGGCAAATCCAACACCTTCCATGAAAACCTTACATGATAAGCAAATCCAGTAGTATGTCACATAGCTCCGAATAAATCGTGACACTAAATTAACCAAAGTAATACGAGTAACGAGTGAGCAAATGGAGTACCACAGACTAACACAAGAATGCCTAAATGCATGTCATACCTTCCCACCGTGAGACAGACGCAGTTCCGAGTGGAGAAACGAGAACAGAAGCCGAGAGCAGAACCTTGTTAAGCTAGAAGGCCCTACGATAAGGGACGGACACCCACGATGCCAGCTAACCGCTAGGACCACCCCCCAGCCCATGTTAAAAGCTAGAGCCCTCCTGAGAACAGTATAGAGCTTACGATAACACTAAAAGGGCCACCCCAGCCGCAAGTTTTAGCGTGAGACTTTTTCGCGTCTCTGCTACGTCAGGACCCCCCCCCCCCCCCCAGCCCATGTTAAAAGATAGAGCCCTCCAGAAGAACAGTATAGATCTTACGATAACACTAAAAGGACCACACCAGCTGCAAGTTTTAGCGTGAGACTTTTTCGCGTCTCTGTTACGTTGCAAACTTTAAAAACATTGCCCCACCACGAAAAGTATAACGTTTCTCATTGGATAGAGAGAATTTTTGTAGGCGGAGCTTAAGGTTAACATTGAGACCCTGATTGGTCAGATGAAAACACAGCCAGATAGTTTTTTAAAACCAACTTCGGTAAATTGTAGTAAGGAGAAGTTAGGAGAGAGTTACTTCCGAGACGGCGAGCTGAGCGGAGCTGCGCCGCCCTGGCGCTGCCTAAACACCGACAAGGTAATGAACGCACGCGATGCCGCATTTTTGAGCGCATAAGGTTTCACTCAGAACTGCAGAAGTCTCATCTGTTACATCCCCGTTTTGCGTAATACTAGTGTCGATCGTCAATTAAAGCTCATGGTATTCACATTTGCTACGTAAGTTAAAATCTGAAACGCGATGATTTTTCTGTTATATAATTATTGAGAAGCCACATCAGCCACTGTAATTTACAACAAGTTAGATAAGTAATTAAAGATAATTGAGGGTCACTGTAGACCATTTTGATAGTTTTCTCTTTTGTGAAACTTAATTTAAACCTGGATTATAGATGTGATATGGCATAGGTCATCCTTCGATCCATTGTAGAACTTGGAAACCCATTCAGGGAGTACTCGTTCACATTTTTGTTGAACGCAGTTGGTTTTTACCATCCTGTATTAAAACATTTCCTTTTACCAACGACCGAGCGAGGTGGCGCAGTGGTTAGCACACTGGACTCGCATTCGGGAGGACGACGGTTCAATCCCGCGTCCGGCCATCCTGATTTAGGTTTTCCGTGATTTCCCTAAATCGCTCCAGGCAAATGCTGGGATGGTTCCTCTGAAAGGGCACGGCCGGCTTCCTTCCCTGGCCTTCCCTAATCCGATGAGACCGATGACCTCGCTGTTTGGTCTCTTCCCCCAAAAAACCAACCAACCAACCTTTTATCAACAGTGCAATTTATAAACAATGATTTGTGAGAAGAATAAAATTTCCAATGGTAAACTTAACTGCTTTTTCGAAGTCATTTTACCAGCTAACTAAAAATAGGAAAGCCTTGAACCCCTTCCACTAAATTTAGTTAGTATTAAGATTCTTTTACAGGGAGTGCAGTGGAGCTGACGCTGAAATCATTAAGTATTTGGTTATATCATCGCTAGTCTCACTGAACTCTTCTGAACTATACATGTCATGTGTGGTCTGACGTCTCCTTACCAGCAACAGGTCCCAGGTTCAAACTAGTCAATTCCCTAAAAAACACACTCAGAGCGTCGTTGCGCGAAAGTGGTAGGGAGACACGATATAGAACAACAGACACCACGCAGAATGTTAGACTCTTCCTCATTCACCCTACAGACTGGATCTCGCACCGCCCACCTTCCATCTGTTTGGCCCAATGAAGGAGGCGCCCCGCGGGAAGCAGTGCGTGGATGATGAGGTTATAGATGCAGCAAGACGTTGCCTTCGACGTAGGCCAGTAGAGTGGTACCACGCGGGCATAAAGGCTCTGCTAGTAAGGTGGCCCAAGGTCGTCGCACTGGACAGAAATTATGTTGAAATACAGGATTTTGTAACCAAAAGACTGAGAAATAATATGGCATACTGGAATCCTGAATAAAACCAACCTTCTTTCAGAAGACAGTGTCGCATCACTTACTCAAAGCCCCTCCTGTAATACTGTCATTAATATTTCTTCATGTATGATTGTAGCCTCCTTTTCATTTGGGCACACCTTATGCTACTATCTAACATCTCGTCTAGCCTTAGTAATGGTTTCAGTTCGGCGAGGAAGAGACTCCACAAGTTTCTTCAGGTATGTCACATGTAGCAGTGGCAACTCACTGATCAGCATTCATCAAACTGGGAACGTGTTTGTGCTGCCCTGTGAACACTAAGAAGAGGTGTGTATCCACAACATAGAATGAAGATGTAGGAGAAAGGGCAACACTTGGCCACCAAGAATGTTGAATTACAGGTCCTGGTTCATGTGCGTGGTAACCTCAATGACTGGGCCCAAACTATCTTACGATAAACAGCCCAAAACATCACAGATCCCACTCCATCTTAAACTACTCCCTCAACATACTGCACGTTAAACAGATTGTTAGGCTGTAGATGTACTTGACGCCTTACAATATTTCAAAAGAGGAGAACCTGTGACTGGCCACTTTGAAAGGTGGCTACACTGAGCCACAGCGCCAGAGACTGCGCCAGAGAGTATTATTCAGCCGCCTCCACTGGCAGTGTTTGTTGAGATGTGGTAGTGGACAGTGCTTATTGAGATGTAGCAGTGGCGAGTCGTAGTTGAGAAGTAGCGGTAGGCAGTTCTTATCGAGAAGTCGTAGTGGGGAGTGCTTGTCGAGAAGTCGTGGTGGAGAGTGCTTATTGAGAAGTAGCAGTAGGCAGTGCTTGTTGAGATGTTGCAGTAGAGAGTCGTAGTTGAGAAGTTGCGGTAGTGAGTGCTTGTTCAGAACTTGTATTATTGTTTTGATGGGCTAGACACCAGATGTTGTTGGATTGGGGATGCTGTAATGATCAGAGTGTGCTTTTCGTCAATATATATGAAGGTAAAAAAAAATTCCCTTTTTTTTATTATTTCAATGTCTTAAACAATAATGCCTCTTGGTCACAGGTTCAGTCAACAAAGCATCTGGATCGTGTTCTTGTATTAGACTATATTTTTGGTTTGTATGTGTAATTATAGTATTTGTTTATTTTTTTTATTACTTCAGTATAAATGGTATTTAAAATATCTTGTCTTATTGAGGAAGAACCGTGCCAGATGTGTACGTTGAATCACACTTCCACACACAGAACAGTTACTCTCGTGCTTTGTTGTTTCGTAGGTTTTATAGTTGCTGGGGACTTACTTAATTAATTGTGGTAACGGAAATTTCCTTTCATTCTTTGTTGTTATTCTATGCAGTCAGATTGCGTACTAATACTAGTCAGGGCCAACCTGTTACGAGACTTCGTAGCCGGACATACAGCTACTAAAAATAAAAAAGTATTTGCATTCAATATTTAATTAAGCCCCCATGCACGTGGCGACCGCTGCTTCGGATCGTCCCTTGGAATTCTTCTGATTGTAAAAATAGCAGACAGTAGTATTGTTGTAGTAATTTGTAGTTTAGTAATTGTAGTCTATATTGCATGTGTAGATTTGGTAATTGTCATTCTTCTAATGGTATTTTTTGCAGAATTTAATTTTTGTTGTCCTGTATACGGGTTTGACAATTTTGTGCAATTATGAAGATTTCAATTGTTCGTTAATCGTGTTTGAGGGAAGCATTTCGTGTGAATGATATTGTTGGTGATAAAGTGCCATTGTGTGTAATTTTAGTATAGTGACGAGTTTTGTATGTTTTGTAAATGATTATGCGATCGATGAAAAAGGCAAAAATGATGGATAGTCAGAATGACGAAATTGTTGACATGGCGAACTCGCCAACACAGGAGAACAGTATAATGAATAATGAAGTGGAAAACAATTTAATAAGTCGGGAGAATAGTCCGGAAACAGTTCAAAATTTTTCACAATCAAAGAATTTTCAGAATACGAGATTAATGACAGAAGATTCTGGAATAGTATCGAACACAGATAGCTTTACAGCGATGACGAAGGAAGCCGGTTTTACGGAAAATGTTAGGAGCGAAAAGAATTTTGAACCAGTTAATATGGAGCAGTTGATGAGTGCAATATTAAATTTGGGATCTGAATTAAAAAACAGTGGGATCACAAATAGGAAGAATTAACACGAAGATGGAAACTTTGACAATACGGTTAGGCTCACAAATAGGAACAATTAAAACCGAGATGGAAACAATGGAAACACAGTTAGGCTCACGAATAGGGACATGTTTCAAAAACATGAAAGATGAACCAAAGAAAGAAATTAGAGAAGAAGTACAACCGATTTTGAATGCTCGCAATAATAGATTAATTTCATTAGAAATCAGACAAAAAGAACAGGATAGAGAACAGGAAGAAAGAGATCATGTGATAGTACAAAAATTTTCAGAGTTAAATTTACAACGTGCACACGATAAGGAAGAAATACTTGAAAGAATCGAGGAATCCGTACCAAATGACAGAATAAATAACCTAACACAACAGTATGAACAGTTAACTACTAAATGTGTCAATGCTGAAATCCGAGTCGCGACACTTACGGAAGAAGTAAATAAACAGAAAGAATAAATAGGTGACTTATCGGAAAGAGTTGAGGAGATTGCAGATAAATTGACAAGTCTTAGTTTAAATGGGGACAGAGATTCAGATGATACAGCTCCATTGCCATTTGCAGAAACAGAAGAGTACCAGAACATAAATAAACATGTTGAAAATCAAGGAAAATTTAATGAACGCTTAAAAGGGAAATTTTTTTTTTTTACCTTCATATATATTGACGAAAAGCACACTCTGATCATTACAGCATCCCCAATCCAACAACATCTGCTGTCTAGCCCATCAAAACAATAATACAAGTTCTGAACAAGCACTCACTACCGCAACTTCTCAACTACGACTCTCTACTGCAACATCTCAACAAGCACTGCCTACTGCTACTTCTCAATAAGCACTCTCCACCACGACTTCTCAATAAGCACTCTCCACCACGACTTCTCGACAAGCACTCCCCACTACGACTTCTCGATAAGAACTGCCTACTGCTACTTCTCAACTACGACTCGCCACTGCTACATCTCAATAAGCACTGTCCACTACCACATCTCAACAAACACTGCCAGTGGAGGCGGCTGAATGATACTCTCTGGCGCAGTCTCTGGCGCTGTGGCTCAGTGTAGCCACCTTTCAACTTCCGCGAATGGTGGAGGATCAAATGAACATCTGGTATCAGTTCCACGCCTTCTAGAGCACTCCAAAGCGAGCAGTGAGCTCGTTTAAGTAGGTAGTTCTTATTTTCTCTGGTGAGCTTAATTTTTATTAAGATCAAACATTGATGATAAAATGGATATTGAGATGTTGATGATGTGTGTTGTTTATGTTCTGTGAAGCTGATGGTGGTAGAGGCTCCTGGTGATACTAGATGGCAGAACTGGTTAAAGTAATGTACTGGAGAGGATATTTTAGAAAATATTTTCGAGTGTGAACGGAAAAAAACTAATGGATGGAATGTAGGTTTTTTTTGGGAGTGGGGTTTGGAAGGCTTTGATAACAAGTAAGCAGACTTAGGACGGGTTGAAGGTTTCAGTGGGAAAAAGAGTGGGATGGGATACAGATGATAGGAAGAGCAGACATTGGGGATAATTTTGTGATAGGCCAGAGGCGATTACAGTTATTCGGTAAACGCAATCGCGGTTGCGAATGTGAATCACCATCGGCTGCACATTGCAATGACGACAATGAAACTTTGTGCTGGACCGGGACTCGAACCCAGATTTCCCGTTGCGCGAGGATGCCTTAACCGCTTCGGCTATCCATCACTAATCGCGGGAGACTCACACTTCCATATGTCGTCGTGTATGTGGTACAAGTGTACTCGTACGTTTACGTATATTCCCATCCACCGAGGACATATTTATTGGGAGTCGAGGGCCTAGTATTGGCGAATAAATACTGTACGAAATAGCAATGCCTATGTTATTATGAATTACGAGGCAATGTTTCTTCAGACATGCATGCACGTGTGAAGGAACATTGCATCGTACTTCTTAAAAAAAGCAAGCACTGCTATTCCCAATTCATGATTATTGAAGTTGCGCTTGGAAAGAATATCAAGACGTGGAGAGAAAGCGAGACGTTGTTAAGGAAAGAATATGAAGACGTGGAGAGAAAGCAGACGTTGTTAAGGTACCGTTGTCAATACCTTTACCAAGAAATCAATTACAATCACCTACTTCCGGTGGTTACTATATCGCTGGCCTTCTGGAAGTGCCGAGTACGTAAAGGTTCGCACCAACAGGCAGGGGATCGCCCCATAATATGGCAGATGGCGCACACCTGGGCCACCGCGGGAGAAGCGGTTCAGTCTACGGCGAGCAGCCAATAACGGCCAGACTGCGGTTCCATTGTCGGAACGGTTACGCTAATTTGAAGATATATCTGCACGGTTAAGATTCTGAAGCGTTTAGTGAACCGCGGAAGTAATTCTATAATTTCAGAAGAAGTTTTGTTACCATTCTGACAGAAAAAAATCGCAACACCAAAAAATAATAATTATAGACTATAGAGTAATGAAAATTCGGGAATATATCTGTCTAGATAACATTATAGTGATTAACATTGCAAGATTACAGGTTAATGCAAGCGTGAGATCAGCCGTTGCAGATGTACAATGCTGTTTCGTCAATAAGCGGTGTAACCGACAGAATGTTGAATGCAAGACGTGTTGTACGGGTGCCGGATGCCAATTTGTGGTATGGAGTTCCATGCCTGTTGCACTTGGTCGGTCAATACAGGGGAGTTTAATCTGGTTGTGGAAGACGCTGGAGCATTCGTCTGATGATGTCCCATGTGTCCTCGGTTGGAGACAGATATGGCGATCGAATAGGCCAAGGCAACATGTCGAACTCTGTAGGGAACGTTGGGTTACAGCACTGATACGTGGGGAGCGTTATCCTGTTGGAAATCACCACCTGGAATGCTGTTCTTAAATTGCAGCACAAAAGGTCGAATCACCAGATTGACGTACTATTTTGCAGTCAGAGTGCATGGAAACCCAGTTCTAAGCAAAGAAGGGAAAGCAGAAAGGTGGAAGGAGTATATAGAGGGTCTATACAAGGGCGATGTACTTGAGGACAATATTATGGAAATGGAAGAGGATGTAGATGAAGATGAAATGGGAGATATGATACTGCGCGAAGAGTTTGACAGAGCACTGAAAGACCTGAGTCGAAACAAGGCCCCCGGAGTAGACAGTATTCCATTGGAACTACTGACAGCCGTGGGAGAGCCAGTCCTGACAAAACTCTGCCATCTGGTGAGCAAGATGTATGAAACAGGCGAAATACCCTCAGACTTCAAGAAGAATATAATAATTCCAATCCCAAAGAAAGCAGGTGTTGACAGATGTGAAAATTACCGAACTGTCAGTTTAATAAGTCACAGCTGCAAAATACTAACACGAATTCTTTACAGACGAATGGAAAAACTAGTAGATGCCAACCTCGGGGAAGATCAGTTTGGATTCCGTAGAAATACTGGAACACGTGAGGCAATACTGACCTTACGACTTTTCTTAGAAGAAAGATTAAGGAAAGGTAAACCTACGTTTCTAGCATTTGTAGACTTAGAGAAAGCTTTTGACAATGTTGACTGGAATACTCTCTTCCAAATTCTAAAGGTGGCAGGGGTAAAATACAGGGAGCGAAAGGCTATTTACAACTTGTACAGAAACCAGATGGCAGTTATAAGAGTCGAGGGACATGAAAGGGAAGCAGTGGTTGGGAAGGGAGTAAGACAGGGTTGTAGCCTCTCCCCGATGTTGTTCAATCTGTATATTGAGCAAGCAGTAAAGGAAACAAAAGAAAAATTCGGAGTAGGTATTAAAATCCATGGAGAAGAAATAAAAACTTTGAGGTTCGCCGATGACATTGTAATTCTGTCAGAGACAGCAAAGGACTTGGAAGAGCAGTTGAATGGAATGGACAGTGTCTTCAAAGGAGGATATAAGATGAACATCAACAAAAGCAAAACGAGGATAATGGAATGTAGTCTAATTAAGTCGGGTGATGCTGAGGGAATTAGATTAGGAAATGAGGCACTTAAAGTAGTAAAGGAGTTTTGCTATTTCGGGAGCAAAATAACTGATGATGGTCGAAGTAGAGAGGATATAAAATGTAGGCTGGCAATGGCAA
The DNA here is from genome assembly GCF_021461395.2 of Schistocerca americana. Lineage (NCBI taxonomy): Eukaryota > Metazoa > Arthropoda > Insecta > Orthoptera > Acrididae > Schistocerca > Schistocerca americana. The sequence goes on from NC_060119.1 coordinate 220,664,350, forward strand.
GGAAAGCGTTTCTGAAGAAGAGAAATTTGTTAACATCCAGTATTGATTTAAGTGTCAGGAAGTCATTTCTGAAAGTATTCGTATGGAGTGTACCCATGTATGGAAGTGAAACGTGGACGATAAACAGTTTAGACAAGAAGAGAATAGAAGATTTCGAAATGTGGTGCTACAGAAGAATGCTGAAGATTAAATGGGTAGATCACATAACTAATGAGGAAGTATTGAATAGGATTGGGGAGAAGTTTGTGGCACAACTTGACCAGAAGAAGGGATCGGTTGGTAGAACATGTTCTGAGGCATCAAGGGATCACCAATTTAGTATTGGAGGGCAGCGTGGAGGGTAAAAATCGTAGAGGGAGACCAAGAGATGAATACACTAAGCAGATTCAGGAGGATGTAGGTTGCAGTAGGTACTGGGAGATGAAAAAGCTTGCACTGGATAGGGTAGCATGGAGAGCTGCATCAAACCAGTCTCAGGACTGAAGACCACAACAACAACAACAACAATGGTTCAAAAATGGTTCAAATGGCTCTGAACACTATGGGACTCAACTGCTGAGGTCATTAGTCCCCTAGAACTTAGAACTAGTTAAACCTAACTAACCTAAGGACATCACAAACATCCATGCCCGAGGCAGGATTCGAACCTGCGACCGTAGCGGTCTTGCGGTTCCAGACTGCAGCGCCTTTAACCGCACGGCCACAAGAACAATGGGATGACCACGAGAGTGCTTCTGCTGTCATACGAAATCACATCCCAGACCATAACTCCAGTTGTAGGTCGAGTGTGCCTAGTACACAGACTGGTTGTACTTCCTCAAGAGGCATCTTTCTAACCAACACACGTCCATTATTGGCACCGGCACAATACCAGCTTTCATCAGAAAACACAACAGACCTCCAACCTGCCCTCCAATGAGCTCTCGCTTGACACCACTGCAGTCACAAATGGTGGTGGTTTGGGATCAGTGGAATGCACGACAGTTCGTTGTTTCACAGTGGTGCCAACGGCTGTTCAACTTGCTGCTGCAGATGCAGTTCGATGCGCCAGTGCCATAAGCCGAACACGATGGTCTTCCCTACCACGTGGCCATCCGTAGCCCTGTCCTCTTGCGACCTTAGTATTTTCTCGTGTTCACCACTGCCAGCAATCAAGTGCAGTGGCTACATTACTGTCAACAGTGGCGGCTTTAAAAAATGTGCGCCCCAAGCACACCATAATTATATGCGCCCCCTCCTCCCAAAAAAGAAACATGTTTTAAATAATAACTATTACCCGATCACTTCACAGTTGCCGGCCGCGGTGGTCTAGCGGTTCTAGGCGCGCAGTCCGGAACCGCGCAACTGCTACGGTCGCAGGTTCGAATTCTGCCTCGGGCATGGATGTGTGTGATGTCCTTAGGTTAGTTAGGTTTAAGCAGTTCTAAGTTCTAGGGGACTGATGACCTCAGATGTTAAGTCCCATAGTGCTCAGAGCCATTTGAACCATTTGAACTTGACAGTTGTCGTTTTGGGTGGGTGCGCTATGAGCAGTTTTTTGTACTCTGCTACTCGTTGCTCTAAAGGACGCGTCAGCGGTCTAGTCGCACTCAATCAAAATGTAATATGGTCCCTTAATTGTACTTCGTGTACGGCAGCGGATAAAACAAACTTAAAACTGCATTGTGTTAACACATTCTTCTGCCAAAAGACAACAGAAACGAACACAAGGAAAATAATTCTTCTTTTATGGCCTAAAAATTCAGCGGAGCATGTAGGAGACAACGGATTTTTGTTATACATTCAATCTGAATATGTTCTTTTACACGAAACCATTGAAAATGAAAATAAAAAAGTTGTGTTACAGTCTAGAAATTGAAGCAAACGTGTCATAAATACATTAGAAATCAATACTTACTTTTACAGAGATGCGTTCAAAATTTAAATTAAACTGTTGTTTTACGACCTGATAACTTGATTGTGTAGCAGATAAAAAAAATACGTTCGGTATTAATACGTGAATCTATAGGAAAGCGTAAGAAATGAAAATTAAATAGAGGTTTCGGTGCACGAACTAATAACTAAAAACACACGAACAAACACAGAACTGGATTTGCTATTACATAATTTTACAGACGAGTGTGGAAAAATCAAATTTGTTTTATAATCTGAAGTTAACGTGTAAAGCACTAGGGTCTGTGTAGCTAGATGCTGCGTAATAAATGTACACACTACCTTTAATCCATGTAAGGGCTGAACAAAAAAATGGTTCAAATGGCTCTGAGCACTATGGGACTTAACATCTATGGTACTCAGTCCCCAAGAACTTAGAACTACTTAAACCTAACTACAGCACACAACACCCAGCCATCACGAGGCAGAGAAAATCCCTGACCCCGCCGGGAATCGAACCCGGGAATCCGGGCGTGGGAAGCGAGAATGCTACCGCACGACCACGAGAGGCGGGCAAGGGCTGAACAGTTTTGTACTGCACGTACTGCTCTCACAATAGCTCTTTCTAACGATATTAGCAAAGCTTTTACGTATTTATCGACAGAACTGAATTACGTTATTTATTAACACTTTTTCATCTGAGCATACTCTCCGAAAACGTATATTTCCGTGATAACTATACATTTCAGCAGACGCCGAGAATACGCACCAGTTATAATATACTACAGTATCAGTACGACTTGACTGTACAGCGCCGAGCGGCCTGGGCCATTCGCGTATTGTTCAGTAATGTCGGACGCCTTCGGTCGCGTTTTCACATAAACAAGGTTTAGTTCCGCGTTCTGCCATCGGCAATTGTAAAATAAACAGGTAATACGTAGTTTGTAAACATAATGAACGTGCTCTAAGTTATAATAAAAATCACATTATAATTTTAAATGTTTAAAACTAATATGAATAAATAAACAAACTCACCAGTCAGCAATGTTTGCATCTGGCTTTGACGGCAGAAAACTTGTTCACATTTTCGTAGTTCAGACGATTATTAGCTGGAGGTCGGCTTCGATGCGAAGAACGGACAAGGCATTCAATCTCTCCTCAGACAACGTAGAACGTAGGAACGATTTCAGTCTTTTAAGAGCCGAAAACGAGCGTTCTACTGAACAATTTGTAAGTGCCATGCACAGAAATATTCTAAGAGCGAAGTCAACATTCGGAAACACGGACTGTAACCTCTCTTTTCGTAAAAATTTACTCATTTTTGTTAAAGGTGTGTCATTAAATCAAAGCTCAGATACTGAAGACCACAGTGCTTTCACATTAATTACAGTAATGGAGGGTTGACTTAACACTTCCCCGTAATTTCTACAAGAAATGTAAGTAGAGTCGGGATTTCATTACTGAGTCCTACACATGTTACAGTATTTAAGAAACTGCTGATTAGTTTCTCACACTTTTCGCGTGTCCCGGTTTTTCACGGGGAAAATATGGTAGGGTTAAGTAGAAGCCGACAACATTATCGGAATAATAAGGTTTCAAACATTGTACTTCAGATTGCCGTCTTGACAGCTTACTTCAAAATATTTTGAACAGTCATGAAGATGATACCAGACAGAAACCCAATGCTGAATTTCCATTCAGTCACCAAGTGAACTATGTATATTTCCAAGCTTGTATTGCCGAATTTAGTTGTTAAAGCTTATTTAAATTAGCAAGTTGTTTAGCAATATTAAAAATTTTTGTCGTTTGTAAGCGCAGTTATTTAAAGCGTAGAAGTTTAAGGGCAAAAAATTCCATCCCTGTGTCTAGTTGGCCTATAAGTAAATGCGCCACTGCCTGTCAAGTCTTTCTGCAGTATCATAGAAGGAACATACAGCTTCTCGTACCCCTGTTACACGACCTCGTTCTAAGTCAGTGAGGTGCTGATAATGGCGTCTTTGTCGCCTTAAAGACATTCTTACTAACATCGTCTTATCACGTCCAGTCTCAAAAGTAAATAACGCTCATGAGAGTTACAGCGTGTATTTAAAGCAAACCTGATTCGCATCCTCATACTGATGCTATTAGCGACCGACGCGAAATTGGAATGTACACCATATTTCAAATGTAGAAACACGTCCATTAACTTCCGTTTACATCACCCAACTCCTTTGTCTTGCGATTTTCTTCTGTCAGTGTACATTTGCAAGGGATCAGAATTTATAAGTGTACGTGAGAGTTCAGGGTATTTCGTGAGTCGCCGCCGTTAACGTCGTGTGATTGTTTCATCATTAACGAAGTGACCGTTGGTATTATTGTGTGTTGGCAGCTAGCGAGGCAGTTTAAACCGTCAAAATGCAATTTTCATGTTAAATTTTCCGTTGTGGCTAGACGGAGCTCTGAATTTGCGTATTAGTCAGGTTAGGGACCATTTATTTGTCTCAAGAACTAATAAACTGTGTTTCCATAGAGTGACTATCATCTGTTCAATATATCGTGAAAAATACATCCGTTTGACCTGGGAAGCAGAGCTTAGTTTGCTTTCAGGCACGCTTTATAAGTGAACAATCGCCTTTGTATCTGGATTCAGTCACCTCATTTGTCCGATCGTCTAGAGAACTATTAAATAAAAAAGGGGAGGTTGCGTTTTGATAGAGACGCGGCAGCAGGCCAGAGTGCTCAGTAATGGGAGGTACAGAATGGTGTAGTCATTCCAGTTTACTGGAAATATAGGACATTCGGAAAAATATTGTTCACACAGTCCCGAAGACAGCAAGGGCAGATAAAAGCGAGAACTATCGCCCAACGTCCTTAACACTCTAATTTCCACGTTGTTGACGAGAATAATACGCAGAAGAATAGAGTAGAAATTTGAGGATCTGTTAGATAACGGCAAAGGTACCAGAGAGGCAGTTCTGACTTAAAAACGGATAGTAGAAGCAAGACTTAAGAAAAATCAAGAAACGTTTATACGAATTGTCTGCATAGAAAAAGCATTCGACAATGTAAAATGGTGCAAATGTTCGAAATTCTGGAACAATGGCTATAGGGGGAGACGCGTAATATACAACATGTGCAAGTACCAAGAAGGAACAATAAGAATGGAAGACTAAGAAGGAAATACGTCAATGTACGCGTAAGGCTTAAAACGTAATCTCATTATCACACTTGACTCTACTCTAAACAGCTAGGCTTCCGCTCCACGTGAAACGAAATCCATTGAGGTTCGAGCAAACGCGGAAGAATAAAACGTGTAATGTTTACCTGAGGTTTATTCTTATGATGGACCGAGTATAGATGGGATAGAGAACAATGAGAGAATAACTATGTAACTGTATGTCTTCGGGGGCGGCCAGCAAATTGATGGACGGACGCCGCTGTATGTTGCATCAGAAATATGCATTACTACTGCCGCGGGCCTCCGTGGCGCAATCGGCTAGCGCGTTCGGCTGTTAACCGAAAGGTTGGTGGTTCGAGCCCACCCGGGGGCGCTCATTTTAATAATTTGTAATTGAAGCACGGAGCGTTCACATGATCGCGGCAAATGCCACACAGAACTTAGAACGCAACGGCAGTCTATCGAAATACAAATGAGGAACCTGTTAAATCTAGATGGTGTACGGTTCCTTACATTATTGCCAATTATTATATATTGTTTAATGTAAGTTCAATCATATAGCTGCAGTCCTGGCCGGCCGAAGTGGCCGAGAGGTTCTAGGCGCTACAGTCTGGAACCGCGCGACCGCTACGGTCGCAAGTTGGAATCCTGCCTCGGGCATGGATGTGTGTGATGTCCTTAGGTTAGTTAGGTTTAAGTAGTTCTAAGTTCTAGGGGACTGATGACCTCACTAGTTAAGTCCCATAGCGCTCAGAGCCATTTGAACCATTTGCAGTCGTGCCAATACCTCAAAATTAAGCAATTATACGAGAGCAGTACCTTCCATGGCGACGTGGCATCTATGAAGGCCCACTTTGATCAAATTTCCTTTCGTAACACACCCACCCCTGTATCAGTAGTGGATTGGGGATGAGAAATCCGTAGCAGTATTGCATTACAATATCCCTCAAACAAATTAGCAAGATTCTCAGGAAATGCGCAAGATCCATCACAGAAAAAAATCGTCCAAATGTTTCCATTCTCAGATTTAAGACCAGCGATGTATATCGATTTAGAAAGCAAAATTTACAAATATATCTGTGTCTGCTTCTTAGAAGCAAGCTGTATAGGAGAGAACATATTAAAGGAATCTTAAGCAAGTGCCTATCAAAAATTAATCTTACGCACTCCTAAGCATCCTACGGCATTCAAATATCCTCACACAAATTTGCGACAAGTTTGGAGAAATGTCCAGAAGGGGACTTTACCCACAGATATTAGAGTTATTTGGTTAGACGTCGTCACCGAAATCTACCCAACGCTTGCTAAGAAACCTAAAATCAAAATGACAGCTTAAACTACATTTGAAGCTCAGAAGAAATGTACGGCCACAGTTCACTTCATAAATACGAAAGCACGTAATGCGTAGGGGACACGATTTCTTATACTCTCTATGACGTGTTTAATGATGAATACCCGCTAGCCTTTATGATCACCTGGTAGGATAAGGGCCGCCTGAAAATGGCAAAAAAAGACCTTTAATACAAATGAAGATGTCAGTGTGTATCATAATTAATGGCGGAAACGCATACAGCTGAAAGTACACGATACTAGAAGCAAAAACGTCTCAATACGCATGGACTCTGAAACGCAACCTGAAGAGCTGTGAGCACTTCTTCGTCTTCCATACTGTAAAACAAATCTCTTGTGCTGAAAGCTCTTTGGTTTCCATATTTTGAGAGGGGACAGTATAGACCGAAACAAGAAAAAAATGTGCAGTAAAGACAGGCCCTAAAGTACATACCTTAAGATTGAAGAGCACTTCCTCATCTTCGCTGCATCACATGTCTTCCAATGAACAAGTGTTCATATGCACTTTAGAGCCCATGTTTACTGGGCTTTTTTTCTTGTTTTGGTCCACACAACGACCTCTCAGTTTATGGAAAGCAAAGAACTTGCAGTAGAAGAGATTTGTTTCACAGTACCGAAGAAGGAGAAGTAAGTGCGAATAGCTGATGGTATGCGTTTTAGACCCCACGTTTACTCTGACTGTTTTGCTTTTAGTGTCGTGTACTTTCAACTGTATACATTTATACTATTAATGATGATAGGCCCTATGTAAAGATTAAATAAAAACTGTCACCCCATGATCTCAAGATCTATCAGAAGGTGGATGTACAGGGGAATAACTGTTTTGGTGTAAGTAGGTATCTTTTTTTAAAATTGAAGGAGCGGAAAATGATGTATTTAGGATTCCACATCTAATTTTATTGTGTGTACAGTTTACTTAACGAAACATTGGAATATCACTTTCATGTACAGCAAATCTCAACACAACATTAATAGTATGAACATAAATATAACAAGTTCACTTTCTTGTAATACACGTGGAATTCTTAATTTAGGAAAACGTATGTTCTTTGGGAATTGATGCAATTTCTATGATTTACCTCAAAAATCAATTTTTAACATAGTTCTGAGAAAATGTTCTGCCAGAAGACGTTAAAATCAGTTTATTTTGCTTAGAAAAGATGTTTTTGATCACAGTTTAATCAGTCTATAGTTAACTAATGCTCCATTAAATGTAAATATTTTATAACCTGTGTTGACAATGAATAAACCTTTCATCAACATTTGTACAATAATGTAGTTCATTGTATTGTAACACACTTAAATACTTTAAAAATAAATACCTAATTCGACTCAAAGAACATTTAATCAGTACTTATGAACAACCTAGAAAAGATTGTTGATATTATTTAAAATACTAATACAAATTTTTCAGGCTCTCACACTCATCAGCGACGACAAGCATTGGAGGTGAACCAGTTCGTAGTATGCATTAGCATGTGAGTTCTTTGCACTTTTTATTTTATTTGATTTCAAATAGCTTTTGACAATGGCTTGACACAGTATAGAATTAAGAAACTTGAGAAAAGATGAAATTCAAGTTACATTAAATACAGACGGTCCACATCCTGAAATATTTACAATTTGTGCATGAATTAACTGATAACATCAATACACACACACTGAACATGATCTCATTCAATGCTAAGCTTTCCTGTAAGCTAACAACAGTAAAAATATTAAGCAGATAACCTGTACAAACTTAAATTACCATAACAATCCTTTTTTTTTTACAAAGTATAATGAATTTAAGAGTATAATTACATTTACATGTTTGATAGCACAAAGACCTCTCTAAAGTACTGGAGAGACTAGGAAATGCCGTCTTTGTCCTAGTCTCAATGAAAGGAAAATCTTGATGCTACACCAAGGTGACCTCTTAGGGGCAGTGGAATAGGGAAGTTGGAAGTTGTTGAGAAATGAAGAGAGCACCATTTATTTGAATTTCGCACACCAGTTCTGCAGGGTGTTTGTCGATCAATGCAGTGGGAGGAATCTGTAGTGCGCTCCAACGTCAAACAGCGAGACACACACGTGGTCAGTAAAAAGAGATGGTTGTGGGCACGTGGAGACATCTCACTGCTGTGTAAATTGTCTGGCCATTTCAGAAACACAAATAGCTCCAGCATGGCGATAGTCTCTATGAATTGTGAAATGTATCTTCAGTCTATCCCACTGCATCATCATTAGTTGTTGATAAGTATTTCCTCTACTTTTGTCCACTATCACCCCCTTCCAGTCCTTATCTAGGAGGCTATAGACAGTTTTCAGCTGTACACTCATTAAACTCCCCTCTGTCCAACACCAATATCTTGCCAGTTGAACACATTTCCCAACACAAATAAAGATTGTACCTTTAACTCCAGCCTTTTTCTCACCAATTCACAATTGGAGCAGAGAGATTTATTTCGACTTGTAGGTAAAGGAATCATCCTGTATAGAGTTACTACACTGAAGAGCCAAAAAAACTGGTACACCTACCTAACATCATGTAGGGCCCCGTGAGCACGCAGAAGTGTCGTCGAACATGACGTGGCATGGACTCAACTAATGTGTGAAGTAGTGCTGGAGGGAACTGACTCCAAGAATCCTGTAGGGCTATCCACAAATCCGCAAGAGTAACACGGGGTGGAAATCTCTTCTGAACAGCACATTGCAAGGCATCCCAGGCATGCTCAATAATAATCATGTTTGGTGGCCAGCGGAAGTGTTTAAACTCAGAAGAGTGTTCCTGGAGCCACTCTGTAGCAATTCTGGAGGTGTGGGGTTCGATTGTCGTGCTGGCATTGCCCCACTCCGTCGGAATGCACAATGGGCATGAATGGATTCTTACGCACGTGTCACTTGTCAGATTTGTATCTAGACATATCAGAGGTCCCATATCACTCCAACTGCACACGCTCCACACCATTACAGAGCCTCCATCATCTTCAGCAGTCCCCTAGTGACGTGCAGGGTCCATGGATTCATGAGGTTGTCTCCATATCCACACATGCCCATCTGCTCGATACAATTCGGAATGAGGCTCTTCCGACCATGCAACATGTTTCCAGTCATCAACAATCCAGTGTCGGAGTTGATGAGCCCACGGGAGGCATAAAGCTTTGGGTTGTGCAATCATCAAGGGTACACGAGTGGGCCTTTGGCTCCGAAAGCCCATATTGCTGATGTTTCGTTGAATGGTACCCATGCTGACACTTGTTGATGGCCCTCTATTTAGGTTGAGTACGCCTGCTACTAGTTTGGAGTGGTATTGTGAAGTTTTCTCCCAACAGGATAAGACCAGTTGTATGACATTGTCAATTTTTTGGCTGTATTGCGATTCTGGGCGCTCTTTGCGTACGACTATGTATATAAATGTGTAATTAGTCCCGCTATATATGGTTAATTATGTAATTAGGACCGATCTTTGCTTCAGTTACCCACCAAAAATAAGTAACGTACACTAACCTAACCCTTACTCTCTTGCAACTGGATGGAGACTGGCTGTTTCTCTGTGTAGGTGGGTGCACTGTGATTTTCCACCCAGAAGTACTGGGGTTCAAGTCCCAGAAAGGGCATCGCCGTTTTGTATTTCCAGTCAGTTCCCAGGTGGTGGGGAGGGGTGGGACATCAGCAAAACATTGGGACAAAAAGTCCTGTAATTATTCAAATTCCCGCCTTTTTTAATTTCCTGTCAAAATTGGAAATTCCAACCAATATTCGAAATTCCTGCCAAAATTTAGAATTCCCGCCAAAAGGGCAGGTGGGGAGGGGGAGGGGAGGGGCATGGGCCCACGTATCAGCTGTGGAAATCCCATGACATACCCCGGTGGTGGGGTGGAGGTAATTAATTGGTCAATTATTTAATTTGCATATCAATTTGATATTAATTCGATATCAAAGTTGCGCTAGAAACGGCTTTGCACGTCTGCTCACATTGATGGAATGATTTCCAGGCTAAGGAATTCCACTTTACCAACGACCAGCTGCCACTTTGGTGGGTGGATGAACCTGTTGAGATCTAGGGCACTCTCTAGCCCTTGGAACGAGAAATCCCTCTGAAGATGAAAGAACTCTTCACGAATCAATGGCATAGGATGTGGAAAGCAAAGAGAAAGCACCACATCAGAGATCCACAGGACAACCTAAGAAACAGCTGTTTTGTTTCACTTAAAGTAAGGCACATGAAGCGTACTTTTGTAAGAGACCACTGAATAGTTCTCCACTTCGATCTCCTGGAGGGGACTGCGGAAGTCTGCACTTCAAATAAAATAGAAGTCGTGAAGAATACAAGAAAATGGATCGGGACATGGAATGTCGAGACACTTATGAGATTCGGCAAGCTCGAGAACCTCAAGCTGGAAATGAAAAGAATGATAATTGATATACTAGGAGTGAGCTAGACAAGATGGCCGGATAGTGGAGACTATTGGAGTGGCGAATACAGAGCTATTCATATAGGCTACATAGAGAAACGACCAGGAGGAGGACGGGTGGGAGTGGTCCTTTGCAAGGAGGTCTCATGTAGAATGGATGGTTACCATCAAATTGGTGGAAGAATACTACTTGTACAATTGGGAACAAGACTGATGAAGATAGTGATAAGTCAAGTGTTCATGCTGACATTTACCTATGATCAAGAAGAAATGGAAAGGGTGTTCAGTGAGATAAAGGTACTGTAAACATGGTGAAAGGACAAGACAACCTTTCGCTATGGGAGTGGGGGAAGAGATGGCACTATAAGGAAAGTTTTGGGCTTGGAGAAAGAAATGAATGGGGAGATAGATCAGTAGAATTCCATACAGAACATCTACTGATAATATGTAACACTTGGTTCCAGTACCATCCATGGAGAAGGAACACGTGGAAAGCCCCTGGAGTCAGGAAGAGATATCAGATCGAATTCATTATAGTTAGACAAATTTGAATCAAATAAGAGACTGTAGAAGCTACCCAGTTCCAGACGTTGATAGTGACCGTGACATAGTGACAGGAGAACGTGATCTGAAATTCAAAAGCCTTAAGTAGAGAACTTGTGAGAAATGGGATATGAATAAACTAAAGGATGATGTAGTTAGGGTGACATGCGAGAAACAAACAAACATGGCTACAGTTATGAACAACACCAGATATGTTGAAGAAAGATGAGAGACCTTCAAAAGCAATATCTGACGAGCAGCAAACGAAATATTTGGGAGACAGAAAGTAAAGAAAAAAATGGATTAATGAAAACATAAAAACAAAAATAAATTTAAGACGTAACTTGAAACAAGGTAACATTGAGGAAGGACAAAGGTAGTGTAGAGAATTGAAGAATGAAATCAATAGTGAGTCAAAAAAGGCTAAACAATAGTTCTTGGAGGACCAATGCAAAGAGGTGAACGAAATTATCAAGGTAGGAAAGTTGGAATCTGTCTATAAGTCAATTAAATAGTTCTTTAGAACAGTCATATAAAATGCAGTGGAATCGAAAATTAAGTTGGAATAGGAGAAATGGAGAAGCTTGCACAGGACAGAGTAGTGTGGAGAGCTGTATCAAACCTGTCTCTGGACTGAAGACCACAACAACAACAACAGGAGAAATGAGCAGAAAGACATAGTAGATAGGTGGAAAAAATACATTGAAAAACTGTATGGAGGAAATAATGAAGACATGGAACTGAAGAACACTGAGGAAATCGATTGGGAAGAAGAATGAGACATGCACGATGAGTTCAACCTTGCAGTGAGACAGCTAAGACCTCAGAAAGTCACTGGACTTGACGATATACCGCCAGGTTACTAGAGAACGGCTACATGAACAACTGTTCCATCTCATAGAAGTTACATATGAAACTGGGGAGCTCCCAACAGACTTCAGCAAATATATCACAGTGCCAATACCAAAGAATGCATCTGCAAACCGATGTACAGAATGTAAGTGCTTCAGTTTGGTAACGCACGCCTCTATCACAGTAAGACAGATCGAAGGCAGGATAGACGCAATGATCACACTTGGCCATTTTGGCTTTGGAAGAGATGTAGGCAATGAGAAGCAATACTCAGCTTACGATTAATTTTTGATATAAGACGAAAGAATGTTCAAGACACATATTGCCTTCATCGACGTCAGGGCTGACAGACGACAGCTCTCTGAGATCCTGAGAAAGATTGGCATTAAGTATAAATACAGAAGAGTAACGCAGAGACTGAATAGAGAAGAGGTGGCTGTAATAAGGTGTGGAGAGCATCAACTGATGCTATTAAGCTGGGTGTACGTCAGGGCTGCTCACTCTTTCCTGTCTTGTTCAATGAGTTCATTCAGAGGGCACTAGATGAAGTTATGGAGCAACTAGTAGAAATTAAAATTCATGGTAAGAAAATAGATATGCAGAGATTTGCTAATAATAATGCAGTGTTAAGCGAAGATCCAGAACAATTAGAAGCGATGCTGGTCCAGATGGAAACCTCTCTCAGCTCTTCCTATGATATGAAGATTCATAACGGTAAAGAATTTTGTGCCAGTAGCATGTCTGCTCTTGTTTCTAGCGTGCCTGCTGCAATGTTAATAACTCTTTATCTGCAAAGTAAGCAAACAAGGTTTATCTACTAGTTTTCTGCTTCTTTAAAACTCATTCTAGGTCCTCCTTTTTTTAGTGCATTTAGAGGGTGTTTATTTTTCAAAACACTTTGTGGGTTTTGAACTGTACCTAACCTCACATTCACGAACGGAACGTTCTAACGCTTCTGAGCTACATTACTATAGTTTTAGATTTTTAATATTGTTGCTAGTGACAATTCTTTCTTCATGGATGGTTAGAAGATGATGATTATGAGGTCCCATACTCCGAGGAGTGTAGGGGACGATGCGGGAGACCCGCCTCGCTGACTACACAAAGTCCTAGCGGAGGTGGTTTACTATTACCTTCCTCGACCGTAATGGGGATGAATGATGATGATGATGAAGACGACACAACACCCAGTCATCCCGAGGCAGGGAAAATCCCCGACCCTGCCGGGAATCGAACCCGAAACCCCGTGCACGGGAAGCGAGAACGCTACCGCCAAGACGACGAGCTGCGGATAGTTAGAAGATACCAATGCAAAATTAATCGTCCAAGTAGGTATACAGAAAACATGGAACGGCCAGTGACAGCTGTTATGGAAAAAAAATGGGATTTAGGAAAGCCAGTATTCAGTTCAATGTTCCTAAAACAGCTCTTCAGAGAACAGTTCAGAATGTACTTCAAAATGAGAATTTTCAAACTGACAAGTCAAAGGGCAAATTTGTCGTGTTTTTTTAGAATGAGAAGGAATTAGTCAGATATTTAAAAGACTTCGATGGCAGATTGTTTGGATTGACAATGTAGACGTTCGGAGAGTTACTTATCAGCTGCGAGAGAAAAACAAACGGAGGTACCCGTTTATAAAAAACTGAAAATGGTGGGCGAAGTTTGGATGACTCAGTTTCTTTCGAGGCATCTAACATCCTACCACTTGTATACTCGTATCCCTATTGGGGTTCTGTAGATTTTAGAAAAATATGATCGATTTTAATGTTAAACTTGTAAGGAAATGTACTCGTAGGTTAATAACAGCCCTTCCACTATATTAGGGTTATGGATGTTTCCGTTCTGACACTGTTGTGGCACATCGGATCAATTGTCAACGTTTCTTAATTTTCTTTTTATAGTGTTCGCCTGTGTGCCTTTACATCTGAATTTTTGTTTCAAAGTTTAAAGTGTAGACTAAATGTCACACAGTACTTTATTTTAGATTTTTCTTTGTCATTTTACTTGAATTGTGGTCATTTTAATGTTAACGTTACCATCCTGGCCCAGATTCCCCTAATCAGAAACGCGTCTCAGCTTTATTGTTAATAATTTGGACCGCGTGTAGTGGTTAAAAAACTTGCAAGGCCATTTTCCCTGTCCTGGTATCCGTCTAAGACCTCTTTCTGTTGAACGAGACTGAAAGCAACAGTTTTGTGATTCACAACAGATGGTTCCTGGAGTAATCGCTATTAGCTCCGTCTTTCTTCAACTGATATACATGTCTGTGTGATGGGGTGGGATGCGAGACCGGTTTGCGAAGATCATTTTTTCTTGGGGATGGAGGGGAGGGGGGTAGCTGGTTACGCCCATGACTGTGTGAGATGCCTATGTTGTTTTGCTGAATATGTTTCGCAACATCCATGGTGTTTCACCATCACATTATAATCCTGGCACGGTCGCCGCAACTGACTTCTTAATCACTTGACAGTTGCAATTGTTGACACAATACCACAATACTTCTCAGAGACTGCCGACTATCGTTTTCTGTTATTTAGTCCCTTCTCACTTGTTTCGTTGCAAGTCCTGTTGAAAGGATTGCCAGCAGAAAGGATTGCCTACAGTGAATAGGTGTTCAGGTCTGGTTCAAAACGGCTGCTTGGAGCGCTAAGCTGAGAGGGGTTTCAGAGCGGCCCAGGTGCAAATATTTTAAAGGTATAAATATCAGAAGACAATCGTTTGGAATTCCAAAAATCATTGAGGGAATTTGCAACCTAATGACTGTTCAAGTTGGTTTGTAGAATCTATGAGTCTGAAGTAGTATCATCAGACTTTCGGAAAAATGTCATCCACACAACCGCTAA
Source organism: Schistocerca americana (assembly GCF_021461395.2). NCBI lineage: Eukaryota > Metazoa > Arthropoda > Insecta > Orthoptera > Acrididae > Schistocerca > Schistocerca americana. Next base: position 220,679,364 of record NC_060119.1, read on the forward strand.
TGTAACATGGATAGATAACGCAGAGTCATCTTAAGAGCACATGCATCCAAGTCACTGACAGGAGTAGTATACACCGGAATGGAAAAGAAAATTGAGGATCTGTTAGATACGATCTGTTTGGTTTGAGGAAAGATATGGGCACAAGAATGCTATTCTGACTTTGCACACTCCCAAGACAGGTTCATAGGAAGAAGCATTCGAAAATATAAAACTGAGAATGATTTCAAAATTCTGAGGAGAGTAGGTGTAAGCTACAGGGGAAGACGGGTAATGTATAATACATACAAGAACCAAGAGGAAAAATAAGAATGGAAGACTTAATAACGAAGTGCTTGGATTACAGTGAGTATAAGACATGGATCTAATCTTTCACCCCTTCTGTTCAGCCTATACACTGAAGAAGCAATAAAGGAGATAAAAGAAAGGTTCAAGAGTGGAATAAAACTCAGGGTGAAAGAATATCAGTGGTCCTCACTGTTGCACCGGATGAAAATAAACTCGCAGATACAACGGTTTGGTTTGCTCCGGGGATCAGACCGATTTGGTACTATAATATATAAACTATTAGTGGCTCACTTAGTCACAACTTAACTTTGTACAATCCGCTTCCGCAGGAATGTCATGAGTGTTTACAACTTTCTCTGATCAGTAACGTATCACTTGATACAGACGAAATACAAGTCTCTCACTCAGAGTATATTTAACAATAACTTTGACTTATATTTCTGCGTAATATATTGACCACAGAGATGACCTACTTGAAGACCATGCTATCGTCTTAGTCGATGGTCGTGGACTGGGCAGAGTGGTTCTGTGCTCGGCCGTTTGGAAGAGTCGTTGCGGCGGCGTAGCGGAACGTTTGTCGGCGTGGCCATGGCGGTGTCGCGTATTCGTCGGCACTGTTTGTGGTTACGTTGAGAGGTACCAACCTTGCTTTGGCATCTCTTAGCACGACTCCACACTCACTGAAAATGAGAAAAGTTCAGGACCTGTCAAAAGGAATGTACAGTCTAATGAACGCAAGCTTCGTACTGAAACTAAACAGACGAGTGGCGAAAGTAGTGGGATATAGCAGAAATGAAACCAGTGATAAACGTAGCAATGAAATATGATGATGATGAGGTCCCATACTACAAGGAGCGTAGGGGACGGTGCGGGAGATCCGCACCGCCGACTAGGCAAGGTCCTGGCGGAGGTAGTTTGCCATTGCTTTCCTCCGACCGTAATGGGGATGAATGATGATGATGAAGACGACGCAACAACACCCAGTCATCCCGAGGCAGGGAAAATCCCTGACCCCGCAGGGAATCGAACCCGGAATCCCGTGCGCGGGATTTGAGAACGCTTCCGCAAGACCACGAGATGCGGACAGCAATGAAATAAAAGACTACAAATAAGTGCAAGAATTCTGCTACTTTGGAAAGAAAATAAGACATGATGAACGAAGCAAAGAGGGTATAGAAATTGGACTAGTAGACGAATGCTGAAAATTAAGTGGACTGATAAAAATGAGGATGTTCTCCATAGAAACGGTGATGAGAGGAATACGAAGAAAACGCTGACGAGAAGGAGGGATAGGATCATAGGACGTGTGCTGATACATCAAGAAATAGCTTTCATGGTAACTGAGAAACCTGTACGAGGTAACAAATAACTATGGAAGTTGGATGCATGGGCTACTGTGGGATGGAGAGCTTGCCACAGTTCAGGAATTCGTGACGCGTAGTATAGAACCAGTCAAAAGGCCGATGAGGCAGAAAAGCAGATCTGATTCATTTCCACTTTTGTGGAAAGATGTTCTGGAGTGGCCGCGCGGGATTAGCCGAGTGGTCTCAGACGCTGCAGTCATGGACTGTGCGGCTGGTCCCGGCGGAGGTTCGAGTCCTCCCTCGGGCATGGGTGTGTGTGTTTGTTCTTAGGATAATTTAGGTTAAGTAGTGCGTAAGCTTAGGGACTGATGGCCTTTGCAGTTAAGTCCCATAAGATTTCACACACATTTGAACATTTTTTTGCTCTGGAGCCGGCCGCTATTCCTAAAGTGCGATTTTATAACGTTTACAAATCAGCTATAAAAGTGTTCATTACATCTCCATTACATTCAAAACATTTTCCAGCCACAAATTTCTTTCAAACATGTGGAAATCAGAGGGTTCCAAATCTGTTGAACAGAATGACTGATTCAATAATCCGTGGTTCAAATGTCGCTGTTTTACCATCGACAAAGCTCTTTTGCAGCATGTGCTTTGTTCTAATGACAACAGTTTCTTCGTCTCTTATCCAGTCTTTTCTCATAAATGTTTTCAAGTATTCGGTCTTCCTGACTTATGTTGCACTCGCAAGGCTTTGTTTTGTTTAAGGTAATCAATAACATGCATCTCTTTCATATCCCAGATACCACTGACTTTACGTATTGGCAGATGAAATCATTTCGCCTAATTGGTGGAAAGGAAAGCGTTTCTCAAGAATTAAAATTTGTTAACGTCGAGTATAGATTTCAGTGTCAGTAAGTCGTTTCTCAAAGTATTTGTATGGAGTGAAACGTGGACGATAAATAGTTTAGACAAGAAGAGAATAGAAGCTTTCGAAATGTGGTGCTACAGAAGAATGCTGAAGATTAGATGGGTAGATCACATAACTAATGAGGAGGTATTGAATAGAATTGGAGAGAAGACAAATTTGTGGCACAACTTGACTAGAAGAAGGGATCGGTTGGTAGGGCATATTCTGAGGCATCAAAGGATCACCAATTTAGTATTGGAGGGCAGCGTTCAGGATAAAAATCGTAGAGGGAGACCAAGAGATGAATACGCTAAACAGATTCAGAAGGATGTAGGTTGCAGTAGGTACTGGGAGATGAAGGACCTTGCACAGGATAGAGTAGCATGGGGAGCTGCATCAAACCAGTCTCTGGACTGAAGACCACAACAACAACAACAACAACAATTGGTGCAGGGCCACTAACTACCAGTTTCTGCATTGATTGCTCTTTCGTTTCTGTTGTGAAGTAGTAGATGAACGTTTCATCTATACTAAAAAAATTCAGTTCACAAAATCACTTTCACTACATAAAAACTGTCCAAATATTGGTTCTGTGTTCTATACAACTTCCTTATGGTTAATTGTTCTTGTAAAATGTGCTTTCCCCTGGTATGTCTATGACGCTGCTGTTTCATTCATCCCTGATCTCGATTGTCCCGTTTATCTTTCTTGATCTTCTCATCTGTGGTAGCCGTTTTTGGACATTCTTCGACTGAATCCTCTTCAAGGTAAGTACGATCGACTTTCAATCAGGCGCCGGCCGAAGTGGCCGTGCGGTTAAAGGCGCTGCAGTCTGGAACTGCAAGACCGCTACGGTCGCAGGTTCGAATCCTGCCTCGGGCATGGATGTTTGTGATGTCCTTAGGTTAGTTAGGTTTAACTAGTTCTAAGTTCTAGGGGACTAATGACCTCAGCAGTTGAGTCCCATAGTGCTCAGAGCCATTTGAACCATTTTTCAATCAGGCACTCGTTTTTTTTACTTCTGGAAGTATCAGAGTAGAGTTCTCATAAACTTTCACCAAATGTGGATGACTTCCAGCTGGCGATAAATCAAACAAGATAAAGATTTTTTTGACGGCACCATATTCGTGTTCATCGAGCTAAATGTCACCAACACACGAACCCCACATTGAAACGCTTCATAAACAAAACAGTTCCACAGTCAAAACTGACATTTACCATCCGGCAAATCGAACCGAAGACCTGGGCAGCGCCGTCGTGTTTGAACCCGGATCGGGTAACTTACTAATAACTTACGCTCCAGTTTGCCCACAAGAAAAAGATTGCCATACGTTACACGTCTAAACGCCAGTATCCTACATCGGTAGGTTTGTTTGACGATACTCATTGCACGCTTCGCCATAATTCTTCGCCGTCTATTGTATACGCATTCACGTTATGTTTTCTCGTAAAAGTTAAATTCAGTATGCCTGTTTGAAATTATATTCTCTCGACTCATTTATTCTGGCATCTTCTAAAGGTAAGTCCGGTAGACAGAAATACTTTTCTAAGTCTCCCGTATATGCGGATTCTTCTGTCGCTTCTCGGTACAACAATTTCATATCCAAACGTTAAAATTTTCATAGTTTCTTTGCTATCTTTGAAGTCAGATTCTGTGCAATAAAAGCTCTGTAGTTTCGGCAATGTTGTTATTTCTTTGTATTGTTCATGATCTCGCAGTAACTGCTGCCTAATAACAAATTTATTCTGATCGTCAATGGAACATTAATTGAGCGCGCTTTGCTTTTAGATATTTGAATCCTTCCACTCTGAGCAGCATTGACACACATTGTAAATTACATAGCATCGATTTGATCAAATTTAACATTGTCCTTCACATTCCGTCAGATTTTGCGTCTGCTCTGTCATCCACTTTTTTTTATCATCATCAATAACTTGACAGCAAGGCACTTTCTCCTATCACTTTCCAAGCTTGTACTGCGAAGAACAACACGTACAGCTTTGAACCAACGTAACTGTATATGGTAATATGGCTAAGTCAGCGTTTCTCTTTGTCTAGTAATATGTTAATGTGCAACATCTGCCAATACAACAAAAACATACTTTCACTGGTATGAACGCCATCTCACTAGTTTTGATCTCGTAACGATGACTTTTTGCTTGTGTTCTTGCTCTCTGTTATTTCTGAATTTTAAACCTCACAGTCCCTGTAAAATCATGTGTCGTCCGCTAATCATTCTATACTTTTAAAATATGATGTACTACTTTTCATCTAACTTCACTCCACCAAAAACACAACACTGTATTTGAAATCCACAAAAGAGAAGCACGCGAAAAAATATTTGCAAGATTGTGCAACAGTTGTTAAGAGACTTTTTTTAAAATAGAATGTTGTTTATTGAATAGCGAATAATGAGGAGAATCCATCACGATTACGAGAAAAATTTCGAATTTAATTTCGCCAGCACTCATTGGCCATGTAATCCGTAAACACACCTTCATCTGATGGCATCTTTTGTTGTTTAGACTCTGATGGTTAATCTTAAAATTATCTTCCACCGTCTGGACTTGGCCTTTTTACATAACGAACTGCCAACAAAGTCAAAAGATGATCCAGCGAGAGTGGTTTCTTCCTTTAGGCAAGACTAGGCAGCCGCCTAGGGCAGCAAAATTTTAAGGGCGGAAAAGTGCAGAAAGAAATGAGCAAATTAGGAAAAAATGAAAAAGAGGAAATATTAAAACACAGAATTGTTTTCAAAAACATATGGAACACTTAGTCACCAAGTCTTTACTTCGTCTGACGAAAGTAAACACATTGCCTCTATCTACCTCAACACCAAAACAGCCGCTACTGACTGTAAAGCGGAAACACTCAGACCATGATTTATTTCTGTTGAGCTCTTTAGCGGGGCACTTTGATGTTCCGGCTTCTCTCCTATCAGTATACCATAATTTCTAAATTCAAGGAAAAATTTATCCGCACCGCATCAGAAAACAGCTCCACACCTTTATTAATCCACTTCTTGCAATTAAATAAAATTTGTAATTGATGCCAAATTTGGTTTCACTGGTGTATTCAGTTGAGGCCTGGTTTAAAAAGTCCAGCACATTCTTCTTATTCCAATTGTTTTGGGATATTTCAAAAATTGAGGACAAAAATAAGAAACTGAGGACACTTGTCCTCAATCAGTTTTAAAAGAATTGAGGACAAAGCATGAAAATTGAGGACTGTCCCCAGAAAATGAGGCCGTCTGCTAACCTTAGTTTAATGATTAAAAGTATAATAGGAGATCTGCATTGTTGTTCTGATGGATGTTGTTGGTGCTGGAGGCTGGAAGGAGGAAGAGGTGGTATCGAGGAGATCGATGACAGTACAGAAGGGGGTGGGGGTGGGGGGGGGGCGTCATTTTTCAGTTCTCTCATAGGGCGGCAAAATACCTAGCACTGAAATAAATAAATTCAGCTCTCTACACATAACCAGTCATCCAGCACCTAATGGTGTGTTTGCGGGCGTTCATCCACTTTGTTAATTGCATTTTCTGTGTCAATTGTAGTTAACTACTTTGCACTCCACTAATTAATCACGCCTAGAAAATCACGTCCAGCAACTGTATAAAAATGGTTCAAAAGGCTCTGAGCACTATGGGACTTAACATCTTAGGTCATCAGTCCCCTAGAACTTAGAACTACTTCAACCTAACTAACCTAAGGACATCACACGACACCCAGCCATCACGAGGCAGAGAAAATCCCTGACCCCGCCGGGAATCGAACCCGGGAACCCGGGCGTGGGAAGCGAGAACGCTACCGCACGACCACGAGATGCGGGCCAACTGTATACTGAATTAAAAAATTGAGGTAGCAAATAACTTGTTTCGTAGCTTTCAGGATGATTTATTTTTAAAAAAAAGTAACATAAGCGTATCTCAGTCCAGTGCCCATATTTCACCAATGTTTACATAGACTTGCATTAACACCTGACTCCATTATCTTCATTTGTTAAGAAATAATTTGTCACAGGCAAAGGCCATTGTAAATAAAAGTACTGTTATCACTCACTCAATATGACCATTATATAAATTATTAAATCTGTAAATAATTTCGTAATATCTGTTAAAATATTATTCTTGCCTTCGCCTGTAGAAAAACGTATCTTAACACTGTAGCTGTCAATAATATCAAAACGAATGTTAGGTACTAGAATTTTATGTGGTTTGTTTGAATTAAATGATAAGTGTACGTATGGACTCTAATACAAGATAAATATGTAACGTTACCGAATGTCGTCGAGATAATATTGCACAAAAACGGACGCAGTCTATCGACAGATTTTGCCCAAGTCATTAACTAAATCAATAGTAGCATCCCTTTCCTGTCGCATACGTTATTGTGCTGAACAAGTATAAGAAACAAGATTTACAACGTATTGTGCTAATATTTCGGTAGACACGCTCATGAAAAGAAAGAAGAATATGCGAGTGCTGGGAACAAAAAATTATATATTTATTTGATAAACTAACTGTACACCTTCTGTAGATGGATGGGCAAACAGCGAGGCCGCAAAAGATTGATAACGTAAGCAGTGCCTGGTTGCTGTAAGTCCTTCCTCAGTAATGATTCTTGGTTCTCTGTGTAGCAGAAGCTATGCAATTCCCTCTGGCTTGATATGTCTTTGCACTGTTCATTCTGTTAGAGGAACAAATGCCACAGAGCACATTTTATACACATTACGACAGAGCACACACATGATGCAATCGTTCGTCTTGATGTTCAGCTCTGAAAAAGTTATTCACTGTACAGTCATCGTAGCATATTGTTCTTTATTTTTAGTTACAGCCGACTTATATGTACGCATGTCCGCCCCCGGTAGCTGAGTGGTCAGCGCGACAGACTGTCAATCCAAAGGGCCCGGGTTCGATTCCCGGCTGGGTCGGAGATTTTCTCCGCTCAGGGACTGGGTGTTGTGTTGTCCTAATCATCATCATTTCATCCCCATCGACGCGCAAGTCGCCGAAGTGGCGTCAAATCGAAAGACTTGCACCAGGCGAACGGTCTACCCGACGGGAGGCCCTCGTCACACATTTCATTTCATATGTACGCATCTCAAAACCACGTCTGACGGCATTTATATCGGTGCTCTCTTATCTCTCTTTCTAGGCGACAACCCAATAACGTTAGCCACAATATGACATACCTATCCGTGGACAAGGGCTATGCTATTTCTTTCTATTCTTATGCCATGAATTAACGAGTACCACTTCGCACTCGTATCTTGACCACATTAACTGCAACATGCATGTCCACAGTTCACTTTGTCGTGTTAACAGACTTGTTTCTTGAACACGTAATATGCAGCAAGTGGTGAACAAAAGTGCTCTAGCTAAGTGCGCCACGGCCAACTTCTGAGCAGGGTAATGTGTCTGTGAGTGTGTTTGTGTGTGTGTGTCGAGCAGCCGAGTCATACGCCCGGCAGCTGCGAGCCAGACGCTCTGCTGTTTCCTTTTTGTCCCCTTTTTTCCTTGCTGTTCCCCTCCTGCCGCTCCCCTAACCGCCATTATTTAGCGCAGCAGTTCGGTCGCCAGCTCTTCACAACGAACCTCGGCTCTATGCGGAAGGACTAAGAAGCTAACGGCGCAACGTTCTGCTGTTGTTTTACACGAGATTTCACAAATGTTGTGTCGAAGTGCTAGAGGAAGTGCTAAACTTGCAGAAAAGTACAGTATTTCTCTGTGTCTACTTTTTGCAAATTGCTCTCAAGAGTGCAACAGTTTGTTCTTCTATTGCAACATATGTCACAGTTTCCTCTCGTTACTTTGATGGATACATTGTGGAAATAATGACTGACGGTTTTTATCTCTCTGTACGATCTGCTATATTTTATGGTCACAGTGTGTAGCTAAATAATGTGTCAAGGTATAAAGAACATTTGTAGAGTTCGTCCCGAAAACTGGCTATTGAAATTTATTTTTATGAAAGGGTTTTCACGAGGTATGAAGTTTTGATTGTCTACCGTTTCTGTTAAACTTTCTTGCCAATCATTCAAGACTAGGGCGTTCTTGTTCCATTTCTTTGCACTCGCTACATGCCCGCTGCTAGTCAAGCTTGATATGTACAGAACACCAAAATATAATAGATGCAAATCTCGTGTTATGATACGAAAACAGAACACACCAGCGTTCCTAGTGGCCTGACAGTGAACATCAAATACGAGAAAATATAATGCGAAAACTCGTACTTTTAATTCGAAATACGCGATTTAGGACATAATATTTTTCATTTATACTTTATGGGTGGGTCTCGCACTGTAGTAGTAACGTGCACGTATGGGAAACTAAAGGTTCCGAGAAATTGTCAAAAACGAAGATTAACTTCTCGTAGCTGGTCTCCACACATTGTAAAATTTAGTAAATCTTTTGACTGTAAAATTATTTATTTGTAAAAACCAATATCGTATTTTCAACAGTGGTGCCACTATCAAGTGAAAAAAAATTGTGCCTTAGCTCGAGTCAAAATATAAAAAAAATCTCACATGACATGACATGACACAGAAACTGGTTTCATGGCGTTGTGTTCCTGATTACGACTTTTTGGGTGCACTGCGCTCTTTGAGTTGCATTGTCAATAAGTTGCTCATACTCTGGTTTATTTTTGCATGGATCTGTAATTTTGTATGACGTAAATGATTCCATATTTGTTTCTGTTTCATATAAAACAGAAGCTGTTTTCGTCGCATAGTCTTCTGTGGACATATATTCGTACCTACGAATCCGTGTGTGGACAGCTGTATTTAAATACATTGTAAGGATATGGTTTGTATTCTATTTTGTTTTTGTTTGCATCTGTTTTCCGTACTTTCACTTATATAATGGAGAACTCCATGTTAGCAGCTTTATTACGTCTTATCATGGAATGAATACGTATTTCTGCGTTGAATGGTGCAGCTTCTGGCTACGGAGCGTGGTTTGTAGTCTTAGTGACTAAGGCGTTGTTCCTCATAAATGCTCAAAATGCAACAGTAGTTACGCAGCAATCGTCCTCCAGCAAAACGAAAATTTAAATGCAAATGATACACACCCTTATGCTTCATCATTAGATCTATTAGTGAATCTGAATAAGCAGTGTTTATTAAATGCAGTTGCATTCAGTAAAGTGCAAGCACGTTAATACTACACCTTCTGCAACTACATAATTTGATGTAAGATAATATTATTGCTTTGTTGTTGTTGTTGTGGTCTTCAGTCCTGAGACTGGTTTGATGCAGCTCTCCATGCTACTCTATCCTGTGCAAGCTTCTTCATCTCCCAGTACCTACTGCAGCCTACATCCTTCTGAATCTGCTTAGTGTATTCATCTCTTGGTCTCCCTCTACGATTTTTACCCTCCACGCTGCCCTCTAATACTAAATTGGTGATCCCTTGATGCCTCAGAACATGTCCTACCAACCGATCCCTTCTTCTGGTCAAGTTGTGCCACAAACTTCTCCCCAATCCTGTTCAATACTTCCTCATTAGTTATGTGATCTACCCATCTAATCTTCAGCATTCTTCTGTAGCACCACATTTCGAAAGCTTCTATTCTCTTCTTGTCCAAACTATTTATCGTCCATGTTTCACTTCCATACATGGCTACACTCCATACAAATACTTTCAGAAATGACTTCCTGACACTTAAATCTATACTCGATGTTAACAAATTTCTCTTCTTCAGAAACGCTTTCCTTGCCATAGCCAGTCTACATTTTACATTCTCTCTGCTTCGACTATCATCAGTTATTTTGCTCCCCAAATAGCAAAACTCCTTAACTACTTTAAGTGTCTCATTTCCTAATCTAAATCCCTCAGCATCACCCGACTTAATTCGACTACATTCCATTATCCTTGTTTTGCTTTTGTTGATGCTCATCTTATACCCTCCTTTCATGACACTGTCCATCCCGTTCAACTGCTCTTCCAAGTCCTTTGCTGTCTCTGACAGAATTACAATGTCATCGGCGAACCTCAAAGTTTTTATTTCTTCTCCATGGATTTTAATACCTACTCCGAATTTTTCTTTTGTTTCCTTTACTGCTTGCTCAATATACAGATTGAATAACATCGGGGAGAGGCTACAACCCTGTCTTACTCCCTTCCCAACCACTGCTTCCCTTTCATGTCCCTCGACTCTTATAACTGCCATCTGGTTTCTGTACAAATTGTAAATAGCCTTTCGCTCCCTGTATTTTACCCCTGCCACCTTTAGAATTTGAAAGAGAGTATTCCAGTCAACATTGTCAAAAGCTTTCTCTAAGTCTACAATAATAATAATAGTAATTTATAATAACAAAAATATGGGTCAAATGGCTCTGAGCACTATGGGACTTAACTTCTGAGGTCATCAGTCCCCTAGACTCAGAACTACTTAAACCTAACTAACCTAAGGACATCACACATATCCATGCCCGAGGCAGGATTCGAACCTGCGACCGTAGCGATTATGCGGTTCCAGACTGTAGCGCCTAGAACCGGTTTTTTTTTTTTTAATTTCATTTTGTTCGTTATTGTTCGTTGTATCTGCTCGGGGCGGACGTCGCGAGACACCCGTTTCAATCCATCGTTGATCCATTAACTAAGTTTTTTTTATTACAGAAAGCAGCCAACTCTCTGACCGAACACGCTGAGCTACCGTGCCGACGCGACTCATTTTTGTTCGCTTCTGTTCGTTGCATCTGCTCGGGGCGGACTTCGTAAGACATCCGTTTCAGTTCGTTGTTGATCGACTAACTCAGTTTTTTATTACAGAGGGCAGCTAACCTTCTAACCGAACACGCTGCAACCGCTCGACCACTCTGGCCGGCTTTATAATAACACCTGGCACAACGGCTATGTACTATCACTAGTAGAAAAAAGTATACACAGTGGCGTGGAGTAACACAAATCAAAGAAGAAATAAATACTCATTCCAGGACAAGATGTAATAAAGTTGAATACCAATTGCGTCAAAAGCTGATAACATGGAGTTCTCCATTAAATCAGAGAAAGTAAGAAAAACTGATGCAAACTAAAATAAAGTAGCATACGAACAATATACCTGCAAGGTCTTTAAACTGAGCAGTTCTCACGTGAGTTTGTAGACAGGGCCATATGTCCATAAAACTCTTTGCAACGAAATCATCTTCTGTTTTATATGGAACAAAAACAAATATGGCATCATTTTCTCCACCTAATATTACAGAGGCATGCAAAATATAAAAGAAAGTGCAAGTAATATATTCAAAATGCATATCAAAGAACACAACACACACACACACACACACACACACACACACACACGCGCGCGCGCGCGCGGTCGTAATTAGGAACAAAATGCTAGGAAACCAGCTTCTGTTTTGAACTAAATCGAAACACATATGGAATACTTTAAATCACACAATAAGAAACCGAGATGATGAATTGATAAACATCCAGCACTCTTTAAGTGGCCACCCTGCGAACCCAGATCGTGTTATCATAAGTCGCTACATGAGTTTTACCCGCTGTTGATGAATACGATATTGCAATGCCTGTGCTGTCAGAAGTACAATGCAATGTTCCTTCGGACATTTATGCGTGTTGAAAGGAACATACGCTGCGGTGACTACAGCCGTTATTAAATACATGAAATGTATTCGCAGTCGCGAATATAGACAACTGTCAGTTGTATAACGGAATGACGATAGTGACAATTTGTGATGGACCGGGACTCAAACCCGGGTTTCCCACTTATCGCGACCGGTCGCCTTGCCATTACGCTCCTCTTTTTTTTTTTGTAGTTTGTTCCATTTGTTCGGGGCGGACGTCCTATGACACCCATTAAAGTTCTTCGTTGATCCATTCACTCAGTTTTTTTTTATTACAGAGGGCAGCTAACCCTCTGACCGAGCACGCTGAGCTACCGTGCCGGCATCCTCGGGCACGTCCAGCGATGGGAATGGTCGCTGTTTTATTTAGAAGAGGTGGACCGCTGCGACCATACTACTATTGACGACGATTTCACCTGTGTGTTATCCCAGAAGGACCAACATCCCAATTTGGCAACATGACACGAACTCGCAGCTCGTGCTGACCTGAACCTCATCGATATCTGGAACCGCGTGCGTGGTGATAGGCCTGGATATGTGTATGTCAACATCCATTCAGCGAGCGTCTTGACCATGTCTATGTTTCCCAAGGACTCGTTACTACCACGCTAGACAATGAGTTCTGGCCTACGGCCTTCTGTGACCATATCGCCTATATCTGCACTGTTTCCCTCCAGAGGTAGGTGTGTTGCGGTCGAGGCCTGTGGAAAGTAAGTGTCGCCCATCTCAATGATCCGGGATGCAGGAAGGTCGTAGAGATGACATCTACATCTATACTTGTACTCCGCAAGCCTCCCAATGGTGTGTGGCGGAGGGCACTTAACGTGCCACCGTCATTACCTCCCTTTCCTTTTCCAGTCGCGTATGGTTCTCGGGAAGAACGACTGCCGGAAAGCCTCCGTGCGCGCTCGAATCTCTCTAATTTTACATTCGTGATCTCCTCGGGAGGCATAAGTAGGGGGAAGCAATATATTCGATACCTCATCCAGAAACGCACCCTCTCGAAACCTGTACAGCAAGCTACACCGCGATGCAGAGCGCCTCTCTTGCAGAGTCTGCCACTTTGCTAAACATCTCCGTAACGCTATCACGCTTACCAAATAACCCTGTGACGAAACGCGCCGCTCTTCTTTGGATCTTCTCTATCTCCTCTGTCAACCCGACCTGGTAAGGATCCCACACTGATGAGCAATACTCAAAGTATAGGTCGAACGAGTGTTTTGTAAGCCACCTCCTTTGTTGATGGACTACATTTTCTAAGGACGCTCCCAATGAATCTCAACCTGGCAACCGCCTTACCAACAATTAATTGTATATGATCATTCCACTTCAAATCGTTCCGTACGCATACTCTCAGATATTTTACAGAAGTAATTGCTACCAGTATTTGTTCTGCTATCACATAATCATACAATAATGGATCCTTCTTTCTATGTATTCGCAATACATTACATTTGTCTATGTTAAGGGACAGTTGCCACTCCCTGCACCAAGTGCCTATCCGCTGCAGATCTTCCGGAATTTCGCTGCAATTTTCTAATGCTGCAACTTCTCTGTATACTACAGCATCATCCGCGAAAAGACGCATGGAACTTCCGACACCGAAAAGCCGCATGGAACAACTGTTTGAGACGCCTTGCAGCGTATCCTTGAACACTCCGGTGTAGCTCGACTGCACCAAGCCTGCTTTACATCGTTTGATGATGAATTACGGGCGAGACGAAATGCTGTAGCAACGACATAGAATAGAATATTATTTCACAATTTCCCTTGAAATCTCAGGCCATGCTCCCTCTGTTCGACAGGCTGAAATTAAACGGATTAAGGCGAAGATAATTCAGCTTATGCGTCACTGCCTTGAGAGCACGACAGCGGGTGCGAGATATTAAGACTGACAATGAGGAGAAACCTCGTCCATGGATCATATTATCAGAGAGAAGCAATGGTGTTGGAGAATGCTGGTCACTGCCTTTGCTATGTCAGATGGTCAACGATTGAAGTCCCAGAATGATGTTGCAGTCGTGTTTGTCAACCAAAAGTTCTATTCAGTCGAGGATCAGAATACCACTGTAATGAATGATGTCCTCGACTCGTTGACAGGAACCCTTGATGGGACTACTGTGGAGATTCTCACAGCGCTGATTACGGATGATGACGTCACTGATGCTCTTCATAAGAGTGCGGCAAACAAAGCCCCGACAGCTTGCCGCTGGAGTGTTACTGCATATTGTTCAAATGTGGGTGAAATCTTATGGGACTTAACTGCTAAGGTCACCAGTCACTAAGCTTACACACTACTTAACCTATATTATCCTAAGGACAAACACACACACCCATGCCCGAGGGAGGACTCGAACCTCCGCCGGGACCAGCCGCAGAGTCCATGACTGCAGGGCGCTAGACCGCTCGGCTAATCCCGCGCGGCTACTGCATGTTCCACGACACCATGGCTTCAAGATGGACTGCGATGCATGAAGAAATCAATTCTGACCTTCTCCTCTTACCTGAATTCTTCAAAGGCCTGCTTATACCAGGCCTCAACCTGTCTGGAGGTCGGGGAGTTGGACATTATAGGCCGCTGAGCTTGTTAAATTGTGATTTCAAGATTATCTAAATTCCTGCTGCCCGCCTACGGCGCGTCTTCCTCGCCTCCATGAATCAAACGTTCTTTGGTGGTGACAGTAAGATTTAGATGGCGCTCAGCAATTATCGTGACTTCACGGTCCTGGCAGCAACCTGCCGCATTCGTGGAGTCCAGTGGACAATGTGTCATGACATTCTAGAGAAAGTGCTGTGATGGATAGCTTTGTTCCATACACTTATACGTGTCATGTTGCAACTACTCCGAGGAGCCACTTCGTGAGTGCTGGGCAATGGCCAATGTGGTGGGCCCTGCTACTGTCATGCAGTTGGTCCGCCACGGATGTCCTCTTTCGATGCTTCTTTATGCCATCGCCCTTGAGCCACTGTTTCATGGTTTGCGAAGCCAGCAGGCTGGGATCACAATGAGAGGGCATGAAGATCACCTGATGTTCTTGTTTCTATTAGGGGATGAAGTGCGAGGGGCACTGGAATGGCCGGCCGCTGTGACCGAGCGGTTCTAGGCGCTTCAGTCTGGAACCGCGCGACTGCTACGGTCGCAGGTTCGAATCCTGCCTCGGACATGGATGTGTGTGATGTCCTTAGGTTAGTTAGGTTTAAGTAGTTCTAGGGGACTGATGACCTCAGATGTTAAGTCCCATAGTGATCAGAGCCTTTTGAACCACCAGCACTGGAATGGATCAACAAATACGGGACTGCTGCAGGAGCCCGTGTGAATCCGACGAAGTCTGGTGCTATGTTCGTTGGTAGAGGTCTTCCAGCAGGGAGTGTGGCCCCATTGCCATTACTGGACTTGCTCAGATGTTTAGAGATAACTTTCATACGTGATATACAGCACAGAGCCTTACTTAACTATAAACGTTTTCTTCAAGTTACCCACACAAACGTTTGTGGCAACCTCCTGTGAGCATTGGACATGATACAATAGGTGGACTTGTTAGCTCTCGTCTGGCTTCACGACTACTCCATTTGGCACAGATTTTACCCATGCCAAAGGCAATAGCACATAAACTGCAGGCGGCACTTGATTACTTGGTAAGTGCGGGTCTTATCATCAAAGTCCGCTATGACACACTAACACTTCCTCCTCGAGACACTGGCCTTGGTCTTGTCAGCGTCTACGCAACAGCGGCTGTCCTTTATGTAAGTTTGATGGCTAAATCGTGGACCCGCCACCGAACTGGATTAAGAGTAAGCCTGTCTCACTCTTGCTATTTGACTTTACATATTGTCAGTTTGTCATCTGGAGATAGTGAGTGGAGCTGTGGACGCTAGAAAATGGAGTAAGTGGAGTGCCAAATAGATAAATCGGAATATTTCCGACATATTTTTCCGTTTGACTTCAGTACATGACAGCAGCCGAGGCAGCCAGCAACATTTGCGCCGTGCATGGGGATAATGCCATTGGACAGAGCACAGCAGGAAAATGGTTTTCTAGTTTTAAGGAGGATCGCTTTGCCATGATTGAGTCTCCACGTTCAGGAAGACGTTTGGGGTTTGATCAAGTTCGTTTAAAGTCATTAATCCAAACGCTCCACGTCAGTGTACTAGAGAACTGTCAAATATTATGGACTGTGATTCCACTCTCGTGCGACATTTACATGCAATGTAAAAGGTTCAAAATCGGATGTGTGGGTACCGTATGCTCTAAGCCAAAATCACAAAAATTAGCGGGTGACTATATGTGCGTCTCTGCTTGCTCCTCATCAATTGGCTCGTGAACGACACCGACCATTTCCTATCCTGTATCGTTACTGGTGACGAGAAAAGACGTCTTTATGCTAACATAAGGAAGAGAAAGGAATGGTTGAGCCCAAACAAAGGAGCAACTCTCAGGACAAAGATCTGCGCGCATCCATAAAAGATAATTTTACGTATCTGATTAAACAGCGACTGTGTTTTGCACTACCAATGGCGTAAC
This sequence comes from Schistocerca americana, assembly GCF_021461395.2. Lineage (NCBI taxonomy): Eukaryota > Metazoa > Arthropoda > Insecta > Orthoptera > Acrididae > Schistocerca > Schistocerca americana. The sequence goes on from NC_060119.1 coordinate 220,695,980, forward strand.
CATATCTGCCGACATTTATTGGCTATAACTAAGACGTCCGTTCAGTAGAGGACCAGAATACCACACTAATGAATGATGTCCTCGACTCGTTGACAGGAACCCGTGATGGGAAGACTGCTTGTAGTGATGAAATGAAATGAAATTTCGTGTGGCTAGGGCCTCCCGTCGGGTAGACCGTTCGCCTGGTGCAGGTCTTTCGAGTGGACGCCACTTCGGCGACCTGCGCGTCGATGGGATGAAATGATGATGATTAGGACAACACAACACCCAGTCCCTGAGCGGAGAAAATCTCCGACCCAGCCGGGAATCGAACCCGGGCCCTTAGGATTAACATTCTGCCACGCTGACCACTTTTTTTTTTTTTTTTTTTGAATAATTGGTGGAATAACAAAAGAAAATGAAACAGAAGAAAAAAAAGTGCCAGAGAAAGAATCGAACCCGAGACGTCTGGCCTAATGGTCCGAGCCCTAAACTTTTTTTTTTTTTTTTTCTTTTTTTTTTTTTTTTTTTTTTTACGGGGACAGGTGAAAATTTGTCCCCCAACAGGGACTTGAACCCGGCATCTCCTGCTCGCATGGCACCTTTTTTTTTTGGTGTAACAGTAACAAACATAAACTGCTTCTAGCATTTTTTTTAAATATATAAGATAATGACTTTATAAAATAGAATTCTTCTGGGAAACGTAAATAAGTGGACTTTTTTTTTACATAATAGTGAAAAAAAGAAAAGAAAATATCCTGCTTCTGTCAGTACAAAACAATAACGTTCTACGTTCCTCTTTTAGGCGCGTACCTCCCTAATTCCGTCATACCTCGCGTTGGTGTCGGGTACGTCTTCACGTGTGTTGTGGATCCTCTCCCCACTCAGCTACCGGGGGCGGACGCTTGTAGTGGTACTAATCCACGATAACGCCAGTCCGCGTTCCGCTAAACTGACAAAAAACACTATAAAAGAGTTGGATAGGAAGTCATTCTGCACCCACCTTATTAACCTGATCTTGCATCCTCAGATTTTCATCTTTTCCACTCTCTATCGACAGCTTTCAAGGAACTTCCTCGTCAGATAATACGCGCTCTGAACATGTCTCAACGTGTTCTTCGACTCAAAACTACATGATTTCTATAGCCGCGGAATCTAAATGTTACTCCAGCCTTGTCAGACTGTTGTGTGTAGTAAAGGACAATATATTATCAATGACTAAAGTCTCTGTTATGTGTCAATTTTTTGGAAATTTGTGGTGAGTTCCTATGGGACCAAACTGCTGAGGGAGTAGGCTTACACTCTACTTAATCTAACTTAAACCAACGTACGCTAAGGACAACACACACACCCAAACCCGAGGGAGGACTTGAACCTCCGACAGGGGAGAGCCGCGTGAACCGTGGCAAGGAGCCCTAGACCATGCGGCTATTATGTGTCTCTGTTGTGTTTATTAAAGTTGCGGAAAAACTCTACGAGATTATGTACCAACGTAGTACTAACAATAAAATGTTCAAAATACTTTAATACACCAATAATAATAATAACTACTTGTTTCCATGATTTCCTAGTATGTACAGACTTTGACATAACTTCCAAGAAATTACAGTCCAGAATAATACACTGTCTGTAAAGAATTCAGCCAAAAACTTGAGAAGTTTCCATATCTAAAACTTTAACAGCTTCATTTTTCATATTTATATGCATAAACTAAGTTGCGCTCTCGCCATTATCAGTATTTCATGGAACACCAAGATTCTGCTATTGGAGCGTCTAGCTCAGGGAGAATGCGGTTTCTTTCACTTGTTTCTGCCTACTTTCTGAAAACTGCTAATTTTTGTTAATGACTGGTCGTTCCTCTAGTGCCTCGCCTTTCTCAACTTGATGTGGTTTGCCGGTTCTACATGAGGACAGTGGACTCACGAAACGTGTTCGATTTGTTCTTCTGTCCCCCACGTAGATGGAATATCTTCTGGAGCTGGCCAGGCCGCAAGGCCATCCATGTAGCTAGCCCGCAGACAGGCAACTAAAAATATCCTATGCTGAACTAAGCTTGAGGTTTTATAGAATTCCTTGCCATTTTCGAGACTCTTAGTTTGAATTCCACATTGTAAAAACAAAATTATTATAGTATCATAATTTTATGCAGGGGCGTTGGGGTAGGGGGTGGGGAGGAGATCATGACCTCAATGAAATGCCCCGCCCCTTTCTTCACCCCTTTCTGGATCATCTACTGTCGGATTAAAGCAGGTTTCAAGCATAGGTCGTAATAGTGTTACAGAGACAGTCTCTTCCGCGAAGGAACAGCAGTTTCACACGCAAGACACAACGTATGTGATTATTTCACTTCACGCACTGCACTCTGAGAGATTTGTGTGAGATGGTTGGACTCTTGAGTGGTACCCGCGCGTGACGCTGGTGCTTGGCGTGGGAACTTCCAAAAATGGTTCAAATGGCTCTGAGCACTATGGGACTTAACATCTGCGGTCATCAGTCCCCTAGAACTTAGAACTACTTAAACCTAACTAACCTAAGGACATCACACATATCCATGCTCGAGGCAGGATTAGAACCTGCGACTGTAGCAACCGCGTGGTTCCGGACTGAAGCGCCTAGAACCGCTCGGCTACAGCGCAGCCAACCCAAAATTGCTAAAGTGTTGCCGGTGCACGATACTTGTGCATCACCTGCCCTCTTGATGATGTTCCACAACAGTTCGACGGGATTCATGTCGGGTGATCTGGGTGGCCAAACCATTCGCTTGGACTGTTAAGAATGTTCTTCAAACTAGTGAGAACAGCTGTGCCCTGGTAACATGGCACATTGTCATCCATAAAATTTCCATCGTTGTTTGGGAATGTGAAGTTCATGCATGGTCTCCAAGTAGCCGAACATATCCATTCCCCATCAATGAGTGTTTCAGTTACACTAGAGGAGCCAGCCCATTCCATGTAAACACAATCCACACCGTTATGGTGCCACCACCAGCTTACACAGTGCCTTGTTGACAACTTCCGTCCATGGCTTCGTGGGGTCTACACCAGATTCGAAACCTGCTATTAGCTCTTACCAACTTATCAAGTGAAATCGGATCACGGTTTTACAGTCGTCTTGATCCCAACCGATATGCTCACATGGCCAGAAGAAGCACTGGAGGAGATGTGCAAGTAGCAAAGGCACTCGCGTCTGTCGTCTGCTGTCATAGCACATTAACGCCAAATTTCGCCGCACTGTCCCAACGGATATGTTCGCCGTACGCCACCCATTGACTTCTGCGGTTATTTCACCAAGTGTTGCTTGTCTGTTAGCACTGACAACACTGCACAAACGCCGCTCGGCCGCTGCGTTGTCCTGGGTAATGCCTGAAATTTGCTATTCTTCGCACACTCTTGACACTGTGGATCTCGAAAAGGAATGGCCCTTATGTCTATCTGCAACTACCATTCCACGTTCAAAATTTTTAATTTCCGTCGTACGGCTGTAATCACCTAGGAAAGTTTCCACATGAAGCAACCGAGTACAAATCACAGCTCCGATAACGCACTATTCTTTTATACCTGGTGTATGCGATACTACCGCCGTTTGTATATGTGTCTCAGCGTAAAACGCGTGCAACAAGCAGTATAGGCAAGAGGGGAAGAAAAGCTTTTGGTATGTGGTGCTATAGAAGAACGCTGAAGATTAGAGTAGGTCGGATAAGTATAGGGGTGGTACTGAACCGAAATGCAAAGAAAAGAAATTTACGGCACAACTTAACTGAAAGAAGGGATCAGTTGATAGAACACACAATGAGACATCAACGATTCGCCAATTAGGTAAACTACGGAAATTTGGGGGGGGGGGGGGGGGGGTAAAAATTGTAGAGGGTGACAAAGGCTGCACTCAAGCAAGCAAATTTACGTAGGCTTGCTCATGATAGAGGGGGGCAGAGAGCTGAATCAAACCAGTCTTCGGACTGAAGACTGCAAAGATAGCAACAACAAAAAATGGTTCAAATGGCTGTGAGCACTGTGGGACTTAACGTCTGAGGTCATCAGTCCACTAGACCTTAGAACTACTTAAACCTAACTAACCTAAGGACACCACACAGATCCATGCACGAGGCAGGATTCGAACCTGCGACCGTAGCGGTCGCGTGGTTCCAGACTGTAGCGCTTAGAACCGCTCGGTCACCCAGGCCGGCTAGCGACAACAACGAAACAATCTAAAACTGCAAATCGCAATAACGAGAGCTTTAATGACGTAACCGAACTAGATGATATTATGAATGAGTACATTAACGGGATTCAGTTTCCCTTTTCTCACATGACATCCTACGAACTATGGTTGGAGGGCAACAGGCAGATTCCACATTTCTGGATATACGGGAAACGTTTGACACGGCTTCTCACTGCAGGCTGTTGACGAAGGACCGAGCATATGGATTACGTTCCCAAATATGTGGGTTGCTCTAAGACGTTTTAAGTAACAGAACCCAGTACGCTGTCCTCGGCGGTGATGATTTATCAAAGACAAGGGTATTGTCGGCAGTGCCCCACAGGAGTGTGATAGGTCTGCCCTTGTTCTCTATACAGCTGCCCCTACCGCTTTCGTCTTTTGCAACCCGCTGTATTACATCTGGCCTTCATAAATCACGTGCGAGTTTTTCATATTCTCTCGCTCGCTACGCGCAAATTACTAGTCTTATAGCCCGCATCTCGTGGTCGTGCGGTAGCGTTCTCACTTCCCACGCCCGGGTTCCCGGGTTCGATTCCCGGCGGGGTCAGGGATTTTCTCTGCCTCGTGATGGCTGGGTGTTGTGTGCTGTCCTTAGGTTAGTTAGGTTTAAGTAGTTCTAAGTTCTAGGGGACTGATGACCGTAGATGTTAAGTCCCATAGTGCTCAGAGCCATTTTTTGAACTAGTCTTCTAGGAAAAAAGGAAAAGACCTTTTCATAGGATATTTAATGCAGTTAAATTTTGTACTGGGATACGTTTTCGCTAGAGGCGGTTGTTTTCTAGTTAGCCAAGAAAAACGTACAAAAGTGGTCTTCAAGGTCCCCACCCCCCCCCCCCCCCCCCTCCATCCCCGCTTCCCTCCTCCCGCACTTTCACACTGAGCCCCCATCGGTGAGGATTTCTGGTATGTTGTTCATGGCACATCTTCCGACCACTGTACAAAAAACTTGCGACTGCACGAATTATTTCCGACATTTGACATTTTTTGGTCTTCATTCAGTAGTCTTATTAATCTACAGGCCAAGCACTTACATATTGTGAAATTGGCGTTTGTTTAAATTTAACCGAATAATTTTGCGATTTTTTGTTCATTTTTTCCATAGGGCTATTAGCCTGCTTGTACCGAGCGAGAGAATATGAAAATCTGGCACTTGGTTTATGAAGGCCAGATTTAACACTGCGGGCTGCATTAAAAAAACAGCGGCAGGGGCAGCTAAATCGCTCCGTATACGTAAACGATCTGACAGATAGAGCGAATAGCAGTAAATGTCGTCGTTGTGTGACAGTAAGAAGACGCAGAGTGACTTAGGCAGAATTTATGGTTGGTGTGATGAATGACAGCCTACGTATGTAGAAGAATTTAAGTTAATGTGGATGAGTAGGAAAATAGCCAGTAACGTTCGAATGTAGCATTAGTAGTACACTGCTTGACACAATCACGTCGGTTAAACATCTAGGCGTAACGTCGCAAAGTGATATGAAATGGAATGAGCACGTCAGATTGGTAGTAAGGGAAAGACAATGTTCGACATCGTTTTATTGGGAGAATTTTGGAAAAGAGTAACTCATCTATAAAGGAGACGTTGTACAGAAGCAAGTGCGACGCATTCTTGAGGACTATTCGAGTGTTTGAAATTCCTACCAGATGGGCTTAAAGGAGGACATCGAAGCAATTCTGAGGGGTACTTCTAGATTTGTTACCGTTAGTTTCGATCAGCACACAAGTGTAACGGAAATGCTGCGTGAACTTAAATGAGAATTCCTGGAGGGAAGACAACGTTCTTTTCGCGAGGCAGTATTGCGAAAATTTAGAGAACCGATTTTTAACACCAACTGCAGATCGATTCTACTGCCGCCAACGTGCATTTCGAGTAAAGACCACGAAGATAAAATGAGAGAATTAGGGCGCCTATGGAGGCTTATAGACAGTCGTTTTCCCTCGCTCTGTCTTCGGGTGTAACAGGAAAGGAAATGGCTAGTAGTAGTATGTGGCACCCCCGCCATGCACCGTACGGTGGCTTGTGGAATATGTTTGTAGACGTAGAATGAAATTATTTGATTTACCAAAAAAGAGATTATGTAACAGATACGAATGATATGTTAAGGATACGTATGGGGGTAGAAGATTAAGGTATTGCACACAGGACGATGAAAACGGTAGAGACAGGACTAAGGAAACATGAAAAGAACTGGTGGATGTGGTTTGCGTGTGGTTTGGCGCACACCGGGACAAGACACTTTAGCTAAGGCTGGCAGAAGGCCGTGACGCAGGTGCTCAGTGAGAACACTAATAGGTGCGGGGTGCGGCAAGCAGTTAGTGCTCTTTAGCGAACTTCGGGTGGCGCACGCGTACACCGTAAACACGCGTTACTTTGTTGCTGTGCCCATAATTTCCAGAACAACTAGTATCTGCGCCGTTACTGACGTATTTATTCATCCATCAGTTACATACAATATTAGTTATATAGATAAGTTACATACATAAGTTAAATAAATATTAGTTACATAAATAATATCAGCTACATAAAACATTATGCGAGTCAAATTAAACGGATTTCTAAGATGTCGTACGCCGTAAATTAAGGTCTGATGCTAAAACACAATTACACTCCTGGAAATGGAAAAAAGAACACATTGACACCGGTGTGTCAGACCCACCATACTTGCTCCGGACACTGCGAGAGGGCTGTACAAGCAATGATCACACGCACGGCACAGCGGACACACCAGGAACCGCGGTGTTGGCCGTCGAATGGCGCTAGCTGCGCAGCATTTGTGCACCACCGCCGTCAGTGTCAGCCAGTTTGCCGTGGCATACGGAGCTCCATCGCAGTCTTTAACACTGGTAGCATGCCGCGACAGCGTGGACGTGAACCGTATGTGCAGTTGACGGACTTTGAGCGAGGGCGTATACTGGGCATGCGGGAGGCCGGGTGGACGTACCGCCGAATTGCTCAACACGTGGGGCGTGAGGTCTTCACAGTACATCGATGTTGTCGCCAGTGGTCGGCGGAAGGTGCACGTGCCCGTCGACCTGGGACCGGACCGCAGCGACGCATGGCTGCACGCCAAGACTGTAGGATCCTACGCAGTGTCGTAGGGGACCGCTCCGCCACTTCCCAGCAAATTAGGGACACTGTTGCTCCTGGGGTATCGGCGAGGACCATTCGCAACCGTCTCCATGAAGCTGGGCTACGGTCCCGCACACCGTTAGGCCGTCTTAGGCTCACGCCCCAACATCGTGCAGCCCGCCTCCAGTAGTGTTGCGACAGGCGTGAATGGAAGGACGAATGGAGACGTGTCGTCTTCAGCAATGAGAGTCGCTTCTGCCTTGGTGCCAATGATGGTCGTATGCGTGTTTGGCGCCGTGCAGGTGAGCGCCACAATCAGGACTGCATACGACCGAGGCACACAGGGCCATCACCCGGCATCATGGTGTGGGGAGCGATCTCCTACACTGGCCGTACACCACTGGTGATCGTCGAGGGGACACTGAATAGTGCACGGTACATTCAAACCGTCATCGAACCCATCGTTCTACCATTCCTAGACCGGCAAGGGAACTTGCTGTTCCAACAGGACAATGCACGTCCGCATGTATCCCGTGCCACCCAACGTGCTCTAGAAGGTGTAAGTCAACTACCCTGGCCAGCAAGATCTCCGGATCTGTCCCCCATTGAGCATGTTTGGGACTGGATGAAGCGTCGTCTCACGCGGTCTGCACGTCCAGCACGAACGCTGGTCCAACTGAGGCGCCAGGTGGAAATGGCATGGCAAGCCGTTCCACAGGACTACATCCAGCATCTCTACGATCGTCCCCATGGGAGAATAGCAGCCTGCATTGCTGCGAAAGGTGGATATACACTGTACTAGTGCCGACATTGTGCATGCTCTGTTGCCTGTGTCTATGTGCCTGTGGTTCTGTCAGTGTGATCATGTGATGTATCTGACCCCAGGAATGTGTCAATAAAGTTTCCCCTTCCTGGGACAATGAATTCACGGTGTTCTTATTTCAATTTCCAGGAGTGTATATGTGTAATGAGGTAGCTTAGAGCTTTGAGTTAGACCTTTCGACTTTATAAGTAAATACGAGGGGCGTTTGAAAAGTCCGTGCAAAAATAAAAACTACTTATGCGTTTGGGGTAAAACTTTTTTATTTTTCGACATAGTCTCCTTTTAGAGTTATACACTTCCTCCAACGCTGTTCTAATTTGTTGATCCCTTCCGAATAATAGGAATTGTCCAAGTCTGCAAAATAGCTCTTAGTTGCTGCAGTCACCTCCTCGTTTGGATGAATCTTAGTCCCGCCAGCCATTTCTTCAAATTGGGGAACAAATAGTAGTCCGAGGGAGCCAAGTCCGGAGAACGTGGGGGATGTGAAACGAGGTGGAATCCTATTTCCTATAATTTTGCGACCACAACTGCTGAGATGTGTGCTGGTGCACTGTCGTGATGGAAAAAAACTTTTTTGCGGTCCAATCGCTAGCGTTTTTCTTGCAGATAGGTTTTCAAACGGTCCAATAATAATTAATAATATGCATTTGTATAGTTGTATCCTTTTCCAGATAGTCGATGAGGATTATCCCTTTCGAATCCCAAAAGACAGTTGCCGTAATCTTTCCGGCCGAAGGAATAGTCTTCGCCTTTTTTGGTGCAGATTCTCCTTTGGTAACCCATTGTTTAGATTGTTGATTGGTCTCAGAAGTATAGTAATGTATCCATGTTTCATCCACATTGACGAGGCGACGTTTAAAGTCCTGCGTATTCTTCCTGAAAAGCTGCAAACCGTACTTGCAACACTTCAGACGATTCCGTTTTTGGTCAAGCGTGAGCAATCGCGGAACCCATCTTGCGGATAGCTTTCTCATGTCCAAATGTTTACGCAAAACATTATGTACCCGTCCATTCTAGATGCTCACAGCACTAGCAATCTCACGCACCTTAACGCTTCTGCCATCCATCACCATATCACGGATTTTATCAATGATTTATGGAGACGTGAGCCGCACAGGACGTCGAGAACGTTCAGCATCACTTGTGCCCGTATGGCCACTCCGAAAATTTTGAAATCACTTATAAACTGTTCTAATCGAAGGTGCAGAGTCATCGTACTGTTTATCAAACTTCTCTTTAAGTTTCCTGATGCGTTTTGTTTTTCATAAAGTAATGTTTGATCACCACACGAAATTCTTTTTCGTCCATTTTTTGACAATCACTCGACTTCCTTGATTCACACGAATGCCAAACACAAAGAAATAGACCAATATGGCTGAAACTTGGTGTGCGTTCTTTCCAAAGATGCTACTAACTAAACATGACCTCGATACGCGCTGTTGGTGCCATCTCTCGGACTTTGCACGGACTTTTCAAACACCCCTCGTAAATCGTGGGTTTCACAATCTTGGCGACAATTTAATTTATGTGAATAGATAAGGAATTTTGGCTACACAGCCATCATTAGACCTTAAAACGTAACGAAATAGCGGATGCATAATCGTTAAGGATAAAATTTGTGTAAAACCACGATAAGTGAAATCTTAATCGCACGTTGTCCAGTCACATAAGTGCAATCACCCGTCAAATGCCTGAATAACCACGTCTTGCGGCGCGTACCTCTGCGTCACGGGCAGAAAGTGAGTCAGTGAGGTTCGGGAAGGTACAGACAGGGACTGGAGCCATGCTGACTCCAGTGCCGTGGTGAGCTGCGCTAGGTTTCTCGGCTGAGGATCCTCGCCGCGAACAGCCCGCTCGAAGTGGTCCCACAGATTTTCGATTGGGTATAAATCCGGGGAGTTTGGTGGCCAGGGAAGAACGGAAAAATCGTCTTGTTTCTCTTCGAACCACGCACGTACACTGCGAGCTGTCTCACACGTCGGGTTGTCCTGCCGGTAGATGCAATCGAGTCAATGAAAGACAAAGTGCATGTAGTGGTGAACAAGGACCCCAAGGATAGATGTCTGCTTGTGTTGATCCATTGTGCCTTCCACAAAGACGAAATCACAGAGGGACTGCCACGAAAACATTCCCCAGCCCTGCGGGCTGGACCCTTCCGACGATTGTTGCAGGGACTTTGCTTTCAAACGTTTGACGCCGTACACGCCAGCAGCCATCTGTCCAAATGTTCAAATGTGTGTGAAATCTTATGGGAGTTAACTGCTAAGATCATCAGTCCCTAAGCGTACACACTACTTAACCTAAATTATCCTAAGGACAAACACACACAGCCATGTCCGAGGGAGGACTCGAATCTCCGCCGGGACCAGCCGCACAGCCCGTGACTGCAGCGCCTCAGACCGCTCGGCTAATCCCGCGCGGCGCCATCTGTCCGATGAAGCATAAAACGTGATTCACTGAAAAGGCCACACGTCGCCAGTCACTGGACGTCCAGTTGCCTTCGTCTCCGATTATCAACAGTCAGCGTGGGTGCCTGAACTAGGCGCCAGTTGCGGAGGCCCATAAGTAACAAAGTTCGTTGAACTTTCGTTGAGAAGACAATCTCGGTACCCATTTGGTTCATCCAAATCCGCGTACAGCCATCCTGATTTTGGTTTTGCGTGATTTCCCTAAATCGCTGGTTACTTTGAATAGGCATGGCCAGTTTTCTTCACCGTCTTTGAATCAGTCCGAGCTACTCTTCTCTTGGTGAAGCCCAACACCTCGAACATTATGAATCGCCTTGAAGAAAATGACTTCTTGATACTTAACCAACACGGATTCAGAAAGTATCGTTCTTGTGCAACACAGATAGCTCTTTATTCCCGTGAAGTAATGAGTGCTGTCGACAAGAGATCTCAGATCGATTCCATATTCCTAGATTTCCAGAAGTCTTTTCATACCGTTCCTCACAAGCGACTATTAATCAGATTGCTTGCATATGGCGTATCGTCTCAGTTGTGTGACTGGATTCGTGATTTCCTCTCAGAGATGTCACAGTTCGTAGTGATGGACCGTAAATCATAGAGTAGAACACAACTGATATCTGGCGTTCCGTAATTGAGTGTCATAGGTCCTCTGCCGTTCCTGATTTGTATAAATGATCTACGTGATAATCTGAGCAGCCCTCTTAGATTGTTTGCAGATGACACTGTAATTTACCGTCTAGTAAAATCATTAGACGACCAATTCCAATTACAAAATGATCTAGAGAGAATTTCTGTATGGTGCGAAAAGTGGCAACTGGCACTTAACAAAGAAAATTGCGAGGTCATCCACATGGTTACTAAAAGAAATCCGATAAATTTTGGGTACACGATAAATCGCACAAATCTAAGGGCTGTCAGTTCGACTAAATACCTAGGAATTACATTTACGAGCAACTTAAATTGGAAAGACCACATAGCTAATATTGGTCGGAAGGCGAAACAAAGACTGCACTTTGTTGGCAGAACACTTAGAATATAAGACAAACTCATTAAAGAGACAACCTACATTACACTTGTCCGTCCTCTGCTGGAAAATTGCTCGGCAGTATGGGATCCTTACCTGGTAGGATTGACGAAAGACATCGAAAAAGTGCAAAGAAGGGCAGCTCGTTACGTGTTGTCGCACAGGAGGGGTCAGAGTGTCACTGACATAATACGCGAGTTAGGGTGGCAGTCACTGAAACAAAGGCTTATTTCTTTGCGGCTAGATCTATTTACGAAATTTCAATCACCAACTTTCTCTTCCGAATGCGTAAATATTTTGTTGACACTCACCTACATAGGGAGAAATGATCGTCATAATAAAATAAGAGAAATCAGAGCTCGAACGGAAAGATTTAGCTGTTCCTTTTTCCCACGCGCCATTCGAGAATGGAATGGTAGAGAAGTAGTATGAAAATGGTTCGATGAACCCTCTGCCAGGCACTTAAATGTGAATTGCGGAGTAACAATGTAGATGTAGATGCATGTAGATGTAGAACAACGCGGCTGTCATTACTGGCATGAGACTAGTTAACAGAGCTGTTTTGGATGGATAGGAGTATATCGACATCCCATTTAGCTGAGAGGTGTTTACGACTGGTGCCGAGTGCTTAACACTTTCAACGTTTGAGGAAACAGCGCTCCAAGAGCCATTTGATGTTATCAACAAATCAAAATATAAGACAGAAGTTCATTAAAAATCGCGTTTTTCCGTTCTAGATATATATTACATTTCTTTTGCTGTCATAAGTACTGACTCTTTAAACCGTCTTGATGGACACTACACAGGTACTATATAACAATTTTAAGGTACGAAAAAAGTTTTCGTTTTAGCTGTATTCCTTATAACTTTGTTCAGTATACAATACAATCGTTTTTGGAGGGTTTTAATCTAGTGTAGCTATATGCTGCGTATCTTCCCAGCTTCAGTTCTACTGTTAAACTTGATTACGTTTTTCCTAGTCTGGAACGTCGACTTGAAATATTGAAATTTTCAAAGAGCAAATGACATTTCCCCCTAACAAAATAAATTGTTTTTCAAATAATGTAAGTTCAGTATCCTCCAAAATCAGGTCTTCATTGAAACAACAAATTCTCCTCATCATCAGTAAACACTTCCGGGCTAAGTTGCCGTGGTCGTTGACTCACCTCGGAAGATGTTCTCCGTAGTTGAGAGCGAAACGTCAGGGAGAAGAAGTTCTGCAGATCGACCACGGCAACTTAGCCCGGAAGTGTTTACTGATGAAGACGCCGCCGGCCGTGAAAGCCTACATGGAATGAACAAATTCTCCTCTTTCTTTTATTAAATGTTCGTCCTCTTTCGGTCTCTGCAATGTAGTGAGGTGCTTTTCAATTATTGTAGTAACGTCGAAAGTGCATCGCTTACTTTGACGTCTTAGTCTTCATGTCGATTCCGATTCCGTGACGCCTCTATTGCGTCGAACTGTCTGCAGCATACGCTATCCTGCATTAATGTTTAATATTTTCTCTGTCGCAGTGTACAATACTAGTCAATGCCAAAACTGCCTCTCAGTATCCATGACTACAACACAACAATTTTGTCTCTCAAATACCCGTTTACAAATCTTCTGAGTTGACATTATTAAAATAATATAGATCTTCTTAGCAGTTCAACGTTCTACTGATCTCCGATTTCACGCTCTAAGGAGACTGCAGCCATGTGGGCCAAGGCAGGTGGTTACGATATGGTGCCTTCCTTTTGATAGCCACCACCGCTGTTGACCACAGAAAATACGTCTCCTTTCCAGTTACACAGCGTATACGTGAAAGATAAAGACCGAACATTTTCGGCAGGAACGTTCTTTCTGCCTTCCAACTTTTATCATATCCTTTCCCGTCGAGTATCATTTCTCTCATAGAGACACCGGGATGGCTCAGAACACTACAATCCCCATCCTCAGGCACCTGGCACAAATGCCCCGAACGGTCGACCTCGTCTAAACCGATGGTGAAACTGCTGTGAGTTCATCCTCCGAAACCACGTACCAACTCGCCCGCAAAAATCTCAAATTTCAGCACAACCAAGTCCACTGTGCCAGAATTGCATTCTATGGCATAAAACGTATTAGAGCTATGGGTAACAGAAGAATTCACACTGTGGTGAAGTCACAGAGGAAGTGTGGAATAGTGGAAGTTCAATTTGCGGATAAGTAACATAGAGAAGTTATAAACAAAGATACGAAGAAGGCACTAAACACACGGTTTCAAACTAAATGTAAAGACTGATGAAAAGGTTTTTTGAGACCGCTATCAAGTCAATTCTTTACTATATTACTTTAATTATTTTAATATTGCAACTTTTTTTGAGTATGGCCTCACATCCAGGTAAAAATGGTTCAAATGGCTCTGAGCACTATGGGACTTAACATTTGAGGTCACCAGTCCCTAGAACTTAGAACTACTTAAACCTAACTAACCTAAGGACATCACACACATCCATGCCCGAGGCAGGATTCGAACCTGCGACCGTAGTGGTCGCGCGGTTCCAGACTGAAGCGCTGAGAACCGCTCGGCCATAGCGGCCGGCGGTAAAAATGGCAATACATGTTGTAACTTATTCAGTCTCAACATGTCTTGTGGACTTCCTGGATCTGGAAAATTGACGTCTAAACAGTAAATGGAAATATTCACCCGTGAGCAAAAATGGAGGAGGAGGGGATTAGTGTTTAACGTCCCGTCGACAACGAGGTCATTAGAGACGGAGCACAAGCTCGGATTAGGGAAGGATGGGGAAGGAAATCGGCCGTGCCTGAAGTGATCTAGGGAAATCACGGAAAACCCGGTAGCTGAGTGGTCAGCGTGACAGGCTGTCAATCCTAAGGGCCCGGGTTCGATTCCCGGCTGGGTCGGAGACTTTCTCCGCTCAGGGACTGGGTGTTGTGTTGTCCTAATCATCATCATTTCATCCCCATCGACGCGCAGGTCGCCGAAGTGGCGTCAAATCGAAAGACCTGCACCAGGCGAACGGTCTACCCGACGGGAGGCCCTAGCCACACCACATTTCCATTTCCATTTTACGGAAAACCTAAATCAGGATGGCCGGACGCGGGATTGAACCGTCGTCCTCCCGAATGCGAGTCCAGTGTGCTAACCACTGCGCCACCTCGCTCGGTAGCAAAAATTGAAATGTAAAGTTCTGAATGAAGTGGCCAATTTCGCAGCTCTTCACCAGATTTCATTCAACAGCGTTAAATAAGAACGTTTGTAATGGTAGTGGTACATATAGATCTGTGTTATCAGTAACTATATCTTTGCAATTTTTAAGTAGTAGTATGTTCGTCATTAGGAGTGATAAATACTCCTCATTCTCTCTTATTGTCACACAGTGCGTCTGCGAATGTCGGAGACGTTTGACTCAGGCATGCAAAAGACGCTACAAAGCGAAAGATAAGACTAGGATCGACTAATCTACAGTGAGGTCGAACGAGCTCATTTTTGAATGTCCTCTCGATTCTGGTATATTCAGTGTGTTGATTATGATTAACATTGTTTACTTTACGAGTTCAGAAACAGTAGACAAAAAGAATCCACCGAGCTACAGCGACGGAAGAAGAAGGTTACACCACAAGCTGACATCTATTTCTGATGAAGAGAGGGGGTGGTTATTTGCGTTTTAGTGTTAGCAACAGAGCAGGAAATGAAGTAAATGCTTCCTCAAGCATGTTATAGTTCTCTTTCTCCGCAGGCATTTCACAACATGTGCAGAGACTAAAAGCTACTTAATTTAGAAGTATGTGTATTTAGTAAATGTTTTTGTGTTATTAGTTCTGCTTGATGATGAGATACCTCTAAACATGTTACAACATTAAAATAATTAAGTAACTTAACAAAGAACGGCGAGGGCTAGTGGTATCTAAGAAATATATTAACTAATTTTCAGTAAACAGTTACGGTCGAAAATAACAGCCAACATGACTGTAAATGTAACGAGATATCAACGGATAGATGAAACATCGAAATAGGTAAACCAGAGCAAGCATTCCAGAAGTTCACGGGCCATTCAAAAGGAGACTAAATCCTTCAGTAGGAATATAAAACCAAAAAGGGAGAATATTAACAGTTGGAGCATCAAAAGTACCACAAGTCCGTGCAAGGAATGGAGGAAAGAATTCTGAGAGGGATGAAGAGTTGGGTCCATCAGTACTGACGGAAGACTCCAATAGAGACTGCAAGACTGTATAGTTGCAGGAACTGTTGTTTTCCTGGAGAGAATGTAGCTCCCGATAACCATTTTGAGATTTGCACTACACTCCTCCCGAAAACCTTCAGTGTCTTAACCATAGCATCATCTCGATCGGAAGATTTAAGCTGAGTACAGTCCTCTGTACTGAGGGACACGCTGCAGTGATATGCTCTGAGAGGCAAGTGACGTGGAAAGCAGCACCGTCTGTGAACCAACTTTTCCATTAAGTTTGTTAGCAGAGGAAGGCGCAATTGGCAGTAAGAAGAGAAATTCTAGCTTCTCCATAAGTCAGAATCGGCGTTCATTACGAGTGACAGCGCTAATTAGCTGGGTCGCAGCTGTTCCGTCACAGGGCTGAAGTTTCACCTCGTGTTTCAAGAGCGTTCTAGTAAAGGTAAAGTGAGCATCGATATTCACGCTGTGCCGTTATCTTCTCCACGCTGGGAGAGATGTAGTGTCGGTCGGGTAATAATTATTCGATCCACATTTCAGTCCGGAGAGTTATTTTACACTCTTTATTTCCGGCGAGACCGACCGACGTTCTCGGTGAGACACGGTGAGCCTCAAATGCATTTTCGGACGGCAATCAGGACTTTATGGAGGTTGAAACAGTTTTGCCTGTGATAGAAGGGGATATGGTGGAGGGACTATACCAAGATCTGTGTGGCATTCAGGTTTACTATCACTGTTTGTGGCGTTGCGTTGCCTGTGACATCACTTAGCGTTTAAGTGATAGGAAGCGAACGGTCATGTTTGACAGCGTATGCAGCTCTCATGATCGATTGTCTCCTAAGAAGAAACAGATTACCACTGGCGTCACGTAGAGATCAATTCTGGGACCACTCCTGTTCTTACTATACGATGGGTGTTTAATATCATACTTACAAACGAAAGGAGTGCACAAATGTCAATGAAGCAAGCAAATAATGCTAACGAAAATTGTTACAGAAACCAAGGGTTTCCCCGATAAGACGTATGCACAGGTGCAATCATGACAATCCCACAACATTGTTAATATATAGGACTACATTTATTTCCGAAAATCTCAGCTGAAGCGTAAATTACAAAATGATAAAATGCCCTCGTTTGATTTTATCATCATTCCAGACACCTAAGTACTGGTAAATAACGTTTTAACAACAAATGTATCAGCTGTGGCTCAACAACAGATACATCAGTTGTGACTCCCCTGATTTGAACCCGTTAAATTTTATTGTGTGGCGATGTTTAAAAACTTCTGTGTATTCCCGCCCACTGATAGTATCGATGAAGTCCACGAACGCATTGTGGATGTTGTGAATGCATTAGGAACACACCGAGCGAGGTGGCGCAATGGTTAGGACACTGGAGTCACATTCTGGAGGACGACGGTTCACTTCTGCGAACGACCATCCTGATTTAGGTTTTCCGTGGTTTCCCCAAATCGCTTCAGGCAAATGCCAGGATGGTTCCTTTGAAAGTGCACGGCCGACTTCCTTCCCCGTGCATCCTTCCCTAATTCCATGGGACCGATGACCTCGCTGGTTGATCCACTCCCTCGAATCAACAAACCAATCAACAAACCAATCAACCGACCATTAGGAACACGCTTCGGATTTTTAAGCATGTAAGGGGCGTCGATGGGGAGACGTGCTGAAGACTGCCTTCACGTGAACCGTTGCCATGTTGAACGCTTATTGTAATGTCTTTCTCCTCTAGATCATATCTGTAGTTTGGATCCTTGTGGACTCTTTTAGAAGGCGCTTACGTATCCAGTCGTAATACATCGTATTGGGGACACCACTGATTGCCGAACCTATGTTTATTAGGATTATTTATTTTGGAAGTTGGGGCACTGTTCTAAATGCGAGTCGAGGAACGTAAGTGCAATGCTCATTCTGGAACAAATCTTTGATCGTCCAAATGCAATGTTCGTTCATTTCTCTGATTTCTTGATGTAACTGATCGTTTAGTTTGGCCTCTGTGCACAACGATAACGCCATCACAATGAGAACAACCAGTACAGGAGCGCATCAGGTTATATTTATTATTGGTGGGAAAAAAGTTGTAGGACAACTTAAAGGATTTTGGAATCTAAGTTAAGACTAAGATTCTCAAGATTTATTTGCTATGACTGACAAGAACCACAATAAATATTAACACATAGACCACACCGGGAGTGCATCTTCCAACTGACCAAATGAGAAAAACGCAAAGCTTTCCTCGTAGCAAATGTGCCCTGTACACCGACAATAATATTGACCACGAAATGGTGACAAAAATGAATCTGTATCGTATACCGATATGTGACAGTAATATCACAGTTCATTTCATTGTCCTCTACTCGTCTCTTCCGTTTGAAACTGTAACAGTCAAACATCCTGTATAAATAATCTTCCATAGTACACTAAAAGACCAGAAATAGTGCCCTTTGCTATCGACGCAACAATCGTAATGAAGATCAACAAGGCTGCAGCAACAGAAGGGGAAGTAACGGAGCGTTATCGACTGTTTCTCAGTAAATGGTCTATCGATTAATTTCGTTAAATTCTGTACAAGGTAGGATATATCATCATAAATAACAATACACCAAGAGGGAAAGAAAACATGTACACCTGACTGTTCAAAATTCCTGGCTGTGCATAATGACACCTCTGATTGGAAATCTCAGTTGATAGATCTTCTTAAGTGCTTGAAATTTGCAACATTTGCTCTACATGCGGTTGTTTAATTTACCGATAAAAGTATCATAAAATTAACTTATTTTACAAACCGCCATTCGTTGATGCCATAGGGAATCTTTTCCTGGTCCAATTCCACATATTGTTACAAAATAATTTGCACATAAAAATAGTGTAATATAATACCTGGTGTTCCTCCTCAACCTTCATGTACGCATACTAACTACAGTATCGCAATACATTTACTCTGATATGAAATTTGTTGTGAATAATTAGGCAAAATTTCAAAATGATAGTGGTGTTAGTAAATCTAACAGCCGGCCGGAGTGGCCGTGCGATTCTAGGCGCTTCAGTTTGGAAACGCGTGACCGCTACGGTCGCAGCTTCGAATCCTACCTCGGGCATGGATGTGTGTGATGTCCTTAGGTTAGTTAGGTTTTAGTAGTTCTAAGTTCTAGGGGACTGATGACCTCAGATGTTAAGTCCCATAGTGCTCAGAGCCATTTGAACCATTTTAGTAAATCTAGAAACAAAAATGGGCTCCACGTTTTACGACTTAACCTTGCTCTTGCAAAGTATTCAGCCGGACAAATATTTGATTGAATTTTCTCATTATGAGAGTGCTGAAGGGCGATGTGTTTTAATTGTTAAAAACTATTCAAAAGGCAAGTTTGCAGAAAATATCTTTTTAACTCAAGACAACCGGTTTTAACAGTCTTAGGTGTCACCTTCAGGTCTTAAACATTTTTTTGTAGCAAAACATGTTCATTTTACGCTGAAACTCATGCAAAAGGTTGGATCTTGTGGTAAGTTCTATGGGACCAAACTTCTGAGGTCATCAGTACATAGGCTTACACACTACTTAACCTAAATTAAGGGCAACACACACACACACACACACACACACACACACACACATACACACACACACACACATGCCCAAGGGAGGACTCGACCTCCGACCGGAGGAGCCGAGCATGCACAAGATAAGTGGATAAAATTCAGCACATTATAAACGTTTCTCATCGCTAAAATATTTAAAAACGTTTTTAAATGTTTTAGCGATGAGGAGCCTGTATAATGAGCTGGTTTTATCCATCTTGTTCAAGTGGGTTTCGCAGGATCACGGCCTGGTGGCCAGCTGGTGCTGTTCAGCAATCTTTACTGTTTCTGAGAAAATGTAAGTAGGTTTCTAATACGCAACTTTCAGTGCCGATTTGATTTATTGTGAGCTGTAATTTTGGATTGTTCAACTTTGATTGGCTGCAAAGTACTGATACGAATTCTTTACAGAAGAATGGAAAAACTGGTAGAAGCCGACCTGGGAAAGATCACTTTGGATTCCGGACAACTGTAAGATCACGCGAGGCAGTACTGATCCTACAACTTATCTTGAAACCTAGGTTAAGGAAAGGCAAACCTACGTTTGTAGCATCTATAGACTTAGAGCAAGCTTTTGACAATTGTGGTTGGAATACTCTCTTTGAAATTCTGAAGGTAGCAGGGGTAAAATACAGGGAGCGAAAGGCTATTTACAACTTGTACAGAAGCCAGACGGCAGTCATAAGATTCGAGGGGCTTGAAAGGAAAGCAGTGGTTGATAAGGGAGTGAGAGCTGTAGCCTACCTTCGATGTTATTCAATCTGTACTTTGAACAAACAGTAAAGGAAATCAAAGAAAAATTAGGAGTAATAATTAAAGTTCAGGAAGAAGTAATAAAAACTTTGAAGTTTGCCGATGATATTGTAACTCTGTCAGAGACGCAATGGACTTGGAACAGCATTTGAAAGGAATGGTCAGTTTCTTCAAAGGAGGCTAAAAGATGAACATCAACAAAAGTAAAACACAGATAAAGTAATATAGTGGAATAAAAACAGGTGAGGCTAAGGGAATTTATTTAGGAAACGAGAAACTTAAAGCAGTAGGTGAGTTTTGCTATTTGGGCAACAAAATAACTGATGATGCCCAAGTAGAGAGGATATAAAATGTAGACTATCAATGGATCAATGGCAAGAAAGGCATTTTTGAAGAAGAGAAATTTGTTAACATCTATTTAATGTTAGGAAGTCTTTTCTGAAGGTATTTACCTGGATTGTAGCCATGTATGGAAATGGAACATGAAGATAAACAAGATTGACAAAAAGAGAATTGAAGCTTTCAAATGGGGTTCTACAGAATAATGTTGAAGATTAGACTGGTAGACCACTTAACTGGTGAGGAGGTACTGAATAGAATTGGGGAGACAAGAAATTTGTGATTCAGTCTTGTAAAAAGAAGGGATCAGTTGATAGGACACATTATGAGACATCAAGGGATCACAAATTTAGTGTAGGAGGGAGGTATAGAGGGTAAAAATGGCAGATAGAGACCGAGAGATGAATACAGTACGCAGATTCAGAAGATGTAAGTTGCAGTAGTTAATCGGAGAGGAAGAGGTTCGCACAAGATAGAGTAGCGTGGAGAGCTGCATCAAACCTGTCTTCGGACTGAAGACCACAACAATGATTTTGAATTCGTGAGTTGCACAGATAAGGAGCCGTGCAGTCTTCCATAAATTTTGGTACCTTCCAATTTGTTGCTAATTTTATGAAACTTACAGAGCAAATAAATTCCTATTCTACGCAGACTTGACTGAAATTTCAAAATACTTCAACTTGGCCTACAACTTTTCCTGGTTAGTCTCTGTATGTCCATCTTTTAGCGATGGTTACGGAACTCGGCTGTTTGATAGAGATTGTCAATTAAACGCTTTTCAACAGTCAGTTTTCAAC
The DNA here is from genome assembly GCF_021461395.2 of Schistocerca americana. NCBI lineage: Eukaryota > Metazoa > Arthropoda > Insecta > Orthoptera > Acrididae > Schistocerca > Schistocerca americana. The sequence continues at coordinate 220,717,214 of NC_060119.1, forward strand.
CTTATTTGTTTCAGTGACGTTTCAGTGATCATTTCAGCCATGGTTGAACTTGACATTTGAGTGACTCAACCATGGTTAAAGTGGACACTGAAACAAATATCTACTAATACCTGTATTTCTGGCCCCTGTTTTGATCACAAGCGAGGTAGATTATTCCTTCAGTCGGTCAGGGGCCTGAAGACGGCATAGTAAAACGCTGAAACTGGTTGCCCAATAAAATAAGGTTGAAAATTGACGGCTGAAAGGCGTTTAATTTGACATCCTCTTTTCCTGGTTAGGAGACCAATTACAAAAACAAATGTAACCTGTTATTTACCCAGTTGGTTAACTGAACTGTGCGAATGTTGTCCTGTCCACAGCGACCAAGTGAGGCAGTGAGCATTTCACATGCTCGTCTTATATCAGTACGATTTGGATCCAGTTGACTGAAGAGGAGGTGCCGCTTTCAAGATATCGTCGAAGGGTAATCGGAAGGAAACGTGGACAAAATTTCCACTTGGTGTAATGATAGGCATGTGTTTTTTAAATTTAGGTTTGCGCAAAATAATACCTGTAACAAGGAGGCAAAGCCCAATAGCATCCGATTACATGAATAGTGCTGGTCGTCTTGAGCACACCTCATCGTATTATTTTGGTGTAATACTGCTGAGGGAATTAGATTAGGAAATGAGACACTTAAAGTAGTAAAGGAGTTTTGCTATTTGGGGAGCAAAATAACTGATGATGGTCGAAGTAGAGAGGATATAAAAAGTAGACTGGCAATGACAAGAAAAGCGTCTCTGAGGAAGAAAAATTTGTTAACGTCGAGTATAGATTTAAGTGTCAGGAAGTCGTTTCTGAAAGTATTTGTATTGAGTGTAGCCATGTATGGAAGTGAAACACGGACGATAAACAGTTTGGGCAAGAGGAGAATAGAAGCTTTCGAAATGTGGTGCTACAGAAGAATGCTGAAGATTAGATGGGTAGATCACATAACTAATGAGGAGGTATTGAATAGAATTGGGGAGAAGAGAAGTTTGTGGCACAACTTGACTAGAAGAAGGGGTCAGTTGGCTGGACATAGTAAATGCCTTAGGCACCAAGGGATCACCAATTTAGTATTGGAGGGCATCGTAGAGGGTAAAAATCGTAGAGGGAGACCAAGAGATGAATACACTAAGCAGATTCAGAAGGATGTAGGTTGCAGTAAGTACTGGGAGATAAAGGAGCTTGCACAGGATAGAGTAGCATGGAGAGCTGCATCAAACCACAACAACTAAGGAACGACATGAAATGAGACGAACGCATAAAATCAGCGTTTGGGAAGGCAAATGGATAACGTAGATGCGTTGGAAAGGTTCTAGGAAGTGCAGTGAACTTGTAATGGACATCGTATACAAGTAATTACATATTGTAGGCGATAGATGACTGCTGACAGTCGAAGGTCTCACTGCCGCCACAGTTGTAGACTGTCAACGGGTAGATATAGCACTTACAAAAATATAGCTGAAATGCTCAGGGTAGTTAAAAGGGGAATCTTTCTAATATCTCATGAAATCATGTTGGGTAAGTTAAGATAATCTGTAATTCGAGGAGAAGACCTTCCGTTATCTCCATGCTATACAGGGTGTTACAAAAAGGTACGGCCAAACTTTCAGGAAACATTTCTCGCACACAAATAAAGAAAACATGTTATGTGGACATGTGTCCGGAAACGCTTAATTTCCATGTTAGAGCTCATTTTAGTTTCGTCAGTATGTACTCTACTTCCTCGATTCACCGCCAGTTGGCGCAATTGAAGGAAGGTAATGTTGATACGTCATCAACACAAATTTTCTGTGAACGTTTGGGTAGGCATTGTTGGTGATGTTTTGATTGGGCCCCATGTTCTTCCACCTACGCTCAATGGAGCACGTTATCATGATTTCATACGGGATACTCCACCTGTGCTGCTAGAACATGTGCCCTTACAAGTACGACACAACACGTGGTTCATGCACGATGGAGCTCCTGCAAATTTCAGTCGAAGTGTTCGTACGCTTCTTAACAATAGATTCGGTGACCGATGGATTGGTAGAGGCGGACCAATTCCATGGCCTCCACGCTCTCCTGACCTCAACCCTCTTGACTTTCATTTATGGGGGCATTTGAAAGCTCTTGTCTACGCAACCCCGGTACCAAATGTAGAGACTCTTCGTGCTCGTATTGTGGACGGCTGCATCAGCGCATCAGGGATTCCATGCGACGGAGAGTGGATGCGTGTATCCTCGCTAACGGAGGAAATTTTGAACATTTACTGTAACAAAGTGTTTGAAGTCACGCTGGTACGTTCTGTTGCTGTGTGTTTCCATTCCATGATTAATGTGATTTGAAGAGAAGTAGTAAAATGAGCTCTAACATGGAAAGTAAGTGTTTCCAGACACATGTCCACATAACTTATTTTCTTTTTTGTGTGTGAGGAATGTTTCCTGAAAGTTTGGCCTTACCTTTTTGTAACACCCTGTATATCGCTTAGGTATGACGAGAATAAGATGAGAGAGATCATGGCATACCAGTGGCCAGCAGTTGATGGCACTATGATAGTGTAACTGTGTTGCAAGAGTCAGGAGCCAAAAGTTCAGCACCCTGGGAGGTTAGCAGTGGAGCACTTGCACACACTACGACAATATTAATAGTGCTTTGCGGTGGCAACGTCCTCCAGGGCGTCTGCTGAAGACAGCAGTTGTGGAGGTGCTGAGGTAAGCAAGCTGCCTTTGGCCATAAGCAGCCGGCTGTGTCTCTCCCCTGGAGAAATGGTGACGCCAGCGACTCAGAGGGAATGCTGAAATGAGGTGAATACGGCTGCGTGTGCACAGACTGGGCACAGCTTCACCGCGCAATCCTACTGTGGTGGATCCTGTAGAGAAAGACAGCTGTCTCCCCTTACAGACAGAGATGGACGGCAGCTTTATGCCTGTGCAGTGGAAAGTGGTTGAGTGGCTGCACCGAACCGGTCTTAAACAGCTCCCCTCCATGTTAGAAGTCTGGCCTCGACAGGAAGTAGGCTCAGTGGCGACCCAATGGCCATCAAGTTGACAATACCAGATATAGAGCCAGCAGTAGGTCTACAGTTAGTCGAGGCCAAGACTTGTGATGTCAGCTTGTAGAAACACTATGTGGTCAAAAATGTCCGGACACCTGGCTGAAAACGACTTCCAAGTTCGTGGCGCCCTCCATCGGTAATTATGGAATTCGATATGGTGCTGCCCCAGCATTGGCCTTGATGACAGCTTGCACTCTCAAAGGCATATGTTCAATCAGGTGCTGGAAGGTTTTTTTTGGGGAATGGCAGCCCATTCTTCACGGAGTGCTGCTATGAGGAGAGGTATTCATGTCGGTCCGTGAGGCCTGGCAGGAAGCCAGCGTTCCAAAATATCCCAAAGGATTCAGGTCAGGACTCTGTGCAGGCCAGTCCATTACAGCGATGTTATGGTCGTGCACCCACTCCGCCAGAAGCCGTGCTTTATTAACAGGTGCTCGACAGTGTCGAAAGATGCAATCGCCATCCCCGAATTGCTCTTCAACAATGGGAAGCAAAAAGGCGCTGAAAATGTCAATCTATCCTGTACTGTGATAATGTCACGCACAACAACAAGGGGTGCAAGCGCCCCACCCACCCCCCACCCCACCCCCATTAAAAACACGACCACATCATAACACCACCGCCTCCGAATTTTACTGTTGGCACTACACACGTTGGCACAGATGACGTCCACCGGGCATTCGCCATAACCACACCCTGCCATCGGATCGCCACATTGTGTACCGTGATTCGTCACTCCACACAACATTTTTTCACTGTTCAATCGTCCAATGTTTACGCCCCTTACACCAGGCGAGGCGTCTTTTGGCATTTACCGGCTTGATATGTGGCGTATGAGCAGTCGCGCGACTGTGAAATCCAAGTTTTCTCACCTCCCGACTAACTGTCGTAGTACTTGCAGTGAATCCTGATGTAGTTTGGAATTCCTGTGTGATGGTCTGGATAGATGTGCGCCTGTTACTCATTACGACCCTCTTCAACTGTCGGTGGCCTCTGTCAGTCAACAGACGAGACCGACATGTACGGTTTTGTGCTGTATGTGTCCCTTCACGTTTTTACTTCACTATCACATCGGAAAAAGTGGACCTAGGGATGTTTAGGAGTGTGGAAATGTCGCGTACAGACGTATGACGCAAGTGACACCCAATCACCTGATCACGTTCGAAGTCCGTGAGTTCTGCGGAGCGCCCAATTCTGCTCTCTCACGATGTCTAATGATTACTGAGGTCGCTGATATGGAGTATCTGGCAACAGGTGGCAGCACAATGCACCTAATATGAAGAACGTATGTTTTTGGGGGTGCCCGGATACTTTTGATCACATAATGTACATGTCAATTGGTAGATCGGCATGGATCTCTCTTCGAAACTTGCGGCAGCCAGACGGTCTTATTCCATCCAAAAATGAGGGGTATTTATGAGGGCTTGGTGTATACTTATTTTGCCGATGCATCAATTCCTGCCACGTATCGCTTTCAGAACATACGGCTCGGGGGTGAAGTGATCAGCAATCCTGCCGCAGTGGCTCTGTCTTCCTGCTGAATCACTGTTATCACGACGCTGGTCCCTCATCCGGCCTGGCGATGTGGGGTTTTGGCGGCACTTCTCGTTTATCAGCAGGCTGCCCCAGATGTAACAGCGTTTGGTTGGCTTCCATCCGACCCGCTTCCATGGTCTCTTACTTTAATCAAGGCAACATCGTTATTTTATTCATTAATGCCCAAACAGTGGTGAGGCTACAGCACATATAGTGACTTATAGATATTTTTCGCTCGCTCAATGTACAAATCGAAGATTGCCAAATGTAGCTAATGTTGGCGCGAACTACCCACCGCCATGCACTAGGCAGAGACTTGTCTACAGAGATCATCCAAACCATTGAGATCGCTGTCCATCTTGTGATTGAATGCTACCTGATGGCATTGCAGCATGTGTCACGATAAGTAAATATATAGGTGAATCAAAGACGAGAGGGGAATCATTCTACTGGAGACATGCACTGCAGATGGGAAAATCCACTGACGTAAGCGACTATGACAAACAGCAAATTACTGTGGCCGTACGTCTGGGAAAGAGCATATCAGAAACAGTGAAATTGGTGCGCTGTTCACGTGCTACTGTCATGAGCGCCTGTGGAAAGTGGTCAAAGTGGAGTGAAACCACGAATAGGCGACAAGCTATTTTATATCCACTCTTCATTATACGTAGAACATGGTACTGGGAGGCTTGCACGCTCTGTGAAGAAGGATATGTGGCGATCAGTGGGAGATTTGATAGTTGAGTACAGTGACGGTGTAGGCACAACTGTTACCGAGCATAGCATTCTGCGCACATTGTTTAAGATGTGGATTCACAGCAGACAGTTCCTACATGTTCCCCTGTTTATCAAATGAAATCGTCAATTGCGATTTCAGTGGGCTTGGGAGCATCGAGATTAACCATTTATTACTAGAATCATTTTGCCTGGTCGGTTGGAACATGGTGCCGTGTTGTTTGGACCACTAAGACAGCAGCTTTATGTACCGCTGAGAGCAATGGCTCTTTGCGAGGTACCCGACTCCAAAAGTTATTTTTTATTTTTTATAAAAAAAAACTTGCAAACGTCTATTGCATTCAGTTCCTTGTGCAGTGCTCGTTCAGAAATTGATTTGACGTGGACCTGCATTCATCAACAGCAGCAGTTCCTGTCGCATTTTAAACTGATTGTCATATACAAGGCGTAACAATCTTCTCCGATGCCTGTCGGTTAGGGTCTGTCTAGAGTCGCTATTGTCACGCCGCATTACATGGCTGCGAACACGTTGGACAACCCACGTTGGGTTCGCCAACAAATCGGACAATCTCATTCGCGTTCTGGTCATGGGTACACACAAAGAAGATACGAGAGTAATCCCAAAAGTAAGGTCTCCTATTTTTTTATAAGTACATAGACCTGCTTATTTCTACAATGGTTTACATCAGTTTACAGCTTGAACATTTAGCTATTTTTCGACATAATCACCGTTTCTGTCGATGCATTTTTCTAGACCTGTGGCAGTTTCTGTATGCCCATGTCATACCAACTCGCCGCCATGCTGTTCAGAAAGTTATGAACCTCTTCTTTCATCTCGTCTTCGGAGCTGAATCGCTTTCTGGCCAAATGTTCTTTTAACTTAGGGAACAGGTGATAGTCACTAGGCGCCAAGTCAGGACTATAGGGTGGGTGGGTGATTATGTTCCACTGAAACTGTAGCAGGAGAGCAACGGTTTGCCGAGCGATGTGTGGGCGAGCGTTGTCATGGAGAATGTGTACGCCCTTGCTCAACATTCCTCTTCTCCCGTTCTGAATTGCCCATTTGAGGTTTTTCAGAGTCTCACAGTACCTATCAGCGTTAATTGTGGTCCCAGTGAGCATAAAGTCGACCAACAATACCTCTTTCCGATCCCAAAAAACGGTTGTCATGACTTTATCGGCAGACTGTGTTTATTTGAATTTCCGCGGCTTTGGCGAAGAAGGATGTCGCCACTGGCGTGATTGTTGCTTGGTCTCAAGTGTAAAGTGGTATGCCCAGGTTTCGTTACCCGTGACAATTGAGTCCAGAAAGTTGTCCTGTTCGGCTGCAAGGCGGTGAAGAAATGCGCGGGAAGCATCAACTCGTTGCCGCATGTGGTCCTCAGTCAGCATGCGTGGCACACATCTTGCGCACACCTTCCGGTAATTCAATGTTACCGTTCTAATTCTGTGAGCGGTGCTTCGGGAAACCTCAGGAACCAACGTGCAGAGATCATCCAGGGTGATCCGCCGATCTTCACGCATGCTTTGCTCAACCTTCAACACTGTCCCCTCAGAAACTGACGGTCTCCCGCTCCATTGTTCGTCGTGAATTTCGGTCCGACCAGCTGCAAACTCCCTACAACACTTACGAACATTTCTGACATCCATGCACGACTCACCATACACTTCCGTCAATTGGCAATGGATTTCAATCGGCGCAGTGCCCTTTGCGTTCAAAAACAGAATAACTGAGCGCAATTCGGACTTGGCGGTAACATCCAACGGGAGCTCCATTCTCAACGGCTGCCAAGCCAAGACTGAGCGCCTCAGCGCGGCGTGCGCATGTTTACACACAGCGCGTGAAGCACTCTTCATAACAGCGTGACCAACTGCCACAAAAACATTCTGTACTTATAAAAAAATAGGAGACCTTACTTTTGGGATTACCATCGTACGTCCTTTCTGTTATTCTGTCACATCTCCACATCTTACTGGTCTTACTGTACTGATTGCATACAGCCGAGTGGCAGTCAGCGGTGGAAGGTCACACGACTGAGTGGTACCAGTCTCCACAATCTACAGCGTCGTAAAGTGGCCAGTGTGTTTTTATAAGGAAGTGATGAAGACACTCTAAGATAAAAAAAAAGAGAAGCGACGCACCACGAAGAAATTACCTCAACGGGACGGAAATCGGCAGATGTTTTGTACATGTACAGACAAGCAAAGGACTACAATTTCAGAAAAATTGGATGATTTATTCGAGAGAAAGAGTTTCACAAATTGAACTATCAAAAACACATTCGTCCATCTTTCGAATTAAATGATAATTAAATCGAGACCCTACGCTGTCGACAGGCGTTGATATGTAGGGACTCGAACCCAGGACCTCCTCCTTACATGGCAGACGCTCTATCCATCTGAGCCACCGAGGGCACAGAGGATAGTGCGACTGCAGGGATTTATCCCTTGCACGCTCCCCGTGAGACCCACATTCCCAACTTAATGTCCATACACTACATTCGTAGCGTCCCCTCCCATTACACTCCTTACTCGCGGCAGACAATCTTACCGAGTCCTGTAAGAGTTTGGGCAATACGTGTGCATCCGCACAGAAGAAGAAAGTTAACAGCCGGTTAGCCTTAACTGTATGAAGACGGAGTCTGTTCTTTCGGACACGTCCGAAACAACAGATACCAACTTCATATACATGGAATTATCCTAATGGGACAGATATCAGCGGACATGATGTGCATGTACTGACAAACAAGTACAATTTCAGAAAAAATTGGAAGATTTATTCACGAAAAAGAGACTCACTAACTGAGCCAGTCAGAAACTCGTAGGTCCGCCTATAGTCGTTGAGCAAGCAGTTGACGTTGACTGATAGAGTTGTTGGATGTCCTTCTGACGGTATAGCACCAAATTCTGTCCTATTGGTACGTTAGACAGTCAAAATCCCGAGCTGGTCGTAGGGCCCTGCCTACAATGCTCGAAATGTTCTCAAGTGGGGAGAGATCCGATGCTGGCCAACGTAGGGATTGACAAGCACGAAGACAAGCAGTAGAACACTCTTCGCCGTGTCCGAGTGGTCATTTTCTTGCTTAAATGTAAGCCCTAGGTGGCTTGCCACAAAGGGTAACAAAACGTGGCGTTGATATCATCGACGTACGGTTGTGCAGTAAGGGTGCGCAGACGACAACCAAGGGTGTCCCGCTAGGACAAGAAGTAACGGCACAGACCATCACTCCTGGTTGTTATGCCGTATAGTCAGGTTGGTATTCGGTCGCTGTCCGAGGCATCTGCAGACACATCTTCTCTGGTCATCGGCGCTCAGTTCGAAGCAGTATTCGTCACTTTAGACAATTCTACTCCAGTCAATGAGATTCTAGGTCGAAGTGATATCTGGAGACGCACTGGACGGCGGTGGGATACTAACCTGACTGTTGGCCGCCATATGTCCCGATAGCTGGGAGTGACGATCAAGGGTGCCATTTCATTTCATAAAAAGACCCAGTTGGTTGTCATTCGCGTCACCCTTACAGCACAGCGGTACGTCGACGATATTCTACTCCCCGTTTTGTTGACATTCGTGGCAAGCCATCCTGGGCTTATATTTCAGTAAGATACACTACTGGCCATTAAAATTGCTACAAGCAGAAGCAATGCAGATGATAAACAGGTATTATTGGACAAATATTTTATGCTAGAACTGACATGTGATTACATATTCACGAAATTTGGGTGCATAGATCCTGAGAAATCAGTACCCAGAACAACCACCTCTGGCCGTAATAACAGCCTTGATACGCCTGGGCATTGAGTCAAACAGAGCTTGGATGGCGTGTACAGCATGCAGCTTCAACACGATACCACAGTTCATCAAGAGTAGTGACTGGCGTATTGAGACGAGCCAGTTGCTCGGCCGCCATTGACCAGACGTTTTCAACTGGTGAGAGATTTGGAGAATGTGCTGGCCAGGCCAGCAGTCGAACATTTTCTGTATCCAGAAAGGCTCGTACAGGACCTGCAACATGCAGTCGTGCATTATCCTGCTGAAATGTAGGGTTTCGCAGGGATCGAATAAAGGGTAGAGCCACGGGTCGTAACACATCTGAAATGTAACGTCCACTGTTCACAGTGCCGTCAATGCGAACAAGAGATCACCGAGACGTGTAACCAATGGCACCCCACACCATCATGGCGGGTGATGCGCCAGTATGGCGATGACAAATACACGCTTACAATGCGCGGTCACCGCGATGTCACCAAACACAGATGCGACCATCATGATGCTGTTAACAGAACCTGAATTGATCCGAAAAATTACGTTTTGCCATTCGTGAACCCAGGTTCGTCGTTGAGTACACCATTGCAGGCGCTCCTGTCTGTGATACAGCGTCAAGGGTAACCGCAGCCATGGTCTCCGAGCTGCTGCAAACGTCGAACTGTTCGTGCAGATGGTTGTTGTCTTGCAAACATCCCCATCTGACGTGGCAGCATGATCCGTTACAGCCATGCGGATAATATGCCTGTCATCTCGACTGTTAGTGATACGAGGTCGTTGGGATCCAGCATGGCGTTCCGTATTACCCTCCTCAACCCATCGATTCCATATTCTGCTAACAGTCATTGGATCTCGACCATCGCGAGCAGAAATGTCGCGATACGATAAACTGCAATCGCGATAGGCTACAATACGACCTTTATCAACTTCGGAAACATGATGGTACGCATTTCTCCTCCTTACACGAGGCATCGCAACAACGTATCACCAGGCAACGCCGGTCAACTGCTGTTTGTGTATGAGAAGTTGGTTGGAAACTATCCTCATGTCAGCACGTTGTAGGTGTCGCCACCGGCGCCAACCTTGTGTGAATGCTCTGAAAAGCTAATCATTTGCATATCTTAGCATCTTCTTCCTGTCGGTTAAATTTCGCGTCTGTAGCACGTCATTTCGTGGTGTAGCAATTTTAATGGCTAGTAGTGTAATATCCGTTCGCACATGGCAAGAATGTCTACTGCTTATCTTCGTGATTGCCGAAACCTAATTTGGCCAGCAAGGGCGTCGAATCTCTCCCCAGCTGAGACCGTTTGGAGCATTACGGGCAGGGCCCTCCAAGCAGCTCGGGATTTTGACTATCTAACGCGCTAATTATACAGAATTTGACACGACATCTCTCAGGAGGACATCCAGCATCACTATCAATCAATGCTAAGCCGAATAACTGTTTGCATAACGCGTTATTGACTGGCTCAATTAATACATCTCTTTCTCTTGAATAAATCATCCAATTTTTGTGAAACTGTAATTGTTTGTCTGTACATGGACATCACATCCACCGATTTCCGTCCCATTCAGATAATTCCTTCGTGGTGTGTCTTTTTTTTTTTTCTTGCCATTGAGAGTGAAAATTGAAATTTGTGGTAAGTTTCTATGGGACCAAACAGCTGTGGTCATCGGTCCCTAGACTCACACACTAATTAAATTAACTAACTTACGCTAAGAACAACACACACGCCCATGGCCGAGGGAGAACTTGAACCTCCGGCGGGGAGAGCCGCGTATCGAGAGTGTACAGGGTGTCCGAAAAGACTTTCCCTGATTACGTAAATTGATAACTCAGGTTAGAAGTAAGATGCAAATATGAAACTTGTGTCGAATTGTTTACAACTATCAAAGTTTTTTTTCTGTTTTAGGTTCGCAGTACGTAAGTAGTGGATGAGGTGCAGTGCCCAAGAAGCCATGTTAATCTATCAGGAGAAGGCACAGTGTGTCATGTGGTACCATGAGGCACGATAACCAACCACAGTGCAGAGACACTTCCACACAATATTTGGAAGGAATCCACCTGATGTCAAGAGCATTAAAGCCTGGTATGAGAAGTTCAAGAACACAGGATCGGTTGCTGACCTTCCGAGGTCTGGTCGACCAAGAACCTCAGCAGACGGGGTGGAAGCTGTAAGGCAGTCTTTTCTGCGAAGTCCGAAGAAATTGGTGCGCAGGGCCTCACGTGAATTACAGATGCCAAAAAGCTCTCTCCATGACATTTTACACAAACTTTTATTGTTTCATGCATAAAAAGTGCAAATCGTTCAGGCCTTGTTGCCCAATGACAGTACACGTCGATATGACTTTGCGGTCGAAATGCTATCGCGTATTGAGGACGATGATGGTTATCTCAGACGAATTGCCTTTTCCGACGAAGCGACCATTTTTGTCAGTGGAGTAGTGAATCGCCATAATGTGCGCATTTGGGGTTCACAACCCCCTGGCGAGGTCATGGAGTGCACCAGAGGCAGTCCAAAGGTGAATGTTTGGTGCGCGCTATTGCACGATCGAATTATCGGGCCATTCTTCTTCGCTGAGGCTACCATCACATCTGCAGTGTATCTGGACATGTTGCAACTGTATGCTGTTCCTCAGCTGCTTCAGCATCACCCTGATGTATTGTTTCAGCAAGACGGTGCACCGCCTCATTGGGGTTTGGACGTCCGTGCCTATCTCGATATGACCTTTCTTGGGCATGGATTGGTCGTGATGGGCCAACAGTTTGGCCTCCACGCTCTCCTGACATAACCCCATTAGACTTCTTTTTATGGGGTTATGTCAAGGACGGGGTCTACCGAACAAGTGTACCAGATCTTGAAACCCTGCGGCAACGGATAACCACAGTCGTTGAATCGATCCCTCTATTGGCTAATGTGTGGACGGAAATTGAATATCGCCTAGATGTACTACGTGCTACCAAGGGTGCTCATGTGGAAGTTTACTGATGTGCGAAAAAAACTTTGATAGTTTGTAAACAATTAGACACCAGTTTCATATTTGTATCTTACTTCTAGCCTGAGTTATCAATTTATGTAATCAGGGAAAGACTTTTCGGACACCCTGTATTAGCAAGGAGCTAATGTAACCAGGAATAGTTTAGGACTGTAATGCAATATATGAAACGCGAACTTTTCGCGGAGGCGTGACGTTTAGCAATACGTTACGTCACAACCTGTTCACTTACGATCTGTAGAAGGTGTGGGCTCGTTGAGGGGGGGGGGGGGGGGGGAGGAATGGAGGACGGGATGGGGAGGTGTCGGAGAAGAGTTGTTATTACGCACGTGAGTACATACACTAATGAGCTTAATTGTTGTCGTCAGCTCATTTATGCTTGTCTTGTCGGCACGTGCAGAGAAGTTCCAGTACTATCTGAGATGTACGGAGTGTAGCCCTTTTAACAGTGTTGAGACAGAAATCGAGGAAAAGCAGGGCGAGATTGGAAACTAGCGGGAAAGATTTCGCCGCAGGAAGCATTGGAGAGCACGAGGTGTGTGCGTGTGTGTGCGCGCGCACGCGCGCGCGCGTGTGCGTGTGTGTGTGTGTGTGTGTGTGTGTGTTTTCCGGAGACACACGTGTCAGGCTAAGCGAAGCATTAGCGCAGCTGCGGATTCTCTTATCTGCTATCACTCAGCCAGCACAAGCTGCTGCTGCGTTCCTCGTCCCAGCAATTGCAACACAAGTCACTCTGCGTACAGAACTCTTGACCTCCCCAACATTTTTCTTCTTTTTTTTTTGAGTAAACGGATCCAACTTTGTTTCATTTTGCAAACAAATATGTCAGAGAAGGATTAATTTCAATAATTTTTTTTTGTATTTTATCTAGATAATGTAACTGAGTAAAGTGGCGCCAGGCTTAACCTGCGCGGATGAATGTTGGCGCATAAAGTGTGCTTCAAGGAGCTTGAAGAGAACTGCCGATTGTAACTGGAACACACAGCTCAAATTCGCACGCTTGTCTGAAACGGGTGGTCAGCATACACGACTCGGACACCTGAATTAAAAGACATTACAATTCCAAGCTGACTGCCTGTCCTGAAACAAATATGTAAAAACATGTCTCACTTCTTTACGCAGCTGACTTTGTTTTAGAAATGACGAAGTTTCACTCCAGGATTGTTATTAAATTCAAGTTTTTCACTATTGCGATTTCGGCGTGTGAGGGTCTTTCAAAAGGTTCAAATGGCTCTGAACACTATGGGACTTAACATCTGAGGTCATCAGTCCCCTAGAACTTAAACTACTTAAACCTAACTAACCTAAGGTCATCACACACATCGATGCCCGAGGGAGGATTCGAATCTGCGACCGTAGCGGTCGCGCGGTTCCAGACTGAAATGCCTAGAACCGCTCGGTCATAGCGGCCGGTGACGATCTTTCTCAAGTGACGTAGGCCGAAATCGCGGTAGTGAATACAATACACATTTCGTTAACAGTCCAGTCGCAAAACGTTATTTCTAAAATATTGCAGGGCTGAGGAATCAAGTGAACAGAAAACAATGAACTGAGTGCTTCCAGAATGAGATTTTCACTCTGCAGCGGAGTGTGTGCCGATATGAAACTTCCTGGCAGATTAAAACTGTGTGCCGGACCGAGACTCGAACTCGGGACCTTTGGAATGTAGGAGACGAGGAACTGGCGGAAGTAAAGCTGTGAGGACGGGGCGTGAGTCGTGCTTCGGTAGCTCAGTTGGTAGAGCACTTGCCCGCGAAAGGCAAAGGTCCCGAGTTCGAGTCTCGGTCCGGCACACAGTTTTAATCTGCCAGGAAGTTTCATATCAGCGCACACTCCGCTGCAGAGTGAAAATCTCATTCTGGAAACATCCCTTAGGCTGTGGCTAAGCCATGTCTCCGCAATATCCTGTCTTTCAGGAGTGCTAGTTCTGCAGGGTTCGCAGGAGAGCTTCTGTAAAGTTTGGAAGGTAGGAGACGAGGTACTGGCGGAAGTAAAGCTGTGAGGACGGGGCGTGAGTCGTGCTTGTGTAGCTCAGTTTGTAGAGCACCTGCCCGCGAAAGGCAAAGGTCCTGAGTTCGAGTCTCGGTCCGGCACACAGTTTTAATCTGCCAGGAAGTTTCAACTTAGTGCTTGTTTACGGCCGTTGTAATGGAAATTTTCTTACTGCGTGTGTGTGAAGGACACTGTAGAGAAACATTTGTGACAAGTTAGAAAAGTACGCCAGACAGGGTATCAAACCCGGATCCCTGCCTTTCGCGGTCAGGGCGCTACCAATTGCGCTACTGGACACTAGTTCGCCGGCCGGGCTGGCCGAGCGGTTCTAGGAACCGCGCGACCGCTACGGCCGCAGGTTCGAATCCGGCGTCGGGCATGGATGTGTGTGATGTCCTTAGGTTAGTTAGGTTTAAGTAGTTCTAAGTTCTAGGGGACTGATGACCTCAGCAGTTAAATCCCATAGTACTCAGAGCCATTTGAACCATTTTTGACACTAGTTCCTCTTCATAACTGCGAATTCTGCGGATGTTCTCCCATGACGCTGAGGCGCTATCAATTCCGAGGAAAGTGATGCAGCAGTGACTTCGACCTCGACAAATTTATTTTACTGTATCATTGTGTTCAGAGAGCCTTTTTGTTGCCACAGTCGTCAGTAAACATAAAGCGCCCGCTAGACGGCCAATGATGCTGCGCGTTAATTTGTGCAACATTGTTAAAGTTTTCACTACGTTGCTCAATAATATCGTGCAGTAATATTGTGGTTCGAAATCTTGGACGACAAAGACACTGCTTCTGCGATAACTGTCCTACTTTGTTGCAAGCCGAAAGAAAACATCGTGGATTAAAATTGGTTCAAGAAGCGTTAAAGAGCACTCACGAAAACTTGTTCAGAAGACTGAGGTTTTGCAGGTGAAAGCAGATTATCATAACGTTTTACTGGTTTACGGTCCAACATTGATACACTACTGCAAATGATTGTCCCGATACACAGCAGTCCCCATACTTAGGCATTGGCTCCCCCTTTCCCCCCTCCTGGAGTCTGCAATACGCACTTTTTATTCATTACAAAATTCTTGTTTAAAAGCGACATCCCATGATGCAGCACTGCATGACTGTTTGCACTGAGACAATACTATGACTTAAATAATTGTTGTATAACTTATGATTGTCTGTTTCTTCAAAGTATCAGAGTAATCCGTCACACAAGTATTGAGTGGATAATCATCAACTGTCTGTATACGAAAAGTTTTTTGCGTCACCTATAAAATTTAGTCTTTGTGGCACGACACGTTTTGAAACTAACCATCTCATTTATATCAAAAAGGTAAGTTTAGAATGTTGTCCACCCACCCTCTCCCTCCCCCTGGATAAATTTCTGTGGACCACCATATCACCATTACCAAAAACCAAAATACTACAATTCTACCAACTCGACACTTACTCATTTTCCTACAGTACCTTAATTTCTTTGGAGGACTTTAAACTTACAAGTGCAATTTCACCACAAAGTGCCTGAGACATAGTTACGGATACGTGTCATGCAATAATACGTGCACTAAAGGATTTTATTCAGGTAACCAATGTATACACACACATAAAGATGTACATGTACTTTTATACCTAGCCTTTTTGCTTCTTTCGGAGAACTTAATTTGACAATAATCTGCAGTACACTTTAGTAAAAGAGGGTTGTCAAAAGCAGAGTTATAAAAAACTCACGTTTCAGAGGACTCGGTAGCTGAAACAGAAATAACTTTATGTTACTTAAACAACTAACGATATTGCTTTCAACGACACTTTTGACATCTAAAATTTTTTTATATGATGGAAGTCAAAAGGAAAATTCAGAACATCAATGAACGTTTGAAACTACACTCCTGGAAATGGAAAAAAGAACACATTGACACCGGTGTGTCAGACCCACCATACTTGCTCCGGACACTGCGAGAGGGCTGTACAAGCAATGATCACACGCACGGCACAGCGGACACACCAGGAACCGCGGTGTTGGCCGTCGAATGGCGCTAGCTGCGCAGCATTTGTGCACCGCCGCCGTCAGTGTCAGCCAGTTTGTCGTGGCATACGGAGCTCCATTGCAGTCTTTAACACTGGTAGCATGCCGCGACAGCATGGACGTGAACCGTATGTGCAGTTGACGGACTTTGAGCGAGGGCGTATAGTGGGCATGCGGGAGGCCGGGTGGGCGTACCGCCGAATTGCTCAACACGTGGGGCGTGAGGTCTCCACAGTACATCGATGTTGTCGCCAGTGGTCGGCGGAAGGTGCACGTGCCCGTCGACCTGGTTCCGGACCGCAGCGACGCACGGATACACGCCAAGACCGTAGGATCCTACGCAGTGTCGTAGGGGACCGCACCGCCACTTCCCAGCAAATTAGGGACACTGTTGCTCCTGGGGTATCGGCGAGGACCATTCGCAACCGTCTCCATGAAGCTGGGTTACGGTCCCGCACACCGTTAGGCCGTCTTCCGCTCACGCCCCAACATCGTGCAGCCCGCCTCCAGTGGTGTCGCGACAGGCGTGAATGGTGGGACGAATGGAGACGTGTCGTCTTCAGCGATGAGAGTCGCTTCTGCCTTGGTACCAATGATGGTCGTATGCGTGTTTGGCGCCGTGCAGGTGAGCGCCACAATCAGGACTGCATACGACCGAGGCACACAGGGCCAACACCCGGCATCATGGTGTGGGGAGCGATCTCCTACACTGGCCGTACACCACTGGTGATCGTCCAGGGGACACTGAATAGTGCACGGTACATCCAAACCGTCATCGAACCCATCGTTCTACCATTCCTAGACCGGCAAGGGAACTTGCTGTTCCAACAGGACAATGCACGTCCGCATGTATCCCGTGCCACCCAACGTGCTCTAGAAGGTGTAAGTCAACTACCCTGGCCAGCAAGATCTCCGGATCTGTCCCCCATTGAGCATGTTTGGGACTGGATGAAGCGTCGTCTCACGCGGTCTGCACGTCCAGCACGAACGCTGGTCCAACTGAGGCGCCAGGTGGAAATGGCATGGCAAGCCGTTCCACAGGACTACATCCAGCATCTCTACGATCGTCTCCATGGGAGAATAGCAGCCTGCATTGCTGCGAAAGGTGGATATACACTGTACTAGTGCCGACATTGTGCATGCTCTGTTGCCTGTGTCTATGTGCCTGTGGTTCTGTCAGTGTGATCATGTGATGTATCTGACCCCAGGAATGTGTCAATAAAGTTTCCCCTTCCTGGGACAATGAATTCACGGTGTTCTTATTTCAATTTCCAGGAGTGTATTTTTGTTTAAGTGGCTGCTGAATATTTGCTTTAGAAGTAGTTAAAGCATATATAAGGTCACCTTCACCCGGGCGACCTCAGTTTCTTTTTTCTTTCTTTTCCTTTTTTGTTCATGATGGCTAATGTTGGGAATTCGATCTCACACAGGTATGTAGATGAGAAGATTACGAGGACGTTTGTTTCCTTTGCCACTCCTGGGTAAACAGGAAGTAAACGAGCCCAAAATACTTCCAACCCCATTCGTTGAAACTGTTCTTTAGCGCTGGAATCACATTTCAGTTCAGTTGTACCCTCCTGTATTTAATCAGGAAGTGCTTGCACTCAGTTGTGCAGCGCGATCTTGCTAATTTACACTGCCTGTCTTCTGAAGATAAACGGGGGAAAGAAAGTTTGAGCTCTTCTTGAAGCCGTTTCAAGTGTTCACTGGTAGTAACTTTCCACACGCTGACATCGCACTGTTGCCTATCTAGAAGTTAAATGAATCGAGGGGATGACGGAAAGTTAGTAATGGGAGCATCTAGGCGACGCTTCCATAGTTCCGTCTTTTCCAAAAATACCCTTATGGCATCATTGACATCAATTACAGCAGTATTTCTACCTCGTAGTTTCAAATTCATTCAGTTTTTCAAAGATGTTTGCAAGATACGCTAGGCAGAATATTAAGCTGTCATCAGTAAATGAATGACGCTCAGATTTACCTTTACTCAAAAGAAATAGTTCAACTGCTGATTTCAATTCATATTGCCCTTCGAAAGCCACCGGACTTGTGTATGAAAAGTTAGTGATTGGTGTTCAGCTTGAGATCATTACACAGGACTTGGAAAAAAATGAATATTCATAGCACTTCACTTAATTTTACTAACTACACTGAATGTCACTTTCTGTGATTTTATTAACTTCTCTCCAATAGTATGACTTTTTTTATGTTAAGAGAGGAATTTCATATGATGGTTCAACAAGTCTCTCTTTTTCCTGGTGATAGGTCCCAGTTGTTGTTGTCTTCAGTCCTGAGACTGGTTTGATGCAGCTCTCCATGCTACTCTATTCTGCGCAAGCTGCTTCATCTCCCAGTACGTACTGCAGCCTACATCCCTCTGAATCTGCTTAGGGTATTCATCTCTAGGTCTCCCTCTACGATTTTCACCGTCCACGCTGCCCTCCAGTACTAAATTGGTGATCCCTTGGTGCCTCAGAACATGTCCTACCAACCGATGCCTTCTTCTAGTCAAGTTGTGCCACAAACTCCTCTTCTCCCCAATTCTATTCAATACCTCCTCATTAGTTATGTGATCTACCCATCTAATCTTCAGCATTCTTCTGTAGCACCACATTGCGAAAGCTTCTATTCTCTTCTTGTCCAAACTATTTACCGTCCATGTTTCACTTCCATACATGGCTACACTCCATACAAATACTTTCAGAAACGACTTCCTGACATTTAAATCTATACTCGATGTTAACAAATTTTTCTTCTTCAGAAACGCTTTCCTTGCCATTGCCAGTCTACATTTTATATCCTCTCTACTTCGACCATCATCAGTTATTGTGCTCCCAAAATAGCAAAACTCCTTTACTACTATATATGTCTCATTTCCTAATCTAATTCCCTCAGCATCACCCGACTTAATTCGACTACATTGCATTATCCTTGTTTTGGTTTTGTTGATGCTCATCTTACATCCTCCTTTCAAGACACTGTCCATTCCGTTCAACTGCCCTTCCAGGTCATTTGCTGTGTCTGACAGAATTACAATGTCGGCGAACCTCAAAGTTTTTATTTCTTGTCGATGGATTTTAATACCTACTCCGAATTTTTCTTTTGTTTCCTTTACTGCTTGCTCAATATACAGATTGAATAACAGGAGAGAGGCTACAGCCCTGTCTCACTCCCTTCCCAACCACTGCTTCCCTTTGGTGCCCCTCGACTCTTATAACTGCCATCTGGTTTCTGTACAGATTGTAAATAGCCTTTCGCTCCCTGTATTTTACCCCTGCCACCTTCAGAATTTGAAAGAGAGTATTCCAGTCCACATTGTCAAAAGCTTTCTCTAAGTCTACAAATGCTAGAAACATAGGTTTGCCTTTTCTTAATCTAGCTTCTAAGATAAGTCGTAGGGTCAGTATTGCCTCACGTGTCCCGGTATAGTCGAGAATTTCTTTTTTCCAACATAAGCTATTTTGGTAATTTATCAACGCCGGTTGGGCTGTTAGATGAGGTTCGAGACACACAGGCTGCAGTGCATCGTTACTGAGGTCGTTATGAACCACAACTCTCTGTAGCGGTTGGACATTGTCTTTTTCAATAAACATAAATCCATAATTAGTTTATTCTTCATTAAAAGAACCTTCTTCCAGCAGAGATTTTGACTGAATGTACAAAACAAATACAAATACTATTTACTTCTACAGAGCATAGCAAGCGTAATGGTGAGTTATGAACGCACAGCACGGACAGAAGAATGTATTGTCTCAGCAAAGCTGATGCTACCAACTCTACTAAAAAAACTCGCTAAATGTAATAAGAAAATAAAAATTTTAACTTGTCCTCTGACCACATGTCTCTGCTTTCTTCTGAGCTTTCTACGCCTTCACTCTCCCCCACCCCGCCCCCTGTAAATCCCTCACGTCCCGCTTGAGGGCGCTCCCTCCAGATTGGAAACCACTGGTCTAAATGGCCGAGGAAAAAGGCCCAAACCCCATACAGGGCGTGGCCGACGTACGAAACCAAGTGTCTTTGATCCTCTGCTCGGTTTGATGCGAGTCTGGATCATCTTCCTGTATTGCAAGATAACGCCCCGCTCATTATACTACACGAACAGGTCCTTTTAGGCACAGGACCGATAGTTGAAAATGAATCAGGTTCCGGATCACAAAGCAGCAATCGCAAAACGCCACTTCTGAACCACCTATAGTCCTACAAAATCAGTGTTCTCTTTCAACGTTTACCGGCCGGAGTGGCCGTGCGGTTCAAGGCGCTACAGACTGGAGCCGAGCGACCGCTACGGTCGCAGGTTCGAATCCTGCCTCGGGCATGAATGTGTGTGATGTCCTTAGGTTAGTTAAGTTTAATTAGTTCTAAGTTCTAGGCGACTGATGACCTCAGAAGTTAAGTCGCATAGTGCTCAGAGCCATTTTTTTAACATTTTATTTTACAGGGGTGTTGCTGGTAATTTGTCCGATAAGGTTACAAGTAAAATTGTTACTGTGCTTAGAGCTAACCAGGACCCAGCGATGAACAAGTCATCGTCAGCCGGCCAGAGTGGCCGAGCGGTTCTAGGCGCTTCAGTGTGGAACCGCGTGACTGCTACGGTCGCAGGTTCGAATCCTGCCTCGGGTATGGATGTATGTGATGTCCTTAGGTTACTTAGGTTTAAGTAGTTCTAAGTTCTAGGGGACAAATGACCTCAGATGTTAAGTCCCATAGTGCTCAGAACAAGCCAGTTTCTAAGTAGGCTGTTTAGGTTTTCTTATTGGTAACGCCACATAGCGCTCTGTATGAAAATCGCTGGCTGCGCTGTGTGCAGTCTGTGGCTAATTTGCATTGTTGTCTGCCATTGTAGTGCTGGGCAGCTGGGTGTGAACAGCGGGTAGCGTTGCGCAGTTGGAGGTAAGCCGCCAGCAGTGGTGGATGTGGGAAGTGAGATGGCGGAGTTTTGAGAGCGGATGATCTGGACAGAGACAGTAAATTTGTTCAAATGGTTCAAATGGCTCTAAGCACTATGGGACTCAACTGCTGAGGTCATTAGTCCCCTAGAACTTAGAACTAGTTAAACCTAACTAACCTAAGGACATCACAAACATCCATGCCCGAGGCAGGATTCGAACCTGCGACCGTAGCGGTCTTGCGGTTCCAGACTGCAGCGCCTTTAACTGCACGGCCACTTCGGCCGGCAGTAAATTTGTAAGACTGGATGTCATGAACTGATATATATATATATTATGACTTTTGAACACTGTTAAGGTAAATACATTGTTTGTTCTTTATCAAAATCTTTCATTTGCTAACTATGCCTATCAGTAGTTAGTGCCTTCAGTAGCTAGAATCTTTTATTTAGCTGGCAGTAGTCGCGCTCGCTGTATTGCAGTAGCTTGAGTAACGATCATTTTTTTGAGGTAAGTGATTTGTCAAAGGTATAGTTTAATGTTAGTCATGGCCATTTATTTGTAGGGATTATTGAAAGTCAGACTGCGTTGCGCTAAAAATATTGTGTGTCATTTTAGTGTTGATCAGAATAGGTAAAGAGCGAAATGCGAAATGTCTGAGTACGTTCAGTTCTGCTCAGCTATTTGAAAAGCAAATAACGTAGGGGCTTACCAGCACAGTAATTCATTAATTTTTCTAAGGGGACGTTGCAAGTTCATCGTCGACAGTAACGCAATTACATCGCGTAGCAGGAACGCAAAGAGGTAGAAGCGTATGGACCGCAGCACGGAGAGCGACTGCCGCTGTTAAGCAGAGGACGAGCGTACTGCTACAACTGGTCAGGTCGAAGATCGGTGATTAGAAACGAGGCGAACATCTGCGGCCGCTCGCGGGTGAGTAAGAAGGCGAGCTGATAGGGAAGGCGTGGCCAATGCGGCAGCTGCTTCCAGGAATAAAATGGCGCAGTGCGCGCCACGGCACGGTAGGTGATTAGCCGACAGCCGCACAGATAAGCTGGTCTGCCTACCTACGCACTTGCGGCGGCACACACTACAGCAGGAGGCTGTTGCGTAACAGTCGAGGAACAGAATGTTGTTCAAGTAGGAGCAGCCGCACCAAAGTCACCGCAGAAGACAGAAAGGAGGCATCATACAGGGAGCCACGAAAATGCAGTTGGCATTTAATGACCATCTAATACCACTTTCGTGTGTAGCACACCTGTGTTCAAGTTTTAACCACAATCAAGACGTGAGGACATATTTCCTGACCTATGCAATTTCACAATTACTACGCTACTGGCCATTAAAATTGCTACACCAAGAACAAATGCAGATGATAAACGGGTATTCATTGGACAGATATATTATACTAGAACTGACGTGTGATTACATTTACACGAAATTTGGGTGCAAAATGGTTCAAATGGCTCTGAGCACTATGCGACTTAACTTCTGAGGTCATCAGTCGCCTAGAACTTACAACTAATTAAACCTAACTAACCGAAGGACGTCACACACATCCATGCCCGAGGCAGCATTCGAACCTGCAACTGTTGCGGTCACCCGGCTCCAGATTATAGCGCCTAGAACCGCACGGCCACTCCGCCCGGCCAATTTGGGTGCATAGATCCTGAGAAATCAGTACCCAGAACAACCACCTCTGTCCATAATAACGGCCTTAATACGCCTGGGCATTGAGTCAAACAGAGCTTGGATGGCGTGGACAGGTACAGCTGCCCATGCAGCTTCAACACGATACCACAGTTCATCAAGAGTAGTGACTGGCGTATTGTCAAGATCCAGTTGCTCGGGCACCATTGACCAGACGTTTTAAATCGGTGAGAGATCTGGAAAATGTGCTGACCAGGGCAGCAGTCGAACATTTTATGTATCCAGAAAGGCCCGTACAGGACCTGCAACATCCGGTCGTGCAATATCCTGCTGAAATGTACGGTTTCGCAGGGATCGGATGAAGGGTAGAGCCACGGGTCGTAACACATCTGAAATGTAAAGTCCACTGTTCAAAGTACCGTCAATGCGAACGAGAGGTGACCGAGAGGTGTAACCAATGGCACCCCATACCATCACGCTGGGTGATGCGCCAGTATGGCGATGACGAATACACGCTTCCAATGTGCGTTCACCGCGATGTCGCCAAGCACGGATGCGACCATCATGGTTCTGCAAACAGAACCTGGATTCATACGAAAAAATGACCTTTTGCCATTCGTGCAACCAGGTTCGTCGTTGAGTATACCATCGCAGGGGCTCCTGTCTGTGATGCAGCGTCAAGGGTAACCGCAGCCATGGTCTCCGAGCTGATAGTCCATGCTGCTGCAAACGACTTCGAACTGTGCGTGCAGATGGTTGTTGTCTTGCAAACGTCCCCATCTGTTGACTCAGCGATCGAGACGTGGCTGCACGATCCGTTACAGTGATGCGGATAAGATACCTGTCATCTGGACTCCTAGTGATACGAGGCCGTTGGCATCCAGCACGGCGTTCAGTAATACCCTCCTGAACCCACCGGTTCCATATTCTGCAAACAGTCATTGGATCTCGACCAACGCGAGCAGCAATGTCGCGATACGATAAACCGCAATCGTGATGGGCTACAATCCGACCTTTATCAGAGTCGGAAACGTGATGGTACGCATTTCTCCTCCTTCCTCGAGGCATCACAACAACGTTTTACCAGGCAACGCCGCTCAACTGCTGTTTGTGTATGAGAAATCGGTTGGAAACGTTCCTTATGTCAGCACGTTGTAGGTGTCGCCGCTGGCGCCAACCTTTTGTGGACGCTCTGAAAAGCTAATCATTTGCATATCACAGCATCTTCTTCCTGTCGGTTCAATTTCGCTTCTGTAGCACGTCATCTTCGTGGTGTAGCAGTTTTAATGGCCAGTAGTGTATTACAGGCTTCTAGGAGCTATAGAGGGAAAGTGGATAGAGTTCTGATAATGGAACCCATGGTCGGAAATGTACCATTTGGATGTAAAATATGTTTGAAGATCCCATCATTGGCCGCGCGGGGTAGCCATGCGGTATAAGGCGTCTTGTCATGGTTCACGTGGCTCCCTCCGTCGGAGGTTCGAGTCTTCCCTCGGGCATGGTTGTGTGTGTCGTCCTTGGCGTAAGTTAGTCTAACTACTGCGTAAGCCTAGGGACCGATGACCTCTGCAGTTTGGTCCCATAGTCCTTACCACAATTTCAACTGATCCCATCATTTCCAAATCTCGTGCCTCGCTTCGCGGTACGTCCACAAACTGAGAAGAGGGACCCTAATTGTGACATCACACACAATTTTCGACAAACTAACGTAGTACCAATGGGGGGGGGGGGGGGGTTGCAGAAACCCTCTGGAAATACCATAATTCAGTTTGGTACTCGATATTTTAAAATTTAAAAAATAATTTATTGCATTTATTGATTTCTTATATCACATTCCGTGACTGTTTAAATTTTTCAGTAAAACGTAACCCCAAAATTTAAGTCTTAACAGTGAATGTGAGTTTTCGCAAAAAAATTCGTATTCATTTTTCAGGTTCAGGACTCTTCTTACACATGTATATAACTTTAAAAATATGTTGTGAATGGCAATGCGTGACAATGAACGAAACTTTTATTTTTAAAATTTTTATGGCAGTCATAAAGTACCCTTCCACTGAGTGTAAACATTATGGAAAATGCAAGATTGCACTAAAAGATATTTTCGGGTTTTACAGGCCACTTGTGCATCAGAACCTATTTAAAAATTATGTTGTTAGTAAAAGTTTAACACATTTTACGAAACTGGGTTCTTTTTTTAGATTTTTGGAGGTGGGCACAAAGCACCCCCTCCCCCCTTCGTATTATACGTTTTGGAAACTGCGTTGGTATTGCCAGAGTTAACAGAGTCGACTGTGGTGCTGCAGGGACTCGCCGCACTCTCGATCTGGAAGAGGAAATCCTCCGTCACATAGAAGAGAACAAAATTACAAGCACTTTCAGCACTGCAGCGCGTCAGCAATCGTAAGTATCGAAATAATTATGAAAAATCCGCCTCGATTGCACAAACTACCTGGTGTTTACCTAGGTCTCAGCGTGGGTAACCATGCCTTCTTCAGAACAAAATATAGAACAGCTTGCCTAAATAGGCATAGTCAAAGGCTAAAATCAACACCTACAGCGGCAAGACCCCATAATTTTTTTTTTTTTTTTACAAATACACGGTACATATGTACCAAGTCAATAATATTACTTATCTCACTGTGTGTGCTGCCTCACCCCAGCCACCGTCAGACGAGATATTCGTTCTGAGGCTAGAATAGTTCGCCATTCGTCGCTGCTCCTCTTATATACGAGGTGCGACAAAAATGGTGTTTACCGTTTTAGTCAAGTTTAGTGTTGTCTCCTTCAAACTAGTTCCCTTCTGATAGCACACACTTTTTCCAGCGCTTCTGCCATTGATGGTAACATTTCTGGAACTCATCTGTAACATCCTCCAAAACCCCCGTCACAGCTTTTTGGACATCTTGTGTTGTTTGAAAATGGTGTCCCTTGACCGCCGTTTTGACTCTTGGAAATAGAAAAAAGTCGCACGGAGCAATATCTCGTGAATAAGGTGGCTGTGGTAGTACTGAAATTTGTTTTGAGGTTAAAAATTGCTATACTGACAGAGCAGTATGGGATGGCGCATTATCGTGATGCGGAATCCAATTATCAGCAATGTTGGCACGGAGACGAAGAACTCTTTTACGAAGTCTTTCTAAAATTTCTTTGTAGTAATATTGGTTAACTGTTTGTCCATGAGGCACCCACTCTTTATGAGCAATTCCCTTGGAATCAAAGAAGCACACAAGCATGCATTTCACTTTTGACTTTGATTTGCGAGCTTATTTTGGTCTGGGTGATCCCTTTGAGCACCATTGAGAACTTTGGCGTTTTGTCCCTATATCGTACTGAAAAAACCAACTTTCATCACCAGTGATAACACGGCTCAACAGTTGTGGATTGATTTCCGTTTGCTCTAACAGATCGGCTGCCACATTTTTCCGTGTTTCTCGCTGTTGTGGTGTGAGATTTTTGGGGACCATTTTTGCACAAATCTTTCTCATACCAAGATGTTCAGTTATTATTAGACGAACCGTTTCTCGATTGATGTTCAGTTCTTCTGCAATCATTTTCACGGATAATCTTCGATCAGATCGTACGAGTTCACGCACCCTGGCCAAGTTGACACCCGTCCGTGAGGTTGATGGTCGTCTACTGTGGTCTTCATCTTCAGTACTCGTTCTGCCTTCACTAAACATTTTATGCCAACCAAAAACTTGAGCTCTTGACATAACTTCCTCTCCAAATGCCTTCTGAAGCTTGCCGTAAGTTGTCGTCGCGTTTTCACCCAATTTAACGCAAAAAGAAATGGCATACCGTTGCGCAATATTACGCGGTTCCATTTCCGTGACGAGAGACACAAACACGGGTTAACTTATTAGAGCACAACTCACGACTGAGCAGTTGCATCGATGTGCCGTTTGGACTAGAAGCAGCTTACCGACCAAGGTCAAAGATATTGTGCCTAAGCAAGCCTGCAGGGTCACCACATCTTGCAAAGAAAATTAGTCTCATTACTTTATTGTTCCACCTTGTACACCGAGGTGACAAAAATCATGGGCTACCTTCGAACAGTGTGTCACATCATCTTTTCCAGGGTAACGCAGCACCTCGACGTGCCATGGACTCCACAAGTCGTTGGAAGTGCCCTGCAGAAATTTTGAACCATGCCGCCTCTATAGCTGTCCATAATTGCGAAAGTGTTGCCGGTGCAGGATCTTGTGAACGATCTGATCTCTCGATTAAGTCCCATAAATTTTCGATAGGATTCATGTCGCGGGATCTGGGTGGCAGATCCTTCGCTCTAATTGCCCGTAGCTTTGGTCAAACGAATCGTAAATAACTGTGATGTTTGGGGACATGAAGTCCATGAATGGCTGCAAACGGTCCCCCGATATCCGAACATAACCATTTCCAGTTAATGATCGGTTCACTTTGACAAGAGTATCCAACCCATTCCTTGTAAACACAGCCCACACAGTTATGGAGCCACCACCAGCTCTCACAGTGCCTTGTTGACAGCTGGGGTCCACGGCTTGGTGAGGTCTGCACCACACTCGAACCCTGCCATCAACTGAAATCCGGTCTCGCCTGACCACGCCATGTTTTCCAGTCATCTAGGATCCAGCCCAAGAGAAGCGCTGCAGCCGATGCCATACTGTTAACAGAGGTACTCGCATCGGTCGTCTGCTGCCATAGCCTATTAACGTCAATTTCGACGCACCGTCGTAGCGGATACGTTCGTCGTAGGTCCCACATTTTTTTTCTGAGATTTTCTCATGCTTTGCTTGTCTATTAGCACTGACAACTCCACGCAAACCATACTACTCTCGGTCTTTAAGTGAAGGCCATCGGCCACTGCGTCGTCCATGGTGAGAGGTAATACTTTGTAACCTCCCAACAGATAAATAAATAATATGTATATTTCATTCAGATTTAGTGTAACCTCCCAACAGATAAAAAAATATAATTATTTAATTCACATTCAGCGTAACCTACCAACAGATAAATTCCGTAACCTACCAGTAATACAATGTGACTAACCTCCTAATAAAAAATCTGACTCATATACAACCTTTCAATAATTGACTGACTGTGAATCTAAACTGGTAAATTTGGACGTCAGCAGTGCTGCGTCATGGCTCTGAAAGATCATTATGAGTAAATTGAAAATTCTTACCTCAATAAGGTCGCCAGATAACGCGTATATATCTGCTGCTATAAGAAATTTTTCTGGCACAGCTCAGTGCAATGCTGGCCGACAGATTTGTCATGTATAAAAAGAACAACTGATTTTTCTTTGCAATAATTGGGATGACCATGGATTGGAGAAATTAGTAAATTCTTTAAATTGAGATGAATAATTGTCAAAAGTTAATTTTTATAAGAAAGATTATTATTAAGAGATTTTTTAAAATATTTGCATGGGATTTGATATAAAAATTGTACATATGCGCGAGACTGCTTTTACCTTATACTACATCGTTCAGGCTCCGCCATCGCTCCCCACGACCGACCCAGCCAACACGATACACCAGACTGCTCGCTACTACTTACTCCTACTACTACACAGTTCCTACTGCATACAACACTGCTCTATGGTCTGAGATTCTCTTATAGCTTACACATCGCAGGCAGCGCACGAGCAATCCATCGAAATTACATGTGCTCGAGTGCGCTAGCAACAAATTCCTTAATCACGGACCTCTTACAGCTTGAAATTTGGTATTCTCAGCACTCTTGTCGCTCTGAATCTCGGAGTAATGAATTCCCTAGCAATTTCCGAAACAGAAAAAAATGGTTCAAGTGGCTCTGAGCACTATGGGCCTCAACTGCTGAGGTCATAAGTCCCCTAGAACTTAGAACTACTTAAACCTAACTAAGCTAAGGACATCACACACATCCATGCCCGAGGCAGGATTCGAACCTGCGACCGTAGCGGTCGCGCTGCTCCAGACTGTAGCGCCTAGAACCGCGCGGCCACACCGGCCGGCTTCCGAATCAGAAAGTTCGATGCGTCTAGCTCCAACTACCATTCCGTGTTCAAAGTCTGTTAACTGCCGTCATGCGGCCATAATCAAGTCGGAAGCTTTCGCATTTGTCGTCTGAGTACAAATGACAGTTCCGCCAATGCACTGCCCTATTATACCTTTTGTATGTGATACTACCGTCATCAGTATACGTGCTAATCGCTGTTCCATGACTTTTGTCACCTAAGTGTTCTTTCCTTGCCGCATTACGTACCAGCAGCGTCACCAGGCGGGGTTTAGTTTCACAGTGGACAGAGTTCATGATTTTTTGTCTATCAGTGAATGTAGATATGGAAAACCTCTCCCACAATGCTGAGGCAGTAGTGCCTACCCTGTGAATGAGGCAACATGTTCTCCGTCTACAACAGAGAAAAAGTATGCTAGGAACAATCCGAGGTTATGTTAAATTCTAAATACCCGCTCTATACCTCTTGTCTATCAAATTCCAAGCACGTTTTATACTTCTGCTCTCCCAGAGTTACTCTATGAACACTGCTAACCACTTCAACTATACTATTTACCTTTAGTGTGACGTGTAATGTGTGTTACTCATCTAGTTGGCTATGGATCATTTCCAGTACGTATGGTGATTTGATATGCAGCAGTGGCTGTGGAAAGCAGTAGCTCCAGAGGATACCACTAATTCTGCAGTACGTGCGTAACGTTATCCGTTTATCTCAGTATATCTTATCTCACTTTCAGCGAGACACTTCGACAGAATGGCCTGTCATATCTCTCTCGCCGGCCAGTGTGGCCTCGCGGTTAAAGGCGCTTCAATCTGGAACCGCGCGACCGCTACGGTCGCAGGTTCGAATCCTGCCTCGGGCATGGATGTGTGTGATGTCCTTAGGTTAGTTAGGTTTAAGTAGTTCTAAGTTCTAGGGGACTGATGACCTCAGATGTTAAGTCCCATAGTGCTCAGAGCCAGCCATATCTCTCTCGACGTTCAGAGTTCCATACACCAACCGCTAGGGCGCTGCTGTACGGGAAGGCAACATTACAAGCTGGTAGTTTCCCTAATAAGGCCCCTATCGCTCCCCTCCTGTTAGTTAGTTATGACTCTAGTCATAATGATGGAACGTAAAACCCTGAAAAACATCAGGCGCGATGATGCAGAAGCAGAGCACTGAATTTGTGCTCCGAAAGAAAGAAAGGGGAGGGCTTATGATCCCATTAGTGGCCAACCACAATCTGGGAGTGGACTAGAGTGTGGAAGAAGATCGACCGCGCTTTTTTTTCTTTTTTTTCTTCAAATGACCCAGGAATGTCGATGGTTCAACCTGACTAGTGTTGAATGCTAGTTTGCTGTCGCAACCACTTCGCCAGCTCAGGTAAAAAATGAATTTTCTTTCTCTGCTTCAGCATCTGTCATAACATCCAGACAGTTCCTCTGCAGGCACTGATGTAGTGACGTGGAACTTGTTCTCCTGGTGTAATCAGTGTGATGTGGAACAGAGTGAAGTAGCGAAGTGACTCACACTGAAATCACTGCTTTATTTTGTATTTCTCCAACTGAGTTGTTTTCAGTGATGAGACGAGTGGAGAAGGAGATAAGAAAGGAGAAGAGACAAAATAGAAGGAAGATAAGAAAGGAAGAAGACAGAAGAGAGAAAATTGAACACAAAAGAAGAAAGGAGGGATAATAAAGAGAACATAGAAAGGAATAAAAGACAAGAGGAGAGAGAAGAAAGAAGGGTAGAGTAGGAAAGTGAGAGGAAAACAGAAGGGTAGCAAATGGAGAAAAGAGAAAAAGAGAAAAGGGACGAAACGAGAAGGAGGGAGATGGCAGAAGAGGATAAAGAGAAGCTGAGTTCAGCGGAAAGGGGTTTGGTGGGAAGGGTGAATGAGGGAAGTAGGGAGAGGAGGAGACGAAGGGAAGGGAGAGGAAGGGAGAAACCCCTGCTTTTTCCTTCCTTTTGGCTCACGAAACATATGGAATTGCTCTTCCGTCGATGTAATCACCAATTCATTCTCATTCCCTACAATTCGATGCTTAATTAGCGCTTGCGGAATGTCTATATCGAATATACGGGAAGTTCAGGGTGGGGAAAGTTAAGCTGACCCTGAAAATATTTTATGCAGTTTAACATTAGCAACGCATCTTACGTCATCCACACCTGGTGCATATTTTGTACCTTGCGCTGCCTATCAAGGTGCATGAAATATTTTCAGGGTCAGATTTATCTCGCCCGCGCTGTATAACATATAACGCTTCTACTCAAAAGTATTCGTGCTTCTTAGCAAGGTTCTCGTCCCAATGACTGCAAAGGTCTCTCACTATAAAAAACGCACACATACTAGGTAGTAAAATTGTTCTCCAATCAGAAATTCAAATCGAATTGTCACTCCTCCGAAAACCGTTACTATTGACAGGCAAAAGATATGAACACAGATACATTCTGCTTTCATTCACTGACGTCAGACGGAACGGAATTCCGTTGACACTAGTCATTTAGTAAGCCCACTACAGCACCACACTGGAACGAAACATAACATGTCTAACGCTGAAAAGAAAGACGCGACCAGCAAGAAGCTAAAATATGATTTTATGTACACTACTGGCCATTAAAATTGCTGCATCACGAAGATGATGTGCTACAGATTATTTAACAGGCAGGAAGAAGATGCTGTGGTATGCAAATGATTAGCTTTTTAGAGCATTCACACAAAGTTGGCGCCGGTGACGACACCTACAACGTGCTGACATGAGGAAAGTTTCCAACCGATTTCTCATACACAAACAACGTTGTTGTGATGCCTCGTGTAAGGAGGAGAAATGCGTGCCATCACGTTTCCGACTTTGATAAAGGTCGGATTGTAGCCTATCGCGATTGCGGTTTATGGTATCATGACACTGCTGTAGAATATGGAATCGGTTGGTTCAGGAGGGTAATACGGAACGCCGTGCTGGATCCCAACGGCCTCGTATCGCTAGCAGTCGAGATGACAGGCATCTTATCCACATGGCTGTAACGGATCGTGCAGCCACGTCTCGATCCCTGAGTCAACAGATGGGGACGTTTGCAAGACAACAACCATCTGCACCAACAGTTCGACGACGTTTGTAGGAGCATGGACTATCAGCTCGGAGACCATGGCTGCGGTTACCCTTGACGCTGCATCACAGTCAGGAGCGCCTGCGATGGTGTACTCAACGACGAACCTGGGTGCAGGAAAGGCAAAACGTCATTTTTTCGTATGATGTGTGTGATGTCCTTAGGTTAGTTAGGTTTAAGTGGTTCTAAGTTATAGGGGACTGATGACCTCAGATGTTAAGTCCCATACTGCTTAGAGCCATTTGAACCAAAGTGCTACCAGCAGTCCAGCTAGCACAATGATTGTGCGTATCGAATTTAAAAGAGTGGCTTAGAATGGTCGAGCAGCTCCTCATAAGTCAAACATTGCTGTAGTCAAGTCTTAGCGGCACTTGAGGTTGTGTGCAGAACGACGCCACTGGACTTTGGATGACTGGAAACGAGCGATTTTAATGATGAATCACGCCGCAGCCTGTAGCTAACCGATGAAAGGGTGTGGGTTTGGCGAACGCCTGGAGGCACGCGGAGTAGCCCGCGGTCTTGGGCGTCTTGCCACGGTTCGCCTCCCCCCCCCCGCCCCCGACGAAAGTTCGAATCGAATCCTCCTTCGGGTCAAAAGTAAGGTCCCCTATTTTCTTTTAAGTACAGAACTCTGTGTGGCAGTTGATCACACTGACTGTTATGAAGGGTGCTTGATGCTTTGTGTAAACATGGTCACGCCGCGCTGAGGCGCTCAGTCTTGGCTTGGCAGCCGTTGAAAGTGGAGCTCCCCTTGATTGTTACTGCCAAGTGCGAATTGCGCGCAGTTATTCGGTTTTTGAACGCAACTGAAATCCATTGCCAATTGACGGAAGTGTATGGTGGGTCGTCCATGGATGTCAAAAATGTTCGTAAGTGGTGTAGAGACTTTGCAGCTGGTCGGACAGAAATTCACGACGAACAAAGGAGCGGGAGACCGTCAATTTCTCAGGAGACAGTGCCGAAGGTTCAGCAAAGCATGTGTGAAGATCGGCGGATCACCCTGGATGATCTCTGCACGTTGGTCCCTGAGGTTTCCCGAAGCACCGCTCACAGAATTTTCACGGAAACATTAAACGATCGGAAGGTGTCGCAAGATGTGTGCCACACATGCTGACTGAGGACCACATGCGGCAACGAGTTGACGCTTCTCGCGCATTTCTTCACCGCCTTGCATCCGAACAGGAAAACTTTCTGTACTCAATTGTCACGGGTGACGAAACCTGGGCATATCACTTTACACTTGTGACCAAGCAACAATCACGCCAGTGGCGGGATCCTTCTTCGCCAAAGCCGCGGAAATTCAAACAAACACAGTCTGCCGGCAAAGTCATGACAACCGTTTTTTGGGATCGGAAAGGGGTATTGCTGGTCGACTTCATGCCCACTGGGACCACAATTAACGCTGACAGGTACTGTGAGACTCTGAGAAACCTCAAAGGGCAATTCAGAACCCGAAAAGAGCAAGGGCGTACACATTCTCCATGCACAACGCTCGCCCACACATCGCTCGGCAAACCGTTGCTCTCCTGAAACAGTTTCAGTGGAACATAATCACCCACCCACCATATAGTCCTGACTTGGTTCCCTGTGACTATCACCTGTTCCGAAAGTTAAAAGAACATTTGGCCGGAAAGCGATTCAGCCCCGACGACGAGGTAGAAGAAGAGGTTCATAACTTTCTGAACAGCATGGCGGCGAACTGGTATGACATGGGCATACAAAAACTGCCGCAGCGTCTACAAAAATGCATCGACAGAAACGGTGATTATGTCACAAAAATAGCTAAATGTTCAAGCTGCAAACTGATGTAAACCATTGTAGAAATAAACAGGTCTATGTACTTATAAAAAATAGGAGACTTTACTTTTGGGATTACCGTCGTAGATTAAGTAGTGTGTAAGCCTAGGGACCAATGACCTCAGCAGTTTAGTATCATAGGGACTTACCACTACCACCACTGCCTGGATAACGTTACCTGCCATCCTCTTTAGAGTTAACACTGAAGTACAGAAGATGTTGTGCTACCGTATGGGGATGTTTTTCGAAGTTAAGATGTGGTGCCATTATTGCGTTTAATGAAACGCTAATTGCGGAGGCATAAGAACACATTTCACAGCGTTGTGTACTTCGTGCTGTAGAGGAACAGTTTGGAGATGATCATTGTATCAGTGCGACAATGCACCCCACCACAAAGCAGCATATGTCAGGCAATTAGTGAACAATAATGCTCCTTAAATGAAACGGCCTGCCCAGAGTCACGACCCGAACCCAGTTAAACACCATTGGGATGAGTTACAGCGTAGACTCGACTCCACCCCAGAGTCCAATTTCCTACTTTCTATGGTTGTGTCTCTTTAGTATAATGCGCAGCCTCTCCTCCACAGATGTTCAAACACTTCATTGAAAGTGTCCCAAGCAGAGATCAAGTCATCGCAGAGGCAAAGGATGAACACTCTCCACACTAATGTTTACTAATAGGTGTCTGAATACTTTTGATTAGGTAGTGTACATTTGTATGTTGCAGCGTTCACGTGAGTAGACGGGGAAAACTCGAATTCCATCGACAAAATGTTGGGCGCAGTTCAAGGATATTTTCTGAATGTTTTGGTATAAGTGATCTGTGGTAAAATTAACGAAAAAAACATAACCACTAAGTCCTTCGCGATGAATTTGTTGTGTTAACTGTTCTAGCAGCACTTGTCACGTGAGTTCTCTGTGGAAATCCGAGTTTCCACACCATTGTCTTCATCAGGAAAGCAATGGACTGTTGAAGAAGTAACGAAGTCACACAGATGTTACATTGTTGTCAACGATAAAAGGTCACTCACAGCATCTATGTTTCCATCATGGCATGGAATACAGGTCATACTGTTCAGCGGACTGAACACATCATGGTTTAACATACTTCAGCAAGACCTCACACATAAACATTACACACAAACACAGCACTTACTTAAATACATACATACAAACATGTACCTCTGTACATACATAAATAATTTTCATTTTGTTTGTGACAATTGCCAACATTGACCCAGAAATTAATTTAAATTGTTTCGATTCTCCACTTCTCACGAAAATTTTTGGAAAATTCCTGTTGGTTTTCAGGCAAATGCTAGAAATGGAAATCTCTTCTCAAATATTCAAAATTGGGAGAACTCTGCCCTACTATCATCTTTCTGGGATGTCTAGCTGTACAACAGCCCAACCGACTCTCACAGTGTGGCGCTATGGTATCTTTTTCTCGATGCTGTGGGTTGAACTGGAACGAAAAACGCACAACAACAATCTCACCAATTTATTTTGACAAATAAATTAATTCGACGAAACACATGCAAGTGCAGCAACTAGCCTTAAAACCGTTTACAGTTAAAACAGATCCTTACCAACAGAAACAACAATACGCACAAATAAGGCAATCCTCAAACTTTTTAAAACTGAATACTGAGATAAAAATATTTGTCTAGTATACTTAGTTTTAAAAGGCCTTACAAGGTTGCTGTATTTTGTGTGTTTTTGACAAATTGCATTCATTTGTCAAAATAAATTGGTCAAACATCAGTTGTACTTTTATTGCGCCAGTAGACCCTCAACGTCAAGGTGAAGTTTCAGTACCATCACAAGTGAGAGCAGAGCATGGTAGTCTTTCCTTGTTTTTGTTTTTTTGTAAGAACACAACCTCTACTCCTACTGGCAAAACTTCAGTTTATAATACAAATGATTGATTAAAATTAGGATGAGCCAAAACAGTGCTGTCATTAAGATCTGGTTCAACATTTTGATGGTGCTTCATGCAAGGAGTGCCATTAAACTTCTTATTCAGCGCTGTTTATTGGTGAACCCTGATATAAATTTAAAAAAGAAATTGGTCATGTCAATGAAAATTGCTGCTGTCTTCAAATTCTTGGGGTCAGGAACTGACTAATAGTTTGAATATGAGCCAAACCAAGGGTTATATCCTTAGTTGCTACAATGCATTCCAAGAATCTCATGAATGCACAAGAAAATGTAACCTTGCATGGATTGACCATTAATCTAGCTCTTCTCAGTTTCCTGGATGTGGTCCCCTGTGGAACGACTATTGATCACTATATCATCAAGATAGTGATAAACAAATGGGAACTTGAAACTTCCTGGCAAATTAAAACAGGGTGCCGGATCGAGACTCGAACTCGGGACCTTTGCCTTTCGTGGGCAAATGCTCTACCAACTGAGCTACCCAAGCACGACTCACGACCTGTCCTCACAGCTGCAATTCTGCAAGTACCTTGTACTGTGAGGATGGGTCGTGAGTCGTGCTTGGGTAGCTCACTTGCTAGAGCACTTGCCCGCGAAAGGCAAAGGTCCCGAGTTCGAGTCTCGGTCCGGCACACAGTTTTAATCTGCCAGAAAGTTTCATATCAGCGCACACTCCGCTGCAGAGTGAAAATCTTATTCTGGAAATCGGAACTTAATGTGCAGAAAATATACTATACGTCAACTGAGAAAGTACAGTCATACCCATGAATTATCCATAAGGAACGTAATTGAATTCAGGTTAGTTTCAATTGGTCGTAAAAGGCATCAACCGGTTTAGAACTTTCAGACAGAGGAATCTGATTATAGCCTGACTCAAATCTAATGTGATTCATATCCTTCCTCCATGAAATCATCAAAACAGGAATGCAGGTCCAGTAGAGGTACTCAATGTGAAACAGTCTTCTCATTCAAGTCCTTATAATAAATGATGTTTCTTTTCCCCATTGACATTGGATAATAGGAATTTGGGTGGTGCTTAAGGAGATTTTGAATGACAGATCATCCCATGTTCTAACATTCTGTCAAGCAGAGGATGATGTTTCCTCTGGAATATTATCAGCCAACTCAAATTATATTCCAATAATGTGGTAAACCCTAACTTGGGGGTAAACACATTCCAAAACTCAGAAACAACCACTTATTTTCGCTTAAGTTTTTATATTTAGGTCTCCCCTAACTGATCGTCTAGCACATTTTCTTCTTCTTCACTTTCTCCTAGAATTCCTTACGGTTGCAAAACGAAAAAAATCTGTTGTGACTTGAGCTTAAATGAAATCTTTTGCTTCCGCCAATTAGTAGCCGAGCCAACTGTGGCTTTAGAGCTAGAATCCAAAATACAATTACTTGGCAAATTATGATGACACAAGCACTACTCTTCCTGGTAAATCTTCCTTTACGAATTTTTACTGGAACCACCCCTTTTCTCCGAAACTAGATTGATTAGCAGGTTGATATTACATTACTTCTTGCGTCAACGTATCCTATTCACAATCGGCTTTATTGGCACAGAATTAGTCGTAATTCATGACCAAAATAGCACTTTCAGAATCAAAGCACAGATTGATTTATTGTTAACAGTACAACAAACAAAAGGTAAATTCAGTAGCTCGCCTGTCCTCATTCTACAAGTTGCCTTTCCTTCACCCTCCTTCTATTGCAGTAATTTTTAAATCTCCCAATCCACTCCATTCTTTGGGCAGTCCTAATTACATACCCCACTTCACCTCAATCACAATACGTTATTCCTTTCTCCCCTTTCCTCTGAGATAGGGCTCCCTCTTTTCTGATGGCCTGTATTACCACAACAGAAAAATTTCTCATTGTGACTTCCCCCATCTTATACACTTTTTGCCTTCCCAAAAAATACATGTCCTTAATCCTTAAACATACATATCCTATTGCTTGCACATTCCTCAACAGCTCCTCCTATTATGCTAGCTAGGGCCTCAGAGGTTTTACAAAATACTTTTCTTTTCTTGTCTCTGGGCTTTAACCCACAGAGGATGTGTTGAACTATATTTTTCAGGAAGGCGATCGCAAACGTAAAGCTAATGTACTTTCCCTGACCCTCTCCACATATGTAATAATAACTTCATGATAAGTTTGTTGAATCCCACATTCATTGTAAATGAGTTCCTGCAATGTCTAAGGGAGGATAATTCGCCTTATTTCTGCTCTAAAGTGATTTTTTTACTCATTTTTTCATTATCTCTAAAACACTTTCCAACAAATCCCCATTTACTTTAGCAGCTACTAACTTCAATACGTAGATCTTCAATGTCTGTCACCTGGGCTTTCTGTTGAAAATCCAGTAGGAAATAGGAAGCGAATACTTTTTCAGTGAATTTAATGATAGATCGATGTACTCTGCCAAATACCCTTGCAATAGGTTAGGAAATTCCATGAACAAGGTATATGGGATCTTCCACCCCACCAGATAACAACTCTCAACCTGCCCCACTATACTCATAGGCTCGCATATTACTCTGCCCATTATACAGAGCCAGTCATTCACAACTTTTATGTATCCTTTTATATCTTCTCTCTCCCCTTGATCACACACTCCAAGACTTTTTATCATTGTATGTAATGAGCACATCTAGCCTATAATCTTCCTATTTTGTTACCTGTAGGTGGAGAACTATAATTTCCTTCCACGTTTTCCATCATCTCTTCCAGAGCAGCCAAAGTACCAGCAGCAGCTGTAGTAAACTTACCTGATTTCCATGAGATATCTTCCATACTACAAAGCATTGCATATTTTGCCAAAATTGTGCAGTCAGCTCTGCCACAGTTCCCTGTGGTTCTATCCCTCTTCTATGTAATTCTTAGCATAATTATCCTCTCCTTAAACAAGCCAGATCCTTCACAGCCTCCATAGGCATTCTGGAATAATGAAGATAGCTCTACACTCCACATAGTTAACCACATTCCTAGCTTACTTTCACTGAGTGCTTCTCTACCCAATCAACCATAATCTGCTACCACCTTTCCTGCTGCTATTGGACCATTTCGTTTAGTGACTAGAGCGGAAAGTATACAACTAAAATTTGACCAATTTATTTCGACAAATAAATTTAATTTAACAAAATACGTATAAGTACAGGAACCTTTTAATCCTTTTAAAATTAATTAACATAAGAAAATTTTCTTTTAATTTCAAGAAATAGAAACAATAAATTTGACAATCGGTTTGTTAATCAGCACTTTCCACTTTCTAATTCCGCAAAACAGCCAGCCTTTAAATATTTTATAGTTAAAGCAATTCTTTATAAACTGACAGAATAGCTCATTCAAATAAAGCTACCTTTACACTTTTAAACTCTGGAAACCAAAATGAAAATCATTTTAAGAAATAGCAATAATAAAGTTACTATCCATCATCTGTCACTAGGTGGCTTAACAAAAGTGATAACCTTAAAATCTTTTTCTTTAAATTGAACGATTCCTCAGCAGTAAAAACAACAAGTAGTTTGACCAGTTAGTCATTATGTCAGTGAACAGGTTCAGCTAAGTTAGCACACATGACAACTACCTTTTCATAAACTGAGCTATTCTGTAACACATTACAGTAAACTTTAACCTAGAACAATTATTAAACAAAATAGAAAACTTAATTGGCTCCCTGCAAATTCCCTTTCCTGTTGCCAAATCTGATAATTGGGCTGCACTTTCACAACTGCTGCTTGTGTGTCAAGTCAGTCCATAGGACAATGGACTGCTCTGAAGATTTTTGGAAGGCACCTGTTTTTATAAACTCCACCTGGAGTGGTGTGGTCATTAATTAGGCAAACTTTGAAATCCGTAAACAGACACCACGCGGGTTAGCATTCTAATCTACACTCTACTGCACAGATACAACTACCAGCTCCATAATCTCTGCACCAGTCTTGGCTGATGGTCAAGAAGAACGTCTCTGATGCCTTTCCAACAGGTCGCATACCCCATGGCCCAGCAGAGACAATGCTCTCTCCAGACTCAAGTCAGGCAAAGACTTTCTGAAAGAAACTGCAGTGCCAACATTAGCATAACGAGTAGGGAATGAAAGATGTCAAAAAATGTGCCCTCTTCTGCACATTGCAGAAATTGCTGACACACAATAATTTCCCCAACCTTTTTGATGATTAAGTTGTAGGAAATAAATATGGATGGCAAAATGAAAATAGGGTACAAATGATACTTCTGAAAGTATGGAACGAGTAGCAGAAGTTCGACAACAGAAATACGATTTTGGTTTACGTACCTTGACACTGGACATTTAAAAGAAAAATTTTGAAAATGAAATAATTTCGACATACGTTTACTGGTTTTGTTAAGTGTTCTTGCAACACATTACAGTCCTATGCTGACCACAGTACACGAGAAAATAAGATGTAATTCAAGATCGACAGTCTGCAGTACTATACAGAATCCAACACATTCTAATTTACGTTATTATACTCACAACTGCTGTTCGAAATATGGCAAATGTTAATAGGAAGTATGTACATCTTTTTGTGTCCGAAGCTGCCTTCATTTTGGAACTATCACGAAGAATACAGCGCTACATGAGAAACGGAATTACTTGTAGATATTTAGCTTCAATTGTCATTAACAGTCTCTTACATAAGCATTGCTTTTCAGTGTAAATTATTTCAATTTTCATCTGAATAATGAGTTGGAGTAATACACTATATGATCGAAAGTATCAGGACTACCCCAAAACATATGTTTTTCATATCAGATGCATTTTGCTGCCACCTACTGCCAGGTACTCCATATCGGCGACCTCAGTAGTCATTAGAAACCGTGAGAGAGCAGAATGGGGCGCTCCGCGGAACTCACCGACTTCGAACGTGGTCAGATGATTGGGTGTCACTTGCGTCATACCTCTGTACGCGAGTTTTCCAAACTCCTTAACATCCCTAGGTCCACTGTTTCCGATGTGATATTGAAGTGGAAACATAAAGGGATACGTACCGCGCAAATGTGTACAGGCCGATCTCGTCTGTTGACTGACAGAGACCGCCGCCAATTGAAGAGTCGTAACGTGTAATAGGCACACATATATCCAGACCATCACACAGGAATTCCAAACTGCATCAGGATCCACTGAAAATACTATGACAGCTAGGCGCGAGGTAAGAAAACTTGGATTTCACGGTCGAGCAGCTGCTCATAAGCCACACTTCACGCCCGTAAATGCCAAACGACGCCTCGCTTGGTGTAAGGAGCGTAAACATTGGCCGATTGGACAGTGGAAAAACGTTGTGTGGAGTGACGATTCACGGTACACAATGTGGCGATCCGATGGCAGGGTGTGGGTATGGCGAATGCCCGCTGAACGTCATCTGCCAGCATGTGTAGTGCCAACAGTAAATTTCGGAGTCGGTGGTGTTCTGGTGCGGTCGTGCTTTTAATGGAGGGGGCTTGTACTCCTTGTTGTTTAGTGTGGTACTATCACAGCACAGGCCTACACTGATGTTTTAACCATCTTCTTGCTTCCCACTATTGAAGAGCAATTTGGGGATGGCGATTGCATCTTTCAACACCTGTTCATAATGCACGGCCTGTGGCGGACTGGTTACACGCCAATAACATCCCTGTAATGGACTGACCTGCACAGAGTCCTTACCTGAATCCTATAGAACACTTTGGGATGTTTTGGAACGCCGACTTCGTGCCAGGCCTCACCGACCGACATCGATCCCTCTCTTTAGTGCAGCACTCCGTGAAGAATGGGCTGCCATTCCCGAGAAAACCTTCCAGCACCTGATTGAACGTATGCCTGCGAGAGTGGAAGCTGTCATCAAGGCTAAGGGTGGACCAACACCATATTGAATTCCAGCATTACCGATGAGGGCTCCACGAACTTGTAAGTCATTTTCAGTCAGGTGTCCGAATACTTTTGATCACATAGTGTATATCCTCCTCAGTTTTGATCAGACTGTTAAATGCAGTGCGCTAGGCTTCACGACATCAAACTCACATTTCTGTGAAGTTCCTCTGTATTCCCAAATGAAAGGCAGAAATTTCCGGGAAGCATTGTCCCGTTTGAAGATATGCCGTGTACAACGCCAGAATGTTACAGCGTTGCAGCGTATGGCAAAAGTGGAGAAACGATATGTGAGCACTCTGTTACAGACAGGTGTGCAGTGAACATGGCATTACTCGCGAGTTCACCGACTGTGGGGTGGTGATCGGTTTAAGACGCATGGGTCATAGCATATCGAAGATTACATGGGAATTGGGTTCCCGAGGTCAACATGGCCTAGGCTGAATCGCGGAGGCAGCGTTTCCATACACGTAAACGATTGCACAGGACTACCCCAACTGTTTGACAAACGGAAGTAAAGTCACCTC
Source organism: Schistocerca americana (assembly GCF_021461395.2). Lineage (NCBI taxonomy): Eukaryota > Metazoa > Arthropoda > Insecta > Orthoptera > Acrididae > Schistocerca > Schistocerca americana. The sequence goes on from NC_060119.1 coordinate 220,759,061, forward strand.
CGCAGAGCCATTATGGACACTGCCGATCTTCTGTGAGTGAGATGGCCGCCGGTCTGAATTTCAGGCGTCAGAATCCACTGGCACCAGAACTGTGCGGATACAAATTCAGGCTACAGCATCGAACGACCTCACATATAAGTTGGCCACTTGATGTAAATTCCACACGAGAAAATAGGTGTTAAAATTGGTAAGCAGTCCGTTGTAAATTGTGACATGACCTTATCTGTTCAGGAATGGTTAAGCTCGCTGCCGTGACAACGCCCGTACCGAATGTTATCTGGCGCCGGAGACTTAAGATTATGTGATGAAACCGCACATTCCCATTCTGAGAGGTAACTTGATTAAGGTGTGACACACGTCCCGGCTATTATCTTTGTACGTATCGCCATCTTTGAAATCCGAGTACGATTCTTCTACACGTAACAGTTTTATTTTATTGAAACTTTCTGGTTGAACAAAACCGTGCGTCCCACCGAAATTCGAAACAGCAACCTTTGCGTTTCAGGTGCTGTACCGACTGAGCTATCCGAGTTAAAATTCATTCTGGAAATAATCCGCTGGATGTGGCTAAGCCATTTCGCTGCTGTAGCCTTACTCCTGGGAGTGCTAGTCTCGCGAGGTATGCAGAGGAAAGTCTGTGGAGTTTGGAAGGTAGGAGAAGAAGGTACTGGCGGAAGTAACGATGTGAGGGCAAATCCTGAGTCGTGTCTGCATAGCTCAGTCGGTGGAGCACTTGCTTCTGAAAGATAAAGATCCCTGCTTCGAGTCCCGGTGCGACACACATTTTTGTTCTGCCTTGAAGTTTCAAAAATAATACAACTGTTACATATTTGTTCTGCCTTGAAGTTTCAAAAATAATAAAACTGATACATATTGCCGAAGAGTGGTATTAAGGCTTGAAAAACGGCGATCCGTACAAAGATTACAGCTCGGTTATATGTTTAATCCATTTCATTTCCTACACATTGTTAATCCAAGTATTTGTACTGGCTGACTGATCCTAATTGTGACTCATTCCTATCGTAGGGCACTTACTACTGCTTTTTTTTCGTTTTGTGAGGCGCTGCGCTATATATTCCTGAATATTTAAGGCATCGCCAAGTGCTGCACCAGTTTGAAATCTTTTCAAGATCTAACTGAATACATGTACAGCTCTTCGGATACCACTTCATCATAAAAAACGGCATCTTCTGCGTAAAGTTCGAGGTTGCTACTAATATATTTAGCCAGATAATTGAGTCACGACATGAACAGTTAGGGTCAGATCACACTTCCCAGTGCCACGTTTGAGGTTAATTCTACATCTGTCGATGACTCTCCATCCAAGGAAGTTGCTGGATCATCTCAACCAAAAAATCTTTAATCTAGTCACAAATTTCGTTTGATATTCCATTTTGTCATAAATTCGTTAATAAGCGCCAGTTTCGCGCAGAGTCATATGCTGTTTGAAAGTCCAGAAATATTGCACCTAATCCTTGCAGAACAGCAGGGGTACTTTACGATATATGAATGAACTCTTTAATTGGGGATGCTTGTATATACTGCCAGACAAGTAAAGTGAAGCATCCACAAGACATTGCCGGATGTCATTGTAACATAATACACATACACACTTTCGGCGTGTATGTAAATGACTGGAGTGTGGACGGTCACCAGAGTTGATTCAACAATTCTTAATGTTGCACTTTTTAAATATAGTGTGACCTACTACACATTAACACGGTTAATGCAGGTACATTCAGAGCAATGGAAATGTTATTCTGTGGACGCGGAGAACGCATTCAGAGGCTTTCACCAGTCAGGACGAGAGGGTCTGGCCAGCCGGAGGGGTAAGATCGAGACTCGCTTTCCCATTCGTAACGGTGCCGCCACGAAGGTGAAGTTGCTGGTACCAAGTGAGAGCACACCAGACGTGGGAAACAGCAGATGGCAATGCGTAAAGTCATGATCAAATTCATACATGAACTTATATATGAATGAAAGTATGTATACACGTATGAACGTATATTCTACATCACATTCTAAACCATTGTACCGATTTCAACCAAACTTGGTACACACATCACATACCGTTCGGAAACAATCGCTGTGGGTGTAAGGACCACCTGTCTGTGAGAGACGTGTGGGCGAGGGTGAAAAAATAGCGTAGGTCACGACGCGCAAATACCACGATAAGTACCGTAGCTCACGACGCGCAAATAGCCAGACTATATTCATCCAGCATTTGAATATGAGAGCACTAAGTGACATGCAACAAACTTTGCACATAATTTCAAACCCTTAAGAAATATTTTCTCTCTGACAACTCCCACAAAATTAAGAAAAGAAAATAATTTATTGCTCATTACATTTTCGCTGTTCGTGCAGTAAAACTGCCGCTTTAGGAATGCCGTTTTAATTGATTACTTCTTTATTACTAACTATATCTGCCGGCAATTTTGCTGATAGCATTCATCTCCACCGTTGAATGTATCAGCAAAAATTCAGGAAATATGACATTAACGCTGAGATGCGTGAAAACCTGCCACATCATGTGTGACGTTTTAAATTTATTACTTCTTTATTACTAACGCTATTCGTAACATTTTCGCAGACAGTATCCACACGTGCCGCAGATTGTACCTGCGAAAATGTATGAGTATACGATGCATAGTTCAGGATATATGTCATCATAAACATTGAGCGGCACGAAAACAGCAGGGAGAATTTAGAAAAAAAATCCTCCTAAACCCTTGGATTGATTGGAACCAAATTTGGTACTATTATTTCTTACTGTCTGAAAAGAAATACTGTGGGGGAAGAACCAGCAACTGCCCATTGGGGTGGGAGAAAAGAGAGAGAAAGAGGGAGGAAGAAACAGACTGTCAGAGAGGGGAAGGGGGAAATGAACGCAAATAAGGGGGAGAGGAGGATTTGCACAGAGAGAGAGGGGGAGCAGTAACAGAGGAAGGAGGAGCTGGACTAGGAGAAAGGGTGAGGAAACGGACAGAGAGAGAGGAAGGAAGAGCTGGACAGAGACAGGGAGATGAGGAGATGGGCAAAGTGAGAGGGGAGGAAGAGGTGTACTTAGAGAGAGGGAGGAGATAGGGAGAGAATGGGTGGATGGCAGAGGAGGGAGGAGTAGATGGATGGAGAGAGGTAGTAAGAGATGGGCAGAGAGAGGTTCAGGAGGAGATGGACAGAGACTGGGGGGGGGGGGTTAGAGGTGGTAGACAGATAGATGGGATGGAGAGGAGTTGGGCAGAGAGAGGGGAAGAGGAAATGTACAGAGAAAGAGAAGAGGAGGAGATAGACAGAGAGAGTGGAGGGTAAGAGACAGCCAAGATAGAAAAGTCAAGGAGATGGAGAGAGGGAGGAGGCAGAAGGAGATGAACAGTAGGATAGGGGAGGAAATGGACAGAGGGAGCAGAGGTATAGATGGAAAGAGGGGGAACGAACGGATAGATAGAGAGGAGGAGCAGATTGACAGAGAGAGTGGGGAGCAGCAGAGAGACTGAAATGCAGAAAGAGATGGACAGGGAGAGGGTTGGGGGTAGATAGATAGAGAGTGGAGGGGGAATGAAGTGGACAGAGAGCTGGGGTTGAAGGAGATGGACAGAGACGGGTGCGGAAGGAGGAGATGGAAAAAGTGGGAAACAGGAGATGGATGGAAGGTTGCAAATATATACATACACAGTCAAAGTCGGATACTCAGCTAGTATATCAATAAAACGAGTCAGACAGAAGATGCAGTGCGGTTCTGACATACGCAAATCGAAAGTTACCGTAACTAAGTTAATTTAATCATTAAAATCGTAGTAATTAATGAAATAATTGTTGAAAGGTAACAAAGAGTGGGGGAATGGCGCCTTCTGATTGACCAGATTGTACCATCTTTCTTGGAAGACAAAGCACTACCAATGGGCAATATGATCAGGAAAAAAATGACGTGTTCCAGACTGAGAACGAAAGCATAAGTATAAGCTCTGGTGTAATGATTTTCGCAGTCGAAGCTGTTGGTTTTGCCACTGATCAGTTGTTTTCATTGAGACACTTGCTGTATTAGTAGTTCAAACATAAGGTCAAATGAAAACGAGAACCAATAGAAAATAAGTAAGTAAACTGATTATTATTTCAATTGTAATCGTCATAACTGTTGATAAATTTACACTGTTGTAAGACAGGTCAAGGAAAGTCATTATGACCTTTTTCTTTGACTGGAACGGTCCGCTGCTCGTTGAGTTTCTGGAACACGGCGCAATAGTTTACGCACAGCGGTGCATGGACACTTAGCAAAAAGTGAATCGTGCCGTCATGTCCAAACGCCTAGGGATGTGGACGGACAGCATTATTCTTTTGCAGGACAATGCCCGCCCACATGATGCTAGGTTAGTTTCGACTACGCTGCAGAAGTTTCGCTGGGAAGCCCGCACATATCCTCCATACAATCCCGATCTCTCCAGATGCGATTTCCATATTTTTGGAACCCAGAAGAAAGACATTCGTGGCAGTCGATTTGCTTCGGACTAAGTGGTGCACACTTGGGTACAATCATAGTTCCATAGGCAGCCACAGACGTTTTCCCTTGAAGGCATTGACCACCTTGTCTCACAGTGCGATAAGAGTTACGATGATTACTTTTGAAATAATAAACAGTTTACTTACCTTTTTCCATCTGTCTCGTTTTCATTTGACTGTCCCTTACAGTTAGGATCACTGAATATATCAGTCATTCAGAAACTTCATGGCAGATTGAAACTGTGTGCCAGAACGGGACTCGAAGCTGGGACCTTTCGCCTTAGGCGGGAAAGTACTGTACCGGCTGAGCTAAGGATGCGAGACTGACGACCCGCCCTCTTGCTTCCGCCGATATCCCACCTCGCACCCTCCTTTCTTCCAGGAGTGCTCGTCCTGCAAGGTATGCAGGAGAACCTAGGCAGGAGATGTACTGGTGGAGTAAAGCTGTGAGGAGGGGTCGTGAGTCGTGGTTGGGTAGCTCGGTCGCTAATTTCCCCGCGAGAGGTAAAAGGTCCCAGGTTCGGGTCTGGGTCCTGCATTCAGTTTCAGTCTCCCAGGATGTAGCTTGCACTCCACTGCAGAGTGGAAATTCGTTCCGCAGTCAGTCATTCGCTTTAAGAGTGTGTTGCGCTCCACAGTTGTTTGATGAGTATCTATATAATAAATGTAATTTTTTTCAGACGAAATTTTTATTCTGCGACGTATCCCAGTGAGGATTTTGCAATGAGTCTAATATATTTGACTTGTTAACATTAATTACCCGGCCGGGGTGGCTGAGCGGATGTGTGTGATGTCCTTAGGTTAGTTAGTTTTAAGTAGTTCTAAGTCCTAGGGGGCTGATGACCTCAGAAGTTAACTCCCATAGTGCTCAGAGCCATTTGAACCATTTTGAACATTAATTAGCTACGTGCACACAGCACGCTAAGTTGCCCACCCTCATTGCTGACTGTACTCCTGCCAGGTGGTCGACAGAGAGTTAATATGATCGTCATCCGGAATTTGCCTTTAACGTTACATAAGACCTCTTAGGTCATCATAGTGGCACAACTCTGCGCGATTTCTTAAGAAAACTGTTGGCAGTGGAATCTCATGATGCTCTTACGAACGAAACTGGTCGAGATTAATAAATGTGTATCAACACTGCTGTGATGGATTCTTGTTAATTTGAACAAGATTCAGCTGTCGAACTCGATGGAGATTATTTGAACTATCACAGCAGTACTTCCCTCAAACATATCGCAAAACGGAGTTTACTTGTAATTCATGAAATGCATTCGCAGTTGCGAATATGGTCAATCTTCAGCTGTGTAATGGAAAGAAGACATTGAAAATTTGTGCCAGACCAGAACTCGAACCGAGATTTTCTACTTGTCGCGAGTGGTCGCCTTAATAGCTTCGGCTATCCCATGTATGGGCAATTCCATGTCAAATCAACAAGTGCTACAACCTGACCCTCTCAGAATTTTTTGGAAATTAAGTATGCAAATGTTACTCATAAACAATGACACAAATTAATTTTTTCACATTTTTCTGAAGAAAAGTTACCGAGTAATGGGCCTTCAAAAATTGAAAAGATGACTTGCGGAACAATGTTGTTTTCTTTACAAATTGTGTTCTAATTAAGCTAGAACAGTAAAATTTACTTCATTGGAAAGCACTTTTAAAGAGCTTTTATGATACCAAACATCATTAGTTTTATATACATATATAAGAACAACATTGTTGAATTTATCGAATTTTGAAAAACTGTATTTTTAAAATTCTCAAAAAAATATATGTGAAAGATGCACTTTACATCTACATATTCTGAAAGTTTCAACTTGGGATGACCAAGAGATCACTATCAAAAGCAATTTTACGTTAAGGGTGGTGCTTTAAAAATTCGTAAAAACTAATTTATTTTAGATATTAGGCCTACTTCTCACCAGCTGTATGTTGTTGTAAAATGTGGAAATTAAAAATAACTTATAATTAACAAAAGAACATGTGTTTTATGCTTCTGTAATTAATAAGTGCAAAATGAAAACTTAAAATAAATAAATAAATATAAAAACACAGAAAGATGAATACCTGAGATCAGACCTAAATTCAGCTAGTAATTACAATTATTTACAAATAGGTGTCCTATTAGTGCACTTCTTCATACTTTGAACTAATCAGTCTGTTGCACATCAACATTTCTGCACTGGATAACTTATATGTTCGCCCTGGAGCAGTTTGAGGGTTCACAATTGCCACTACTTCCCTACGGCTTATGGAATGACTCGGAAATGTAAAAGATGGTGACAGTCCATGTGGATGTAAGAAACTAACTGTGATTTCATCCTTCTCCTGATTTTTTTCAAGTAAACAGGTCAACCACCAGTGTCCATTATAATCACAAGCAACATATCCTTGTATGTCTTTGAACGGTATTGTATCACTGTCAGAAACTGTCACCAGTTCAATTTTACTATCATCAGAGTATGAATACACTTTTGTTATTATTTTGTCCTTGCTAAAAGGAATAAAAGTGTGAAGTTTTTGTGTCCCTACAATTTTGCAGCATTTCTGAAATCTCTCCATAAGTTTCATTTCTTCATTTTTGTGATCTTCTTTAGTAGCATACTTGAAGTTCATTCCTTCTATGTTATCCTTGGCTAACATATAAAGTTGTTTTGGTGTCTTTATTTGATCACTGTATGGCCGTTGCAGACTTGCTCGAGCTGCAAGTCGTTTAACTGTTCCACCAACACCATCACCAGCTCCCTTCCCATGCGAGGTGGCTGAAAAACGCCATTCAGCTTCAGTTTGGAAATCTTCTTCGTGATAACACAGGTTGATAAAGTTCTTCCTATATTTATAATGAGCTGTTGATCCATCAGAGAAATAATATATTTTTCCTGGTTTTCTACCAAATTTAACAGTCAGGAAGTGCATCAAGTACGATTGGAACAAATGCACAGCAACAGTGTCATTTGTTGGGCATTCTGATATGATTACAAGACTTGTGTGCTCGCGTTTGTTCCCATTCTTGTAATAAGCAACAATGGGATGAATCGTTGCTTACATGTTTGTCCAGTGATAGCCTTGAACTTCATCCTGGATGACAAAGGAGTAATTCTCGGAAAGGTCACAGATCGCTAAGACCTCGCCTTCTTTAAGTTCATTTCTCAGTCTCTTTTGGAAGGTTGATTGTTGACTAGCAACAAATGAATGTCGTGTAAGCGACTTTAATTTATCAAAAAAAAACAATCAATAAAGTTGTCAGATGATTTTATGATTGTTTCTAGAGATGTGTGATCAACGGAAACCCATTGCTGATAAGATATATTATCAATATCATTAGTATTCAACAATCTTGTAAATATGTCTTAAATGTTTCTAGGCCAGGGCAAAATTTACATTCACCAAAATGACAAGCAGGTAATGACAGATTACATACAACTCTTGCAATGTAGTCTTTGTAAGTTTTTATTGGATTATCTTCATCCTCTGTCAGCTGAGGAATGTTACATCCAGTTAGCACGAGTTTGAAGTTTTGATGGGTAGTACACACACAGACACTATGTGTACCACTACTTCCAGCTAAAACACAATTTTGGGGATATAGGTCTGCAAACTCTGAAAATATAATGTGGAGCTCTGGGTGTTGTCTTTAAAGTTCGCGTAAATTTCTTTCAAATTACTTAAAACTAGCCATTTTTGTACTTGCAGTTTTTCTCCGTTCTCTCTCACAAGCACAAAATCTTTTTTCCCAGGCATTGCCCTGCTTATCTCATCAGAACAATAAAAGTTTCTAACAAAATCAGCAGTTGTTTGATCAAGAGTCTTGCCAGGTTTTGGGTTTGGTGAAGAGAAAATTCCCTTGGCCTTCACCAAATCTTTTACTCTTCGAGCCATGTAATTTGTTACGTTAAATTCATCTTGAAGCTTCTTAACACTCCAGCTTTTAGGATAAATGGTAAGAATTTACATCTGTTTACTTCGAGATGTACATGTACGAAATTTATCTTTTAGCTGACTGATCATCCCAGATTCTGTATGATCATGTACCTCCTCTTCTTTTTCGGAAGGAAGCAATAATAACTTTGTTTGAATTGTTGAAATTAATTTAATTAGTTTTTACTTAGGATATTTTGCTTCACACAGTCGCTTCTTCTTAATTGGCGATTCACCAACGTACTGCAAAGAAGCATTCAACCTTTCTAAGGCCTCACTTGCTACAATGTCTTGTACATCACTATCACATAAAACATTTTCACTTTCTTGTTTCACCACAGAATACAGTAGATCATAGTCATTTTCTGTACTAGACGTAGCACAAATTTCTACTCGTGCAATTTTTTTACAGCAGTTGTCAAACACTTTTTGATTTAAAGTTAAGAAAGGTTTTCTTGCAATCATCCCTTGTGAAACAGGCCGTAAGTTTTTCTTGTGGTTATTGTGGCCCTTTTCATTAAATGGATTACAGCACAATGCTGAAATTTTAGGCATTTTATATTTCTCAAGTGAACAAACTAATTTAAAAAAATGTTTTTGAAGTTGAATGCCCCAGCTTTCTATGTTCAATACTACACAATATTACTTCTCTATTCCTTCACTTACTGTAAAAAAAATTCATTATGTTAATAGTATGCAAACATTAACTGGTTGTAGGCATACAAACTTACGGATTCTTGTGAGGTTTGTACAAAAGTACCTTTAAGCTAGATTCAAAACACATTTCAGAGTTAATCATATAATTTCACTACAGCTGCCTCACAACCAAAGAATGTGTGGGTCACTTTCAACAATAGGTGAAAATTGCTGACAATATTAACCAGAGATAAAATACTGGATAGATTGCAGATAGTAACACCAAAGAATCATTTTATATATAATCTTTAAAATGAGAGATAGCTTCCTTTTTTCTTTTTTTCCCGTGGTTTTACAGTTATTAATAAGTAGTTAGCACTAAAGTTTAATAAGCAGTTACTCGTTTCAAAAGTACAATTTGTGGACCTTGTAACGAAATCTAACACTGTAATATTTTCATGTGTAGCAAAATAATAGAAATTCACCTATCTGACTGTGATTTTGGAGAATCGTGGTAAACATAAAAATGCTTTTGATAGTGATTTCATGCTCATCTCACGTTGAATATTTCAGAACATGTAGATGTAAAGTGTATCTTTCACATATATTTTTTGAGAATTTTAAAAAATACAGTTTTTCAAAATTCGATAAATTCAACAATGTTGTATTTATAAACAATATATATATATATATATATATATATATATATATATATATATATATATAATGATGTTTGGTATAATATAAAAGCTCTTTTAAAGAGCTTTCCAATGAAGTATATTCTATTGTTCTAGCTTAATTAGAACACGAGTTATAAGGAAAACAACATTGTCCTGCGAGTCAAAAATTTGTCATTTTTTCAATTTTTGGAAGTCCATTACTCGGTAACTTTTTATCAGAAAAATGTGAAAAAATTAATTTGTGGTACTATTTATGAGTACTACAGGCATACTTAATTTCATTTAAATCGAAGAGGATAAGATTGAAAACGACGGTTTCATTTGTTCATTTGACGTGGAATGACCCGTATGGGAAAATACATAATGAATGTATAGTCGCAGGTTGCAGACGCTTGGGCAACGACTTAAGGTTGAGCCCGGCCACGAAGCGAGTTCGGGTGGCCGAAGTGGTTAAGGCGACCACTCACGGCGAGCGCGAAATCGAGGTTCGAGTCCCGGTCCGCCCCGAATTACCAAAGTCGTCATTCCATTATGCGTTTCAAGGTCGTCCATATTCGTAACTACAAATAAATTTCGCGCATTTCATAACTGTTGCAGTCGCCGGAGTGCCTGTTTCTTAGTACATGCTTGGACGGAAAAATTGTAATTACCTCTAATAGGTCCTTACATAGATTTCCGTTTAGGCTTGGTTGAGCCATCTATTGCTCTGCCTCCACGCCCTCTGCAATAAGGAAGTTTGATAGTAGTTTGAAGGCCGTGGCGTCAGCCGCAGCAGAAGCAACGCGATAAGCGAGGTTCCCTGTATCCTTAGTTCAGCAACTGACGGAATAGGATGTCCGCTGTTAAGTATCCGTCGCTGTCAGATGAGCGCAGTTTGGTAACCTCGTATTGCTCTCCACACTCTCAGTAAGGAAAATTCACCATCCTGAACTGCTCTAAGAGTTGTTTAAAGTGTTCATGATTGAATTCTTGGATTCCACTGTTACATAAAATCTTCGTTATACTATTTGTTTAATAAAGCAGTAGAATACAGGAATCGATGGGCGTGCCTCACTATAATGCTGTCCTGTGGTAATTGTACATACGATGCTGGGTAAAAACGTTATGACTACCTCCTTAATAACGTACTGGTCCACCATTAGTCATCAGTCTTCTAACTGAGAATGAAATTTTCACTGTGCTCAAGAGCACTTGCCCGCGAAAGGGAAAGGTCCCGAGTTCGAGTCTGGGTCCAGCACACAGTTTTACTCTGCTGGGAAGTTCCATATCAGCGCACACTCCACTGCAGAGTGAAAATCTCATTTTGGAATCATCCCCTAGGCTGTAGCTAAGCCATGTCTCCGCAATAACCTTTCTTTCAGAAGTGCTAGTCTTGCAAGGTTGGCAGAAGAGCTTCTAAGTTTGGAAGGTAGGAGACGAGGTACTGGCAGAAGTAAAGCTGTGAGGACGGGGTGTGAGTCGTGCTTGGGTAGTTCAGTTGATAGAGCACTTGCCCGCTAAAGGCAAAGGTCCCGAGTTAGAGTCTCGGTCCGGCACACAGTTTTAATCTGCCAGGAAGTTTCAGTCTTCTAACTGTTCTGATGCGGCCAACCACGAATTCATCTCCTGTGCCAACCCCTTCATCTCAGACTTGCACTTTCAGTCTACGTCCTCAATTATTTGCTGGATGTATTCCAGTCTCTGTCTTCCTCTACAATTTTTACGCTCTACGCTACATGGACGTTGTTTCGTGATGTCTTGACAATGTCCTAACATTCTTCCATTCTTCTTGTCACTGTTTTCCATATATCCCTTTCCTCACTAACTCTGTGGAGAACATCCTCATTCCTTACCTTGTCAGTCCACTTAATTTTAACGTTCTCCTGTATCACCATACCTCAGACGCTTAGATTTCTTCTGTTTCAATTTCCCCAAAGTCCACATTTCAGTACGATACAATGCTGTGCTCAAAACGTACACTCTCAGAAATATCTTCCGCAGATTAAGGTCTGTGTTCGATACTAGTATATTTCTCTTGGCCAGGTATGCTCTTTTTGCTAGTGCTAGTCTGCTTTTTGTGTCCCCTTTGATCCGCCCGTGATGGGTTATTTTGCTGCCTAGGTAGCAGAATTCATTAAGTTCATCTACTTCATGATTACCAGTCCTGATGTTTCTCTCTGTTCTCATTTATGCTACTTCTCATTACTTTCGTCTTTCTTCGATTTACTCTCAATCCGTATTCTGTACTCATTAGACGGTTCACGTCTTTCAACAGATCCCGTAACTCTTCTTCATTTTTACAGGTAGTAGCAAGATCATTAGCGAATCTTATCATTCATATTCTTTTACCCTGAATTTTGGTCCCACTCTTGAACCTTCCTTTTATTTCCGTTATTGCTTCTTCGGTGTATAGACGTTACAGTAACGCGACCTCGAATTCATCACTGTCTTACGCTCTTTACAATCCGAGCATTTCGTTCTTTGTGTTCCACTTTATTTTTCCCCTCTTGCCTCTTGAAGGAATTACATATTACTCGTCTTTCTCTACAGATTAGCCCTATTTTTCTCAGAATTTCGAACATCTTGCATCATTTGACATTGACGAAGGCTTTTTCCAAGTCGACAAATCCTATGAACGTATCTTGATTTCATTAGTCTTTCTTCCACTATCAGCCGCAACACCAGAACTGCCGCTGGTGCCTTTACTTTTCCTACAGCGAAACTGATCCTCATCTAAAACATCATCAATTTTCTTTCCCATTCTTCCAAACATTATTCTTGTCAGCAACTTGAACGCAGGAACTGTTAAGCTGACTGTGCGATAATTCTCGCACTTCTCGTCTCTTGCAATCTTCAGAATTGTATGGATGAGGTTTTCTCCTAAAGTCTGACGGAATATCACCAGGCTCATATATTTTACACACCAACGTGAAAACGTGAATAATCGTTTTGTTGCCTCTTCCCCCAATGATTTTCGAATGTTGTATATCCCCTCTGCCTTAATTTATCTTAAGTCTTCCAAAGATGTTTCAAATTCCGATTCTAATAGCGGATCCCCTATCTCTTCTATAGACTCCTGTTTATTCTCCTATAACGTCATCAGACAAGTCTTCCCCCTCATACAGACCTTCAATGTCCTCTTTCCACCTATCTGCTCTCTCCACTGCATTTAACAGTGGAACTCCCATTGCACTTTTAATGTTATCACCCTTCAATTTAATCGAAGGTAGTTTTAACTTTTCTGTACGCTGAATCAGTCCTTCCAACAACTGTTTCTTTTTCGATCGCTTCACTTTTTCATGCAGCCATGTCGCCTCAGCTTCCCTGCACTTACTATTTATTTCATTCCTAAGTGAGTCGTGTTTCCGTATTCCTGAATTTCCCTGAACATTTTGCTACTTCCTTCTTTCATCGATCAACTGAAGTACTCTCACGCTCATAAATTAAGGATAATGCTGATACATAGTGAAACAACGTTCTGACGTGCGGTTTGCGGGTTTAAAAACCTCGGGGTATGACCATGCGGTGTATTTGATCTCCGGTCGTCGCACGGTGACGCTGGCAGCAGTCCACATACGCAGAGGTGTGTTGGTGCATGTCAGAGTACGGTGCAGCAAGTAAGTTTGCAGACGTGCTAATGGCGGCTGTGTGTTGAAAATGGCTCAAAGAACACATATTGATGACGTTATGAGGGATAGACTACTAGGGCGATCGGAGGCTGGTCAAACACAGCAGGTCGTAGCACGGGACCTCCGTGTGCCACAAAGTGTGATCTCAAGGTTATGGCAACCATTCCAGCAGACCGGAAACGTGTCCAGGCGCTACAGTACGGGATGTCCACAGTGGCCAACACCACAAGAAGACCGATATCTCACCATCAGTGGCCGCAGACGGCCACGGAGTATTGCAGGTAGCCTTGCTCGGGACCTTACCACAGCCACTGGAACAGTTGTCTCCAGATACACAGTCTTCAGATGACTGAGCGGACATGATTTATTCGCCCGGAGACCTGCAAGGTGCATTCCACTGACCCTGGTCACAGGAGAGCGTGTAAAGCCTGCCGTCCGGTGTGGCCGAGCGGTTCTAGGCGCTTCAGTGTGGAACCGCGCGACGGCTACGGTCGCAGGTTCGAATCCCGCCTCCTTAGGTTAGTTAGGTTTAAGTAGTTCTAAGTTCTTGGGGACTGATGACCTCAGATGTTAAGTTCCATAGTGCTCAGAGCCATTTGAACCATTTTGAAAGCCTGGTGTCAAGAACACAGTACATGGTCATCGCAACAGTGGTCCCAGGTTACGTTCACGGACGAGTCCAGGTATAGTCTGAACAGTGATTCTCGCCGGGTTTTCATCTGGCGTGAACCAGATATGTATATATATATACAAAATCCAACAATCAATAGCCAACAAAGATAGGATCTCCAGATTACAAAAAGCATATAAGCTCACTTGGAATCACTGTAATAAGAATTCTATTTCTGTCAATGCGAAACTGAGGCAGTACAACACAGTAGTCCTACCAGAATCACTTTATGCTGCAGAAACTACAGTGATTCATGGTCATACGAAGATCAGAGAGATTGAAAAGCAGGAAAGAAAAATTTGGAGGAAAATATATGGGCCAGTGTTTCGGGAAGGAATTTGGATGAAGAGGCCAACTAGAGAGATTTACAGAGACATAGAAACAATAACAGACACCATTAGAAAGTGAAGGATGAAATGTTTTGGACATATCAGAAGGATGAATAAAAGCAGGCTCACAAGACAAATTTTTGAGATAGTGAACAAGAGCAAAAACAAGAGAAAGTGGATCACTGAAGTAGAAGAAGACATTAAAGAATTGGGGATCACACAAGACAACATAAACAATAGAGAACAGTTTCGGAACATCATAAAGAAACACACTCTTCAACAAGAACATACGGAGAACAGAACGGGGAAAAGACGGTCGGAAGAACGCAAGAAAGAACACACTGAACGTATGAAGAGAATTTGGGAAGAACGAAGAAAGAAGAAGAAATCATGACTACTAAAGTTCAATTGCTCGCTCAAAAGGGAATAATCGAAAATATTTTTCGTAAATCGGTTATCTGTATTGTATCTCAACCAGTATCCTAAATCGGTTAGCCAACCAGTATCCTATCTTATACTTATCTGCTATGTTTTCTACGACACCATCATCGACTGGGTCTTAAACTCTAAAACTCCTTTCTCTCAGACAGACCCCAGTGACCTGGTATTGAGGCAGGTGTCGTCCAAAGTGAGAACGTTTGAAAAGGGATATCTAGTTTTGGTGCTTGCCTTAAACCAAGATGACATTTCCCAACTTTGGATGGAACAATCGATCTGATCGCTTTTAGTTCATTGCTGTAGCAATACGGTTTCGCTACAGGTATATTCAATGTGCATGTACATATGTCTGTGGGGCAATAGAGTAAAATCGGTCGCTGGTTCAAAACTAATCGGATTTTTTTCTTTTTTTCTTTTGGAGATGCGGTGGGAGACGGGGGAGAGAGAAAAAGAGGAAGAGCAGTAATAGTAGTAGTAGTCAACAAATCAGTAAACAGGGAATCATAATAATATACTGACAATGTCTGAAGCATTTAAGAGTAACTGGTGGGGTCAATATGCAGATAAGATACAGGTTAGCAGGTGTTCACGCAAGCTATCGCAGCTCGGATGTGGTCGCCTGTACTGATTATGTTTATCATTTAAGCTCGCTAGAATGTGTAAGCATCCAGGTTTTCAGTGACGCATTTCTGAACGTGTTTCATTTCTACATTAAAAGGAATGAAAGGAAATAGATTATAAAACAGATAATCTATTGTAGGTTCATAACTCTTACAACGTATATACGGCGGGCAATATCCTGAAACAGAATGATGCTGCGCCTACTACGATGCATAAGTTTCACTGGGAAGGCCTTACACATACTCCATACAGCCTCGATCCCTCCCTATGCGATTCCAGTATTTTTGGAGCCCAGAAGAACGACATTCGTGGCCGTCGATTTGCTTCGGTTACATAGGCTACCGGAAACATTCTTCCTTGAAGGCATAAATGTAGGATAAATGTATTACACCTATGACGCTTACTTTTGAAATAATAAGCAATTTACTTACTTTTTTCCATCTGTCTCGTTTCCACTTGACTGCGCCTTATACAAATTTGGAAATTTGTGTAAGTTCCAATAGGACCAAACTGCTGAGATCATCGTTCCTTAGGCTTACACACTACTTAATCTAACTTAAACTAACTTACGCTAAAGACAACGCTCACACCCACGCTCGAGGGAGGACTCGAACCTCCGACAAGGGGAGCCGCGAGAACCGTGCGTGACAAGGCGTCCCAGATTGTGCGGCTACCCCGCGTAAATTACGGGAAAGGTTCATTCCTTCCACTAACGATCGTTGCATCGATATACTGATCTGTTCATGGGACCTTGAATATTAAGGAAGAAGAAAGATTAAAGTTTAACATTACGTCGACGACAAAGTCATTATACGCAGAGGATTAACTGGGATGGCGACGTTGATAAACATCTCTCTCTCTCTCTCTCTTTCGTGATTGTGGATTATTGGAACTTGATGCTTCTTTTGTTGTGTACAACCCGAATTGGTATTTTAACGAATTCCAGGATTCGGCTCATCATCAAACAAAACACGACGTCACTTAATTACTCCGTTATCGTCTCTTAAAGACCGTGCTGTCGAAGGGTCGTTAAACTCTAATCTTCCTCCCTCCTTTCCTTTTTACTCTGTGCTGATGAAATGGACTGGCGTGTTTTCCAGTAATGTGCTCAGAAATGCCAACACAAAAAGTGAAAATGCGGTAGGAAGTATATGCAAAATAAAGTCTTTCTAACGGGGAGAACACTTGTACCGTTATTAACATTTTAAACGGTTTCAAGGCGTATATGGTGCCACTCGTTACGCCACCATACACCTAGTCCACTCAGTACCGTCAGTAGTCTGTTTTTCATATGGTAACATCTGCCTGACGCTTAGAGATGGAACCACTATTTGAAATGCCGGTGCACAGAGGAGCCCGAGAAACTGGTATAGGTATTCATATTCAAATACAGAGGTATGTTAACAGGCAGAATACGGCACTGCGGTCGGCAACGCCTATATAAGACAAGAAGTGTCTGATGCAGTTGTTACATCGGTTACTGCTGCTACAGTGGCAGCATATCAAGATTTAAGTGAGTTTGAACGTGTTGTTACAGTTGGCACACGGGCGGTGGGACACAGCATCTCCGAAGTAGCAATGAAGTGTACCGTAAATATCAGGAATCCGGTAAAACATCAGATCTCTAATATCGATGCGGCCGGGATCAACGGCGACTGAAGACAGTCGTTGAACGTGACACAAGTGCAACTCTTCCGCAAATTGCTGCAGATTTCAATATAAGCACACCAACAAGTATCAGCATGCGAACCATTCAACGAAACATTATCGGTATGGGCTTTCGAAGCCGGACGCCCACTCGTGTACCCTTGAAGACTACATGACACAAAGCTTTAGTCCTCGCCTGGGCCCGTCAATACCGACATTGGACTGTTGATGACTGGAAACATGCTGCCTGGTCGAACGGGTCTCGTTTCAAATTGTATCAAACGGATGAACGTGTACAGGTATGGAGACAACCTCATGGATCTGTGGACCTTTCATGCCAGCAGGCAACCGCTCAAGCTGGTGGAGGCTGTGCAATGGTGTCGGGCGTGTGCATTTAGGGTGCTATGGGGCCCCTGATACGTCTGGATACGACTCTGACAGGTCACACGTACGTAAGCGTCCTTTCTCATCACCTGCATCCATTCATGTTCATTGTGCATTCCGACGGACTTGAGCAATTCCAGCAGGACAATGCTACACCATACACGTCGAGAATTGTTGCAGAGTGGCACCAGGAACACTCTTCTGAGTTTAAACACTTCCGCTGGCCACCAAAATCCCCAGAAATGAACATTATTGAGCATATTTAGGATGCCTTGCAACGTGCTGTTCAGAAGAGATCTCCAGCCCTTCTTCGGATTTACGGACAGCCCTGCAGGATTCATGGTGTCAGTTCCCTCCAGCACTACTTCAGGCATTAGTCGAGTCCATGCCACGTCGTGTTGCGGCACTTCTGGGTGCTCGCGGGGGCACTACCCGATGTTAGGGAGGTGTACCAGTTTCTTGGGTTCTTCAGTATAAATTATCTGACAAGGGGAGCCATGACGTTGGGATCATAGATTTACTTCAAACTTTGTACGCCTTTAGTGGGCCAATAAAGCACGTAATGGGCAACTAGTAAGGTGTACTATTCCGGCAATTCCGAGAAAATTGCAAGACAAGTTTTACGCGTCTCATGTAACTGATCTGTCTATGCGTAGGAACGGAAGTTAGAGATCATCGTGGTCAAGTGAAAAGTGTATCAGATTCGTTAAGACGAATATGTACGAGCGACGGTTCCACTCCCTAAAAAACTTAACAATCAGTCTGTTTTTTATCACTGGTCATGTAATTTAATTTACATGACATTTGGGAGATAACATAATGAAAACAAAACCGCGTGTATTTGCATGAAGTTTCAATTTATGTTTTCTATGCCTGTATGACAAATACCATCGTGCAACGTGTGATGTCGAGAGTGCATCCGACGACTAATTGTACATTACTCTTGTGGTCTGACGCATTGTGACTTACTATATTACTGATTGTCAACAACGTCATTCGCGTCACATTTATGGACGTTTGACATGGGCTTTCTAAGCCAGTTCCTGGTCCTTGAAAATTTAATTACAAGTAGTAAATAGTCAAATAAAATATGAAATTCACTACAGTTTCCTGAAAACGCATCTGAGTTTTTTTCACTATATCACCTCTCAAATGTCATATAAATTAAAAATGTGACCAGTGACGAAAAAATTATTGATTAAAAAGGAAGCGACGGCGGAATTGTAACCATTGCCTCGTCAGCGACGCGCTTGCTAATTGCTTCCCCGCAATAACACTGCGACCAGTGCCTTCGTACATATAAATAAGCCACATAATGGACGCGTAAAGCTTCTCTTGCGATTTTCTCGGAATTGTCAGAGTAGCTACCTTACTATATGCACATAATTTTGTTTTAATGCTCCACTAAAGATGTACAATGTTGGAAATAAACCTGTGATCCCAACGTCATGTTCTCCCCTTGTGAGTGATATCGATGATTACCATATATCAAGGGGAAAAATGAAGATGTTTTAGGTACATCGTAATTTTCATATAAGAAGTGGTTCTTACTTGAAAAAAGTTTTTGATCTGAAACAGCAGTTCTGTTGTATGAGAGGTCTGTCATTCTTGGTTTATGCACACATTGTGTCATTTTCAGTAACTCACATTTTAATACATTGAATAGACTTAACTGAATAGCCAAACTGAGGACATGCAAGAGCTTCAGGCAAGCTTAGTAAGCGACTCGGTCGGCTCGGATAGACAGATGGTTAACTACGTAGTTTCAAATACATCAGGAACTAACACAGACTGACATACACGGCCTGCTATGAAACGAAAAAGAATTCATAGAATATAATTGAGTACTTCAAATATAGATAAGGTGTCATGTATCGATGTGATGCTAGAGGTGCACAATGAATATTCATTTTGTTATATTAATTTGAAAGGTTGTGTGAAAGACGGAGCTTAAGAACATCCAATCCCCAGCAAAAGTATACAAAAATTAAATTTTAAAATCCCAATATCGGGGAAAGTTATCGTTGTCGAAATGTAGGTGGTATACAGTTGATGTATGACAGTCTACAAAACTGTTTTTACAAAACATCAATGTTTCCGATTTATCAATGTATTGCATCCTCTCTAATGAACCTACATATCCTTCCCAGTTTCACCGTTCATGGCACCAAGTTACTACTCCTGGATATCTTCAGATGTATGCTATAGACCCGCAACATTTTTCTGCGAATGATTCTCCATTGCTTTCATTCCTTTGAGTACCCTATTATTTTAAATACTTTTGTCTGCTTAAGTTTTGGCAATGCCTTGCAGTGTCACGATTCAAACGCTTTCATTTCCGTCTTCCTCACATTCCCCAATGTCCACGTCTCACGTGTACGATGCTGAGTTTGAGGTACACAGTTTCAGAATGTTCTACTCAGTTCTGTGCTATTGTACGAAGCAAATACAGTTCTTTTGTTTTTCTCCTGCATCTGTCTAGTCTTAATGAAATCCTTGTTTCGTGCGTTATCCGTGTGAGAGAATTGATACATTCTTTTTTTTTCTTCTTCTTCGCGCGACCGCTACGGTCGCAGGTTCGAATCCTGCCTCGGGCATGGATGTGTGTGATGTCCTTAGGTTAGTTAGGTTTAAGTAGTTCTAAGTTCTAGGGGGCTGATGACCTCTGATGTTAAGTCCCACAGTGCTCGGAGCCATTTGAACCATCTTTTTCTTCTTCTTCTTCCACTGCATTGTGTCCTATACCAGATGCGGAAGAATTAGTTACTCGCTATAGATTTTTTCATCAAAACAGCCGTTATTTAGATGGATTCTATCAGCATTAATGATCTTTTGTCAACCGCTTAATTCCGTTTGTCAGTACGGCAAAAAAGATAAAGGATGAAAGGTTCTGTACGCCAAAGCAACTTCAACGAAACACTTTCGATATTTCTGTCAGACAATATACAGGGCTATTGCAAATGATTGAACCGATTTCATAAATTCACTGTAGCTCCATTCATTGACATATGGTCACGACACACTACAGATACGTAGAAAAACTCATAAAGTTTTGTTCGGCTGAAGCCGCACTTCAGGTTTCTGCCGTCAGAGCGCTCGAGAGCGCAGTGAGACAAAATGGCGACAGGAGCCGAGAAAGCGTAGGTCGTGCTTGAAATGCACTCACATCAGTCAGTCATAACAGTGCAACGACACTTCAGGACGAAGTCCAACAAAGATCCACCAACTGCTAACCCCATTCGGCGATGGTATGCCCAGTTTAAAGCTTCTGGATGCCTCTGTAAGGGGAAATCAACGGGTCGGCCTGCAGTGAGCGAAGAAACGGTTGAACGCGTGCGGGCAAGTTTAACGCGTAGCCCGCGGAAAATTGGCTCATGCCACAACTGGAGACCGACAGCGCCGACTTCATCTTTCAACAGGGTGGTGCTCCACCGCACTTTCATCATGATGTTCGGCATTTCTTAGACAGGAGATTGGAAAACCGATGGATCGGTCGTGGTGGAGATCATGATCAGCAATTCATGTCATGGCCTCCACGCTCTCCCGACTTAACCCCATGCGATTTCTTTCTGTGGAGTTATGTGAAAGATTCAGTGTTTAAACCTCCTCTACCAAGAAACGTGCCAGAACTGCGAGCTCGCATCAACGATGCTTTCGAACCCATTGATGGGGACATGCTGCGCCGAGTGTGGGAGGAACTCGATTATCGCCTTGATATCTGCCGAATCACTGAAGGGGCACATATCGAACATTTGTGAATGCCTAAAAAAACTTTTTGAGTTTTTGTATGTGTGTGCAAAGCATTTTGAAAATATCTCAAATAATAAAGTTATTGTAGAGCTGTGAAATCGCTTCAATCATTTGTAATAACCCTGTAGTAGTTAGCTGCTACAAGAAATTTAAATGTTCACAAGTGCACATCAGTACCATCATACATCACACTCACCCAGCACAACTACGCAACGGCAATAGTGACTAATAAAATGATAGCAATACTGAAATTAACGCTTGGAACGAAGTGCAATATTTGTGAAAAGCTTCGCTCCTCAAATAATTACGAGCGTTACATCGATGTACTGATCTTTCCAAGGCCTTTCAAGTGCTAATGAAGATGTAAGTTTCCGTCAACTACTAACTCATTAAATTCAGACCTTAAATTCGCCTGGGAATATTTCGTCAGCGGAAATGTTTATTGCGAGGCACTGAGTTTGGTTACAACATATCTGTTAATGAGATTACATCTGCAGGTGATTACACATTACTGTTACAACTAAAGCAGTTATACGTTTTTAGGACCCTTCCTTCTGCAAAATACAATTTTTCTTTTTTTTTATTCTGTAGCCAAACACGTTTCGACATCTGCGTGATAATAAGTGCGTCTATTTGAATTAATGAAGCTAAATTCACTGCAAAGATTGATTGTACGCTTTGGCTTTATTTTCTTTTTGTGTATGAGTCGAAGGAAAGGTGAAAATTTGTGCCGGGACACGGCTCGAACGTGAATTTTCCGCTTCTCATGAGCGATTGACTTAACAGTTTTTTTAAAAAAAGATCTATACATTAGATAGGCTACAAGGAGAAGAAGAAAACCAAAGTTAAATAATCAGGTCGCTGAGATGTTGTTCCATAACAGTGCCTTTTTAATTTTATTTTGAAAGATCAATACCCCAATTACACCACGTCTTCTGAGCTCCATCGGTCGGTGGAAGACACTTCCGGAGAGGTGCATGGCGACGTCCCAGAGGACATAGACGTCACCAGTCACGTGATCTTTGCCGCATCCTGAGCACGTCTTCGGCTGTCGGTCGTAAATGATGAAGGCCCTGCATCTTCCAATGTATAAATAGGATGGGACCTGTTTATTTGAAGTAATATTAACCTAGTTTCGTTCTGACTGGACTATAACATGCTGAAAATTTTCCTCATCGCAACCAGTTGGGCTGGCCGGAGTGTCCGAGCGGCTTTAGACACCTCAGTCCGGAACCACGCAACCGCCACGGTCGCAGGTTCGAATTCTGCATCGGGCATGGATGCGCGTGTTGTCCTTAGGTTAGTTACGTATAAGTAGTTCTAAGTTCTAGGGGACTGATGATATCAGATATTAAGTCCCATAGTGCTCAGAGCCATGTGAGCAGTCAGCTGGAATCGAACATGCTGTCATGATTCGTTCTTCGCAATCAGCTTTAACAGAATATAGGAAAGTTGTTCTTATGGCTAATCGGTTTGTGATTAAAATACTACTGCGGAATCGGAACCACCCGAAACTGTGTAATCCTAACTGTCTGCTGGTTAAACGTTGGCGAAATACTGTCATTGGAGATACTATCCTGATAGTTATAGCAACTGGAGAGGCTTCTCTCATACCCCGTAAACCAATGATCTCAAGTGGTTTACCCATTCATGTTGTTGTTGTTGTGGTCTTCAGTCCTGAGACTGGTTTGATGCAGCTCTCCATGCTACTCTATCCTGTACAAGCTTCTTCATCTCCCAGTACCTACTGCAACCTACATCCTTCTGAATCTGCTTAGTGTATTCATCTCTTGGTCTCCCTCTACGATTTTTACCCTCCACGCTGCCCTCCAATGCTAAATTTGTGATCCCTTGATGCCTCAAAACATGTCCTACCAACCGATCCCTTCTTCTAGTCAAGTTGTGCCACAAACTTCTCTTCTCCCCAATCCTATTCAATACCTCCTCATTAGTTACGTGATCTACCCACCTTATCTTCAGCATTCTTCTGTAGCACCACATTTCGAAAGCTTCTAATCTCTTCTTGTCCAAACTGGTTATCGTCCATGTTTCACTTCCATACATGGCTACACTCCATACAAATACTTTCAGAAACGACTTCCTGACACTTAAATCTATACTCGATGTTAACAAATTTCTCTTCTTCAGAAACGATTTCCTTGCCATTGCCAGTCTACATTTTATATCCTCCTTACTTCGACCATCATCAGTTATTTTACTCCGTAAATAGCAAAACTCCTTTACTACTTTAAATGTCTCATTTCCTAATCTAACCCCCTCAGCATCACCCGATTTAATTTGACTACATTCCATTATCCTCGTTTTCCTTTTGTTGTTCATCTTATATCCTCCTTTCAAGACACTGTCCATTCCGTTCAAATGCTCTTCCAAGTCCTTTGCCGTCTCTGACAGAATTACAATGTCATCGGCGAACCTCAAAGTTTGTACTTCTTCTCCATGAATTTTAATACCCACTCCGAATTTTTCTTTTGTTTCCTTTACTGCTTGCTCAATATACAGATTGAATAACATCAGGGAGAGGCTACAACCCTGTCTCACTCCTTTCCCAACCACTGCTTCCCTTTCATGCCCCTCGACTCTTATAACTGCCATCTGGTTTCTGTACAAATTGTAAATAGCCTTTCGCTCCCTGTATTTTACCCCTGCCACCTTCAGAATTTGAAAGAGAGTATTCCAGTTAACGTTGTCAAAAGCTTTCTCTAAGTCTACAAATGCTAGAAACGTAGCTTTGCCTTTTCTTAATCTTTCTTCTAAGATAAGTCGTAAGGTTAGTATTGCCTCACGTGTTCCAACATTTCTACGGGATCCAAACTGATATTCCCCGAGGTCCGCTTCTACCAGTTTTTCCATTCGTCTGTAAAGAATTCGCGTTAGTATTTTGCAGCTGTGACTTATTAAACTGATAGTTCGGTAATTTTCACATCTGTCAACACCTGCTTTCTTTGGGATTGGAATTATTATATTCTTCTTGAAGTCTGTGGGTATTTCGCCTGTCTCATACATCTTGCTCACCAGATGGTAGAGTTTTGTCATGACTGGCTCTCCCAAGGCCATCAGTAGTTCTAATGGAATGTTATCTACTTCCGGGGCCTTGTTTCGACTCAGGTCTTTCAGTGCTCTGTCAAACTCTTCACGCAGTATCTTATCTCCCATTTCATCTTCATCTACATCCTCTTCCATTTCCATAATATTGTCCTCAAGTACATCACCCTTGTATAGACCCTCTATATACTCCTTCCACCTTTCTGCCTTCCCTTCTTTACTTAGAACTGGGTTGCCATCTGAGCTCTTGATATTCATACAAGTGGTTCTCTTCTCTCCAAAGGCCTCTTTAATTTTCCTGTAGGCAGTATCTATCTTACCCCTAGTGAGACAAGCCTCTACATCCTTACAGCCATCCCTGCTTAGCCATTTTGCACTTCCTGTCGATCTCATTTTTGAGACGTTTGTATTCCTTTTTGCCTGCTTCATTTACTGCATTTTTATATTTTCTCCTTTCATCAATTAAATTCAATATTTCTTCTGTTACCCAAGGATTTCTATTAGCCCTCGTCTTTTTACCTACTTGATCCTCTGCTGCCTTCACTACTTCATCCCTCAGGGCTACTGTATTTCTTTCCCCCATTCCTGTCAATTGTTCCCTTATGCTCTCCCTGAAACTCTCTACAACCTCTGGTTCTTTCAGTTTATCCAGGTCCCATCTCCTTAAATTCCCACCTTTTTGCAGTTTCTTAAGTTTCAATCTGCAGTTCATAACGAATAGATTGTGGTCAGAATCCAAATCTGCCCCTGGAAATGTCTTACAATTTAAAACCTCGTTCCTAAATCTCTGTCTTACCTTTATATAATCTATCTGATACCTTTTAGTATCTCCAGGATTCTTCCAGGTATACAACCTTCTTTTATGATTCTTGAACCAAGTGTTAGCTATGATTAAGTTATGCTCTGTGCAAAATTCTACAAGGCGGCTTCCTCTTTCATTTCTTCCCTCCAATCCATATTCACCTACTATGTTTCCTTCTCTTCCTTTTTCTACTGACGAATTCCAGTCACCCATGACTATTAAATTTTCGTCTTCCTTCACTACCTGAATAATTTCTTTTATCTCGTCACTCATATTATGCAATTTTAGTTCCCCATAGAAGTTTCATTTGTAATAATAATATAGAATGCTCAAGATCAGAGAAAAGGGGGAAACGAGATTTGCAGAGAGGAAGGAAATGGACATAGAGGGGTGGAAGGAAGAGATGGACGAAGAGAGAGGCGTGGGGGAGACGGACAGAGAGAGGGAGATGAAGGATGTAGTGACGTACATCCAACTCCCACACATTTTTAGCAATTGCAAAGCGTTGCCGGTTTTGCTAGTTATTGTATAATTACATTACTGGCGCAATATCAGAGGAAATGGTCACGCGCATTGAGTGTCTGGAAGTGTATGAACGCAGAGACTGGAAATATAATTGTACCATAAAAATACTCGTAGGAATGCGAGACTGAGAACCATTGGAAGAATCCCAGGAAGCAGACAGCTTACAAAAAATTCGATCGATCGATACCTAAGGGACGGTTCCTCTGTCAGGAACCCTTACCGGACAGGTTTGAGAGAGGTGACAGAGAAGATACAAATAACAGTCTCGTCACATCTTCGTCTATACAGAACGAAAGCGACTCGTAAACTAAAGTTTTAAACATGGCTGCATCGCAACGACCGTTACAAAGTAAAATTAAAGCAATGACAGCCCACGGACGCAAAAATGAAGTCTTTTTGACATACGTTTCGGCCACTACTATGAGTGCCTTCAAACAGAAATAAAACATATTTTGTGATTCTTCAATTTCTCCAGGCGTATTTTATGAAGTAATAAATATCGGGTGAACAGCCTGGTATGAGTGTGCATAGGACACAATATTTCGGCAATCGACCACGTTGCCATCATCAGGTGCGCTGATGTACTGCCGGCGGTGGGCCTTCGCCATGTGTATATAGGACAATCCCCCTCCCCTCCACCATCAGGCGCTTCCTGTATACATGGCGCCGGCCCACCGCCGGTCAGTACATCAGCGCACCTGATGATGGCAACGTGGTCGATTGCCGAAGTATTGTGTCCTATTGTGTCTTACCAGGCTGTTCACCCGAGACTTATTTCGTCAAAACATTTATTTCTGATGAAGGCACTCTTACAACGGAACCTCCCCATCGCACCCCCTTCAGATTTTGTTATAAGTTGCCACAGTGGATAGGCCTTGAAAAACTGGACGCAGATCAATCGAGAAAACAGGAAGAAGTTGTGTGGAACTACGAAAAAAATAAGCAAAATATACGAACTGAGTAGTCCATGCGCAACATAAGCAACATTAAGGATATTGTGAGCTCAGGGGCGCCGTGGTCCCGTGGTTAGCGTGAGCAGCTTGTGAGTGAGAGGTCCTTGGTTCAAGTCTTCCCTTCGAGTGAAAGATTTATTTATTTTCTTTATTTTCGCAAAGTTATGATCTGTCCGTTCGTTCATTGACGTCTCTGTTCACTGTAATAAGTTTAGTGTCTGTGTTTTGCGACCGCACCGCAAAACCGTACGATTAGTAGACGAAAGGACGTGCCTCTCCAATGGGAACCGAAAACATTTGCTCGCAAGGTCATAGGTCAACCGATTCCTCCACAGGACAACACGTCTGATATATTCTATACGACACTGGTGACGGCATGTGCGTCACCTGACAGGAATATGTTGTCGACCCATCTAACTTGTACACTTGGCGAATGGGTAAAAAGATTCTTCTACCTTGCCGATTTAGGTTTTCTTGTGGATGTGATAATCACTCCAAAAAAAGTGATGAAAACATAAGAGTTTGTCACATGAACTGCAACAAATGACTGCAACAGTTTCACAGTCGCATAGTTTTCCCTGTGCTCTGTCAAAACACATGTTTTTAACGTTTTCAAATTTTTCCGTGTGTAGACCGTCAAATCCTGCATGTGTCCAAGCAAATCTGAACATGTCCTGGAATTTTGGAGAGCGAAGTTGATTATGTTTGAGTGCCTTAACTTTGATAATAGTCTGAAAATAAAAGAATTTTCACTCGAGGCAGGTTTGAACCAATGACCTTCCGTTTCGCAGCTGCTCACGCTAACCACGGGACCACGGCGCTTTAGAGTTCACCGTGCCCTTGATGCTGCTTATCTTGCGCATGGCCTACTCAGTTTGTATATTTTGCTTATTTTTTTCATAGTTCCACACAACTTCTTCCTGTTTTCTCGATTGATCTGTGTTCAGTTTTTCAAGGCATATCCACTGTGCCAACTAGTAATTAAATCTGAGGGGGGTGCGATGGGGAGGTTCCCTTGTTAGTAGTGACCGAAACCTAGATCAAAACATTTTTGCGACCGAGGGCTGTCATTGATTTAATTTAATTTAATTTTTTTTCGACTCGTAGATGATCACGCATCTCCTGTGACATACTCTACCCGTGTGCTGTGCAACAGAGCCGTTGTCATCACAGAGATGTTTACTGGTGAAATTCTGAGAACGTACATTCCTAAAAGAGTCGCGCAAACACTGCTGCCTCCAAGACGTAATTCTTGGAACGACCACTGAGTGAAATTAAAGACATTCGAGCTGATAAAGAAGACTTGCACATAGCCTGTGGCTGACACAGATAAAGGGGGAAGAGATCGAGGCGAATGAAGACAAACAGTACCTCTGCCACACGCTTTTACGTAGCTTGAGAGATGTAGATGAAAATGTAAAAGACTGCAAACCTACGCGCTTTCTAGCACGCACATTCCGTCTTTTGTTTGACTCTTTCCAACACACTTACCTCTTCCTTTCTCTAATCACTTCCACGCTACTCCCATCTGGATCCTGATTTCTCACGCGGGAACTGCTCCCAGGAACTCACAGTACTATCGTTCGCACAGTTCACGTACTATGAGCGGCAGAATCGTCCAGTATCTACATATCACCATATGATCTGTGCTCTATGGTCGGGATTATTAATCAATAAAGACAAAAACTGTAAGTGCTATATTTGTGTTTCAGTAAAAGTATTTAGTTAAAAATTCATTTTAGTAATGGTTAGCCATATATTTTGTAAATTAAAACGTCCAGCAGCGTTGTTCTGCGTGTATGTGAAAGCTAATCTCTTGAACTTTGATACGGGTTTCACTGATAAAAGGACTGATTCATAAAACAATGATTGTGTATATGATTCATAATTATAGTAATGATCAGTCTGTAATTTATGTATTGTCATTTGTTCCATATTTAATTGGCGTTTGGAGTGACATCTCGTGGAATTGATAGGGGTTACGAGCTGATCAGCTACAGAGGAGGCGGTATCTGGCGGGAAAAACAGTAAACAGACGCCATAACTACAGTGACACTGAAGCTTGGCCAGAATGTGTACATACAGGGTGTTTCAAAAATGACCGGTATATTTGAAACGGCAATAAAAACTAAACGAGCAGCGATAGAAATACACCGCTTGTTGCAATATGCTTGGGACAACAGTACATTTTCAGGCAGACAAACTTTCGAAATTACAGTAGTTACAATTTTCAACAACAGATGGCGCTGCGGTCTGGGAAACTCTATAGTACGATATTTTCCACATATCCACCATGCGTAGCAATAATATGGCGTAGTCTCTGAATGAAATTACCCGAAACCTTTGACAACGTGTCTGGCGGAATGGCTTCACATGCAGATGAGATGTACTGCTTCAGCTGTTCAATTGTTTCTGGATTCTGGCGGTACACCCGGTCTTTCAAGTGTCCCAACAGAAAGAAGTCACAGGGGTTCATGTCTGGCGAATAGGGAGGCCAATCCACGCCGCCTCCTGTATGTTTCGGATAGCCCAAAGCAATCACACGATCCTCGAAATATTCATTCAGGAAATTAAAGACGTCGGCCGTGCGATGTGGCCGGGCACCATCTTGCATAAACCACGAGGTGTTCGCAGTGTCGTCTAAGGCAGTTTGTACCGCCACAAATTCACGAAGAATGTCCAGATAGCGTGATGCAGTAATCGTTTCGGATCTGAAAAATGGGCCAATGATTCCTTTGGAAGAAATGGCGGCCCAGACCAGTACTTTTTGAGGATGCAGGGATGATGGGACTGCAACATGGGGCTTTTCGGTTCCCCATATGCGCCAGTTCTGTTTATTGACGAAGCCGTCCAGGTAAAAATAAGCTTCGTCAGTAAACCAAATGCTGCCCACATGCATATCGCCGTCATCAATCCTGTGCACTATATCGTTAGCGAATGTCTCTCGTGCAGCAATGGTAGCGGCGATGAGGGGTTGCCGCGTTTGAATTTTGTATGGATAGAGGTGTAAACTCTGGCGCATCAGACGATACGTGGACGTTGGCGTCATTTGGACCGCAGCTGCAACACGGCGAACGGAAACCCGAGGCCGCTGTTGGATCAGCCGCTGCACTAGCTGCGCGTTGCCCTCTGTGGTTGCCGTACGCGGTCGCCCTACCTTTCCAGCACGTTCATCCGCCACGTTCCCAGTCCGTTGAAATTTTTCAAACAGATCCTTTATTGTATTGCTTTTCGGTCCTTTGGTTACATTAAACCTCCATTGAAAACTTCGTCTTGTTGCAACAACACTGTGTTCTAGGCGGTGGAATTCCAACACCAGAAAAATCCTCTGTTCTAAGGAATAAACCATGTTGTCTACAGCACACTTGCACGTTGTGAACAGCACACGCTTACAGCAGAAAGACGACGTACAGAATGGCGCACTCACAGATTGCGTTGTCTTCTATATCTTTCACATCACCTGCAGCGCCATCTGTTGTTGAAAATTGTAACTACTGTAATTTCCAAAGTTTGTCCGCCAGAAAATGTACTGTTGTCCCAAGCATATTGCAACAAACGGTGTATTTCTATCGCTGCTCGTTTAGTTTTTATTGCCGTTTCAAATATACCGGTCATTTTTGAAACACCCTGTATCTCCACATAGAGCCCCTCGCCACGTTTTTCTGCGTGTATGTGAAGACTAATCTCATGAACTACTATACGGATTTTAATTCGGTTTCACTAATAGATAGACTGACCCACAAGGTAAGTTTGCGCACTTGGTTTATCACTGCTCAGCCAAACAAGCCGTCCAGTAGTAGCTACACCCGAACGAAGGTGGCGTGGGTCGCTACAACAATATATTTTACAGCGTTAGATATTTTTACGGGAGCAATTTAAGGGGCCAGATGCATTAAATGACGGTTTCTGAAGAATTGCATATACAGGGTGAACATAGTAAAAGCGACAAACTGCAGAGACGGATTCCTGATTGGAAATGGAAGAAAAAAGGCCCTGTGAATGGCCAGGGAATGCACCGTTGCCATGGTAGACGGTGCTGACTAATGACAGTTCCTCTGACCACGCACCATGTGTTGCTTGTGCGTTGGAAGCAGTGTGATTGAGGCAGCGTACCGTGAGCAGCAGAATCGTCCAATATTCTTGTCGTGAACAAGCCGAGATGGTGTTTGCGTACGGCCAAGCAGATGGAAACGCCTATGCAAATCCAGCACGCCTATACCAAAACAAGTACCCTCACGCACATTAACCACATCGCCCAACATTTCAAGGCTTTTTTGGACGTTTATGTGATCGTGGGTCCTTTCAGACAGACAAACGTGCAGGGAGGTGGTGGAATGTGCGTACAAGAGATTTGGAGGACCAGGTTCTACAAGATACTGAGGCTTACCCTAGCACAAGCTCCAGGCAAGTGGCCCGCCAACATAGTGTAAACCGAAGTACTATTATGTGTGTCGTGCATAAAAACCGCTATTATCTCTATCACCTGGAGTATCATGGAGGCCACTTTGAACATCTGTTGTGAGTTGTGACGTGGATGCCGTGCAGCTCTTTACTGTATTCTGGGACTGTTTGCTGTCGTTGCACGCACACCGTCCATACCCGGATACATGTTCATAGGACCTTTCTTTCCCTCCATTTTCAGTCGAGTATCCGACCCTGAATTTGTCGGTTTTATTAATGTTCATCTTGTACCCTTTATATATGAAAATGCTCAAGAACTAGTAACTTTCGACGTGCATAATCCCTATTCTTTGCGGAAGTCTAGAAAAAAGTCCTTTCTTTCGTCCAGCATTACTCTGTCGGACAACTTGCTTCTGAAATGTGCGGAGAAAGTATACAGATTGGTGTCTATTAATGCAAAAACAGTTGTAAATAACACACTTTTGATGAGAACTGGGTCCATAGCCTTCGTGAAATTTTTGAATGAAGTCATTCTTCCTTAGGCTGTTAAAATATTGTTTACTGCGATTGCAATTTCGACACATAGTCATTGTCAAGCATTGTGGGATGTAACCCAGTCAGTAACATAAAGCTGTGATATGCTGAAACATAGTTCCCAGCAGTGTAAAAGCAAACGCATGTAGTGGAGTAAATTTATCCTCAGTTCTATACACAATGCGAACACACGTCAGAAAGCTGGTGAAATAACAGTGGATAGGACATACACTTAAATTAAAATCTCGTGTGATAGACGAGGTAAATTGTTATTATTATTCTCGTGTCAGAAACATACCTAAAACAAAGTTTATACAGTTATTGACAGATCAACATAGTTTATATAATCTTTGACCAAAATTTGGTCACTTCCAGTGTATTTTCCGTCACCTGGTGAAGACCATCCATTCTGTCCAGATGGCTGGACGCACTGGACACCGAAGCATCTCTTGAACAGTCTGTCTTTCCCACAATCACACTGGGTTTTGTTTTCTACAATGTATCCCCATTTTGCCTGGTTAACCAGTGATCTGCCAACTCCTGACCTCAGCCTATTCAAGGACTTCCAGACTGCCCAGTTCTTATCATGACCAGGGGATAAAGGTTGTGAAAATCTCAGCCCTCCATCGCTGCTTCTTTACCAGTGCTTGTTAGTTTCTCCGATGTTCTGAGGATACTTTTCCTTGGCCTTAGGCGTTGCGGGTAGGGTTGCTGCCCGTGCATGTGATGCCTTTTTTCCTGATCCAGTTTTGATCTTTGCTTATTTTCTGCTATTTCTTTTCGAACAGGAGGTGGTGCAATTCCTGCATTGTGGTAGAGCCATTCGACTGGGGTTGACTTCAAGCAGTCTGCTACAAAATGGTTCAAATGGCTTTGAGCACTATGGGACTTAACTTGTGAGGCCAACTTAGAACTACTTAAGCCCAACTAAACCTAAGGACATCACACACATCCATGCCCGATGCAGGATTCGAACCTGCGACCATAGCGATCGCGCGGTTCCAGACTGTAGCGCCTAGAACCGCTCGGCCACCCTGGCCGGCCAGCCTGCTACAATTCTGCATGTGTCGTTTAGAGCAATATCCACCTGTCTGTCATGTGTTGACTTCTGTCAAACAGGACAGGCATACTCTGCAGCGGAGTAGGGTCATGGCATTGAACCATCACTCGCTGTCGCTGTCTCTGAATGAGTATCGTTTCTGTTCGTCTAACAGTGTATTTCTTTCACTTACCTTCCGTACTGAGCTGTAAGGGTTCTTTCCATGTATGGTCCAAGTTTCATCGATCTGCTTGACTTGGCAGTGACACATCTTGGAAGAGGTGCTTTCGTCCCTTAGTTTGGCGCGACTATGTATTGGCAGCAGTACTGTAATCTATTCACGAGCACAGTGTTCGCTTTGCGTGTGCACGCGTATGCGGGAGGAAGTACACCACTGGCCATTAAAATTGCGAAATGCAGATGATAAACGGGTATTCATTGGACAAATATAATATACTGGAACTGACACGTGATTAAATTTTCACGCAATTTGGGTGCATAGATCCTGAGAAATCAGTACCCAGAACGACCAACTCTGGCCGTAATAACGGCCTTGATGCGCCTGGGCATTGAGTCAAACAGAGCTTGGATGGCTTGTACAGGTACAGCTGCCCATGCAGCTTCAACACGATACCACAGTTCATCAAGAGTAGTGACTGGCGTATTGTGACGAGCCAGTTGCTCCGCCACCATTGACCAGACATTTTCAATTGGTGAGAGATCTGGAGAATGTGCTGGCCAGAAAGGCCCGTACAGGACCTGCAACATGCGGTCGTGCATTATCCTGATGAAATGTAGGGTTTCACAGGGATCGAATGAAGGGTAGAGCCACGGGTCGTAACATATCTGAAATGTAACGTCCACTGTTCAAAGTGCCGTCAACGCGAACAAGAGGTGACCGAGACGTGTAACCAATGTCACCCCATACCATCGCGACGGGTGGTCCGCCAGTATGGCGATGACGAATACACGCTTCCGATGTGCGTTCACCGCGAT
Organism: Schistocerca americana; assembly: GCF_021461395.2. Classification (NCBI taxonomy): domain Eukaryota; kingdom Metazoa; phylum Arthropoda; class Insecta; order Orthoptera; family Acrididae; genus Schistocerca; species Schistocerca americana. The sequence goes on from NC_060119.1 coordinate 220,792,555, forward strand.
GTCGCCAGACACGGATGCGACCATCATGATGCTGTAAACAGAACCTGTATTCATCCTAAAAAATGACGTTTTGCCATTCGTGCACTCAGGTTCGTCGTTGAGTACACCATCGCAGGCGCTCTTGTCTGTGATGCAGCGCAAGGGTAACCGCAGCCATGGTCTCCGAGCTGGTAGTCCATACTGCTGCAAACGTCGTCGAACTGTTCGTGCAGATGGTTGTTGTCTTGCAAACGTCCCCATCTGTTGACTCAGTGATCGAGACGTGGCTGCACGATCCGTTACAGCCATGCGGATAAGATGCCTGTCATCGCGACTGCTAGTGATACGAGGCCGTTGGGACCCAGCACGGCGTTCCGTATTACCCTCCTGAACCCACCGATTCCATATTCTGCAAACAGTCATTCCACAATCCGACCTTTATCAAAGTCGGTAACGTGATGGTACGCATTTCTCCTCCTTACACGAGGCATCGCAACAACGTTTCACCAGGCAACGTCGGTCAACTGCTGTTTGCGTATGAGAAATAGGCTGGAAACTTACCTGATGTCAGCACGCTGTAGGTGTCGCCACCGACGCCAACCTTGTTTGAATCCTCTGAAAAGCTGATAATTTGCATGTCACAGCATCTTGTTCCTGTCGGTTACATTTCGCGTCTGTAGCACGTCATCTTCGTGGTGTAGCAATTTTAATGGCCAGTAGTGTATGAGAAAGTGTAGGGACAGCCGCGGGTCAGAGCAGAGTTTTAAGGCCGAGCGCGGACCGCGTGTTTGCCGCATCGCTCTGCGGCGCGCTGTCCTTGGATGACGCAACCCCGCTCGTGTTATCTGGAGAGCCGGCGGCGTCCCCGCAGTATGACGGCGCGGCCGCAGCTCTCGGCCCGTATCAAATGACGCACATCGCTAGCGTGGTGACGCCCACAGCTCAGCATATTGCGGACAAATACGTGCTGGCTGGCCAGGGACAAGCGGCTCATCCAATCACGGGCAGAATAAGAGAAGATGAAAGAATCGAGCACTCTGTTCTGGAGAACCAAAGTGTGTCTACGACAACTTTCACGCGTACAGCCATCTCGCTTCAGCCGTCCTCAAACGGGAAGTGTTTTCATTGCCAAGCACGGCAAACGTGGTGTTCGTCGTGGGTGCTGAACGCTCTGAAACGACCTGTCACAAAGAGTACCAGGAAATCTTTGCAATACGACGCAGTAAGTCACAGGAGGCCGATTGTTGCTATGTTCTGAGAATACTTCATACTTGCATTGTAGCCGCTGTGTTAAGTCTGTAGGGGAAGTCGATTACTAGCAGGGTTAGTTTCAAGTGCTTGCTATAGCATTGTGACAGTTTTGCGGTACAACTTCGCGCGTGGTTTGAACACAGACCAGTGCTTCGAAGAAATGACTCTTGCAGTCGGTGACGTGTGTCCACACTGTACAACTACAGTGTGTATCATAATGAATCGTGTAAACGCATACAGTTGAAAGTACACGATACTAGAAGCAAAAAAGTCTCAGGAAACATAGGGTCGAAAATACTTACCTGAAGAGCTACGAGCAATTTTTCATCTTCGATACTGTGAAGCAAATCTGTTCTACTGCACGCTCTTTGCTTTCCACATTCTGGGAAGTAGTAGTATGTGTGGTGTCACCGCCAGACACCACACTTGCTAGGTGGTAGCCTTTAAATCGGCTGCGGTCCGTTAGTATACGTCGGACCCGCGTGTCGCCACTGTCAGTGATTGCAGACCGAGCGCCGCCACACGGCAGGTCTAGAGAGACTTCCTAGCACTCGTCCCAGTTGTACAGCCGACTTTGCTAGCGATGGTTCACTGACAAATTACGCTCTCATTTGCCGAGACGATAGTTAGCATAGCCTTCAGCTACGTCATTTGCTACGACCTAGCAAGGCGCCATTATCATTTGCTATTTATCTTGTGATGCATGTACCGTCAGACCGATGTTCACCAATTATGGATTAAAGTTAAGTATTCCAGAAGCTACGTGCTTTTTTTGCTAATCTCAATTCCTTGTCATTTTCCAGACCTCACGCCAGCCTGCGTGAGCTTAAACGCGTGCCTTTCGGCTACCTGTCATAGTGGATTGGCTGTCTTGCCAGTCTACAACAGTATGGACCAAAACAAGAAAAAAATACCCAGTAAACATGTACTCTAAAATGCACACCTTAAAAGTTATGAGCAATTGTTCATTAAAGGAGTTGTATTTCCAAGTAGCGAAGATGAGCACTTGGTATGCATTTTAGAGCATGTGTTTACTGGACATTTTTTTCTTGTGTTGGTCTATACTACTTCTTTCCAAAATGTGGAAAGCAAAGAGCTTACAGTAGAAGAGATTTGCTTTACGGTATCGAAAATGAAATTATTGATCGTAGCTCCTAAGGTATGCATTTTCGACTGTATGTTTCCTGAGGCTTTTTAGCTTCTAGTACCGTGTATGTACTTCCAACTATATGCGTTTACGCCACTAATTATGATACACCCTGTATATTCAGGTGGTACAGAGAATTCCGAAGAGAAAATTTCGTTCTGGAGGACGTTGAGGACAGAAAGGCCGCGATCATCAATTACGGAGGAAAACACTGATGCTGTGAGGGAAATCATGGACGAAGACAGACGAGTGACCTGTAAGTAGAGAGGATACCGTATGATTAAATGCACCAGTAATTCGTTCGATTCTGCATGATCATTTGCAAGTAAAGTAACTTTTTTCTCTGGATGACGGAAGAGCAGATGACACGACGTGTAACTTGGTGCCGAGAGAAGTTATAGAAGTTTTCTAAGGAACAATCTCAGTATGTGAATAACATCGTGACAGGTGACGAGACTTGGCTATACTTTTATGACGTGCCGACTAAGACTCAAAACAAAATTTGGGTCTTTGAAGATCTGCATCTACATCTACATACATACTCCGCAATCCACCATACGGTGTGTGGCGGAGAGTACCTCGTACCACAACTAGCATCTACTCTCCCTGTTCCACTCCCAAACAGAACGAGGGAAAAATGACTGCCTATATGCCTATGTACTGTAACCTCCCCACCGCAATTTTTAAAAGAAAGAAAATTGACAATACTTAATAGAAATGTGGGCCAAGTGTAACCTCCCCACAAAAATTTTAAAAGATAAAGACGATATTAATTAGAAATGCTGATGGACATGGCTCTATGCGTAACATGCCCACAATGAAATGTCCTGACAATGGCAACAAAAAATGTGAAATACGCAATCTGACTCAAATATAAATTCTTCACAAAATTTAAAGTCCGTTCAGTGACAAGAAAATACAATTAAACCGAAATATCGGTCTTTGGCCCTGTGTAAAAACAATCAGAATTAAAGTCTTACCTCAGAATAAATGGATGTCACATATCTGCTCTTGTTGTTGCGCACCGCTTGGAGGAACTGCATTGCAAATAATAATATTCTCTTTTTTTGTGATTTTAGTGGAGTTTTTCTTCAAAAGAAGTGGAATGAAATGGGAAGTGCAACGAAATCTTGAGTTCAATAAAAAATTAAATTTTTTGAGAAAATGCTTTTGAAATAAAAAAATTATTATTGGGAGACTTGTTGGAGAATAATTACAATAAATAAAATTTTTCATTATCTAATGATTATATTAATTAACAGTATACCTTATTCCTCATCTTGACCATTGTTGCCGACCGCCTACATCACACAACCGCACTGGGCTGCTACTACTGACCGACCGCTCTGCATGACGACTACAGACTGAGTACTGCTCTCAACTAGACAGAGCTACAGACTCGCAACGACTGACTGACTGCTACTCTGCATAGCGACAACTAACTCGCAAAGACTACTACTGACTGAGAACCGCTCGCAACACTCGCGCGGTCAAGCGCATACTCTCTGGTCACAGATGCTACAATGCCTCGCCATCGCTGCTGCGTTACATACGTGTTTCATAACCCTCCACTCGGGGGGCAAAAATTTGGCAGCGATGGCGAGTCATTTGGACTTGCCAAGCGCGGCAAAATTTTTCTTTAATTAACAAAATCCTACAACTTACAGAATATTTAAATGTTGTGCACACGCACTAAGTACAAAATATATCAGACAAGGACAAAATGTGAATACTAAACATAGTAGCAAATCAGAAAAAAGTATATACAAATTTTTTGACAGATAAAGTGCACAGGCACTGAAAAAATTCTTTAGCATATGCAGAACAAATAAACAGACTGGCAAGAATAATTAGATGTAGTACATAAAGTAAATGTTGTGCACACGCACTAAGTACAAAATATATCAGACAAAGACAAAATGTGAGTACAAAACATAGTAGCAAATCAGAAAAGTATATACAAATTATTTGACAGATAACAAAGTGCACAGGCACTGAAAAAATTCTTTAGCATATTCAGAACAAATAAACAGACTGGCAAAAAATATTATGTTGACAAGTGTACATGCACTGAAAAATGTCTTTAGCATTGTCACAACAAATAAACATAATGGCAAAAAAAAAATTCATGTCCAAAGTGCACATGCACTGAAAAATGTCTTTAGTATTTTCACAACAAATAAACATAATGGCAAAAAAAATTCATGTCCAAAGTGCACATGCACTGAAAAATGTCTTTAGTATTTTCACAACAAATAAACATAATGGCAAACATCATGTCGACCAGTGACATAAGTGTACTCACACTGGAGTTTAGCGAATCGAAAAATGTATAACCTATGAACATAAATGATGTTACCAAAAAAAATTTTTTCTTTATGTGACAAGAATCAGGATAGGAAAGGGAAGGATTGCATCATGGTTGTAGCACTTTAGATTGCACACAGCTGCTCTGAAAGTCCATATCTTTCCACAGTAGTACAACACCAAGTGACACAACTTGAAGTTCTTTTCCCATCAGAATTTATCAGTGTAGCCAAGACACTGAACTGTCGTAGTAATGTTCCATGTTTTCATTTTGGCAGTACATTAGGTACACCAAACAGTGGGACCATAATAATGTCTTCATCGCTCATGGTGGTGGACAGCATGTCGTGTCAACACCACACTCTTACAAGGCACACCAACGTAGAATTAGTGCAAAACCAAATATAGTGCTCCATGATCACTGGGATAAACAGGACAAATGGACATTGCAGTAATTCAGGGTAGTCAGCTTATGAGGTGAAGGACATCAAGTCACATAATATTGACAATTACAGTCTTCATTGATAGTTCGTGGCATTCATAGCCCAGTTATTGAACATTTCTGTACCAAGTATGTAGTATTACAGAAAAATGTTCATTAATTGTTTTACATAGAATCAGTAGCCTTCTTTTCCTGGTTACAAAATATTATGAAATAATCGCATTCTTTTCAGTTACAGAGTATAATTAAGAATCATTAACCTTTTCCTAATTACAGTTAATTAATCATTTGTCATTAATTAATCATTTGTCTAGTTACAGTTAATTAATCATTTGTATAATTACAGTTAATTAATCATTTGTCGTTAATTAATCATTTGTCTAATTACAGTTAATTAATTAATCATTTGTAGCCTTAATTAATTACAAAGCATTATTAAACAGTACCATAGTTAATTAATTATGTGTCATTCCAATCTATTAAGAATCATTAGTCTTTTCCTAATTACAAAGCATTATGAAACAGTCACATTTATTTCCAATTACAAAGTATGAACATTGAAAACAAGAGTTAATTAATGGCATAATTAATAACAATTTCGTTGATTGACATTAATTATTGGCACTCAGTGGCCATCAAGTATTGAATAGAATAAAACATAGTTCATCATTCAGTATTATTCAGATCATTACAAAGTCATTATTAAAAATCAGTTAATTACAGTCAAATCATTAGTAATCACAGGCATTACAATAAACAGTGGCAGTTATTAGCTAGTGACAAAGCATTATTTTGAATATAGTCTCATTAAGAGGTCATTACTCGAGTGACATGCTATTCAGAGTTGATCAGTATTATTCAGAATTATCATAAACTAGTGACATTATGTGGGACTGGTAATACAATTTTTTGGTAGCAATGCATTGCGTTGGGATCGATAATTAATTGCTGAGGCATAATACTTTTTGATTTTGACCTATTGCTGCAAATGAGGATAGGTAACGTCATTCGTCATGAGTCAGCTGTAGCAAGATTATGTAACAAGGCAGTACATGTGATCACATTTATAAATGATAAACACAAATGGGTAAAAAATATAAAAATGCAAGTACTAGAACAGGTATAATAAGTAACAGGTTTAGTAAGTGTCATGAAAAACTTCTCCTGGAAAAAATACAAAAACGGATTATTGACCTGAAAGAAGAAACGCACACTATGCTGAAAAGTAGTGAACTTCGAATTAACAAGTAGTGAAATGTGTATAAAATGTGTTCCATAGCTGTCCTTTCCAAAACTTTCCGTCATCCTACTATGCAATGTAACACCTGCTGTCAAAGCAAACCGCAACAAATACTTAAATAACTACGTGGCATAAAGAAAAAAAACTTCATTATCCATATCATCATAACTTCACCATTATCATCACCTGTAGAGAAAAACTTCATTATTCATAATACCATATCCTTCGTCATTATTCATCAGTATTCACTATCATCTGCAAAAAATCACTTCATTACTCATTACATAACTATTCCTTATCTCTAGCATATTTCATCACTAAAACTAAGATGTGTAGTTCAGTCTGACAGCCTGCATCAATCACCTTGTATTCTGAAAGAAAAAATTAGTTAAGACTGCTATTCTTCGATGAGTATAGTATATTCTTGTTAATGTTTGTTAATCCTGATCCATTTACTCTTCCTCATAAAGTTATTGCATCTCCTTTCGTTTATTCCGTAGGTGAAATTCCCATTTATGTTAAATTTATTTCTTAGAATCATCATTCCTTTCTGAAATTGATGAACAAAGATTAATGTCTTGCATTTAAATCCTATACCCACTAAATAATGACTGGTTTATGGTGACACAATTAACCATACAGCATAACATGACAGAAAACGTAATATGTCCAAGACATTGACAGTGTTCGGATGCAAAAAAATGTACACAGAATAATACAATGCAGTAGCAAAAAAAATGTGAAACAGTCACGATGTTGAGATGTCATAAGGCAAAAAAAAAAAATGTCAAAGTCGACTGGTGTGTGTTATATCTTAACTATTTCATAGTGCATACAAACAAAACTGGAGTACAGTCATATACACAAAAAAAATGGAAAATGTGCACGGTCTGATGTGTAACGACAAGAAAAGCGACCTGCTAACCTTACCTTGCCGGGCACTTGCCAAGAAAAAAAATACGATAATCATCAATAAGTAGTCACATAAATATAATTGCAGAAATAGTCGTAAATGTGTAAATTCATCTGGAAAAATATGCACGGTCTGATGTGTGACGACAAGAAAAGCGACCTGCTAACCTTACCTTGCCGGGCACTTGCCAAGAAAAAAAAATACGATAATCATCAATAAGTAGTCACATAAATATAATTGCAGAAATAGTCGTAAATGTGTAAATTCATCTGGAAAAATATGCATGGTCTGATGTGTGACGACAAGAAAAGCGACCTGCTAACCTTACCTTGCCGGGCACTTGCCAAGAAAAAAAATACGATAATCATCAATAATTAGTCAGGTGAATTAATTGCATTAGTAAATGGCATCATAGTGTGTTGAATCATACAGTGGTTTCACTCAATAAACGGTTTAATGTTTGAGATATGGTGATTGCCTTTCGATTTTCTGGTTCTCAAAGTTTCGACGTGTACAACATTGGGGTGAGGGATGCTGCGAATCCGATACGGACCTGCGTATAGAAGTTCAAATTTACTGCACTTACCTTTTAATTTGCTGGATAAATAGTGTGTACGTACTAATATCTTCCGTCCAACGTGAAAGTCGCGGCGTGTACAAACCTGTTTTTGCTGTCTTCTCCGGCGCTCTGCGGCACGTTTGATGTTGTTCAGCGCAATGTCAATTATTTCGTGGTGTCGTAGGCGACGATTTTTGGGGAATTCTATTAATTCTTTAATTTTGTTCGGTGGTTCAACGTTTTTCAGTATAACAGTCGGAGATAGCATAGTGGATTCATTTGGAATGGAATTAATTACATCTTGGAATGAGAGTATGTGTGTATCCCAATCAATATGTCTTTTGTGGCAGTATATTCTGCACACCTTACCAATTTCCTTCATTAATCTTTCACAAGGGTTCGAAGAAGCGTGGTACTTGGATATATAGATCGGAGAAATGTTTCTAGCTCGTAACATGCGTGTCCATACACTACTACGAAATTGAGATCCATTGTCAGAAATTACTTTCATTACATGCCCTACATGAGATAGAAAATGTTTTACAAATGCTTTCGAAACAGTTTTAGCAGTAGCTTTGCGTAACGGAGTGAAAGTAACAAATGTTGAAGTGAGTTCAACAGCGACAAAGATGTAGCAAAAACATGGTAGTGAGGTCGGACATGTTCTTTTGTGTTCCGATTCTACTTTGTTACTATCCGTAATAGTTTGCACGTGTCAAAATTAATCATTTGCTGAAAAACATTTGTTTGTGTTTTGTGAGTGTCGTAAATTGGTAGTGACAGCAGAAGACAACACAGCTGACGGACAGAAGCATTAGCTCGCGCAGCTGACCAAAGCATGTGAAAAAAAAAAAAAAAGAATACTATGTCTCGTAATGACGACGAAATGAAATTTTCAAATGCAACTTGTTGAATGTACATGACGCTGAAATTTGCTTTGCAGAAGTTGGTTGCGATGTCTTGCTGATTGTTGCCGAGAGAACGCGATAGTGCGTCTGCTATAACATTTTGTGTGCCGGGAATATGAACAATCGTAAAATTAACTTCTTGTAAATATAGTTTCCATCTACTTAATCTGTCGTGAGTAAATTTAGCTGAAAGCAAAAAATTGTATAGCTCTATGGTCTGTGTAAACGGTGGTATGTCTGCCATAAAGAAAGTGCCGAAATCTCGTAAAAGCCCATACAACACATAATGTTTCCAGTTCTGTAACGGAATAATTTCGTTCAGCAGGTGACAAAATGCGACTTGCAAATGCGATGTTTTTAATTACTGTAGAACCATCTTCTTCAATTTCCTGAAAAATATGTACACCTAAAGCGGTGTTAGAGCTGTCAGTGGCAATGGAAAAATTTCTGGTGAGATCTGGGTGCGATAAAAGTAGAGCATTCAATAAAGCATGTTTCAAATAACATTCTCGTGAACAAAATTCTGCGTGTCAAAAGTAATGTTTGCGTTACTGTAGTATGCAATCTGTGCTGTATCTGGTTAAATTCTATCGTTCGTCCTGTTATTTACGGGAGGATGCTGTGGCATATCCACTATATGAACTGTTCTGTTATTTCTTACTGACGTGTTACGCTATGGATGACACCTATTGTCTGTTCCATTCATGATTATTTGTTGTTGCTGATGTTGTTGCTGCTCATAAGATCGACTGTTATTAAATGTACGCTGAAAATTGTGCTCATCATTCTTTTTACGTCTGTCCTAATAATCATTCCTATACGGTGTATTGCGATAGGAATTGAAATAGAGTGTTGTCTGTACGTAGTTATTTCTTTGCTGCCATGCGTTACTATTTGTTGGAGCTGAGACTATACATGCACGCGGCGAAACATTAAAGTTTGGTTGACCTTGTAGACTGCATTGTTGGTTAGGTATGCTAAGCGGCTGACTTTCATGCTATTGTGGTGAAAAACATCTATTGTTACAAAAATATGGTTCCGACTGCTCAAAATTTTATACATACTGATGATTACGATTTTATCTGTAATTAAAATTACGGCGGTACTGGAGTGCCTACTGAAAATTGTCACATTCGGTAAAAGATTTGTCGTATCCGGTTTTCATTACATACGTTTCTTAATACTAGGTAGAGCAATAGTTAAAGAGCTGTTTTGATAGATATAAAGGATAGTAGAAGAGAAAGCAGCAGTGCAGAAAACTAAAGATGAAACAGCACTACTACAGCTCGGGGCCCTATGCTCGCTACGGCACATATTCATTAAAGCGTAATGAATCCCCTGAGGTCATTTACTCACTGCAAATAAATTTTAGCTTTTGTGTTACAGGCAATAGCGGTAAAATTTCAAAGGCAAATTGTTGTATTCGTGCTAATTCAAATTTCTTCATTACAGGCAATGCTGTTGTAAATACAAAAATAAATTGTCGCATCTGGTTCAAAGCTAGTTTCTCCACTACCGATAATAGCGGTGAAAGTACAAAAATAAATTGTCGTATACAGTGCAAATCGTGTATCTGTGTTCTGCCATTATTAAATTCCTTACATTTTCTTACAAATGCAAACTGCTTATTATCAACCTTCTCGTCACTGAATTTGATAAAATGCTCAGGCTTGTGTGTGAATCCGCTCGTCTGTGTCATTTCGTACTTTAAGTTGTGTAGCTTTTCAGATTTTAATTCGCGTGGCTTTTCGGATTTTAAGTCGCGTAGTTGCTGTAAATTGCTCACATTATACACGCTGCGTGAGTCAGACAAATGCTCGCAACGTGGCGGATTCTGTGACGTATTGGTGACTGAGATAGTTTTTAATTCTGTTACTTGAAAGCTTTCGACATTTTGGTTGTTCTGTCGTTCACTTTTATAATTGACTTCCGTATTCGCAGTGTGTGAAACTTCCACTGACTCTAAATTAACTTCGTCGCAAATCTGTACTGCGTTTTTAGGGCATTGTTCAGTGACTGCATTAATTTCGTGTATCAGTGTTTCGTTTGCTGAACATTGTTCAGTGACTGCAATAATCTCGTCTTTATGTAATTCTGTCGTGCCTACACGTGTGCTACTTGATTCTTGTGTAACAGTGCCAACTTTTTCATTACTGTTATTAGCACAAGTCTTAGTATCCTCACGTAATTGTTCTTTACTGTCCCGACATTGCACGGTAACAGCTGTAATCTGCTCACTAACTTGTTTGTTCTGTTCTTTAAGTTGTTTGTAATGGTTGTCGAAACTTTCACTCTGTTGTCCGGTCCGTTCAATAAGTTTGTCAAATCTTTCATTAAGCTGTTTGAAATTTTCCCGCAAAAATGTCATATATTGATCCCAATTAACATTACCTACTCCATGATCTGTGCTGTTTGACTGTATACCTGCAATTGTCGCGTTAAATGAATCCGTCGAATTTTCAGTACACTGACCATTTTCATTCGAAAAATTTGTCTGTACGTTATTTGAATTTTCTAAATCGGGTGTGTTAAGCTCGGCAGCGCTCATTGCAATAGAGTGTCCCGCGTCATCAATTGTCATCAAGTTAACAGACGAGACAATTGAGTTCGTTTGTTCATCATTAAGGTGAAAGTCATCATTAGTGGTTGGAATGCACTGATTGTTAGTGAACGCAGGATTGTCATCATTACGTTGCGTATCACAGTTACTATCGGTCACGTTGTTTAAGTCGGTAATTTCATTCACAATACTTCGCGATACACTATTCATAGTCTTTCGCGGCATTTTTACAATAGTCAAAATTTTTCACAAAACAAATCAACACAATGCAAAAGCAACACACAAATACAACAAAGCAACAAATTGCCGTTGACCTGTAGAGAGAAAGTCACAATATTATTAAAAGCGTTGCGCTAAATCCTAATTATATCTAAGCAAACAAGAGCAGATATCTGACTGTTACTCAAAAGACTCTCAACGAAATTCGATCCTGGACTGGGTGTCGCCAAGTGTAACCTCCCCACCGCAATTTTTAAAAGAAAGAAAATTGACAATACTTAATAGAAATGTGGGCCAAGTGTAACCTCCCCACAAAAATTTTAAAAGATAAAGACGATATTAATTAGAAATGCTGATGGACATGGCTCTATGCGTAACATGCCCACAATGAAATGTCCTGACAATGGCAACAAAAAATGTGAAATACGCAATCTGACTCAAATATAAATTCTTCACAAAATTTAAAGTCCGTTCAGTGACAAGAAAATACAATTAAACCGAAATATCGGTCTTTGGCCCTGTGTAAAAACAATCAGAATTAAAGTCTTACCTCAGAATAAATGGATGTCACATATCTGCTCTTGTTGTTGCGCACCGCTTGGAGGAACTGCATTGCAAATAATAATATTCTCTTTTTTTGTGATTTTAGTGGAGTTTTTCTTCAAAAGAAGTGGAATGAAATGGGAAGTGCAACGAAATCTTGAGTTCAATAAAAAATTAAATTTTTTGAGAAAATGCTTTTGAAATAAAAAAATTATTATTGGGAGACTTGTTGGAGAATAATTACAATAAATAAAATTTTTCATTATCTAATGATTATATTAATTAACAGTATACCTTATTCCTCATCTTGACCATTGTTGCCGACCGCCTACATCACACAACCGCACTGGGCTGCTACTACTGACCGACCGCTCTGCATGACGACTACAGACTGAGTACTGCTCTCAACTAGACAGAGCTACAGACTCGCAACGACTGACTGACTGCTACTCTGCATAGCGACAACTAACTCGCAAAGACTACTACTGACTGAGAACCGCTCGCAACACTCGCGCGGTCAAGCGCATACTCTCTGGTCACAGATGCTACAATGCCTCGCCATCGCTGCTGCGTTACATACGTGTTTCAGCAATAATCTCTCTTATGTTATCTTTGTGGTTTTTCCTCGAAATATAAGTTGGCGGCAGTAAAATTGTACTGCAGTCAGCCTCAAATGCTGGTTCTCTAAATTTCCTCAGTAGCGATTTACGAAAAGAACGCCTCCTTTCCTCCAGAGACTCCCACCCGAGTTCCTGAAGCATTTCCGTAACACTCGCGTCATGATTAAACCTACCAGTAACAAATCTAGCAGCTCGCTTCTGAATTGCTTCTATGTCCTCCCTCAATCCGACCTGATAGGGATCCCAAACGCTCGAGCAGTACTCAAGAATAGGTCGTATTAGTGTTTTATAAGCGGTCTCATTTACAGATGAACATCATCTTCCCAAAATTCTACCAATGCACCGAAGACGACTATCCGCCTTCCCCACAACTGCCATTACATGCTTGTCCCACTTCATATCGCTCTGCAATGTTGCGCCCAAATACACTCCTGGAAACTGAAATAAGAACACCGTGAATTCATTGTCCCAGGAAGGGGAAACTTTGTTGACACATTCCTGGGGTCAGATACATCACATGATCACACTGACAGAACCACAGGCACATAGACACAGGCAACAGAGCATGCACAATGTCGGCACTAGTACAGTGTATATCCACCTTTCGCAGCAATGCAGGCTGCTATTCTCCCATGGAGACGATCGTAGAGATGCTGGATGTAGTCCTGTGGAACGGCTTGCCATGCCATTTCCACCTGGCGCCTCAGTTTGACCAGCGTTCGTGCTGGACGTGCAGACCGCGTGAGACGACGCTTCATCCAGTCCCAAACATGCTCAATGGGGGACAGATCCGGAGATCTTGCTGGCCAGGGTAGTTGACTTACACCTTCTTGAGCAAGTTGGGTGGCACGGGATACATGCGGACGTGCATTGTCCTGTTGGAACAGCAAGTTCCCTTGCCGGTCTAGGAATGGTAGAACGATGGGTTCGATGACGGTTTGGATGTACCGTGCACTATTCAGTGTCCCCTCGACGATCACCAGTGGTGTACGGCCAGTGTAGGAGATCGCTCCCCACACCATGATGCCGGGTGTTGGCCCTGTGTGCCTCGGTCGTATGCAGTCCTGATTGTGGCGCTCACCTGCACGGCGCCAAACACGCATACGACCATCATTGGCACCAAGGCAGAAGCGACTCTCATCGCTGAAGACGACACGTCTCCATTCGTCCCTCCATTCACGCCTGTCGCGACACCACTGGAGGCGGGCTGCACGATGTTGGGGCGTGAGCGGAAGACGGCCTAACGGTGTGCGGGACCGTAGCCCAGCTTCATGGAGACGGTTGCGAATGGTCCTCGCCGATACCCCAGGAGCAACAGTGTCCCTAATTTGCTGGGAAGTGGCAGTGCGGTCCCCTACGGCACTGCGTAGGATCCTACGGTCTTGGCGTGCATCCGTGCGTCGCTGCGGTCCGGTCCCAGGTCGACGGGCACGTGCACCTTCCGCCGACCACTGGCGACAACATCGATGTACTGTGGAGACCTCACGCCCCACGTGTTGAGCAATTCGGCGGTACGTCCACCCGGCCTCCCGCATGCCCACTATACGCCCTCGCTCAAAGTCCGTCAACTGCACATACGGTTCACGTCCACGCTGTCGCGGCATGCTACCAGTGTTAAAGACTGCGATGGAGCTCCGTATGCCACGGCAAACTGGCTGACACTGACGGCGGCGGTGCACAAATGCTGCGCAGCTAGCGCCATTCGACGGCCAACACCGCGGTTCCTGGTGTGTCCGCTGTGCCGTGCGCGTGATCATTGCTTGTACATCCCTCTCGCAGTGTCCGGAGCAAGTATGGTGGGTCTGACACACCGGTGTCAATGTGTTCTTTTTTCCATTTCCAGGAGTGTATTTAATCGACGTGACTGTGTCAAGCGCTACACTAGTAATGGAGTATTCAAACATTACAGGATTCTTTTTCCTATTCATCTGCATTAATTTACATTTATCTATATTTAGAGTTAGCTGCCATTCTTTACACCAATCACAAATCCTGTCCAAGTCATCTTGTATCCTCCTACAGTCACTCAACGACGACACCTTCCCGTACATCACAGCATCATCAGCAAACAGCCGCACATTGCTATCCACCCTATACAAAAGATCATTTATGCAGATAGAAAACAACAGCGGACCTACCACACTTCCCTGGGGCACTCCAGATGATACCCTCACCTCCGATGAACACTCACCATCGAGGACAACGTACTGGGTTCTATTACTTAAGAAGTCTTCGAGCCACTCACATACTTTGGAACCAATCCCATATGCTCGTAATGATGACGGCATACCTGTAGCTGTCAGAAAACACCGATCAGTAGAGAAGGTAATGATGGCTATTTTTTTCCAAATCGAGAGGAATTGTGGAGCGTGTTCTTTTGGACACAAAGGTAAGTGGTACACCTAGCAGTGGCTATCTAAAGTCATCCGCAAGAACCTGCGACCGATGTTAAGAATGGACACTCGGTTCCTCCATCACGACAACGCTCCAGCTAACCGCGCCAAAGCAAGCATCAAATATTTGCGGGGCGTAGGACTGACACATCTTGAGCACCCTGCTTGTAGTCAAGACCTTGCTCCTGCATCTGAAGATGAAGTTGAAAGGAGAGCAGTTTTCAAGTGATGAGGACCTCCTGAGGCCCTGGGACTATGAGTATGCTTTACTCCCTAAAGAAACTTGAGAGAACTGGTTTAGGTATCGGTTTCGGAGGGTGGAGAGGTTTACTCAGCGTGGTGAAAATTACTTTGAAAAAAGGAAATAAATAAAGCTGTATTGCAAAACTTCCCTCGTACTATTTGGACATCTCACGGAACGTGTCCCCACCGTATTTGCGACCGCAGCGCTGTCCAACGGCAGCTGGAAAGCTGCACTAGGGAGTAAATCACACAAGTCCTTTGCGAAAACGAATGCGCATGAAGTAAAAGCATTTGTTAGCAAACAGTCGAAGAATAACGGAGACAATCGCGAAGAAGATTCTGGACTCCTCGATGCCATGAACAGCGAATTGCTGGTAGCAACAGCTATACAATGATGTAGGATACATGCTAAAAGTTAAGTTATTCGTTAACTCAATGGAATATCCGTCTCGTTTTCGGTTTTAAATTGAATACAGTTAAAGTATAGAGTCCAATGCAGTTTGTGCAGACATTCCCGATGTTTATTGGCCAAATGGCTCTGAGCACTATGAGACTTAACATCTATGGTCATCAGTCCCCTACAACTTAGAACTACTTAAACCTAACTAACCTAAGGACGTCACACACATCCATGCCCGAGGCAGGATTCGAACCTGCGACCGGAGCGGTCGCGCGGTTCCAGACTGTAGTGCCTAGAACCGCTCGGCCACATCGGCCAGCCCCGATGTTTATTGATTGCCATATGTCTGAAGTAGTGTAATTCACCACACAGATTTAAAGATTCTTTTCGCAATTTCACTTGAATGTAAGAGAACATTTTTTCGAAGCTGCTGACCATCACTGACAAAGATATTTGTCGGCAAGATAGAAAAATGAGGCAGCCCAAAAAACCAAATATTGGTATATGTCTTTTACACAAAGTTTCATAATACGAAAAACTTCCAGTGTTTACATTCTGACGTAAGAATGGCAATCACGCTAAGATTGCTGGCCTCTGGGGAAACATGCCAGTCATTGGCCTATGCAATAAGATCTGCAGGAAATACGTTATTTATAGTAAATAACATCGACTATTGCAGATGATTCTTCTGTTAAATTAATAAGAAAGGTCCAGAATCTTTTAGGAAGGAAAAGGTGAAAAAAGAAGAAAATTGGAAGGAGCTGCACGCGAACTTGCCAGGCTGCATGTACAAATACTATTATCTGATGTTCAACTTTGGTTAGATGGTACCAAAACTATTCATACATTATTATTGCGCTGTAGCGTCGAAACGGTAAATTTCGTAACACTAGTTAAAGCACTAAAAGCTTTAAATATCGATATATATAGTTTCGAGTCATTTTATTACAACAAATCGTACCTAAAACGACACAATTTTACGAGACCCTCAATTTGATGATCCTTTGAAACAGATTATATTTATACTACGTACTCCACAATAAAGATGTGGCGGTATGGGACCAAACTGCTGATGTCATCGGTCCCTAGACTTACACACTACTTGATATAACTCAAACTAACTTGCGCTAAGGAAAACACACACACCCATGCCCGAGGGAGGACTCGAACCTCCGACGGGGTTGGCGTAGCCGCGCGAACCGCGGCAACGCACCTTAGACCAAGCGGCTCCACAATAAAGAAAAACACTAGGAAATACATAATTGTCTCCATACAATGTGGCGACTCCTAAGCATCTCATTGTCTATGTTGCTCTTCTCGAGACAAAAATCTGACATGCAAGATTCTTCATTTCATGCTTCGCTGCTAGTGGAACGTGTAATTCCACGCTTTGACGTCACCAACTCCTCACTGAAGTGCGTTTGCACGTCCCGCAACAGGACGTCTTTAGGGAACGTTCTAGTATTAGGTTCGATACGACATCTGGTACGTCCTGTAGTTACCAGTACCTAAAATTGCATCGATATCTCTATAACACTGGAACAAAAGGTTTGTGATAGATTTCAGGACTTTCTAGCTGCAAGTTTACGACACATTGTCCGCAGAACGAGAAAGTGACTAGATGTGAAGGTATTTTCTAGAGTACCCGTAGGGAGTGTTACAAGAATGTTACTGTTTACAATATTCAGCGTGTGTCACGTAAGACATATCTCCTCTTTTATTTCGTGAATGGTGTTAGGCACCAGAAGAAGGTTTTCGGAAAATTATAGTACTCACAGGAGCACGTAATTTTGTTGTATGCTTAACACTCCTTATCTCTTGTAACATCTAAGAGACTGAAGCATGCATGGTCCTTTAAAAACGAAATCATATAATTTTTAATAGCATCCAAAAACTCTTGAATAGACGAGAGCAGTGATATAGCACTTGCAAATGTTGGTGTTGAAACCTTTCGCAAAAGTATCCCAAAAATGTGCTAAATTTGAAAAGCAAAGCTGCTGGAATCGGCTATTGTGGTGTAAACACCACCATCTGGCGTTCTCCTGCCAGGTGGTTGGATCGCAGATTTACATTTGCATACATACTCCGCAAGCCACTTTATGGTGGTTACCATATACTACTATCAGTCATTCCCTTTCCTGTCCCACTCGCAAACGGAGCGCAACAAAAACGACCGTCTATATGTTTCCGTACGAGCCCTAATTTAATTTGTTTTCGCGGTCCTTACGCGAAATGTACATTGGTGGCAGTAGAATCGGTCTGCAGTCAGTCGCAAATGTTAGTTCTCTAAAGTTTCTAAATAGTGTTTCGCGGTAAGATCGTCGTCCTCCCTGCACGGATTCCCGTTTGAATTCTCTAGGAGCATCCGCAACACTCGCGTTTTGATCGAGCATACCGGCAACAAATCTAGCAGCATGCCTTTGGATTACTTCGATGTCTTCCCTTAGTCGACCTGGTGGGTATCCTAAACATTCGATCAGTACAGTCGCACTTGTGTTTTATACACGGTGTCCTTTACGGATGACCTACACTTTCCTACAATTCTCCCAGTTCTGAAAGTCGTCCATTCACCTTCCCTATTACCGACCTGACGTGCTATTTCCGTTTCATGTCGGTTTGAAATGTTACGCCTAGGTATTTAATTGACGAGACTGTGTCAAAGAGATTCTTTGCTGGATTTCAAGGGATAAGAAGAGGTCGAGACGATGACCTAGGTAAATGACATTAAAAACATGCAGGACCAACATGAAAGCGTAAGCCTCGAGACTGTAATTCATGCGTAAATCTATAGAGACATGCATTCAGCAATGGACGTCAAACAGCTAATGATGTGCTATTATAAAAATAACATCAGAAGAAAGAACGTTAGGACGGAAGTAATGCTGAAATTTTGCGATGATGGTACAATTTGTGAGGTCTCAGCATAAAAGTAACGATGTACATGGCGTAGAAACCGCCAGAAGCTACGCTACTGGCCATTAAAATTGCTACACCATGAAGATGACGTGCTACAGACGCGAAATTTAACCGACAGGAAGAAGATGCTGTGATATGCAAATGATTAGCTTTACAGAGCATTCACACAAGGTTGGCGCCGGTGGTGACACCTACAACGTGCTGACATGAGGAAAGTTTCAACCGATTTCTCATACACAAACAGCAGTTGACCGGCGTTGCCTGGTGAAACGTTGTTGTGATGCCTCGTGTAAGGAGGAGAAATGCGTACCATCTCGTTTCCGACTTTGATAAAGATCGGATTGTAGCCTATCGCAATTGCGGTTTATCGTATCGCGACATTGTTGCTCGCGTTGGTCGAGATCCAATAACTGTTAGCAGAATATGGAATCGGTGGGTTCAGGAGGGTAATACGGAATGCCGTGCAGGATCCCAACGGCCTCGTATCACTAGAAGTCGACATGACAGGCATCTTACCCGCATGGCTGTAACGGATCGTGCAGCCACGTCTCGATCCCGATGGGGACATTTGCAAGACAACAACCATCTCCACGAACAGTTCGACGACGTTTGCAGCAGCATGGCCTATCAGCTCTGAGACCATGGCTGCGGTTACCCTTGACGCCGCATCTCAGACAGGAGCGCCTGCGATGGTGTACTCAACGACGAACCTGGTTGCACGAATGGCAAAACGTCATTTCTTCGGATGAATCCAGGTTCTGTTTACAGCATCATGATGGTCGCATCCGTGTTTGGCGACATCGCGGTGAACGCACATTGGAAGCGTGTATTCGTCATCGCCATACTGGCTTATCTCCCGGCGTGGTGGTATGGGGTGCCATTGGTTACACACCTCGCTCACCTCTTGTTCGCATTGACGGCAATTTGAACAGTGGATGTTACATTTCAGATGTGTTACGACCCTTGCCTCTACCCTTCATTCGATCCCTGCGAAACCCTACATTTCAGCAGGATAATGCACGACCGCATGTTGCAGGTCCTGTACGGGCCTTTCGGGATACGGAAAATGTTCAACCGCTGCCCTGGCCAGCACATTCTCCAGATCTCTCACCAACTGAATACGTCTGGTCAATGGTGGCCGAGCAACTGGCTCGTCACAATACGCCAGTCAGTACTCTTGATGAACTGTGGTATCGTGTTGAAGCTGCATGGGCAGCTGTAGCTGTACACGCCATCCAAGCTCTGTTTGACTCAATGCCCAGGCGTATCATTGCCGTTATTACGGCCAGAGGTGGTTGTTCTGGGTACCGATTTCTCATTATCTATGCACCCAAATTGCGTGAAAATCTAATCATATGGCAGTTCTAGTATAATATATTTGTCCAATGAATACCCGTTTATCATCTGCATTTCTTTTTGGTGTAGCAATTTTGATGGCCGGTAGTGTACATCAAGTGGCGTGCTAGCACGGAAAAACACGGCAACCACCGACAGGGGCTAGTAGTGAAGGTATGTTTATAATGGCCCGTGTTTTACGGTAAGAACTTCCGCATTAGTGTTGCCGTCAACCCTCTTGCAATGCGGCTGCAATACATGCCGATGTTGCCGTATGGCTCGACAATAATGCAGATGTAACAGGCCGGTGCAGAGACTCGTATTTGCCGATGTGTGCCTGATGTGTTGCCAGAGTTGTCTGCTTGCGATGGGGAATTTCCATGGTCTGCCTTTTGAACCCTTCTCTTGTTGTATTTGTCACACATATCCCTGAGTCACGAACTGAGCGGCGTAACAGTACGATTTCCCTTCCCTTTGAAATTTGGCGCACGTATGTAAAGCCATTAGATTACTTGGTTGACTACAGAAATGTAAAATTGGACAAACAAGAGGACCGTGAATCTCACAAGCAATACAAAGACGCAGACTGAAAATTGAATGATGGCTAGGTGTTGTCAATGAACATGGAGTCACATATGATAAGCCTTAGAAAAATTTCGAAGTCTCCAGACCAACACAGGATCTGAGTCAAGCAAAAAGAAAAATGTCACAGAAAGAGTGGAAGCGTTGGTAGGACTTTATTCACCCAGTTAGAGACAGAGGTCATGTCACGGGAAATAACTAGTAGGGCGTTGGACAGAGACCCAGAAGCAGCACCCTCCAAAGCCAGATTAAACAGAAGAGAGGAACACAGATGGATGAGGAACAACTGTCAGTTGAAAGAGACCCCCACATACCCACTAACGTTTCATGGAAACGCGCAAACGGCTTTCATGTTGGTAACTAGTTCCTATGTTGCAGCAACTAAATTTCATCAGATGTGGAATTCAGTGTTTGCAAATTGCTGTACTAAGCAGATACGAAGATGCATCGAAGTGAAACTGGTTCCTGTACTTCAACTTAATGCCATCCTTCACGTGAAACAGTTTACAGAGAAAGCTGAAAGGGACCACTTCTCTGTACAGTGCTCAGAAAAGAACAGAGAGTCGGCTGATAGTGAAATAAGTCGTTTGCAGATATCTTCTTTGCTACTGTCGTATTAGAAGAAGATCTATAGCAGCGATCCATAATTGTATCCTAAATAATATCCAAGAGTTCTATTGTTAGCTTCATTATATGTGTTTCTGTTCTCAAGGGTAGCACCTTGCTAATAGTTCATTTTTGATTACGGTCTATGTGTGCCAGTGGCAGACAAAAATGTGGCTTGTGAACCGTGCCCTGTCTCGCATGCCATATCGCTCAGCCTGGCGGCACGCTTCTCCCACTGCCATGCCTCGCTGTCTGAGCTTGAGGAGGGGTAAGAGGAGAAAACTACGAATGAGCCGTATTTAGATGACAATGCAGTCCTACTGCATACTACTTGGTTTCATATTTCGTATTTCTCGACAACATAGATCACGAACGAAACAAATTTTCGGTATTATTTGAATATTTTTGGCACACTGGAGACACAATATAATTTTTATCTTGGCACAAATTGCCGGCATATGGACACACACGGACAATCTCACAGTGTTTTGCACACAGTTTGCCGCATAATACTGACTTATTTACTTTCTTAATCAAAAAAGATCTTTCAGATACATTTGTAGATCGAAATACTGAAATCATTTTGGAGATATGGGAACTCTATCTGAGGAAATCAATGTACATATCCCTGACAATTGTAATG
Source organism: Schistocerca americana (assembly GCF_021461395.2). Lineage (NCBI taxonomy): Eukaryota > Metazoa > Arthropoda > Insecta > Orthoptera > Acrididae > Schistocerca > Schistocerca americana. The sequence continues at coordinate 220,814,361 of NC_060119.1, forward strand.
TAAAAGGATTCGTCTTTAAAATCTGTTCCATTTGCTTATGTCCAGGGGCACTTTCAATTGAAAGAGCACACGGTCTCTAAAACACATATATGTGTCTTCAAAACGTTCAGAAAACTATCCTTGTAATTCTTTCAAGACCACAATGAATACTTCAAAACCGCACGTTTTCTTTAGCGTCAGTGACCTAAGGGAAATGGACTGTGTTTTTTTTTCAGAATCTGTCCCTTCTACGATGCGATATTCTTTTTAAATGCGATCCCATCAAATATGAAAGAAGTTGTTTCTAGCTTTGTAACGTCTTAGTGTGATTTCAAGTTCACATAAAATTCGAGGTTTGCATCCCATATCGGATGTTCTAATTTTCGTTTCTACACGCCTTTTACCCTCATAAATTCAACAATAGCGGGGTTTAATTCCGTAAAATCGTCCCAGGGATGCCCATTGGTTTAACCAACGTTCTTTGCAGTAATAGATAAAGTCTCCATACTCTTCATTCAGTTCCATCGAAAACTGTTGCAACTGACAGTGAAAAATGTGTGCGGCTTCAGAAATTTTAGTTTTAGTACCACCTGTTTCTTGAAGCGCTCCGTGCTTGCAACTTCAGCAAAATATTCAAATGTGTGTGAATTCGTAAGGGACCAAACTGCTGAGGTCATCGGTCCCTAGACTTACACACTACTTAAACTGACTTATGCTAAGAACAACACACACACCCACGCCCGAGGGAGGACTCGAACGTCCGACTGGAGGGGCAACGCCATCCGTGACATGGAGCCTTAAGCCGCGCGGCCAAAACGCTCGACAACTATAGCACATAGTGCTTCTTGAAGCAGAAAACAATGAATCCTGTCTGCCGATCATTGCAATTTTTTGCTTTCTCATTGTCAATTACATCTTCAAATTCTTTCTGCATGGTACTTTAATGTAGTTTAGTGTCAACAAATTTGTGGTACCCATCGAGTTCTATTGAACTGGGAATTCTCATCCTTCTCTTCTGCCATTCTCACTGATTTTTAAAAGCTTAGACGAAAGATTTGCTAGATGTCTCTTTTTATGCGAACAGTCATTGGACCTGTGAAATCCATCATATCATGCACAAATAGCGAATATTAAACAATATTGACGCCGCGATTCTGCCGAAGTGAAGAGAATCATGCCGACCGAAATATGGCACATCGTAGTATTAAAAGAAACATCGCGCTGTACCCGGCACTTCCGAGAAGGAAGGGAGAGAGAAAGATTGGGTTTAACGTCCCGTCGACATCGAGGTCTCAGAGGTGGAGCACAAGTTCGGATCGTGTCAGGAATGGGGAAGGATATTGGCAGTACCCTTTCAGAGGAACCATCCCGGCATTTGGCTGGAGCAATTTTGGGGAATCACGGAAAACCTACATCTAGATGGCCGGACGCGGGTCTGAACGTCGTCCTCCCGAATGCGAGTCCAGTGTGCTAACCACTGCGCCACCTCGCTCGGTTGCGAGATAGACCGAGCAAACCCGAGACTGGCCGAACCTCAGCTCTCCCGTGACCCGCACTTCGGATTCGTGTGCGGTTTGGCACGCCGTGGCCAGGCTTGATTTATGCACTACTTTCACGTCCCGTAACTCAGATCGTAGATGTATCCGATGTTATAGGACTGAGACTGTTCTGGTGATTTACAGTAAAACATTATCATAAACATTTTACTCTCATTTCGAACTTATCCTAACGGTTTTCTTTAGTCATTGTACCAAGGATTTGCCAACTACTGGTACTAAGTTTCTCCTCGATGAGAAGTACACTTTAAAGAGTCACATTATACTTCTTTATTGATCAGCTGTAGTCAGTCTGGTTGTAATTGGCACACAGTCTCTTATATTCGCATTGGTCTTGACACTTCTCAGACCAATTATTATTCCCATTCTAAAATAATATTTTTGGCTTAGAAACGGGCGGTTCGGGCAATAAGTGGTGTAAGTTCACGAACGTCTTGTCGACCCTTGTTCACGAGTCTCGGTATTTTGACATTGGCCTCTCAGCAAATATATTCATTACTGTCATTTCTTGTTAACAATATTAGCGTATTCCCAAGAATAAGCAGCTTTCACCCAGTTAATACTAGGCAGAATTCAAAGCTGCATTTGGATCGGACTTCCAAAACTCTTGCTCAGAAAAGTGTGCAGCATACTGCTGCTTCCATTTTCAATAAGCTACCGCTCGAATACAAAAATCTTAGCACTAATCCATGCGCTTTCAAATCGAAACTATGGGTCACTCATTCTATTCTGACGAAGAGTTCCTTGAAAAATTAAGCTGATTCTTGTTCTATTATTGATTGCATTTACTTAAATTTATGGCTTGGCTTAGGGCTCCACAGAAAATGAAACGACGAAGATTATATATATATATATATATATATATATATATATATATATATATATATATATGTGTGTGTGTGTGTGTGTGTGTGTGTGTGTATTGCAAGGAATTACATTCCACTTCAAACGGACTTAAATACACTTTCTTAGTTTATGTACACAACAACGAAATAAATTAATTTGCAAATTGTATTACAGAACTGATTTTTCTACTTTGAAGTGATACTTGTTGCTCATCCGTCTGCTATTTCGTCCTACACTTCCTTTCAAATACCAAGTTTCGCATGTTATCGGAACACCACATTTTATTGCCAATGTTATTTATTTTCAAAGGTAAAAGTTGTTATTTTTAATCTCAGTCTTTCTACAGACGATGCAATTAACATCGAAGAAAAAGTGCATAAATAATGAAACAGAACCTGGAGAGATGTCAGTTACTGGAAAGTGGTCCTTAATTTACAGTCACATGTGGTCACTGCTGATTTCTCCTTTCACAAAACATGCAGTTTTGATCGTGACCAACCAACGCAGAGACTGTCGCAACGAAACACATAATCGGAGCAGAAGAATACTGCTCCGAATGGCTAGTTCGTGATATGAATTGTTAAATTTATTTTGGACAAGGTCTCTTAAGTTGTGTGATTCTGATCCTTAGATATTGAACATAGTCCGACCATAAGGACTGGCGACAGTTCGGAACGTCGCTGGCGATCGTTACCGAGAAATATTCGCGGCAATATATTTCCGGGCGAGAAATGTTCACATGGGCCTCATTGTTGCTGCGACGTGGACGAAAAATAGTGGAAATTAGTGCGGCGCTATTACTTCTGCATTCCACGGAAAAACAGATATGAAGAAGAAGAAAAATCGGACTTCGTGGGCACGGTCTTTCGTAAGTGAACTGCTTCGAAAACTTGTGCTCGTGAACTAGTGCTGAAAGCAAACCATTTTTGAGAATTTCGTAACCATGACGAAACGTAAGTTTGAGTACTCCAAAATAATAATTGGTCTGAGAACTGGTAAGACCAATACGAATATAAGAGACTGTGTGCCAATTACAACCAGTATACGACATAAGAAAATGAAAATAAGCAAAGTAGACTAATTTTCATGTTGAACGGTCAGTCACTTCAGATACCGTTCGAATAGAAAAAATGGCAGTATTAAGTCTTTGAGCAAGATCCTGAACGTGGGTTTTCCAAGACAGTTTACTATCTATCTGAATACCTAGAAATTTGAACTGTTCAGTTTCATTAATCATATACCCATTCTGTGAAATTAAAACGTCAGGTTTTGTTGAATTGTGTGTTAAACTGTAAAAACTGAGTCTTACTGTGATATAGCGTCAGTTTATTTTCTGCAAGCCATGAACTTAGGTCATGAACTGCTCTATTTTAAACCGGGCCAATGTTCCACACAACATCCTCTACTATGAAGCTAGTGTCATCAGCAAGCAGAAATATTTTAGAGTTACTCATAATACAAGAGGCCATATCATTTATATAACTAAGGAACAGGAGTGGCCCTGACACTGATCCCTGGGGCACCCCCCAGTTGACTGTACCCAACTCAGACCCCACATCACAGCCATTCTCAAAATTGCGAATAATGACCTTTTGCTTTCTGTTGTTAAAGTAAGAGGTGAACCATTTGTGAGCTACTACTCGTATTCTGTAATGGTCCACCTTCTGGAGCAATATTTTGTGATCGATACAATCAGACGCCTTAGTTAGCCTCTCCCCGATGTTATTCAATCTGTGTATTGAGCAAGCAGTAAAGGAAACAAAAGAAAAATTCGGAGTAGGTATTAAAATCCATGGAGAAGAAATAAAAACATTGAGGTTCGCCGATGACATTGTAATTCTGTCAGAGACAGCAAAGGACTTGGAAGAGCAGTTGAACGGAATGGACAGTGTCTTGAAAGGAGGATATGAGATGAATATCAACAAAAGCAAAACGAGGATAATGGAATGTAGTCAAATTAAATCGGGTGATGCTGAGGGGATTAGATTAGGAAATGAGACACTTAAAGTAGTAAAGGAGTTTTGCTATTTAGAGAGTAAAATAACTGATGATGGTCGAAGTAGAGAGGATATAAAATGCAGACTGGCAATGGCAAGGAAATCGTTTCTGAAGAAGAGAAATTTGTTAACATCGAGTATAGATTTAAGTGTCAGGAAGTCATTTCTGAAAGTATTTGTATGGAGTGTAGCCATGTATGGAAGTGAAACATGGACGATAACCAGTTTGGACAAGAAGAGATTAGAAGCTTTCGAAATGTGGTGCTACAGAAGAATGCTGAAGATAAGGTGGGTAGATCACATAACTAATGAGGAGGTATTGAATAGGATTGGGGAGAAGAGAAGTTTGTGGCACAACTTGACTAGAAGAAGGGATCGGTTGGTAGAACATGTTTTGAGGCATCAAGGGATCACAAATTTAGCATTGGAGGGCAGCGTGGAGGGTAAAAATCGTAGTGGGAGACCAAGAGATCAATACACTAAGCAGATTCAGAAGGATGTAGGTTGCAGTAGGTACTGGGAGATGAAGAAGCTTGCACAGGATAGAGTGGCATGGAGAGCTGCATCAAACCAGTCTCAGGACTGAAGACCACAACAACAACAACAGTTAAATAAAAAAATATGACTAGCGTCCGAAACCTTTTGTTTAACCAATCCAGTACCTCCCAGAGAAAAGAGAATGTAGCATTTTCAGTTGTTAAACGACTTCTAAAGCCGAACTGTACATTTGATAGCATATCGTGTGATATAAAATGATCAATTATCCTTACATACACAGCCTTTTCAATAGCTTTAGCAAACACGATGGCATAGAAATAGGTCTAAAATTGTCTACATTGTCCTTTTCTCCCTAATTATAAAGCGGCTTTACTACTGAGTACTTTAATCGTTCAGGATACTGACCATTCCTAAAGTAAAAATTACAAATATGGCTAAATACAGGGATAACATGTGCAGTACAGTACTTTAACATTTTACTAGGGACTCCATCACATCCATGAGAGTCCTTAGTCTTCAGTGATTTAATTATTGACTCAATCTCCCCCTTGTCTGTATCACAGAGTAGTATTACAGACATCAATCTCGGAAAGGCATTTGCCAAGAAAGTTATATGATTCCCTGTAGGAGCTATTCACCAGCAATGCTCAGAAAATGATTGTTAAATAGTGTACATATACCTGATTTATCAGTAACAGAAATATTTTTACTACGAACTGACTTTATATCGTCGAACTTGTGCTGCTGACCAGACACTTCCTTCACAAATGGCCATATGGTTTTAATTTTATCCTATGAATTAGCTATTCTATTTGCATACCACATACTCTTTGCCTTCCTAACAACATTTTTAAGCACCTTACACTACTGTTTGTAATGGGCTACTGTAGCTTGATTGTGACTACTTGTAACATTTTGATATAATTCCCCGTTTGTGCTACATGATACCCTTATCCCACCAGTCATCCACCCGGGCTGCCTATTACTGCTAGCACACCGTTTAGAACGTTGTAATGGAAAGCAACTCTCAAAGAGCATGAGAAATGTGTTAAGGAAAGCATTATATTTATCATGTGTGTTATCGGCATCTCAAACATCCTGCCATCCTTGTCCTTGACAAGATTTAAAAAGCTCTGTATTAACTTTCCTATATAGTTTGTAATTATATGTGACAATTGTTTGAGTACAAAAGCCTTTTAGTGTTAAAATTTGTGCATGATGGTCTGAAAGGCCATTCACGCTTTTACTAACAGAATGCCCATCTAGTAATGAATAATTAACAAAAATATTGTCTATGGCTATGCTAGTGTTCCCATCACCCTAGTTGGAAAAAACACAGTCTGCATCAGATCATATGAATTTAGGACATCTACCAACATCCTTTTTCTTGCACCATCATATACAAAATTTATATTGTAGTCACTGCATATAACTAATTTCTGGTACTTCCTACAAAATGAACAAGAACCCTCTCTAGCTTGAGCAGAAATGCTCTGAAGTCAGAGTTAGGGGACCTATAAACAACAACAATTAGAAGTTTAGTTTCACTAAATTCAACTGCGCCTGCACAACATTCAAATATCTGTTCATATATATATATATATATATATATATATATATATATATATATATATATATATATATGAACAGATTTCGACTAAGTCCGCAGCACTATGACCATGTAGTGCGTAAGAAAAACTATGGATATCCAAGGAAGGACAAGGCGCATTTGTCACAAAAACTGGCGTTTGCCCGATGCAGTTCGCTGGATGTGCATGATGGTGACCTACTAGGTTATGCACTTCAAATTACTCGCAACATAGATTACATTGATGTCAAGGGAAGTAGTAGAGTGTTGCATAACTTCAGATAGTTCCACAGAATTGGAAGACATAAGCTAACGAAATTTCCATCAAAGTGTCAACTTGATACGCACAGCAAACTGCGAAATCCCCCTGAAAATTTGTAGATTAGATAAACAAACTTAGCTTTCAGTAAGGAATTTTGTTTCAACTCCGATCATTCGGTATCTGAACAGGAAATACATATGAAAGAACCCTGGAATTTAGCGATACCAAGAGAGTTGTATCAAAATCAACTAAATCAAATACTAATGCGTTTGTATACAATCTGGATGATAAATTGGCTGGAAAGTTGTTTATTGTGCTGCGGGAAGTTGTAGGTGCTCTGCTCCTTATGATTCTCTCTTGTGTGCGTGAGTTAGTTAGAGTAGTAGGGAATATTAACGTCACAGCAATCAAGAGTGGGAAAATGGGCGTAAAGGAACTATATGTCATGAGGAATGATTTTGGACATTAGCTGGTCAAAATAACGTGATTTTTAATGATTCCTGGCCTGCGTATAAAAATCATGCTCCTTTAGAGCAAATTATCCTTCCTGAAAAGTGTGTAATATTGCAGCTCATACAAACTCGATCCACTGGACAAATTCAGTCTCGGAATGTTTTATATTATCACACTTTCTGCAGCTACATCTTTAAGGGTAGCCAGTTTCACGATAAGCTTCACGATAGAGTGCTTCGCATTCGCTTGCATGTCGTTGCATTCCATCATTTCTCATCATTCCGCTACTCCAAACATTCTATATGCTTTTTTATGAGTGGATACATAGCTGAATGCCCTGCACGGTTTGTAATTCCCTAGGGGTTCCCTTCCTATCTTGATGGTGCCAACCTTTGTGATCTCTGTGGCTCACCATTTTTCATTCGGTGTTCGTGGTGCAAGGTAATGGTTTGTTTTGAACATGTCTTGAATATCGACTATGTCCATTTTGTGAAGCATAATACATTCATCCCACAGAAGGCTGATCACTGCACCTCCCGGACAATCATTTTCCTTCGCTCCCCCTGATGTACTTGGTGAGTTATTAGCAGCTAATATTTTTCCTGTCATTATTGCTAACATAACACTTTCAAGCGACTTTTATTAAATACTGAAACTGTGACCTCGCTCTCCATGGGTTCCTTGTTAGGTCAAAATATGTTAAAATCTGGGTGAATTTCTAAGGGACCAAACTGCTGAGGTCATCGGTCCCTAGACTTACACACTATTAAACTAACTTGTGCTAAGAACAACACACACACCCATGCCCCAGGGAGGACTCGAACCTCCGGCGGGAGGGGCCGCGCAGTCCGTGACATGCCGCCTCAAACCGCGCGGCCACTCCGCGCGGCCCTTGATAGATGTAAAAGGTCCGGTGAGTTATAAAAGAACGGCGAATTCATTCACTTTTACAGGCAAACTACGTGACTGGCGCGCAGCAACAACTGCAACCTTACTAACCATAACAGACATTGGTTTGGTACGCACTTGTCAGTCTGAGCCCATTGCAGACGAAACTAGACCATCGAGACCTGCCACGGCGGCCCATTCCGGCCCGCTCTCCCACACCAACCCTTATTTAACTTTTAATGAATACGTGGCTGATTACTTACTACAAGTTGGTAATTAGTCACAGAAATTCAGAAAAAAACACGAATGATGTGCATCGCAGTAACTGGATTGTGATATTAACCAATGTACACTCTTCTTCAGATAAACAAAACACCTTGAACGGCTAGAGATTGCACGTTCATATTCACAGGACATGTACATTGTTCTGTAGAAATGAATACCATTTCAGTCACCACGGTTCAGCATGTGTCCTGTTGCCTAGTAGGCACCAAGATCGGGCACTGATAACTTGTTCCGTGTGTGATGGCATAAGGCGTATAAGGCGCGAATGGCATCTTATTGCTGAGCCATCCATACTGCATTCATCTGTTTCCAAAGTTCATCTGTGGTGGTTGGCACTGAGTCACAGCGCTGCACCCATTGTTTCACCATATCGCACCCATTTTCCATTGGCCACAAGTCTGGCGATCTGGTGGGACATGTCAAAAGGCCTACATCCTGTGACACCAAGAAGTCATGTGCTCGGGCAGAAACATGTGGTGGTTGTGCATTGTCTTGTTGAAAAATTGTGTCCAGGGTGTTGTGCGGAAAGGACATGGCTACGGGTCGCAAGTGTCATTCACGTAGGCCACACGCACCAACTGTGATCTCGGGTTGTACCCTGTAGCACCCCACACCACCATAAGGCCTTGAGTTTACTCTGTATGGCTTGCGCGAATGCAGTCACTGTGATGTCGCTCCCCGTGTCTGCCGCGGATCAATGTTCGGTCATCAGTTTGAAACAAACAGAATCTGGATTCGTCCGAAGACGCTGTCTGATGCCATTCCTGTCCACGGTGACGTTCCATACACCATTGTCTTCTAGCATGTTTCTACACATTCGTCAAAGGTAGGCGGCGAAGTGGACGACGCGCGCGTAACCCATGCCGTAATAAAAGGCGATGAACTGTCAGCCCCGATAGTGCATGATGTGTTACACAGTTCCACTGGTGCGCCAGAACCGAGAAGGACGCAGAACTGTTCTGCAATGCCACTCGGATGAAGTGTCGATCGTCTAGAGGGGTGGTCTAGCCGGTGCGACCTGCGTGCTGTGCGACCTTCCGCGAACCATTCTGCACACACCCGTCACACTGTCGAAACACTTCTGGGATGGGTGCATTACATTCTCTGATAACAATGCTACGCCCTCTTTCAGACTCACTGATTTGACGGTACGATTCGCGCATACATCTGCGAGGCGTTTTGCACGCCTGCTCAACCCACACTGATCCATTACCTTCGGTTTATAGCAACAACGAGAGCCGCAGGCATATTTTACCGGTAGGTGGTGTTGCGCCGCGATGTCGATGTTGACTTTGAAACCACGGCCTGACATGGTTCAAATGCTACTCATTTCTGCAGAATGTAGTAATGTGCATGTTCTGTGAATTTGAACGTCCTATCTGTAGTTGTTCAAGGTGTTCAGTTTTTTCTGAATATGAGTGTAATTTTGCATCTAAGTTCTTTACTTTGCTGTTGTTTCAGTAAGTCTGTCTACCACTACATTCATATCTGTGCTCTGTCTCACTCTCGCGCATAGGACAGGAGGAGAATGAAGCCAAATGGGGAATGTTTCCAGACAGAGATACTCAATGGTGTACTTGTTTCCGTAGTCCTGGTAGAAAAGCATCCCTGATGGCCCACATTGAAATCGACAGGGACCTGACATAGCAGAACGTCGATCGCGCCGTATGGCGTAATGACGTCTATCAGACACTTGTGGTTAACAAGTGTGGACACATTGTCTCTGCGATATTGAACATCCACCCTAGTCCAAATGGTTCAAATGGCTCTGAGCACTATGTGACTTAACAGCTGAGGTCATCAGTCCCATAGACTTAGAATTATTTAAACCTAACTAACCTGAGGACATCACACACATCTATGCCCGAGGCAGGATTCAAGCCTGCGACCGTAGCAGCAGCGTGGTTCCGGACTGAAGCGCCTGGAACCGCTCGGTCACGGCGGTCGGCTCACCCTAGTCAATGTTGACTTCGGTATTTCGTATTTTTATGTCCTTTTCGTTATCCTATGACCCATTGATTATTATTCTACTTCGGTTAAATCGCGACTTGCTGCCGTGTCTGTGTCAAACATCTTTGAAATCGGGTATAAGCCGCATCTAGCTCTAACATTCGGTCGTCATAGGCGGCACGTATTCAAATGGGCCCTTCAAGTTCGTTTTGCTGCGTGTGTGTTGTTTGGGAGAATAGCTGTAGCTATGGCTAAAGTCCCTGTCATCTCTCCACTTAAGAGTCTGAATTAATTGTACCAACTACCGTTGTTCCCTAGCAGATTACTCACCTGTTGATTTTCTCTCAGGTGTAAAGGACAGGAGTAAAGGAGTAAAGGACAGCGCGAAAGCTACAAACCAAAACCAATGGAAGTCAGTATCGACTGCCACTGCATCTACCCATAAATGGATTCATAAATGAAAAGTAACTCTGTCACAAGCTTCCTACAGTATCACTCACAATAAAGGAGCCTCTATACGAGCAATGGACTTGGTGTAGGACAAGTCAAAAAAACTAAAGTTCACACAAACAGTAGTGTCTTCAGTATACCAGTCCGTAGAGAGAGTGCAAAATGAAGTAGTATGAATCACTATAACAAAGAAGCTGGTCATGCGTCAAGAATGTATTCACAGTAACAGGGGTTGGACAACAGAGCTTGCCACGCTACATGTCGATTCGCAGCGCCGGTATCTCGCGGTGCAAATATAACGACAGCACAGATGCAACCATTGTAGTGGCAGCGTGCTTCGCCGTTGTTAGTAAGTTGCATGTTCCGTGGAACATTTGAACGATTCTTCTATCGAAATGACGCGGAACGAGTCACTTTACAGGATATGTATACATGATTAATGTTAACATTAATGAACACATTATTATTTTCATTCCTACTCCAGCAACTACACTTTTTTTAAACTGAATTTAACACTTGCTTCGTTACCTGCCAGACATTTTGTATTATTGGGCAAATTATCAGAAATTTTTGTTGCTGCGTATTAAACTCCTTCCCGAGACACCGACAGCTTTAACAATGGGTGATAAAGGTTATTTTTCCCTCCAGTGTTGTAGGTAAGCACATAACTGTTCTTCTCAAATTTTCATGGGGTATTTATGAGACGTTAGCTCTTTGAAGAGGTACCTGCATGACGTCCGTGATGAACACCATATGTTATTGTTACTGCTCGCTGAAAAAATGAAATGATCGTATGGCATTGTTGGCCGGGAGGGCTCGCTTTAGAGCAATCAGTACTTTCTTTCTAAGCGATGGGACTGTAAACATCACGAGCAACGTACGGATGGAAGACAACACTAGCCATAAAATGGCGGTAACTGTTGCACGTTGAAGCTCGTGTTGTCGATACCTTTAGTAGCTGCAACGGGAAGGGTGGAGAGCTGCCCTCCAACTATGTAAAGAGTCCTTCGACAAATTTCAGTGCACCTCCGAGATATACAGAAAGGTCATGTAGCCAACCTAACACAAGTTGGAAGCGTAGCCGTTCCTGCTGTTCTGGCCGACTGGAGCAGCTGAGTTCTCGCCTTCAAGTTGGATGTCCTGAAATGGCGCGGATTCCCAGAATGAAGGAGACATTTTATACCTCGGCCACCGCGCGGCCTCAACATCTGTTCGAAAAAACGGCCAGGGAACCAAGCTAGATTTCGCTATCTTGAGCGTTTTCTATATTAAACTATTCTGCCCACTTCAATCGATGATCCTCTATGCAGTCAACACCTCGCCAGTGTCTTTGAACCTGGGAATATAAGTAATATATCAGGTATCAATTTACACGGAATTTTATTGGGAGTTCGAATCTGTGGTCAGATTTAAGGATTTATTTTCTTACTCTCTCTTCCTTTGTAGAAGGGACTAGTCTCCATAGACACTGTGCCCTCGCCACGTGCGTAGTGTGCTTCAAAACGTCACTGAGTCACAAGTTTATTAATAAAAGCAGCTCAAAAATGGCTGACCACGACATTTTCTTCATGCAGAAAATACCATATTTAAGTCACATACGGTAAGTACAAGTATCTCACCTTGACATTCCCGGATAACCCCACGTGCTAGCACGTCGATACCTGGATACAGGGAAGCGCACCAAAAATTGGTCGAATCTACCAGGAGGATTAATCTATATTTATAAATATATTCCGCAAGTCATGTATGATGCATGGCGGAGCGTACCTTGTACAACAATTATCACTTTCCTTTCTGCCCACTCGGAAACAGAACGAGGGAAAAACGACTGCCTATATGCTTCAGAATGTGCTCTAATTTCTCATATCTTCGTGTTCCTTACGCAAAATGCGCGTTGGCAGCAGTAGAATTGTTCTGCAATCCGCTTTAAATGCCATGTCTCATAATTTTCTCAGAAGTATTTCGCGAAAAGAGCGTGGTTTTCCCTCTAGGGATTCCCATTTGAGCTCACGAAGCATCTTCTCAATATTCGCGTGTTGATCAAATCAACCGGTAACAATTCTAGACGCTTGCCTCTGAATTGCTTCGATATCTCCCTGTAATCCGACCTGGATGAGACCTCAAAACACTCGAGCACTAGGGTGCTATACGCTTTTAGGGAAACGAAATCGCTAATTATGTTCATTTCCGACTGATCCTTAACCCAGAATAATGTTACACTGAAGCGTCAAAGAAACTAGTATAGGCATGCGTATTCAAATAAAGAGATATGAGAACAGGCAGAATACGGCGCTGCGGTCGGCAACACCTATACAGGTTGAGTCACCTAACGTTACCGCTGGACATATTTCGTAAACCACACCAAATACTGACGAACCGATTCCACAGACCGAACGTGAGGAGAGGGGCTAGTGTAATTGTTTAATACAAACCATACAAAAATGAACGGAAGTATGTTTTTCAACACAAACCTACGTTTTTTTAAATGGAACCACGTTAATTTTGTTAGCACATCTGAACATATAAACAAATACGTAATCAGTGCCGTTTGTTGCACTGTAAAATGTTAATGACATCCGGAGATATTGTAACCTAAAGTTCACGCTTGAAACCTCCGACGTTCAGTTGCGTGTTGTAACAAACACGGGCCACGGTCGGCGAGCAGCATCTGCAGGGACATGTTTACGATGACGACCGTGTTTACGAGTGTGGCTGTAGTGCACTGTTGTGGTTTGGTCTAGCTGTCGCCGTGTCCGCATGTAGCGCTTGCTGCTATTGTTATTCTGCATTCGTCTCCGCACGCAGACCAACTGTAGTACACCGTGTTACCAGCCGTCTGTGATAGTGTAGTGTTGTAGAAACTGTGACCATGGTTATTCGAACTCTGAAAAGGCGGAGATGATACTCATCTATGGCGAGTGTCGACGAAATGCAGCTGAAGCCTGCAGGGTGTATGAAGAACGGTACCCGGACAGAGAGCATCCAACGTGCCGCACATTGCAAAACATCTACCGCCAACTGTAAGCAACAGGTATGATCGTAGCACGCAAACGGGTCAGTAACAGGCCCGTCACAGGAAAAGCGGTTTGCAGTTGGTGTGTTAGCTGCTGTTGCCATGAACCCACACATGAGTACACGGGACATTGCGAGAGCCGGTGGACTGAGTCAAAGTAGTGTCATGCGCATACTGCATCGTCACCGCTTTCACCCGTTTCATGTGTCGCTGGATCAGCAATTACAATGGTAATGACTTTAATCATCGAGTGCAATTCTGTCAATGGGCATTAACAGAGAATGCGTTGCAGTTCTACCTGTTTACCGATGAAGCGGGTGTCACAAACCACGAGACAGTGAATCTACGGAATATGCGTTACTGGTTCGTGGACAATGCTCGCTGGCTCAGACAGGTAGAGCGACAGCGTCCGTGGACTGTAAATGTATGGTGCGGAATCATTGGCGACCACCTCATTGTTCCTCACTTCATTGCAGGGGCCCAAACAGCTGCAGCATACATCGCGTTGCTACAGAATGATCTGCCAACGTTGCTCGAAAATGTCCCACTGGAAACGCGTCGACGTATGTGGTATCAGCATGATGGTGCACCTGCACATTCCGCAATTAACACTAGGCTGACCCTTGACAGGATGTTCGACGGGCGTTTCATAGGACGTGGAGGACGCATAAATTGGCCACCCAGTTCTCCTGATATTACACCTCTGGACTTCTTTCTGTGGGGTACGTTAAAGGAGAATGTGTATCGTGATGTGCTTACAACCCCAGAGGATATGAAACAACGTATTGTGGCAGCCTGCGGCGACATTACACCAGATGTACTGCGGCGTGAACGACATTCATTACGCCAGAGATTGCAATTGTTTGCAGCAAATGATGGCCACCACATTGAACATCTATTGGCCTGACATGTCGGGACACACTCTATTCCACTCCGTAATTGAAAACGGAAACCACGTGTGTACTTGTACCTGAGCCCTCATGGTAATGTACATGTGCGTCAGTGAAAAAGACCAATAAAAAGGTGTTAGCATGTGGACGTAATGTGCTGTTGCAGTCTCTTCTGTACCTAAGGTCCATCACCGCTCCCTTTGGATCCCTACGTAATTCGGTGCTCTCCGATACACGCGATGGAACAGCGGAGGAGTGGTACTCAAGCGTCAACTTTAGGTTACAATATCTCCGGATGTAATTAACATTTTACAATGCAACAAACGGCACTGATTACGTATTTGTTTATATGTTCAGATGTGCTAACAAAACTAACGGGGTTCCATTTTTAAAAAACGTAGGTTTGTGTTAAAAAACATACTTCCGTGCATTTTTTTATGGTTTGTATTAACCAATTACACTAGCCCCTCTCCTCACGTTCGGTCTGTGGAATCGATTCGTCAGTATTTGATGTGGTTTACGAAATACATCCAGCGGTAATGTTAGGTGACTCACCCTGTATAAGACAATAAGCGTCTGGCGCAGTTGTTAGATCGGTTACCGCTGCTACAATGGCAGGTTATCAAGATTAAAGAGAATTTGAACGTGGTGTTATAGCCGGCGCACAAGCAATGGGACAAAGCATATCCGAGCTAGCGATGAAGTGGGGATTTTCCCGCACGACCATTTCACAAGTGTACCGTGGATATCAGGAATTCGGTAAAACATCAAATCTCCGATATCTTTGCAATGGGAAAAAGATCCTGCCAGAACGCGACCAACGATGACTGAAGAGAATTGCTCAACGTGACAGAAGTGCAACACTTCCGCAAATTGCTGCAGATTTCAATGCTAGGTCATCAGGAAGTGTCAGCGTGTCAGCGTGAGAACCATTCAATGAAACATCATTGATATGGGCTTTCGGAGCCGAAGGCCCACTCGTGTACCCCTGATGACTGCACGACACAAAGCTGGTGCCTCGTCTGGACCCACCAACACCGACATTGGACTGCTGACGACTGGAAACATGTTGCCTGGTCGGACGAGTCTCGTTTCAAATTGTATCGAGCCGACGGATGAGTATGGATATGGAGACAACCTCATGAGTCCACGAACCTGCATGTCAGCAGGGGACTGTTCAACCGGGTGGAGGCTCTGTAATGATGTGGGGTGAGTGCAGTTGGAGTGATATGGGACCCGTGTTACGTCTAGATACGACTCTGGCAGGTGATACGTACGTAAGCATCTTGTCTGATCACCTGCGTCCATTAATGTCCATTGTGCATTCCGACAGACTTGGCCAATTCCAGTATGACAGTACGCATTGCTACAGAATGGCTCCAGGAAAACTCTTCTGAGTTTAAACACCTCCGCTGGCCACCATGATCTCCAGACACGAACATATATGGGATGCCTTGCAACGCGCTGTTCATATAACATCTCCACCCCCTCCCACTCTTACGGATTTATGGACAGCACTGCGCGAGTCATGGTGTCAGTCCCCTCCAGTACTACTTCAGACATTAGTCGAGTCCATGCCACGTCGTGTTGCAGCCCTATACGATATTAGGCATATGTACCAATTTCTTTGGCTCTTGAGTGTATATATGTGCTACACTTCCCTAAATTTCTCCCAATGAAGGGAAGTCGACCACTAACCTTCCCTATTGTCGCCCTTGCGTCCTCGTTACATTTCAATTCACTTTGCAGCGTCACGCCTAGATGCTTGATCGACGTGAGCGTGTCAAGTGGCACACTACTAATATTGTATTCAGACACCACGGAATTGCTTTTCCTACCCTTCTGCATTAACTTAATATTGATACACCCGCTGAACCCGCTGGGCAGATTAGGTGATTAGGACTGTGGACAGGACCAAATAAGGTTGGGGTCAGTCTCACCTTAAAATTGTAATTTATTGTAATTTAATAACACATTTACAACAAAAGCGGCACACAGCCGAACCTTTAAACTACGAGTTTTAAAACGCAATTCTTTCACGGCTTAAGGCCTCCAAACAAGAAATCTTAAAAATCAAGATAAAAATGAAGTTAAAATAGCAAATAAAATAATTAAAATATATTTTTAGTCACAGCTAGGCTGAAAGCCTCAAGGCAAGGGTGGATAGACAAACATAAATAAGATGCAATACAAACAGCTGAAGACCCACAATAAAATTTTCGAAATTTTAAAATAAAGTACGATAACCCTTCAAAGGCAGAAGGCCGCGATGTTAGAGCTTGAAAGGTAATTTTAAGAACAAGGTTACAAGGCTGAAGGACCACAATTAATTTTCTAAAATTTAAAAAAATATAAACATAAGCCTTAAGTTTTAAGTGGATTAAAACAAAAGACAACACAACGGCAATAACCTTTCAGCAAATATCCACTTGCCGGAATTAACTTACTTACATAAAACACAGTGAAACCAAGAATTTTTTATCATTGGCTATGGTAGATTGTAAACAAAGAATTAAATACCGGTGAGAAAGACAGTAAAGACAACAGCACTCAGAAGCCTCCAGGAGGTCGGACTGCCCTCGTTCACTTCGATGAGACAGGTGGTGAGCCCAACTTCACTTGATCCGTCGGAACCCAACCAAGGGACAGCCATGGACAGACCGACAAACGACTTGCTTGTCACCAATCGGTACTTGATAATTCAAACACAAAATGTTACGGGCGTGATTATCCACAATCAAATATGGATATATATTTAGCTGTCAGAACTGCACACCATGTTGGACAGTGACAACAGGTAGGAAAGGACACTGCCTGAAATTACGTTAGTGGCCAGGGCAGATAACCAAAACACTAACGGCCACAAGGCAGAAAATTCTGCTGGTGCACTTGAATTGTAGTCAACCAATAATGTTAATTCCGCCGCATGGTGGCTAAATTTCAGCAATACAAACACTCAGTGTTGCTCTTATGAAAACCTCTCAAACAGCGAGCCACCGAAATGAATCACACAGCATGAATGGAAGTGGCTTGGGTACTTGAAACCACTACTCAACTTTGACGTCCTAGGTCGGTGAACCACGAAGCTCGTAGCGATCGGACAGCTCCATACCTGCTCCGACACTGCGCAAGGACCGCCAGCAGACCCAGCCGACTGCACCGCGCGGAGATAACTTCCCTGGTCCGCAGCAACCGACCGACTGGTCTCAGAATGCCGACAACATTTAAAACAAGTTGTCAGTGAAAATGACACCAGCTACACACACAACCTGACAAACACTTGCACGAAGACCTGAACGATACCCAACAGTCACTAAACACGCACGAAGACAGATCGGGAGTCGATGCACACACACACAGCCGACTCATAACGATCGGCGATCCAAAACGCGTCGTCCGGTAGGACGATCGACCGACGATCCACCAAGACCGTGGCCCAGCTCAAGTGAAGCGTGGTGGGAATGGTCGGGAGAGCCATGTCGACGAAGACCTCACTGCTCCAACCTGACTGCATTGCAACTCCACGACTGGCAGGTCCGGGCTGCGCTCCAGACGCGCTCCAACTGTTGGCAGCCCGAACTCGCGAGCCGAACTCCATTATGACAGACAACGACTGGGAAGTAATGGCAGTCGAGCAAAGATACTACGAGAGGGGATATACCGATACGCGCTTCTAGCACCGCTCACGGTCGGGCAAAGCAGCAACTCAGTGACAGTAGTGATTTAAATTAACGTAATGAGGTGGAAATACTTTAAAAACAGGGTGTAAAATACATGATGGCGGGAACACGAGCCACACACGGCTCAAATATTTTTCCACATGTAGGGCAAGCTGCCCTTCATCACACCAACCAGAAATTTTGGCAAGTCGTATTGTTTCCTCCTACAGTCACTCAGCGACACCTTCCCTTCCTGTCATCAGCAAACAGCCGCAAATTACTGCTCACCCTGCCCATCAGATGATTTATGTATATAGCAAATAAAAGCGGTCGCATCACACTTCCCTGGGACACTCCTGACGTTACCCCTGTCTCTTACAAACACTCGCCGTCGAGGACAACCTAATGGGTTTGGTTACTTAGGACGTTGTCAACCAAGTCACAAGTCTGGGACCCAATCCGTTTTCTCGGATCTTCATTAATAGTCTACAGTGGGGCACCTTGTCGAACGCTTTTTGGAAGTCTAGGAACATGGAATCTCCCTGTTGCCCTTCATCTATGGTTTGCAGGGTATCAGGTGAAGTAAGTGCAAATCAGTTTGCCGTGCAACCTGGATATGATTTTTATGTGGTTTCCCACATCCGACCAGGTGAATATCCGGCTGGTATCCACGTCACTCCTCAGTTCATAAGATTACGAAAACGTTCTCACAATTTCACATGAGATAACACTAGGCGCAGACAGATGAAGCACATAAATTCCGTCTCAGGGGAACGGATGGAGACGAGAAAGACTTCCGACCACCCCCTATCACCAACATTGCCCAATACACATGAACGTGCCGAACCCATGAAGACAGGGGACAGTGTCACAAAAAAGAAGGTACCTACCATCTTTACCGTGACTGTACTTAAGGCTTATGATTACCACAAACTTGCTTAAAAATTTTAGTTACACGACTTTGCTGAGTCATAGTACTTCCGGAAGAGCAAGCTTACTGGACCAGCTGTTTCCTTTATCGATTGATACAAGAGTGCGCGCCCTTGTTGGAAGGGAGTTCCCGAGCTCTTCTGCGCCGCAGGGGAGCTGCCTTTGGCTGGCCACTGGCTCAGAAATTTTTAATGAGGAAAATACGTTCACTTTGCCGCCTCCTGCAGTTTTAAACTGCGAGGATGGAGTCCCATTGCGTTTAAGAGTCCCTGGCACCCTGCAATTTTCGGAATCTATACTGAAAGAGAACCCCACGAAACGGCCAGTACAGCAAATGCTCCGCTAAGTGCAACAACTTTCCTGATGACCGTCGTTATACAAACCACCACTATGAACAAAAATATTGCAGTCAATAAATTTATAAGTATTGTTCTGCAGAAGAGCAGAGGAAATTGGAAGTGCTGTGGTCTGCTGTAATTCTGTTCTTATTAGTGCTGTTATTGCGATCACTTCGTACGAATGCTTATACACCTACATAAAATACACGTCACAAGCCAGTGAACAGTGCATAGCAGAGGGTGCTTCCTACCAATGTTAATTACTCTATGTTTCATCACACATGTCGACGATACCGTCACCATTACTGACGAGCTACCTCCCTTCAAATGCACGAGAAACCGCCTAATTAAACGCAGTGAGAGTTCGGCCTATCTATGTAAAGTTCAAATGGTTCAAATGGCTATGAGCACTATGGGACTTAACATCTGAGGTCATCAGTCCCCTAGACTTAGAAATACTTAAGCCTAACTAACCTAAGGACATCACACACATCCATGTCCGAGGCAGGATTCGAACCTGCGACCGTAGCAGCAGCGCGGTTCCGGACTGAAGCGCCTAGAACCACTCGGCCATAACGGCCGGCTGTCTGCGTAAAGACTTCAGAAAGCAAGTGAAAATGTCCTTTCGCGCTGAGACCAATGCACGAAGCGGGTGGCGTATTGCCAGAAGAGAGTACAGATTCCGGGTCTCCTGCAGACACAGTTCTGCCGAGGTACGGATGAGAGGTGCATGACAGGGCGCGAGTAAACGCCGCAGCAATTGGAAACGTATATACTGAGGAGACAAAAGTCATGCGATACCTCCTGAAACGTCCCCTTAGAAAAATTATACATGACTGTGTTTAAACTGACACACAATATTTTTTTTTAGCGCAACGCAATCTGACTTTCAAAAATCCCTACAAAAGAATGGCCCTGACTAACATTAACCTATACCTTTCACAAATCACTTACCTCACAAAAATCTTCGTTACTCGAACTACTGCAATACAGCGAGCGCCACTACTGCCAGCTAAATAAAGGATTCAAACTACGGAAGGCACTAACTGCTGATAGGCATAGTTAGCAAATGAAAGATTTTAATAGAGAACAAACAATGTATTTACCTTAATAGTGTTCAAAAGTCATAATATATATAGCAGTTCATGACATCCAGTCTTACAAATTTCAAAACTCCGCCATTTCTCTCCCCACACCCACCAGTGCTGGCGGCTCACCTCCAACTGCGCAACGCTACGCGCTGTTAACAGCCAACAGCCCAACACTACAATAGCGAATATTACAACAATGCCACCCAGCCACAGACTGCACACAGCACAGCCAGTGATTTTCATACAGAGCGCTATGTGGCGTTACCAATATAAAAACCTAGACAGCCTATTTACACTCCTAACATCGCACCGGACCCCCTATCGCACGGCGTTAATGCAGCACCTCGACGTGGCATGGACTCCACAAGTCGTTGGAAGTCCCCTGCAGAAGTATTTGATCCATGCTGTCTCTATACCCGTCCATAATTGCGAAAGTGTTGCCTCACAAATGTTGGATGGGATTCATGTCGGGTGATCTTAGTGGCGAAATCATTAACTTGAACTAATTGCGAAAGTGTTGCCTCACAAATGTTGGATGGGATTCATGTCGGGTGATCTTAGTGGCGAAATCATTAACTTGAACTATCCAGAATGTTCTTCAAACCAATTGCGAACAATCGTGGCCCGATGACATGTAGCCGAACGTGATCATTTCCAGTCAGTGATTGACTCAGTTGGATCAGAGGACCCAGTCTGTCCCATGTAAGCACAGTACATACCATTACGGAGCCGTCACCAGCTTGCACAGTGCCTTGCTGACGACTTGGATCAGTGGCACCGTGATGTCCGCGCCACACTCGAACTCTACCGTAAGCTCTTACCAAATGAAATAGGGAGTCGTCTGACTGGGCCACGGATTTCCAATCGCCTAGGTTCCAACAGATACCGTCACGAGTCCAGGGAAGGCGCTGCAAGCGATGTCGTGCTGTTAGCTAAGCCATTCACGTCGGTCGTCTACTGCCAAAGCCCATTAACGTCAAATGTCGCAGCACTGTCCTAACGGATCGTTCGTCATACGTCCCATATTGAGTTCTGCGGTTATTTCACACTGTGTTGCTTGTCTGTTAGCACTGACAACTCTACCCAAACGCCGCTGCTCTCGGTCGTTAAGTGAAGGCCGCCGGCCACTGTGGTGTCCATGGTGGGAGGTAGTGCCTCAAATGTGGTATTCTCAGCACACTCTTGACACTGTGGACATCGGAATACTAAATTCCCTACGATTTCCGAAATGGAATGTCCTGTGCGTCTAGCTTCAACTACCATTCCCCGTTCAAAGTCTGTTAATTCCCGTCGTGCGGCCATAACACGTCGGAAACCTTTCAACAGGAATCTCCTGAATAGGAATGACACCTCCTCCAATGTGCAGCTCTTTTATACCTTGCGAACGCGATGCTACCGCCATTTGTATATCTGCACCTCTCTACCCCATGACTTTTGTATAAACGTTGAAAAACGCGGACATTACGATTCTTATCGGCCAAATACCTAAATTGCTTGCAGAATCACTGTGAAATCCTGGTGGTACACGGATCAAAGGCAGTTTCGCACCCAGCAGTAGTGAAATGCCGCCAACAATTTGGCTGCTGACACACCGAAGTGGGTGATATCTTGCACCACACGATTTCCATTTTTTCAGCAAGCTGAAAGAATATCCGGGGGGGGGGGGGGGGAGTGAGAGGCTAAGAGATTTACCAACGATGAGGATGTACACACAGTGACTCTTGAATGGCTCCGTGACCGAGGAGTGAATTTCTGCTGTCGAGGAGTTGAAGGACTGGTAGAACGTTCGGACCGTTGCTTAGAGAGACTTGGCGACTGTTTTGGAAAATAGTGCCATATGTCTGCGTAGCTTTGAAGTGTAGTGCAGCATTCAGTAAGAGTTACTTGGCCTGCCATAATAATGTGTAACATACTTTTTGAAGTCATCTCGTATTATCCCTTACAAGGTAAAATGGAAATGCCGTGCGGCTAGGGCCTCCCGTCGGGTAGACCGTTCGCCTGGTGCAAGTCTTTCGAGTTGGCGCCACTTCGGCGACTTGCGTGTCGATGGGGATGAAATGATGATGATAAGGACAACACCGACCCAGCCGGGAATCGAACCCGGGCCATTAGGCCTGCCGTTCCGTCGCGCAGACTACTCAACTACCAGGGGCCTTTCTCTGAAAGGGAAATTCAAAAAAATCTCATAATAGAAGCTAACCCCTTAGAGGTTGAAGGGACACATACGTGCCGCTAATTCAATACACATTTTGGAGCGTTGGGACGTCCATAAGTCATGTCTGTCTAATGTTAGCACGTAGCGAGGTGCTGCCGGAACTTTGAGAGAAATGCTTCGAGATGGATATATAGAAGACTGTAAGCTATTAAATGGGGCTGTGTTGTGTTTATAGGTGGCACAGTACGTCTGTTTCACGAAAATCAGATGAAAACACCATTTTTTCAATTGCAAGAATGTCTGATATAACTACTTGTATATTTTTGAAACATTACTACACACCTCAGTAATTACATGTGTACGTAGTGAGGCGTACATGCCCCTGAAAACTCCGTAGAACGTAGAAAACATTGGTGTGTGATATGCTGAAGTTATCTTCAAATGCTATGTTGAAAATTTATGTACGATATTTCACGTTTTTGACTGTCAGAAATTAAATATGTTTTAGTACTGATACTTTATGTTTTTTCATAATTGTCATCGTGATAAAATGATTCCAAAATTAAAAATTTAGCTGTGAAAATCCTGGGTTCACATGAAAATAAGGATCCAACTAGGTTTCAGAGTCAGTCAGTTTAAAAATTTTTTCCACAGTGAAAGTATATTATTTATCGCATAGGAAGATAAGTTTTCGACCTCCAATTTCTTAAAATGTATGCAAATTAAATTTTAGCCATGAAAGGGATAACAGAGTTGAACAAGCGTCCTTCTTCAAATACTAGAGCATCACTGAGGAGCAACAATGTGGCTCCAAGCGAGGGATAAAATCGAGATTTGAACAGAGCAGGAAACCTGCGAGAGTTCTTCATGAGTGCAAACGTCGCCGGCCGGTGTGGCCGAGCGGTTCTAGGCGCTTCAGTCTGGAACCGCGCGACCGCTACGGTCGCAGGTTCGAATCCTGCCTCGGGCATGGATGTGTGTGATGTCCTTAAGTTAGTTAGGTTTCAGTAGTTTTAAGTTCTAGGGGACTGATGACCTCGTATGTTAAGTGCTCAGAGCCATTTGAACCATTTCTTGAGCAAATGTCGGGTTACAACTGAGAACCAGGCTAATTCAATGCTACATGTCGTCTGTTCTCCTTTGTGGGTGTCGAAGTTCGGACCCAATTACCGAAGACGAATTGAAGCCTTTGATGTACATTTGCTTCGTCATTTCTTGCGTGTACCCTGGATATTTAAAATATCGAAAGTCTTGGTCCTTTACCGGAAGAAAAAAGAAACTGTTAAATATTGTAAAACAAACAAAGACAAAATGCTTTGGGTAAATTATGAGAGGCGAGAAATATTTATTATTACGAATTATTACTCAAGGAAAAATAAATGACAAAAGCAGTTCGTAGCTGAAAGACATTCTAAGATTGGACTGTTGTACATAAACACAAACTGCAATGTCAAGGTTTCAGCTAGCTGAGCGGTCACCAACCTCCTCCTAGGTAATGTCTTCTTGAGAAGATGAAGATGACTCATTCTATTCGCGTACGTAACGAGGTGAGAGTGAGCGACCTAATCCTTCTTATCTCACTCTCGTGATACTGACGCTAGCTATGCGATGGAAGCATGAGAACTGTTACACAAACGCCTATAATTACGGTTCACTTTATTTCCCAACTGGGTAAGTAGAACAACGTCTTTCTGCTAGAAATTTCACGTAAATAACCTGAGGATCTTTCTCACACGTTTGCTTGGACTACACTCACGTTTTACAATCGTAGCAAAACGTCTCTCAATTCGATCGATGTTCTGTTACGCCTACGGCGGGAGAACTCCGACGACTGCAGCGGTACTGTAGAAGAGGCCACTCAACAATTTTGTATTCTGTTGCCTTAACAAAGACTCTTCAAATCGCATTCTCTGCCACTGTTTTCACATGTTCATTGCATTTCATATTGCGCCCCTAGATATTTAAATCGGAAACGTCAACTGCTTTCTCTTCCTTATGGGAGTTACAAAGTATTTACCACATTTAAAGGTAGCTAACACACAATACACCGAATAGAGAAATGCGTAAGTTGTTTCCTCATTATCACCCAGCAATGATATTTTTCTGTGGACAACAGCATCGTCAGTTTTGTGGTCCTGGTATCCATGTATACTGAAAATATTACAGTTCCTCTTACGTTCCCCTGTAGCACGTAAGACGCGATCTTCGTTTCTTTTGAATACTCACCGTCTTGCATAACAGTACTTCCCAGTTTGTCCATATTTACTATTCCAAGATTTGACGTGTAAAAAAATCTAGCGTATTTCAAATGATAGGTATTTACTAAATCGTTTGTAAATGAAAGTTCCGCCATTTGACTCTACAGACCGCTTATTCTACTGTACGAACACAGTCACGGTTTCAGCCCCTGGTATTTTCAAACGCCACGCAGTTGGGCGTGACCAGATTTCTATAGAAGAAGTCAGCGTCTAAATATATTAAACTTGGTAGCACCTTCGTTACGTATAAAACTTGTTGTATAATGCAGATGCCACCAAGTTTAATATGTTTCGACATTGACTTCTTTAATAGAAGCGTGATCACACCCAACACTATGGCACTTGAATAGGGGCTAAGGCCGAAATCATGTTGTACAGTAGAATAAACGACCTACACAGTCAAATAACGGAATGTCTAGTCAATGACCGTGGCGCCAAGCCATGGTACAATTATTATGTCATGAGACGTTGCTGAATCTTTGAGAGAAACTTCTTTCTCAGGGAGTATCAGAATGTTCGAAGTTACAATATGATTTTGGATCCTGCAACAAAAAGGCAGATAGGCTGTTGTTGCGGCCTTCAGTCCGAAGGAATGTGAAGGAATATGTAAAAGGGCGACATGTTAGAGGTATTGGTCTACAGTTCTGTGTATCTTTTATTTTGATTTTTCTTATAAACAGCAGTGACCTATGTTCTTTTTCAGTCACGTTGGAAATTCTGATAATGTGATCTAGGTATATCGCTAATTCCTCAAAAATCCAGTGCAGCTTATGATGCCTGTTTGGCGTTGATCAGTTTCTACCGTTTTTCAGTGTTACGTGTTCTTATTTCAGACCACCATTTTCTGAATTTGCGCCGAATTTAAACGCCGGTGTTGTAATAGGATCCAAGTACAGTATTTGAGTGCATTTTCGCACTATAATTCAGAGTATTGATTTTCTGGTGTCTTCTGTTTTACACCTAATGGAGGCAAAGAAGACTGGATTAAAAGTTTCGGTTCTTTCACTGACTTTATGTACGACCTGAAGTTCCAAGGCTTTTTTAAATTTATGACTGTGGCAGTCTTTGCAGGCTTCATGCAAAGATCTTTTGAAATATGCGCGAGTTGCTGTCGGTTTCCATACATCCTCTTATCGCAACGCACTTGAGACGACCTGTTTTCGCTGTATTCTGCGAATGGTATCGTAAAACCAAAGTTAGTATTTGTCATCCTTTATTGCCTTAGTCGCTAAGCATTTATCTGCATCATGATTTACGATGTCTCCCAGTCATCGTTACTTTCAGTGACCGTCGACCATAAAACAGCCGTCGTGGTTACTGACTACTCTTAGGCGATACAACCGATGACGTCAGGTCCGTTCGTTGCCAGGAGGTCTGTAGTACAGGGTGTTTCAAAAAGATTTTTCCGATTTCACGACACTATTTTCTACACAAATGCCTAGGAGCGAAACTGAACTTTGTAAAGGGCTGTAAAGTTTTTAATATCAGAAGAACGATAGAATTTTGCAAGGGTACACGTTTTACATGCATACGCGTACAATCTTGGGGTACTTTTTACAATTACTTTGGATCAAAGTTTTCAATTACCTTTTACAACCCGGCAAGGCGACCTGTTTACGTGGCTAGGGTGGCAGAACCGTCGTACCTTACGCCCGAGAAGCAGGGAGTGGAAACAATGGCGGTATGTAAGCCACAGTACTCTCAAGAGTGGAATGCTGTCACACGCTACACCTCTTTGCGCTCCACTGAAAGAAGTGCCCGTCTAGAACACGAGCAGAAGCAAGACGTACAATGCATATCACATTGGATGCTCAACGCGCTTCGCTGGCAATATCCGTAAAGCAACCTTCTCAAGAGATGTCGCTATTTTCCGCAGACGTATCCGTTGATTCGTCATCTGCTGTTTCAGTCGCGGATGGCGGATCATAAGGCCGACTCTTTGTTCGAATCTTTGTCGACTGATTTTACTATATACTGCCGGAAACAAATTATGCAACACCCTCAAGGAGAAGACCGATTTTTGACAAGTGATATGACAGGTTGGCTCTGAGCACTATGGGACTTAACATCTGAGGTCATCAGTCCCCTAGAACTTAGAACTACTTAAACCTAACCTAAGGACATCACACACATCCAGGCCCGAACCAGTATTCGAACCTGCGACCGTAGTGGTCGCGCGGTTCCAGACTGAAGCGCCTAGAACCGCTCGGCCACACTGGCCGGTGATATGACAGGTAGTTCGTCATTGTAGGTGAAATGATAATGTCATATATTGATTATTCCTAGCTACTGTAGTGTTATCTTGAAGCTGTGAGAAAGGAGGACAGGCGTTCCAAGGCGCGGAAGCAGAGACGATGCTGAGGGCCTTGCGAAAATTCAGACGAACCCAGACGCGGTCCCAGGGCGTTTGTTACTCATCAAGGAATTAACATATAACTTCATACGTCGTCTAGACGCTGTAGTAGGTTGCCACTGTAGAACTTTGTAACCAACAGGCACGTATTACCTTATAACCCTTTGATACCAGCCCTGAGAACAGCAACGTCAGTGGGTTCACAAGGGCTAGAAAGAGAGCGAAAACGCCAAAAACTGTTGACCTAGCAGTCGCTACTACGGGGAGCCCGAGGGGCGGGGCTAAATGGCGTATAACAATAACGTTGCAAGCCTTATTTGGCAGAGCAGTTACGTTTAGCTTTCAGCTGAACAATGTTGATACCAAATACGGACTTAGTTAGTACAACTGCATTAACATCCCCGCCTTAGGAGCGGTAGACGGGACCTAACTAAACCGTGATTAGCAGGCAACCTGCAAGAGACCTACGGGATTGGCTGGGTGGCTTTAAGTGGGAAAAACAGTGCCCCCACGCGACTCTTTAAAACCCCTAGATTCCGGATTTTGACGGAGTTCTCAGTCAGACGATCTGGGCGTTGAATCCACGTCCGTCGAGTTCAGCCTCGGTCCAGCTCCACGTGAGTATGATCTCTCTCTCTCTCGCTCTCTCTCTCTCTGTCTCTCTCTCTCTTGGAGTGCCTCAGTAAACAGTGTCACTTTCGGTATGTTTTGTTTTGCAACTAAGTTGTTGCCTTAAGATGCTGCTAGTGTTTGCTACTGTGGTTAGTATCCACTCCGGGGCTTCCGCACTGGCTTCCGTTGTAACAGTGTTATTCATGCTTTATATAACTTTAGACCCAGCCTCCAGTGTATTAGTTGGTCCTGTCTGGAATAAACAACTATTTCAAAACCCTGTTTGTCCAAGAGTCTCTACAACGAGTTCCCTACTGAGTCTCACCACCTGCATTTCTAGCAAATGCCTGTACCAGTGTTGGCTCAGATAGAAGAAAACAATCAACTGCCTTCACTGTGAAATGTCCTTCTGTCTTCTGCTCTGTACCGCTCGGCAGCGCAGACTGACCAGCAACCCCTTTTTCACTCTCCCACCTATGTCAGGACACGACAATAAATTCAGACCAAATTAAACATACATGTCACATTAAATGATGTCTAGACAGTCGCACAGTGTATCCCTCTCTAGCGGCAACACAGGAGTGTATTATCGCAAGCAAGCGTTCGCAAAGGTGCCAAATGGCATTCTGCGATATACTGTCCCTAGCACCTCGCACCTTCTGTTGCAGTTCGGTAACAGTTCCTTCAGGCCTTTTTGACCATGTCCCATTCAACTGGCAAGAAGGCTGGTCATTTTGCAGGCCACAGCAATTCTTGTACATCACAAAGACCACGTTGCATCACAGCAGCAGCTTCTGTACGTGCGTTGACCTGCCGAAAAAACACATCACCTTGCTATCGAAGGAATGGCTTCACAGCCTATACAATGTAGCCGGCAAGGTGCCAAATGGTATCCTGCAATAGACTGTCCCAACCACCTCGCACCTTCTGTTGCAGTTCGGCAACAGTTCCTGCAGGCCTTTTTAACCACGTCCCATTCAACTGGCAAGAAGGTTGGTCATTTTGCTGGCCACAGAAATTCTTGTACATCAAAAAGACCACGTTGCATCACAGCAGCAGCTTCGGGACGTGCATTGCCCAGTTGGAAAAACACATCACCTTGCTGTCGATGGAATGACTTAAACAGCCTGTGCAATGTAGTGGGGACTGGTTACTTTTTCCCGCGGGAGCACTAAATGTAACAGCGAGTTGTAAGCGATGGCTCCACCACACCATGAAGCCCGGGGTTAGACCTGTGCTTCGAAGGCGAATACACTTCGGTGTAGGCTGCTAACCAGGCGTACGACACACTTGCGTACGTCCATCAGTCGCTTACGGACAGAACCTACTCTCATCACTGAAGTCAACAGCGCGCCATTACACTTTCCAGTTGTCCCTTCCATGACACCAGAGTGGCCATGCCTGACGGTGATGGTAGCCTGGCCAGATGCGCTCGTCATATTAGTCGTGCTTGAACAGACGATTCTCAATAGATCCTGGTGACACATCAGGTGCTGTATACGCCCATATTTATTCCCTGGATGAATTTCTGTCAGAAACTGCTTCTCTCACAATGCGTGGATCTTATAGGGCATCTTTAATACACTACTGGCCATTAAAATTGCTACACCATGAAGATGACGTACTACAGACGCGAAATGTAACCGACAGGAAGAAGATGCTGCGATATGCAAATGATTAGCTTTTCAGAGCATTCACACAAGGTTGGCGCCGGTGGTGACATCTACAACGTGCTGACATGAGGAAAGTTTCGAACCCATTTCTCATACACAAACAGCAGTTGACCGGCGTTGCCTGGTGAAACGTTGTCGTGATGCCTCGTGTAAGGAGGAGAAATGCCTACCATCACGTTTCCGACTTTGATAAAGGTCGAATTGTAGCCTATCGCGATTGCGGTTTATCGTATCGCGACATCGCTGCTTGCCTTGGCCGAGATCCAATGACTGTTAGCAGACTATGGAATCGGTGGGTTCAGGAGGGTAATACGTAACGCCGTGCTGGATCCCAACGTCCTCGTATCACTAGCAGTCGAGATGACAGGCATCTTATCCGCACAGCTGGAACGGATCGTGCAGCCACGGCTCCATCCCTCAGTCAACAGATGGGGACGTTTGCAAGACAACAACCATCTGCACGAACAGTTCGACGACGTTTGCAGCAGCATGGACTATCAGCTCGGAGACCATGGCTGCGGTTACCCTTGACGCTGTATCACTGACAGGACAGCCTGCGATGGTGTACTCAACGACGAACCTGGGTGCACGAATGGCAAAACGTCATTTTTTCAGATGAATCCAGGGTCTGTTTACAGCATCATGATGGTCGCATCCGTGTTTGGCGACATTGCGGTGAATCCACATTGGAAGCGTGTATTCGTCATCGCCATACTAGCATATCACCCGGCGTGATGGTATGAGGTGCCATTGGTTACACGTCTCGGTCACCTCTTTTTCGCATTTACGGCACTTTGAACAGTGGATGTTACATTTCAGATGTGTTACGACCCGTGGCTCCACACTTCATTCAGTCCCTGCGAAACCCTACATTTCAGCAGGATAATGCACGACCGCAAGTTGCGGGTCCTGTACGGGCCTTTCTGGGTACAGAAAATGTTCGACTGCTGCCCTCGCCAGCACATTATCCAGATGTCTCACCAATTGTAAACGCCTGGTCAATGGTGGCGGAGCAACTGGCTCGTAACAATACGCCAGTCACTACTCTTAATGAACTCTCGTACCGTGATGAAGCTGCTTGGGCAGCTGTACCTGTCCACGCCATCCAAGCTCTTTTTGACTCAATGCCATGGCGTATCAAGGCCGTTATTACGGCCAGAGGTGGTTGTTCTGGGTACTGATTTCTCAGGATCTGTGCACCCAAATTGCGTGAAAATGCAATCACATGTCAGTTCTAGTATAATATATTTGTCCAATGAATACCCGCTTATCATCTGCATTTCTTGTTTGTGTAGCAATTTTAATGGCCAGTAATGTACTTTGACGTCCAGAATCTGGCCTTTCATTGCACATAATTACTCGTTCATTCCGGCACCTTTTAAAATCAAATCCCATAGGCAGAACAGTTTTTCGCAGTTTCATTGATTAGGTGGAAGGCCAGATCTGTTTGACACAAGCTGAGAAGTGTGTGCAAAGATGGTATTTCCTTTCATTGTTCATAATATGGCAGAAATTGGTGTCTAATAAACCTCCTCCCGTAATTTGCACATCACTGACTTATTTAACATTTTTTGTCAACAGTTGATTGTTTCTTTCATCGCTTTGTCTGTCGGCTCTGCCACTCCTTCCTTGTACTCACTGTCAGTAAGATTAACGACGTTAGCAGCGAGTTATCGCGAGTTTCCGCGAAGGTATTTTCCGTTAAGGTATTTTCCGTGATCGCTACTCGAGCTAACTGTAGGACGTAACAATGAGCGCTACTTTGATCTGGAACGTGACTGTTCTTAGTCACATGGGCAACACTTCTTTCGCTACCGCCGGCTTACTACATCACCTTGGCAACAAATACAAATGTCACTCCCTTGGCTAAAACACACAGCCACATTTGTTTCTGAATTCTACTTGCTGCAACGAAGAACACAGAACGTCTTTTCTTGCTGTGCTATTGCAAACTCGACGAACATTGAGTAATGAAAGAGCGGGCGAGCTAGCATCTCTATGGAGTCGCACGGGCCGGCCAGTGTGGTCGAGCGGTTCTAGGCCCTTCAGTCTGCAAACGCGCAACCGCTACGGTCGCAGGTTCGAATCCTGCCTCGGGCATAGATGTGTGTGATGTCCTTAGGTTAGTTAGGTTTAAGTAGTTCTGAGTTCTAGGGGACTGATGACCTCAGATGTTAAGTCACATAGTGCTCAGAGCCATTTGAATCATTTGAGACTCCTACGGGCAGCCACGTGAATCGGACACTTACAACTGGAGCCGAGGTAAAGTTATGCTTGAAACTTACCCCAAGTTTATATCTCCGTTTATGTGGAAGATGAAGTCTTGTAAATCCGAAGAATCCTTGCGAAACACTTTATGTTTCTCTCGAGCAAGCGTATACTTCTATTTCATACTGCGCAAAATATACCCGGTTTATAACTCTGAGAATTTGTTGCTATTGAAGTTCTTAAATAAATTGCACGACACATGCACGGGTCATATTTTCGGACGATTGCTTTTCAAATGATGTATTTCTTTGAACTGCAATTCCTTGGAAATTACACTAATGATTTAGAGTATTCGTACATCCCTATGTAATGTGGAATTCATCACTAGAGCTAGGAGAAGTGGACTCGGTAGTATAAAAGGAGACAGAGAGTGTTCTGTTATCAGCAGAGAAGCCGTAACAGCGAAATGGGTCAAGAGAGCTCAGTGACATCGAATATGGACTATTCATTGGATGTCAACCGAGTAACAGATCCATCAGTGTCATTTCAATCCTTGTAAAGCTGCCCATGTAGATTGTTGGGTATGTGATTGTAAAGTAGAAGCTCCAAGGAACAACTATAGGTGAACCACGAGGAGGCAGACCGTATGTACTGAAGAAAAGAGGCGTCCGGGCATTACGGAGCCTGGTTGTAAAAAGTCGCATGGAATCTGTGGAAGGAGCTATCCCTGACTTCATTAGTACTATCAACAGTCCAGTTAGCACAGTGACCATGCAAAGCAGTTAAAAATACAGGATGTCCGAAAAAGAATGACCCGATTTTTAATATAATTATTTATTAGGAAGAAGGGCTTAACACCAACAAATTGCATGCTAAATTACTCAGAAAAGACTATAAAATGTCCTCCATTGGCTGCACGGACGACATCTAGCCGATAGCCGAATTCATCCCAAACTGAGAGTAAGGTGTCTTCTGTCACTGAAGCTACAGTACCTGTTATTCTGGTTTTTAGTTCATCAATGTCACGAGTTAAGGGAGGAATGTAAACACATTGTTTAACACATCCACGCAGGAAGAAATCACACGGTGTTAAGTCAGGAGACCTAGGAGGCCAAGAGGGTAAAGCCTGGGCTCGCGGTCTTCTACGCCCTATCCAACGTTGAGGCACAATGGCATTGAGGAAACTGCAAATGTTGTTGTGGCAGTGCGTTGGTGCTCCATCTTGCTGACAGATGAAATTGTCGGAGTCAAGTTGTGGGAATAACCAGTTCTGTAGCATTGCAAGATATGATTGTCCTGTTACGGTTTTTTCCTCAAAAAAGTAGGGTCCATAAACCTTGCTTTGCGAAGCAGCACGAAAACATTCACTTTTGGTGAATCACGTTCGTGTTCAATTCTTTCATGAGGATTGTCGAGCCCCCATATATGCGCATTATGACGGTGAACCTTACAGCTAATATGGAAAGTTGCCTCATCACTGAATATCAATCGTAATATAAAAGAGTCATCTTCCATGTCCTCTAGAGTAGCACTGCTAAAGTTCACTCGCTTCACTTTGTCAGTATCTCGAAGAAAAAAATGGTTCAAATGGCTCTGAGCACTATGGGACTTAACATCTACGGTCATCAGTCCCCTAGAACTTAGAACTACTTAAACCTAACTAACCTAAGGACAGCACACAACACCCAGCCATCACGAGGCAGAGAAAATCCCTGAGCCCGCCGGGAATCGAACCCGGGAACCCGGGCGTGGGAAGCGAGAACGCTACCGCACGACCACGAGATGCGGGCCAGTATCTCGAAGAGCTTGTATCATTTGTCATCGTTATGGTCTGAAGGTTAAACGATGCCGTAACACACGCCACACTGTCATGTGTGGTAACGCAAGTTCTCGGCTAGCACGGCGCATAGACTTGCGGGGGCTCCGCTCAAATGCTCATCGGATTTGTTCCACTGTCTGTTCAGGAAGGCGTGGCCGGCCAAGACTTTTGCCTTTACAGAGGCACCCTGTTTCTTCAAACTGTTTATACCACCGTCGAATGTTCTTTGGTGATGCTGGTATAGCACCAAATCGAATATGAAACGCCAGCCGAACTGCGATCACTGACTGAGTACGACTAAATTCAATAACACAATACGTCTTCTGTTGCGCGGACGCCATATTGCGCGAGGCTGGCTGCACGCTCCAGGTCAGCGCTCGTAGTGACATCTAGCGGTTTTTTTTTTTCTGAAACTCTAGACCATGCTGATTACATCTAGCGCTATTTCAGTTACCTAGTGACATTTGTCTCAATATTATTACAAGTTAAAATCGGGTGATTCTTTTTGGGACACCCTGTACAGTGATCGAGCAGCTCCTCTATGCTTTACATTTCAGTATCCAACGCTTTGGCTGAGGTAGTCTAAAGAGCAGTGGGTCATAGGAAAGGAGTGATTTGGAGTGATGAATCACGCTATACCGTTTTTTTTTTAAACACAGTCCGTACAGGTCTTGAAGGTCCAAGGGTCCGACCGACCGCCGTGTCATCCTCAGCCCTTAGGCGTCACCGGACGCAAATACAGAGAGGCATGTGGTCAGCACACCGCTCTTCACACCGTTGTTAGTTTTCGTGATCGGTGCCGCCACTTCTCAATCAAGTAGCTCCTCAACTGGTCTCAAAAGGGTTGAGTGCACTGCACTTGCCAACAACACTCGGCAGACCCAGACGGTGACCCATCCAAGTGCTAGCCAAGCGCGACAGCGCTTAACTTCGGTGATCAGGCCTTTAGGTTGGCGAATGTCTGCAGAACGTTACCTACCATTCTGTGCAGTGCCAACAATACCTGGTGTAGATGTGTGACAACGGAATTTTCCTATAGATGGTTGCTAGCCGTCAGTGTATGGCTCGTGAGACTGCGTCTGCAGCGCCATCTGCTTCCTGTAACGGCTGAGGACGAATGTCCAACACACAGTAACTCAAGTTCCATACGCTGGTATCTGTTTCAAACCCGTAAACATATCGGGTGTTTTGCCTAAGAACGACGATTTGCGGACAGCATTGGTTTTCTGTTCTCATTTAAGGAAAACCGCTGCAGAATTGCATCGAGTGCTTGTCGAAGCTTTCGGCGAACATGCTCTTCGGAAAACAGAGTGTTTCGAGTGGCCCAAAAAAATTCAAAAGTGGTTATACTGACGTGAGAAACGACGAGCGCGGGAAACCACCGAAAAAGTTCAAAGACAACGAATTGCAGGTGTTATTGGATGAAGATGATACTCAAACTCAACAGGAACACGCAGAACAATTGAATGTGACGCAGAAAGCCCTTTTTTTTCGATTCAGAGCTATGGGAAAGATGCAGAAAGTGAGAAAATAGGTTCCACCGAACTGAATGAAAGACAGCAAGCAAACGGAAAGACATGAAATGCTGCTCGCTAAATACAAAAGAAAGTCGTTTCTCCATCCAATAGTGACAGGTGATGAAAGATGGACTTTTGTTTTGAGGATCCTAAGCGTCGTAAATCATGGATGAATCAAGGCAAACGATCGACATCCACTGCAAGACCAAATCACTTTGGAAAGAAGACAATGCTCTGTGTTTGGTGGGACCAGAAGGGTGTCATCTATTATGTGCTGCTAAAACCGTTAACAACGATCGCTACCAACAGCAGATGATCGATTTAAATCGAGCATTACGTGAAAAACGACCGGAATATGGAAAAAGGCAAAGTCATATTGTCCATGATAACGACTCATCACACTCAGCAAAACGTATCAGCGAAACGATCGAGGCGATGAGTTGGGAAATGCGAGGGCATGCGGTTTATTCTCCAGGGTTGCCTCCGTCTGATTATCATTTGATTACATTATGGGACACGCTGTCGCTGAACAACGCTTCAATTCATATGAAAATGTACTAAAACGGCTCGCTGACTCGTTCGTTTCAAAAGAAGAACTGTTTTCTCTTGGCGCGGCATTCATGAGTTGCCTGAGACGCGGGAGAAATTTATTAACAGCAATGGAGATTATTTTGAATAAAACACTGGTTATCAGTTTCAAACAACAGACGTGCAATAATTGCAGCCAAATTCCGGTTTCATACTTCTACACCTGGTAAAGTACAGAGCGAGTGTTTTTAGCTGTGAGGGTGTGGTCCGTATACTGCGCTTAAGAAAACGCTAAATGCGAAGGATATAAATACATTTTACACTATTGTGTTCTGTGCGTAGTAGAGGAACAATGGGCGACGATGACTTATTGCGAGACAGTGGTTTGTGTATAATGACATAGCTGAAATGAACTAACCAGTCCAAGGTACCAGTGGGACACATTTGGTATAAAATATAACTTCAGCTTCAGTCCAGACCCCAGCGTCCAACTGGTTTCGGCTCTCGAGGTAGCCTGGCCGCCATTCCTCCACAGACATTTATACACCTAATTCAATGTGTCTCCAGCAGAGCTGAAGCCGTCATAAAGGCGAGGGGCGAAGATACCAAATATTGATCGCCACTAATCAGATAGTTTACGCTAAACTGCTGCAGTAGCATTGATGCAAATTATTATTATTAATAAATCAAAAATTATGTATACAGGATGAGCCACAAGTTACGATCAAATAACTTATACACTGAAGTGCCAAAGAAACTGCTGTAGGCATGCGAATTCAAATACAGGTAGAATACGGCGCTGCGGTTGGCAAGTGTCCGGGGCAGTTTTAGATCGGTTATTGTTGCTACAATGGCAGGTTATCGAGATTTGAGTGAGTTTGAACGTGGCGTTATAGTCGGCGCACGAGCGATGGGACACAGCATCTCCGAGGTACCCATGAAGTGGGGATTTTCCTACACGACCATTTCACGAGTGTACCGTGAATATCAGGAATCCGGTAAAACGTCAAATCTCCGACATCACTGCGGCCGAAAAAATATCCTGCAAGAACGGGACCAGCGACGACTGAAAAGAATCGTTCAACGTGACAGAAGTGCAACCCTTCCGCAAATTGCTGCAGATTTCAATGTTGGGCCATGAACAAGTGTCAGCGTGCGAGCCATTCAACGAAACATGATCGATATTTTATGAGCACATTGTTTTGTAGATATAAGATTTAAATATTTGCTGTTATAAAATGTTTATGTAGATAATATTTACATTATTGTCACTATTCAAATATAAGATACACTTTGAATAATAATGATTAAAGAAACACAGCTTGTAGCAGAATGTTGGTATTTTGTGCAGTATTTTAATATGAAAATTGAATAATTACAGACAACGGAGGTTCATGAAATCACAGATCCTTATCATATACTGAAAGTTACAAATTACAATTTGAATGGCTGTTGTTGGCATTATGAGGACGACTATATTTTGTTAGTAACTAAGTCGATCCAAATCACATCTTAATGAACAGAGGCTTTATTTCAGTGCACAGGGAGAAATGGAAGAACAATAATGAGTTTGTGAAATTCACATTGTGATTTTCGGTGATTGGAGAAGTACCAAAGAAAATTCCATCTCTAGAAGGAAAAGTTAGTAAATAACTTTATTGAAATATTATTAACATGATTTGATAGTAAACTGTTTTACAGATCAGAAATGTGATTATTCATTTTTATGTCCTACGAACTAACCTTCATTCTGAATACATGGTTACGTAATTATACCTTTAAGATCTAAAAATAAAACGTTGGTAAACAAATATTTACATATTCTCCAATCTGTAAATAATAATCTCAAGATAGCTTTCAAGAAAGAAAGAGTATCATTATTGGCCGCCTGACACAGTTACTTCCAGAGAATACACCTAGTACCATCCTCCCAGCAAGTCGAATGTTTAGCGGAAAGCTAAAAACAAAAGTGATAACAAATTTGTATCTCCTCTGTCGAATCCGCAGGGACATACGCCGATGCCGGAACTACTTCGGTTCCTCAGCTTTTATTTTCCCTCATATTTTCGATGATCGGAGTCGGGGTGTGACTCAGCATATGTTTACCGTACGGGAAAACACGACCCAGTACTGCAACTAATGTGCCGTGAAGTCCCTACGAATGTCTCGCTTGCTCTACAAAGGAACTCTCTGCGTTAGACTGCGAGGTACTGTGTGTGCCCTGTGAAGATCCCGACTCCAGATAAAGGAGGATGTCAGACTTTAATGAGAGAACCGGTATGCGGGCGCCTTCCCACACAGAAAGCAGTGGCGTACGAACGTCTGCGGCTTATCGGCCCGACTAACACAAGTGCTGCCGCTCTTGAGACAGTGGGCAATCGCGAAATCCGGAAGTGTACCTCCGTTTGATTTGCTCTCTAACGCCAAATATCTACCATCTGATAAGATATTATCACAAAACTCTACTGTGGCCTAAGGGAGGTACGTTTTAAAAATCTATTATTAAAGTATACATTATAATCCAATTTGTTTTACCTTTTCCAAACAAATTACAGTGCACTCATTGTCAGTTCAAATCGTCGTCAATCGAAACTGCTTACGACATTTTTTTTATTTCCAAACTCTTCTTGTAGCTGACCACGCTCTCCATCTCAAGCCTGCAGAAGCTATTCATTGGAACCAAATCGTCATTCATGCAGTGTGACGGAATAGGAATCGTCTAATTAAATTCGGAATTTTCCATTTTAAGTCAGAAGTGGGAAGTCTTCTGTAGTCTCGTCGTCTTACACAACTGAATAGTCGTGCGGTTTATTAATATTATGTTAGCGCACAGGTCTGTATTTTGCATATGATATTACGTGAGTGTATATTTGTTTGTGTGTTATTATTATTCTGTTTGAGGTACTACTTCGGCGGCACACGACGCTGGGATTTCGCCAGCAGAGGTCTTCACGTCAGAACAAGTATGTCAAGGAGCTTCCAACACCGCAAGGATGCTGAAGGGCGTCGGAGAAGACAACAATATCTGCCATTCAGTTGAATTACACTGATATAGCTACAGAGACACCATTTTGTATCACTTCATGCAATAGACGTACACAGCTGTTTGTTTCTGTGTGCAATTATTTCTAGTACATGGAAGAGTATAATTATTATAAGGAATATATTTAGAAGGAAGATACTTGAAGAATAGTATATTTTCATGGTTTTGCCAGTGAACCCTCTCACGTGGCGACCCTGGAGTTAAGTACGAATCTGAATTGGAAGAAATTCGTATTGATACATAAAATACAAGGAGTGTTCAAATGGAAAGGTACGAAACGTCATAACAACCAAACGGGTTGAAACTGGCATACCCTGCTTAGGGATTATGTAGTGAGACATCTAGGCTCGCGAATGTAGCGTCATCACTATGTAGTGAGACATCTAGGTTCGCGAATATAGCGTCATCACACATTCCACAAAAAATTCAGAGCTGTGCCCCCAGCAAACATGGTGATGCTTAACGTCTCTTTTGACGTCTGATATCCGATACTCATCGAATTTCTCGAACACGGACATACCATTAACTGTGAACAACCCGTAGCCTATGCAAGTCCACCAAGAGCAAACAGCCCGGGTTGCTCACGAAGGGAATGATTCTGCTGTATGATAACGCAGTGCCTCACGTCTCCAAGGTCACACACGGTGTAATGGCACAGTTCAAGTGGAAACAGCTTGAGCGTCAGCCCTGCAGCACGGACATGCCGCTCTGCGACTTTCATGTGTTTTGTCCTCTAAAACAACATCTCTGAGGGAAAGGCTGCAACTCGGACGACGGAATGGACACAGTGCAGGACTGGCTTCTGTCACAGCCGCAGGAATTCTGGGGACAGCGCATCCTCCGGCTCGTGGAACAGTGAGGCCTCTGGTGATTACATCTGAATAAAGACTTTATTTATACCCACAGTGTTGTTTCGTATATTTTCTTTTGAACACCTTTCATACAAGACGTAATTAAATAAGAGAAATGTTTCATCAACGATTTATTATACACTACTGGCAATTAAAATTGCTACACAACGAAGATGACGTGCTACAGATGAGAAATTTAACCGACAGGAAGAAGATGCTGTGTTATGCAAATGATTAGCATTCACACATGGTTAGCGCCGGTGGCGACACCTACAACGTGCTGACATGAGGAAAGTTTCCAACAGATTTCTCATACACAAACAGCAGTTGACCAGCGTTGCCTGGTGAAACGTTGTTGTGATGCCTCGTGTAAAGAGGAGAAATACGTACCATCACTTTTCCGACTTTGATAAAGGTCGGATTGTAGCCTATCGCGATTGCGG
The DNA here is from genome assembly GCF_021461395.2 of Schistocerca americana. NCBI lineage: Eukaryota > Metazoa > Arthropoda > Insecta > Orthoptera > Acrididae > Schistocerca > Schistocerca americana. The sequence goes on from NC_060119.1 coordinate 220,854,494, forward strand.
TTTATCGTATCGCGACATTGCTGCTCGCGTTGGTCGAGATCCAATGACTCTTAGCAGAATATGGTATCGGTGGGTTCAGGAGAGTAATACGGAACGCTGTGCTGGATCCCAACGGCCTCGTATCACTAGCAGTCGAGATGACAGGCATCTTATCCGCACGGCTGTAACGGATCGTGCAGCCACGTCTCGATCCCTGAGTCAACAGATGGGGTCGTTTGCAGGACAAAACCCATCTGCACGAACAGTTCGACGACGTTTGCAGCAGCATGGATTATCAGCTCGGAGACCATGGCTGCGGTTACCCTTGACACTGCATCACAGACAGGAGCGCTTGCGAATGTGTACTCAACGACGAACCTGGGTCCACGAATGGCAAAACGTCATTTTTTTCGGATGAATCCAGGTTATGTTTACAGCATCATGATGGTCGCATCCGTGTTTGACGACATCGCGGTGAACGCACATTGGAAGAGTGTATTCGTCATCGCCATACTGGCGTATCACCCGGCATGATGGTATGGGGTGCCATTGGTTACACACCTCGGTCACCTCTTGTTCGCATTGACGGCACTTTGAACAGTGGACGTTACATTTCAGATGTGTTACGACCCGTGTCTCTACCCTTCATTCGATCCCTGCGAAACCCTACATTTCAGCAGGATAATGCACGACCGCATGTTGCAGGTCCTGTAGGGGGCTTTCTGGATACAGAAAATGTTCGACTGCTGCCCTGGCCAGCACATTCTCCCGATCTCTCACCAATTGAAAACGTCTGGTCAATGGTGGCCGAGCAACTGGCTCGTCACAATACGCCAGTCACTACTCTTGATGAACTGTGATATCGTGTTGAAGCTGAATGGGTAGCTGTACCTGCACACGCCATCCAAGCTCTGTTTGACACAATGCCCAGGCGTATCAAGGCCGTTATTACGGCCAGGGGTGGTTGTTCTGGGTATTGATTTCTCAGGATCTATGCACCCAAATTGCGTGAAAATGTAATGAAATGTCAGTTCTAGTGTAATACATTTGTCCAATGAATACCCGTTTATCATCTGCATTTCTTCTTGGTGTGGCAATTTTAATGGCCAGTTGTGTAGTAAAGGCATTCGCGTCGCTCGTCTACTGCCAAAGCCCATTAACGCCAAATTTCTCAGCACTGTCCTAACGGATCGTTTGTCGTACACCCAGATTGATTTTGCGTCTGAACTACGATACTGTTAGAAGTTCAGCAAGACTGAAGATTGTTTTATTAAATGTGAAAGACAACATCATTATGTATGTGAGCGCTTTAGTACAGTTAACAAGTATAGACAAATGTACGGAATAAAGGACTACGAAGACTTTGTGACATTAATTTTCTGTTATCCACTTTCCCTTCGGATAATCTGTTTCTAATGATCTAAATGTGAACGTTGATGGTTACCTTGAGCAGTCTGTGGCCTATTCGTTAAAATGGTTCATAGGAAAGAAAGGTTATTACAACCTTAGGCTGTTTGTTAAGAAAATTCTCCTCATGTCTCACTGTTTGATGTTTACCACTACCAAATTCTCTTCTTCCTATCTCCTGTTGCTTCTTGATACTGCATTCGGTGCGACGAGATAGAATTTCCTTTCGTACGTAGCCTTTGATGTCCGGCCTCGTGATCCAGCGGTCAGGTCTCGGAATGCGTTAAGCTGTTTGCTTCTCAGTAACACAAGAAAACACTGCTCTGTTGGTGCGAATATCAACATCAATATCAGCTTACAAGAACACGAAGACAGCATGCAGTCTTGAAGACGCCAATTAAGATGCAGTTTCTTGTTAATGGAACGAGTTTCTATTAAGTCTAACACAACTATTTGGCAGTTGACGGACATCTACTAAATGAAAGTAACCGAGAACTCCCAGTCTATGAAGTCCTACAATACAAGAACTCAGCACCGCGATTGTAGCGACCCGCTGTTTAGGCTTTTGCGAATCGCTGCGTCTTAATATGCAGTTAAGGCGAAGTAGCCAGATCTACGGTGTGTTTCAGTAAAGTTTCAGAGATGACTGGAAGTGAAGAATCCCCTCTCTCACTGAGATGCAGAGTTTCACTGGGTACAGTAATTAGAAAAATTTGGAATGAAACGGCATTTACTAACCTATTAGCCGGCCGCTGTGACCGTGCGGTTCTAGGCGCTTCAGTCCGGAACCGCGCGACTGCTACGGTCGCAGGTTCGAATCTTGCCTTGGGCATGGATGTGTGCGATGTCCTTAGGTTAGTTAGGTTTAAGTAGTTCTAAGTTCTAGGGGAGTGATGACCTCAGATGTTAAGTCCCATAGTGCTCAGAGCCATTTGAACCATTTGAACTAACCTTTTACCCACAACACCTTGATTCAAGGACAGTAGTGATTGCATTGATATGTCTTCACACTGTATACAGGTTGTATCATAATTAACGGCGTAAACTCATACAGTTGAAAGTAAACGATACTGGAAGGAAATAAAGTCTACTTCATCTTCGATACTGTAAAACAAATCATTTCTGCTGCAAGGTCTTTGCTTTCCATATTCTGACAGATGGTAGGGTCAACCAAAACAAGCAAATATGTCCTGTAAACATGGGCTCGAAGGTGCACATCTTTGAGAGGTAGAACCACTTGTTTATTTTCACTACTGTGAAACACATCTATGCTACTGAAGAAGTGAAGATAGCTCTTTAAGTATGCATTTTAGAGCTCTTGTTTACTAGATATATATTTTTTGTTTTGTATTGTAACCTCCCCACAAAAATTTTAAAAGAAAGAAAATAACGATACTAATTAGAAATGCTGATGGACATGGCTCTATGCGTAAACTGCCTACAATCAAATGTACTGACAATGGCAACAAATGTGAAATTCGCAATCTGACTCAATTATAAATCCTTCAAAAAATTAAAGTCCATTCAGTGACAAGAAAATTCAATTAAACCGAAATATCGGTTTTTTGGCCCTGTGTAAAAACAATCAGAATTAAAGTCTTACCTCAGAATAAATGGATGTCACATATCTGCTCTTGTTGTTGCGCACCACTTGGAGGAACTACATTGCAAATAATAATATTCTCCTTTTTTTTGTAATTCTAGTAAAATTTTTCTTCAAAAAGAAGTGGAATGAAATGGGAAGTGCAACGAGATCTTTAGTTCAAAAAAATTAAACTTTTGAGAAAATGCTTTTGAAATAAAAAATTATTATTGGGAGACTTGTTGGAGAATAATTACAATAAATAAAATTTTTCATTATCTAATGATTATATTAATTAACAGTATACCTTATTCCTCATCTTGACCATTGTTGCCGACCGCCTACATCACACAACCGCACTGGGCTGCTACTACTGACCGACCGCTCTGCATGACGACTACAGACTGAGTACTGCTCTCAACTAGACAGAGCTACAGACTCGCAACGACTGACTGACTGCTACTCTGCATAGCGACAACTAACTCGCAAAGACCACTACTGACTGAGAACCGCTCGCAACACTCGCGCGGTCAAGCGCATACTCTCTGGTCACAGATGCTACAATGCCTCGCCATCGCTGCTGCGTTACATACGTGTTTCATAACCCTCCACTCGGGGGGCAAAAATTTGGCAGCGATGGTGAGTCATTTGGACTTGCCAAGCGCGGCAAAATTTTTCTTTAATTAACAAAATCCTACAACTTACAGAATATTTAAATGTTGTGCACACGCACTAAGTATAAAATATATCAGACAAGGACAAAATGTGAATACTAAACATAGTAGCAAATCAGAAAAAAGTATATACAAACTTTTTAACAGATAAAGTGCACAGGCACTGAAAAAATTCTTTAGCATATGCAGAACAAATAAACAGACTGGCAAGAATAATTAGATGTAGTACATAAAGTAAATGTTGTGCACACGCACTAAGTACAAAATATATCAGACAAAGACAAAATGTGAGTACAAAACATAGTAGCAAATCAGAAAAGTATATACAAATTATTTGACAGATAACAAAGTGCACAGGCACTGAAAAAATTCTTTAGCATATTCAGAACAAATAAACAGACTGGCAAAAAATATTATGTTGACAAGTGTACATGCACTGAAAAATGTCTTTAGCATTTTCACAACAAATAAACATAATGGCAAAAAAAAAAATTCATGTCCAAAGTGCACATGCACTGAAAAATGTCTTTAGTATTTTCACAACAAATAAACATAATGGCAAACATCATGTCGACCAGTGACATAAGTGTACTCACACTGGAGTTTAGCGAATCGAAAAATGTATAACCTATGAACATAAATGATGTTACCAAAAAAAATTTTTTCTTTATGTGACAAGAATCAGGATAGGAAAGGGAAGGATTGCATCATGGTTGTAGCACTTTAGATTGCACACAGCTGCTCTGAAAGTCCATATCTTTCCACAGTAGTACAACACCAAGTGACACAACTTGAAGTTCTTTTCCCATCAGAATTTATCAGTGTAGCCAAGACACTGAACTGTCGTAGTAATGTTCCATGTTTTCATTTTGGCAGTACATTAGGTACACCAAACAGTGGGACCATAATAATGTCTTCATCGCTCATGGTGGTGGACAGCATGTCGTGTCAACACCACACTCTTACAAGGCACACCAACGTAGAATTAGTGCAAAACCAAATATAGTGCTCCATGATCACTGGGATAAACAGGACAATGGACATTGCAGTAATTCAGGGTAGTCAGCTTATGAGGTGAAGGACATCAAGTCACATAATATTGACAATTACAGTCTTCATTGATAGTTCGTGGCATTCATAGCCCAGTTATTGAACATTTCTGTACCAAGTATGTAGTATTACAGAAAAATGTTCATTAATTGTTTTACATAGAATCAGTAGCCTTCTTTTCCTGGTTACAAAATATTATGAAATAATCGCATTCTTTTCAGTTACAGAGTATAATTAAGAATCATTAACCTTTTCCTAATTACAGTTAATTAATCATTTGTCATTAATTAATCATTTGTCTAATTACAGTTAATTAATCATTTGTATAATTACAGTTAATTAATCATTTGTCGTTAATTAATCATTTGTCTAATTACAGTTAATTAATTAATCATTTGTAGCCTTAATTAATTACAAAGCATTATTAAACAGTACCATAGTTAATTAATTATGTGTCATTCCAATCTATTAAGAATCATTAGTCTTTTCCTAATTACAAAGCATTATGAAACAGTCACATTTATTTCCAATTACAAAGTATGAACATTGAAAACAAGAGTTAATTAATGGCATAATTAATAACAATTTCGTGGAGTGACCTTAATTATTGGCACTCAGTGGCCATCAAGTATTGAATAGAATAAAACATAGTTCATCATTCAGTATTATTCAGATCATTACAAAGTCATTATTAAAAATCAGTTAATTACAGTCAAATCATTAGTAATCACAGGCATTACAATAAACAGTGGCAGTTATTAGCTAGTGACAAAGCATTATTTTGAATATAGTCTCATTAAGAGGTCATTACTCGAGTGACATGCTATTCAGAGTTGATCAGTATTATTCAGAATTATCATAAACTAGTGACATTATGTGGGACTGGTAATACATTTTTTTGGTAGCAATGCATTGCGTTGGGATCGATAATTAATTGCTGAGGCATAATACTTTTTGCTTTTGACCTATTGCTGCAAATGAGGATAGGTAACGTCATTCGTCATGAGTCAGCTGTAGCAAGATTATGTAACAAGGCAGTACATGTGATCACATTTATAAATGATAAACACAAATGGGTAAAAAATATAAAAATGCAAGTACTAGAACAGGTATAATAAGTAACAGGTTTAGTAAGTGTCATGAAAAACTTCTCCTGGAAAAAATACAAAAACGGATTATTGACCTGAAAGAAGAAACGCACACTATGCTGAAAAGTAGTGAACTTCGAATTAACAAGTAGTGAAATGTGTATAAAATGTGTTCCATAGCTGTCCTTTCCAAAACTTTCCGTCATCCTACTATGCAATGTAACACCTGCTGTCAAAGCAAACCGCAACAAATACTTAAATAACTACGTAGCATAAATACATTACTTCAACATTATCCTCATCTGTAAAGAAAAAAACTTCATTATCCATATCATCATAACTTCACCATTATCATCACCTGTAAAGAAAAACTTCATTATTCATAATACCATTTCCTTCATCATTATTCATCAGTATTCACTATCATCTGCAAAAAATCACTTCATTACTCCTTACATAACTATTCCTTATCTCTAGCATATTTCATCACTAAAACTAAGATGTGTAGTTCTCTCTGACAGCCTGCATCAATCACCTTGTATTCTGAAAGAAAAAATTAGTTAAGACTGCTATTCTGTGATGAGTATAGTATAGTCTTGTTAATGCTTGTTAATCCTGATCCCTTTACTCTTCCTCATAAAGTTATTGCATCTCCTTTCGTTTATTCCGTAGGTGAAATTCCCATTTATGTTAAATTTATTTCTTAGAATCATCATTCCTTTCTGAAATTGATGAACAAAGATTAATGTCTTGCATTTAAATCCTATACCCACTAAATAATGACTGGTTTATGGTGACACAATTAACCATACAGCATAACATGACAGAAAACGTAATATGTCCAAGACATTGACAGTGTTCGGATGCGAAAAAATGTACACAGAATAATACAATGCAGTAGCAAAAAAAATGTGAAACAGTCACGATGTTGAGATGTCATAAGGCAAAAAAAAAAAATGTCAAAGTCGACTGGTGTGTGTTATATCTTAACTATTTCATAGTGCATACAAACAAAACTGGAGTACAGTCATATACACAAAAAAATGGAAAATGTGCACGGTCTGATGTGTAACGACAAGAAAAGCGACCTGCTAACCTTACCTTGCCGGGCACTTGCCAAGAAAAAAAATACGATAATCATCAATAAGTAGTCACATAAATATAATTGCAGAAATAGTCGTAAATGTGTAAATTCATCTGGAAAAATATGCACGGTCTGATGTGTAACGACAAGAAAAGCGACCTGCTAACCTTACCTTGCCGGGCACTTGCCAAGAAAAAAAAATACGATAATCATCAATAATTAGTCAGGTGAATTAATTGCATTAGTAAATGGCATCATAGTGTGTTGAATCATACAGTGGTTTCACTCAATAAACGGTTTAATGTTTGAGATATGTTGATTGCCTTTCGATTTTCTGGTTCTCAAAGTTTCGACGTGTACAACATTGGGGTGAGGGATGCTGCGAATCCGATACGGACCTGCGTATAGAAGTTCAAATTTACTGCACTTACCTTTTAATTTGCTGGATAAATAGTGTGTACGTACTAATATCTTCTGTCCAACGTGAAAGTCGCGGCGTGTACAAACCAGTTTTTGCTGTCTTCTCCGGCGCTCTGCGGCACGTTTGATGTTGTTCAGCGCAATGTCAATTATTTCGTGGTGTCGTAGGCGACGATTTTTGGGGAATTCTATTAATTCTTTAATTTTGTTCGGTGGTTCAACGTTTTTCAGTATAACAGTCGGAGATAGCATAGTGGATTCATTTGGAATGGAATTAATTACATCTTGGAATGAGAGTATGTGTGTATCCCAATCAATATGTCTTTTGTGGCAGTATATTCTGCACAGCTTACCAATTTCCTTCATTAATCTTTCACAAGGGTTCGAAGAAGCGTGGTACTTGGATATATAGATCGGAGAAATGTTTCTAGCCCGTAACATGCGTGTCCATACACTACTACGAAATTGAGATCCATTATCAGAAATTACTTTCATTACATGCCCTACATGAAATAGAAAATGTTTTACAAATGCTTTCGAAACAGTTTTAGCAGTAGCTTTGCGTAACGGAGTGAAAGTAACAAATTTTGAAGTGAGCTCAACAGCGACAAAAATGTAGCAAAAACCTCTGTTAGTTCTCGGAATCGGACCAAAAATATCTACTGCGGCCATGTGTCTTAATTTCACAGGTATAATGGGATATAAAGGAGGAATATGTGAAGTGGTGTCTGATTTAGCTTTCTGGCAAATTTTACAAGACGCTAAAACTCGTCGTATACGTTTTTCCATGTTGGTAAAATAACAGTTCTGTCTCAGTATAAGAAAACATTTTCGTGCTCCGTAATGTGCGTAACTTAAATGAGTGTACCAAATTAGTTTGTTAACCAGTTCGTCAGGAATGCATAATAACCAAATGTTGCTGTCAGGATGAGAGCGGCGAAACAGAATGTCATTGCGTACAGTGTAGTGGTTCCTAATCGTAACATTTTTCCTATCTTGCCAAAGGTGTTTAATTTCTTTCCACACATTGTCCTTATTTTGTTCTTGTGCTATGTCCTGTAATGACGATGAAATAAAATTTTCAAATGCAACCTGCTGAATGTACATGACACTGAAATTTGCTTTGCAGAAGTTGGTTGCTACGTCTTGCTGATTGTTACTGAGAGAACGCGATAGTGCGTCTGCTATAACATTTTGCGTACCGGGAATGTGAACTATTGTAAAATTAAATTCCTGTAAATATAGTTTCCATCTGCTTAACCTGTCGTGAGTGAATTTAGCTGAAAGTAAAAATTGTATCGCTCTATGGTCTGTGTAGACGGTGGTATGTCTGCCGTAAAGAAAGTGCCTAAATCTCGTGAAAGCCCATACAACACATAATGTTTCAAGTTCTGTGACGGAATAATTTCGTTCAGCAGGTGACAAAATGCGACTTGCAAATGCGATGTTTTTAATTACTGTAGAACCATCTTCTTCTATTTCCTGGAAAATGTGTACGCCTAAAGCGGTGTTGGAACTGTCGGTAGCAATGGAAAAATTTCTAGTAAGATCTGGGTGCGATAAAAGTGGTCCATTCAACAGAGCATGTTTCAAATAACATTCTCGTGAGCAAAATTCTGCGTGTCAAAAGTAATGTTTGCGTTACTGTAATATGCAATCTGTGCTGTATCTGGTTAAAAACTATCGTACGTATTATTATTTACGGGAGAATGTTGTGGCATATCCACTATATGAACTGCTTTGTTATTTCTTACTGACGTGTTACGCTATGGATGACACCTATTGTCTGTTCCATTCATGATTATTGTTGTTGCTGATGTTGTTGCTGCTCATAAGATCGACTGTTATTAAATGTACGCTGAAAATTGTGCTCATCATTCTTTTTACGTCTGTCCTAATAATCATTCCTATACGGTGTATTGCGATAGGAATTGAAATAGAGTGTTGTCTGTACGTAGTTATTTCTTTGCTGCCATGCGTTACTATTTGTTGGAGCTTGGACTATACATGCACGCGGCGAAACATTAAAGTTTGGTTGACCTTGTAGACTGCATTGTTGGTTAGGTATGCTAAGCGGTTGACTTTCATGCTATTGTGGTGAAAAACGTCTATTGTTACAAAAAAAAATGCGTTTGCTGTTAATTTTACACATACTGATGATTACGATTTTTATCTGTTATTTAAGTTCTCGTGATTCTGGAGTGCCTAATGAAAATTGTCACATTCGGTAAAAATTTGTCTTATCGGGTTTTCATTACATATTCTTAATACTAGGTAGAGCAATAGTTAAAGAGCAGTTTTGATAGATATAAAGGATAGTAGAAGAGAAGGCAGCAGTGCAGAAAACTAAAGATGAAACAGCACTACTACAGCTCGGGGCCCTATGCTCGCTACGGCACATATTCATTAAAGCGTAATGAATCCCCTGAGGTCATTTACGCACTGCAAATAAATTTTAGCTTTTGTGTTACAGGCAATAGCGGTAAAATTTCAAAGGCAAATTGTTGTATCCGTGCTAATTCTATTTTCCTCATTACAGGCAATGCTGATGAAAATACAATAGCAATTTGTCGCTTCAGGTTCAAAGCTAGCTTCTCCATTACAGGTAATAGCGGTGAATGTACAAAGGTAAATTGTCGTATACAGCTCAAAGCGTGTACCTGTACGCTGTCATTATTAAATTCTTTACATTTTCTTGCGGATAAAAATTGCTCATAATCTATGTTCTCGTCATTGAATTTGAAAACACGTTTGGGTTTGTGAGTGTATCTGTTTGTCTGTGTCATTTCAGATTTCAAGTTACGTAGCTTTTCAGATTTTAAGTCGCGTGTCTTTTCGGATTTTAATTCGCATAGTTGCTGTAAATTGCTCACATTATACACGCTGCGTGACTCTGACAAATGCTCGCAAAGTGGCGGGTTCTGTGACGTATTGGTGACTGAAATAATTGTTAATTCTGTTACTTTACTACTTTCGTCAATCTGGTTATTGTGTCGTTCACTTTTCTCGTCAGCCTCCGTATTCGGAGTGTGTGAAACTTCCACTGACTCCAAATCATCGCGAACCTGTACTGCGTTTTTAGGGCATTGTTCGGTGACTGCATTAATTTCGTGTATCTGTGTTTCGTTCGCCAAACATTGTTCAGTGATTGCATCAATCTTGTCTTTATGTGACTCTGTTGTGCCTACACGTGTGCTACTCGATTCTTGTGCAACAGTGCCAACTTTTTCATTACTGTTATTAGCACAAGTCTGAGTATCCTCACGTAATTGTTCTTTACTGTCCTGACATTGAACGGTAACAGCTATAATCTGTTCACTAACTTGTTTCTTCTGTTCATTAACGTTGTCGTGTTTTTCGTTCTGCTGTTTAAAATTTTCAGAAAATTGTTTGTTCCGTTCTATAAATTCTTTGTGCTGCTCATCAAATTTTTCACAAATTTGGTCAAGTCGTTGCAACACTAGTGCCAAAAATCGATCAAAGCCAAAATTAGCGTTTATACTCTCTGTGCTGTTTAGTGGTGGATCTGGAATTCTCTCGCTTTCTGTAACCATTTGGTTATTCTGAGATTTACAAAAAGGTTTGCCAGACGAATGTACACTGTCGGTCATTGTTTCGGAATTAGATAAATCCGTCCTACTTTGTGTGATCTGTTCATATTCATTAGACAAATTTGTCTGTTCGTTACTTGGGTTTTCCAAATCGGGTGTGTTAAGCTCTGCAGCGCTCATTACAATAGAGCATTCTGCGTCATCAATTGTCGTCAAGTTAACAGACGAGGCAATTGAGTTCGTTTGTTCATCATTAAGGTGAAAGTCATCATTAGTGGTTGGAATGCACTGATTGTTAGTGAACGCAGGATTGTCATCATTACGTTGCGTATCACAATTACTATCGGTCACGTTGTTTAAGTCGGTAATTTCATTCACAATACTTCGCGATACACTATTCACAGTCTTTCGCGGCATTTTTACAATAGTCAAAATTTTTCACAAAACAAATCAACACAGTGCAAAAGCAACACACAAATACAACAAAGCAACAAACTGCCGTTGACCTGTAGAGAGAAAGTCACAATATTATTAACAGCGTTGCGCTAAATCCTAATTATATCTAAGCAAACAAGAGCAGATATCTGACTGTCGCTCAAAAGACTCTCAACGAAATACGATCCTGGACTGGGTGTCGCCAAGTGTAACCTCCCCACAAAAATTTTAAAAGAAAGAAAATAACGATACTAATTAGAAATGCTGATGGACATGGCTCTATGCGTAAACTGCCTACAATCAAATGTACTGACAATGGCAACAAATGTGAAATTCGCAATCTGACTCAATTATAAATCCTTCAAAAAATTAAAGTCCATTCAGTGACAAGAAAATTCAATTAAACCGAAATATCGGTTTTTTGGCCCTGTGTAAAAACAATCAGAATTAAAGTCTTACCTCAGAATAAATGGATGTCACATATCTGCTCTTGTTGTTGCGCACCACTTGGAGGAACTACATTGCAAATAATAATATTCTCCTTTTTTTTGTAATTCTAGTAAAATTTTTCTTCAAAAAGAAGTGGAATGAAATGGGAAGTGCAACGAGATCTTTAGTTCAAAAAAATTAAACTTTTGAGAAAATGCTTTTGAAATAAAAAATTATTATTGGGAGACTTGTTGGAGAATAATTACAATAAATAAAATTTTTCATTATCTAATGATTATATTAATTAACAGTATACCTTATTCCTCATCTTGACCATTGTTGCCGACCGCCTACATCACACAACCGCACTGGGCTGCTACTACTGACCGACCGCTCTGCATGACGACTACAGACTGAGTACTGCTCTCAACTAGACAGAGCTACAGACTCGCAACGACTGACTGACTGCTACTCTGCATAGCGACAACTAACTCGCAAAGACCACTACTGACTGAGAACCGCTCGCAACACTCGCGCGGTCAAGCGCATACTCTCTGGTCACAGATGCTACAATGCCTCGCCATCGCTGCTGCGTTACATACGTGTTTCAGTATCATGCTATCTCCTCCCAAAATATGGAAAACAAAGTGCTTGCAGTAAAAGAGAATTGTTTCGCAGTATCGCAGATGACGAAGAGCCCATAGCTCTTTAGGTACCTATTTTATAGTTCTTGTTTGCAAGACTCCTCTGCCTCAATGCAGTATCAGGTACTTTCAATTGTATCCGCGTACGTCATTAATTATGAAACGCTCTCTATAACTCTTCCTTGTTTAGGGGAACCGTAATCTCTTAATTCCTCGATTTCTTAGAGACGAATGTTCAGCTCAATGTCTGTTGGATACTTTACGGAGACAAACAGGTAACTGCTTTTGTTCCATCCAAAGTCAAACCAATTCGGGTATCTCTCTGAGCAACGAGGGCTGATTGCCAGCTTGTTCATATACAAACACAGAAAATTCTCGCTGATCGGAATTTCTCAGCTTCGTTCTACTATAGAATGTTAGCCAATATTCTGTGGCATTCAAGTTTCGAACAGTTTCGTGGCTATTCTTCACTTATCGTCTGTCTGTAGCCAATCTTCGAGACCACGTCCAGTCTAACTTCGGTGGCAACGTTGGTATAGAGACGCTTGCTTTCACCTTATTTATTATTATGCTTCGTTTCGCGAAAAATTGCAAATAATCCATGAAAGCTTTGAGGTTAGGTATTTGAAAGCGAAATATTATTTAGGTTTTGCAACAACAGAAGTTGTTGAAGCAGTCTTTATTAGAAGATATTTCTAGTGCAAAATTCAGCTCTAATCAAAGAGGGAAAAAACAGTTGTTTATGACGTTATTAGATGTGTAAGGCAAGAAACATAATAAATATTGTTTGATAAGTCTGTATGTACAAATTTTCGCTAGTTAATAAATGTCGATGTTCGAAAGGTTATTTCACTTCTCAACGCCTTACCACATGATACTGACCAAGAACATTGTGTTACGAAGTTCGCTTTGGCCATTAATAAGCCTCATCCTTGTTAGTTCTTCAATTCTAATACTATGCATGACTTTTTGTATCACGAATGACGGCTCATAACCTCACTTTCACCGTTCGGTATCAACCTAAGAACACTGACGTGAGGTGACGGTGCAGTGACTTGATGTGACGGCCAGAGTGAATTGGCTTTAAGTCGGACAGAACACCCCTATCTGGATTAGAATTGTTAAAGTTCACTTGGTTTTGACAATTATAGTACTTCCTGTTTCGTCTAATGTATTTGGTCAGTAAAGTTGACGTACTCCCTTATTCACAGGAAGTAGAAGAATATGTGTTACGAAAGAAAAATTTTCTTCTGTCTTTTAACTGTTGTTAAAGGTCTCGATCTTCAGTCGTCTTCAGGTCACCATTAGTACTTCATATATTTCTTTAAGTTTATTTAAGCATTCGCCTTTACTGAGAAGTAAATGACCATAATTCTCATCAGAACAGAGCAAGAATTTTCCGACTGTCACCGATAACCGTAATCTACAAAAGATATAATAGTAAAATAAAGCCTGTACTGTGGTAGTCACAAAATGAATGACATGAGCCAATTTCAAAGAGTCCAATACGTACCGCGCAAGATAGTGATACTGTTAAGTATACTACTCTTGCATTTGGGGGACTGCGATTTAAATCCCATTCCAGCCACACAGATTTAAGTTTCCTGTCGTTTCCTTATATCGATCAACGCCAGTACTGAGATGATTTATTTGGGAAGGCCACTATGATTGCCTTCCCGGTCCCCGCCGCATTCCAAGTATTGAGTTCAGTCTCTAATGACCTCGTTACTGACAGGCCATCAAAGCTTGATCCTCTTTCTTTACGTTCCTCCGTTTGTTATGACGTATGCACGAAGGCCTTGTATTCCTTAATGTGGTCTTACCGGATAACATTGATGGCAGCAGGTGCAATCCTAGTTCGTATTACGAGGCGATTGAGCTGTGGTCTATCATGAAAAAAGGGACTCGCAGTATACGTGGAACAGACCTGGAGAATCCGCAAGGTTTCAGGTAGATATTTATGCAATGAAATTTCGAAACGAGGTTTCAAACAGCAAATATTTACAGGAACAGATGTGAGCTCTGACCATAATTTATTAGTTCTGGACGGTAGATTAAAACTGAAAAAGGCTGGAAATTAAAGAGACGAGACGCGGATAAAATGAAAGAACGACCGCTTGTTGAGAGTTTCAAATGCAGCATTAGGCAACGATTGAATGAAACAGGGGAAATAAATACTATAGAAGACGAATGGGTAGCTCTGTGAGGTGAAATAACGATGACAGCGGTGGATGAAATAGACAAAACGACAAGGCCCAATAGAAATCCTTGGATTATTCATGAGAGGCGGGAGGAAATATAAAAATGAAGCAAACTGGGCACGGGAAAGGGAATACAGATTTCTAAGAAATGACATTGACAGAAATATCGAAATGGCAAAGCATTAACGACTATAGGAAAAGCTGTAGAAGCATGCATAAATATAGAAAAGATAGGTACTGGCTATAGGGAAGCAATAAAGAAACCCTAAGAGGAAACTGAAGGTACAGAAAGTAATAGTCAATTATGTGGAACTGGAACGGTGTTCCACGGGGTGAACGGATCAACGAACAACCTGAAAGAGTGTCACCGGACGTCCGCCACGAACAAATTCAACGAACACTATAGAACAAAATAAGATCAACAAAAAAAAGGGGGAAACGTCTTTGATTATCAATCAAAAGTCCTCTATCCCAGGTTCGCATACCGCCAGTGCTCACATTTTGATTAATAATCAGCATTGGTGGCCGAAGACTTCCGGCCTTGTCAAAGAGTGCGGAAAAGCAGACAGATGTTCAGGGCACTGTCTTGTCCTTGCGGTGGGAAACTGCCCCCAAAAGACTGAAGAACCAGCAATGATCGACGGCATGAGGATGAAGAAGGCAATGGAAACCACTGAATTAAAGACACGTAACGTGTATCCACAGGACATGTGGCGCTATAATGGAAAAACTGCCATGATGATCTCTCCATTGGCAAAATATTCCGGAACAGTCCCCCATTCGGATCTCCGGAAGGGGACTGCCAAGAAGGAGGCGGTCATGAGAAAAAGATTAAATAATTAACGAAAGGGCAATGATCAACGAGTCGGGGCGTGGAATGTCAGAGGCTTGAACGTGGTAGGGAAACTAGAAAACCTGAAAAGGGAAATGCAAAGGCTGTATCTAAGTCACCATTAGGCTTCTCAAAGTATACCTCCTTCTCTTGTGATTCTTGAACAGAGTATTTGCTATTACTATGTGACACTTCTTACAGAACTCAATTAGTCTTTCTCCTGTCTCATTCCTTGCTCCAAGCCCATATTCTCCTGTAATCTTTTCTTCTACTCCTTCCCCTACAAATGCATTCCAGTCTCCTATGACTATTAGATTTTCATCCCTCTTTGCATACTGTCTTACCCTTTCAATATCCTCATGCACTGTCTCTCTCTCTTCATCTTCAGCTTGCGACTTCGGTATGTACAGCTGAACTACCGTTGTCGGTATTGGTTTGTCGTCGAGTTTGATAAGAATTACTCTGTCACTGAACTGTTTACAGTAACACACTCCCTGCCCTACGTTCCTATTCATAACGAATCCTACTATATCCTACTATATCTAGATTGAGCCTTTGAATTTACCTTTTCAGATTTTCTGGTTTCCCTACCAAGTTCAAGCTTCTGACATTCCACGCACCGACTCTTAGAACGTTATCTTTCGTTGATTATTCAAATTTTTTTCTCATGGTTTAAAGTTCAATTAAAAAAAATCAAAGTCAGTGTCATAATTTGGCAGCTACCATCTTTCAAAATTGCCTGCAGATATCAGGAAATTCAGTACAGTGGAATGCAGTGGTACAGTGTTCACTATAACTTAGCGAAATTTCTGCTAGATATATGTATTCGTCCTGGATGCATTTGTATTATCCTGTTGTGGTTGCCGGCATTCCGTTGCAGTATCACAAACTGGACTGGCGAACATAATATTCCGGACCGACGGACAGATGTCTCATGTCCTTTCTCATGAGACACTGCACACAGCTCTGGGACTGAACGGAAGGCATAAATAGTTTTACTGGTGATCAGATGATTAATGACCTCTTCTCCTCTTGAAGTGATGATTTCATCCACCATCAGTACATGGACTGGCAAGTGCAGCGAACTCGGTTAGGGATGCAAGGAATGCAATAAAGTTTTCTAAAGGTCATTTCTCGTGGACCATACTGGCACCTTAAAACTAAATACCTAAACGGAACATGAACCTTGATCCTCCTTGCCGGCCGTGTTTTGTCTTTTGGAAATCAGGTTAAAGATTTTTTATTAACGTGCAAATCATTAAATCTGGAATCAAGTTGTAACTTACTTCCACACGGAATTCTGCACTGCGTAGATTTCAGAAGTACACTGGTAGAAGCTGAGCTTACAGCAGAGACTAATCTCTTACAGATCAGCTACAATTTACATGTCGGAAAAAAAGTTCAAATAGCTCTAAGCACTATGGGACAACTTCTGAGGTCATCAGTCCCCTAGAACTTAGAACTACTTCAAACTAACTAACCTAAGGACATCACACACATCCATGCTCGAGGCAGGATTCGAACCTGCGACCGTAGCGGCCGCGCGGTTCCAGACTGCAGCGCCTAGAACGCTCGGCCATTCCGGCCGGCTGTCGAAAGCATTAGCACGTTACTACGTAATCAAAAGTATCCGGACAGCTGTCAGTGGCCATCCTTCGCTCTTATGATGGTGTGAACTCTGCTGGAAACACTTTCAATGAGATGCCTGAATGTCTGTAGAGGAATGCAGTCCATTCTTCCTCAAGAGCAGAAACCAGAGAGAATAATAACATCGGATGCTGAGGTCTGGAGCGACTTTGGCGTTCTAACTCATCCCACAGGTGTCCCACTGGGTTCAGGTCTGGATTCTGGACAGGTGACTTCATTTCAGGAATGTTATTGTCCACAAGCTATTGCCTCACAGATGCTGATTTACGACAGGGTGCAGTGTCAGTCTGATGCAAATAGTCATCTTCTCCAAACTGATCCTCTACTGAATGCAACAAATAATGCTGTAAAATTTGCTCATATGCTTCTGCATTTAGCGTTTTCTTCAGCGCGATCTGAGGACCTTCACCACTGAAAACACGCCCACACCATAACATCTCCTCCTCTGTACTTCGCTGTTGGCACTCCACATGATGTCATGTAAATTACTTCAGGATTCCCCAAACCCAAATCCGTCCATTAAACTGCCATAGGGTGCAGGGTAATTTGTCGCTCCAAATCATTCATTTCAGTCATCCACTATCCAGTTACGTCCGTCTTTGCACCATCTCAAACGTCGGTTAGCACTGACTACAGACCTGTGTGGTTTATGAAGAGCTGGTCGACCACTGTACTCCGTTATTTTCAGCTTCTTAAGCACATTTATTGTGCTATCAGGACTGCTGACAGCACTTTGGAACCCACAAACTTCGGCTGACTTCATGTGATATTTTACAGCCATCCTACACAATGATCGACGGTCCCAGTCTATCAGTACATGAGGTCTACTTGATCTGGGTTTACCTGTAGGTTGTTCCTCCATGTTTCCTGTTTACAATCACATCGCCGATACTCGACCTAGGCTGTTTTAGAAGAGCAGAACTGTCCCTGATGGGTCTATTACTTAAGTGACACTCAATGAAAAGTCCACGTTCCAAGTCACTGAGCCTTCTTGACCAATCCAGTTTGGTGCTACTGCGTCTCCACAGACAACACTGTACTCCCCGCGTCCTTTTATGCTGGATGGTCCGCTTCTCGTGACACGTATTGGTCAGTTATTCCTTATACAGGAGTGTCCAGATAGTTTTGATCAGATAGCGTACAGCCAAATGCCGACTGACAAAAAAGTCAAACTTCCAAAATGTTAACAAATGAAATCTGATTTGTGATCTGGTTTCATTTAATATAACAATACACAAATTCTTCTTAAATTTCGTGTCTTTTAGTAATGAATAAGAAAAATAAGAGTTTCTGAAGGTAAGAGTTCGTCTGGGAAACTAATTGTGGTGTCGACCGAAGAGCTGTGTGCCAAAGCAAAGTTGAAAACTCGCACCAAAACTACAGAAGATTATAGTCGCTAGATGTCGCACTGACGAACTGGAAACGCCGGCATAGCTACGCCTGCTGGAGCTTCCCCACTTCACCACATACGCTCTTCCACTCAAGGCTGAGCAGAGGAACATTCGCGCCAGTTCGCATTCAACGGTCATCACAAGAGCGTCGTCAAGAGCGTCGTCTTGGGCAGAACTTAATGTAAACATTATGTGAGTTACTCTTCAAGTGAAGAATCTTGTAAATTTGTCCGCCTTAAGTGATACTCTAATATTCAGAGACAGTTGTAAATACTAAATGGCTCTGAGCACTATGGGACTCAACTGCTGTGGTCATTAGTCCCCTAGAACTTAGAACTACTTAAACCTAACTAACCTAAGGACATCACACACATCCATGCCCGAGGCAGGATTCGAACCTGCGACCGTAGCAGTCGCACGGTTCCGGACTGCGCGCCTAGAACCGCGAGACCACCGCGGCCGGCAGGTAAATACTCAGAACATTCCTATGGATAATGGATTGTACCGAGTTAAGTAAACCTTCATACCTATATTGTTACTGAAGTGAACTAATATATTACATGTTCCGCCCATTCTCCTCCCGGAGCAAATCCAAGAACCCACCGTTGCGCCGACGATTGTACATTCGGACGGCACGACACTAAAAGGCGTTCTCGTAAACCTAAAATTTCTCTTATAAACTGAAACTAATCTTGAAATTTAAAAATAATCTTGGAAGATTTTTTTAAGAAATAATAAGTATAAAAACCAAAATCTTCTTGAGATCTAGCCCTAGATTATTGTATTACCTCGCATTCTACGCGCAGTCCTTGCGTCACTGTCCGACTCCATGAAAAGTGCACATTTTGTAAAATAATTGTGAAAGTTGACCATTCATTATTCGCGAGGTGCCTTCCATTTCTGCTTCCGTGTTCGTTACCTGATAAATTTTCGTTGACGTGTGGGCCAATCGAACTATCCAGAGACGATTCAAGACCCTTCCTCTCAGCTTCAGTTGTATCACTTAATGTTCCGAATCCGTCTTCCAATCTGGCACACGGCAGTTTTAACCTCCTCAGGAAGTTTCTAAACAGGGTGCAGTCGTTTGCAGAATGAAGGATTGCTTTCTTTCTTTCCTTTTTTTTTGTGCTCTCGAAAATTTATGCCCTCGAAAATTTAAGCCAGGCACGCATCAGCTGCATCTAAGTCTAAATCCGCACTTCGCAAATCACCTTACGGTGTGTGGCGGTACGGGTACGTCTGGTACCACTATCTTTTCTCCGCTTCCCTGTTTCATTCGTAGTAGAACGACTGTCGATAAACCTCCATATCGGCTCTGCTTTCTCTGATTTCGCTAGATCATTCCACGAGTCACATATGTGGGACGCATTAACACATTGCATTTTTGCCTCACATTTCTTGGAACGTACGCTCTCGAAACATCAATACTACACCTCTATGGTATGCACGTCTCCCTCGCAAAAATGGTTCAAATGGCTCTGAGCACTATGGGACTTAACATCTGAGGTCATCAGTCCCGTAGACTTAGAACTACTTAAACCGAACTAACCTAAGGACATTACACACATCCATGCCCGAGGGAGGATTCGAACCTGCGACAGTAGCAGCAGCGCGGTTCCAGACTGAAGCGCCTAGAACAGCTCGGCCACAGCGACCGGCGGCTCCCTCGCAGCGCCTGCGACTGGAGTTTGCCGAGCATATCCGTAACGATCTCGCGTCACTTTTTGGATCACGCGAGGACACGCTCCGATCTTGGTTGGATAATTTCTCTCTTCTATTAATCCAACTTGGTAAGGGTCCCCGAGTGATGAGCAATACTCAAGAAGCGGGAGTTTTGTAAGCCGCTTCTTTCGTGCATGAATTACATTTCCTCTAGAATCTCGCACTGTAGGTCAGCCTGGCCTCTGCTCGTGGTCTAGTTGTTAGCGCTGCAGCCTCTGGGTCCTGGGGTCCCGGCTTCGATTCCCCGCAAGTCTGGGAACTTTCTCCGCCCCAGGACTGTGTGATTGTGTTGTCCTCATTACTTCATCGTCATTCAGGAATTGGCGAGAATGGACTGTTGAAAGATTGGGAATGTGTACGGACGCTGATAATCACGATGTTGAGGGCCCCACAAACCAACCACCATCATCTGCGTCTCTGCAGTTTCTTTTATTTGGTCATTCCACTTCAGGTCGCCCCGGACATGTACTCCTGGCTATTTTACTGTTGTCATTCTTTCCTGTGATTTGTGACCAATAGTGTAATCGAACAATAATGGACCACTTCCGTCGTTTGTGCGCAAAAGTTGCATGTATTTACGTCAAGGCCAGTCTCTGCACCATTCATCGATTCTCAGTACGCGGCTGCTACGGTCGCAGGTTCGAATCCTGCCTCGGGCATGGATGTGTGTGATGTCCTTAGGTTAGTTAGGTTTACGTAGTTCTAAGTCTACGGGACTTATGACCTCAGATGCTATGTCCCATAGTGCTTAGAGCCATTTGAACCATTTGATTCTCAGCAGGTCTTCGTGCATTTCGCTATAGTGGTGCTGAAACCTTCCTACAGGCAACAGTGTCGTCCACGAATAGCTTCACGGAACCTTCACTGGATTACTAATATATACTGTAAACAATAACGGTCCTATAACATTCTCTTGATGTACTCTCGCAATTACTTTTGCATCTGTGAATTTTGATCCGTTAAGAAATATATGTTGAGTTGTCTGCATCTACATGGATATTGTGCAAATCACTCTCACATGCCTGGTAATCACGAAATACACTGAAGAGCCAAAGAAACTGATACACCTACATAATATCATGTTGGGCCCCAGTGACCACGCAGAAGTGCCGCAACACGACGTGGCGTAGACTCGACTGATGTCTGAAGTGGTGCTGGAGGGAGCTGACACCATCAGTCCTGCATGGCTCTCCATAAATCCGTATATATCATTTCCAGTTCATGCGATGATTGAAATAAGTAACCCTATTACGCTTTTCTGAACTAAAATAATTTCAGTCTTCGCTATGTCATCTTATGATGCCATTATGGTCACTGAGCGACTGCATGGACGATATTCTTTCCAACTTTACGTAAAACGGAAGCTTCTTTGGAATTTTAGTCAGGCCACTTGACAAAATATAAGTTTCGTATTCACTAAATGCTTCTCGCACGCTATTTGTTAAGCTCATTTTGACTTCGTTCAACTTTCACTAGCCAACTAGACTTTCGCTTCGCTTAAACCGCTGTTGAAGCTCTCATTGCTTTTCAGCAGCTTTCTAATACAACTACTGAACCATCGTTCCACACAATCTTACTCGGTACATGCTGGTTCAAATGGTTCAAATGGCTCTGAGCACTATGGGACTTAACTTCGGAGGTCATTAGTCCCCTAGAACTTAGAACTACTTAAACCTAACTATCCTAAGGACATCACACACACCCATGCCTGAGACAGGATTCGAACCTGCGACCGTAGCGGTCGCGCGGTTCCAGACTGTAGCGCCTAGAACCGCTCGGCCACTCTGGCCGGCGTACATGCTGGTTTAAGGTGTGTTGTGCAATGCTTTTTAATGTTATTCATCCGTGCTCCACATCTTCGTCTTCAGAGGTGAATATCTGATGTTGCCTACTCAGATAATCTAAAATTTGTCTCCTGTCACTATTGCTTACCGCACTCCTTGATGCTATCACAGCCTTATCATCAGATGCCCACCTGATTCTTAAAAAGATTGGGCACTCAGTGAGAAGCAAACGAAATAACAAAAACTGCTATCTGAAATCATGCAGTGGTGCAAAACCAAGAGAATGAACAGGCTCAGTATTCGAGAATGAGATTTTCACTCTGCAGCGGAGCGTGCGCTGATATGAAACTTCCTGGCAGATTAAAACTGTGTGCTGGACCGAGACTCGAACTCGGGACCTTTGCCTTTCGCAGGCAAGTGCTCACCGGCTGAGCTACCCAAGCACGACTCACGCCCCGTCCTCCCAGCTTTACTTCTGCCAGTACCTCGTCTTCTACCTTCCAAACTTTACAGAGGCTCTCCTGCGGACCTTGCAGAACTAGCACTCCTGAAAGAAAGGATATTGCGGAGACATGGCTTAGCCACAGCCTGGGGGATGTTTCTAGAATGAAATATTCGCTCTACAGCGGAGTGTGCACTGATATGAAACTTCCTGGCACATTAAAACTGTGTGCCGGACCGAGACTCGAACTCGGGACCTTTGCCTTTCGCGGGCAAGTTGTGGGAGTACGGGGCGTGAGTCGTGCTTGGGTAGCTCAATCGGTAGAGCACTTGCCCGCGAAAGGCAAAGGTCCCGAGTTCGAGTCTCGGTCCGGCACAGTTTTAATCTGCCAGGAAGTTTCACTCTAAAATTTGTCTCCTGTCACTATTGCTTCCCGCACTCATTGATGCTATCACAGCCTTATCACCACAGATGCCCACCTGATTCTTGAAAAGATTGGGCACTCAGTGAGAAGCAAACGAAATAACAAAAACTGCTATCTGGAAGCATGCATTGGTGCAAAACCAGGAGAATGAACAGGCTCAGTATTGTACGACGTTGGCAGTACATGCGTCTGAAGGAGCCACATTTCTTGCAAAAGGCGGCAGCCGTGAGAGTACAGTGAGGTGGTCAGGTCGGCGTGTTGACCACAATGCGGCACTTAGCGCCCGTTGCTCGCGTTCAGTCCAGTTCGCATGTCGCCATCGATAAGGCTCGCTAAACACAGCCCGGAGGTCTGGCGTGGCGTGCCTCGCTTCTTGTAACAGCGTAGCGGCCGCGTTAACCGTAAGGTTCAAGAACTTTACTGCCCAGATAACTGAACAGCACGGCCCGTTCCACTTGTCGTGTACACCTATCAGACCCTTGCGCGCCCAGTGAAATTCTTTGTACTGTAGCGAAGAACGCAGTTCGCATTATTTTATAAACCGAAAGGTGAAAATCAAATGAGCACGCAGACGTAACTGCGCAAAAACTTTAAAGGTCGTCATTCTTGGAGTACGTGATCAGCAAAACGTATTGGCACTTACGTTCTTCTGACTGCTTACTTCACGAAGTGAATTTGAAAATAAGTTTTAAACGGGCAGAAACCATTATTTGCGTGATGACTTGGCGTTATGTGATGTCCTTAGGTTAGTTAGGTTTAAGTAGTTCTAAGTTCTAGGGGACTGATGACCATAGATGTTAAGTCCCATAGTGCTCAGAGACATTTTTTGAACCATTATTTGCATGTTTTGCATAATATAATTTTGCTGCATTTGTGCGCTTTTAGCCGGCCGCTGTGGCCAAGTGGTTCTAGGCGCTTCAGTCCGGAACCGCGCTGCTGCTACGGTCGCAGGTTCGAATCCTGCCTCGGGCATGGATATGTGTGATGTCCTTAGGTTAGTTAGGTTTAAGTAGTTCTACGTCTAGGGGACTGAGGACCTCAGATGTTAAGTCCCATAGTGCTTAGAGCCATTTGAATTTTTTTTGTGCGCTGTTTCCCTGTGTGCGGACAGAGACGTATATGTTGTCTAGCAGCTAATACCAAGTTGAAACATCGCATCACGGCTCATTGCTGAATCATTCGTCTGTCCATTTGTTCTTGGAACGGTTACGTGCGAGGTTTCAAGCTATTGCATTTCCCTTGCAAGAATCAGCAACTGGAGAAACGCTAGACTAAACAATAAATGCCCTTTGTGAACTCAGTCAACGCAGACACATTGTTTTTATTTTCATGTGACATTTCGTTTAGTTCCGTGAAGTATTCACTACGAAGAGTTTAATATTAGTGTGCACTCTCTGTCAGACAAAAAGTGACTTCACGAGGATCCTGGATGGTTGAGTTAGTGTTGCAAAATTACCGCAATAAAGAGGAATTCAACATCCGATGAAGGTAAGACGAATTACTATAGATGTTACCTACGATATAGTCATCCGCGGATGTGTAGATCATTAATTTAATTGTCTTGGTTCCTATTCATGGTTTATATATTTCAGAAATTACAGAAGCAGAAGAAAAGAATGGTAAAACCTCGTCTGTAAAAACAAAACAGTTTCGATATGAACGACTGCGAGAGTTAAGTGAAAATGAATGACATGAATTCAAAGTGCTTAGTTCGGGTTCATCAGATAATTACAGGCCCAAAGGCAACACGGATTCTTCCTCATCATCAACATCACCATCTCCAAGGGCAAAGAAAAGTCCGCTCCCGGTAGCTGAGTGGTCAGCGCGACAGTGTGTCAATCCTAAGGGCCCGGGTTCGATTCCCGACTGGGCCGGAGATTTTCTCCGTTCAGGGACTGGGTGTTGTGCTATCCTAATCATCACTTCATCCCCATCGACGCGCAAGTCGCTTAAGTGGCGTCAAATCGAAAAACTTGCACCCGGTGAACGGTCTACCCGACGGGAGGCCCTAGTCACACGACATTCATCACAGGGCAAAGAAAAGAGGAACTGCAGTTCAAATGAAAACGCAACAATATTTAGAAAATCTAAGTAATTAAAATGATAACCCGTTTCAACTGTTGGTCTTGTTTAACATTTCAAATACTAATTTCTTAGTCACGAATTATTTGAATGTCTAATTAAAGGTATGTAACAAAAACAAACAAAACCGTATACTGAGACTACCGTTTTAATATGGCTGTGTGTACACCTTTCCTTAGTGGTCCTGGATTATATTCTGACTTATTTCTTCTCCTGATGGAGATTTTACTAAAATAATTACACAAGTGAATTTCAGTAGACCTAGGGTCACACTATTTTGTCTTTGGGTGAACTGGTAGATTTTGTCGTAATTGTCGCACGTTATAGGTTTCATAATACAATGTGTAAGATTCATAGTTGAGTAATGTGGTATATAATGCTAGATAAGGCACTAACGTCAATGAAACTTCCTGGCAGATTAAAACTGTGTGCCGGACCGAGACTCGGACTCGGGACCTTTGCCTTTCGCGGGCAAGTGCTCTACCAACTGAGCTACCCAAGCACGACTCACGCCCGGTACTCACAGCTTTACTTCTGCCAGTATCTCGTCTCCTACCTTCCAAACTTTACAGAAGCTCTCCTGCGAACCTTGCAGAACTAGCACTCCTGAAAGAAAGGATACTGCGGAGACATGGCTTAGCCACAGCCTGGGGGATGTTTCCAGAATGAGATTTTCACTCTGCAGCGGAATGTGCGCTGATATGAAACTTCCTGGAAGATTAAAACTGTGTGCTGGACCTAATGTCAATATGTAATTTTCTCATTTTCCAGGCAATGTCACTGATTACGTAAACCACAATTCACCCTCAAATCAGCTGTTCAGTCCTGATTCTCTAGTTTGTCCGGGCAAAGATTTTGTAATGTTAATGAACATACAATAGGTAGAAGTAATTTCAGTGGCTCTTCATTATAATGATAAAGAACCTAGCCAGTGTAACAGAGGAAATGAAGTTGGAAAGGAAAATAAAACGAGAAAAAGACGTAAGAGCACAGACAAGTGGAGAAGGAACATAAGGAAATTGAATAGGCAGTTAGGAAAGGCGTACACGTGAACTGCTAATAAGGAAATGACAGCCAGAACATTTAAGTACAAAAATTGTTTCAAATGCCAGAGAAAGTGTAGCGAAAGCATCAGACAGACTGAATCAGAGGAATGACGAAAGATATAGAAAAGTAGTGATACTATTTAGCTCCGCTTACTAAGGAGACACCTTAAGCAAGGTCATGTTCTGCAGGTGCGCAGTCTGGAAGAAATGTGGCAAAGTAGTACTTTTTCCTGAAAGGTAGTTGTGAAGCTTATGTGAGTGTAAGATTTTTCCTTAGCTCTTTTAATCTACAATATCTGAAACATCTGTGCGATACATACAGAAGAAAAGAGACAGCACCAATATCAAATGGTTCAAATGGCTCTGAGTACTATGTGACTAGAACCGAGCACCAATATCATTCTGACTGTTGACAAGAGTGGACATCATCGTCCAGGAAAAAGGAGATCCGACGAGGCTAGAGAGAGAATAAGGAACCATATAAAATCGTTTCCTACTGTTCCATCGCATTATTGCCGACACAGCGCTGTGTGAAAATTCTTACCAGGAGATCTGAATATACAGACTACTATATAAGAAACAGACTATATAAGAAACGTTGCGAAGAAGAACAGGTTACAGCTGAAAAATATTGACTATTCGGAGAAATATTCAGTACAGAGTTTAACTTAGGCTTTCATGTACCAAGGAAAGATGTATGAGACCATTGCTGTCGCTTTCAATATCTCCCTGAAGAGAATCAAGCGGCACAGAAAGACCAGCACTCAGAACGCCTAAAAGAAAACAGGCAGGTAGAGAACCAAAAAATGAAATGAAGGAGCGGGCCCAAGTAGGAGAATGTCATTTACTGGAATTTGATCTAGAAGCTGTAAGGTACTGTCCACACATAGCAGCTGAAGCCATTTTTTGCAATTAAGACTGGCTGTATACCGTCTCACAATATACAGGGTGTTTCAAAAATGACCGGTATATTTGAAACGGCAATAAAAACTAAACGAGCAGCGATAGAAATACACCGTTTGTTGCAATATGCTTGGGACAACAGTACATTTTCAGGCAGACAAACTTTCGAAATTACAGTAGTTACAATTTTCAACAACAGATGGCGCTGCGGTCTGGGAAACTCTATAGCACGATATTTTCCACATATCCACCATGCGTAGCAATAATATGGCTTAGTCTCTGAATGAAATTACCCGAAACCTTTGACAGCGTGTCTGGCGGAATGGCTTCACATGCAGATGAGATGTACTGCTTCAGCTGTTCAATTGTTTCTGGATTCTGGCGGTACACCTGGTCTTTCAAGTGTCCCCACAGAAAGAAGTCACAGGGGTTCATGTCTGGCGAATAGGGAGGCCAATCCACGCCGCCTCCTGTATGTTTCGGATAGCCCAAAGCAATCACACGATCATCGAAATATTCATTCAGGAAATTAAAGACGTCGGCCGTGCGATGTGGCCGGGCACCATCTTGCATAAACCACGAGGTGTTCGCAGTGTCGTCTAAGGCAGTTTGTGCCGCCACAAATTCACGAAGAATGTCCAGATAGCGTGATGCAGTAATCGTTTCGGATCTGAAAAATGGGCCAATGATTCCTTTGGAAGAAATGGCGGCCCAGACCAGTACTTTTTGAGGATGCAGGGACGATGGGACTGCAACATGGAGCTTTTCGGTTCCCCATATGCGCCAGTTCTGTTTATTGACGAAGCCGTCCAGGTAAAAATAAGCTTCGTCAGTAAACCAAATGCTGCCCACATGCATATCGCCATCATCAATCCTGTGCACTATATCGTTAGCGAATGTCTCTCGTGCAGCAATGGTAGCGGCGCTGAGGGGTTGCCGCGTTTGAATTTTGTATGGATAGAGGTGTAAACTCTGGCGCATGAGACGATACGTGGACGTTGGCGTCATTTGGACCGCAGCTGCAACACGGCGAATGGAAACCCGAGGCCGCTGTTGGATCACCTGCTGCACTAGCTGCGCGTTGCCCTCTGTGGTTGCCGTACGTGGTCGCCCTACCTTTCCAGCACGTTCATCCGTCACGTTCCGAGTCCGTTTAAATTTTTCAAACAGATCCTTTATTGTATCGCTTTTCGGTCCTTTGGTTACATTAAACCTCCGTTGAAAACTTCGTCTTTTTGCAACAACACTGTGTTCTAGGCGGTGGAATTCCAACACCAGAAAAATCCTCTGTTCTAAGGAATAAACCATGTTGTCTACAGCACACTTGCACGTTGTGAACAGCACACGCTTACAGCAGAAAGACGACGTACAGAATGGCGCACGCACAGACTGCGTTGTCTTCTATATCTTTCACATCACTTGCAGCGCCATCTGTTGTTGAAAATTGTAACTACTGTAATTTCGAAAGTTTGTCAGCCTGAAAATGTACTGTTGTCCCAAGCATATTGCAACAAACGGTGTATTTCTATCGCTGCTCGTTTAGTTTTTATTGCCGTTTCAAATATACCGTTCATTTTTGAAACACCCTGTACAATACCGTTGTCGCGAAAACTAGAAATTATATGTGGCATGAAGGTGTAGCTAAGCGCAGATCAATTGAAGAAGCATCATGTATATTTCAAGAACTTAAGAAGACTGCAGATGGTCGTCTAGTTGTTCTGTTCTCTGACATCTGCAAAGGACAGAATCAAAACGTCAACATGAGCACCATGTTTCTTCGTGCCTTACAAACGGTAAACATTCCTATGATACAGCAATACTTCTACAAGCCTAGCCACTCTTTAATAGAGTGTGATCCAGTCCATGCTCGTATATAGAGGGCTGCAAAAAGTACTAACATCTACGACCCTTCAGAGCAGCATACTGTTGTTCGGACTGCTGCAAAACAAGGACTGTTGAAATGGACCAGAAGGATTTCCTACATTTTGGTGCTATGCAGAAGGAAAAGTTGAAAAATACTGAAGCTGATAGCGAAGGAAACCAAGAACAATGGCTTAAAGTGACGAGTGATGTTATCACATCTTTTTCAAACATTTCCATCAGCAGCTGTTCAAAAGTTTGCCAGTTTCCAGCAAATCCCGAAATTCCGGTACAGTCTTCCAGCTGGGACGGAAATACCATGGAACACTTAAACTTCAGGAAGCCTGGTGCCAGACGGGCATTATGAAGTAACAGTATTACGCATTTTACAAGAGTCTTCAAGATGGGTAACGCTGGAGGTTTGGTCTGTGGTGGCAACGATTGTGATGACAGCAGCTAGAAACTGAACATTCATTGGTGACGTTGGTACAAAAATCCACTTACACACTTTTATTTAAACTGTAACTGATCTTTTTTTAATGAGTGAATTAACTTTTTACTTTATATTTTGGCAAATCAAACGCGTATCTCCTAAATGTAAAACCCCTTTGTTGACTGATTCACTTAGAATCATAATGAGGTATCCCCTTAGAACTATATCAAACAGTTAATAACGGTAAACTAGTAAGGACTATTTTTAAAGGTATATTACCATCTGACAGCTTCTTATGTGTGTTCTTGAGTAGTGTAGAAAGTTGTCAGTAAAGTTTGTGTTAAGTCACTGAAAGACGAAATTTACATCTTAAAATACATTTTTTCATCTTTCCTCTAAGTAGCTAAAATGGAGTTACGTTGCTTTGTTCCTCACACGACGACATGATTCTGTTTCCACAATATCTTTTTCACCATTAATATCCAGATGATATTCGGGATGCTGTTGTACGTCTCCAGTCCAATCAGTGCAATACTCCACTGACCAACGCTCAAATCAATTGGCGGGAAGTAATTTGCATGCAATACAGATGATCGACCATTTAACGTCAAAGTGTACGACATTGCAACTGAACCTCAACTAATGAATGAGTGTTTAAACATCCTCCTTATATAGCGTGCTTCTTCTTTGTGAATGTCAAGAGAAACATGATGCATAGATGTCCACAGAGATGTATATTAAAGTCCTGATAGCGTCAATAATTGTAGAGCACATGTCTTGTATGAGTGAAGTATTGTTGTAATTCTTCCGGTGGCTGCAGGTCACCAAATGAGTCAAAATAGTAGACGGTATCCGCATTTCTCATAACATATGACAACCAGTGGGTGCCGGGGCCTCCAGCAACATCTAAATTCTCAATATCGCATTCACCAGTTTTCCACATAGTCTTTGGTAATGTATCCCGCATAAACAAACCACGGAATCTTGGTATCTTGAATTTATCTCTAACAAACTTAAGAAGATCTGTATTTGTGAGTGGTCGATCTGGTAGGACCGCTAATGGGCTTTTTTTAAAAAATTTATGAATAGACCAAGTCCTTTCCTGTACGGTTTCAAGTATATTCCTTTTCCAATGGCTGCGGCTTCCATCATGCCTTTATGTCTTCTCGCCTCTTCTAACTGTGCTTGGGAGTTTTGCGCATTGTTGACCATTCGGGCAATAGCTGCAGCACCACCGGCGAGGGAACTACCGCAGAGAGGGCCGGGATGAGGAAAGGAATTAACCCGCTGGATGTCTTGGATATTGGTGCAAATAGGTTTCAGTAAACATAGGTTCGCAAACTATCCGTTTGTGCGGATAATTGCCACTTTGTTGTTACCAGTCACTACTGACGTGATTCTGTGTAAACAATTCACACCATTTTTTTCACTCTCCTTCCTTGTAATCCTTCCAGACTGAATACTTTTACCCTAAACACTTCCCTGTCAATTGTTTTTCCAACTTTTATGTTTTCTTCTAAAACCTTTCATGCTTCGTGGATCCAACATGTTGTTGACTTCTTACCCACAAATATTTGAAGATATTTTTGGTTAATCTACTGCGTTGCATTCGACACAAAAGTCCAATTACAGCAATCTTTTCTTCTCATTACTTCTGATGTGTTTTCTTGTTTTCGATAAATTGCATTACTACTTCGTAATTTTTGCAACCTTTCATAGCTTTTCGTGGGCCGAATATTTTCCTAATGATTAGCCATTCCAGTATGTCTAACTGATCTAAATTAAAGTTTAATGCTAAACATTCCATTGCATAAAGACATTCTGTATCCTTTCCTGTACTGCAGCTTTTCTCAGAAATATTTTCTTGGATTGGCTCTCCAACATATTTGATTTTTTTAAGCTTCTCTATTTGGCCAACAAATGTTTTAAGAAAAAAATGGTTCATTTTTAAGATTTGTTACAACTTTTTTTTCTTGTTTTTAGAGAGAGGGGGAGACTCTTAAGCCGGTCCATCCCCACCGTTTCCTGCGCCACAACATTCTCGAAAAGTTTTCTGTGTTGGCAAATTTCTATGAAGTAGTCGTGATTTTCATTAAGTCCTGGCCGGCCAGTATGGCCGTGCGGTTCTAGGCACTTCAGTCTGGAACCGCGTGACCGCTACGGTTGCAGGTTTGAATCCTGCCTCGGGCATGGAGGTGTGTGATGTCCTTAGGTTAGTTAGGTTTAAGTAGTTCTAAGTTCTAGGGGACTGATGACCACAGATGTTAAGTCCCATAGTGCTCAGAGCCATTTGAACCATTAAGTCCTGCCTTCATTGTCATGTGTAACTTGAGATCCCCCCCTTTTTGGTGCCTTAAGCACCGTGCTTAAATCACGAACTGAAATCAGCACGATTCATTCCCACCTGGCGCTGCGGCTGGTCCCTCGGCTGTGGCTGCAGCGACCCGGCGAATGGACCGCAAGTCTGCTATTTGCGGCACGAGAGAGACCCCGAACACAGTGCGTAGCCGAGGGCTCCAATAACTCCCGCGCGTGACGTTTATGGCTGTTTGCACGACGTGTGTTTCTGCTGAAATTTACGGCCTCCGCCGATGTGTGGGAGGAATAAGGTCTCGCGACAATAGTGCTCCTGTCGCACGGAATCTTCGCCTAGGCATTCAGCACCGAGTGCGTCGTCTTACGTCGAGGAAAGCTAATCGAGACGACTCAGTGGTCAAGAGGCTGGATTCGTACTTGAGTGGAGGGATGTTCAAATCAAGTTACTAGCACTACGTACAGCCCACGTGTAAGCTATACCTTACTAAACGGCTAAAACACTCAACCGGTCACACAGTTCCAGTTGAGGGGTTGCCTGTAAATGGCTACTAGGGACAACAAAAATTTTATTTTCAATATTTCATATAATTATCGACCGAATTTAAAAATTTTAAATGCTCTCACAATCAACTCAAGAGGTATAATCTTGCGTTAAAGTTTTAACACAATAACTCAAGCATTAAAGTTAGAAACTCTATATATGTTGTAATATTATTGGGATTTTCGTCGTGTGAAAGCTGTGAGTATCCATGGAAAGGCATTCACCTAGCTGTGTATTAAATGATCAACTTATGAGACGAGACCTATTCTTTGAAAGACATTTGTTTTATGTAATTGCCGCGCGGGATTAGCCGAGCGGTCTGGGGCGCTGCAGTCATGGACTGTGCGGCTGGTCCCGGCGGAGGTTCGAGTCCTCCCTCGGGCATGGGTGTGTGTGTTTGTCAATAGGATAGTTTAGGTTAAGTAGTGTGTAAGCTTAGGGACTGATGACCTTAGCAGTTAAGTCCCATAAGATTTCACACACATTTGAACACTTTAATTAAATGTAATTTACGTAACTGTAAAGATGCGCATCTAGCGCGGACGCTAATACATCGACTGCGCAGTCAAAAAAACATTTTAACAGAAGCTTCCGCTTCGATCTAAATAAATGATTACTGTAAAAACCCTTGTAGATCTTCAGATTTTATCGTACTTCTGCTCGTAATGTGAAAGCGCAAAGAAGGTCGCCCTTACGCCAAAAAAAGTGAGCGGTCTTGCCAGCGTGCAGGCAACAGTTTTTGATTCAAAAAATTCAAGTAATTTGTGTTCGAAACTGTAAATCGGCAAGTTATTGTTATGAAGTGTTGAACGGTGCAAAATTTGTCTCGAAGGAAGGAGAAAAGTAATGACTGTAATTTGTGACAAAAACGTGAACCAAGGAGTTAGCACAGGACAGGCTGAAATCTGATTGCACCATACAGTTAGAAAATTACTTATGTAACTTATACTGTTTGTAAATAAGCCCTAATTGCTTGTGAGGATTATATATAATTATCAGAGAAAAAGTGAAAAAAATTGGAATATATTTAACTTATTTTTTTTCTTTTATCGTACTAGAATGTCTTGACGTAGATTAATTACAGTGCGCAGGCTATCCACACTATATTCATTCAGTATGTGAGAAACTGAGCACTTCACGACTTGCAACAACGTTTGGAAATTTTTTCGAACCTTTTAAAAATTTGTCTTGCTACTCTCCCTCCACAAAATAATGAAAGGAAAAAAAATTATTGCTCACTACATTTTCGCTTTTCGTGGTACACGTTTTATGCTCAAGAATTATGACCTCTTTGTAGAACAAATATATCCTCTACAAAAACCCACATGTTTTCCGTAAACAGAGATCTTGTGGTTCCTTCATCAAAGCCAGAGCGCTTTAGAAACGCCCCTCTTGTCAACGCCGTGTTCCTTGACTCAGGAAGGCATTTGCACCGCCCCGCACTGTCGTTTACTGAAAAAAATACGAGCATATCGAGTATCAGACTAGATTTACGACTGGATTCAGGACTCACTTGCTGATAGAAGTCGGCGATAGGTCTGAAGGCAATGTCCGGAGTACCGTTGCTGTATCCTATGTATATAAATGATATAGCGTCGGATGTTCTTTAAGACCGTTGGCAGATAAGCCGATAGTCTATAAAAAGCAGCAACGCCAGAAGACAGTATCGATTTGCTGAATGATCTGCATAGAACTGATGAATGGTGCAGGCTCTGGCAGCTGACCCTGAATGTAAATAAATGTAAATTACAAGGCCCTATCGTTAACGTCGATATGCAGCAGGATTTTGGAAAATATATTGTGTTTGAACGTTATGAGTCACCTCGAAGAAAACGGTGTATTGACACAGAGTCAACATGGGTTTAGAAAACATCGTTCTTGTGAAACACAACTAGCTCTTTACTCGCACGAAATGTTGAGTGCTATTGACAAGGGATTTCAAATTGATTCCGAATGTCTGGATTTCCGGAAGCCTTTTGACACTGTACCACACAAGCAGCTTGTAGTGGAAGTGCGTGCTTACGGAATATCGTCTCAGCCATGTGACTGTATTCGTCACATCCTGTCAGAGAGGTCACAGTTCGCAGTAACTGACAGAAAGTCATCGAGTAAAACAGAAGTGATTTTTGGCGTTCATCAAGGAAGTGTTATACGCCCCTTTGCTGTTCCTTATATGTGTCAACGATTTGGGAGATAATCTGAGCAGCCGTCTTAGGTTGTTTGCAGATGACGCTGCCGTTTAACGACTAATAAAGTCAACAGAAGATCAATGCAAACTGCAAAAGATTAAGAAAAGATATCTGAATGGTGCGAAAATTGTCAATTGACCCTAAATAACGAAAAGTGTGAGGTCATCCACATGAGTGCTAAAAGAAATCCGTTAAACTTCGGTTACACGACAAATCAGTCGAACATAAAGGTTGTAATTCAACTAAATACGTAGGAATTACAGTTACGGAAAACTTAAATTGGAAAGAACACATAGAAAATTTTTTTGGGGAAGGCAAAAAGAAATTTCAATCACAGCTTACTCCTCTGAATGCGAAAATATTTTGTTGACGCTGACCTGCATAGGGAGAAACGATCACCATATTAAAATAAAGGAAATCAGAGCTCACACGGAACGATATACATTATGTGATCAGAAGTATCCGGACACCTGGCTGAAAATGACTTACAAGTTCGTGGCGCCGTCCATCGGTAATGCTGGAATTCGATATGGTATTGAGGACAGCTTCCTCTCTCGCAGGCATACGTTCAGTCAGGTGCTGGAAGGTTTCTTGGGGAATGGCAGCCCATTCTTCACGGAGTGCTGCGCTGAGGAGAGGTATCGATGTCAGTCAGTAAGGCCTGGCACGAAGTCGGCGTTCCACAACATCCCAAAGGTATTCTATAGGACTCAGGACAGGATTCTGTGCAGGCCAGTCCATTACAGGGGTGTTATTGTCGTGTAACCAATCCGCCGTGTTGAAAGACGCAATCACCATCCCCGAACTGCTCTTCAATAGTGGGAAGCAAGAAGGTGCTTAAAACATCAATCTAGGCCTGAGCTGTGATAGTGCCACGCAAAACAAAAAGGGGTGCGAGCCCCCTTCATGAAAAACACGCCCAGACCGAAAGACCACCGCCTCCGAATTTTACAGTTGGCACTACACACGCTGGCAGATGACGTTCACCGGCGTCGTTTGGCATTTACCGGCGTGAAGTGTGGCATATGACCATGAAATCCAAGTTTTCTCACCTCCCGCCCAACTGTCAGTGGATCCTGACGCAGTTTGGAATTCTTGTGTGATGGCCTGAATAGATGTCTGCCTATTACACCTTACGGCGCTCTTCAACTGTTTTCGGTCTCTGTCAGTCAACAGACAAGGTCGGACTGTACGCTTTTGTCCTTTACGTGTCCCTTTACGTTTCCGCTTCACTATCACATCGTAAACAGTGGATCTAGGGATGTTTAGGAGTGTGGACCTCTCGCGTACAGACGTATGACACAAGTGACTCCCAATCACCTGAGTACGTTCGAAGTCCGTGAGTCCCCATTCTGCTCTCTCAAGGGGTCTAATGACTACTGAGGTCGATGGTATTGAGTACCCGGCAGTAGGTGGCATCACAATGCACCTAATATGAAAGTCGTATGTTTTTAGGGGTGTCTGGATACTTTTGATCACATAGCGTAGGTGTTCGCTTTTTCCGCGCGCTATACGAGATTGGAATGATACAGAATTGTGAAGGTGCTTCGATGAACCCTCTGCCAGGCACTTAAATGTGATTTGGGGAGTATCCATGTCGATGTGGGTCGATGTGTGTAACATGTGGCGCATACATAGAAAAAGAAATCCACTACTGTACAACCATACTACTGATGGTAAAAAATCTAGGAGTAACTATCCAGAACGACCTTAAGTGGAATGACCAGAAAACAAGTACAGTAGTATGAAATGCAGATGCCAGACTGAAGTTCGTAGGAAAAATCTGAAGGAAATGTAACTCATTCACGACGGAAGTGGCTTATAATGCGTTTTTTCGACAGATTCGTCAGTAGTTTTCATCAAAATGGGGTCCTTACCAGGTAGGTTGATAGAAGAGATGGAGAAAATCCAACGAAGAGCGGTATGTCAACAAACTCCATTGGTAGACGTTGCTAGCGAGGTTTATTACTGAAATTTCGAGAGAGCAGTTTCCTGGAAGTGTCAGACAACTTGTTACTTCCTCGAACATACATGTCACGTAATCATCGCGACGAGAAAATTGGAGAAATTAGAGCCAATACAGAGGCTTACTGACAACCATTCGTACCACGCGTCATTCGCTATTGGAACAAAGAACGGCAGCGCAGTTGCTGGTACCAGAAGTATCCCCCGCCACACACCATTAGTATGATGCAAATGCAGATGTGGACGGTAAAACTTCAGCAACAAGCAAGATTTTTCAGTTTATTATGTTATTGCTATTAACTCTATTCGTTACGCTTTTTGCAGTATCCACACGTGCCAGAGAAGATGCTGTATCATAACACTGTAGGCCCTACGACACATAATTCACGAGAAAACAACCTTTTCAGAAAAATGTAAATGGTTCTCAGTATGAGTTATATAAATGTTTATAGAGTTGGAGAAACTGTTGCAAGATAGTTCTCTTATAACTCTACCACATGTGGCCTTCTTTTTTACTTTTTCCTTGGGCCCGTGTCCCGCAACGACGCAGGATCGGCGTGGTTATTGATGGATTTGACAGGGTTAGCTGAAGTGGAGGTCGGATGTCGTTCTTGCCGCCACCCCTTTAGCCCCCCCCCCACCCTCCCCCACCCCTACTCCAGAGAACGTGTGTACCCCAACTGCCTGCGTGTAGTACTATTCATGTGCCAGTGAGCGAAAATTTCCTAAATCTTTGCGAATCGTGAAACTAAGACGACGGTTGAGTACCAGCGCCGTATTCACGTGGTGGGATTTGGGAAACCGCCTATCCAGGCCGGGCGAATTCTATACAGAACCGGCACACATCCCCCTTCCCCTCCCTGTACCATAAAAGCCGTTTTAACCAGCACAGCTATGCGGGCGGGCATACGCCCTACGACAACCGAATTAAAAAAATAAACATAAGTGTCATTACAACTGACATAGTGCTTCATACAGAAGAACAAGTTACTATTGATGCATGTAGCGAAGGGCGTACATAACTTATCTCTTGTAACGGAATAGTTAATATGCCCGGATAAATACTTAACATATTAACTTATTTGTAAAGTAATCGCACGTTTGAAGCTGTTTTATACATGGACGTTCGATTTCTTAAGGGATTGGTGGAGATGTGACTGGTCTGGTCTTTAGGTGCCAACCGCGGTGTGCGAAGAAGATGGACGAGCTGTCGAGCTCTCTCCATCGACGAGTGCAAGGTTTAACTGACTCCTAATCATCGTCGCAAAGAGTGTGTAGGCGACCAGGTACCAATATGCTTCTCATTCGTGCGCCAGGTAGGTGGCTCAACATTGTTTTGGACCGGTATCGTGTGCGGATGTTTTGAACGTCTCTCATTGTATTGAGGGTAATTTGAAGGCTCTATAGTGTCGAGTAGGATCTTTCAACCTCATGTACAGACCCACAGTCAACATTTCTACTATGGATCGTCTTGCTAGAGGATACTACACGAACACACTGCACCCATCTCGTGCACACTTTCCTCCAAGAAGACAACCGAATGGAACGGCCTGCAGTATCTGCTGACACGAATCCGACTGTGCAAGCAGGGGACCAGCTGAAACTCGCATAGCATCGTCACAGCAGGAAGTCTCTTCACCAACTGGATGACCCAAGGGGGCCCGCTGTCCAGGAGTGGGAGCGGTTTCACCTAAAAAGCCTCAACCACATGGTGCACAATATGTGAAGGAAGTTTCCGAGCATGTTACAACGAATGGGGTGGAGGACCACGGCACTGAATGATGCTCAGGAGCAAATACTTAGCGTTATTGCTTTGCTCTGACCGGTTCCATGCGGCTCGCCATTAGTTTCTCTCTTGTGGCAACCTATCATCTCAGAGTAGCACTTACATCCAACGTTCTCAGTTACATGTTGGGTGTAATTGAATTGAATGTAGTAATTCGAGCGTCCTCTCTTCAGAGGCTTGGTTTAACAGGTGTTCCATGACGAACGTGTAATGGCAAAAACTGTCATGTATTTACTACATATTCAAAGAACAAAAGGAGTAACTAATCAGTCTGAATTAGAGAAATAGTGTGATGCGCAAAGCAAATTGTTTCAAGGTCCCTACCCGTGTTATTGTGGTGCACAAGTGTCTGGTTCAGAATATCAAGTACAAGGACATAAAGCTATTCAGACAGAAGTTAAATAGCTAGGCTTTGTGTGTAGAACAAAGCTGTGTTTGACTGCATGTAAAAAGAAAACAAAAGTGACATCCTAAATAAAGATGTTCATATTGCAGTTCATGTCTACAGTGGTATTGTTTTATTCTAATTGGGAAAAAGGTGCTCATAAGATAATTCGTAAGGGGGTATGGAGTATTTTTAATAGTTTGGGAAATGAATGGTGACTTGCAAGAAGCCATAAACAAGTTCCCGTTCCGACCCTTTTAAAAACCTGCGTAATAGTGACTTTTGAATCGTTTGTTTTAAGGAGAAACGCCTGACTACACTACATTTTTTTCCTTCCCCTGCCGAGCGGCTCTAGGCGCTTCAGTCTGGAACCGCGCGACCGCTACGGTCGCAGGTTCGAATCCTGCCTTGGGCATGAATGTGTGTGACGTCCTTAGGTTAGTTAGGTTTAAGTAGTTCTAAGTTCTAGGGGACTGATGACCTCAGATGTTAAGTCCCATAGTGCTCAGCGCCATTTGAACCATTTGAAGTTTCCTTCGCCTGAGAGTCAGTGGAGCAGCGGCGCGACAAAGCTTGCCCCCGGGCATTGTCGCCCTTGATTTGGGGTTACCGACTTAAAGAGAGCCTTCCTGGGATCAGATGAAGACAGAATATATATAGGAGGGGCGTTTGAAAAGTCCGTGAAAAAACAGAGACAACTTGCCTGTTTTGAGTAAACCTTTTTTATTTTTCGACATAGTCTCCTTTTAGACTTATACAGTTCGTCCAACGTTGTTCTAATTTGTTGATCCCTTCCCAATGATAGGAACTGTCCGAGTCTGCAAAATAGCTATTAGTTGCTGCGATCACCTCTTCGTTTGAATAAAATCTTTGTCCCACCAGCCATTTCTTAAAATTGGGGAATAAATAGTAGTCCGAGGGAGCCAAGTCTGTAGAATAGGGGGGATGTGAAACGAGTTGGAACCCTATTTCCAATAATTTTACGACCACAACTGCTGAGGTGTGTGCTAGTGAATTGTCGTGGTGCAAAAAGACTTTTTTTCGGTCCAATCGCCGGCGTTTTTCTTGCAGCTCGGTTTCCAAACGGTCCAATAACGATGAATAATATGCACCTGTAATAGTTTTACTCTTTTCTAGATAGCCGATGAGGATTATCCCTTGCAAATTCCAAAAGACAGACGCCATAACCTTTCCGGCCGAAGGAATGGTCTTCGCCTTTTTTGGTGCAGATTCTGCCTTGGTAACCCATTGTTTAGATTGTTGTTTGGTCTCAGGAGTATAGTAATGTATCCATGTTTCATTCACAGTGACGAAACGACGCTTAAAGTCCTGCGGATTCTTCCTGAACAGCTACAAACCATCCTTGCAACACTTCACACGATTCCGTTTTTGGTCAAGTGTGAGCAATCGCGGAACCCATCTTGCGGATAGCTTTCTCATATCCAAATGTTTATGCAAAATATTATGTACCCGTTCATTCGAGATGCCCATAGCACTAGCAGTCTCACGCACCTTAACTCTCCTGTCATTCTTCACCACATCATGGATTTGATCAATGATTTCTGGAGTCGTAACTTCCACAGGGCGTCCAGAACGTTCAGCAACACTTGTGCCCATACGGACACTCCGAAAATTTTGAAACCACTTATTAACTGTTCTAATCGGAGGTGCAG
The DNA here is from genome assembly GCF_021461395.2 of Schistocerca americana. Lineage (NCBI taxonomy): Eukaryota > Metazoa > Arthropoda > Insecta > Orthoptera > Acrididae > Schistocerca > Schistocerca americana. Next base: position 220,894,459 of record NC_060119.1, read on the forward strand.
AGTCATCGTAATGTTTATCAAGCTTCTCGCTAGTCTCCTGAGGTGTATTGTCTTTCATAAAGTAATGTTTGCCGGCCGTAGTGGCCGAGCGGTTCTAGGCGCTGCAGTCTGGGGCCGCGCGACCGCTACGGTCGCAGGTTCAAATCCTGCCTCGGGCATGGGTGTGTGTGATGTCCTTAGGTTAGTTAGGTTTAAGTAGTTCTAAGTTCTAGGGGACTGATGACTTCAGAAGTTAAGTCCCATAATGCTCAGAGCCATTTGAACCATTCTTGTTTTACATCAGTTACGGGACATTCCGAAAAAAAAGCAGTCGCCTAACAACACACTGTGGATTATGAGGAAAACAGGGAAATTTTTTGGACTTTGGACGGACTTTTCAAACGTCCCTCATATATATATATATATATATATATATATATATATATATATATATATATATATATATATATCAGTGCGGCAACCTGAAAATTTGTTAATTTGTGCTGCACCGGAATTCGAACCTAGGTCCCATTCTTAATAGGCAGACGCGCTAATCACCACGCTATATGGACGCAGTGGTCGCCACAACCGCTATCCCAGCACGCCTCCCGTCTGATCTAAATACTACACGCTTCTGATGCAGTGTCGCTGCCCACTATCCTCATTACTCGCAGCATCTCGCCGATTCCCGTAAGATTTCGAGCCCGGTGGGCATCTGCACTAAAGGATCATTGGCCTTCATCGCCTTATTTATACAGGGTGAAAAGTATTTAAACAGACAAACTCTGGGAGGTTGTAGCGGACATCAAAACAAATACTTTTACCTAATGTCATTTTTCCTGTGTGAAGTATTTAAACCGGTCGAGGAAGATTTCTCTGGCAGCAAACTAATTAAACCAACGAACACTTTTCTATTTTTTATGGCCAAGAGACAACACATTAACACAACCTAATTTCAATTACAGTAGATTTTCAAAAATGCCTCCATTGACACGTAAGCAAAGGTTACACCGTCGGATCATGTTCTGTCTGATACGGGCAAAAACCCCAGGATTATCCTGAATTGTTCCTGCTGCTACTACCATCCGGGCAATCAGATCCTGATCTGATGCAACAGGAGTTGCGTAAACAAGGTTGCGCATCTCACCCCACACAAAAGAGTCCAGAGGGGGCGTATCTGTGGATCGAGCAGGACATGGTACAGGACCACCTCTGCTAATCCACGTTTCTGGGAACCGTCGGTCCAGGAATCGACGCACACGACGACTGAAATGTGCCGGTGCCCCGTCATGTTGGAACCGCATGCGTTGTCTTGGAGGGAGCGGAACATCTTCTAGCAATTCTGGCAATGGTCTGATGAGAAAGTTGTAATGGTGCCTGTCATTTAATGGCCTAGGTAGCAGATACGGCCCAATTAAACAGTCCCCAACAACACCGACTCACACATTAACGAAGAGCCGCACCTGATGAGCGCTAGTAACTGTGGCATGTGGGATATCCTCACTCCAAACATGCGAATTGTGCATGTTGAAGACTCCATCACGCCCGAACGTTGCTTTATCGGTAAACAACACAGAGGATGCAAATGTAGGATGCATTTCACACTGTTCCAGGTGCCACTGCGAAAACTAAGCTCTGGGTGGATAATCAACTGGTTCCAGGTTGTGGACATGCTGTAAGAGAAATGGAAGTAATAATTGCTCTAACAACTGAAGAGCGTAATACGGCCTCCACCGGTTTAAATAATACTCATAGGAAAAAATGAAATTAGGGGAAAATGTTTTGATGTCCCCTACAACCTCCCAGAGTTTGTCGGTTTAAATACTTTTCACCCTGTATATGTGTTATGTGTGTTCTTTCGGACATGTCTGAACCGTCTCTCGGGTGCCCTTATCATTCCGAAAACCAAACTGATCGTCGTCTGTCAGAGCGTTAATTTCCTTTTCGTTATTGTCCTATTTTTATTCATAGTAAACTTATTTTTTAGCTTTATAAAGCTTATTCTTTATTCACCGTTTCCCTTGAATGTAATCTCACACACATTCGCAAATATCTCGGTGATACAAAACTTTCGGGGTGGTTTACGGGCATTTCGTCTGTTGTTACCTCGCCACTAAGAAGTTCTAACTGGATGTGTTTACTGCCAACTTCTCTATTACTAACGAAGAATACGCCGCAATTCTTTCATTGGTTCTTCTGTTATTCTTGTAACGAGCTCTTATTTGTATTTTTGCTATGCAGCTGTACAGTTGTAACAAAAAATTTGATCCATCACTTTTTCTGGCTGAAAAATAGAGAGAATATAATCTGTGTCACTCGGTTCCCTAGTTTCCTTCTATGGTATACGGCTCTTTTGGAAAACTTTCTATCTCGGACATCATTTGTAATATTCCCGTTCCATCAGACTGTTTCTTTAGGTTTTCGTATTCGTGTCCTTGCACATCCCTATACAGTTCGCTACATTCTACACCGACAGGTTTCTGCTTTTCTCTCAACAACGGATTGAGGACCTGTTCCTCGAACTTTTTCCATGCGATATTAACTCATTCAGACAACAATCTCTATAATTACCGATTTTGGGAGATTTATTCTCAAGAAAATATAAAACCTGCAGCTTATGCTGTCGATCTAGATGTTTGTCTGGAATGAACAATTTTATTAACATTTCACTAAAAAACACAGTCATTTTAGAGTAGCATTGAGATTCTGTGCCGGCCGGACTGGCCATGCGCTAGGCGCTACAGTCTGGAACCGCGCGACCGCTACGGTCGCAGGTTCGAATCCTGCCTCGGACGTGGATGTGTGTGATGTCCTTAGGTTAGTTAGGTTTAATTAGTTCTAAGTTGTAGGCGACTGATGACCTCAGAAGTTAAGTCGCATAGTGCTCAGAGCCATTTGAACCATTTTTTTGAGATTCTGTTCTCTGATTATACTTTATTTCCGGACCGACATATCTCTATATTGCAATCAGATATTCGTTTATCCGATTCTGTTCCGCTTTCTTTCACCAATTTACTTCTTTCCATGAGAGGGCCAATGTCTTCATTTTAAAAAAATTGTTTTTACAGTATTTAATGTTACTATTGTGACAGTATGCTTGTGATTTTGGCGGTCGGCGTAGAAACAGGCTGCAAACAGTAATTTCCGCCAATTGATGTACCTGCCTTTCATTCTCTAGTTTTACGTTCGTCTCACTTTTTTTCTTCAAAGCACTTTTCTGCCAGCCAGCCATGCCTAACACCACCCTCTCAGCCAATCAGTCATCGCTATCCATAGCGTCCGCTAGTTCGTGACACTGACCGTCTCCCACGGATTGCACGTGTCTAAATAATGCATTCGACAACCTGAAAATACATGCGAAATAGACACGAACAGAAGACCAGCGTGCTGCCACATTGTTCTTACAGCGAGATTTTGTAATAAAATATTCAGGAAATTAGCAGCGTCTTTTTTTTTTTCGAAAATGTGACAGCGAGTTACTACTGAATACGACTGATAGGCACGACACCTGTTGTTCGAATACATTAGCATTTGAGAATAGTCGTCAGTAATAGTTTCTTGCGACTGAGACTAGACACAAATGACTATGAAATGCGATTTTCAGAATTTTATAAAATCAAGGAATAAAGAACCGTGTTACATGCAAAACAATTTTCAGTACAGTATGTCGTCCCAAATTACAGCACATGGAGACAAGTAAGATTGAATGCAAAGAAAACCTAGAGACAGTGACAAGTGTGGTCGCTGTAGTAATGTGGCGGCTATCAGTTTCGGCGCACCGTCACGTATGCTTCCTGGAGGCCGTATCGTTAAACGGCTGTAACAGCCCGATAGCAGCTGTTCAAGGTCTTGCCCGCGTTAAGTACAGAGGTTTTATCTGTCGTGTAAGAATGAGTGCTGTTGGCTGGAGCATGCCAAGAAGAGGCAATTTAAACTCTGCGTTGCTGAAAAAGTCAGATAATTGGAAATGATCTAACGACAGGGGTGGTCCAGGTGATGCATTAGCTGCTATGGGCGGGCAAGGTAAAAAGTTACTTGCGTTAATGCGAAAGACTCTTATTTTACGGCGTAACCCTCATTTACGTCAGTGAATGTTGTTCAACCCTTTCCCAGTTGAAAGTAACACACACAGCATCCTCGCAGTTATTTGAGGTACTTCGTGAGATGCCAGCAAGAGTTCGGGGGGGGGGGGGGGGGGTTCATGCCCTTAACTGTACTGAGGAGACAAAAGTCATGGGATATCTCCTAATAGCCGGCCGGAGTGGCCGTGCGGTTCTAGGCGCTACAGTCTGGAGCCGAGCGACCGCTACGGTCGCAGGTTCGAATCCTGCCTAGGGCATGGATGTGTGTGATGTCCTTAGGTTAGTTAGGTTTAATTAGTTCTAAGTTCTAGGCGACTGATGACCTCAGAAGTTAAGTCGCATAGAGCTCAGAGCCATTACCTCCTAATATCGTGTCGGACCTCCTTCTGCTCGGCGTAATGTAGCAACTGACATGTACTCAAGTCGCTGAAAGCCCCCTGCAAAAATTGGAGTCATGCTGTATGTCTATCCGTCCATAATTGCGAAAGTGTTGCCGGTGCAGGATATTGTCCACGAACTGACCTCTCAACTGCGTCCAGAATTTTTAGATGGGATTCATGTCGGGCGACGTGGGTGGCCAAAACATTCGCTCGAATTGCCCTGTTCTCCAAACCAGTCGCGAACAGTTGTGGCCGGTCACCTTTTTCACAAACATAACGTCGCTGTGATTACGTCGCTATTTCGTTTCTGGTTGGGTTGTTGAGTGCAGAGTGAGGAATCGCCACACACGGTCGGTTGTGTTCCCTTTACATCGTCCCAAATGTTCTAAGGCACTCGCTATCGCATCTGCTTTTGGTTCAACAATGTACTGCAACAAATATCTCGCGCAAACTTTGCTCACAGCTGTTGTCGTTGCAAATTAATCCTGCTACAGCTGCAAGAATGATTCTTTCAGCACAGTCGTCTGAATGGAAGGTTTCTGCCTGTGCTGTTACAGGAACTTCGCGGAGAGAGACTATTTCGGTGGTGGTAAGGTCCAGGTAGGGAGAGGCATCATCAATTTCAGACACGATTATTAAAAAACCAGAGAAAAGTTAAAATCGTAGGTTTAGTGCTTCAGGCGTTCTACATAGTGACTTCCCCAACTGGGTACATCATATAGAACACTGGTACAACCACGTGAAAGTGTCAGAAAAGTCCTTCTTTGAGATGTTGTTCAACTCTTGCATCACTGACTTGAATATCAGTTATCTCGTCGATGCGTTGACCCTATATGTGATTTCTCCCCACTTTCTCGTTTTGTGGTAGGTTTGATGCTGATAACACCTAGTCTAACCACCCCTAATAATTTTTTACAGAAAAGAATCCTTTACGTCGGGCATTTCAATCATGCAATCAAGTTGCGGTGGCTGTCTAACATTCTTTCTTTTCTTTTCTTTTTTTTCACTCAATATTATTGCGAACCAACTTTGCACACACTTTTCTCTTCTTCAAACATTCTGGAGGATGTCTTGAACACCTGGCTGCGATTTCTGACACAACAACGTCGACACACTACGACCACACGCACACAGTATAACATTGCCCAAAATGGTTCAAATGGCTCTAAGCACTATGGGACTTAACATCTGAGGTAATCAGTCCCCTAGACTTAGAACTACTTAAACCTAAGGACATCACACACATCCATGACGGAGGCAGGATTCAAACCTGCGAGCGTAGCAGCCGCGTGGTTCCTGACTGAAGCGCCTAGAACCGCTCGGCCACCGCAGCCGGCCCTGATTACAGCTGTCGAATGTACATCTGCAGTTTACAGTTGCTAGTTGAGGTCGCCACCGTAGTTAGTGCACAGACGTCGCTTACGCTCCAGATATAAAATCAGTCTCGGAACTTTTAGGATGGATAGTGCCCGGCCGCTGTGGCCAAGCGGTTCTAGGCACTTCAATCCGGAACCGCGCTGCTACTACGGTCGCAGGTTCGAATCCTGCCTCGGGCATGGATGTGTGTGATGCCCTTAGGTGTAAGTAGTTCTAAGCCTAGGGGACTGATGTCCTCAGCAGTTAAGTCCCATAGTGCTTAGGGCCATTTTTGATGTATGGTGTCCCGATCGTACCAGTGGTCAGACACTTTGTCGAAAACAATTGCCTCGTTAGTTTATTTGCAACACTCACGTGTCTGTTGTACCTTCGGTATTCGATACCAAATATTAATTTTATCAACGGTTTTGTTCGATCCTTTCACTGCTAACGTCGAACACACACTGACTGTGAGTTGGCGTTGCTTCCATTGGGCGTGCCCACTTGCGTCGCACCCTGTAATACAGTGAACAGCAGGCATGGGTTAGAAGCAACAGAATTTGCGCCTTTCATGTAACGTCAGAGGAGCGTTGAGAAGGAATTTCAGTCATCTGCTATTTAATAAAACTCTAAGGAGACATACTCTACTGGCCATTAAAATTGCTACACCACAAAGATGACGTGCTACAGACGCGAAATTTAACCGGCAGGAAGAAGATGCTGTGATATGCAAATAATTAGCTTTTCACAGGATTCACACAAGGTTGGCGCCGGTGACGACACCTACAACGTGCTGACATGAGTACAGTTTCCAACCGATTTCTCATACACAAACAACAGTTGACCGGCGTTGCCTGGTGAAACGTTGTTGTGATGCCTCGTGTAAGGAGGAGGAATGCGTACCATCACGTTTCCGACTTTGAAAAAGGTCGGATTGTAGCCTATCGCGACTGCGGTTTAGCGTATCGCGACGTTGCTGTTCGCGTTGGTCGAGATACAATGACTGTTAGCAGAATATGGAATTGGTGCGTTCAGGAGGGTAATACGGAACGCCGTGCTGGATCCCAACGGCCTCGTATCACTAGCAGTCGAGATGACAGGCATCTTATCCTCATGGCTGTAACGGATCGTGCAGCCATGTCTCGATACCAGATGGGGACGTTTGCAAGACAACACCCATCTGCACGATCATTTCGACGACGTTTGCAGCAGCATGGACTATCAGCTCGGAGACCATGGTTGCGGTTACCCTTGACGCTGTATCACAGACAGGAGTGCCTGCGATGGTGTACACAACGACGAACCTGGGTGCACGAATGGCAAAACGTCATTTTTTCGGATGAATACAGGTTCTGTTTACAGCATCACGATGGTCGCATCCGTATTTGGCGACATCGTGGTGAACGCACATTGGAAGCGTCTATTCGTCATCGCCATTGGTTACACGCCTCGGTTACCTCTTGTTCGCATTGACGGCACTTTGAACAGTGGACGTTACGTTTCAGATGTGTTACGACCCGTGGCTCTACCCTTCATTCGATCCCTGTGAAACTCTACATTTCACCAGGATAATGCACGACCGCATGTTGCAGGTCCTGTACGGGCCTTTCTGTATACAGAAAATGTTGGACTGCTGCCCTGGCCAGCACATTCTCCATATCTGTCACCAACTGACGACGTCTAGTCAATGGTGGCCTAGCAACTGGCTCGTCACAATACGCCAGTCACCACTCTTGATGAACTGTGGTATCGTGTTGAAGCTGCATGGGCAGCTGTACCTGTACTCGCCGTCCAAGCTCAATGCCCAGGCGTATCAAGACCGCTATTACGGCCAGAGGTGGTTGTTCTGGGTACTGATTTCTCATGCTCTATTCACCCAAATTGCGTGAAAATGTAATCACGTGTCAGTTCGAGTATAATATATTCGTCCAATAAATACCCGTTTATCATCTGCATTTCTTCTTGGTGTAGCAATTTTAATGGCCAGTAGTGTATAAGGGCTCTGAGGATATGGTCACGTTATTCTACGTGCACTTACGTTGAAGGTACGCAGTGAAGAACCTGCGAACACAGCACGTCCGTGTTTGGATGTTAAAAATGGAAATCTGGAGAATGCTCCCGTGCTCCAAGAATAAATAGAAAGGGGACAAAAAGAGAAGAGCGCGACGGAACGCGGACTTGGCGCGGTGGATGATGAGCCACGATCCTCCACTGATGGATAGCTATTTATAACGCGCTGGACAGAGCCTCCCTTGGGCGCCGGACGGCGGCGAAAGTACAGAGGTCGAGAGATCCCGCAGGAATCGGCCACTAGCTGGCTCGGGCGGCGATCTCGCGTCCACCCTGGAGCCCCACAGGCCGGAATATCAGCGTGCGTGCTGCCGTACTCTCCTAGGAATCCGCGTGGGTGGAGCTCGTCTGGAGCCTCAGGTTAAGAAGCACAAGGGAGTTCTGTGAGCGCCACGCTGCTCTCCAGGGAATGTTTCTAGATAAGATTGCTTGCAGCAGGCTTCCCAGCACTGTTCACTAACTTGTTGCTCCACTGGGAATGGAAACTGGGACCGATTCTCCAGTGCAAATAAAACTTTCTATGTACTCGGGAATTTTACAGTACAAAATGGGTAATACAAACAGCCCTGTGCCAATAAATGTTATTAATGTTTTGCTCTTCACTACAAAGACTGGTTTGATGGGGTTCTTCCCGCTGGTCTATCTTGTGTAAGTCTCGTCATCTTTATATAACTGCAACCTACCTCCACATGGCCTTACTTACTATATCTACATCTACATCTACATCCATACACCGCAAGCCACCTGACGGTGTGTGGCGGAGGGTACCTTGAGTACCTCTATCGGTTCTCCCTTCTATTCCAGTCTCGTATTGTTCGTGGAAAGAAGGATTGTCGGTATGCCTCTGTGTGGGCTCTAATCTCTCTGATTTTATCCTCATGGTCTCTTCGCGAGATATACGTAGGAGGGAGCAATATACTGCTTGACTCTTCGGTGAAGGTATGTTCTCGAAACTTTGACAAAAGCCCGTACCGAGCTACTGAGCGTCTCTCCTGCAGAGTCTTCCACTGGAGTTTATCTATCATCTGCGTAACGCTAAATGATCCCTGTAACGAAGCGCGCTGCTCTCCGTTGGATCTTCTCTATATCTTCTATCAACCCTATCTGGTACGGATCCCACACTGCTGAGCAGCATTCAAGCAGTGGGCGAACAAGCGTACTGTAACCTACTTCCTTTGTTTTCCGATTGCATTTCCTTAGGATTCTTCCAATGAATCTCAGTCTGGCATCTGCTTTACCGACGATCAACATTATAGGATCATTCCATTTTAAATCACTCCTAATGCGTACTCCCAGATAATTTATGGTATTAACTGCTTCCAGTTGCTGACCTGCTATATTGTAGCTAAATGATAAGGGGGATTCGCAGCACATTACACTTATCTACATTGAGATTCAATTGCCATTCCCTGCACCATGCGTCAATTCGCTGCAGATCCTCCTGCATTTCAGTACAATTTCCCATTGTTACAACCTCTCGATACACCACAGCATCATCCGCAAAAAGCCTCAGTGAACTTCCGATGTTATCCACTAGGTCACTTATGTATATTGTGAATAGCAACGGTCCTATGACACTCCCCTGCGGCACACCTGAAATCACTCTTATTTCAGAAGACTTCGCTCCATTGAGAATGACATGCTGCGTCCTGTTATCTAGGAACTCCTCAATCCAATCACACAATTGGTCTGATAGTCCATATGCTCTTACTTTGTTCATTAAACGACTGTGGGGAACTGTATCGAACGCCTTGCGGAAGCCAAGAAACATGGCATCTACCTGTGAACCCGTGTCTATGGCCCTCTGAGTCTCGTGGACGAATAGCGCGAGCTGGGTTTCACATGACCGTCTTTTTCGAAACCCATGCTGATTCCTACAGAGTAGATTTCTAGTCTCCAGAAAAGTCATTATACTCGCACACAATACGTGTTCCAAAATTCTACAACTGATCGACGTTAGAGATATAGGTCTATAGTTCTGCACATCTGCTCGACGTCCCTTCTTGAAAACGGGGATGACCTGTGCCCTTTTCCAATCCTTTGGAACGCTACGCTCTTCTAGAGACCTACGGTACACCGCTGCAAGAAAGGCAGTCACGAAGTTTCACCGAGCGAGGTGGCGCAGTGGTTAGCACACTGGACTCGCATTCGGGAGGACGACGGTTCAATCCCGTCTCCAGCCATCCTGATTTAGGTTTTCCGTGATTTCCCTAAATCGTTTCAGGCAAATGCCGGGATGGTTCCTTTGAAAGGGCACGGCCGATTTCCTTCCCAATCCTTCCCTAACCCGAGCTTGCGCTCCGTCTCTAATGACCTCGTTGTCGACGGGACGTTAAACACTAACCACCACCACCACCACCACGAAGTTTCCATCATCTTGAACAGTTTTTAGCCCCAGGCTGGGTCTGTTTGGCAAATAAGCCTAGCCATCTAGTCCTGTGGAGTGGAGGACTGAATTAAGCCAGTTATCGGACTAAAGACCGCAACAACAACAAGACACTGCTCACCTTCAGATGTGTACATCTCTCAGGACAGTCAGTTAACTGTGTGCACTAAAGACGAAATAAGATCTAAGTAAGGTCCTGAGCACAATGGAAAGAATTTTATGTAATCATTATGGTATGATTAAAAAGTGAAAGACTAAAGGTATATTACGCAGTACTGGAGAATAGTATCACCCTTGCTGCGCGGAGTGACCGCACGGTTTAAGGCGCCATGCACGGATTGCGCGGTGTCTCCTGTCGGAGGTTCGAGTCCTCCCTCGGGCGTAGGTGTGTATGTTGTTCTTAGCATAAGTTAGTTTAAGGTGTGTGTGTATTGAAACCGGGGACCTAGAAACGATGGAGAGGCTTCGTCCTGCCATAGCACTCAGTGGCTCAAAACCACACAACAGGCCACAGCCGTCTACCCACCCCACCGCCGCCCACCCCGAACCCAGGGTTACTGTGCGGTTCGGCCCCCAGTGGAACTCATTCTGAACACATGGTTTTTTTCGGCATTTCACAGGCCCAATAAAGTGGAAGTCAGAAGGTGCTAAAGCATTATTGTAGAATGGCTGCATTTGGGCAGTCCAACCAAAATTGGCAATGAATTCCATGATAGAAAAACTGTTGTGGAGTCTGGCTTTACTTTGCTGCAAGTGGAAGATTGTCTTTTTCTCTGTTCTGTTTGGGGCACAGTTAAGTGGGGGCTACCTCAGGGGTCAATGCTGGGGCCACTACTGTTTCTTATATATATAAATAATATTACTTCTAAAATGACAGGTGATTCTAAAATATTTCTCTTTGATGATGACATTAGTTTGGTAATGAAGCGTTTTGAGTGCAATGTAAGCAGTGTATCAGATAATGCAGACCAAGGCATAAGTACATGGCTTACAGAAAGTAAATTGATGCTAAATCACAGTAAGACTCAGTCTTTACGGTTTCTAGCACACACTTCAACTAAAACTGACATTTTGACTACACCGAATGGGCATCTGATTGGTGAGTTTAAACAATTCAAGTTCGTAGGTGTTCAGATAGATGTAAAGATGGCATGGAAAGTCTTTCTTCAGGACATTATTCAAAAACATTTACCATTAGAACTTCCCTGAGGTTAGCGATAGTCCAACACGAAAATTGGTCTATTTTTCTTATTTTCGTTCGCTTATGGCCCACGGCATTATATTCTTGGGCAAATTTTTCTATTCTAAAAAGGGTATTTTTGGCTCAGTAGCGGACTGTTTGAGCAGTGTTCAGTGCAAGTGCACGAACCTCTCGTCAACTCCTGTTCAGGAGTCTAAGAAGTCTGACATTGGCCCCTCAATACATATTATCTTTAATGTCGTTTGTTGTGAACAATATGAACTTACTCTCAAGAATCATCAGCTTTCACTCAATTAATACTACATAGAAATCAAGTCTGCATTTGGATCGCACCTCCTTGATTCTTGTGCAGAACTCGTCCAGTATTCCAGTTCATCCATTTCCAATAAGCTGCCACAAGAGTTAATCAATCTTAGCAGTAATCCACGCACTTTAAAATCTAATCTGAAGAATTTCCTCATGGTTCACTTCTTCTGTTCTGTCTGGGAACTCCTGGAAACAATTAAGGAAAGTCCTATGTTACATTGTTGATTAAGCTAGTAGATACTCAGCACCTAGTCGTCTGCATGTCGTTTTATTTTATCTATTACTAACTTTTCTGTTGTTAATTTCATGTACTGACTCGTTTTATGACCGTAGACTTTTGGCCCTCAATTTGGTCGTACGCAATTAGACGTATAAAACAAAATAAAAAATAAAAATTCGGGTTTTCAGTCTAGTGCTCGTCGACTTGTAGCGCTCTGAATTGTAATTCACCTCCAAGATAGTCAGAAGAATCACGTCCTGCCTATCCCAGAAGACTGTACACATCTCGTTGTCTGCACATGAATGAGCCTTGGACTTCCATTTTGTTCGAGAGTTTCCATGTCGCCACTCCGTGGACCATCTTTTGGGTTCCGACGTGTAGCGGTGAGCCCACGTCTCAATTCTGGCTTTGATGAAGTTGATATAATTGTCACCTTCAGCCTAATACGTCCAGGATGTTCATTCGATGACTTTTATGGTCTTGTGTAAATATACGCTGGATCTGTCTCTTACGTACTTTGCGATTACCACGCTTGCGTAACATCTTGTATAAGGTATTGAAGTCGACATTCAGCTGTGCACGTAATTCGTTATCCGTAATCCACTGATCATCGCAGATGAGGTGATCGAGACGCTGTTCATTATGAGAAATGTTCACTGAAGATGGTCGACTGAGACGTAATTTTTTGTGCTCATCTTTGACACCAGTAGTGACACGCAGTGTCCACTGCCTCGCATTACTCTTTACTGTACCTGCTGCATAAATCTTTAGCGTGCTCGATGGGTTTCAGCTGGCATAATATGATCAGCGGTGAGGAATTCAATGACACATTTGTAATTTATACACATCTCAATGTAAGACGCCGTTTTGGAACGCTCCTCTGTTGCCCCTGTCTATCTGTCGGTCTAAGGACTGGGGAAAGAATAGGACACCAGTGGGAAGATTCAAAAATGAAAATTGCACCAACATAATGTGGCGGACATGCAAAGTCACACAAGGAATAGGACGCGTTCATTTCGGAATGACCCTTGTATATCGATGTCAAAGATTATGCACTCTACAGAGCACTATGTGGATATGCTAAAGGTACATTTTTACAGACTTTATTTAGAAACATACAACCTAATTTACACCATGTTACTGTTTGTCACGTATCTGAAATGGAACGACGGACCCATTTCTCCGCACGAGCAGACAGACGTGAAGGGTTATTTCGCCGTGAGACACCCAACAGATCTTTCACGCTGCCACCATATGAGAGGCGTCGTGCGTGTCTACAGTGCTATGCCGTCTAGTGAACCCTGGCAGATGAATCAGACGACGTAATTCGTTACGCAATGTGCTCTGCAGGGGATGGCGTCGTGGTACACAGTGTGACGACCGAGAGAGAGGACAGTAATCACTGTTATCTGGACTCGACTGCCTACGTTATCAGCGTTGACATTCCAGTGACTCACGGTCTGCTGCCTGTGTTCGTTGGTCGAGGATAATGCTTGGGGAGCAATTGATATCGGCCTGAAGCAGCAGCCAAGCATGCCGTAGCCATCGGTCAGAGTTCATCATTGCCACAACTAATCCTTATCGACTTCCTTGACTGTGGTCCTTCAACGTCGTTCGTAAGATGTTAGTGGTCTAGATGCATTGTTGCAGGAACAAGAATAACTTTTAAATATATCTGATACCCTTATTTTGTCCAACATTTTGTATTCGACACAAGGCATCCACATCTGTTGGTGCTAATTTTATTGAAAGACAGGTGGAGTTTACACCGCTATTTTAGACCCATAGGCCATTCTCAAGAGTTCAAAACTAACAATAGGAGTCCTTCTAACAGGTCTCAGACTGAACTGGACGCGGCCACCATACGGTCTCAGAGTGCTAAAATTTGTCGCAAGCAGATGGGATTTATAGTTTGTGATAATATTTCTTAACTGGTGGCTGTTTGTTTCCTCTTGCCACCCCAAGACAGTCTTTGAGTTAAGTGCACAACCTTAGGCAGCTGCCGTCTGGTGTACCTTCTGGATTCTTTTCGCGGAACTTCATTTATTTTCTTCTCAACGTGGAAAAAAGTCTTGGTTACAGTAATAGTTGTCCACTTTGACTATGCAGTTCAGTCATACATACATAGTGCTAATTAATGGCTTTGCTCTGAAAGACACCGTTTTTTTGTGATCACTTTCCTGAGTGGCTCAAAAAATGGCTCTGAGCACTATGGGACTTAGCTTCTGAGGTCATCAGTCCGCTGGAACTTAGAACTACTTAAACGTAAATAACCTAAGGACATCACACACATCCATGCCCTAGGCAGGATTCGAAACTGCGACCCTAGCGGTCACGCGATTCCGGATTGTAGCGCCTACAACCGCTCGGCCACTCCGGCCGGCTTTCCTGAGTGGTTTGATACGGATTGCCATTTCCGTACCAACCTCTTCGCCTCAGAGTAGCACTTAGCAGTTACGTGAACGTCCTCAATTATTTGTTGGTTATATTCCTATCTCTGTCTTCCCCTACAATTTCTGACCACTATGGCTACCTCTGGTACAAGTGAAGTTATTACTTGACGTCTTAGCACATAACCCGTCATACTGGTGATTCTTCGAGTCACTGTTTGCCTCACACTCCTTTCCTCGCGGGTTCTGCAGAGAACACTTCCTAGTTTCTTATCTTATCAGACCACTTAATTTTCAGTTTTGTTCTATGACATCACGTCTCATACTCTTCGATTCTCTTCGTTTCCAATTTTGCTTTGCTCCATGATTCACTACCACCACATGTACATCTTCATAGATTTCCTCAGATTCTTTTCCTTCTTGTAGATCTCATTTGCCGAGAAATGCCTGTGCTGGTGTGCGCCTCGTGTCATCCTTGCTCTATCCGTGATGCATTATTTTGATTCCAAGGTAGCAGAATTCGTTCACTCCTTCTACAACGTGTTCTTCATTTCAAAAATTAAATTAATCGTCAATTTCATTTCTACTACTCACTTACTATCACAGAGAATACGAATGTCATCAGCGAACATTGACATTCTTTCGCCGTGAACTTTAATCACATTTTTAAACATTTCTTTTTTTTTTTGTCTTCGAGGTACAGGTTGAAAAGTAGAGGACAGACATTGCATCCCAGCCGTACGCAGTTTTTTAATGCAAGCGCATCTCTAATCGAATTCCATTCCAATGGTTCCTTCTAGCTTCCTGCACAAATTATATGTTACCCATCGTTCTCCATAGCGTGTATCCATTTTGCTGAGGATTTCAAACAACTTGCATTAATTTACAACGATACACTCTTTTTCTATGTCGACAAATCTATTGAAGATGCCTTGATTTTTGTCAGGCCTAGCTTTCATATGAAGTATAGCGTCAGAATTTCGTCTCTCTTGTCCTTTCCACTCATGAAACCAAACTGATGGTCACGCTGTAGATCCTCAATTTCCTTTGCACTTCTGTTGTATGTTGTTCTTGTTAGGAAAGTGGATGCAGGCGATTTTAAGCTGATTATGGACATACAAATACATACACTTCACAATTTTATCTGATACGTTTAGTCCCAGAACAAAAAAATTCCTTCAATCCCCTGCTGCCGATCAGATTTTCCGAGACGTTTCCTTTGATGTTTCAAGCAAATGCCGAAACTGATGATCTCGCGTCTCTTCCCGGTTGTTAACCTCTCTGCCTCACCTCCTTCTCTCTGCAACCGAGCTTTATAACTGCCCAGATCTAAAGCAGACCACTCTACCCTTTGTGGTAGAAACGAAACGAAAGACACAAAGTGGCAAAATACATGTGATACATTGCTGTACATCTCAAGCAATGATTAACACTGATTAGTCAGACACATCAGCAGATATGTTACACAGGCGCACACACTAAGCATTTATGCGTTAAATCGTCACTTTTCGATCAAGGTAGTCCCCTCTCAGACACTCAAAACTGTTCACTGCCTTTAATTTTAACGCGCAAATATACATACGAGGGCGAATCAAAAAGCAAGTTACACTTCGAAGCTTTGGCCATTTATTAAACCACATACACATAGACAGCACGGCTATGACAAGATACAATGTAATTTCACTTTCCCACATAGTTCCCAAGAAACTGCAAATGGCTCTGAGCACTATGCGACTCAACTTCTGAGGTCATCAGTCGCCTAGAACTTAGAACTAATTAAACCTAACTAACCTAAGGACATCACACACATCCATGCCCGAGGCAGGATTCGAACCTGCGACCGTTGCGGTCACGCGGTTCCAGACTGAAGCGCCTTTAACCGCACGGCCACACCGGCCGGCCCCAAGAAACGCAAACATTTCTCGGGACGGGGAGCCATCTTTTCGATTCTACATGCGTAGAAATCACCCCCAGCGCTATATGAGCAACTGGATACAGCTGCTTTCACAGCCTCATGGTTTCGGAATTGTAGTCCACCGAAGTCCTCATTCATCTTCTCGCACACATGATAAATGCATGGTGCTAGTCTGGACTGTATGGAGGATGTTACCTTACCTCACACCTGATTCGTTGCAGCAGTTCTGACGTTTAGTGGTCCTAGTGTGGCGTTGAGTTGGAAAATGCGAAGCAGAGTTGATTGTCATGCCTTTCTGCATAAATTCCACACGCACCGCACTCTCCGTGAATAAGAACACTGTCGCCATCACCCCTCCTGTTGAAGGTTGGACTCTGACCTCCTTTTTTGTGGTTATGTCGTGTGCACACATTCGACGTCCTCTTTGTTTTGGGGGTGAAGGTGTGGACCCACGTTTCATCCTTGTGATGATTCGCCTCAGAAACTCGTTGGCTGCCGCATAATACCATTCCAAATATGCCAATGACGACTGGAAACGTTCACTATTATGGTAGCCCCATGGTTCCTCGCTCTACGTAAAAATCATGTAAACCTCAAGTAAAGAGTTGAGACAGCAAAATGAGGTACTGTATCACACACAAATTACAATTGTAACCGATATGTGAATAAAATGGGCTACCATATGTCTGTTGTGTATGATATCTCACTTGATCCCCTAATTACTTTGAACAGTATATAATGAATATTACAACCGAGGGATTCATGTCATTGGATTAATGTTGCTGAAATACTACTGCACCAGTGTAAACCATGTACGCCACTAAAAATGGTTGCGGTAGAATGATGATTTGGGCAGCCGTATCGTGGTACCTCATGGCTACCATGATTACTCTGCAAAGTCGCATTACAATTAAGAACTGAGCGATCAGATCTATTCTATGGTACAACGTTTGTTCCCCAATGGTGATGCTGTGTTCCAAGGGGACAGGACCCTGTTCATGTAGATCGCGTTGTCGACGACTGGCTTTGTGAGCACGATGGTGAATTGTCACATCTCCCCTGGTCGCCACAGTCACCAGATTTCAGTATTATTGAGCCTTTGTGGTCTGCTTTAGAGATAAGGGTGCGTTATCGCTATCCACCTTCATCTTGGTTTCCTGAACGCGCCACTATTTTGCGGGAAGAATGGTATACGATTCCGTTAAAAACCATGCAAGACCAGTACCTATCCATTCTGACAGGACTGGTAGCTGTTATGGACACCAACGGCTTTCCTACACCGTTAGACATGTTCTTTGTGTTCCCGAATTGTTAGCTGCCCCCTGTAATTAGTCTAGTCGTGACCGTCCAGCCGCTGTCGCCGTGAAACGTAGGGGCTGAAGTATATGACAGGACTCAAAGTTTAAATTGTCACCTCGAGAACAGTCAAAGTCAGACCAGGAATGCGACAAATTCAATGTTTTTTTTTCCCAATGGAGGAAGACCTGGCTGTTCAAGTAATATTCCACATCGAGGAACACGTTGTCGTCGTTCTGGAAACGCCTGTCACTGAATGGTTTCTTCATCAGAGAAGAGAGGAACAAATCATTGCGTACCATTTCGGGAGAATGGGTGTAGAGAGTGGCAGAGAGACAAAATCTGATAGCCCAGAGGAGGTATAAGTGTTCTGTCTGAATGAATTTCGGCATTCTCGTGGAGCCAAATCACCCCATTAGGATGCTTCACCTTTACAGCCTCTTGTCAGATAGTACACTCCTGTGACAGTTTGACCCTTACGAACATAATCTGTTAGGAACGCACCGTGGCAGGCCCAAAACACATTCACTGTGCCCTTGACCGATGGTATTTGGGTCTTCACCTTTGTCGGGGGTTGTAAATTTGGAAATTTGTGGTAAGTTCTATGCGACCAAACTGCTGAGGTCATTGGTTCCTAAGCTTACACACTACTTAATCCAACTTAAACTAACTTAGGGTAAGGACAACACACACACCCATGCCCGAGGGAGGCGTCGAACCTCCGACGGGGGGAACCGTGACAAGGCGCTTCAGACCGCACGGCTATCGGGGGCTGTGAATCCACATGTTTCCACTGCTTGTTTTGTTCCTTTTTCTCGAAATCATGGTGATTAGGCGCCTATGGTAGTCATGTGGATTGGCCTGACACATCTGCAAGATTTCTACTGGTGCTTAGATTTGGCGAAGTTCTTGAATGGGTATGAGCATTCACGAAACCCTGCTCATGGTGCTGTTGGTATTCTTTCTCTATCACTTGGTCACGTGCTGAGATACGGTGGTTCGAGGACTGCAGACTGCACCTGCAAACAGAAAAGTAAGTGCTTAACATTATTTTTTGACATAAAAATTAAAACTGTATGACTACCACTTGTAGCTTAACTTGGTCCACATAACTTTTAATTTCTGATCATGACGCTAATACGAGATCAAAGTGTGTGTTATTTGTTGTTTCGGACGCTACGTGAGCAGTGAGCAGTAAGTTGGAAGTTAGGGTTGGACAGGGAGCGTGCTCAGATAACCGAAGCATTTTAGGCGATGCTCGAGGAAAAGCGGAAAATGCAGTTCAAGTTCCGGTGTGGCACAAATTTTCGCTTGTTGTCATTGAATTTATTTCAATGCCCGATTTCGGCTAAGTCAGAATTCCAGATAATATGAGAGATTAGGGTTTGTACGGAAACATAAGGACAGTCAAATTTCCTTAGAAACATCCATAGATGGAATAAACAGAGACTAAAGTGGTAGTGGTACGTTATGCACACTCCACTAGGACCCAGAGGGTTTTTGCAGAATGATAATAAAGATGTAAAGCGGCGTTCGAAACCGCATGAAAGCCATACAGCGTAGTCCGAGGATAATCTGGCGGACAGGCCATTCCGAGAGAGAATTGCAGAGACTGGATAAACATGTGGAAGTACCACAAACACAAGACATTATCACGCCTAATACAGTTTAGGAAACTCGTTGGCATCAAAAGAACTTCCAGTCGTCTCGGTATGGATCAATAAACTTGCTGAAGGTCATCAAGGAAATCAGATAACAATCTTCGTGCAAAACAGTGACAAGTTCAGGTAAAGACGTTAGGAGCGTATAACCACCATGAACTCTTCTCTCATACGTAGACCACAAAGGCTCAACAATATTGACATCTAGTGACATGTGGTGGGTGGGGGAGATGCGACAATTCACCCCTGTACTCACAAAACTAGTTCTGCACGGTGCGAGCTGGGAGATCTGGGGCCTCAGAACTAAGCATCAATAATTGGGAACAAATATTTTATTTTTGGATGGAGCTGATTAGCCAAAATGGTAACATCATCCTTGGCAGTAATTCGACCTTACAGGGGAACCATGGGGCTCATGGAATACCAAGATATAGCTGTCCATATCATCACCAAACCCGTGCCATGTTTCACTCTTGCAATTGAAACTATTGGAAAGAGTGCAAGACAAGACTGTCTGACCTAATGAGATTAATCCATTGCTCTACAGCTCAGATTTGATGCCATCGACACCGCGTTTTTCTGTTACGGGCAATTATATCACTAATAAGTGGTTTTGGAATTAAAGCTCGCCGTGAAATTCCCTGTTTATGGAGCTCCCTGCACGTCGTTCTGGTTCTGACAGGGTTCGCGAGTTTGGCAGCGACTTTTGCCCGTGTCATCCTACTATTTTTCGTGGCAGCCCCCCTTTGTAATGGTTCTTTATTTACGTTACCATTGCCGGCCGGAGTGGCCGTGCGGCTCTAGGCGCTACAGTCTGGAGCCGAGCGACCGCTACGGTCGCAGGTTCAAATCCTGCCTCGGGTATGGCTGTGTGTGATGTCCTTAGGTTAGTTAGGTTTAATTAGTTCTAAGGTCTAGGCGACTGATGACCTCAGAAGTTAAGTCGCATAGTGCTCAGAGCCATTTGAACCATTTTCTTACGTTACCATTACGGCACTCCAACCCCAGTTCTCGATACCAGTAATATCGTATTACTTTTCTGCGAAGTAACAGACATATTTTTGTGACAATATTCACATTTGGTTTTATTAATGTATAGGTACTCCGACGTATCGATATGTTACAGTGATATGGATCTTGTGTGCATTTATGTGAGACTGTCATAATCTTTGACTTACTTGTAACCGTTTTGGGGCGAATGTGCACAGAGCAGTCTTTGTTTCACTTTGCAGAAGTTAAGTTGTTGTTTCGCTTTGTAAAAGAACAGTCAAGTCTTGTGTTTGGTTGAAGTGGAAATTAAATACAGGATGTTACAAAAAGGTATGGCCACACTTTCAGGAAACATTCCTCACACACAAAGAAAGAAAATATGTTATGTGGACATGTGTCCGGAAACCCTTACTTTCCATGTTAGAGCTCATTTTATTACTTCTCTTCAAATCACATTAATCATGGAATGGAAACACAGCAACAGAACGTACCAGCGTGACTTCAAACACTTTGTTACAGGAAATGTTCAAAATGTCCTCCGTTAGCGAGGATACATTCATCCACCCTCCGTCGCATGGAATCCCTGATGCGCTGATGCAGCCCTGGAGAATGGCGTATGTATCACAGCCGTCCACAATACGAGCACGAAGAGTCTCTACATTTGGTACCGGGGTTGCGTAGACAAGAGCTTTCAAATGCCCCCATAAATGAAAGTCAAGAGGGTTGAGGTCAGGAGAGCGTGGAGGCCATGGAATTGGTCCTCCTCTACCAATCCATCGGTCACCGAATCTGTTGTTGAGAAGCGTACGATCACTTCGACTGAAATGTGCAGGAGCTCCATCGTGCATGAACCACATGTTGTGTCGTACTTGTAAAGGCACATGTTCTAGCAGCACAGGTAGAGTATCCCGTATGAAATCATGATAACGTGCTCCATTGAGCGTAGGTGGAAGAACATGGGGCCCAATGAAGACATCACCAACAATGCCTGCCCAAACGTTCACAGAAAATCTGTGTTGATGACGTGATTGCACAATTGCGCGCGGATTCTCGTCAGCCCACAAATGTTGATTGTGAAAATTTACAATTTTTATCACGTTGGAATGAAGCCTCATCCGTAAAGAGAACATTTGCACTGAAATGAGGATTGACACATTGTTGGATGAACCATTCGCAGAAGTGTACCCGTGGGGCCAAATCAGCTGCTGATAGTGCCTGCACCCGCTGTACATGGTACGGAAACAACTGGTTCTCCCGTAGCACTCTCCATACAGTGATGTGGTCAACGTTACCTTGTACAGCAGCAACTTCTCTGACGCTGACATTAGGGTTATCGTCAACTGCACGAAGAATTGCCTCGTCCATTGCAGGTGTCCTCGTCGTTCTAGGTCTTCCCCAGTCGCGAGTCATAGGCTGGAATGTTCCGTGTTCCCTAAGACGCCGATCAATTGCTTCGAACGGCTTCCTGTCGGGACACCTTCGTTCTGGAAATCTGTCTCGATACAAACGTACCGCGCCACGGCTATTGCCCTGTGCTAATCCATACATCAAATGGCCATCTGCCAACCCCGCAATTGTAGACATTATACTGACTGCAAAATCACGTTCGTGATGAACACTAACCTGTTGATGCTACGTACTGGTGTGCTTGATGCTAGCACCGTAGAACAATGAGTTGCATGTCAACACAAGCACCGAAGTCAACATTACCTTCCTTCAATTGGGCCAACTGGCGGCGAATCGAGGAAGTACAGTACATACTGACGAAACTAAAATGAGCTGTAGCATGGAAATTAAGCGTTTCCGGACACATGCCCACATAACATCTTTTCTTTATTTGTGTGTGAGGAATGTTTCCTGAAAGTTTGGCCGTACCTTTTTGTAACAGCCTGTATATGAAGATTGATACAAAATTGTTTTCTTGATGATGTGACAATTAAGAATAGTATATGTGAATTTACAAGAAGTTTAATAAAAATGTGGATCGTGAACACCAAGTAAAAAACTATTTCTACCATACCATTGTTCTGATCTGGGATTAATTGATCATTAAGAATTTCCTGAAAAACGCATTTGTTAGATCTTCAAATAGATCTGGACCTTCTAGCAGTCAAAGCGGAATCACCCTAGAATCAACAAGATGAGCCATAACAACTTCGACGATATCTACGTGGCAATCCATTCAAGATTAGTGCCAAAATTAATGACTTTTTTTACAGTGACTTCATTATTTCCATTCTGACGATACCATCCACAGTCAATAACTTTGTTTATGAGACCTTAACATTTCCCGGCGAATTGAATGTTCAAATAACTTACGGGTTTGCTGCCGGGTGACGTCGTCGAACACCGCCGATATTTCGACGGGAACACACCCTGCCATTCTCAAGGCGCAAATGCAAGGAAGAAGAAATGTGCAAGCAAATTTAATACCTCGGTTCACAGAGGAGAAACAAGGAAGACACCACACACAGAACAAGTGTCAACACAAACAAAGATAACTAACATCAGAAATATCGATAGTTACTATTAATCAACAGGTGAGGTAGCACTAATTGTGTCCCTCTGTATTTTGATGAGAGACAGAACCGGATTCCAAGCAGCATTTAAACAAAATCCACTATCTCTGTTAATAAGGTTGCTTGATAGCCTGATTTCAACAGCTTCCTTAATAACACTACCTCAATAGCTGGACGTGCAAGCCAGTATCTCCGTGTTGTTGTATTCCATAGGATGACCGGTGTCAAGGCAATGTTCTGCATAGCGGATTTGCTCGGCTGTTGTAAGCGTGTGTGACGCTAATGTTCAATACACCGGTCTTCCACAGTCCTGATTGTCTGACCAGTATATGACATGCCACAACTGCAAGAAATACGATAGACCCCAGCCTTACGCAAACCAAGATCATCTTTTGCGGACGCCAACAGGGCCTTAATCTTAGAAGATGCTCGAAAAACACATTTCACATCATATTTCCGCAAAATACGGCCAATGCTGTTGGAAATGCTTCCTGAGTAAGGCAAAAAGGCCGTAGACTTAGGTGCCACTTCGCTGCTATCGTCACTCACCCGTTGCCTAGAAGGCTGATGGCGCAACGCACGTTTGATCTGCCTATCCCTATAACCATTCTGACGAAAGGTGACTTCGAGATGTGATAGCTCAGCTGCCAAACTTTCAGGGTCTGAGATAACGTGGGCCCTGAGAACCAAGGTGCGAAGTACTCCTTCACGCTGGGCTGGATGGTGACAACTATCAGCTCGCAGATACAACTATTAATCTGATTACTAACCTACTTTGCAAGTGGTGGTTGTAATGTCTCTTGCAGCGGTCTCTCCGCGATATTTTCAGAAATTTTATAAATTATATAACTCAGTACATATCTCGAAGTATCTCTTCTTATCTTACCGATTCCTAAACTTTAATATACGATGATGATCAATGCAAAGTAGTTTTAAGCCCTGTTATTGCTTCTAGCGTCCATTTACTCCATGGAATAGCTTCTCTGCTATCTATGTTTTCTCTTGCGAAAAGAATGAAGAAGATCTTGCGGATTAGCCGTGAAAGAACGAAGATGTATATGTATGTGTTGTTGAGCTAATCGCCATCTTGATGAGATTCTGTATGAGAAAGAATTTAATACATGAATTAAACTAAAGTAAGTGTGTTCGCGTATTATTTAACTGATTATTATCGACAGTGTCTGCTTACTACGCTGTGTTGCACGGGATCAGTGGGGAACGTCTGATTTACACTGGACGGACCTGCCGTTTTGTACGCTCAAGATATCCAGCTTATTACTTTCAAAAAACAGGCTAACACGGTCTTACCAGCAGATCTCCGGTCTTCCCCATGCGATCACCGAAAGTTAATAATTATTACAAATGTTTTCAGGAGATCGACTGACAATTTTTGTCGCACCGAGAATTCGAAATTGCTTCACTGCGTTATGGAATATAAGTTAAGCTCAATTTAATCAGGATAGAAGAGTATTGAACTGTGTGAATATGATAAGCCTGCTTTGTCAATGAAAATTCCCTGAATATACTCATGGTTCAAGAAGAATATAATAATTACAATCCCAAAGAAAGCAGGTGTTGACAGATGTGAAAATTACCGAACTATCAGTTTAACAAGTCACAGCTACAAAATACTATCGCGAATTCTTTACAGACGAATGGAAAAACTGGTAGAAGCGGACCTCGGTGAAGATCATTTTGGATTCCGTAGAAATGTTGGAACACGTGAGGCAATACTAACCTTACGACTTATCTTAGAAGAAAGATTAAGAAAAGGCAAACCTACATTTCTAGCATTTGTAGACTTAGGGAAAGCTTTTGACAACGTTAACTGGAATACTCTCTTTCAAATTCTGAAGGTGGCAGGGGTAAAATACAGGGAGCGAAAGGCTATTTACAATTTGTACAGAAACCAGATGGCAGTTATAAGAGTCGAGGGACATGAAAGGGAAGCAGTGGCTGGGAAGGGAGTGAGACAGGGTTGTAGCCTATCCCCGATGTTATTCAATCTGTATATTGAGCAAGCAGTAAAGGAAACAAAAGAAAAATTCGGAGTAGGTATTAAAATCCATGGAGAAGAAATAAAAACTTTGAGGTTCGCCGATGACATTGTAATTCTGTCAGAGACAGCAAAGGACTTGGAAGAGCAGTTGAACGGAATGGACAGTGTCTTGAAAGGAGGATATAAGATGAACATCAACAAAAGCAAAACGAGGATAATGGAATGCAGTCAAATTAAATCGGGTGATGCTGAGGGGATTAGATTAGGAAATGAGACACTTAAAGTAGTAAAAGAGTTTTGCTATTTAGGGAGTAAAATAACTGATGATGGTCGAAGTAGAGAGGATATAAAATGTAGACTGGCAATGGCAAGGAAAGCGTTTCTGAAGAAGAGAAATTTGTTAACATCGAGTATAGATTTAAGTGTCAGGAAGTCGTTTCTGAAAGTATTTGTATGGAGTGTAGCCATGTATGGAAGTGAAACATGGACGATAACCGGTTTGGACAAGAAGAGAATAGAAGCTTTCGAAATGTGGTGCTACAGAAGAATGCTGAAGATAAGGTGGGTAGATCACGTAACTAATGAGGAGGTATTGAATAGGATTGGGGAGAAGAGAAGTTTGTGGCACAACTTGACTAGAAGAAGGGATCGGTAGGTAGGACATGTTCTGAGGCATCAAGGGATCACAAATTTAGCATTGGAGGGCAGCGTGGAGGGTAAAAATCGTAGAGGGAGACGAAGAGATCAATACACTAACCAGATTCAGAAGGATGTAGGTTGCAGTACGTACTGGGAGATGAAGAAGCTTGCACAGGATAGAGTAGCATGGAGAGCTGCATCAAACCAGTCTCAGGACTGAAGACCACAACACAACAACTCATGGTTTTTGCTATCCTGATCAGTGAAGCTAAATCAGGCCGTTGTGAGAGAGGTTTTTAAATTTTAGATCCCACAAAAAATATTAAATGGTATTGTTAGACCTTTCAATAACTGTTTGTCACGATCACTCAAAACACACTTTCGCCCGCTTTGTGACTTGGCAGATCATGTTTTTCGGCTTTTCCTGTTCCTCTTGAAACGCCATAACCTCCCCTCCTTTGCTTACGGAAACAATTTGCCCGCATCGAATTCACTTACCTCCTACATAGCGCACTAACGACTACGCAGAACAGTGTTCTGTGCACGACTCACACTTGTAGCGTACTGAGGACATTGCACAGGCGACATTCGCGGGGAAGTACAACAGCACAACTTGCAGGCTAGGCTACTAACCACGTTTATGTTCCAACGTACATTTCACGCGATGTTTGCATATTTTTGTCCGGCCCCTGCATCTTCCCAGTACGTATTAGAGAGCAGGAGCAGGTCGCTGTGATGAACGGGACTCCCGCTGGCTGGGGCCCGGCGCGGCCCGGCAGCTCTGGCGTTCGCCGCAGCGGCGGACCTTGACCCAAGCGGAGCCTGCAGGCAGCAGCCGCGCCGCGCCAGGGCCTGTTGCGCGTGCTCCGCCCGCTTGCGCTCCCCAGGGCTGCGTGCTGGCCCCGATACTACTCACGCCGCCAGCGGACCGGCGCCAGTCAAATAAGGGAAGGCTCAAGGCTCCACAAATTATACAGAAGGGCTACAAAATATTCGTTTCTTCAAAATCATGTAGCTCCGAAACTTCCTGTCCGATTCCTTTGAAATTATGGCACAACGTGCAGTCTAGACTAGTGGAAATTAAAATTGCTACACCACGAAGATGACGTGCTACAGACGCGAAATTTAACCGACAGGAAGAAGATGCTGTAATATTCTAATGATTAGCTTTTCAGAGCATTCACACAAGGTTAGCGCCAGTGGCGACACCTACAACGTGCTGACATGAAAGTTTCCAACCGATTTCTCATACACAAACCGGCGTTGCCTGGTGAAACGTTGTTGTGATGCCTCGTGTAAGGAGGAGAAATGCGTACCATCACGTTTCCGACTTTGATAAAGGTCGGATTGTCGCCTATCGCCATTGCGGTTTATCATATCGAGACATTGCTGCTCGCGTTGGTCGAGATCCAGTGACTGTTACCAGAATACGGAATCGGTGGGTTCAGGAGGGTAATACGGAACGCCGTGATGGATCCCAACGGCCTCGTATCACTAGCAGTCGAGATGTCAGGCATCTTATCCGCATGGCTGTAACGGATCGTGCAGCCGC
The DNA here is from genome assembly GCF_021461395.2 of Schistocerca americana. Taxonomy (NCBI): domain Eukaryota; kingdom Metazoa; phylum Arthropoda; class Insecta; order Orthoptera; family Acrididae; genus Schistocerca; species Schistocerca americana. Next base: position 220,921,400 of record NC_060119.1, read on the forward strand.
GTCTCGATCCATGAGTCAACAGATGGCGACCTTTGCGAGACAACAACCATCTGCACGAACAGCTCGACGACGTTTGCAGCAGCATGGACTATCAGCTCGGGGGCCGTTGCTGCATCAAAGACAGGAGCGCCTGCGATGGTGTACTCAACGACAAACCTGGGTGCACGAATGGTAAAACGTCATTTTTTCGGATGAATCCAGGTTCTGTGTACAGCACCATGATGGTAGCCTCCGTGTTTGGCGACATCGCAGTCAACGCACATTGGAAACGTGTATTCGTCATCGCCATTCTGGCGTATCATCCGGCATGATGGTATGGGGTGCCATTGGTTACACGCCTCGGTCACCTCTTGTTCGCACTGACGGCACTTTGAACAGTGGACGTTACATTTCAGATGTGTTCCGACCGGTGGCTCTACCCTTCATTCGATCCCTGCGAAACCCTACATTTCAGCAGGATAATGCACGACCGCATGTTGCAGGTCCTGTACGGGCCTTTCTGGATACAGAAAATGTTCAACGGCTGCCCTGGCCAGCACATTCTCCAGATCTCTCATTAATTGTAAACGTTTCGTCAATGGTGGCCGAGCAACTGGCTCGTCACAGTACTGCAGTCACTACTCTTGACGAACTGTGGTATCGTGTTGAAGCTGCATGGGCAACTGTACCTGTACATGCCATCCAAGCTCTACTTGACTCAATGTCCAGGCGTATCAAGGCCGTTATTACGGCCAGAGGTGGTTGTTCTGGGAACTGAATTCTCAGGATCTATGCATCCATACTGCGTGTAAATGTAATGACATGTCAGTTCTAGTATAATATATTTGTCCAATGAATAGCCGTTTATCATCTGCGTTTCCTCTTGATGTAGCAATTTTAATGGCCAGTAGTGTAATACAGACGTGTTTTTAGATACCTTTTTATACACTGAACCGCCAAAGTAACTGGTGTAGGTATGCGCATTCACATACAGAGATATGTAAACAGGCAGAATAATGCGCTGCGGTCGACAACGTCTACACAGGGTGTTACAAAAAGGTACGATCAAACTTCCAGGAAACATTCCTCACACACAAATAAAGAAAAGATGTTATGTGGAAATGTGTCCAAAAACGCTTAATTTCCATGTTAGAGCTCATTTTAGTTTTCGACAGTTTCCACCTACGCTCAGTGGAGCACGTTATCATGATTTCATACGGCATACTCTACCTGTGCTGCTAGAACATGTGCTTTTACAAGTACGACACAACATGTGGTTCATGCACAATGGAGCTCCTGCACATTTCAGTCGAAGTGTTCGTACGCTTCTCAACAACAGATTCGGTGACCGATGGATTGGTAGAGGCGGACTAATTCCATGGCCTCCACGCTCTCCTGACCTCAACCCTCTTGACTTTCATTTATGGGGGCATTTGAAAGCTCTTGTCTACGCAACCCCGATACCAAATGTAGAGACTCTTCGTGCTCGTATTGTGGACGGCTGTGATACAATACGCCATTCTCCAGGGCTGCATCAGCGCATCAGGGATTCCATGCGACGGAGGGTGGATGAATGTATCCTCGCTAACGGAGGACATTTTGAACATTTCCTGGAACAAAGTGTTTGAAGACATGCTGGTACGTTCTGTTGCTGTGTGTTTCCATTCCATGATTAATGTGATTTGAAGAGAAGTAATAAAATGAGCTCTAACATGGAAAGTAAGCGTTTCCGGACACATGTCCACATAACATATTTTCTTTCTTTGTGTGTGAGGAATGTTTCCTGAAAGTTTGGCCGTACCTTTTTGTAACACCCTGTATAAGACAACAAGTGTCTGGTGCTGTTGTTAGATCGGTTACTGCTCCTACAATGGCAGGTTATCAAGATTTAAGTGACTTTGAATGTGGTGTTATAGTCGGCGACCATTTCACGAGTGTACCGTGAGTATCAGGAATACGGTAAAACATCTAGTCTCCGACAATGCTGCGGCCAGGGAAAGATCCTACAAGAACGGGACCAACGACGACGGACGGGAATCGTTCAACGTGACAGAAGTGCAACCCTTCCGCAAATTGCTGCAGATTTCAGTGCTGGGACATTAACAAGTGTCAGCGTGCGAAACATTCAACGAAACATCATCAGTATGGGCTTTAGGAGCCGAAGGCCCCCTCGTTACCTTTAATGACTACACAACACCTTTACGTCTCGCCTGGGCCCGTCAACACCGACATTTGACTGTTGATGGCTGGAAACATATTACCTGGTCGGACGATTCTCGTTTCAAATTGTATCGATCGGATGGATGTGTACGGATATGGAGACAACCTCATGAATCCACGGACGCTGCATCTCAGGAGGGGACTGTTCAAGCTGGTGGAGGCTCTGTAATGATGTGGGGTGTGTGCAGCTGGAGTGAAATGGGACCCTTGATGCGTCTAGATACGACTCTGTCAGGTGGCACGTACGTAAGCATAGTGTCTGACGCCCCGCATCTATTCATGTCTACTGTGCATTCCGGCGTACTTGGGCAATTCGAGCAAGATAACGCGACACCCCACTTCATGTCTATTGTGCATTCCGGCGGACTTGGGCAATTCGATCAACGTATCGCGACACCGCACTCGCCCAGAATTGCTACAGAGTGGCTCCAGGAACACTATTCTGAGTTTACACTTCCACTGGCCAACAAACTCCCCAGACATGAACATTATTGACCATATCTGGGGTGCCTTGGAACGTGCTGTTCAGAAGAGATCTCCACCCCGTCGTATTCTTACGGATTTACGCACAGCCCTGCAGGATTCATGGTGTCAGTTCCTTCCAGCATTACTCAGATATTAGTCTAGTCCTTGGTACGTCGTGTTGCGGCACTTCTGCGTGCTCGCGGGGGCCCTACACGATATTAGGGGGGTGTACCAGTTTCTTTGGCTCTTCAGTGTATGTATACTGGATGACAATTATTGAACTATATGAAAAAAATGTACATCAGTTACAAACTATGGCGTGCACACACATTATTCAACATGTAAACGTCACTACAGGTATTCGGCTGCAGGTTATGACATATTCGATATACCTTGCCTGCCATGATTGGCAATGATGTGGTGCAGACGAATATCGAAATTCTGCATGACACGTTGAAATGTCGGAATATCGATGCTGTCGATGACCTCCTGAATGGCTGTTTTAAGCTCAGCAATGGTTTTGGGATTATTGCTGTACACCTTGTCTTTAATATAGCCCCACAAAAAAGAGTCGCTTGTGTTCAGATTCGCAGAATATGGTGGCCAATCGAGGCCCATGGCAGTGGCCTCTGGGTACTCCAGAGCCAGAATGCGGTCCCCAGAGTGCTGCTCCATTACATCAAACTCTCCTGATTCGTCCTCTGTCTCGCATGAACCACATCTTGTTGAATTCAGGGTCACTTTGGGTAATGGGGATGAAATCATCTTCCAGAACTTTCATATACCGTTCGATAGTCACGTTGCCATCAAGGAATATCACACCGATTATTCCTTAACTGGGCATTGCGTACCATACTGTCAGCTGTTGAGGGTGAAGAGGCTTCTCGATCGCAAAATACGGATTTTCGGTCCCCCAATTGCGTCAATATTGATTATTGACGAACCTATGCAAATGAAAGTAGGCTTAATCGCTAAACCAAAGCATATTCACATCAAAGTCCTATTCGTCAGTTCTGTGGACAACAGTGCTGGCAAAACACAACCGCTGTTCTATGGCCCTGGGGCTTAATGGCTCATGGGTTTGAATTTTGTATGGGAGGAGAGATGCAGATCTTCAACAACAATTTGTTGTAGTGGCTCCAAGTTGATTCCCACCTGTTGTGCAGCTCGTCTGATAGATTTCCTGGCGCTGGTTTGAAATACAGCCCGTGTCTTCAGGATCGCTTCAGGCGTTTTCATCCTTTTTGGACGACCGACATTGCCAACACTGTCATCACGAACACTACCCGTTCTCTCAAACTTGCGAATCAAATTCTTGATTGTTAGCAAACTTGGACCGGTTGTCTCTAGCTTGAACTCTGTCGCAAACTTCTCTTGAGCCGCATTTGGTCTGTTATTTCTTGCATAGTAGGCCTCCACAAGCGCTATACGCTCACGCACGTTGTACCGTGACATTTTCACGAGCAAATGGCCGACAACAACAAGCCGCATGCGCATGCGCATACTAATTCCCATCATGCACCACGGCCAGCCGCGCAGTTTGAACGTCCTAACACAAACCGTGCAGAAGTTGTGGCGATTTTATTTCATGTAGTTCAATTATGATCACCGTGTGTGTGTTTAACTTCTCGAGATATTATCTAACAACGTTTCCATATTATTAAAGTTTATAAAAATTTATCTTACATACATAAAAAATAGTATTCCAGTACAGCGTGTGTCAAAGTTACAAAACATTCGGTCAAAAACTTTCAGAGAGTTGCGATTAGGAACATTTACAGTTTCTATACAAATACAAACACAGATGTTCGTTTCTTCAAAATTTCAGATCTCCAAAAGCTCTTCACTGATTGCTTTGAAATTTTGGAACAACACAGAATTCGAACACTCACTTGTTTCTATATGCCTACTGCAGTGCCATCCGTTATACGTGTAACAAATACGCGAAAAAAGGGGAAACGTTATAAAAATGTAAATGTTGAGTTGTTAAGAATCGTTTATCTCTGAAATTTCTTGACCGATTGCTTGGAAATTTTGACAAACCATTGAATTCTATCACTGATATGTTTTTAAAATCACTTCATAAAAAATACACCGACTGGACTATGGAGCACAGGGCCACATTTGTGTTTCAGCGGGTGGCGAGGGGTATGAACTTCAACTCATAAAATATTGCATCATGACTGAGCTTACCGATAAAAATTCTTGTTAATCGTAACCGAGACGTCGAGCGTAATTAAGAATTCCATAGAACTCGGAGGTAACAGCCGGAGAGCCGCTGTCAACGCTTCTTTAAATCACCGATAAAATTCTTTCTACTCTTCACCGAGGGTTTATTTTGCACTCGTGACTTCTTTCTCTTCACTGAATAAGACTCTTTGCCTAAGTTAGATACCCCTTACCACGCTTTCATAGCTTTCTTTTCCTACTGTCATTACCTTTTTTCGTGTTGCTTCCAGGTGTTGAAGCATTGACAGCGGCTATCTGGTTGCTACCTCACAGTCCTTTGGGACTCTTAATCATGTTTGACGCCTCGGTTACGAGTAGGGAGAATTTTATCTGTGATGTAATGAATCACTGGCAGTGGCTGTCCTGCTGTTACCTCCCCGAAGTGCATCACATGGGAAGATTAAATACGCCTACCTTGTGCAGTTAAGAGTGTTCTTTCTGTTCTAAACGTACGTTTTTAGGCACCTAATTCTTTAATATACGATGTATAATATATGTATATGTAATATTTTGAAATTTTTTGTTACAGTGCTTCCCTATTATTGAATTTATATAAATTTATGTATTACATATGTTTCAACAGTAGGTATATAAAAACACGCATACGCAACAATTGTACATTGTGTCCCAGTTTCAATACAATCGGTCAAAAACTTTCGGAGATTTGAGATTAAGAACATTTACAGTTTCTATATAAGTAAGGAGATGAATGTTCATTTCTTCACAATCACACGCTATCAAAGAAGAAACGTTGTTGTTGTTGTTGTGGTCTTCAGTCCTGAGGCTGGTTTCATGCAGCTCTCCATGCTACTCTATCCTGTGCAAGCTTCTTCATCTCCGAGTACCTACTGCAGCCTACATCCTTCTGAATCTGTTTAGTATATTCATCTCTTGGTCCCCCTCTACGATTTTTACCCTCCACGCTGCCCTCCAATACTAAATTGGTGATCCCTCGATGTCTCAGAACATGACCTACCAACCGATCCCTTCTTCTAGTCAAGTTGTGCTATACGCTCCTCTTCTCCCCAATTCTATTCAATACCTCCTCATTAGTTATGTGATCTACCCATCTAATCTTCAGCGTTCTTCTGTAGCACCACATTTCAAAAGCTTCTATTCTCTTCTTGTCTAAACTATTTATCGTCCACGTTTCACTTCCATACATGGCTACACTCCATACAAGTACTTTCAGAAACGACTTCCTGACATTTAAATCTATACTCGATGTTAAATTTTTCTTCTTCAGAAACGCTTTCCTTGCCATTGCCAGTCTACATTTTATATCGTCTCTACTTCGACCATCATCAGTAATTTTGCTCCCCAGATAGCAAAACTCCTTTACTACTTTAAGTGTCTCATTTCCTAATCTAATTCCCGCAGCATCACCCGATTTAATTCGACTACATTCCATTATCCTCGATTTGCTTTTGTTGATGTTCATCTTATACCCTCCTTTCAAGACACTGTCCATTCCGTTCAACTGCTCTTCCAAGTCCTTTGCTGTCCCTGACAGAATTACAATGTCATCGGCGAACCTCAAAGTTTTTATTTCTTCTCCATGGATTTTAATACCTACTCCGAACTTTTCTTTTGTTTCCTTTATTGCTTGCTCAATATACAGATTGAATAACATCGTGGATAGGCTACAACCCTGTCTCACTCCCTTCCCAGCCACTGCTTCCCTTTCATGTCCCTCGACTCTTATAACTGCCATCTGGTTTCTGTACAAATTGTAAATAGCCTTTCGCTCCCTGTATTTTACCCCTGCCACCTTCAGAATTTGAAAGAGAGTGTTCCAATCAACATTGTCAAAAGCTTTCGTTATAAAAAAAATGTAAAGGTTATTTTCTTCCAAACCGTGTATCTCCCAAAATTCTTAAAATTCTTGACCAATTGCTTTGAAATTTTGAGACAATGTTCTATAAGTAATTTTTTGTAGCAACGTTTCCCTGTTAGTAAATTTATATAAATTAGTGTATCACATACACTTAAGAAATAGGTAAATAAAAACGTGCCGTTATACTGGTCAAACGTCGTGTCAAAATTTCAAAGAAATTGGTCAAAAACTTTCAGACATTTGCGGTTAAGTTCTTCTCGGATTGCTTTTAAATTTTGACACCGATTGAATTCGATAATTCACCTGTTTTATATAGCTACTGGAATTATATATATATATATATATATATATATATATATATATATATATATATATATAATGAAGAAAAGTTCGCGCACTTGGACTTCGCAGTGCGATTCCTCACATACTAGCAATGCAAAAATGTTTATCACAAAATTTCATCCTGCTCATATTTCCGGCAGTAAAGGGGACATTAAAGATTGGCAGTCTGGCAACTCTGTAATTACATTTGCGGTAACTACCACTGTCAGGCTTAAGGAGTTGTGCTGTGCAGCTGGAGTGGACAGAGTCTTGGGTTCGCATGCAGGAGACCCATGGTTCGATTCTGGATCAAGGTATATTCGTTTTTATTTGCGAAATGTAGTCTTCGTGGTATGATATCTGGTATCTTAATCGCCATACAGCGATTACAGTGGGTCTTCCACAAAACATTTGCACTTACATAGGGTGGGGTTGAGTTGTTTGGGGGAAGAGACCAAACGTGCCCTTTGAAAGGAACCATCCCGGCATTTGCCTGGAGCAATTTAGGGAAATCACGGAAAACTTAAATCAGGATGGCCGGACGCGGGATTGAACCGTCGTCCTCCCGAAATCGAGCCCAGTGTGCTAACCACTGCGCCACCTCGCTCGCTACTCTTACATGCTGCGAATACAGGAGCGGAAGTATAATCGTTTTCATTGGTCAGCTTTTAAAGGAGCCTTTTGCACGTCGCGGATGCGTGTGGTTTCGCACCGCTGTATCTACTAGATACCAAACCTGTTTTCTGTGTATCCTCTCCCCAAGGCCCCATTGATTAGTACTAACTATCATTATTGCCACGTTGAGGTCCATTAGAGCCTTACGTCACCAGCAATGCTAGCAACGTGCTTTGCAAATAATTTCCAAAATTGGTTTCTATTTATCTATATTATCACCATTGAACACTGACAAGGGGAGGCCGCCAATTGTGAAATTCAGATTCGATTCATACTGTGCATAATAAAAGCTCATGGCCAGAGGTGTAATGTGGCAAAGCACCAAGATGCATTTCCCAGCCGTTGTCGAGAAAATCGACAGTTAAAAGAAACCGTTGCCGTGAAATACTCTCTAGGATTAATAATTTTCTGCAGAGTCGTGGCGCAGCGGTAAGCGTTCGGGTTCGTAATCCGGAGATCACCGGATCGAATCTCGCGCTATGCAACTTTTTTTTATTTATTTATAAAATTTTATTTATTTATAAAAAAAAGTTGCATAGCGCGAGATTCGATCTGGTGACCTTCGGATTACGAACCCGAGCGCTTACCGCTGCGCCACGACGCTGCAGAAAACAATTAATACTAGAGAGTATTTCACCGCTACGGTTTCTTTTAACTGTCGATTTTCTCGACAACTGCTGGGAAGTATATATATATATATATATATATATATATATATATATATATATATCCATCGTCCAGCACCAATTGTCTTCTCCGATTTTTGCCGATATGATACGATACGCGCGGTATGCATCAAACCTGACGAACGATAGAACAATTTTTCAGAATGTCTATCAGGTGTGTTTCCCAACAGATAATTTAAAAAACAATTGTTCTTGTAAAAATGCATCGTTTATCAGATGTGCTCGATGTCGTGCTGTTTTCTACTTTCCATGTTTCTGTGATAACTATCAGTCTGGTTCGTGCGATACTCCAGCTACTGCCGGTCACTAATTGTTAATTATGTGCGAGTGTATACCGAACTTATCAATAAATTGTATCCACTTGAATACTGTTTGTGATATTGTGTTTTATTTCAAGTTCTATTTTTCCACGACAAACGACTTTCAACAACTTATTATATGCATAATTGTTGCTACTGATTGCCGGGAATTATATATATATATATATATATATATATATATATATATATATATATATATTACAAAAAAACAAATTATAAAAAAAAGTTGCATGGCGCGAGATCGATCCAGCGACCTTCGGATTACGAACCCGAGCGCTTACCGCTGCGCCACGACGCTGCAAAGAATATACTACCGAAACGGTTTCTTTTAACTGTCGATTTTTCTCGGCAACGGCTGAGAAGTGCATCTTGGTGCTTTGGCACATTACACCTCTGGCCATGAGCTTTTATTATGCGCAGTATGAATCGAATCTGAATTTCACAATTGGCGGCCTCCCCTTGTGAGTCTAACAAGCGCATGCTGTTTAGTAAGTATCTCCATGCCTTATTATTACTATTATTATTATTGTCGATGGAAATATGGAAACATCACGTCGATTACCGTTAGGGAAACAGTGTAATTCGGAAACAAACATTTCACAATTAGCAGTCTCGCGATGAATCATGCAGACCAAAAGGTTAAGAGCGGTGACGCGCGTTAGATGGAAGAGCGCGCTGCGGCTATTCTGTATACGTTGTTCACCAGTCGGGATCTAGTTGCTAGCGGAGTAGCCAGTCCATAACAGACTCCGGGTACATTCGTAGACATATCGTAGTTTCTTCTTGTGCTATTTTAATACAGTGTTACTGACGTATGCCACCCATAAACGATACTTTTCTTCTGGTCCTTGGTGCATCTGATAACCGGACTTGTGTTGCCGTTCATGAATATGCTGCTTGATATCCTGGTCGACGTCATTCAGAAAAAATTTGTTTCGTCGTGTGGAGCTTCGCCTTCAGGAGACAGTTTCTCTACTTCCACCATCGCTTGAGAGGTCGTCCACGGACTCGCCGTATTCCAGCTACTGGAGAAGCTATTCTGTAGGTCGTACACCAAGAACAGCATATTTCTCCTGAATAAATTATCCAATTTTTCTGAAATTGTAATCATTTGCTTTTCTGTATATTTGCATCACATATGGGGACTTCCGTCTCATTCGGATAATCCCTTCGTGGTGCCCCGTTTTTTGTGTCTTAGACTGTATGTATTGTGAAGGTGGGGTTAAAATGCCCAAATCCTTTGAGACTTATCTACATGATAACAAGTAACTACAGACTTTTTCTATTTAAATAACGCAATATTGTAAGGGCCATGGAGTAAAATTGCTGTGTTTTGCAATAACATAGGTAAAAGAATTACATGTTTATTTTTGTATTTAAAATGGGATTTTACGTAAACTAAAACACTGTTTCAGGATACCGTCGCAATTTCTACTGCATTAGAATTTTATTGAGATGAATCTATGTAAATTCTGCTGTCTTTTGGCAAAACAGGCAAATTTTAACGTGGCAACAAGAGAAGCGTATGTGTTACTCAAAACTGATGGAACTTCTCTGAAGAAAGATAAAGAAGTATGGAGAAAATAAATCGCCCCTCATGTTGTAATTCTGGTGGAAGCCTGTAGCCCAGTGTATTTTTAATAATGAATATCTGGGACTTGAAGCTGCCAAAGAATTTTATTTATATATCTCTGTTATCTAAGAAATACAAAAACAATTCATTTTGTAGAATACTTTCAACTAGCTCTCAAGGTGAAAATAGGTTATCAATATCTTTGCTGAACTAAAAGATATTCGATATGAAAAAGTACAGCCTTTCGCTCTGTACAGGAATAGGAACTGTTTTCTTCTTCATTATTATGCACTGGAATTGGTCTGTTACATTTATTCGTCTCTGAAACAGACGTGTCACATCAGCTGTTCAGTTGAGGTGTCTTTGTGGTGTGGATAGGAAAACCCTCTATTGGCCCACCACTTCCACTTGGTGTTCAAGGATTGTTGCTAATGTGAACCAGTTTGGACCCACGTGATGCTGGGGAAACATTTGTCTACACAGAGAGAGCCCAACTTGCCTAGGTAAGCCTTATACAACTGAGATGCAGCAGCTACACCAGAAGTCGTCCACTAATTACTGTTCTGCCTTAACAGCCATGCATCTCATTGGCACCCAGCGCAACTTGAGACCCAGGCGTCTGTACCACCTTCGTGACTCAGGTGGTTATGCCAATATCCACATTAACTGTGACAAGCACTTTTGCACTGACACTATGCACAGTGTTCACTGAAGCATGTCCAGAGCTTACAGCTGTAGAGAACTGGCAGCACTTCCCAGTCCTACTGAAATTCTGGAAACACGGGTACGCCAAACCCGTACCCAGCAGACAAAGGTTGGGCTCCTGAGTTGCCTACCATTCAGAACGACCTGAGAGGGGCGGGGGGGTGAGGAGAGGGGGGCGGATTTGTGGCTTCATGAAAACGCCACAAACATGGCGAGCGTTATGCCCCAGTATTTTATCCTGGCTATGTTGTATGTAAGTGCGAGTAGATCTCAGTATGCTACAGACAATAAATTTTATCAGCATTGGAATTAGATTTCCTTCCAGGTTGTAAGGTAGCAGAATAAATGAAGGTCAGATTCGCACCTTACATAAGAGCTTTATACATCACAACGGGAAGGTGAAAGGACACTTAACTTAATTCGGCGCTAATGAGCAAATTTGCCTAGCAGTATGTAATGCAAAAAGGGATAACACTCAGTCGATGGTAATTAACACACCGATCCTATAATGCATGTTTGAGCAGAACGTGAAACAAGCAGCAAGAGGCGTTTCATTTGGAATTCAGAGGGACAAGGGCAGAGGCAAGGCCATGCTACAGGGGGTACCATGGAAACCACTTAAAAGGGTATCCTTGGTGGAAAGTCAAAGACTGACCAGGTGACTCAGATGGGGAGAGCGAGTATAACCGCCCATCTGAGGGAGGACAGGAAAGAAAGCTTTTACAAAACTGTGTTTCGGAATTCCAAATGAATACGAAACAAGACCAGTGACGCATTTTCGATCACGTGTCCAGCGAGTGGCACACACGTGAGAGAGTCAATGTACGCATTTAGGTGTCTGGAACGGGCACAAAACGTCCGATTGGCGGAAACGCGCTACAAAGGATAAAAGAGCCAAAGTTTCGACGCAATTTAGTGGTAGGGAGCTTGCGATCGGTAGAGAGAGTTTCCACAAAATAAGAGGAATGCTCCTATTGGCTGAAAAAAGCCGTGACGTGAAGAACGAAAGAACCCAGGTGGGGAGGCAGTTCGGCTATGAGTAAGACAAGACGGAAATTTTCGGGGACTCTTCTCTGAACTGGCATCAAGTGCAGAATGGAGCGCATAACGCTCTGTACGACACAGAGGAGTAATTTGTGTGAACACTGCGTTCACAGCGGCTGATATCCAGCTAGAAATTAGCTGTAGCATCATTAGCTCCAACTGTGGGGAAAAGAACCAGCCAATTAGTTAATTGATCTTGCGAGAACTGAGAGGGCCTTATAATACGCACACTGCTCCAATCATGCTCGTGTATATCGCCACATTCTAAGACCAGGGATGAGTACATGTTCTCTCGCATAACGAGAAACATAGGGAAAGTTTCTGCTGGAAAATTCAGCAAAGGTATAATTAGTTTTATAGGAATTTCAGCGGAAGAGAGCGGCCTAGCAGACAACAGCTCATCGCAGCTTAAGGTAAATACCGCGTGCAGAGGCGTAAACTTGTTGGTTCAGCAGCTTGCGTCTATGGTGTCACCGCCAGACACCACACTTGCTAGGTGGTAGCCTTTAAATCGGCCGCGGTCCGTTAGTATACGTCGGACCCGCGGGTCGTCAGTGTCAGTGATTGCAGACCGAGCGCCGCCACACGGCAGGTCTAGAGAGACGTCCTAGCACTCGTCCCAGTTGTACAGCCGACTTTGCTAGCAATGGTTCACTGACAAATTACGCTCTCATTTGTCGAGACGATAGTTAGCATAGCCTTCAGCTACGTCATTTGCTACGACCTAGCAAGGCGCCATTATCATTTGCTATTTATCTTGTGATGCATGTACCGTCAGACCGATGTTCACCAATTATGGATTAAAGTTAAGTATTCCAGAAGCTACGTACTATTTTTGCTACTATAAGACCTTCACCTGTTCCAGACCTCACGCCAGCCTGCGTGAGCTTAAACGCGTGCCCTTCGGCCTCCCGTCCTAGTGGATTGGCTGTCTTGCCAGTCCACAAAAGCGTCCACTGTAAACTCGAGCGACCTTGGGTAGCCTTTTGCTCAATTTGTCACATAATGAACCATCCACCTTAGACTTGATTGTCATCCTAAAAACAGTATCGAACTTTGAACCGGAACCGGACGATTTTCGTAGTACTGAGCAACATCATAATGTAAGTGTAGGAAGTTTTGTAAAGAAACTTCTAGTTAAACTTTAATATTGTCGTGTTTAGGATAATTTAACCTTCTGGGAATTAATATTTAATATTGTTGTGTTTAGGATTGCTTCACTTTTTGATGTTGACGAGACAACCGTTTTTTGTTGTCACATTGAAACCATGTAAAAGCGTGTATTTTTGTGCTAATATTGTGACATTAAACATGTCATTTCATCTTACACACTTGTCTTCAATCCTAGAATAAGTAAACCACAAATATTGCACCTTACAAGGTTTAAAGAACTATTCAATACGTTAGCTACGTTTCATACGCAGCAAGAATCTCCTAACATGAGGCAAAGGCATAATCACAGAGACTTTTACTTTTCATTACAAACTGTACGAATTTCCTGCAGTAAGTCACTTAATGTTGAAATATCACTATAACTATGACCATTCACAACATAAAAGGCAGTTCAGTATTAAACTGACAAATGAGGCTGTGAGATGCAAGAGAATCAATTTTTTAATCAAACGGTTTCTTTAAAATTGCTTGAGAAAAATTGCAAATCCACAGGCAGGCTAGCTGCCATTCGCACAGTCTAGCGGGCATGCTTACCTGCCACGTCGAATATTACATCATGTGTGAGATTTGACATACGAGCTACCTTACTCCACTATCTGCTAACCAATAGGTAGCATACATCCTAACAGACTTTCAGTAAATCTTACACTATGTGGGAAGGGCTTAACATGGTTTGCACATGTTTTTACAGGAAGTTACTGGCAGAGGGCACTGACAAGCTATCTTCTTAGAGATATCTTAAAAAATTGCAATGTTCATGATTACTTGAATTTAACGATAGAGAAAACGTTAAATTGTGCTTTGTGCCTCCCTGACGTACTCCCCAGCTAATAGACCAATGGGTATCAGCCATATTGTTTATAGAAAAGTCACCCATAGGGATGAGCTTCTGCATGCTCTTATCTAGCACCACGTAACAAGAAAGTGCACTACTATACACATCCTAGTATATGGAGCAAAAGCCTTCTTAGTCGTCAAAAATCTGCTACAAGAGCTGAGTCATCTACAAAAAGCATTCCACCTAAATGTTTAAAATCACCGCCAGAATTATCAGCCTCTTTCGGGTTAGCCGCGTACGCAGGTCATATACACTACTGGCCATTAAAATTGCTACACCAAGAAGAAATGCAGATGATAAACGGGTATTGATTGGACAAATATATTATACTAGAACTGACATGTGATTACGTTTTCACGCAATTGGGGTGCATAGACCCTGAGAAATCAGTACCCAGAACAACCACCTCTGGCCGTAATAACGGCCTTGATACGCCTGGCCATTGAGTCAAACAGAGCTTGGATGGCGTGTACAGGTACAGCTGCCCATGCAGCTTCAACACAGTACCATAGTTCATGAAGAGTAGTGACTGGCGTATTGTGACGAGACAGTTGCTCGGCCACCATTGACCAGACGTTTTCAGTTGGTGAGAGATCTAGAGAATGTGCTGGCCAGGGAAGCATTCGAACATTTTCTGTATCCAGAAAGGCCCGTACAGGACCTGCAACATCCGGTCGCACATTATCCTGCTGAAATGTAGGGTTTCGCAGGGATCGAATGAAGGGTAGAGCCACGGGTCGTAACACATCTGAAATGTAATGTCCACTGTTCAAAGTGCCGTCATTGCGAACAAGAGATGAGCGAGATGTGTAACCAATGGCACCCCATACCATCACGCCGGGTGATACGCCAGAATGGCGATGACGAATACTTGCCTCCAATGTGCGCCACCGCGATGTCGCCAAACACGGATGCGCCCATCATGATGCTGTAAACAGAACCTGGATTCATCCGAAAAACCGCATACATGGTCTCCGAGCTGATAGTCCATGCTGCTGTAAACGTCGTCGAACTGTTCGTGCAGGTGGCTGTTGTCTCGCAAAGGTGCCGTTGTGTTGACTCGAAGATCGAGACGTGGCTGCACGATCCGTTACGGCCATGCGGATAAGATGCTTGTCATCTCGAGTGCTAGTGATACGAGGCCGTTGTGATCCAGCACGGCGTTCCGTATTACCCTCCTGAAACCACTGATTCCATATTCTGCTAACAGTCATTGGATCTCGACCAACGCGGGCAGCAATGTCGCGATACGATAAACCGCAATCGTGATAGGCTACAATCCGACCTTTATCAAAGTCGGAAACGTGATGGTACGAATTTCTCCTCGTTACACGAGGCATCGCAACAACGTTTCACCAGGCAACGCTGGCCAACTGCTGTTTGTGTATGGGAAATCGGTTGGAAAAGTTCCTTATGTCAGCACGGTGTAGGTGTCGCCAGCGGCGCCAACTTTGTGTGAATACTCTGAAAAGCTAATCATTTGCATATAACAGCATCTTCTTCCTGTCAGTTAAATTTCGCGTCCATGGCACGTCATCTTCGTGGTGTAGCAATTTTAATGGCCAGTAGTTCTGAAGAACAGAGCAAGAAGGCTCTATTTTTGCCATCTTATTTATCAGTATTCTTTGGTTACTTAAATAGGTACTATGTTTGCTTCATTTTGTTCTGTTCTCATCAGTTTTACTTACTAATCTTTGAATGTTCAATTTATTGGTGATGACAGTCAATTGATTAAATTCTTTTAACATTTCTCATTTCTGCTGCCTGAATTATTGTGCTCTTTTTTCGTTTATTTGCGACTCTTGACTCATTAATACTAGGTGACCAAAAAGTCTCTCCGCATTGCCGTATGATTGTTAGCCGTGCGTGCCGTGTGCCGCAGTGAATGTACCGAAATGAAACTCAGTGAAATTAAAGTTAATAATTTATTGAGTATTCATTTTTACTTACAAATTTTCACACTAAATATTGAAAGTGTCCCCCCTGTTGTTGAATACACAATTCAATTCGTCTAATCATGTTTCCAAACAGAATCTGTAACATTTATTCTGTAACAGAAGCAGTGACAGAGAATATTGCAGTTTCCATTCATCGATGGATTTTGGACGGTTTTTATAGACAGTTGATTTCACTGCACCCCAGAAGAAATAGTCAGGTGGTGTTAGGTGAGGCGATCGTGGAGGCCAAAGTCCCTGTGAAATTATGCGATCACCAAAAACATCAGCAAGCATTCAGTATTTCACTTAACACTAGTTCTTCTATAAATGGGCACAGAATATCACTGCAGTATCGTTGTGCGTTTATTGTAACCCAGGCAGGCGAACAATCATACGGCACGTGCGGCTAGCAATCATACAGCACTGCAGGGAGACTTTTTGAATACCCCGTATCAACTAAGTACAGTAATGTAGAAAGAACAATAGTCTTTAAGCCTATTACAGAGGGAGAGGAGAATATGGCCAGAGGGGATGGGGGGGGGGAGATGGTGGAAGATGAGGAGTGTATGGTAGGCACATTGAGGAGGAGTGGTTGGGATAAGGAAATGATAGTTGGGGGACAGGGAGTAAGATGTGGGGAGATAATGGAAATGGGGAGTTTCAGCAGGGGAGAGACGAAGAAGAAAGAACAGAGAGAAAGATAAGTGAGATTGGGTGATATGGGGCGAACAGGTGGTAAAATAGGCCGGCTTGAGAATGGGGAGAGGGAGAAATGCAATACAGCCAGCATGCTGTTCTTCTCGAATAATAGCAAGGCGACAACAAAATTCTCACAACCATGTGATGGAAAGTCTTCTCATCGAATTCAATATAAGGATCATTATCAACAGTCTCACACATCTCTGCTACTACAAGTCATTCATGGTTGGAGGAAGGACGAATCCGTTATCAGCTCGACGGGAGGCAGTTGCGGCAGAGTACATGATCGCACTGCTCTAGAATGTGGAAGGAAATATAACTTACTTTTATCCGTTGTTATTAGTGTTTTTTCGGTGTCTGTATTACTTTCGTAAAATAAAGAACAACCGCCCTCAGTCAAAAATCATGATTTTATTTCAATACACTATGCATTTCGAATCCTGGGGGCTCATCTTAGGTACTTGGGCAGTCTACATTTAAATTTAGGTTAATTCTGGCCCTTTTCCGGTGCTGGAAACACGGATTTCAGGGACAGTATGAATACACAAGCATGCTTACTCGTACTGTGCCTAAATTTCATGTGGCCAACACTGGAAACAGACCATAATAAACATAAATCTAAAAAAAAAGATGTAGACTGTCTAAGCATCTGAAGATGAGCCGCTGGGCTCGAAATTCATTGTGCATTGAAATAAAATCACGATTCTGACTGAAGGCGGTTGTTCTTTATTTTACGAAAAAAAAATATTAGCTTTGTTTTATTAAAGTTTTGCGGTTCTTCCGTCTCTTTAGAAAAGCGGTGTGCGTTCATCGTATATATCAACAAGGTAAAAACTTTAATAAATCAGGTGTTATTAAATTGACCAATACTACTTTATCTCATATTTTCACAATCCGTTTATGCAGAGCTAATGTGACTGTCCTATGTCATGATTATATGTTTGCCTATATGTTGCAACGCTAACCTTCAGCATAAAATAATTGACTACTCCTATGCAATGGCCTATTTATACAGAAATCAGCAGAAACACAAACTGTACTCATGCATTCATGAACGCACATGAGTTGATCTGCATTCTTTTTAAAACTGCACATAATACCATATACAGGATGGTCCATTGATCGTGACCGGGCCAAATATCTCACGAAATAAGCGTCAAACGCAAAAAACTACAAAGAACGAAACTCGTCTAGCTTTAAGGGTGAAACCAGATGGCGCTATGAGTGGCCCGCTAGATGGCGCTGCCATAGATCGAACGGGTATCAAGTGCGTTTTTTAAAATAGGAAACCCCATTTGTATTACATTTTCGTACAGTACTTAAAGAAATATGAATGTTTTAGTTGAATCACTTTTTTCTCTTTGTGATAGATGGCGCTATAACAGTCACAAACGTGTAAGTACGTGGTATGACGTAACATTCCGCCAGTGCGGACGGTATTTGCTTCGTCATATATTACCCGTGTTAAAATGGACCGTTTACCAATTGCGGAAAAGGTCGATATCGTGTTGATGTATGGCTATTGTGATCAAAATGCCCAACGGGCACGTGCTATGTATGCTGCTCGGTACACGACGTTCAAAATCGTCGCCATGCAATTCCTCGTGCGTAGAAATATGGTACGGATGCAATCGATGTTGATGTAGTATTCTCAACACCGATGTTTTTGAGATTCCCGATTCTCATGTAATTTGTCTGCTACTGATGTGCGGATTAGCCGCGAGAGCAGCTAAAACACCTACTTGGGCATCATCATTTGTTGTGGGTCGTGGTTGACGTTTCACATGCGGCTAAACACTTCCTGTTTCCTTAAATAATGTAACTATGCGGCGAACGGTCCGGACACTTGGATGATGTCGTCCAGGATACCGAGCAGCATACATAGCACACGCCCGTTGGGCATTTTGATCACAATAGCCATACATCAACACAATATCGGCCTTTTCCACAATTGGTAATCGGTCCATTTTAACACGGGTAGTGTATCACTAAGCAAATACCGCCGCACTGGCGGAATGTTACGTGATACCACGTACTTATACGTTTGTAACTATTACAGCGCCATCTATCACAAAACGGAAAAAGTGGTCCAACTAATACATTCGTATTTCTTTAAGTACTACACGAATATGTAATAAAAAATGGGGGTTCCTATTTTAAAAAACGTAGTTGATGTCCGTTTGACCTATGGCAGCGCCATCTAGCGGGCCAACCAATGCGCCATCTGGTTTCCCCCTTCAAGCTAGACGAGTTTCGTTCTTTGTAGTTTTTTCGTCTGATGCTTATTTCGTGAGATATTTTGCCCGGTCACTATCAATGGACCACCCTGTATATACTTTTAAACCAGGAAACTTGAAACGCAGCACCTCTGACAAGGAATACCGCTTTTAATGAATTCCTCTTCAGCCTGGCGAGCCCCAGTAAGCCGCGTGTGTTATATTCACTGCAGCTGTCAAAGCGAACGTGCGCTGAGGGCAAAACAGTGCTCGGCTAACCGTGGCGTTAGCAGCTTTCGTTGCCCACAGGCCGTGAAAAGTGCAGGGGACGGAGCACGTGGAACTGCGACCCTGAAATCTGCAGCGTACGTGCTGCAAGCGCAACATTTCTTTGTTGTTCTACTATGAGATAGTTTTCCTTTTTTATTTGTTTCTTTGAACATAATGTCATTCCGAAGCCGAAGGAATAGTTCTCTTTCTTGCGCCATCTTCAGTTTTATGATTACAGTTGTACGGGCCGGGAGACCTGCGCTGATATGCAATAATCCAGTTGCAAACTGCGAAAGTTCTGGGGTTAACGTACCGCAGAAAAATGGGGTCATTAGCGACGCAGCATTAACCGGGTGGAAAAAGAAGGAATTTAGCTTGGCTGTGTTAAAGAAACCGTGTCAAAGTTCGCCTGACGTAGTTTTTGGCAAACCACAGAAAATCTAAGTCCACGAAAATCACCCTACTTTCTTCAGTGCTCGTTTGAGTAATTGTTCGGGCGACTGTGTGCATTGCTAAAACATTTGTCGCAGATACTCGTTTCCTGTAGCCAGTGGCCATCAGTCATGTTCTCCACTTCGACTCATTAGTTGTATTGTCGGCTTTCAAAATCCCGACAGTACGAAAGGACAGCAATGTTCATCTTACGGATATAATGCAGAACGTGGCTGAAATACAGACGTATGGGATAATGGTGAATTTTCTCTGGATACGAACGCTCCGAGGTATCCGCTAAAATGAAGACTTGGATCTCCTTACGAAGTATGCAATGCAGGTCGGGCATTTGTTTATACCTGATTTCAATATACCTGACCACATCCTTGAACTTAAAAACGAGAGCATATGACACGTGAAAAGAGATCGCCAGTACTTTAATCTGCAACATATCCCACCCCCTCCCTCCAAGATTTTGGATTAGGCGTTTGGTCTGTGGTAGGCGGAACTTCCTAGTCAGAGAATCTCATCTCATAAGCTGATTTCAGTCACTCACTCATTTGCTGTAAATGTAATCGCGAACAGCACGTCACTATGTTCGTTAGTTGGTTCGTTTGGAAGAAGGGGACCAAACAGCGAGGTCAACGGTTCCATCTGATTAGGGATGGATTGGGAAGGTAGTCGGCCGTGCCCTTTCTAAGGAAGCATCCCGGCATTTGCCTGAAGCGATTTAGGGAAATCACGGAAAACGTACATCAGAATGGCCGGACGCGGGTTTGAACCGTCGTCCTTTCGATTGCGAGTCTAGTGTGCTAGCCACTGCGCCAACTGGCTCGGTGTGTCACTTTGCGCAAGACATTAAAGAAATTGACTCAGTGAAATTTGTAGAAATATGTAATCCTGAACTTTTTTGTTTTTGTTATCTCGATCGTGCGATTTACATTTCTTTTTTTTCCTTATCCTCTTTTCCTATTCTGCTGAGTTTTAATGATGGCGTTTGTGCGACATATACTTTAACGAATTATTCAGAATTGTACATATGCTGTGAATGTCCCAAGTTGCCATGCGAGCGAATTAAGCAACCTATTAACCTATAACTTTCATTATAATAGAACTGTTACTGAGACATGTAATATACAAAAATCAATGTTTGTTTGTTTGTTCGTTCGTTCACGCGATTGCCATAAAACTTTGTCAACTTACTGCTTGCACTTGTGCGAAGGTTATGGGCATAATGCAATTAACTTACTGTTGGTAGAGCGCCTGTCATACTGGCAAAGGTGTCCGAAAGAGCATGGAAGTGGTGAGATGACTGAATGTGACAGGAACAAACAGATCAGCGTTTTATTCTGTCTGCCTCGTTTCGGGGCCAATAAACGTGTTTTGTATCTAAAGGAAATTTTCCATTGCAAACAGTATTTCTCCTACTTTTTCAGTGAATCGACAAACGACAATTTGGTAAACCAGCCCGCAAATATTTAGAGCAGTTTTTGGTCTGTGTGAAGAAGATATATTTGCCAAGACATTATTGAATGCAGAATTACCAAAGTACTAAAGATGGAATGCCACATCCATGAAATTTCAACGATGTAAGCAAGGCAAACGTGTCGAAGGCTATCAAAATTTGTATTCGTATGACATGGCGAGCCGTACTTACAAAGTACATCCAGATAATACCGAGTATTACTAATTGAGAATGCTGCTGGTTAATGTCAAAGGTCCTACTTCATTTGCAAATTTGAGGACAATTGATGATGCAGAACGGCAGACATGCAGAAAACTTGCCAAATTCTTCATTTGCTCGAAAACAGGGAAACAACATTGACGGATGCATGTGGCAGCTGTCATCTGTGACAAATTCGAACATTATTCGCCATAATTTTGACCATATGTTCAGCAACCAACTCGAAAGATTTGAGCAAAGTCATTTTGCACCATGTTCATACCATTAGCGCCGGCCGCTGTGGCCGAGCGGTTCTAGACGCTTCAGTCAGGAATCACGCGGCTGCTAAGGTCGCAGGTTCGAATCCTGCCTCGGGCATGGATGTGTGTGATGTCCTTAGGTTAGTTAGGTTTAAGTAGTTCTAAGTCCAGGGGACTGATGACCTCAGATGTTATGTCCCATAGCGCTTAGAGCCATTTTGAACCAAACCATTAGCAATGACAGTTTCTTAGATTTTTCGGAGACTATTTTCAATGAAGCTCTGATCGAAATAGAGGACATATGCTTAACCACCAACAACAGAGAACTCATTCATCTTGGTATGACTGCGCCAGAACTTTCTGCATTTAACCTTTATGATCGCGATTTAGTGAGACGAATTAGTAATCATTTGCATGCATTTATTGAAGCAATCGAACAACTTTTGCTTGCGGAAAAAAATTGGCTTACGACACAATTACAAATGCCGCGTGAAGTGGCAGAGGTGGTCAGTTCTTCCCTGAAGTGCCAGGCGGCATTGGAAAAACGTTCACCAGTTTGCTATTGGCTCACATTCCATCTCAAAATGGGATTGCTTTGGCTCTTGGTTCACCAGGTATTGCAGCTACGTTATTGGATTCTGAACGAAAAGCGCATTCGACGCTCAAATTGCCTTTGGATATGCATTTCTTCGGAAGCTCCAATAGGTAACATTCCAAAAGGATCTGGCACGCTGGCACGGCTAAAGTTACAGAACTTCGCAAGGTCATTGTCTGAGACGACACTTGATCGAACTCTTAAAGATTTATGATCAAATGCGCACCCGTTCAGTGGCGCTCTCATTTTGTATCTGGTGACTTTAAACAAACTACACTCCTGGAAATGGAAAAAAGAACACATTGACACCGGTGTGTCAGACCCACCATACTTGCTCCGGACACTGCGAGAGGGCTGTACAAGCAATGATCACACGCACGGCACAGCGGACACACCAGGAACCGCGGTGTTGGCCGTCGAATGGCGCTAGCTGCGCAGCATTTGTGCACCGCCGCCGTCAGTGTCAGCCAGTTTGCCGTGGCATACGGAGCTCCATCGCAGTCTTTAACACTGGTAGCATGCCGCGACAGCGTGGACGTGAACCGTATGTGCAGTTGACGGACTTTGAGCGAGGGCGTATAGTGGGCATGCGGGAGGCCCGGTGGACGTACCGCCGAATTGCTCAACACGTGGGGCGTGAGGTCTCCACAGTACATCGATGTTGTCGCCAGTGGTCGGCGGAAGGTGCACGTGCCCATCGACCTGGGACCGGACCGCAGCGACGCACGGATGCACGCCAAGACCGTAGGATCCTACGGAGTGCCGTAGGGGACCGCACCGCCACTTCCCAGCAAATTAGGGACACTGTTGCTCCTGGGGTATCGGCGAGGACCATTCGCAACCGTCTCCATGAAGCTGGGCTACGGTCCCGCACACCGTTAGGCCGTCTTCCGTTCACGCCCCAACATCGTGCAGCCCGCCTCCAGTGGTGTCGCGACAGGCGTGAATGGAGGGACGAATGGAGACGTGTCGTCTTCAGCGATGAGAGTCGCTTCTGCCTTGGTGCCAATGATGGTCGTATGCGTGTTTGGCGCCGTGCAGGTGAGCGCCACAATCAGGACTGCATACGACCGAGGCACACAGGGCTAACACCCGGCATCATGGTGTGGGGAGCGATCTCCTACACTGGCCGTACACCACTGGTGATCGTCGAGGGGACACTGAATAGTGCACGGTACATCCAAACCGTCATCGAACCCATCGTTCTACCATTCCTAGAGCGGCAAGGGAACTTGCTGTTCCAACAGGACAATGCACGTCCGCATGTATCCCGTGCCACCCAACGTGCTCTAGAAGGTGTAAGTCAACTACCCTGGCCAGCAAGATCTCCGGATCTGTCCCCCATTGAGCATGTTTGGGACTGGATGAAGCGTCGTCTCACGCGGTCTGCACGTCCAGCACGAACGCTGGTCCAACTGAGGCGCCAGGTGGAAATGGCATGGCAAGCCGTTCCACAGGACTACATCCAGCATCTCTACGATCGTCTCCATGGGAGAATAGCAGCCTGCATTGCTGCGAAAGGTGGATATACACTGTACTAGTGCCGACACTGTGCATGCTCTGTTGCCTGAGTCTATGTGCCTGTGGTTCTGTCAGTGTGATCATGTGATTTATCTGACCCCAGGAATGTGTCAATAAAGTTTCCCCTTCCTGGGACAATGAATTCACGGTGTTCTTATTTCAATTTCCAGGAGTGTATTACAGTGATGAGCCTACGTACATCAGCACCCACTGATGATGTGGGCATTTTTGAAGACGTGCGGAAAAACACACATACACGCACGCCCACACACAACACACACACACACACACACACACACACACACACACACACACACATTAAAGATCAATATGCGTGTACATTTGCAGCGCAATGCGTCGGCAGCCACATTTTCAAAACAGCTATTGAACATTGGTGAAGGAAAAGCACCAGTTGATGCTACCACGAAATGTATTTCATTTCCATTAACTTTCGCGTTGAACAACTTTTCAGAAAGCTTTTCCGCGAATTCTCACCAGTTACAAATATCACGAAAAGCTTTGTGAACGTGCTATTTTGGCAGCAAAAATACCGACGTTAATGCAATCAGGCACGCAATTCAAGAACAAATTGCAGGCGATTCCGTTACGTACAAATCGATTGACAGCGTCATGAACGCGGACGAAGTTGTTAATTATCCGATCGAGTTTTTAAATTCGGTGGATCTTCCTCGTGAGCCACTTTACAAATTGTCACTCAAGTCGGCGTGCCAATTAGTCTCTTGCGGAACATTAATGCACCCTCACTGTGTAATGGAATGTGAGTCGCTGTGAAGAAACTGAAGCCGAATGTCACCCAGGCAACGATTTTTAATAAAAAGTCGAAAGTTGATGATGTGCTGTTTCCAGCACTCCTGTCATCCCCACCGACACGCCATTTGATTTCAAACGACAGCAGTTCCCCATTCGACTTGTATTCTTACTGACCATCATCAAGGCACAAGATCCATTACTTCACGTGTGCGGATTGAATCGAGAAAATCCATGGTTCTCACACGGCCAGTTGTATGTCGCATGCTCACCAGTCGGGCAACCAAGAAATTTATTTTCTTTTGCTGAAGACAGAAAAACAAGAAAACGTTATCTCTCCTAAAGCACTTGAATAATAAAGTCAACAAAATAAAATGAATAACAAAATGGTTCAAATGGCTCTGAGCACTATGGGACTTAACTGCAGTGGTCATCAGTCCCATAGAACTTAGAACTACTTAAACCTAACTAACCTAAGGACATCACACACATCCATGCCCAAGGCAGGATTCGAACCTGCGGCCGTAGCGGTCACGCGGTTCCAGACTATAGCGCTTAGAACCGCACGGCCACTCCGGCCCGCCAAAATGAATAACATTATACTTCTCCTTTATATATAACTCAATTTCAATAAATGTATTCAATATCGACAACAGATTAAATATAGTTCTTTCTATCATTCCTAATTACACAAGATAACTCTTTCAAATTTCATACGATATTTCCTCAATTATTCTGCTGCAGCAGCAAAGCGCCAGGTACCTGCTAGTTTCTAATGAAAAATTTTCATCCACTAGATTTACAACAATTGATACTATAGATAAACAATATCATACTTTTACCTTATCGAGTACATTTTGTTGAAATATATTGCGATAGTTTTTTTTGTTTAAGTGACAACATATTCGGAAAAACTATTGAAGCATATATGTTCCCTTATTGGTAAATTTCGGCGTCATGCGATCTACACTACTGGCCATTAAAGTTGCTACACCAAGAAGAAATGCAGATGATAAACTGGTATTCATTGGACTTATATATTATACTAGAACTGACATGTGATTAATTTTTCACGCAATTTGGGTGCATAGATCCTGAGAAAGCAGTACCCAGAACAACCACCTCTGGCCGTAATAACGGCCTTGATACGCCTGGGCATTGAGTCAAACAGAGCTTGGATGGCGTGTACAGGTACAGCTGCCGATGCAGCTTCAACACGATACCACAGTTCATCAAGAGTAGTGACTGGCATATTGTGACGAGCTAGTTGCTCGGCCACCATTGACCAGACGTTTTCAGTTGGTGAGAGATCTGGAGAATGTGCTGGCCAGGGCAGCAGTCGAACATTTTCTGTACCCAGAAAGGCCCGTACAGGAGCTGCAACATGCGGTCGTGCATTACCCTGCTGAAATGTAGGGTTTCGCAGGGATCGAACGAATGGTAGAGCCACGGGTCGTAACACATCTGAAACGTCCACTGTTCAAACTGCCGTCAATGCGAACAAGAAGTGACCGAGGCGTGTAACCAATGGCACCCAATACCATCAACCGATTTCTCATACACCAACAGCAGTTGACCGTCGTTGCCTGGTGAAACGTTGTTGTGATGCCTCGTGTAGGCAGGAGAAATGCGTACCATCACGTTTCCGACTTTGATAAAGGTCGGATTGTAGCCTATCGAGATTGCGGTTTATCGTATAGCGACATTGCTGCTCGCGTTGGTCGAGATCGAACGACCGTAAGCAGAATATGGAATCGATGGGTTCAGGAGGATAATACGGAACGCCGTGCTGGATCCCAACGGCCTCGTATGAGTAGCAGTCGAGATGACAGCCATTTTATCCGCACGGCTGTAACGGATCGTGCAGCCACGTCTCGATCTCTGAGTCAACAGATGGGGACGTTTGCAAGACAACAACTATCTGCATGAACAGTTCGACGACGTTTGCAGCAGCACGGACTATCAGCTCGGACACAATGGCTGCGGCTACCCTTGATGCTGCATCACAGACAGGAGCCTGCGATGGTGTACTCAACGACGAACCTGGGTGCACGAAAGGCAAAACGTCATTTTCTCGGATCAATCCAGGTTCCGTTTACAGCATCAAGGTGGTCGCATCCATGTTTGGAGACATCGCGGTGAACGCACATTGGAAGCGTGTATTCGTCATCGCCATACTGGAGTATCACCTGGCGCGATGGTATGGGGGGCCATTGGTTACGCGTCTCGGTCAGCTCTTGGTCACATTGAGGGCACTTTGAACAGTGGACGTTACATTTCAGATGTGTTACGACCCGTGGCTCTACCCTTCATTCGATCCCTGCGAAACCCTACATTTCAGCAGGATAATGCACGACCGCATGCTGCAGGTCCTGTACGGGCCTTTCTGGGTACAGAAAATGTTCGACTGCTGCCCTGGCCAGCACATTCTCCAGATTTCTCACCAATTGAAAACGTCTGGTCAATGGTGGCCGAGCAACTGGCTCGTCACAATACGCCAGTCACTACTCTTGATGAACTGTGGTATCGTGTTGAAGCTGCATGGGCAGCTGTACTTGTACACGCCATCCAAGCTCTGTTTGACTCAATGCCCAGACGTATCAAGGCCGTTATTACGGCCAGAGGTGGTTGTTCTGGGTACTGAATTCTCAGGATCTATGCACCCAAATTGCCTGAAAATGTAATCACATATCAGTTCTAGTATAATATATAAGTCCAATGAATACCCGTTTATCATCTGCATTTCTTCTTGGTGTAGTAATTTTAATGGCCAGTAGTGTAGATCGCATGACGCCGAAATTTACCAATAAGGGAACATATATACTTCAGAAGTTTTTCCGAATATGTTGTCACTTTAAAAAAAACAATAGTAATATATTTCAACAAAATTACGGCCAGAGGTGGTTGTTCTAGGTACCGATTTCTCAGGATCTTTGCACCCATACTGCGTGAAAATGTAATAACATGTCAGTTTTAGTACAATATATACGTCCAATGAACTCGCGTTTATCATCTGCATTTCTTCTTGGTGTAGCAATTTTAATGGCCAGTAGTGTACAACTTTTTTTTTGATGTGTGCATCGTCACTCCATGTATTCTGCAAGTCTACTGACGGTGTGTTGCGGAGGTCCGTCAAATACAATCACCCTCACCAACCTCCCTTTCCCAGTGGCATTCGCGATAAGTACACGACAAGAATGGCTGGTTCTTAGCCTTTGTATGAGCACCAATATCTCTGACTTTCTTGTGAGTGTTGGCAGGGGGCTGTAGATAATTTCATGGGCATTTCTCTAGTATTTGGATGTCACGAACGAGTAAGCGCCTCTGTACTGTTTGAAATTGTAAGCGCTCAGTAACATCAGAGATGCTGTATTGCGTGGAGACGTGTTTGGACCATGTCTGCTTTGCAAGATGCGCGGGAGATGACGCGCATTATTAATATTGAGATGAGGAAACAATAGTCGGCAGTGGTGGGTCACGAGTGGTAGTACGGCACACGTCGAGTGGTACGGTTGCAGTCACATTCTCAGAAAGTGGAATATGTTGATTTAGTGATTAATTGTTGGAGGCGAGGAAAGAGATGGAAACGTTTTCAATAGGATATTTTATTACGATTATTTTGATGAGTAATTGATTTCAGGTTTTGTGCTTTATTGCGGCAGCTTGCATTTATGCATTCTTGGTTCAAACATCCAGAGATTTGAGTATAGGGAAAGATAAGCAGCCATGCATGATTTTCAGTTTTAATTTGGGACTGGGAATAACTGTTTTAGTACTTAATGTCATTCTTACGAGTTATATTTTTGAAAAGATCTCCTTTGATGTTGAAAGTACTTACGTTTTAGACTCAAGAGCTGTAATTTATTTTTGTCTTAATTTTTGTGAAGCAAAGGAAGAAATATTTTACAATATAGAACTTTTATAATTATAAAACTAATTACATTAGATTTTTAGTTCATCTCAAGTCATTGGCCGCATCCAAAGTCCTTCCCAAAATATGGCCGGCCGAAGTGGCCGTGCGGTTAAAGGCGCTGCAGTCTGGAACCGCAAGACCGCTGCGGTCGCAGGTTCGAATCCTGCCTCGGGCATGGATGTTTGTGATGTCCTTAGGTTAGTTAGGTTTAACTAGTTCTAAGTTCTAGGGGACTAATGACCTCAGCAGTTGAGTCCCATAGTGCCCAGAGCCATTTGAACCATTTCTTCCCAAAATATGGGTTATCATTGTTAAATTGTCAGATTTGTTATGAATCAAGTATGCTGTGCCTTTTTTTTTTTTTTTAAAAAAAAAAAAAGGAGAGCGCAATGCACCAGGCGCATCACAGTGGTTACACTCAAGGAGCCAAAGAAACTGGTACACCTGACACCGCCAGCACGCAGAAGTGCCGCAACACGACGTGGCACGGACTTGACTGATGTCTGAAGTAGAGCTGGAGGGAACTGACACCATGAATCCTGCAGCGCTGTCCATAAATCCGTAAGAGTACGAGGGTGTGCAGGTCTGTCCTGTACAGCACGTTGCAAGGCATCCCAGATATGCTCGATAATATTCATGTGTGGAGAGTTTGGTGGCCAGCGGAAGTGTTTAAACTCAGAAGAGTGTTCCTGGAGCCACTCTGTAGCAATTCTGGACGTGTGGGGTGTCGCTTTGTCCTGCTGGAATTGCCCAAACCCGTCGGAATACACAATGGAAATGAATGGATGCAGGTGATCAGACAGGACGCTTACGTCATCTATCAGAACTGTATCTAGACGCATCAGGGGTCCCATATCAACCCAACTGCACACGCCCCACATCATTACAGTCTCCACCAGCTTGAACAGTCCCCTGGTGACATGCAAGGTCCATGGATTCATCAGATTGTCTCCATACCCGTACACTTCCATCCGCCCCATACAATTTGAAACGAGACTCGTCCGACCAGGCAACATGTTTTCAGTCATCAACAGTCCAATGTCGGTGGTGATGCACCCAGGCGAGGCGTAAAGCTTTGTGTCGTGCAGTCATCATAGATACACGAGTGGGCCTTCGGCTCCAAAGGCGTATATCGATGATGTTTCGTTAAATGGTTCGCACACTGACACTTGTTGATGGCCCAGCACTGAAACCTGGAGCAAGTTGCGGAAGGGTTGCACCTCTGTCACGCTGAATGATTCTCGTCTTACGTCGTAGGTCCCGTTTTTGCAGCATCTTTTTTACGGTCGCATCCATGGTGGAGATTTGATATTCGCAGCAAACTCGTTAAATGGTCGTACGGCAAAATCCCCCCTTTCATCGATACCTCGGAGATGCTGTGTCCCCTCGCTCGTGCTCCGACTACAACACTCACTCAGATCTTGATAACCTCCCATTGTAGCAGCAGTAACAGATCTAACAAATGCGGCAGACATTTGTTATCTTATATAGACGTTGCCGACAGCAGCGCCATATTCTGTCTGTTTGCGTATCTCTGTATTTGAATAAGCATGGCTATACCAGTTTCTTTGGAGCCTCAGTGTTGTTCTAGCTCGGCAAATGTGATGTGCTTTGAAGACAAGAAAAATGTCACAGTTTTTCCATTGTGCATCAGGTAAGCCAAAATAAAACAATAATAAAAAGGAACATCGACTTTTTCCAGAGCCAATTTATCAGTTGAAAACTTTAACGATTCACATTGTTGAATTAAAAAAAGAAAATGGTTCAAATGGCTCTGAGCACTATGGGACTCAACTGCTGTGGTCATAAGTCCCCTAGAACTTAGAACTACTTAAACCTAACGAACCTAAGGACATCACACACATCCATGCCCGAGGCAGGATTCGAACCTGCGACCGTAGCGGTCGTGCGGTTCCAGACTGTAGCGCCTTTAACCGCTCGGCCACTCCGGCCGGCTGTTGAATTCACAAAGCATTCTTGCCATTACGAACGTTTAAACAGACAGGGAACCAGACAGGCACTTTCAAGTAACGTTCTCGCAGTCAGATTTTGCAACACATTTCGCAGGCGAATTCGCAAGTTCAAAGTTAACGAATTCCTATGTTAAAAGCTTACGCAAGCTTAAAGATAGCGTACACTGCCAGCAAGGAAAACCCCTTCTAAGGTGATCATATCTTCGAAAACATTGCTGTCACTACGAAGTTTTTTAATTGCTGAAAAATTAATACTGTTGTATAAGTAAATAAATTCACGCTGAATTCAACCCCAGTTTTATGTAAAAGTTTTATAAGAAACAGCCGCTGTAAGAAAAGGAATTGGTTTAGAAGAACATACTACTCAACGGGACATTATATGAAACCAAGTGTTGCAATTGGGAGAATGCATAATGTGTAACGTACAGGAGCCGAAACGCTGTGTGGCGGGCGGGGGGGGGGGGGGGGGGGGGGGCGTCGCAGCAGCGTCAGTGACGTGACAGCAGAAGACAGAGTAGCCACGATCGTCGAAAGGGCTAGAGGCTAGACATTAATTCCGGTGGGTTATACGAGAGTTCAGTAACACTGAGCAAACGGTTTGAGACAGAATACTGAAGACTTAAGACAGGAGTGACTATGAAAGTCGGCTAGTCCTTTGGGCTCATCTCTCTTTCACCTAGTTATGGTCCGTATGCAGATTAGGACAAAAAAAATGGCTCTGAGCACTATGGGATTAACATCTGAGGTCATCAGTCCCCTAGAACTTAGAACTACTTAAACCTAACTAACCTAAGGACATCACACACATCCATGCCCGAGGCAGGATTCGAACCTGCGACCGTAGCGGTTGCGCGTTTCCAGACTGAAGCGCCTAGATTAGGACACTAGCGTCGTGTTGAGAAGACACAGAGACCACGTCAGTGAAATCACACTCAACATCTTTAATTTCAATAGAAATCATAGACTACAACCCTTTCTAAAGTGATTTATGTGGGACATAGTTGAAGTATTTGACACTCTGTTACATTAAGCCCGATTCAGTTTCACCCTTACGGCCAAAATTTTAATAATTTGAAGTCCGACTTCGTTGCATGTAGATTTACAGTGGTGTTGCTGAAGGATGACTGTCAGGTAGAGCACTACCTGACAAACTGAGTAAGGAGTCAAAATATCCACGGGTGTGCTGCCGGTCTACAGTGTCCAACGGGCACAATATTTCGGCGATCATACATGTCGCCATCATCAGGTGAACTGACGGACTGAGCTCCTGTGAACGTGCCGGCACGGAGATCCGTACGCTATGGCTGCTCAGAGGGAACTGGGTTCGGTCACTGCGTGGCTCCTTCACGAAGAAACTTCAGTCTTCGAGTAAAGCGGAGTTCACAACATATACATGTTTTGCCTCCCATTAATTCTGGTGGTGCGTCTTCTAGAGGGGATTGGCTTCTGGTTGTTTCCACTCTTTATTCTTCTTCAGTGACAGCCTATGCCGTAAGGAGCTGGGGCCAGCGTGTATTGGCATTGCGCCGTATCTTCTGCCCCAGAGAGCGTATGTACCGGTTCTCGGATTGCCGCGCCTTTTCGTAGAAGCGGCGGGCAACCGTACGGATGTGGTCCTTGACTTTGCGGACCTCAGCGAGGTCGTGCAGTGGTCCAGATGGGAAGTCCCGCGGCAGGTGCAGCGCGAGGCGGAGAGCCCTGTTCTGCAGAGATTGTAGTTTCTTCAGATGGTCGTCTGCCGCATTCCCCCAGACGACAGCCGCGTAATCGAAGACAGGGCGGATTAGCGCCCTGTACAACGTGACGCCCAGTCGCGGAGGAAGAGTCGACGTCGGGTTGAGCAGGGGGTAGAGCTGGAGAAGTCGACCCCTTGCTTTGTTTACGACGCCCTTCACGTGTGGGCCCCAGGTGAGGCGGCGATCCATGGTGACCCCAAGATACTGCGCTGTCGGTCGCCAGTTGACAGGACTGCCTCCAACGACGAGTGGGGGCAGAGCGGCTGGGATGACACGACGGGTTGCAATGAAAAATTGCGTCTTGGCGCCGTTGAACTGGAGTTTCCACTTGACGGCCCAATCGGCTAGGGTGTCGACAGCGTGCTGCAACCTCTGGCGAAGTGTGTCCGCGCGCATACTTCGTGAGTAGAGCGCAGTGTCGTCGGCGTACAGTGCTAGGTGCACACGAGGGACCGTCGGCGTATCAGCCGTGTAGAGCGTGTACAGAATCGGCCCCAAGACCGACCCTTGTGGCACGCCTGCTCTGATGGGACGGACTGTTGACAGGCCAGTTTCTGCACGGACATGAAAAGTCCGTCCATCGAGGAAGGACCGTAGCAGACGGATGTGGGATCCAGGGACCCCCATTTCGAGAAGTTTATGCCGGATGACAATCTTCAGGACGCGGTCCGGTGTGGTGGCGTGAGTGAAGAAAGGGATTGCCCTTTCAGACGCCTCCTGCGTTACGCGTCGGTAGTCGTCTGCTGAGCGCAGCGTAATCTTGTACATGTCTCGTCCGGCGACCTTCACATTGTAGACTGCCGTCGTCCAGCTATTGAGAAGCTGCTGCAGCTGCCGGAAGGTCCCTTCGTATTTCAGAACGATCGGCGGAAGTGGCGCATCCCTCCTTGGCGCCGTGGAAGGGCGCGGCGGGTCCTCAGGGGCATCCTCAAGGGCAGCAAAAGTGTTGGCAGTGGATGCCGGCTCGTGGGTGGACAGCACCCGCCGTCGCGCTGTATGCCGTCGCTTCGGGCGAGTGAATCCGTCAGCATCGTCAGCAGGCGTTTGTTTCGATCGCTTCTCAACCGGGGAGCTGCGCCCGCCGGTAGGGGCTGTATCTTCTTCTCTTCTGCTTTTGCCGGATTGCCGACGAGGCGGTGGTACGCCCGACGGCTCGTCTTCTTCCGACTCCGGAAGCGGAACTGTAAGCGCATCCATAGCGATATCCATCATGTCCTCATTCGTTGCGTGGTCCGTCATAAGTGGGGGGCCAGATGGGGCCGCCGACGTAGCAAGCTCCGCCGGACGGCGATCTGCCACACCCTTCGCAGTACGTAGCTCCGTTCGCTTCGACATCTCTCGCGCGTGGGTGGGTTCGGTCGCGGCGGCGGCTGATTTAAATACCCTCCGCCCGCGGCGCGCTCCCTCCGCCGTCCGCGCCCCGCGCCACGGTCGCGCGGTGGAATAGATTGCGACGGCGTCTGAGATGACGTCGGAGTGATGGCTCTGTCCGCCGTGCTCGTCACAACTATACGTTTGCTCGATTTACTCTTGATTAACCCGATCGCTGGTTCCCAAGCCTTGCTAAGATTATAGCCACAGTCACGGTTTATGAGGTCGTCATTGGTGCGAATTTCGATGGCCTCTCTAACAACGCTGTCCCAATATCTCGACGTCTGTACCAGAATCCTCGTGCGGTCATATTCCATGGCGTGATTTTCCGACAAACAATGTTCAGCGACCGCCGACTTGCTCGGATACATCAGACGAGTGTGCCTCTGGTGTTCACGGCATCGATCTTCGACGGTACGCATCGTCTGACCAATATATACGACTTGCCACATTGACACGGAATCTGGTACACGCCGGCCTTCCTCAAACCGAGGTCATCTTTGGCACTCCCCACCAGTGCACGAGTTTTATTTGGAGGACAAAACACAGTTCCGACCCGGTGTTTCTTCAGAATGCGAGCGATTTTCCCCGAGAGTGCGCCTGTGTAAGGAATAAATGCAGTGCCTACCTCCTCCCTCGTGACTTCATCCATCTCAAGAGGTTGTGCTGCAGTGGTTGGGCGGAGAGCACGTTGAATCTGCCACTCTGAGTACCCATTTTTTCCGAAATACAGTTCTCAGATGTTCCAATTCCTGGGGTAGACTCTCTGCGTCAGAGATAGTGCGCGCCCTATGTACTAGAGTTTTAAGTACCCCATTCCTCTGTGAAGGGTGGTGGCAGCTGTCTGCGTGCAAATACAGATCAGTGTGCGTAGTCTTCCGATACACCCCATGACCTAGGGTGCCGTCAGCCCTTCTCTTGACCAAGACGTCAAGGAAAGGTAATTTACCCTCCGTTTCAGTCTCCATAGTGAATTTGATGTTGGGGTGTATGGAGTTTAGATGAGTAAGGAAGTCAAGGAGTTTATCCATACCATGTGGCCAGATGACGAACGTGTCGTCCACGTAACGGAAAAAGCAAGTAGGTTTCCATACGGATGACGACAGGGCTTCCTCCTCGAAGTTCTCCATGTACAAATTCGCTACCACCGGTGAGAGTGGGCTACCCATGGCGACTCCCTCCGTTTGTTCGTAGTATTCTCCATTAAAAAGAAAATACGTGGAAGTCAAGACATGCCTAAAAAGTTCAGTGGTCTTCTCGTCAAACTTCTGACTAATCAATTCTAATGACTCTCGCAGGGGTACCCTCGTAAACAAGGAAACGACGTCAAAACTCACCATGATATCTGACTCATCCAACCTGAAGCTGTCAAGGCGTTTAACAAAATCCACGGAATTACGGATGTGATGAGGGCATTTACCCACATAAGGACTTAATATTCCCGTCAGGTATTTGGCCAACAAATATGTAGGTGCCCTGATGTTGCTGACAATGGGGCGTAATGGTATCCCCTCTTTGTGAACCTTCGGGAGTCCATATAGTCTAGGCGGTACCGGACCTTGGGGTAACAATTTCTAGCGTCACCCTCCGGTAAATCTGCGTCCTTGAGAAGCGCCCTCGTCTTGTTCTCCACCTTCTTTGTAGGATCAACGCTGATCTTCCGGTAGGAATCGTCATTTAGCAGGCTCTGCATCTTATCAGTGTAGTCCTTGTGGGAGACAACAACTGTAGCATTGCCTTTGTCAGCCGGTAAGACAACAATTTCAGAGCGCTCCCTCAGATCACGAATGGCCGCCCTCTCTTTACTGCTGATATTTGACTTCATCGGCTTGGATTTCGTCAACGCACGACAAGTTTCACGACGTATTTCCTCGGCTGATTCTGGCGGAAGTCGAGCTGCAACCTGTTCAACAGCACTAACAATTTCTGCGACCGGAGTGAACTTGGGGGTGGGAGCGAAGTTGAGACCTTTCTGCAAAACCGAGACTGCATCCTCACTCAACACCATGCCACTCAAATTGATGACAGTCTTGCACGGAACCTGTAGAGATGGTTTGTCAAGGAGACGTGAGAACTTAGCTGTTTGACGTCCCGTAGCCTTCTTATGGGCGGAATCAGCTGACACCCAGGTGACACCATCAATCCAATCCCAGGAACAGTGGTATTCCACACTACCAAAATCAGTTCACACTACATACGTTCTGTAATTAGTAAGTAAGGCAGTTTTTGAACATGTTTTAAATTTACGAAGTGGTGGACAGAGTCAACTAATGTAGTGCAATCAATAGTAAGCGCGTGTGATAACAGTTGATGCTAAAACCGAACAAATTGGAATTAATAAGCGAAAACTTAAAACAAATAATTCATGGTCTGTCATTTCGTTTCATCACTTGCATACAAAATAACTTCAAGAGAAGATCAGCTCAGTCAAGTTGAGCTCACCATCATCTTAAAGGTAAGATAGAGCAGATTATAAGCTTGTGTAGCAGGATCATTCTTGTGAGATAAAGACTTGGGAATTTCAGTGATCGTAATTAAAAGTTTGCATGTAACAGTCAGATCCCATCACAACGACAAAAGATATAAAAATCGGTTCCACAAATAAACATTTAAAAATTAACCACTTCAAAGATCACGAAAGGTTTAATAAAATAAGATCACATTATATCTAGCTTCCCATGCCAGGACCTATAGGAATCACACATTATACTTGGCTTCACATTCGAGGATTTCAACAGACAGAAACAGTATGAATAAATAATAATTAAAGGGCACATTATAGCCTGCCGTACTTATGAGATTCCTACAGGCTGCTTCACTGATTGGGAAAACGTAATCGACAGGGCGGACTGGAATATTCTCCTGATCCTTAAAATATGTTGGTGTGTGCTCAAGGACTGAGGCCTTACGAAGGACCTCTACACAAAAAAAGTGGTGGTAAGAATTGGTCATGAGTATACATGTGGATGTGAAGTTGCATATGTAAAGGACAATAACTAAAACAAAAGTACGAAACACCTAAATTATGATCAACCGTGAGGGATACATTGGTCATAGGTCAAAACCAAAGAATAATGACGGTTATCGCAAAAGAGCCAGGACACCTCATTTGGTAGGTCAGATTGGGAAACAGCTGCAGAGTTCCCTAGCAGCCCAAGTTAGAACCAGTCCATCACAGCTAACAGAACTTGTGGAGTGAGAGTTATTGACCAAAACAGCAGTTTTGCTGTTTCTCAGCCAAAATATATTGCAGACTGAGCATCCCATGTTATGGAATACACCGGTTAGTGTCCCATGCATGCCTCAAATTACATGAAGTGAACGTTACTGGGGACCTAAATTCATTTGAACGCTACTGAATACCTAAACTCATTCGAATTAGTGATATTCCATGGAACATTCATAATGGACATTGGAAGGGTGACCATCTGGGTCTGGCATGTTCTGTTGACAAGCAGAGTCCACTCAGCCCTTCTGAGGCCAAATTACTACTTGACTGAGAAGTAGCGGCTCCAGGTCATGCAAACTGACAATGGCCAGGAGGATGGTGTACTGAGCTGGCCGCAGAGGCCGAGCGGTTGTAGGCGCTTCAGTCCGGAACGGCGCTGCTGCTACGGTCGTAGTTACGAATCCTGCCTCGGGCATGAATGTGTGTGATATCCTTAGGTTAGTTAGGTTTAAGTAGTTCTAAGTCTAGGGGACTGATGACCTCAGATGTTTTGTCCCATAGTGCTTAGAGTCATTTTATGGTGTGCTGACACCACGCCACTTCATATCTGCCTCCGATGATACGCTTGGCCTGAGGATGAAACGGCAGTCGAGCTGTATGGTTGTACCTTTTAAAATCTGTTCGAACACTGTTTATGACGATGAATTCTACTGGGGACCTACATTCATTTGAGCGCTAATGGATACCTAAGCTCATTTGAATTAGTGATATTCCATAGAGCATTCCTAATGGATAGTGGATGGATGACTGTTCGAGTATGCCCTGCACTTTTGGCAAGAGGACTGCACTCAGTCCTTGTGAGGCCAAATGAGAACTCCTTGACTGAGAAGTAGCGGCTACAAGTCATGAAAACTGACTCCAGTTGGGAGCACGGTGTGCCAACACCACATCCTTCATATCTGTTTCCAATGATCTACATCTACATCTACATCTACATTGATACTCCGCAAGCCACCCAACGGTGTGTGGCGGAGGGCACTTTACGTGCCACTGTCATTACCTCCCTTTCCTGTTCCAGTCGCGTATGGTTCGCGGGAAGAACGACTGTCTGAAAGCCTCCGTGCGCGCTCTAATCTCTCTAATTTTACATTCGTGATCTCCTCGGGAGGTATAAGTAGGGGGAAGCAATATATTCGATACCTCATCCAGAAACGCACCCTCTCGAAACCTGGCGAGCAAGCTACACCACGATGCAGAACGCCTCTCTTGCAGAGTCTGCCACTTGAGTTTATTAAACATCTCCGTAACGCTATCACGGTTACCAAATAACCCTGTGACGAAACGCGCCGCTCTTCTTTGGATCTTCTCTATCTCCTCCGTCAGACCGATCTGGTACGGATCCCACACTGATGAGCAATACTCAAGTATAGGTCGAACGAGTGTTTTGTAAGCCACCTCCTTTGTTGATGGACTACATTTTCTAAGCACTCTCCCAATGAATCTCAACCTGGTACCCGCCTTACCAACAATTAATTTTATATGATCATTCCACTTCAAATCGTTCCGCACGCATACTCCCAGATATTTTACAGAAGTAACTGCTACCAGTGTTTGTTCCGCTATCATATAATCATACAATAAAGGATCCTTCTTTCTATGTATTCGCAATACATTACATTTGTCTATGTTAAGTGTCAGTTGCCACTCCCTGCACCAAGTGCCTATCCGCTGCAGATCTTCCTGCATTTCGCTACAATTTTCTAATGCTGCAACTTCTCTGTATACTACAGCATCATCCGCGAAAAGCCGCATGGAACTTCCGACACTATCTACTAGGTCATTTATATATATTGTGAAAAGCAATGGTCCCATAACACTCCCCTGTGGCACGCCAGAGGTTACTTTAACGTCTGTAGACGTCTCTCCATTGATAACAACATGCTGTGTTCTGTTTGCTAAAAACTCTTCAATCCAGCCACACAGCTGGTCTGACATTCCGTAGGCTCTTACTTTGTTTATCAGGCGACAGTGCGGAACTGTATCGAACGCCTTCCGGAAGTCAAGAAAAATAGCATCTACCTGGGAGCCTGTATCTAATATTTTCTGGGTCTCATGAACAAATAAAGCGAGTTGGGTCTCACACGATCGCTGTTTCCGGAATCCATGTTGATTCCTACTTAGTAGATTCTGGGTTTCCAGAAATGACATGATACGCGAGCAAAAAACATGTTCTAAAATTCTACAAGAGATCGACGTCAGAGATATAGGTCTATAGTTCTGCGCATCTGCTCGACGACCCTTCTTGAAGACTGGGACTACCTGTGCTCTTTTCCAATCATTTGGAACCCTCCGTTCCTCTAGAGACTTGCGGTACACGGCTGTTAGAAGGGGGGCAAGTTCTTTCGCGTACTCTGTGTAGAATCGAATTGGTATCCCGTCAGGTCCAGTGGACTTTCCTCTATTGAGTGATTCCAGTTGCTTTTCTATTCCTTGGACACTTATTTCGATGTCAGCCATTTTTTCGTTTGTGCGAGGATTTAGAGAAGGAACTGCAGTGCGGTCTTCCTCTGTGAAACAGCTTTGGAAAAAGGTGTTTAGTATTTCAGCTTTACGCGTGTCATCCTCTGTTTCAATGCCATCATCATCCCGTAGTGTCTGGATATGCTGTTTCGAGTCACTTACTGATTTAACGTAAGACCAGAACTTCCTAGGATTTTCTGTCATGTCGGTACATAGAATTTTACTTTCGAATTCAATGAACGCTTCACGCATAGCCCTCCTTACGCTAACTTTGACATCGTTTAGCTTCTGTTTGTCTGAGAGGTTTTGGCTGCGTTTAAACTTGGAGTGGAGCTCTCTTTGCTTTCGCAGTAGTTTCCTAACTTTGTTGTTGTACCACGGTGGGTTTTTCCCGTCCCTCACAGTTTTACTCGGCACGTACCTGTCTAAAACGCATTTTACGATTGCCTTGAACTTTTTCCATAAACACTCAACATTGTCAGTGTCGGAACAGAAATTTTCGTTTTGATCTGTTAGGTAGTCTGAAATCTGCCTTCTATTACTCTTGCTAAACAGATAAACTTTCCTCCCTTTTTTTATATTCCTATTAACTTCCATATTCAGGGATGCTGCAACGGCCTTATGATCACTGATTCCCTGTTCTGTACATACAGAGTCGAAAAGTTCGGGTCTGTTTGTTATCAGTAGGTCCAAGATGTTATCTCCACGAGTCGGTTCTCTGTTTAATTGCTCGAGGTAATTTTCGGATAGTGCACTCAGTATAATGTCACTCGATGCTCTGTCCCTACCACCCGTCCTAAGCATCTGAGTGTCCCAGTCTATATCTGGTAAATTGAAATCTCCACCTAAGACTATAACATGCTGAGAAAATTTATGTGAAATGTATTCCAAATTTTCTCTCAGTTGTTCTGCCACTAATGCTGCTGAGTCGGGAGGTCGGTAAAAGGAGCCAATTATTAACCTAGTTCGGTTGTTTAGTGTAACCTCCACCCACGCTTTCCGAGCACGTGGTCCCGGGTTCGATTACCATGCGTTTGGACTGAGGATGACCGGCAGTTGGTCGATAATGTTGTACCTTTCGTGCCCTGTTCAGGTACAGGAGTGTTTACGTATGCCACATTTTATGACGATTTGAATCTGCTTTCACGTAAGGGTCAGGCATGGCATTTCATTTGAAGTTGTAAAGCAACTTATAGCCCTTCTTCGCAGCTATAGGCGGTTTTAGACAGTATTTGTGTGATGTCCCCGAGAGGTCACTAATTTTTGTCGAGTGTGCTTGCACGTACCACAAATTATAAGTGCTTGAATCAGGCTTCATATTAGAGTCTGCCGTAGGGTACTAAAGGAGAATTTCATATTATTGATTTCAACAAATACGAAAAATTCTTTGTGACGTCGCAGTCCATCTGGGTACCTGTTAAAAATAAATTAAAGATGGAAGGATGTAGTCTTCTGTAACTACATAATCGTTC
Source organism: Schistocerca americana (assembly GCF_021461395.2). NCBI lineage: Eukaryota > Metazoa > Arthropoda > Insecta > Orthoptera > Acrididae > Schistocerca > Schistocerca americana. The sequence goes on from NC_060119.1 coordinate 220,961,980, forward strand.
CGTTCAGCTACTAAAAATAAATTAAAATTTCTAGTGAGCTGGAGTGGGTGGGTGGGATCCACATGGTAGTAGTACGGGCCAAATCTACCGTCGTGGAAGTTCCCCGAGCAAACCTGAATACTGGCGGCGATAGGCATCAGAGCACAGACATAATCACACTAGTGAGCAAACCCCAAAACGTATGGAAGAAACTAGCTTCCACATCATGTGTCCCAGCGAAGTAACATAGCTCGATGCAACTTGGACCATACGTAGAAAGAAATGCTATGGTATAGTATAGAACATAACTGAAACAAATGCGCGAAGAGACTGAAGAAATTACTCTTTTATTCAAAGACTATAATTACACTGAAGTCACCGCGATTTATGACGGTACCCAGGACATTAAAAGAGCGGGACATGGTTCTTAATAGGGTGTGACCACCACAGACACTAATGCATACTCTGCAGTGTGCTCCAATGTTGGCCACAGGCTTGGTAAGTATCTCCTTTGGTAGGGCGTCCCCTTCATCCTCCAGTGCGGTTTGTCCGCAGCTCGTGGTCTCGCGGCCGCGTTCACGCTTTCCGAGCACGTGGTGCCGGGTTCGATTACCAGTGGGGTCAGGGATTTTCACCTGCTTCGAGATGACTGGATGTTTGGGTTGCCCTCATCATTTCATCCTCATTCATGAAAGTGGAGAGATTGGGCTGTGCAAAGGTTGGGAACTTGTATTGTCGCTGATAACCGCGCAGTTGAGCGCCCCACAAACCAAACATCATCATCATCATCATCCTCCAGTGCGGTTGACAAGTGCTGTGTGGTAGTTGGTGCATGTGGCCTTGCCGCAGTATGTCTTCCCAAAGCACACCACAAGTGCTCGACAGGATGTAAGTCGGGGGAAGAGGAACCAGTCCATTCGCCGAATACCCTCTCGTTCCAAGAGCTCCGTCACCAGTGCTGATCGATGCGACAGCGCACTCCCATAAATAAAAATGAAATCAGGGCCGGATACAGCTCTGAAAAGACAGACAGACACATATTGGGAAGGAGTACAGTGTCATTCTAATGTTGACTGGTGAATGTAAAATGTTCAAAAATTTGAAGGTATGTGCGCCTATACAACATTATTCTTCGCCACACAATAACACCTGGACCACCAAAACGGTCTTGTTCGACAACTGCTGGGTGCATAACATGTCTCACCTCTCTCCATAAGAGGGTAAATCCAGCCTTGTCGATCATCATGGTTTTGGTGGTTTAGATGTTATGGTGCGGGGAGGAGTAATGTTGGATTGTCGTACTACCCTTCAAGTCTTTGAACATGGTAGACCCACTGGTCAATGTTATTGTCAGTCTGTGCACCTTCCCTATGTGTGTGTTTTCAGGGGTGTCTTCCTTTTCATGGCTCACAATGCGCAACCGCACCGAACAGCACAGGTGGAGGAGGTCTCGGAGCAGAGAATATTCGACGAATGGACAGGCCTGCCTATTCCCCGAGTTGAATCCCATATACCATGCGTAGGAAGCGTTTAGGAGACATATTGCAGTGCGTCCACTTGTACCAACGACCATCAAGCTGTTGTCAACAACACTCGTGGAGGAATGGACCAGACGAACTGCATACCAATATTGCGCTCCCGCATGGGACTACGTAAGCCAATGGCCTTGCCGCAGTGGTAACACCGGTTCACCGAAGTTAAGCGCTGTCGAGCTGGGCTAGCACTTGGACGGGTGACCATCCGGTCTGCTGAGCGCTGTTGGCAAGCACGGTGCACTCGGACCTTGTGAGGCAAACTGAGGAGTTACTTGATTGAGAAGTAGCGGCTCCGGTCTCGGAAACTGACATACGGCCGGAGATCAGTGTGCTGACCACATGCCCCTCCATGTCCGCATCCAGTGACTCATATGAGTTGAGGATGACACGGCGGCCGGTCGGAACCGTTGGGCCTGCATGGCCAGTTCATGAGGAGATTAGTTTAGAGTTTTATGGGACTACATAGCAGTACATGCATTGTCGTCCGTGGTAATTACACGCACTGTTAAGAACCGTTTCCTGGTTTTTGTAATGTCCTGGGGACTATCAAAAATCGCCATGACTTCATTGTAATGATTGTGCTTGAATGAAAGGGTAATTCCTGTTCATCTCATTGCGTATTTCTTTCAGTCACCCTCTGTACTATACAGGGTGTCGCACTCAAACCTTCTTGATTTCAAAGACCCAGGGGAAAAAAAACACAGCAGGTATGACAATGAAAAATGCACCACATTGTAGAGCATCTCAAAGAATTTATTTATTTATCATCAATACACATCTATATGTGAACCATTTGCAGCACGACGAATATCGAGTCTATATTAAATTTCTTACCAAGTTCTTTGTAACATTTCCTCTGTTATTGTTGCAATCGCATTAGTGATAAGATATCGCAATGTAGGCTGGTTCAAACAGCTCTAAGCACTATGGGACTCAACATCAGAGGTCATCAGTCCCTCCGCACGGGGTTAGCGGAGCGGTCTAGGGTGCTGCAGTCATGGACTGTGCGGCTGGTCCTGGCGGAGGTTCGAGTCCTCCCTCGGTCATGAGTGTGTATGTTTGTCCTTAGGATAATTTAGGTTAAGTAAGCTTAGGGACTGATGACCTTAGCAGTTAAGTTCCATAAGATTTCACACACATCTGAAGATCTTCATCAGTCCCCTAGATTGAGAACCACTGAAACCTAACTAACCTAAGGACATCACACACATCCACTCAATGTAGGAATAACGTCCACTTTGGTCGCATACACGCGGTCCTTCACGAATCCACACACGAAGAAATCAAGCAGCGTAATATCGGGTGAACGTGGTGTCCAGGCAATGGGTCCTCTGCATCCGATCCAACGATTGGAAAATTTCCTATTCAGAAACTTGCGAACAGCCGTTGACAAATGTGGCGGAGCTCCATCTTGTTGAAAAATTATGTTGGGTTGTAAGCCTTATATCTTAAGGTGCACAAACTGATCCAACATGACCAGATACACTGACCCATTCACTGTTTGTTCCGCAAAGAAGAATGGTCCAACAATCCTGTCGTGCATTAGCCCACACCAGGCGTTTAGTTTAGGTCTATCACGAACATATTCAATGACAACATGCGAATTGTGCGAACCCCAAATCCGAACATTAAGCCTATTAACCCGTCCTGATAGATGAAAGGTTGCCTCATCTGAGACTTAACATGTTTCCAGGAAGCTGGCATCTATATTATCAATACGCTGCAGCATATCCGCAGCAAATTGTTGTCTGCGTGGTTTGTCGTTCGGCATCAGATGTTGCAGGATTTGCACTTTGTAAGCACACATACGAAGACGCCGGTGAAATACACGATGCAGTGTTGATAGAGACACATCAAGTTGCCTAGGTGCTTGACGAATTGACTAACATCGTCTTCTGAGAAACGTTTGTCTGATGTCTACATCTACATCTACATTTATACTCCGCAAGCCACCCAACGGTGTGTGGCGGAGGGCACTTTACGTGCCACTGTCATTACCTCCCTTTCCTGTTCCAGTCGCGTATGGTTCGCGGGAAGAACGACTGTCTGAAAGCCTCCGTGCGCGCTCTAATCTCTCTAATTTTGCATTCGTGATCTCCTCGGGAGGTAAAAGTGGGGGGAAGCAATATATTCGATACCTCATCCAGAAACGCACCCTCTCGAAACCTGGCGGTTGCATACAATCTATCCTTTCTAAACACCGTCTGCATCTTTGTAAAAATTTCGGCAGAATTTATCTCTGGCTTCAGCCAGCTTTCTGTACCTATAACGATTTCAGCTTCGGTGCTTTCTATCAGGGCTTGAAGTTCCGGTACTTTACCAACGCAGCGTCGACAGTTTACAATTACAATACCGATTGCTGCTTGGTCCCCGCATGTCCTGACTTTACCCTGCACCCGTTGAGGCTGTTGCCCTTTTCGGTACTTGCCCTAGGCCATCTAACCTAAAAAACCGCCCAGCCCACGCCACACAACCCCTGCTACCCGTGTAGCCGAATACACGCTTCCAATGTGCGTTCACCGCGATGTCGCCAAACACGGATGCGACCATCATGATGCTGTAAACAGGACCTGGATTCATCCGAAAAAATTTTGCCATTCGTGCACCCAGGTTCGTCGTTGAGTACACCATCACAAGTGCTCGTGCCTGTGATGCAGCGTCAAGGGTAACCGCAGCCATGGTCTCCGAGCTGATACTCCATGCTGCTGCAAACATCGTCGAACTGTTCGTGCAGATGGTTGACGTCTTGAAAACGTCCCCATATGTTGACTCAGGGATCGAGACGTGGCTACACGATCCGTTACTGCCATGCGGATAAGATGCCTGTCATCTCGACTGCTAGTGATACGAGGCCGTTGGGATCCAGCACGGCGTTCCGTATTACCCTCCTGAACCCACCGATGGCTCTGAGTACTATGGGACTTAACTTCTGAGGTCATCAGTCCCCTAGAACTTAGAACTAAATAAACCGAACTAACCTAAGGACATCACACACATCCATGCCCGAGAAAGGACTCGAACCTGCGATCGTAGCGGTCACGCGGTTCCAGACTGAATCGCCTAGAACCGCTCGGCCACACCGGCCGGCTTCTGCTAACAGTCATTGGATCTCGAGCAACGCGAGCAGCAATGTCGCGATACGATAAATCGCAATCGCGACAGGCTACAATCCGACCTTTATCAAAGTCGGAACCGTGATGGTACGCATTTCTCCTCCTCACACGAGGCATCACAACGACGTTTCACCAGGCAACGCCGGATAACTGCTGTTTTTGTATGAGAAATCGGTTGGAAACTCTTCTCGTGTCAGCGCGTTGTAGGCGTCGCCACCGGCGCCAACCTTGTGTGAATGCTTTGAAAAGCTAATCACTTGCGTATCACAGCATCTTCTTCCTGACGGTTAAATTTCGCGTCTGTAGCACGTCATCTTCGCGTGGTGTAGCAATTTTAATGGCCAGTAGTGTACTTCCCTGCACGAGATTCTCTTAGTCCTAGTTCCTGACCTTTCAGAGCTGCACACCCATTCCAGACGACTTAGGGCACTACTAAAGGCAGAGAGGTCTTTCGTGGAAAACGTGTGGTCTTGCCTCATTAGCAGCTATTGCACTTGACCCCTCGCGACTGATGTCACCGACTGCTCTGCATAGTGAATATGCAGTATAGAAGTCAAAGAATGCACTTGCGGAGCGGTGCTCACATCACTTCGCAGAAACGCGGTTGTCGCGGAAGCATTGCGTAACTACATCGATAACAGTAACCACGAGACACTGGGGGCATTGTGTTGGTTCGGTGATCGTTATTCTTTGGGTGACGGCCATGTTTTACTATGCAATGTCCATGACGAGGAGACTGACGTCAGCCAGCGAGACATCGTGGAGTGAATTCGATATATTTTAGCTCGGCAACGACCGTCCTTGTCTCATTCGAACTTCTGATGTCAGTCCGTCCACGGTCTTTGCGCCCCTTTCACTCTGGCCTTTGTTGCAGAAGTACAGGGCTATTACAAATGATTGAAGCGATTTCATAAATTCACTGTAGCTCCATTCATTATGGTCACGACACACTACAGATACGTAGAAAAACTCATAAAGTTTTGTTCGGCTGAAGCCGGACTTCAGGTTCCTGCCACCAGGGCGCTCGAGAGCGCAGTGAGACAAAATGGCGACAGTCATAACAGTGCAACGACACTTCAGGACGAAGTTCAACAAAGATCCACCAACTGCTAACTCCATTCGGCGATGGTATGCGCAGTTTAAAGCTTCTGGATGCCTCTGTAAGGGGAAATCAACGGGTCGGCCTGCAGTGAGCGAAGAAACGGTTGAACGCGTGCGGGCAAGTTTCACGCGCAGCCTGCGAAAGTCGACGAATAAAGTAAGCAGGGAGCTAAACGTACCACAGCTGACGGTTTGGAAAATCTTACGGAAAAGGCTAAAGCAGAAGCCCTACCGTTTACAATTTCTACAAGCCTTGACACCCGATGACAAAGTCAAACGCTTTGAATTTTCGGCGCGGTTGCAACAGCTCATGGAAGAGGATGCGTTCAGTGCGAAACTTGTTTTCAGTGATGAAGCAACATTTTTTCTTAATGGTGAAGTGAACAGACATGATGTGCGAATCTGGGCAGTAGAGAATCCTCACGCATTCGTGCAACAAATTCGTAATTCACCAAAAGTTAACGTGTTTTGTGCAATCTCACGGTTTAAAGTTTACGCCCCTTTTTTCTTCTGCGAAAAAAAAAAAACGTTACAGGACACGTGTATCTGGACATGCTGGAAAATTGGCTCATGCCACAACTGGAGACCGACAGCGCCGACTTCATCTTTCAACAGGATGGTGCTCCACCGCACTTCCATCATGATGTTCGGCATTTCTTAAACAGGAGATTGGAAAACCGATGGATCGGTCGTGGTGGAAATCATGACCGGCAATTCATGTCATGGCCACCACGCTCTCCCGACTTAACCCCATGCGATTTCTTTCTGTGGGGTTATGTGAAAGATTCAGTGTTTAAACCTCCTCTACCAAGAAACGTGCCAGAACTGCGAGCTCGCATCAACGATGCTTTCGAACTCATTGATGGGGACATGCTGCGCCGAGTGTGGGAGGAACTTGATTATCGGCTTGATGTCTGCCGAATCACTAAAGGGGCACATATCGAACATTTGTGTATGCCTAAAAAAACTTTTTGAGTTTTTGTATGTGTGTGCAAAGCATTGTGAAAATATCTCAAATAATAAAGTTATTGTAGAGCTGTGAAATCGCTTCAATCATTTGTAATAACCCTGTAGATGTGTGACGCCAGAGTAGCTTATGTGCAGGGTTGGAATTTGTAGTGCCATAGTATTTTAGAGACTGCAAATTATAAAACATCACTACTCTGGTAATAAAGTCTGTTACTGAGAACACGCTCTTCCCTGAACTCAACAGCCGACACCCGACTGAAAATACAGTCACAGTAAAATTCATATATTATGACTGTATAGTTAGGAGTGTGAATACTCCAATGAAATGTAGTTTCAAACATTTATGTTTAGCAATCAAATGTTAACTAATGCTTGTAGCAAAACTCTAGAATAGCACTACAGTTTTCGATACTTGCTCGGAAAAACACATTTGTCTTTTTTTTTTTTTTTTTTTAATCTTATGAGACCTAACTGCTAAGGTCATCAGTCCCTAAGCTTACACACTACTTAACCTAAATTATCCTAAGGACAAACACACACATCCGTGCCCGAGGAAGGACTCGAACCTCCGCCAGGACCAGCCGCACAGTCCATGACTGTAGCGCCTCAGACCGCTCGGCTAATCCCGCGCGGCCACATTTGTCTCATAGTAGGTCTATGCACAAGCATCCGACAACTGAAAGCCGCTTAATATCTGTTTGACCTTAAACGTTGGTCCATAATTGCTATGAATTCAGTATTAATGCACTGAAAATATTCCGCTTCCTGTGAAAAATTTTGGTCATGAATGAACAACAACGCGGACTGATTGTCATTAACGTAATACTCGTTAGTGGGCAAAACTTTCATAGCGCAGCGGACAACATAAACGGGGATTTAACACGTGTTTAAGTAATGCGATAGATGATCAAGACGTTCAATCATTCTAACACAGTCTAAATGTTTAAGTCCATATGCAGATGTAGACATCACTTTATATGGCGTAACACTTATTCACGAGAAACATTAATCACACAAGCCACCTTCAACAGCCGGTCGTAATGGTCGAGCGGTTCTAGGCGCTAGAGTCTGGAACCGCGCGACCGCTACGGTCGCAGGTTCGAATTCTGCCTCGGGCATGGATGTGTGTGATGTCCTTAGGTTCGTTAGGTTTAAGTAGTTTTAAGTTCTAGGGGACTGATGACCTTTGAAGTTAAGTCCCATAGTGCTCAGAGCCATTTCAACCACCTCCACCACAACTCACCACAGTAGGTACGGTAGAACCCTTACGCAACCACAAATATAAAGTACCGAAGGCGATAGTATTTGAGCCTCCGTAAGTGATATCCCTCCGTAATTCTCCATAATTTAAGGACATATAGTCCTTTAGCACTTCTACACACATGTTTTCAAACACACACCAAAAGCAGCGAGTTAAAGGACCCTCCTGTGTGCCCAAACTAAAGCTGAAAGAAGAATAAATAAATAAAGAGAAAAGTTTTACCCTTTCCATTCCCTACAGAAGTAAAAATCAACGAAGTTGATCAGACTTCAGCACCACCACCCACAAAAAAAAAAAGTCGACAACAGGTAAGTGAGCACATGTGAACTGAGCAAGAAAATGAAAAAAATTTACAAACGACTTTTGGATGAAATAATTAAGGAGAAATCGAAATGGGATTTATGTCATTACTTAATAAATGAGCATTAAAAGTCACTACCAAACTTACACATGTCCTCCAAAAAATCACGGGGGAATGCAATATCCTGTATTGTCAAAAACTTACAAAATAACCCCACATATACTCGAATTCCTGTGATATCGTTAAACGAGTGGGAAAATGAATCATAACGTGAATCATGAACTATACATATGGATGATTTAAGGGAACTATTCTGGCCGCGACCGATGAAAAATTTGATTTTTAAAAAATAATTTGCATCCGTGAAGCATTTAGATTATGCCTGCAAAATGATTTTTTGATTGTTAAACCATTTAAGTTACAGCGTGTTAAATGGTACCATGTGCCGACAGAAATACAAGCAGCTATAGGCATTCGATGAATTAGTTCAAGAAAAGATAAGCCCAGTCCGCGAATTTCTGTCCAATGGAGATTTGCTTAAAAGATGCAACGGTGCCAATAGGAAAATGACAACGAGAGCTTCAAGACGTGCATCTGGTAACGTGCAGAAACATCTTCATTGTGGGGAAATAAATGTTGAAATAACAGCATATATAGCTGCAGGCACATTCAACGAAGGTTATTCATCTTTTCTGAAGACCACGAACGTGTTAGGATGTTCAAATGTGTGTGAAATCTTATGGGACTTAACTGCTACGGTCATCAGTCCCTAAGCTTACACACTACTTAACCTAAATTATCCTAACGACAAACACACACACCCATGTCCGAGGGAGGACTCGAACCTCCGCCGGGACCAGCCGCACAGTCCATGACAGCAGCGCCCCTAGACCGCTCGCCTAATCCCACGCGGCAAAACGTGTTAGGAATCGTCATAGAGACGAACAGCACAAACTTCACGGAGTTATCCGGCAGGAAACGAATGGCCAACGAGGAGCAAGAAATGTCTCAGCTTTTTTTTAAAAAAAAGCCCGTATTTAAAAAATACAACAGCAATTTCAGAACCAGGCCATGATTGAGGAAGAGGAGGATGCTTCTTTGGCCCTGAGATCCCAGATTAACTGCAAGTTTTGAAACAACCTTTTCTTGGTTTTCTACTCTTTAAACGTGTTTTTCTCGAAAGAACATTTTTCGGAGTGCGAAGACACTAGAGTCTCGACACATTAACCGATTTATTTCATTTTTAAAAACCGAAAGATAATTAAATTTAGGGGGCCTCAGCGAGAGCGTTTTCAGGTCTTAAACAGTTTTTGTAAACATCTGAATTTCGAAAAAAATGCCAAGAAAGCGACATGTTTTTCAAATGACTGTCATTTCGTTTTTTCGAGCTATTTCTCAAAATCCTCACAGTCATGGCCTCTCGATCATTCAAATTTAAGAGTTTTCTGAAATTTTTTGGGACATAGTTTTAGGGAACTGCGACCTAATGGCGTTATAATTATTTAGTAAATACAGCCATGGTCGTGTATGAATTGCTACATCTTATTTGTTGACGACCGGTTTCGATCTACTACAGATATCATCATCAGATCTACATTCCTTGGTGATAGGAAATCCTGACGCGGAGGAGGACCGTCCGTGCTGGCGCTGAGAACGCTATCGAAACCGGTCATCAGCAAATAAGAAGTAACAACTTATATGCGACCACGACTGTGTTTACTAAATAGTAAGAATTTTCTGTTTTTATGAACTTCAGAAATTGCCACGAGTCTGTACAACGCCTTGTGCAAGCCAGGACGCGCCGCGAGTATTATACCGGGTGATCAAAAAGACAGTATAAATTTGAAAACTTAATAAAGCACGAAATAATGTAGATAGAGAGGTAAAAATTGACACACATGCTTGGAATGACATGGGATTTTATTAGAACCACCCCATATTGCTAAACGCGTGAAAGATCTCTTGCGTGCGTCTTTTGGTGACGATCGTGTGCTCAGCCGCCACTTTCGTCATGCTTGGCCTCCCAGGTCCCCAGACGTCAGTCCGTGCGATTACTGGCTTTGGGGTTACCTGAAGTCGCAAGTGTATCGTGATCGACCGACATCTCTATGGATGCTGAAAGACAACATCCGACGCCAATGCCTCACCATCACTCCGGACATGCTTTACAGTGCTGTTCACAACATTATTCCTCGACTACAGCTATTGTTGAGGAATGATGGTGGACATATTGAGCATTTCTTGTAAAGAACATCATCTTTGCTTTTCTTACTTTGTTATGCTAGTTATTGCTATTCTGATCAGATGAAGCGCCATCTGTCGGACATTATTTTGAACTTTTTTATTTTTTTGGTTCTAATAACACCCCATGTCATTCCAAGAATGTGTGTCAATTTGTACATCTCTATCTACATTATTCCGTGATTTATTCAGTTTCCAAATGTATACTGACTTTTTGATCACCCGGTACTTTGGTAAGGGCTGCAATCTCCTTTTCTAATTTGTTATAATTTGTTAAGATCTAAAACTAGCCACAAAGTAACACATCTATAGAGGTGAAAATCATGTAATTAATTAAATATTAATCCAAAGGAAGCTTTACCGATACAAAATATGCAATCGTGTCATCACCAGTTTTTCCAACAGCAGCGATATTCTTTTAATTAGTGTGCTCACACGTGTCACAGATTATAAGCCACTCAACACACACAACGCACATCTCTAGCGCCTTAATTTTTGTTAGCTGAAAAGAACGACTCTAACATTGCAGAAGCCCAAGTTTTTTGCGTCTTTAACTTATTTTTAATAACTGCGCCGAAGTGGTGTGTCGTTACAAAGAGTTTTTTCGCGTTTGTTGGAATGTCTAAAATTAAATGCTCGTTTAATGCCCCATGCCTGATCGTTATGTGACGACAGGTTGTAATGGTACTTCAATTACGTAGCCATTACGGCACCTCACCTCAACCTCTCGATACCATCAATATTCTACTGCGTTTCTGTAAAATAGTTAACATATTTCTGTGACAACATTCAGATTTGATTTCATTAATGTAGAGGTACTTTGATACATCGATATTTTTATATTGCAATGATATTATTTTTATGTGTATTCTTTCTTTTGTCACTATGATCTTTGACGTACCTGTAACTCTGATTTTTGGGCGCGTAAGCGGTTATTAGAGAGTCAAGTCTTGGTCGTCATGTTGAAAAGACGCAAATTGTAGTCAGTTTATGAAATGTGAACTTTAACAGTGAGGAAGATATTTTCAAGTATGTTTTATATTGTGAAGTGATGTTGCAACAAAAGTAACAAAAAAAGAAGTGTAACTTAAATTCGGAGTGCTGATTCCTTGTTTAAATCACCTTTGTCTTAACTTGCAAAAGTTCAATCTTCAAGAATGGTTTATGAAACACATCTATAAAACTTTTGAATATCGCAGAATAACACCTAGGCCTCTTTGCATCCGAGCTTGGAATCATCACTACCTAGATTTTTGACGATTTAGCCATGAGTTCACAACGAGACCAGCGTGGGAAACACGAAAAGATGAGTGCCTAGTTTATCCATTATTTCAAGAAATGACTTTATTAACTGTCATCTAATGACACCAGCCACATAATATAACTTTTTTGTTGCCAGAAAATGCAATATTTAGCAGCGTGAGCAACACTACAATCATAATTAATTTTTGACCTTTGTTTGGCAGGGTTGTTAGAAGGTCCAGATTATTATAATCTGTAGCACATGTGAGCACACACGACAAAAGTTAGTTGCCTCTGGGAGAGATCATACGAATATTGTCTAACACCATCTCCAGCCTCATCTCGGGAGGGAAGATGTATCACCAGCTTCTTTGCAGTTACCACATCCCACTGAAATACTACACCAGAACGTTATGTGAAAACAGGTTCAGATCGTTCTATAGCACTCTTCCGCTCGAATACACCTAGGAAGGCCCAACAGTACGGACCGGCCGTCGTATCATCCTCAACCTGAAAGTGCCGCGGGGGATTAGCCGAGCGGTCCCAATGAAATACTACACCAGATCGTTATGTGAAAGCAGGTTCAGATCGTCCTACACCGTGACATATGTAAGCACTCTTCCGCCCGAATACACCCAGGAAGGTCCAACAGTACAGACCAGCTGTCGTGTCATCCTCAACCCGAAAGTGCCGTGAAGGGTTTAGCCGAGCGGACCCACTGAAATACTATACCAGAACGTTATGTGAAAGCAGGTTCAGATCTCCTATACCGTGACATATGCAAGCACTCTGCCGCCCAAATACACCTAGGAAGGCCCAACAGTACGGACTGGCCTTCGTGTCATCCTCAACCCAAAGGTGCTGCGCGGGATTAGCCGAGTGGTCCCACTGAAATACTATACCAGAACGTTATGTGAAAGCAGGTTCAGATCGTCCTATACCATGACATATGTAAGCACTCTTAGGCCCGAATACACCTAGGGAGGCCCAACAGTATGGAACGGCCGTCGTGTCATCCTCAACCTGAAAGTGCCACGCGGGATTAGCCGAGCGGTCCCACTGAAATACTATACCAGAACGTTATGTGAAAGCAGGTTCAGATCGTCCTATACCATGACATATGTAAGCGCTCTTCCGCCCGAATACACCCAGGAAGGCCCAACAGTACGGACCGGCCGTCATGTCATCCTCAACCTGAAAGTGCCGTGGGGGATTAGCCGAGCGGTCCCACTGAAATACTATACCAGAACGTTACGTGAAAACAGGTTCAGATCGTCCTACGCCGTGACATATGTAAGCACTTTTCCGCCCGAATACACGTAGGAAGGCCCAACAGTACGGACCGGCCGTCGTTTCATCCTCGACCTGAAAGTGCCGCGTGGGATTAGCCGAGCCGTCCCACTGAAATACTCTACCAGAACGTTATGTGAAAGCAGGTTCCGATCGTCCTATACCGTGACATATGTAAGCACTCTTCCGCCCAAATACACCTAGGAAGGCCCAACAGTACGGACCGGCCGTCATGTCATCCTCAACCCGAAAGTGCCGCGAAGGGTTTAGCCGAGCGGTCCCACTGAAATACTATACCAGAACGTTATGTGAACGCAGGTTCAGATCGTCCTATACCGTGACATATGTAAGCACTCTTCCGCCCGAATACACCTAGGAAAGGCCCAACAGTACGGACCGGCCGTCGTGTCATCCTCAACCCGAAGGTGCCGCGCGGGATTAGCCGAGCGGTCCCAATGAAATACTACACCAGATCGTTATGTGAAAGCAGGTTCAGATCGTCCTACACCGTGACATATGTAAGCACTCTTCCGCCCGAATACACCCAGGAAGGTCCAACAGTACAGACCAGCTGTCGTGTCATCCTCAACCCGAAAGTGCCGTGAAGGGTTTAGCCGAGCGGACCCACTGAAATACTATACCAGAACGTTATGTGAAAGCAGGTTCAGATCTCCTATACCGTGACATATGCAAGCACTCTGCCGCCCAAATACACCTAGGAAGGCCCAACAGTACGGACTGGCCTTCGTGTCATCCTCAACCCAAAGGTGCTGCGCGGGATTAGCCGAGTGGTCCCACTGAAATACTATACCAGAACGTTATGTGAAAGCAGGTTCAGATCGTCCTATACCATGACATATGTAAGCACTCTTAGGCCCGAATACACCTAGGGAGGCCCAACAGTATGGAACGGCCGTCGTGTCATCCTCAACCTGAAAGTGCCACGCGGGATTAGCCGAGCGGTCCCACTGAAATACTATACCAGAACGTTATGTGAAAGCAGGTTCAGATCGTCCTATACCATGACATATGTAAGCGCTCTTCCGCCCGAATACACCCAGGAAGGCCCAACAGTACGGACCGGCCGTCATGTCATCCTCAACCTGAAAGTGCCGTGGGGGATTAGCCGAGCGGTCCCACTGAAATACTATACCAGAACGTTACGTGAAAACAGGTTCAGATCGTCCTACGCCGTGACATATGTAAGCACTTTTCCGCCCGAATACACGTAGGAAGGCCCAACAGTACGGACCGGCCGTCGTTTCATCCTCGACCTGAAAGTGCCGCGTGGGATTAGCCGAGCCGTCCCACTGAAATACTCTACCAGAACGTTATGTGAAAGCAGGTTCCGATCGTCCTATACCGTGACATATGTAAGCACTCTTCCGCCCAAATACACCTAGGAAGGCCCAACAGTACGGACCGGCCGTCATGTCATCCTCAACCCGAAAGTGCCGCGAAGGGTTTAGCCGAGCGGTCCCACTGAAATACTATACCAGAACGTTATGTGAACGCAGGTTCAGATCGTCCTATACCGTGACATATGTAAGCACTCTTCCGCCCGAATACACCTAGGAAAGGCCCAACAGTACGGACCGGCCGTCGTGTCATCCTCAACCCGAAGGTGCCGCGCGGGATTAGCCGAGCGGTCTTAGGCGTCACATTTACGAACTGTGCGGCTGGTCCCGGCGGAGGTTGGAGTCCTCCCTCGGGCATGGGTGTTTGTGTTTGTCCTTAGGATAATTTAGGTTAAGTAGTGTGTAAGCTTAGGGACTGATGACCTTAGCAGTTAAGTCCCATAAGATTTCACACACATCTGAACATTTTTTTCAAGCCGAAGGCGTCATCGAATGCGGAAATGAAGTGTCGTGGGCACAGCAAACCGCTCTCCCGTGGACCTGGAACCGCTGCTTTTCAACGAAGCAGCCCCTCAATTAATGACCTCAAAAGGGCTGAGTGCACGTCGCTTGCCAACAGCGCGCAGCGGACCCGGGCGGTCGTCCATCTAAGTGCTAGTCACGCCCGCCGGTGCATAACATCGGCGATCTGACGGTAAATGGTGTATCCACCGCGGCAAAGCCCTGTATCTAAGCACGGTGGGTAAAAATTAGTGAGATCTGGGAGACATTGCGTGAATACTGTGTAATACCGCCTCTAATCGTGACAATGGCTGGCCCCACAAAGGTTCCTTCATGTTTTCCACATTCAACTGAATCCAATCATTGTTGGTGAGATATTGTGGAGCTGCCAAAATACTGGGATGTAGTTCACCACGTTTCATCCGCAGATAGTATAAGACATTTTCTGTGCGATTAAAACAGCGTTATTCTGCGGCCTTATCTACATCTACATCCATACTCCGCAAGCCACCTGACGGTGTGTGGCAGAGGGTACTTTGAGTCACTCTATCGGTTCTCCCTTCTATTCCAGTCTCGTATTATTCGTGGAAAGAAAGATTGTCGGTATGCCTCTGTGTGGGCTCTAATCTCTCTGATTTTATCCTCATGGTCTCTTCGCGAGACATACGTAGAACGGAGCAATATACTGCTTGACTCTTCGGTGAAGGTATGTACTCGAAACTTCAACAAAAGCACGTACCAAGCTACTGAGCGTCTCTCCTGCAGAGTCTTCCACTGGAGTTTATCTATCGTCTCCGTAACGCTTTCGCGATTACTAAATGAACCTGTAACGAAGCGCGCTGCTCTCCGTTGGATCTTCTCTATCTCTTCTATCAACCCTATCTGGTACGGATCCCACACTGGTGAGCAATATTCAAGCAGTGGGCGAACAAGTGTACTGTAACCTACTTCCTTTGTTTTCGCATTGCATTTCCTTAGGATTCTTCCAATGAATCTGTCTGGCATCTGCTTTACCGAAGATCAACTTCATATGATCATTCCATTTTAAATCACTCCTGATGGCTACTCCCAGATAATGTATGGAATTAACTGCTTCCAGTTGCTGACCTGCTATATTGTAGCTAAATGATAAAGGATCTTTCTTTCTATGTATTCGCAGCACATTACACTTGTCTACTTTGAGATTCAATTGCCGTTCCCTGCACAATGCGTCAATTTACTGCAGATCCTCCTGCATTTCAGTACAATTTTCCATTGTTACAACCTCTCGATACACCACAGCATCATCCGCAAAAAGCCTCAGTGAACTTCCGATGTTATCCACAAGGTCATTTATGTATATTGTGAATAGCAACGGTCCTACGACACTCCCCTGCGGCAACCTAAAATCACTCTTACTTCGGAAGACTTCTCTCCATTGAGAATGACATGCTGCGTTCTGTTATCTACGAACTCCTCAATCCAATCACACGATTGGTCTGATAGTCCATATGCTCTTACTTTGTTCATTAAACGACTGTGGGGAACTGTATCGAACGCCTTGCGGAAGTCAAGAAACACAGCATCTACCTGTAAACCCGTGTCTATGGCCCTCTGAGTCTCGTGGACGAATAGCGCGAGCTGGATTTCACACGATCGTCTTTTTCCAAACCCATGCTGATTCCTACAGATTTCTAGTCTCCAGAAAAGTCATTATACTCGAACATAATACGTGTTCCAAAATTCTACAACTGATTGACGTTAGAGATATAGATCTATAGTTCTGCAGATCTGTTCGACGTCCCTTCTTAAAAACGGGGATGACCTGTGCCCTTTTCCAATCGAGGTACGATACGGTGCCACTATCCCCTGTGAACAAGGCTGTTGTCATACTGCAAGACGTGTGTGTCCACGGGGTACTCCCCATCTCCCCATCAAGATGTGAAAGGAAGGGCAATCTATGATAACAGAGAATGTTAAAACAGATACACTAATTGATGTCCATGGTAAGCTGAATGAATGAGTCCAAGTCATGGCACGTAAAATACGCAGAAGCACCGCAGAATCACCTTCGGTCGGAACTACATCTGTTACAACAGTGGCTTAGCCCTTAACCGGCGTTGCTGAATCTCTGAGACTCCAGGAAAGTATGAACATGCAGTCCAGAATGAGATTTTCACTCTGCAGCGGAGGGTGCGCTGATATGAAACTTCCTGGCAGTTTAAAACTGTGTGCCGGACCGAGTCTCGAACTCGGGACCTTTGCTTTTCGCAGGCAAGTGCTCTACCAACTGAGCTACCCAAGCACGACTCAGGTCCCGTCCTCACAGCTTTACTTCTGCCAGTACCTCGTCTTCTACCTTCCATACTTTACAGAAGCTCTTCTGCGAACCTTGCAGAACTAGCACTCCTGAAAGAAAGGATATTGCGGAGACATGGCTTAGCCACAGCCTGGGGGATGTTTCCAGAATGAGATTTTCACTCTGCAGCGGAGTGTGCGCTGATATGAAACTTCCTGCAGATTAAAACTGTGTGTCGGACCGAGACTCGAACTCGGGACCTTTGCCTTGGTCACGAGTTCGAGTCTCGGTCCAGCACACAGTTAATCTGCCAGGAAGTTTCATGAAGATCCAGTAACTATTGCATTTGATGATCAGCGAGCATGCGCTGTTCCGTATCTTCCAACAGTGGGGAAACACGTCAGGTGCTGTGGCGGTTGCAGCCTGTTATCGAAACAAGCATTATAAACAACTTTCTTACAGAGTCCTCGGGACTGCACGACGCATTTAGTGTAATACTTTCTGTTTAGTGAATATGTCCGCCAATCCAAAAAGAAGTTAACGCTACGGATCCTAAATTTGAACCGGCCGGGGTGGCTGAGCGGTTCTAGGCGCTACAGTCTGGAACCGCGCGACCGCTACGGTCGCAGTTTCGAATCCTGCCTCGGGCATGGGTGTGTGTGACGTCCTTAGGTTAGTAGGTTTAAGTAGTTCTAAGTTCTAGGGGTCTGATGATCTCAGAAGTCACATAGTGCTCAGAGCCATTTTGAACCTAAATTTGAGGAATGTGTACTAAGATGGTTTCAGGAATGTGGTACGACTGTTCAGATCAAGATGGCTATCTCGAGAGTAATACTATCATCGAAAATGCTGTTTCAAATTTTCTCTAAGCAGCAAGAGAACTTTCTGCTGGTGAATCCGATGACGAAGATGAGATGCTGGTTGCTGAAAGTGAAGACGAAAATTGTGTGTTCGGAGCATTGCAAATCTGCAAGAACCCTAAATATTATCGCTTTTTGCATGCTTTGTTTGGAGTGACGTCAGTATTTTCCAGTGATGCTCTTTTATTATGCACTGAAGAGCCAAAGAAATTGGTACATCTACCTTATATCGTGCAGGGCCCCCCGCGAGCACGCAGAAGTGCCGCAACACGACGTGGCATGAACTCGACTAATGTCTGAAGTAGTTTTGGAGAGTACTGACACCATGAATCCTGCAGGGCTGTCCACAAATCCGTAAGAATACGAGGGGGATGGAGATCTCTTCTGAATGCCACGTTGCAAGTCATCCAAAATATGCTCAATAATGTTCATGTCCGGGGAGTCTGGTACACTGCAGAAGTGTTTAACCTCAGAAGAGTTTTCCTGGAGCCACTCTGTAGCAATTCTGGACGTGTGGGATGTCACATTCTCCTGCTGGAATTGCGCGAGTCCGTCGGAATCCACAGTGGACACGAATGGATGCAGGTGACCAGACAGGATGCTTATGAACGTGTCACCTGTCGAGTCGTATCTAGACGTATCATGGGTCCAATATCACTCCAACTGCACACGTCCTGCACCATTTAGAGTCTCTGCCAGCTTGATGTTGGTGATCATTTTGATTTGTGAGGCGCTCAACGGCATGTTTATCAGCACCCGTACAAATTCCCAATTTTTTCACTGTCCAGTATCGCCAGTTTCCTGCATGGTGATGAAATGAGGAGGACAATACAAATACCCAGTCCCTGGGCGGAGAAAATCCCCGACCGGCATGATTCGAAACCGGAACCCCGTGATCCGGAGCCAGTAATGTTAATCACTAGACCATGAGCTGCGGACAAGTTTGCTGACATGCAGTGTCCAAGGATTCATGAGGTTGTCTCCATACCCGTACATGTCCATCTGCTCGATACACTTTGAAACGAGACTAGTTCGACCAGTCAACATGTTTCCAGTCATCAACTGTCAAATGTCTGTGTTGACAGGCCCAGGTGAGGCATAATGGTGCTGTACAGTCATTAAAGGTACACGTGTGGGCCTTCGGCTTCTAAAGCCCATATCGATGATGTTTCGTTGAATGGTTCACTCGCTGACACTTGTTAATGGCCCACATTGAAATCTGCAGCAATTTGTGGAAGGGTTGCACTGCTGTATGAACGATTCTCTTCAGTCGTCGTTGGTCCTGTTCTTGCAGGATCTTTTTCCAACCGCAACGGCGTCGGAGATTTGATGTTTTACCAGATTCCTGATATTCATGATACACTCGTGAAATGGTCGTATGGGAAAATCCCCACTTCATCGCTACCTGGGAGATGCTGTGTCTCATCATACGTGCGCCAACTATAATATCACGTTCAAACTCACTTGTATCTTGAAGACTTGCCTTTGAAGCAGCAGTAACCGATCTAACAACTGCGCCATTTTTTTTCTTTATTGTGATTTTAAAACCTGTGGAACAGGTAGGCTGCCAGCAGCACAATACGCCGCTCTTCAGCCGAAGAGGGTACAATGATATAAACAGAGAAGATACATCACTTGGAAAAACGGCGGGAAAAAACAGGAGACACATGAACATAAAAAACATGAAGCCGTTCACACTCGATGACAATCCACACTACGAACTGTTGACACGATGCACAAACACTGAAGAAGACGATGGCACTGGTGAACGATGGAGTGTGACAGTGAACACTGAACACTAAACATGACGGCACACACGAAACACTGATGGCGATGATCTCCGGCACGTGAATGTCCACTTAGCATGTGCGAGTCCAGGGAGGTGAGGTGGGGGAGAGGGGAGAAAAAGGATGCCAATGACTGAGGAGATGGGGGCAGGAGGAGAGGGACAGGGGAGGGGAAGCCCGGGGGAGGAGGGGGGAGAAATGGAGGAGGGAGGGAAAAGGGAGAGAAGGGAGGGAGGGTGCCCTGAGGAGCAAGCACAGGAGGAGGGCGGGAGGATCAAAGTTGGTAGGAGGGGTAGATGGGAGGAGGAGGGCATCATCAGGGAGGGGGAGCTGGCGGAAGCCACCTTGGGAGAGGGTAAGGAGGGTGGAGAGATGGAGACTGGGTGGGACTGGGCGCGGCAGCGGGCGGGGGTGGGAGAGGATCGGAGAGACGAGCGGGTGAGGAGGATCGAGTTTGCGGGAGGTGTACTGCACCAGACACTTGTTGTCTTATATAGGCATTGCCGACCGCAGCGCTTGCATTCTGCCTGTTTACATATCTCTGTATTTGAATACGCATGCCTAAACGAGTTTCTTTGGCGCTTCAGTGCAATACATACGTCAAGAAATGTGCATTAGAAAAAAAGAAAGTTTTTATTGGTAACTTTTTCCCTTGGAAAATAGATATAGCAGAAAGACTATGTTTATTTTTGCAACGTGTTTTGTTTTTCATATTTTGGCTTTAGTTTGTTTCTAAATTGGCTGTAAATAAAAAAAGTTTGTTTCCTTTCATTACATATACGTACCTAAGCAACAACAAAAGTCATTAACGGACACAATTTCTTTTTTTCTTTTGACGTCACCAGGACTCCACAGCGCATTTAGTGTTAAGATTTTCGACCACGCCGGTTGAGCTAAAAGACTACAGCAAGAGGGGAACCCTGCAGCTCAGTTGTCAGGTGACACATACAGCTAATCTACATATAACGTTCTGAGGAAGATGCACCGACAGAATGTTCACGTTTCTCGACCGCCAACGTCATCGGACGTTACCTGTTTCGATATTTGCCTGTGGGGACTGTTGAAGGGCGAAGTCTACAAGCGAAACGTAGACATAAGAGACGAATGCATTGTTCAAATTGTGAATAACGCTGGAAGTCCGTGGCATCAGTGCGTACCCCGCTAAAGAGTGAAAATTTCATTCTGGAAACATCCCTCAGACTGTGACGAAGCAGTGTTTCCACAGCAGCCTTTTTCCGTGAGTGCTAGTCCCGCAAGTTTTGCAGGAGAAATTCTGGTAATTTTGGAAGTTAGAAGATGGGGTACTGGCGGAAGTAAAGCGGTTAAGGATCGGCAGTGAGTGTCAGCGGGTTGAGCACAAGCCCTCGGAAGGCAAGGGTTCCATGTTCGATTCTGGATCCCGGACACAGTTTTAATCTGCCAGGAAGTTTTATATCAGCACACAATCCGCCGCAGAGAGAAAATTTCGTTATGAATGATGCTGCTCCATAGAAGAACACCAAGACCACTTCAGAATAGCTAAACATGGTCAGCACAAATCTAAAGAGAATTTACGAGGAGAACAAGGCAAGTGCCATAACCCAACTTCCCTGACACTTAGCTCAGTTGAAGATGGATCAAAATAAACAAACACCTTTGTCGGCTTATCCGTAGATACCGGAACTTTTCTGAAAAAAACAAACAAAAAGAAAACGTGTTCCAAGTTTCGGAAGTACTTTATGAGCCTTATATCACGTAGATAGCTTAGCCGGAGCTGTGGCACAGTGGCATGCATCGCGGTTTCACATTTTTGCGCCCAGTGTTCTAAATATGATTATTATTTTTGTTGCCGGTCGGTGTGGCTGACCGGTTCTAGGCGCTTCAGTCTGGAACCGCGCGACCGCTGCGGTCGCAGGTTCGAATCCTGCCTCGGGCATGGATGTGTTGCATGGGGGCTTAATTAAATATGATTGAAAATATTTTTAGTTTTTAGTAGCTGTTATGTCCGATTACGCTGTGTCTCGCAAACGGTTGGCCCTGACTAGTATTATTACGCTATCTGACTGCAAAGAACAACAACAAAGAATGAAATGAAAATTTTCATAAACACAGTTAATTAATTAAGTCCCCAGCAACTATAAAACCTACTAAACCAAAGCACAAGTATAACTGTTCTGTATGTGGGAGTGTGACTCAACGTACATCTGGCACGGTTCTTCTTCAACAAGACAAGAATTTTTAAATACCAATTATACTGACGTGATAAAAGAAAATTAGAAATACTATAATTGCGTAAGGAAAGCAGAATTAAACTCTAATACAACAACACACGCCAGATGCTTTGTTGATTGAACCTGTAATGACGCATTATTTAGGACACTGAAATAAAAACAAATGGAGTTAGTTACCTCATTAATATTGATGAAAATTACTCTAATCCTTACATTATATCTCAACCAGAACTCTCCAATATCACATCTCAGCAAGCACTGCCTAATAGCACATCTCAACAAACACTCTCTGCTACAACATCTCAGCACAGACTACTACGAGCTCTCTCCAAGCACTCACTGCGAGCTCTCAACAAGCACTGTGGAGGCGGCTTAATAATACTCTTTGGCGCAATCTCTGGCGCAGTGGCTCAGTGTAGCCACCTTTCATATGCCCCTCCTCCACAGGCCAGAATTTGATGGTATTTTTGCCAGCATTGGTGGTGAAAATACCACCAAATTCGTCCAGAAAAGAGCAGGTGCAGACACCAACAAGTGACATCATTTCAGTAGAAGCAGTCCATCAGTTGCACCCAGCAATGTTGAGCAGGTGCAGACACCGACAAGTGACATCATTTCAGAAGAAGCAGTCCATCAGTTGCACCCAGCAATGTTGAGCAGGTGCAGACACCAACAAGTGACATCATTTCAGTAGAAGCAGTTCCATCTGTGGCACCCAGTAAAGTTGAAGAGGTACACACAGCAACAAGTCACATTAGTTCAGTAGAAGCAGTACATCAGTGGCACCCAGTAAACTTGGGCAGGTGCAGACACCAACAAGTGACATCATTTCAGTAGAAGCAGTCCATCAGTTGCACCCAGCAATGTTGAGCAGGTGCAGATACCAACAAGTGACATCATTTCCAAAGAAGTAGCTTCATCTGTGCACCCAGTAATGTTGAGCAGGTGCAGACAGCAACAAGTGACATTTCAGTAGAAGCAGTCCATCAGTTGCACCCAGCAATGTTGAGCAGGTGCAGACACCAACAAGTGACATCATTTCCAAAGAAGTAGCTTCATCTGTGCACCCAGTAATGTTGAGCAGGTGCAGACAGCAACAAGTGACTTCATTTCCATACAAGTAGTCCATCAGTTGCACCTAGCAATGATGAGCAGGTCCAGAGAGCAGTCCATGATATTCACTATCACTGATCACACAGTTCATCAGCAGAAATTAAACATGTCCTAGTGGCACCAATCATGTACAAAAAGTACAAGTAACAGTCCATAATATTCACTATCACTGATCACACAGTTCATCAGCAGAAATTAATCATTCCTAAGTGTCACACATTATGTTGAAAAATGCAGGTAACAGTCCATAATATTCACCATCACTAATCAGACAGTTCAGGCATGAACAATAGTTTGAATACACATACAAATGCTTTTACAATGCTCTTACACTAAACATACAAATTTTAATAAACACACAAATAATATCAGATAATTGTCGTAGTAACTATTACAAATACACAAATATCAGTAAACCTATAATATTTATGGGTGTCAGTGCAAGCCACTACAAACAAATAAACTAATATTTACGAGATAGGTGGGTAGGATTAGGAAAGGAAAACACACAAAACACACTCACTCATCTTTCATCCACATTAAGTACTACTGTGTAACTGAATAGTGTTAACTGTGTAAATGCAATTCTGTCAAAATTTGATGTTCATCATGTGTATCAAGTAGTAGTGGCAGCAATGTATAACAGTCAATAATAGTTAAGTCAACGTCATAGTCATCATGTCAAGACCAATGTTTGCCAAGCCAGATCAAAATGTACTGTTGCTGAACAACTGTCAGTGTGCCAAGATATGCAAATACTTCCTCTCTCCAAAAAAAATATATACTGCTTAGTGATTTAACAAAGTGTGTGTATAGACTATCTTCCTTCTACTTTAGTGTTCTAGTCTGCTATCTTCATCCTCCTTGTTCCATAAGACCAACAAAAAAAATATGCATTTCACTTACTTTACCTCTTATCCACCAAAACTCCAATAATCATCAACTTCACATAATCTCAATAATACCTCTTCAATACATCGATACATATAAACCTTATCATTAATAGCATTTACCTTACCTCTTGTCCACAAAAACTCCAATAATCATCAACTTCATATAATCTCTATACCTCAATAATACCTCAATAATACCTCTTCAATACGTCGATACATATGAACCTTATTACCAATATCACTTCACTTCCATAACAACTCTTTCCTCTAGTCAGTCTCCTCGAACAAGTACAGATAAAATCCTAATGCAAACCTCATCATCCTATACAATCCGAAGACACATTGTCAACACACAACCTCTGTGTAATCCGTCTGACCCATATCTTCTACTCATTATGAATTATAAACAAAAGAAATGCATACATGACCTCTAACAGACTTAGTTCAAATAACTCTCAGTAATTAAGTACGGTTACGGAGTGTGAATGATCATAATATTTCACAGTGTGTACACCACTTCAAGAATTATGGCAGACAGAAGCAAACATGTGGAGTATTTCTTGTGTCAAGTGTCACTTCCTATTTCGAATGCTCACGAAAAATGCAGTGTAATAATTGTCAATGGTCTAAACCTTGTTTTGGTATGTCATGTCGTTAGCTTCCTTCCTATTAGCATAAATTTATACAGCTTCCATAAAACCTCAGCTCATGTGACTTCTATGAAGTTTCTTGTACCAATGTCGTTCGTCGAATTATAGCAGTTCATTTTCTTATCTCAAAAATATAAGGCACTGAGCGTAAGCAAAACAAGCAATAGCGAGTAAATATACCAGTAGAGAACAGAATGTCAAAAAGTGGATGCAGCACAATTCTTACAACGAGGCTCTGCCAAGCGAACAATCTATAATTAATACAGTAGGGTGACCTAAACTCTATGTTTGTACACAGTATATCAGCATTTCTATATACCAAATTAAAGAGCAGTTATGACAACAAAACAGAAATGTGTAAATATGCAATCCATACGCATAGTAGTAAACATATATCTTACGTAATAAACAGGTAATTAGTATCATATCAGCATAAACAAATAAAAGTTCATATGTAATCTTAATAATTAAACATGAAGGCGCAAGCAGATAAATCACGAAGTATAACTTACATACCTAACCACATCAGCACAATAAATCAGGTGACAATTATAATTTAAATAAATAAGCACAGCAGGCACATAATTAAAAAGTATGACATCAGTGAAAAAGCATTGCAGCCAAGCGATGCATAATATACACAAGTTACAACCCAGTTCAATAATAATCATTGTCAAATTCAGTTAGCGTACGCAAGCATGTCGCTTCACACGTAAATTCATAGAACATGAAATTAGCACAAAGTATGAATCACGTAATCGCGAGCAGCAAATTACGTCTAAAGTACGTACCTAAGTGGAAATATGTTACCTGAAAAATGAACTCAATTAATAGTTACCCTTTTTAGTTTATTAGTTTCTTCTTCGAAATTACATTCTTCCTGAAAATTTCTCGATAGCAAGTCGTCTTAACGTCGGACACGCACAGAATTTACCTGAAGTTCTTAAATATTTCATAGAACCGTATCCTGAAAAATACTGAATGTTAATAACATAATTCATCAAATCACTATAGCTTTATACTGAATTTAATCGGAGAAATTAAACTGTGTATTTGTTTACGGCTGTCAGTGCATTCGCACTGAGCGCTCGATCAGCTGTAGGCGCGTGACGTAGGAAGCAATTGTTCGCGGTCAACGACTGCCTTGTGCGGCGCGCAGACTTGACTGTTGCTTTGAGTATGTGCCGCCGCCAAAACACAGCGCGGTATCCTTGTACTCTCCGCGTGTTTACATGTAGCTGTTAGTTTCTCTAAAGTATGTCATTCCACAAAATTTTTAACGTTAGATATATGATGTATTCCCTTAGAGCGTCGTGATTTAAGAGTTTCTACTTCAACAGTGTTATCATGAATAATTTTGCGAATTCTATATGGACCGTTATAAAGCAGAAAAAATTTGCGACACAAGCCTTTTCCTTTGTGCGACAAACGATGAGACTTAATTAACACTTTTTGACCAACTGACAATATTTTTGAACGACCAGGACGCTTAGCTGATTTCTCTCTTCTAGCAGCCGCAGATGCAATATTTTGCAGAGCCAGGTTGACAACTTCAGAATGCCGCAGTTTCCGTGAAGGCGGAAAAGGAACGATTTCAGATATGCGATTTGTCGGTGCTTTATTTTTTAATACCAGTATAGGCGGTAAAGAAGTTGAATCATTAGAGAGTTCATTCAGAATGTTTTGAAAAATATGAAGATACTGATCCCACGTTCTGTGATTCTGATGACAATAAAGACGACACAATTTACTGATTTCCTTCATCCATCTCTCTGAAGCGTTAGATTGAGGGTGAAAAAGTGAAATGAAAATTGGTTTAATTTTACGACGCTGTAGAGTACGCAGCCAAATTTTAGAGCGAAACTGTGATCCATTATCTGATATAAGCTTATCAACATGACCAACTTCTTTAAGAAAATGTTTGATGAAAGCATTAGATACTGAACGAGCTGTTGCTTTGCGTAATGGTGTAAAACACACATATTTTGGTGTCAACTCCACTGCTACGAAAATGTACGCAAAACCATTAGTAGATCGAACCACTGGACCGAACAAATCGACTGCAGCCATCTCCTTTAATTTCGCTGGAATGATAGGAAACAACGGTGCTCTGTGAGAAACTGTTGGCGGCTTAGCCTTTTGACATAATTTGCATTTGGCCAGAACAGATCGAATACGTTTTTCCATATTACTGAAGTAGCAATTTTCTCGTAATTTATGAAAGCATTTTCTGGGACCAAAGTGTGCATAACTGAAATGCGTATACCAAATCAATTTACTAACCCACTCATCAGGAATACAAACTAACCAAACAGAGTTGTCGACCGATTTTCGTTTAAAAGGAATGTCATTGCGAACTGAATAGCATCTAGTTTCTCTGGATCAGGAAGAATACCTTCTGTAGCAATAATGTGACCGAGAAATTTCACCTGAGAACGACCAAATTCAGATTTTTCTAAGTTCACTGTAATGCCAACTCTTGCAAAAATACGTAATAATGAATCCAAAATTTTGTTGTGCTCACTCCAAGAATGTTTAGCAATAAGAATATCGTCAACACATGAAGTAATATTGTCACGAAGATAAACAGGTAAAATTTCATTTAAGCTACGAATGAATGCTGCAGAAAATATAGTAAGTCCAAACGGTAAATTCCAAAGTCACTTTTGGGTAAATTAGTCATTCGTTTTCTCAGAAAAGGTCGGTTATCTACGGACACGCCGAGAAACATGTTCGCTTATTTTGTTACTCCTCCACTGAGCGAAGTTTCTGGGAAATCGAGGTATGTCACTTGCCGTGTTCTCCCTGTTAGTCGGTCGCAGTGATGGCAAAAGGCTTGGCAACTGCTACGGTGCTCGCTTATTTCCAAGTCCGTATCGATCTTAGTGCTGAGTTTTCACTCAAATGGCGCTTTGGCGTTAGGCGGTTGTTTCTGTGTGTTATCGCTGGCCGGGGCTTAGCTGGAGCCGTGTGAGGTGAGAGGTGGCTGCCTTGGCGTGAAGACAGTTCGGCTCGGCTGGGGTTGTTTGCGTCTGGACGCCGAGTGGGGCCCGATGGGAAGACCGGACCATAATTTTACGGTTAATAGTGTGGACAGCTTCGTGGTGTGCCGTTTAACTTGATTCGCGAGGGGAGCAAAATCTCGCCTGTTGTAGTTTGTCGAGCCTGAGTTTGGAATACCTTCTATGTGCACCGGTATGTCATTTCGTCCTCCTGTCTCTCCGTCGCTGGGATTGCTATCCTCGTTTACCGTCCCATGGATGTACACTCCTGGAAATTGAAATAAGAACACCGTGAATTCATTGTCCCAGGAAGGGGAAACTTTATTGACACATTCCTGGGGTCAGATACATCACATGATCACACTGACAGAACCACAGGCACATAGACACAGGCAACAGAGCATGCACAATGTCGGCACTAGTACAGTGTATATCCACCTTTCGCAGCAATGCAGGCTGCTATTCTCCCATGGAAACGATCGTAGAGATGCTGGATGTAGTCCTGTGGAACGGCTTGCCATGCCATTTCCACCTGGCGCCTCAGTTGGACCAGCGTTCGTGCTGGACGTGCAGACCGCGTGAGACGACGCTTCATCCAGTCCCAAACATGCTCAATGGGGGACAGATCCGGAGATCTTGCTGGCCAGGGCAGTTGACTTACACCTTCTAGAGCACGTTGGGTGGCACGGGATACATGCGGACGTGCATTGTCCTGTTGGAACATCAAGTTCCCTTGCCGGTCTAGGAATGGTAGAACGATGGGTTCGATGACGGTTTGGATGTACCGTGCACTATTCAGTGTCCCCTCGACGATCACCAGTGGTGTACGGCCAGTGTAGGAGATCGCTCCCCACACCATGATGCCGGGTGTTGGCCCTGTGTGCCTCGGTCGTATGCAGTCCTGATTGTGGTGCTCACCTGCACGGCGCCAAACACGCATACGACCATCATTGGCACCAAGGCAGAAGCGACTCTCATCGCTGAAGACGACACGTCTCCATTCGTCCCTCCATTCACGCCTGTCGCGACACCACTGGAGGCGGGCTGCACGATGTTGGGGCGTGAGCGGAAGACGGCCTAACGGTGTGCGGGACCGTAGCCCAGCTTCACGGAGACGGTTGCGAATGGTCCTCGCCGATACCCCAGGAGCAACAGTGTCCCTAATTTGCTGGGAAGTGGCGGTGCGGTCCCCTACGGCACTGCGTAGGATCCTACGGTCTTGGCGTGCATCCGTGCGTCGCTGCGGTCCGGTCCCAGGTCGACGGGCACGTGCACCTTCCGCCGATCACTGGCGACAACATCGATGTACTGTGGAGACCTCACGCCCCACGTGTTGAGCAATTCGGCGGTACGTCCACCCGGCCTCCCGCATGCCCACTATACGCCCTCGCTCAAAGTCCGTCAACTGCACATACGGTTCACGTCCACGCTGTCGCGGCATGCTACCAGTGTTAAAGACTGCGATGGAGCTCCATATGCCACGGCAAACTGGCTGACACTGACGGCGGCGGTGCACAAATGCTGCGCAGCTAGCGCCATTCGACGGCCAACACGGCGGTTCCTGGTGTGTCCGCTGTGCCGTGCGTGTGATCATTGCTTGTACAGCCCTCTCGCAGTGTCCGGAGCAAGTATGGTGGGTCTGACACACCGGTGTCAATGTGTTCTTTTTTCCATTTCCAGGAGTGTATATCGATGGGGTACGCTGCTCTCCGTACTCTACTAGACGCTGGTGATGGAAGTGCGTCGTTCAGCGGCACGTTAGTCTGGGTGCCTTATGTTTGATCTTCAAGTGCATAGTCTTCGAGTGGCACTCCTTAGAGTTTGCCTTGCGCAGTTAGACTGGAGTTTATTTTGTCTTGTGGTGCTTCCGCTTTCCGTTAACGAAGGTTAAGCTTGATTCGGCACTCCGTACGACTCTTGGCACCTCAGCAGGCGGGTCGGAGCCACTTTCGCGACTAAACAGAAGCCTTTGGACTGAGAGGTCTTGTGTTTTGCATATTGTTCATAAATTGCTGTTTTGGGATTAAGTTGCTGAGGTTTCTTATGGATTTCCCGGCATTTGGTCTGTTGTCCGGCCCGGGCTAGGTCTCGTTATTTTAAAAGTTGGTCCTTGTTTTGGCTTAGCACGATTTTGGTTTACTGCCTGGTGATTCTGGTAGTACGCCGGGTTGCTGTGGTGGTGTTGCATTTTGTATGGGGCTGTGTGCTCGGAGCCGTGGAGTACCATTCGTGTGAACTGCTTCACTGGGGAGTACTGATCGGGCCATTCTTGGTCCTCTGCTGTGTGACATGATTTTATTATTATTTTAAAGTAACATTATCACTTAAATGATTTAATTATTGTTGCGTTAACTGCAACTTGGGTACTGAGAAATTTAGTAGCGTAATTACGCAAGATTTAATAGTGGCACATGCCCCTTTACCTTTCGTAATCTGTTAATTACCGAAAGACCTTAAGATCATACTCATATGATGTGATTTTCTTAATTATTGTATTTTTGTGTCATGTTACTGTTTTTTTTTAAATTTGATGATCACTGGTGTACTGTTCCAGGTATTAAAATGTTTCAGGTAGCTACTACTTGGGTGAAACGCGCGGAACCGCAACGGAGAGAGTAGTTGCGTGCCTTTCGTGTCCGTTGTTGGCGCGGCCTGGTGTCCGTTGTTTGTTTTGGTGCACCTGAGTTAAGTATTGTGTTGCCTCCTCCCTTGCGGCCCCATCGTGTTCTTCTCATAAACATTGCCTTCAAGGCACTTTAGTTAATTTTATGCTAGTATTATTTTAATTTCTTACATTGGTAAAATTGTGCGGCCTTCATTATGCACACTGATTGTAATAATGTCTAATATATATCATGATGTGCGTGTGTAATGGTGCAATAAATGGATGATTGTTCTGTTTTGGCGCCCTTCAGGCCTCCTTTCTTGGCCCTATTGGTACGCTCTCCTTGTACTTGTGTTGGCAACCCACATCAACAACAACGATCAGTTTCAATTGGATGTCGGTTGCAATAGTTAGAGTGAAGAGACTCGCACAGCGCGGAGAGCTGCTTCAAACTTATTTCCGTATGAAAGACCACAACAAAGACAGGCGTAACGTCAAATAAGACGTTTGCCCTTATACCGGCCTCTCCAGTAGAGATACGATCTGATTCGAGAGTAATAATATGTTACTAATGTCTCGGAGAGTGGCACGCAGGCTGTGCACGACGCGTGGCTTGCAGCAAATGAGCCCCAGCAGTTTAAGCACAGCAGAACCGGTGCGACCCCACACGGCACGAGATCGCCATCGCAGCGGCGCTCGCGTCCGCGTACTAATTCTGCCATCGCGTGAACGCGGCCAGAGATAAGCGCCCAGTGCGCAGGGGTCGGGGGTGTGGGACAGCCAGCCGGCTGTTAGCCGGGGCAGCAGAGACCCGCTGGGAACTGGCGCGGCAGGTGGAGCGCGCTGCGCATGCGCGGCGTCACTGCGTCGGCGGGCGCACGACCTGAAGCTTCCAGAACTGCGCCCGCGCGCTGCGCAACTACGCTCTCTCGTGTACCTTCCGCGCTCTCTTGCAGATGTTTCTGACCATAAATACACATTTGTCAGTCGAAGACAACCCTCTTATTTACCGTAACCGAAAGCGATGTCCCCTCTGACCCATCGACGTGCGGCGCTGTTTACAACGCGTGCCTGGCTGTCTTGCGCAGCGCAATATTATCGCAGAACCGAGCGCCTGTGGCGTGCATGTTCGGGCGCTTTCGCTACCATTCGGGATAGCGCTTCTCTTCCCGCATCTCTTTCTGTTGCGCTTTCTTTCCTGAGTCGGAATACGCGCGTTTTTGTCCCAGACGACTGTCCTCGAGAGTCTCTGAACAAGATGCTCATGAAACCAAAATCCAAAATAAATAAATGCTGCTAGCCTTCTGTCCATTTTTGAATGAGTGCAGCGTGTATTGATGATATGAATTTGAAATAGTTTTCTGCCAAATATTTTTCGTTTCATACAGTACACCAACTACCTTTCAGTCTATAACAAATGCGTACAGCCATAAATATTACACCTACAAGGAAAACAAAGACCGCTCGTGTGAAAAACAGCTTGCCTTATTCATAGACGAAATACAGGGCGACACACGGGAGACGGACGGTTTTTAATGAAATAATACTCAGCCAACTTTAAAATTAATGCATGTTTATTTACACAAAATCAAGCTCATCATTTGCCATTTTAGTTAACAAAGTTATTTGTGAAAAATAATGTCGTCAAGGTGATGTCTATCATTTCGAATGCAGGACTCAAGTCTCTTCTCAAAATGCTCCATCACACGGACTAAAATCTCTGCAGGGATGGCAGCAATTTCTTGAATAATTGCATTCTTCAACTCGTCCAAATTTCGTGGTTTGTGGTTATAGACACAGTTCTTAAGGTACCCTCACAGAAAAAAGTCACATACTGACAAGTCGAGAGACCTGAGAGGCCAAGGAACATTGCCAAAACGTGAGATAATGCGGCCAGGAAACATGCGTCTAAGAACTGTCATCGAAGTGTTTGCGGTGTGCGATGTTGCCTCATCCTGCTGGAACCAAACGCATTTTAAAGGGATTCGTCGTATTCTTAGTAATGGTTTCAAGAATGTTTCAAGCATATGAATGTAACAAACCGAATTAACAGCAACTGTGGCCCCGTTATCTTAAAAAAAAAATAAGGTCCAATAATGCCAACAGAGCCAAGAGCACACCAGACTGTTACTTTTTCTGAGCGTAGAGGACGCTGGTGGATAAGGTGTGGATGCTCTGGAGCCCAGTAACGCACGTTTCGCTTATTCACGGTCCCGTTTAAATGAAAATGAGCTTCAACGCTCATCAATAAGGTTTCATTTTCATTCGATCCCAAAATCACTTGCATTCTGTAAGCAAAGTCTTCTCGTACACAAAAACAGTTTCCTTAAGTTGTTGGACAATGAGCATTTTGTAGGTTCAAATGGCTCTGAGCACTGTGGGACTTAACTTCTGCGGTCATCAGTCCCCTAGAACTTAGAACTACTTAAACCTAACTAACCTAAGGACAACACACACATCCATGCCTGTGGCAGGATTCGAACCTGCGACCGTAGCAGTCACACGGTTCCAGACTGTAGCGCCTAGAACCGCTCGGCCACCCCGGCCGGCAGCATTTTGTAGGGATGGAATTTTAATTCTTTGTGAAAAATTCGTCTAACCGATTCACGATTGATTCGTAACTCTCTAGCATGATGTGTAGCTGACCGTCCTTGGCTTCTGACTGCCGCTTGCCTTACCCTTTCAACATTTTCTGGTGTCTTTACTATGCGTCTCGGGCCTGGTTGCTTCTTATCCAGTATGTTTCCAGTTGCTCTGAAGTTTTCCACCCATCTTAGGATTGTGTTACGGCTCGGAACAGCTCCATGTCGACTGACAGTAAACCGCGCACGAAACAATCGCTGCGTAGCAATAATAGACTCACCACTTTTCACAACACTGTCATAAACAAACACTCGACTTTGCAAGTCCCACTCCTCCATAGTGACTGAGTAAATGAAATGGCGTCTTGTGTGGATCAGAACTATCCCCACCACGACCACCTCCCACCACCGCGCCCTCAGTACTACGCAGTTCAAAACCGTCCGTCTCCCGTGTGTCACCCTGTATAATAAACAACAGATCAGATGCAAGTGGAACAGTAGATTTCATCTTCCTACATTTCCGGATGGAGTTCGACACTGCGACACTGTACCCGGTTGAGCGCTAAGGAAGCGAAACAGTACCTCTGTCCGCGGAACATACGAAAATACTGAAAACTCACACAAACGGATATCAGCTCACTTAAAGAGTGGGCATAAGTAAGAGCACGCCTCTAACAAAGAGAAAGACGCCGATGGTAACAGATTACAAGATAAATGATGAACGTATTTAGTACGTCACACCGTGCAAGAATTTAAGGATAAATGTTGTTGTTGTTGTGGTCTTCAGTCCTGAGACTGGTTTGATGCAGCTCTCCATGCTACTCTATCCTGTGCAAGCTGCTTCATCTCCCAGTAACTACTGCAACCTAAATCCTTCTGAATCTGCTTAGTGTATTTATCTCTTGGTCTCCCTCTACGATTTTTACCCTCCGCGCTGCCCTCCAATACTAAATTGGTGATCCCTTGATGCCTCAGAACATGTCCTACCAACCGATCCCTTCTGCTAGTCAAGTTGTGCCACAAATTTCTCTTCTCCCCAATCCTATTCAATACCTCCTCATTAGTTATGTGATCTACCCATCTAATCTTCAGCATTCTTCTGTAGCACCACATTTCAAAAGCTTCAATTCTCTTCCTGTCCAAACTATTTATCGTCCATGTTTCACTTCCATACATGGCTACACTCCATACAAATACTTTCAGAAATGACTTTCTGACACTTAAATCTATACTCGATGTTAACAAATTTCTCTTCTTCAGAAACGCTTTCCTTGCCATTGCCAGTCTACATTTTATATCCTCTCTACTTCGACCATCATCAGTTATTTTGCTCCCCAAATAGCAAAACTCCTTTACTACTTTAAGTGTCTCATTTCCTAATCTAATTCCCTCAGCATCACCCGACTTTATTCGACTACATTCCATTATCCTCGTTTTACTTTTGTTGATGTTCATCTTATATTCTCCTTTCAAGACACTGTCCATTCCGTTCAACTGCTCTTCCAAGTCCTTTGCTGTCTTTGACAGAATTACAATGTCATCGGCGAACCTCAATGTTTTTTATTTCTTCTCCATGGATACCAACTCCGAATTTTTCTTTTGTTTCCTTCACTGCTTGCTCAATATACAGATTGAATAACATCGGGGACAGGCTACAACCCTGCCTCACTCCCTGCGGATAAATGTAAGAACCGAAAAGAAAACAGATGATCACGTAAAATCAGTATTAAGGAAAGCGAAAGGAAGACTTAAAATTGTTGGGAGGATTCTGGCAAAATGCAAAGCCTTTATAAAAGAAATCGCCTACCAGCCACTAGCGTTGCCACTTGTAGAGAAATTGTTCCACTCTTCGGGGTTCGTATCAAGTATAAGCCGCGTGATTGTAACTAAAGATCGGCCCTGTGTGGCCGTGCGGTTCTAGGCACTTCAGTCTGGAACCGCGTGACCGCTACGGTCGCAGGTACGAATCCTGCCTCGGGCATGGATGTATGTGATGTCCTTAGGTTAGTTAGGTTTAAGTGGTTCTGAGTTCTAGGGGAGTGATGACCACAGATGTTAAGTCCCATAGTGCTCAGAGCCATTTGAACCATTTGTTTGCAACTAAAGTGCACCTACTCACGAAGGTTCAGTGCGGGCTATAATTATCGCACGACAGCGAAACTTAGTAGATATTCTAATGGGTTAATACAGTACAGATCTACACCGAAAAAAAAAATACTTCGAATTTTGGCCAGCAGGTGCAAAAATGGCGCTGTGAATGCAAGAAAGACGTACAGAAATGTTCCCGTATGTATGCAATGGATTAATAACAGTACACAGGCAGAAAAGGTAAACAAGTTAGAAAGGCATAATGTTGATTTTATCATTAACCGTTATGCCTTGTCAAATGACAGCATGTGTGTTATACTGTCATGCAAACCGTGCACAGTGCCAGATTTGTACATGGTAACCAAAACTGGAACTAATTTTTTTCCAGCACAAATCGGTTCTGCTTTAATGCATTAGCGTATGTACTAAATTTCGCTGCTCCACATGATAATTACACCCCACACTAGATCTCCGAGAGTAACTGGACTTCAATCATAACCACCTGGTATATCGAACGAATTCCGAAACACGCTGCTACGAGGATAGCAGGACGATATCCACGTATATTGCGAAATGGTTATAACTGTCGCTCATTGTCAGTCCCAATTGAAGGTTGCCTATCTAACAGCCTGCAGGAGCAATAAATATTTGATTTTCAGTATCTCACATAATTGTTGTCCGAATTCAAAAATTTAAAATGCTCCCATAATGTATTCATTAAGGACTAAAACCTTACGCTGAGAGACAGCGGATCTCACTGCGCGCAAATTATCCATACGAAATTCATCAGCTGTTGGAGGATGAGAGCACTAAGAAACTTCCCACATACTTTACACATTATGTGAAATCCTTTCGAAACTTTTTGTCGCTGATACCCTGCACAAAATAGTGAAATGAGAAAGTGTTTTCGCTTACTTCATTTTCGCTGTTCGTGCAGTAAAACCTCAGCATCACGAACGACATTTTAATTCTTACTTCCTTACTACCTTCTCCATTAGCAACACATCTCGCGGACTGTATCCACAGACACACACACACACACACACACACAGATATATATATATATATATATATATATATATATATATATATATAATTTTGATTATGCCATTGTACAACACATTCTTCGAGAAATATGCCGTTAGAACACTTGATATACGCGAAAAGGTAGTTTTTGTTAAGGCAAAGCACAAACTGGTCAGACTATACTCACCTACTGTTTGATACTGAGCTCTTAGCGATGTCCAAGAAACTTGTGACATAATTTCAAACCTTATCTAAATTCCCTCCCCCAATCCCCCCTCCCTCCACAGCCTCACAAAATAATGAAAGGAAAACAGTTTACCTCCTGTTGAATGTTCCTTTAGTATTCTATTATATATCCATCACGTGGGTTACAGTACAAAATTAATTCCGTAATATTTGCAGAAAATTATATTATTAAACTGTAATTTAATGGCTTTGCATTTACAACTTAATTTTACTGTGATCAGGACTAGAAGAAACGGTTTGACAGTATGCACTGTTTGACAAAAAGGTCTTATAGGGACAATTAAAAGAAAAGCTAAGCAAAGCTCCACATTCTGAGACCGACCAATCCCATGGCACGCTCTATCAATGGCGCCACTGGACACGGTATGCAGCGGGGTAGTCGGGTTTCTTGACCTTGGAGCCTCTACTTCTCACTCAAGTAATTCCAGAATTGGCATAACGATGCTGAGTCCGGCCCGTTCCAGACCTCCTAACAAGGAAAAAGCCCTGACACTACCGCGAATCGAATCCGGATCCTCCAAATAGCACTTAGCCACGATGGCCACTGAGCTGCAGAGGCATATACACTCCTGGAAATGGAAAAAAGAACACATTGACACCGGTGTGTCAGACCCACCATACTTGCTCCGGACACTGCGAGAGGGCTGTACAAGCAATGATCACACGCACGGCACAGCGGACACACCAGGAACCGCGGTGTTGGCCGTCGAATGGCGCTAGCTGCGCAGCATTTGTGCACCGCCGCCGTCAGTGTCAGCCAGTTTGCCGTGGCATACGGAGCTCCATCGCAGTCTTTAACACTGGTAGCATGCCGCGACAGCGTGGACGTGAACCGTATGTGCAGTTGACGGACTTTGAGCGAGGGCGTATAGTGGGCATGCGGGAGGCCGGGTGGACGTACCGCCGAATTGCTCAACACGTGGGGCGTGAGGTCTCCACAGTACATCGATGTTGTCGCCAGTGGTCGGCGGAAGGTGCACGTGCCCGTCGACCTGGGACCGGACCGCAGCGACGCACGGATGCACGCCAAGACCGTAGGATCCTACGCAGTGTCGTAGGGGACCGCACCGCCACTTCCCAGCAAATTAGGGACACTGTTGCTCCTGGGGTATCGGCGAGGACCATTCGCAACCGTCTCCATGAAGCTGGGCTACGGTCCCGCACACCGTTAGGCCGTCTTCCGCTCACGCCTCAACATCGTGCAGCCCGCCTCCAGTGGTGTCGCGACAGGCGTGAATGGAGGGACGAATGGAGACGCGTCGTCTTCAGCGATGAGAGTCGCTTCTGCCTTGGTGCCAATGATGGTCGTATGCCTGTTTGGCGCCGTGCAGGTGACCGCCACAATCAGGACTGCATACGACCGAGGCACACAGGGCCAACACCCGGCATCATGGTGTGGGGAGCGATCTCCTACACTGGCCGTACACCACTGGTGATCGTCGAGGGGACACTGAATAGTGCACGGTACATCCAAACCGTCATCGAACCCATCGTTCTACCATTCCTAGACCGGCAAGGGAACTTGATGTTCCAACAGGACAATGCACGTCCGCATGTATCCCGTGCCACCCAACGTGCTCTAGAAGGTGTAAGTCAACTGCCCTGGCCAGCAAGATCTCCGGATCTGTCCCCCATTGAGCATGTTTGGGACTGGATGAAGCGTCGTCTCACGCGGTCTGCACGTCCAGCACGAACGGTGGTCCAACTGAGGCGCCAGGTGGAAATGGCATGGCAAGCCGTTCCACAGCACTACATCCAGCATCTCTACGATCGTCTCCATGGGAGAATAGCAGCCTGCATTGCTGCGAAAGGTGGATATACACTGTACTAGTGCCGACATTGTGCATGCTCTGTTGCCTGTGTCTATGTGCCTGTGGTTCTGTCAGTGTGATCATGTGATGTATCTGACCCCAGGAATGTGTCAATAAAGTTTCCCCTTCCTGGGACAATGAATTCACGGTGTTCTTATTTCAATTTCCAGGAGTGTAGTATGCGAAGGCGTTGTCAATTTTTTGATTTATCAGTTTTGGTTATGAGTTTTTCATTACTCCGCGGGTGAATAATTCGAAACTAATAAAACCAACTTAATTAGGGTTTTGTGTTCTCAGGTATATAATATGAACGTCAAGTATGTAACACATTAGCTCATTTGCACAGTAATCAGACGTTTGAATCTATTTTATAAGTTGGAGTTCGACTCTTTAAAGCATGGGTAGGCGGGACAGAGTGTTACTGGCAGCCAACGAGAAATTGTAGCAGAAATACGGAAAAACTAAATAGTTAAAAGTGAATAGTTAAAAGCGAATAGTTAAAAGTGAATCATTGGACGAAAGGCGGCGCCGTAATTCTAATGAAACCTTGTTGGGTAAATTTAGAGAACATGTTAAATGAAACAACAAGTTTACTGTTACCAGTCAACGTTTTATTTATCTCCACGACGCGATTCAAAGGTTTAAACCTCCATCATCGGGTGGATTGACATTAGTCAGTATGGCATTTGTGTGTGTGTTGTGTTACGATTTTTTGGAGGAACTTGTGGCACTGTCTAGTGGAGATGTTCGCATTTAGAGAACATGTGTTTGAAGAAGACCGTACGTCCAATATGTTGCCGCCATCATACTGTACACCTCCCGTAGTGATCATGAGAATAAGAGAATTAGGGTGCCTGCAGAGGCAAATAGAGATTTTACCTCGTCCAATAAGTGAATGGAATAACACAGAAAACAGTTAACATTAGTACTCAATACAAAAATGGTTCAAATGGCTCTGAGCACTATGGGACTCAACTGCTGAGGTCATTAGTCCCCTAGAACTTAGAACTAGTTAAACCTAACTAACCTAAGGACATCACACACATCCATGCCCGAGGCAGGATTCGAACCTGCGACCCTAGCGGTCTCGCGGTTCCAGACTGCAGCGCCAGAACCGCGCTGCCACTTCGGCCGGCTACTCAATACATTACTCCGTGCACTGTACATTAGCTTGCTGAGTATTTATGTGAATGTATATGTAGAACATATAAGGTGTCCCTTCTAAGAGCCATCAGCAGCTCCCTCTAAACTCGGACAGCGCTACAGAGGCACTCCGACTGCATTGGAATGGCACCTCAGCACCGAACGAAATGAAGGAACCTGCCTGAAACGGAGGCATAGATGCTTCAATCAAACGAAAGTATTTTGTACCAGAGACCTTTTCAAGGCTCAAACACATATGCTGTATACATGCAGACTGAAGGAATAAATGGATATTTATACCAGTGGCAGGATTGGAACCCGGATCCTCTGCTCACAAAGCAGGTGCGCTAACCACTACGCCACCCTGGCACAATGGCTTTG
Source organism: Schistocerca americana (assembly GCF_021461395.2). Classification (NCBI taxonomy): domain Eukaryota; kingdom Metazoa; phylum Arthropoda; class Insecta; order Orthoptera; family Acrididae; genus Schistocerca; species Schistocerca americana. The sequence goes on from NC_060119.1 coordinate 221,001,546, forward strand.
TGCAACTGCACAGACTACCCTAGCACACCTCCCTCGCCGGCCGGGATGGCCGAGCGGTTCTAGGCGCTACAGTCTGGAACCACGCGACCGCTACGGTCGCAGGTTCGAATCCTGCCTCAGGCATGGATGTGGGTGATGTCCTTAGGTTAGTTAGGTTTAAGTAGTTCTAAGTTCTAGGGGACTGATGACCTCAGATGTTAAGTCCCATAGTGCTCAGAGCCATTTGAACCTTTTGAACACCTCCCTCCTCAATCCAAATTCTCCTCGTGCTGAGGTTATATCCCATACAGCTGGAGAGCCTCTCCAATGCTGTTCAAGTTTAGGTGGAACACCACGTCAGTTGAGGCATGAATGAGAATTTAGATTGAGGAGGGAGGCGTGTTAGGCTAGTCCTTTCTATTGTGCGAAGCCACTATGCCAGGGTGTCGTATAGGTTAGTGCATATGCGCAGCAAGCAAGAGAGCCAGGTTCGATTCCTGGCCTTGGTACAAATTTTCATTCAGTTCATCAGTGCGGATTTAAACATTTGCAAATAAATACTGATAATCACGTCTTTCATGTGAAGCCTAGTGTTGACTGAAAGTGTCGGTTTGTTTCCTGTTACAAACAAGATAATTTTTGAAGTGGAATTGTATGTGCTGATTCGATGGAGAGGCCCCAAAGTAGTGTAGTACAGTATTCAGTTTAGGGATGTGTTTGATTAACAGTGACAGTAAAACACGAAGAATAACCAGTAGTCTAGCAGTGACAGTACTGCCAAGCCCTGCGCTGATTGCTATTGCCAAGCAGCAGCGCAGCTTAGTCGCTGCTGGACTACTGGTTATTTTTCATGTTTTATTGTCCCTGTTAACACACAGCGATAAAACAAACATCGCACTAGAATAAACTGGGACTGCTCCATCGAAAGGGCACATAAAATTCCGCTTAAAATGATTTTGTGTGTAATGGTAAACAAACCGACGCCTTCCGTCGACGCAGGGCGTTCCATGAAATACGTGGTGAGCAGTATTTGTTTGGGCGACTCTCCCTTACACACTACAAAAACAAACCAGAAATATATGCCGAAACACCAGAGAAAATGCACCTAACAGTCCTTAGCAGGAACATCCGATATACGAGGGTGAGTCAAATGAAAACCTTAAATTTCTAATAACAGATCGAAATTTCGCGTCTTATTCTGTAAGCTGGTAAGCGTGCTACAAACAGCGTGCAGATTGGCCTGTAGGTGGCAGCATAGTGCAGATGCACACATACCGTCGCAGTGTCAGTATAAAGATGGCCGCCCCACTAGCGATTTGCACCAGGGAAGAACAGCGTTCCGTTATTCGGTTTTTGCGTAGTGAAGGTATGAAACCTATTGAAATTCATCGACGAATGAAGGTTCAGTATGGTGATGCATGTCTGTCACAGCAGCAAGCCTACGAATGGAGTAGGAAGTTCGCAAATGGTGTGACTTCAGTGGAAGATGCTCCTCGTCCAGGTCAGGCACAACGAGTTGTGACTCCACAAAACAGTGCAGCAGTTGAAGCCATAGTGAAGGAAAACCGCCGAGTGACACTGAATGACATTGCAACATGTTTACAGATTAATCATGGGTCAGCACACCACATTGTGCATTATGTGTTCCAGTTTCACAAAGTGTCTGCAAGATGGGTGCCACGGCAGCTGACTCCTGTAATGAGAGAACGACGTGCTGATGCTTGTGAAGAATTTCTTCGGCGCTTTGAACGAGAAGGTGATGGTTTCGTTGTAAGAATAGTTACTGGGGACGAAACCTGATTTCACTTCCACCAACCGGAAATGAAGAGAGCGAGCAAGGAATGGCGCCATTCCTCATCATCAAAACCAAAGAAATTTCGAACAGAACCATCAGGGAAGGTTATGCTGACTCTGTTTTGGGACGCCATTTTGGAGCACTACATGCCTAGAGGGACCACTGTCACCAGTGCATCATACACAGATCTCCTAAAAAATCATCTGCGGTCTGCAATCAAATCATAGCGACGTGGATTGCTGTCAGCAGGTGTCCTTTTGCAACATGACAATGCAAGGCCCACACTGCCCGTACAACAGTTGCAACAATCACACACCTGCATTTTGAGTGACTTCCATATCCACCATACTTATCAGACTTTGCCCCAAGTGATTTCCATATGTTTGGACCACTCAAAGACGCAGTGGGAGGAAAGAAGTTCCGTTCTGATGAAGAGGTACGCCACGCGGTGCATGAATGGTTGCGCGGACTACCAAAAGAATTTTTTTCAAAGGAATTTATGCACTTTGTAAGCGCTGGAGAACTTGCATTGAGCGTGGGGGAGATTATGTTGAAAAGTGATACAGCTTTGTACCACTTCTGCCCAATAAATAATATTTAAAAAGATATTTAAGGTTTTCATTTGACTCACCCTCGTATTGATGACGACTGAAAGATACAGTTTGATCAAATCATGTAGGTGCTCGGAAAGGCAAGGTGCAGTGCATTTATTGTTTAGCATACCTTTTCCAAAGATTTGAATAATAGATATTATTGAAGGTTCCTCTTGAATCTCAGTTTTTTTAACCAACCCAGGTATATCAACATGTCCGTTTGTGGATAACAATGTACACTTTACTGTAAAAAAAAAATTGGTTCCTAGTAGGAAGCTCAAGGCTATAGATAGACCCACTCATAAAACGAGTACTCTAAGCAGTGCAGTAGTATTTCTCCAATATCCAGCCGTTCCAAGAACGTGATGAATGCATTCTGATAAGCAGTTTGATAGCTGCCGTGAACTGGATTTTGCCCTCTTGTCCATTGTCAGCGCAGTTACGCCTTCTCATCGGAAATCAGCAAAACACCCTTGGTGTTCAGAAAGTGTGCCATTATTTTCGCTGTTTTCCTCATAATCCACAGTGTGTTGTTAGGCGACTGCTTTTTTTCGGAATGTCCCGTAACTGACGTAAAACAAGAATGGTTCAAATGGCTCTGAGCACTATAGGACTTATCATCAGAAGTCATCAATCCCCTAGAACTTAGAACTACTTAAACCTAACTAACCGAAGGACATCACACACATCCATGCCCGAGGCAGGATTCGAGCCTGCGACCGTAGCTGTCGCGAGGTTCCAGACTGAAGTGCCAGAACCGCTCGGCCACACCGGCCGGCAAACAAGAATGAAAAAGTTATAAAAATTGGAATAAATTAATTTCTACCCGCAAACGAAATATGAACTGCTAGTACTTAACTAACGTAGATTGCAATACACTGTATTGAACTGCACATACACCTAAATAAGCAGCCTCTGTGAAAGCAAGTTGCACTTGGCTGTAGACAAGGGGACACGCCATGGGTGATACAACTGAGAAAGGGAAAGAGTCCCCAGCAAAATTTCGTGGAAGGCCTACGTGCGCTCTTGTTAGTGACCACGCCAGCTAGTCTGACCGTATCGTGCTTTGAAGAGAGCCACCATGGCGCTGGTTGGCCCCAAGTCACAAAGCAGATAACATCTCCAGGTCATTCCAGGACAAATGAGACTGATTTTAGCGAGCTGTGTGTTGTTAGAGGAACCACGCCGTTTTTGTCAGAGTCCTGGAAGAGCGACTAATGTGGTCAGAACTGCAGGCAGCCAGTGCTCATCAAAATATACGTGACTTAGTAACATATGAGAGAGTGTGACGGGCACAGATAAGTTTAAAAAGTTTAGGGCACCTTTGAAGATTTTAGGCAGTGTCACTTCGATCAGATCCCACAAGAGATATCTGCTTTGTGACTTCGGGCTATCCAGCGCCATGGTGTCTCCTTTCAATAGGCTCCAGCTCCTGCCTTAGATTCAAACACATCCTCGTATGTAATGTTTTCTGTCTTTATACACCAAACTTCGGCAATCAAAACAAGACTTACACAAATGTAATTGTTTTATCCAGCTACACGTTCATTTTGAATCACATTCCAGATCCTTTGTGCAGGTTTGCCAAGGCATTGGTTTATTATTTTCAACGATTGTTAAACCATCTCACATGCGTTTGTATGTGATTAACTGAGTTAACTGAAATCCTTCTTTGATTTGTAGTGGAGTGAACACCTTTATCATTAACAAGTTTTTTACAAGGTCATCATCCACAGTACGCACAGAAACATTCGATTTCTAAATAAAAAATGCCTTCTATTACTGCAATGTATTTTATTTCTTCCAGACGTGTTTCGCCTTTTACTTTAAGACATCTTCAGTGAGATCTAGAATGAAACAGTTTTGATTTGGTATGTGATGTTTGTAGATTCTAAAACAGTTCATGTTACGTTTTTTCGTAAATAAATGATTATATACAGTTCTTCTCGTTTTCGTTTGACACTCACGTTTCCACTCATCTGGTCACATGCTGGAGATTGCACTATAACTTTACTTTCGAAACATAAGCATTTTTTGATGTTCCGAACTTTTCACAATTTTCATATTGTTTGCTCTTATAGGCGTGGAGCACTATTAGCTTTCTGTCACTAGTTGTAGATATTTCATGGAAAATTGTGATTTAAAGACGTAGCTCCTATGAGTTTACTATGTGTCTCACCCTGTTTGGTTTGTTCACATACCGGGGTGATCGAAAAGTCATTATAAATTTTAAAACTGAATAAATCACGGAATAATGTAGATAGAGAGGTACAAATTGACACACATGCTTGGAATTTTATTAGAACCAAAAAAATACAAAAGTTCAAAAAATGTCCGACAGATGGCGCTTCATCTGATCAGAATAGCAATAATTAGCATAACAAAGTAAGACAAAGCAAAGATTATGTTCTTTACAGGAAATGCTCAATATGTCCACCATCATTCCTCAACAATAGCTGTAGTCGAGGAATAATGTTGTGAACAGCACTGTAAAGCATGTCCGGAGTTATGGTGAGACATTGGCGTCAGATGTTGTCTTTCAGCATCCCAGAGATGTCGGTCGATCACGATACACTTGTGACTTCAGGTAACCCCAAAGCCAATAATCGCACGGACTGAGGTCTGGGGACCTGGGAGGCCAAGCATGACGAAAGTGGCGGCTGAGCACACGACCATCACCAAACGACGCGCGCAAGAGATCTTTCACGCGTCTAGCAATATGGGGTGGAGCGCCATCCTGCATAAACATCGTACGTTCCAGCAAGTGTTTATCAGCCAGGCTGGGGATGATGCGATTCTGTAACATATCGGCGTACCTCTCACCCGTCACGGTAGCAGTTACAAAACCAGAATCACGCATTTACTCGGAGAAAAAAGGCCCAATAACGGTAGATGTGGTAAATCCAACCCATACCGTGACTTTCTCGTCGTGAAATGGAGTTTCCACGACAGTTCTAGGATTTTCGGTAGCCCAAATTCTGCAGTTGTGGGCGTTGACAGACCCTCGGAGCGTGAAATGAGCTTCATCGGTCCACAACACGTTACTCAATCAATCGTCATCTTACGCCATCTTTTGGAACGCCCACACCGCAAATGCCCTCCGCTTCACTAAATCGCCAGGTAACAGTTCATGATGCCGATGGATTTTGTACGGATAGCATCGGAGGGTACGCCTAAGTGCCAACCAAACAGTAGTGTATGGAATGCTGGTGCGACGTGCGACTGCACGAGCGCTGACTTCCTCATGCATAGGCGAACCCGCTACAGTCTCCATTTCTTCCTGAACTGTCTCAGCAGCATTCCCCCTTGAGCTCGGTCGGCCACTACGGGGTCTATCGTCTAAACAACCCGTGGCTCCGAACTTCGAAATCATTTTCAGCACAGCTGCACTTGTCATCGGACCTTTACCCGTTCGAATCCCCTTCCTATAGCGATAGGATCGTAACGCTGAACTAGCACATTCCCCTTTCTGATAATATAGCTTCACTAAAAGCGCCTTTTCAGGTAACGTCAACATGCTGCGACGGCTGGCGCATCTGATTCTCTCTCTCATTACAGCTCCTTTTATACACGATTGTCATGCGCAGTCACTGACGTTTTGCTGTCCAGCGCCATCTGTTGGACATTTTGTGAATTTTTTTTGGTTCTAATAAAACCCCATGTCATTCCAAGCATGAGTGTCAATTTTTACCTCACTATCTACATTATTCCGTGGTTTATTAAATTTTCAAATTTATACTGCCTTTTGGATCACCCAGTATATCTTGCCAACCTAAAGAAGAATACGTTGAAAACTAACATTTGTTATGTTTATATATCTCTCTCTCTGTGTGTGTGTGTATGTGTGTGTGTGTGTTGTGTGTGTGTGTCTTCAGCTCATCTGAGTTTTGGTTTAAATGTATTGTAGAGGGGCTTGTGGACAAGTGAGTGGAAACGGGTTGGGTGGTATTATTATTATTATTAGTGTATGCTTCGTTTATGCCCTGTCTTTTGAAAGTATTGGTGATTTTATGTGTGAGTTTGTGTTCGTAAGCCATTGTGTACCTTCTTGTATTTTCTCTTATATTCTCCTGTGTTTGTAATTCTGTCTGGTTCTACTGTCTTGTTGTCTGTGGTTTGGTGGTTTCTGCTTGTATTCTACTTTTAATTTGGTTGTTTAGGTAAGTGACTATGTTGCTGTTGGAACCATTGTTTTCAGTTATCTGCATCATTATGTTAAGTCCTTTTGGAAGTTTTCTTAGTTGTGTGGCACTATGCTGAGTCTATGGAGCATGTGTAGAAATGCTGCTTGCTTTTGTGAGTGTTGGTGGTTCAAGGTTTGGGGAATGATAATGTCAGTTGCTGTGGATTTACAGTACATTTAAAATGTATGCTCATCGTTTTGTTCTCTTTCAGTTGTGAATTTTATATTTTTATATACCTTGTTGATATCAGTATGTCATTTATGAATTTTTGTTTGTGGTTCATCTAATAAGCAGAGGATGACATCCACACACCTGAACCAATATAATATGTTATATTCTTTAGCTACTATTTTTGGGAAAATGATCTGTTGAAGGTAGTTTATAAAAATATTTGCTAAGGCTCCTGGGACTGGGGACCCCATTGGTAATACATTTTCTCGTAAATAAAATTCATCTTTGAAGTGGAAGAAATTTTGTTTTGTTATGAGCTTTATTAATGTGAGTATTTCATTAATCTGTTCATCAAGGAGTTGGCTTTGTGTTCTCAAGGTTTTGTCTATCTTGTCTACTGCATCAGGTATTGGTGTGTTGGAATACATGCTTTCTGTATGAAAGATGAGTGTTTCTGTGTCTGGGATTTTTATATCTTTTATCTGTTTTATTAGCTGTGTAACGTTTTCAGTTGCTCTGCCTTCTAGTACTTTGAAATTTTCAGATAGTAATTTTAACATGCCTACTGCAAGCTTGTAAGTGGTGGATTTTTTGAAATGTGGTATTGGCCTCATGGTGAGATATTGATCTTTGGTTGGCTTTAGAGGACAGGTGCAGTGGAATTAACATGCTGTTGTTGTTGTGGTCTTTAGTCCAGAGACTGGTTTAATGCAGCTCTCCATGCTACTTTATTACGTGCAGTCTTCTTCATCTCTGAGTAACTACTGCAACCTACATCCTTCTGAATCTGTTTGGCGTATTCATCCCTTGAAAAAGCTCTCCGCAAAATATAGACATCATACTGGACGATACAGATAAAAGAAAGATTAATATGTATCAGGTTTCTTTTATCTGTAGCGTCCAGTATGATGTCTATATTTTTCAAAGTATTTTTGTTATTTTGTCTGGAATCTGTTTGATGGGTCTGATTTGGAATTTGTAATGATATTTTTTGAGATGAATTCTTATGGTTTTTTTCAATGTACTGTTCTTTGTTTTAAGTACTCCTGTGTTTCCCTTGTCTGCTTTTGAAATGATGACATTTTCATTATGAAGTTTCTCCTACATTTTCTGAGTGATGCAGTTGTCTTTGTGTTGTTGTGCTTTCATATTGGTTATTACATTGTGGAATTCTCTTTTTTACTAGTTCTCTAGTTAATCCAATGTTTATATTGCTCTTTTTTCACTGTCTTCCCAGTCAATACGCTTTCTGCTCTATAATTAGATTTTCTATGTATCTTCATCTATTTCCAAATTTACACTGTGTTTTAATGCTTTGTCAATAAGTTGTCTTTCTTTACTGTTTTTTATTATTATATCTGTAAGGTTCACTAATCTTGGGTAGAAATTGTGTGTATGCATTTTTGTTGGTTGCATTTACATTTTTTGTGTTGTGACTGAAGTTTTTCGAGTTGAGTAATCTTTCTTCTGAGATCCGTTTCCATTCTTTGTACAGCGGGTTTTGTGCGACTTTCAGTCTTGTTGACCAGATGGGAGGAGGATGCAACATTATTAATGGTGTCTTTTATAACTCATAATTTAGCTCTTGTGATCACTGGGGTTTGATTTCGAATGTTGACCCCATTTTCTAGGCGGCATCCATTGCCTTTTGAGTGCTAGGTGAACCTTCTTTGATCTTAACATTGATATATTCATGAACAACATCACTACATTTGCATATGGTATTGAATTTTATGTGGTGTGTGGTTTTATGAATGTTCAGTTGAAGTCTTCTGAATTTCTGGTACAGACCACATGTAAATGCCTGGCATGACGTGAATAACAAGTTTGTTTGTACGTCCATCATCCGCAGCAAGCACAGAACTATTTTTTTTCTTTTTTTGTGAATAAAACAACTTTTTTTGCTGCAATGTATTTTATTCCTACAAGATGCGGTCCACCTTTTACTTTAACGAATCTTCAGTGGGATCTAGAATGATACCGCTTTGTTTTGATATGTGATATCTGTAGGCTATAAAAGTACACATGCCAAACAACTCATTGTTTACACGAATAGATAAAATAATAGAGCAACACCCCAACAGAGGATTGTTATAAAGGGTAAAGGTGGATAAATGGGCCCCCACTCTGTTTTTTTTATATAACACCTTTTATTTTTAGTATAATCACCTGAAATTAACATAAAACATTTCTCTAGTATGTCCTGCAATAGTTACATGTTTTGGTCCAACTTTTTAATATTTAAAACAAAATTTTATTTTTTTCTTGATACTCTGCGTTTTGTTGCGTCAAGAATTTGTGCTGGTAATATGGGCTCCAAGGTAGTTTGAAATAAAAAGAAACAAAAATTTGAAAAATATAATTTTATTTAATTTTTCTGTATAATGATAGAAAGATTCGCTCTGAACATTGTTAATTAGTCTACTGGTGGGATGATTTTCACAGCCTACGCCTAGCCTATTTACAATAGTCACACACATAAGCATCTTTTTCGCATCCAGCGCATTCGTTTTGAGCCCACATCTCACAGGCTATACACTGGACCCAAAGTTCACCTTTTGTGTCCTTTGAAAAAATCCCTTCACAAAATAGACATACAGCGTCGTCAACATCAGGGACAGAAACACCAACTTTTTATTTCTTGTGCAAAGCTGGTAGGCCATGCGCCTGACGTCATTTCTGGTAAGGCCGCAGAATTTGGATTCCATAATGAGAAGATATTTAACCAGTTCGTCCTCAAGTCCCTGTGGTAAAACCGGTGGAAAGCCTTTGGAGCGTAGAACGAGGGACAGAGTACACTTTAACCGCTTTTTTCAACCCCATTTTTTTCTCTTTAATAGCTAATATAGCATTTGCCATATTTGCTTTGTCCCACGATTGCCGTTTCGGTTTTTTTGGGGTACAAGATGTGTTCGAGGCATCTGAAACATAAAGAGTAGCAATATCTGATTGATTTTACGGGGCCCATAATACCAGCAGCAAAAGGGGCCGATATATCCACCCTCGCCATCTTGGGAAAAACGATCTTGCCTACGGTTAGTTTGGTTCGCAACCGACGTTAATTAACGTAAAACGGTATCCTAACAGCAAGCCAAATACGTACCTTACCTTAGTTCTACTAATAACATGTTAGAAATTTGGGTTTTATTCAAGTAAACACTAACCTGTCAAACTTTTGATGACAGCGAAAAAATTCACAGCACAACTACTCACAAACCATGACAGCTACTACGTCTGCGCACTGTACAGTGAAGTTTGGCAACTAGTTTTAGTAGTTCATGTGCTCTCCACTAGAATTCGTGGCCTGTGTTTCCAAATATGTAGGGGGCCCATAATACCAGCAGGGGCCCATTTATCCACCTTTGCCTCTAATAATAACAACAAGCATAATAATAATAATAATAATACCACGTAACCCCTTTCCACTCACATGTCCATGAAGCGTCCACACAACATTTAAACCAAAACTCAGATCAGTGGAACACCAAAACTTTCAGCCACTCTCTATCAGCTATTAATTTCATATTTAACATTCTACAACTTACACTGAATAACCGCCGACACACCCACAACACATACACCCACACACTTGTCTCTTTGTCTCTCTTACATACACACACACACACATACATACACAAGGAAAGTTGGCTACAGCTTCTTCTGCCTTGACAGCCATGAGGAACAGGTCTTGGGAACCAAGTCTAATTCCACATCCTGCCTCATTAGCAATGTGCAGAGATGGTTGGCGTTGACATGTTGACCCGTTTATTGATACTTGATGTTGTAAGAGTAATCAGACAGAAACAATGCCCACCTCTAGAGGCAACATGCCGTTCTGTTTAGGACGTTTGCTTCTGCCTTGCATAATTGTAAGAGAAGTTTGTGGTCAGTCAGTAGTGTGAATCATTGGCCATATACATAATCTGAAGTTTTCAAGAGAAAACCGCAAGAGCGTCTGTTTCGATCTGGCTGTAGTTGCACTGAGCCTGCATTAAAGTTTTGGATATAAGTGTGGTAATGCGTTCCACACCGTGTACTACATGAGACGACACCAAGCCCTAATCGTAGTCTGAGGCACCGGCTGCTAGAGATCAGCATTTAAATGGCTCTTAGGCCATATGGCAAGTCAGATGGAGTATGGTTGCTTTAAATCGCAAAACACTTTGTCACAGGCAGGAGTCCAATGCCATTTAATCTTTCTGCGTGTGATTGACTGAGAACTTCATGTCACACTGCCACTAACGAGGAGAAGTCTTCAGCAGTGGGATCAACTCTTTGAAACTACCTATATTGTCATGTAGGTTATGATCCCAGGTGTCACACCGTACAGCCATTCACCAAAGAGGGCCCTTGTTTGGCGGTAATCGGTGAAAAGACTGGAGCTTCACGTGGCGCTCAAAAGCGTTAAAAGAAAAGAATTTTGTAAACTAATTGTGTGGTGTAGTGGATAGGATAAGGCAAGCTCATGGTCGTGCATTCGAATTTCGTCAGGTTCCTTAAACCTTTTTTAATTTTAAATCTTTATCTAAATGACTTTGATCATAATTTTCATTCAATTAACTGGTTTAATTGTAATTTTTCATTTCTATTTCCTTATCACATCATTTGAACCATCATATGAATTTTTCATTTGCACTTATTTTTTCTTTACATCATTCTTTTCCACTTGGAATTTCTGCTAATTTAATTTTATTTACCTATTATAATATTTAAATATTTGAAAAGTCGGTATATGGCTTAAAACACAAAATAACACAAAAAAATCTATTGAAAGTGACTGTGCAGTGGTTCAAATGTAATTTATTTACGTATTTAAATATTTTAAGATTTGAAAATGCCGAGCTATCGGTTAAAAAACAAAACAGGAAGTTATCCGTTTATATTGACTGTACAGTGGTGTCAAAAATGTGTTTTTCATAACAAGATGTGCATTTTTTGTACAAACGTTTAAAACATAGCCTAAATTCCTATTGTGTTTTGGACAAATAAACGCAGATGAAGATTTAAAGGAAAGAAGGGATTATAAGTAAAACGAAATTCAAGCCATATGAGATATAGAAATAGTGAATCCAATAACATTAACGATAAAATAGGACGATGAAACGAACCAAAATAAATTGAAATTAATATCTGTTAAGTCTACAACTTTGCTTCCGCCGTTTTGCAATAGGCGGCAGTAGCGGCAAGTGGGGTTCAGGTGGTTGGTCATAGGTGTAATACAATAAGCTTAGGCATCTGTTAACATAATGCCATACAAATATTAGTCGATTTGTGATTGCATCATAAGGTTATTCTCGATTAAGTGCGTCAACTTACGTACCCATTTCTCGCCATTTGCGGGAAGTTTTAATTTTCTGCTTTAACATGAAGAAATCTGCGGCTGTGACTCTTAAAATGCTGGGTAAGACCAATGGTGAGGGAAGTATTAGTGGAAGAACGTCCAGACAATGTTTTCAACGCCTTCAGAACGGTGATTTTTATGTCGAAGACCGGCTAGGCGGTGGAAAACAGAACGTTTTCGTAGCTACTGAAGCAGACGAAGACAGTCACAGGACATCATTATCGAAAGCAATTGATGCGTTTGAGCCCAGCATTGAAACACAAACGGCCACAATACAGCGATAGACGCATAAAGGTAATTTTGCAGCAGATCAGTGCTCGACCCCATGTAGCAAAACCTGTCAAAATATACATGGAAACGTTGAAATGAGAAGTCCTATCCCTCCCGCCGTATTCTCCATGCCTTGCTGTTTCTGACTACCACCTTTCTGGATCACTGGCATACAGTCTGGCTGACCAGCACTTCCGATCAATCAAAAAGTGCAAAATTGAATCGATTCACGAATCCCTGCAAAAGACGCCCAGTTCTTCCGCCATGGGATTTGTGTTGTTGTTGTTGTTGTGGTCTTCACTCCTGAGACTGGTTTGATGCAGCTCTCCATGCTACTCTACCCTGTGCAAGCCTCTTCATCTCTCAGTACCTACTGCAGCCTACATCCTTCTGAATCTGCTTACTGTATTCATCTCTTGGTCTCTCTCTACGATTTTTACCCTCCACGCTGCCCTCCAGTAGTAAATTGGTGATCCCTTGATGCCTCAAAACATGTCCTACCAACCGATCCCTTCTTCTAGTCAAGTTGTACCACAACGCGCACACCAGGAGGAAAACTTGCCGACCAGAAGCCGAACACTGATTGGCGGACAGCTACCAATCGTTGGCGACATGGACATCCACGAATAGCCTCTTCCCTTCCATCTTCCCTTACGTCACGACTAGCCAATCATATTAGAGGGCCAATTACAAGTATTACAACAGTGACGTCAGACATCGATAGTCTGTAATAAATAGAAGCACCTATCTCTATGCAAAACCAGTCGTGCCCTGAGGATGGCCGTTGCAATTCGGCCGAAACGTCGGTTTTATTTTATTATTGTTGTTAGTTTTTAGTAATGACGACAATACCCACAAGGGAACCTCCCCATCGCACCCCCGTCAGATTTAGTTATAAGTTGGCACAGTGGATAGGCCTTGAAAAACTGAACACAGATTGAAAGGTGGCTACACTGAGCCACAGCGCCAGAGAGTTTTGTTTCGCCGCCACCACTGGCAGTGATTCTTGAGAAGTAGCGGAGGGCAGTGCTTGTGGAGAACTCATGGTAGGCAGTGATGATTGAGAAGTAGCGGAGGGCAGTGCTTGTGGAGAACTCATGGTAGGCTGTGATTTTTGAGAAGTAGCGGAGGGCAGTGCTTGTTGAGAACTCGTAGTAGTCAGTGCTTGCTGAGATGTCGTAGTGAAGAGTTCTTGTCGAGATGTGGCAGTAAGCAGTTCTTGTTGAGATGTGGTAGTAGCGAGTCGGTGTGGAGATATTGTAAGGATTAGAGTGATTTTCATCAATATAAATGAGGTAACAAACTCCTTTTCTTTTTTTCTCATTATTTCAATGTCCTGATAATGCGTCATTACAGGTTCAGTCAACAAAGCATCTGGCTTGTGTTCTTGTATTAGAGTGTAATTCTGGTTTTCTTGCGCAATTATAGTATTTCTAATTTTTTTTTATCACGTCAGTATAAATGGTATTTGAAATTTCTTGTCTTATTGAAGAAGAACCGTGCCAGATGTGTACGTTGAGTCACACTTCCACACACAGAACAGTTACTCTTGTGCTTGTTGTTGCTTTGGTTTTATAGTTGCTGGGGACTTAATTAATTAATTGTGTTAACGGAAATTTTCTTTCATTCTTTGTTGTTATTCCATGCAGTCAGATTGCGTACAAATACTAGTCAGGGCCAACCGTTTACGAGACACAGCGTAATCGGACATACAGCTACGAAAAATAAAAACTTAAAAGTATTTGCATTCTTTATAAATAATTAAGCCCCCATGCAAGATCAATCGAGAAAACAGGGAGAAGTTGTGTGGAACTATGAAAAAAAATAAGCAAAATACACAAACTGAGTAGTCCATGCGCAAGACAGGCAACATCAAGGATAGTGTGAGCTCAGGAGTGCCGTGGTCACGTGGCTAGCGTGAGCAGCTGCCGAACGAGAGGTCCTTGGTTCAAGTCTTCCTTAGAGTGAAAAGTTTACTTTCTTTATTTTCGCAAAGTTAAGATCTGTCCGTTCGTTCATTGACGTCTCTGTTCACTGTAATAAGTTTAGTGTCTGTGTTTTGCGACCGCACCGCAAAACCGTGCGATTAGTAGACGAAAGGACGGGCCTCTCCAATGGGAACCGAAAACATTTGATCGCTAGGTCATAGGTCAACCGATTCCTCCACAGGAAAACACGTCTGATATATTCTATACGACACTGGTGACGGCATGTGCGTCACATGACAGATAATAATTGTCTGAAAATAAAAAATTAAACTTTTCACTCGAGGGAAGACTTGAATCAAGGACCTGTCGTTCTGCAGCTGCTCACGCTAACCACGGAAGCACGGCGCTCCTGAGCTCACACTGTACTGGATGTTGGCTGTCTTGCGCATGGACTACTCAGTTTGTATATTTTGCTTATTTTTTTCATAGTTCACCACAACTTCTTCCTGTTTTCTCGATTGATCTGTGTTCAGGTTTTCACGGCCTATCCACTGTGCCAACTTATAACTAAATCTGAGGGGGGGGGTGCGATGGGGAGGTTCCCTTGCCAGAAGAATTTTAATCAGTGTTATACTACTTTGTTAATGCTACTGAGCACCACGCAAAATTCCGATACTTTTCTGGTCAGTAACTCGCAAACGAGGGTCCACCAGAATGAATAGCTGAGATGTTCACCTACATTACCGTATAGATGTTTCAAAAAATTGACCCCACCGCTGGGGACCTCTCTCGTAAGCGCAAGAGACGGCGGAGAGCCGGTAAACCGCGGTAGACCGGCAGTGTGGGTGGGCGTCGGTGGTCGTGCCTGTGGTAAACGCGCCCTGTAAACAAGTGCTACCGCTGTTGGCGCGCCGCCAGGGAAGGCCGGATAAATTGAGGAGCCGGCTCACGGGCGCTCACTTTCTCCGTACGCCTCCCCCTGCTCCCGTTTCCCCGTAGCTGCTCGCACCTCTTTACTCTCGCCGCGGGCGCCCGGGAATGTGAGAAGCAAACTGTTCACGCTGTTTCCCTTCTCCGCGTGTCAAGCAGTTCCCAGACGGACACGTTTCAACACGATTCCGAGAACGGCGAGACCACGAGGTGGCTTCCGAGAGAACACGCGGGATGTTCATACACTGAGGTGAACAAAATCGTGGGATAGCGATTGAAACGTCTCTGTCGAGTCTTTTCATACATGTTTGCCTCATATGATTCAGTTACGTCTCATTTGATCCACTGCGTAATTGCGATTTTTCTTATTAACTCTCCTAGAACGACTGAGCAGTGGTTCAAATGGCTCTGAGCACTATGGGACTCAACTGCTGAGGTCATTAGTCCCCTAGAACTTAGAACCAGTTAAACCTAACTAACCTAAGGACATCACAAACATCCATGCCCGAGGCAGGATTCGAACCTGCGACCGTAGCGGTCTTGCGGTTCCAGACTGCAGCTCCTTTAACCGCACGGCCACTTCGGCCGGCGACTGAGCAGTGGAACTGAAAGTAATTCACTATATATCCAACGTAAAATGCAAGAAAATGGTGCCTTGCACTAGTATTTCAGTGTACTGTACTGTAATTTTATGTTCTACGTGAAATCATAAGCCATATTTATCATGCCCCTCCGTTATGTTACCTTATGTGTGGTTGAATGTGAGCTAATAGGTGTTTTACGTATTTTTTCGGGCTTATTTTGTGGTGGAAGCTAGTTGGTTGTCGTCTGATGGGAGCAGAAGATGAGTGCCTGTCGTTTGGCAGGGTTCACAGGCTCACCAACTTAGAATTGCTTACCTGAGCAAAGAGCTTCATCCGAGGTTCACCCCTTTTGTCCCGAGATTTGTGTGTTTGTCAGGTTGGTGGCGGAAACGATCCCTCTGGTCGCTTCTGTCTCAGCCAGGGGTTGCTACGAGCTTTGTGCAGAGCAGGCACTCTTCTCCTAGCTGTTGGTGAGTACGGTTCGCAGCTCCTAGGTAAGGCTTCTAGTACTAATGACAAAGTAGGAGGTAGTGTTAATCGCGATTTTCCTATGTTAAATTCGTTGGAAACCTTACGAATTTCTGCTCTGACTGTGGTACAATTGGTTAAGAATAGGTCATGATCGTGTTTAAAAGTAGTTGTGGAGGAAATTGGCTTTGTTGCTTTGGGACTTCGTCGTGTTAAGCATCCAGTATTGAACATGATTAGGAACAGCTAGTGAACTTATATCTCGTGCCAATGTGAGACTAATTCTGTGTTTTGCGTGAGTGGTTTTTGTTGTGGGTTGGCAGGAGAGCCAACACCGGGTACTAGAGGAAGCCGAAAAGGCACGCGTTTTAGCTCACCCAGGCTGGCGTGAGGTCTGGAACAGGACAAGGAAATTAGACTTTAGAAAAACGGACGTAGCTGGTGGAATACTTAACTTTAATCCATTAATGATGAGCGTCGCTCTTGACTGTACATGACTCAGTATCAATAGTAACTGGTAATGGCGCCTTGCTAGGTAGTAGCAAATGACGTAGCTGAAGGCTATGCTAACTATCGTCTCGGCAAATGAGAGCGTATTTTGTCAGTGAACCATCGCTAGCAAAGTCGGCTGTACAACTGGGGCGAGTGCTAGGAAGTCTCTCTAGACCTGCCGTGTGGCGGCGCTCGGTCTGCAATCACTGATAGTGGCGACACGCGGGTCCGACGTATACTAACGGACCGCGGCCGATTTAAAGGCTACCACCTAGCAAGTGTGGTGTCTGGCGGTGACACCACAGTTTTATTTTTTATTATATTTTTTGTGGTTTCTTGGTGATAGTATATGCTTGCGTTCGTATTGTACTACGGCTTTGGTAAACCATGTACGTTTCCGCTTCCTACTGCATACTGATAGGTTTTTCCAGTGCTAATTTAATCTGTTTTGTGTGGGATAAATTCGTTGAAACATCGGATTTCCGTGAATTAAGGCGAACTTTTGTAATGGTTTAATTCTTAACGGACCACGTGTACCTTAAATCATCGGAAGGTTTCTGCCATGGTGATTTAGTTTTCCGTTGTAGTGACAATTCATTTTATAGTCGTTCCCTAAGAAAAGAAACGCTTCTCGTATTTGTGGTTTACACTTAAATTCTGCTTTGAAACCATACATGTGTGACCCAATTCACCACGTGGTGAACTGCGTTCCTTGCACGTGGGCGAACGGCTTCTCATCTCATGGACTCACGCTGACCAAATCTTGCAACGGAAATAAACCTCTTTGCAAATTAGTGCATGTTTGTAAAGGTGGTCGGTTATTCCTGTGATCTTTCTCTGTCGTGTGAATCTAGATTAAATGATTGAGAGGATGTTTCCAGTTCCTCCTTCCTCACCTTAATCACAACAGTTAAATCGTACAATATAATTTCACTTATCGAAAAGTGCTTGCAAAAGTAGCTTACACGATATGCACATATGCAGATGGCGGTAGTATCGAGTATACAAAATATACGGGTAAAATGGTAGAGCATCGGCAGAGCCGCCGTTTGTACTCGAGTGATTCGTGTGAAGAGGTTTCGGACGTGATTATGGCCGTACGAAGGGAAGTAACAGACATTGAAAGTGGAATGGCAGCTGGAACTAGACGCGTGAGACATTCCATTTCGGAAATATACTATCTCTGTGGATAAGTGATGAAACAGTTGCTGCACAAAGGCAGCTATGGTACGTGTCGCCCATCGGCTGAGGCTTTGTCCAAAGGTGGTGAGTCAGATTCACGTGACAGTCTTTGTCATGTCTGTCCCTGTGAGATGGGTGGGCCATAAATACACTACTGGCCATTAAAACTGTTACACCAAGAAGAGATGCAGATGATAAACTGGTATTCATTGGACAAATATATTATACTAGAACTGACATGTGTTTACATTTTCACGCATTTTGGGTGCATAGATCCTGAGAAATCAGTACCCAGAACAACCACCTCTGGCCGTAATAACGGCCTTGATACGCCTGGGCATTGAGTCAAACAGAGCTTGGATGGCGTGTACAGGTACAGCTGCCCGTGCAGCTTTAACACGATACCACAGTTCATCAAGAGTAATGACTGGCGTATTGTGACAAGCCAGTTGCTCGGCCACCATTGACCAGACGTTTTCAATTGGTGAGACTGTGCTGGCCACGGCAGCAGTCGAACATTTCCTGTATCCAGAAAGGCCCGTACAGGACATGCAACATGCGGGCGATCGTGCATTATCCTGTTGAAATGTAGGTTTTCGCAGGAATCGAATGAAGGGTAGAGCCAGGGGTCGTAACATATCTGAAATGTAACGTCCACTGTTCAAAGTGCCGTCAATGGGAACAAGAGGTGACCGAGACGTGTAACCAATGGCACCCCATACCATCACGCCGGGTGATACGCCAGTATGGCGATGACGAATACACGCTTCCAATTTGCGTTCACCGCGATGTCGCCAAACACGGATGCGACCATCATGATGCTGTAAACAGAACCTGGATTCATCCGAAAAAATGACCTTTTGCCATTCGTGCACCCAGGTTCGTCGTTGAGTACACCATTGCAGGCGCTCCTGTCTGTGATGCAGCGTCAAGGGTAACCGTAGCCGTGGTCTCCGAGCTGATAGTCCATGCTGCTGCAAACGTCGTCGAACTGCTCGTGCATATGGTTGTTGTTTTTCAAACGTCCCCATCTGTTTACTCAAGGATCGAGACGTGGCTGCACGATCCGTTACAGCCATGCGGATAAGATGCCTGTCATCTCGACTGCTAGTGATACGAGGCCGTTGGGATCCAGCACGGCGTTCAGTATTACCCTCCTGAACCTACCGATTCCATATTCTGCTAACAGTCATTGGATCTCGACCAACGCGAGCAGCAATGTCGCGATACGATAAACTGCAATCGCTATAGGCTAGAATCCGACCTTTATCAAAGTCGGAAACGTGATGGTACGCATTCCTCCTCCTTACACGAGGCATCACAACAACGTTTCACCAGCCGGTCAACTACTGTTTGTGTATGAGAAATCGGTTGGAAACTTTCCTCATGTCAGCACGTTGTAGGTGTCGCCACCGGCGCCAACCTTGTGTGAATGCTCTGAAAAGCTAATGATTTGCATATCACAGCATCTTCTTCCTGTCGGTTAAATTTCGCGTCTGTAGCACGTCATCTTCGTGGTGTAGCAATTTTAATGGCCAATATTGTACTTGCCAGAGTCCTGCAAGTCATGGACAACTGTAGAGATTGTTCAAAAGCACAAATGAAGGGGAGCATGTCCCCAAAGTGAGATCCTTGAATTTCAGGACGTCGTTTCAGAGTCCTTCATCAGGTAAGTGGACGAGGATTATTTCTCTGTTGCACTGCAGATTGGCACAATGGAACCGACAGTCTCAGAACAAACCACGCAACTTCGCGATGCACTCCCTGTAGCAACGTCGGCAGAGCTTGTGGCAACTTAAAAACTTATTGCAGGCAACTACAACATGCACTTGAGAATCGAAATATTCTCGGAGACAAGATCTAAAATGGTGGTACGTGTGAGCAAGGGGTTCCACCGAGTGAATCCAACATTTGGAAATCCACAATGTGAAAGATGTGCCGGGAATAGCAAATTTCAGCCAGACAACACGGTGACCGACGGCCTTCACTTAACGACCGAGAGCAGCAGCGTTTGCGCAGAGATGTCAGTGCTAACAGACAAGCAACACTGCGTGCAATGAGCGCAGAAATCAATGTGGGACGTACGTATCCGTTAGGACAGTGCGCCGAAATTTTGCGTTAATGGGCTATGGCAGCAGACGACAGACGCGAGTGCCCTAGCTAAAAGCACGACATCACTGGCAGCGCCTCTCCTGGGCCCGTGACTATGTCGGTTGGACTCAAGACAACTGTAAAAAACCGTGCCCAGATGAGTCCCGATTTCAGTTTAACTCATGGGAGGGTGCGAGAGTGGTGCACACCCCACAAAGCCATGGATCCAAGTTCTCAACAAGGCGCTACTGAAGCTGGTTGTTGCTTCATAATGGTGTGAACTGTGTTTACATGAAATGGACTGGGTCCTCTGGTCCAACTGAACCGCTCATTGACTGGAAATGACTATGTTCGGCTAGTCGGAGGACATCCCCAGGCATGCATGGACTTCATGTTCCCAAATAACGATGTCATGTCATAGGGTCACAGGTTTTCGCAGTTGGTTAGAAGAATATTCTGAACAATTCGAGCAAATGATTTGGCCACCCAGATCACCCAACATGAATCCCGTCGAACGTTTATGAAGCATAATCCAGAGGTCAGTTCGTACACAAAATTCTGCAGCGACAACACTTTCGCAATTATGGACGGCTATAGAGACAGTGTGGCTCAATATTTCTGCAGGGCAGTTCCAACGACTTGTTGAGTCCATGATACGTCGAGTTGCTACACTACGTCGTGCAAAAGGAGACCCGACACGATATTAGGAGGTATCCCATCGCTTTTGGCACCTCAACATATGGTTTCTGACCATTTCTGTCTCTACGTTAAAATTTTTCAGTTTTTTGGAGGTAGACTAAAATAATGTGGGCAACAGAAGAAAGACGACCTGTTGTTGGTGAGCGACAGCCTGGAATGTGGTACGAAGAGGCGCGGATCAGTTTCACGAGTAAATTTCACAGCCCATCTCCTACCACACAAACCATTAAGATCCTGGCGAACTAATTCAAGTTAAATGGTTGTCCTGCTAGCAACGAGTGTTTGCAACGGCGGGTTGTAGCAGACGAAACTATGGAAAGGATACAGGAAACGATTACTCGCAGCTTTCCAGTATCAGCCGCAAGACCAACGAGGAGAACATGCCAAGTGCCATTACCCCATCTCCCATCAACTTCGCTTAGTGGAAGAGGATTCAAAATAAGCGAACAGAAAAGGCGAGATGCCGCATAACCTCTCACAAAAATGAAAACAACTAGTAATCGGGTGTGAACTATGTTGCAACAAAGGAATTCAGGGGTAATAACTTCCAAAACGGAATGAAAGAGTCATATTAGGAGATCCCTTCTTTACACCCCGCTGTTGTAAACAGACGCTATACCACAACACACACACGGATCTGAGTACAGCAAGCACACACGTCAGTGACAGGAACGACAGTTCATAATTTTGTGAAAGAAATGGGCGTCGATGGAGATTTGAACACAGATTTCACCCTTCGGAATGCAACACCGTGACCACAGAACCACGATGCCGCGCTGCTTGCAATTTACTCGACGTTGCACATCCTGGACCGTTCATTGTTTCTATTTTGCTTCTTTTTTGACAGTTCAGTAGACCTCCTTCCTATTATTTCAGTTTTTGACAGACCATTGGGCCATCTTACCACTAAATCTGAGTGGGAGACGATGATGAGTTTACCTTATCACATGCAATGGTGGCTCAGTGGTGATGGGAAGCGTCTCCATGTCGACTGGTGTGCTGTCTTGTGATCAGTGTGCGCTCCTTAACTTGCCACTGATGTCCAGTCTGTGTGTTACAATACGGTCAATGGGAAGGAAGTACGTCGGTCACGCCTCCGCGGGATTCAGCTTGCAGACACCCCGGTCTGTGTCATCTGTGATGTTTTAAACACGTATAAGCATCGGCTGGTATGCAGATCAGCGGCGTCTAGTCCTTGGTGCGACAGATGCTAGCCTTAATTACCCGTACGACTCCTTATCAGATACATCCTCATCTGTTCCTCTTTCCGGACTCAGGATATTTCCCAAACACGAAGACGAACTCCGTAAAGTGGATATGCAGAATCACGATTCACTGTTTGCTGAGGGGGAGAAAAATATACTTGATTTTTGGTACTGCCTTAATGAATGATATTGTGCAGCTGTCCGCAGTCCCAAATACAATTTTTCTCTACTTTTCTTTCTTCACCCATCACAGAGTGCGGGTATTACTGCAATGAAGAGTTGATCCACGCCTTTCCCACTCTTAATATCCGTTATTCTCTGGTCATAGCAATGTTCGTCTCTGGGGACCATGTGTCAATAGTCCCACTGTGGGTGAAGATTTGCGACGATGGTTTCCTGGTACGCTAGGTGGTCCAAAAAAAATTTTTAAAAATAAATGAAATTAAGAAAAACGTAAAAAATAAAAAAAACTTGTCTCATTGATGTGCTTTGTTCCTCTACTCCAAGATCCCTTCGCTTTCTTTGGTTCCTGGATGAGGCAGCGAGAAATAGCGCCCAAACTTCGGGTTGCAACCCCTGCCCATTTGCCCCTACACCTCCCATAGGGTTCCAGACTCGTTCCTTTGAAGAAAAAAGAAGTGGTTAACGTCACTGTTTCCATTTATTTTACTTTATTTTTATTGTTTCCATGTATCTTGTGCGTACCCTGTAGAATGTTACTAGACAAACGTTTCTTATCAAATTCGGGGATACGAGGCTGTTACATCAATTGTAAAATTACAACTGGATCTCACAATAAATGTGACAGATTTATAAAATAATATATGCGTGTAAGATATTTCATTTCATATCTATTCTTATATTTTATTCATATCTTTAGTGTTCAGGAGTAAGGTTTGATACCGATTGCAGAAACACTCGAAACACAGATATTCCGAATAAGAAGAACACTGCGCCAAGGCAGATATACCTCGTGACATTCTTTCGTATATGAACCCCACATGAAAAAACAACGTTGTTAAAATTAGTGAAGATTTCGCGCGTTGGCAATAATTTCGCATCAGACCATGTATAACGGATCACTTTTCCGAAAACTGGCGGTTGCTGTTGGTTATAAATCAAGATATACAACAGGAATTTGAAGGAGAACCGTTCCAACAAGCAGGTTTCTCTCATTTTTTTTTTTTTTTGTATATTCGTTCATCTGTCATAAAGTCATAAGGACAACGTTACATCAGTATACTGGAATATGGAATTTTTTCACGCATCTCACAAGGGAACCTCCCCATCGCACCCCCCTCAGATTTAGTTATAAGTTGGCACAGTGGATAGGCCTTGAAAAACTGAACACAGATCAATCGAGGAAACAGGAAGAAGTTGTGTGGAACTATGAAAAAATAAGCAAAATATGCAAACTGAGTAGTCCATGCGCAAGATAGGCAACAAAAAGGAAAGAACAAGCTCAGGGGTGCCGTGGTCTCGTGGTTAGCGTGAGCAGCTACGAAACGAGAGGTCCTAGATTCAAGTCTTCCCTCGAGTAAAAAGTTTAATTTTTTATTTTCAGTTTATGTGACAAATTCTTATGTTTTCATCACTTTCTTGCGAGTGATTATCACATCCACAAGAAAACCTAAATCGGGCAAGGTAGAAGAATCTTTTTACCCATGTACAAGTTAGGTGGGTCTACAACATATTCCTGTCATGTGACGCACATGCCGTCACCAGTGTCGTATAGAATATATCAGACGTGTTTTCCTGTGGAGGAATCGGTTGACCTATGACCTTGCGATCAAATGTTTTCGGTTCCCATTGGAGAGGCACGTCCTTTCGTCTACTAATCGCACGGTTTTGCGGTCGCAAAACACAGACACTAAACTTATTGCAGTGAACAGAGACGTCAATGAACGAACGGACAGATCACAACTTTGCGAAAATAAAGAAAGTAAAATTTTCTGTTGAGGGAAGACTAGAACCAAGGACCTCTCGTTCTGCAGCTACGCACGCTAACCACGGGACGACGGCGCTCCTGAGCTCACACTTTCCTTGATGTTGCCTATCTTGCGCATGTCCTACTCAGTTTGTATATTTTACTAATTTTTTTCATAGTTCCACACAACTTCTTCCTGTTTTCTCGATTGATCTGTGTTCACTTTTTCAAGGCCTATCCACTGTGCCAACTTATAACTGAATTTGATGGGGGTGCGATCTGGAGGTTCCCTTGTCAGTGTTTATGACGTCATATCTCCTGTGGCTTAGGAGGAAATGTGGGACACTACCCACGCACCCACACAGACACACACACACACACACACACACACACACACATATATATATATATATATATATATATATATATATATATATATAATTTGCATGGATTGCGTCTTCAGGTACTTATTATAAATATGTGCTAAGTGTATATATTATTTTTGTTGAGATACTTAATTACTACTCCTGACATTCATGGCAATAGAACACTGCTGGACAGAGGAAGGGACACGGAAGAAAGTTGCTGCGATAGTGAATACCACAGTCAGCAGTTAAGTTAAAGAGCAATGAACATCTCTAAAAAGGCTAATGACTGAAGTTCAACAGATACATATAGGTACAAGGAACGTAAACCCCCACCCAGTCCTCAATACTTCAGTATTCCACTTCTTCGTACACCGATTCTTAGAGACGATTCTCATAAACTATAGCCTTCTCTTCCATATTTACAAGGAAAGTGAGCCAAGACCGCGTTGTTATTTCTTTGACTCCAACTTTACTTTTCGCCCTTTTCCTCCTTTTCTTTTAGCGGAAAGTTTCACTGGTAACTTCGAAGAATCGTTGGATAACGGAATAAATTCTTGTGCTAATTGATAAAAGAAGGAAATAGGAAAATGGTCAAGTAAAGCGAGCCATACAGAAACGTAAGTTACTTACGAATGAAACCAACAGGAAATGACTAGAAGCAAAAGCGAAAAGGCTGTAGGAAAAATATAAGGAAATCAAAAATAAATGGTCATCAGAAGGCGAGATTAGCATGTAGAAAAGTCAAAATAAATTATGTGAAAATTAAAAGAAAATACATACATTAAAAAGGCAAGAAATGTTCCGCATGAAGGTCTGCTATCGCTTGCTGTGACTTGTACTTGGCTGTCTGTTTCTTTTACTTCAGAATTCAGCGCCACCTGAAGCTATTCATCGCTCTGTATGCCCATCAGATAAATTACGAATCAACGCCGTAACCAATCTAAAAGAAAACAAATGATGTTTAATGTTTCAGATGCGCAACGGATAACTAGGACGAAAGTTTTGTGGTTGCTCGATCGGCAATCGATGGTGAGCTGAAGACGAGAACAGTACAACATTCTTTGATACGTCATTAATTTTTGCCTGCACACGGCCACCTTCCCTTTCATTCACGGTACATTCAAAGCTCGCTATCTAGTTACACCTTGGGATTCAGGGTGAATGGATTTGGGGAGAGGGGCCATGAATTAATGGATTATGATAACTAATCTCGAAATTTATTAGACACTAACTTAATTTATTCATTGGCTAGTGAGCTTGAACATGGAGACGAGCACGTTTTGCTCTCCCACTCAAGAATGTACAGAAGCAACGTAGCATGCTATTCTATAACGATCCCTTAACGAACAATCGATTTTGAAATAATAAGAGTACTACAACAAATAAAATACTCAAATAACGTGTGATGTACAGGAATCACGGAATCTAAACAAGAGACAGAAACGTGAGGGGGGATACGTTCACTTCAGTCTCACTGCGTAACTACCTGCTGAGACTCAGATGGCGAGTGAGAGTTCGAGTAGGGGGGGGGGGGGTATTATTAGTTTGGCGAGTGGTGTCTACGACCATCATGTACAGGGTTATTACAAATGATTGAAGCGATTTCACAGCTCTACAATAACTTTATTATTTGAGATATTTTCACAATGCTTTGCACACACATACAAAAACTCAAAAAGTTTTTTTAGGCGTTCACAAATGTTCGATATGTGCCCCTTTAGTGATTCGGCAGACATCAAGCCGATAATCAAGTTCCTCCCACACTCGGCGCAGCATGTCCCCATCAATGAGTTCGAAAGCATCGTTGATGCGAGCTCCCAGTTCTGGCACGTTTCTTGGTAGAGGAGGTTTAAACACTGAATCTTTCACATAACCCCACAGAAAGAAATCGCATGGGGTTAAGTCGGGAGAGCGTGGAGGCCATGACATGAATTGCTGATCATGATCTCCACCACGACCAATCCATCGGTTTTCCAATCTCCTGTTTAAGAAATGCCGAACATCATGATGGAAGTCGGTGGAGCACCACCCTGTTGAAAGATGAAGTCGGCGCTGTCGGTCTCCAGTTGTGGCATGAGCCAATTTTCCAGCATGTCCAGATACACGTGTCCTGCAACGTTTTTTTCGCAGAAGAAAAAGGGGCCGTAAACTTTAAACCGTGAGATTGCACAAAACAACGTTAACTTTTGGTGAATTGCGAATCTGCTGCACGAATGCGTGAGGATTCTCTACCGCCCAGATTCGCACATTGTGTCTGTTCACTTCAGCATTAAGAAAAAATGTTGCTTCGTCACTGAAAACAAGTTTCGCACTGAACGCATCCTCTTCCATGAGCTGTTGCAACCGCGCCGAAAATTCAAAGCGTTTGACTTTGTCATCGGGTGTCAGGGCTTGTAGCAATTGTAAACGGTAAGGCTTCTGCTTTAGCCTTATCCGTAAGATTTTCCAAACCGTCGGCTGTGGTACGTTTAGCTCCCTGCTTGCTTTATTCGTCGACTTCCGCGGGCTACGCGTGAAACTTGCCCGCACGCGTTCAACCGTTTCTTCGCTCACTGCAGGCCGATTCGTTGATTTCCCCTTACAGAGGCATCCAGAAGGTTTAAACTGCGCATACCATCGCCGAATGGAGTTAGCAGTTGGTGGATCTTTGTTGAACTTCGTCCTGAAGTGTCGTTGCACTGTTATCACTGACTGATGTGAGTGCATTTCAAGCACGACATACGCTTTCTCGGTTCCTGTCGCCATTTTGTCTCACTGCGTTTTCGAGCGCTCTGGCGGCAGAAACCTGAAGTGCGGCTTCAGCCGAACAAAACTTTATGAGTTTTTCTACGTATCTGTAGTGTGTCGTGACCATATGTCAATGAATGGAGCTACAGTGAATTTCTGAAATCGCTTCAATCATTTGTAATAGCCTTGTACAGTGGGACAAAAAATTTAAGAATCAGTAACTAAGAGAAATTTCCCACATATATATCGAGCAATTGTATTCACTCTTGCCGAAGCTTAAACGCTACTCGTATTGTCCGTTGGTAGTGGCTAAGCTCACGATACTTGATTGGCTCATGGCCGTAATTTAGGCTATATTTTATAAATTCAGAATCTGCGAAACAAATAAGAACTGCATGTGCATGTGAGTAACCATTGTGGTCAGGGGATTGAGATCTATAGTTTAAGCATAGCCACAAATCAGTAAGCTTAAAGTGAGAGTCGCCTTCGCGCCTCATGTTCAGATTTAGCACTATCTTTCTCAAAGAGAACCTCACAAGAAACTAGTAATACCCAGCAGCTAGAGCACATTGTGTCAATAGCAAAAGGATGGAAATATACTGTAAATAGAATCGCCCATATTATGTAACAATTACAACCACAAGATAGCCTAACGAGATAAAAAGTAAACACAAAATTTTTAACACGTGAATTTAACTATGAAAATTTAAGAGAAGAAGAGACCACGAAGCACTTGCATAATCTCACCAGAAAAATTATGAGAATTAATTGCAAACTCAAGTCAAACTACTCTGATCGAATGTTTTGTCCAAGATACTAGAAGAGCGTTCGCAGAAAAGCGTCCACAGCTTTCCCTTGTTCGGAGGCATGTTCGCTCCGCGCTTTGTGGAGTAGGAGAGTTGGTTGGGGAGGGGACCAAATAGACATGTCATCGGTCCCTTAGGCTTAGCGAGGATGAGGGCCGGCCTCGAGTGGCCGAACGGTTCTAGGCACTCCAGTCTGGAACCGCGCGACCGCTACGGTCGCAGGTTCGAAACCTGCCTCGGGCATGGATGTGTGTGATGTCCTTAGGTTAGTTAGGTTTAAGTAGTTCTAAGTTCTAGGGAACTGATGACCTCAGAAGTTACGTCCCATAGTGCTCAGAGCCACTTGAACCATTTGAGGATTTTCAAATATCTGAGAATTAATTTAAATGGAAATCGTTCCTTGTGTTAACAGTTAGCCCTGGAACAAGAACGAGAAATATATTTCTGGTATAGAGTATCATCAATGTAGTACATATTTTACAAGAAAAAAACAAGTCGTTTCCTATGTTAATAGATTTAGATTTATTTTTGTAGTCTTTATCAAGATCCCAAGGGATGGCAACTTAAGCCTGTGGGAACCAGATGGGTTATGATGGGAGGGGTTAAACAGCGTCGCTTACCGTAGGTTTACGCGCATTTATGCGACAGTTCAGTGATAAGAGTGTTAAGCGCTATTCTGTACATGATCGAAGTGATGTAGTAATATGCTTGTATTGGTTTTTTACACGGTCCAGTCACATTAATGTGACCACCGGCTATGTTGGACGTCAACGTGCAATAACCTCTCACCGACGACAGGTGGCAGCATTAGCAGTGTCCGAGAGAAGGCAACTTATGTCTATCAAATGAGTTGTGGGGGGGAAGGTGGAGGGGTCGCCAAATGGTACGTCCCTTGTGTGGAAAAGTGTTCTCTAACCGGCCCTGCATTTAGCACATGTTTATACAGACATTAAAAAAAGTTTTGCATCACCTCGGTTCTGAGAATTTCGGAACCTGTATAGAAAACTGGAATAGAGATCAACAT
The DNA here is from genome assembly GCF_021461395.2 of Schistocerca americana. NCBI lineage: Eukaryota > Metazoa > Arthropoda > Insecta > Orthoptera > Acrididae > Schistocerca > Schistocerca americana. Next base: position 221,030,310 of record NC_060119.1, read on the forward strand.
AAACATCATTTCCGCTTTTTTTATTACTCATGAAGACCACACATTGCAGGTTGTACCACCATACAGTGAGACCTCCAGAGGTGGTGGTCCAGAGCGCTGTACACACCTACACACCTCTAATACCGAGTAGCACGTCCTCTTGCATTGATGCATGCCTATATTCGTCGTGGCATACTATCCACAAGTTTATCAAGGCACTGTTGGCCCAGATTGTCCCACTCCTCAACGGCGATTCGGCGTGGATCCCTCAAAGTGGTTGGTGGGTCTCGTCGTCCATAAACAGCCCTTTTCAATCTATCCCAGGCATGTTCGATAGGGTTCATGTCTGGAGAACATGCTGGCCACCCTAGTCGACCGATGTTGTTATCCTGAAGGAAGTGATTCACAAGATGTACACGATGGGGCCACCAATTGTCATCCAAATAGATGAATGCCTCGCCAGTACGCTGCCGATATGGTTGCACAATCGGTCGGAGGATGTCATTCACTTATCGTACAGCCGTTACGGCGCCTTCCATGACCACCGGCGGCGTACGTCGGCCCCACAAAATGACATCCCAAAACAGCAAGGAGCCTTCAACTTGCTGTACTCGATGGACAGTGTGTCTAAGGCGTTCAGCCTGACCGGGTTGCCTCCAAACACGTCTCCGTCGATTGTCTGGTTGAAGGCATATGCGACACTCATCGGTGAAGAGAACATGATGCCAATCCCGAGCAGTCCATTCGGCATGTTATTGGGCCCATCTGTACCGCGCTGCATGGTGTCGTTGTTTGCGAAGATGGAACTCACCATGAACGTTGGGAGTGAAGTTGCGCATCATGCAGGCTACTGTGCACAGTTCTTATCGTAACTCGAAGTCCTGTGGCTGCACCAAAAGCGTTATTCAACATGGTGGCGTTGCTGTCAGGGTTCCTCCGAGCCACAATTCTAGGTAGCGGTCATCCACTGCAGTAGTAGCCATTGAGCGGCCTGAGCGAGGCATTTCATCGACGGTTCCAGTCTCTCTGTATCTCCTCCATGTCCGAACAACATCACTTTCGTTTACTCCTAGACGCCGGGACACTTTGCTTGTTGAGAGCCTTTCCTGGCACAAAGCAACAATGTGGACGCGATCGAACCGCGGTATTGACTGTCAGGTATGGTTGAACTACAGACAATACGAACCGTGTATCTCCTTCCTGGTAGGATGACTGGAACTCATTGGCTGTCAGACATCCTCCGTCTAATAGGCGCTGCTCATGCATGGTTGTTTACATCTTTGGGCGGGTTTAGTGGCATCTCTGAACAGTCGAAGGGACTGTGTCTGTGAGACAATATCCACGGTCAACGTCTGTCTCCAGGAGTTCTGGGAATCGGGGTGATGCAAAACCTTTTTCATGTGTGTAATTAGTACTTGAAGGCGTAAGTGGCAAATAATGAGTAACAATGCCAGAGGTTACTTTATACATGTCTTCAGTGTTAATGATATAAAAAAAACAATTAACTACTATTCTTTTCACTAATACTTCCTTATTGCTAACCGGGTTTACGCTTATTAGGCCACTATCAGGTGACAATTGATTAGCGTCCACGAAGCATAGCAATGTATAAAAGTCATCGTTATATAAGAAAGGTCAAATCAGGTGCTTATCACTCGTATCCCTGAAATGTGTTTCATTAGTCAGAGACTTAGTGTAGTACAACTGGATGCGTAAAAGATTGTCAGTCCACTATTGTTACATGTTTAAGATATAACACTTGGAATGAGCACTCAGTTTAGTATTTCTTACCTAACGTCATTTTATATCCTCTCTACTTCGACCATCATCAGTTATTTTACTCCCTAAATAGCAAAACTCCTTTACTACTTTAAGTGTCTCATTTCCTAATCTAATCCCCTCAGCATCACCCGATTTAATTTGACTCCATTCCATTATCCTCGTTTTGCTTTTGTTGATGTTCATCTTATATCCTCCTTTCAAGACACTGTCCATTCCGTTCAACTGCTCTTCCAAGTCCTTTGCTGTCTCTGACAGAATTACAATGTCATCGGCGAACCTCAAAGTTTTTATTTCTTCTCCATTGATTTTAATACCTACTCCGAATTTTTCTTTTGTTTCCTTTACTGCTTGCTCAATATACAGATTGAATAACATTGGGGAGAGGCTACAACCCTGTCTCACTCCTTTCCCAACCACTGCTTCCCTTTCATGCCCCTCGACTCTTATAACTGAAATCTGGTTTCTGTACAAATTGTAAATAGCCTTTCGCTCCCTGTATTTTACCCCTGCCACCTTCAGAATTTGAGATAGAGTATTCCAGTTAACGTTGTCAAAAGCTTTCTCTAAGTCTACAAATGCTAGAAACGTAGGTTTCCCTTTTCTTAATCTTTCTTCTAAGATAAGTCGTAAGGTTAGTATTGCCTCACATGTTCGAACATTTCTACGAAATCCACACTGATCTTCCCCGAGGTCCGCTTCTACCAGTTTTTCCATTCGTCTGTAAAGAATTCGCGTTAGTATTTTGCAGCTGTGACTTATTAAACTGATAGTTCGGTAATTTCACATCTGTCAACACCTGCTTTCTTTGGGATTGTAATTATCATATTCTTCTTTAAGTCTGTGGGTATTTCGCCTGTCTCATACATCTTGCTCACCAGAGGGTAGAGTTTTGTCATGACTGGCTCTCCCAAGGCCATCAGTAGTTCTGATGGAATGTTGTCTACTCCCGGGGCCTTGTTTCGACTCAGGTCTTTCAGTGCTCTGTCAAACTCTTCACGCAGTATCACATCTCCCATTTCATCTTCATCTACATCCTCTTCCATTTCCATAATATTGTCCTCAAGTACATCGCCCTTGTATAAACCCTCTATATACTCCTTCCACCTTTCTGCCTCCCCTTCTTTGCTTAGAACTGGGTTGCCATCTGAGCTCTTGATATTCATACAAGTGGTTCTCTTCCCTCCAAAGGTCTCTTTAATTTTCCTGTAGGCAGTATCTATCTTACCTCTAGTGAGACAAGCCTCTACATCCTTACATTTGTCCTCTAGCCATCCCTGTTTAGCCATTTTGCACTTCCTGTCGATCTCATTTTTGAGACGTTTGTATTCCTTTTTGCCTACTTCATTTACTGCATTTTTATATTTTCTCCTTTCATCAATTAAATTCAATATTTCTTCTGTTACCCAAGGATTTCTATTAGCCCTCGTCTTTTTACCTACTTGATCCTCTGCTGCCTTCACTACTTCATCCCTCAGAGCTAGCCATTCTTCTTCTACTGTATTTCTTTCCCCCATTCCTGTCAATTGTTCCATTATGCTCTCCCTGAAACTCTGTACAACCTCCGGTTCTTTCAGTTTATCCAGGTCCCATCTCCTTAAATTCCCGCCTTTTTGCAGTTTCTTCAGTTTCAATCTGCAATTCATAACCAATAGATTGTGGTCAGAATCCACATCTGCCCCTGGAAATGTCTTACAATTTAAAACCTGGTTCCTAAATCTCTGTCTTACCATTATGTAATCTATCTGATACCTTTTAGTATCTCCAGGATTCTTCCAGGTATACAACCCTCTTTCACGATTCTTGAACCAAGTGTTAGCTATGATTATGTTATGCTCTGTGCAAAATTCTACCAGGCGGCTTCCTCTTTCATTTCTTCCCCCAATCCATATTCACCTACTATGTTTCCTTCTCTCCCTTTTCCTACTGACGAATTCCAGACACCCATGACTATTAAATTTTCGTCTCCCTTCACTACCTGAATAATTTCTTTTATCTCGTCATACATTTCATCAATTTCTTTATCATCTGCAGAGCTAGTTGGCATATAAACTTGTACTAATGTAGTAGGCATGGGCTTTGTGTCTATCTTGGCCACAATAATGCGTTCACTATGCTGTTTTTAGTAGCTAATCCGCACTCCAATTTTTTTATTCATTATTAAACCTACTCCTGCATTACCCCTATTTGATTTTGTATTTATAACCCTGTAATCACCTGACCAAAAGCCTTGTTCCTCCTGCCACCGAACTTCACTAATTCCCTGGCAATGGCAAGGAAATCGTTTCTGAAGAAGAGAAATTTGTTAACATCGAGTATAGATTTAAGTGTCAGGAAGTCGTTTCTGAAAGTATTTGTATGGAGTGTAGCCATGTATGGAAGTGAAACATGGACGATAACCAGTTTGGACAAGAAGAGAGTAGAAGCTTTCGAAATGTGGTGCTACAGAAGAATGCTGAAGATAAGGTGGGTAGATCACGTAACTAATGAGGAGGTATTCAATAGGATTGGGGAGAAGAGAAGTTTGTGGCACAACTTGACTAGAAGAAGGGATCGGTTGGTAGGACAAGTTTTGAGGCATCAAGGGATCACAAATTTAGCATTGAAGGGCAGCGTGGAGGGTAAAAATCGTAGAGGGAGACCAAGAGATGAATACACTAAGCAGATTCAGAAGGATGTAGGTTGCAATAGGTACTGGGAGATGAAGAAGCTTGCACAGGATAGAGTAGCATGGAGATCTGCATCAAACCAGTCTCAGGACTGAAGACCACAACAACAACAACCTAACGTCATTACAAAAGATTTATTTGCTGGTAAAATCTTTACTTTTAAACGGTGGTTTCCTGCACTCCAGTGGCTCCTGTGAATGCCAGTCAGTTGTTTGCTGCGCAATCTTAAATAAGAAACTACTCTGCCGAGAAGTGACAGATGAATTCATTAATATGGTTTACGATGTATGTGGACCTCGGCTGTAAACGGTAGTAAGCGAAGCTCGATGGGCAACTGAGTTACTGCATAGTAACAGATCTACTTTAGTCCTATTAGTTGAAAGTTTCACACAAACCCGAGGGGTAGCAGCTCTATCATTAAATAAAGATTCTAACTGAAGGCGACTTTGGCAGGAAGCGTGCATGTAAACAGTGCTAAGTGCCTCTATCATGGCTGTCCGTAGTCGTAACGTGCGCTGTGGTCGTACCAAGAAAATGCTTTCCAGGGTCGAGCTACAGGAATGGGTGAATGATGTGGCTACATATGACTCCGGTAAAGATTTTTCATGTCTTCCTGCACGGAAATGTGCATCACTGATCAGGCAAACGTGCATACTTCCTACGTAAACAATGCTAAGTCTACGCTGACTGTAGTTTGCGAGCATTTACGTGACAGTGTGACAATAAGCATGTTAAGCGCCATCAAATGTTCAAATAGGTGTGAAATCTTATGGGACTTAACTGCTAAGGTTATCAGTCCCTAAGCTTACACACTACTTAACCTAAATTATCCTAAGGGCAAACACACACACCCATGCCCGAGGGAGGACTCGAAGCTCCGCCGGGACCGGCCACACAGCCCGTGACTGCAGCGCCTCGACCGCTCGGCTAATCCTGCGCAGCTAAGCGTCATCCTTACCATCGTTGACATGATGTGAGAAGGTGCTTGCAGTGGTTTCTTACACAGTCCATTAATGTGACCACAGCCCACGTTCGACATCAACATGCAATGATCGCCTACAGACGGCAGGTAGCAGCACTAGCAGAGGAGATCGTTGTTGTTGTTGTTGTTGTGGTCTTCAGTCTAGAGACCGGTTAGATGCAGCTCTCAACGCTACTCTATACTGTACAACCTTCTTCATCTCCCAGTACCTACTGCAGCCTACACCCATCTGAATCTGCTTAGTGTATTCATCTCTTGGTCTCCCTCTACGATTTTTACCCTCCACGCTGCCCTCCCTTGATGTCTCAGAACATGTCCTCCCAACCGATCCCTTCTTCTCGTCAAGTTGTACCACAAATTTCTCTTCTCCCCAATTCTATTCAATACTTCCTCATTAGTTATGTGGTCCACTCATCTAATCTTCAGCATTATTCTGTAACACCACATTTCGAAAGCTTCTGTTCTCTTCTTGTCTGAACTACTTATCGTCTATGTTTCACTTCCATACATGGCTACACTCCATACAAATACTTTCAGAAACGACTTCCTGACACTTAAATCTGTACTCGACGTTAACAAATTTCTCTTCTTCAGAAACGGTTTCCTTGCCATTGCCAGTCTACATTTTATACCCTCTATACTTCGACCATCATCAGTTATTTTGCTCGCCAAAAAGCAAAACACTTTTACTGCTTTAAGTGTCTCATTTCCTAACCTAATTCCCTCAGCATCACCTGATTTAATTCGACTACATTCCATTATCCTCGTGTTGCTTTTGTTGATGTTCATCTTATATCCTCCTTTCAAGACACTGTCCATTCCGTTCAACTGCTCTTCCAGGTCGTATGCTGTCTCTGACAGAATTACAATGTCATCGGCGAACGTCAAAGTTTTTATTTCTTCCCCATGGATTTTAATTGTACTTTTCTTTTATGTCCTTTACTGCTTGCTCAATTTACAGATTGAATAACATCGGGGATAGGTTACAACCCTGTCTCACTCGCTTCCCAACCACTGATTCTCTTTCATGCCCCTCAATTCTTATAACTGCCATCTGGTTTCCATACAAATTGTAAATAGCCTTTCTCTTCCTGTATTTTACCCCTGCTACCTTCAGAATTTGAAAGAGATTATTCCAGTCAACATTGTCAAAAGCTCTCTCCAAGTCTACAAATGCTAGAAACGTAGATTTTCCATTCCTTAATCTATCTTCTAAGATAAGTCGTACGGTCGGTATGGCCTCTCGTGTTACAACATTTCTACGGAATCCAAGCTGGTCTTCCCCGAGGTCGGCTCCTACCAGTTTTTCCATTCGTCTGTAAAGAATTCGCGTTAGTATTTTGCAGCCGTGACTTATTAAGCTGATGGTTCGTTAATTTTCACATCTGCCAACATCTGCTTTCTTTGGGATTGGAATTTTTATATTCTTCTTGAAGTGTGAGGGTATTTCGCCTGTCTCATACATCTTCCTCACCAGATGGTAGAGTTTTGTCGGGACTGGCTCTCCCAAGGCCGTCAGTAGTTCTAATGGAAAGTTGTCTACTCCCGGGGCCTTGTTTCGACTCAGGTCTTTCAGTGCTCTGTCGAACTCTTCACGCAGTATCATATCTCTCATTTCATCTTCATCTACATCCTCTTCCATTTCCATAATAATGTCTGCAAGTACATCGCCCTTGTATAGATCCTCTATATACTCCTGCCACCTTTCTGCTTTCCGTTCTTTGCTTAGAACTGGGTTTCCATCACCTTAAACTTGCTCCGCAAATGTATCGGAAATGGAAAGTTCTATTGATGTGCAGGTTTCACAGAATGGGTTGGTAGTCAGAACCTTGTATTGTTAGCAAACCAACAGATCGTAATAATAGTTAGAAAGTGTGTTTGTGTGCTGTGTGGAACAATGTCTGTTAACATTAAAACACTAAAAGTAGGGTAAAGTAGAGCGTGAATGATGTTTGTTGCAAGATTTTAACGCGAGTAGTTAACGAGATATCGTATTTTGAAAAGTTCCCACACTGATACTTGTACAGTCCTGTGGTAGCACACACTAAAGAATACCTCAAATGCATACACTAGTGATGTGTATTCTGATCAGTAACGAGAGAACAGGCCATCACAGGTTGTTTTCAAAATGACCACCGGCAGCGGCAAAACACGCTTACCGCCTGGTATAGAAAAACTATGCCAGCATTTCAGCGGGTATGTCCGAGCAGGCTGCAGTAATACGTAGTTGCATATCATCCGGTGTAATTGGTATTTTCTTGTAGACAGCGTCTTTCAGTTCTCCCCACAGAAAAAAAGTGTACAGGCGTCAAATCCGGACAACAGGGTGACCAACGTACAGATCCTCTGCATTCAATCCAACGATCTGGAAACAATACGTGAAGACATACTGTAGTACTTCGCGCACTATGGACTGGAGAGCCATCATGTTGGTACCACACATTCCTCCTAGTGTGCAGAGGAACTTCTTCTAGCATCTATGGAAAATGCTATGTTAGGAGGCTGCGATACTTGTGCTCCTTCTATGAAAAACGGGCCTATGAACTGATGGCTCACTATCCCGCACCACATGTTTACACTTCATGGACGCTGATGTCACACCTGACGAAGCCAACAGGAATAGTGCATGTTTCAGCGGTTTACCCGGCCGTGATCGGTAAATGTGGCTTCATCACCAAACGAGATACATGATACATCTGGAATATTCCGTCTTAATGCCTGTGAACAGAGGTTAACACGAGTTTCATAATCGTTTCCGTGCAGCTCTTGATGGTGAGAGATGTGATAAGGATGGAACCTACGTGGACGAAAAGTGGGTAAGAACGCTTGCCTGATTCATGCCACTTCGTCGTGCGGCTGTGCGGGAGCTAACGTGCAGATCAACTTCAACAGTACCAAGAACATTAATTTACCCCTCTTCTGTCGTCACTTATTTCCTTCTGTTACATTGTCTAGGTGTTACACTACCACTTTCAGGTAACTGGTTGAAGAGGTTGATAAATAATTCACGAGGTGGTTGACGTCTATTGGAACATCTTGCCGCATACATCGTACAAGAATGAACTGCATTCTTCCTACATTCTCCTTACACGATGCGCATGTAGGCTCCTTGTGCATTGGTAGATCCCACCGTCCACTCACGACCTACTGCTTGGTCTGTCACACTCTGACTAGAAACTTGCGCTACACTAAGGAAAACACAAGCACACTGTAAGCAAACATAACAACATCCCACGTAGCAACTACACAGGTTGAATGGCACAAACTAGAGTAGGTGTGGAAACTTTTCAAAATAACAAATGGCTCTGAGCACTATGGGACTTCACTTCTGAGGTCATCAGTCGCCTAGAACTTAGAACTAATTAAACCTAACTAACCTAAGGACATCACACACATCCATGTCCGAGGCAGGATTCGAACCTGTGACCGTAGCGGTCGCTCGGCTCCAGACTGTAGCGCCCAGAACCGCACGGCCACTCCGGCCGGCTTTCAAAATAACATATCTCGTAAACGACTCACACTAGAATCCTGCAACAAACACTACTGAAACTCTAATTTGCCCTGCTTTTAGTTTGTCAATGTCAGTAGGCATTGTTCCATTTAAGAAATGTACGTTTGCACAAAAATTGCACTTTCTAAGTATTCTCACAATCTGTTTATGGCTAACAATACGAGCCCCTGAGTGCCAATCCACTCTGTGAAAACCGTACATCAATAACACTTTCCATTTCAGCAATATCTGCGGTGCATGTTTTAGGTTATTCACACTGTAGAAAGCGCGTCACGGGAGAGTGGGTGAGGGGGAGATGGGACACTGTAAACAGAGCTGTTGTCGTCGTAATGCGGGAACGGGGCTATTTATCTGACGTCCTAAATGGCATTATCATTTGTGACTGACAGTGGACACAGCAATATCTACAGCCGTATGCGTAGGCCTACCTAGAAAATCCTACCAAAAAAACCAGTTATGGATTTAGTTGCTTATACAACATTATCGCTGCATTTATACATCCCACAAAGCCTGTCTTGCATGTATATTATTTAGCATATGTATGATGGTGTTAACGAGTATATACTGAAAACTATTGAATGAATGTATTGTATTTTATTTTTGTGTGTGAAATTATTTTGCCGGCCGGAGTGGCCGAGCGGTTCTAGGCGCTACAGTCTGGAACTGCGCGACCGCTACGGTCGCAGTTTCGAATCCTGCCTAGGGCATGGATGTGCGTGATGTGCTTAGGTTAGTTAGGTTTACGTAGTTCTAAGTCTAGGGGACTGATGACCTCAGATGTTGAGTCCCCTAGTGCTTAGAGCCATTTGAAAATATTGTTAACTCACCCAGCAAGCAAAGAAAGGTAAGTGAGCGGTAACTGGTAAGTTCACTCGGTTTGGAAGTAAACAATATTACGTACCCATTGATGAAATTTAAAGAATAGAATTGTGTGCAGAATTTATCATTTTAAAAATAGGTCGTTACGGTAGATGCATGTGGAAACAGTGACGTATCTGGATAAAAAAAATCAGATTAGTTGTACATGCAATATCTTATTTATGAGAATTTGTTGAAACTTTATTGCAGGATTTCTCGAAACAACCAAAGCGTCACTTGCTGTTCTTAACAGCTGAGATCTTCATATAGTGGCTATAAACGTTCTCTCCCTATTGTAAAAATTACATTTGACCTGTTGCATTATATTTTCCTATCTCTGGAACAGAAGTTCAAACCGTTCTTGACGTACCGTATAAGATGACCAACATACGAGTATAGCATGTCCCAGGAAGAACGGTCAATGTTCATGAATATAAGAGAACTATACTTTGAAGCAAATCTAATAAAAATGGGCTCTAAAATGCATACCTCTAAAGCTACGAGCACTTCGTCATCTTAGATACTATGACACAAATCTCTTCTGCTGCAGGCACTTCGCTTTCAGTATTTTGATGGTACGGACCAAAACGAGAAAATAAGTCGAGTGAACATGTATCCTTTAGTGCGTACCTTAAGATCTACGAGCACCTGTTCATTTCCACTACCGTGAAACACATTTCTTCTACTGATCAAGTCCTCATAGTTCTTGAGGTATGCATTTTAGAGCCCGTGTTTACAACATTTTTTTGCCTCGAATGATCGTTCCTGTCGTACCCCTGAATGCTGACCATCCCTTCTGGTTCCAATGGTTCAAATGGCTCTGAGCACTATGGGACTTAACGTCGGAGATCATCAGTCCCCTAGACTTAGAACTACTTAAACCTAACTAACCTAAGGACATCACACACACCCATGCCCGTGGCAGGATTCTAACCTGCGACCGTAGCAGCGGTGTGGTTCCGGACTGAAGCGCCTAGAACCGCTCCGCCACAATATTCCTTCTGGGACACCCTGCATATTCCGTAAAATTAACTTGCAATAACGTGTAATATTCATTGCGTATTCTTTCTAACATGTTATTTGTTTCTTTAATTCCCACTAAATATTTATCAAATAAATAGTAATTTGTTCAGTAGAATAACTTTCAGTCAGTATTTTAGGTGAATATGTAGAAAGAGGATGCTTGTCTGGTTAGGGGACTAAACGTGAATTAAATAAACTTAGTTTGTAATTGCTTTCGCTGGATTCGTGAAATGCCGCGCAACTACCTGTGACGTCCCCAGTTGCTGGGCTGTCGGGGAACACAGAACATGGGCGAGCAATGGCTCTGAGAAGACAACGCCCACGCCGCACCGCCGTACTCTTTTTTTACCCTCATTTACTCCCGTGCCTTGACCCACATGTTATAATTACTCCGTGTTTTTAGCGCACCTTCTAGTTCCGTGGCGTTATTTATATACCTGGTTAGAGCCGCGTGGCCCCGTTGAGTGCTATTCACTTCGGCAAACTAATTACAGTACCTTCAGCGAGAGCTGTCAGACTCTCGTCACCGCCGCTGGCGCCCAGCCCAACTTCAGAGACTGCAGTCAGCTCCGGATGGACTTCGCGAACTATCTGGTGCGTGGCGCAGTTTTAGAATCACCGGCCTCAGAGGCCAATCTGACTTTACGGGCGGAAGAGGATAGTAAATCAGGCTGTTCAAAAAGGTTGTCCATATTATTACAGGGATACCACGGGTCTGACTGGAATAAAAATCCAATTGTCGTACTCCTGGAAACAAATACTTGTTGAGATATAGACCATTCTGCCCTGTAAGGAGCACTGTCTATTGCCACCGTGGAGGCCCAGCTCGAAGACATTTTTCCACACAAGCTACAAATCATTTGGCGTGTGTGTGTGTGTGTGTGTGTGTGTGTGTGTGTGTGTGTGTTTGTGTCTGTGTGTGTGTGTGTGTAAGTGCGTATATAATCTACCCAACAGGAATAACTTTTTCTTTACTTTGTTACTGCTGAATTAGTACCGGTCACATGAGCATTATCACCGGCGTCTGCATTACAGAAGACAAACTGTATTTCAAAACAAAATTATCTGTAGTATACAGTGCTTTGTACTACTTAACATGCCTTGTGTATCGGTTTTTTAGCACACGCCAAAGATGTTTGCCACTAACAGACATATAATTAATTATGTGACAGTTTTAACCAGCATATTAATTTTCGATATTATTTACTTGTCAATGGCTATGTGCTTAACGTCCAGATACGTCGAATGACATGTTTATTTCACAGTTATATTCTTCAATTTCTGAACTGTTATCACACTGAAGTCGCATTTGTGAGGGCGAAGTCCAAAATCTGCGTCCAGAGAGTCATATTTAGGTTTCCCGTGATTTTTTTCAATCAAGCAAATTACGCGATGGTTCCTTTCAAAGGGCAAGACAGAATTCCTTCCCCATCCTCAAAAACAATCCGACCTTGTGCTCCAGCTCTAAAGACCTGGATGTCGAGGGAACGTTAAACCCTAATCTTCCTTCCTTCTTTGCACTATCTGTGTTAACGGAATTTCTAATCAAAGGAATATGTTCAGCACTAAAAGGTTGTTAGAATATTGGTGAAATTTTCGATGAATTTTTTGCTTTTTGCTTTGTTCAATCTAATGTCAGTATGTTTCAGAGAGCTTCACTTTTCACATTACTGTAATCAGTTATTACAGTCCTCACTGTGAATCGCACCTTATCCGTAAATAAAAGGCAAGCTGCGGAGCTGCACCGCTCGAAGTGGTTCAAATGGCTCTGAGCACTATGGGACTTAACTTCTGAGGTCATCAGTCCCCTAGAACTTAGAACTACTTAAACCTAACTAACCTAAGGACATCACACACATCCATACCCGAGGCAGGATTCGAACCTGCGACCGTAGCGGTCGCGCGGTTCCAGACTGTAGCGCCTAGAACCGCTCGGCAACCCGGACCGGCGCTGCACCGCTCGCTCTCAGAATCTAAGAGCTCGACAGCTGTAATGTGGCATAGTGGTCCTGCGTCCTGCGAGCTTGCACATGCCCTATGTGGTATGGATCAAGTAACTCTTTACGCAGAATCGAGAACGTTCCGCCATACATCTCATGGCAACTGTACAAGATGCACCACAGTCAGTTGTCGGTGATGTGAATGATCCCTTGTCTTCAAGTTCTTGGAACAGCCTGCTGAACGAGTGCAATGCGACGTTGAGAATGTCCTTCGGCGTACATGACATCTACCTGTCGCCTGTCGATTAACGCCGTTGGCTAAAACATACCATAATACAACTTCATTTCACTGTTTGTGTTGTTGGGATTCTACGGAATCACTAATTGTGTTTACAGCGGAACCTGAAAACTATGCATACAGAATGCTTGAGATAGAGGACAGAAGTGCAACAGCGTTACACTCAAGAGGCAACAGGAAGAAGCCCTACACTACTGAGTTCTAGGCACAAGTCAAATGGCCAATGTCTGAACAAATATTTTTTACCATATACAGGGTGTTTCACTATTTATTTTACACATGAGGTTGTAGAGGGGACTTTCCTACTTACTGTGATGTTACAAAAGCTGTTAGATATAATGAACACCAGGTTCGGATCACGCAGTGCATGTATGCAAAAAGTTCTCATAAACTGTGTCCAACATACGTGATGTATGGTTAATTACGTCTGCTGAAGCCATGATCGGTGTAATCAGATCTTACTCCAACTGGACAGTGGTCTTGTAAACAAAACTGTTCACGTGACTCCACAATAAAAGGTCCACATGGGTTAAATCCGGGGATCTTGGCGGCCAAGCATGTGGTCCACCTCGACTGATCCACCAGTTCCTGTAGACTACGTTCACACGGTTTCGGACGTCAACCGCAATGTATGGACCACGCCACCATGCTGGAATCACAATTCGTGCTGCAGGTCCAATGGCCCAGCTTCCAAAATCTCCACCAGCACTTGTAGCAGGAATATCAAGTACCGGCATCCGTTAGGTAGGGAGAAAGGCTGTATGGTCCAATCACGCGACCATCGCTGATACCTGCTTGCACACTGATGTCGAAGGTGTGCTGAAATCTCCGTGTACATGTAACTTTGAGGTTTTCTTGATCCCAAATGTGGCTATTTCGAGAGTTCAGACACCTTCGTTGTTGAAATATGATTCATCGGTGAACAAAATTAGCCCAGGAAACTAAGGAAACTCCACACAACGGTGTGGAAACCAAGTACAGAAAGTGACACGTGGCACAAACTTCGCCGGTGGCATGGTGTGTACCTTCTGAGGATGATATGGATAGAATTGCTGTTCATGCAGAACACTCCAGACAGTCGAGTGAGACGCATACAAGTCACGTCCAATGGTTTGAATACTGGTAGATGGATTCTCTTCACCTCGATAAAGCACTACCTGTTACAATACGACAGTGCGTCATCTTTTTGGAACACCACAGTTTGCTCTATCACTTGTAAATTTCCCACTTTCCCGCAACCGTTGTTCTGCTCTGTGACACGTGGGCTGAGATGGAAACACACGATTTGGAAAGTACTCGCGGTGCAGAAGTCGAGCTTCTCTTCCACAACGGCGAGCTTCGTAAATTAACGACGTGTCAGTGTACTCCGCGAAGTCGTACTCAGACAGCCTGTTACTGCAGTACTAGTCACCGTAACGTCAGCTGACGTAGCATTAGGCGAATGAAAACAAGGCCGATGGAAACAGGACATTACGTAAGATCACGTCATGGTACTATCATGAATGTAGGCAACATACCATAACAGGCGGATTGCGTAAGAAACATCTAGCGCGCGAATGAGTAGTTCCTGTTTTCCTTATAACACGGAAACGAATCATTCCCAGACATGGGTTCCTATGTAAAGTTTGATCTACTAAGGCCCCTCTACGACCTCTAGAAATGTGTAACATGAACTGTAAAACACAATGCGTTTATTTACAGCACCTTTTCCTTCCAGTTTTGACCAGTAGTCTACTATCTCCTGCAAGAATATGGGACCTTTTTTTTGTAAACATTGCATAAACATTTTCTATAGTTTCACACCTTTATTTGAGTGAGCGAATGTCGGGAAACGCCATGGGTATTTCCATCTTCCGTCTCTTCCGGGCTGTTAGCGCTCAGTGGCCGGTGATCTCGGTACACCTGAGGCGTGAACGTGTTACACATCATTTCTGAGCCTGTAAAGACAAGTATTCGGAAGAATAATTATCTGACATATGGTGAAATTCCGACGTTGTTTTAGGGACATTTGAGCCTGGCCTGAAAGATGGTTGTGTCTTGAAGCATGGTGTAATGTCATTGAAGCAAGAAATGGGGTCTGGAAGAATTACCAGGATGTTAGCTTTTTTGTCTGCAGCTGACAACTTATGGGGCGATTTTCCCAAACCTCCTAAAGCATGCTATTGATGCAAATGGTTTGGAAACCGCTAGGATCGTTTGTATGACTTTTTATGCCTTCAGGTTGTAACCTCCCCACAAGAAATTTTAAAAATTAAAACGATGAACCAAGTGTAACTCCCCACGGAAATAATAATTAAACGAATTTTAAATATTGTAACCTCTGAACAAAATTAATTTTAATGTAATCTCTGAACAAAATTGGCTCCCATTACTAGTCTCTGTGCAAAATGCATTCACATTTAATGTAACCACAAAATTCAATTCCTAAACCCGGAAATAATAAAAAAAAATTCAGTAACCTGGTAAATTTTATGACGACAGCAGCGCTGCGCCTCGGCCCTGTATTCTGAATAAAAAAGGAAAATTTCTTACGTCAATAAAAACTGCAAATGTATCTGCTCTTATGTAGAAATTTTTCGGCACAGCTTCGTGCAATGCTGGCCAATATTTTTTCTGATTCTTGGAAGGAATGATCATGCATTGGAAATATTCTTTAAATTGAAATGAATGCTTTTCTTTTTAAAAAAATTACTATATATTATGAAAATTATTATTGCGGCATTTTTAAAACAAGTTAATGACAGTTAATATACATTACTAGATATGCGCAAGGTTGCTTCTTTACCTTCTACAATAATACTCATCCTGAAGAGTCCCGACCAGAGCAGACTGCCGACACGCGCGGGCTCGCGCCGACCACTGCATACTCAAGACTAGCATGGACTACTGCATACTACTGAAGACTAACACGGACTGACTACTACTGCCGACTGACTACTACTGCCGACACGCGCAGACTCGCGACAGGCAACAACTAACTACATATTACTCTCTGGTCAGAGATTCTGCCATGCCTCGCCCATCGCCGGCAACACATACGTCTTACAAGGTATTTTCCTAGTGACACGAGGGCAATAATGATGAGCAAGGCTCTTACGAGAGAAGCGTTTGGATTGAGACTAAAGGGTTGACCAAAGATAACACCCATTTTTGTCAATAGGCAATATTCTAAACCGCAGGACAGCGAGGCATCGACGTTCCAGCAGTTTTGGGAGTTGCTGAGAGCTCGCAGAATCCGGAAGTCGTTCGACAGTCGTCCTAAGTGTAAGAAGGCGAGACGAGGGCCGCCTTGGCTTGAGTTGATAAGCAGCAATCTTAGATACACTCCTGGAAATTGAAATAAGAACACCGTGAATTCATTGTCCCAGGAAGGGGAAACTTTATTGACACATTCCTGGGGTCAGATACATCACATGATCACACTGACAGAACCACAGGCACATAGACACAGGCAACAGAGCATGCACAATATCGGCACTAGTACAGTGTATATCCACCTTTCGCAGCAATGTAGGCTGCTACTCTCCCATGGAGACGATCGTAGAGATGCTGGATGTAGTCCTGTGGAACGGCTTGCCATGCCATTTCCACCTGGCGCCTCAGTTGGACCAGCGTTCGTGCTGGACGTGCAGACCGCGTGAGACGACGCTTCATCCAGTCCCAAACATGCTCAATGGGGGACAGATCCGGAGATCTTGCTGGCCAGGGTAGTTGACTTACACCTTCTAGAGCACGTTGGGTGGCACGGGGTACATGCGGACGTGCATTGTCCTGTTGGAACAGCAAGTTCCCTTGCCGGTCTAGGAATGGTAGAACGATGGGTTCGATGACGGTTTGGATGTACCGTGCACTATTCAGTGTCCCCTCGACGATCACCAGTGGTGTACGGCCAGTGTAGGAGATCGCTCCCCACACCATGATGCCGGGTGTTGGCCCTGTGTGCCTCGGTCGTATGCAGTCCTGATTGTGGCGCTCACCTGCACGGCGCCAAACACGCATACGACCATCATTGGCACCAAGGCAGAAGCGACTCTCATCGCTGAAGACGACACGTCTCCATTCGTCCCTCCATTCACGCCTGTCGCGACACCACTGGAGGCGGGCTGCACGATGTTGGGGCGTGAGCGGAAGACGGCCTAACGGTGTGCGGGACCGTAGCCCAGCTTCATGGAGACGGTTGCGAATGGTCCTCGCCGATACCCCAGGAGCAACAGTGTCCCTAATTTGCTGGGAAGTGGCGGTGCGGTCCCCTACGGCACTGCGTAGGATCATACGGTCTTGGCGTGCATCCGTGCGTCGCTGCGGTCCGGTCCCAGGTCGACGGGCACGTGCACCTTCCGCCGACCACTGGCGACAACATCAATGAACTGTGGAGACCTCACGCCCCACGTGTTGAGCAATTCGGCGGTACGTCCACCCGGCCTCCCGCATGCCCACTATACGCCCTCGCTCGAAGTCCGCCAACTGCACATACGGTTCACGTCCACGCTGTCGCGGCATGCTACTAGTGTTAAAGACTGCGATGGAGCTCCGTATGCCACGGCAAACTGGCTGACACTGACGGCGGCGGTGCACAAATGCTGCGCAGCTAGCGCCATTCGACGGCCAACACCGCGGTTCCTGGTGTGTCCGCTGTGCCGTGCGTGTGATCATTGCTTGTACAGCCCTCTCGCAGTGTCCGGAGCAAGTATGGTGGGTCTGACACACCGGTGTCAATGTGTTCCTTTTTCCATTTCCAGGAGTGTATTTATTACTTCAGAAGTTAGCTGTTCACAGCAATTAAGAAAGTTACTCTGTCTGTACAGAAATTTTGAAAGTATTTGCAAGTTAAGCGCTATTCTCGAGCTTAGGCTCGGAGAACAGATCAGTTTCTTTTTATTGTCTACGAACGTTGCAGTTTAGTACGTGTAGACATAGTTAGTCAGCGGACGCCTCGTATTAGATAGCCGAGCTATTAGGTATACTTCCTATGGCGAAAGAAGAACCCTAAAAGCTGGGAATGCTGCTGTCGGCTTTCAAATACAAAGCCCAAAAACCTGCTGGTGATAAATATCTCCGTACTCTGGGTGATGTCGATGTCAGCTCGATTGAATAGTCGCCTATAGAGCTGCAGCAAGACTGAGGCATTGCCGTACAGATGTAAAGGAAATCGCGTTACGTCGCTGTCTGCGGTGGACCCGTGGGCAGCCGCGCCAAGGACACGTCGTCGGCACTCTTCTTCCGCTGTTCGGCCAGGATATTCTGTCGACGAAAGAAAAGGAGTTGGTGAGATTAGCATGAAGCATCTTAACTGTGCTGTGATTCTTGACCTTCGCTGCTTCAAAGTATTGTGCTGTTTTGTCTTTGTGGAGAGTTTATCGGAAATTGAATGCAACCAGTTGAAGCCTGTGTATTGATTGCTGTCCAGTGGTTGGGTCTTGGACACTTTTTGAAAGCAGTTAGAGTGGACGATCAAGAACGAAGTGCTCGTATTAAGAAGGGTGTAAGACAAGGCTGCAGCCTTTCGCCCCTACTCTTTGATCTGTACATCGAGGAAGCGATGATGGAAATAAAAGAAAGGTTCAGGAGTGGAATTAAAATACAAGGTGAAAGGATATCAATGATACTATTCGCTGATGACATTGCTATCCTGAGTGAAAGTGAAGAAGAATTAAATGATCTGCTGAACGGAATGAACAGTCTAATGAGTACACAGTATGGTTTGAGAGTAAATCGGAGAAAGACGAAGGTAATGAGAAGTAGTAGAAATGAGAACAGCGAGAAACTTAACATCAGGATTGATGGTCACGAAGTCAATGAAGTTAAGGAATTCTGCTACCTAGGCAGTAAAATAACCAATGACGGACGGAGCAAGGAGGACATCAAAAGCAGATTCGCTATGGCAAAAAAGGCATTTCTGGCCAAGAGAAGTCTACTAATATCAAAAACCGGCCTTAATTTGAGGAAGAAATTTCTGAGGATGTACGTCTGGAGTACAGCATTGTATGGTAGTGAAACATGGACTGTGGGAAAACCGGAACAGAAGAGAATCGAAGCATTTGAGATGTGGTGCTATATACGAATGTTGAAAATTAGGTGGACTGATAACGTAAGGAATGAGGAAGTTCTACGCAGAATCGGAGAGGAAAAGAATATGTGGAAAACACTGATAAGGAGAAGGGACAGGATGACAGGATATCTGCTAAGACATGAGGGAATGACTTCCATGGTACTAGAGGGAGCTGTAGAGGGCAAAAACTGTAGAGGAAGACAGAGATTGGAATACGTCAAGCAAATAATTGAGGACGTAGGTTGCAAGTGCTACTCTGAGATGAAGAGGTTAGGAAAAAAAAAAAAGAGTGCTACAACAAATTTATCGTTGGTACTTTACTTTTTCGTGTCCGAGCGAGTTCTCAGCCATAGTCTCTGATCCTTGTCTGTCCTAAGATGTTCGGACCGAGCAAGATGGCGCAGTATTTAGTACTTGCATCAGGGAGGGAAAGGGGAGGTAGGGGGGACGGTTCAAACCCGCGTCCAGCCATACTGATTTACGTTTTCCGTGATTCCCCTAAATCACTTCAGGCAAATGCTAGGATGATTCCTCTGAAAGGGAACGGGCGATTTCGTTCCCCTTCCTTCGCTGATCCGAACTTGTGCTCCGTCTCTTCCGATTCGTAGTCGATGGGACGTTAGACACAGGTTTCCTCCTCCTCCTCCTCCTCCTCCTTTAAAAAGGCTGCATAGTTCCCCAACCATATATCTTCGATGGTGCACTTACAAGGACTGATAGGAGAATATAATGGGTTTGCTATACACCGCAAATAACGACAATAGCGTAAAATATCGTTCTCATTTTCTGGCTCCCACCATGACAGGTTTGTCTTTATTGATGTAATACCTGTTCCTATTCTGTTGAGAGTCCTCCAACGTCCCCGCTCCACGTGGGCACCTGCTATCCCAGTCTCTTTCGGTACGTGCCATTGTAGGAGGGCTATAATTTCGCGCCTTACAAGCACCCATCCACATACTTTGCCGTGATCTACAAACACAATTAGGTATCATGTGATGGATAGTACATCGTATATATGAATATATAAAGGAGACTGACATTGTCACGTACGCCTTGTAATTATTTGTTAACGCTTATTGCATGAAGGGTGACGGAGTGTCTTTAGTATCACAACGGCGTAATGAATGATTGCCTACACTAGTAGAGGTGGGAATGACAGTGGAAATGAAATGGCAGGTGAAACTCAAGCTCTGGGTGGAAGACCCGCACAACTGTAGTGGTTCTGCTCCACGCAGGAAGTGCCAAGGAGGACAGTCTGGACACCTGAGCGCGAAGACATAATACAGGGGCGACCGAGCGCTATCGGCCGCTATTGTAGTAGGGCCGGAAGGGTGACCGGATAATACTTCCGAACTCTGCAAATCTTGGTCGCAGGTGAGAGGAACGAAGAAGCGACACCTTGGAAACCACGCAGGCTGGGTTATTTCCAAGGATTTTCAATCAGAAGCGTACCAATGTACGAGTAAAGGTTTTTCCTCGCAAACTTTCCGCGCTGGACGACAAAAGACTAAAATATGGTTGGTCGGCGTTCGGAAGAAACTGTAGAGAGGGAGAATATTCCGTGGTTTCGGGAATATGATTCGTTTTCGGAATTACGAGGGTGGGGAGCCGAGCCTTGCTCGGACGCCAGCGGTGGAGCGACGAGGTCTTCTGTTGTGAGCGCCCATGTGCGACGGTCTCTCGGTATCAGCTTTGTTGGTACAGACGGACTTGCTGTCTTTACTCTCAGGAGAGCTTAGAGTTAGAACAGTTAGGAACTGTACTGTTGCGAACCTATACGGTTCTGGACTTCACCTCCGGGTTGGAAGTCGTCGTTGAGTACGCAGCGTTCAGTAGTTGAGAGCACTTCCTCTGCCTTACTTATGTTGAGACGTTATCTGAACTCCGTCCTTGAGGCGGGGAGTTCGCGTTCTCGTCTGTAGAACACGGAGAGGGAAATACAGTATTAGAGTATATTAGTCAGAGGACTGCCTTCTGACGTCCTAGTGTTTGAAAGAGTTTATTTGTGGCTGGAGCTCTTCCGTCGTCGCAGACATAGTACGAGAACCATCACTTCGACGCATCGGACGCAGTACATACGGTGATATCGCAAGTTGCTTCGGCATATTAGGGCTATAAAAGCTAAACAGCTGTGATCACGTTAGTTTATTCCTACTCAGGTTCCACAGCACCGTAGATCATCTTCTTCTAGTGTTTGATACGTAGATGACGTCAGTCATTTCGCGTTATTGAAATTAAATCGCGCAGTCATAATAAGGGGCAGAGTTGGGCAATTGATTAGTAATTTTATTTAGGAAATGTAAGCTTTGTAATATAAAGGTTTTTTTAATCTACAATAAATCTATAAGCAGGAACAACGTTTATCATTTAGTAGCATTAGTTGCCTTAATCATTCATTTATGTTTAGGTTGTAATTTATATGTTAAAGAGCATTAAGAGACCCTAAGATCTACTTTATGGTGTAGCCAGACAGGTCCAAATCTTCATTTTAGCGTTTATTATTCTCCGTTGCGCACATTTATTTTTACACCCGCCTGGAGTAACACCTTGGACCATTCCAATGGTTGTGTGTCCACACTGTTAATGAAGCTACTCGTGATCTTTGGTCTTATTGGAAAATTGCTTTCTGGACGGTACATACCTGTTTTTCTTTGAAGGTATGTTTGAACATTTCCCAGTATTCTGTCTCTGATCGTGGAATTGATGGCAGAGGACTCAAGGCCCTGCCATCGAGCCGGAGCGACCCACACCTCCCATCATCCCTATCTTCCGTCCGCTTGCAAGGAACGGTCAGTTTGTCCACTTGCAGTTCCTGTCCCTATCTGCTGATTTGTTGCATATTTTTTCTAAAATAAAGTTTATATTTCCCGGTCATGTTCCCCAAAAAAATAAAAAAGTAGACTCCTGGGACATTAAGGAAAGGTAAGGGATACACCGGTTACCGTCAGATCGCCGGAGATAAGCACCGTCAGGCGTGGCCAGTATAGGGATGGGTGATCGACTGGGTACGCTGCGCACATTGACAATTTTCCCTTTGCCTTTACGGCAGAGGGTACAGCAAGTGGAAGAGAGAGGGAGAGATGCTGATAGCGAGAGGGATGTACGTCTGTATCACAAATCCCTTCAGAACACGGGAGGTGCCTAGTTGCTTCCACCGCAGTGAGTCGAATGCGTAAGTTCTGAATACTATTCACCAACCTGCAGTCTTCTATAGTTGTTGACCCCTGCGCAGAAAACGGCACGTAGGACGCGAATCCATTGTACTGAGGCTGTAATAAACTCATAGCGAGGAATTGGTACTGTATGAATAGTTAAATTTTCAATTATTTTTTTTTAATACGGGATGCTACTCGCTTTTTGTTAGCAGAATACGAGAGAATGCACAACTATAGCCCACGAATCATAATTAATTTCCATTCTTCACACTTTCATAGAAAATACACAAAACAATGAACTGCTTATTTGCGTAATTACTGTCAAACTGTTCTCAATTACGTATCTGAATTAACAGAGATTGCTAATTAAGTTCTTAACCGATACCGCACAAGGCAGACGACATGTCTGTCCTCCGAAACTGCCCAACCATGTCTGATCTTACAGCCGAACCACTTAGCCCGCCATCCAAATTAGGTGCAATCCGACGATCTGCGAAGTTCTTCGTCTGCCTTTTCATTTAGCAGTTGTTTATTATTCTTGTGGTTATTAACACTGCAGAAATAATAGAACGATAGCCTCCTATTGAGAGATACTTTTGTACAAAATACTAGTAAACCGAGTGTTTAGTTTTCGTAATATTAATAAAAGAAGTTTATCATTTTTGCGCGCTACTTCCGAACGCAGTAGCCAATCGCTGAGGAGGATCACATTTTAAGTGGTCTTTCTCACGATACCCGTACCGAACAAACTATCTGTCATCGATACCTCACACCATATTACGCCATCTTCCCGCTGCTGCCTTCTCAGCTGCTCTAAGAAGAGCTTCTAGTTGCTGAATATGATGGCTACAAAGCCAGAAATATTACAAGGTTCAAAATTGGTTCAAATAGCTCTAAGCACTATTGGACTTGACATCTGAGGTCATCAGTCCCCTAGACCAGCGCTTCCCAACCTTTTCAGCTGTCGGACCCCTTCTACAGTCGAAAATCCTTGGCGGACCCCTTCTACAGACGAAACCTTGGCGGACCCCTAGTCAATCAAGAGCACAATAACTTTAAATTTCAGAGCGAAGCCCATGGGAACTGAAAGCTTCTTAATGCAAGTGCCATATTCCCAATGACCCCCCCCCCCCATCCCCCCACCCTGAAGTATCAATAGTCTTTGGAGCTTCTTGTGATTGTTCTTCCTTTGGTCGTCCTCCCTCCTCATTCATTTCAACTGGAAACTTCCCTTGTTGTGAAAGCGATGGAGAAACCGCACCCTTCTTCAATGATCCTGACTTCAGCCACAGATCCATGTTAGAAGTAATAAACTGGTCAAAAATCGACTTATGAAATAGGTAGTGCACTGACAAAGCAAGTTTAACATTTAACGATGCCTGGGGCCGCATACGTGCCAGCGAGTGCTGTGATTGGTCGACAAAGCTCGCTCCGCACATGCGTAAAAGGTTCCAGCGCATCTAGCGCCGTGAGCCGGCACACAAACAACCCCCTTACTGTTGCGAAACAGTCGATCAGAGAAGCCGCATTCACCGGCACTAAACTGTGTATGCGTTCTCACTTAGGAACCGCAAACGCCGCTTGGGAATACGACCTGAAGTAAAAGTACACATGTTTTACACACGAAAAAAAGTGATTAATTTGATTTTCACATTTTTATTCAATAATTTTACTCATTATTTTACACGATTTGGTCAAAGGTGGCTGCTGACCCCCTAGAAAGAGCCGGCGGACCCCTAAGGGGTCCGCGGACACCACGTTGGGAAGCCCTGCCCTAGACTAACAACTACGTAAACCTAACTAACCTAAGGACATCACACACATCCATGCCGAGGCAGGATTCGAAACTGCGACATCCATGCCCGAGGCAGGATTCGAACCTGCGGCCGTAGCAGCTGAATGGTTAAGGACTGAAGCGCCCAGAACCGCTCGGCCACAGCGGCCGGCATGTTACAAGGGGACACAAGGGCAGGTGGTGAGAAGTCCCTGAACAGAGATTCTTGTACCAGTGTCTTTGATTAAATTTCAAGTCTCATGAAGTGAGGATTTGCGACACTGCTGATGTTGATCCGTCCGTCCGATGGGGACGTTGAGTCTGGCGGCCCCCCCAAGCTGTCTTCGAGAGGAGCAGGCTATATGCTGGCAGCGAGTTTTACCCTCTCCCAATAGGAACATGACTAGGCTGCAAACACACCTATTACAGTCACCTACACGTAACAGGTACACTTCCACAAGCAGCTCTCATACTCCTCGAAGGAAGGGCGAGTGCGAAGGATAGGGAAAACCCTTCCAATTAGGCAGCTGAACTTGCCTTTCGGGATCTTGCAGCCATTTGTGCCATATGCCTTTACTTTTATGATAGAGAAACCATCTGCTCTATACAGTGTCTCGTTCAGTGTCACCTCCACATAGGCAGTTGTTAAAGGGCACGTTTCGTTTAAGATGACATCGACGTTCCTCATAGACACAGATCTAGTCTAGTCTCGGCAGGCGAACACTGCAATGGAAAAGCACAGGGTCTTACCAATCGTTCTGAGGACAAATGGATTTCCACCCCACTTATTGCAAGTAAATATCTTCAAAATGTTCCTCGTTGCAACTTTCTAAGCAGTTTACATGTCGCGATTTGTAGTCAAAAACATATCACGGAATACCCCTAGCTGTTTAGGAGTGTGTGTTCCACCTGCTTGACCCTTGCAATATACACTCATCAAAAAAAGTTTTGCATCACCTCGGTTCCGAGAGTTCCGGAACCTGTACAGAAAATTGGAATAGAGTTCAACATCATTTCCGCCCTTTTTATTCCTCATGAAAACCACACATTGCATGTTGTACCGCCATACAGCGAGACCTTCAGAGATGGTGCCTCTAATACCAAGTAGCACGTCCTCTTTCATTGATGCATGCCTATATTCGTCGTGGCATACTATCCACAAGTTCATCAAGGCATTGTTGGTCCACATTGTCCCACTCCTCAACGGCGATTCGGTGTAGAGCCCTCAGAGTGGTTGGTGGGACACGTCGTCTATAAAAAGCCCTTTTTAATCTCTCTCAGGCATGTTCGACAGGTTTCATGTCTGGAGAACATTCTGGCCACTCTAGTCGACCGATGTCGTTATCCTGAAGGAAGTGTTTCAAAAGATGTGCACGATGGGGGCGCGAATTGTCGTCCATGTAGACGAATGCCTCGCCAATACGCTGCCGATATGGTTGCACTATCGTTCGGAGGATGGCATTCACGTATCGTACAGCCGTAACGGCGCCTTCCATGACCACCAGCGGCGTACGTCGGCCTCACATAATTCCACCCCAAAACAGCAAGGAACCTCCACCTTGCTGCACTCGCTGGACAGTGTGTCTAAGGCGCTCAGCCTGACCGGGTTGCCTCCAAACAAGTCCCCGACGATTGTCTGGTTGAAGGCATATGCAACACTCATCGGTGAAGAGAACAAGTGCCAATTCTGAGCGGACGTCGGGAGTGAAGTTGCGCAATATGCAGCGTATTGCGCACAGTTTGAGTCGTAACACGACGTCATGTGGCTGCACGAAAAGCGCTATTCAACATGGTAGCGTTGCTGTCAGGGTTCCTCCGAGCCATAATCCGTAGGTAGCCGTCATCCACGGCAGTAGTAGCCCCTCGGCGGCCTGAGCGAGGCATGTCATCGACAGTTCCTATCTCCCCGTATCTCCTCCATATCCGAACAACATCGCTTTGGTTCACTCCGAGACGCCTGGACGCTTCCCTTGTTGAGAGCCCTTCGTGGCACAAAGTAACATTGCGGACTCGATCAAACCGCGGTATTGACATTGTACGCATAGTAGAACTATAGACAACAC
Source organism: Schistocerca americana (assembly GCF_021461395.2). Lineage (NCBI taxonomy): Eukaryota > Metazoa > Arthropoda > Insecta > Orthoptera > Acrididae > Schistocerca > Schistocerca americana. The sequence continues at coordinate 221,056,390 of NC_060119.1, forward strand.
GAACCGTGTACCTCCTTCCTGGTGGAATGACTGGAAGTGATCGACTGTCGGACCCCCTCAGTCTAATAGGTGCTGCTCATGCATGGTTGTTTACATCTTTGGGCGGGTTTAGCGACATCTCTGAACAGTCAAAGGGACTGTGTCTGTGATACAATGTCCACAGTCAGCGGCTATCTCCAGGAGTCCTGGGAACCGGGGGGATGCAAAACTTTTTTTTATGTGTGTATTTTGACTTTTTGTCTCACCAGTCAAGATTTTGTGCATACTTGTGCTTTGAAAGGTTTTAGTCTCAACGTATTTTGTTCGTACTACGTTGTAGACAGGGTCCCTGTTAGCTGCTTTTCAACGAGTTCGAAGTTTTTACCCTGTGCAGTAAGAGCAAGATCATCTGCAGCGAGGAAATGCTCCATGTTACTGAGAGCTGTTTGGTTATTTCTGTACAAAATAAATGAAGTTTTAGCCGGTTCACTTCGCTGAGACACACTATTACATTGACTTCCCCACCTACCGTTTTCTATGTTGGTACGTACTACTATTCCGTAGACTAACTTGAACCAGAAGGTAATATTTGATACTGCTGCGCAACTTGTCCAGTGAAATTCTATGACTTGGTACTGCAGTAGTGACTATTTTAATCTATTTTTATGCATCGGAAGCTCTTTAAGGCTGTTCGCAGACGATGTGGTTGTCTATAAGAAGGTGGCAACGCCGGAACACAGTAACGGTTTTCGTAAACGCCTACAGAGGTTAGAGGAATAGTACACGAACTGGCAATTGACCCTGAACGTAAATAAATATAACGTGTTCCGCATATTTACGAAAAGAAATCCACTACTGCAGAACTACACTAATGACTCACTCCGCAAACAGCAACCACCGTAAAATATCTTGGAAGAGCAGTTAAATGGAATGGATAGTGTCTTTACAGGAGGGTGTAAGATGAACATCAAAAAAGCAAAACGAGGATAATGGAATGTAGTCGAATTAAGTAGGGCGATGCTGAGGGAATTAGATTAGGAAATGACACTCTTAAAGTAGTAGACGAGTTTTGCTATTTGGGGAGCAAAATAACTGATGATGGTCGAAGTAGAGAGGATATAAAATGTAGACTGGCAATGGCAAGGAAACCGTTTCTGAAGGAGAGAAATTTGTTACCATCAAGTATAGATTTAGTGTCAGGAAGTCATTTCTGAAAGTATTTGTATGGAGTGTAGCCATGTACGGAAGTGAAACATGGACGATAAATAGTTTGGACAAGAAGAGAATAGAAGCTTTTGAAATGTTGTGCTACAGAAGAATGCTGAAGATTAAATGGGTAGATCACATGACTAATGAGGAAGTATTGAACAGGATTGGGGAGAAGAGAAGTTTGTGGCACAACTTGACTAGAAGAAGGGATTGGTTAGTAGGACATGTGTTGAGGCATCAAGGGATCACCAATTTAGTATTGGAGGGCAGCGTGGAGGGTAAAAATCGTAGAGGGAGACCAGGAGATGAATACACTAAGCAGATTCAGAAGGATGTAGGTTGCAGTAGGTACTGGGAGATGAAGAAGCTTGCACAGGATAGAGTAGCATGGAGAGCTGCATCAAACCAGTCTCAGAACTGAAGACCACAGCAACAACAACATCTATCCAGAGCGACCTTGAGTGGAATGATAACATAAAACAAAGCAGAGAAGGGAAAAGCAGATGCCAGGCTGAGATTCAAAGGAAGGATCTTGTTGTTGTTGTTGTGGTCTTCAGTCCTGAGACTGGTTTGATGCAGCTTTCCTTGCTACTCTATCCTGTGCAAGGTTCTTCATTTCCCAGTACCTACTGCAACCTACATCCTTCTGAATCTGTTTATTGTATTCATCTCTTGGTCTCCCTCTACGATTTTTACCCTCCACGCTGCCCTCCAATACTAAACTGGTGATCCCTTGATGCCTCAGAATATGCCCCACCAACCGATCCTTTCTTCTAGTCAAGTTGTGCCACAAATTTCTCTTCTCTCCAATTCTACTCAATACCTCCGCATTAGTTATGTGATCTACTCATCTAATCTTCAGCATTCTTCTGTAGCACCACATTTTGAAAGCTTCTATTCTCTTCTTGTCTAAGCTATTTACTGTCCACGTTTCACTTCCATACATGGCTACACTCCATACAAATACTTTCAGAAACGGCTTCCTGACACTTAAATCTATACTCGAAGTTAACAAATTTCTCTTCTTCAGAAACGCTTTCCTTGCCATTGCCAATCTACATTTTATATCCTCTGTACTTCGGCCATCATCAGTTATTTTTCTCCCCAAATAGCAAAACTCGTCTACTACTTTAAGAGTGTCATTTCCTAATCTAATTCCCTCAGCATCACCCGATTTAATTCGTCTACATTCCATTATCCTCGTTTTGCTTTTATTGATGTTCATCTTATATCTTCCTTTCAAGAGACTGACCATTCCGTTCAGCTGCTCTTCCATGTCCTTTGCTGTCTCTGACAGAATTACAATGTCATCGGTGAACCTCAAAGTTATTATTTCTTCTCCATGTATTTTAATTCCAACTTCGAATTTATCTTTCGTTTCCTTTAGTGCTTGCTCAATACACAGATTGAATGAAATTGGAGAGAGGCTACAACCCTGTCTCACTCCCTTCCCAACCACTGCTTCCCTTTGATGTCCCTTGACTCTTATAACTCCCATCTGGTTTCTGTACAATTTGTAAATAGCCTTTCGCTCCCTGTATTTTACCACTGCCACCTTCAGAATTTGGAAGAGTATTCCAGTCAACATTTTCAAAAGCTTTCTCTAAGTCTACAAATGCTAGAAAAGTAGGCTTGCATTTCCTTAATCTATTTTCTAAGATAAGTCGTAGGGTCATTATTGCTTCTACGGAATCCAAACTGATCTTCCCCGAGGTCGGCTTCTATCAGTTTTTCCATTCGTCTGTAAAGAATTCGTGTTAGTATTTTGCAGCCGAGGCTTATCTTAAGGAATCGTAATTCATCCACTAAAGAAGTGGCTTATATGGCGCTTGTTCAACCGAATCAGTATTGTTCACCTTACCAGGTGTGAATGATGGAAGAAATAGAGAAGATCCAAAGAAGAGTGGCGCGTTTCGTCACGGGATCGCTTAGTCGGCGCGAGTGCGTTACAGAGATGCTCAACAAACTCCAGTAGCAGACACTACAATAGAGGTGCTATGCATCACGGAGAGGTTTACTACTGGAATTTCAAGAGGGTACTTTCCGGAAGGAGTCGAACAACATACTGATTCCTCCCAATAGGTCTCACGAAACGACCACGACGAGAAAAGTCGAGAAATTAAGAGGTAATACTCAGGCTTACCGACACTCATTTGCCGGCCGGAGTGACCGTGCGTTTCTAGGCGCTACAGTCTGGAGAAAAACGACCGCTACGGTCGTAGGTTCGAATTCTGCCTCGGGCATGGACGTGTGTGATGTCCTTAGGTTAGTTAGGTTTAATTAGTTCTAAGTTGTAGGCGACTGATGACCTCAGAAGTTAAGTCGCATAGTGCTCAGAGCCATTTTTGACACTCATTCTTCCTACGCGCCATTTGCAAATACACTACTGGGCATTAAAATTGCTACACCAAGAAGAAATGCAGATGATAAACGGGTATTCAGTGGATAAATATACTAGAACTGACATGTGATTACATTTTCACGCAATCTGGGTGCATAGATCTTGAGAAATCAGTACCCAGAACAATCATCTCTGGCCGTAATAACAGCCTTGTTACGCCTGGACATTGAGTCAAACAAAGCGTGTACAGGTACAGCTGCCCATGCATCTTCAACACGATACCACAGTTCATAAAGAGTAGTGACTGGCGTATTGTGACGAGCCAGTTGCTCGGCCACCATTGACCAGGCGCTTTCAGTTGGTGAGAGATCTGGAGAATGTGCTGGTCAGGGCAGCAGTCGAACATTTTCTGTATCCAGAAAGGTCCGTACAGGACCTGCAACATGCGATCGTGCATTATACTGCTGAAATGTAGAGTTTCGCAAGGATCGATTGAAGGGCAGAGCCACGGGTCGTAACACATCTGAAATGTAACGTCCACTGTTAAAGTACCGTCAATGCGAACAAGAGGTGACCGAGATGTGTAACAAATGGCACCCCATACCATCACACCGGGTGATATGCCAGTATGGCGATGACGAATACACGGTTCCAGTGTGCGTTCACTGCGATGTCGCCAAACACGGATGCGACCATCATGATGCTGTAAACAGAACCTAGAGTAATCCGAAAAAATGACGTTTTGCCATTCGTGCAAAAATGGCTCTGAACACTATGGGACTTAACATCTATGGTCATCAGTCCCCTAGAACTTAGAACTACTTAAACCTAACTAACCTAAGGACAGCACACAACACCCAGTCATCACGAGGTAGAGAAAACCCCTGACCCCGCCGGGAATCGAACCCGGGAACCCGGGCGTGGGAAGCGAGAACGCTACCGCACGACCACGAGCTGTGGACCCATTCGTGCATCCAGGTTCCTCGCTGAGTGCACCATCGCAGGCGCTACTGTCTGTGACGCAGCGCCAAGGGTAACCGCAACCATGGTCTCCGACCTGATAGTCCGTGCTGCTGCAAACGTCGTCGAACTGTTCGTGCAGATGGTTGTTGTCGTGCAAACGTCCCCATCTGTTGCCTCAGGGATCGAGACGTGGCTGCACGATCCGTTGCAGCCATGCTGATAAGATGCCTGTCATCTCGACTGCTAGTGATACGAAGTCATTGGGATCCAGCACGGCGTTCCGTATTACCCTCCTGAATCCACCGATTCCATATTCTGCTAACAATAACTGGATTTCGACCAACGCGAGCAGCAGTGTCGCGATACGATAAACAGCAATTGCGATAGGCTACGATTCGACCTTTATCAAAGTCGGAAACGTGATGGTACGCGTTTCTCCTCCGTACACGAGGCATCACAACAACGTTTCACCAGGCAACGCCGGTCAACTGCTGTTTGTGTATGAGAAATCGTTTGGAAACTTTCTTCATGTCAGCACGTTGTAGGTGTCGCCACCGGCGCCAACCTTGTGTGAATGCTCTGAAAAGCTAATCATTTGCATATCACAGCATCTTCTTCCTGTCGGTTAAATTTCGTATGTGTAGCTCGTCATCTTCGTGGTGTAGCAATTTTAATCGCCAGTAGTGTAGAAAAGAAAAGGGGGGAGTTACTTGTATGAGAAAGACACTCCGACGAACACCGTTAGGTGAGTTGCGGAGTGTTGATGTAGATGTACTTGTTGAATCGTATCTGGTGTCTTTTGTACACGTCCTGACAGTTGCCGTTCATTCTGGCACTTCTTTCGCGCCGTCGGTGTAATCAAAAATTTTGTGAACAGATGTGCCGGCATTCATTCTGACAGAAGATACCGCACCCGCAGGCTACAAAACGCCACGATTTCCTGCCTTGAGTGACTGGCGAAGTCCCAGCTGACGGCAGGGCACGGCTGGACTTCCCGCTAAAGCAGACAGCCTTCAGTCAGTCAGAACGTTTTTCTGGCAGCTGCCGCTTCCCCGTGGCAGCCTTTCAAGTAAACGCCGGCGGCCACAGCTGGGAACTCGGCAGTCGCTGAGCGCCCGGGATACTCCCCGTTCATCCAGCAGCTGAGGTTTGCGGAGGCGCAATAGGAGCCATTCTGCAACTGGATAATAAAAACAATACCATCTGTGAACTCTGCTTTCTCTGCGCAATAAAAGTGCGGCAACCACAGTTCGTGTCTTTCTGTGTAACAGCCATCAAGATCTGCCTCCACATAGACTGCTACTTCCTTTCCTTTGGGAAATAAGATTGTGGGCGTTTCACCATAACCGAACTACCTAATTTTGTATAGCACTCAGGAAGAGGGTAACTGTGGTCATTACGTTCAAATATACACTGCTGGAAATTGAACACCGTGAATTCATTGTCCCAGGAAGGGGAAACTTTATTGACACATTCCTGGGGTCAGATACATCACATGATCACACTGACAGAACCACAGGCACATAGACACAGGCAACAGAGCATGCACAATGTCGGCACTAGTACAGTGTATATCCACCTTTCGCAGCAATGCAGGCTGCTGTTCTCCCATGGAGACGATCGTAGAGATGCTGGATGTAGTCCTGTGGAACGGCTTGCCATGCCATTTCCACCTGGCGCCTCAGTTGGACCAGCGTTCGTGCTGGACGTGCAGACCGCGTGAGACGACGCTTCATCCAGTCCCAAACATGCTCAATGGGGGACAGATCCGGAGATCTTGCTGGCCAGGGTAGTTGACTTACACCTTCTAGAGCACGTTGGGTGGCACGGGATACATGCGGACGTGCATTGTCCTGTTGGAACAGCAAGTTCCCTTGCCGGTCTAGGAATGGTAGAACGATGGGTTCGATGACGGTTTGGATGTACCGTGCACTATTCAGTGTCCCCTCGACGATCACCAGTGGTGTACGGCCAGTGTAGGAGATCGCTCCCCACACCATGATGTCGGGTGTTGGCCCTGTGTGCCTCGGTCGTATGCAGTCCTGATTGTGGCGCTCACCTGCACGGCGCCAAACACGCATACGACCATCATTGGCACCAAGGCAGAAGCGACCCTCATCGCTGAAGACGACACGTCTCCATTCGTCCCTCCATTCACGCCTGTCGCGACACCACTGGAGGCGGGCTGCACGATGTTGGGGCGTGAGCGGAAGACGGCCTAACGGTGTGCGGGACCGTAGCCCAGCTTCATGGAGACGGTTGCGAATGGTCCTCGCCGATACCCCAGGAGCAACAGCGACCCTAATTTGCTGGGAAGTGGCGGTGCGGTCCCCTACGGCACTGCGTAGGATCCTACGGTCTTGGCGTGCATCCGTGCGTCGCTGCGGTCCGGTCCCAGGCCGACGGGCACGTGCACCTTCCGCCGACCACTGGCGACAACATCGATGTACTGTGGAGACCTCACGCCCCACGTGTTGAGCAATTCGGCGGTACGTCCACCCGGCCTCCCGCATGCCCACTATACGCCCTCGCTCAAAGTCCGTCAACTGCACATACGGTTCACGTCCACGCTGTCGCGGCATGCTACCAGTGTTAAAGACTGCGATGGAGCTCCGTATGCCACGGCAAACTGGCTGACACTGACGGCGGCGGTGCACAAATGCTGCGCAGCTAGCGCCATTCGACGGCCAACACTGCGGTTCCTGGTGTGTCCGCTGTGCCGTGCGTGTGATCATTGCTTGTACAGCCCTCTCGCAGTGTCCGGAGCAAGTATGGTGGGTCTGACACACCGGTGTCAATGTGTTCTTTTTTCCATTTCCAGGAGTGTATATACTTATATGAATATGGTGTCTCCGAGTACACCATCGCAGGCGCTCCTGTCTGTGATCTAGCGTCAAGGGTAACCGCAGCCACGGTCTCCGAGCTGATAGTCCATGCTGCTGCAAACGTCGTCGAACTGTTAGTGCAGATGGTTGTCGTCTTGCAAACGTCCCCATCTGTTGACTAATAAATTCCCTCCGTCGACAGGCCCTGCTGGGTGTTGACCTACGGCCGTGTCATCCTCCACCAATGGTGACATTGGGTGTGGAATACAGGGGCATGGGGATAGCACCCTACTCTCCCGACTGTTGTGAATTTTCAGGACCTAGAGCCGAAAGAACAGATACCATTGATGACCTGCACCCGTCTTGAACGAAATTAGAATTACATTAATACTTTCAGCTGCTGACGGGCGTTGATATACATATCAACGGGGACAGGTGAAAAATGTGTAACGCGACGGTGACTCGAACCCGGGCTCTCTTGCTTACATGGCATATGCTCTACCCATCTGAGCCACCGACGGCACAGAGGAGTGTGCGAGTGCAGGGACTGTCTCGAGCACGTCTCCCGCGAGACCCACATTCTCACCTTGTATGTCCACACACTACATTCGTAGTGTCCCTACCCAACACACTCATTACTCGTGGAAGAAATTCTTACCAAGTCCCGTAAGAGTTCGGGGAATATGTGTGCATCCACACAGAAGAAGGTCATGGTTGGTATCGCCAGAACTATATACTTATATGGATATGGTGTCTGTTCTTTCGAGATAGTCCCTGCAGTCGCACTATGTGCCCTCGGTGGCTCAGATGGATAGAGCGTCACCCATGTAAGCAGGGGATCCCGGGTTCGAGTCCTGGTTGGGACACACATTTTCACCTGTCCCCATTGATATGTATCAACGCCCGTCAGCAGCTGAAGGTATGAATATAATTCCAATTTCGTTCAAATATATGCAGGCAGAGAGAGAGAGAGAGAGAGACAGGGTGAGTGATTGAGAGAGAGTGAGAGAAAGAAAGAAAAGTGGGTGGTAGACGGGGTGCGGCAGTGAAGCTGTCTTAGTAATTTAATGGAATTGAGAGGGGCGGAGAAAACTAAGAATAATTTGCTACAAAATAAAATGCAAAACTATCCTTTGTTAATCACCAATCATACTAATAAATTCCCTCCGTCGACAGGCCCTGCTGGATCCATCGGTGTTGACCGACCGCCGTGTCATCCTCCACCAATAGTGACATTTGGATGTGGAGTACGGGAAGGTGGGGATAGCACCCCACTCTCCCAACTGTTGTGAATTTTCATGACCTAGAGCCGATAATACTCGACAAATAGCATCTCAGTTGCGATCAAAACTCTCACTGCACCGCGTTACAGTCTTTTCACCAAGTAAAAAGTCCCCGGTAATACCCAGAATCGAACCCCAGTTCTCTGCATGCCAGGCAACCATGCTGACCAGTCACCTACAGAGCCGAACTGTTATACGAGAAGTGTTTAAAAAGTAATACAACACATTTATTCTTCTTGGCCAATTTCAGATGTAAAAATGAGGAATTTGTTGTGGTACATCGTGGAATATTCCCTATTCAGCCGCTACAGTTTCACGAAGCTCCGATATGTGGCGGCACTGTACGTGAGCTTCAACGAAGGTGTGTTCCGATCAGACTTTTTGAGTTTCTTTTGGCAGAAAACCAGAGCATCGCAACTATTCATGGGCGCTTGCAGAATGTATACTGAGACCTGTCAGTGAAAAAAAACACGGTGAGTCGTTGGGCGAAGCTTCTGTCATTATCGCAAGAAGGTCACGTAAAACCTGTGCGATCTCCAGCGTGCCGGCCGGCCAAAACACAGCTGTGACTCCTGCAATGTTGGATCGTGAGGACACTTTCATTCGAGATGCAAACAAACGTATCCTTCTCCATCAAAACCCAATGCGTCATACAAATCTGTGCATCCCAGAAAAACTCACAAAACTTCACGAAACTATCCCTGCTCATCCACACTACAGCCCGGGTCTTGCATCTTCTGACTCCCATCTGTTTGGCCCAATGAAGGATGCACTCCGCTGAAAACAGTACATGGATGCTGGGGAGATTGTTGATGCAACAAGACGTTGGGTTCGACGACGGCCAGTGGATTGGTACCAAGGGGACATGCAGGCCTTCTCAGTAAGGTGACGGTAGGGCGTCTCACTAAACGGAGATTGTGTCCAAAAATAAGGTTTTGCAGCCAAAAGAGTTGGGAATAATATAGTTAATTGGAATCTCAATGAAATCAACCTGCATTCGGACAAAAGTGTTGCATTGCTTATTGAAGCTCCTCGTACTAATGTTAGTATGTCTGTCATGTACCTGAGATCTACATATTTAACACATAGACTATAGGTTGTAAGAGGTATGTACATATTGTTTTGTTTCAAGGTAGATAATTTTCTGTTACATCCGAATATCTATGTAGGGTATTTAAAAAGCATGTCACATATTCCTTCAAGAGCTAGTATTGGTAAAAATCTGAAGAAAAGTTCCTATGATTACATACGTACAGAAACCAACACTTGTTGAGATATGGGCCGTTGATGACAGTAGACAACCTGTAATTTATTTGCAGATGAGGCAGGATTTACAACAGACAGCACAGTACATTATTACAATACGCACGTATGGGTAGATGTAAATCCTCGAGAAGTCATGAAGGCAATCCGGTAAGATAACTTCAGTATCAACTTAAGGGAAGAAATTGTCGATGATAGACTCATGGGGCAGTATTCTTTACCAGACAGATTAACCAATTTCTGCACGACAAATTACCAGCGCTGATGGAGAAAGTTACCCTTGGAGATAGACAACGACTGTTGTTTATGCACGACAGGGCAGCATCCCATTTTCTGCGGGGGGTGTGGTAGTACCTCACCCCAATGTTTCATTGACTGTGGATTACTCAGGGCCTTCCCGTAGCACGGCCTCCCCGTCCACCGAACCTGAATCAGTCTTCTTTCTCGGTATGAGAACATTTAAAGGCATTGGTGTATGCTCAACTCATGGACAATGTGCAGACGTTACAGGAGCGTATGGCCAATGCGTGTGATGCAATCCGAATGGAGCCAGTGTATTTGTAAAGGTCCGTGATTTACTATGGAGAAGAGCCGAAGGTTGTGTCAGGATGCGTCCAAATAACATACAGCATTCCTCATCCCGTCTGCTTCTACGTAACAGACGGATGGGATTGAAAAGACAGATTTGTCCATATCTCAAAAGGGATTGGATGGACATCTCATTGGAGGAAATTTCTTTTAGTTTCGACCATGTAATGGTACTTGAATTACGTAACCATTGCGGCATCTCAACTCAACCTCTCGATACCAACAATATTCTACTGTCTTTCTGTAAAGTAGTTGACATATTTGTAAGACAACATTCAGATTTGATTTCATTAATGTGGAGGTACTTTGATACATCGATATGTTTATGTTGCAATGATATCATTCTTATGTGTATTCTTTCTTTTGTCACTATGATCTTTGACGTACATGTAACTCTGATTTTTGGGCGCGTAAGCGATTATTAGAATTAGAGAGTCGGATCTAGATAAAGTTAAGTCTTGGACATCATGTTGGAAAGACATGTATTGTAGTCAGCTTATAAAATGGGAACTTTAACAGTGAGGAAGATGTTTTCAAGTATGTTTTGTATTGTGAAGTGATGTTTTGTGTGTTGCGTGCCATTGCAACAAAATCAATAAAAAAGAAGTGTAACTTGAATTCGGAGTGCTGATTACATTTTTTACATCACCATTGTGCTAACTTTCAAAGGTTTAATCTTCAAGAATGGTTTGTGAAACACATCTATAAAACTTTTGAATATAGCAGAATAAAACCTAGGCCTCTTTGCATCCGAGCTTGGAATCATCACCACCTCGATTTTCGACGATTGAGCCATGATTTTACAACGAGAACAGCGTGGGAAACACAAAAAGATGAGTGCCTAGTTTATTTATTATTACATGAAATGACTTTATTAACTGTGCTCTAATGACACCTGCCACATAATATAACTTTGTTGTTGCCTGATGAAACGCCCCCTTTGAACAATTATACATGACTGTGCTTAAACTGACACACAATATTTATAGCGCAACGCAATCTGACTTTCAAAAATCCCTACAAAAAAAATGGCCCTGACTAACATTAACCTATACCTTTCACAAATCACTTACCTCACCAAAAATCTCCGTTACTCGAACTACTGCAATACAGCGAGCGCCACTACTGCCAGCTAAATAAAAGATTCAAACTACTGAAGGCACTAACTACTGATAGGCACAGTTAGCAAATGAAAGTTTTTGATGGAGAACAAACAATGTATTTACCTCAATAGTGTTCAAAAGTCATAATGTATATAGCAGTTCATGACATCCAGTCTTACAAATTTCAAAACTGCGCCATCTCTCTCCCCACATCCACCACTGCTGGCGGCTCACCTCCAACTGCGCAACGCTACGCGCTGTTCACATCCAGCTGCCCAACACTACAATGGGAGACAACAATGCAAACTAGCCACAGACTGCACACAGCACAGCCAGTGATTTTCATACAGAGCGCTACGTAACGTTGCTAATAAGAAAACATAAACAGCCTACTTACACTGAAAATGCAGTATTTAGCAGCGTGAGCAACACCACAATCATTATTAAATTTTAGGCTTTGTTGTGGTAGGGTTGTTAGAACCAATCCTGTAGGAATATGTGACACTTCTTTTTTTAAACACCCCGTATATTCACATTTTAGTATTTTCTGACAATGAATAACTACACAGAGAAGTAAACATAGTGAAAATGCATATCACAATGATTCGGGAAGTTCTACAACCCAGGCGCATCTGACTTTTTCAGACTCCTCAGATTTCATGGCAAATGGATCTGGATACTCTTATTGCTAGTCAGTACAAATAACATGCTCTGGATTTGTCCAAACTGATACTGAACTGATGCATCTGTGAGGTTGGGCAGGACTGAGTTCATCCCAATTATATTTCTGGTGAGGGCGTCGTGGTGGGGGGGGGGGGGGGGGGGGTGTCTGGGGATGGAAGGAGAAAGCCACAGCTGCCCGCCACATTCAGGTTATCATACAGCATATTACCCACCAACTGATCTCAATGGAGGTTAAAGTTGTTATCCGGGCTAGGTACACACTGAAACATTCGTGTGAGGTGCAAGAATGTACAAATTCGATTTCCATCCAGCAGGCCTAGCAGTGAAGGATCCCACATTAAGAAGACCTCTGAAAAATTTGCTATTGGTGAGTTTATATTGACCATTTCAGACTCTAGATTTCGCCAAAGGAATTATTTTTAGCGGCTTTTGATACTACAGTGCCTATGTTATTCTGAATTACAACGCAAAGTTCATTTTGACATGTATGCATGTCCAAAGGAACAGGCACTGCGGTGACTACAGCCGTTATGAAACACATTAAATATATTCACAACAGCGAATATGGACAACCATCAGCTGTGGCGTGGAATGACGACAGTGAACATTTGTGGAGGACAGTGACTCGAACCCATGTTTCCCGCTTATCGCCAGCTGTCGCCTAACTTTTACCTTCAAGGCCCTTTCCATAAATATACACAGGACAAAGTGTTATATAGGTTGAATCTTCTAGGAGCGTGGGCTCTCGCAATTTCAGCAGTAAACATCACCATGATGCACGCCGCCTCTCTTGTGGCGCCTTCCACCGGAGTTGCATGAACATCTTCGGGAAGATTGCGCGCATACTGGACGAACTGTGGCGAAATGCTCCGTATTTTTTTTCCCCACTACCCTGGAGACCATCGTCGTCACGTATGGTGGCGGCCTGGATCCTTCCAGTAATTTGGAGAAGAATAGCGATATTATTCCTGGTGTGCGTAGCCATTGGATATGGCTTCGGGTCGTGGCTACTGAGGGGCCTCTGACGGCACAACACATCCCATATCCTCCTGTGTTACCTCTCATGAGATAGTATCATGTTCTCTGTTTGCAGTATAGCACTGCTCGTCCACATATAGCACGTGTCACTGTTCACTGTCTGCGAGATGGTGAGGCACTCCCACAACCAGCTAGATCCCCAGCCAGATGTGTCCCCAACAGAACATGTTTGGTATCAGGTCAGGCGTCAACTCCACACCAGCGCTAGCTAGTATCCAGTACATTAAAGACCGGGTACAACGGTTGTGTGGCATTTTGCCTCAGAAGACGATACAACTGCTTCATTACATCTTTCCTAACCGAACGAGTTCTGCATCCAGGTCACAGTGGCTGCACTGCCGTACTGGTAAGTGGCTCGTACTGCCAATTTCTTTGTCAGTTTGACTCGATATTGGAATCTCTGAAATAACATCATGCACCCCTTCAGCTGGGAAAGTTTTATTTCGTTTCATCTTCCCCATCTAGGTGTTTCATATTTTTTACTGAGAGTGTACTGCAAGGCACGAAAGCAAACGTTTATGGTGGACGAAAATTAAGACGAGACGCATTCAGAAACAGTATAAGAGATGCGACAGTAAAGCAATGAGACTGATGTGAAAAAAAATGTTAGTTACCGTTTTAGTCACGTTTAGTGTTGTCTCCATCAAAGTAGTTTCCTTCTGATTGCACGCACTTTTTCCTGCGCTTCTGCCATTGATGGGCCGGCCCGGGTGGCCGAGCGGTTTTAGGCCCTATAGTTTGGAACCGAGCGACCGCTACGGTCGCATGTTCGAATCCTGCCTCGGGCATGGATGTGTGTGACGTCCTTAGGTTAGTTAGGTTTAAGTAGTTCTAAGTTCTAGGGGACTGATGACCTCAGCAGTCCCATAGTGCTCAGAGCCATTTTCTTTTGCCATTGATGGTAACATTTTTGGAACTTATCTTCTGTAATATCCTACAAGACCCTCGTCACAGCTTTTTGAACTTCTTGTGTAGTTTGAAAATGGTGTCCCTTGACTGCCGTTTTGACTCTTGAAAATAGAAAAAAGTCGCACAGAGCGATATCTTTTGAATAAGGTGGCTGTGGTAGTACTGAAATTTGTTTTCAGATTAAAAATCGCTGTACTGACAGAGCAATATGGGATGGTGCATTATCGTGATGTAGAATCCAATTATCAGCAATGTTGGCATGGACACGAAGAACTCTTTTACAAAGTCTTTCTAAAATTTCTTTGTAGTAATATTGGTTAATTGTTTGTCCAGGAAGCACCCACTCTTTCTGAAAAATTCTCTTGGAATCAAAAAAACACACAAGCATGCATTTTACTTTTGACTTTGACATGCGAGATTTTTTGGTCTGGGTGATCCCTTTGAGCACCATTGCGAACTTTGGCGTGCTGTCTCTGGATCATAGAGAAAAACCAACTTTCATGACCAGTGATAACACGGCTCAACAATTCTTGATTGATTTCCATTTGCTCTAACAGATTGGCTGCCACATTACCGTGAAGAGAGACACAAACATGTGTTAACTTACTACAGCACAACTCACGACTGAGCAGATGCATCGATGTGCTGCTTGGACTAGAAGCAGCTCATAGACCAAGGTCAAAGGTATTGTGCCTACGTAAGTCTTCAGGGCTGCCACATCTTGCAAAGAAAATCAGTCTCATTACTTTATTGTTGCACCTCGTACATCTTATTGCATGTCAGCATACTTTATTGGAAGCATACTACGAAATGGGCTAAAGGAGAACTCAGTCTCTAGCTGCTAGGAGATAAAGGAAATCTGCAGAGTGGCTAAAGACATGAGATGTGATCTGTCCATGTTCTTACTCACACTGATGAGGCAAGACTTATGACCATTGCCCAATGCAAGGTTGAATGCCCCCTGGTGGGGTTGCAGGCACGTGACGCAGTAAGGAAAGAACATAAGCGGAAGAGAGACGGATGAGCAGTCACTGTAGCGAAGATACGGCCCGCAAAAGCGGAAATCGGCTGATATCACCGGTTTTCACCACAAAGAGCACATTGTTATGGCCCTGCAGCTACAAACGAGAACCTCCGAAACAGCGAAGCTGGTATCCTTTTGGTACGCTACTGTTGTGAAACCTATGGAAAGTGGTTGAAGGATAGTAAAATAACGAGTAGCCATACGGTACTGGACGAACACGTCTCGTCACAAAACGTAGAGGTCGAACTCAAAATGTTCAAATGTGTGAAATCGTATGGGACTTAACTGCTAAGGTCATCAGTCCCTAAGCTTACACACTATTTAACCTAAATTATCCTACGGACAAACACACACACCCATGCCCGAGGAAGGACTCGAACCTCCGCCGGGACCAGCCGCACAGTCCATGACTGCAGCGCGTGAGACCGCTCGTCTAATCCCGCGCGATCTATCCCCCACTGTGTACTCCAGGACAAGTAGCGATCTGTGGTAGATCTGACGACAGAGTACAATGCCGGTGCACGCACATGTGTTTCGAAACACACCGTTCAAAGATCATTGTTGAATATGGAGCTCCGCATCACACGAATCCTATGTGTTCCTGTGTTGACCCAAAGACATCGTCAGTTGTCACTGCAGTGGGCACAGCATCATTGAGTCTTCACCGCCGATAGATAGAAACGTGTCGCCTGTCGAATGAATCACAATTTCTTGTTACACCAGGTCGATGGTTGGGTGCTTGACGGCGTCATTCAGGCGAACGGCTGCAAGAAACATGCACCGCGCCACAGATACAGACCGGTGAGGGCAGAATTATGCTACGGGATGTATTGAGATGGGCTTCCATGGGATCTGTGATGGCAATCAAAGGCATCATGACAGAGTGAACTATCTGAACATTATTACGCACAACCTGCCTCGCTTCACGCTTGAAGTCTCACCCTACAGCGATGACATCTTCCATCAACTGCCCGTGTTGCAAGTTCACAATCGTGCTACAGTGGTTTGAAGGACGTTATAGTGAACTCACATTCACGTCTTGGCCAGAAAATGTGTTTGATCTGTACCCAATAGAACACATATCGGGCTCCAGCTGCGTGGGAGAATCGACACCCCCGGGATAACAAGGCCGTCCAGCAGTGTTAGTGACGTCACACTAAGCGGCCCATAGCCGACGCAGCAGTCCACGGACACCTCCGTACAGACGCGCCTGATGCTAACGATCTTCTGTCCGTCATACAGAAAGGAGCGAACTATAATTCGAAACAAAGACCAAATTATATATATTCTTGTAAACAGCATAAAGGTTCATAACGAAATACCGATTACATATACGGGCAGGAATAGGTTCTAGAACTCCTCTGAAAACTGTTTATCTTCAGTACCAGAATGAACATCAAATTGTCAGGTTTTCTAAATAGAAAAGCACTTTGTTAGTAACAGAAGCCGATAATGAGACTTGCAGCTGGTGATTTCTACGTGGAAAAGCTGTAGAGAGATTGAAAATGGTAAGTAAAGAGAGCCTCAGCCCTTTGCTCACATTCTTACATGTAATGCACTTGGTTGTTTTTCATTTCCTTACCTTTCATAACATTTTTAATATTGTTTCAAGAAGTGTATCTTCAATAGCAGAGTGAACTTCAAGTTGTCAGGCTTTTCTTAAAGGAAAGAGCAGTCCCTTAGTATCACAGTGCAAGACAGAATCTTGTGTTCAGTGAAGTCTATGTTAAAAGGAGAATATTTGATATCTATCTTTTGTTTCCATTCTTTATTACTGGGGATACACTTGTAAAAGTTCTTGAAAAGAGCTGTCACCATGAACATATGAGTAAATTCACAATAGTCATGTGTTTTATGAGATAAAGCGAACTCTTGTTACCTTATTGTAAACGAAAGTTGTGAGGGTTTTGCTATGTATGACAGTGTTTAAGATAATTTACTTTCAGTGTAATAGTTTGAAAATGTTAAGTCCTGCTGTCAGTTGGCATTTGTCACCACCTGTATGCGAGTTTTAAAGCTAAATAGTGTTCTGACAATTATGAAATATTGGCAAAGTTCCCGGGGGTGTCGGCTGAGCGGTCTCAGGCGCTGCAGTCATGGACTGTGCGGCTGGTCCCGGCGGAGGTTCGAGACCTCCCTCGGGCATGGGTGTGTGTGTTTGTCCTTAGGATAATTTAGGTTAAGTAGTGTGTAAGCTTAGGGACTGATGACCTTAGCAGTTAAGTCCCATAATATTTCACACACATTTCAACATTTTTGAGAATTGCTGTGCTTAGATATCTGTTGCTATATACTCCTGGAATCCTGTCGAGGAGCTGTAGAATGAATGACGGCCATAATCACTGTTGTACTGTGTTTGAAAAGTGGAACAGCACTCTATTAAACGATTCGTCGTGATGTTTTGGGTCATAGGTGTATGCTGTGCCTTTAATCAATGCACAGTGCTTTTTAGACCACTAGTTACATCTGCATTACCGGCAGCGGTGAAACTAAGTCGTAGTTAAAAAAAATTAAAAAAAAAAAAAACACGAAGCATGTGGGACTGGAGTAGATTCTGAGGCGTTCGCGTGCTGGCGCCGCACACACGCGAGCGTGAAAGAAACTTAAGCGAGGCCGCTGATCTTATGAAACGTCACAGTAATTATAGCCGTGGCGGCGGTATCAAGCTGCAGTAGCGTGACCGCGCGCCTGAGATTGTTTTGATCTTCGGTGGCGACGCTTGCAGCTAGGCAACAAGGCCTGCCAAGGTAAACCTAAACATAAACACAAACAGGCTGCCAGCGTCGCTCGCCCTTCCAGCACACGCCGAGCGAGGTGGCGCAGTGGATTAGAGATGGGCAAACTCGTTCATCCTTGGGGACTAGTTCATTGGTAATCGCTCTTTTTTGGGTACCGTTCATTTTTACTCGTTCACCGTTCATTTGTGCGTGGTATATGGTTTTTATGAAAAACGAAAATTAGTGGCACAGGTGACTGAAGATGGAAGGCGCCAAGAGGGGGCACTTGCCTCCCCCCTACAGTACAGAGTTTTTATTCATTACAGAATTCTCACACACGTGTAGAAGTAATTTCCGTGGTTCTGCAAAACTTCTCTTCTAGCCAACCGTAGCGTTATGTGGCTCATCACAATGAAATAATATAAGGTGGCACACGAAAAACCGGCACCGAGTACAGACTGCTCGCCAATTACGCACGATTTGTGACCGCTACGAGCAGAATATATATAGATGTAATAATTAGGCAGTAAAAAAATAACAAATAAGCTAATGCAAATAACAACTTCGAAAGAATATTTGACCATTGGTGGGCGACAATGAGCAGTCTAGTACTCGGGCCCGATTTTTCGTGTGCCACCCTGTACCACTGAAATAATATTGTAGGAGTTACCATATTCTCGTTTCGAAATGTGACACCAGACACTCGATTATGGGGCGCAGGCTTCATTCGGTTTTAAGTCGGTCTGCCTTTCATAACAATGAACATACTGTTTTACCTTGGGTAAAAAAAAAAAAAGACGGAAATTGGCCACTCGTGTGTGCCATGCCAGCTTCCTTTGCATGTGTAATAACAAAAAAAACCTGCCTTTTTATGTCTTCTGCTGTTTATCGAAGTACTGCAGTAGGCTGATATGCCCTTTTGTTACCTGAAAAGATGTATGTACTACACACTACGTGATTTTCATGTAATTTACGTAATTATAAAATACATTTTAATTACTGGTCGTGGACGCTGAATGGAATACGAAAAGAACCATAAGTCCAGAGGTCAAAAAAGGTTTGAAACAGAACTACAATGGGCGTGCGCACAAAACGAAGCGAACAACAGTTCGATAATGAAGTAACTAGGAGCAGTCGTTAGTTCGCGAACGACCCATCTCTACAGTGGATAGCATGCTGGACTCGCATTCGAGAGGATGACGGTTCAAACCCGTATCCGGCCATTCTGATTTAGGTTTTCCGTGATTTCCCTAAATCGTTTCAGGCAATTGTCGGTATGGTTCCTTTGAAAGGGCATAGCCGATTTCCTTCCCCACCCTTCCCTAATCCGAGCTAGTGCTCTGTCTCTAATGAAGTTGGAAATTTGTGGTAAGGTCTTATGGGACCAAACTGCTGAAGTCATCGGTTCCTAAGCTTACGCAATACTTAATCTAACTTAAACTAACTTACGTCAAGGACAACACACACACCCATGCCCGAGCCAGGACTCGAACCTCCGACGGAGGTCTCTAATGACCACGTTGTCGACGAGACGTTAAACACAAATCTCCCTGTCCTCCTCCTTCCACCAGCGCAGAAGACGGCCGGTGGCAGTTGCCACTCACGACGCAGATTATTTCTACAAACGTGGGACGCAGATTCAAGGGCATATCGTAAGCCTTTATCAGCACAAACGCAGTTACCGCTCCATTTCTTGCAAAATGGAGGAAAACGTGTCGATTATTTGGGATCGGAGCAAAAATTTACAGCAGACTCTCGAGACAACCATGGATTTTATTTGCAACGCGCTCCGCAGCCTAAACAACTATGACGATAATCTGCCTCGCTGGCTATCGTTACGTGGGCTAATATCTCCTCTTATTTTGTATCCTTCACTAATATAGAGTTGCTGCTGCCTAAGCATATTCGTGTGTCTGAAGTATATACCAGATGTTAAAATAGAAATACGATGTCTGTTCAGAAAATTCTGAAACATTGTGTTGGAGCAGAAAGGCGGTTGGCATCCCTGCACACGCCTGTGTGTAATGTGTAACTGCCGGAATTTTCATTGTTGTATGTCTATTAGTTATTGTTCAATGCTGCACAGGGTGAACGTTGTGTCGCATAGTTTGCGAATTTCGAGATGGCAGAGTTAGAGGAGCAACGCGTCTGTCTTAAATTTTGCGTGAAATTCAACAAAAGTTTTACAGAGACACTCCAGATGATGCGGGAAATCTACGGTGATGAGTGGTTAAGCCGCACTCAGTGTTACGAATTGTTCCCACGGTTTAAAAACGGCTGGGCGGAAGGTAAAGATGACTCTCGTTCATGAGGCCCTTCGATGTCTACCGACGACGCTTATGTCAGGAACGTCACCGAATCTGTTGAAACGGAACTTGTTGTCCCGTTCCATATTTTCTTGAGTAAATCCTGGCACATGAGAACTATTGCGAGTGCTTTTATTATTCAGCAGAAGTAATTAATAGTGTAACGTACAGAAGAGAATGGACCAAGTGATTATTTATTTATTTATTTATTTACGCAGTCATTCATTTTATGCATGCCACATTTCCTAGTTGCTGTTCCTTTATGCGACCAGGTTTGTGTGATTGAGATAGTTAATGACGTAGCAGAGAGCTTGGTCAAAGGTCGTAGCTGTGCATGTGTAGTAGAGTTGTGGCGATTCGTGAATGAGTCGTTCATTTGAACGACTCTAAATAAGGAATCGTAAGAATCGAATCGTGATACGGACGAATCGTCGTTCAAAAGAATCGTAAGAACGATTACGTATTTCCGAGTCGTGACGATTCCAAGTTACAACGATTCATCGATACTTATTACGCTATGCTTCGAAGGCAACTTCCGAATCATACCGAGTCGTGCCGAATGATTACGACCGCCAGATGGCAGTCAAGTGGAGGATGCGTATGAACGAAGGAAGCAATTTTGCACCACCTTTCGCACAAATCGACTCCTCTTTCCTGGCATACTGAAATAAAACAATAGATGCAATCAAATCATTCGTGACCTTTCATCAATTAAGGCATTACACGTATAAATCGAGAATCACACTTGTAACGTTATATGCATGTTTGCTATTTCTGGCATATCTTATCATGACACAGTTCGATTCTAGCCCCATTGAAAATTTCAGACATGTCCTGCCATCTGTGAGTAAGATGTAGAACTTTTTGCATTCCGTAAGAATCGTGCCATCGCAGACTAGAATGAATCGTGAAAGAATCGTGAACGAATCGTAGGAATCGATTCGCAATGTGAGATTGAGTCGTAGGAATCGAATCGGGAAAATGAACCGCGTTGCCCAACTCTAACGTGTAGAGTGGTTCTGTGGTAGGATAGTACCAACCCCCTAAACGTGAGCAAGTTTAGCAAAGATGGTGGGCAAGTCAGGTCAAGAGCTTGCGAAGTCTCGCGGTTCGGCTCTGTTAGGTTGGCGAATCTTCACCCCACCACCTTTTGAACGAAGTTCGGTTAGGCGAGGTGTCCGGTCTTCTCTTGCTCCTGGGATCCGGCAGTGAACAGAGGTGGAGACGCAGCTCTCGATTTGGTAAAGTAACAAAGGTATTAGATTGTGTGAAAACTGTTCAGCAATGAAGTCCAGTTGTTCAAATCAGATGCGAGATAACTACTAATTCCCCATAAGGGAATTTATTTTCACAGTTTATTCACATTTCAGTTGAACTTTACGTTTGGCCTTTGGCCAGGCTAACACCATGAGCCTTAAGCTCCCGGTCATTATTATTGGTCTCCGCTTAACGGAAATCCACTCACTGAATGTGTTTTAATCTGCTCTTACATTTTCAGTAATATTTTGCTGGATTTTTATTTATTTTCTGTGTGTTACTTTGTGGACATGTTTTCAAATATGGTTCAAATGGCTCTGAGCACTATGGGACTCAACTGCTGCGGTCATCAGTCCCCTAGAACTTAGAACTAATTAAACCTAACTAACCTAAGGACATCACACACATCCATGCCCGAGGCGGGATTCGAACCTGCGACCGTAGCAGCAGCGCGGCTACGGACAGGAGCGCCTAGAACCGCACGACCACCGCGGCCGGCGGACATGTTTTCGCGCTACGTGGTAGGTCGGAGCAACCGCCAGATTGACTCTGTGTAGTTTCGGACTGAAAATGTATTGTAAGCGATGGATGACCATACGATGCTGCGCGAGTGTAAATAGCGAAAGAATAATCTTGTGTTTTCGTATTTTTCTGGATTTTTGTTGCCCACTGAAACTTGGCCACGTATGAAGTGATAATGTCTCGTGTGCTCCCCCGTAACTATTTGATTTGTTGGCACTGTTGTGCATTACGAAATATACACGGTTTAAGCTCATACATTTAGCAAAGGATCTGATTTTAATGCCCTTTGACTTGACAAAGACTTCTGCAATTCTCTTCCACTCTGACCTAGTTCACTTGTAGCGTCTTTGCTCAACCTGTTTTGCGTGCCCAATAGCAATTTAACGTAATAAGCATGGGTTTCGGTGTAATTGTGTGTCTGTAGAAAATTACGTCGAAGCTAGGTCTGCTCTCCAGTCTCCCATTCCATAATTACGTGGCGGAACTGAACGGTGTTAACTAGCGAGACCAATTGTGATCATGTTCATTGCAACAGAAATGAGTCCAGTAGTTTAAACGCCATTGATTATGAATAAATATCTTTTAAGCCATATCTTTTGCTAATTATTTGCTCCCTCACCATAGAGAATAGCTCAAAATCAGTACCTCTGTCGAATCCTGGGTCACGAAATTAAGAAAATGAAAGCTATATATAATGCCTAGTAAGCCCTGTATAGGTACCTTCTGTAGTCGTTAAAAAAAAATAAAAAAAACTGCGTTATCCGTTGCGTGCTAATTTTTACTTGTTGGTCAAAACCTTCCACTAGAAATTAATAATACCCGGAAATAAATTTAAGAGCCCATTAAATTCGTGGACCACATGAACTTGAGAATCCACTTACTACAGACGGTAGCTTACAGGAGCTGTAGGACAGAAAAGCAACCGGAACTATCCTCCTAACAGATCCAGTTGTACCACCCACACCTAAAAGAGAAGAAATGTCTCCACGATTAGTTGCCACGTTGCACTGTGCGTGAGGGTCGAAAACTGACTGCCCGAGAGATTGCAGAAGAATGTAACACTTCAGTTGGATAATGTCATTAAATCCTGACACACTGTCTTAGAACGCACCGTGTTGCCGCCAAGTTCGTCCCACGGCTCATGAGTCAAGACCAGGAAGAAGTTTGCCCCGCAATGTGTGAAGAGCTTTCGGATCGCGCAAATGAGAACGAGATGTTCCTTAAGAGAATGGTGATGAGACGTGGGTCTACGGCTATGATCTTGAGACCAAGGTTCAATCTTCACAATCGGTCGGCATAGGTTCTCCAAGACCAAAAAAAAGCTTGTCGGGTCAGGTCAAAGCCATGGCCGCGCGGGATTAGCCGAGCGGTCTCAGGCGCTCCAGTCATGGACTGTGCGGCTGGTCCCGGCGGAGGTTCGAGTCCTCCCTCGGGCATGGGTGTGTGTGTTTGTCCTTAGGATAATTTACGTTAAGTAGCATGTAAGCTGTAAGCTTAGGGACTGATGACCTTAGCAGTTAAGTCCCATAAGATTTCACACACATTTGGACATTTTTTTTTAGCCATGCTGATAGTTTTCTTTGGCTTTAAAGGTTTAGTTCATCATAAATTCGTGCCACAGGGACAAACTGTTAATCGATGCTACTATTGGGACGTGTTGCGATGCCTGCGAGAAAATGTGAGGAGGAAATGTGGTGAGACAAATCATGGCTCTTGCGCCACGATAACGCACCCACACATTCATTCCTGTTGGTGCGCGACTGTTGCACAAAAAAAAAAGGAATCACAATGCTGCCTCATCCTTCACACTCTCCTGACCTCCCCCTGCAGACTTTTTTTATTTCCGAAGTTGAAAACCCCGTTGAAAGGACGAAGATTTACGATGACAGACGGGATAAAAGAAAATTCGCACGCGGCGCTTCGAGC
The DNA here is from genome assembly GCF_021461395.2 of Schistocerca americana. Lineage (NCBI taxonomy): Eukaryota > Metazoa > Arthropoda > Insecta > Orthoptera > Acrididae > Schistocerca > Schistocerca americana. The sequence goes on from NC_060119.1 coordinate 221,080,327, forward strand.
GAGAGACGTACCAAGGCTGCTTCCGGAAGTGGCGCCAGCGTTGGGAGCGGTGTATCAATTGTGGAGGAGAGTATTTCGAAGGAGATCATGCACAATAAGTAAAAGGTAAGCGTAGAAAAATTTTGTGGACAAAGTTCCGGAATTTTCTGAACAGACCTCGTACAAAATAACCATTGTTTAGTCGACTGAACAAAAAATAAAGTTAAATAAAAATAAAAGAACGCAAAGTTTTAAGCATGGCTGCTTGGTTCAGTGACCGTTGATAAATTGAAAATAAAACAAATGGGCCCCGATCAAAATTTTTAGTCTTATTGACCAGGTTTCAACACTTCTAAGAGCACCTTCATCATAATTTAGACATACAAAGTGGTTTATAACATAATTACAAATTTATGGAATATATATATATAAAATAGAAAGTGAGAAGGCGAGTCACAAAAATTCAAAAAGAATGTGTGACGGCGAGCCTCTAAGGGCTGCTCATACCTATACAGCCACAGGTTGCAACTTGTGGCTCTACAGCTATGAACAACCCTTAGAGGCTCGCTTCACACATTCTTTTTGAATTTATTAAATTCCAAAAAGATTTTTTGAGATACTTTTAATAGAACGTTTCAAGGAGTGATGGTTAATGAAATTACCACCAATAACATCAGTTATGCTGATGACACTGTCTTCCTGGCAACCAGGCCGCAAAATCTGCGAGAATTACTAAACTTTGTTACTTTAAGCAGCAACACCATGGCTTTAAGTTTAAACGTCAAGAAGACAAAATTGATAGTTCTTAGCAGAAACCGAGATAAATTTAGGGCATACTTCCACTCAGTAATTATAAGATCAAAAAGTTTTCATCGTACATTTATTTTTAAGGTCTAATCAACGATAACTGGGAATGATCTCAAAAAGTTCGCTGCAGAACCGAACAGGCCAGAAGTTCTTTCCAAAAATTGACAGAAGTTCTGACTAGGTGTGACACCAGTATTACACTTCGCACTAGACTACTTCGGTGCTACGTGTTCCCTATACTGCCCTATGTAGCTGGATCTTACCGCAGTATTAGGTAAGAAATTGGAGGCATATGGAATGTGGGCGTATCGAAGGATATTAAGGATACAATGAGCACATTGTTAACGTCCTCGCAGTTTTGTAGGCTGCGGTATCTGATCGTCAGAGACTGACTTCAGTTGGATATAGCATATGTGAATAAGAAAGTAAGAAATTTGCAGGAGTGTCTTCCTCGCCAAACTGAGGCCGCTATCAAAGAGTAGTGGCGGTGTTACGAAAAGCCAACGAGATGTCTCCTCGGGGAAAACTAATTTTTGCCCGGTTTATTTAAAAATATCAAACAAGCATTGGTTGTTTAGTCAACAGAGTAATAACTAATTTTAAATAAAAATAAAGAACATTGCATTATACAACCCGACGAATGCATATATCTGAGTTACAATAAAAATTTACGTTAGATGTACATTGTTAAAATGCAGCGTGGTGGCGTAGTATGTAGTAAAATACAAGTAAATTAGAAAGCAACCGCCATACGTTTAAGACTAACAACATATAATAAAATATAACACCACGTTCCTGGACTTTAAAATAAGCACTGGGTGTCGTTTACCGAACCAAATAGTCTAGATCACGTTTTATTAACAGTTATAAACGGGAGCTAGACTGTTTTGTTCATTAAATAACAAAACATATCACTGACTGCTTCTTCTTTTCCTCCAAGGGCGTTGGCAGTCAGTAGCATAATCTGTTGTTTGTTTCATTACTTTTCTCGACAACGAGTCTGTGCTTATTCCTAACAACTGGTTAAGTTATTTGTTCAGGATAGTCATCTACTTCCTGGGCCACATCTGCCATCAATCTTTCCTTGAAGTATTAGTTACAACGGGTAGTATTTGTGTTGCGCATTGCATGGTCAAAGTATTCAGAATTTCTAAATTTTCATTCGTTCGCCTCAGTACCGCGACAACTGTGACACAACAGTTGTTGGATGACGAGGGACTTACAGAAGAAGAAGTCAGTGATTTATTTTATTATTTGATGAGTAAAATATGCTAGGTCCCGTCTGTAACTGTTGTTAAAAGACGATCTAGGTTATTTCGTTCATCAAACGATTCCGAATGTTTCTTTTAAAGTCCAGTAACGTAGTACTATATTTTATTTTATGTTGTTATCTCTATATGTATGGCAACTCCTTTTTAATTCTTTTTGTATTTTACTGCCTACTACGCAGTCACACCGCATTTTAACATTATACTTCCAATGCAAATTTTTAATGTAACCCACATATCTACATTTGATGTATTTTACTGTGTAAGTTCTTCTTTGTTGTTATTTAACTGTAGTTATTACTCTGTCAACGAAACAACCAATGGTGGTTTGATATTTTAAGCACACTGGGTAGAAGGAATAGTCCCCCCCCCCCCCAAGGAGACAACACACTGACTCTTTGTAACACCGCCTTTGCCTAATTTCAGCGCAGTCTGTTGTGGCCGAGCGGTTCTAGGCGCTTCAGTCCGGAACCGCGCTGCTGCTACCGGCATGGATGTGTGTGATGTCCTTAGGTTAGTTAGGTTTAAGTAGTTCTAAGTCTAGGGGACTCATGACCTCAGATGTTAAGTCCAATAGTGCTCCGAGCCATTTGAACCTAATTTCAGCGAGGAAGAGAGTCCACAAGGTTTTTCATTTTACTTTTTTCACGTATGCCATATCCAACTGAAGTCAGTGACTGACGATCATATACCGCAGAGTACCCAACTGCGCTGTTGTTGATTGCTATGCTACAATTATACGAATGCGTGGCGTCTGTCCATTCGGACATGTCCAAAACAACAGACACCACCCACTCATATAATGATTCGCCTCGCTGAGCAATGAATCCACCACTCCAGTGGGGATACACAATTACGTTCGACCTCCTGCGGGTCTCACAAAGTAGCGAACACGAAGGATGTCGACGGGGACTTCGTGTATGTGGAACTAGGCGGGAGTGTGGGTCGGCTGGGAGGCGCGCCGAGGTAGTCTGTGCAATTGCTATGAACACAGTGTCCGAATGCTGCAGTGGCTAACGCAACTGTGTAATAAGCAAGAGCTCTCGGGTTTGAGTCCCACTCAGGCACACATTTTGACTCGTCCACACAATGTCACGGTGCATCTGATATCAATAATTCCTTCCACTTCCTTTTCTTTTTTCCTCTCCACCCTCAATTTACATAATATGCTACGCTTCGCCCGCTGTCCCAGCTAGGCCTATTCGTATTCTAGACGATTTGAGGATCCTGGTTCATTTCCTCAGTAACTTGACTGAGGCATAAACGTAACAGAGCCAACTCCTTTAACTGGATTCTCCGCGACTGGATGCTGCTGCTGATACCACACCTGCTATTTAATTAATGTAAAGCCGCTACAGTTGCTTTAAAGTATCGGACTGTACAGTTTCTATAATTTCGACACGTCCATTTTTCTCATGACTTCACTGGGCACTTAACTTTTTAAAACCCACTTGACCTCTACTGTTTTTAACATTTGACGTTGCTTCTCTACAGCATAACGTAAGTTGAATGTTCTGCATTTGAACCATACCTAAATTAGCATTCTCTCATCTCCAGTTACAAAAAACAAAAACAACATATTATACACTAGAGAGCCAAAGAAACTGGTACACCTGCCTAATATCGTACAGGGCCCCAGCGAGCACGCGGAAGTAACGCAACACGACGTGGCATAGACTCGACTAATGTCTGAAGCACTGCTAGTGGGAATTGACACCATGAATCCTGCAGGGCCGTCCATAAATCCGTAAGAGTACTAGGGGTGGAGATCTCTTCTGAACAGCACGTTGCAAAGCATCCCAGATATGCTCAACAATGTTCATGTGTGGGAAGTTGTAGAACAGCGGAACTGTTTAAACTCAGAGGAGTGCTTTTGGGCCCCTACTTATTGCCGGACAAGCTGAATGCAACTACACTCCTGGAAATGGAAAAAAGAACACATTGACACCGGTGTGTCAGACCCACCATACTTGCTCCGGACACTGCGAGAGGGCTGTACAAGCAATGATCACACGCACGGCACAGTGGACACACCAGGAACCGCGGTGTTGGTCGTCGAATGGCGCTAGCTGCGCAGCATTTGTGCACCGCCGCCGTCAGTGTCAGCCAGTTTGCCGTGGCATACGGAGCTCCATCGCAGTCTTTAACACTGGTAGCATGCCGCGACAGCGTGGACGTGAACCGTATGTGCAGTTGACGGACTTTGAGCGAGGGCGTATAGTGGGCATGCGGGAGGCCGGGTGGACGTACCGCCGAATTGCTCAACACGTGGGGCGTGAGGTCTCCACAGTACATCGATGTTGTCGCCAGTGGTCGGCGGAAGGTGCACGTGCCCGTCGACCTGGGACCGGACCGCAGCGACGCACGGATGCACGCCAAGACCGTAGGATCCTACGCAGTGCCGTAGGGGACCGCACCGCCACTTCCCAGCAAATTACGAACACTGTTGCTCCTGGGGTATCGGCGAGGACCATTCGCAACCGTCTCCATGAAGCTGGGCTACGGTCCCGCACACCGTTAGGCCGTCTTCCGCTCACGCCCCAACATCGTGCAGCCCGCCTCCAGTGGTCTCGCGACAGGCGTGAATGGAGGGACGAATGGAGACGTGTCGTCTTCAGCGATGAGAGTCGCTTCTGCCTTGGTGCCAATGATGGTCGTATGCGTGTTTGGCGCCGTGCAGGTGAGCGCCACAATCAGGACTGCATACGACCGAGGCACACAGGGCCAACACCCGGCATCATGGTGTGGGGAGCGATCTCCTCCACTGGCCGTACACCACTGGTGATCGTCGAGGGGACACTGAATAGTGCACGGTACATCCAAACCGTCATCGAACCCATCGTTCTACCATTCCTAGACCGGCAAGGGAACTTGCTGTTCCAACAGGACAATGCACGTCCGCATGTATCCCGTGCCACCCAACGTGCTCTAGAAGGTGTAAGTCAACTACCCTGGCCAGCAAGACCTCCGGATCTGTCTCCCATTGAGCATGTTTGGGACTGGATGAAGCGTCGTCTCACGCGGTCTGCACGTCCAGCACGAACGCTGGTCCAACTGAGGCGCCAGGTGGAAATGGCATGGCAAGCCGTTCCACAGGACTACATCCAGCATCTCTACGATCGTCTCCATGGGAGAATAGCAGCCTGCATTGCTGCGAAAGGTGGATATACACTGTACTAGTGCCGACATTGTGCATGCTCTGTTGCCTGTGTCTATGTGCCTGTGGTTCTGTCAGTGTGATCATGTGATGTATCTGACCCCAGGAATGTGTCAATAAAGTTTCCCCTTCCTGGGACAATGAATTCACGGTGTTCTTATTTCAATTTCCAGGAGTGTATTTGGTTCAAATGGTTCAAATGGCTCTGAGCACTATGGGACTTAACTGTTGAGGTCATCAGTGCCCTAGAACTTAGGACTACTTAAACCTAACTAACCTAAGGACATCACACGCGCCCATGCCCGAGGCAGGATTCGAACCTGCGACCGGAGTGGTCGCGCGGTTCCAGACTGTAGCGCTTAGAACCGCTCGGCCACCTCGGCCGGCTGAATGCAACTATTTATAGTACGTTCCTTTGCAGTACTATGCCTGACGCATTAGAAAATGTTCCACTTGGCATTCGGCGACAGCTATTGGTGTCAGGTGATGGTGCACCGCCACACTTTGCAATAGAAGTGCGTAACTGTTTAAATGAAGCTTTTTAAGGGAAATAGATTGGCCGTGGACTTCCAATATTCTGGCCTCCACGTTTCCGGACCTTAATACACTAGTTTTTTGTTTGTGGGGACACTTAAAGGAACAAGTTTTTAGTACTCCACCTGTGGTGTCACCGCCAGACACCACACTTGCTAGGTGGTAGCCTTTAAATCGGCCGCGGTCCGTTAGTATACGTCGGACCCGCGTGTTGCCACTATCAGTGATTGCAGACCAAGCGCCGCCACACGGCAGGTCTAGTCTAGAGAGACTCCCTAGCAAAAAAATGGTTCAAATGGCTCTGAGCACTATGGGACTTAACATCTCTGGTCATCAGTCCCCTAGAACTTAGAACTACTTAAACCTAACTAACCTAAGGACATCACACACATCCATGCCCGAGGCAGGATTCGAACCTGCGACCGCAGCAGTCGCGCGGCTCCAGACTGAGCGCCTAGAACCACTAGACCACCGCGGCCGGCCATTCCCTAGCACTCGCCCCAGTTGTACAGCCGACTTTGCTAGCGATGGTTCACTGTCACGCTCTCATTTGAAGAGACGACAGTTCAGCATAGCCTTCAGCTACGTCATTTGCTACGACCTAACAAGGCGCCATATTCAGTTACTATAATTACTATCTTCAAGAATGTATTCTGAACAGATAATATTGTGTATCATGTACCGTCAAGAGCGACGTTCGTCATTAATGGATTAAAGTTAAGTATCAAACTAATTACGTCCGCTTTCTGAGTTCTCATTCCTTGTCATGTTCCACACCTCACGTCAGTATAGTTCTTCCCTCCTCACGCCAGCCTGCGTGAGCTAAAACGTGTGCATTTCGGCCTGCACTCGTAACACGGTGTTGGCTCTTCTGCTAACACAAAACCACCCATGCATGTACACGACCTAATAGCTCGCGTGCATGCCGCTTCGGCAATCGTGAATGTAGGTGTGTTGCTTAGGATCCAGTGAAGTATGATCCAGCGACTGGCGAAATGTTTGCAAATGCAAGGTCGCCACTTCGGACATCTGCTTTAAAGTGAACGTTGCTGGTACACGTATGTACCGGTTCTGCGAAGACAAGGCTGGACGTCAGACGTACAGAATGGAATTACTGTGCGTAGCGTAATGTGCAATCTAATGTAAAGTATCTATTGTCTTTCCTGTGCCTCATTGGACATAGAAGATGTTACTGTACCCACTATTATTTTCGATTGCCTATATTTGTGTCATGGACGAAACAAAGTGGTCGTTTACGTCTGTAAGAGTTGATGTATGTCTTAATGTTTAAATAAAGGTAACGGCAACAGAAAAAATACAATAAAAGATACCGCATTGAGGAGGTAAATTGGACACAGTCTGACGCTTTAACTGAAAAAAAAATGTTTGGTCCGAACGTGACTCGAATATTGGCGAGTTTGCATATCAATTCCCCACGATATTACTTCGTCTTGCTGGGCTAATAGAAGAGCTGTAGTACAGCGTAGTGTTAATGGCATCTACTCTTGGTAACGCTGCACGCAGTGACAACATTGCGCATCCTTGTTTTTTAAATAGCATTTGTACGAGGGTTTGAACTTAAATAGTGTGAACTATTTATTCACAACCGATACAAATCAGCTACATGTTTGCACCTGTTACTGTCCTTCAAAGTAGTCACCAGCGTTGTGTAGAAACCGTTGCCAGCGATGTGGAAGGCGTGGTATACCGTTAGCAGAGCCTGTTCTGTTGATGGTGCGAATGGAGCGATCTACTGCCTGTCGACTCTCTTGGACAGTTCTGAAGCGAAGGCCACGAATTGGTTCCTTCATCTTCGGAATCAAATCAAAGTCACAAGGACTTAAGTCCGGGGAGTATGGTGGATGGTACAGTACTTCCCAGTCCCATCGACCGAACAGAGCAGTCACAGCTTGCTCTGTATGCGCCCGCGCATTGTCGTGCAAAATGATGGGTGGGTTTGCGCAGAAAGTGTCGCCGCGTCTTTCGAAAAGCTGGTCTCAGATGATGCTCCAAAAACGAACTGTAATACTGTGCATTGACTGTCTGCCGTGGACGAACGTAATGCGTTAGGATAACACCATCACAGTTGTACACGAGAATCACCATAACTTTAGACCGCTCCATTCGCATCATCAACAGAACAGGCTCTGATAACGGTATACTTACGCCTTCCACATCGCTGGCAACGGGTTCTACACAACGCTGGTGACTACTTTGAAGGACAGTAGCAGTTGCAAACATGTAACTCTTTTGTATCGGTTGTGAATAAATAGTTGCCACTATTTAAGTTCCAACCCTCGTATTAAACCTATTGGCGGGATTAGATTTTAATGGCTGGACTTTTGTCTTGAACTGGAATGAGGAATTGCATGCCGACCTCCAAGTGCGGCATTTTTTCCTCAACCTGTATATGATCACATGTATCACATAATTCAGGTATAAGTAAGTATTGAGAGCTTTCCTAAACATTGATATCGACTAGTAAAGTAATCGAAATTTACCTAATCCCCAGTTACGTTTCAGGCAGCATTCACTGATAGCAGTAATTTGAAACGGATTGTCAATGGCAAGGTGTGACAACTGTCTCCGGTCCCTATCGGTTAGGTTCTTTTTGGGACTAATGTTTTTGTGCCACGATGGAGAACTACGAGTGGTGCACTGTTCCCTGTAAACAAGTTGAACAGTTAGTGTTGATACACCAACAAATTGGACCATCTCATTAGTGATTTGGTCACGGGCATGTCCAAATAAGATAAAAAAAATCAAATGAGTGTGAAATCTTATGAGACTTAAATGCTAAGGTCGTCAGTCCCTAAGCTTACACACTACTTAACCTAAATTATCCTAAGGACAAACCCATCCCCGAGGGAGGACTCGAACCTCCGCTGGGACCAGCCCCAAATAAGATAACTCCCTCCTCACTCTGACTCAACATCATACTATTCCACTGCGTTTATTCCGTTCAGCCGACTGGTACATACACACCACTTCTCTGCTTTGGCTTACGACAGCGGTGGAGGGTCACATGACCGCCTTGTATTAGATCTAAAGCGCCCTCAACGCTCCAAAACGACAGATGCACTGTTTGAAGAGAGTCACATTAATGAGACTGTGTGTCAGAAGACTGAAAATCACCTTTTGCAGTGCGAGACGTCCAGGAACAGGGTCACTGAGGTTCTGGAAGGTACCGTCAGGACAGTGGAGCCATCGTGACTCCAGTGCTGTAGTCAGCTGTAATGGGTTTCTTGGTTGAGGATCCATGGCGTGACCAGCCCGATTGGGGTGGTCCCACAGATTCTCGATTAGGTATAAATCCGGGGAGTTGGTGGCCAGGATGATGATGAGGTCCCATACTCCGACGAGCATAAGGGATGATGCGGGAGACCCACACTGCTGTACTAGGCAAGGTCCTAGTGGAGGTGGTTTACCATTGCCTTCCTCCGACCGTAATAGGGATGAATGATGATGATGAAGATGACACAACACCCAGTCATCATGAGGCAGGAAAAATCCCTAACTCCCTCCGGGAATCGAACCCGGGACCCCGTGTGCAGGAAGCGAGAATGCTACTGCAAGATCACCAGCAGGGGACGGTGGCCAGGGGAGTACGCTAAAATCATCTTGGTTCCTTTCGAACCATGCATGTACACTGCGAGGTATGTGAGACATTGCATTGTCCTGCTGGTAGATGCCATCTTGCCGAGTAAATACAAACAGCATGTACGAGTGGACATGGTCCCAAAGGATAAATTGATACGTTTATTGATCCATTGTGCCTTCCAGAATAACGAGATCATCTAGTGAAAGCCACGAAAACATTCCCCATACCATAATGCTCCCTCTTGGATGCAAGATATTTGCTTTCAGACGTTGCCATCTGTCTCATAGAGCATAAACTGAGATTCCTCTGAAAAGGTCACCAGTCGCTGCTCAGTGGACGTCCAGTTGCGATGGCGTGCAGATTCCAGATTTGGCCGGCGATGAATAGCAGTCGGCATGACTGCAATGAACCAGGTGCCTGCTGCGGAGACCCACACACAGCAGCGTTCGCTACATGGTCGTTGATGACTGTTGGTAGCCCCTTGGTTCATCTGGACAGTAAGTTGCTCAACAGTTGGACGTCTATCCGCCTTTACACATTTCCGCAGCCGTCGATGCATCTGTCGTGTATGGCCTGTAGTGCACCAAATTGCCTCCGCTCTGGGTTTGAACAGCATCATTTTCTCATGGACGGTATACTTTAACCACGGCAGCTAGTGAGCATATTACAGATTTAGCCATATCGGAAATATTTCCACCAATGCCACGAAACCCAATCATCATGCCCTTTTGGAAGGGAGAAAAATCGCTCTGTTGCCACATCATAACAATGACTACTGTAATACTTCTGGCTTATTTAGCCATCATATTAGGCTCGTGTAGACTTAGAGAAAGCTTTTGACAATGTTGACTGGAATACTCTCTTTCAAATTCTGAAGGTGGCAGGGGTAAAATACAGGGAGCGAAAGGCTATTTACAATTTGTACAGAAACCAGATGGCAGTTATAAGAGTCGAGGGACATGAAAGGGAAGCAGTGATTGGGAAGGGAGTGAGACAGGGTTGTAGCCTATCCCCGATGTTATTCAATCTGTATATTGAGCATGCAATGAAGGAAACAAAAGAAAAATTCGGAGTAGGTATTAAAATCCATGGAGAAGAAATAAAAACTTTGAGGTTCGCCGATGACATTGTAATTCTGTCAGAGACAGCAAAGGACTTGGAAGAGCAGTTGAACGGAATGGATAGTGTCTTGAAGGGAGGATATAAGATGAACATCAACAAAAGCAAAACGAGGATAATGGAATGTAGTCGAATTAAGTCGGGTGATGTTGAGGGTATTAGTTTAGGAAATGAGACACTTAAAGTAGTAAAGGAGTTTTGCTATTTGGGGAGCAAAAAAACTGATGATGGTCGAAGTAGAGAGGATATACATAAAATGTAGACTGGCAATGGCAAGGAAATCGTTTCTGAAGAAGAGAAATTTGTTAACATCGAGTATACATTTAAGTGTCAGGAAGTCGTTTCTGAAAGTATTTGTATGGAGTGTAGCCATGTATGGAAGTGAAACATGGACGATAAGTAGTTTAGACAAGAAGAGAATAGAAGCTTTCGAAATGTGGTGCTACAGAAGAATGCTGAAGCTTAGATGGGTAGATCACATAACTAATGAGGAGGTGTTGAATAGGATTAGGGAGAAGAGAAGTTTATGGCACAACTTGACTAGAAGAAGGAATCGGGTGGTAGGACATGTTCTGAGGCATCAAGGGATCACCAATTCAGTGCTGGAGGGCAGCGTGGAGGGTAAAAATCGTAGAGGGAGACCAAGAGATGAATACACCAAGCAGATTCAGAAGGATGTAGGTTGCAGTAGGTACCGGGAGATGAAGAAGCTTGCATAGGATAGAGTATCATGGAGAGCTGCATCAAACCAAGTCTCAGGACTGAAGACCACAACAACAACAATTAGGCTCCAGGAAGCTATTTCCAGGGCAGTGGAGATGCAAGAAGCATAGAGATGATGCAATGTGGGATGAGGTACCGGTGACAGATGTTAGATTCCGTACCATTCACGTGAGATGGACCGTCTGCATGATGCTGCTGCTCAGTGATTGGCTGCTGTATTCGGCGGTAGGGGGCCAAAACGTTAAACTTTAGTTGCTATTATTAATTAAACCTGTCATGCAAATTACTTTATTTTTTTAAATAAACATCTCTCAGCAGCCAGCTATCAATCAGTCATTTCAAAATTATTAAAATGAAAGTATTACTAAAAGAAAAGACTGACGATATTACTGCCGATGCATTTCGGTGGCATTCGGGTTGAAACGTCCCCTTAGAAAAATTAATGAATTACTGTGCTGATAAACCTCTTACATTATTTGATTTTGAAACAGCTGAGCAGAACTGAACGTACTCAGACATTTCGCTCTTTACCTATTCTGATCAACACTAAACTGACACACAATATTTTTAGCGCAACGCAATATGACTTTTAATAATCCCTACAAAAGAATGGCCCTGACTAACAATAACCTATACCTTTCACGAATCACTTACCTCACAAAAATCTTCGTTACTCAAAATACTGCAATACAGCGTGCGCCAATACTGCCAGCTGAATAAAAGATTCTAACTACTGAAGGCACTAACTACTGATAGGCGTAGTTAGCGAATGAAAGATTTTGATAGAGAACAAACAATGTATTTACCTTAATAGTGTTCAAAAGTCATAATATCTATATCAGTCCATGATATCCAATATTACAAATTTACTGTCTCTGTCCAGATCATCCGCTCTCAAAACTCCGCCATCTCACTCCCCACATCCACCAGCGCTGGCGGCTCGCCTCCAACTGCGCAACACTACGCGCTGTTAACAGCCAACTACCCAACACTACAATAGCAAATTCCAACAATGCCACCCAGCCACAGACTGCACACAGCACAGCCAGTGATTTTCATACAGAGCGCTAGGTGGCGGTGGTGTTACCAATATAAGAACCTAAACAGCCTACTTACGGGGTCAGACCTTGCTGGCTTGGCGCGCGAAGCGTCTCTGAACAGTCCGGCTCTCCATTGCTGACCGTTCCAGTAGACAGACATGTTGTCTGTTATAGCATCATTTGTTCCATGCAATTTTGTTTACTACACTTCCGACCGTAGCTAGGTACAGACATGTTGTCTGTAATAGTAGTATTTGATTGATGTAATTTTGTTCTCCAGTTCTGACGGTTCCAGTAGACAGACATGTTGTCTGTGGCAGAATGTATTTCATGTTATTTTAGCCAGATATAATGACTGTGGAAAGATATGTTCAATACGTTGTGATCAAGAATAGTTTCTCGTGTCTATATCAATAAAAACACGAGTGGTATCCCAAATGAGTTATAGTTTATTCGTAGCAGCAGTTCCTTGCGAAGATAATTTCAGCCTCAAGAAAACGAATCCACGACGTGCGTGCTGTTTTCTGCGCTGGGGACATCATCATCATGAAGACAGCAGGTTAGTGAAGTGTACAAGAACTTGTGTATTCCACACAGGGCACTGGAAACAACTAGGCACCTCACGTGTACTGCATGCACAGAACAAATGTGCTCAGTGACACATCATCTGCAGTAATGCAGAAGAGGTAAAGAAGGATGAAAGTATTAACACTGTTGTTGTTGTTGTTGTGGTCTTCAGTCCTGAGACTGGTTTGATGCAGCTCTCCATGCTACTCTATCCTGTGCAAGCTTCTTCATCTCCCAGTACCTACTGCAACCTACATCCTTCTGTATCTGCTTAGTGTATTCATCTCTTGGCCTCCCTCTACGATATTTACCCTCCACGCTGACCTCCAATACTAAATTGGTGATCCCTTGATGCCTCAACACATGTCCTACCAACCGATCCCTTCTTCGAGTCAAGTTGTACCGCAAACTTCTCTTCTCCCCAATCCTATTTAATACTTCCTCATTAGTTATGTGATCCACCCATCTAATCTTCAGCATTCTTCTGTAGCACCACATTTCGAAAGCTTCTATTCTCTTCTTGTCCAAATTATTTATCGTCCATGTTTCACTTCCATACATGGCTACACTCCATACAAATACTTTCAGAAACGACTTCCTGACACTTAAATCTATACTCGATGTTAACAAATTTCTGTTGTTCAGAAACGCTTTCCTTGCCATTGCCAGTCTGCATTTTATATCCTCTCTACTTCGACCATCATCAGTTATTTTGCTCCCCAAATAGGAAAATTCCTTTACTTCTTTAAGTGTCTCATTTCCTAATCTAATTCCCTCAGCATCACCCGACTTAATTCGACTACATTCCATTATCCTCGTATTAACGCTATCTCACTTTTATTCATTTTTTCTTGCCGTACTACACTTTTTCTCTTCCCACCCCCCCCCCCCCCCCTCCTCCTCCCTCCCACCACCATACACACACCCTCCACTGCCAGCGTTGCTACTGGCCGTCTGGAGTAATTTTTATGTGGAACATAGGCGGTGGTGGCATTAACGCGACTGGACCGTGTATTTTGTCTGGTGGTTTCAAGAAAGAATAGAGATCAACTCTGCGACGAGAGTGTGATCATGTTGGTCGGAGCACAAGCTCGACTTGCGAAAGGATGGAAGAGGAAATCGGTCGTGCCGTTTTCGTAGGAACCATCCCGGCATTTGCCTGGAGTCATTTTGGAAAACCACTGAAAAGCCTAAATCTGAATGACCTGACGGCGAATTGAAGTGTCGTCCTCCCGAATACGGGTCCAGTGGGCTAACGACTGCGTCATCTCACTGGGTCGCCGATCTTAGATTTGGTTCAGGGTGCATAGGTCAGAGTGCAAGTGTACAGACGTATGTGCAGGTGAGGGGGCGGGCGGAGTCCAGCATGCGTGTGTTCGAGCACATGGTCCTGAGCACGTGACGCGGCGCTCGGAATAAATAGACGGCTGCAATAGAAGCGGGCGCCAAGCGCGGTGCACGCCGCCTGGAAATAATAGCGCTGAGTCAATGGGACCGCCCAATTATTTTGGTGGGTCTGGCGTCTGCTGGCCGCCCGCGACCGCCGCGGACTTCACTCCCGCCGCCGAGCACTCGCTTAAGCGGCTTCCCCAGAGCTGACAGCTGAAGCCGTTGCCCCCGCCTCCAGGGAGCTGGCAGATACGGCACGGTCAGCCCTGGGCGAGCTGTGCAGTGGTGCGACGTAACTCTCTTTGATAAATGTCAGTGTGGGCTTCGTCGCCAGTGAAGGTCTTCCAGGTGTCTGATCGCGTCATGTTGCAATATGTTGCAACGCTTCCTGTATGACGCAGGTCGGCTTCTTCATGAACCAAGTGTCATAATTTCCATTGATCTTGAGTCCATATCTGCGACAAGTTATTTAAATCATTTCTTCCTGCCTGCATTTGTCAGATTTACTTCATATTTCGTTGTACTATTCTACAGTTTCGGTGTCAAGGCTATTTTCAGTCACCTGGACATTTGTAGATATCAATATACCATACTAATGTCCTATCATTATGTATATATCAAGTGCAGTGGTAACAAATATTATTTGAAAATTTTTGATGTACACCCTTAGTGGTGGTGCTAGTGGTACAGGTTTTTGTTACAACTATGATATTTGCGCTCACAACTGCAATGGCTCTGGACAATCTTCAAATAAAACATGTGGAGGATGATAACCCCAAGCTTCCTCACTCAGATTGGAGACATCTGAATAACCTATATTATTCTTAAACTCGGCTCCAAAATTTCTATTATCCGTTTCTAATTTCTAATCCTGATATGCACCGCGCCTATACCCAACATTCCACCAATCCTCCAAGCACACACACTCAGTATCCTCTTGGAACAAAATTTCAACCGTCTGCCTCTTACAGATAACGAAATACGTCCATCCTACTAACTATAGCTCATTCCCACTTATTCCACCGTATCAACGCTCCCCGTTCCCCTCTCCACCCCATTTTTCCCCTTCCCTCCCCGTCTTATCTCATCCCTTTTCCCCTTCATACAATGAAGAGCCAAAGAAACTGGTGCACCTGCCTAATATCGCGCAGGGCCCCACGAGCATGCAGAAGTACCACAACACAACGTGGCATGCACTTGACTAGTGCTGAAGAGAAATGACACCAAGAATCCTGCAGGGCTGCCCATAAATCCGTCAGAGGACGAGGGGTGGATATCTGTTCTGAACAGCACGTTGGAAGGCATCCCAGATATTGTCAATAATGTTCATGCCTGAGGAATTTGGTGGCCAGCGGAAGTGTTTAAACTCAGAAGAGTGTTCAGGAGCTACTCTGTAGCAATTGTGGACGCGTGAGGTATCGCATTGTCCTGCTGGAACTACGCAAGTCCGTTGGTATCGACTATGGACATGAATAGATGCAGGTGATCAGACAGGACGCTTACGTACGTGTCATCTGTCAGAGTCGTATCTAGAACTATCAAGGGTCCCATATTACTGCAGTTGCACATGTACCACACCATTACAGAGCATCCACCAGCTTGAACAGTCCCCTGCTGACTCGCAGGGTCAATGGATTCATGAGGTTGTCCCCATACCCGTACAAGTCCATCCACTCGATACAATTTGAAACGAGACTCATCCGACCAGAAAATATGTTTCCAGTCATCAACAGTCCAATGTCGGTGTTGACGGACCCAGGCGAGGAGTAAAGTTTTGTCATGCAGTCATCAAGGGCACACGAGTGGGCCTTCGACTTCGAAAGCCCATATCGATGATGTTTCGTTGAATGCTTCGCAAATTGACACTCGCTGACGGTCCAGCATTGAAATCTGCAGCAATTTGCGCAAGGGCTGCACTTCTAACACATTGAACGATTCTCTTCAGTCGTCGTTGGTCCCGTTCTTGCAGGATCTTTATCCGGCCGCTGCGATGTCGAAGATTTGATGTCTTACCGGATTCCTGATATTCACGGTACACTCGCGAAATGGCCGTACAGGAAAATCCCCACTTCATCGCTACCTCGGAGATGCTGTGTCCCATTGCTCGTGCACCGATCATAACACCACGTTGAAACTCACTTAAATCTTGATAACTTGCCATTGTAGGAGCAGTAACCGATCTAACTACTGCGCCAGGCACTTGTTATGTACCGAGCGAGGTGGCGCAGTGGTAAGACACTGGACTCGCATTCGGGAGGACGACGGTTCAATCCCGCGTCCGGCCATCCTGATTTAGGTTTTCCGATGAGACCGATGACCACGCTGTCTGGTCTCCTTCCCCAAAACCAACCAACCAACCAACTTGTTATGTTATGTAGGCGTTGCCGACCGCAGCTCCGTATTCTGCCTGTTTACATTTCTTTGTATTTGTGTACGCATGCGTATACCAGTTTCTTGCTTCAGTGTATGATGACACTGCACACACCCCAAACTATCTGCCCTTCCTGCCTTCCCAACACCCACCCCAGTACCTTCTCCATAAATACTATTTAACAGACCTCTGTATTTATGCTCACACTCTATTGAACAGCTAACGGTTTCCCCTTGCAAAAACAAACATATTTGTCTGAGAGCAGCTCCTTCAACTTTTAGAGAAATTGCAATGCTACTTTTTAATATCTCCGTTTCCACAATGCGTTTTAAATATATTCATATTGTTATTATGTTATTTTATAGTTTTTCCTGTTTTAATTTGAAAAAACGACGAAAGTCAAATATCTTTTATACAAAAATCTTTCACAAATTTTGATGTAATTTGTAAATGTTCCACCTTCTAATTTGTTATTGTCGTCTTGTGTATGCATAAAGCCTTTGGCGGAAAATGGAGTTCATCGTTCCGCTGAGAGGCTATTCCCTATCCAAGTGGAGAGTAGGAGATGGAACAACAAAGAAAAAAATAGACACTAGTAAGTCGCTCTCGAACAGCGTGCCTGAAAAATTATCTAACTTTACTAGCTGCATATTTAATCATTGGTGGAAAAAGGTGTGCATTTGATTTCGACGTGTTACAGAAGGATGCTGTCAGCTAAATCGACTATAACGCAAGAAATGTGGAGATTGTCCACAGAGTCTGGGAAGAAAGGAATATGTGGAAAATACTGACTTGAAGAAAGGGCAGGATGACGGGACTTGTGTTAAAACCAAATGGAATATTTTTCATGGTACTGGGGGGAATAAATGAGGACGGTATGTGTAAAAGTTACTTTGAGAAGAAGAGGTTGGCACAGGAGAGGAATTTAACGAGTATCCTATCCTAGTAGCCAGAGAACTGACGATCCAAGAAAAAGAGGAATCTGATTACAACACAACTCGCCCGGCCGTTAGTATCAACGTCGAAAACCAGAGCAACGTTTTCTGCTGCAAACGCCATTCCTTCTGTTGCAAATAGCTCGTCAGTTGCCCTCTCTAGGTTGAGTGATACCCGTTCAAATTCTCCCTTTGTGGTAAATTTTATGTTGAAGATGGAGTTTAGTGTTACTTTGAATTTCTAACAAGCTGCTACCAGGACAATGACTACCTGAAGTTGGATGTGTCTGACAAGCAGAACTAGTCAATACGTAAAATAATACTTGACTTGTCGTGGTCTTATGTAGAGAAGATAACTTCCTTGGGCCTACAGGGATCGAACTGAGGTTCTACTTGCGGTGGTCAGAAGAAGAAACGAATGGTAACCACCTTCTTACCGTAGAAGAAACGGCATAACCAATGTTAGTGCCACACTCAACCAACGACAAATAGGCTGCTGCATTTCCTAACAAAACATTTCACTTTAGAAAATAACTTTTACTGCATCAGTAATGTCTAATATTTATTGGCATGTCGTATTTCAGCACTATGCTGCCATCATCACGTGCGTTACAGTTACATATACATTAATCCGGAATGTGATGAGGAGTGAGGTAATGTACCGAAATTTAACTATTTTTGGTGAAATTTATTCACATGTTGATTTAAATGTGTAAACATCAGTGATAAGTCAGATTTATAGCAAACTCTCACTTGAAGAGCCCGAAAATAACTCTCATCACCCTTCAGATTAAAGTACACCTTACCGTAATGCACCTAATGATGGCAGCATGCGTCATGTTAATAAATACACTCTAGTAAAAGAAAAGAAGAGAAAAAAACGGTGCATCGCGAGAGAATTATTCGAATGGGACGAAAACTGGCAGATATGACGTACATGTACAGACAAACAAACGATTAGAATTTCAGAAAAATTGGATGATTTATTCAAGAGAAAAAGCTTCGTAATTTGAGGAAGTCAATATCGCGTTGGTCCACCTCTGGCCCTTACACAAGCAGTTATTCAGCTTGTCATTGATTGACAGAGTTGTTGGATGTCCTCCTGAAGAATATCGTGCCAAATTCTGTTCTGTTAACGCGTTAGATCGTCAAAACGAATAGCTGATTGGAGGGCCCTGTTGATAGTGCTCAAAAAGTTCTGAATTGGGGAGAGATCCGGCGGCCTTGCGGGCCAATGCAGGGTTTGGCAAGCACGAAGACAAATAGCAAAAACTCTGGCTGTGTGCGGGCGGGAATTATCTTGTTGAAAAGTAAGCCCAGAATGGCTTGACAAGCAGGGCAACAAAACAGAGGTTAGAATATCGTCGACGTATCGCTGTGCTGTAAGTATACCGCGCAAGACAATCAAAGCTGTCCTACTATGTAAGGAAATGGCAACTCAGACCATCACTCTGGTTGTGTGGCCTACACCCTCACATTCCACCAACCCTACAAGTACACATACTCAGTATCCTCTGAGAACAAAATTTCAACCGTCTGCCTCTTACAGATAATGAAATACGTCCATCCTACTAACTATAGCTTCTTCCCACTTATTACACCGTATCAAGGCTCTCCCCTCCCCTTTCCAGCCCCATTTTTCCCCTTCCCTCCCCGTCTTATCTTACCCCTTTTCCCCTTCATGCAATGAAAAGCCAAAGAAACTGGTACACCTGCCTAATATCGCGCATGGTCCCACGAGCGTGCAGAAGTACCACAACACGACGTGGCATGCACTCGACTAATGTCTGAAGTAGTGCTGGAGGGAACTGACACCACGAACCCTGCAGGGCTGCCCATAAATCCGTAAGAGTACGAGGCGGTGGAGATCTGTTCTGAACAGCACGTTGCAAGGTATTCCAGATATGCTCAATGACGTTCATGTCTGGGGAGATTGGTGGCCAGCGGAAGTGTTTAAACTCAGAAGATTGTTCAGGAGCTACTCTGTAGCAATTCTGGACGTCTGAGCTTCGCATTGTCTTGCCGGAATTGCCCAAGTCTGTTGGAATGCACAATGGGCATGAATGGATGAAGGTGATCAGACAGGACGCTTACGGACTTGTCACCTGTCAGAGTCGTATCCAGACGTAACAGTGGTCCCATATCACCCCAACTGTAGGCGTCCCACACCATTACAGAGCATCCACCAGCTTGAACAGCCCCCTGCTTTTACACAGGGTCCATGGATTGATGTGGTTGTCCCCATACCTGTACAAGTCCATCCACTCGATACAGTTTTAAACGAGACTCGTCCGACCAGGCAATATGTTTCCAGTCATCAATAGTCGAATGTCGGTGTTGACGGGCTCAGGCGAGGCATAAAGCTTTGTGTCATCCAGTCATCAAGGGCACACGAGTGGGTCTCTGGCTCCGAAAGCCCATATCGATGATGTTTCGTTGAATGGTTCGCACGTTGACACTTTCTGACGGTCCAGCACTGAAATCTGCAGCTGTCTGGGGCGTCTCCATACACGTGTTCGCTGGTCATCAGGGTTCGCTTGTAAGCGGGACTCATCACTGAAGACAATTCTATTTCAGTCAATGAGATTGCAGGCCGAAGGCTGGTCCGTGGACGCTCGGGACAGTAGCGGGATACCAACCCGACAGTCGCCCGCCACACAACCCGAGAGCCAGGACTGATGGTCTGGGGTGCCATTTCATTTCATAACAGGACCCTTTTGGTTGTGATCGGCGGAATCCTTACAGCACAGCGGTACGTAGATGATATTCTACGCCCCATTTCATTGTTCTTCATGGCAAGCCATCCGGGGCTTACTTTCGAGCGAGATCGTTCCGGAGTTTACACTGCTTGTCTCTGTGCTTGTCAAACCGTACCTTGTGCAGCAAGGTTGCCGGATCGCTCTCCAGTTGAGAACACCAGTTCGGCACGATTTGGCACTGTATCCCTCAAGATCGCATACAGCAACTCAGTCAATCAATGCCAAGCCGAATAACTGCTTCCATAAGCACCTGAGGTGGACCAGCATGTGCTGGAGTCACTCGGTGTGGTGCCAGTGCGACCCCAAGTCCAGGGCTTTAACTGTCTGCCACCCTGGTTACTGGAGCAGCCCAGAGTGATTTTAGGTTTGGTGCGGTACAGGAGAGATAGCACTTCTGCTTCCGTTTTTAAAGCGGTCTTTTCTGCCGTTTTATCTGAGCACCACGACCATCAAGCTAATTTTACGGATGGATCCAAGCAGGGTAACTCCGTTGGTTACCCTGTCGTCTTCCCGGATCGTGTCCTCAAGGTCAGACTGCCTCCCCAATTTACCATCTTTGGCACAGAATTCTATGGAATCTTGCGGGCACTGGAGCAGATCAGGCATTCTCCCAGTGTTATATTTCTTGTCTGTTCAGATTCTTTGTCCGCCCTTTACTCTCTTCAGCGTTTGTAATGGTTCAAATGGCTCCGAGCGCTATGGGACTTAACATCGATGGTCATCAGTCCCCTATAACTTAGAACTACTTAAACCTAACTAACCTAAGGACGTCACACAACACCCAGTCATCACGAGGCAGAGAAAATCCCTGACCCCGGGCGCGGGAAGCGAGAACGCTACCGCACGACCACGAGCTGCGGACCCAGCGTTTGTACCCAGCAGATAAAGCAACTCATACTATCCAGGACGCCCTCCTCCAACTATCGCGACTGGCGAAGGAGGTGTCTTTCTGCTGGGTACCAGGGCACATGGGAGTTCCGGGGAATGAAAGGGTTGGTCGAGCAGCTAAGGAGGCGTGCCGTGACCGTCAGGTCTTTCAGTGTGCTATCCCCCCTGCATGCCCACACCTCGCTGTTGCTGTATAAAGTCCTGTGGCCAGAAGTGACCGACAAGCCCACAACTCGGCTGTGGCCTACTTGCTTCCAGCCACGTCGAGGGACGAGGTCCTCCTTACTCGTCTTCGCATGCCACAGCCCTCTGGCGCATGGATTTTTACTCAGGCGAGAGGACCCTCCGATGTGCGTTGCTTGTGGCGTGCAGATCACGGTGCACCACATTATATTGGACTGCATTTTATTTGCTGACCAGCGGACTTCAGCAGATCTGCAGTCTACTTTATCCAACGATCAAACGAGTGTGGTTCGCGTTTTAAAGTTTTGTAAATTGTCCCACGTTTTTAACAAGATTTTGGGGAGATGTTTTTAATGTGTCAACAGGGTGGCTGGCTCATCCAAGCTTTTTGTAAGTGGTCAGCCAGTCACATTTCACTTTGTTGTTCTTTTAGCTCTTCTGTGTTTTGTTTTTCCTCTGTTTTAATTTCTTGATTAGATATCTTGCCTTCTCTTTGGTTTTAGTGCATGTGGTAGTGCCAGTGCGATAGAATAAATTGTGTGGTCATTTCGTGAGCATGCGTGTAGGACAGGTTTCGTTCTTACCCACATTCGTTTATTTTAATCATGTTAGGGTGCTGATAACCTCGCCGTTGGGCGCCCGTAAGATCCCCAAACCACACAGACACATACACACACACACTGGACCAACGCTTTATTGACTTCTTCAATTTATGAAGCTCTTTCTCTTGAATAAATCATTCAGTTTTTCTGAAATTCTAATCTTTTGTTTGTCTACACACGTACGTCAAACCTACGTCCCATTCTGATCATTCCTTCGTGGCGCTGCGTTTTTTCTGCATTAGAAGGTATTACTAAAAAGTGACTGAAGGAGTAAAAATTATTCGATAAATATATCACACAGTCGCTGATCTCAGCCAGTTCCATACAACAGGGAAAGATTTAAACAAGTATATTTCACACATATGTGGGTAACGTACATATTGTAAAAGCGTCCTGATTATGACTCACGAGGAAGTGACTGTACGTAAACTGATTTGAACGAAGCTTCTTAACAACACACTGCAATTGGGCAGTGATCTAGGAAGATTTCAAAATGGATACGCAGCATTCAGTATTACGCCATCACTATGTAAATGTCTAGAACTCCAGGTTTTAGTGTGTGTAGCTTAGAGCTCGTGAAATTGACATCAGCGCGACCTAAAGCTGTGACTTAAGAGGCTGCTCGTTCTCTACACGGATACAGCAACTACGTCAGCACTTGCGGCTGGTTTCCGTGGTCTGCTGTTAGGCTCATTCTTTCGTATGTTCGAGCCTCGCATCGGGCATGTGTGTGAGTAATGTACCATCATTACGTACAAGGTTTGCGTCTCGTAAGAATAGCACGTGTGATGCAGGATGGAGGAAGGAGTACTAAATTGTAATTACTTGATGTTATATACATTGAAATACAGCACTCTTTTTTCTCGGTGGTGAAAATACAATAATTAACGAATTCGTCTTTGACTTTACTTTATAAGAAATTGTAATCTGCTCCCATAATTTTGTGTATGTTCCTACAGGGAGTTTTTGTACGTCACTTACAGTGGTGATATTTTGAATGGAATATTTTTTGCGGTTCAGCCTTAATTGCTTTGTGTTACCTGCTATGGAAATGGAAATGAGCGTTTGGCGTCATTGGCCGGGAGGCCCCCTACGGGGCAGATCCGGCCGCCTTGTTGCTGGTCTTATTACATTCGACGCCACATTGGGCGACCTGCGCGTCGGGTGGGGATGAAATGATGATGAAGGCAACACCCAGTCCCTGAGCGGAGAAAATCCCCGACCCAGCCGGGAATCGAACCGGGGCCCCTTAGGACGGCAATCCGTCACACTGACCACTTAGCTATCGGGGCGGACTTAACTGGTATGATGTTATGGAAAGGATTGTATGTCATGCTGACATTTAATGTATACTTCAGATGTGAAAACTTTATGATTAGATGGTGCTGTTCTCATGAGACACTGTGGGGCAGAACTCACTTAAACGAGTGGTAAGTGTTGGATATTAGTGATCACATACTAAAGTTATGTTAAGAACCCTAGCAACACAAATATAGCATTAGTGGAACATTTTGGAATTTAGGTCTAATTAAGACTTTTTTGAGTTAAATGTACAGTGGAAACTTATCCTTTGTTTGTAAAGACATGGAGGTGAGAATTAAATGAGTGGGAGATTATTGTCAGATCATTATAGGGTGGATTTATGCAATTTTGTTACTGAATTTCTTCATGCTTATGTGATAGACATGGTCCAATGTATTGAAATAACATTTTGTGTTCTCAGATTTTGATTTTCTTGCCGTGTTGAATGGGCCACATATTTTAAAGCCTGGATATTGTTCTGTTATAGCTGCATTTTGCTGCAAAATTGTGGTATTGCAATTTATTTTGTTCAACTTTGTAATTCAAATGTTACTAAGAGAAACTATATGTGAAACGCTACTGATTTTCTACAGAAGTTAATAGTACTATGAGATAAGACTGTAATTTTGCTTGGTGAATAAGTCTTTGTAACCTGAGGTGCAAATATGAGAAAATTCCTCCACGTAGCATGTATTTGGTGAAGAAGTTGTGACGTACGTGTGACGGAGGAGGCATTTAAAAAGATGATTAAATTGTGTTAAAAAGATTGAGCAAACGTTGGTGTAGCTCATTTATTCATTTATTTGGCTATGAGAAAGGTTTACTGGGACTTTGAGAAATTTGTAGGTGAGCCTGATCTGGTTTAGTGTTGAACGTATTGAGGCAGAGTGAAGACTATCTGGTTTTTGGTGATCATTCAGGTGATGCTTTTAATGAATAATTTGCAATGTTGTTTTAAATATTTCGTTCCTACAGTGATACTTCAAGTGACAACTTAATATTTTCAGTATTTTCTTGTCATGTTTTCTTTGATTACGTTTCTGATTTTGGAGTTATTCTGTAGTACCGAGGAGAGCTTCAGCAACGACACTCCTTTTGTTGATAATTTGATGCTTTCTGGAGAGTTTCTGCAGATGTAGAGCATGATTTTTCATTTTTTCGATAGAAGTTGGACTTCCGGAATTTTTTTGTCGGGTTTGTGTACTGAGGGATCATCTTAAGGTTGTTGTTTAGTCTTTGGTGATGATATTATTCGGTTTATGAGAGAGAATCTTACAGTGAGTCAAAGGGGGACGAGAAGTGGTCGTTTTAGAAGGAGTCAGGAGAGAATTGAGAAATCTAAGTTGATGGAATCCTCCGATTCTGGTATCTTATGCAGTGCTGCTACTCAGTGAAATGAAGGTGTGTCTAACAGTGATTCAGTTAGTACATCAGTTAGTGAAGCAGGGACTGTTGAAGGCAGTGATGTTAATGTTACAGATCGAGAGAGGAGTAAAGTTGTCACGAATGAAGGTGCAGTTGTCTTTGATGTGAAACTTCTGGGCAGATTAAAACTATTTGCTGGACTATGAATCAAACTCGAAACCTTTGCCTTTCGCAGGCAAGTGCTCTGCTGATTGAGCTATCTCACCACGACTCACGGTCCGCCCTCACAGCTATGCTGCTGCCGGTACCTCATCTCCTACCTTCCAAACTTCACAGAACTCTCCTGCTAAACTTGCAAACTACCACTTCTGAAAGAAAGGATATTGCAGAGATATGGCTTAGCCAAAGCCTGAGGGATGTTTCCGGAAAGAAATTTTCACTCTGCGGTGGAGTTTGTGCTGATATGAAACTTCCTGGCAGATGAAAATTGTGTGCCAGACCAAGACTCGAACTCGGGACCTTTACCTTTCACGAAGAAGTACTCTATCGACTGGACTACTCACAACTTTACTTCCGCCAGTACCTCAAACCTTCCCATCTCTACAGAGGTGCCGAGTTCGAGTCTCGGTCCGGCACACAGTTTTAATCGCCAAGAAGTTTGATTTCAGACCACACTCCGCAGCAGAGTGAAAAATCATTCTGGAGTTTGATGTAGTTCAACCACTTGAATCTACCAGGAGTTGTGGTGTATCAGGAAATGTTTCTGCTGCTTTCTGTGTTCAACCTGAACATTAGAATGTTAGTCCATTATCGAAAACTGAATGCGAAATAAGTAATACTGAAATGTTTCAAGCAATACTGGAGAAATTCCAGTCTGGTATGAAGGGACTTATTGAGGAATTTGAGCCTAGTGAATCTATTTGATGACAAATGAGAGACTAGGACAGTAAGAATAGTGAAGAGAAATTGGGTAAGGAAAGTAGAAAGACAAAAGCTAATGTCAGGGCGATAAATCAGAGGTTAGAAGCAAAGTCAAGACACGGAAACCTAATTTTCACCTTTAAAAGGAACAAACCCGTAAAACAGAGAAAAAATTTGAAACCACTGAGAAGATGTTGGAGGGAAATTTCATGTACTTGCTACACAGTTATTGGAGGAGTTGCGTTCATAATTGAATGAGAGGACATCTGATGTCATCAGCGTGGGGCGATCTGTTAACATTATG
Source organism: Schistocerca americana (assembly GCF_021461395.2). NCBI lineage: Eukaryota > Metazoa > Arthropoda > Insecta > Orthoptera > Acrididae > Schistocerca > Schistocerca americana. The sequence goes on from NC_060119.1 coordinate 221,106,141, forward strand.
AACAATGAATAAATTTTCAGCTTCCAAGATCGCTAAAAGTCATTTATTCATATAGATGACCGGCTTCGGCAATTCCCTGTTGCTGTCAGTTCTCTGTTGCTATCTTCAGACCTATGTTTACATCACTGCATAATCTTCTCCTTCAGTACAGTAAGAAGTTGTATACAATATATGTCCATGTTGGTATTGTGAGCTATACTATAATCAGAATTGACATACCGACTTCTAGTATGCCTCTCGATACCAACATGGACGTACATTGTATAGCACCACTTACTGTTATGGAGGAGATTATGTAATGATATAAACATAGATCTGAAGATGGCAACAGAGATTTGCCGAAACCGGTCATCTAAGTAAATAAAAAATTTAAGCGATCTTGACAGTTGAAAATTTATTCAATGTTCAAGATTTCTGACGTTGAAATAGAACTTGCACTATTTAAAAATGACAGAATAAATTACAGGAGGTTGTTAGTGAATGGAATAAGCAACTACAAAACGATTTTCATCCTTTAAGAGAAAAAAATGAAAGGAATGATAGATTTGTCAGAGAGGTTTGAGGCGGTGTCTAGTCATGAAGTTGTTACTCAAGTTCAAGAACAAGCTTCAAATGATAATACATTATTGCACAGTTTAGAAAAGAATTTTGAGGAATTGAAGGTTAGTTCAGAGAAGGAAATATCAAGAAGTAGAGAGGAAATGCAAAAAACAATTAACAAGGTTGATGATTTGGCAACTTGTGCTGCACAGTTGGCTGTTAATGCAAAACAGAGTTCCAGTGACACTGTACCTATGGGTGTCTGTGAATCAGAAGTAATGAGGTCATTTTTGAGGTTTGAGGAAGGTCAAATGAAGATTAATAATACATGAACAGAATTAGGTCAGTAACTACATGAGAGAGGGGTCTAAGATTGAGAAAAAATTAGAAGAAGGTGTTGCTGAAGGCTGTTGTTGTAGTAAAGACCATGTACCTGATGTTGATGTGGACCCAAGCCATGAAGGTGAACCTGATCCTGTGTATCATTATGAAAGAAGGAGAAATCAATGCAGCTGAGAACATTTCAATCATGTAAATGTAGAGTGTGAAGCCATATCTGGTTTTGACTATAATCATTTCTTTGCAGTTACAATCTTTTCAAATATTTAGAAATACATCAAAGAGTATTCATCCTCATGCTTGTTTAGAGCAATTTCATTTTTCACTTCCTCCAACTTGGCCTGTTGGTCATATGGCTGAGTTTGTTTGTAGTTATTTGTAAGAAGAACTAGCCATAGGTACATGTACATCACCTACGAGTTCTGGGTCTTATCAGGAGTTTCAAAACTGTCTTTGTCTGCATATTGGACTGAGGCAGCACAAGACAGAGCCAAATACGATACTCTGACGATGTAAAATTTCAGTTATTCAGATTTTATCAGTCCTGAACAGTTCTGCGAAAATATGTTTTTGAAAAATGAATTTCTGTACAATCCTTATAATCCTGCTGAGTTGATTCAAATTTGCTTATGAAACTTCCTACACATGTCTGTCAGATTATTCTTGCTGATAAGATGTACAGATGATATAGTTACAACAACAGAACGAAAATGCCCTAAGATATAGAGGGTTTTCAAAGTTTACTACAAGAGTTGCAAAATTATAGCAGTGATGATACTGGTCATGGTAGGAATGATAATCAGTTCTCTTAGCCAGATCTGAAGCCACAAAGGAGTCGGAGTTACGATCGTGAGCGATTTGATTCAGGTCGCAGTAGATATGAAAATTGTAGATGGTGACATCAGTATGAGGTACTGGATCACAATGAGAGTAACGATTTCAGAAGAGTCATAGATGGCTGAAACAGTAGATGTTTTGGTCATAATCGAGATAGTAGGGGAAATGGTGGAGATAGTCGCTGGGAAGACAGAGATTCAGGTCCACACATTGTGGAGTTACATTCAGCTGATCCTTAGAACCAAGTGCGTGCAGAGAGCCTGCAGTCTTGTGGCTTACAATTTCTGGCAGCAGCTGATTCGGATGCTCCAAATATGACACACAATATCTATGAACAGGTGAATACATGGAATTTTGAGGATGTGAGGGGACTTCTGCTTAGAAACAGAAATATATAAATTCTTTGGTGAGAACAGAGCTTCAAAAAGATGTTAATGTAATTATTTTGTCTTGTGTTCTAGATATGGGTAGCTGGGTGTCTTTGTTGAGTGTGTCAGCATTTCTGAGGTGTGAAGTTCTAGGTTCATGGACTGTTCTTTATCTGCAGCAGACTAAGGTGAAAGGAGCACTTATCAGAAAATTTGTAGAGGTGAAGAGACAAGTGGGTGTTGAATTTCTTTGTCAAATTTCTGCGAATCTTGTGATAGAGCTGAGATTGATTATTGATGCAATTTTAGGGACTGATTTTTTTGTTCATGAACCAAGCTGTGTTGGACTTATGTTGCGTTGAAATGATTTTGAAGTGTAATGGGACTAAGGTGAAAGTGACACTTACTTAAAAAAAGTGTACAGGTGAAGACACAGGTGATTATTCATTTCCTTTGTCAAGGTATTTGATTTTGTGCGAATTTGGTGATAGTGCTGAGGCCAGTTATTGATGCAGTTTTAGGGTTTGATTTTTTTTGTTGATGAAGCAAGTACTGCCAGACTTGGGTTACGGTAAAATGGTTCTGAAGTCTAATGAGGCTATGTTGAACTTGAATTTTGATGAATGTGTGGTTGTGGAAAAGAGCTCAAACCACTGTCTTAAATTCCTCACCAGATGGTCTTTTGAGCTGAAGCCTGTTGCGACTGAGGGTAGTGCTTGTGTAGTTCTGTTACTAGACTGCCAAGGAAGTGATTGTACTTTACAGTAAACATGGAATTAGGCTGGCTCTGCTGAGAAGGCAAAGGATGCAGTGAAAAAAAATTCTCTGGTGTACTTTGATGTCAGTCTCTGGCGTTTTCTTTTATTTTTTGACAGGCTATCCTTCCCTACCATTGACTTATAATGAGAGAGTGAAGGCTGAAGTTGAGAAAAGGTTGCAGCAAGGTGTGACTGAGCCTGGTGTTAGTTGTGTGTGTGAAATCTTATGGGACTTAACTGCTAAGGTCATCAGTCCCTAAGCTTACACACTACTTAACCTAAATTATCCTAAGGACAAAAACACACACACCCATGCCCGTGGGAGGACTCGAACCTCTGCCGGGACCAGCCCCTGCTGATAGTTCACATAATAATCCGTCATTGGTGGATCCTAAGAAAAGAGATGGTGGTAGTTTGGTATTGGATTGTAGGCAGGAAAATACTATTATTGTACCACAAACTGATAAGCCATAGATATCAGATGAGCTTTTGCCAAAATTTCATAACATTAGAGTCGTATCCTCTGTTGACTTAAGAGATAGCTGTAAGCAGTTTGAGTTACATTCTTAATGTCGAAAATTCACAGAATTTTTGTGTTATTGTCGCTGTTATCAATTTTGCAATTTTCTCTCTGCACTGGATGTCAGTTTAACTGTATTTATCAGAGGTTTTAATAGTATCTTCGAGCAGATTTCAGAAAGAGTATAGCTTCCTTCGTTGGTGATGCATTGTACGCTGAAGAGAGCTGGGAACAACAGACTGATGTTTGGGACAGTTGCTGAGTGTTTTCCAAGAGTGTGGTGTCACTATGAATCTAAAAAAAAAAATAAAAAAATTAGAATTTGCGAATTATGTGAAATTTCTTGAGCACATTGCAATTGTTTAGGGATTAATCCTGATCTAGAGATAATGGGCAATTAGAGATTTTCGTATTCCAAAAACTAGAAAAATATGCGTGCATTCTTGGGATTATCTAGCTTTTTAGAAGATTTATGAATTTGAATACTTTTACCTGGACCGGATGGTGTGCATTGATGACTGAGGAAACTCCTTGGGATTCGGATGCCTAAGAACGGGCAGAACTCGAGTATGTAAAACAAGTTCTATTGAAGGCACCTGTCCTGTTGCATCCTGATTTGAATAGAAATTTTTTTTTACGCTCAGACACTTCAAAGATGGATCCTCCTGCTGAGCTCATCCAATAATTCCAAGTAGATGGACTTATGAAGTGACATATTATTGCTTTTGTGAGCCGGGTTTTCACTAAGTGTGAGTGCAACTGTCTGGACAGTGGCCTTGAAGCTCTCACTGTTTTATGGGGTGTTGTGAAATTAAAATGTTATCTGCATGGTCCGGTGTCCAAGGTCTACACAAATCACTGAGCATTAGAATTATTGATGAGTACAAAGTTGCCTCATAGTCGCTTAGCCAGGAGGCCACTCTATTTAGAAGAGTTCAACTTCACGACTGTGTATATTCCTGATAATGATAACATCATAGCTGATGCTGTCTCAAGATCTCCTCTAGTGTTGAATCACGGGATCTAGGACGATCATGATGAAAATAATTTCATAATCCATAACTGAGCTCTGGTTCAAATTTCTCGGAATCCTGAAAAGGAAAAAAGGTAGAATTACTGGTAACATAACTAAAAGTCGATAAGTTGCCTTCACAATTAAAACTGAAATTTCACTGAAGAAGTAAATCCAAGAATCAAATGCGTAAACCGAATTTACTACGTAGAACAGCTCTTGCCAAACCTGACGTTCATTTTCATTATACGCACAGGTATGAACTAGCACAATGGAATAATGTCACATAACTAGCCCTCAATAAAAAACAAGATCAAACAGCCAAATGCTAGTCTGAAACAGAATTTCCTGAGATACACGAGCTGTAACAACACTGTCCAATGTGTGCTATGTGACTGTTAGCACTAGTGCCTGTGCTATTTCCTGTAGGCATTCAGCCAACAAACTCAAAGTTACGCAGGCTGCAACCAAATACCAGCGAGGCTAACAAAAGCCTAAATAGCGCTAAAAGAATGTTACTAGATACTATAGTCCAGCACAAGGGTGAGCCACTGCCCGTACACTCCAGTAACAGAACTCAGTGGACCAAGACACAGCAAAGCCGTACCCCTGCATTCGACGCTGCAGTCTGAGTGTTGACCGCCAACATCGGCCATCGATTTCCAAGGCACTCATTCGAAGTTTAGCTGTTCCACTGCTCGCGACAAGATCCAGGAACGGACTTCTCGGAAACCAAGACAGCACTGGAGGGCGCGTCCTCAATGCATACGATGCCGTTATCTGACAGTTGTCAGCCGGCATCTGCCCTCCGTCCTCCAAGGCGCTCGTTCCAAATTCCGGCTCGTCCGTTATTCCGCACAAAGAGTCCTTCATCGCTGGCGCCGTCCCTCGCTTCTTGACAGCGGTGGCGTTGTATGCGGCTCCTTGGGTAATCCGCGTGCCCTCTCACCGCATCCAACACCACCTCCAGTCTAGGTGCCCTCTGCTGTGTGGGGCGGGACTCGAACTGTGCCGCGAAATCAAACAGAAAACAAACACAACACATTGCAATTTTGATAAAGTAGGCCTACTGTAGTTTGGGCAGGAGAAGGTGGAAAGAGTTTCAAACGAAGCGAAAAAGAGCGTAAAGAGAGCAATGAGAGAAGCATTCAACGAATTCGAACATAAAACATTGGCAAACAATCTAAACAAGAACCCTAAAAAGTTTTGGTCATATGTAAAATCGGTAAGCGGATCTAAATCCCCTATTCAGTCACTCGTTGACCACGATGGCACCGAAACAGAGGACGACCGAAGAAAGGCAGAAATACTGAATTCAGTGTTCCGAAACTGTTTCACTGCGGAAAATCGTAACGCGGTCCCTGACTTCAGCCGTCGCACGGACGCCAAAATGGAAAATATTGAAATAAACGATATCGGAATTGAAAGACAACTGCTATCACTTAGTAGCGGAAAAGCATCCGGACCAGACGAGATACCCTTAAGATTCTACAGTGATTATGCTAAAGAACTTGCCCCCTTTCTATCAGCAATTTATCGTAGATCGCTGGAAGAACGTAAAGTACCTAGCGACTGGAAGAAAGCGCAGGTCGTTCCCATTTTCAAGAAGGGTCATAAATCAGATGCGAATAATTATAGGCCTATTTCGCTTACGTCAATCTGTTGTAGAATAATGGAACATGTTTTGTGTTCTCGTATTATGACGTTCTTAGATAATACAAATCTCCTTCATCATAACCAACATGGATTCCGCAAACAGAGATCATGTGAAACTCAGCTCGCCCTATTTGCCCAAGAAATTCACAGTGCCGTAGACACTGGCGAGCAGATTGATGCCGTATTCCTGGACTTCAGGAAGGCATTTGATACGGTTCCGCACTTACGTTTAGTGAAAAAAATACGAGCTTACGGAATATCGGACCAGGTTTGTGATTGGATTCAGGATTTCCTAGAAGAAAGAACACAACATGTCATTCTTAACGGTTCAAAATCTGCAGATGTAGAGGTAATTTCGGGAGTACCGCAGGGAAGCGTGATAGGACCTTTATTGTTTACAATATACATAAATGACTTAGTTGACAACATCGGTAGCTCCGTGAGGCTATTTGCAGATGACACGGTTGTCTACAAGAAAGTAGCAACATCAGAAGACTCGTACGTACTCCAGGAGGACCTGCAGAGGATTAATGCATGGTGCGACAGCTGGCAGCTTTCCCTAAACGTAGATAAATGTAATATAATGCGCATACATAGGGGCAGAAATCCATTCCAGTACGATTATGCCATAGGTGGTAAATCATTGGAAGCGGTAACGACCGTAAAATACTTAGGAGTTACTATCCGGAGCGATCTGAAGTGGAATGATCACATAAAACAAATAGTGGGAAAAGCAGGCGCCAGGTTGAGATTCATAGGAAGAATTCTAAGAAAATGTGACTCATCGACGAAAGAAGTAGCTTACAAAACGCTTGTTCGTCCGATTCTTGAGTATTGCTCATCAGTATGGGACCCTTACCAGGTTGGATTAATAGAAGAGATAGACATGATCCAGCGAAAAGCAGCGCGATTCGTCATGGGGACATTTAGTCAGCGCGAGAGCGTTACGGAGATGCTGAACAAGCTCCAGTGGCGGACACTTCAAGAAAGGCGTTACGCAATACGGAGAGGTTTATTATCGAAATTACGAGAGAGCACATTCCGGGAAGAGATGGGCAACATATTACTACCGCCCACATATATCTCGCGTAATGATCACAACGAAAAGATCCGAGAAATTAGAGCAAATACGGAGACTTACAAGCAGTCGTTCTTCCCACGCACAATTCGTGAATGGAACAGGGAAGGGGGGATCAGATAGTGGTACAATAAGTACCCTCCGCCACACACCGCAAGGTGGCTCGCGGAGTATAGATGTAGATGTAGATGTAGAAACACATTTAGGCAGCTGGCTTTAAAGACTTTCGAACTTCTTTAGTGGATGAATCACATTACTAACTGGTACAGTACTTATTTTCCACTTGAAGAGTAAACAAATTATGGAATAAATAAATGATATAAAAACAGCAATTTGAACTCTACACTTTTCCCAGCACTTTGTTTTATTTGCTAAACAAGATTGAAAGCTAAAAATCTGGTTGTAAATCTTTTACATTTAGTGTATTTTATAAAGACATGAAATAACCTTGGTTCTGCGTCAGTATTACTTTCGTACAATACAGAACAAATGATCTCCTGTCACAAACGATGTTTTTTTTTTATTTTTTTTATTTCATACACTACGCATTTTGAGGCCTGGGAGCTCGTCTTCGGATGCTTCATCAATCTTCACAAGCATTCCATACTTAGACTCTCTCTCTCTTTCTATGGTCTAATGCTACGCAGTGGTTAAACGGCATCACGTGGTAAGCCCCTTGACAACCTGCCTCCGCGAAGCTCTGTCTCTGGCGTGGTGTCCCGCGCAGCTGCAAGCCCATCCCGTTCAGGCTTTTACGAGGTGTGGCTAGAAAAAAACCGGACTAGTACTGGTGAAACAATAAAACGAATGCAATAAGGCTGAAAGTCGCGTGGCCTGTCACGTGACTCTCGCTCCGCCTACTGCTCGAGTTTCATCTGCCTCCTGCACTCAGTCTGCCCGTGGCGTCTGTTTTAAGTAGTTGACGTTTTGTCTGTGCGTCGGAAAATGTTGAGTGTACAGAAAGAACAGCGTGTTAACATCAAATTTTGTTTCAAACTAGGAAAATCTGCAAGTGAAAAGTTTGTAATGTTACAACAAGTGTACGGCGATCATTGTTTATAGCGAACACAAGTGTTTGAGTGGTTTAAACGATTTAAAGATGGCCGCGAAGACACCAGTGATGACACTCGCACTGGCAGACCATTGTCAGCAAAAACTGATGCAAACATTGAAAAAATCGGTAAGCTTGTTCGACAAGATCGCCGTTTAACAATCAGAGCAGTGTCTGAGTTAACAGGAGTTGACAAGGAAAGTGTTAGGCAGATTCTTCATGAAAGTTTCAACATGAACAAAGTGTGTTCAAAAATGGTTACAAAGTGTCTCACAATTGAACAGAAGGAACGCCGAAGAATGATTTGTTCTGACATCCTGGAAAACATTGAAAGTGATCCCACCTTCTTACAAAATGTTATTACTTGCGATGAATCGTGGTTTTTTACTTACGATCCCGAAACTAAACGCCAATCGATGCATTGGAAAACTCCTGGTTCTCCACGACAAAAAAAAGCACGAATGTCAAAATCGAAATTCAAGGCAATGATGATTGTTTTTTTTGACATCAAAGGGATTGTGTACATTGATTGGGTACCAGAGGGACAAACAGTGAATCAGCATTACTACATTAGCGTCCTGGCTACCCTACGTGAGCGAGTACGGAGAAAACAGAACGATTTGTGGAGAAAAAAGTCATGGATCCTTCACCAAGACAATGCCCCAGCTCACAGTGCGTTGTCAGTGAAGACGTTTTTGGCAAAACACAACATTCCCATCTTAGATCATCCACCCTACTCACCTGATTTGGCCCCCTGTGACTTTTTTCTTTTCCCTAAAGTCAAGTCAGCTTTGAAAGGAACTAGATTTGAGACTGTTGAAGCAGTAAAAGAAAAAGCGACGGAAGTAATGTATGGACTTACCGAAAATTATCTGCAGCATTGCTATGAACAGTGGAAAATTCGTACGGAGCGGTGTAGAGACCGAGGAGGAGAGTACATTGAAGGAGATAACATGAAATTGTAAATAATTGTAAATAAATGTTTTTTCCAGCATCAGTCCGGTTTTTTTTCTAGCCGCACCTCGTAATCTGGTCTGTGCACCGCAATGGTGCGCGTTCTGTAGGCCTTCGGCCGTCGGCTTTTCCCTCTATCATTGTTCTTTCCACTCCCTCTTGTCTTCTGGCAATGTGCCGACAAGACACTGTGCAAGCTCGTGGTGGCTCCATAATGCTGTGGACTGTGTTTACGGAGATATAATTGAGTCCTCTGGTCCAACTCTTGACTGGAAATGCTTGTGTTTGGTTACCTGGAGACCATTTGCAGCCATTCATGGACTTCAAAATAAATGGTGGAACTTTTATGGATGATAACGCGCCATGTCATCGGGTATTTCCTGAGATCGTTAACTTTTCTGCCACTTACGACGACGCCGTCATACCGGTCTTGAATAGTATCCCTCACAATGTGCTCACTATATGCACTGAACGACAGTGGAGAGGGACTGTAACCTTGTCTCAAGGTGGCACTTAAGGCGCAGTATCAGAAAAATGCTAACTTATATTGAAATGTTATCATCAAAATATCTTTCCCCTACAAACAACAGACTTGGACACCACTTGTCTCATAGAGCCACCATAAACACCTCAATAACAGAACACAGTGGCATATATAAATTACAGTATAACAGTTGCCCTGCATTCTATGTTGGCAGGACAGGGAGGACTATCCACACACGTTACAAGGAATACACTGATGCTTTCAGGCTCAACCACTTTCATAAACTCTCAGTAGCTAATCATAACACACACTAATTGACAGCCACAACAGTCTAACTGTATTCCACTCAGAAAACAGTGAAAGAAAACCTGCTCTACTTGAACGATTAAAAAATCCTGTTACCCCATAAAAAATTCTGATAACATGTTAAATGAACAGACTTCAAACGCCACAGTTTCTACAGCAATTTCAAACCTTTATTTTCTCTTAAAAAACAAGTATTTAATAGTCACAAGTATTTGATAACATCTGATAACTCAGCTGATAATTGTTTTGCAAATGACATCTATGTATAATTAGTAATGTAACATCTTCGTATCATCTTTGAAATCGGTATATTATAGACAAAAGGATCATCTTTACGGATGGATATTTTTTGTATTCATTGATTTGTTTGAATTTTGTTTACAAATGTGCCGTCATACGAAACGTGTGTTTATGTATATGAATATGTCGAGTCACACCTTGCTTAAAAACAGAAATTTTTCGGTTTTGTCTTAGTTTTGTAAAACTTTTAGCCACTATGTGTGACTTTGTGATATACTTATGTGCTATTATCAGGACCAGTAGTAAGCTAAATTCGAAAAATGATGTAGACTGATGAAGCACCAGAAGATAGACACCCAGGGCCCGAAATTCATATGGTATGAAATAAAAAAATACGATTTGTGACTCGAGATGGTTTGTTTTAAATTTTACTCTTTTAGAATGTCATACAGAGTTTTCAGATAGTATAGTATGGAACCGAGATCAGTTGCCATGAGTTTAACGAGATAATGACGTTTGTACACAGGTGATTCATGTGAAAGGTTTCCGACGTGATTATGGCCGCATGACGGGAATTAATAGACTTTGAACGCGGAAATTCCATTTTGGAAACCGTTAGGGAATTCAGTATTCCAAGATTCGTAGTGTCAAGAGTGTGGCCGAGAATACCCTATCTCAGGCACTATCTCTCACCATAGAAAACGTAATGGGCGACGGCCTTCACTTAACGACCAATATCAATGGCGTTTGCGTAGAGTTGTCAGTGATAACAGACATGCAACACTGCGTGAAATAACCGCACAAATCAATGTGAGACGTACGGACGAACGTATCTGTTTGTGCTATATTCAAACTCACGCTCATAATCCCTCTATCCCAACCCAATCTCTCCCTCTCTGTCTCTCATATAAAAAGTGGATGGTATGTACGTCCCGGATCTCCTCCCGAACCCTTGGATCGATCTGAACCAAATTTGGCACACAAAGAACAAACTTCACGTGTATCATCACTGTGTGGTATACCACCTCCTCGCTCCAATAGAAGTGGAGATGTAGGTAAAAACGAGTTTTTTTTTCAACCCTGTCCAGTAGTGCGCCCCGCATGAAGTTCTGTTGGGTAGAAATAAGAGGTGCGCACATAGACAAGAAAAAGAAATTCCTGGATTTTTTTCGGATTTCCCAGTTAAAAAACGCTTTCTCCCACTTGAAAATACGCTCCTTTCCTGCATGAAAATACAGGGTGCATCAAAATGAGTCATTTGATGCAAGAAAATCATAACTATTACCTTCTTCGAGATATGTGCGTGAACAACGTACTGTTGGAAAGAGCAAACTCTCGAGTTAAACATGTTGTTGTTGTGGTCTTCAGTCCTGAGACTGGTTTGACGCAGCTCTCCATGCTACTCTATCCTGTGCATGCTTCTTCATCTCCCAGTACCTACTGCAGCCTACATCCTTCTGAATCTGCTTAGTGTATTCATCTCTTGGTCTCCCTCTACGATTTTTAACCTCCACGCTGCCCTCCAATACTAAATTGGTGATCCCTCGATGTCTCAGAACATGTCCTCCCAACCGATCTCTTCTGCTAGTCAAGTTGGGCCACAAACTCCTCTTCTCCCCAATTCTCTTCAATACCTCCTCATTAGTTATGTGATCTACCCATTTAATCTTCAGCATTCTTCTGTAGCACCACATTTCGAAAACTTCTATTCTCTTCTTGTCTAAACTATTTATCGTCCACGTTTCACTTCTTTACATGGCTACACTCCATACAAATACTTTCAGAAACGACTTCCTGACACTTAAATCTATACTCGATGTTAACAAATTTTTCTTCTTCAGAAACGCTTTCCTTGCCATTGCCAGTCTACATTTTATATCCTCTCTACTTCGACCATCATCAGTTATTTTGCTCCCCAAATAGCAAAACTCATTTACTACTTTAAGTGTCTCATTTCCTAATCTAATTCCCTCAGCATCAGCCGACTTAATTCGACTACATTCCATTATCCTCGTTCTGCTTTTGTTGATGTTCATCTTATACCCTCCTTTCAAGACACTGTCCATTCCGTTCAGCTGCTCTTCCAAGTCCTTTGCTGTCTCTGACAGAATTACAATGTCATCGACGAACCTCAAAGTTTTTATTTCTTCTCCATGGATTTTAGTACCTACTCCGAACTTTTCTTTTGTTTCCTTTATTGCTTGCTCAATATACAGATTGAATAACATCGGGGATAGGCTACAACCCTGTCTCACTCCCTTCCCAACCACTGCTTCCCTTTCATGTCCCTCGACTCTTATAACTGCCATCTGGTTTCTGTACAAATTGTAAATAGCCTTTTGCTTCCTGTATTTTACCCATGCCACCTTCAGAATTTGAGAGTATTCCAGTCAACATTGTCAAAAGCTTTCTCTATGTCTACAAATGCTAGAAATGTAGGTTTTTCTTTCCTTAATCTATTTTCTAAGATACGTCGTAGGGTCAGTATTGCCTCACGTGTTCCAACATTTCTACGGAATCCAAACTGATATTCCCCGAGGTCGGTTTCTATCAGTTTTTCCATTCGTCTGTAAAGAATTCGCGTTAGTATTTTGCAGTTGTGACTTATTAAACTGATAGTTCGGTAATTTTCACATCTGTCAACACCTGCTTTCTTTGAATTTGGAATTATTATATTCTTCTTGAAATCTGAGGGTATTTCGCCTGTCTCATATGTCTTGCTCACCAGATGGTAGAGTTTTGTCAGGACTGGCTCTCCCAAGGCTGTCAGTAGTTCTAATGGAATGTTGTCTACTTCGGGGGCCTTGTTTCGACTCAGGTCTTTCAGTGCTCTGTCAAACTCTTCACGCAATATCATATCTCCCATTTCCATAATATTGTCCTCAAGTACATCGCCCATGTATAGACCCTCTATATACTCCTTCCACCCTTCTGCTTTCCCTTCTTTGCTTAGAACTGGGTTTCCATCTGAGCTCTTGATATTAGTGCAAGTGGTTCCCTTTTCTCCAAAGGTCTCTTTAATTTTCCTGTAGGCAGTATCTATCTTACCCCTAGTGAGATAAGCCTCTACATCCTTGCATTTGTTCTCTAGCCATCCCTGCTTAGCCATTTTGCACTTCCTGTCGATATCATTTTTGAGACGTTTGTATTCCCTTTTGCCTGCTTCGTTTACTGCACTTTTCTATTTTCTCCTTTCATCAATTAAATTCAATATTTCTTTTGTTACCCAAGGGTTTCTAGTAGCCCTTGTCTTTTTACCTATTTGATCCTCTGCTGCCTTCACTATTTCATCCCTTAAAGCTACCCACCCTCCTTCTACTGTACTTCTTTCCCACATTCCTATCAATTGTTCCCTTATGCTCTCCCTGAAACTCTGTACAACCTCTGGTTTAGTCAGTTTATTCAGGTCCTATCTCCTTAAATTCCCACCTTTTTGCAGTTTCTTCAGTTTTAATCTACAGTTCATAACCAATACATTTTGGTCAGAGTCCACATCTGCCCCTGGAAGTGTCTTACAATTATAAATCTGATACCTTTTAGTATCTCCAGGGTTCTTCTATGTGTACAACCTTCTTTCATGATTCTTGAACCAAGTGTTAGCTGTTGTTGTTGTTGTTGTTGTTGTGGTCTTCAGTCTGTGGCGAAATAAATAAAAAACATTTTATATTTTAAATTCCACGTCATTGTTGATTTAATCAGAGTTCTCACCTTAGACGTAGAATTAGTCCTTCTGCCACAATATTAATTCATTAGTCGCCATCGATGTTCTTCTCTTTGTTGACCGTGTGTACCATCATGAGTCGGCATCGGTTCACTTCACGAAGACGGTGGAAACCAAGGAATACTATGCTACGTCGCTTTAAATAATTTTCGTAACACTTCGATACTTTTCACTATTTTTTATTCACAACACAATAAGACTTGCTGTGCTCATCGCACAAACCATAATTACCAGCCATATGGCTGCCTTTCCGCGCAGTCCAAAAATCACGTCCATCCTCCACAAGGGAACAATCGAAAGTGTCCCTTAGCTCCTTGGAGTATCAAACAAAAGAGAATCCAATGTGAACTTTACAAAGATTATAATATACATGCCTCTCAATTTATCTTTGGCGCAGCTTTTAAGATATTGTATGTCTCTGCATAGGAATGTGTCATTACAAGTCCTGAGGCTGGTTTGATGCAGCTCTCCATACTACTCTATCCTGTGCAAGCTTCTTCATCTCGCAGTACCTACTGCAACCTACATCCTTCTGAATCTGCTTAGTGTATTCATCTCTTGGTCTCCCTCTACGATTTTTATCCTCCATACAGTAAAGCTGCATGTCCCCGGGAAAATTTACGGCTGTAGTTTCCCCTTGCTTTCAGCCGTTCGCAGTACCAGCACAGCAAGACCGTTTTGGTTAATGTTACAAGGCCAGATCAGTCAATCATCCAGACTGTTGCCCCTGCAACTACTGAAAAGGCTGCTGCCCCTCTTCAGGAACCACACGTTTGTCTGGCCTCTCAACAGATACCCCTCCGTTGTGGTTGCACCTACGGTACGGCCATCTGTATCGCTGAGGCACGCAAGCCTCCCCACCAACGGCAAGGTCCATGGTTCATGGGGGGATTAAGTTATGCTCTGTGCAAAATTCTACCAGGCGGCTTCCTCTTTCATTTCTTAGCCCCAATCCATATTCACCTACTATGTTTCCTTCTCTCCCTTTTCCTAGTCGCGAATTCCAGGCACCCATGACTATTAAATTTTCGTCTCCCAACACTACCTGAATAATGTCTTTTATCTCATCATACATTTCATCAATGTCTTCGTTATCTGCAGAGCTAGTTGGCATATAAACTAGCACTGCTGTAGGAGGCGTGGTCACAACAAAGCGTTCACTATGCTGTTTGTAGTAGCTTACCCGAACTCCTATTTTTTTATTCACATACAAGCAAAGAAGGAAGTAAAATACTGAAAACGACTTCATCCTTCAAAAATTAAATTCAGTACGTTACCTACGTAACGAAAAATGCAAAATTAAATTGGGATTTCTGTAGTCAGAATATTCCAGATTGTGAACAATGTGTAACTGGTAAGTAATGACAGATTACAGGTCAACGGACTCCGGGCATTACTAACAAGCTATAGTAAAATGAAATGAAGCTGTCAATCTAGTGAGTGACGTAACCGCTACATGTGTATGCCATGTAACTCAGCAACACTAGTGAAACACGGGACGTGTAATGCTCGCCGCAAAGCTAGCTCTGACCCACTTCCAGCTTCTGTATATTGTCTGAAGCAGTCATAATAACACAAGGAGCATTTCACACAGCTGTGTATAAACTTACAATTCGTTAAAAAGGATCATTACATTTCACTTTGTAAAGTTGGTCAAATTTACTTTCATTGCAGTGAAAGTTCCGTAGTACGCACCCAACAATGTTGTTTTCGTGCTCTTCAGTCCGATGACTGGTTTGATGCAGTTCTCCATGCTACTCTATCTTGGTGCACCCCTCCTCATCTCCGAATGACAACTGCGCCCTACATTCTTCTGAATCAGCTTACTGTATTCATCTCTTAATCTCCCTCTAAGTTTTTTACCTCCCTCTGCCACTCCCACCTCGCACCCACATTTCCCCAATTCTAAATTGGTGATACCCTGACGTCTCAGAACGTGTCCTATCAACAGTCTTTTAGTCAAGTTGTGCCAGAAATTTCCTTTTCCCCAATTTTGTTCAGTACTTCCTCATTAGATACGCAATCTACCCATCTAATCTTCAGCACTCTTCTGTAGCACCGCATTTCCAAATCTTCTCTTGCCTTCTGGTCTATACTGTTTATCATCGATGTTTCACTTCCATACAAGGTTACACTCAATACAAATGCCTTCAGGAAGGACTTTCTAACACTTACATCTGTAGTCAATGTTAACAAATTTCTCTTCTTCAGAAAAGCTTTCCTTGTCATTGCCATTCTAAATTTTATATCTTCTCTAATTCGGCCATCAAAATCATTTTGCTACCCAAATAGCAAAACTCATTTACTGTTTGAAGTGTCCTTTTCCCAATCTAATTCCCCGAGCATCACCTGATTTAATTCGATTGCATTACATCACTCTTTTTTTGCTGTTGTTGGTTTTCATCTCATGTTGTCCATTACGTTCAACCACCTAACAGTAGGGTTCTACTGTTACTGCGAATGATTGTTTCAAGTAAAAGCGACGTTGAAGTTCATGGTAGTGATTCAAAAACGCGAATTGTGGGAAATATTGTCCACATGAAATTTTTAACGGCAGCAAAGTTAATTGAGAGAATAGGTGTTCCAAAATGACCAATTAAAAATAATATAAATGACGAGAAAACATAAAATCTAGGAATGTAAAAACAGGATTTTCCGTAATTGTACTGTTGGTTGCTTATGTCTGTAACATTGACCAACTACTAAATAGCGCTGTAGAAACTAATAGGAAAAAAGATGAGCACATAACAGTGTCCTCAAAATTTCTGAATCACGTCAGGGGGGAGGGGGGGGGGGGGGGAATCTTTTGTTCCTCCTACGTTGAGGACCTGCAGGCACCCCAGTTTTGTATGTAAAGAGAAAAAACGATTACGTTGAAAAAGCCAATTATAGCTACATTTTTTTATTTAACGCATCAAAGCAAACAACTTTTTTTACTTTACACTGGGCAGAATTCTATGTCCTGACGAAACAAAGATGTGGTAATACAAAAATTAGATAATTTTAACCAACATGGCAAAGATACAAAAGCGTTCTTTTCTTGATGGCCAACTAGAAAAAAGTCAAGATCGCAGAGAATTCCATTTATTAAAATGACCGGTTTTGGCACAGACGGCCGTCTTCAGATGTTGTTGTTGTTGTTGTTGTTGTGGTCTTCAGTCCAGGGACTGCTTTAAAGCAGCTCTCCATGCTACTCTATCCCGTGCAAGCTTCTTCACATCCGAGTAACTAGTGCAGCCTTCATCCTACTGAGTCTGTTTAGTGTATTCGTGCCTTGCTCTCAATCTACGATTTTTACCCTCCAGCACTAAACTGATGATCCCTTGATGCCTCAGAACGTGTCCTACCGACCGATCCCTTCTTTTAGTCAAGTTGTGCCACAAATTCCTCTTCTCCCTAATTCTGTTCAGTACCTCCTCATTAGTTATGTGGTCTACCCATCTAATCTTCAGCATCCTTCTGTAGCACCACATTTCGAAAGCTTCTATTCTTGTCGAAACTATTTATCACCCATATTTCACTTCCATACATGGCTATACTCCATACAAATACTTTCAGGAAAGACTTCCTGACACTTAAATCTATCCTCGATGTTAATAGATTTCTCTTCTTCGGAAACGTTTTCCGTTCCATTGCCAGTCTACATTTTATATCCTCTCTACTTCGACCACCATCAGTTATTTTGCTCCCCAAATAGCAAAACTCGTCTACTATCTTAAGATAACAATCGCCATTTGGCTGCAGCTGGCGGCGTTGTGAATAGCTGAGTGTAGTCACTAAAGAAAATACATGCAAGACGCTGACCACGCTATGTACATTTTTATTTTAAATCGTTACAGTACAGTTCTAATATTGTGGTATGAACTGGGGGCATCCGCTCTGATGAAAATCCTGCTGCCTCTGAAAAAGAATAATAAAGGTGTCCTAGTATAAGGATACGTGGGTTCTAGGGCAATACACACACAATGAAAGTAACGCAATACTGAATTCTGAAATACACTGAAGAGCCAAACAAACTGGCACACCTGCCTAATATCGTGTGGGCTCCCGCGAGCACGCAGAAGCGCCGCAACTCGAAGTGACATGGACTCGACTAATGTCTGAAGAAGTGCTGGATGGACTTGACTCTATGTATCCTGCAGGGCTGTCCACGAACCCATAAGAGTACGAGGGGTGGAGATCTCTTCTGAACAGCACTTTGCAAGGCATCCCGGTTATGCTCCATAATGTTCATGTCTGGGGAGTTTGGTGGCTAGCGGAAGTGTTTAAACTCAGAAATATGTTCCTGGAGCTACTCTGTAGCAATTGTGGACGTGTGGGGCGTCGCATTGTCCTTATGGAATTTCCCAAGTCAGTCAGAATGCGCAGTGGACATGAACGGATCCAGGTGATCAGACAGGATGCTTACGTACATGTCACCTGTCAGCGTAATATCTAGACGTATCAGGGTCCTATATTACTCGAACTGCGCACGCCCCACATCATTACAGACCCTCCACCAGCTTGAAGTGTCCCTTGCTGACATGCAGGATCCATTCATCCGACCAGGCAACACGTTTCCAGTCATCAACAGTCCCAGAAGAATGGTCCAAATTTGGATGGCCGAAACCGATGTCCTCCCGTATGCGAATCCAGTGTGCTGATCTCGTCCGGTCGTTCTTATCGCTGGACGAACCATTATCGGTGTGAATGCTTGCGCTGTCGCAATGACAATATTTTGTGCTGTCATGACATTTTTTAATTTAATGTTTTTAATATTTATGAAAATATTGTTATGCACATAATGGTTGCTAGCTGTCACACAGAAGGAGTGTCCAGGTGTGAGCATTTAGTTGCGCAGAACAGATTTTAGTCACAAACTGCCCTCGGGGTTATGGTAAGGCGTGATGTTTGCCCGTAAGCTCTCAGAGGATTTGAATGTCATTACATTGCTAATACAGGCAGATTCCGTTCAAGATTACTGGGGATATTGTACACTCATTTCTTTGGTGTCATTGTACACTCATTTCGTTGGTGTCTTAATAAATTACATTTGCAAAGGAAACATATGAGGAAGCAAGGAGTATTGTACTGTTTTCCGGGAACTATATGTCGATGAAGAGCAGGAAATACAACTGTCAAACCTGACAGTGACGTGTAGAACCCTTCGATTTATTCACTGCTGTGATTTTTATATTGTTTCAGCCGCGCACGTTTCTTCTTCTTCTTGCATTAAGGTCTTTTAAGAACCAAGCTCCATTTTCGATTCTTAATCCTTTCTTGTTCTTTCCCTTGCTTCCAGTTTTCCTTCATTGTTTAACTACGTATTTTTTTCTGTCTTCAGACCATTTCGAGCCTGTTTCCTTTTGCCTTCTGCCTTGGAATGTTTCGAGTTTTATAACTTTTTCTCTAAAAGTCTCTCTTTCCTGTACTTATTCTTCTTTAATCATTTCTTGTTCTTTCCCTTGCTTCCAGTTTTCCTTCATTGTTTAACTACGTATTTTTTTCTGTCTTCAGACCATTTCGAGCCAGTTTCCTTTTGCCTTCTGCCTTGGAATCTTTCGAGTTTTATAACATTTTCTCTAAAAGTCTGTCTTTCCTGTACTTATTCTTCTTTTACGTTATTCCTTTCTAAGTTTTTAATAAACTCTTGAGTCCAAATGGTTGTTAGTTTCTTTTCCCTAAGATATTTGAATATCTGCTTGGTGAATGTATTGTCATCCATTCTCTAAATATGTACATTTATTTATATATTCATTAATTATGGTTTACTTTCTCGAAAAATATAACGTGTTGTTTAACTCATGTTTTAAACAATGTAGCTGTCTGTTATTACTGGTACAAATGTAGCTTAATGTGATTAATTGTGCACTAAATCGCAATCTAAATTTACAACATTTTTCATTAAAACATATTGAATTTATTTACTCTTCAAAGTATCACAGTCAGTTGGCCAGTTTTCAATGCGAACATTTCCAGTTCCTAGACGGATGTCCTTCTCCGTCAGAGTGTAAACGCTCCATGGCTTTATCCCACACTGTATCCCTTTTCATTATCTTAGATTTTTGACACCTTCTGCTATCCTTGCTTTTGTGACAATAACGACTACAGCTCCTTGCTCTACTACAACTGTTCGACTTCTACGTTTATCGTAGTCGACCTATGTGCAGCAACCACTCCAGTGCCTTCGGCACAGAGCAGAATATACCAGACGTAGCATCTCTTTGGCACCTGTGCCCCATTTCACCGTGGCCGATCGCCAAGTGGCGCCTATGCAAGCCGAAAGGACACCGACCACAATACGATTCACCTGCGCTGTCCTACATACCAGAAGCGCTGCACGCATCCAACTCTGGGCCTCAGCACTCTCAATTTAATAACCTAATATCGTACTTTCACGGCCGGAGAGATTAAAATTACTGTTGTGACGTGATCAACTGGGACCTGTTTTATAACCTAACGTTTCGTCACTGTTTGCGGAGGAATCTTCAGCTTTACACTACGGTCACCCCTCTCCCCCCCCCCCCCCCCCCCCCTCCGTCCCTGGAGATGTCCTCTGCAGAAGGTGACGAAATGTTGCGCTAACACACCCCAGCTGACCACGGCATAATAGGAAAGTTTCAGTAATTTCAAGTCTAGCGTCTCATCTTCGTTTGTCCTTTTGTAAGATATCAGTGTTTCAATAACGTTCTTCACTGCCTCACCACCGGATGACCACCAGAAACTTGCGTTTAGTTACCGAGTTAATGCTGAAATCATAGTACACAGGAAGATAATTCCTAGGTCTGAAGTACTGTTACGGCCAACAACTGCTACAGTTTCAAATGGCTCTGAGCACTATTGGACTTAACATCTGAGGTCATCAGTCCCCTAGAACTTAGAACTACTTAAACCTAACTAACCTAAGGACATCACACACATCCATGCCGGAGGCAGGATTCAAACCTGCGACCGTAGCAGTCGTGCGGTTCCGGACTGAAGTGCCTAGAACCGCTCGGTCACAGCGGCCGGCCAATTGTCATTGGACATGGCCCATAAAATGTTGCTCTCTCTAACCAAAAACAAACTAAACTAAACTCCTCCCCAACAGACCACGAAGGCCCAACGGTACCGACCGGCCGCCGTGTCATCCTCAGCCCATTGACATCACTGGATACGGATATGGAGGGGTATGTGGGCAGCTTACCGCTCTCCCGGCCGTATGTCAGTTTCCGAGAGCGGAGCCGCTACTTCTCAATCAAGTAGCTCCTGACTTTGTCTCACAAGGGTTGAGTGCACTCGGCAGACCGTATGGTCACCCACCCAACTGCTAGCCCAGCCCGACAGCACTTCAGTGATCTGACGGTAACCGGTGTTTTCACTGCGGCAAGGCCGTTGGCACTCTCCCGCTAACCAACCTTTTCACTTTTGCCCATGCCAGTTCCAACGCCCTTAAATCACAATTCTTGCGGAGCAAGCGAACAACTGTGTGATCTACTGCTTAGCCGTTTCGTTGACCACATACGACTCTTTGGAAGTCTAAGTTCTTGAATTAAAGAGAACAGAGCCTGCTTGCTCAAGCCCTAATTGCAGGCTACATTTTGCAGCCATTGCAATAACCTCGATTTGGTGTCATACTGTGTTTTTTTACCTGCCTATTATGGTAAGCTGCCCATCACAATGATTGCCTTTGGAGGAAGATTTAGGAGAATCATATTCGAAATGCAGCCACATTTAATTGAATAAAAATAATAATTATAGTCGCTTCTATAAAGATGTAACAAAACTGAAATGCGACGTGACTCAAACCCACTACCTTCAGCATACTAGTCAAAGTGACATGACCAGTACACTGCTGCATACGTTTAAATATCGGTGTCATTACTGCAGATTTCTTTATTTATTGGATCACAGGAAATTCATTTTTGTTGATTACTCGCAAGCCGCCAGAGGTAGCCGCGCGGTCTAGGCGCCTTGCCACGGTTCGCGCGGCTCACGCCCCCTCCCCCCCTCCCGCCCTTCGCCCCACGACAGAGGCTCAAGTCCTTCCTCTGGGATGGGTGTGTGTGTTGTCCTTAGCGTAAGTTAATTTAAGTTAGACTGAGTAGTGCGTAAGCCTAGGGACCGATGACCTCAGCAGTTTGCTCCCATAGGAGTTCACCACAAATTTCCAAATTACCCGCAAACGAGGGTCCATCAAGGTAAACGATTGCAGTGCATGATGTGATACTTGAGAATTTAACATACACAAGCGCATATGTAGTTTCAAAAAGTGGATTCCACCTCTTGGGACCTCCACTTGTGAGAGAAACAGTAAAAGGAGTTCCTGCGATAAATAACGGTGCTTTCGCGTACACAAACAAAACGACTATGTTAAAGTAATTCAGGCAAAGGCGAAGGCAGTTTCCACCACAATTGAACTGAAAAAGTTAACTGAAATTTGCCTCTTTTTTCCGGAATTTGGAGTTTGTGGCGCTTCAGTCCGGAACCGCGCTGCCGTTACGGTCGCAGGCTCGAATCCTGCCTCGGGCATGGATGTGTGTGATGTCCTTAGATTAGTTAGGTTTAAGTAGTTCTAAGTTCTAGGGGACTGATGACCTCAGATGTTAAGTCCCATAGTGCTCAGAGCCATTTGAACCATTTGACGCTCTGTTTGCAAAAATTCCAAATTCTTCTCACAGTCCTGAAGTTTACTCTTGTGTACACCAGTCATCGCCTCAGACAGAGGGTGAATCAACACTTTATTTTTGTTCTCCTACTCGCAACATTTAGCCACATTGTTAATTACATTTCTAGCTCGACTCCACTGCACTTACCCTTCTGTGAGGAGTACCTAGCGCTGCCTGTCACGGACCAGAAACCGCTTTGTCCCTCATCAAGGAATGTATTAACTTGTGACATAACACAATACGGTATATCAGTCACTTTACACTGGCTAGATCCGCAATGCTCTGTCTTAGCTTAAAAAAAATGGTTCAAATGGCTCTAAGCACTATGGGACTTAACATCTGAGGTCATCAGTCCCCTAGGCTTAGAACTACTTAAACCTAACCAACCTAAGGACATCACAGACATCCATGCCTGAGGCAGGATTCGAACCTGCAACCGTAGCAGGCATCGGCCGGACGCAAAACATGAGCGGGCCTTAGTCAACCGACTTCTGCCGACCACAACTAGGGAGCCGCCGTTCGTCTCTTCGTGTGCAGTTTTAATATGCTTTTTCTATTACCAGGTTCCAACCTCGCCGTGAGCCGTGGTCATTATGTTTCGGATCAGCAGTCTAAAGCAGCCCCTTGACGGTCAATAATATTGAACAATAGCACTGTGCAATAATATTGACATTCCCCTTAGACATCTCAATAGTATTCTCATTGTCAGTTATACTCGTATTGTCAACAATACTGTGCAATAATGTTGTAGTTTGAAAATTTCGACGATATGACGCTGCTGCTCTAATAATTGTTCTGCTTTGTTCAAAGATCATTTACAAAAACTTGTTGAGAGAATTGAGGTTGTGTCTTGATGGTCCAACATTTGCTATATTATTCGAAATGGTAAATGGTTCTTCCCATACACTGCCGCCCCCCTGCATAGGTACGTTCCCACCCCTCCCGTAAACATTTCTGCGGATGCCCATATGTCCTCTACGTGCACTAGGATTATATTCAGGCAAGTAATGTACACACGAGAGGTAATTTATGAATAACTTTGCATTAATTACATTTTTCTAGGTCTGACATAGTGCTTGTGAAGGCGACAGCAATCTAATGTTCTGAAATTTTCGTAAATGGCACAACAGTCACTGATATCGGATTTTTCAGTTCAGTCATCATTTTCGACCTTTTCTGTCACCTTGAGACTCATCTGCATTGATGAAGTTAACAGAGAAAGCAATTAAAATATGTAGCCGTAAGTGGCATTCCCACACACATATAAATCATGATCAAATGACAGCATTTCAGGCCACGAGTAGCCTACCGGGACCATCCGACCGCCGTGTCATCCTCAGTGGAGGATAAGGATAGGAGGGACGGGGGGTCAGCACACCGCTCTCCCGATTGTTATGATAGTATTCTTGACCGAAGCCGCTACTAATCGGTCGAGTAGCTCCTCAATTGGCATCACGAGGCTGAGTGCACCCCGAAAAATGACAACAGCGCATGCCGGCCTGGATGGTCACCCATCCAAATGCTGATCACGCCCGACAGCGCTTAACTTCTGTGACCTCACGGGAACCGGTGTATCCACTGCGGCAAGGCCGTTGCCCATAAAAAATGACAGCTCTCTAATAATAATACTGCTTCTCCTTGTTTTGAATTCATTTTCCGCACAAAAATAACAAACGTAACCTAACCTTCTTGATCTGTGTAGCATGTGGAGAACTGTCAAGCACATTGTCCGTACTGCCAGCAAATGGCACAATATGTCCAGACAGCGCAATGTATTTCTAAAGTTTTTGATGATCTCAACATTATTGCGCAACCTCTCAATGTCGCTGCCAGACGGTCAATGTTGCTGCGCATGAGAGAAATATTGTCAATATTAAACTTCCAGGCAGATTCAAACCATGCGCCGAACCGAGAGTCGAACTTGAGACCTGTGCTTTTCGCAGGCAAGTGCTCTACCAAGTGAGCTACCAATCACAACTCACGACCTGTCCTCACAGCAACTTCCGCCAGTATTTCGTCTCTTTCTCTCACCTTTTACTTTCCCCTCCTTGGGGAAGTGTATAGAGGAGTTTGTAGCCTCTTGGCTTTTACTCTACAATGTGTGTTGTGAGTCTGTGATTGTCTTTGACTGTTTTGGATGACTGTGTGTTGTGTTGGTGTTCTGGTGGTGTCTAGTACTTGCCTGAGGTTGGTGAGATGTTGAGTATTTTAAGGATTAAGGACTGGTGTTAGGATTTGGAGATTTTTGGGATTTTTCTCCTCGACTTAGTCGTCGCAGATCGTCATGGGGCGTTTGTGCTTATCGCGGAACATGTCATACCGACCTACAGAGTGGATGAGGTTATTTCCAGATCTGGAAAAGCTCTCGTAGAAAGCCCTTGCCAGATCCTGGAATCTTTCTTTGAGGAGTGGGATTTCGGCAGCGGCGTGCAAATCGTCGGTGGGGAATCCCATGGGTGGGTCCAGTGGCCTCCTGAGGGCGCGGCTGTGCAGCCTCTGGAGTTTGTCCAGATGCTGCTTTGCCTTGTATCCCCAGACAGGGCACGCATACTCCATTACTGGTCGTACGAGGGCCTGATAGACGTTTAGTCCTACAGAGCAGGGAAGGGAGCTGGTTGTATTGAGGACTGGGTATAGGACGGACATTCTACATCTACATCTACATTTATACTCCGCAAGCCACCCAACGGTGTGTGGCGGAGGGCACTTTACGTGCCACTGTCATTACCTCCCTTTCCTGTTCCAGTCGCGTATGGTTCGCGGGAAGAACGACATCCCGAAAGCCTCCGTGCGCGCTCGAATCTCTCTAATTTTACATGCGTGATCGCCTCGACAGGTATAAGTAGGGGGAAGCAATATATTGGATACCTCATCCAGAAACGCACCCTCTCGAAACCTGGACAGCAAACTACACCGCGATGCAGAGCGCCTCTGTTGCAGAGCCTGCCACTTGAGTTTGCTAAACATCTCCGTAACGCTATCACGCTTACCAGATAACCCTGTGACGAAACGCGCCGCTCTTCTTTGGATCTTCTCTATCTCCTCCGTCAACCCGACCTGGTACGGATCCCACACTGATGAGCAATACTGAAGTATAGGTCGAACGTGTGTTTTGTAAGCCACCTTCTTTGTTGATGGACTACATTTTCTAAGGACTCTCCCAATGAATCTCAACCTGGTACCCGCCTTACCAGCCGGCGGCGGTGGTCTAGCGGTTCTAGGCGCTCAGTCCGGAACCGCGCGACTGCTACGGTCGCAGGTTCGAGTCCTGCCTCGGGCATGGATGTGTGTAATGTCCTTAGGTTAGTTAGGTTTAAGTAGTTCTGAGTTCTAGGGGACTGATGACCACAGATGTTAAGTCCCATAGTGCTCAGAGCCATTTGAACCCGCCTTACTAACAATTAATTTTATATGATCATTCCACTTCAAATCGTTCCGCACGCACACTCGAAGATATTTTACAGTCGTAACTGCTACCAGTGTTTGTTCCGCTATCATATAATCATACAATAAAGGATCGTTCTTTCTATGTATTCGCAATACATTACATTTGTCTATGTTAAGGGTCAGTTGCCACTCCTTGCAGCAAGTGCCTATCTGCTGCTGATCTTCCTGCATTTCGCTGCAATTTTCTAATGCTGCAACTTCTCTGTATACTACAGCATCATCCGCGAAAAGCCGCATGGAACTTTCGACACTATCCACTTGGTCATTTATATATATTGTGAAAAGCAATGGTCTCGTAACACTCCCCTGTGGCACGCCAGAGGTTACTTTAACGTCTGTAGACATCTCTCCATTGAGAACAACATGCTGTGTTCTGTTTGCTAAAAACTCTTCAATCCAGCCACACAGCTGGTCTGATATTCGGTAGGCTCTTACTTTGTTTATCAGGCGACAGTACGGAACTGTATCGAACGCCTTCCGGAAGTCAAGGAAAATGGCATCTTCTTGGGAGCCTGTATCTAATATTTTCTGGGTCTCATGAACAAATAAAGCGAGTTGGGTCTCACACGATCGCTGTTTCCGGAATCCATGTTGATTCCTACAGAGTAGATTCTGGGTTTCCAGAAACGACACGATACGCGAGCAAAAAACATGTTCTAAAATTATACAACAGATCGACGTCAGAGATATAGGTCTATAGTTTTGCGCATCTGCTCGACGACCCTTCCTGAAGACTAGGACTACCTGGCGCAGACCTTCCTGTACATCTCGTCTATATGTATCCCGTCTCCTCATTGCCAATGTTATTGACGGTCTCGGGGCCGCTCAGAACATCCCCTGGTACAAACGCAATAGTGGCGAAGTAAACCCGGAAGTCGATTACTTGATGGAGTAATACGTCCATGGCAGAAGTGTCACGTGACGAGAGATTAGCCAACAAGGAACTGCGGATGGCGGCAAGCGGAGGGAAACGCAGAGCTTTGGTGCGCTGCGCTCCACTGCGGGGCAGTGCAGTTTTCATTGACGCGAGCGTCCGACGCCTGTTTCGTGCCGGGACACGTGCCGTTGTGTGTGTGTACGTGTGTGTGCTTGCACGCGAATGTGTGTGCACGCACCTGGCTGGCGGTTTCACGCGTTATCAGCTCGCTGGAGCCGCAGCGCGGCGCAGCGCGGCGCTGGCCGATGACGCAGACGGAGTCACAGCTGCCGGCCCATTTGTCTCTCAGAATAGACAGCAGGCAGCGAGCAGCACGGACGCGTATTCGCCGCCGCTGCGGAAACAAAAGCAGCGACGCTGTATATGAAAAATCTGCCGGGCGCCGAGCGCTGCAGTCAAGTAAACCGTGGAAGGCGTGTGGTGCCTCCAACACCTTCCACTGCAGTTCGTCGTCCACACTAGAGGAAGAGCGATAAACAGTAGTAATCCAAAACATTACGTCCACTAGCCACCACTAGACAGTAGCGTTAGGAGTACGAGATATGATAAAGCCTTGTTTACACAACGAGCCGACCGGTGTGGCCAAGCGGTTGAAGGCGCTTCAATCTGAAACCGCGCTACCGTTACGGTCGCAGGTTCGAATCCTGCCTCGAGCATGGATGTGTGTGATGTCCTTAGGTTAGTTAGGTTTAAGTAATACTAAGTTCTAGGGGACTGATGACCTCAGATGTTAAGTCCCATAGTGCTCAGAGCCATTTAAACCATTTTTTTGCTGAAATAATTTATAACGGAAGATCCAAGAAGTTCTTTTAAATATCTTAGAATGTCACCAGAACTGTTCACGTTTGTTCTAAATAGAGTTAATTATGCAATAAGGAATAAAGGTTCTGTAATTCATGAAGTACTGTCGCCAGAACGGAAATTACGTATCGTATTGCGTGCATTACAATCGAGAACACTCGGCATGCTATAAGATACGATTTTAGTTAGTGATGACGCTATTTCATTAACACCAATAATTATTAACATTAACAGTAATAATTATTAACATTAGCAACAATAATTATCGAAGAAGGCCGCATGAAGAAGATAGATCTGTACAGTGACAATATTTCAAAATTCTAACGTATGTGAATGGAGAGCACGACAGAGACGTTTTAAATAGATGAATATTGAATAAAGAATGCAGCTTCTTGAATTTGTATAGCCTTTCCTCCTGTCAACAATATTCCTTAACAAAGAGCTGGCCAACTCAAACGATGAGATTTTAGTCTTGTAGACCTGTATTTTTCTTAATTCATTAGTATATGTGCTCCTAACTCAATAAATTTTGCCCTGCAGCTAAGATATTGTCAAACCATCTATGTTATGATCGCACATGACGGTTTCAGCGGCAGCAATATGTTGCTTATTTTGGTAATCAACATCACTGAAATCCCACAAACACCTATGCAAAGCATAGATATCCTAAAAGCGGACATTATTCTCAGTTCCCCACTTCATATTTCAGTTTGTCTACACTCTACTAGTGACGCAAAGTTGGAGCACACCGAAAGTGTTTAGTTTCTCCAACGAGTTGCACAAACGCCAGGCGCGCATGCGCAGTGGCCGGTAGCGCAGCTGCCTGCAACTAGAGTCGTCGTGAAAAATAGGAACTAGGAAGTGTCGGTTGGTTACAATTCTGAGGGAGGTCCAGTGTAAGCTGCGATTATCGTACGGTAGCGAAAGTTGGTAGATATGCTGATGCGTTAATGCGGAACTAATTTACATTGGAAAAAAAATTTGTTCCAGTTTTGGATACCAGGTGCAGATCTGTGACTGTGAATGCAAGAACGGCGTATAGAAATGTTTCCATGTGCAATGGATTAGGAACGGGACGTGAGCAGAAACGGTCAAAAAAGTGAGGAAAGCTCGTTTATTGTTACCCATCTTGCACGAAAACAGTGGTTTCCGCACGGTTGCGCTATTCCAAAGCAGGAATCACATGTACAAGTAGGTCTCTATAAAGTGCAGATGTTACCGTATACCTGACAGGCCCTCTGAGTGTGTTCTGTTCATAGCAGAACGGATGGGAACTAAAGGTGGTTGCGAATCGACACCTCACAGACACATAAGGCGAGTGCAAAGGCTCTCTGAGCACAACACGCGGTTTAGCAGTACCCCAAATTCGGCAGTACTGTGTATTCATTGCACTCTGTAGGGTAAAATGTGCCTCGTTACTACATAGAATACTGTCCGGCCACGTCATCAACTTCGATCCTCGACAGAAACCGAAGAGCAAATTCAGAACGTTGCTGCGAATCATAAGGTTTCAGCTGCTGCACCATCTGCATCTTGCACCGTGGGATGGATAATTCTCGTAACACTACATGAGCACTAGCACTACACAGATACCGAGCGAGCTGGACTCGCATTCGGCAGGACGACGGTTCAATCCCGTGTCCGGCCATCCTGATTTAGGTTTTCTGTGATTTCCCTAAATCGCTTCAGGCAAACACCCCGATCGTTCCTTTGAAAGGGCAAGGCCGACTTCCTTACCCACCCTACCCGAATCCGATGACACCGATGACCTCGCAGTTTGGTCTCCTCCCCCAAATCAACCCAACTACACAGGGCACGTGCTGCGTGGTCAGTTATAGCAACAACAAACTCGTCAATAATTTCCACCGTAACGCGGCGGCTTCCTCTTTCGGATGTCACACCAAGCTCACACATGTTTGCGAATTACATTTTCATCTTATTTAAATCATTTAATGACATCGTGCCTCTCCTCAGACCCTCACTCGGCGATACTCTCTCAATACAGCACTGTAATTGCTGCTGTTCCCAAAAGACACTTTCACTAACAGCACACGGCCTCTCTTCTCGATATCTATAGTTTACGGCTTTTCAAATGACAGCGTGGATGTAATACCGTCATACAAACAGTGTACAGCGCCAAATTTGCACCTGGTGGCTAAAATTGGAACTAATTTTTTTTCCAACGTAAATCGGTTCCACGTTAACGAATTAGCATATCTACCAAGTTTCGTTGCCATACAATAATTACAAGTCATAGTGCTGCTGCACTTTAATTATAACCATCCGGTACGTAAGCTGACCAAAGACGAATGGGGGAGTCATTCCAGCAACGATACGAGTTGAAAATGAGCAAATCCACTGGCACAAGCGACTTTGACAAAGGGCAAATTCGTACGGCCAGACGCCCGTGGACGGGCATCTTGGAAACGGCGAAGCTGATCGGTTGTCCGCGTGCAACTGTATGGTCTGCTGTAGAAAGTGGTTTTAAGGATCGCGAAACCATCAGTAGGGGACAGGGCATTGGACGTCTATGCGAAATCACAGAACGCACAATGTGGAGGTCGCAGGTTTGCCCGCTCTGGAGAACAGAACAGGCGCCGTTCTGTGGTAGATCTGACGACAGAGTACAATGCTGGTGCAGACAGTAGTGTTTCTGACAACAACATTGAGTGAATGTTGTTCAACATGGGGCCCCGCAACAGAACACTACCGAGCGAGGTGGTCGCATTCGGAAGGACGACGGTTCAATCCCGCGCCCGGCCATCCTGATTTAGGTTTTCCGTGATTTCCCTAAATCACTCCAGGCAAATGCCGGTATGGTTCCTCTGAAAGGGCACTGCCGACTTCCTTCCCCACCCTTCCCTAATCCGATGAGGCCGATGACCACGCTGTCTGGTCTCCTTCCCCAAAAACCAACCAACCAACAGAAAACTCAAGCGTGTTATTGTATTGACCCAAAGATATAGCCAGTCAAGGGGGCTGGGGTTCATCAAGACTGGACCGTGAATCAGTGGACACGTGTCACACGAAACACGTTTCTTAGAACACCTGATCGATGGTCATGTCGGATATGCCGTCATCTTGATGCAGGCCCGTAGGGGCCGTATTATGCTACGGGGGACGTTGACCGAGCATCCATGGGACCTGTGGCAGTAATCGAAGGCACCATGACAGCCGTGGAGAACGTGAACACTATTGCGGACTATCTACATCCCTTCATCTCGCTGTTTTCCCTGAAGACGAGGCATGTTCCTGCATGATAACTGTCCTTGTCAGAAGGCAAGACCCGCATTCAATGGTTTGAGGAAATTTGCAGTGAACTTCACGTTGACGACTTAGCCACCAGGTTCGTCTGATTTGAACCCGATTGAACTCATCTGAGGCGAAACTGCGCGCCAGCTACGCGCCCACAAACCACCTGTGCGTAATTTACTGGAATTGCGTGGCATGTGCGTGTACCTTTGATCCTACTTATGTCAGGAAACCTACGATGTACTTTTAGATTCGGTGCCACTCACAATCGCTACCGTAATGTTTTCCAAAGGTGGACCAAGATACCATTAAGCAGTTAGTTTTGATGTGTTGGGTCAGTATGCTATTTCGTGTTCATTCTTTATCACTTTTGAGACTAACACTGGTTTGGTCGTCGTGGTCTCGATGAAAGAGTTAGACTAGCGTTGGCCTGGGTTGATACTGGATAACCAGCGGTAGTATTGTAGGGCGTGGGCGTGAACGTTCATAGCGGCACATCAAATACGAATACGTACGGAGTGAGCACAGCGTACTCATGGTGAACTCAGTACTAAACTGATTACCAAAAAACGTCTTTGCATCGAAAACCGTGCCGGTATTTGGCGGGTACATATTTTAGTCGAGGGGTATTCCGAGTAATTCGAAAATGGTTCAAATGGCTCTGAGCACTATGGGACTTAACTTCTAAGGTCATCAGTCCCCTAGAACTTAGAACTACTTAAACCTAACTAACCTAAGGACATCACACACATCCATGCCCGAGGCAGGATTCGAACCTGCGACCGTAGCGGTCACGCGGTTCCTCCGAGTAATTGGCGCTTGTGCAATAGACTTTCTACTAGTTAATTCAGTGCATTGCAAACTAAATTCAGTAAATGTAGTATAGTACCCACTAAGATGAAAAACTAATGGGATATCTCCGAGAACAGCAACTTGACGTGCCATGGCATGAACGAGTCGTTGTAACTTCCGTCATGAAATACTGACCCATGCTGTCTCTAAAGCCGTCCGTAGTTGCAAAAGTGTTGCCGGTGCAGAATCTCGTGCACGAACTGAACTCTCGATTATGCCCCATTAAATTTCATGGGATTCATGTCGAGCGATCAGGGTGGCCAAACCATTCTCTCGAACTGTCCAGAGTATTCTTCAAAACAATACCGAACAATTGTGGCCCATTGATATGACGCATTGTCATCCATTATAAATTTCATCGTTGTTTGGGAACGCGACGTCCATGAATGGTTGTAAATGGTCTCCAAGTAGCCGAACATCCAGAAGATACAGTCCATTCCACAAAATCACGGCCCACACAGTTATGGAGCCACCAACTGTTTGCACAGTGCCTTGGGCCCATGGCTTTATGGCATCTGCGGCACACCCGATCCCTAGCATCCGATTTTACCTACAGAAATAAGGACTCATTTGACCAGGACACGACTTCCTAGTCGTCTAGGGTCTAACCGATATGGTCACGCGCTCAGGAGAGGCGCTGTCGCGTTGATAGCAAAGGCACTCGCATCGGTCGTGTGCTGCCATAGCCCATTAACGCAAAATTTCGCCTCATTGTCTTAAAGCAGGGCTTCACAACATACGTGCTCGCGGAGCAAGCTGTGAGCAGCAAGGTGCGAGCAAGGAGCAGCGCGAGCACGCTACCCCCACTACCGGACCAGAGCGGAGAGTGGGGAGAGTCACGTGGGGCACACAACAGCTGCCGCCAGTCAATGTACATCCGCGGCCACCTGCAGGGATATCACTCACGAATTATTACTGCGACAAATGAAACAAATAAAGGAGAATGTACACGTGCCACATAATTTTATTAGCTTAGTGTATGCCTCTACATTTGTATTAATTTGTGAACTGTTACACAATAGAAGGTGTCACTGAAGTGTGGGATTCTCGGTTATCTTGTACTTTTTGCCCTTTACAATTGCGTCTATGTTCGGAGTAATTGTTCTTGTGCATTTTAGGCGCAGCGTGTAGTTTAAATTTCGATCAGACAATGCGTTTCTCAGGCGCCTCTTGTTACATTTCATTGCAGAGAACAGTTGTTCTCAAACATACGTGGAACCGAACATTGATATTACTGTAGCCGCCAGTTTGTGCAAACGAGGAAATCTATCCTGAGGGAAGTATCTGTAGAACTCCAAAATGTTTTTCTTGTTCTGAAATTTGTCTCTGTATTCTCTGTCACACTGCAGGTCAATAATTTATTGCTGCAGCTCAGGACGAATCTCTTAAATATTCGCTTAATATGGAGAGAACAGATCAAAATCACTGTCTAGTTCTGTCAGATCTTGAAAGCGCTGATCAACTAAACTATGTGAATAACGTTCACAGTCTTTGTGAAAATCTTGCATGGATGATAATTTAGGAAAATGAGCTAGGTTTCCTGTTTCCAGCTGACTCACCCAAAGTGTCAATTTCATTTTAAAAGCTCGTATTCGATCTATGAAATGAGTAATTAGCAGATCTTTACCTTGTAGTAAAATGTTCAAAGCATTCAGATGGCTAGTTAAATCTGCTAAGAAAGCGAGATCACATTCAAACGTGCGCGCATTTCCCCTCCCTCCCTACTTCGCGACCTTGCACCTGCTCCCGAACACGTGCCTGAGCAGACGCGAGTACTCTCGCGCTCAAAACCGGCCAGTTGTTAAGCCCTGTCTTAAAGGATACGTTAGTCGTACGTCTCACATTGCTTTTTGCAGTTATGTCATGCAGTGTTGCTTGTCTGTCAGCACTGACCCCTCTACGCAAACGCCGCTGCTCTCTATCGTTAAGTGAAGGCCGTCAGGCAATGCATTGTCTGTGGTGAGAGGTAATGCCTGACATTTGATATTTCGGCACACTCTTGATACTGTGGATCTCAGACTAATTCAGTTCCCTAACTATTTCCGAAAAGAAATTTCCCATACGTCTAGCTCCAACTACCATTCCGCGTTCAAAGTCTGTTGATTCCCGTCGTACGTCGAAAACCTCTCCACATGAATCACCTGAGGACAAATGATAGCTCGGCCAACGTACTGTCCCTTTTTACCTTGTGTACGCAATACTACCGCCATCTGTATGTGTATATATCGCCGCTACCGTGACTTTTGCCGCCTCAGTGTATATAGTCAACCATATCAAAGGGAAGAAAGTGTGAAACGTCCCCTTTGAAAAATTTATGAATTACTGTGCTGGTAAACCCCTTACGTTATTTGATTTTCAAACAGCAGAGCAAAACTGAACGTGCTCAGACATTTCTCTCTTTACTTATTCTGATCATCACTAAACTGACACACAATATTTTTAGCGCAACACAATCTGACTTTCAATAATCCCTACAAAAGAATGGCCGTGACTAACAATAACCTATATCTTTCATGAATCACTTATCTCACAAAAATCTTCGTTACTCGAACTACTGCAATACAGCGAGCGCCAATACTGCCAGCTAAATAAAGGATTCTAACTACTGAAGGCACTAACTACTGATAGGCATAGTTAGTAAATGAAATATTTTAATAGAGAACAAACAATGTATTTACCTTAATAGTGTTCAAAAGTCATAATATATATATCAGTTCACGACATCCAGTCTTACAAATTTCGTTTTTCTGACGGACACATGTCCAGATCGTCCGCTCTCAAAAGTCTGCCATCTCTCTCCCCACATGCACCACTGCTGGCGGCTCACCTCCAACTGCGCAACGCTACGCGCTGTTCACATCCAGCTGCCCAACACTACAATAGCGAATATTCCAACAATGCCAACCAGCCACAGACCGCACACAGCACAGCCAGTGATTTTCATACAGAGCGCTACGCGACGTTACCAACATAAAAACCTAAACAGCCTACTTACAAGTGTCGCACTTAGTGGCATGCATTCATTGTTACAAAAATTTAAAAAATGGTTCAAATGGCTCTGAGCACTATGCGACTTAACTTCTGAGGTCATCAGTCGCCTAGAACTTAAAACTAATTAAACCTAACTAACCTAAGGACATCACACACATCCATGCCCGAGGCAGGATTCGAACCTGCGACCGTAGCGGAAAAAAATAAAAACTGAGATGATTCTAATCCATTCTGTGACAGCCCTCAGTTACATTAATCACTGTTTCAACGTACAAAACTTTCTGTGAACTGTCTTATAATTATTTACATTAGATACAGAGTACTAGAATAGTCTCGAGAGAGCGTAATGCTACCAGATATGTGATTGTGTTGAAGTAAGTGAAAATACTTGTTTAAGACGTCACAGACGATTCCTACGATTTGTTACTTCGCACTGCAGCGTCGATTTACTACTCCTGCTTTAAAGTGATGGCTTTGTTTCAATATAATGGTCAGGTAAATTTATCTGACGCCTACACAAGAGACTTTCATAGTGACACTACTTATCCCCTTCGTCGCTCAAAGTACGCATCCACCATTATGTAAACAGTTAACGATTTCACTCATGCATGATTTGGTTTGAATACTGCTCGTTGTTTGCTTTTATCTGGCGATCACTGACACTAAATATCGTGGTTGTGGATAAAAACAGAAATGCCGTGTGGCTAGGGCCTCCCGTATGGTAGACCGTTCGCCTGGTGTAAGTCTTTCTAGTTGGCGCCACTTCGGCGAGCTGCGCGTCGATGGGGATGAAATGATAGTGATAAGGGCAATACAACAGCCAGTCCCTGAGCGGAGAAAATCTCCGGCCCAGCCGAGAATCGAACCCGGGCCGTTAGGTATGACATTCCGTCGTGCTGACCACTCAGCTACCGGGGGTGGATGTTGTGGATAAGATTATCAGATCACAATGATAAGAAATCAGTCACCACCACTTCTTAAATATTAATTAATTTGTTCCACTCATAACTGATTATTATACAATTAATCTCGAGTACATCTTCTCCAAGGCTGTGGGAAAACACAGTAATTACTGCCACTTGATTTAAGGTGTGACGCACTTGCTCCGCTAATCAGATTGGTACTAATTGTAAACAAAATAGCAACTAAGCAAGATTTCAATAGTCGATGAATACTACCTCGCTATGAGATCTTAAACGTTGCATTCCTCGTCTACCGTCAATATTTTTAGAATGGCAAGTTGCAATATTTCCTGGATGAGCATTAAGAGTTTCGAAATCTATACTATGGTGTCCGATACACTGGTGAAACAGAGTACAGAACAGATAAATCCTATCTTCTAATCATCTTAACCGTAAAAAATTCTCGTAACTGTGCACAACATTAAATTTAACTGAACATATCTTTGGAAGTCCTCCCATTTTTGGGAAAACCGTAGTACAATATTCATTTACAGTGTTTTTTGGGCTCGTGTTATATTGTTATATACTAGACTTGTTTATGGCCAACATTAGGTGACAACTGCGTCTCATCTACTTTGATGCATATTGTCAGAGAATGGCCAATTTAAATCCATGAACTCAGATCAAACGCATCCATCTTTGCGGTGTGCGCTCTTTGCTCTAATTCACACTTTCGGTTCCGTTGGAGAAAAAAATTTGAATCGTATGCAGTTTGTTTCCCATAGGAGTAGGAGTAAAAGCGTCCGTCGTCTCTTGCATTTGAAAAAAATAAAAATCGTAGAAGAGATTATTTTTTATCTAAGAAAGTATTCTGTAGAGCTAGTTGATTAACCTGTATTACTTTTAACTTAATTATTACTACTGCTTTATTGACGGTAATAGTAAACTCTTGTGGAAAACATTACACTTTCTTCAAAAAATATTCATCTTTCATGCAGTCTCTTTTGATGCTATGGAAACTTATAACGAATCTCAGATAGCAGTTGTTCCTGTTTCTGTTTTATCGTAGTCGTCCAGGAATCGGACAATTCTCGGTTTTCAGTTCAGTAGCAATTGTAGAGCGTTGGTAATATCTTTATTTTCATACTATTTGACGAACTTGTCTTATTGAATTCGCTGCATGTTAAATATGAGATGGTGAAAACATTTTCTTGTTTCATGAGAAACACACTGTTCAGTACAATAGTACAACAACTGACAGTTTTTGGAATTTGATAGATTCCTGTTTGATCCTTTTTAATACCATTCACAAGTTATATATTAACCATTTGACACTATCTGATCAGAAGCAGACATAATGAGAACCATTGCTGTAGTACATTTATAAGGTTTGCAATTTAAACAGCCATCACCGACGAGTTCGATTTACAGAAGTTTATTTAAAACAGACCATTACCATCTGCTGCACAAAGCCAGTAACACACAATGGAAATATTCATTGCTGAGCGAGGTATTTTGGTAATCAACGGAGAAAAAGCAGATTTCAGTCAGTTTGGTAGTTTTTTAAATATGACGTGGTAAGTTTGAAGCTGGTTCCAGAACGGGAAAATTCCATACTTTTCTTTCTTTTCTTTTAAGATAGCATAGCATTGGCCGTAACTAAAATCAAGAACAGTTTTTCGACATGCTTAGAGGCACTTTTGAGATCTACAGGCCTGTTTTGCTAAATGGGGACAAAACTGCAAGAACGTATGGCCGGACTTGGTTTCCAAAGGGGGTACACCCACTTGAAGGCGGAGATATAACATCTTTGACAGTGACTTCCTTACCAACATGGGTGGTCCACCAACATGGGGTACGCTAGAAGACTGCCTGGTATTTTCTCAACGATACCTGACGCTATCCCTATCATTAACAATGCGTGCAGTACCCGTTATCTCAGCTGCGCCCGGTTTTGTCTCTGGGTTCGTCGTACAGGCCACCACGCTACTGTGTCACCCAACATCCATCCATTTCACAGATGAGGACGTTTACGAGGGTCAATATCGTCGGTCCCCAAAACACCCACATGACGATTACGAAGAACGTCATGCTATGGCGGCAACGAACAATCGGTAGCACTTCAGATGAATGTTCAGACGAGGATTTTTGGCGACCGCTTAGTGAGACTTGTCATCGTCCCATAACGCGTCACAGCCGAGGCATATCTGTATCTCTGCACCTCTTGCTGGTAGACATGCCTTTATTGATAGGAAGGGTAGTGTGTCTACGACGTGATGGTGCTCCAGCTCACTATCTTGAGTGTGGAACTAAAACACTAGTACAGATAGGACATTCCCACTTGTCTTTTGTGTTGTCATCTCTGTTTTCTATCATTGAGACCTACGCTGTCAAAAATCCTGAATCTCCACCTTCAAAGGGGCGTACCTCCATTGGATCGCGTCACCGGCCATGACCTGTTTTGTTACTTATCCTTTCCCGCAGTTCCTTCCCATTTAGCACAATCATCCTGGATACAACACTTGAATTTCAGATCTTTTACGTAATTTTTGTTGTGAATACGGAGTTTAGAGTAATTGTCCATCGCCGTGGAGAGTGAGCCAACGGTTTTGCCGCAGTGGTGACTTAGGTTCCCGTCAGATCACCGAAGTTAAGCGCTGTCGAGCTTGGCTGACACGTGGATGGGTGACCTTTCTGGTCTGCCGAGCGCTGTTGGTAAGCGGGGTGGAGTCAGCTCTTGTGAGGCCAATAGAGGAGCTACGTGACTGAGTAGCGCCTCCAATCACGAAAGCTGACAACGGTCAGGAGCGGTATGCTGACCACGTGCCCCTCCATGTCCGCATCCAATGACGCTTATCTGCTGAGGATGACACGACGTCGTTGGGCCTTCCAAGGCCTGTTCCGAGATCTGTGGGGAGTGGGGTGCTGTGGCGACTGCCTGCAGAGGGCACTTGTCGCGACTATGTCGCAGCTTTGTACCTTCAATATCAGATGACAACTAATTCAAATCTGACTACATATCGACTGGACCTCACACTTGACGACTCGTTTGATTCTGGCACCAAATGTCAGTGACATAATCATTTTCTCAGAGTTTTCCTGTTAACTTCGAAGTCCAGTTCTGTGCCTCAAAAGCTGTAAAGCATGGGTGTCCAAGAATTCGGCTCAAGATCCGTGCCGTGGCTCGGGTCCCATGGTGCCTAGACTTCCTGTACACTTTTTCCACCGCCACGCCACTCTGTCTGAGTGGGAAGAGAGGAAGAAGGGCGAAACTGCGAACGCGCCGCATTTAAATGGCAACGTAGTCACACTGCGTACGACTTCGTTTCGTATGTCTTATTTCTCAACAAGATAGATCATAAACGAAACAAGTTTTCAGTAATATTTAAAAATTTTTGGCGCACTAAAGGCACAATATAATTTTTATACGGTGTACTCGGTCAGCATAAGAACAGACATAGTTTCACAGATTTTTACAATCAGGTTGCCACATAATCAGAACTTGTTTCATAATCAAAGAAATCGAAATATTGTAGCACTTTTACAACCTTATTTGAAGACCTGGAAAGTCTGACTGAGGAAAATAATCTAGACGTCCTGGACAGTCTTAAACGTGAAAGGATTTGCATTTAAAATGGAGAATGAGTCAGCTACATCTGCACGTTCACGGGGGCGCTTTCCGCTGGTATGGTAAATGGTGTCGAAAGCAACTCGAAAACAGATGTGTCCTCAAAATAGTTGGAATACTGCCTGTAAGGTGCCTCTGACGTGAGGAAGACATTTTTACCAGTTTTAATAAATTATTGTCTGTTATTGATGTATTCACGATAGTTAGGAAGTGCTGTAGTCCGTAGCCGGCCATGAGTCGGAGAGCCTTTCCCACGCTGGCTGGCTAGGTGACGAAGCGACCATATGTCGCGCGTAGTGGGGTGGGGCTCGGCGCTGGACCGTAGCAACAAGCGACACCCTGGGAAATATACATGAGGGGAAGTCACCGATTTTGTTTATTTATATTTAATAATTAAAGTCATTTATGACAACATG
Source organism: Schistocerca americana (assembly GCF_021461395.2). Classification (NCBI taxonomy): domain Eukaryota; kingdom Metazoa; phylum Arthropoda; class Insecta; order Orthoptera; family Acrididae; genus Schistocerca; species Schistocerca americana. Next base: position 221,145,858 of record NC_060119.1, read on the forward strand.
AATACTACGAAGAGCCTCTGGATGTTTAAAACTATTTATCATAATTTTGCCTCGTTAAAATTCACACGCGTTCATTAACAAATGCGTATCTTAGTAAGTACGAACTTGATCGGAAATTCAAGAACGGTGACGAAACTATTAAGAGATACGGACTGAACGCCAAAGTCGCCAGTCGGCGTTAAGAGCTCTTCGTGTCTTGTTCGATGGTAGCCATGCTCCATGCTCTCGGTTACGACTAGTTTGTGACAAGAGTGTTTCATTACTGATCTTATAGGAATAAAAGTGATATTACGGCATTCTGAATGTTGATTTCGAATAAATAGATAGCCCAAAGTTGATCGACAGAAATTTCAGATAATGAGCTTCCACCGACAGAGATATCCACTGCGCCAATGAAGAATATGCACGGGACGAGATTTGAGAGAGCTGCACCGCGCACAGGTAGGAGGAAATCCGACGACACGACCCACCAAGGCGGATCAAGGAAGGTCCGACTTACACTCCCAAATTCCGGGTGGAAATGCCGACCACTTATACTGTACGTCATATATACCACTCTCTACGGACTCGCGGCTGAGCTGAGTAATAACAGTATCAGTTTAGAAGCGAGGGGATCTTGCATGCCTTGTAATTCATTCAACGCCACAATGAATTTTTCAAGCCTCGTGCTTTCATAGACGCCAGTGATCGTAGAGAGATACTGAGCTTGGGGAACTGTGTTCGTCAGAATTTGTCCCTTCTTCAATGCGATTTTCTTTTTCAATGCCTCCCCGTAAATCAGAAAGAAGTCCCGATTGTACGTAGTCTAGTATCTAGCTGCGGTTGCGTTCACGAATCGTTTTGTCGTATAACTTGCGTCACGGCTGCGTAGTGGAACACCCCTCGAGTTGCGTAACACGTTTGCGAATCTGACGACACCGCGCTGAAGTCGGCCGCAGGTGGTGTGCTGCCTTGCCTGTAGGGCTTCACGTTCGCGACCGAAGCGAAGTCCACGTGCGCGGCGGCGACCCAGTCTGCATTCAGCGCCGACAGCTGTGCCGCTGTTCTTGGCGAATGCGGCCCCGCTACTGTTGCTGCGCTCAGCGTGCGTGACTAGCCGCCAAGGCGTCTGTCCCGCACCTGCCGACCCAGTCCGCGAGACACCTGCCTCCACTTCAGGTGGCTGCACACGTAAATCCGAGCCTGACTGGCACACTTGATCAAGTACTTCGTGAGATGGGTAGTTCGCGAACTAACGGGTCCAAAGGAACGGTTCACCAAGATGAAAGGAACGAGTGAGCAACGAATTCTAAGGAACGGTCTTTCATAGTTCACTTCGGTCGCGGCTTTCTGCTTATAGTTCCCTGGAACGGGAAACAGTCGGTCTCGTTCCCGGAACGGCACGTCGGCCGGTCTCGTTCCAGTCTCGGTCCCGTTCTCGTCTGTCTTCTCGGTCTCGGTCTCGCTCGGCTGGACTCGTCCTTCTTCGCGTGGCCACTCGTCGCAGTTCCACTGCCGACTGCTCATAATTCAGTATCAAGTTTTTGTTGTTCGTTCCGTTCGCTTCAAACCTTAGTTGAACTCTGAACTTCTAGTTCTTTTCGTATTCTATTCAGCGTCCACGACCGGTAGTTAAAATGTATTTTATAATTACGTAAATTGTATAAAAATTACGTGGGATGTAATTCATACGTATTTTGGGGTAACAGAACGGCGTATCAGCTTACTTCACTGTTTCGATAAACAGCAGAACAAATACTTATAAAAAGGCAAGCTTTTTGTTATTACACACGCAAAAGACGTCGGCACGGCACACACGAGTGGTCATTTTCCCTCTTTTTTTTATCTGAGGTAAAAGAGCATGTTCACTGTTATGGAAGGCAGACCGACTTACAACCCAATGCAGCCCACACTTCGTAATCGAGTGTATGGTGTCATATTTTGTAAAGAGAATATGATAACTCCTACAATGTTCTTTCAGTGGTATAGGGTGGTGCACGGAAAGTCGGCCCCGAATACTAGACTGCTCATTGTCGCTTACCAATCGTCATCTATTGTTTCGAAGTTTTTGCATTAGCTTATTTTTTATTTCTCCACTGCCTGATTGTTACATGTTTATCTATTCTGCTCGTAGCGGTCGACAAATCGTGCGTAATTGGCGAGCAGTCTGTACTCGGGGCCGGTTTTTCGTGCGCCGCCTTACATTATTTCACTACGATCAGCTACGTAACGCCACAGTTGGCTAAACGAGATGTTTTGCAGACTCACGAAAATTACAAATGTGACAATTCTGTTATGAATAAAAACTCGGTACTCCATGGGGGAGGCAAGTACCCCCTCTTGGTGCCTTCTATCTTCAATCACCCGTGTTACAAATTTTCAGTTTTCATAAGAACCATAAACCACGCACAGTGAACGGTGAAGGAGTAAAAATGAACGGTTCCCAAAACAGAGCGATCACCAGTGAACTAGTTCCCAAGGATGAATGACTTTGCCCATCTATAGCGCGAACGTCCATGAAGGTCCGTGGGTCATTCTGCGGAAGCATTAGGGCTGTTCGAACTGCTTGAGGCTTGATCGATTTTCAGTGGATCGAACTTGCCAACGTGGAACAAACGTTCATGTATTTGAGCGAGCGTATGGGCACGGCGAAGGCTTGGACAAGCGAACGTCAGTTGTGAGACAATTTTCGTAGTGGCCTTATGTCGAGCGGTATGAATCAAGCCAATTGCTGGGAAAGTTGTGCGACTGGATTCGTGATTTCCTGTCAGAAAGGTCACAGTTCGTAGTAATAGAGTAAAACAGAAGTAATATACGGTGTTCCCCAAGGAAGTGTTATAGCCCCTCTATTGTTCCTGATCTATATTAACGACATAGGAGACAATCTGAGTAGCCGTCTTAGATTGTTTGCAGGTGATGCGGTCATCTAGCGTCTTGCAAAGTCATCAGATGATCGAAACGACTTGCAAAATTATTTACATAAGATATCTGTATGGTGCGAAAAGTTTCAATTGACCGTGAATAAGGAAGACTGTGAAGTTATTCACATGAGTACTAAAAGAAATCATTCCAGTCCATATGTGGCATAACAGCAAACCAGTGCTTAACAGTATTGGTTAAAAACAGTCTTGGTTGCAATTTTAGTTTATTTTTCAACGACGCGTTTCGCCTTATTTAGGCATCTTCAGGTTATCTAAATAGAAAACATAGAACAAATACATCTATTTAAGAATCGCGATCGCGTTGTGCAGACTTAGATAACCTATAAGCATGTATAAACAGATCACCTATTGAAAATATAAACAGATCACCTATTGAAAGAGCAAATACCTTAATTTGGTATTTCTTAAGAATCCTTTAGTCAGTGTAGCCAAAGGGCATCTTCGAATATATCAGGCCAACATCGCCTTCGTTAAACTCAGTAAAAACTAGAAACATAAAATAGTAAAATCATTACCTTTTCTAGATGGACGCGAGAGGCACCAAGATCTGCATAACGCGTTCCCGTTCACAGGAGCGAGTAACAGTAAGAACGCGTCGTTGAAAAATAAACTAAAATTGCAACCAAGACTGTTTTTAACCAATACTAAAAGAAATCAACTACATTTCGATTACTCGATAAGTCACACAAATCTGAAGGCTGTAAATTCAACTAAATACTTACAATTACAAATAACCTAAGTTGGAACGATCACATAAATAATGTTGTGGGTAGAGCAAACCGAAGACAGCGATTCATTCGCAGAACACTTAGAAGGTGCAACAGTTCTACTAAAGAGACTGCTTACACCACGCTTGTCCGCCCTATTCTGGAGTATTTGTGTGCGATGTGGGATCCGCATCAGGTGGGACTGACGGATGACATCGAAAAAGTACAAAGAAGGGCAGCTCGTTTTGTATTATCGCGAAATAGGGGAGATAGTGTCATGTCTGTGATACGTTAATTGGAGTGGCAATCATTAAAACAAAGGCGTTTTTCGTTACGACGGGATCTTCTCATGAAATTTCAATCACTAGTTTTCTCCTCCGATTTCGAAAACATTCTGTTGGCACCCACCTACATAGGGAGAAATGTTCATCACGATAAAATAAGAGAAATCAGGGCTCGCACAGAAAAATTGAAGTGCTCCTTTTTCCCGCGTGCGGTTCGAGAGTGGAACGGTAGAGAGACAGCTTGAAGGTGGTTCATTGAACCCTCTGCCAGGCACTTTATTGTGAATAGAAGAGTAATCACGTAGATGTAGATGTAGGTGAAGTTTATTCGAGTACACTGTATAAAAGCCAGCCTTGTTTCATGGCAAAATAGAAATCATCTGTCCCTGTAACAGACGAACATGTTACGAAAAAGAGAAAATTCTGGAGAATCAATAACAGAAGAGGGAAAAATGAAAGTGTTCGTTAATCTGAGGCAGAAAAACATGAGACATTCTATTTTATCAAAAGTATCGAGACACCACTATGTAATGTGGAATTGACCATTAGATGTTACGGCAGGCGAATGGGCCCATATAAAAGGAAGCTTTTGTGTTGCCAGTTGAGAAGCAATAACATCAGAATGGGACTAGTCACTGGATGTCACATAAGTAACAGATCCGTAAGCGACATTTCAACCCTTCTAAAGCTACTCGAGTCCAGTGTTGGTGTTGCGGTTGTGAAGTAGAAACGCTAAGGAACAACCATAGCTAAACCAAGATCAGGTAGACATCACGTACTCATGGACTGCAGTGCGGAGGGTCGCATAAAGTGAAAGAAATTACTCTTGAGTTCCAAAGAGCTGCCGGTGGTCCAAGTAGCGCAATTACTATGCGCAGGGAGCTGAAAAGAATGGGGTACGGTAGATGAGCAGTTGAGCAATTCTTGGCGAACCAAGCATTTCTGTCGTTAGTGCTAAGCAACGCTTGAGGTGATGTAAACAGCGGCGCCACTGGATAGTTGATGATTAGAAACGAGTGATTTGGAGTAATGGATCAAGCTGTACACTGTGACAATCCGATGGAAAGTTTTGAGTTTGCCGAATGCCTGTAAAACGTTACTTGCCATCATGTGGAAACAGTGAAGTACAGAGCAGGTAGTCCTACGGTGCGGAGGGGTTGTTTATGGTTAAGTTGTGGTTCTCTTACTGCATTGCAGAATACGCTAAGTGCGGAAACGTTGCTTAGCACTGATGGCAGAAATGCTTGGTTCACCAAGAATTGCTCAACTACTCATCTACCGTACCCCATTCTTTTCGACTCCCTGCGCACAGTAACTGCGCTAGTTGGACCATCGGCAGCCCTTTGGAACTCAAGAGTAATGCCTTTCACTTTTATGCGACCCTCCGCAGTGCAGTCCACGAGTACGTGATGTCTACCCGATCTTGGTCTAGTAGTGGTTGTTCCTTAGCGTTTCTACTTCATAATCGCAACACCAACACTGGACTCGAGTAGCTGTAGAAGGGTTGAAATGTCGCTTACGGATCTGTTACTCATGTGACATCCAGTGACTAGTCCCATTCTGCTATTATTGCTATTCAACTGGCAACGCAAAAGCCTCCTTTTATATGGGCGCGTTCGCCTGTCCTAACATCTAGCGGTCAGTTCCGCATTATATAGTGGTGTCTCGATACTTCTGATCAAATAGAATGTCTCGTGTCTTTCTGCCTCAGATTAACGAACACCCTTCATTTTTCCCTCTTCTGTTATTATTTCTCCAGAATTTTGTCTTTTTCGTAACATGTTCGTCTGTTACAGGGACAGATGATTTCTATTTTGCCATGAAACAAGGCTGGCTTTTATACAGTGTACTCGAATAAACTTCACCTACATCTACATCTACGTGATTACTCTTCTATTCACCATAAAGTGCCTGGCAGAGGGTTCAATGAACCACCTTCAAGCTGTCTCTCTACCGTTCCACTCTCGAACCGCACGCGGGAAAAAGGAGCACTTCAATTTTTCTGTGCGAGCCCTGATTTCTCTTATTTTATCGTGATGAACATTTCTCCCTATGTAGGTGGGTGCCAACAGAATGTTTTCGAAATCGGAGGAGAAAACTAGTGATTGAAATTTCATGAGAAGATCCCGTCGTAACGAAAAACGCCTTTGTTTTAATGATTGCCACTCCAATTAACGTATCACAGACATGACACTATCTCCCCGCTACGGTCGCAGGTTCGAATCCTGCCTCGGGCATGGATGCGTGTGGTGTCCTTAGGTTAGTTAGGTTTAAGTAGTTCTAAGTATAGGGGACTGTGTAACGAAACTTCTTTACGTTACGTGGGGAGGCAGTGAAATTTTGCTGGGGTGAAATTTTTAACATCGAGAAGAGATTATTTGATTTAACCACAAAAACCTTAAAAATTATTCTTGTGTTCCATAGACATTCATGTAACGTATGATGATAGGGGTGTTTCTTACTGATCACATTGGCCTACACCAATCAAAAGACTTACTTTGAGACAAATGTTTACTGCTAGAACAGTTTCCAAAACATTACACTTTAGTAATTAGATCTGCAGTGACACATATATAGTTCAGCTGATTTCGTATACGTATCTTAGTTCGGTGGAACTCGGAGTAACCTGCTTCATGCGGCCGCTGCTGTTGTTGCTGCTGAAATAGTCGTTGCCTCGGTCCATTTCAACTGCTAACTTGATCAAGTTGTGTGAATTCCATGAAATAATCCAGGTACCAAATCGTTTTAAATTGGTTTATTTATGACAAACTGCACCACTTCTTCTTATTGGGAGCCCACTCTACATAACAGGCTACAGAGTCACAATACTGTATTACAACAATTAGATTATTGCACAGACGTACAATAAAGTGGTTGCGTCTCAAAACTGCGTCCAATTGACCCTTCTCGATCCTTGTGTTCCTACTATTTATATGTTTCTTAACAATCAAGTCAACAAAGCTACAGTGCAGATTTATCAAATTAACAATTAAAAGTTTAACAATTTTATGAGTAACTATCCACAAAACCTTGCTTATTTTATGCTGACACTGGCGTGTACAATAAAAAAATACTTTTACATAGGATATACATCATACTGAAGGATAACAATGGGAACCTAAATTTTCTTAATTATGGCTTCTTTTGTAAATGCAAAATATTGCGAACATATATTGGACAAGCCTGACCTACCAGTACACAAATGGAATCATAAATTTTATGACTTTTAATATATTACACGAAATCACTAATTAGATACCATTGGTATTACAGAAATTTCAAAACAGAAATGTAAAACAAAAATGGCTGTTTTATTTCAACTGATGGCCTCAGATGTTAAGTCCCATAGTGCTTAGAGCCATTTGAACCATTTTCGAACAAATGAAACGCGAAAATGTGAACCACTCAAGGAAACTGATAAAGCAAAAGCAAGTACAAGGATCTGTACGCAAAGTGAGGGATGATTTCAAGTGATACTCTGTAGTGGCCAGAAGTGTTACATCAGAACCAAATTTTATTACGTAGAACGCAGTTTACAAAACAGTTTTCATCTGAAACAATCGATTTTGAATGGAGTTAGTGACCGCAGTCGGTCTTTGAATTATGATAAGAGCGGCGAGTTTGACAGAATCACATCACACTGAGATAATGAATGTAAGTTTACTTTCCCTTCTCGCTGGCGCTGGGGAGTTCTGGGCGTAGCAAACCTTCATTCTGTGTTGATGTGTGAGGTCCAGCGGCTGCGACTGGGCAGCTGCGCTCGTACGAGAACCCATTTCTCGTAAACTGCGAAACAAAAAGGCTATTTCGGTCCCTAGCGTTAAATAGAACTCTCTAAATTTATCTCGTGGCGATCCCGCCAGAAAGCGGTCGTTGCTTTAAAGAAGCATTTTGGGCATTTCAACCTCGTAGAATGCGAGTATTTGTCACCAGAGCAATCAATAGAGAGTCTTTCTGTTCATCGTTCACTCGGATTTAATCACCGCACCAACATATTAAGTATTTTCACAATGCAGTTAACAGCAGGAAATTGTGTTTCGACGTTTCGTGCGGTCGTTACTGGCGTCAATTGCCCAGAAGTCGTTTTTTTTTAATTTTTATTTTCTCCTGGTAAACAGTGTGGATGCGCCATATGCAGCAGTTGCTCAATTCTGGAACGCTTTTCTCGTTTCTTTCCGCAACCTTTCTTTGGTCTACTCACGGATTTTTGTTCTCTTTTATACATTAAACGGAACTAGTCTGTTTCACAGGTAAAACTACTATGGTTGCGGGTAACGAAAGAATCGATAAACCTTGTTTAAAAGACTTCTTGGTGATTTTCTAATAATTCTCTCTCGATCAACTTCTACGAAAAATAGGAAAAAATTATTTTTTAGTTGTCAGTGAATATAAGACAAATCATAATTATGTTCGATGATGAGGAGGTAATAAGCAGGAAGGAATCTACTAGATTTTAATGTATATCTAAATATAAGAATTTTAAAGGAAAATATAACAGTCTGGAGCTAATTGGCAAATATGTTCTGCAATTCGTGTCTTGTTTACGTTTCGGAGGCAAGTCAATAAAATATCATATTTAGCGTATTTTTATTTGAAATTTCTTGTACAATGACATTCTGGAGCAACCAGTCTTTGGAACTGTGATTAATTACGCAGAAACAATTTTGTAAGCAAACATATATATTTGCGAGTCGTAGCTACAGAAATATCTTTATCATGGAAGTGTAGTAAGTATTATGGTACTCGATACTGCAACGAACAAAAATTAGTAGTTCCTAAATTGTGACACTAGACGATAATTGTCCTCAGTTACTGTTATTTAAATGAGTCATAACTCGAAAAGGTGGTCATGAACGATGCATCAAAACACTTTTTTACACTCCAGTGGTGTAAAACGTGTGACAGACACCAAAGCAATGTTACACAACAAACCTACTGCAACGTGAAATTACTATTTCACGATCTATATCGTATATTGTGAAACTGTAAAATAACACTACACAGACTTGGCGTTGCTGAACATATAATAATCACTCATCATCAGATATCTAAGGTATGGGCTGGATTTCACATTCGTCTTTTTTTTTTTTTTTTTTTTTTTTTTTTTTTTTTTTTGCACTGATCGCTAGTTACTTCAAGTCGCCGTACTTACATTAATTATGAAGATCATCAAAGAGATGAATCCTCTTCCGTCCTTACCTTCTCTTCTCCTCCACATATTCTTCTAAAACGGTTTTTAAAATTCCTTCACGTCATCTCAGTCCGTGTCCAGTCTAATTTCTTTTCCTACGTTCAATTACATGCAGTAATTGCATTTCTTCTTCTAAATTTCCCAGCACCTTATCGTTTGTCACTCTGTCTAGCCATTTTATTTCTGGCCTTCACCATGTCCACATTTCATAAGCCTCCCACTCTTTCACACCATTCCACAACGTTGGTTTTCGGCGGATATGCTGCCACATACACATTATTGATTCCCAATGAATGTCTACCGTTGTTTGTCCTTTGGCAACCAGGAAAAGAACAACAGCACGTTCGTTTTGTTTGAACGCTTTTGGTAATAACGTCGCCATAGTTTGCGTTTCCGCTTTTACCTCACGAACGTCTAAAAACAAATGCCACACTAATCCTTTGCCTAGATGTCAGTCCTTGTACACTACTGTCCATTAAAATTGCTACACCAAGAAGAAATGCAGATGATAAACGGGTATTCATTGGACAAATATATTATACTAGAACTGACATGTGATTACATTTTCACGCAATTTGGGTGCATAGATCCTGAGAAATCAGTACCCAGAACAACCACCTCTGGCCGTAATAACGGCCTTGATACGCCTGGGCATTAAGTCAAACAGAGCTCGGATGGCTGGTACAGGTACAGCTGCCACGCAGCTTCAACACGATACCACAGTTCATCAAGAGTAGTGACTGGCGTATTGTGACGAGCCAGTTGCTCGGCCACCATTGACCATACGATCTCAATTGGTGAGAGACCTCGAGAATGTGCCGGCCAGGGCAGCAGTGGAACATTTTCTGTATCCAGAAAGGCCCGTACAGGACCTGCAACATGCGGTCGTGCATTATCCTGCTGAAATGTAGGGTTTCGCAGGGATCGAATGAAGGGTAGATAGAGCCACTTGTCGTAACACATCTGAAATGTAACGTCCACTGTTCAAAGTGCCGTCAATGCGAACAAGAGGTGACCGAGACTGGTAAACAATTGCACCCCATACCGTCATGCCGGGTGATACGCCATTATGGCATTGACGAATACACGCTTCCAATGTGCGTTCACTGCGATGTCGCTAAACACGGATGCGACCATCATGATGCTGTAAACACAACCTGGGAATCCGAAAAAATGACGTTTTGCCATTCGTGCACCCAGGTTCGTCGTTGAGTGCACCATCGCAGGCGCTCCTGTCTGTGATGCAGCGTCAAGGGTAACCGCAGCCATGGTCTCCGAACTGACAGTCCATGCTGCTGCAAACGTCGTCGAACTGTTCGTGTAGATGGTTGTTGTCTTGCAAACGTCCCCATCTGTTGACTCAGGGATCGAGACGTGGCTGCACGATCCGTTACAGCCAAGCGGATAAGATGCCTGCCATCTCGACTGCTAGCGATACGAGGCCGTTGGGATCCAGCACGGCGTTCCGTATTACCCTCCTGAACCCACCGATTCCATATTCTGCTAACAGTCATTGGATCTCGACGAACGCGAGCAGCAGTGTCGCGATACGTTAAGCCGCAATTGCGGTAGGCTACAATCCGACCTGTATCAAAGTCGGAAACATGAAGGCACGCATTTCTCCTCCTTACACGAGGCATCACAACAACGTTTCACCAGGCAACGCCGGTCAACTGCTGTTAGTGTTTGAGAAATCGGTTGGAAACTTTCCTCATGTCAGCACGTAGTAGGTGTCGCCACCGGCGCCAACCTTGTGTGAATGCTCTGAAAAGCTAATCATTTGCATATCACAGCATCTTATTCCTGACGGTTAAATTTCGAGTCTGTCGCACGTCATCTTCGTAGTGTAGCAATTTTAATGGCCAGTAGTGTATATCCGCGTCGCAGTTGCGCTACATTGTTTACACGCTGCCGCAACGCCCTCAAACGGAAACGTTTTGACTACCCATTATACCAATTAGGACAATATTTCATTTTTTGGTGTGTTTTAGCTCTTTTATCGTTAACTTTGATCGGAATTAATTATGATGCACCCTGTTCAACGGTGAGCTTCTAAACGTGATGTTGAAGGTACGTAAGTCATTAAAGGGTGTCCGGTTGTGGAGTAAGTTATGTTTTTAGGCTTTTGTCTTCCACTGATATGGTAGCCCTGACATCAGAATGTGTGCTTCCAAATGAGAGGAAATGTGGGGAATATATCCTGGTTACTTATGGAAGGTCGGGTTGTATCGGATATCATATCGAGCAAGAGCTGTTACTAAACTCTAGCACCGGTGGCAGCGCCTGTCGCACCACTGCATGGAGAATTATGGAGGGACAAGGGCACCCTGTAAATTTCTAAACAAGACAACGGTACCATTCGGAGTGCCAACAAGTTGTTTGTTCCTAGTGAAATTTTCAGTGCACAAGTTTAGCTTTGGAGTGTCTTCTTTGGAAGCAACAAATATTATACTTTTATTGTAATGTTAGATACATGTAATATTATTCTCTGTATTGTAGGCTGTGAGTCTCCAGTTCGCGTAACTGCAGTGGGAATGTTAAATCACCGCAGCGCCACGTTTTATTGGATCGGACAAAGAAATTTCGGCTCGTAACGGACGAAACAGGTAGCATAAAAACTTCAATTTTTAGCATTTGTTTCTTTAACATGATAACATGGAGAAGTCAGAACATAAATTTGGGACAAATAACATGAAAGAAAGAGTCAGACTTCCAGAATGAGATTTTCACTCTGCAGCGGAGTGTGCGCCGATATGAAACTTCCTGGCAGATTAAAACTGTGTGCCGGGCCGATACTCGAACTAGGGACCTTTGCCTTTCGCGAGTACTGCCGTGAGTCGTGCTTGGGTAGCTCAGTTGGTAGAGCACTTGCCCGCGAAAGGGAACGGTCCCGTGTTCGAGTCTCGGCCCGGCACACTGTTTTAATCAGCCAGGAAGTTTCAGAGTCAGACTTATTCAAAAGATAATGAAGGACCCCAATGAGAAATATTCAGTCGCAAGAAATACTTTTGCTGTGCGGAAAACAAAGAGGCCATGACACCCGTTTTTCCGGGGACATTCGGTGAGGAACTGGAAACAGTATTGTACGATCACGAGCATTGTGTAAAGTAAATTGGGTAGCCAGCTTATGCCTTTGCGTAAATATGAGTTCTTTAATTCAATGAACAAATATACAGATTAACTGAATATAGAGCATCGGTTCAATAAGACAACAATCAAAGCGTGAAAGGCTAGTATTTTATGTTTTTAATAAAATACAGCTGAATATAAGACTTTACAGCGAGCTGCAGGTTTCAGCAGCAAAGAATTTGAAATATTGTTTACAAACTTGGTGCTCTGATGCACAAGTTATTGTTTATAACCATTTACGGTCCAATTAAAACTTTTTTGCAAAAAAAATTAATTTTTTCCACGACTGCAAGTTCATGACCAATAAACACTTCAAAAATTTAAACAGCCAAAACGCGGATAATGCAAAAATGTCAAAAAAATCAACGAACTTATATTCTTATGACATTAAGCACACGAAAAAAGAAAAAAAAGCCTGCGCACCGCGAAGGAATTATCCTAAAGGGACGGAAATTGAATTGGCAGATGTTGATATATGTGATATATATGTACAGACAAACAAATGATTACAATTTCAGAAAAAAATGGATAGTTTATTCACAAGAAAGTGCTTCACAAACTGAGCAAGTGAATAACGGGTTGGTCTACCTCTGGTCGTTATGCACGCAGTTATTGGGCTTGGCACTGACTGTTAAGAGTTGTTGGATGCAGTCGTGGAGCATATCGTGCCAAATTCTGTCCAATTGGAGCGTTATATCTTCAAAAACCCGAGCTCGTTGGAGCCCCCCCCCCCCATAATGCTCCAAACAATCTCCATTCTGGGAGAGATCCGTCGATGTTGCAGTATGGGGGGCGACAGTCAGTTTGGTATCCCAGCAAAGTGCGGAGTGTCTCCAGACAAATCTTCGCTGGTCACAGTCCGAAGCGGGATCTTCACTGAAGGCAGTTCTACTCCAGTCAATGAGATTCCAGGCCGAAGTCGTCTGATGTCGTTGTTGTTGTGGTCTTCAGTCCTGAGACTGGTTTGATGCAGCTCTCCATGCTACTCTATCCTGTGCAAGCTTCTTCATCTCCCAGTACCTACTGCAGCCTACATCCTTCTGAATCTGCTTAGTGTATTCATCTCTTGGTCTCCCTCTACGATTTTTACCCTCCATGCTGCCCTCCAGTACTAAATTGGTGATCCCTTGATGCCTCAGAACGTGTCCTACCAACCGATCCCATCTTCTGGTCAAATTGTGCCACAAACTCCTCTTCTCCCCAATTCTGTTTAATACCTCCTCATTAGTTATGTGATCTACCCATCTAATCTTCAGCATTCTTCTGTAGCACCACATTTTGAAAGCTTCTATTCTCTTCTTGTCTATACTATTTATCGTCCATGTTTCACTTCCATACATGGGTACACTCCATACAAATACTTTCAGAAACGACTTCCTGACACTTAAACCTACACTCGATGTTAACAAATTTCTCTTCTTCAGAAATGCTTTCCTTGCCATTGCCAGTCTACATATTATATCCTCTCTACTTCGACCATCATCAGTTATTTTGCTCCCCAAATAGCAAAACTCCTTTACTACTTTAAGTGTCTCATTTCCTAATCTAATTCCCTCAGCATCACCCGACTTAATTAGACTACATTCCATTATCCTTGTTTTGCTTTTGTTGATGTTCATCTTATATCCTCCCTCAAGACACTGTCCATTCCATTCAACTGCTCTTCCAAGTCCTTTGCTGTCTCTGACAGAATTACAATGTCATCGGCGAACCTCAAAGTTTTTATTTCTTCTCCATGAATTTTAATACCTACTCCGAATTTTTCTTTTGTTTCATTTACTGCTTGCTCAATATACAGATTGAACAACATCGGGGAGAGGCTACAACCCTGTCCTACTCCCTTCCCAACCACTGCTTCCCTTTCATGTCCCTCGACTCTTATAACTGCCATCTGGTTTCTGTACAAATTGTAAATAGCCTTTCGCTCCCTGTATTTTACCCCTGCCACCTTTAGAATTTGAAAGAGAGTATTCCAGTCAACATTGTCAAAAGCTTTGTCTAAGTCTACAAATGCTAGAAACGTAGGTTTGCCTTTCCTTAATCTTTCTTCTAAGATAAGTCGTAAGGTCAGTATTGCCTCACGTGTTCCAGTGTTTCTACGGAATCCAAACTGATCTTCCCCGAGGTTGGCTTCTACTAGTTTTTCCATTCGTCTGTAAAGAATACGTGTTAGTATTTTGCAGCTGTGACTTATTAAACTGATAGTTCGGTAATTTTCACATCTGTCAACACCTGCCTTCTTTGGGATTGGAATTATTATATTCTTCTTGAAGTCTGAGGGTATTTCACCTGTTTCATACATCTTGCTCACCAGATGGTAGAGTTTTATCAGGACTGGCTCTCCCAAGGCCGCAGAGGTGTGTTGGTGCATGTCACAGTACAATGCAGCGAGTAAGTGTGCAGACCTTTTCAGACGTGCTAATGGTGACTGTGTGTTGAAAATGGCTCAAAGGACACATATTGATGACATTATGAGAGGTAGAACACTAACGAGAATGGAGGCTGGTCAAACATAGCAGGTCGTATCACGGGCCCTCCGTGTGCCATAAAGCGTAATCTCAAGATTATGGCAACGATTCCAGCAGACAGGAAACGTCTCCAGGCGCTACAGTACGGGACGTCCACAGTGTACAGCACCACAAGAAGACCGATATCTCACCATCAGTGCCCGCAGACGGCCACGGAGTACTGTAGGTAGTCCTGCTCGGGACCTTGATGCAGCCACTGGAACAGCCTCCAAACACACAGTCTACAGACGACTGAACGGACATGGTTTGTTCACCAGGAGACCTGCAAGGTACATTCCACTGACCCCTGGTCACAGGAGAGCCCGTAAAGCCTGGTGTCAAGAACATAGTACATGGTCATTGGAACAGTGGTCGCAGGTTATGTTCACGGACGAGTCCAGGTATAGCCTCAACAGTGATTCTCGCCGTGCTTTCATCTGGCGTGAACCTGGAACCAGATACCAACCCCTTAATATCCTTGAAAGGGACCTGTATGGAGGTCGTGGTTTGATGGTGTGGAGTATGATTATGATTGGTGCACGTACACCCCTGCATGTCTTTGACAGAAGAACTGTAACAGGTCAGGTGTATCGGGACGCCATTTTGCACCAGTATGTCCGCCTTTTCAGGGGTGCAGTGGGTCCCACCTTCCTCCTGATGGATGATAACACACGGCCCCATCGCGCTGCCATCGTGGAGGAGTACCTTGAAACAGAAGATATCAGGCGAATGGAGTGGCCTGCCTGTTCTCCGGACCTGAACCCCATCGAGCACGTCTGGGATGCTCCCGGTCGACATATCGGTGCACTTCTTCAAACCCCTACGACACTCCAGGAGCTCCGACAGGCACTGGTGCAAGAATGGGAGGCTATACCCCAGCAGCTGCTCGACCACCAGATCCACAGTATGGTAACCCGTTGTGCGACCTGTGTACGTGTGCATGGTGATCATATCCCATATTTATGTCGGGGTACATGCGCAGGAAACAGTGGCGTTTTGTAGCACATGTGATTCGGGACGGTTTTCTCAACTTATCACCAATACCTTGGACTTACAGATCTGTTTCGTGTGTGTTCCCCATGTGCCTATGCTATTAGCGCCAGTTTTGTGTAGTGCCACGTTGTGTGGCACCACATTCTGCAATTATCCGTAATTTATGAGCATGAGTGTAGTATCTACCGGACGCACTTCACGTAAAGGCAGGAAGCGTACAATACATGATTAATAGATGAGTAGTTCACACCATTACTAATATCTTTTGCCGGCTCTCCATGTATTTCGTTTTAAATCTTACAAGTATTTCTTCACAGCTATTAAAAATTTCTCAAGATGAATTTTGAGAGCTGTGTGTATGGGGTGGGGATTCTGCAGAGGGCTAGGAGAAATTATTTTATACTTTTTCGTTCTAGTCAAAACGAGGTATATTAAAAACTGATATTTGTTTAAATAACTATTTTCTACTTCTTAGTTTTGTGTGTTTGAAATTTTTACATCGACCGCAAACATTTTGATGAGATTACAACACAGAAATGCGGTAAATTTCAGGTTTATATCAGTTTGTCTTCAGTTCAGTCAACCAATATATTGCTCCCTTCCACGTACATGTCGCGAAAAGACCACTACGGTAAAAATGAGGGAGATTAGCGTTCATACGTAGGCTTACCACCAGCAATCGTTTTCCCCGCAAACCATTCGCGACTGGAACAGGAGGGAAATGTCAGTGGTACAGAAAGTACCCTCCACCACACACCAGCCAAGACAGCGAGTAAATGTTGCGTTGCCATGCAGTTCTGAGCTGAGTGGAATGTTTCAAGTCTCTAGATCATCTGGTAGTTAGTTTGATATCAACTGTAAAATATGTAGTGAATAGACAGACAGACAAGCAAGCAACCCAGTAAGAACGTGTTGCATTGTTTTTAGATCGGCGCTTTCCGTTTTGTCTATAGGACGTCAGTCGACTCATAGTCGCACCGCTGTCGCGCGAAAATTTTCCTCAGCTGCTACGGGACGGCAGTTTCTAGAAGGTCGGCCGCAACCCCACGCGCTGCGCTTCCGCCCTCGTGACAAAGCCGCGCGGGGCGCTAGTCCATCCCCTTTAGTGCGGGAGGCGCTCGCCCAGATTAGCATCGGCCCGTCCCGTGCAACGGCCCGCTGTTGAAACTAGCGGCTCGCCGCCTGTGTTTTCAGTCTTCCTTCTCGGAACCCGCATCTGTCGAGAACGTTGTTAGAACCAGCTCGCCAGACTATTCAAAGAGTGATTAACTGCCGGTTATAAGCACAGGCGGCGAAGATTTACTGCGAATGAATCGTCAAGACTACCATCGCTTTCGGCGACTTTTCTTTCTGTCTCCCGCGCGCCGACTTGGAGATATTACTAACAAACAATTGGTATAGCACTAACACTCGGGACCCTTCTGTACGGAAGGCCGTCCACACAGACGCAAAGAGCTGAAGCGATAGACAGTACGATATGCCTTTCACACGGGAATCGCAGAGGTACGTCTTTGGCTCTCTGTAGCCGTATTGTACGGTGTCGGTCATTAATATCAGAGCAGTTCACAATAGGTGTTCTGCTTAAACATATTTGTTTGACAAACAAAATAAAATTTCAATTAATGAAAAGTGTATTCTCTTACTAAATGAAAACTACGATATACACTCCTGGAAATTGAAATAAGAACACCGTGAATTCATTGTCCCAGGAAGGGGAAACTTTATTGACACATTCCTGGGGTCAGATACATCACATGATCACACTGACAGAACCACAGGCACATAGACACAGGCAACAGAGCATGCACAATGTCGGCACTAGTACAGTGTATATCCACCTTTCGCAGCAATGCAGGCTGCTATTCTCCCATGGAGACGATCGTAGAGATGCTGGATGTAGTCCTGTGGAACGGCTTGCCATGCCATTTCCACCTGGCGCCTCAGTTGGACCAGCGTTCGTGCTGGACGTGCAGACCGCGTGAGACGACGCTTCATCCAGTCCCAAACATGCTCAATGGGGGACAGATCCGGAGATCTTGCTGGCCAGCGTAGTTGACTTACACCTTCTAGAGCACGTTGGGTGGCACGGGATACATGCGGACGTGCATTGTCCTGTTGGAACAGCAAGTTCCCTTGCCGGTCTAGGAATGGTAGAAAGATGGGTTCGATGACGGTTTGGATCTACCGTGCACTATTCAGTGTCCCCTCGACGATCACCAGTGGTGTACGGCCAGTGTAGGAGATCGCTCCCCACACCATGATGCCGGGTGTTGGCCCTGTGTGCCTCGGTCGTATGCAGTCCTGATTGTGGCGCTCACCTGCACGGCGCCAAACACGCATACGACCATCATTGGCACCAAGGCGGAAGCGACTCTCATCGCTGAAGACGACACGTCTCCATTCGTCCCTCCATTCACGCCTGTCGCGACACCACTGGAGGCGGGCTGCACGATGTTGGGGCGTGAGCGGAAGACGGCCTAACGGTGTGCGGGACCGTAGCCCAGCTTCATGGAGACGGTTGCGAATGGTCCTCGCCGATACCCCAGGAGCAACAGTGTCCCTAATTTGCTGGGAAGTGGCGGTGCGGTCCCCTACGGCACTGCGTAGGATCCTACGGACTTGGCGTGCATCCGTGCGTCGCTGCGGTCCGGTCCCAGGTCGACGGGCACGTGCACCTTCCGCCGACCACTGGCGACAACATCGATGGACTGTGGAGACCTCACGCCCCACGTGTTGAGCAATTCGGCGGTACGTCCACCCGGCCTCCCGCATGCCCACTATACGCCCTCGCCCAAAGTCCGTCAACTGCACATACGGTTCACGTCCACGCTGTCGCGGCATGCTACCAGTGTTAAAGACTGCGATGGAGCTCCGTATGCCGCGGCAATCTGGCTGACACTGACGGCGGCGGTGCACAAATGCTGCGCAGTTAGCGCCATTCGACGGCCAACACCGCGGTTCCTGGTGTGTCCACTGTGCCGTGCGTGTGATCACTGTTTGTACAGCCCTCTCGCAGTGTCCGGAGCAAGTATGGTGGGTCTGACACACCGCTGTCAATGTGTTCTTTTTTCCATTTCCAGGAGTGTATATACAGCCAGTGCGTGATTTCTACATCAACTCCTACACTATGTGATCAAAAGTATCCGGACACTGCTAAAAACACGTTTTTCATATTAGGTGTATTGTGCTGCCACCTACTGCCAGGTACTCCTTATCAGCGACCTCAGTAGTCATTAGACATCTTGAGAGAGCACAACGCGACGCTCCGCGGAATTCACGGACTTCGAACGTGGTGTGGTGATTGTGTGCCACTTATGTCATAGGTCTGTACTCGTGATTTCCATACTCCTAAACATCCCTAGGTCCACTGTTACCGATGTGATAGTGAAGTGGACGTGAAGGGACACGTACATCACAAAAGCGAACAGGCCGACCTCGTTGTTGGCTGACAGAGACCGCCGACAGTTGAAGAGGGTCGCAATGTGTAATAGGCAGACCATCACTCAGGAATTCCAAACTGCATCAGGATCCACTGCTAGTACTATCACAGTTAGGCAGGAGGTCGAGCGGCACGCCGGTAAATGCCAAACGGCGCCTCGCTTGGTGTAAGGAGCGTAAACATTGGACGATCGAAAAGTGGAAAAACGTTGTGTGGAGTGACGAATCACGGTACACTATGTCGCGATCCAGTGGCAGGGTGTGGGTATGGCGAATGGCCTGTGAACGTCATCTGCCAGCGTGTCTAGTGCCAACAGTAAAATTCGGAGGCGGTGGTGTTATGGTGTGGTCATGTTTTTCATGAAGGGAGCTGTTGTTTTGCGTGGCACTATCACAGCACAGGCCTACATTGATGTTTTAAGCACCTTCTTGCTTCCCACTGTTGAAGAGAATTTCTGGGTTGGTGGTTGCATCTTTCAACACGATCGAGCACCTGTTCCAATGCACAATGCCTGTGGTCTGTGGCGGAGTGGTTACATAACAATAGCAGCACTTTACTGAACTGGCCTGCACAGAGCCCTGACCTGAATCCTACAGAACACCTCTGGGATGTTTTGGAACGCTGACTTCGTGCCAGGCCTCACCGACCAACATCGATAGCTCTCTTCATTGCAGCACTCCGTGAAGAATGGGCTGCCATTCCCCAAGAAACCTTCCAGCACCTGACTGAACGCATGCCTGCGAGAGCGGAAGATGTCATCAAGGCTAAAAGTGGGCCAACACCATACTGAATTCCAACATTATCGATGGAGGGCGCCACGTACTTGTAAGTCATTTTCAGCCAAGTGTCCGGATACTTTTGATCACATAGTGTAAATCTATATAGACAGTCCGCAAGCCACCGTACGGTGCGTGGGGGAGGGCGCCCTGTAGCACGTTTCCTTACCTGTTCCACCCGAAAATTGAGCGAGGAAAAAACGACTGTCTGCATGCTTCCTTATGACCCCAAATTATTCGTATACTATCTTCATGGTCCTTACGTGCATTGTATGTTGGCGGCAGTAGAATCGTTCGGCAGTCAGCTTAAAATACTGGTTCTCTAAATTTTCTCAATACTGTTTCTCGAAAAGAACGTAGCATTCCATCCAGGGATTCCCATTCGAGTTCCGGAAGCATCTCCGTAACACTTAATTGTTGTTCGAACCTACCGGTAACGAATCTAGCAGCCCGCCTCTGAATTGCTTCGATGGCTTCCTTCAGTCCGACCTGGTACGGATCCCAAATACTCGAGCACTGCTCAAGAACACGTCGCACCAGCGTCCTATATACGGTCTCCTTTACAGGTGAACCATTCTTTCTTAAAATTCTCGCAATAAAACGAGGTCGACCATTCGCCTTTCTTACCACAGTTCTCACAAGCTCGTCCCATATCATATCGCTTTGCATCGTTACGTCCAGATATTTAAACGACTTGATTGAGTCAAGCAGGACACTGGTAATACTGTATTCAAATATTATAGGTTTGATCTTCCTTCTCATCCGTATTAACTTACATTTGTGGCGGTATGCAATGGTACCCTGTACCGGTAATCTAGACAAAAAAAATCAGAAACGCAGATTTTGTCATTTGTTACGACAGAACTTTTGCTGCGCTTCAAACCATGTATAGCTATGACTACTTGGTGCGAGACTAGATTATACTTTATCTAGACGAACTAAAGAACTGCTCATTAATCCTGTTGACTTTTATGGCAAAATTTCACAGGCGACTGAAAAACGAATGCTGAGAGGGGAAGATGCAGCTTTGGCCAATTCAGCCTGTATAATTGACACAAACGCTTTGTGCAAAGACATTAAAGACAATTCATTTCGGGAGAAAGATGTTGAATCACTTGTAGTTCCTTTCAGCTCAACAAACGAGATACGATTAAAGGATTTCGAATGTTTTTGACTGTGAGAACTTTCGAGGAAATTGTGGAAATAAAGTAGCCAATAAATTTGCTTCCGTTGACAGTTCCCATTTAAGACAATTTCAGTGTCTTCTAATGAATGTGAAAGAGGCTTACCCCAAATGAATATGATCATTTATAACGGTAGAGCCTCTCTGTTAACAAAAACTGTTTCTTCACTACTTTTTCTGAAGTTGAACGGTCCATCACTGACGAGTTTTGAGCCCACAACGTACGTGGAATATTAACAGCTTCGTGGGCGGTACTCCGCTATGGACGCCAACAGCAAGGAAAGAGAGAGAATAAGGATGTACAACCAAGTCCTTCCAAAATTCTGGACAGTTTTATTAACTGTAAGTTAAAACATTTCAGAGAATTTTCCCTTTTCATTATCCTGTGCTCAAATTTACTTGTGATCAGCCTAGTAAAATTTCTTTTTGCAACAAATCATAAATTTAGAAATAATATTTAACTTAATCAATAACATATGTAATCAGAATGAGATTTTCACTCCGCAAAGTTTGTAAGGTAGGAGACGAGATACTGGCAGAAGTGAAGCTGTGAGACGGGGCGTGAGTCGTGCTTCGGTAGCTCAGATGGTAGAGTGCTTGCCCGTGAAAGGCAAAGGTCCCGGCACACAGTTTTAATCTGCCAGGAAGTTTCAACATATGTAATAAGAGATTGTTGGTGCACATGGGGGTTTCACTTTTTACCAGTACAAATATTGTATTCACGATTTTAAAATGCTCAGAAAAGCGTCAAAATAACGTTTTAAGAAGTCTAAATTGCAGAAATACCTCTCGGAAGGTCACAATACCGCAGCCTTTTCTTATATAAATCACGCACTGTAATAACACAGCACCCAGAAGACATGGTCGGATGTCAGTGTAACTTTGCACACGTACTCGTCGTCAATGGACATGTACGTGATTGGAGTTACAATTTGTAAGGGCTCAACCGCTCCATACTTATTGAGAACAATATATCTTTGCTTCACGCAGGCCGCAATAGCTATTATTGATAGTCGAGCGCCCAGTGCGCCAGAGAGTAGTCAGTGTTGAGACTCTGAGTAAGTAAGTTGTTGTCTTTTACGCGAGCAGGGCGGATTTCGGCAAGACGGCCGACCGCGTTTGCAATTGTTTAACGGCTGTGTGTGTCACCCAAAGCCGTGGGCCTGACCCCCAACAAATACGTAAATGGCGTTAATTGAGTGATTTATTTGATGTGTTTAAGTGTTCATTTGTGCACTGTGATTACGCGACAACCGTGCCGGACACCCACGATTTGTATTGCAGCGAGGACTGTGTATTCAGTGCCACATGAAGAGTATTGGCGTGTGACGACATTAACAGGCGGCCTGTGATAAATAAATCAATATTACTTTGTCAGACGAAGGAAGTAACTGCCTCATTGGTGCCGTTTAGACAAAAAATATAGAGCATTAACAACAAAGTATGTACCGATTATTGCTGCCTGACATCCTAATTAGCTTTGTTAGATTTAATACGAAACAACGCCCGTGCAAATATTAACCGATCGGCCTTATCAGTTGTACACAGTAAAACTATTTTAAACTGTTAGGCTATAATGCACTAGTTAATATCGGTGTGTTTACATAGGGAGTGTTTCAAATTCACTGTGACACGTAGAACGGCCACCAGAGGGCATTAGTGTTATTCGTGTTTAGCGTTGTTACCAGCCCTAGTGGGATGTACTGGGTGAAGCGATATTCGCGCACTCGGGCTTCGCAGCGCAACTCCTCACATGTCAGCGATAAGAAAAAGTCTCTCATAAAATTTCGTCCAGCAAGTACATCCGACAGAAGAAGGACGTTAAAGAGTGGCAATCTGGCAACCCTGTTACTACATGTATGGTAACTACCTCGTGTCGGCACAAGTTAGTTGCGTTGTACAGTTGGTGCGGTGGATAGAGTTTTGGGTTAGCATGCAGGAGACTGAGGATTCGACCCTGGGTTGGGGAGCATTTTTTTTATCTGCTAATTTCATCCTGACGTTTCATACTGTAATACACACCGTTTCTTAGGTCACATGTATCCTAAATGTACAACATTTTGTAAAGCTGAACATAACAAATACATGGTTAGACAAATAAGAAATAGACATTTGAAACAAATGACCTGTCACAGGACAGAATAAATACAAAAACAATATCAATTCCGAGATGCTAAAGATAATAGCTTTGTAAAGCTGAACATAACAAATACGTGGTTAAATAAGAAATGGACATTTGAAACAAATGACCTGTCACAGGAGAGAATAAATACAAAAGCGAAATCAATTTCGAGATGCTAAAGATGATAGCACAGTACAACAACACAACATCTACTTGTCATTTGAGCCGGCCGAAGTGGCCGTGCGGTTAAAGGCGCTGCAGTCTGGAACCGCAAGACCGCTACGGTCGCAGGTTCGAATCCTGCCTCGGGCATGGATGTTTGTGATGTCCTTAGGTTAGTTAGGTTTAACTAGTTCTAAGTTCTAGGGGACTAATGACCTCAGCAGTTGAGTCCCATAGTGCTCAGAGCCATTTTGTCATTTGTCCGCAGCTCGTGGTCGTGCGGTAGCGTTCTCGCTTCCCATGCCCGGGTTCCCGGGTTCGATTCCCGGCGGGGTCAGAGATTTTCTCTGCCTCGTGATGACTGGGTGTTGTGTGATGTCCTTAGGTTAGTTAGGTTTAAGTAGTTCTAAGTTCTAGGGGACTGATGACCATAGCTGTTAAGTCCCATAGTGCTCAGATCCATTTGAACTTGTCATTTATACTACTCATATATAATATGAGCCCTCAGATCTCGCAAATTAGCAACCAATGACAATAATAATGTCCATATTAATGACTACATTACCTTGATAACAGATTACGTTGTCCTTAGAACAAAAATCCGTACATCGCGCAACCCACTAGATCATACAACTCTGTACCCTTCGCAGCAAAGCTGCAGCCACAGTAACAAGAGCAGTATGAACATGGGCTAACAGTTCTCCCACATTCGTCGGCAGAGTAGAGTACACGTGCTCCTTCAGGTTGTAACCTCCCCAACAGATAAATTATAAGATAAACTCACAACAGATAAAATAAGTATAGCATTCACATTTAGTGTAACCTCCCAACAGATAAATTGCGTAGCCTATCAATAATAAAATGTGACTATTCTCCTAATAAAAAAAATGTGACTCATAGATAACCTTTCAGTAATTGACTGAACTGGTAAATTTTGGACGCCAGCAGCGCTGCGTCATGGCCCTGAAAGATCATTCTGAATAAATAGAAAATTCTTACCTCAATAAGGTCGCCGGATAACGCATATATATCTGCTCTTATAATAAATTTTTCTGGCACAGCCCAGTGCAATGCTGGCCGACAGATTTGTGATGTATAAAAGGAAACAACTGATTTTTCTTCTCAATAATTGGGATGACCATGGATTGGAGAAATTAGTAAATTCTTTAAATTGTTATGAATGATTGTCAAAAGTTACTTTTTATAAGAAAGATTATTATTAAGAGATTTTTTTAAAACATTTACATGGGACTTGATATAACACTACTACATATGCGCGAGGCTGCTTTTACCTTATACTACAACGCTCAGGCTCCGCCATAGCTCCACACGACCGGCCCAGTCAACTCCAGACACACGACTGCTCGCTTCTACTACACAGTTCCTACTGCATACAACACTGCTCTTTGGTCTGAGATTCTCTTATACCTTACATATCACAGGCAGCGCGAGCAATCCATCGAAATTACGTCTGCTCGAGTGCGCTAGCAACAAATTCCTTAATTATGGACCTCTTACAAGGTGTCCCCACAGGAAGAAATTCAGGAGATTTAGGTCGGGTGAACGCGGTGGCCATACAACTGGACCTCCATTTACAAGCCATTTCCATAGAAATATTCTATCCAAACACTGTCGCACATTAATTCCAGAGTGTGAATGTGCACCATCATGTTGGAACCATATCCTCTGCCGAACATGTAGTGGAACGTCTTGCAGCACATTGGGCAGATAGTTTCAGAGAAATACATGATACCTTTGTGCAGTCAACCGGTCAGACAACATGTAGGGGCCCAAACGCCTGTCGCCCAATATTCTGGCCCAGACGTTGACACCAAAGTGAACTTGATATCCACGGTCACGGGTGGCGCGCGGGTTAACCTCACACCAATGGCGGGCATTGTCCATATTGAAGACACCCTCACGAGTGAATGTTGCTTCATCTGACCATGTTACAGTGTTAATGAAGTCATCACTAGCTTCCTGTTATTGCTGGAACCATTCACAGAATTGCATCCGCTGATGGCAATCTGCAGGATGTCGGTGTTGGGTGAAAGCATAATATATGGGTGCAGCCCATGCTCATGCAAAACATTAACGGCCATGCTGCCTTGCTATGCTCCGTGTACTTCTATGAGGTTGTTGGTGTATGACCGCCAGAATAGCTTCCTCAGTAGCTGGAGTATGGCGAGACCGTGGACGACCTCTGTCACGCGATGGTGGAAACAGAGAACCTGACTCCTGAAGGCGCAGCTCCAGATAACGAAACACATTTTTATGTCGACGACGATATCTAGCAGCATATTCACGAGCGGCAACACCAGCCTGGTTATCAGATGCACAAAGGACCAGAAGCATATCCACATATTCATCGGTTGTGTGTGCCATACGTCCGCCACACTGGTTTAGAGGTTTACAATGAGTAAATTCGGTACATGTACGTATTAACATTTGGAATCTGTCACGAGTGCATTACTCTGCTCACAACTAGTCCTTGTCAGATGGACAGCGCATGCAATATAAACACGCCGTCAGTCCTGCGTGCTGTTCCACCTAACGCACATTACCCCTCTGACAAATATTGTTCTGCATGATTCATCCTGACAGCGCTAATTGTGAAACGTTCAGTTTCGTGTTACACTGTTTCCCTAACGGTAATAGATGTGATGTTTCCACAATCCCATCGATAGAATAATAATAGCAATGCATTGAGACTAAACAGTATGCAATTACCAGGCTCGATGTTGAAAGGCATAATTAGTGGGACCATGGTGATAACACATACAAATAGTAACCGAGTTTGGACATCATTTGCAAAGCACGTAACTAGTCCTACTGGTAACGTAAGGCCCTAACGAAATGTAATGGACCTGAACGAGACAAGAATAATAGTTGATACTAATCCATGGGACCATTGGAGGAGGGTACATAGGAAACAGGTTTCGCATCTAGTAGATAAAGTGGTTCAAATAAATTCACGCCCTCGACGTGGAAAGGGCTTCTTTCACAGCTGACCATTCTTCCATTTCTACGATTTTAGTATGTAAGTGTAAATGATTTCTAGAGGACCCGCTGCAACCGCTGTTGGCGATTAAGATGCTAGATACCGTACCACCTGGAATAAATTTACAAAACATGCGTCTCAACGAAGGATCGAACCATAGACCTCCTGCATGCTAACCCAAAACTGTATCTCACTACACCAACTGCACAGCACAACTTAGACATGGTGACAGAGGTAATTACCACACATGTGCTTACAGTATTGCCAGACGGCTACTCTTTAACGGCCTTTTTCTGCCGGACGTACACGCCGGGCGAAATTTTATGAGAGGCATCTTTTTATCGCTGGCACGCGAGGAGTCGCGGTGCGAACCCCGAGTGCGCGAATTTCGCTTCACCCTGTATAAATGGTGTGAACAGCGCCAGGTGTTGAGTGATTAGTTTGAAGGATCCAGAGATGTCACATACACATATGAGACAGCGATATCAGCTCCTGGCTGAGTTTGAAAGAAACCTCAATGTGGGTCTCCATTTGGTCACCTGATTGAATCGTGCAGTATCCAGATTCGTGGGGTATTCGGATGTTACAGTGGCCTGACGTCGGACTACATGGGATCGTCAAGGCAAGTACACTCGCTGTCAAGTTTCCAGTCGACCACGTCTGCCCATCAGAACGGAGATGGCTCTGTTGTGCTCCAAACAGATCGTCAAGTGCTTCACATCAGCGCCTGCCATTCGAGAACTTTCTGAAGAATTCTGTGTCATTACGCACAATGGGTCGGAGATTAGCACCAGCCAGGTTAGGGAACTACCATCACAGGTGTAGGCTGCTGTTAAAATAAAAGTCGTGTGACTAGGGCCTCCCATCGGGCAGACCGTTCGCCTGGTGCAAATCTTTCGATTTGACGCCACTTCAGCGTCTTATGCTTCGATGGGGATGAAATGGTGATGGTTAGGACAACACAACACCCAGTCCCTGAGTGGAGAAAATCTCCGACCCAGCCGGGAATCGAACCCGGACCCTTAGGATTACAGTCTGTCGCGTTGACCACTCAGCTACCGGGAGCTGACAGGCTGCTGTTAATACCACAAGACAAAACGACTGCCTTTAGAGTGGTGCTGTGACCGGGAAGCATGGACACCTGATGGAACTGCGTCGCATTATGTTCAGTCATGAATTGTGGTTCTTCGCTATCCCAGATCATCGTCGGCGAGTACAGTGGCGACCTAAGAAGATGTCCCACTCTATCAGTACTTTGGAGAGGCACAGGGGTGTTAACTCCTGGCATCCTGGTGTGAGGAGGCATCGGGTATGACTCCGGATCACTGCTAGTAGTGACTGAGGGACCTCTGATGGCACAAACTACGTCACAGACATCCTGTACTCTCATGTGTCAGCTTTCATGCGACAGTGTCGTGATGGGATTTTTGAACAGGACAGTGGTCCTCCACTCATGTCACGTGTCTCTGTAAACTGTCTGTTGACGCTGAGGTACTTGTGTGGCCAGCAAGATTCACGGCCCCAATAGAACATATGTTGGACCATCTTGGACACCAAACCCAGCGAGGTGGCGGAGAGAGTTGGATACTGGACTCAAATTCTGAAGGATTCCGGTTAAAATCCGCCTCCTGCCAACAAGATTTAGTTTTACTCCGACTTTACTAAACTGGTCTGGGAAAATGCTGGGATGGTTTTTTGAAACGGCAACGGCAATTTCCTTCCCCATCCTTAACTGAAAAATCTGACGTTTCACTTCATATTTAATGGCCTCGATATCGACGGGACATTAATCCCTAATCCTCCTTTCTTTCTTTGGAAGTCATCTCCATGACAATGGCATTACCCAGGATATCGAGGACCACTTACAACGGTTGTGAGCCAGATTGCCCTGGAGAGGATACAACAGCTTCATCTTTATTCTCATGTCAGACACATGCGTATTATACACGTTATGACTGCAGTTCTTTTGCCCAAATCATGGCCACTTTCTTGATGAAGTTCATCTTCTGAGCAGGAGGCTGACACAGTCGGCATTAAAGCGTATAATGAGCAGTCTAGTCTTCTCCACAGTCACACTGAGTATTATATTGATCTGTGTAGCCTCATCTTGCCAAATTAACCTTTGATCTGCCAGCTTCAGATCTCAGTCTACTCAGAGACTTAGAAGTCGTCCATTTCTCATCGTAGTCATGACATAAGAGTTTATGAAACTCATTTACAGTCAGGATAAGGTAGGTTGTAGCCTTACAATTGCAACCTAGCATTTTTGGCAGTGGTCTAAGTGCAGCCGATTGTCTAAGGAAGCTCTTCCTTGACTTCAGTCATTCGGGGTGCGAATGGTGCCCATACAGAGGACGCGTTCTCTCCAGCTCCACTTCCATCCTTTCCCCATTCACAGCTATTTCTCTTCGAACAGGGTGAGGTGCTATTTTTGCGAGGTGATAAGGCCATTCAACTAGAATGGATTCTGCACGTTTCTTTGAGAGCCATGTCCACCTACACTACTGTCCATTAAAAATGCTACACCACGAAGATGACGTGCTACAGACTTGAAATTTAACCGACTGGAAGAAGATGCTGTGATATGAAAATGATTAGTTTTTCAGAGCATTCACACAAGGTTGGCGCAGGTGGCGACACCTACAATGTGCTGACATGAGGAAAGTTTCCAACCGATTTCTCAAACACTAACAGCAGTTGACTGGCGTTGCCAGGTGAAACGTTGTTGTGATGCCTCGTGTAAGTAGGAGAAATGCGTACCATAAAGATCGGATTGTAGGCTACCGCGATTGGTGTTTATCGTATCGAGACATTGCTGCTCGCGTTGGTCTAGAACCAATGAGTGTTAGCAGAATATCGAATCGGTGGGTTCAGGAGGGTAATATGGAACGCCATGCTGCATCCCAACGGCCTCGTATCACTAGCAGTCGCGATGACAGGCATCTTATCCGCATGGCTGTAACGGATCGTGCAGCCACGTCTCGATCCCTGAGTCAACAGATCGGGACGTTTGCAAGACAACAACAATCTGCACGAACAGTTCGGCGACGTTTGCAGCAGCATGGACTGTCACCTCGGAGACCATGGCTTCGGTTACCCTTGGCGCTGCCTCACAGACAGGAGCGCCTGCGACGGTGTACTCAATGACGATCTTGGGTACACGAATGGCAAAACGTCATTTTTTAGGATGAATCAAAGTTCTGTTTACCAGCAACATGATGGTCGCATTCGTGTTTGGCGAAATCGCGGTGAACGCGCATTGGAAGCAAGTACTCCTCATCACCATACTGGCGTATCACCCGGCGTGATGGTATGGGGTGCCATTGGTTACACGACTCGGTCAACTCTTGTTCGCATTGACGGCACTTTGAACAGTGAACGCTACATTTCAGATGTGTTATGACCTGTGGCTCTACCCTTCATTCGATCCCTGTGAAACCCTACATTTCAGCAGGATAATGCACGACCGCATGTTGCAGGTCCTGTACGGGCCTTCATGGATACAGAAAATGTTCGACTGCTGCCCTGGCAGAACATTCTCCAGATCTCTCACCAGTTGAAAATGTCTGGTCAATGATGGCCGAGCAACTGGCTCGTCACAATACGCCAGTCACTACTCTTGATGAACTGTGGTATCGTGTTGAAGCTGCATGGGCATCTGTACCTGTACACGCTATCCAAGCTCTGTTTGACTCAATGCCCAGGCGTATCAAGGCCGTTATTACGGACAGAGGTGGTTGTTCTGGGTGCTGATTTCTCAGGATCTATGCACCCAAATTGCATGAAAATGTAATCACATGTCAGTTCTAGTATAATCTATTTGTCCAATGAATACCCGTTTATCACCTGCATTTCTTCTTGGTGTAGCAATTTTAATGGCCAGTAGTGTACAATCAAGCCGGTCGAGGACTTCAAGTTCGCCTCTCCCCAGGAAAATTCGTCAGGTGTAATTAATCAGTAAGACAGTGCTGGTTTGTTTTTTTCGGAATGAGAGTAGTCGTCCATTCGGAGTTTGCTCCGCAGGGTCAGACAGTTAACCAGGCTGTCTACTTGGAAGTTTTGAAAAGATTGCGCAACAGTGTGCAACGGTAGCGGCCTATTTGTGGCAGTCGAGTAACTGGTTTTTCCATCATGACATTGCCCCTGCTCACACAGGCCTGTCAGTACGTTTATTCTTGACCAAAAATGGTATGACCCATGTTCCTCACCCCCCCATAATCATCCAAACTTGCCCCATGCAACTTTATTTTGTTTCATAGGATGAAAAGAGAAATGAAAGCATTTTGCAGATGTTGATGAGGTGAAGAAAAAAGGGCGGCCGGAGTGGCCGAGCGGTTCTAGGCGCTTCAGTCTGGAACGGCGCGACCGCTACGGTCGCAGTTTCGAATCCTGCCTCGGGCATGGATGTGTGTGATGTCCTTAGGTTCGTTAGGTTTAAGTAGTTCTAAGTCCTAGGGGACTGATGACCTCAGAAATTAAGTCCCACAGTGCTCAGAGCCATTTCAACCATTTGAAGAAAAAAGTGGCAGTGGTGCTGTCAAGCACGAATGTAGACAATGTTTTGAAAAATGAAATTAATGCAAGTGGAGAGCAGTTTGAAGGGGATTGGAGGTTTGTGCTTAAAATGTGATTAAATAAGGTTAAAAAAGTTCTGTTTCTTTTGGGTACCACTTCGTATGTAATTGTTCCAATTTAAGTGGAGAGGACGGTACACTTTACACTTGGAACGCTATGTTCCAACAATTAATTAGTGATGTGAATACTTACCCGCGCCTCTTTAATATGTTATGCTTCTTTACGCGAGCAGTAACTCTGGAGAAACAACTACTGTACCAATAGGACTCTAATAACGGCATATCTGTAGAATTTTTGCTGTTGGTTACTGCCTCATGCAATATTCATTACGACGTGCCGTTTCCTTTGAGTTTGTACTTGCAAATGTAGGCGACCGGAATATTCTCTGCCATCTGCCGTTATCGGTTATTCGGTGTGATAATATTGCAGACTTCTGAGTTTTTTTACAAAAAAAACACAGCAAAAAGAAAAGTAGCCAGACTTGTGTTTCATTTTATTTCTGAACATTCGGACTTGCGTGATGCGTACAAGAGAAATCGATCGTGTTATCGATGTCGGAGCGCCGTACCGTGTCCTTTCACAATGGATTCGGATTAAAAACAGGAAGCGCTCTGTTTCTATTAATAGGAAACCTACGGCCAATGTAATCTAACAGTCGCAATTTAGCCGTTACCCACCTCCCGCCGTCGAAGAAGAATATCGGAGCATACCATGGCACTTCAGACACCGCCGAAAATAGCACAGCATGTGCTCAGCAGGCATTCTGCCATTACAACAGAAATGAG
This sequence comes from Schistocerca americana, assembly GCF_021461395.2. NCBI lineage: Eukaryota > Metazoa > Arthropoda > Insecta > Orthoptera > Acrididae > Schistocerca > Schistocerca americana. Next base: position 221,177,633 of record NC_060119.1, read on the forward strand.
GAGGAAACAGGCTCTACGCCAGGTGGTATCAAATACTCGTCAAACTCGTTCGAACTTTACCCATTTAAGAGTTTCTAATGGAAAAACTTTCGATCCAATCAGTATTACGTTCCTTGTGAACGTTAAGAAGACCCATCGGCAGTTATAATGTCCCATTTATAAGTAACCGCTTATTTTTTATTTTCCACATCAACATTGCATAAAATTTGTGAGAAGTATTTATTAACATTGCACAGACAATACACTCTAGTATTAATATAAAATCGTCACATCACAGACGCAGTATCAGCTTTTTGAGAACCGCCTACTTAGTCAGAAGTGCTTAATCGTTAGTGCTCGATACAGCGATTAATTACGGTGGAAGATTAGTTTTTAGGAAAAGCAAATCCCAGAAATAAAGAAGTCTGTTATAGTTTAGTCTCTTGACTCCAACTGCATCATGCAGGGTAGCTTCATTGTGCAACATATCACCTGTCACCAAGATGGGTGAGGGTATATCTAATGCGGCAGCTGAAGTTCGAGTACTTCGTTACTGAGACAGGTAAGAGCGGAAAGATTCATGTGATACCAGACCTAAGAATATCAGAGCCAAGTGACAGGTCGATTACTTGGGATTTCTGGTGCTCTGTACCTGTACTAGTATCTGAGATGGGTGTTCATTAACAAGGTTGCTGCTTGAGATGTCGAGTCAGTCTTTGACTGTACTAGGACCTGAAGTGAATCCCCATTAACAAGGCTGCCATTTGAAGAGCTATCGGTGACAAGTCCATTTAACATTATTAAAAACTGAGGTGGATATTCAATCTAGGAATGTAGTAGTATCTGAGACAAGCCCACCTTAAAAGGGCTGGGGCCGGCCGGGGTGGCCGAGCGGTTCTAGGCGCTACAGTCTGGAACCGCGCGACCGCTACGTTCGCAGGTTCGAATCCTGCCTCGGGCATGGATGTGTGTGACGTCCGTAGGTTAGTTAGCTTTAAGTAGTTCTACGTTCTAGGGGACTGATGACCTCAGAAGTTAAGTCCCATAGTGCTCAGAGCCATTTGCACCATTTGAACCTTAAAAGGGCTGGAATCGGAGTTGTCGAGACAGTCTTTCACTGTTCTATTATCTGAGGTGAGTCCCCATTAACAGGACTGGCTTTTGAGGTGCCATTTGCACCATTTGAACCTTAAAAGGGCTGGAATCGGAGTTGTCGAGACAGTCTTTCACTGTTCTATTATCTGAGGTGAGTCCCCATTAACAGGACTGGCTTTTGAGGTGTCGAGGCGCTGGACTGCTTGAGTATCGGAGAAGAGTCCCCATAAATGGGGCTCACATTTGAGATGTCGATGAGATGTTGAGAAAATCTTTGACTGTCACAACAACTGATACGAGGCTCAGTACCAGAGCTGGGATTTGGCTTGTCAAGGTGTCCTTTGACAGTTCTAGTATCTCACTCCGCATTACCGTGGCTGACGTTCGAATTGTTGAGACAGTATAAGACTACACTAGTATCTCAGACGAGCTCTCACTCAAATGGCTGGATTTTGAGATGTGAGCCAGCCTTTGACTTCTCTACAGTGCTGTGCAAGGAACAGTGCGGGTGTGTAATGCGGTGTCTGAATAGAAGAACAGAGCATACGTTGCTGCATCGCCCTTGTCTTTTTCGTCTCTCTTCCTCAACATTAACTACAGCTGATCACTTTCTGATCACTGGCAACGCTGGAGTGTGCTCCAGATGGGGATACTTTCCAAGATGCTACTCCTGGCGGGTGTAAAATAACTGTGCGCCACGGAAAATAATAAAGGCTAAAATGAAGATTTGGCCCTGCCTGACTACCCCCTGAAGCAGATCTTAGGATCTCTTAATGTTCTTTAACATTTAAATTCCAACCTAAACAGAAATGAATGATTAAGGGAACAAATTATACTAAATGATAAACGTTGTTGCTGCTTATACATTTATTGTATATTAAAAACAATCTTTAATTACAAATGTTTATATTTCCTAACTAAAATTACTGATCCATTGAACAACTCTGCCCTTTTATTATGACTGCGCAATCTAATATAAACAACGCGAAATGACTGACATCATCTATGTACCAAACACAAGAAGACACTACTTTTAAAGATGATCTACAATGGAGGGCAACGTCAGTGGAAATAAATCCTACATGATCACAGCTGTTTAGCCTTATAGCCCACAATATGCCAAAGCAATTAGCAATATCACCGTATGTACTGCGTCCAGTGAGTCGGAGTGATACTGAGCGACCGTCACACACGGGAGCTCAAAACGGAAGACCTCTTCACTGCTGGCTCCCTACCATCGTAATCCCGAAAACGAATCATATTCCCGAAACCACGGAATATTTTCCCTCTCTACAGATTCTTCCGAACGCCGACCAACCATATTTTAGTCTTTTGCCGTCCAGCGCCGAAAGTTTGCGAGGAAAAACCTATAGTCGTACAATGGTACGCTTCTGAGTAAAAATCCTCGGAAATAACCCAGCCTGTGTGGTTTCCGAGGTGCCGCTTCTTCGTTCCTCTCACACGCATCCAAGATTTTCGTAGTTTCCGGCGTATAATCCTTCCGGTTCGGCTACAAAACCTGCCGGTTGCGACTCTATTGTGCTCCAGCGCTTAGGTGCTACGACGTCCGTCTTGATGTTTCCTGTGTTTAAGCAGGACCAACACACCTGTGTGGGCCTTCCACTCAGGGTTCTAATGGTTCAAATGGCTCTGAGCACTATGGGACTTAACTTCTGAGGTCATCAGTCACCTAGAACTACTTAAACCTAACTAACCTAAGGACATCACACACATCCATGTCCGAGGCAGGACTCGAACCTGCGACCGTAGCGGTCGCGCGGTTCCAGACTGTATCGCCTAGAACCGCTCGGCCACACCGGCTGGCTCCACCCGGGGCTTGAGTTCCGTCTGCCGTTTCATTTCCACTGTCGTTCCAACCTCTACTAGTATGATAATAAAGACACTCCGTTACCTTTCATGCAATAAGCGTTAACAATTATACACAAGGCGTATGTGACAATGTCAGTCTCCTTTAAATATTCATATATAAGATGTACTATCTATCAAATAATACCTAATGTGGTTGCAGAGAACGGCAAAGTATGTGGATGAGTGCTTGTAAGGTGCGAAATTGTAGCCACCTTACAACTTGTTTCTGCTACTGCCTTTCTCTCTGTCGAATAATTTATACACTCGAAAAACTAGCTCTATCGTTTGTTGACGTTATACTTGTGTTAGTGTTACGACCCATAATAAATACTTCAGTGGCTGAACAGCCTCAACATATCTACACCAACACTAAAATCAACACTAAATGTATTGCATGCACCCTAAAGTGGCTCATCACACTGACACTTGATGGTGCGCATCGCCCCATCTCTGGCCTTCCTGTTTTCGCACCACTGTAGTACATAAGACGAGTCCCCACAACCAGGATAGACGTTTATGTTGTCTACATAGTCTTTCACTCTTTTAGTGCGTGAAATAAGACCCAATTAATAGGACTGGTGTTTGAGACTCGCAGTATGAGACACCGTTGTCGACAGCACGACGATTGCAGAACAAATATCAGTCAGCACGTGAGATGGTGCTTGTAAAGGACTACGTGGCACTAACTGGCCAAGGTGTTTTAGTAGCATAAGGTGTTGACAATCGAAGTCGGAGGAATGCATTCTTCCAAGACGACTTTCGATTATCCTGTGATTGTTTGTATGCATAGCTCCATAATTGCTGCTCAAGGAGGCTGTACCTTCACGAAAAAAGACGCAGTAAATATTCCAGAATTGGAAACAAGAACAGCTGTTAGCATGAGTGACATAAAAGTAGACACCTTAGGTGTTGCGAAACAACTCAAATCACTTAATAAAAGCATGTCTTCCGGTCCAGATGATATACCAATCAGGTTCCTTTCAGATTATACAGACACAATAGCGCCTTTCTTAGCAATCATATACAACCGCTCACTTCACGAAAGGTCTGTTCCCAAAGACTGCAAAGTAGCACAGGTCACACCAATATTCAAGAAAGGAAATAGGTTTAACCCATTGAATTACAGATGCCTCAATTTGCAGTAGGATTTTGGAGCATATACTGTACTCGAACAATATGAATCACCTTGAAGAAAATGATTTATTGATACATAACCAACACGGATTCAGAAAAGATCGTTCTTGTGCAACACAGCTAGCTCTTTATTCCCGCGGAGTAATGAGTGCTGACGACAAGGGATCTCAGATCGATTCCATATTCCTAGATTTCCAGAAGGATTTTGATACCATCCCTCACAAGCGACTGTTAATCAAATTGCTTGCATATGGAGTATCGTCTCAGTTGTATGACTGGATTCGTGATTTCCTCTCACAGAGGTCACAGTTCGTAGTGATAGACGGTAAATCATCGAGTAGAACAGAAGTGATATCTGGCGTTCCGCAAGGTAATATCATAGACCCTCTGCTGTTCCTGATTTACATAAATGATCTAGGTGATAATCTGAGCAGCCCCCTTGGATTGTTTGCAGATGACGCTGTAATTTACCGTCTAGTAAAATCATCAGACGATCAATTCCAATTACAAAATGATCTAGAGAGAATTTCTGTATGGTGCGAAAAGTGGCAATTGGCACTAAACAAAGAAAAGTGTGAGGTCATCCACATCGGTACTAAAAGAAATCCGATAAATTTATGGTATATGATAAATCGCACAAATGTGATGGCTGTCAATTAGCCTAAATACCTAGGAATTACAATTACAAGCAACTTAAATTGGAAAGACCACATAGATAATATTGTTGGAAGGCGAAACAAAGACTGCGTTGTTGGCAGAACACTTACAAGGGAACCTCCCCATCGCACCCCCGTCAGATTTAGTTATAAGTTGGCACAGTGGATAGGCTTTGAAAAATTGAACACAGATGAATCGAGAAAACAGGGAGAAGTTGTGTGGAACTATGAAAAAAAAATAGTTAAATATACAAACTGAGTAGTCCATGCCAAGACAGCTAACATCAAGGACATTCGGAGACAAGGAGCGCCGTGGTCCCGTGGTTAGCGAGAGCATCTACGGAACGAGAGGTACTAGGTTCAAGTCTTCCCTCGAGTGAAAAGTTTAATATTTTATTTTCAGTTTATGTGACAAACTCATATGTTTTCATCACTTTTTTTGGGAGTAATTATCACATCCACAAGAAAACCTAAATCGGGCAAGGTAGAAGAATCTTTTTACCCATTCGCTAAGTGTACAAGTTAGGTGGGTCGACAACATATTCCTGTCATGTGACGCACATGCCATCACCAGTGTCGTATAGAATATATCAGACGTGTTTTCCCGTGGAGGAATCGGTTGACCTATGACCTTGCGATCAAATGTTTTCGGTTTCCATTGGAGAGGCACGTCCTTTCGTCTACTAATCGCACGGTTTTGCGGTGCGGTCGCAAAACACAGACACTAAACTTATTGCAGTGAACAGAGACGTCAGTGAACGAACGGACAGATCATAACTTTGGGAAAATAAAGAAAGTAAAATTTTCAGTCGAGGCAATACTTGAACCAAGGACCTCTCGTTCTGCAGCTACTCACGCTAACCACGGGACCACGGCGCTCCTGAGTTCCCATTTTCCTTGATGGTGCCTATCTTTCGAATGGACTACTCAGTTTGTATATTTTACTAATTTTTTTTCACGGTTCCACACAACTTCTTCCTGTTTTCTCGATTGATCTGTGTTCAGTTTCTCAAGGCCTACCCACTGTGCCAACTTATAACTAAATCTGAGGGGGGTGCGATGGGGAGGTTCCCTTGTTAGTCTTAGAAGATGCGACAAACCAACTAAAGAGACGGCCTACATTACACTTGTCCGTCCTCTGCTGGAATATTGCTGCGCGGTGTGGGATCCTTACCAAGTAGAATTGACGGAGGACATCGAAAAAGTGCAAAGAAAGGCAGCTCGTTTCGTGTTATCGCGCAATAGGGGTGAGAGTGTCACTGAAATGATACACGAGTTGGGGTGGCAGTCACTGAAACAGAGGCAGTTTTCTTTGCGGCGAGATCTCTTTACGAAATTTCAATCACCAACTTTCTCTTTCGAATGCGTAAATATTTTGTTGACACCCACTTACGTAGGGAGAAATGATCATCATAATAAAATAAGAGAAATCAGAGCTCGAACGAAAAGATTTAGGTGTTCCTTATTCCCACGCGCCATTCGAGAGTGGAATGGTAGAGAAGTAGTATGAAAATGGTTCGATGAACCCTCTGCCAAGCACTTAAGTATGAATTGCAGAGTAACCATGTAGATGTAGACCAGTTACTGAAATTACGATCCAAGACACTCCCTGTAACTGTACAAAGTTATGAGTATGGACACATATATGGTACATTTGCTGTCTAAATCTGCCCAAAGATATACAGAGACTCAGCTGCCCTTTCACTGTCGCTTTATGCAGCCCGCAATGCTATATCTGCCCTTCATACAGGGGGACAATTATTGAACTATATGAAAGAAAACATAAATTAATTACAAGCTGCGGCGTGCACACACTTTATTCATCACCTGTAATGATTCGAACTCGTTTCGCTCTCAGCTGTACTGCATCAAGTGATCGAGGCTGATTTCTATTCTTGCACTGTTTTGATCCAGGGTTAGGTTTCTCGGCACCCATCTTGCCGACACTTTTCAGTAACCCTCATCACGGAGCACATGGTGTGCATGCGCACGGCCAATACGCAGTGTGGATGTCACGTCTGACATTGTTATGTGCGTGTCCTGTACTTTAGCAATGTTGTTTTCATTCAGGGATGTGGAAGGATGCCTGCTTCGACCTTCATCCTCCACACTCTGCCTTCCTTCTCTGAATTTGCAACACTAGCGACCAATCATTTGACAAGATATGACTTCTCCACCATACACAGTCTGTTCAAATGGTTCAAATGGCTCTGAGCGCTATGGGACTCAACTTCTGAGGTCATTAGTCCCCTAGAACTTAGAACTAGTTAAACCTAACTAACCTAAGAACATCACACACATCCATGCCCGAGGCAGGATTCGAACCTGCGACCGTAGCGGTCTCGCGGTTCCAGACTGCAGCGCCTAGAACCGCACGGCCACTTCGGCCGGCCATACACAGTCTGTACCGGATAGTAACTCACTCTTTCACTGGCGACCACAGTGTCAGTGCATGTACGTCTGCCGTCGTGATAAATACTCGAATAACTTTGGCATACTGACCTGCCGCCACTCTCTCTCTCTCTCTCTCTTCTTCGGTGCTCTGCGCATTAGTCATTCCTCTTCCAATGACGTGTCTTCCGTCTCTGGACCAGAGACGAGTGCAGATTCATATAGCGTTGGTTTCTGTCACCTGGTGTATCATCTTCTCTTTCAAACACAATGGTGAAATACCTAATACATATCTTAACTGTTGGAAAGGCACTGGATGGAACTGGTGAGAAAAGATATCTGCTGATAGAGCACATTTTGAGACATGAATGTATTACTTAATTTGGTCATATAGGTAAGTGTGTGTGTATGTGTGTGTGTGTGTGTGTGTGTGTGTGTGTGTGTGTGTGTAGGAAGTAGGGGTGGTAATATTTGTACAGTGAGGACAAGGCTAGACTACAGAAAGCCGGTTCGAACAGCTGTAGGTGGTAGTAATTATGCAGAGATAAAGGGCTTTTACATGATAAAATGCGTGGAAGGACTGGATGAAACCAGTCTTCTGCAACAAATTCACAACAACAAGGCACATTAGATGGTTAGGAGGAGAATAATTAACTACGTTTTTGTTATAGCATATTGCATATTGCAAATGATAGATTAAAAAGGACATGTTATTCAACAATTAATGGTCCTCTTTGTGTGGCCTATAGCCAGTCAAACTGAGTCAGTGAGATTCTAAAAGGCTGTAATTCTGATGTGAATTACAACAACTACATCGAAAATACTATGTACAATCTGGTGAAATCAATTATTGGAAAGGGTTGTGAGTTCATGAACCCATGTTTCATGTAAATATGCTAGCCCCTCTTTTTTTTGTTATTACGCCGTTATATGACTTCTGGATGCTAACAAGAGCACCGCATACTGCCGTCCTCAAAATTTTCTCAGGCTACGATTTCACGATGGGGGCCATTGATTTGAATCAACACAAGACAAAGATGATTCACAATACGGCAGAGTCGAGTTCAAGCTACCATGAGGCACCACTTTCATGGAATTGCGTTATTTCACTTTCTCCTTAATGTATTGCTAACAACTACACCGCTGACCTCGATAGAGGACGATTTAGCGCCTGTCCTTTGTTTCCTGCAGCGGGTGATGGTGTACGTCACGTGACTTCCCGTGTCTAAAATATCGCAGGCGGTACACCCAGGCGGAGATCGTCACAAGGTGCCACGGAAAGGCCGTTGGGGCGGCGGCTGGAGGGGGTGGGGGTGGGGGACAGCATCGGTGGGGCTAGGAGCGAGTGACAGCGTTATTTTATAAGAGCAGGGGCGCCGTGAGGAAAGAATGCCGCCGCCAGAGGCGCTGTGGTCGCGCGCTGCCCGGCACGGCACCGCGGCAGGCAGGCAACCGCAGCTAGCTGACGATTCGCCTCGTCCCAGCGTCGACCGAACTACGCAGTCAGCGTCGCCTCGCCTGCTACCCTGGCCGGCTCAGCCCAACGACTCCCGAAACTGGCCGCATCGATCCACGTTCCAGCACTGCCTGCCTGTTACGACTGGTCTCTCCGGGATGAGGGCACAGGCAACACCATACCAGGAACACGCCAGCACCATCCTCTGCTTGCCCCTCGACCACCGTTCTTGACACACACGCTCCAGTGGAGTGGGTGTTACCGACACTCTTAGTGCTGAGGAAACGTCTTCAAACTGAAATTATGTTTACATAGAGGAACATCTGCGTACACATCTACATATACAGTCCGGAAGGCACTGTGTGGCGCATGGCGGAGGGAACATCGCACCAATGCAATCGACTTTATTTCTTTTTCTATTTGCATATTGAGAGAGAGAGAGAGAGATTTTCAGACTTTCTCGGCGTATTTCAATGATGAAATCTTCTTTGGTGATCACCAGAGTGGTGGCATTATCTTGTCGCAACGTTTCGATGAGTTTTGTATCCATCATCTTCAAGTGAGGATGTCTGTATGACATTGCAGCAGTTATAAGAGTCGAAGAACTTGAAACAGAAGCAGTCGGTCACAAGGGAGACAGACAGCATTGTGAAGTAACCCCGATCCTATTCAGTCTGTAGATTGACCAAGCAGTAAAGGAGAAATTTGAAAAGAGGATTAAAACTCAGGGAGGAGATATAAAAACTACGACTTTCCTGATGGCACTGTAATTTTCTTGGAGATAGCAAAGGGTTGAGTAGTGCTGTTCAGAACTCTTCCAACAATTTCAATTCTTCAATTCGCGTTCCTACACACTGATTGTACGTGACTAACCCATTTCCTATGCCATATTTATAAATTGCGCAACTAAATTCAAGGGTAACTTCTTTAGAACCCCATCATTTTCCCTCATTGCAACGCGAAAGTTCGAAATTTGGGTAAAAGGTGCCTACAGCCTTCCTCTGTAATGCCGCAGAAGCATAGAGCTCTGTGGTGTCACTCTCAGGCTCGGTGATACTTCAAAGAGCGAGGTGTCGACACGTATAAAAAAGGGCCAGAGGTTACAAGTTCGTGTGACATCGAAGGTGGATTAATAACGTCACATTGGCACCGCATTTGACCACAATTCAGGGCAATTTCACCATAGATGTTTCACACTATGAGAAGGTCGCCATACTTCGTCTTATCCGCATCACTATTGTTCACCTGATGCGTCTGCCATATAGGTCATAACTGTGGCCCCAGAGTGTAAATCACACAGGTCTTTTATGGGTGGCTGAGAGAGGCATTTCAGACAAACCCAAAGGCCTCCGCAAGGTGGGTAAGAGGGGTACATGCCTCCCTGAAATCTGGAGTAGAGTTTTTATTCATTCAAGTATAATGAGTGTATAGCCATCAGTTACTTAGGGCATAATAAGTTTTTGTCTCCCCTATAAAACTGAGCTCTCGTCGTGGCTTGACATGTCTTGAAACTGTCGAAATGGTAGTTTTCCGGGTCTCTCCCCCCCCCCCCCCTCCTCAAAAAAAAAATTTCTGCACATGCCTATGGATACCATGTTGCTCAGAATATACTCCGAAAAGGTCTCAGGAGATGCCATGAAGGACGTGAATAAAGCCACTCCATCCCTATATTTTCACACATTTCACTGTCGAAAGCGATAGTTTGCAGTGGGATATGCAATAGGAAGACATTCTTGACAACATTTGATACTGCTGATACTCCCTGGACGATTCAGTCTTTTACTAAGGATAGTGTGTGGCTGCAACCCCAGCCAACGTTGTGTAACACCTTTGAAGTCGCCTGGCGGCAATTTTAGCTTTGGTATACGGGATGGGACCGTTAAAAATCTTATGACGCAATTTGAACGTGACCTGCAGCAGAGAATGATATTTATGCTGTTTCACCCCCACTTTTCTACTCCCTCCTGTGGCATGTGCAGGGGGTGAGGTGGTGTGCAGGGTGGGGTGCGAAATTAACACACCCACGAATAAAATGGAAAATGGTCCCTGTAAGAACTAAGAAGTTTGGGAACACTCTTGGTGTTACTTGTCCACCTCTGTTGGGCACTTTAAGAATGTCTGTCCACAGAGACACCCATTCACTGATTTGTAGATGCTGGTGGGATAGGCAGCACTTTCGACACCACTCAGGTTTCGCATGTGGGCAGCAAGTGCTAGTGCAGCGATGTAGCGCCACTCAGCTGTTTTGTTTTGATGCACAATCAGATAATTTTCATTGCAAAGAAACATGTAATTATTTTAATGATTAGAAAGAGGTTTCAGTAATAGGTGGCATCAAATCCAGCGTTAATGGCAGTCTTTAATCAGTGTCTGCAGTTATGGATCAAGGAATCAATGTACATCTGGGGGATGTTTTTTAATACTTTGGCTGGTTCCTCAATTCTTTCTGGCTATGGATTTTTGTACCAATTTTTCTGCCTTAGCCTTCGACACAAGAGACACCACACATGTTCAGTTTTGTTTAAGTTCGGGTTGTTGACAAGTCATTCCATTACCATGATGCCAGCTGAATTGAGGCAGTCTCGTAAGACCAGGCTGATGTTGCAAGCCACTGCTTGCTTTAATCATAAATATATGTCTGATTGATGTGGAATGTTATCAGCTTTACATAAAGAAAAGTGTTATCTTCTCAACAACCTTTAAACTGTGAGCTACACCCTTACTTTTGTATATGAAATTAATGAATTTACTCGTGGCACTTTTGTTGTCTATGCCTGCTGTCACTTTCAGAACTCAAATTAATAACAAAATTAATTACCTTAACCAGATTTAACCATAAATTGCTGGTGGTCCCATGTACCATCAGAATAAAATAAAAACTATGAACAGTTGAGGAAGTATGAATGATAACAGAGACTTATTTAAGTTTACAAAACAACGATAAGTTTTATTAATCCTTTTATAACTACAACAAGCTGATAGATCTTACATGAAGAATGACAGACACAAATCAGAAAAAGGATGGTGTCTGATTGGGGATGAAAACGTTGGGATGAAAACTATACAAATTCTCCCCTGAATTACACCCTTCTACAACGCAACCTGACTTTGTTTACATGAATCCACTGTGAGGCCCAACTCTATTGAAATGGAGTCAACTACAATGAACTAACTATACGACAAACTTTGGTTCACCTGGGAATGGGGAGATGTGAATATTATTTAACAACACTACGCTAGTGCAGAAGTATTTTACCCTTTGACCTTGATTCAGATGGCAGCAGAAAACGTCGCACTGTGGGCGAGGAGCGGCGCGCTGCGGCAGCTATAATGTTCTGACGCGTCCACGAAAATTTGCAAATTACACAATCTTGGATTCTGATTATGAGAAGGCGGAAAACTTCCCTATCAGAGCCCTGAAATCCCAGCAGATTTCAGTGTGAGTTGCACCCATTCACTGGTCTGGCCAAACCAATTTGATTCACAGGCACGACGGCGCGTGCTGGTGTTGTCAAATGTCAGACAGCTGACTCAGTTCACCCTCGTGACACACGATATGTCCGAGGTGATATGCAGTCGCACTGTTGGTACAGTTGGAAACTGCCGCTGGCTCTTAGTCACCGCAAGACACAGACCACACGTCTCATTCATTAGGGAAAGACTTGAAGTTCTCCACCACGGGAGGACCAGAAGACGAAGAAGGGCAAAGAATCACAACCACTTTACACAAATCCTTGGTATGGGAGCCGAATTAGTAAAAATGAGACCACCCTCACATTGCACAAACCAATCGAACTATCCTTTCTGGTAGAAGTAGCCGAGTGGTTCTAGGCGCTTCAGTCTGGAACCGCGCGACCGCTGCGACCGCAGGTTCGAATCCTGCCTCGGGCATGGATGTGTGTGATGTCCTTAGGTTAGTTAGGTTTAAGTAGTTCTAAGTTCTAGGGAACTGATGACCTTAGCTGTTAAGTCCCATAGTGCTCAGACCCATTTGAACAACTATCCTTTACTCACTGACTCCCCTGTTGACTGTTCTGTTGCCCTGGTAGCCAATCCAGACACAGCACTGGGATTCCCATGCCGAGGGAGCAAGCTTCTGCTTTTCATACCCAGGGAGGAGCCAATCAGTGACTCTAAATCACTCGTGTCTGAAAAATGGAGATTTAGGCTAGGGAGGCGTCGTCCTCACGGTAAGCATAGCTATGTTTGGACAAAGAAACATCTACCTATGAGAGGTTCCGTGCCCTCTTTTGCATGTCGCCTCTCATTTGAATCAATTTTGAAAAAAAAATGAAATGAAATGTCGTGTGGCTAGGGCCTCCCGTCGGGTAGACCGTTCGCCTGGTGCAGGTCTTTCGATTTGACGCCACTTCGGCGACCTGCGCGTCGATGGGGATGAAATGATGATGATTAGGACAACACAACACCCAGTCCCTGAGCGGAGAAAATTTCCGACCCAGCCGGGAATCGAACCCGGGCCCTTAGGATTGACAGTCTGTCACGCTGACCACTCAGCTACCTTTTTTTTTTTTTTTTTTTTTTTTTTTTTTTTTTTTTTCCTTAAAACATTTATTAAAAAAAACAATGTTACACATTCCAAATACATACTAAGTTATACATACATGAAGTTATTTAAACAAAACAGTTTGATCATTTCAATTATGCTGACGTTAAGGAAAGACAACAGAACATTGTGTTACTGACTAAATTACCAGAAAGAATTACGTTAAGAAAAAAAAAATTTTTTTAAGGCATTTAAACTTCAACCTGAAGAAGTAAAATCTGCACTTTGAATTACATGAGCTGCAATCTTTACAGAAGCATAATTTCTTTATGATGGATATCAACAAGTTCGTGGGATAATTTTAAATATAAAACAATTTAATAATCATATTAGGCAATTTCTGAAATACTTGAGAATGGCGGAAAGGAGATATATATTACATTTATCAGATAGAATCTCATGGTTTTAACCAATCGATAAGGACATTTCTATAAAAACTGTCTATTTCCAAATTTCTAGTATAACCAATAATGCACCTTCAAGGTATTGTGTTTTGACACTATTAGACACACATCTCAATGTCACATAAGTTCTGTACATTAGCTTATAAGTTTCAAACACTACGCTCTGAAGTAGAAAAGCACACATCATAAATATACTGTAAAATCGCAAATAGTATCCTTAAGGTAACTACAATACATCATTGTCAACACAGCCTTCTTTTTTATATTAACCAATGCCCATTCTTTCAAATACAATTTTTAACATATTGCCGAACTTTTTCTTGTGATTCGAATAGCTTCTAATTTTGTGGAACTCACACAGCATGTATACCTTGAACTCTATGAGGCTATCGGATCCTAATTTGTTAAGGACGTAGTTAATAAAGTTTCCCAGCAACCAGTACACAGCGTTATTTTTTGCTTCTGGGAAATAGCGTGCTTCAGGCCTGTGTATCAATGACAGCGATACATACTCAGGGGATGTTCTTGTAATCAGAGCTATTTGCTCCCGGATCCACTTCCAACTATTCATGTGACCACTGCAAGTATATCTATGAATTACTGTGTCAACTAGATGGCATTGTTGACATAAATTTGTTTCACAGAGTCCGATTGCATGCAGTCTTTCATTGGTGCAAACTATGTTGTTAACCGTCTTGTACCATGACGTTTTTATATTAGACGTGAGCACATTAGAACTAATGTTCTTCCAAATCTCAGTCCACTCAATGTTTGGAAATTGTCGTTCTATTTTGTTCCTTCCTTCGCTTTTCTTTCGTTCCCGCATTATGGCTCTCGATGTTAAGTGTCGGGACTGCCTGAGTTCGACACTGACATAACTAAACTCAATATAGAAAATCCTCACGTGCTGTAAGCGACTGTTGATATTCTGCACGTCAATCGGGGGAAGCAGGCTTGGAGGTTTAATGATCTCGAAAAGTTGGCTGGTTATGCTTTCTCGCGAGTCTCTTATTAAATTAACTTGCCTTTTGATAAAAAGAGCAGAGGCTTTATCCGTTATATCAGTTAATCCTAGTCCACCATTTTTAGGATCTAAAGTGGCTACTTTAGCAGGTACTCTGAACACCTCACCTCTCCACAAAAAGTTGGTGATTTTAGACATTATTCTCCTCGCTATCATTCTCGGTATTGGAAACAGCTGGGCAGTATAATAAGCCTTAGCAAGGATGCATGAGTTGATATACTGTGTTCTTTGAACTTGGTTCATATAACGAGCTAAATTCTCTACAATGGCTCCTTGCACTTTATCTGCTGCAACTTTCCAATTTAAAGCCATCATTTTCATAGGGCATGCTGTCAGGGTGATCCCAAGTGTTTTATGTTGTGGGACTAATTTTGCCCACTCGACGTTTATATTATCAAAACCTCTGAGATTTAACATCTTACTTTTTTTTTCGTTTGCATTGGCTCCAGATGCTCTACAGTACGAATCAATCACTGTTGCTAGCGTGGTTACCTCATCATTGTTCCTTATAATGACCCCTATATCGTCAGCATAGGCTCTTATAACGGTTTTATTTCCTGATAATGTTAAGCCTTTTAATCTAGCATGGACATGGCGGAGGAAAGGTTCCAGCGAAATGGCGAAGAGCGACATGGACAGAGGACTTCCTTGAGGAACACCTCGTTGTATTTGCATCGGCCTGGATTGTTGACAATTCACCGCTATTTTAGCATTTATTCCAGTTGCTATGTTCTTAATCAACTGTATGACCCTATCGTTGAAACCTATTTTCTTCAATGTCTGTAGAAGATATTCATGATTTACTACATCGAACGCTTTATAAAAATCTAAAAACAATAAAGCACACTTTATGTTTGTTACCGAAGATACAGCAATGATATCCCTGAATTCCGCTAGATTTTGAAAAATGGTTCTGCCTTGCGCACAGTTCTGATGTTGACTAATAATTTTATCTGTAAGGCATGAAATTCTCTTGTTTATTATTCTAGCTATTAATTTATAATCAGAATTCAGCAGTGAAATTGGACGAAAATTATTTAAATCTTTTTTTCCATTATTTTTGGGCACCAGAACAATTTTACTCTCCTTAAACTCAGCCGGAATCATTTTACCCTGAATAACCTCATTTACAATGTCCGTGATTTTCGCACCTACTATTGGCCAGTAACGGATGTAAAACTCTGCTGGCAGACCATCCGGTCCTGGGGATTTTTTTGGTGGTGAGGCGCACAGAGTCTCATACACGTCTTCTTCACTGACAACCTCTAGAAAATTTTCGTTGTCATCTTCTGTCAGCTGTGCGGCTAGGATGTCAAGGAATTCTTCCAAGGAAGCATCACTACTTTGATGTACAGAATATAGCTCGCAATAGTAGCGATAAATCTCGTTCATGATATCGTGCTGGGTTCTGAGAGTCGTACCGTGTTTTGTTCGAATTTCATCAATAAAAGTCCTTCTCCCGTTTTTCGTATGCCTCACTAAATGATATAGGGAAGTAATTTCATCTTCTGACACCGAATTTGCCTTCGATTTTATTTTCAACCCTTCCATTTGACTTCTCTTGATATTAAGTAACTTGGCTTTGACTTTTTTGATGTCTGCTATCCGAAGTGAGGAACCTGCTGAGACTTGATCATATAGATCTCTCAAAACGGTATAGTAATACTCTATAGTGCATTTCATTTCCCTTGCGCTCTGGGCACTGTATTGAATAAGAACTTTCTTCAACTTTGGCTTTGCCATTTTAACCCACCAGTCAATAGCAGTGGCATATCTACTACTGGCTCGCAGGCATATTGCCCATGTTTCTTTAATCAGATCTTCTAAATCATGATTTACTAACAAGGAAGTGTTCAAATTCCACTGATTCTTGAATCGGTGAACTGGCTGTCTTTTTAGATTTATGCAAGCTAAGACACTTGAATGGTCTGAAAAGTACGTAGGAATGGTTTCTACTTTTGTCACGGAAGTTTCAAGATTTTTAGAAATATATAGTCTATCAATCCTGCTACGTGATGTTGCCGTGACATAAGTGAACTCAACAGTGGAGGGGTATTTGATTTCCCATATATCTTTTAATTCTAAACCAGTAACTAGTAGTTTTAGTTCACTTGAGAAATTAAAATTAGGTAACTGATCTTTTCGATTTAAAACACAATTAAAATCACCTCCTAGTAATAACTGTCTTGGCGATTTCCTTAACAAGTATATCAGGTCATCTTTGAAGAAACGTGCCCTGTCAGCTCGATGAGAACTTCCTGAAGGGGCGTACAAGTTGATGATAGTCACATCATAGATATTTAGTCCTATTCCCCTTCCGGATTCCAGTCGTTCCACCTCGCTTACTGTAATCCCTTCCCTCACCAAAATAGCTGTTCCAGCACTTGTTTCGGGAGACACATTTATGTAACTGACAAAGCCGGGAATTACCAAGTCCGAAACTAGAACTTCTTGTAATAGGGCAATATCCGTCGCGGATTCGTACAGAAATTCCTTAAGGGCCGATAATTTCAAACCGGTCGTGATTTTATTTATGTTTATAGTGGTGACAGAATAAGATTGCGTCATTGTGTTTTCACTATGTAGTTGTTTTGATGAACTAATTTAGTTTCCTTTGGTTCAGGGTTCAGCTAAGCTGTAACAGTTTTCTCGGAAGGCTGAACATGGAATAACACTTCCATCTGTTTATTAGTTACTGTCCCGTTTTTTTCTGCTTCTGATGTTTTCTCTTGTAACGCAAGCAGAATGATTTCCTGGTAAACTTTCTGATTTTTCCTCCAGTGATTCGTGTACGACCGTTTCGGACTGAACATTCTTTGGGCTTGGGTCGCCCCTACCGGATTTTCCCTTCCCTTGGTTACGAGCTACATTCTCATTTGGTTGCGTCGGTATTTTACTTCGCGGCTTATCTGGAGCAGCAGCAGACGCTTTCGCAATTTCTGTTGCCGGCGCCTGCCCTGAGGTGTTGACCGTGATTTCAGTTTGGCCACCACTTCCTCGTTCTTTATGAATTTCACTCACTTTCTGATCGAGGGAAACAAATGGAGACTGCAGTTTTGCAACCTCTCCCTGAATTTGTTTATTATCAGATAGATTCTGATCTTTGCAATCGCCTACTGCACCTGTTGTTTCTTGCAAATTAATGCTGTTTACACCCCCTTCATTTTCTGGTACCGTATGTGTATTATCTTTCTGTTCATCAGTTTCTATTCGCATTTTGCCTTCAGGTTCCTCTGCCTCCTCATCGCACTGTTTTTGCTTGCGTAGTGAGGGAGTGGGACAAGACAGCTCGTCCTCTGAACAACTATCAGTTATCTCCAGAGGTCGTTTTTTCGGTTGCGTTTCAGTTTCACGAGTAGTGGCAACAGGGTTTCCTTTTGTTGTTAACGGGGGAAATTGACTGTTATCGTGAAGGGACACATCAGTTTGGCCTGCTGCGTTAACATCCTCAACCAGTTGTTCCGGGCTATTCTTTGGTAACAGATCATTTAAGGTAAGCTTCTGACGCTGTATCAAATTACTTTTAAGAACAACAGTTCGCCGCGGACATTCCTGTCTGAAGTGGCCGGTTTCGTTACATATATGACATGTAGCTTCCTGACCTGTATAAACAATTTGTGCCTTATACCCACAAACAGTTATGTGGGACGGAATATTCGTCTTAACGTCCATCTCTACACTGCGGACACCGTTAAAACACTGCAGTTTAAAGCGAGGCGACCATCTTTCATTTGCAATTGATTTAACGTCTCCGTAGTTTGAAAGAGCTTCCTTAATCTTATCATTTTCAATTTCAATGGGAAGATTCAAGACACGAACTGTTTTGTAATGAATGTCCGCTCTATAGATGGAAACCTTACTTTTATAACCATTTCTATGCACAAAATCTACTTCATAGCCCCACTTTCGTAACACTTTATCAACAGTCGAAGCACTGATTAACTTGACAAAAACACAGTATTTTTCCTGATCCAGTTGCCAGGTATGAACGGTTTCAGAATTTAGTCCAATTACCTGTGTAATCCAGTCATCTATTTCCAGGGATGTCGGCTGAACAGGACGGGATTCCTTGTCAAACGCAAATACCAGAGTATTCTTCCTGAGGTTTGTAGCCATGGTTAATTCAGCGAAGCAATTTCGGTTAAACAACCGAAATTCCACGTAGCAGCAGCAAGACCAGAAAGAGCGATCAGATCACAAGGAACAGGAACGAACACGGAGATTAACGGACGGACAGCACTCGGCGAAGCACAAGTACAGCGATGTAAACACTGAAGCGCAGCGCAACAGTTAACAGCGGCCACTCGCGAGCGCGGCTGAAACGGAACTGACTACCGGGGCGGACACCAATTTTATTAACGTCCTATGTCATTGCAAGGTAGTAACAGACCGAAGAAACTGGTACACCTGCCTAATATCGCGTAGGCCCCCCACTAACGCGCAGAAATGCCTTAACACGAGGTGGCATGGGCTTGATTAATGTCTGAAGTACTGCTGCAGGAAACTGACACCATGAATCCTGCAGGGCTGTCCATAAATCCGTAAGAGTACGAGAGGGTGGAGATCTCTTCTGGACAGCACGTTGCAACGCATCCCAGATATGATCAGTAATGTTCATGACTGGGGAGTTTGGTGGCCAGCAGAAATGTTTCAACTCAGTGGAGTGTTCCTAGAGCGACTCTGTAGGAATTCCGGACGTGTGGGATGCATTTAAGAGGCTTCCGAGCACACAAACCAGCTTGATTCAATTGCCCTGAATGGTTCTGGCAGAGACATGTGTACCGGCAGCGGTTGCAAGATCTGCAGCGATTTGCCGGGAAGTGAGATGTCTGTTCTTTTCACCACTAGGGCTAACTGCGGATCCTCTTGCAGTGTGGTGGTCCCTTACGACCGCCGCCATGCTTTTACATACCATTCCCACCTTCAACGGCTTTTTTTAAACGCAAGATGACGCTTTGGGACACACCCACCACTGCAGCCACAATAATGGTACTTTGACTTATTTCGAGCCGTACATCTGCTCGTCAAACGCAATCACTCAAATGATGTACAGCAGAAATGCTACTATACCGCACGGAATGTCGCATTACCTGGCAGAAGAACCTCCCTTAAACACCATATTGCATGAACTGTTGATTCATACACAATGTTCGTGCAAAAGCTTCGCAGCAGTTAACACATCGCACCCTCTACATTTCCTTTTGCTATTACTGATCGGGTGTTTTGAAACAATTGTCGGTTGTTCGGAAGCAGTTGCAGTTGTTCGTAAGAAAGAGTCATTTATTCCTTACAAGGGAACCTCCCCATCGCACCCCCTTCAGATTTAGTTATAAGTTGGCATAGTGGATAGGCCTTGAAAAACTGAACACAGATCAATTGCGAAAACAGGAAGAAGTTGTGTGGAACTGTGAAAAAATAAGCAAAATATACAAACTGAGTAGTTCAAGGCAACATATGCAACATTAAGGAGCCTGGTAACCCAGGAGCGCCGTAGTCTCGTGGTAACGTGAGCAGCTGCGGAACGAAAGGTCCTTGGTTCAAATCTTCCGTCGAGCGAAGAGTTTAATTTTTTATTTTCAGTTTATGTGACAAACTCTTATGTTTTCATCACTTTTTTGGGAGTGATTATCACATCCACAAGAAAACCTAAATCGGGCAAGGTAGAAGAATATTTTTACCCATTCGCCAAGTGTACAAGTTAGGTGGGTCGAGAACATATTCCTGTCATGTGACGCACATGCCGTCACCAGTGTCGTATAGAATATATCAGATGTGTTTTCCTGTGACCTATGACCTTGCGATCAAATGTTTTCTGTTCCCATTGGAGAGGCACGTCCTTTCGTCTACTAATCGCACGGTTTTGCGATGCGGTCGCAAAACACAGACACTAAACTTATTACAGTGAACAGAGATTTCGATGAACGAACGGACAGATAATAACTATGCAAAAATAAAGAAAGTAAAATTTTCAGTCGAGGAAAGACTTGAACCAAGGACTTCTGATCCTGCAGCTGCTCACGCTACCACGAGACCACGGCGTTCCCAAGCTCACATTGTCCATTATGTTGCTTATGTGGCCCATGGACTACTCAGTTTGTATATTTTGCTTATTCTTTCACAGTTCCACACAACTCCTTCCTGTTTCCTCAATTGATCTGTGTTCAGTTTATCAAGGCCTATCCACTGTGCCAACTTATAACTAAATCTGACGGGGGTGCGATGGGGAGGTTCCCTTGTTAGAAATTGTTAAGCAGTGTCTGTATATGTCATAGTTCCCCCTCCCCTCGCCACCCCTCTGCAGTCAGGAGTACAGAGCTTTTATTCATTACGAAATTTTCATACACTTCCTGAAATCATTTCCCATGTTTTCGCTTACTTCTCGTTTAGCTTGTTTGTAGCATTATGTGGCTGATCGTAGTGAGACAACATACGTTATGCACTGAGGTGACAAAAGTACCTCCTAATATCGTGTCAGATCTGCTTTTGTCAGGCGTACTGCAGCAAAGTGACGTGGCATGCACTCAACGAGTCGTTGGAAGTAGCCTGCAGAAGTACTGAGCTATGCTGCCTCTATAACTGTCCGTAATTGAGTAAGTGTTGCCGGTGCAGGATTTTGTGCACGAACTGGCCTCTCGAGTATATCCCATAAATGTTCGATGGGATTCATGTCGGACGATTTGGGTGAGAAAATCGTTCGTTCGAAATATTCAGAACGTTCTTCAAACCGGTGATGTGGCGCAGTGTCGTCCATAAAAATTGTATAGTTGTTTTGGAACATGAAGGCCATGAATAGCTGCGAATGGTCTCCAAGTAGCCGAACATAACCGTTTCCAGCCAATGAACGATTCAGCAGGACCAGAGGACCAGAGGATCAAGTCCATTCCATGTAAACACAGCCCACACCATTACAGAGCCACCAACAGCTTTCAAAGTGCATTTTTGACCACATGGATCCATGACTTCGTGGGATCTTTTCCACATTCGAACCCTACCTTCTCCTCTCTTTCGTCTTTCTTTTTCTCTGTTTAAAAATTTGCCTTATTTGGCATGGAATGTCTTTCCTTTAATGATATTCCAGTGTGGAATACGAGGCCTGTCTAGAAAGTTTCTGATCTTTGGCCAGAAAAAATATTTCGAATAACTGACGGCGTTGGGTCCCTAATCCTCTTCACAGTAGCCCCTTGTGCTTGCAAAAACTTAGCTCACCTATCCTTCCATTGCTGGAAACACCTCTGGAAGTCTTCTTTTGGAATGGTGTTCAGCTCCGTCGTCGTGTTACATATTATCTCTTCTCTACTCTCAAAACGCGATCCTTTCAGTGGCGTCTTCAATTTTGGAAACAACTAGAAGTCGCATGGAGCCATGTCTGGAGAGTAGGGAGGTTGATGAACGGCTGTAATTCCATGTTTGGCCAAGAAATTTTGGGTGAAGTGGGATGAATGTGCGGGGGCGTTTTGTCCGCAGCTCGTGGTCGTGCGGTAGTGTTCTCGCTTCCCGCGCCCGGGTTTTCGGGTTCGATTCCCGGCGGGGTCAGGGATTTTCTCTGCCTCGTGATGGCTGGGTGTTGTGTGATGTCCTTTAGTTAGGTTTAAGTAGTTCTAAGTTCTAGGGGACTGATGACCATGGATGTTAAGTCCCATAGTGCTCAGCGCCATTTAAACCATTTGCGGGGGCGTTGTCGTGATGCAGTTGCCAGTTTTTCGCAGTTCCACATGTGTGTCTTTTTGTTTCTGGCTCGTACCCGTACACCTATGACACTCTAGTTATCACGGTATTCAGAAACCCAGGATCAGTGTTGGTGGTGTCCAGAAGGTCCTGTGCAACGTCAGAACAGAGGTCTTTTTGTTGCGGCGACAACAACTTGGGCACGAATTTCGCAGCCACTCGGTGCATGTTCAGATCATCACTCAAAATTGCATGTGCAGAATCTTTACTCACTCCAACCTCTTGGGCAATCTCCCTCACGGTGAAACGGCGATCTGCCATCAACAAATTTTGCACCCACTCAACAACAGCTGCACTCCGAGCAGTTTTGAGCCTGCCAGAACGCTGGTCACTCTCTGCTGATGTGCGGCCATTTTTGAATCGGTTGAACCACACCTCAATTTGTATTACACCCATCGCATCTTCTTCGCTTTAAGAATCACCAAGCTTTTGAAAAAAATTGATGCAGTATCTTTGCTACCATCATCTCTTACCGCGTGAAATCGGGACTCATCTGATCGGGTCACGGTTTTCCAGTCGTTTAGGGTCCAGCTGGTATGGTCACGAGCCCGGGAGAGGTGCTACAGGCCATATGGTGCTAAAAGCAAAGGCACTCGCGTCCGTTGTCTGCTCCCACAGCTCATTAGCGCCACATTTCGCCGTACTGTCCTAACGGATAGATTCGTCTTACGTCCCTCATTGATTTCTGCGGTTATTTCACGCACTGTTGCTTGTTTGTTAGCACTGACAACTCTACGGAAACTCCGCTGATCTCGGCCGTTACGTGAAGGCCGTCGGCCACTTCATTGTACGTGGTGAGAAGTAATGCCTGAAACCTGGTATTCTCTGCACACTCTTAACCCTGCGGATATCGTGAAGTAGAATTTTGTAACGAGATGCGAAATGGAATGTCCCACACGTCGAGCTCCAACTACCACTCCACATTGAAAGTCTCTCAATTCCCGTTGTGCCGCCATTATCACGTCGGAATGTTTTTCACATTAATCAGCTGAGGGCAAGTGTCAGCTCAGCCAACGCACTTCCTTGTGTACGCGATACTACCGGCATCCCTCATCTCAGTGTACAATACGTGGCAAATTTGAAATCCTGTCCATCCCTACGACAAGTTTCTGTGGATGCCTATCTTCTAGGCTGTGATAACAGGCGTGTTTCTTAAGTAAGTACCGTTTTGAAATTAAAAAAAGATATCTCAATAATTTTATTTTTACGTGAATGCCTGTACCTTAATCTACGCACTAGCGCCATTACAGTCTGATTCTTCCTTGTTTACGTTGTGTACTGAGTGTTTAAGATGCCTCCGATAATCGTAGGCCCGCCGATTGTGAAGTACGGGCTGTTATAAGATTTCTTAGTGCTAAAGACCTAAAAGCCATCGATATTCATCGTGAGATCTGTGTAGTTTACGGAGAAAACATGATGAGTGATGGAATGGTAAAAAAGTGGGGAGAGCATTTAAAGATGGCCGCACAAATGTGCATGATGAACAACGGAGTGGGCGTCCTTCGGTCGTTAATGAAAGGTTGGTACAGGAAGTAGACAATGAGGTGAGAGAAAACAGAGGCTTTACGGTTTCCTCCTTGCGGGATGACTTTGTTAATGTTTCTCGTAGTGTTTTGTATGGAACTGTGACTGAGCACTTGAATTACCGAAAATTGTGCGCACGTTGGGTAGCGAAAATGTTGACAGATGTGCACAAAACCAAACGTTTAGGCAGTGCATTGACTTTCCTTGAGCGGTACCACAACGACGGTGATGATTTCTTAAGCCAAATTGTTACGGGCGATGAAACACGGGTGGCCTACGTCACACCAGAATCAAAGCAACAGTCCATGGAAGTTGAGCAAGGGCATCGTTTTGCTGCAAGACAATGCTCGTCCGCATATGGCGAATCAGATCAAAGATCTCATGACATCTTTTCGATGCGAAACTCTAGATCATCTTCCGTACAGCCCCGATCCTGCGCTCAGTGACTACCATCTGTTCCTGCACTTGAAGAAACACCTGAGCGGTCAGCGTCTTGAAGACGATGACGAAGTCAAAACAGTGGAGATGCAGTGGTTAACAAGTCAGGCGGCAGACTTCTATGAGGAGGGTAATCAAAAACTGGTACAACGTTATGACAAGTGCCTCAATATTGACGGAAATTATGTAGAAAAGTAGATTAAGGTACAGGCTTTCATGTAAAAATTATTGAGATATCTTAGCATGTCTTTTTTAAATTAAAAAACGGTACTTACTTAAAAAACACGCCTCGTATTTGAATGTATATTTGATTGCGGGATATGGTGCAATGTACCCGAAATTGTGCAATATGAGCTTCGCCATCAGTTCACCTTGCAGCTTCCCGTTTAGTTAGGCAGTACGAAAATACGCGGCGGTGCGCTGTCGGCCACTTCTCGGCCAACCGTAAAATGCGGCAGCTGCCAGCTAGCTTCCTTAGGCGCACACGTGGACAGCAACACGTCGCCTCAGCTTCAAACGCCCCTTCTTCTTGTCCTTGAGAAGCCGTGGTGTCTCACTACGTCTCTCTCGCGGGCACGGCTGGAATACGGACAATTTTAAAGATGAATGGCGTGCTAGGACAAATTACGCAACGTGTTGCACTATTGATTAACAAGGAATCGTTTATCGCTGGACCTGCATCAATTTTCTCCTTCGATGAGCTTACAAAAGAGCCTTAATAACAGTTAGTAACTTCGCTTTGACCCGCGAGACTAGGTTAAAATTATCGTTGTCGCAAATCTATTGACGTCTGCCTTCTGATGGTCTAATTGCAGTCAGAAAGTTCTGAGATCTGACTATTGTACTATAAAACATACGAGGCGTGTTCACAAAAGACCAAACTTTTGAAATAGCGCATCTACCGGTAAAGGGAGCGTGTTGGAGGTACTGGGAAGCCTTTTGTGGCAACTTTAGACTACAAGTTGTTGTTAGCCACGTTTCACTGCGACTTTTAGCTACCGGGTACAGCCACTGAGAATTCAGCAGCACAAGCTGTTTGTCGGATGTCATCGTGACATGGAAATAACTTGAAGAACAACGTGTCAGTGTGAAATTTTGCCACAAACTTGGTAAAACTTTCGCAGAGAAATTCGATTGTATACGCTGGTGCTCCAGTGGGTGGGCAAAGGGTGTCCTTATCCAGAAAAAACACGCATGAGTCCGTCAAACGTCAAGGTGATGTTGATTGGGCGGTTGTGTTCATGTTCCCTTTTTCCTGGGAAGCCATTGTCCATCAGAAATTCGTACCAACTGATCATATGGTAAACTGTGAAGTCTGCCAGCGAATTTTAAGACGTTTGAGGGATGCTGTGAGCAGGAAGAGGCCTGAAATGTGGAGAAACCATACTTGGATGTTGCCTCATGACAATGCGCCAGCTCTCGCGTCGCTCCCTGCCCGTACTATCTGGAAAACCGTCAAACTCGGGATGTGCCCCTCCCAACGTAGTCTTCGGACCTAGCCCCAGCAGACATTTTCTCGTTTCAGAAACTTGAAACCGTATTGAAAAAACCTCGTTTCTAAAGCACACAGACTATTCAGTACAATGAGACAAGAGATCTGCACGTCATCGCAGAAAGTTCATTCCAGGACGGTTTCCAAAAATCGAAGAAACGTTGTGAATGGTATATTGCCAGTGGACGGGACTACTTTGAGGGAGCAGTGCTTGAAATGTGGTGCAATGAACAATACGAATGTTATCAGCAAAGCTCAGTCTATTTCTGAGCACCCGTCGTACATATTTAAAATTCAGTACCCTGTCACTAAGTCGTTCCTTGCAATATCCGCAGGTACTCATAGACAATTATGTAGATCGAGAGCCATGCCTGCCGGTCGTTGTGGCCGAGCGGTTCTAGGCGCTACAGTCTGGAACTGAGCGACCGCTACGGCCGCAGGTTCGAATCCTGCCTCGGGCATGGATGTGTGTGATGTCCTTACGTTAGTTACGTTTAAGGAGTTCTATGTTCTAGGGGACTGATAACCTCAGAAGTTAAGTCCCATAGTGCTCAGAGCCATTTGAACCATTTTATTTTATTTATTTATTTATTTTTTTTTTTTGAGAGCCACGCCTAAACCTAACACACCACCTTTACATGGAAACAGAATAAATTTATTGATTTCAGTTAGGCCCTAGCAAATCCGTCTCTCTCATTAAACACAACCAACAACTAGCTAATGACTCCCTCATCTGATACATGGCCTCTGCCAATCAACACAAACGTTTCTGGTGTTTCTAACTTCACTACTGGTCATTAAAATTGCTAAACCAGGAAAGATAACAAATATAGAAAGTTTACTTTTGTGCGTATACATGTTCTGGTACCGAGCGCAGCGGGTTTCAAATCCGCGCCAGACGGCATGGAACGAGATGACCACTAGAGGTCGCTGCAGCAGTCGTGCCGTAAGCCGTGGCTGCGCGCGCTCCTGGCCCCGAGTCTTAAGGTGAGGGCGCCACTTTGGAGCACGTGGTCCCAGCGGTCAACAGCGACATACCCTGTCGTGTATTTAGGCGGCCGCATCTCACTCAGCGAACCCCTCCTACCTTTTACAAATCCCTTCTCATCCTAGAACGCCATGCACTCCGCCTCGCCTATCGCATTCGTTTCGCCTTCCCCACGCGGATCCTGTATGACCTTATTCCGTTCCCGCACCTCCTCCTTTTCCTCGAACGGATACGGATCCTCTACACCTCCCGCAAGCTTGATCCCCCTCACCCGCTTGTCTCTCCCATCCTCCCCCACCCCCATCCTGTATTCCCACGTCCCACCTGCTCTCCATCTCTCCACTCTCCATACCCTCGCCCAAGGCGGCTTCCGCCAGCTCCCCCTCCCTGATGATGCCCTCATCTTCTCCGTCTACCCCTCCTACCAACTTTGATCCTCCTCTACCGCACCCTTTGTCTTTTCCCGAGGGCACCTTCCTTCTCTCCCTCCTCCCTCCCTCCCCCCCCCCCCCGGGCTTCCCCCACTCCCCCTACCTTCTTTCCTCCCCCTCCCATCTCCTCTGCCACTGGCATCTACACACTCCCCTCTCCCTCACCCCCTTTTTTTCCCTTTTGGCAGGTCCCCGGACTCTTACACGTATAGTGAACTTTCGCGCGCCGGAGATCATCGCTAGTGTTTGTGTGTGCCGGCGTGTTCGTGCTCCAGTGTTTAATCGTTCGTGCTCCAACGTTCGCGTGAGTCATCTGTCATCTCCGTACGTGTCCACGTGTCTGAACACTTTTATTTTGGACTCTGCGCCCGTGAACGGCTCCGTGTGTTTTAATTTTGTATGTCTACGTTTGTATATCCACCATGTCTGTTATGCGATTGTCTTCTTTTGTATCATTAGTTTTATCTATGGCCGAAGAGCGGCGTAGTATGCCGCTGCTTGCCTACCTGTATCAGGTGTGAAATTAACAGTAAAGGATAAAAAATTCAGCGAGGCAGTCTGGTATTCGCGTTGATTCAGTTGACATCTCGCTTACAGACATCGTGTTTACGGTGCGTGTGCTTACTTCCCGTTTAAGAGTGGGCGTTGTTTTGATTTCGTGAGGTGGTCCCTTGTGACCCCATTGCTTAATACTTTGTTGTTGTCTTGCTCAGTTGTCTGTCGTCGTGCTTGTCCTTCCATTCCCGTTCGTCCGTCTTGTTTGTTGGCGGGCCGCTCCCGTCGGTCCCGCCGCGTTTCCGTTAGCGGCAGCCCCTCGATAGTTCCTGTCGCGGTTACAACACATGTAGTAGCAAGGACACATTATTAAATCTGAGGGTGATTTGGAGGTGTACTGGGTGCAAACATTAGTGCACTGAGCCGCAAACTCTGGCCGCAACGGCGCATCTAACCAACACCGACTCAAAGGAAGGCCTCTGCGCTTGTTAGTCACGTCACGTCAGCTAGGCACGGCGAACGCCAGGTCTGTTGCAGGCAGAAACGCCTGGGCGTGCTCATCACTATAAATCTCTTATTTTTGGACAAAATGTTTGGTATTGGTTTGGATTCTGCAGTTTTATTTAGATGAAAGATTTTCTTACTATTTGTAAAGCTACAAATGAAGATCATAGTTCTGTATTACTAAATTCTGTCGAAACAAACGTAGATCAATATGAGAAGCTGCTTTGCCCCATTGCAAGATTCAGAAATTTTACATTCAAGAAACTATATTTACTTGATCCATTTTGTTATCGAAACTTACCCCAACCCCCTTACAATGAACTCGTTTCTTGAATTAATTTATTTATTTTTGTTTGAGATCGTCACTGGAAATGTGAACTCATTTACATGTGTAAATGCCCACTTGTTGCCAGTAATTATATTACAGTCGTTTTCAACGAAAGGAATTCTAAACAGGAAACAAAATAGCTTCATACACCGAAAATACTGCTGAGCTTAAACTTTTTTAAACATGCACATTAGTAAAGATAAATATTCCCCTCTTGCAGCTGAAAGGAGAAACTTTAAAAGATAAAAATATTTTATTTGATAAAACAAGTATCTCTCTTTTGCCTCTTCTTCTGTCCCCCACCCCCTCCCCCCAACGTGTACAATCGCAAGATATTTTATTAACATTCAGTGCTCCTCACCCCATAGTCAACCAAGATACCTAAAGAGGAGCACCAGTATGTTCACAGTTTCTTGTAAAAGCAACCCAGTACAAACGTAACTTCCTCAGATTTACAAATAAGATAAAAAAGCACGAATTCTGTTGCTGCTGGATCATGAAGTTGTTTTTGTATGTCCATCCTTAAAACAGGTGGAAATTTAAGTTCAGGAGTACACTATTTGTTAAGAAGTGTAATGAATTCCACAATTAATTGATTGAAGAAATCTCTCAGAACAATGTGTGTTGGTCAACTACCATCAATAGTTCCACATTTTCCTGTGTCAGAGACGGAGACACCACCTGCAACAGACCTGTCATTCGCCGTGCCTAGCTGATCACGAACAAGCGCCGACGCCTTCCTTTGAGTCGGTGTTGCCCTGAGTCTAACGTGAGGGCGCCACTGTGGAGGACGTGGTCCCAGCGGCCAATAGCGAAGTACACTGTCGTGTATTTAGGCGGCTGCATCTCACTCACCGAGGCAAAACAAAGTACTCAAAATCATAAGCAATGCTCCACGATACACGCGCATCGCGGATCTTCACCGGGAACACCGACTTGAAACTCTCACGGAGGTGATCCACAAACTCACTACAAGACTATACAAAACTCCAGACATTCGCAGAACCCGTTTATTCTGAATCTGGGAAACTACGACCACAACCATAGATGGAAACATAGCAGATCAAAAGACATACTTGGGCGGACCTAACATCTATGGCCAAGTATACGCAAACATAACGGCACAGGTGAGCCCCTGTTAATCCAGCCACCTTTACAGGATATCTAGTTGGAACACACGTGCCGAAAAACTGGCACCACGCAGGGAAGCCGTACCTTACACTACATGCAGACAAGCTATACACACCCGCCATACAGTGAGATGATCTATGGCCGATCTCCCACTAATATATAACGATCCTGATTGTTCCAGGAATGCAGCGGCTTCAGCAAAACCGGGATACATCGCCATCACCTGCCACGGTAATGATGCGTGATACCCACACTAACAAACCCAACCTTGCAAGAACTATCGCAGCCAGTAAGCCGCTACTGCTCTTACTACCACCCATCCCGCTGTCGCAGAGGTTTTTTTCCCTCGGCACGAGCCTTGGTACTTTTTTTCCCTATGCTCTTCAAATTGATACCCTCATCCGTGTTTTGTACACTATCACCTGATGGACCGTGTTAATGCGTAGTCTTACCCAGACGCACGGATAACACCACAGCCCAGCATTCTGCGGTCCACATATTTGATAACTAATATGTTGATGGAGGTGACAGTAGAACTTTTGGTTTCGTCACCACGTTGGTGCGGGCGTGGAGGGCCCCCATCTTTCATTTAATAATACTCAGCAAGGAAGTCTGGTATTCGCGTTGATTGACTTGAACTCTCTCTTACAGACATCGTGTGCTTACTTCCCGTTTAAGAGTGGGCGTTGTTTTGATTTCGTGAGGTTGTCTCTTGTGACCCCGTTGCTTAATACTTTGTTGCTGATCTTGGTGTCTTGCTCTGTTGTCCTTCCTTCCATTCCCGTTCGTCCGTCTTGTTTGTTCGCGGGCCGCTCCCGTCGGTCCTACCACGTTTTCGTTAGCGGCAACAACACATTTGGTAGCAAGGACACATTATTAAATCTGAGGGTGATTTGGAGGTGTACTGGGTGCAAACATTAGTGCAATGAGCCGCGAACTCTGGCCGCAACGGCGCATCTAACCCGGCGGGCATCAAGCCGAAAACAGCTTGGATAACAGATTCTATGCTGCTTCAACTCTACGATGAGATCATCAATCGCAGTGGCTGCCGAGTGGTGCTATGCCAGTCTTTAGGCAACCCTGCCAGCTCGTCATTAGGTGAGAGACTTGCATCGAGGTAGGTCAGGAGGCAGTGGCAACATGTTGGCCGCATCTTGTTGGAGGATAACGTCAGGGAGACCTCGAAGATAGAGCGTAGCCACCGGTCGAAACGCTACAGGAATGAAAGGCTTTTGTGCAAATTACCGGCAATACAAACCACGGGTAATCGCGTTATGTACCCATTGGCATGCCGTGTCATCACACCAGGTAGGCCTAATGCGCCCATATGACGAGGACGAATGCGGTCTGATAGTGTTAGTTCTCGTCGGAACCTCCAGACACGGATACGTCGTTCGTTATTCTGTACGAGGAACTAGAAATTGGGACTGAAAAGACAACTTGGTGTGTCCCTCCTGTGTCCAGTGTTTTCGTTGAACGCACCACTGTGGGCATGCATCTCTTTGTTGCCAGGTCAAGGGAAACCGCAACAGCTGATAACAGTTCGTAACAGTGTGTTGTGCTTCAGATGTAATCGCACTGTTCTTATGGACAGTTGTCTTGCTATAGACAAGTCATTACCTGACTCAAGGATCATGACGTTTCTATACGAACGTACGCGGCCGTGTGTATAATGAGAGGGTAGTTTGATAAGTCCGGTAAATTTCCTCAAAAGAATGGAACATTTTTGTTGCGCCTTCATGGCTGGTAAGCTTGATTATTCCAAGGATCGTTTACAGAAGTTCAACAATGTAATGTGTACAGTTCATTGTTGACAACCAGCTGAATTGATCAGTGAGTCGACTGCGACTGTAAATGGAGATAACCGAGTTTTGTGCTGTTATTAAACATTTTATTCTGAAGGGCTGGCCTGCCGCACAAAACAAAACAGAATTTAATGAAGTTATTGTGGACTTTGTACCATCATTGAAGATAGTTTACTTTTGGATTAATGAATTTACACGTGGTCAGACAAGCACCAAAGACGAAGGGCTCTCCGGCCGTCCAATTCAGGTCACCACAAAGGAAACCATTGACAAAACCCATGACATGGTAACGCAGGACCTCCGATTAAAAAGTCGTGAGATTTCTGAGACTGTAGGCATACCTACAGTGCGAGTGCATAATATCCTGCAGAGAGAATTGGCTATGAAGAAGCTATGTCCGAGGTGGGGATCACGGTTGATCACAGTCGACGGAAAGAGCATCCGGCACAACGTTTCAGCACGTTGTCTGGTGATATTTAGTCGCAATCCCAAGACTTATCACCGATTTATAACAGTTGATGAAACTTGGATCCTTTATTACACACCAGAGGGAAAACGGCAGTCAAAACAATGGAAAAAGGCTGATGAAAAGTCCACCGAAGAAGGTTAGTAGGCCTATATTTGGTCAGCTGGTAAGGTGATGGCCATTGTTTTCGGGATTTCTAAGTAATAACCCTCGCAAATTACTTGGTAAAAGGCAGAACCATAACTGGGCCCTATTATGCTTCATTTCTGGATCGTTTGGAACTTGCATCGGCTGAAAAAAGACCGAGACTGGCACAAGATGTGCTCTTTCACCAGGACAACGCACCATCCCACACATCAGCGATTCCAACAGCGAAAGTGTATAAATTGGTCTTTGAATTCGTTTCTCATCAGCCATATTCACCAGAGTTAGTCCATAGTGACTTCCTCCTGTTCCTTACCTTGAAACTTTGGCTTGCTGGGAAGAAATTTTCATCAAATGAGGAAGTGAGTATTTTGTAGAGGTTAACAGAACCTCTATGTTACACATAAAAAGCTGGAGAAAAAAAGGTGGAGTATTGCTGCACGAAGTGTGTGTCCCTCAAAGGAGACTATGCCGAGAAATAAGGTGAGATGTTTACGAAACAAACATATTTTCTTGCTTTTCTACCAAACTTCTCAAACCATCCTCGTATCTGAGTACACTTGTCCTAAACCCATCGATTTCTTATTCAACTGAAAGACATGCGATCCCGATCATCGAGGGCAGAAATATGGTGGGATGGTAAACCCTATTCTCGGCAGGACACGATCCTCATGCTGCCGAATTCTGATACGTGGTGATATGTGTTCCTCATTATTCGATGAGGCATAATCTTCTCACAAACAAAGTATATTCAGATGGGATATCTGAACGACAAACCCGCTGTGCAGTCTTTCTTTAATGGAGTACTCTAGCCTAAAACTTCAATTTTTTTTCAAGAAAATGTCAATGGCTATTTCACATCTTTGGAGTGTTTACTTCTAGAGGCGAAAACAATTTGGCTGTATTCGAATAACAAGGGTTAGGTGAAGTACAAAGGCCTGACAGAGATAATATTCACACTTCTCTTAGTACGCATCTCGTGGTCGAGATAGTAACTGTCAGAGACTTGCATCTAACACGCTACTAGCAAGATGCACTGATGGCAACACAAAATGCAAATGAAAGTCTGCACAGTGTCATTTGGTCCAAGCGTCCCAAAGAATTTTTTGCGTCTAAAACGAAGATACTTTTGGGTCTTGAAGCTTTTTATTAGTTCAATATGGAATGTTTGAAGACTGAAGAGAGCAAGAGTCCCAGTACAACTTCATCATTGTCCCAAAAGATCTGGTTATCTAGAGATCAAGGTTCATATGGCTCTAAGCACTATGGGACTTAACATCTGAGGTCATCAGTCCCCTAGGCTTAGAACTACTTAAATTTAACTAACCTAAGAACATCACACACATCCATGGCCGAGGCAGGATTCGAACCTGCGACAGTAGGAGCAGCGCGGTTCCGGATTGAAGCGCGTAGAACCGCTCGGCCACAGTACTGTGTGTGCTACCTTCAGGTGGATACTTTTCTTATTTTCTTTTTCACATGACGTTATTTGCTGTATGCGCTGGTTGTTTCATGTCTGCCATACTGTTGGGACCTTAGAACATTTTAATACATATTTTAATTACATATCAGCTAATAATGAGCAGAGTAAGCAGGGTTCCATAATCAAGCCGACCTACGTACGTGATTGATGGAAGACAAACAGGATATTGGAAGGGAAGTAATGTTCAACAGTCACAGCAGCCAGGTCTTGAAGTCGGAAAATCCTAAGGTAATTCTACACACATTTAGCATAAATGCCTGGACAGGTGATCGCGATTGCGTGATTGGGCAGTATCTTTTCCCTAACACGCTCGGTGGAGGAAATTGTCATATCTTTCTCCGTGAAGTACTACTGGAAATGTTGGGTAATGTCTCACTAGCAATCAGGCAACAGTTCTGATTCAAGCATAACGGGATCCTACCGTACTTTGCCCTTGGTGTCAGAGAACATTAAGACCATGTTTTCCTCAATTGTTGGGCTCCGAGGAGTGGGTCAGTACGGTGGCCATCAAGTTCTCCTGACCTCACCCCGATGCGTTTATTTTTATTTGGTGAGATGAAGTGTTTGTATACGAGACACCGATAGTCACTTCAATAAAGCTGGTTGCCATTTTGGCTGACGTTCTGAGTGTGTGAGACCGTCATTAGCACGCAGATGGCAGTTGTGAATTAGTGTAAACGAACGACATTTTTCAGCATGGAGTGCCTCTAGGTATGCGCGCCGTCATTAAAGCCGTGCAGTGGTGAACACGCTGGACCCTCGTTCGCGATGATGACAGTCAAATCTCCCTCTGGCCAACCTTGTGTAAGTTTTCCGTGACTTCCCTATATCGCTTAAGGCAAATGCCAGGATGTTTCGTTTCATAGAACACGGTCCTGCCCCATCCTGTCTTAATTCGGACTTGTGCTACGTCTGTGATGAGCTCAGATTACGTGACTTGGCACTGCAGCTTCGTCGACACGAGAAAGAGGAAGCAACATTGAGAGCGACAGAGAAGTACAGTGTAACATAATTGAAGGATCACGTTTTCTGCATGGTATTGAGATAGAATGCATTACAGTTGCTGTCTGTTTGCGTGGGAAATACCTAGCAGCGGCGTGAGAGAATCTGCATATATTGACTTACTACCAAGTCTGCAGATTGTTTAAGGACATAGCAGGCAAGTGAGCTTAAATTTGAAATTTTCAGATACCTCCAACGAAATGGACTCCGTACTAAAACACCCATCTGTGCCAGTATCCACTGAGAGGAGGTATCGGAAAAAATTTCAGTAGGGTTTGGAAACTGGGTGGGTAGTTGTAAGACCCAATCCTGACAAACAGTAAAAATCCTAGGAACCACCATTCCGACGCAACGAAAAAACTCTCTCACATAAAGGGTATCGATTTAATTAATCATTCATTGAATCTGGTAGAATAAGCGAATATTTCGAAGACATCAACAGATGAGCGTTTACCACGTAAACGCTACTTGGGTTGCCGTTTGGTCCGACTTCAGTCAGCGTCACATGCAGGCCTGGATATGACAAATGACAGGACTTGACGACTTGAGAGGGGGAGGCAGAGAGAGAGAGAGAGAGAGAGAGAGAGAGAGAGAGAGAGAGAAAGAGAGAGAGAGAGAGACAGAGAGAGAGAAATGTGTTTCTACTAGAATTTCTCAGGTGTCAAATATCAAAGTGTTGCCAACACCTCAAACTTTGTACAGGGATTAGCGCTGCTTCCAGGTGAAGCACTGCCTGGAATACGTAAAGTGGCTGGTCATGGAAAGTGGTCAGGTCATGGGAGTGCAATGCTCTGCTGTTAGTGTCAAAGATTTTTTAAACTATAATAATGGCTCCCATTGCGACGCATAAATTTGAAATTTGGCTCAAAGGTGCGTACAATAATGGCGCAAAAGCTCGCTCCCTGTGACGTCGCCTTCGTGCTCGAAGATGCTTCAATAGCTCTGAGCGCTATGGGACTTAACTTCTGAGGTCATCAGTCCCCTAGACCTTAGAACTACTTAAACCTAACTAACCTAAGGACATCACACACATCCATGCCCGAGGCAGCATTCGAACCTGCGACCGTAGCGGTCGCGTGGTTACAGACTGTAGCACCTAGAGCCACTCGACCACTACGGCCGACGAACACGCTTCAAATGCAAGGTGTAGCCACATGCGAAAAAACGGCTACAGCTCGGAAGTTCATGTGACGTGTAAACTGGGTAAATGATCGTCACATTGGCACCAAACTTCACCATAATTCTGTACAGGCTTGTCTGCTAGCATCAAGCATGCAACTAGAAATACATTTGCTCATTCATCCTTTCACACAGAAGGGAAGGGGGATGACAGTATCTTATCATATTCAGTATATAAAAGAAAGCGGATGTAGGTTCCGTATGAGACTGTGTGACATGAATTACATATAAACTGTGAAACTGTGTTTTAAAGTGTAGTAGTGTGACAGATCGTTGTTGATTATGTGTAAAAGTAACACGTTCCACTGCTCGGTCTCCTCCCAGATAAAGTCAGAAACACCACAGTATATTTAGAAGGGGAATTTATGCCGCAGATGACAACAGATTTAAGAAATTAACATGAAAGGAATCCAACAGAGACCTTTCAACCGGGCTGCGAACTTTCGTTTTCGACCGCGAAATGGGTGGGACTCTACGCCTCAAAGAAAGGGGTGGTTTCATTTATGCCATTCATGCCAATCCCCGAGACCTTTTCGTGCCGCTTCTGAGAGGCAGTGTGTCTGTAGTGTTCTCCTCGGCAACTCATAAGAAAATCTGGTCGTTGTGGTTCTAATCTGCGTCACAGTGGCGTCAAAATAAGGGATGAAATGTGGGTAAGAGGATGTGTGGCGACCTCCCCATCGTGTGACACGTCCACAATGAAGCTGAGCAGAACTGTGGTGACGTTTGGTGCCAATGTGACGTCATTAACATCTTACACACATGAATTGCCGAGCTGTGGCCTTTTCTTCGCATGTGACACGCGGGGATGACGTTGCAGGCCGCCACGTTTGTGCATCGTTAGAGAAAATTCAAATGGCTCTGAGCAATATGGGAAATGGTTCAAATGGCTCTGAGCACTATGGGACTCAACTGCTGAGGTCATTAGTGCCCTAGAACTTAGAACTAGTTAAACCTAACTAACCTAAGGACATCACACACATCCATGCCCGAGGCAGGATTCGAACCTGCAACCGTAAGCGGTCGCGCGGTTCCAGACTGTAGCGCCTAGAACCGCTCGGCCACGCAGGCCGGCATCGTTAGAGAGGAAGAGATTTTCACTCTGCAGCGGAGTGTGCGCTGATATGAAACTTCCTGGCAGATTAAAACTTTGTGCCGGACCGAAACTCGCACTCGGGACCGTTGCCTTTCACGGGCAAGTGCTCTACCATCTGAGCTACCTCAGCACGACACACGCCCCGTCCTCCTCATAGCTTTACTTCTGCCAGTACCTCGTCTCCTACCTTCCAAACTTTAGAGAGGCTCATCTCAGATGGTAGAGCACTTGTCCGCGAAAGGCAAAGGTCCCAAGTTCGAGTCTCGGTCCGGCACACAGTTTTAATCTTCCAGGAAGTTTCATATCAGCGCGCACTCCGCTGCAGAGTGAAAATCTCATTTTGGCAACATCCCCTGGGCTGTGGCTAAGCCATGTCTCCGCAATATCTTTCTTTCAGGAGTGCTAGTTCTGCAAGGTTGGCAGAAGAGCTTCTGTAAAGTTTGGAAGGTAGGAGATGAGCTACTGGCAGTAGTAAAGCTATGAGGACGGGGCGTGAGTCGTGTTTGGGTAGCTCAGATGGTAGAGCACTTGCCTGCGAAAGCCAAAGGTCCCGAGTTCGAGTCTCGGTCCGGCACACAGTTTTAATCTGCCAGGAAGTTTCGTAGGAGAGGAAGGTTGTACGAAATTTGAGGCAACTTCCAAACTTATGTGTCACACTGGGGGACAATTACGGGTTATGAAAAAGTGATCCTTTAATTCTCTTGTGCAGTGTATTTATAATTGTTGGATGTGCGGTGCGCCACTAATGCAAAACACCTTTTTTTCTCAGTACCCAAACATGTTTCGGCACCACTGTGCCATCATCAGTGGGGTTTCGTTTTTATTTATTCTGTACTGTGAACATTTTTGTTAAATGATTATAAAATTATGTGGATGTTTAATTCGAACAACAGATCGTTTGCTTATAAATATCTTTACAATTGGTGTGCATGAATTTTCTGGATCACTTGTGTGTTAATTACTACAGGTAGCTTGTCATCTGTAACCAAATGACGTTGATGAGAAAGTTTTTTACTGGGAGTTAACCTATCTTCTAAAATGTAATTTAGTTTGTCGCGATGTTTTCGAGCCTATATTCGTTTTTATGTACGAAAGTGCTTGCCACACGAAAACGTAAGTAAAAATGAATATAGGCTCGAAAACATCGCGACAAACTAAATTACATTCTAGAAAATAGGTTAACTCCCAGCAAAAAACTTTCTCATCAACATTATTTGGTTGCATACGACAAGCTACCTGTAGTAAATTAACACACAAGTGATCCAGAAAATTCATGCACACCAATTGTAAAGATATTTATAAGCAAACGATCTGTTGTTCGAATTAAACATCCACATAATTTTATAATCATTTAACAAAAATGTTCACAGTACAGAATAAATAAAAACGAAACCCCACTGATGATGGCAGAGTGGTGCCGAAACATGTTTGGGTACTGAGAGAAAAAGGTGTTTTGCATAACTGGCGGTCCTCACATCCACCAATTTTAACTGCAAAGTCGGCCAACACAAGAAGCTGCAAATCAAAATGATGAATTGTATTTATAGATGAAGACAGAGATAGATGTTGCTCCGTAATACGAAATATTCTCCACACTTGCTGGAAAATACCAGCAACATCTCACCAGTATGTCGGCAACGACCTGCAACAGCCTCTCTCTCACCAACATTCCCCAGACATTCTGCAGTATTGAGGAATATGGTAGCCACATGGCAGCAATATTGATGAGAATACGTCTGCGGCTACACATTAGTGTAAAACATAGCCCGTGTTAACGCTCATTTAGGGTGTGCGTGCACATGTTCAAGAAAGCGCTCTACGAAGTTTCCTTCGGTTCCTGACGGCTGTAGCGCCGCCGCTCAAGGTCATATTGAAGATACAGACATTCGGTCGGCAGCAGCCGGCGGATGTCACCACACACCGCGTAACGTATGCCCCTAGTGACGCACGCCTTGTAAACAGCATTTCGTTCGATGAAACGACACGCGTGCCTGCGTCCAAATAGCGTGCAATCAGTTTCCCGGGCGTCGTAAGCAAGCTGTCCCCTGGCGCCCTAAGGCGCACACCTGCTGCTCCCGAAATTCCCCGAAGGCGACCATTCACAGCCGATGCTGCGCATTTAGCGCCACTGGAAACAATCAAACCAACTGCGTCTCGATTCTTCGACGTGCTGACGTCTTCCGTGGCGCCTCACGACAGCACGTCGTTACTCATACAGGGGGGCCTGCGGAAAAATATGTTGAAACACACTCACGAGTGTCGGAATGTTCCGGCAACCCGCTAGTCACGTACGTCGCTAACAGCGCAGAACTCAACATAACAACCATACTGTAACCTCCCAAAAGATAAATTCCGTAACCTCGCAATAAAAATGTGACTAACCTCCCAATGAAAATGTGACTCATATATAACCTTTCAATGATTAAATGACTGTGAACCTAAACTGGTAAATCTGGACGTCAGCAGTGCTGCGTCATGGCCCGGAAAAGTCATTCTGTACGAACTGAAAATTCTTACCTCAATTAAGTCGCCGGATAACGCGTATATATCTGCTCCGATAAGAAATTTTTCTGGCACAGTCCAGTGCAATGCTGGCCACTAGATTTTGTTACGTATAAAAAAGAAAACGACGGATTTTTATTTACGATAATTGGCATGACTGTGAATAGGAGAAATTAGTAATAAACTTTAAATTCAGATGAATGACTGTCAAAAGTTATCTTTGTAAGAAAGATTATTATTGAAAAATTGTGGAAAATTACTTAAATGTGACTTCGATATAACAATAGTGCAAAATGAGTTGTTGCAAATTACATACGCGCGCGGCAATAAATAATAATAATTTTGCTTTTACCTTATACTATATCGCTCAGGCAGCGCCATCGTTCTCCACGACCGGCCTTCGTAATTCCATACAGGACACAAGTGCTCTCTGTGAGCTGTGCAACTAGACAACTGCTCTCTAAGAGCGACCTGACCCAACCACCCGACTGCTAGCTACTACCACTATTACTGCCGACACTGCTCTCTGCTCTGCGATTCTATTATAGCTTACATATCGCAGACAGCGCGTGAGCAATCCATCGAAGTTACATCTGCTCGAGTGCGCTAGCAATAAATTCCTTAGTCATGGACCTCTTACAATACTGTTACAGTTTTACAACTAAGGTGTTCGGCGCACGGCTGTTGAGTTGCTTTAATCGAACAAGATGCACGACAGTAGGACAGCAGTCTGCGCTTCTGCAACATAGTCGAAATTCTCTCCCCTGTGCTCTGACAATTTCAGTCAAAAAAAGCTCCCTGTGCTCTGCTAATTTCAGTTATAACACGCTATAAAACCCGCCTGACAGCATCCTGTCCTGACCGTGACCCAAAAAATTGGCAGGGTGAAACTTACGGCCGGACGTTCTGCTTAACGACGACAATTGGCTGGTTAATGCTATACATAGAATGATTCTGACGGATATGGAAAATGTAACACCATAAAGCTACAGTCCAATACTCAAGAAACTTGTGGAAATGTTCGTCACATATGTTGTTGTCATGATCTTCAGTCCGAAGACTGATTTGATGGCACATTCCATGCTAGTCTCCCCTGCGCAAGCTTCTTCATACAAGCATAAATACCAAAATCTAAATCCATTTGAACTTGCTTACTGTATTCAAGTATTGTTCAGAAAATTTAACCCCTTTCTTCCTTCAGTTGACAATTTGGTAATTTCTTGATGCCTCAGGATGTTTCCCATCAACCGATCCATTCTTTTAGTCAAGATCGTCGTAAATTTCTTTTTTGCCCCAGTTAAATTCGGATTCACCGATCTAACCTTCATCATTCTCCGGTAAAAAGCTTGCACCTTCTTCTTGTTTGAATTGCCTATCGTCTACGTTTTACTTCCATAGAAGGCTACTCTCCAGACAAATACCTTCATAAAAGACTTAATGACACTTAAATTTTATATTATATGTTAACAAATTCCTGTTTTCCGAAATCCTTTTCTTGCTATTGCCGGTCTTCATTTAAAACCTTTTCTACTTCACGTATCATCAGTTATTTTGCTGCCTAAATAATCAAACTCACCTACTACTTTTACTGTCTCATTTTCATGTAATGCCCTCGGCACCGCCTCAATCATTTTGATCACATTCTATTACTCTTGTTTTATTTTTATTGACGTTCATCTTATGGTCTCTTTGAAAGACACAGTCCATTCCGTTCATCTGGTACTCCAAATTCTTAGCCGTCTCTAACAATCACAATGTAACTCGCAAATTGCAGGTTTTTATTTCTTCTCCCCGAGCTTTAATTCCTTTTCCAAATGTGTCCTTGGTTTCCTTCACAGTTTTCTCACTGTACAGATTAAAAAATATCGGGGATAGGCTTCAACCCTCTCTCACTCCTTCCTCAACCATTCGTTCCCTTGACTTTTATAACTGCAATTTGGCTTCTCTACAAGCTATAAATCACCTTTCGATTCCTGTATTTTATCCCTGCTACCTTCAAAATTTCAAAGAGTGTAGTCGAGTCCACATTATCAAACGCTTTCCGTAAACCTAGAAGTGCTATAGGCGTAGGTTTGTCATTCTTTAACTTATCTTGTAGGATAAGTCATAGGGCCCCCCCAAGAACCATGGACCTAGCCGTTGGTGGGGAGGCTTGCGTACCTCAGCGATGCAGATAGCCGTACCGTAGGTGCAACCACAATGGAGGGGTATCTGTTGAGAGGCCAGACAAACGTGTGGTTCCTGAAGAGGGGCAGCAGCCTTTTCAGCAGTTGCAGGGGCAACAGTCTGGATGATTGACTGATCTGGCCTTGTAACACTAACCAAAACAGCCTTGCTGTGCTGGTACCGCGAACGGCTAAAAGCAAGGGGAAACTAGGGCCGAAATTTTTCCCGAGGGAATGCAGCTTTACTGTATGATTAAACGATGATGGCGTCCTCTTGGATAAAATATTCCGGAGATAAAATAGTCCCCCATTCGGATCTCCGGGCGGGGACTACTCAGGAGGACGTCGTTATCAGGAGAAAGAAAACTGGCGTTCTACGGATCGGAGCGTGGAATGTCAGATCCCTTAATCGGGCAGGGAGGTTAGAAAATTTAAAAAGGGAAATGGATAGGTTAAAGTTAGATATAGTGGGAATTAGTGGAGTTCGGTGGCCGGAGGAACAAGATGGTTCAAATGGCTCTGAGCACTATAGGACTCGAACCTGCGACCGTAGCGGCCGCGCTGTTCCAGACTGTAGCGCCTAGAACAGCTCGGCCACTCCGCCCGGCGAAGAACAACACTTCTGGTCAGCTGAATACAGGGTTATAAATACAGAATCAAATAGGGGTAATGCAGGAGTAGGTTTAATAATGAATAGGAAAATAGGAATGCGGGTAAGCTACTACAAACAGCATAGTGAACGCATTATTGTGGCCAAGATAGACGCGAAGCCCAAGCCTACCACAGTAGTACAAGTTCATATGCCAACTAGCTCTGCAGATGACGAAGAAATTGAAGAAATGTATGATGAAATAAAAGAAATTATACAGATAGTGAAGAGAGAGGAAAATTTAATAGTCATGGGTGACTGGAATTCGGTTGTAGGAAAAGGGAGAGAAGGAAACGTAGTAGGTGAATATGGATTGGGGCTAAGAAATGAAAGAGGAAGCCGCCTGATAGCATTTTGCACAGAGCACAACTTAATCATAGCTAACACTTGGTTCAAGAATCATACAAGAAGGTTGTATACATGGAAGAAGTCTGGAGATACTGACAGGTTTCAGAAGGATTGCATAATGGTAAGACATAGATTTAGGAACCAGGTTTTAAACTGTAAGACATTTCCAGGGGCAGAAGTGGACTATGACCACCATGTATTGGTTATGAACTGTAGATTAAAACTGAAGAAACTGCTAAAAAAGATGGGGCCTGGATAAACTGACTAAACCAGAGGTTGTACAGAGTTTCAGGGAGAGCATAAGTGAACAATTGACAGGAATGGGGGAAAGAAATACAGTAGAAGAAGAATGGGTAGCTTTGAGAGATGAAGTAGTGAAGGCAGCAGAGGACCTAATAGATAAAAAGACGAGGGCTAGTAGAAATCCTTGGGTAACAGAAGAAATACTGAATTTAATTGATGAAAGGAGAAAATATAAAAATGCAGTAAATGAAGCAGACAAAAAGGTATACAAACGTCTCAAAAACGAGATCGACAGGAATTGCAGAATGGCTAAGCAGGGATGGCTAGAGGACAAATGTAAGATGTAGAGGCTTATCTCACTAGGGGTAAGATAGATACTGCCTACAGGAAAATTAAAGAGACCTTTGGAGAAAAGAGAACCACTTGTATGAATATCAAGAGCTCAGATGGAAAGCCAGTTCTAAGCAAAGAAGGGACAGCAGAAAGGTGGAGGGAGTATATAGAGGGCCTATACAAGGGGAATGTACTTGAGGACAATATTATGGAAATGGAAGAGAATGTAGATGAAGACGAAATGGGAGATACGATACTACGTGAAGAGTTTGACAGAGCACTGAAGGACCCGAGTCGAAACAAGGCCACGGGAGTAGACAACATTCCATTAGAACTACTGACAGCCTTGGGAGAGCCAGTCCTGACAAAACTCTATCATCTGGTGAGCAAGATGTATGAGACAGGCGAAATACCCTCAGACTTCAAGAAGAGTATAATAATTCCGATCCCAAAGAAAGCAGGTGCTGACAGATGTGAAAATTACCGAACTATCAGTTTAATAAGTCACGGCTGCAAAATACTAACGCGTATTCTCTACAGACGAATGGAAAAACTGGTAGAAGCTGACCTCGGGGAAGATCAGTTTGGATTCCGTAGATATATTGGGACACGTGAGGCAATACTGACCCTACGACTTACCTTAGAAGCTAGATTAAGGATAGGCAAACCTACTTTTCTAGCATTTGTAGACTTAGAGAAAGCTTTTGACAATGTTGACTGGAATACTCTCTTTCAAATTCTGAAGGTGGCAGGGTTAAAATACAGGGAGCGAATGGCTATTTACAGTTTGTACAGAAACCAGATGGCAGTTATAAGAGTTGAGGGACATGAAAGGGAAGCAGTGGTTGGGAAGGGAGTGAGACAGGGTTGTAGCCTCTCCCCGATGTTATTCAATCTCTATATTGAGCAAGCAGTGAAGGAAACAAAAGAAAAATTTGGAGTAGGTATTAAAATCCATGGAGAAGAAATAAAAACTTTGAGGTTCGCTGATGACATTGTAATTCTGTCAGAGACAGCAAAGGACTTGGAAGAGCAGTTGAATGGAATGGACAGTGTCATGAAAGGAGGGTATAAGATGAACATCAACAAAAGCAAAACGTGGATAATGGAATGTAGTCGAATTAAGTCGGCTGATGCTGAGGGAATTAGATTAGGAAATGAGACACTTAAAGTAGTAAAGGAGTTTTGCTATTTGGGGAGCAAAATACCTGATGATGGTCGAAGTAGAGAGGATATAAAATGTAGACTGGCAATGGCAAGGAAAGCGTTTCTGAAGAAGAGAAATTTGTTAACATCGAGTATTGATTTAAGTGTCAGGAAGTCGTTTCTGAAAGTATTTGTATGGAGTGTAGCCATGTATGGAAGTGAAACATGGACGATAACTAGTTTGGACAAGAAGAGAATAGAAGATTTCGAAATGTGGTGCTACAGAAGAATGCTGAAGATTAGATGGGTAGATCATATAACTAATGAGGAGGTATTGAATAGGATTGGGGAGAAGAGAAGTTTGTGGCACAACTTAACTAGAAGAGGGGATCGGTTGGT
Source organism: Schistocerca americana (assembly GCF_021461395.2). Taxonomy (NCBI): domain Eukaryota; kingdom Metazoa; phylum Arthropoda; class Insecta; order Orthoptera; family Acrididae; genus Schistocerca; species Schistocerca americana. The sequence goes on from NC_060119.1 coordinate 221,222,221, forward strand.
AGGACATGTTCTGAGGCATCAAGGAATCACCAATTTAGCATTGGAGGGCAGCGTGGAGGGTAAAAATCGTAGAGGGAGACCAAGAGATGAATACACCAGTAGGTACTGGGAGATGAAGAAGCTTGCACAGGATAGAGTAGCATGGAGAGCTGCATCAAACCAGTCTCAGGACTGAAGAGAACAACAACAACTACAACAACAAGTCATATGGTCAGTATTGCCTACATTTATTCACAGTCGAAACTTGTTCCAGCCTTCTGTATGCAATTCGTGTCAGTGGTTTGCAATCATGACTTATTAAACTGGTGGTTCTGAAATATTCGCACCACCTACCTTCTTTGGAATTCGAATTATTACTTCTTCCGGAAGGCTGAGTGTATTACGACTGTCTCATGTCTCTCGCATATCAGTTGGAATGATTTTGCAATGGCTAGCCCTCAACGAAGTATTCAAAAAACACGCCACATGACTATACAGGAACTCGAGACACTCGAACAATTCTTTCATCCTCACTCTGGGAAACTCCGATCACAACCATAGGTGGAAGCACAAGCGGCCAAAGACACTACTAGCTAGGGCATAGCCACCTATGGTAAACTAACATACACTAACAAGCGACAAACCTCTGCAAGCCCCTGCATATCAGCAACACTGACTGGTAATTACCAGCTGCTACTAGAGCTGACCAACAGGCCACAGCAGGGAGACCGATAGCTGGGACACCGACACTGACGCACAAACAATTCACCAACATCACCCTACACTGTGCATCCGAAATATGACCTATCGGTCACATAAACGATAGTAAACCTAACTGTTGCAGGTTGCTGACGCTGAACGAGAGGTCTACACCAGCACCCAGCGGCAGCCTCCGAGCAACAGCACCGCACAACGTCAAAGGTATCGTCGTGCAAGATACCCACTACTAACAAGGCCTACCCTTGCACGACCTATCACTGACAGCAAGACATCCGCTACTATTCTTACCACCGGACCTAACTATCGCAGAGGTTTTTTTTCCCTTAGCTTTTGCCTTGGCACTTTTTTCGCTGCCCTTCAAACCGCTACCCTTCGTTCGACTTCGACCCAATCTATCTCCTGATGAGCGCGTATTAATGGTTAACCTTAACCAGACGTATGCAAACATCACAGTACCCACATCTTGCGACACCTCATTTAGTGAAAACTAACCCTTATGCAGAGATGGCAGTAGACCTATTGAGTTGGCCATCATGCCGGTGTGGGCGTGGAGGTGCTCCACCTCCTTTTTTTTTTAAAAAAAAAAACTCCAAGGTTATCAATAATTCGGAGATAATGCCATCTACTCCAGGAGCTTTGTTTCCACTTGGGTATTTCAGTGTTCTGTCACATTCTTCTTGTTTGTAGTACTGTATCTCCTTGCTCATCTTCGCCTATTTCTTCTTCTCTTTATATACTAATAGCGTCAAGTGTGTATTAGATGATTTGACTTAACATTTCATTTTGAGTAGCATCAGTATGTGGTGTGACCTCCATAGGTACGAATATACTTGTAGGATGGCTATATACTCAGACGCCTCAGATGTTCTCTCACATGTTTATTAACAAACATATTTAATATGTAAATTAATATATGAATTTGGCCCTCGATTCAGTGTTCCTTTGTCATAATTCTTTGGTTTCAAAAATACTGTGAAAGAAGGAATCTTTCAGAAAAGTACTGCGGTCATCAGACTATCACGTGAGAAAACGCATATTGCTGCTTTGAGCAGCTATTTGGTGTTCACTGGATCAGAGCATGACAGGATGGTGGAGACACAGAGTTGAACAGACGCTAGGGAGGTGACTTAAATGTGGGGACTGTAGCATAGATACAGGAGAAAAGCCGCTTGAGAGGAAGCAGGGAATGGCTTATAATCACCGTCGGAAGTTTCTACGCGAAACTGACAAAAGTTAACCACTGTAAAAGTCATGTAGAAGAGAGGCGCGAGTATCGCGAGTGAATAACACACAAAGTACTATGTTCATCTCAGTGTTTACGGAAATGTCTAACGTGATTAACAAATATGATGCAATTGGTACTAGCTCTGTACAGTAACAGTAGATGCCTAGAAACTAAGAGATCAATCAAAATTCGTAAGTAAAAAAAAATTAAAAAATAGAGTAAGAGAGAGAACCATTGGGAGCTTTTTATTTTACCTAACCATCTTCCCGCTGTGATATGATTGTATTGAACTCGCCCCTCTTTTCACAAGTCCGAGCTTGACAAAAACTGCTCGATTTATTCGTCATTGGTTTCTTTAGTGACGTAACAGATCTTGTGGCGTACAGCTTCCACGAACTGATCCCAGCACTGCTCGTCATAATTTCGAGAATTCTTTAGAAAGGCGTTTTGGGACACTGAAACACGAGTCAAAATACCTAGATTCTGATAGCTAGTTATATTTTAAAAAAATGATGTTTAAAACATCGATAAAGATAAGCCGGCCGTGGTGACCGAGCGGTTCTAGGCGCTTCAGTCCGTAACCACGCGGCTGCTACGGTCACAGGTTCGAATCCTGCCTCGGGCGTGGATGTGTGTGATGTCCTTAGGTTAGTTAGGGTTAAGTAGTTCTAAGTTCAGGGGACTGATGACCTCAGCTGTTGAGTCCCATAGAGCTTAGAGATACTTCGATAAGCTTATTTCGGTTTCGTAAAACTCTGATCAAATGGAATAATTTGGTACACATCACAATGTCATACTGTCTGATTTTTAAACAGTTTTTTTTTGTGTTTTTATCAGTTCCACCCCCCACCCCCCATTCAGACAATCTCATTGAAGGTATTATAAACACGATAGGCAAGCGAACAGAACTGACTGTTGCGAGGGCTCCGAAAGTCATTTAGAGGCACTGAGCTACACGTTTAATCAGCCATCAGCAGAGCCTAAAATTAAATGAACTATAATTTGATTCATGATATACGTCGCAGTTCAGACTTGGGGTTTGTTTGACGTCACAACCCACTGGAGTAGAAGAAACAGTGTCAGATCAAGGAGGGCAATTGTAGTAACAGTTATGGAGAATATTGAGTTAGTTTTTCTATATTATTTATGAAGGAAAGATCGCCTCAATGATAGACTGGGTCCTTGGACCTGTAACTCTAAACAACCAATGACCACAAGATACGTATATCCATGGGAGTAGTGGATTTGAGAATCTGCTGGTGGCGGTTCGCTTTTTGTAAATTAAACAACATAACATAGACAGAAATGAACAGCGATAGACCGCTACGGTCGTATGTTCGAATCTTGCCTCGGGCATGGATGTGTGTGATGTCCTTAGGTTAGTTAGGTTTAATTAGTTCAAAGTTCTAGGGGACTGATAACCTCAGATGTTCAGTCCCACAGCGCTCAGAGCCATTTGAACCATTTGAACAGCGATATGGTTCAAATGGCTCTGAGCACTAAGGGACTTAATATCTGAGGTCATCAGTCCCCTAGAACTTAGAACTACTCAAACCTAACTAACCTAAGGACATCACACACATCCATACCCGTGGCAGGATTCGAACCTGCGACCGTAGCTGTCGCGCGGTTCTAGACTGAAGCACCTAGAACAGCACGGCCACAACGGCCGGCAACAGCGATATCACGCTCATGATACATGTAAAACAGAAATTATTGGCATGTTCCGGTAACCATCACATGGAGCGGAGATGAGCGATCAAGACACACTTTCAGTATGAGAACAATTGGATTCTCTGTTCAAGAACACACATTACGTATCGCAGATTCTTTGACATACACAGTTTTTGAGAAAAAAATCGTTGTGTAACAAAGCGGTAAATTAGAAATACACGTCAATAAACAGTAAAAATGACAGTTTCATACAACATACTAAATGCTGAAAAGTGGTGCAGCTACTTTATGCTTGGCTTTCGGTGCCAGAATAAAAAGTAATAGTTTTATTTCAATACTTCTATACATCCATCCTAATTTCTGTGCCATTCAGTTCACAATCAGTAACGGAAGTCGAAGTGCAGAGGGTGGTGGTGCGGGGACGGGGGGGGGGGGGGGGGGGAGGGGGGGGGGGGTTACAAAAATATGGGAAAAACCGCCAACATAACACCCTGCCTAAATTGGTCTGGGAAAACCGTTGGCACTTAAAACAGCTACCAGTCGTCTTTGTATGGGTTAATACAGGTCCTGTATGGTCTTCAATGGAATCTTACACGGTTCTTCGTGCAAAACGACGGCAAGCTCAGATATCGGCGATGGAGGCACATAGCGGTCACGCAACTTTCGCTCCAAAGTAGACCGCAAAAGCTCAAATTATTGATATCCGGTGAGTGCGGTGGCCAGGAGAGATGTGAAAATACATCCTTGTGCTCACGAAACTAGTCCTGGACAATGCGAGTTGTGCAAACAGGGGCCCTGTTATCTCGTAACACAGCATCATCACTGGTGAACAAACACTGTACCACGGGGTAGACCTGATCAGCCAAAATGATTACGTAATCCTTGACAATAATACGACCTTGCAAAGTAACCGTGCTGCCCATGGAATACCACGATACGGCTGCTGGCCAGGGCAGCAGTCGAACATTCTCTGTACCAAGAAAGGCCCGTACAGGACCTGCAACATGCGGTCGTGCATTATCCTGCTCAAATGTAGGATTTCGCAGGGATCGAATGAAGGGTAGAGCCACGGGTCGTACCACATCACAAATGTAACATCCACTGTTCAAAGTGCTGTCAATGCGAACAAGAGGTGACGGAGACGTGTAACCAATGGCACCCCATACCATCGCGCCAGGAAATAAGCCAGTATGGCGATGACGAATACACGCTTCCAATGTGCGTTCACCGCGATATCGCCAAACACGGATGCGACCATCATGATGCTGTAAACAGAACCTGGATTCATCAGAAAAAATGACGTTTTGCCATTCGTGCACCCAGGTTCGTCGTTGAGTACACCATCGCAGGCGCTTCTGTCTGTGATGCAGCGACAAGGGTAACCGCAGCCACGGTCTCCGAGCTGATAGTCCATGCTGCTGCAAACGTCGTCGAACTGTTCGTGGATGTGGTTGTTGTCTTGCAAACGTCCCCATCTGTTCACTCAGGGATCGAGACGTGGCTGCACGATCCGTTACAGCCATGCGGATAAGATGCCTGTCATGTCGACTGCTAGTGATACGAGGCCGTTGGGATCCAGCACAACGTTCCGTATTACCCTCCTGAACCCACCGATTCCATATTCTACTAATAGTCATTGGATCTCGACCAACGCGAGCAGCAATGTTGCGATACGATAAACCGCAATCGCGATAGGCTACAATCCGACCTTTACCAACGTCGGAAACGTGATGGTACGCATTTCTCCTCCTTACACGAGGCATCACAACAACGTTTCACCAGGCAACGCCGGTCAACTGCTGTATGAGAAATCGGTTGGAAACTTTCCTCACGTCAGCACGTTGTAGGTGTCGCCTCCGGCGCCAGTCTTGTGTGAATGTTCTGTAAAGCTAATCATTTGCGTATCACAGCATCTTCTTCCTGTTGGTTAAATTTAGCGTCTGTAGCACGTCATCTTCGTTGTGTAGCAGTTTTAATGGCCAGTGCTGTATAAAGGTTTCCGCACCACTTTTACCTGTTGTGGATATTTGCATTATTGATGAGTTGCTTTGGAATTGCAGTTCGCTCTGAAATTTACTGCTTCTGGAGCTCCCTTCGTGTTGTTTTGGTGCTGATAGGGTTCGCGAGTGCGACAATCAGTTCTGCAGCGACTTTTGCAACTGTCATCCTTTTCTTTTTCGTCACGATCCTTTTCAATGACCACACATCACGGTCACTCAAGAAACCTTTTCGTCCGCTTTTTGACTTAGCGGATGATGTACTTTCACTTCCCCTGTATGCGGTGTAAGTCTTCGATACGGTGCCTCTTGGAACACCAAGCACTTCAGCTTCCGTGGATACGGAAGCATCCACTATAGGAATACCAACAATTTGCCCACGTTGGAATTCACTTAGCTCCGACATAAGGCACTCACAACTTCACAGAACAGTCCTCTAATCACGACTGATATTTGCAACGTATTAAGCACATTGCACAGGTGCCATTCTGGTCATATACAACAGTGCAACCTGCAGGTTTGGTTTGTATCTGCATTTATGTCCAAGCAAACATTTTTCCGCTGTTTCCAAATTTTTGTTCAACGCTGTACATACTCTTGTATTTGTTTATGGCGTGGAAGCATACAGCGTCCGAATGTCATTCTAACGAATTTCTGTTCCTATTTGAAACACAAGATGTATCCGTTGCTGACGCTTGGTTGCTGGAGAATTTAATGTAGTTATACTTTTTCCCACCACACCTCTGACATTCTCTATGGATGACAAATCAGGCGACTTGGCAAAGTAATCGAGGAATCGTACATTTGTCAGAGTAGTTTGTGGTGTGACTGCAGTGTGAGGCCTTGCATTTTCTTGCTGGCAGCATGCCATTTGGTACCATGGTCATTAGTCATGTGTCAGAAGAGTTTACCATTCTTGGCAAACAGTGTGGGGCCATTCAGCCTTTCTTCACTAATTACAGAATCAGTCCTATCGTCTTAACTCTTTCATGCTTAAAATTTATTTTGCTTATATCTGAAAAATGGATGATCAAAAACTGTCGTCCTTTGCGATAATACACTTTCGATACGAAAAAATTTTAAGCTGACACATTTTGGAAATTTGTGAAGTGGGACACATGTATCCCACTAATCTAACTGGATCCATGTTTTAATGTAAACCTAGGATTTTCAGAGATAAATTTTTAAGTTTAGAACGATTACATCGGGATGGCAGTTACGGAAAAAAGTATTACACATGTATTCTCCTGACAATGAAAAAACCATTAAATACTACACACAACGTTTCAACATAACACTTGAAAATGGCCTTTACATACCACACACAAATCATTTTTACATTCTGTGAAGTTTTCGGGAGCATATACGCCCCACTACAGACAAATTATGTAAAAAATAACAGAATTACTAAGGTCTGTAGTAATGTCTCAGTACAATGTGTATCATGTTTAAGGAAACAAAATTAGTTATTGTAGACAGTCTTGGAATCCAGAAGATGGTGATCTGATGTGATTCTCGTGAAAGAGACACACTATAAACACACACCGCCCCATTTGATCGCTCACAGCTTCGTATACATCCACCCCATGGTCCATAGTATTATTCTCCAAGTTTCAAAAGCATCTTGCTAGATGCTAGCACTAGACAGATGTGGGATGTAGATGTCTCAACGCTCAAACCCGTGTATTGCTTTCCTGGGGGGCATATGTGCCCCACCAACGACACCCAAAGGGTTAACTAACAGCTCTCGACATGGCGGTTCGCCGGTTTCAAGTTTGTCACATCCTAACAAGTCCCTTAACTGCAACTCCGTAATCGTAACAATAGTAGTTCATCGATGGATTTCTTTTTTTTTTTTTGTCTCGCTGTTTCTGAAGGCGGAGAGAATGGGCAAAGCTGTTGTTCTGCTATGCCATTCAAACGGATAACATACAGGGTGTTACAAAAAGGTACGGCCAAACTTTCAGGAAACATTCCTCACACACAAAGAAAAAAAATATGTGAAACTTCCTGGCAGATTAAAACTGTGTGCCCGACCGAGACTCGAACTCGGAAGTTTCATATCAGGGCACACTCCACTGCAGAGTGAAAATCTCATTCTGGAAACATCCCCCAGGCTGTGACTAAGCCATGTCTCCGCAATATCCTTTCTTTCAGGAGTGCTAGTTCTGCAAGGTTCGCAGGAGACCTACTGTAAAGTTTGGAAAGTAGGAGACGAGATACTGGCAGAAGTAAAGCTGTGAGGACCTGCCGTGAGTCGTGCTTCGGTAGCTCAGTTGGTAGAGCACTTGCCCGCGAAAGGCAAAGGTCTCGAGTTCGAGTCTCGGTCGGGCACACAGTTCTAATCTGCCAGGAAGTTTCATATAAGCGCACACTCCGCTGCAGAGTGAAAATCTCATTCTGGAAGAAAATATGTTATGTGGACATGGGTCCGGAAACGCTTACTTTCCATGTTAGAGCTCATTTTATTACTTCTCTTCAAATCACATTAATCATGGAATGGAAACACACAGCAACAGAACGTACCAGCGTGACTTCTAACACTTTGTTACAGGAAATGCTCAAAATGTCCTCCGTCAGCGAGGATAAATGCATCCACCCTCCGTCGCATGGAATCCCTGATGCGCTGATGCAGCCCTGGGGAATGGCGTATTGTATCACAGCCGTCCTCAATACGAGCACGAAGAGTCTCTACATTTGGTACCGGGGCTGCGTAGACAAGATCTTTCAAATGCCCCCATAAATTAAAGTCAAGAGGGTTGAGGTCAGGAGAGCGTGGAGGCCATGGAATTGGTCCGCCTCTACCAATCCATCGGTCACCGAATCTGTTGTTGAGAAGCGTACGAACACTTCGACTGCAATGTGCAGGAGCTCCATCATGCATGAACCACATGTTGTGTCGTACTTGTAAAGGCACATGTTCTAGCAGCACAGGTAGAGTATCCCGTATGAAATCATGATAACGTGCTCCATTGAGCGTAGGTGGAAGAACGAAACTAAAATGACCTCTGACATGGAAATTAAGCGTTTCCGGACACATGTCCACATAACATCTTTTCTTTATTTGTGTGTGAGGAATGTTTCCTGAAAGTTTGGCCGTACCTTTTTGTAACACCCTGTATATTCGCCTATTCGCCAACCATTAAGAGTATTTAAATGAGTGCATAATATAATCCGCCATTACATGTAAGCTTATTGAGATAAACTGTCAAGTGCAAAAATCGATATTTAAAATAAATTATTAATATCGCACAGCTGCGAGGAAAGATAAATTATAAACAAGAGATAGTTATCAAAATCTATTCATTATCTTGTATACATTACTGACCCGTATAAAGATTTTTGCCCAGACTCCTATTGTCGTCATTGTAAATTTGTAATAACTCTCGCCCCAAGAAGAAGAAAGAAGGACTACATGGACATAAAAAATAAGAATCCTCTGAAGGACACAACTAAAGGAACAGTATAAAAAGAATAAGCAAAGAAAGAACAAATATTATATATAACCTTAATCCCTAATGTTCCTTCTTTTTTTCGGCAGCGGAGCCAGGTTCCAGCAGGAAATAATTTTCAACCAGGGGAATGTAGTGAAAAATAAAACAGGAAACAGAAACACTCGATAAAACATATTGCTTGCTATTTGTGTGCATGCGTACATGGGCGTCAGTTAGATTTATCGCAGCGCTTCGGTGTTTTTAGGGACGAACGATTAGTGTGTGAGGCAACAGGTGAATATGCTTGCGTCTCTAATGGGAGAGATGATTTGTACGCAGAAGAGCCGCACCAACAAGGTAATTACGCCAGTTTGGCGACACGGCGCGCAATTCACGAAGCGTCGACAGTCGTTATAAGGAAATAATTAATGTTCTACACCCACGTCTCTAGGTGGAGAAAGCCAGCACGTTCCAAACAACGTGTGAAATCTTTTTATGTTGTCAGCTGAGTAACATCGTTTCCAATTCGTCATGTACTCGCAAAATGAAGAAGAAGAAGAATATGAAACTCGACGAAGCGTGGTTGAAGACTATTTTGTTAGAGAAGATTTCACCAACCTCGTTAGAGTCCACAGCACGGCGGTACGACTTATTCCCAACCTCGGATATAAACATCGAAGAGAAAACGTTAGTTCTACTATGTTTTATCACACAAGCACAAAGTTGTTATGGCGGGGAGAAACGAATAAACTATACTGTCTGATTCAATGTACAAGGACTCATGTACTTATATGCAGAATATTAAATTAAGTAGTGTCATATTTTACCTTTACAATTTAAACTTCGGTTCTGCCATGTTTTCCCACATTATGCCCTGTATTTCAGACGTTCATATCCCACATTTCATTCAAACGATTTGGCAGCCCGAGGAATACAATGTACGGAAATCATTTGTAATGGGTGACTATGAATGTAAACACCAGTGATTCATCGTATCTTAGGCACAACACGCAGTTGCAATTAACTGATGCAAAGATTCGAAGACTTAAAAAAAGAAAATGTTTCTTGCTTACCCCCATCTCCGCTGTCACATGTGTTACTTAGAAAGACGGCGAAACTGACGGTTTTCGATTTTCACATAATCAGTATCTGATATGCAAATTATATAGCGTGATAATAGATGGAATTAATTTGATTTAAAAATAGTGCATCCATTTATTTTTATTAAAGGTTATACGATTGCGAGTGCCAATACATGAAATACTTGTGTTGTTGTTGTGGTCTTCAGTCCTGAGACTGGTTTGATGCAGCTCTCCACGCTACTCTATCCTGTGCAAGCTTCTTCATCTCCCAGTACCTACTGCAACCTACATCCTTCTGAATCTGCTTAGTGTATTCATCTCTTGGTCTCCCTCTACGATTTTTACCCTCCACGCTGCCCTCCAATACTAAAATGGTGATCCCTTGATGCCTCAGAACATGTCCTATCAACCGATCCCTTCTTCTAGTCAAGTTGTGCCACAAACTTCTCTTCTCCCCAATCCTATTCAATACTTCCTCATTAGTTATGTGATCTACCCATCTAATCTTCAGCATTCTTCTGTAGCACCACATTTCGAAAGCTTCTATTCTCTTCTTGTCCAAACTATTTATGGTCCATGTTTCACTTCCATACATGGCTACACTCCATACAAATACATTCAGAAACGACTTCCTGACACTTAAACCTGCACTCGATGTTAACAAATTTCTCTTCTTCAGAAATGCTTTCCTTGCCATTGCCAGTCTGATTTGATATCCACTCTACTTCGACCATCATCAGTTATTTTGCTCCCCAAATACCAAAACTCCTTTACTACTTTAAGTGTCTCATTTCCTAATCTAATTCCCTCAGCATCACCCGACTTAATTCGACTACATTCCATTATCCACGTTTTGCTTTTGTTGATGTTCATCTTATATCCTCCTTTCAAGACACTATCCATTCCGTTCAAATGCCCTTCCAAGTCCTTTGCTGTCTCAGACAGAATTACAATGTCATCAGCGAACCTCAAAGTTTTTATTTCTTCTCCATGGATTTTAGTACCTACTCCAAATTTTTCTTTTGTTTCCTCCACTGCTTGCTCAATATAGAGATTGAATAACATCGGGGTGACACTACAACACTGTCTCATTCCCTTCCCAACCACTACTTCCCTTTCATGTCCCTCAACTCTTATAACTGCCGTCTGGTTTCTGTACAAACTGTAAATAGCTTTTCGCTCCCGGTATTTTACCCCTGCCACCTTCAGAATTTGAAAGAGAATATTCCAGTCAACATTGTCAAAAACTTTCTCTACAAATGCTAGAAAAGTAGGTTTGCCTTTCCTTAATCTAGCTTCTAAGATAAGTCGTAGGGTCAGTATTGCCTCACGTGTTCCGATATTTCTACGGAATCCAAACTGATCTTCCCCGAGGTCGGCATCTACTAGTTTTTCCATTCGTCTGTAAAGAATTCGCGTTAGTATTTTGCAACCGTGACATATTAAACTGATAGTTCGGTAATTTTCACATCTGTCAACACCTGTTTTCTTTGGGATTGGAATTATTATATTCTTCTTGAAGTCTGAGGGTATTTCGCCTGTCTCATACATCTTGCCCATCAGATGGTAGAGTTTTGTCAGGACTGGCTCTCCCAAGGCCGTCAGTAGTTCTAATGGAATGTTGTCTACTCCCGGAGATTTGTTTCGACTCAGGTCTCTCAGTGCTCTGTCAAACTCTTCACGCAGTGTCATATCTCCCATTTCATATTCATCTACATCCTCTTCCATTTCCATAATATTGTCCTCAAGTACATCGGCCTTGTATAGACCCTCTATATACTCCTTCCACCTTTCTGCTGTCCCTTCTTTGCTTAGAACTGGGTTTCCATCTGAGCTCTTGATGTTCATACAAGTGGTTCTCTTTTCTCCAAAGGTCTCTTTAATTTTTCTGTAGGCAGTATCTATCTTACCCCTAGTGAGATAAGCCTCTACATCCTTACATTTGTCCTCTAGCCACCCCTGCTTAGCCATTTTGCACTTCCAGTCGATCTCATTTTTGAGACGTTTGTATTCCCTTTTGCCTGCTTCATTTACTGCATTTTTATATTTTCTCCTTTCATCAATTAAATTCAATATTGCTTCTGTTACCCAAGGATTTCTACTAGCCCTCGTCTTTTTACCTACTTGATCCTCTGCTGCTTTCACTACTTCATCGCTCAAAGCTACCCATTCATCTTCTACTGTATTTCTTTCCCCCCCTTCTTGTCAGTTGTTCCCTTATGCTCTCCCTGAAACTCTGTACAACCTCTGGTTTAGTCAGTTTATCCAGGTCCCATCTCCTTGAAATACCACCTTTTTGCAGTTTCTTCAGTTTTAATCTACATTTCATAACGAATACATTGTGGCCAGAGTCCACATCTGCCCCTTGAAATGTCTTGCAATTTATAACCTGGGTCCTAAATCTCTGTCTTACCATTATATAGTCTATCTGATATCTTTCCGTATCTCCAGGCTTCTTCAATGTGTACAATCTTCTTTTATGATTCTTGAACCAAGTGTTAGCTATGATTAAGTTGTGCTCTGTGCAAAATTCTTCCAGGCGGCTTCCTCTTTCGTTTCTTACCCCCAATTCATTTTCACCTACTACGTTTCCTTCTCTCCCTTTTCCTACAATCGAATTCCAGTCACCCATGACTAATAAATTTTCCTCTCCCTTCACTATCTGAATAATTTCTTTTATTTCATCATACATTTCTTCAATTTCTTCTTCATCTGCAGAGCTAGTAGGCATATAAACTTGTACTACTGTGGTAGGCGTGGGCTTCGTATCTATCTTGCGTTCACTGTGCTGTTTGTAGTAGCTTACCCGCATTCCTATTTTCCTATTCATTATTAAACCTACTCCTGCATTACCCCTATCTGATTTTGTGTTTATAACCCTGTATTCATCTGACCAGAAGTCTTGTTCCTCCAGCCACTGAACTTCACTAATTCCCACTATATCTAACTTTAACCTATCCATTTCCCTTTTTAAATTTTCTAAGCTACCTGCCCGATTAAGGGATCTGTCATTCCACGCTCCGATCCGTAGAACGCCAGTTTTCTTTCTCCTGATAACGACATCCTCTTGAGAAGTCCCCTCCCGGAGATCCGAATGGGGGACTATTTTACCTCCGGAATGTTTTACCCCAGAGGACGCCATCATCATTTAACCATACAGTAAAGCTGCATGCCCTCGGGAAAAATTACGGCCGTAGTTTCCCCTTGCTTTCAGCCGTTCGCTGTACCAGAACAGCAAGGCCGTTTTGGTTAGTGTTACAAGGCCAGATCAGTCAATCATCCAGACTGTTGCCCCTGCAACTACTGAAAAGGCTGCTGCCCGTCTTCAGGAACCACACGTTTGTCTGACTTCTCAACAGATACCCCTCCGTTGTGGTTGCATCTACAGTACGGCTATCTGTACCGCTGAAGCACGCTAGCCTCCGCACCAGCGGCAAGGTCCTTGGTTCATGGGGGGGGGGGGGGATACTTGTAGACATTTTATTTCTTGAGAATTACGTTTGACTGGGCTGGCAGTTTCACACACAGACAGCAGATCAAAGCGGGCTGGTGGGCAGCGTCAACTTAACGCAAGTTATAAAAGGTGAAGCCTTGCGGTGGTTATTCTTACTGTATTGGTTTTATTTCTGTCTTTTAACTTTAGATTCTCTTTCCGTTCACTTCAAAAAGATCTCTGAGTGAAGGTCTCTGCGTGAGATCCGTTAGCAAACGTAAGCTGCTGCTTTAGTGCCTCAGAGCATAAAATGTTAATTGGATCCATCTATCGTCCAGCAGGCTCATCTCTTGACGTAACCGAAAACTTTAGAGAAAACCTCAGTTCACTTGCACGTAAATTCCCTAGTCATACTATAATCATTGGCGGAGACTTTAATCATCCAACAATTAACTCGGAAAATTACAGTTTTGTTAGTGGTGGGTGTGTCCTGTGAAACTTTATTAAATGCCTCTCTGGAAACTACCTACAACAGATAGTTACACTTATGATGAGAATATATAAGATACGATTGCAACAAATAGACCTGACGTCTTTGAGAATGTCCACATCGAAACTGATATCAGTGACCATGACATGGTTGTGGAAACAATGAGTACCAAAGTACAAAGGACAACGAAAAATGGTTCAAATGGCTCTAAGCATTATGGGACTTAACATCTGAGGTCATCAGTCCCCTAGACTTAGAACTACGTAAACCTAACTAAACTAAGGACATCACACACATCCATTCCCGAGGCAGGATTCGAACCTGCGACCGTAGTGCCGGACTTAAGTGCCTGGAACCACTCGGCAACAGCGGCCGGCAAAGGACAACGAAAACAAGAAGTATGTTCAGTAAACTTGATAAGAAAATCAGTTTTCTCTCAATGAGGAACTTGAAACTTTCAGTACAGGAGAGGAGCATATAGAGGAGGGAAGCCTGCCCGGCTAGCCGCACGGTCTAACGTGTGGGTGATTTTTCAGGCGGTTTTCCATCTAGCTGGGAGAATGCGGGCTGGTTTCCCTTATTCCGCCTCAGTTACAGTGTCGGTGATTGCTGCGCAAACACCGCTTCCACGTCCGCGTACACCATGATTATTCTACCACGCAAATATTTGAGGTTACACTCGTCTGGTATGAGACGTTCCCAGGGGGGTTCCACTGGGGGCCGAACCGCACAATAACCCTCGATTCGGTGTGGAGCGGCGGTGGGGTGGGTGGACTGCAGTGGCCTGTTGTGTGCGGTTATGCACCATTGAGGGAAAAAAAAAAAAAAAAAAAAAAAAAAACAGAGTAAATGAAATTGAAGGTAGCAAAAGAAAAGCTGAAATGTTTAACTAACTCCGTTTTCAAATACTTCTTTACGAAGGAAATCCCAGGAGAACTGTTCAGATTTAATTCTCGTACCACTCATAAGATCAGTTAAATCAGTATTAATGCCAGTGGGGTTGAGAAACAGCTGAGATCGTTAAAACTGAACAAAGCTCCAGAGCCCGCTGAAATTCGTATCAGATTCTATGCTGAATTTGTGGCTGAGTTAGCCCCTATTCTAACAATATCGTAGATATCACGAACAAAAAACCTTGCCCAGTTGTTGGGAAAAATCTTAGGTCACACCCGTCTACAAGAAGGGTAGTAGAGATTATCCTCCAAACTACCGACCGATATCCCTGACGTCGATTTGCTTTAGAATCTTACAACATATTCTAAGTTCAAACATAATGAGGTATGTTGAACAGAATGACCTCCACTATTCCGAAAATATCAATTGGAACTCGCCACTGTGCTTCTTGAACCACTCTAACACATTCCTGGCCTTGTGACATGGCGCATTATCTTGTTGAAAAATGCCACTGTCTTCGGGAAATATGACCGTCATGAAGAAGTGTACGTTGTCTATAATCAGTGAACGATACTCCTTGGCTGTCATGGTGCCTTGCACGAGCTCCAGGGGCTGGACCCATGGATTCCCACATGAGTGTTTCCAGAGCATAATGGAGCTGCTGCCAGCTTGTCTCCGTCCCGCAGTACAGGCGTGAAGGAACTGTTCCCTTGGAAGGCGTCAAATTCGCGTCCTCCGATCGCTATGATGGAGAAGGTATGGGGATTCATCAGACCATGCAGTGCTCTGCCACTGCACTAACGTCCAGTTGCGATGGTCATGTACCCATTTCAGTCGTAGTTGCCGATGTCGTGATGTTAACACTGGCACATGCATTGGTCGACGGCGGCGGAAGCATCTCGTTAGGAGTGTTCGGTGCACTGTGTGTTCAGACATACTTGCACACACTTGTACTGTGCTCAGCACTAAAGTGTCATGTTAGTTCCGCCACAGTTCGCCGCCTGTCCTGTTTTTCCAGTCCGTCCAGCCTACGACGCCCGATATCTGTACTGATGGGTGGCCGCCCAACTCTACGACATCTGAACGTGGTTTCGCCTTGGTCTCGCCACGTATGGAGGACACTCACCACAGCACTCCTCGAACACCCGACAAGTGGTCCAGTTTCCGATATGCTCGTGCCGAGCCTCCGCGCCATCACAATCTGCCCTCGGTCAAACTCAGACAGATCACGCGCCCTCCGCATTCTACACGCGGACGCCACATCAATTATACTACTTGCACCGTGCGTGTGTCTGACTAGCATTCGTTCCTCGCCAGGTGACGCTGCTATCGCCTGGGCAGGTTGATATCGATCGTAGGTCGCTGGTCATAATGTTCTGGCTGATCAGTGGACATGGCACCAGATGACTACGCGCAGATCATGCAGTTTTCGTAAATTACCAACTAGTGGTCTGTGATCGCGGAACTGGCGTCTGATAGTGCCCGTGTTCCATCGGGTTTAGATCAGGTGAATCTGAGGGCCATGATATCAACGTGAGTTCATCTTCAAGCCCTCCAAACCACTGTTGCGTGATTCTAGCGTTTTGACACGAACAGCTATCCTGTTGGAAGAAGACAACCATGAAGGGAATCAGTTGGCCAGTAATAATGGTCTTATAGTCCACAGCCGCCATGGTGCCTTCGAGTTTTACCCCATGTCCCATGAAATCCGAGGTGAATGTCCCGAGCGGGCCGCAGTGGCCGAGCGGTTCAGTCCGGAACCGCGCTGCTGCTACGGTCGCAGGTTCGAATCCTGCCTCGGGCATGGATGTGTGTGATGTCCTTAGGTTATTTCGGTTTAAGTAGTTCTAAGTCTAGGGGGCTGATGACCTCAGATGTTAATTCCCATAGTGCTTAGAGCCATTTGAACCATTTGAATGTCCCCCATAGCATAATGCATCCCCCACTGGCCTGCGTTCATGGTGCAGCGCACGTTTCGACCAACCTTTTTCCTGAATCACTTCGCTTCAGCCACGACCATCAACCTACTGAATCACGATATGTGATTCACAGGAACAGGCGACAAGTTCCTGTTGATCCACGGTTCATTCTCGTTGCTCTCGGACCCAGTTGAGGCATCATTGACGATGTGGAGTTTGCAGAGTGACACGTAGGCGTCGTCTGCTGCAAGTACCATATTTGATCAACGTCTTCTGAACGGTGTGCTTCGAAACACTTGCCTGGACCAGCTTTGTACACTGTTGTCAGATTTGCCACAGATACTCACATATTCCGCTTTACAGAGCATCCCGCGTCCGGGTTCGCGGGTTCGATTCCCGGCGGGGTCAGGCGGTATGTGGCACTATATGTCTACACACAGGTCATGTAATACGCGTAGATAACGGGCTGCTGATTTGCTTAAGCGGAGATGGCGCCATATAGCGACTCAGACGGGTTCCATAGGACTTACATCACGCAAATTTGGTCGCAGAGACATAGATATGAGTTTACTACACTCATGCTCATAAATTAAGGATAATTTCAGAATGTGGTGCCACACAACGTGGCACTACACAAAACTGGCGCTAATAGCATAGGCACATAGGGAACACACACGACACAGATCTCTAAGTCCACGATATTGGTCATAAGTTGAGAAGCCCGTCCCGAAACACAAGTGCTACAAAACGCCACTGTTTCCTGCGCATGTACCGCGATACCAATAAGGGATATGATCACCATGCGCACGTACACAGGCCGCACAATTGGTTGGCATACCCTGGATCAGGTGGTCGAGCAGCAGCTAGGGTATAGCCTCCCAGTCTTGCACCAGTGCCTGTCGGAGCTCCTGAAGTATCCTTTGAAGACGTGCGGCGATACGTCGACCGAGAGCATCCCAGACGTGCTCGATGGGGTTTAGAGGAGGAGAACAGGCAGGCCATGCAGGCCACTACGTTCGCCTGATGTCTGTTTCAAACTACTCCTCCATGATGGCAGCTCGGTGGGACCGTGCGTTATCATCGATCAGGAGGGAGGTGGGACACACTGCACCCCTGAAAAGGCGGACATACTGGTGCAAAATGGCGTCCCGATACACATGACCTGTTGCAGTTCCTCTGTCAAAGACACGCATGGGTGTACGTGCACCAATCATAATCCCACCCCACACCATCAAACCACTACCTCCATACAGGTCCCTTTCAAGGTCATTAAGGGGTTCCTGGTTCACGCCAGATGAAAACCCGGGGAGAATCACAGTTCAGATACCTGGGCTCGTCCGTGAACGTAACCTGGGACCACTGTTCCAATGACCATGTACTGTGTTCTTGACACTAGGCTTTGCGGACTCTGCTGTGAGCAAGGGTCAGTGGAATGCACCTTGCAGGTCTCCGCGTGAATAAACCATGTCTGTTCAGTCGTCTGTAGACTGTGTGTCTGGAGACAATTGTTCCAGTGGGCGCGGTAAGGTTCCGAGCATGGCTACCTGCAGTACTCCGAGGCCGTCTGCGGGCACTGATGGTGAGATATCGGTCTTCTTCTGGTGTTGTACACCGTAGCGCCTGGACACATTTCCTGTCTGCTGGAATTGTTACCATAATCTTGAGATCACACTTTGTGGCACACGGAGGGCCCGTGCTACGAGCTGCTGTGTTTCACCAGCCTCCAGTTTCCCTAGTATTCTACCCCTGATAACGTCATCAATATGTGTTCTTTGAGCCATTTTCAACACACAGTCACCAAAAGCACGTCTGAAAACGTCTGCACACTTACTCGCTGCACCATACTCTGACATGCACCAACACACCTCTGCGTATGTGGACTGCTGCCAGCGCCTCCGTGCGACGACCGCATGTCAAATGCACCGCATGGTCATACCCTGAGGTGTTTTTAACCTGCAAACCGCCCACCAGAGCGTCGTTCCACCATGTATCGGCATTATCCTTAATTTATGAGCATGAGTGTATAACGCTCCTCAAACCACTGTTGCACGGTTCTGGCTGCGAGACACGGATAATTGTACTGCTGTAAGGTGACATCGCCGTCGGGGAAGACATCAAGCCTGAAGGGATGCGGATGGTTCGCAGCTGTCTGTGTGTATTCGGTTACTCTCGCAGGTCCCATGAAAGCGCAGGAGAATGTTTCTTACAGCGTAATACTGATCCCACCAGCCTGCGACGGTGGCCTGCCGCACATTTCGAGGCGCCATTCACCTCGACGACGGGTTTTATGGAGACGACCATCGACCTAATGCAGAAAAAAGGTGATTCATCCGAAGAGCCTACACGTTTCCATTGATGACGGTCGAATATCGATGGTCCCGAGCCCAATGCCCTCGTAACTGCCAATGTCGTTGGGTCAAAATGTGAACACTACGGGTGGTATGCTACGGAGCTCCAAAATAAAAAAAATGTACGATGGACAGTGTGCTCCGAAGCACTTGTATGTGCACCAGCATTGTGTTCTTTCGGCAGTGATGTGACAGATCACCATCTATCCTGCTTTGAAGAGCAGACAAATCTCTGAAACCCACGTTCTGTCAAGAGTCGTGGACGTTCAATCATTTACCGCCTAGTGGTGGTTTACTGTCCTTCGACCTCTTTCCACAGGTGCTCACGACAGTAGCACGAGAACATTCGACCAGCATCGCCGTTTTCGAGATACTCGTTTACAGGCTCTGTGTAATAACAATATGTCCTTTTGTCAAAGTCGCTTATATCAGTTGATTTCCCCATTTGCAACCCGTATCTTCGCTAGCATGATCCACCTACACTACTGGCCATTAAAATTGCTACACCACGAAGATGAAGTGCTACAGAAGCCGAATTTAACCGACAGGAAGAAGATGCTGTGATACGCAAATGATTCCCTTTTCAGAGCATTCACACAAGGTTGGCGCCGGTGGCGACACCTACAACGTGCTGACACGAGGAAAGTTTCCAACGGATTTCTCATACAGAAACAGCAGTTGACCTGCGTTGCCTGGTGAAACGTTGTTGTGATGCCTCGCGTAAGGAGGAGAAATGCGTACCATCACGTTTCCGACTTTGATAAAGGTCGGATTGCAGCCTATCGCGATTGCGGTTTATCGTATCGCGACATTGCTGCTCGCGTTGGTCGAGATCCAATGACTGTTACCAGAATATGGAATCGGTGGGTTCAGGAGTGTAATACGGAACGCCGTGCTGGATCCCAACGGCCTCGTATCACTAGCAGTCGAGATGACAGGCATCTTATCCGCATGGCTGTAACGGATCGTGCAGCCACGTCTCAATCCATGAGTCAACAGATGGGGACGTTTGCAAGACAACAACCATCTGCACGAACAGTTCGACGACGTTTGCAGCAGCATGGACTATCAGCTCGGAGACCATGGCCGCGGTTACCCTTGACGCTGCATCACAGACAGGAGCGCCTGCGATGGTGTACTCAACGAGGAACCTGGGTGCACGAATGGCAAAACATCGTTTTTCGGATGAATCCAGGTTCTGTTTACAGCATCATGATGGTCGCATCCGTGTTTGGCGACATCGCGGTAAACGCACATTGGAAGCGTGTATTCGTCATCGCCATACTGGCGTATCACGCGGCGTGATGGTATGGGGCGCCATTGGTTACAAATCGCCTCTTGTTCGCATTGATGGCACTTTGAACAGTGGGCGTTACATTCCAGATGTGTTACGACCCGTGGCTCTACCCTTCATTCGATCCCTGCGAAACCCTCGATTTACAGCAGGATAATGCACGACCGCATGTTGCAGGTACTGTACAGGCCTTTCTGGATACAGAAAATGTTCGACTGCAGCACATTCTCCAGAATTCTCACCAACTGAAAACGTCTGGTCAATGGTGGTCGAGCAACTGGCTCGTCACAATACGCCAGTCACTACTCTTAATGAAGTGTGGTATCGTGCTGAAGCTGCATGGGCAGCTGTACCTGTACACGCCATCCAAGCTCTATTTGACTCAATGCCCAGGCGTATGAAGGCCGTTATTACGGCCAGAGGTGGTTGTTGTGGGTACTGATTTCTCTGGATCTATGCACCCAAATTGCGTGAAAATGTAATCACATGTCAGTTCTAGTATAATATTATTTCTTCTTGGCGTAGCAATTTTAATGGCCTGTAGTGTACATACCGCCTCACGTGCCCGCAACGGTACCAGGCGGTACTGAACGTCGCGGTGAGCAGTGGTCAGAATGTTTCGATTTATCACCGTATTTACTTAAGTTCACAGAGACGAAATGAAACTTTCGAGGTTAATGGCACTGTAATTCTGTTGATATGGCATAGAATTAAGAAGATCTCTTAAACGAAATTGGTACTGTTTTGAGAAGAAGTAAACATGAATGTCAAGCAAAGTAAAAAGAAGGCTAATGGAATATGCTCGAATTAAATCAGGTGATGGCGTGGCGCATAGATTAAGAAATGAGACACTGAAAGCAGTAGGTCACTTTTGTCATTTTGGGAGCAAAATAACTGACGGTGGCGGAATGAAAGAGGAAATAAAATGTAGGTGGGCGGTATCAAGAAAAGCGTTTCTAAAAAGAGATTGTAAATTTAAGCATTATGAAGTGCTTTGATCCGTGTGTGGCTCGTGCTCGTGTCATCTCTTATTTTACATCCAGTTTCTTCGTGTTGCCACCTCGTTATGTTAGTTTCAATTTCTGTTGTCACTGAGTTGCTGCTATTACTTTCCGGTTGTCGTCTGTCGTGGAGTGAGTTGGAACGTGCCAGGAGGGCAGTTCGGACCTGGAGTTGGAATGCGGCACTAGTTCAGTTCGGTTGGAGCAGCAGTGAGGCCTGGATGTCCATGGGTCGCCCGACTGTTGCCGCCACGCATCACTTGAGCCAGGGACTGTCTTCAAGGATCGTTGGTCGGTCGTCCTACTGGACGACGTGAATTGGTTTCCCAATTGCTTATAGGTTGGCTGTGTGTGTGTGTGTGTGTGGACTTTCGATTTGTCTTCGTGATTACACAGCCACTGCTGAATATCGTTCAAGCCTTTGTGCAAGTGTTTGTCAAGTTGTGTGCCTAGTTGGTGTCATTTCTACTGACAACTTGTTATAAATGTTGTCGGCGTACTGGCAGTGAGTCGTTCGGTTGTAGCGGATCAGCAAGCAAGTCTCCGCATGGCGGAGTCAGCTGGGCCTGCCGGCGGTCTCTATGCAGTGTCGGAGTGTGTGGGGGCTGTTCCGAATGCCGGGAGGTTCGTGGCTCACCGACCCAGGACATCAAGGTTGAGTGGTGATTTAATTACCGAAGCCACGTCTGTTCACGTTGTCCCATTGGTTGGTAGTTCGCTGTTGCTGGGAGCAACAGCAAGTGTTCGAGTTGGTGAAGATTTAGCCACTGTGTGGTGGAATTATCTAGATTTGTCGTTTTTAAATTCAAGTGCACCAGCGGAATTGTCTGCTTTGTGGCCATTATTGTTCCGGTTACCTGCCCTGGTCGCTGACATAAATTCAGGCAGTGTCCTTCCCTCACCTGTTGTCGCTGTCCAACATGGTGTGTAGTTTTTGACAGCTTAATGTATATTTGGTTGTGGGCAGCTGTCTCTGTGGGTCTCTGACTATCTCTTGGTTGTGTTGCCGATTTCTTCTCTCATCTAAGCAAACGTTAAGATTTCAAGGGCAGACCGAGCCCTCTGGAAACTTCTGAGCGCCGTTGCCTATACTGCCTTTCTTGTTGGCGTTTAGTTGCGTATTTTTAATGGCTCATACCCGACGGTTGGAATTTGTATGCTTGTAATTGTGTTTTTAAAATCAAAGGCCTTCAGCCGTTTTAAAAGTAAGTTTTCTAAATTGGACAAGTCTTACATTTTCTAAAGATAAAACTTGGGCCTTCTGCCTGTTGAAAATTTATTGTATTGTTTTAAAGCGGCGGCCTTCAGCCACTTTAAGTTTTAAGGGTCTTAGTTATCAAGTATTACCTTTTGGAAGATAAAGCTGTGTGCTTTCTGCCTGTTGAAAATTTATTGTAGTGTATTGTTTTTAAAAGCATCGGCCTTCAGCCGCTTTAAGTTTTAAGGATCCTACTTATCAAGTATCACCTTTTGGAAGATAAAGCTGTGGGTCTTCTGCCTGTTGATAATTTATCGTTGCCACTTTAAAATTTTGGATTCTTACTTATCAAGTCTTACATCATTTAGGCTTAAATACTATTTAAGGTTAAAAGGCTTTGGGCTTTCTGCCTTGGAAAACTGGTTGCAGTTTTTTTTTTAAAAGAATGGCCTTCAGCCATTTTGGAGTAAGGTTTTTTCTTGGTCATAAAGCTTGGGCCTGCTGCCTATTGAAAGGTATGTTGTTTTAAATTTATCGGCCTTCAGCCGCTTTCAAAAAACTTCATCTATCTGACTAGTCAAGTCCTGCATCGCTTGGCCTTAAATACTATTTAAGGTTAAAGCCTAAAGCCTTCTGTCTAAAATAAAATAGCACTTGTATTTAATTCATGGGCCTTCAGTCGTTTTAGAATTAAAGACGTTTCCAGTCGATAGTCAAGCTGAGAAGTTGCGCTGTAATGTTTGAACAACTAAATAAAGCGTTATGTTTGGAGTGTAACTGACAACCGCTCATTCTGGCCCCCTTCCACAATTCCTACTACTTGTCCTGTCTTGCGGGTTTAGCAGGGCGTCTCACTAAAGTTAATTATCTAAAATGTACTTATTTATAACGCAAAAATGAAACGTGTAAGATAAGCAGTAAGGGAAAACAGGCGAATACAGTCTTTTGAAATGATGATACAGAAGAATGTTTTAGATTAAATGGGCGGATCGCGTAACAGATGATAAGATGCTAAATCGAATTGTATAGAAAAGAGTGTTACGGCACAACTTGAGTACAGGAAGGGATCGGTTCATAGGAGAAATCCTGAGGAGTCAAGGAATAATTATTGTGGTAGTGGCTCAAATGGCTCTGAGCACTATGGGACTCAACTGCTGAGGTCATTAGTCCCCTAGAACTTAGAACTAGTTAAACCTAACTAACCTAAGGACAGCACAAACATCCATGCCCGAGGCAGGATTCGAACCTGCGACCGTAGCGGTCTTGCGGTTCCAGACTGCAGCGCCTTTAACCGCACGGCCACTTCGGCCGGCAATTGTGGTAGTCTAAGAAAGTGTACGGGGAAAGATGTAGAGAAACACCAAGTCTTGCCTTCCGTAAACATATTCGTATAGATGTAGGCTGCAGTAATAATGCAGAGGTGAAGAGGTTTGCTTAGAATATTTTGCAAATAAATATTAATTTCCAGAAAGCAATTAAGGAAAAGGTAAATAGTGATTTGAGGGAAACTCACACAACGGATTTTTGTCCGAATTTTCATAGCCAAACGAAGAATTGGAAGTAGACAAACCGGGTATCAAACTGACCAGTGTGAGGTCCAGTCTTGCAAAAAAGGATTAATTGCTTGATACGTAATCAGGATAATCAACAAATATGTAATTAGGGAATTTGAAAGGTCATTGCTCATGAATTTTTATAGCCAAACGAACAGTGGGAAATGAACGAGTAGGGTAAATAACTGACAAGTGTAAGGTCTAGTTTTACAGAAAAATATTTGATTAAAACTTCCTGTCCGATTAAAACTGTGTGCCATTCTTGGGCAAGTCTTCTGCCGACAGAGCCGTCCAGCACGAGTCACCACTCATCCTCACAGCTTTACTTCCGCCAGTACGTCACGTCCTGCCTTCCACACTTCACAGGCGGGTCTAACGCTCCTGGAAGAAAGGATGTATGTTTGGAACTTAGGAGATGATGAGGCACTGGCGAGGGTAAAGATGTGTGGGCGGGCCGTGACTCGTGTTTGGATTGCTCAGTCGGCAGAGCACTTACCCACGAAAGGAAAAGGTCTCAGGTTCGAGTCCCATTCCGGCACACAGTTTGAATCTGTCACCAAGTTTCAGATGAGTGCACACTACTGCATAGCAAGAACCGGTTCTCGAAAATATTTAATTGCTTGAAAGTAATCAAGGTAATTAAGAAAACTCCACCGGACAGATATCCTGCAGTATTCTTTAGAACTCTAAGTTAAACACTAAACTTTAAATTCTCAGCTGACACCTCATTCGCTGTCTATTGATCAGTATACTCTTAATAAGAATAGAATACCCATCGACATATAAACATTTTACATTTCTTGCTTTCTGAACATACTACACAAATTTAAAAAAAAATTGGAAAAAACAGCCTAATGTTTTATGAAAGTAAAATAAAAATATACCAGCGAAACATTTGAAGCGCCTTTGAATGATGCTGGAAATCATGGATGGGAAATCAGACGCTTATTGTGAATTTAAAGTTCAATGTTTAGTTCAGAATCTTAGAATATCAAAGAGTTCTGAAGCATGTTTTTCGAGTGGATTGTGTACACCGGGCAGTTTGCTGTTGTGTGGCCTATGTTTCTAGCATCTATGGCATGATAGCATAAAAAATTTCCAACAATTTTTTTGAGTCTTAAAAAATTTTCATTAGGAAATTTCTCAAATGCCAGGAAAGTAAATGCGTGTTGAGCAAGAAGTAGTGTCTCACAACTGCTTTCGATACCGTTATTCCTGGTCACTCAGTAATCCCGTGAAAAAAAAATTCACGATTTCGAGCACCATCAACGGAGAGTCAAATATTTTTCTCATCAGTTTTATTTCTTACTTTTGGAAATATGATTTCCAAAAACGTTTGAACGTTTTTTCTAATTCTTTTGTTACTACTCTTCGACATCAGTAAATAAGAACGTCAACCACCCGTGTGATGGAGGTAATAATAAACCTTCAATCTCAGTCCAGTTTGCGCTCTCTGTTTCCAATCGTGAACGGAACAATGTAGTTTGTATACATATTCCAGTCCTTCAGCCTGCGATGGAGACTCGTTCAGGCTTAGAGCGTACCCACATTGTCACCTAACGGCAAGAAGAAGCTACCTGTCGAATGGGCGCACACAACAGAGATGCAATACGAAAATTTAGCTGGTGTCGCGAGACACAAAGCAATGAAGTTCTATCTCATAGTGGTCACCCAAGATCAACAACTCCAGCTGATGAATGCTAACGACAAATTATGAGTTGTAGGTCCCTGAATAAAATGCAACAGAACTGTATGCTGTCTTTTTAGAGGCAACTGAGAGTGCTTTGCCCATCCACACACTACACAAACGCCTCCACATGGCCAGTTTGGTCTCTAGGCGTCGAGCACACACAAAAAGGGATAGCACCGTGGTGCGCAAATTTGATGGGCTGAGGCGCACAAGATGGCCAAAATGAAAATGGCTCGAAAATTGTTTTTGGAATTTTGCGGCAACGTAATCTAAACAGCGAAGAGTCCATTACATGATCAAAGATTGTGTGCATATCCGTAACATGGCGGAGACTATTTCCTGATGACGCTGTGGTGTATAGGAAAGTGTTGTCGTGAATGATTGTAGAAGGATATACGATGATTTAGACAGAGTTTTCATTTGGTGTGATGAATGGCAGCTTGTTGTGAACGTAGAAAAATGTAAGCTAACGCAGATGAGTAGGAAAAAGATCCTGTAATATTACTAATGTGCAGCTAGACACAATCACATCAATTAAATATCTACCGGACGCTGTGGCCGAGCGGTTTTAGGCGCTTCAGTCCAGAACCGCGTTGCTGCTACGGTCGCAGGTTAGAATCCTGCCTCGGGCATTGATGTGTGTGGTGTCCTTAGGTCAGCCGGCCGGAGTGGCCGAGAGGTTCTAGGCGCTTCAGTTTGGAACCGCGCGACCGCTACGGTCGCAGGTTCGAATCCTGCCTCGGGAATGGATGTGTGTGATGTCCTTAGGTTAGTTAGGTTTAAGTACTTTTAAGTTCTAGGGGACTAATGACCTCCGATGTTAAGTCCCATAGTGCTCAGAGCCATTTGAACCATCTTTTTGGTTAATTGTCTGACACTGCGGAGCAAACTCCGAATGGACGACTACTCTCATACCGAAAAAGCAAACCAGTATTTTCTTAATGATTAATTATACCTGACGAACTTTCTTGGGGCGAGGCGAACTTGAAGTCTTCGACAGGCTATTTAGAACTACTTAAACCTAACTAACCTAAGGACATCACACACATCCATGCCCGAAGCAGGATTCGAACCTGCGACCGTAGTAGCAGCGCGGTTCCGGACTGAAGCGCCTAGAGCCGCTCGGCCACAGCCGCCGGCGGAACGAATACACTAGAAGATAACTCCGCCAATGATTCCTACGAACTGCCGTCAAAGTTGGCTCGTGACCATTCATTCGGCTCAAGAGAACTTTTGGAGCGCAATGAAGAATTCGTAACGAGTGTGACTAATGAAGAACAAAGAGACCTTCCAAAAAATTAGTGGAAAGCCGATAAAATTTACACACGTGAGATTCTTCTAAGTAGTTCCCTTGATAAATGAATTTAATTACTGCATCGATTAGACACACAATGATACGAAACGACGTACTGGATTCCCAAAAAATATATTTTATCCTAAGGGTGCTCGAGAGCAGGGACCTACTCGTGTGAAGTGAGCTCGGTTGTCATTCTAAATTAATCTTATGTGTTACTGATTCTTTTTCAGATCTGCTGTGATTCGTTCCAATAGCTAGGTCTCGCTCATACGCAGAATCTGTAATATCTTTGTATGCCAATTGACGGAATTAAAAAAATGCAGAGTGCGTATATGATGAGAGGATACTACTCTCCCTGCGTACCAAGCTGTCAGGTTTACTAGGTATGGGATATGGCGGAAAAATTAACTTCGTATTCTTAATGTACGCTTAACAAAAGGAGAGTTGGGATCCTCCACCGACAAATTGGTAAAATTTGGTACTGCTTAAAGTACTTTTTGGTAACTGTTTTGGAGTTCAGGGTAAAAAATGTGCATTAATACATGATAAGACGCCCATTTTAAGTTAAATGATTTTTATTGGTTTAGATAGTAAGCTATTTGCCGCTCTTGTTCTTTTGTTAAAATGTGTTTGAAATACATTGCAACCTGTATTACTACATAATTATTAAAAAAATGATTGAATCTGTTGGAGTAATATACTCGCAGATTTCTGAAGTCATTTTATCCAGTGTAATATGATATTCCATTGGGAGGGTGGGGGAGGGTGGCTATAGCCCCCGTAGCCCTTCCCCCTCTTGCTACCGCCCCTGATAACGTCATTAATTATTTACTTTGTTGTTATTGATCTGGTGAATCTAATAAAACATGTCCCAGACGTGTATCTGCAGTAGTTTTCCAGAACATCCAGAGAAGCAAATATTATTATACAAGTAAATCTGTTTACTTTCCATTAAGAATGTAGAAACGCTTATCTCATTGTTGGCAACTGTTGGTGAGATATTTCAGTCGTTTCCTGTTGTGAACGTATTATGAAATTGTATGTGCACTGTACAACTTCCTTAACACTGAGCTTAGTTTTTTTCCGGTTTAACATGAATTCACGTGTGCTATGGTACTAATAAAAGCAGATTATCTGACACATTCATACAGTTTCAGTTAACGTTATTACCATCGTTTTTCCAAAATTAAATTCTCTGCAACTTCTGTTGAAAACTTTGCGCAATTGTCTTGGAATCTAAAATGCAAATTTGACCAAGTTGTTAATAAATTGAAAATTTTACGAAATTACTTCTTTGCTTTTCTGTATGTTCTGGAAAACTACTGCAGATACGCGTCTGGGACACGTTTTATTAGTTTCACCAGATCAGCAACGACAAAATAAATGGAAATCGTGCTTTACTTCAATCTCGTACAGTTTTGCGATGGCTTCCATGTTAGCGAAGTCGCTACATTTCAGGCAAAATATATTATTAGCCCTAACTCCGTAACCAAACGTTTGCGGACCTATGTTTATAAGAACTTTTTTCTTTAATTTTACCTGTAGAATAACATATTAAAATATTTGCAATCTTCGTGAAGCACCCTGCATATAAGAAACAGCAGAGGACCTGTAACAAGTAGAATTGCTGTACCTGGTAACACACTAAACCACCTTTCTCATCTTCCAAGCTACCAGAGTAGTAGGTACTATACTGTTTTCTATGACAACATACCAAATATGCCGTAGCACTTATGCAGCTACTGCTGTATACTGTAAATGCTTAATGTGCAGAAAAAACAGTGTATAGAAAATTCAGATTCTCCGTGAACACAGGTCTTTTTTTTTTTTTTTTTTTTTTTAAAAAAAAAGCGGACTCCTGGTTTTTCAGTCCCTCGAGATTTGCGTCAACGAGGATTTACTGCACTTCGTGATTTGTAAAGGTTTTAAAAAAATAAGGGAGCGGCATTTCACTAGGAAGTTTCAAAACGCCACACATTCCGTTCAAAGGTGAAAAATTCATTCTGAATCCGTTCCATGAGACTACTAATAATAGAAAAAATGTATTCTGTGTCCAAAGCACTAATCTGATCCCAGAAACTACTATTCTCCTGACATACTGGATAATGCTGGCACAGGCACTACTTTGCAAAATTTTGAGTGTTGTCTCCCTTGCGTTGTTTGCAGAGCTCACCTTAATTCCGCAGTACCGACGTCATCGTTGGGTGTGTAAGTAACGGGAAAGGACGTGAGCGTTGTTTTCCAGATAACGAGACTTAAGCAGCGGGAATGCTGAGCTGATAGTGTGTGCCCGAGGCGGGCCGCTTCAAGCTGTGGGCGGGAAGCACCAACCGCCCGGCTTAAAATAAACATGACTGCGCGGTCCGGGACTTCCACGTACGCGATCTCTGGTCCTCGGCGAAAGTGTTAACGACAGTGCCAAGCTCAGCCCGCCGAATCTCCAGCTCCCGCTCCGTTTCAGCAATGCACAATGGGGCGCAGTGAGCCCGTAAAATTAAATCACCTTGAGATGCTACGGATGTCGACCACTTATAATACACTACTGGCCATTAAAATTGCTACACGCAGAAGAAATGCAAATATTCATTGGACAAATATATTATACTAGAACTGACAAGTGAATACATTTTCACGTAATTTGAGTGCATAGATCCTGAGAAATCAGTACCCAGAAAAACCACCTCTGGCCATAATAACGGCCCTGATACGCCTGGGCATTGATTCAAACAGCGTGTACAGGTACAGCTGCCCATCAAGAGTAGTGACTGGCGTATTGTGACGAGCCAGTTGCTCGGCCGCCATAGACCAGACGTTTTCAATAGGTGAGAGATCTGGAGAATGTACTGGCCAGGGCAGCAGTCGAACATTTTCTGTATCCAGAAAGCCCCGTACAGAACTTGAAACATGCGGTCGTGCATTCTCCTGCTGAAATGCAGAGTTTCGCGGGGATCGAATGAAGGGTAGAGCCACGGGTCGTAACGCATCTGAAATGTAACGCCCACGTTCAAAGTGCCGTCAATGCGAACAAGAGGTGGCCGAGACGTGTAACCAGTGGCACTCCATACCATCACGCCGGGTGATACGCCAGTATGGCGATGACGAACACATGCTTCCAATGTAGGTTCATCGCAATGTCGCCAAACACGGATGCGACCATCATGATGCTGTAAACAGAACCTGGATTTATCCGAATAAATGACGTTTTGCCATTCGCGCACCCAGGTTCGTCGTTGAGTACACCATCGCAGGCGCTCCTGTCTGTGATGCAGCGTCAAGGATAACCGCAGCCATGGTCTCCGAGCTCATACTCCATGCTGCTGCAAACGCCGTCGAACTGTTCGTGCAGATGGCTGTTGTTTCGCAAACGTCCCCATTTGTTGACTCAGGCATCGAGACGTGGCTGCACGATCCGTTACAGCCACGCGAATAAGATGCCTGTCATCTCGACTGCTAGTGATACGAGGCCGTTGGGTTCCAGCACGGCGTTCCGTATTACCCTCCTGAACCCACCAAGTCCATATTCTGCTAACAGTCATTGGATCTCGACCAACGCGAGCAGCAATGTCGCGATACGATAAACCGCAATCGCGACAGGCTACAATCCGACCGTTATCAAAGTCGGAAACGTGATGGTACGCATTTCTCCTGCTTACACGAGGCATCACAACGACGTTTCACCAGGCAACGAGTAGCCGGCCGCGGTGGTCTCGCGGTTCTAGGCGCGCAGTCCGGAACCGCGCGACTGCTACGGTCGCAGGTTCGAATCCTGCCTCGGGCATGGATGTGTGTGATGTCCTTAGGTTAGTTAGGTTTAAGTAGTTCTAAGTTCTAGGGGACTGATGACCTAAGATGTTAAGTCCCATAGTGCTCAGAGCCACCAGGCAACGACGGTCAACTGCTGTTTGTGTATGAGAAATCGCTTGGAAACTTTCCTCATGTCAGCACGTTGTAGGTGTCGCTACCGGCGCCAACCTTGTTTGAATGCTCTGAAAAGCTAATCATTTGCATATCACAGCATCTTCTTCCTGTCGGTTAAATTTCGCGCCTGTAGCACGTCATCTTCGTGGTGTAGCAACTTTAATGGCCAGTAGTGTACATATGTATTCTTCAAGTCACCGTATGGTGCGTGGCGGAGGATACATTGTATCACTGTTAGTCATTTCCTTTCCTGTTTCATTTTCAAATAGAGCGAGGGAAGAAAGGATTGTATATATGCCTCTGCAATAGCTCTAATTTCTCTTTGTGGGCCTTGGACGATCTTTACCCGAAGCATCTCCGCAATATTTGCTTGTTTTTCGAACCTACCGGCAACAAATCTGGCAGTGCGCCTCTTGAAATGCTTCCTTTAACCCGACCTGGTCAAGATTCCAACTACTCGAGCAGAACTCAAGAACAGGTCGCACTGGTGTTCTACACACAGCCTCCTTTACGGATAAACCACACTTTCTCGCGCGGCTTCCCCCGTCGGAGTTTCGAGTCTTCCCTTGGGCATGGGTGTGTGTGTGTGTGTGTGTGTGTGTGTGTGTGTGTGTGTTGCCCTTAGCGCAAGTTAGTTTAAGTTAGATTAAGCAGTGTGTGTAAGCCTAGGGACCGATGACCTCAGTAGCTTGGTCCCAAAGAACTTACCACAAATTACCATTAAACCACACTTTCATGAAATTCCATCAACAAACCGAACTCGCATTCGCCTTCTCTATCACAGTACTTAATGCCTGTTCCATCTTACATCGCTTTTCAACCTTGCGTCTACACATTTAATCCATGTGGCTGTGTCCAGCAGCACATTACTAATATTGTATTCGAGAGTTATGCTATTGTTTCTCCTACTCATCTGCATGAACTTAAAATTTTCTACGTTTACAGCCGCCTGTCATTCATATCACAAACTAGAAATTTTGTCTGAGTCATCTTGTATCTTCCTACATTCACTCAACGAAGACACCGTGCCGGCCGAAGTGGCCGTGCGGTTAAAGGCGCTGCAGTCTGGAACCGCAAGACCCCTACGGTCGCAGGTTCGAATCCTGCCTCTGGCATGGATGTTTGTAATGTCCTTAGGTTAGTTAGGTTTAACTAGTTCTAAGTTCTAGGGGACTAATGACCTCAGCAGTTGAGTCCCATAGTGCTCAGAGCCATTTGAACCATTTTTGAAGACACCGTCCAATACACAACAGCGTCATCAGTAAATAGATGCAGACTGCTACTTGCTCTGTCGGTCACACCATTTATGTATAAAGAGAGTAATACAGGTCCTATTACACTTCCCTGGAGCATTCGTGCCGATCCCCCTGTACCTGGTGAACAGTCGCCGCGGAGAACCACGTTCTAGGTTCTGGTACTTAAGAAGTCTTTGAGTTACTCACACGTCTGGGAACCTATTCAGTATGCTCGTACCTTCGTTAACAGTCCACTGCTAACAGAGCGCAGTTATCGGAAACACTTTTAGACTGATTTAGCCAGTGCAATGAAATTTACAGTCGGGATAAATTCTCAAGAGATGGCACACGATTATGAGATGGATATTGACAAAAGAACAACGAATAAAACACTGTTGAAATACTTGAGAAAAATGACAAGTGAAAATTCCAGCGATGACTGTAGAAGAGACGGAAATATAAAAGTATCCACAACCGACAACTTGTGCCAGCTGGGTGAAAATTAAAAAAGAGAGAGAGAGAACACACAGAATATGTCACAGCCAACTTCGACAGAATGACGAACATTTAGAAACAGATTTAAGAAGACAGACCTGGGCCCACATTTGGTCTAAGTTCAAAGTCTCGACAGAAATGTTGGTCAACTCCATCCATCGGCCGTGGGGGAATATATTTATTGATAAGTATCGATTACGAAGAATGATATTGTGACTGTGTCAGCTATTGGCAGGAACCGCATCGGAATAGAGCTTACGAAAAGTGAGGTGGCATTCAGTTGATACAGGAAAAAGTATGTAATAAAATAATTGAGATATGGATATTCACATATATACGGTGAAGAAACAATGTGTATTCATGGAATATTCCGTCGGTACTTAGAGGACCATAGAAATATTTAAAACTGAATTACACAGTGCTGACTTTCCATAATAATATTTATTTTATAGTTCCTGAACCGGCTTTCGTCTTTATGGGAATCATCGGACAGGACTAAGCAGATAGTCCACACAATATCAGCAATAATTTGTAGCTGGGCGAAGACCGTTTTCCAGAGATATATGATATTTAACGACGATGTTTCTATGTAAAAACGCAAGCACAATGAAACTCACAAAAAAGCTATCAACACATTAATCTTATTTTATACTCTAAATTTAAATGCATAAGAATGTACAGGCCAGAAACGGTATTCTGACACAGACTGCTATGTTATGTGGGCAGAACAACTGGAGAAAGTAACAGGCAAAAGTGGGGGGGGGGGGGGGGGGAAGATTGGAGAAAGAAGTCAATTGAATGTGGTCCGGGATTAGTTCTACTATTTTTAAAATCATATTGTCTTATGGTAAGAAAATTAACTCGCTGCTCCTACTTTATCAAGAATAAATAATGGAACTGTATTTGATTATTACGGATTAAGTCAGGATTCTTTGACTGGTGGTTACTGGTAGTTAGATTTCCAAGTAAAATTAATTTTGTGTCTTTAGTTCCTCTAAGGTCCTCTATGGAGAACATATGATTTAATATCATGAGAATGACAATCATTCAGAGCATGATCAACAGAGATGGGATCTTTCTTTTTCGGTCTCCCGACGTGATTGAACCTAGTTATAATTTGGGGCGCAAATTGCAGGAAATGATATAAATTCCACTCTGTTCTAAGGGTAAGATTTTGTCTTTACTTTTGAAAAGAATGTGGCCAAAAATATTTCTAGTATACAAACCTGGTGTATATTTCCCAGATTTTACTTTGATGGCAAGTTCCTGTGAAGCCGTATCTATATAAAGCAAGTAAACAATGTTAAGGACCTGAAACTTCCTGGTAGATTAAAACTGTGTGCCGGATCGATACTCGAATTCGGGACCTTTGCCTTTCGCAGGTAAGTGCTCTACCATCTGAGCTACCCAAGCACGACTCACGCCCCGTCCTCACAGCTTTACTTCTGCCAGTACCTCGTGTCCTACCTTCCAAACTTTACAGAAGCTCTCCTGCGAACCTTGCAGAACTAGCACTGCTGAAAGAAAGGATATTGCGGAGACATGGCTTAGCCACAGCCTTGTGGAAAGGCCCCGAGTTCGAGTCTCGGTCCGGCACACAATTTTAATCTGCCAGGAAGTTTCATATCAGCGCATACTCCGCTGCAGAGTGAAAATCCCATTCTGGAATGTTAAGGACCTACTGACGTATTTGTAACATTACAGTTTTGGGTAGGCTTAACCATTTTAAAAATATATCGTTACTGTGGATATACTTAAACAATGACTTGTCTGAATAAAACATTCACATCGTATGTAATTGGAATACATTATTTATGAGGTTTTGTTGAAACTTTAATGCACAATTTCTCCCAAACAATGAACTTATCCCTTACCATTGTTTACAGTCGAGGTCTTCAGTTATGGATTCATTCATAAATAATTTATTTTTCTTTTACTCGAACTTGTTTCGGCACTTTGTGTATTTTCTTCAGTGATTTTTTTTACTATTATTATCATTCTGCCTCACATAGCGCTATTAGGTACTATTGTTGGTAGTGCTAAACGTCACAAACTTTAGTCAGCTTGTCATGCTTTCCTATCAATTCGTCTCGTTTACCGTTGTTTTGGATCATCATCGTTCCAATTCGTCTCCGTTTACCGTTGTTTTGGATCATCATCGTGTGACTACGGCCTCTCGTCGGCTAGTCCGTTTGCGGGGTGCAAGTCGCCACTTCAGCGTCTTGCGCGTCGATGGGGATGAAATTATGATGATTAGGACAACACAACACGCAATCCCTGAGCGCAGAAAATCTCCGACCCAGCCGGGAATCGAACCCGGGCCCTGAGGATTGACATTCAGTAGCGCTTACCACTCAGCTACCGTGGGCGGAAGTTGTTTTGGAGATACCTGACAACTTAGTCTCGAGTTATTTTAAATTAACTCAGTGCCCTATTAAAGTCGCCGTGGAGGCGACTCTCCAACAGAATCCACCTAGGTCTTAAGTATAATGCATCCTATCTGGAGAAGTACCGAATGGTAAAGAACATTCGAATGAAAGTCATATTGTTTTACTACGTAGCGTACTACTGAAGGTGATATGCTCTATCATTCCGACGACCTATGAGTCCCCGTGTACCATCCGCGACTAGAATGGGAAGGAAGGAGACCAGACTAGTACACATATACCTTCCGCCACGCGGCGTGCGGTACAGATGCAGGTAGGGACGTCGTTATCACATCACCAATGGTTTTCGTAAGTAACGTTCGGCCGCTCACAGATAAACCCTAGCTGTCAGCTGGCTGTCTGCCTGCTGAACAGGCAACTCATTTCCTGGCCACCAGCTTGCATGACCTCACTGCGCGCGTCTAGGTTTCCGATGAAAGTGTGGTGCGTCACCTTGGCACGGTTACCGCCAGCCACGTGCAGCTCACCGGAAGCAGAGACCGTCTCATCGAGCATTCCGGACATTTGTCGGCTCGCGGGAAATCCTTCGAGATTAGTTTGTCTGCGTCCAGGCAGCGCGACAATGTAAATATAACCCTACGCACGGTTCCCTAGAACCGTAGCACATCAGTGGAATTTCCGGCCTCTCAGCAGACGATCTACCTACCAGTTCCAAAAGGCTTTCACGTCGAAATCATTGTAAACCCCACTGAAAGACTGATATAAGAGCCGATCAAACCGTTCATGTTCGTTTATATTTGAATCAGTTGCTGTAGCGTATATGCAATGTAACACTACTTCGATACGTGTATACAGGGTGGTCCATTGATAGTGACCGGGCCAAATATCTCACGAAATAAGCATCAAACGAAAAAACTACAAAGATTAAACTTGTCTAGCTTGAAGGGGGAAACCAGATGGCGCTATGGTTGGCCCGCTAGATGGCGCTGCTAGATCAAACGCATATCAACTGCGTTTTTTTTAAGTAGTAACCCCCATTTTATTACATATTCGTGTAGTACGTAAAGAAATATGAATGTTTTAGTGGGACAACTTTATCCGCTTTGTGATAGATGGCGCTGTAATACGTAGTCACAAACGTATAAGTACGTGGTATCACGTAACATACCGCCAGTGCGGACGGTATTTGCTTCGTGATACATTCCCCGTGTTAAAATGGACCGTTTACCAATTGCGGAAAAGGTCGATATCGTTTTGATGTAAGGCTATTGTGATCAAAATGCCCAACGGGCTTGTGCTATGTATGCTGCTCGGTACCCTGGACGACATCATCCAAGTGTCCGGACCGTTCGCCGGATAGTTACGTTATTTAAGGAAACAGGAAGTGTTCAGCCACATGCGAAACGTCAAGCACGACCTGCAACAAATGATGATGCCCAAGTAGGTGTTTTAGCTGCTGTCGTGGCTAATACGCACATCAGTAGCAGACAAATTACGCGAGAATCGGGAATCTCAAAAACGTCGGTGTTGAGAATGCTACATCAACATCGATTGCACCCGTACCATATTTCTATGCGCCATGAATTGCATGGCGACGACTTTGAACGTCGTGTACATTTCTGCCACTGGGCACAAGAGAAATTACGGGAGGATGACAGATTTTTTGCACGCGTTCAATTTAGCGACGAAGCGTCATTCACCAACAGCGGTAACGTAAACCGGCATAATATGCACTATTGGGCAACGGAAAATCCACGATGGCTGCGACAAGTGAAACATCGGCGACCTTGGCGGGTTAATGTATGGTGCGGCATTATGGGAGGAAGGATAATTGGCCCCCATTTTATCGATGGCAATCTAAATGGTGCAATGTAAGCTGATTTCCTACGTAATGTTCTACCGATGTTACTACAAGATGTTTCACCGCATGACAGAATGGCGATGTACTTCCAACATGATGGATGTCCAGCACATAGCTCGCGTGCGGTTGAAGCGGTATGGAATAGCATATTTCATGACAGGTGGATTGGTCGTCGAAGCACCATACCATGGCCCGCACGTTCACCGGATCTGACGTCCCAGGATTTCTTTCTGTGGGAAAAGTTGAAGGATATTTGCTATCGTGATCCACCGGCAACGCCTGACAACATGCGTCAGTGCATTGTTAATGCATGTGCGAACA
This sequence comes from Schistocerca americana, assembly GCF_021461395.2. Taxonomy (NCBI): domain Eukaryota; kingdom Metazoa; phylum Arthropoda; class Insecta; order Orthoptera; family Acrididae; genus Schistocerca; species Schistocerca americana. The sequence goes on from NC_060119.1 coordinate 221,259,666, forward strand.
TTAAGGAAGGCGAACTACTCGCTGTTGAGAGGAATGTCGTTACACGTATTGCCAAATTAATTGAGGTTGACGGATATCATTTTGAGCATTTATTGCATTATTGTGGTATTTACAGGTAATCACGCTGTAACAACATGCGTTCACAGAAATGATAAGTTCACAAAGGTACATGTATCACATTGGAACTACCGAAATAAAACGTTCAAACGTACCTACGTTCTGTATTTCACTTTAAAAAACCTACTTGTTACCAACTGTTCGTCGAATATTGTGAGCTATATGTTTGTGACTATTACAGTACTATCTATCACAAAGCGAAAACAGTGGTACAACTAAAACATTCATATTTCTTTATGTACTACGCGAATATGTAATAAAAATGGGGGTTCCTATTTAAAAGAACGCAGTTGATATCCGCTTGACCTCTGACAGCGCCATCTAGCGGGCGAACCATAGCGCCATCTGGTTTCCCCCTTCAAGCTAGAGAAGTTTCGTTCTTTGTAGTTTTTTCGTTTGACGCTTATTCCGTGAGATATTTGGCCCGGTCACAATCAATGGACCACCCTGTATTAGCATCGATATGTTGGCAGCCATTTGTGTGACACTCGCGTCTTTGCGGAAACGTGGATTATAGCGATGTCACTACCAAATGCGTCCCTATAGGAGCAACGTGCTGTTATTCTTTTCTTGGATGCCAGAGGAAAACACCGGTGAACATCCATCGTAGAATGAAGAATGTGTACGGTGCAGTAGGTGTGTCGAAACCCACAATTCTCGAATGGTGCAAGACAAACGATGCTGCTGCTTCATGATAACGCACGTCCTCATGCCACAAATACTGTAAGCGTAATTTACGCTGACTCGAGTAGGAGACACACTACTAACCGTTCTATAGTCGTGATATCCTCCCCATGCGATTATCATGCCTTCCGTCCCTTTAAAAAGGTCTTCAAGGGTCGACAATTCCGTCGGATGAGGATGTGCACCAGGCAGTTCCGGACTTCTTCACAGAGCAGGAACCAGTGTTTTACCAACCTTGTGCTTCGGTGGGAAGATTGCTTCAATGCTCATGGCGGCGATTATGCCTGACTGGCACACCGGTTATGGTCTGTACGGCCTTCGAACGGAAACTGTTTAATGGCCGCTTACAATTTTCATATAATGATTGTCCATGGTTTTAAACTTGTCAAGACTGTAATAAACTATATTTAACAACTTCATATATTTTGATTAAGATTCTAGTATGAAGTAATAATGCATCTCATGGCAATGGTTCAATTAGTATAAACAATGTGCGGAGTTACCAAATGTGATGTGCATGTTTCATTATCACCGTTAGCTGTTTCTCACCCACTCCTTGATGTACGAGGTGTTCAAAAAGTTTCTCCGCAGAGCCGTACGATTGTTAGCCGCGCGTGCCGTATGCCGCTGTGAATATACCGAAATGAAACTCAGTGAAATACAAGTTATTGATTTACTGAATATTCATTTTTACTTACAAATTTTCTCATTAAATGTTGAAAGTGTCTCCCTGTTTTTGAATACACAATTAAATTCGTTCAAAAAATGGCTCTAAGCACTATCGGACTTAACATCTGAGGTCATCAGTCCCCTAGACCTAGAACTACTTCAACCTAACTAACCTAAGGACATCACACACATCCATGCCCGAGGCAGGAATCGAACCTGCGACCGTAGCAGCAGCGCGGTTCCGGACTGAAGCGCCTAGAACCGCTCAGCCTCAACGGCCGGCAATTCAATTCGTCTAATCATGTTTCCAAACACAAGCTGTAACATTTCTTCTGTAACAGAAGCAGTGAAAGTGGATATTGCAGTTTTGAATTCATCGATGGATTTTTGACGGTTTTTATAGATAGTTGCTTTCGCTGCACCCCAGAAGACAAAGTCAGGTGGTGTTACGTCAGGCGATCGTGAAGGCCAAAATCCCTATGAAATTGTGCAATCATCGAAAACATCAGCAAGCAGTGACATTGAAACACGAGCTGTATGAGCGGTTGCACCATCTTGTTGAAAATAACCGTTCAGCATTTCACTTAACACAAGTTCTCCTATGAATGGTTACAGAATATCACTGCAGTATCGTTGTGCGTTTATTGTTTCGTTGAAAAATATTGGACCCACAATCCGACGTCTAGAAATTGCAATCCAAACTCCTATCTTCACAGAATGAAGTGGTTCCTCATGAATACACCATGGATTTGGAGTACTCTACATACGAGAATTTTAGGGGTTCATGTACCCGGATAAATGAAATCACGCCTCATCGGTGAAAAACGTTTCATTAAGAATATCTCTTTCATTTTGTTGAGCGAAATTTTTGAACCATTGACGATGATTGACCATGATCAGTATATTTTAAGTTCTTGCATGACTGTCACATTGTATGGGAAAAATTCTAATTTTTTCTTACAGCTGTGTGGGCCGTTCCGACACTAACATCTATTTCCTGGGCGAGTTTTCTTACTGACTTGTTCGGACTCATGGACATTTTATTGGAAATATCGAGTAGTTTAATCTCAGACAAAACGCTAGGACAACCACTTGCCAGTGCACCTGCCACTGAACCCGTGCTTCGAAATTTGTTAATCAAATCTCGCACAGTATCGCGATGTGGGAGTGTTGTCTCCGGGAAAATTGAATTAAATGTTTAACGAACTGAAACAATGTATTTACCGCCAGCTTTGAACACTTGTTCGACTAAAAACACACGTTCTTCAATGGTTAGCATTTTAACAGTGACAAAAACGAAACAAACGAACAAAGGAAGTAAACCTACTGACGCTGGCTCAGATAAACGTAACAGTGGAATGTTCGGATAGTCCACTTGAAGGGAAGTAACCCAGGCAGGTGAACAATCATACGGCACGCGCGGCTAGCAGTCATACGGCACTGCGGAGAGACTTTTTGAACACCTCGTGGTTCTTTTTCAGGCTATCCCATCAGTTACGTATCCACGTTGCCCTTGCATGTTTCCTCGTGTCACCCATCCACCTTCCATTAACACGGTGTCTCGGCCCTTTTCTTATCTCACGCAATTCACTAAAGAACATCCTTGGTCTCTCTAGCAGTTCCTAACACGCGTGTCTCCATTGCTAACTAAACCACCGTCAGTTTTTTAATAATCTTCGCGCTGGAAGACCATGTCTCATTGCCAAGCGTCAAAACCAATAATACATACTGACTGTAAGCGAAATGTTTCAGGCACGTTGGAATGTTCGTTTTCAAAACCTATAGTAGCATACTGGAGAAAATTCTAAAACATAAACTGTGGGTTCAAAAGGATTAAGACATCCTACGTAATGCGGAGTTAACCACTAGATGCCACAAGAGGCGAACCCGGGAGTATAAAAGGAGGCTGGGAATATTGTGTTGTCAGTAGAGAAGCACTAAGAGCGTAATGGATGGGCCAGGAGCGCTCGTTGACTTGGAACGTGGACTAGTCACTGGACGTCACCTGAGTAACAAGTCCTTCACCGATATTTCAACCCTTCTAAAGCTGTCGTTGCCGACTGTTGATGAAGTGGGAACACGAATGAACAGCTGTAGGAAAGGAGATATGGAATTTTTTAATGTCTGCAATACAACATGTCTTCATGATCATCATTATCAGTGTTCTGCCAAAATGCAGGTTTTCACATGGTAGTTCTCCAGGCCGTCCGGTCTTAAGCCATCCTCTTCAGGTCTGCATAATTTCCTCTTCCCTTTATGTCGTGTATCATCTTGTATCTCCTTCTTCCTCCCAGTCTTCTCCTACAAACCAATCCTTCCAAAGCATCTGCTAGCAAGCACTCCCTTCTCAATGAATGCCCCAACCAGTTCATTTTCCTTTCTCTTACAACATTCAGCAGACATTTTCTCTCATCAACCCTTTCCAATACTCTTTCATTACTCACTTTTTCCATCCAGCTCATTCTCTCCATTCTCCTCCACATCCACATCTCAAATGCTTCTAACCTTTTTTCATCCTCTCGTCTCAGCGTCCATGTTTCTGTCCCATATAGTGCCACACTCCAGGCAAAACATTTGCCAAGCCTTTTCCATAGACCTTTACCTAATTTGCCACATAAGAGTCTCCTCTTTCTGTTGAATGCCGCCTTCGCTGTGGCAATTCGAGTTTTCACCTCCTGGTGACATCTCAAGTCTTCAGTTACTGTGCTTCCAAGATATTTAAATGCACTTACTTGGCTAATGGTAGATTGTCCTATTTTAACATCGGACAGTCTGCGTCTTGTACTGATGACCATTGTGTTTATTTGCATCCCATATTCCACACAAGCTTCATTCAGATCTTTCATCATGTTATTCACTGTCCGCTCACTTTCTGCCACTAATACCATGTCATCAGCAAATCTTATACATTCTATTCTCTTTCCACCAAAGCAAATTACTCTTTTTCCATCTAAGCCTTTCGCAATAATCTCTTCAAGCTATGCGTTAAACAACAGTGGGGAAAGGCAACAACCTTGTCTAACACCTTATCCAATACTGCTTCCTTCTGACATTTCATTTCCAATCCTTATCCTTACTTTCTGGCGTAATTCGCGAAATATGGGAGAGAGTGTCACAGAAATGATACAGGATTTGGGCTGGAAATCATTAAAAGAAAGGCGTTTTTCGTTGCGACGGAATCTTCTCACGAAATTCCAATCACCAACTTTCTCCTCCAAATGCGAAAATATTTTGTTAACACCGACCGACCTACATAGGGAGGAATGATCACTATGATAAAATAAGGGAAATCAGAGCTCGTACGGAAAGATATAGGTGTTCATTCTTTCAGCGCGCTATACGAGGTTGGAATAATAGAGAATTGTAAACGTGGTTCGATGAACCCTCTGCCAGGCACTTAAATGTGATTTGCGCTACACTGCGTCCACAGTGTACGCCACAAGAAGACCGGTATCTCACGATCAGTGCCCGCAGACGGCCACGGAGTACTGCAGGTAGCCTTGCTCGGGACCTTACCGCAGCCACTGAAACCATTGTATCCAGACACACAGTCTACAGACGACTGAACAGGCATGGTTTATTCGCCTAGAAACCTGCAAGGTGCGTTCCACTGACCCCTGGTCACAGGAGAGCCTGTAAAGCCTGTTGTCAAGAACACAGTACATGGTCATTGGAACAGTGGTCCCATGTTCTGTTCACGGACGAGTCCAGATGTAATCTGGTGATTCTCTCCGGGTTTCATCTGGCGTGAACCAGGAACCAGATACCAATACCTTAATGTCCTAGAACGGGACCTGTATGGAGGTCGTGGTTTGATGGTGTGGGGTGGGATTATGATTGGTGCCCGTACACCCCTGCATGTCTTTGACAGAGGAACAGTAACAGGTCAGACGTATCGGGAAATCATTTTGTACCAGTATGTCCGCCTTTTCAGGGGTGCAGTGGGTCCCACCTTCCTCCTGATGGATGATAACGCACGGCCCCACCGAGCTGCCATCGTGGAGGTGTACCTTGAAGCAGAAGATATCAGGCGAATGAAGTGGCCTGCCTGTTCTCCCCCATCGAGCACGTCTGGGATGCTCTCGGTCGACGTATCGCTGCACGTCTTCAAACCACTACGACACTTCAGGAGCTCCGACAGGCACTGGTGCGAGAATGGGGGGCTATACCCCAGCAGCTGCTCGACCACCTCATCCGGAGTATGCCAACCATTTGTGCGGCCTGTGAATGTGTGCATGGTGATCATATCCCATATTGATGTCGGGGTACATGCGCAGAGTGGCGTTTTCTCAACTTATCACCAATACCGTGGACTAGCAAATCTGTGTCGTGTGTGTTCCCTATGTGCGTATGCTATTAGCGCCAGTTTTGTGTAGTGCCACGTTGTGTGGCACCACATTCTGTAATTATCCTTAATTTATGAGCATGAGTGTAGTAGGAAATCAACGGAACGAATCATGTTGTGAGTTCCAAAGTGAAACTAGCTGTCCGGCTAGCACAATGACTGTGCGAAGCTGTTAAAACAGAATGAGGTACAGTGGTCGAACAGCTCTCCATAAACCACACTTTTCTGTAGACAGTGCTGAGTAACGCTTGAAATGGTCCAAAGAGCGACGCCACTTAACAGGAGTTGTTGTTACATGGTGGGGGTGTTTTTCGTGGTTAGGCTGTGGTCCCCGTATTTCGCTGAAAAAAGCGATAAATATGGAAAGATATGAACACATTTTTTATCAGTGTATACTGACTATGGTAGAGGAACAGTTCGGAGACATGATGTAAGGTGTCAGGCAAATCCAACACCTTCCATGAAAACCCTGACATGATCAGCAAATCCAGTAGTATGTCACATAGCTCCAAATAAATCGTGACATTAAATTAACCAAAGTAATACGAGTAACGACTGAGCAAATGGAATACCACAGGCTAACACAAGAATGTCTAAATGCATGTCATACCTTCCTACCGTGAGACAGACACAGTTTCGAGGGGAGAAACGAGAACAGAAGCCGAGAGCAGAACCGTGTTAAGCTAGAAGGCCCTACGATAAGGGACGAACTGGACACGCACGTCGCCAGCTAACCACTAGGACCACCCCAGCTGCAAGTTTTAGCGTGAGACTTTTTCGCGTCTCTGTTACGTCAGGACCACTCCCCAGCCCATGTTAAAAGCTAGAACCCTCCAGAAGAACAGTATAGATCTTACGATAACACAAAAAGGGCCACCCCCAGCCGCAAGTTTTAGCGTGAGACTTTTTCGCGTCTCTGTTACGTTAGGACCACCCCCCAGCCCATGTTGAAAGATAGAGCCCTCCAGAAGAACAGCATAGATCTTACGATAACACTAAAGGACCACACCAGCTGCAAGTTTTAGCGTGAGACTTTTTCGCGTCTCTGTTACGTTGCAAACTTTAAAAACATTGCCCCACCACGAAAATTATAACGTTTCTCATTGGATAGACAGAATTTTTGTAGGCGGAGCTTTAAGGTTAACATTGAGACCCTGATTGGTCAGATGAAAACACAGCCAGATAGTTTTTTTTTAAACCAACTTCGGTAAATTGTAGTAAGGAGAAGTTAGGAGTGAGTTGCTTCCGAGACAGCGAGGTGAGCGGAACTGCGCTGCCCGCCGCCCCCTGACGAAGGCATAACAGCGCATAAAGCTTCACTCAGAACTGCAGAAGTCTGATCTGTTACACACCCTTTTTGCGTAATACTAGTGTCAATCGTCTATTAAAGCTCATGGTGTTCACTTTTGCCACTTGAAGTAAAAATCTGAAACGCGATGATTTTTTTGTTATATAATTATTGAGAAGCCACATCAGCCACTGTAATTTACGACAAGTTAGATAGGTAATTAAAGATAATTGAGGGTCACTGTAGACCATTATGATAGTTTTCTCTTTTGTGAAACTTAATTTAAACCTAGATTATAGATGTGATATGGCATAGATCATCCTTCGATCCATTGTAGAACTTGGAAACCCATTCAGGGAATATTCATTCTCATTTTTGTTGAACGCAGTTGGTTTTTATCATCCTGTATTAAACATTACCTTTTATCAATAGTGCAATTTATAAACAATGTTTTGTGAATAGAATAAAATTTCCAGTGGTAAACTTAACTGCTTTTTCGACGTTATTTTACCAGCTTACTAAAAATAGGAAAGTCTTGAACCCCTTCCACTAAATTTAGTTAGTATTACGATTTTTTTACAGGGAGTGCAGTGGAGCTGTGCAGAGTTTCAGGGAGAGCATAAGGGAACAATTGACAGGAATGGGGGATAGAAATACAGTAGAAGAAGAATGGGTAGCTTTGAGGGATGAAGTAGTGAAGGCAGCAGAGGATCAAGTAGGTAAAAAGACGAGGGCTAGTAGAAATCCTTGGGTAACAGAAGAAATATTTAATTTGATTGACGAAAGGAGAAAATATAAAAATGCAGTAAATGAAGCAGGCAAAAAGGAATACAAACGTCTCAAAAATGAGATCGACAGGAAGTGTAAAATGGCTAAGCAGGGACGGCTAGAGGACAAATGTAAGGATGTAGAGGCTCGTCTCACTAGGGGTAAGATAGATACTGGCTACAGGGAAATTAAAGTGACCTTTGGAGAAAAGAGAACCACTTGAATGAATATCAAGAGCTCAGATGGAAACCCAGTTCTAAGCAAGGGAAAGCAGAAAGATGGAAGGAATAGATAGAGGGTCTATACAAGGGCGATGTACTTGAGGATAATATTATGGAAATGGAAGAGGATGTAGATGAAGATGAAATGGGAGATACGATACTGCGTGAAGAGTTTAACAGAGCACTGAAAGACCTGAGTCGAAACAAGGCCCCGGGAGTAGATAACATTCCATTAGAACTACTGGCAGCCTTGGGAGAGCCAGTCCTGACAAAACTCTACCATCTGGTGGGCAAGATGTATGAGACAGGGGAAATACCCTCAGGCTTCAAGAAGAACATAATAATTCCAATCCCAAAGAAAGCAGTTGTTGACAGATGTGAAAATTACCGAACTATCAGTCACGGCTGCAAAATGCTAACGCGAATTCTTTACAGACGAATGGAAAAACTGGTAGAAGCCGACCTCGGGGAAGATCAGTTTGGATTCTGCAGAAATATTGGAACACGTGAAGCAATACTGACCCTACAGCTCATCTTGGAAGCTAGATTAAGAAATGGCAAACCTACGTTTCTAGCATATCTGATGCCTCGTGTAACGAGGAGACATGCGTACCATCACGTTTCCGACTTTGATAAAGATCCGATTGTAGTCTTTCGCGATTGCGGTTTATCGTATCGCGACATTGCTGTTCGCCTTGGTCGAGATCCAATGACTGTTAGCAGAATATGGAATCAGTGGCTTCAGGAGGGCATACGGAACGCCGTCCTGGATCCCAACGGCCTCGTATCACTAGCAGTCGAGATGACAGGCATCTTATCCGTATGGCTGTAACGGATCATGCAGCCACGTCTCGATTCCTGAGTTAACATGTGGGGACGTTTGCAAGACAACAACCATCTGCACGAACAGTTCGACGACGTTTGCAGCAGCATGGACTATCAGGTCGGAGAGCATGGCTGCGGTTACCCTTGACGCTGCATGACATACAGGAGCGCCTGCGATGGTGTACTCAACGACGAACCTGGGTGCACGAATAGCAAAACGTCATTTTTTCGGATGAATCCAGGTTCTGTTTACAGCATCATGATGGCCGCATCCGCGTTTAGCGACATCGCGGTGAACGCACATTGGAAGCGTGTATTCGTCATCGCCATTCTGGCGTATCACCCGGCGTGATGGTATGGGGTGCCATTGGTTACACGTCTCTGTCGCCTCTTGTTCGCATTGACGGCACTTTGAACAGTGGACGTTACATTTCAGATGTGTTACGACCCGTGGCTCTACCCTTCATTCGATCCCTGCGAAACCCTACATTTCGGCAGGATAATGCACGACCGTGTGTTGCAGGTCCTATACGGGCCTTTTTAGATACGGAAAATGTTCGACTGCTACCCTGGCCAGCACATTCTCCAGATCTCTGACCAATTGAAAACGTCTGGTCAATGGTGGCCGAGCAGCTGGGTCGTCACAATACGCCAGTCACTACTCTTGATGAACTGTGGTATCTTGTTGATGCTGCATGGGCAGCTGTACCTGTACACGCCATCCAAGCTCTGTTTGACTCAATGCCCAGGAGTATCAAGGCCGTTATTACGAGCAGAGGTGGTTGTTCTGGGTACTGATTTCTCAGGATCTATGCACCCAAATTGCGTGAAAATGGAATCGCATGTCAGTTCTAGTATAATATATTTGTCCAATGAATACACGTTTATCATGTGCGTTTCTTCTTGGTGTAGCAATTTTAATGGGCAGTAGTGTATGTTTGTTTGTTGGCAGAGCTCTGCATTAATATCACAGACAGCGCTGTGCGCCCTCTGTAAGAGACTGTGGCTGGTCGTACTCACAGTAGGAATTAAATATTCGGCAGTGATGGAAGTTAGTTGTTAATAGTTAGCAGTGATGTAGGTTAGAAGCAGTGTTAGCGCGAGCGGACGGTCTGGACGTGTGTCCGTCATGGAGATTTAATATTGGGTGGACATGGAATTGGTAATGGAATTATTGACTATTATATAATTTTTCGATCTGGATGTCACATGATTAAGGTAAAATCTGCTAAATACATTGTTTGCTCTGCAACAAAATCTTTCCTTTGCTAACCACATGCCTATTAGTAGTTAGAGCATACAGTAATTAGAATATTTTTATGTAGCTGCCTGTATACTTGTCGTATTTGATGTAGTTCGTGTCATGAAGATTTTCTGTGAGCTAAGTGACTTACGAAATGCATGGGTTATTGTCAGGATTTCTTCTGTTTTAGGGCCATTCTTTTGTTAATTAATAGCCAGATTGTGTTGCGTTTGTATATTGTGGGTCATTAATGAATAGAATAAGTTTGAGCTGTATTTGTCAGGCGAAAATTCTGTAGGTCAGTGTTCAAACGATAAAGACAAGCAAAGTGACAGTACACTCAGTTTCACTCAGCAGTTTAAGAGGGTTCACTTGGATTCAGTTTTACTCACCAGTTTCAGAAATAAATATAGAAGTTCCATTGTGAACGTTGCCGTAAATCGATATTTCTGTATTCTGAAAGCGGACTGCTCTGTTTAATGTCGGCCTCCTAGCGCAAGTAAATCCTATAAAATGTCCTCACTAGAAAAGATATGCCTATCTTAGACAAAGTTATGACCCAGTAAGTAATACACGGACGCTCTCTGACTACAACACGATAAATGAAAGTTGCTTGAGCAGTTCACAGTTACTTTGAGAGCGCAGTGGTAATGAAATGATCGTATGGCATTAATTGGCCGGGATATCCCCTTCGGGGTTCGGCCGCCGTATTGCAAATCTTTTTAGTTGACGCCACTTCGGCGACTTGCGAGTCAATGATGATGAAAGACACACAACACCCAGTCCCCAGCCGGGAATCGAACCCGGGCCCCTTGCGTGTTAGACGGTAACACTACCGCTGCCCTACGGAGGCGGACTGCGCAGTAGTAAATAGCAGGAATAGCGAATGGAAATTCAAACAGCCATGAATACTGTTCAAAGTGATTACCGTGCACTTGTCTGCGTTCAATCCGTCCCCTCTTGTTGTGTTCGAAAGGTCTTGGCGCTGTGAGATGCTTGCGTTTTATATCATCACTAATATTTCCTGACGCTAATATATCCAAATAATTGCCAATATCCATGGGATTGAAGGAATCAGTCGATGAACTTTGTTGTGGGAGTTTCGTCGAAGTGCTGGGCTCTGCCTGTACATCTGGTGGTTTTTTTGCGGCTGAATGGTGACTGGAATCTTCAGATGTTTCTACTTTTCTTTCTCTTGTTACATAACGATCCATTTTATTATGTTGTTACGATGTGGGTAAATTAGATGCCAATTATTCTCGAATAAACACTTTATTCGCACTGAAAATTGCAACACTAGTACACTTAAAGTATAGATTTAAGTGTCAGGAAGTCTTTTCTACAGGTATTTGTATGGAGTGTAGCCATGTATGGAAGTTAAACATTGGCGATAGCTAGTTTAGACAAGAAGAGTGGTCCTACAGAAGAATGCTGAAGATTGGATGGGTAGATCACGTAACTATTGAGGAGGTACAGAATAGAATTGGGGAGTAGATGAATTTGTGGCACAACTTGACTAGAAGGGATCGGTTGGTAGGACATGTTCAGAGGCATCAAGGGATCACCAATTTAGTATTGGAGGGCAAGAGATGAATAGACTAAGCAGATTCAAAAGTATGTAGGTTGCAGTAGGTACTTGAGAGATTCAGAAGCTTGCACAGGGCGTGGTAGCCTAGAGAGCTGCATCAAACCAGACTCTGGACTGCAGATCACAACGACAACAACAACATGTGTTAGCTATCTGTGTGTCAGACAGAAACATGTAAAATACTCAAATGCAACATAGGAAAGTACAACAACTCGATAACTCGATTCAGTCGAGTTGACTGACGAAAGAAACGAACGAATAGCGTGCGGGCTGACTTCCGGGGCGGCGCAGGTGGCAATGCTGCCTGCCCCGTAAGGGGGGGGGGGGGGGGGGGTTGGACGTGGGGGGGGGGGCGGGGGCAGCCCCCCCCCCTCATAAGTATGCGCCACTGCAAAGAGAGACGCAAGCACATCTAACCGGTAGGTGGTGCTACGCGGCGATATCTATGTTGACCTTGAACCCGCGGGCCGACATGATTCTAACGATAATCATTTCTGGAGAACATGCAGTGCATCACAAAAGTATTCGACCACCCTCATCGTTCTTGAAATGTGGAGTTCTCTTCGAAAATTTGAGGCCCACGAGAAGCAATTGCCGGTTCATTCTGTAGTGTGAATATTGTCTAACAATGTACCACAAGCAGGTCGCTGTATAATATAATCAACTGCGTGAAATGTATATTTGCATTATAAGACACCACAACGTGCAGTCACTTTAATATTCGGACAGACGTCGTATAGGCGGCTGTGGTGCTCGCTGTAGACTGAGCAGACTCATTCTGTGCTCCGTTTCCGTGTTGTTAACATGCCTGGTGCACAGTACGATGGGGCGGAAAGGAAACAATACGTCATTTGAAAAGAGACAACTTGTTATTTTCCATCACGCTAAAGGACGTTCAGAAAGACAGATTGCCGCATTGTTACAAATGAGTAACAGTGCTGTAGGTGACATTATACGAAGATTCAACAGAGAAGATAAAATTGAAGATAAATCAAAAACATGGCTACCAAAGAAGCTGAAAAATTAAAATTAAAACAAATCCAAGATTGTCGGCAACGAAAATTGCTGCCACAGTGCAGCAGGAACATGTGAAGGACATGTGCCCTGAAACAGTCCGACGAATTATCAGACGAGAGGGGTATAATGGTCGAGTAAGCAGGAAGAAACCTATGATAAATGAGAGGAATAGAAAGCAACGATTGGACTTCGCGAATCAGCACGCAAATAAAAGTGTCAGTTGGTGGGACGAAATAATTTTTGTTGATGAATGTCTAGTGCAGATGTTCTCCACAAACGGAAGACTTACGACGTGGAGAAAACCACATGAAGATTTCAATCGACGCATATGCAACCCGCAGGTAAACACGGTGGTGGAGGTGTCATGATTACGGGTTCCTTGACGTCATCTGGGGTAGGCGAATTAGCATTCATTGAAGGTACAATGGACAATCATAAGTGTCTGCACATCCTAAAAGAGAACTTATCGCAAAGTGCTACAAGTTTCGGGCTTTAGAGGACATTCAACTTGTATCAAGACAATGATCCGGAGCATAAAGCGGATATTGTGAGACTATGGACGCTGTATAATTTGCCGCGCGGGATAAGCCGAGCGGTCTCAGGCGCTGCAGTCATGGACTGTGCGGCTGGTCCCGGCGGAGGTTCGAGTCCTTCCTCGGGCAATGGGTGTGTGCTTGTCATTAGGATAATTTAGGTTAAGTAGTGTGTAAGCTTAGGGGACTGATGACCTTAGCAGTTAAGTCCCTTAAGATTTCACACACACACACACACACACACACACATGCTGTATAACTGCCCTAAAGTTTTGAGTACCTCTCCTCAGAGTCCAGATTTGAACCCAATAGAACATCTTTGGAGTCAATTGAAGCGAAAAGTACGACAAACGCCAGTGGCATCAAAACAAGCTTTAAAGCAACGAATACTGGGAGAATGGCGACAAATAAGTCCTGATTATACGCGAAAGCTCGTTCACAGCATGCAGAAACGCTCGGAACAAGTGATTAAGGAAAAAGGACTGCATACAAGGTATTAAAATGTACAAGGTTGTGACTGTTATACTTGCCGCACGATAACTTTTATGGCTGTGATAGCGGGCATGATTCTTTGTGTTTAATAGTTTATGTTGTTGAGTTAAGTTTGCAAATAATAAAAAGCTGTTCTGTTATGTATTACTTAGACCTATACCATTTTGTACCGAGACTACTCTTGTAGCCGGCCGCGGTGGTCTAGCGGTTCTAGGCGCTCAGTCCGGAGCCGCGCGACTGCTACGGTCGCAGGTTCGAATCCTGCCTCGGGCATGGATGTGTGTAGTCCTTAGGTTAGTTACGTTTAAGTAGTTCTAAGTTCTAGGGGACTGATGACCATAGATGTTAAGTCCCATAGTGCTCAGAGCCATTTGAACCATTTTGAACTACTCTTGTAACATGTGATGCATGTATATAATGAAGTAAAAATAAAACGTAACACTGGTGGCAGAATACTTTTGTGAGTCACTGTACATGTCCTGTGAATATGCACGTCCTATCTGTAGTTGTTCAAAGTGTTCTGTTTTTTTTTTTCTTCTTCTTAACATTAGTGTACGTATACGACGAAATCCTTTGCGGCAGTGCAGGAAGAGAGAAGCGCATACCTGCTGACAGAATCATTCAGATATCTGCACGGACACTACACGGCAAATGTGTCGTTATCATTGATTTTCGGAAGAGCTGTATCATTCAAGACTCCTGATGATTCAAATGTAAAATATGTGAAGCATTAAACCTCATCAAGAATGCGTTAGAATTTCTCAGCCCCGGTAATCCAAAGGTGGCCTTAACCTCATTAAAGTACACAAAAAATGTGCCACCCTGCTACTAAATCGCATCAGGAAGGAATTTCGTACCCGGAGGACCAGTATCATCATAAACCTCATTCAGCGGTGGAAGCCTCATAGCCTTGACCCGCCCGTTAATATCACCGGCATTCCAGTTTCTTACCGACATGTGCGACTGCACTACATGGAAATGAGCTACATTCGCCACAACAGGGAACTTTATGACCTTCTTATGACAACAAACCACAGAAATCGTCTCGAAGAAAAACATCCACATACACAATGGAGTACAGTATGGCGGAATGTGCACAGCGACGTGTACCATCACGCGTCGTAGCCGACTGCTATCTAACAGTCAACGATAAAGTAGCAACGAATGAAAAGCTACATAGGATAGGCCTTCATCCAGCGCCCAACTGTGACGCATGCGGAAGAGTCGATACGCTTATTCATAGACTCACGTGCGGACATGCAGAAGAAATTACAACATTTCTTCGTCAACGATTGTCGGTGATAGACCGTACGACGCCCAGTGGTGTAGGCCTTTGAGAGATCATTCAGCCACAAAAACTGAGATATTCACGAGCAAAAAACAACGCTGCAACGTGGATCATGGGCCACACAGCATCGTTTATTATGCAGAATAGGCATGCTACTTTCCTAGACTATTATTCTTACATAGAAACTGAACACTTTAAAATGAGCCAACATTGTGAATACCGGAGGATATTTGGAAATATGCTGAAAATCATAATTAATGGTTAAATACTTCAAATCCACTATTTCGGATAGCAGAGGTTGCCAGTGGTCTGTATGTATGAACCCTAATTGCTTCCTGCGACTTTAGTTCTTGTTGGAATTTTAAGATAATATCCAGACGCTCACCAATGCAGAAGGCATTTTTTCTTTCCCATTTTTGTTTTAACATTTTCCTTCTCACACAGAGCAGCGGAGCCACTTTCCTTCAACAATGATGTGATAGCCCTTTGTGCACCATAAAATTTTCTGCTTACTACTACTACTCAAAAAAAAAAAAAAAAAAAAAAAAAAAAAAAAAAAAAAAAAAAAAAAAAAAAAGGTAGCTGAGTGGTCAGCGCGACAGGATGTAAATCCTAAAGGCCCGGGTTCGATTCCCAGCTGGGTCTGAGATTTTCTCCGCTCATAGACTGGGTCTTGTGTTGTCCTAATCATCATCATCATTTCATCCCCATTGACGTGCAAGTCGCCGCAATGGCGTCAGATCGAAAGTCTTGCACCAGACGAACTGTCTACCCGACGGGAGGCCCTAGTCACACGACATTTACATTTATTTATTTATTTTTGTGGAGAATGGAAAAACAGGTTTGAGATTTCACGAAGTGCGGCTCTGGGTACACTTGCTACTGATCAATATCCATCACAATTTCTGGCTGTTTCAGACTGATGGTAATTTAGTACGTCTGTCTGGTAGGGGGCAACATGTGAGTTCTGTTGCGATCATTTTTTTTCTGTTTCTAGGGCGAGATGACTCGCACTGTGTAAACAGTTGCTTCACCAGGCTTCTGTCAGGTAACACGGTCTGTAGTGTAACGCAGTGTGTGCCCAGCCAAGTCGACAATAAGGAGACTTTTTTTTCTACAGGCCCGGAGCGGTCTGGTGTCCGCGACGTGATTTCAAACGAGACGTATACGGATAGGAACGAGCCGTGTGCGCCGGTTCGTGCGCGCGACTGTACCGACCGCAGCGGGGCGCGAGTATTTCTGGAAAGCCGCCGCGAACAATGCGCCGTTCCCCGCGGACCGTGCGTCACGCCGATTGTTCTCAACCCGCCCGCTCACCTGTCGCCGTCGCCGTCATCGTCATCGTAGTCTCCGCGTAATTGCCCGCACAGCTGTATTTCGGTCCACCTGCAGTGCCTCGCTGGATGAGTTACCCACAAAAAAAGAGTTAGAAGCCACTATAAATACCATAAAAAGCTTTCCCTTTCAAGTAAGTACCACATGAAGTTTGTTAAAAATCACAGTTAAAAAACAACACTCAGTATGAACTCTAGAAAGAAACTACCTGACAGAATACGTGACGCACACAGAGGGGAGGGGGAAGCGAAATGAAACTTCACGGTTGAGAGGGAAAGTGATGTTACATCGATTATTACAAAACCAAGTCAAATTTACAAACACCTGCATCTACATCTACATACATACTCTGCAATCCACCATACGGTGCGTGGCGGAGGGTACCTCGTACCACAACTAGCATCATCTCTCCCTGTTCCACTCCCAAACAGAACGAGGGAAAAATGACTGCCTATATGCCTCTGTACGAGCCCTAATCTCGCTTATCTTTGTGGTCTTTCGTGAAATAAAAGTTGGTGGCAGTAAAATTGTACTGCAGTCAGCCTCAAATGCTGGCTCTCTAAATTTCCTCAGTAGCGATTCACGAAAAGAACGCCTCCTTTCCTCCAGAGACTCCCACCCGAGTTCCTGAAGCATTTCCGTAACACTCGCGTGATGATCAAACCTACCAGTAACAAATCTAGCAGCCCGCCTCCGAATTGCTTCTATGTCCTCCCTCAATCCGACCTGATAGGGATCCCATACGCTCGACCAGTACTCAAGAAGGTCGTATTAGTGTTTTATAAGCGGTCTCCTTTACAGGTGAGCCACATCTTCCCAAAATTCTACCAATGAACCGAAGACGACTATCCGCCTTCCCCACAACTGCCATTAAGTGCTTGTCCCACTTCATATCGCTCTGCAGTGTTACGCCCAAATATTTAATCGACGTGACTGTGTCAAGCGCTACACTACTAATGGAGTATTCAAACATTACGGGATTCTTTTTCCTATTCATCTGCATTAATTTACATTTATCTATATTTAGAGTTAGCTGCCATTCTTTACACCGATCACAAATCCTGTCCAAGTCATCTTGTATCCTCCTACAGTCACTCGACGACGACACCTTACCGTACACCACAGCATCATCAGCAAACAGCCGCACATTGCTATCCACCCTGTCCAAAAGATCATTTATGTAGATAGAAAACAACAGCGGACCTACCACACTTCCCTGGGGCACTCCAGATGATACCCTCACCTCCGATGAACATTCACCATCGAGGACAACGTACTGGGTTCAACTTGGCAGTCTGAGTCCACTTACCAATATGACGTTGCAGCCCCTTTGGCCTGGATGGATGCCCCGCTTTCGTTGAGAAGGGTCTCATAAATCCGTTGTATCCGCTCTTGAGAAAAACTGGTTCACAACTGTTCTAAGTCTACTCCTTGATATCGCGGATATTGGCACTGGGACGAAGCTGACGTCCGAGCTAGCCAATGGAGACAGATCTGTCCCACTTGCTATGGGGCACCTCAACATCACACATACAGTTCATAAAGCCACGTGAATTGTGTGGACGAGAATTGTTCTATTGATAAGTATACCACGCTACTGTCGCATGAGAGTTGACACTTGAGGATGGAGGACGTCCGCTACCAACTGTTGTCTACATCTACATCTACATGGTTACTCTGCAATTCACACTTAAGTGGCTGGTAGGGGGTTCATCGAACCATTTTCATATTACTTCTCTACCATTACACTCTCGAAGAGAGCTAAATAAAGTTTACCGCTCATGTCAGGGGCAGCGTGGTACGTAGTACAGCCACTGCGTTGTTAATATAAGTGAGAGGGGGAATATTTTATTCTTCTTCCAATGCTGGTAAGTACGCAACTAGCAACGATCAGCTGCTATGGTATAAATATCAAACGGAAGTAACATAGGTTCGTGAATGCGCCTTATAGAGACGGTCATCTTCAAATGCGTTACATGTCTGTACCAAGTAACATGCAATCAAATTGACGCTGTTGTAATACATTCCAATGAACAAAAGAAAAATGACGCTCAAAATATTTAACGAACACTTTGATCGTGTCTCACATTTCAGTTACAGTTATTAACTGATATAACATAGTAATTTATGTAGGTTGCCTGTGAATAGTAAGGTTGGTAGGGGAAGGAGTGGTAAAATGGCCAGACAGAAAAAGTCGCCACTGCAGGTTTTCTGCCCTGAACAACGCTCCTGCCTTCCGAAAAGTGGTCACACTACTTCTAATATATATCGCCGTTGTTGGTGATATTGGCAGAGAAAGCTTTTTCCGGTAGTTTTTACTAAAAAGTTTCTTTATGTTTATTTTTGAATGGCCTGATGTAATATAAGTGCCGGCCGCGGTGGTCTCACGGTTCTAGGCGCGCAGTCCGGAACCGTGCGACTGCTACGGTAGCAGGTTCGAATCCTGCCTCGGGCATGGATGTGTGTGATGTCCTTAGGTTAGTTAGGTTTAAGTAGTTCTAAGTTCTAGGGGACTGATGACCACAGCAGTTGAGTCCCATAGTGCTCAGAGCCATTTTTTGATTGATAACCTCAGAAGTTAAGTCCCATAGTGCTCAGAGCCATAATATGACAACAAGACGTGCAGAAGACATTGTAAACATCTGACACCACATGGATCGACAAAGCGATAGTCAAATCAAAACTAGCTGTATTTTGACCGCCGCCATCTTGTCCACTGCACTACAGGTTTGTTTTTGTGATCGTGTTTCCAAGTTACTGTTACGTTAGTGAAAATTTGTGAACAGTGATCAAGAAAGCCAAGAGAGTCACTGAAATGGAAACACCTCAGCTCATCACAACGAGATTGCCACGCCGGGAGAACAAAGTGAGTTACTGTTAAAAAAGTTTTCATGCAAACATCAGTCGAGCTTCCAAAGTGACATCGCCTCTTACTAAGTTTACTCTTCTTTCACAGGGTAACCACAGCATTTATGAAAAGACTATGTAACATCTGTATGATCTTATTGTGAAATTGTTATTGTAATGCCATATAGCCTGAAGATGAGGTATTCCCTCGAAACATGCCGCACAACAAATAAATAATACATTAGTTAACAAAGTTTGTGACTGGTAGCTGTAATTTTTTTAAAAAAAGTTTACTTATTTATTGGGACAGTCACGGTCGAAAAATAGTCAAAATGGCTTCAAAACAGTTCGCTCATTGTTTACTGAACAGACCTTGTACATCCAGAATATTATCTGAACTGTAACGCTTCTGTGCGGCACACCCTATGTTACTTTATCTTCTGTTAATCCTTCACCATCCGGAATGACATTCTGGGTTTCATTAGTCAACTGACAACAGAGACAACTGCGTATCTGGGAAGACACTCCACTGGATCTTTCTTGGTTAGAGGTCGACCGATTTGGTATAGCGCCGAACGCGTATCGGAAATCTGGGAAAACCTGCATCTACTTCAAATTCAAATGGCTCTAAGCACTATGGGACTTAACATCTGAGGTAAGAACTACTTAAACCTAACTAACCTAAGGACATCACAGACATCCATGCCCGAGGCAGAATCCGAACCTGCGACAGTAGCAGCAGCGCAGTTCCAGACCGAAGCGCCTAGAACCGCTCGGCCCTGCATCTACTCTTTGCATGGTATCGCTTATGAATAAACGAAGCTGTGTTTCACACGACATATTTTTCCTGTAGCCGTATTGATTCTGTGAAAGAAATTTCATTTCATTTAGGACCGTCATACTGTTTGAGCTTAGAACATGCTCGAAGACATTGTAACAGACGGGCGTGAGAAGTACTGGTCTACAATTGTGTCTCTCCATTATTTCACACTTTTTTCTATACAGGTGTGACCTGCGCGCTTTTCCAATCACGCGGCCCTAGTCACGGCGAAACTCTACACAGTCCGTCACTCCGGTGTTCGTGTTACTCCATACTAGTAGTCTGCAACTACCGCTAACTCAGAAAAATAATTTAACTCAAACCAACGACTATTATACGTAAAGATAAGGCACTAAAAGCGGTTTAACTGGAGTGTTTACTATGTGACGCGTCTGGCGACGGTTTCATGACCCCGCGTTGCTGCGTCAGCTGGTCTAGTCATGACCTGGCAGCGGTGACGATTCACTGCGGTAGAGCGTCCTCGTCGCCAGCTAAGCGCTGCACCGTGTTTCCGGCGGCAATGCAGCTGCCGCTGCCGACACAGTGTGACAAGCACTGTAGGGGAACGTCGCAACATCACTGCGAATTTAATACAGACACACTTACATTGTGCGACCAACCTTCATTTGGAGATAGAAACGAATGGATCGTCGCCTGTTACGGCCCCCGTACATCATCAAACAATTGTCAAACTTTACTACGTTTGCCAAATACACTAAAGCGCCAAAGAAACTGGTATAGGCATGGTTATTCAAATACAGAGATATGTAAACAGGCAGAATATGGCGCTGCAGTCGGCAACGCCTATATAAGACAAGTGGCTGGCGCAGTTGTGAGATCGGTTACTGCCGCTACAATGACAGTTTATCAAGATTTAAGTGAGTTTGAACGTGGTGTTATAGTCGGCGCACGGGCGATGGGACACAGCATTTCCGACGCAGCGATGAAGTGGGGGTTTTCCCGTACGCCCATTTTACGAATGTACCGTGAATAAATCCGCTAAAACATCAAATCTGCGACATCGCTGCGGCCGGAAAAATATCCTGCAAGAACTGGATCAACGATGATTGAAGAGAATCGTTCAACGTGACAGAAATGCAACCCTTCCTGAAACTGCTGCAGGTTTCAATTCTAGGCCATCAATAAGTGTCAGCCTGCCAACCATTCAACTGAACATCGATATGGACTTCCGGAGCTGAAGGCCCACTCGTGTACCCTTGATGACTGCACGACACAAAGCTTTACGCATGGCCTGGGCCCGTCAACACCGGCATTTGACTGTTGATGACTGGAAACATGTTGCCTGGTCAAACGACTCCTCTTTCAAATTGCATCGAGCGTGTGCGGGTATGGAGACAACCCCATGAATCCATGGACCCCGCATGTCAGAAGGGGACTGTTCAAGCTGGTGAAGGCGTGTAATGGTATGGGGCGTGTGCAGTTGCAGTGATATGGGGCCCCTGATACATCTAGATAAGACTCTGACAGGTCACACGTGCCTAAGCCTCCTCTCTGATCATCTGTATCCATTCATGTCCATTGTGCATTCCGACGGACTTGGGCAATTCCAGCAGGATAATGCGATACCCTACACGACCAGAATTGCTACAGAGTGGCTCCAGGAACAGTCTTCTGAGTTCAAACATTTTCGCTGACCACCAAACTCTCCAGACATGAACACAAGCGAGAGTACAATAAAATTAAAAAAAAAAAATCGAAGCTCTCCTCGTCTTCCACGGACAATGTAAGCTATAACAGGTTCCAACACTGTGGCATTTTAATGAACTGTTATTGGAGGGGCAAGTAGACGAGATTAAATTGTCACATACTTGTGTCTTCATTCCCGATGCGACGACGAAGTAACTATAAACATATTATTAAAATTTCGCTGTCCAGTCAGATAAGGTTTTCAGCGTAACGTTTTTAACAAATTATCGTGTGCATATTTCTCTGCCACTTCAAAACATTCTCTGTACCAGCGCTTTCTTTTCTGCTTCTTTTTCTTCTTCTCCCGCTTCAAACAAAGTGCCACAGTCAGTGTTTGGCTAATGTTAAAAATGCTTTATCTTCATTTGTAGCTATTTCCACTAGTATCAAGATACAGCTGTAACGTCCCCTTAGAAAAATTAGTGAATTACTGTGCTGGTAAGCCTCTTACATTATTTGATTTTCAAACAGCTGAGCAGAACTGAACGTACTCAGACATTTCTCTCATTACTTATTCTGATCAACACTAAACTGACACACAATTTTTTAGCGCAACGCAATCTGACTTTCAATAATCCCTACAAAAGAATGGCCGTGACTAACAATAACCTATACCTTTCATGAATCACTTACCTCACAAAAATCTTCGTTACTCAAACTACTGCGACACAGCGTGCGCCAATATTGCCAGCTGAATAAAAAATTCTAACTACTGAAGGCACTAACCACTGATAGGCACAGTTAGCAAATGAAAGATTTTTATAGTGAACAAACAACGTATTTACCTTAATAATGTTCAAAAGTGATTAGTTCATGATATCCAGTATTACAAATTTACACATCCAACTGCCCAACACTACAGTAGCAAATATTCCAACAATGCAAACCAGCCACAGACTGCACACACCACAGTCAGTGATTTTCATACAGAGCGCTAGGTGGCGTTACCAACATAAAAACCTAAACAACCAACTTACACAGCATGCATTAAGAACATCTGCTTGAAAAGTAAGGTTTAACTGTTGCATCCTGAATGGATTTGTTTGACAAATCGGTGGATAGATAAGAGAGAATTCGACAAATAAATATGATCACCTATGGGGGCCTTTAAAACCTATGCTGTGCGTTTCTCTCCATACAGTTCTGGTAGAAATGGGTTGCTGACGCCCCCACATTAGACGGTGATCTGACATCTACAGTGGAGACGGCGTAAGAAGTTGCCTGACAGCTCACAGCCCTGTTGTTAACTTTCAGTTGCGCAGCGCTAACGGCTGCAGGCGTACAAAGTACCCGTCTAAGAGCTGTGGCAACACTGAGGCGTTGCTATAGAGAGGTTTATAAAACATTGTTAATTTTTGGTTGAGGTAAGCCAAGCTAAGCTGCCGCATCCAGCCCACTGAAACTGTCAGGGATCGACGCCGACTCAACTATAGTAGGCCATTTGGCTTGGCGGTGGCGACTTGATGTCCGTTCGTCAAACACTTTCGGTTGTCTGTGCGACTGTTTACTGTCTCTGCGATGCTGAACAGTCACCGTAAATTGTTGAACATTTTTCATCAGTCTGAGACCTTACCAAGTAAGGTTAATAGAACAAGATAGAGAGGATCCAACGGGGAGCGGACAGTTTAGGTGCAGGACCTTTTCTTAGGTGCGCGAGCATTATGGAGACGCTCAAGGAACTCCAGTAGCAGACGCTACAAGAGAGGCGATATGCATCACGGAGAGCTTTACTGCTGAAATTTCGAGAGAGGACGTTCCAAAAAGAACTGGGCAATGTATTACGTCTACCCACATGTCTCGCGAGATGAAAATCACAGAAGAGTTCTTCACAGATCTTTATTGAGCATCAATATTCCCAAGCGCCCTTCGTCAATGGAAATGGAAAAAGTGATGGGGCAGGGGAAAGTAATGGAAACTGGAAATTTGTATTAAGTTCCTATGGGACCAAACTTCTGAGGTCATCGGTCCCTAGGCTTACACACTACTTAATCTAACTTTAACTTACGCTAAGGACAACACACACATCCATGGCCCCCCTGACAGGGGGAGCCGCGCAGACCGCGCGGCTACCTTGTCAGGCTTCTGAGCACAGATATAGACAATGTTCACATCGCCAACACAAATTCTTGAGTAATCTCCAATATGCTCTGACCCATGCATTTTGCACTGACTATCATTCCATGTTCAAGGTCGGTTAATCCATGATATGATGTCATATTCATATTCACTACACACACTGCATCTAGCAGCAACAAAAATAAATGGTTCAAATGGCTCTGAGCACTATGGGACTTAACTTCTGAGGTCGTCGGTCCCCTAGAACTTAGAACTACTTAAACCTAACTAACCTAAGGACATCACACACATCCATGCCTGAGGCAGGATTCGAACCTGCGACGTAGCGGTCGCGCAGTTCCAGACTGTAGCGCCTAGAACCGCTCGGCCACTCCAGCCGGCTTAGCAGCAACATTTGGTCGTTATATGATACATTTCTTCGGTTAGGACATGCCTTCCCGTTAGTTTCAGGTACGCAGTTTACAGTATGGGACGTGTATAGCTTAATTATACAAAAGTAACACTTAATTATGAAAAAAGTAAATAACTTACAGAAATGTTTGATGTAGCACTGAATGCAATATATCTTCAAATTTTATTTACAAATGTTCAGCGTGGTTACCTTTCGAATACAACAAATGTCTCATCTGTAATGTTTCCTGCCAGACCCTATGAAGCAAGTCTTCATGTATGGTGACAACCGCTTGCGTTACCCTTTGTCGCAACTCGTTGACGTTTCCCGGAAGTGGAGGAACAATCGGGTGATCGTAGTGGCCAGGATATTGTCACTTTCTCTTTAAAGCTTGCAACACTCCCAGTTTGTAGGGTTGAATGAGATGCATTTCTGTAGTATCTTCCACACTGTAACTCTGGGCATATTCAGTTCTAAGCTGGCACGTCTCGTTGATTTACCCAGACTAGGGATGTAAAACTGCCGAACTTGTGCCATTCCTGAATCAAAGACTGCTATGTGATACACAGCCAGTGTTTGTGAAACGATTGTACCAGTTAATAACAGTTTGAGGTAGCGGCTTGCAATATTTAGTGCTAAATTGTATGAACTGTATTAGCGGATTTGGATTCGTGAAACCATTAACTGCACACGCCCTGTGCTAGCGTTATGTTGAAAGGGGACCATATTTTCAGCTGTTCTGCGCATCCCCCACCATTAACTGCTAGTAGCCGCAAGCCGCGAGCTACGAACTGGACTGCGAGCCCACATGCTGAGCTGTTGGCGTAATTTGCTACAATGCAGTTTCATTCGCAGAGCGACCGAATTATTCACTCATACGTCGATGTTACTTTCTTGTAGCAGTATGTGGTTCAAATGGCTCTGAGCACTATGCGACTTAACTTCTGAGGTCATCAGTCGCCTAGAACTTAGAACTAATTAAACCTAACTAACTTAAGAACATCACACACATCCATGCCCGAGGCAGGATTCGAACCTGCGACCGTAACGGTCGCTCGGTTCCAGACTGTAGCGCCTAGAACCGCACGGCCACTCCGGCCGGCTCTAGCAGTATAGCTGTGAATGTGTGTCTGTAAAAGTTTTAGTGTGTTTTCCAGATGAAAATGTCATGTGATGGCAATAACCTTGATGTTCCTCACAAGAAACTTCAATTAAATTGCGTGCCTATGGAGTATTGTCTTAGTCGTGCGACTGGTTTCGTGATTTCCTGTCAGAAAGATCACTGTATGTAGTAATCGACGGAAAATCATCGAGTAAAACAGAAGTGATATCTGGCGTTTGCAACGAAGTGTTATAGGCGCTCCTCGGATCCTGATCTAATAAACGATTTAGGAAACAATCTCAGCATCCCTCTTAGACTGTTTGCGGATGATGCTGTGATTTACCGTCTTGTAAAGTCATCAGAGATTAAAACAAATTAGTAAACGACTTAGCCGAGATATCTGTATGGTGAGAAAAGTGGCAATTTACTCTAAATAATGAAAAGTCTGAAGTTATGCACAAGAGTACTAAAAGAAATCCGCTAAATTCGGTTTGCAGGATAAAACACACGATTCTAAAGGATGTAAATTCAACTAAATACTTAGGGATTACAATTACGAATAACTTAAAATGCAGCTATCACATGAATAACGTTGTGTGGAAAGCTAACCAAAGACTGCGATTTATTGGTGGAAGACTAAGAAAATTCAACAGGTTTACTAAAGAGACTACTTAGGTGTGGGATGCACATCAGATAGAACTGGCCGAAAAAGTTCAAAGAAGGGCCGCTCGTTATGTATTTTCGCGAAATAGGGGAAAGACTGCCACGGATATGACAAGTGAATTGAAGGGGCCATCATTAAAACAAAGGCGTTTTTCGTTGTAGCAGGATTTTCTCATGAAATTTCAGTCGCCAACTTTCTTCTCAGAGTGTGAAAATACTTTGTTGGCGCCCGCCTACATAGGGAGGAATGTTCATCATAACAAAATAAGAGAAATTAGAGCTCGCAAGGAAGGTTAAAAGCTGTTCGAGAGGGGGACAGTATAGAAATAGCATGAAGGTGGTTCTATGAACGCTCTGCCAGGCACTTAATTGCGAATTTAAGAATAATCATGTAGATGTAGAGGTTTCACAAGCAGTCGAGGAGGTTTATGTCCGCATTTACTTCTTCAAATGAGAATCTGAAAGCGATACTTCTATTTTTGACATTTTGAAGATTCAAGAACGAATTGCAGAAGCACTTGCGGCAAGAGAACTGTACAGAGAATAGTAGACAAAAGTGTTTGTTTTCGTGTCGTCTGAAAATCATCGATATCGCAAGAAACCTGTAACAAAATAGATGGTTTTGACAACGATGTTTTAAAGCGTTCCGTGTTTTAAATGTATATAAGAATGGAATACCCAACATCACAAAAACTTTTTACAATTACGCTAGGGCAAATTGGCTTCAAATGTAGCGCTTCGTCAATGTAAAGAATTTTAAAATACATTGGTTTTAAACATGTTAAGAGGAGAGCTTTTAATTGAAGGAAGTGACATAGAAGCAGCACGAAGAACGTCCGTTAAAAATACGCACGATACAAGAAGAGGAGGTAGTTTTACAGTGTATGACCTTGATGAAATATGGGTGAATCAGAATCATTTCATGAATACCTGCTGGAAAACGAGTGATGGTGCTGGCGGTTTTAAAGTTACCTTAGGAAAGATTCTCTGATTCTTATTCTGTAAGCTGGCTCTCGTTCTGACTTGGTTTCTTAGAGTGAACTTATATTTAGGTGTAAGAAAAACAGTAGTGACTACCGTTCAGAAATGAATCCTGCCACTTTCAAGAAGTGATTCACTGAACAATTCTTTCCATACCTAGCTTCGGAGTCGGTCATTGTATTTACCATGCCAGTTATCATTCAGCTGTTACAGAGAAATGACCAAGTACAAGCAGCAGGAAAGGGGACATCGTGCTCTGGCTGAAAAATAAAAATAAAAATATTCCAGATAATATAAGACAGACTTGTGCTGAACTCGTGCAGCTCGTTAATTTATAAACGTCACGCGATAGAATGTACAAATTTGACTTTCTTGCATGTGAATGTGGTCACACAGTTTTGCGTTTATCCACGTATTACTGTCGGTATAATCCGATAGAATTACTTTGCGCACAGTTTACAAGCTATGTGAGGAAGAAAAGCCATTCAAGATGACAAACACTGAAAGGATTGTGCATGAAACAGTAGACAGCACCCACATCAGCGTGGGCACACCGTGTGTGTCACACTGAAAAGTTTCAAAAATAAGACTGTAACAGGGAGGTGAAAATTGATAAATGCCTTGAACACATCATCCTAAATTTACAATCAGATGGTTCGTACATGGACTCAGATAGCAGAAGGTATTACGATGCAGACTTTGAAACAAAGTAAAGTAATACTCATGATTTAAGACCTTTTTTGTCAACATATCAGTTGCATACACTGCACTTCCTAGCTTTCATTTATTCGGAGTATGTAGCCTGTGAAGTATTCAGACTATAATGTTCAATACATTTCCTAATAAGAAGTTAAGCTTTTCCCATGTTGCTGTATTACTTGCGAGAATGCTGCTAGATAAATTCATCAAGAACTCCAGTATTGCGACACGTAAATCCCAGTCATTTTAATGGCACGAATTGGAAAAGGCCTTAAAATGAAAGTGAGGGTTACCTGTCGAGATGTCGGTGGTTTTAGACGTTATCTGTTTGCATTCCGCCGAGTTATTCACAGGAGATGGTTAATTGTTAGCTTGTTCTATGGATCATAAATGCGTTCTCCCACTGTAATGTCAAACGAGTTAGTTTAAGCTCATGATGCCTGCTGACACCAAAAAATACGATAACTACTGGCAATTTTCAGTGTTTGCTTCCAGTAATTCTTTTTTTACGCATAGTGATTTACATTGAACAGCAGTGAAACACATCTACATATGCGCATTTCACATATTTAAAAAATTATATGGAGTAGAAGCAGTTGTCAAAAAATATATAACGATTTTGGTTTGAGTTTGAAGTTTATTTCGTTATGTATTAGATTGTCACTTATAGTAAAGTCCAAATCGCAATAAATTGCAATTACTGCAACTATCTGAGATGATCTTGAAGTTAGACAATCGTCGTTTTGAGAAAAATTGTTCGTGATGTCTTCACAAACCTGTATCAGCTGTTCTCGCCTTCCGACATCACACAGCCAGTTGCTGTGGAATAGTGGACACAACCTCAAGACTCACAAGTAAGATTTCTCTGACGTAGAAGAATGATCTAAATCCGTTTTAAAATGTGTTATTCCTTCATACATTTGAACGTATAATACGATGTACCGAAAGCAAATGAACATGATTGTTGTCCGCTGCAACACGGACGGATATTCAAGAATTAGTCGGACAAGTAAACATCTTCTTCCAATAAATCTTAGTGTGGCTTCTTGGGTCGCCACTTCTACATAACAGAAAGCTACGACTTTCCTGCGACCGATCACCGGTTGCCTAGTAAAACTGTAACCTTTCCGTTACAATAATTTGTGTTGAGGGCCAACTGCCGATCTTTGCCCCAGCCATTGATCATCCGCAAGTCTCTCTGCATTTCGTAGTAACTCACTTACTATTTCAGTTCCCTACGAGTAACTGCGTCTTCTGAGATCAGCCGGATAGGGATCCAAACCTCATCCGCCACGTCATTCTTTTCCATGTTGTGCATAGTGTTGCCAACTCCACAAATAGAAAAGCTGGACTTGGCGTTATATTTAGCTGAACATTTTGCCCTGAAAGCCCGAATACCTATTTCGAGTAGAAATAGTCAGCTGGGTATTATCCATCGTTTATTAATAACACAGGTCTGCAAAAATATATTTTTTGAAAGTTGTTTGAAATTTGATAACTGACTTCTATGTACTTTTCAGAGCTGATTTCAAAAATTCAATCCATGTCAGCTTTTCTCACCAAAAAGGGAGTATTATTGGGTATAACAACAAAATTTAAGCAATTTATCACATTTCTTCCAACGTTATAAAATTTTATTTTATTTATAAATCATGTTCTAAACTACATTTCCAGTACACTTCTAATTTTCTTTAAGCTCATAAGTTCTTATAATAACGCTTTCGCCTTCTGTCGAAGCTTCTTTTATAGCTTTACGGCTGTGGACTCATTGAGGATCATCTCTTTTTATCATCCAGAAGTAGCCCGCTACCATGTTGACATTCCATCTTCCTTGATATCTTCTTTCCATTTCTTTGATGTCTTGGCGGAATCTTTCACCCAGCTCTTCACTTACATCACCAAGGTTTGCAGGGAAGTAGTCAAGATGTGAGTGGAGAAAATGAACTTTAATGCTTCAGGTCCATGAGGAAAGGGGAATGGCTGATTGAATGTTAGGGTAAGAACTATCCGTTTTGTTTTTCAAATTGAAACATTGCAGGAACGAAACTGGCAATCATCACTATGATTTTTGGGCTCCCTCCAAACCATTGGTATTCCAAAACGTAAGGACTGCCTTTTCGTTAAAACCATTGCCTCAGTTCTTCAACACACACTGAAAAAGCTTTGTGTGGGGGCCAAGGCTTATCTTGATCGCCAACTTTATACCAAAATAGGCGAAATATACTTTTTTAACAAAATCGGTAATGTTTCTTTGTTGCTTTTGATGGTATAGTTACAACAAATGTAGCAGAAGCAATCTGGCGAGTTTATACATCCTCTGGTAGCTATGTCCATTGTCCATAAAACAACTTCACATCACAAGAAAACAGTCACTACTTTAAAGCACTAGTAACAACAACACGTGAACAGCACAGAGCTGAGAGGTACTGTGAACTGAAGGACAGTAGCAGAAGCTCACTGCTTGGTGATGGAGAGGGAAGGAACAGCACGACAGACAGCCACTGACGTGAAAATACTGCTGGTTTCTCCTAATTTCCTAATTACTCCTTATTTTACGTATATCTAGTATAAAAACAGTCTACGGAGATCCTAAAACCCAAAATTCAAACTCACTAGAGTGCTGAAAAATTCGAAAAAAGCTAAAACTAGCCAAGTAGTTTGTGAAATAACTGTAAGTGATGGAATTTTTTCACTATTTTCCCCAAAATCAGCGTTGAAAACACTATAAAAATCGTAATAATAATTAATTGAAACCCTCAGCTGCCGACAGGTGTTGTTGACATACCTTGATGGGGACAGCTGAAAATGTGTGCCCCGACCGGGACTCGAACCCGGGATCTCCTGCTTACATGGCAGACGCTCTATCCATCTTTTTTTTATTTTATTTTGTTGTATTTTGTTCGTTGTATATGTTCGGGGCGGACGTCTCATGACACCCGTTCAGGTTGTTCGTTGATCCGTTCACTCAGTTTTTTTTATTGCAGAGGGTAGTTAATCCTCTGACAGAAAACGCTAAATTACCGTATCGGCATCCATCTGAGCCACCGAGGACACAGATGAATAGCGACTGCAGGCACTTATCCCTTGCACGCTTCTCGTGGGACCCACATTTCCAACTGTCCACAATCTATATACGTAATGTTCCTAATAGATACTTTGCCCATCCACTCATTACTCGCACCCACTAAGATGACGATTCCCGTAAGAGTTCGGGGAAACTGTGCGCATTCGCACAGACGAAGGTCACAATGGCCGGGTAGCCATTTAACTATGAAGATAGTAACTGTTCTCGTACGGGAATCGTCACCATAGTGGGCGCGAGTAATGAGTGGATGGGCAAATACCTATTAGGAACATTACGTATGCAGATTGTGGACAGTTGGGAATGTGGGCCTCACGGGAAGAGTGCAAGGGATGATCCCTGCAGTCGCGCTATTCATCTGTGTCCTCGGTGGCTCAGATGCCGGCACAGTAGCTCAGCGTGTTCGGTCAAGGAGCTGGGTGGCCTCTGTAGTAAAAAACTGAGTGGAACGGTCAACAAACTAACTCGAACGGATGTCATGTGGCGTCCGCAACGACCAGACACAAAGATCAACAACGAACAAAACGAAAAAAAAGATGGATATAGTGTCTACCACGTAAGCAAGAGATCCATGTTCGAGCCCCGGTCTGGGGACACATTTTCAGCTGTCCTCATCAAGGTATGTCAACAACACCTGTCGGCAGCTGAGGGTTTCAATTAATTATTATTACGATTTTTATAGTGTTTTCAACGCTGATTTTGGGGAAAATAGTGAAAAAATTCCATCACTTACAGTTATTTCACAAACTACTTGGCTAGTTTTAGCTTTTTTCTAGAGAGCTGCACGGTCATCAATGGTATCTTTTCTTTCGAGAGCAGTTACTATCTTCATATACTATAAAAATCACTTAATAAATTTGAAACAATTTTTATGTCGAAGACCTGTGTAATCAGTTACAGTCAATTTTTTGCGAGATCAACCTTAAACGTACTTAAAGTAAAAAAAAATATTTAAATAACCTTACAATTTGGCAATTACGATAACAATGAAGTCCCCAGTCTTCTGAATTCCTTAGTATTCTTTATAAAATAATCTTATGTCAAAATAAAGTAAACGTTGGTCATGAAACAAATTAAACAGTAATCCATTCCTCTGAGAATTCGCTGTAGGTCTCAACACCGGTTGCAGCAGCGATGTGCGAGCCTGTCGGGGTGAAGCTGGTTGGTGTTGGTTGATCAGCACATTCCACTTAACCTCACCCACTCTGCGCGTAGCTTGGTTGTGACACTGTGTAGTAGGCTGGACCGGCCTACGAAGAAAAACATAGGACACAGATATAAGAACAGCAGTGACTGGTACCGCCGTACAAGGTGGTCAAAAACGGCCTGATAAGCTTGTCGGGGTGTCGCATTGAACTGAGAAATAATTGTTAAGAAAAAAAAATTGATACACGCGCCTTTTCCGAGTTAATTAATGATGGCTTCGCTTGGTTTTCTGAAACCGGACAAGAGAGCGATACAAGAATTGGACATGGGACGGTAGTAAGGATAGAATCTGCCGCAAAGGCGCTGGCATCTACGACAGGGTTTCCCAATCATTTTAGGTTTGAGGTCTACTATATGTAGTTTAGTCTATTTTGAGGTCTACTCACTTAAAAATTCATAAAGGTTTATGCAAAGAATACAATAGCGTAGACAAAATTAACCATTTCAGTTACACAAAATACATAAACGATAATTTTCTGTCCGTTAAAAGTTGTGGGCCTAAAACTAAATTTTGAAGATATTACAATTATGGAAAAAATAAATTAAAATAGAGAGCATCAAAACTGTTGAAAAAAGTTTACTGAGGTACTTGGTTTGCTCATCATTGGCTGTTTATTATGATCTGATGAACAATTTGTCAAAACCAACCTCACACAGTTTGAAAGGTAAGGTAATTACGAGGGCTTTTCGGAAAGTAAAGAACGATAGGTCGCGAAATGCAAACCACAGTGAAAATCAAAACTGTTTTATTTGCAACAGTTAGCTACAACTTCCAGCTACTTATCTCTCCATAGTCGCCGATCCGACTTGGACGTTTGTCGTAGCGTTGAACAAACTTTTCAATACCCTCGTTGTAGAAGGCAGCCGCCAGTGCTTTCCGCTAACTCTCTACGCTGGCCTACAGCTCGTTGCCTGTTCCAGAATGTTTTCATAGCGAGCGGTTCATGTGAGCAGAGATGAAACTCAGAGGGAGACAATTACGGGCTGTATTGTGGGTAATCAAACATTTCCAATTGAAAACGATGCAGGAGCATCTTCATTGCCCCTGCAGAATGCGGCTGAGAATTGTCTTGAAGAAGAAAATACACTACAGTATGTGATGTTGGTTGCATAGCTTCAGGCGAAATTTCTCACCAGACTCTCGTACTTGGCGGGAGACACTATTGTTCTGGGTATCTTTATGTGCTCCCTGTGCGCTCAGAACCAAAACGAACGACATAATGTGATCGACGGGGATACTGGAGACACTTCCCAACACACCTGTGCAAAACTTCATCGGATTTTCACTGTGGTTTCCATTTCGCGACCGATAGTTCCTTACTTTCCGAATAACCCTCGTATTTGAGATGTCAGTACAAACAGCAACCTCAGCTTCGAAAAGACAAAGTATTTAACTGATCATCCGTTGAGCACATTGTTGTTTCGTGAAAACTGGAAAACAGAGGTTTGTGTTTCCCACTGGAGGTGGAGCTTGTTCTCCCCTTCCCTGCCCCCCCCCTCCCCCCCTCACACTTCGTTACTGAGCTCCCTCCCCTCTTAGCGCAACACGCACACTTCGCGACTAGTGACCTCAGGCTACGGGAGGAAAGACTTGCTCAACGCGTGCGTTAAGTCGGTGAAATCCAGATGGAGACGAGAGTGGCGCAGTTAGTGTTGTCTGTATTACCGTCAAGAAATACCCTGTAGAAGACTCATTTTCAATAAACTGGTACTTTGCAGAAAACAGCTCATTTAAACAGATTTTGAACAAAGGTATTGAAATATCTATTCATAAAACCATGACGATCGACCGGTCAATCGCGATCGACGGAGTGAGCAGCCCTGAACTACGCTATAAGAACAGCAGACTCTTAATTGCTTCTGGCGGGGCTCTTGAATTTGCGCGAGCAATGGCCTGATTGGCTGACTTCAATGCTAATTAGGAAACGTTGCAACGTAGGCTATGTAATTTTTTTTACAATTATTTCTCAGCACAGCTTACCATGCGACACCCGAGCAAGCTTTTGAGACTATTTCTGACCACCCTTTATATCCTTGGGGTTTACCTCGCCCTTTCTCCCGGCTACGTCATTAGCTTGGAATGGGCCTTAATTGTGCGTTGTTTGCTTTGTTGCGAAAAAACCTAACGAAGGCTGAATATGCTAGATTTATTTATATTTGACCGTACACGACCATAAAAAGCCACACATGTTCGTCTAAAGATGGACACGCGGTAACCCTAGTTGCGTAGCGTCCTCCACAAGTTCAATGGTATGGTTTTAATACTCGAATGCTACATGGTGCCGCTTTCTATGTTTCCAGATATATTTCACATTTCAACACCAGTAGTAAATGCTTCTACAATGCTTCTACGGCAATAAACAATTCTCGTGATATCTTTTGTATGCACTGCACAAAACGTCGTTCTTGTAAACACCGTAGGGAATAAATTATGTGAAAAACACCTGTAAACGCTGCACTGGAGAAAGCGACTGAAGATGGATTAGGAACGACGTAATACATATTTAAATGATAATGGTAGTCCTAGACCAAGAATGAAGTGCTCCTATTAAAATGGTTGTAAAACAAGACTGTAGTATTTCACCCCACGTCCAATCTATACACCGAAGAAACAACAACGGAAATAACAGAAAGGTTCAAGAGTAGGACTAAAATTCATAAAGAGATGATACCTACGATAAGGTTCATTGAAGACGTTGCTTTCCACAGAGAGACTGAAGAAATATTATAGGACTTGATGAATGGAAAAAAAATATATGTATATATGTACTTGATGAATGGAATGAACAGTCTAATGAGTACAGATTATGGATTGGGAGTAAAAAATGTTCAAATGTGTGTGAAATCTTATGAGACTTAACTGCTAAGGTCATCAGTCCCTAAGTTTACACACTACTTAACCTAAATTATCCTAAGGACAAACACACACACCCAAGCCCGAGGGAGGACTCGAACCTCCGCCGGGACCAGCCGCACAGTCCATGACTGCAGCGCCTTAGATCGCTCGATTGGGAGTAAACCAAAGAAAGACGAAAGTAGTGAGGAGTAGCAGAAATGAGATTAGCAATGAACTTAACATCGAAATTAAGTACGACTTAGTAGACAAAAATAAGGAATTCTGCTTCCTTCGATCCAAAACAACTCATGACGGACCAAGGAACGCAGATGAACACAAGTAAACTGGGGATTCCTGGGCTAAAGAAGTCTGCAAGTGCCAGAACTGAGGAAGAAATTGCTGAGAATGTACTTTTGGATCATAGCATTGTACGGTCGTGAAACATGGGCTGCGGAAAAACCGGAACAGAAGATAATCGAAGCAGTTGAGATGTAGTGCTAGAGAAGAATGTTGAAAATTGGTGGACTGATAAGGTAAGGTATGAAGAGGTTCCTCTCACAAACGGCGAAGAAAGGAACATACGTAAAACACTAACAAGTAGGGATTGTGTGATAGGGCATCTGGAATAACTTCAATGTTACTAGAGGGAACTGTAGAGAGTAAAAACTGTAGCGGAAGACAGAGATCGGAAAATATTCAGCAAATAATAGAGGACGTAGGGTGCAGAGACTACTCTGAGATGAAGAGGTTGGCGTAGGAGAGGAATTCATAGCGAGCCGCATCGAATATTGGCGGGCCGCGTCAAACCAGTCGTATACTTCACGAAATCGGCTTAACGTCTTTAGTGTGGTGCCGTCGGCATTCATCAAAGATTTTGATTACTTTTTTGTTTCCGTACTGCAGTGGTGGACGGAAGTGCCATCTGTAACAGAAAGGTTTCTATTTTATTTCCTTTTATTTTATTATTTTCCTTTTATTTTATTTCTTTTCCTTTCAATAAGTTACGGCTGCAAAATGCTGACACGAATTCTGTACAGACGAAAGAAAAAACTGGTAGAAGCCGACCTCGGGGAAGATCAGTTTGGACTACGTCGAGTTGTTGGAACACGCGAGGCAATACTGACCCTGCGACTTATCTTAGAAGATAAATTAAGGAAAGGCAAACCTACTTTTTTGCATTTGTAGACTTAGAGAAAGCTTTGACAATGTTGACTGGAATATTCTCTTTCAAATTCTGAAGGTAGCAGAGGTCAAATACAAGGAGCGAAAGGCTATTTACAATTTGTACAGAAACCAGATGGCAGTTATAAGAGTCGAGGGGCATGAAAGGGAAGCAGTGGTTCGGAATGGTGTGAGGCAGGGTTGTAGCTTATCCCCGTTGTTATCCAATCTTTATATTGAGCAAGCAGTGACGGAAACAAAAGAAAAATTCAGAGTAGGAATTAAAATCCATGGAGAAGAAATAAAAACTTTGAGTTTTTTGACGATGTCATTGTAATTCTGTCAGAGTCAACAAAGGGCCTTGAAGAGCAATTGAACGGAATGGACAGCGTCTTGAAAGGAGGATATAGGATGAACATCAACAAAAACAAAACGAGGATAATGGAATTTAGTCGCATTAAATCAGGTGATGCTGAGGGAATTATATTAGGAAATGAGACATTTCAAGTAGTAGATGAGGTTTGCTCTTTGCGGAGCGAAATAACTGAGGATGGTCGAAGAAGAGAGGATATAAAATGTAGACTGGCAATGGCAAGGAAAGCGTTTTTGAAGAAGAGAAATTTGTTAATATCGACTATATATTTAAGTGTCGGGAAGTCCTTTCTGACAGTATTTGTATGGTGTGCAGCCATGTATGGAAGTGAAACATGTACGATAAATAGTTTAGACAAGAAGAGAATAGAAGATTTCGAAATGTGGTGCTACAGAAGAATGCTGAAGATTAGATGGATAGATCACGTAACATATGAGGAGGTACTGAATAGGATTGGGGAGAAGTTGCACAACTTGACTAGAAGAAGGGATCGGTTGGTAGGCCACGTTCTGAGACATCAAGGGATCACTGGAGGGCAGCGTGGAGGGTAAAAATCGTAGAGGGAGACCAAGGGATGAATATACTAAGCGGATTCAGAAGGGTGTAGGTTGCAGTAGTTACTCAGAGATGAAGAACCTTGCACAGGATATGGTAGCACCGAGAACTGCATCAAACCAGTCTCTGGACTGAAGACCATAACAACAACATCACACACATAAATATTAGTTTGGTAGTGTCTTTCTGTTTTTATGGGGTTGAACACATCGAACACTGGCGTTCTTAGACCCCTTAAATGACAGGACCACGCGTCGTCAATGTAATCGTTAGCCCATATTTTGAGTGGGCTAAACAAACGTGCATTCTGATCAGCTTGCTGACTCCAGAAATATCATGTGGCGAGCGAAATGCCAGGACTCCGTTGAGCTGGCATGCATCGAACAAAATACCAACGTACCCTGTTCTATTATCTTCCCATAGTTCCTGTCGTTTTCCAAAACTTATTCGATCAAATTACCGAGTATTCCCGTTGGAAGTTGTAATCGATTGTGCAAGACAGAGGGAATCTACATCACCGATTCCTAGGCCTATCATCTTTTCTAGTTGGACAAAAATATGAAAATACAGCGAGAAGTGTCTGCTTGAACATAAATACAGATACTACCCAAGGCTGCTGGTTGCCCTACAGTGTTTTGACCACGATCGGCGCCTGTGCAGTGTCCTCAATACAATGCAACAAGGACGATAAATAGTTTAGACAAGGAGAATAGAAGCTTTCGAAATGTGGTGCTACAGAAGAATGCTGAAGGTTAGATGGGTAGATCACGTAACTAATGAGGAGGTACTGAATAGAACTGGAGAGAAGAGGAATTTGTGGCACAACTTGACTAGAAAAAGGGATCGGTTGGTAGGCCACGTTCTGAGACATCAAGGGATCACCAATTTAGTATTGGAGGGAAGCGTGGAGGGTAAAAATCGTAGAGCGAGACTAAGGGATGAATATACTAAGCAAATTCAGAAGGATGTAGGTTTCAGTAGTTACTCAGAGATGAAAAACCTTGCACAGGATAGGGTAGCATCGAGAGCTGCATCAAACCATTCTCTGGAATGAAGATCATAACGACAATAACAAACGCATAAATTTTAGTTTGGTAGTTTATTTCTTTTTTTGGGGCTTGAACGTATCGAACACTGGCGTACGTAGATGCTTTAAATGACAGAGCCACGTTTCGTCAAGGTGATCGTTAGTGCATATTTAGAATGGGCTAAACAAACGTGCCTTCGCTCTGGCATTCTGATGAGCTTGCTGACTCCAGAAATATCACGTGGCGAGCGAAATGCTGGGGCTCCGTTGAGCTGGCAAGCATCGAACAAAATACCAATATACCCCGTTCTATTACGTTTCCCATAGTTGCTGTCGTTTCGCAAAACTTATTCGATCGAATGGGCGAGTATTCCCGTTGGAAGATTGTAATCGATTGTGCAGGACAGAGAGGGAATCTACATCAACGATTCCTAGGCCTATCATCTCTTCTAGTTGGACAAAAATATGAAAATACCGCGAGAAATGCATGCTTGAACATAAATGCGAATGCTGCCCAAGGCTGCTGGTTTCGCTGTAGTGTTTGACCGCGATAGGCACCTGCACAATGTCCTCAATACAGTGTAACTGTCAGCCGTGACCAGAACAGTGTTCTGTGAGGTATTGTATTCTATGTTAACCGGGGGCCTAGAAACGACGGCGAGGCTCCTTCCCCGCCGCAGCCGCAGTGGTCCACAACCCCACGACGACTACCTAAGTCCACCCCTCCGCCGCTCCACACCGAACCACTCTTTCAGATTTATTGTGCGGTTCGGCCCCCGGTGGACCTCCCAGGGAACCTCTCACACCAGACGAGTGTAACCCCTACGTTTGCGTGGTAGAGTAATGGTGGTGTACGCATACGTGGAGAAGTTGTTTGCGCAGCAATCACCGACATAGTGTATCTGAGGCGGAATATGGGGAACCAGCCTGCATTTGTTGAGGGAGATGGAAAACCGCCTAAAAACCATCCACAGACTTGCCGGCTTATCGGACCTCGACACAAGTCCGCCGGGCGGATTCGTGCCGGGGACCAGGCGCTCCTTCCCAATCCGGAAAGCTGTGCGTTAGACCGCACGGCTAACCGGGCGGGCTGTTCTGTGATGTAGTGAGAGCATTATGTCACAGCTAAGTTACTACGAACGTGGACATGTTCTTGAAGCTCGTATGGTGGGTGGTTCCGTAACCAACGGAGCCGAAACGTTTCGTATTTCACGAGGACCATATCGAAGAATTATACCGCATACATGGAGAGCTGTGAAACTTCATCCACCGGGTCACAACGCAGACCTATGTAAGTGTATGTCGACTGATCATCGGACTGTGATAAAGATAAGAGGACAAATGGCTCTGAGCACTATGCGACTTAACTTCTGAGGTCAGCAGTCGCCTAGAACTTAAAACTAATTAAACCTAACTAACCTAAGGACATCACACACATCCATGCCCGAGGCAGGATTCGAACCTGCGACCGTAGCGGTCGCTCGGTTCCAGACTGTTAGCGCCTAGAACCGCACGCCCACTCCGGCCGGCGATAAGAGGACAACAGCTGCGAAAGTCTCTGCAGAAATCAATGTTGCGCTCACGAACCGTGCCAGCACCGTGTCAGCACGAAGGGACTCCATAATCATGGAACTGCACGACGAGCTGGAATTCCAGAACCACTCATCAGTGCTGCAAATGCCCTTAGCAGATAAAGGTAGTGCCAAACCATAAAACCTGGAGTATGGAGCAATGGAAGGAAGTCATTTGGTCGGATGAGTTTTGTTTCACACTTTTTGCGACATCTGGCAGAGTTTTACCTCACAAGAGTGAAACATAGTGCGGGTTCAGTGATGATATGCACCTCTGTTCACACAGCTCGCACTGTCCAGGACTGGTTTTATGAGCACGAGAATGTACCGTCACATCCACCATGGCAACCCAGTCTCAAGATAGTATGACTGAGTCTTTGTCTCTACTTTGGAGAGAAGCGTGCGTGATCGCTATCTACCTCCATCGTCGTTTCCTGAACTTGCTACTATTTTGCAGCAACAGTGGTTTAAGATTCGCCTGAAAATCACACAGGACGTGTATTTATCCATTCTGAGCCGACTGGAAGCTTTTCGAAAGCCAACGGGTTTCTTACGCTGTGTCAGGTGTGGTAATACTGTGTTTTCGGTGTTTTCAGATTCCATATTTTTATCCAATCTATATACAGGGTGTTACAAAAAGGTACGGCCAAACTTTCAGGAAACATTCCTCAAACACAAAGAAAGAAAATATGTTATGTGGACATGTGTCTGGAAACGCTTACTTTCCATGTTATTACTTCTCTTCAAATCACATTAATCATGGAATGGAAACACACAGCAACAGAAGGTACCAGCGTGACTTCAAACACTTTGTTACAGGAAACGTTCAAAATGTCCTCCGTTAGCTAGGATACATGCATCCACCCTCCAAAAATGGTTCAAATGGCTCTGACCACTGTGGGACTCAACATCTGTGGTCATAAGTCCCCTAGAACTTAGAACTACTTAAACCTAACTAACCTAAGGACATCACACACATCCATGCCCGAGGCAGGATTCGAACCTGCGACCGTAGCAGTCGCGCGGGTCCTGACTGAGCGCCTAGAACCGCTAGACCACCGCGGTCGGCTCATCCACCCTCCGTCGCATGGAATCCCTGATGCGCTGATGCAGCCCTGGAAAATGGCGTATTGTATCACAGCCGTCCACAATACGAGCACGAAGAGTCTCTACATTTGGTATCGGGGTTGCGTAGACAAAGAGCTTTCAAATGCCCCCATAAATGAAAGTCAAGAGGGTTGAGGTCAGGAGAGCGTGGAGGCCATGGAATTGGTCCGCCTCTACCAATCCATCGGTCACCGAATCTGTTGTTGGGAAGCGTACGAACACTTCGACTGAAATGTGCAGGAGCTCCATCGCGCATGAACCACATGTTGTGTCGTACTTGTAAAGGCACGTGTTCTAACAGCACAGGTAGAGTATCCCGTATGAAATCATGATAACGTGCTCCATTGAGCGTAGGTGGAAGAACATGGGGCCCAATCGAGACATCACCAACAATGCCTGCCCAGACGTTCACAGAAAATCTGTGTTGATGACGTGATAGCACAATTGCGTGCGGATTCTCGTCAGCCCACACATGTTGATTGTGAAAATTTACAGTTTGATCACGTTGGAATGAAGCCTCATCCGTAAAGAGAACATTTCCACTGAAATGAGGATTGACACATTGTTGGATGAACCATTCGCAGAAGTGTACCCGTGGAGGCCAATCAGCTGCTGATAGTGCCTGCACACGCTGTACATGGTACGCAAACAACTGGTTCTCACGCAGCGCTCTCCATACAGTGACGTGGTCAACGTTGCCTTGTACAGCAGCAACTTCTCTGACGCTGACATTAGGGTTATCGTCAACTGCACGAAGAATTGCCTCGTCCATTGCAGGTGTCCTCGTCGTTCTATGTCTTCCCCAGTCGCGAGTCATATGCTGGAATGTTCCGTGCTCCCTAAAACGCCGATCAATTGTTTCGAACGTCTTCCTGTCGGGACACCTTCGTTCTGGAAATCTGTGTCGATACAGACGTACCGCGCCACGGCTATTGCCCCGTGCTAATCCATACATCAAATGGGCATCTGCCAACTCCGCATTTGTAAACATTGCACTGACTGCAAAACCACATTCGTGATGAACACTAACCTGTTGATGCTACGAACTGGTGTGCTTGATGCTAGTACTGTAGAGCAATGAGTCGCATGTCAACACAAGCACCGAAGTCAACATTACCTTCCTTCAATTGGGCCAACTGGCGGTGAATCGAGGAAGTACAGTACATACTGACGAAACTAAAATGAGCTCTAACATATCCACATAACATCTTTTGTTTATTTGTGTGTGAGGAAAGTTTCCTGAAACTTTGGCTGTACCTTTTTGTAACACCCTGTATACAGGGTCCAGTCACATTAATGTGACCACTGCCAATGTTCGACGGCAATGTGAAGTCACTCTTAGACGGTAGGTGGCAGCACTAGCAGTGGAGGGCATACGAAGCATGTCGTGTGGACACGGAAAACAGTGCGGAAATGGAGCGATCTATCTGACGCCCAAAAGAACATGATCACTGGGTTTCGTGCAAAGGGTGGAGGCATTTCCGGTACGGCTAAATTAGTAAACTGTTCACGTGTCGCCGTGGTTGAAGTATAGCGTCCATGGCAAAATGGCGCTATACAAAATCACACCCAAGGCAACGGTTGTGCAGCAAGGGACATAGATGACTGGGGTATACGACTGCTACAAGATGTTTATGGGCGAATAAGGGTACAACTGTTGTGCGGCTGACCGCCCAGATGTCAATGGGCTGTCAACAGCGTCTCCGCAATGAGCGTTCAGCGAACGTTGCTGCGTATGGGCCTGGACAGCAGGTACCAGGTTTAGGGACACATCCCCTCTGCTGTTCATCGGTGACGAAGGCTGGAATTTGCATGCCAGCACCGCAACTACATCTACATACATACTCCGCAATCCACCATACGGTGCGTGGCGGAGGGTACCTCGTACCACAACTAGCATCTTCTCTCCCTGTTCCACTCCCAAACAGAACGAGGGAAAAATGACTGCCTATATGCCTCTGTACGAGCCCTAATCTCGCTTATCTTTGTGGTCTTTCGCGAAATAAAAGTTGGCGGCAGTAAAATTGTACTGCAGTCAGCCTCAAATCCCGGCTCTCTAAATTCCCTCAGTAGCGATTCACGAAAAGAACGCCTCCTTTCCTCCAGAGACTCCCACCCGAGTTCCTGAAGCATTTCCGTAACACTCGCGTGATGATCAAACCTACCGGTAACAAATCTAGCAGCCCGCCTCTGAATTGCTTCTATGTCCTCCCTCAATCCGACCTGATAGGGATCCCAAATGCTCGAGCAGTACTCAAGAATAGGTCGTATTAGTGTTTTATAAGCGGTCTCCTTTATAGATGAACCACATCTTCCCAAAATTCTACCAATGAACCGAAGACGACTATCCGCCTTCCCTACAACTGCCATTACATGCTTGTCCTACTTCATATCGCTCTGCTATGTTACGCCCAAATATTTAATCGACGTGACTGTGTCAAGTGCTACACTACCAATGGAGTATTCAAACATTACGGGATTCTTTTTCCTATTCATCTGAATTAATTTACATTTATCTATATTTAGAGTTAGCTGCCATTCTTTACACCAATCACAAATCCTGTCCAAGTCATCTTGTTTCCTCCTACAGTCACTCAACGATGACACCTTCCCGTACACCACAGCATCATCAGCAAACAGCCGCACATTGCTATCCACCCTATCCAAAAGATCATTTATGTAGATAGAAAACAATAGCGGACCTACCGCACTTCCCTGGGGCACTCCAGATGATACCCTCACCTCCGATGGACACTCACCATCGAGGACAACGTGCTGGGTTCTATTAGTTAAGAAGACATCCACTCAGTGGCGAAAGGTGGCCTTTTGAGACGAATCATGTTTTATGCTCAATTTGATAGATGGCCGTTGGCGTGTACGGCATGAAACGTCTGAAAATAAAAACACCATGCAATAGTCATCAGAAGGGTCACGGTCAGGGGAATGTTTTCGTGGCATTTCCAGAGCGTTCCCGTCGTTGTGGATGTCACAACAGATCAAGGCAAGTATGCATCTATCTTTGGGCACTACGTCCACCCCTTCAAGGAGGCCTCTTTGGCTGACATCAATGCTAATTAACTCGGAAACGGCGCAATGTATCGATATTTTTTTAAGCAATTGTTTCTCATCACGACCTACCACTCAACACCCTTACAAGCTTTTCAAACTGTTTCTGACCCCTCTATCAGAATATCTATGCTGTTGTCAAAACACTCTTAAAGTTTGGGACTCGTTTATTTTTAAACCACCGCAGCTATATTCTACAAACACCACTTCCAGAAAAATATTTATGACTGTAAATTAGGACTACCTTAGTTTATGCATTTGTAAAATCATTATTTCTAGCTTCCTTTTGATGCTCTGATTCATAACATTCAGATACGGTTTTCATGAGCTTCTTAAGATTATTATTTTATTTACAAATGTACACTCGCAGACCTCCCTCTCAGTTATTAGTTTAGCTGAAGGAAGACAAAGACTTACGTTTCTCCTCAGAAAATCTGTGCCGTTGTTAAAAGAGTGTTCGTAAGTTTGGGACTCGTTTGTTTTTAATGTACTGTAGTTACAGTGTACAAACTTCTATTCGGGAAATGCAGTTCTCTCTGAAGTTAGTTAATGTCGGACTGGTGAGTAAAAGCACCAACTCACCGAGCAGAAATACGGCAGGCTTACCAAAGTTCAGCCGTGAAAGTTCTAAAAGCTTAAAATAAACACAAAACGCACGTACGGATTATGTGAGACATACGTACGCAGGCTGTGTCATATCTGTTCTGGGTAAACCACGAATAACGGCTTCGCCAGGAACGCCGCCCTATTTTATCAGTCGACTCCGCAATTTGTCAGAGAGCTTTCCTCGGCTGCAATGCCTCACTAGCGGCTCTGTGAGGCACGCCCGCGCGATGTTAGCAGGAGCAGCGGAAATAC
Source organism: Schistocerca americana (assembly GCF_021461395.2). Taxonomy (NCBI): domain Eukaryota; kingdom Metazoa; phylum Arthropoda; class Insecta; order Orthoptera; family Acrididae; genus Schistocerca; species Schistocerca americana. The sequence goes on from NC_060119.1 coordinate 221,304,207, forward strand.
AGCTGGTGGCGCAAGAGTTTTATGGCGAGCACACGGCATCCTGGCGCGGGGTCAAGTGCGCCGGCAGTAAACTGTTCCCTCCGCTAGTCTGGCCCTCTCGCCTGCGCTCCACAGCCTACAGAGGATACACCTGGCCACGCCGCAGGCCTGGTAAACACATGGCTCGGGCTATTAGCGAACAGGGTGCCCGCGAACTAGGGTTGCCATACGCCACGGATTTCACGGACAGTCCGCGATTTTAGGGTAAATGAAAACGTCCGGGCCGAAAAGGCAAATGTCCGCGATATTTGCTGGATTTGAAGTCAACTTCCGGTAATTTCAAAAATTGCTGTCAAAGAAGCATCAATATGTTATCTCTTTTCCTTCACATTATATAAAATCCAAACAGGACAGAACAGCTTTCGAGATATGGAAACAATGAGCAGTCAGGCGTACGGTACATCCTCTTCGATTTGCGAGATTGCGAGTTGTCGATACAGTGGGCGGTCAGTCGTCATCTCTGGCAATGAAGAGTATTATCCTCTTTGATTAGCTTGTTGGATGTTCGCATGGTTTGTTGTGCTTGCGATTTCGTTGTGTTACATTGTATTAAATAGTTGTTAATATTTGCCTGGTGGTTTAATAATGTCGGCTAGACGGAAGGTTAAGTACAGGGAGGAATATACTGAACAGTTTCCAAGTATAAAGCGAGGAAGAACTGAATACGAAGCTTTCTGCAGAATTTGCGGGTGAGTAACCTTACGATTATACACAGTCCCATTGAAATCGTTTGACTGGATTTTGCTAAAGACTGTACCTTCATGGGAAAATGTTGAAAAGACATTCAAGTGGATGCATGAAAACACAAGCTGTAAATTGAATGAGTCCCTTCTCTTTGACCAAGTACTGAAATTAAAGTGTGTTTTGGGGGAGGTCAAAGATGAAAGTTTTGAGAATATGATGTCACATAAGAAATGGGTGTTCTTCATTCATAATTGTATTTCTAGTGAGCAGTATTCAGAGTTGCTGAAAATTGTGGAATTTTCTTTCTCTATTCCCAGTCATAACGCCAGTGTAGAGAGAGTCTTTTCCCTCATGAATTCTCAGTGGACAGAAGAAAGGAATAGGTTAACAGTAAAATCAGTTAATGCAATGATGCAAATACAGTACAATATGAAAAATGTAAGTTGCAGTGAATTTCATAAACTGATTGAGAACCAGATTAAGTTCCTTTCATCTATTCAAGGTTCTGAGAAATACGATTGGTATAAGAAAAGCTCAAATGATGGCAATAGAACTTCGTGTACTGAAAAATGTAATGCATATTCTTATTTTTTGTAATAAATGCTTTCTTAATGAAGCAATCCTTCCTAAACTCTGGATCATTAATTAAATGCACATTTCCCTTAGCTTATGGGCATGAGGACTCCTTATTCCTCTTATTTCCTTCGATCGGCTACGGTGACCGTAAGTTTTGTCCTGGTTTTGGATTCCGAGATTATGGCAACCCTACCGCGAACGCTTCCGACGACCGGTTACATCGCTCAGACTTGTTGACTGTTTTCATATGGTGCAACCCGTACACGATCAAATTTATCTGTCAAATTCTCGCTTTTCTACATACACCATGTGATCATAAGTATCCAGACAACCCCAAAAACATACGTTTTGCATGTTAGGTGCATTGTGCTGCCATCTACAGCCAGGTACTCCATATCAGCGACATCAGTAGTAATTAGACATCGTGAGAGAGCAGAATGGGGCGCTCCGCAGAACTCACGGACTACGAACGTAGTCAGGTGATTGGTTGTCCCTTGTGTTATACCACTGTATGCGAGATTTCCACACTCCTAAACATGCCTACTTTAGGGTGACCAAACGTCCCGGAAAACCGGGATTGTCCCGGTTTTCATCCCTGTGTTCCGGTGTCCCGAAAATTTGTTTCGGGACCCTCAAAAGTCCCGGAATTCAGTTTTAAATACATTTCGTGAAACTTTCTCAAATTTTTGGGATTACGCTATATTAAAGGAAATACAACACAAGAAATTAATATATTTTAGCTTATTTGTCTAAAACCTCCATTGTTCCATACTAGTAATCACAGTATCAGTATTGATACACTCAGGCAATAATTTACTTTGAGCAGTACTTTGGCCAACAAGTAGTAAGTTGTATTATTGTAACAGAGCTATGAAACCGTCCGATTGTCGCGCCACTTACTCACACACTCTTTGTCAGAACAGTGTAGTAGTTGATGTTTTGTCAGACAAACTGCGATAGTTTTTTCTCATATTAGTACTGTGAAACGCAATGCCGAAACGTGCCTGCAAGTTCAGTGACTGTTATTCAAAGGAATGGAATTTCATTAAGAAAGGTCGTTTTGATCACGAAGCAGAGTGTTCCGCATGTAACTGTTTTATTAGTGTAAGTCACGGTGGACGTTCCGACATAGTTGATCACATCCGGTCAAAGAAACACATTAACAGATACAGTGCATCGAGCTGCAGTAAAACTCTACAAAATTATTTTGTGAAACATCAGTCAAATGAAGAGACTAAAGTTCGAGCAGCCGAGCTTACACTAGCCTACCACACGGTAAAACATCACCAAACTTATAGATCTAGTGATTGTACTAATAAGCTTAACAGCATTATGTTTGATGATTTTTCCATTGCAAAATAGTTTAGCTCAGCAAGAACTAAAGAGTCAGCCTTAGTAAAAGGAGTTATTGCTCCCCAGAGTGTAAAGGAATGCCTTGAATACATCAAAAAGCCTTCTTTCTACGGGATATCCACTGATGCCAGCAATCATAAGGCCACTAAAATATTTCCGTTTGTTGTTAAGTTTTTCGATATTAATCAGGGAATTCAGACCAAACTTTTGAAGGTGAGTTCCCTACTTAATGAAACATCTGACGAAATTTCAAGATTTTGTATGAATACTATCGAAATGTTTGATCTTGAGAAAAATAAATGTGTGGCATTTTGTGGAGACAACACCAACAAAAACTTTGGTGGTTTAAAAAGACAAGGCAAATGCAACGTATTTACCACATTAAAGGCAACATTGCATGAAAACATTGAAGGCATAGGGTGCCCTGCACATGTTTTACACAATAGCGTGCAGACATCTGCTGACAGTTCAAGCTGTGATGTCGAAACTATCGTCATGGAGGTATACTCACACTTTTACATATATACTGTTAGAACAGAAAGACATAAGGAGTTCTGTGATTATGTGGGAACTGAATATATGAATGTAGTATGTCACTCGAAAACTCGCTGGTTATCACTGTTTGCAGCAGTTGAAAGAGCAATCCGCCTGTTTGAACCGTTAAAAGATTTTTTCCTAAATGAAGAGAAAGCCGCCAAAATATTGGTTGAGTTTTTCAGTAACCCTTTAAGTGAAGCTTGCTTATGGTTCATTCACAGTCAGCTTAGCACTTTGCAGCATGGGATACAGGAAATTGAGGGAAGCACGAAAAGTGTAATAGAGGTAAACGATGTTTTGAAAGAGACTCTGGAAACTAAGAGGAGAGAACAGCAGTTCATTTCTTTTAATGTTAAATCTGTCCTTAAAAGAGCAGAAGTATCAGAAGCAGCGGAAAGGAGTTTTAGAGAAGAAGTTAGTAAGTTTTATGAAACTTGTGTAGAATATCACATCTAATGGTCCCCACCTCACCATGTGCTCCACACTGCACACGTGACATCAGACATGTGCATTGGATTTGTAAATGGAGATAACTGACATGTTTACGGAAAATCGTTGAATGTATATTTAACAATATGTGGCACTACTATCCACTGAGTTAAAGCTTTAAGACGCTCCCATTTCTGCTACAGATCAAAACCACGAGAACTAGGAAACAGAGGTTCACATATTTTTGACGAATAGTGACGCTAATGATATAACGGTTCCATCCGCTTCTCCCGTACTTTAACAAGCCAAAGGACGACTCAACCCAAGCCACTCCATGGTTCAAAAAACCTTGGTACTTGTTTCGTTGTCAGTTGTAGTATTCTGTTTGGTATGTGCGTGTTGTGGGTGGTTTGTCAACTGTGATGTGTCATACAGTGTATCGTGCGGCCTTTGGTGTGTTGTCTGATGTGGTCTGTGGTGTTTGGTGAGTGGTGTGTTGAGTGTACATCGTGTGTGGTGTGGTGCGGTATTGTGTGTGAAGTCACTTCTGGTGTGCTGTGGTGTTTGTATTTCGTATGTGGTCTGAGGTATATATGGCGAGGTGTGATATCTGAGGTGTATGTAGCGTTAAAGACTTTGATGCAGCTCCTGCAAACCTTCATACAACGAACTGTGGAGAATATCACAAATCATTGTTATTCGTTCCCTTCCCTATTCCACTCACAAATGGTGAACGATTATACGCCTCTGTACATTAGATGTTATCTGTCAACTAACTTTCAAGTATTCGCGTAGGGCGAACCTGCACGACTTTCACTTTGCAACATAGATAGCAATGGAAAGAGCGGACATTTCTCAAAGTGCTCTTCGAATATGTTGTCAGTATGTGATTGAACATAATGTTACCGTTTCTGACTTCTGGTCAGGTTAAATACAGTCCAGAGATGTCACCACAAGAGCAAAATATGGAATATAATGTTAGATTTATGACTGGATCGAAGAGAGCACCAGCACTCAGCAAAGTGTGCATGGCACTTGTAGTTTAGTAGTTGTTATGATTTCCGAGCTGTATCAGAAATGTGAACATCTGTATGTGATAATTCAGTGGATAGTACTGCCACATGTTATTCAATATACGGTCAATGATTTTCTGCGTACATGTCAGCTGTCTCCATCTACAAACCCTGTGGAGGCCTCTGATGCCACGTGCACATTGTGGAGACATAGACCATGTAACAGTGTTCTACAGTGTGTCATCTGGGCTATAAAAAGACCTCGTTGTGCATCTACAGGATGGGAAGCAGTGTGCCGAGTTTTTTAAACTGGCAGGATAACTATGCTTAATAACAATTCGTTTGTTATAGTGATTAACGTACGTACAGACTACGCAGGCCTTGATTACACAGACTGTAACACTATTTATGACTCTATAGTCAGCTTACCCAATTTATAAAGTGGCTGAGTAGAGAAGGAGATGACATTGGGATACGATTTACAACGACAATGTTTGCCTTGGCTTCCTAAAGTACAGGAGAAACAGATTAAAGACATAGATTTATTCGGAATGTTAACAAGCCATTATAGCATTAGTGCTACTATTCGTCAAAAATGTGTGAAACTCTGTTTTATAGTTCGGATGGTTTTGGATCTGTAGCAGAAATGGGAGCACCTTAACATGATAATTCAGTGAACAGTATTGCCACACATTATTCGACAGACATTCAATGATTTTCTGCATACATATCACCTGTCTCCATCTACAAATCCTGTGGAGGCCTCCGATGCCACGTGCACATTGTGGAGACATAGACCGTCGTTCAAATGGTTCAAATGGCTCTGAGCACTATGGGACTCAACTGCTGTGGTCATCAGTCCCCTAGAACTTAGAACTACTTAAACCTAACTAACCTAAGGACATCACACACATCCATGCCCGAGGCAGGATTCGAACCTGCGACCGTAGCAGTCGCACGGTTCCGGACTGCGCGCCTAGAACCGCGGGACCACCGCGGCCGGCTAGACCGTCGTATCAGTGTTCTACAGTGTGTCGTCTGGGTTATAAGAAGACCACGTTGTGCATTTACAAGATGGGAAGCAGTGTGCTGAGTTTTTTAAACTGGCAGGATAATTCTGTTTAACAACAATTCGTTTGTTATAGTGATTAATTTACGTACAGACTACGCAGGCCTTGATTACACAGACTCTAACGCTATTTATGACTCTATAGTCAGCTTACTCAATTTATAAAGTGGCTGAGTAGAGAAGGAGATGACATTGGGATACGATTTACAACGACAATGTTTGCTTTGGCTTCCTAAAGTACAGGAGAAACAGATTAAAGACATAGATTTATTCGCAATGTTAACAAGCCATTATAGCATTAGTGCCACTATTCGTCAAAGATGCGTGAAACCCAGTTTTCTAGTTCTTATGGTTTTGCATCTGTAGCAGAAATGGGAGCACCTTAACATGATAATTCAGTGAATAGTATTGCCACACGTTGTTCGGCGTACATTCACCTATTTTCTGCATGCATGTCAGCTGTCTCCATTTACAAATCATGTGGAGACATCTGATGTAATAGATGCAATGTGGAGCACATGGTGAGATGGGAGACCTTAAACGTGAAATTCAGTTACGTTGTTGCTGTCATGTGCCCTGCTGGCTGACCTGAGTACTGACATATGCTCTACACCATTCCGCTAACTTCTACTCGAACTTTTCAGAGAGCGAGGTAACACAGTGGTTAGCACTACTGGACTCACTTTCAGGAGGACACCGGTTCAAATCCGCTTCTGGCCATTCTGATTAAGATTTTTCGTGATTTCCATAAATCGCTTAAGGCAAATCCTGCGATGGTTCCTTCGAAAGGGCACGGCTGATTTCCTTTTCTGTCCTTCCCCAATCCGAGTTTGTGCTCCATCTTTAATGACTTCATTGTCGACAGGACATTAAACACTAATCTTCCCCTCCCTCCTCGAGCTTTTTGGGCTATTATGCATTCTGTCTGAATGATCGAAAACATGTGGGTACACCTTAACATAATTCAGTGAATGTTTACTGTTTTCAACGCAAAATGCAGTGTTGTCGATACAATGTTAGTTTTAAAATCGCAATACTACACCTGGAAAAGGGGGAGTTCAAATTTCTTTGAGTAGAGATTTTACTGATTTCGGCGCTTTATTTGTTTATTTTTATCATAAGACTGAGATGAAAATTCAATGGCTTTGTGTTTATGCCTGTCGCCATTTAGAAATCGTATGGAGACGTCTGATGTTGATTATGCAGAATAAAACACGTAGTGAAGTGGGACCCTTTGATGTGAAATCCAGGTATGTGGTTGCTGTCATGTGTTGTTTGCTGGTTAGGTAATTACTTCTGGTTCTTCAGTGTATATGCCCAACTGCAGGAAGGAGATAGATTTGGCATGGGAAACCTCTGATTTACGCGGAAAATCGATTATTTTTTACTATATTCGCAGTTTGCAACGCAAGATTCAAATTTTTCTGGGACAACATCCGTTTTGAAAGCATAAGACCACACCTGGAGAGGGTCTTTAGGTGGTGATTACACTCATTTCGGTACTTTATTCATAAAATTGGCATGAAAATAGAATGACTTGCCGTTAGTATGTCGCCAATCGCCATTTAGGAGTCCTATGGAGTTTTATTTCCTTTATTGTATTTCAGTGCCCCATACGGGGCGGGCTGGCAGAAGCATAGGTGCCACTCTTCAGCTGAGAGAGAGACAGTAAGTACAGAACATGGAGACATTTAAAAAACAACAGAAAAGAGGAAATACGGCGAAACAGACATATAAAATGGGAAACATAATGGAAGATTACGTAAAAAAAGGGAGTGACTGTAAAATGGTGATAAAAAGCTAAAAACTGTACACAAAGAACCACGTACTGTGATCTTTAAAAGAAACACAAGGTGAAGTATGGCTGGAGCATAAAAGTAGTGATGGACAGCGTAGCACATAACAATCACTGACAGTAACACTACATACAATTCCAGCACACAATTAAAATCACAGCCCTTGGCGTCACGAGAGAACAGCACCAAACACAACACTGACATAGCACACAGATGACGATGAACAACCTGAGAGGATCTTCCAGGGGGATGGAGACGAGGGAGAACGGAAGAAAGGGTGGAGAGGTGGCAGAGGGGCAGGGGGCGCGCCGAAGGAGGCCAGGGAGGGAAGGACATGGGAGGGAAACAGTCAAGGAGGAGGTGCAGCGACTCAGGGGTGGAAGGAGGAAAATCCACTCCAGGAGGAGGGGAGAGGAAAAGGGGGGCCCTGGGGAGGAGGGGGAACAAGGCCAGGCTACAGTTGGTAGGAAGGGTAGGTGTCACGGCAAAGTTCAACATCCAGGAGGGGGAGGTAATTGCCCTGATGAAGGAGATGGAGGGCATGGAGGTAGAGAGCGAGGGATACAGCGACAGAGGGGCGGCAATGGGCGGGGGGTGGAGAGAAAGGAGGAAACCACAGGGTGGGGGGATGAAGCCTGTGGACAGTGTAAAGCATGCGGAGATGTTGGAGGAAAAGGAGGAAGTGGGGGAAGGGGATGAGGTTATACAGGAGCCATGTGGGGGAAGGAAGGTGGATACCGAACGCATTCTAGGATTTGGAGGGTCTTATAAAAGCGGAGGGGAAGCGGAGATCCAGGCAGCGCTGGCATAACAGAGGGTAGGACGGATGAGGGATTTGTAGGTGTGGAGGATGGTGGAAGGATGCAATCCCCATGTCCAGCCAGACAGGAGTTTTAGGATGCGGAGACAGGAATGGGCTTTATGCTGGATGGTCAGGAGATGAAGGGTCCAGGTGAGTGATGGAGGAGGATGAGGCCAAACTATCTCAGGGAGGGGGTGAGCTGGATGGGATGACCATAAATGTTAGGTAGAAATCATGGAGATGGAAGGAGTGGTTGGTGCAGCCTATGATGATTGCCTGGGTTTTGGAGGGGTTGATACAAGGGAACCACTGGTTACACTGAGTGGTGAACTGCTCAAGGTGTGTTTGGAAGGTGCATTGCGTCTGTTGAAGGGTAGGATAGAGAGCCAGGAAGGCTGTGGCATCAGAATATTGGAGGAGGTGGATGGGTGGGATGGTTTGGGTATATCAGCAATGTACAGGAGATAGAGGAGAGGGCAGAGGACAGAGCCCTGGGGGATGCCAGCAGTGAGATAAAAGATACGGGAGTTGGTGTTGTGGAGGGTGACATAGGAAAGATGACATGAGACGAAGGAAGCGACCAGATGGACAAAATTCATAGACAGGCAGGCAGACAGGCAGGCTGACGGACAGATAGGCAAATAGACACACGGCAATAGCAAGGGGTGCTTCCAAAGCACAGATTGCGCCCTGAGGGTAGCCCAGACAGTGAAATCTTACATTTTGGAATTGAGGGGATCCAACCCTTGAGATAAATCTCCGAAGGAGATGTCTGATAATGTTAAGTATGCACAATAAAGCACATAGTGTGGCGGGAAGCCTTAGTTGTAAAAGTTCTGTGACATGATAGAAAATTCGACTGACTGTTGTCAACTAGGTGACAGGCTTGCATATGGCAGCTGTCGTTTGGCTGCACTGTGTGGCAAACTGTGTGATCATATAACTGCAGTATATTTATGGAACTGCCGCCTTCCTTCATGCTGACACAACGTGCTGGGGCACTCTTGGCTGTATATTACATCCACAAGATGGCGATGGACTCTGCTGTAGATGGCAGTTCAGTTTTGTGTCTTGAAATGTGCTGTACAAATATAGTATTGACCATTATTACTAGTTGCGATTTTTCTTAGTGTAAGTTTTAAACACAAAAAGTTTGCACTATCTTTCACAGGAAACACTCTCTGAGGATCTCTTCCACACCACTCGATTATCACACCAACCCTTTACTGACGATCTGTAGATCTTCCAGCTCTTCTCTGCAAATCAAGAACAATTAAACATCAAATCAGAAGAACAGCAAAAAGCGAAATGCTGAATACGAAAAGTAAAAAACCTTTAAAAACCCAAAAATGATACGTGTCAGAACATTTTGGGGGGTATATTCGGATTCTACAAACCAAAGCACATACTAGTTGATGCAAAATGACTGTTGACTAGTGTAGTTAATACTTTCATGAATGACTTTCAGGATAGTCATGCGCAAAACAACATATAGATGGGCTATGATAGCTTTCCTCTAGCTATGAAGATTCAATAACCTAGACCAAGTAGGATAAGGCATGTTTATGGTAATGGGAGGTAGTTTTGGTGCAGACTGTGGTATGTATCTTTCACAGAGGCGAGGATTTTGCACTCATGAAGCTTACCAAAGAAGCTGTACACTAAGGAATATAATTATTTAAATCTCTATGTAAATAAGTTATAAAAACCACAAGATAAAAATGCAAATTTGGTAGTCTTTACATATCAGGTGGTTGGTCCAATATGTATGCCATAGAGTGGCTATACAGATTGTGATTTTGAGTGTAAATATTAGTATTCGAGTTTTTTCTTTGGTATATAAAATGTTATTAAAGATTTAAAAACTACTGTAAATAAAATGAAAAGAACTCTGATCCATAGGGATAATAATGGAACAAGACATGCCACATGGAAACTGAGTAATGAGCATGAGGTGCTTTAATACAGAGAAAAATAGCGTCACAAATGAACTCGTGTGAGTGCAGTAATTGTGTTAAGATATGAATGGACAATCAAGAATGCTGTGGTGAGTGATAATGATTCATCCAAGTTTGTACTGTGGTGCAAGAAAAGTGAAGGAAGTCAGTTGGTGGAACATTCACTTACCTTTCACGTGTTCTGAGTAGTGGTGTATGCAGCAAATTCATAAGCAGATTTTGCAGAAGGTGAAGTCTTCATACGATGGTGAGGCACTTTTAATTATGGTAATGCAGGGTAATTTTGCACTGTAAACACTGTGTACTGCTGCACAAATGTGGGTTGCTGAGCTATTCCTGTCTGCTCTCGACAATAGAATTAGCAAACTTGGCAATTCTGAACTGAATACAAAAACTGTGAACGAAATAAAAATAAAAGAGTGTGAATAAAATTATAAAAGTAATAAAAACTACCACGCAAGGACGCTTGTAAAAAGCGATTGTGATTGTGAACTAAACATGCACAGATACAAACTAATAATGAGCATGATATCTCATATAAATAAAAAACTGTATAGTTCTCTCACAGAAATAATAGATGTAAAGCTTTAATAAATGTAATGATGATAACAAATACCAAATAAAATCCCCAGTGCTGGAACACAGACCAGAAGCAACAAAAGTAGTCACGTAAAAGAAATATTTCAAACTGTTATAAAGTAGTGAAGGAACGTATTAAAGAATATTGTCCTTCTTCCAACAGTAGAACAAGCCATAAACTGTAAGAAAACTGATACTACTGTATAATTCTTTCACAACACGACACAAAGTAGAGGTGGTGGTGGTTAGTGTTTAACGTCCCGTCGACAACGAGGTCATTAGAGACGAAGCGCAAGCTCGGGTTAGGGAAGGATTGGGAAGGAAATGGCCGTGCCCTTTCAAAGGAACCATCCTGGCATTTGCCTGAAGCGATTTAGGGAAATCACGGAAAACCTGAATCAGGATGGCTGGAGACGGGATTCAACCGTCGTCCTCCCGAATGCGAGTCCAGTGTGCTAACCACTGCGCCACCTCGCTCGGTGACACAAAGTAGAACTCATCAACACAAAATGGGCTATGATGAGTCATGACTGTATGTGTCGCCAGTCACATGATCGGCCACTGGTCAACTACCATGCTGGTGTCACAGCAGAGTCTGTCTAACATGATGGTGGCATTCAATGATGTCTTCATTTTATCAACAAGTAAACGATATTGTTCAGAAGACTCTAATTACCAAGGAGAAAACGAACTAAACAATAAAACCACATCAGCACAAGCTGAAGGACATTTATCAACATGGAACATGGAACAATTAACTAAAAAGGCACAATGAACTCTTGAGTAACTGTAATTAAAGTTTAGTCACCATGAAAAACAAGCAGGAAACCAAAGAATTTTATTATTCTATAATTAATGGGAAGGAGATTATTACTCCAACACTAAATGAAGAAATATGTTAATCCGTTGTTATTTTTCATCAATATGTTGGTTAACATAAACGTTCGTATTTTAAATTTAATGTAATTCAAGGAGTCTGAGCGTTTAGATTGAGGCTTTTAATGGTCCTTTTTCCTTAGCCCTGCGCCTAAATGGGTGAATGTATTAAATGACTAAATAAGATTAGATCACAGTTAAATATAAATAAATTTCAGGCAACCTGATAACATCAAGTAAATGCCTAAACATCTGCAGCAAAATGACAGCCTGTCCATTTCCAAAAATAGGTGAAAACTGGAAAGTTAAATGTAATAAGTGTTTAGACAGAGAGCCCCATTTAGTAAATCATTCATTGCTGAACGCTGGAAGTGATGTCATGTATCACCAGGATTCAGGGGGGCAGTAATGCATATAAAATAAAATGATGTAAAAATATGATGTAAATTTTACTTCTTTCTTAAATTGTACTCTTGTTATCGTAAGTAAATGCATTCATGTAAATATATAAATGAAAGAAATTATGTAATCCTTGCTAAATGTATCGATGTCTAGCAACTCACCATCATTTGTCGAAAAAAGCAACAATAGAAAAATTTTTAGAGAGCAACGTCCTTCACGTTTACTCACTGTCACTTGTTCTTCAGGATGAAGTAGATACCAGTATGTGTCTAGCTGTCTTGTAATTGCATTTTCAGTGAATATTATTTGACATAATTCCAAGTGTGGCTCTAATTATTATAATACCCTATTGAGTTACCATATATGTTTTTCTTCATGGTGAATACTTCTTGTTCTAGCAAAAGATGCAGAAAGGGTAACATACATTGTTCAAAATCCAAGAGACTGATTGCAGATCATGGCTTGCTGTGTGAGCATTTCCTTTCAGTTAGAACTTCTATCTTTTATTACGATGTGTGAAGATGGTGTTGATGCCACTATTTGAAGTGGCAATTAAGTTAACACTTTTCAGGGCCAAACCACCTGCTGAACAATAGTATATCTTGCAGTGTCCTTCGTCTGATACAGTCGGTAATCAGCAAAAACACTTATTTTATTTTTCAGGAGTTAAATCGGTCCTAAAAAGGTCATTTAGCGATTAAATAATTTACATCTTGCTATCGCTTATGTGATGTGTCCTTCGCATGGAAAACGTTTATTTATGTACTGTGTATCACTCAGCAGATTTAAGTATCTCTACCACTTGTGTTTGCTATTAACTGCCAGACAAAATTTACATTACACAACCTAACGTCAACGTTTTTTCTTTAGAGTCATGTAATATCTCATAAAATGTTGCCAAGGTACTTTCAACTATGAAACTGTAACTTACTCGTTCAATAACAAGTTAAAAGTTGATGTTATCGAGCACCAAGGCAGACTGCTTAAAGACCACCCCGAACAGTCGCTCACTTCCCTGCACAACGAACATTTACTTCTAAGATTGGCTATCACCACCGAGATTCGTCACGTTAATTTGATTCATTTGTTTATCCCCCAAAAATACTTTTTAATAAATAATGTTGTAAATATGAAACGTCAGAATGGTGATCATGAGATTTTAGCAAATAATTTATTAGCTATTGTCACCATTTATGTAAGGGAGTTTCTGCGGTCTGCCATATCTCTAGGACAAACTCTCCCACTGACTGAAACATTTCCACACTCTGGGTCCAGGTATATCAATCATTTGTTGCTGTAGAGTGGGTGGCCTGCCATCATTGCTGCTCACAGTTACTACGATCTTTCGAAGTTTAGTAGTCCATTTCACGTATTTTGAAGAGTTTACAGAGAAAAATGTAGTTGCAGTCATTTCAAATTTAGTGCTCTTTAGGTCATACATTGTGTGTAAGAAATGCAGCTAACCTTTCAGAAATGTTTTTAAGGCTGTGAGGAGAGTTATAATTCTTTGTAGTCTCGAGTAAGTAGGTGATATATATTGATGGTTGGCCACTGCAAGCTATGATGTATCGTACCCAAGACTATGGTTGTGAGCTGTGTGGAATTGTGCCTCATGTTGCTCTTTTGTGAGGTATAACCACACTAATTGGAAAGTGACATTGCATTTAGAATTATTTTTATTTTAAAACTAGAGGTAGACAGTCACAGATCTGGTGGCAGAGTAAGCTATATACTGTATGCTGTGTTCTGTATAATTATGTATATGAGAGAGATGGTCACAAACAGACGTATTTACTGTGAAAGGGTTTGAGTGTGCCATGAACGTAGATGAAAGAAGAAGAAATGTATAAGCAATAAGAAACAGAGATACCAGTGGCTAATTATTGTCTGAGTTTGGCAAAATACCTCGGCAGTATGCGTTAGATATGGCGGAATATGAACTGTCAGATGAGGGGGAGGAGGAGGATATTAGTGTTTAACGTCCCATCGACAAAGAGGTCATTAGAGACGGAGCGCAAGCTCGGGTGAGGGAAGGATGGGGAAGGAAATCGGTCGTGCCCTTTCAAAGGAACCATCCCGTCATTTGCGTGAAGCGATTTAGGGAAATCACCGAAAACCTAAATCAGGATGGCCGGAGACGGGATTGAACCGTCGTCCTCCCGAATGCGAGTCCACTGTGCTAACCACTGCACCACCTCGCTCAGTAACTGTCAGATGAATTTCCATTTACATGTACATTTAATAGTTCTATCTGACATTAGATAGTTGTATCTGTCAACTCATCCGAAACACAATAAAACTAGCTAAACTGCTACTGCGTACTCTTTCTCACATTACCCAAAATTTTGAACAGCACTTACTGAGCGTGCTTTGTTTAACCCTTTAAGACCTGAATTTTTTCTAGTGGAATGAAAATTTTTATTTTTGCGGTAAGGCTCTTAGGTGATTTTTAAATGATTTTAGATGCAAGATTTATAAAAAAAATGTACACGTTTTCAAAACATATTTTGTACACTTGGCCTCATTTTATGGACTAAAATAACTAATTACGAAGTATTCTCTATTCTAATAAATAGAAAATGATCATTCAATAATTACCATTGTAATGTTGTTATGTGTAAGGTTGTTGCATTAATTTGAGGTGTTGTTATGTGTAATGTTGTTGCTTTAATTTCTTCTGAAAGCGGTGCTGGGCATTCAAGACCATAAAAGTGGGTTAAAAGCTGTGAGCTATGTGGGGAAGTTAACCTTGTATTACTGCGCAACTGTTTCATCAGGTATCCAGTCTAGCTTACCAAATTCCCAACCAGACTAACATTAATTTAATCTTTTAATAGTCATACGACAACCGGTGATATATATATATATATATATATATATATATATATATATATATATATATATATATATATAAAAGAGAATTTAAATAAAAAGAAATAAATCAGTCTATATTTGGAAATTTATTTTAACATTGGTCATTGAAATTTCAGCATATTAAACTTGATTCATAACTAAGCTGGTGCCTTATTTAGGATTGTGAAAATGTGAGATTGTAATCTTACGGAACACATCAAATATGGAGCCAAGATTGGGAGACTGCATACAACACTGCATTCATAAAATAACACACGAAGAACATTGAAACATATGCAAGAGGAAATTAACCATAACCAACCGATTCAATTTTCACCTAAAGAAGTTACGTTCGTAGCGCAATCCTGTCTGTCACGAAATTACCACACACTGGTATACTAAATTCATACTAACTCTCTGTGAAATCTTCCTGAAAAGAATAGCTGAGGGCTACTTCGATGCTTACACCACATGCTTCACGTGGTCAACTTGGTTTACACAAAGAGTGTAACTCCACAATAATTTTGATAATTAAAATAAATTACATCGTAAAGCAATTTACAAAAGAAAAACCTCGAACTGGTTACTATCGTCTTACTATTAACCTGACGGGTCAAACAATTGTATAAGCATGTGGTACTGGTCCCACAAAGTACACCCCACGTGGGTTGAACATAAAGAAAAGTTGCTATATTGAAAAATATTATCAAGACGAGACGTTATAATCTCACGCACATTCGCATTGAAGATTGATGATCTTAGTTAGAGTTACTGATCAACACGTGGTTCCAATTTTCTCACAAAGTAGTGACAAAGCAACTACCGGAATATATTCTGAACTTCACACTCGAATTACGCTGCGTTGCAATTTAAGATAACATTAGATATTTTAGAGCTAAACCTGAAATAAAGATGATTAAATTTTCAGTTAGGCTGAACTTAAGAAATCCATTGTCCTACGGACTTAGCAGACACGCACTTAGCTGGAGATCTTACCACTTCAGACGCTCACCGCAGACAGACTGACGTGGTCCCTTCCTGAGGGTGGCTCACAAATACAAACGGAAGTGGCCAGAGAGGCAGCTTCGTATACCAACATGACAAGGGACGAACAGGACCATACTAAGGATAGAAACCTCTTTGCTTTTAGAAAGCGTAGCTACCTGTTCCGACGTTGGTCCTACTGTTCTCTAGCAGACAGGCTTGTCTGCTACCCTCAAGCATGCAACTAGAAATACATTTGCTCATTCATCATCTCACACAGAAGGGAAGGGGGATGACAGTATCTTATCATATACTGCATACAAAAGAAAGTGGATGTAGGTTCCGTATGAGACTGTGTGACATGAATTACATATAAACTGTGTTTTAAAGTGTAGTAGTGTGACAGATCGTTCTTGTTTATGTGTAAAAGTAACACGTTCCACTAATCAGTCTCCTCCCAGATAGAAACGCCACAGTAAATTTAGAAGAGGAATTTATGCCGTAAATGACAACAGATTTAAGAAATTAACATGAAAGGAATCCAACAGAGACCTTTCATAACCCCAACGCTCCGGGAAAAGACTGTGCAGGGAATTTTCTGGCCATGCTAGGACACTCCCAAGCAGGCTTCTCACACCCAACTTAAACCAAAAATGTAAAGAAAAGGCAAAAGGTCACCAGCTACTTGCTAAAACACAATAATCTCAACACATCTTTAGAATCTACCAATTACAAAGAGAAAAAAAATCTGTGACACCTATTTAAAATATAGTGTAGACCTAATTCGGTCAGCAAGTAAAAACAATGGTTCCTGTGTCATTAATATGAAAACAATTTCTGGTTGTTACCCTTATGGAGTTCACCAGTATTTGCTCATTGCAAGAGCCAACTGATCACAGGAAAATTTATGGCTGTTTATTAACAAGTAAAATTTATGAAAATAGCAAAGGTGCCACAGCAAATTAAAAAAAATAATTGAAAATAACATCAGTATTATAAATCAGAACATTACAATGCACAATCTGCAAAAGCAAAAAAAAAAAAAAAAGATAAGAGAAAAAAACATGTTTTAGAAAGTGGTTATCGCAAATTACTTCTATATCTTATAAAACTAATAATTTGTAGAATTAAAATAACTTTGTGGCACTAATTTAATCACTCTACTATCTTTCAGTTAGTTAGCAAACAATGATCACTGTGTCATTATACTGAAACTACAATTAATTATGTGAACCCTTAAGGGGTTCCTCACTATAAATATGCCCCATACAAAGGCTAATCGATCACAGTCCAATGAGCATGAATAGCTATGTGACTGATAAACGAAGCAATGCCACAGGAATGAATTTACGAAACAAAATATCACAAATCTAATACAACACACACAAACAACATTGAGAAATAAAACAGCTCTGAAAGTACAAAGTCAACATCTAAAAAAAACACCAATAAATAAAACACCTGCAAAATACAAGAGTCAAAGTCTAAAAAAAAACAATAAATAAAACACCTGCAAAATACAAGAGTCAGTCTAATAAACACCAATAAATCGAACTCCTGCAAAACACATGAGTCAGAGTTTCTCTGACAGAAACACACGTATATGCATTGGACTAAGAACCGTATAATCACTTTTCATTGACACACTCAGTAGTTCCACTGTTCTGAGGCACAATGTAAGGGAGGGGGGGGGGGGGGTTCGTCGCCGCAGCTGTCAGTAGGGTTTTTTGTCCATCTGTTGCGTGCAATCCCGCCGTCTCTGCCCTCGCATGAAGTTTCTCTTGGTGGCCCGTGTCACGTACATCTCGATTTGATTCCATGTTTGTGTTGTCAAACTTATACGGTATCCTCGTTTGACACGCCAGGTTGATATTCCTGGGCGAGAATGACACTTAATGGCTCTTCTTTGTGCTACCCTTAGCTACCAGAGAACATCGAACTGTGATTTACTGTCGCTTGACAGTGGGCATCCGTCAGGAAATGTTGATAGGAGTCGTTGAAGTCTGCCAGTTTCTCTGGACAGTATGTGTCAAAAGGCTCCACGCCCCTTGTGTTGTTACACTCTTGAGTTATCCTCAATTGGCTCGCCGGTTTGATATTCCTTGGCAAGGATGACACTTAATGACTGTTCTTTGTGCCATCCTTAGCGACCAGAGAACATCGAACCACGATTTACTGTCGCTTGACAGTGGGCATCTGTCAGGAAATTTTGATAGGCGTCGTTGAAGTCAGCCATTTTCTCTGGACAGTACCTGTCAAAAGGCTCCACGCCCCTTTATCCCCTGTCTTCTGTCGTTTCACTGCGCCCGTCTCGCCACGGTCGCGTGCGTGTGGTGCGTTGCCAGCTGATGGATTTCCACACGGTGGACCGCTCGCCCATCTCAGGTCATCACCTCCACGAAGGGTCGCACTGGTGCGGCCGCCCATTAGCTCCAGGTGCAAGGGAAAGTGTTTGTTGCGTGCCCCTCTTTTGTTGTCGACCACGCTCCCGAAGTGGCCCAGTTGACAGCGTGTCCTGCTGGGAAACCCGCCAGTTTACAACTAGCCCTCCTCCTCGCTGCTCCCACTATCTCGTCAGAGTTTAGCCGGTTCGCTTTCACGTTCTCAACTGCATTCACAGAAATTGTTCATCATAGTTATATGATTACAAAATGTCATACGTAATACCACTTAGTATTGTCTTTCACAATTTTTAACAACAAAAGTGAGACTTAATTTTTTTTAAATAAAAAAAGTTAGATGAATCGACAATATAAAAATAAAAGTTAAATGACTTGACAATATAAAAAATAAAAGTGAAATGACTTGACAGTATAAAAATAAAAATTAAATGAACTGACAATATAATATCTAAATCCACATCACTAATGCGGTTCACTTCCGTTTTAATAAATCAAATGCTACTTATTAATTAACTAAAATGAATAGGATTATGCCTTGTGCAAGTATAGGTCAGGGCAGCATAGGGTTCACATGTTATTTACACACACACACACACACACACATGCACACCTGTTGTCTATACTGCAAACTAACTACCCATAAACATCTATTACTCAAAATTCTACTTCTATCCACTACTAGTTAATCCAACAAGCTACTGCAATGCTACTTCAACAAAGTGTTTACACCACTACAACATTGTTCTAATTCGTCCTCTTCCTGACGCTCGCCGCATATGTCTTGTCACATGATAAATATGGAGAACTTTCCTTAAACATACACAGTAAAAATAACAATGGTTATTTGCACGCCAAAACATTTATATCAGTTGACTCACCTGTTAAGAGACTCGCAATTATACATTTATCATACTCATATATTCACACATAAAACAGTAAGACAATTTCATCTAAAATTACGTTATCACAAGAATTAATCACACAGATGACTCTGAGAAGGGTAAATATTTTCCTCATACAGGTTATACTACATTTTCTTACCCATTTCGTTCCTTCTTTAAGTTACCTTTCGCTTCCAAATCAGTTATTTCGCCTGTGGTGGTCATTCTGGATTCATTTCTCATGAATGGCAAAATTGTGGTCACCTCTATTCTGTAAAACAGTTTCATCTTAACATATTGAACTTACA
Source organism: Schistocerca americana (assembly GCF_021461395.2). Lineage (NCBI taxonomy): Eukaryota > Metazoa > Arthropoda > Insecta > Orthoptera > Acrididae > Schistocerca > Schistocerca americana. The sequence continues at coordinate 221,323,748 of NC_060119.1, forward strand.
ACCGACACAAAAGATCCGAATCCTCCTGTAGCTTAAACGACAAATGTTTTGCTTCGTCCTTATTACATTAAACCAAGCTTTCGTTCGGTCCCATAATCAAAATTATTTAATCTTCCTTTACCTTCAAGAGGGAAATTTCCTCAGTACAAATCATATAGGCTGCAGTGCATCCCGCACCAGTGAAAACAGTAAGCTGTAATGCTCACAGCATCAGCAAAACACATAAACGTCGCTTTTCTAGGACAAGTATTAACGCAGAATAATTTTTCAGGCTCTGGCTCAACATCAATCAAGACTACAGTTAGGATCCATATTTCTGTTCCATTCTCCATTTGCTGAAAAACTGCTCGTATTTGACTACCACAATAATGTTTCAGGGCCACGTAAATTACACAAACCACAATTCTTCTTTCACCTTGAAGGGAATCAATATACTGACGAAATCCACAGACAGCACTTTACGTACTCAGCTATAAAGAACAAAAAAGACATATATCATCAACATTAACATATCATCGCATATTGGGAAGCCAATGGTTAAACAATCGTATTATTGCATCCTGTTTTCAAGATTCTAAACTTACTCATTCCTTTCTCAGAGTTCCCCTATCTTAAAATATTCATACAGCACGCATACTATAGTAAGAGATCCTCATTTATACTGACAGATATAGAATAGTAATAGATAGATAGTAGCACTGAAAGCATAAAATCGTAAACACGGCTACTAACAGCTGGGGACCTGGGTTTGCCAGACCCATAATACCCACATATCGGATATTCCCCTGAGTTTTGCATTAATTCAACACAGATCTTGCTTCTCTCAGGAGCGACTCTTTTCAATTTACACAAAAAAAAAACATAAACAGCATTTCACTCGTTCACAAAGAAACCTTTTATCTTCACATTTGAACCAACCTAAATCCTAATTGCAGAAGGAAAGAAAAAAAAGCGCAAACATCACTTCACTCAATCACACAGAAACATCTTTATCATTATTTTTACCAGCATATTATTCAAAATGCATATGTCATAAATTTAAACTAATCAATTCTTTCTCCTCACTGCCCTCTCTATATACCCTATGTACTCATTTGCCATGTCGCTCATTTGTTCCGATTGGGCGCCTTCTGCGCTGATCGTTGTCATTGCCGGTTTTGTTCATTTCCATTTGCTGGATTATGTCTAGGGTTAGCTGGCCGAATTTCAACATCATGAGGTGCTCCGCCTACAGTCCTATTCCCACCGTGTTCACCGTAGTATCGATTCTGGTTGCCGTAACTGTTGCGTTCACGATCCTGTCCACAGCCTCAATCATTTCCGTTGTTCCACCTGTGTTCGCGACTGTTACCCCAGTTTCTATACGGCCGGTCCCGATTATTGTTCCGTTCGCGTCGCGACGACCAGTCACGCCGTTGATTAGTACTACGGCCACGGCTGCGATCGCGCTTCTGTGCCCCGTAATAACTTTGTGCCTGATTAGGCGGGCATTCTCCTGTATTGTATTCCAACTCTTGGAGAAGTGTCTTAAACGTTTCCACGTCCTCTTTGGATTGTCCCGCAAGAATGACGTGGCACAAGTGCATCGGCAATTTGGTGATGCATATCCTAATTAGTTCTGCAGGCCCTTATGGGTCGTATAGAAATTGATTTGCCTGCAGAATGTGGTCGAATAGGCGTGCTGGGCTGCCGAAACCAGACTGGTTCAAATTTGGCAACATAATTATGCCATGCTTGACCCTATGTTGTTCCGCTTCCGACCAATAGGCGGACAGAAAAGCTTGTCGAAACTCTCGATTGGAGTTGCAGTGACGCACTGCCGACCCCATGCGAATCGCTGGTTCGCCTTCCAAATAGCCACACATATATTCTATCTTATGTGCACTTGCCCAGTCAGGAGGAAGACAGAACTCAAATTGCTCGAGCCATGCTCATGGATGTATTCCTTTTTGCGAATTTCGGAATATCTCAAACTTTCTCACCGTAAGGAAATGTTTGAAATCAAATCCCCTCATTTCCTCCCAGTGAGGCCCTTGTATGTTTCTATTTTTCTCATGTCTGCCCCTCAAAATACATTCTTCACTGTCGTCAAAATCTCCCTCATGGCCGGAGTCCCTCTCTGCACTGTTCATACAGCTATTTTTAGTGCTATTGGCGAGGTCAGAATCACACCCCATGCAGCTTTCCAGATGCGCCACGCGTTCTTGTAATTCGCCTGTTACATCTTTGTGCCGCCTGTTCACTTCGAACTGTCCCTTCTGAAATCTAAGAATCGAACGCACTTCTTTGGTCTCTGCAACCGCTACCTGTGTAGTATTGTTATCGTTCTCCGTCACCTTCATCGTGCCTACGATGTCCGCTAATGCCGAAATCTTATCGTGTATTTGTCTGTTGTCCTCCGCCCCAGTCTGCTTCAATTGTTCTACTTGCTGTTCGAGTGCGTGAATCGCTTGACTGTTGTCCGCTACTGTGTTGCTAATGGACGCGTGACAATGCGTTTCCGCCTCCTGGACCCTCGAGAGTACCTGCTGGCGTTTCCTTTGGCATTCTTCTCTCAGCGCTTGGAAATTCCTAAGTAGCTGTTCTTCGCTCTCTTTCGATACCACATCGCGACTCCGCTTGCCCTGTTCTAAGGCTTGCAGACGGTCATCGATTTGTTCAAATGTACGGCCTAATTCTTTCATAATATCACTTTTTATTTCACTTGCCAGATTGTTTATTCTTTGTGAGATATCATCGGACACTCTCTGCATCGACCTGTCGACTTTATTTGTCTGCTGGATTAGTTTTTCATCTATTTGTTCGCCTAGCTCACGGATCAATTTTTCAGATTTCTCTGTCATTTGTTCGCCTAGCTCTCGAATCGATTTTTCAGATTTCTCTGCGTTTTCTTTATTTTGTTGCAATAAGGCTTTCATGAGTTCTGCCAAATCAATTTGGTCGGTTTGAGGCAAATTAATTTCTGGCTCTGATGTGAGCTCGTTCGTCCTGTTTTGCATTTCCTCTGAAGTATTCCCCAATGCATTTTCAGAACCGTCCGACGCGTTAATATTCGAAATCAAATTATCCCCTTGTTCCATGTTGCTTAAGTTGTTGGACCGCCTACTTTTAGCTTGGTTACGTGTCTGCATTAGTTCAATTTATACCCGGTACGCAACACACTAATCAGAATAAATGTATCCCCCAAAATTAAGACAGTTACACGAAAGGTACCCAACCTAGTACACTCTTTTTCACACGCAAAACAAATTTTTATCTTTGATCGAAGCAGCGCAATTTACAAGCGAGAAAAAAAAACACACACACACATATAAAACACACAAATATAGAAAACAAAAGAACAAGACAAACAACACAACGGCGTAAATCATTTGAAAGTCTGCTCAGAAACAACGCAGAATTTGTTGGAGCGCTGCAAGGAAAAAAATTAAGACTATACAACGCTCGCAATCTAACGTTTCAGAGATTCCAGAGTCTAGCGGAATCACAGAACAGGGTCGCCATGTGTAATGTTGTTGCATTAATTTGTTATGAAAGCAGTGCTGGGCATTCAAGACCATAAAAGTGGGTTAAAAGCTGTGAGCTATGTGGGGAAGTTAACCTTGCATTACTGCGCAACTGTTTCACCAGGTTCCCAGTCTAGCTTACCAAATTCCCAACCAGACTAACATTAATTTAATCTTTTAATAGTCATACGACAACCGGCGATATATATATATATATATATATATATATATATAAGGGAATTTAAATAAAAAGAAATAAATCAGTTTATATTTGGAAATTTATTTTAACATTGATCATTGAAATTTCAGCATATTAAACTTGATTCATAACTAAGCTGGTGCCTTATTTAGGATTGTGAAAATGTGAGATTGTAATCTTACGGAACACATCAAATATGGAGCCAAGATTGGGAGACAGCATACAACACTGCATTCATAAAATAACACACGAAGAACATTGAAACATATGCAAGAGGAAATTAACCACAACCAACCGATTCAATTTTCACTCAAAGAAGTTACGTTCACAGCGTAATCCTGTCCGTCATGAAATTACCACACACTGGTATACTAAATTCATACTAACTCTCTGTGAAATCTTCCTGAAAAGAATAGCTGAGGGCTACTTCGATGCTTACACCACATGCTTCACAAAGAGTGTAACTCCACAATAATTTTGATAATTAAAATAAATTACATCGTAAAGCAATTTACAAAAGAAAAACCTCGAACTGGTTACTATCGTCTTACTATTAACCTGACGGGTCAAACAATTGTATAAGCATGTGGTACTGGTCTCACAAAGTACACCCCACGTGGGTTGAACATAAAGAAAAGTTGCTATATTGAAAAATATTATCAAGATGAGACATTATAATCTCACGCACATTCGCATTGAAGATTCATGATGCTAGTTAGAGTTACTGATCAACACGTTCCACTACTCAGTCTCCTCCCAGATAGTCAGAAACGCCACAGCAAATTTAGAAGAGGAATTTATGCCGTAAATGACAACACATTTAAGAAATTAACATGAAAGGAATCCAATAGAGACCTTTCACCATAGCAAAATAACAATAACAATATTCAATTATACAGTAGAATGTAGCGAACTAACCACGTCTGTTTATTTCGGTGGTTACGAGCTGCTTCGCACTGCTACATTGACTTGCTGATATTTTCTTAGTGGTACCCAAGAGTTGGCAGCATTTGCGCATGATGAAACGGTTGAACATTCACAGATGTGTGTAATGCAGGTTTCCATTAGGAAAAATAATTATGTTGAAGCTAATACACAGTATAAGTTAATGGACACAGATGTAGCCAGGGAGTCTATTTTTATTGAAGTAAGTATCACTTTTTCCAGTAACATCATTGTCCAAGGTGATCAAGTGATGAAAAGGAAACGATGCCATCATTGTCGCTCCTGCTTGAAACAACAGTGGGAACAGCATTCTTCATCACATCGTGTAAGAAATTATAATGCATGCTGACATGGATGCTTATTGGCCATTCAATGCATTTGTTACACGTTTGCAATAATATAATTAGGAAATTACGTATTAATCTTTGTACAAGGAATGAGTATATTAGATACGTTCCACGATATCCAACAATTGACCAGTCATGGTGGGAAGCTTACAAAAATCACGTCATTGTGGATTCTGGTAAATATCTAAGCTCTGCTGTCCTTAGCAGGTGGTTCGAAATAAACCCGTGTTGCATTCCATCATAACTATAGCTGAATTTGTCTATTTGTTATACTGTTTTAAAAGAATCAAGGTGTAACGCGTCAACAATAGGAAAAGTAAGAGCTTCTCAAACTTGTCACTGTTGACGATTCTCTGAATAAAAATGCGTAAAGCGTTTGGGGAAACTAAATCGCTAATTCTGCTCAGTTCCGACTGAACCTTATCCGAGAATATTGTTAAAATAATGAAGAGACGCAAAGAAATAGCAACAGATATTCTCCGTCTATTTGAATGCTCTGCTAATCTAGAAGTTTCAGCTACATATAGTTAACTGAAGTAGTAAATGAATACAGTATGTGAAAAATATCTCATCCAAATAAAAAAAAAACGATATCTTTCAAATGGTTCAAATGGCTCTAAGCAATATGCGACTTAACTTCTGAGGTCATCAGTCGCCTAGAACTTAGAACTAATTAAACCTAACTAACCTAAGGACATCACACACATCCATGCCCGAGGCAGAATTCGAACCTGAGACCGTAGCGGTCGCTCGGCTCCAGACTGTAGCGCCTAGAACCGCAAGGGTTACTCCGGCCGGCTCGATATCTTTCTGAAATATCGAGTGTTGAGTGTAAAAACATATGAGTGACACAGTTTTTTGGCATCATATTAGGATCTCACAAACGCATAACAATGAAAGCTACTTTCATTAAAAATATTTTTCTTCATTGATCTATATTATGCAGTGTGCTAGCGAAATATGCTCTCATTGATTCATTACGGCTAACTTTAATCTTTGTACAAAGATTGCTGTAGTCGTTGGGAAGTGTTATGTTAACCTGTAAACAAACGTAGATTGCAACTTCCTGGAAACAAAAGTCATGAAATTAACAAGTGTGAAAGCTCCTCGCTGAACACTCAGAAGAATAAATAAACAACTGAACTTTAGACAGACTGAGAAGTACACAGAACGAGAACACAAAAACGACCTGTTGGCGAGGATTCTCCGTTTACTCGTCGTCACGCGACTGATGAAACATTAACGAAGCGTTCTTCGTAAATTAAGACCTTTCTGAAGGTTCTCAGGAGGCCAGACTCCTGTAATAGCGTTATGATGCAACTAGGAATACGTTGACATTTTACCTTACTACACAGCAGACAACAGTTATTTTCGTCACAACAGACGGTTATCTTCATTACAAATGTTGTATCGTTGCGCGTCTTGTATGACAGATTTGCTGAGTGACTTACGCGCGTGCCGTTTCCGCCTCTCACCTGTTGTCTGACGAGAATCACGCGAACAGCTATCCGTACAAATCGACATTGCGTGTCCCTCCTTCATAAGCACTGACATACGAGCTCAACTGCACCGTGCCCGACGCCATTCCGAGCGGAATACATTGACCTTTGCGTTTTTGCTGCCGGAAGTCAGCCAACATATTACTTCCTCCCACATACATTTCGCGAAATGACCACGAGGGATAAATCAGAGAAATTGAGCCCGTACAGAGGCGTGCAGGACTCGTCTTCCGCACACACCATTCGCAAATGGTGTTGCAAAAGGGGGGAAACTATAATGGAGCTTGAAGAACCGTCCACTAGGCAACGGGATATTCTTGCGGAGTTTAAATGTAGATGTGGTGTTGTTGCAAGTAGTAGGGAGATGGCAGCATGAGGACACTTTTGATATCAAATTGATATGCAAATTAATTACATTGATCAATTAATCACCTCAACCCCCGCCCACCACCACCCAGACCCGCCCCCACACGCCAACCCACACCCCCAGATCACGTGTGCCACAGCCCCTTCCTTCCCCTCCTTCCCACCAACCTATCCTATTGGCAGAAATTTTGAATTTTGGTGGGAAATTCGAATTTCGGGGGAATTTCTTTGTCCCTGGCCTGTGCTGACATGCAACCCCCGCCCCCACCTAGGAATTGGTGGGAAATCAAAATTGGCAGTACCCTTTCTAGAACTCGAACCCTGGTCCCCCTGGGCGGAAAGCCCAATTGCACCTCGCTAACACAATTAAACCATCAGAGGCTCTTGAATTGATGGGAAATTACAAACGGATGTGCCCTTTTCGGGACTCGAACCCTGATTCTACTGGATGGAAAGCCCAAATGCTCCCGCCAACACATGGAAAGTATCCACATGCGGGAGAGGAAGGTTAGGTTAGTGTACTTTATTTATTTTGATGGGGAAACTGACGCAAAAAAATGGTTCAAATGGCTCTGAGCACTATGGGACTTAACATCTGAGGTCATCATTCCCCTAGAACTCAGAACTACTTAAACCTAACTATCCTAAGGACATCACACACATCCATGCCCGAGGCAGGATTCGAACCTGCGACCGTAGCAGTCGCGCGGTTCCGGATTACAGCGCCTAGAACCGCATGGCCACCACGGCCGGCGAAATTGACGCAAAGATCGATCCTAATTACATAATTAATCACAACGATCAGAACTAATTACAGAACTATATGCACAGCGCTACACAAGGACGACATAAAACTGCAATACAACTCAAAAACCGACGATGCCATACAACTGATGTGGAAGAGGTGGCTAGGGCGCCACCGAGTGATTCCTGACAAGCGTTTCTTTTTTTCGTTGTGGCGACGTCCTTTAACGAAATTTCATAGTCCCACCTACACAGGGTGAGACAGGCTCTCGCGATTTGTTTCATAAATGCTAGTATGATATAGCATCACATTGGTAAAGGAGGACCTGTCACAGTGTACAAAACAGCTAGGTTCTCTTGAATTACAGCTTGTTGTTGTCGAATGTAAAATGATTGTGTTTTTCTTTTTTAATAGTTGCTTTATTATAGGAGTCGAGTTGATGTTAAATAGTCCAGCGAGTTCTCGACGAGGCCATGGTTCTCCCTCGGTTGCGATGGCAGTCATTTATCACGGTCCTGAGGTTGCTGGCGTATGGCTGCGTTCGCTTTAGGTGGCAGTGGCTTCCTGTTTCGCACGCAGCCGGCTTCTGAAATGGCCATCTGGGTCGTTCTCCGGATGGGCGGGGCCATGCTACTTAATTTCCCTTTTGTGTTGTCTAGGAACGTCGCCTCAAAGGCATGCCGAATATCGTTAGTGGCGCAAAGTGCGGGCAGTGGTTGCGTGTCTTCTGTGAGCAGTTGCCAGACTCAGCCGCTCTGTGCCTAGAGGATGGTGCATGAGGGCTCTGTCGCTATATTTTAGATGAAAAAGTTGCACTTTATTGTGTTGGCGTAGGAGCGTCGCCTCATGTAGAGACTTCGCCATTGTAGCTTCTGTGTGGCCTCCAGCCCCCTCCCAGCAGGTCACAGCTTGCCAGCCCGGCACCATTCACGACAGCTGCCTCATGTTGCACGCCTACCCGACATCACTTTGGCCCACTGCAGGTCTTTTGACAAGGCATCGCACCGTGTGAGCTAATGCTAACGTCAGTAGGTGGCCTAACAACACAACTGCAATACATGTGCCACTTGGCCACGTGTTCGGGTGGTCTATTGGTGACCACATGTCTGACTGCGTCAAGGGGGCATCAGACAGCAACGGACTTGGTATCCAGTAAGGCTCTCAATGCGCTCTTTGTTGGTCATTACCGGTTTCGAAGGTTAGCACTTCCTCCCCAGCTCTGTCCTAAGGAAAACAACAACATACGTTTCGTTGCAGCTGGCATTCGGCGTGTCAGACTTCCCATCTGTCTCAGACTGAACAAAGAGTGTTTTTCTAAAGCTAGCAGCTGCATCCAATTTTCCATCCACTTGCAGGAAAACACAGGATGTTTTTGGAAAGGGGCCTCTACTTGTTTCACAGAATTTTTTTTAGTCTCCCACAGCAACTGCCTGCACCAAGAAGAAAAAGAATGCGAAGTTAGCGTCTCCCTCCCCACCTCTGTCCTAAGGAAAACAACAAGATATATTTCGAGGGATGCAGCTGGCGTTGGGTGTGTCAGACTTTCCATCTGTCTCAGACTGAACAAAGAGTGTTTTTCTAAAGCTAGCAGCGGCATCCAATATTCCATCCACATGCAGGAAAATGCAGGATGTTTGTCTCAGATCTTACTTACTCTCCCCAACAGATGTCAGATTTTCCTCAAACAGATGAACCAAGCATACCTGAAGAAAAAAAAAGAATGCAACTTATAACTTGCTGGTATGGAACTCTAAGTTCCTATTGGTTCTCTACAAAATGGAGGGTGGAAGCTATACAGTGTGTTACAGGAAGTTACAGCCAAACTTTCAGGAAACATTTCTCACACACAAAGAAAGAAAATATGTTATGTGGACATGTGTCTGGAGACGCTTACTTTCCACGTTATTAATTCTCTTCAAATCACATTAATCATAGAATGGAAACACACAGCAACAGAACGTACCAGCGTGACTCCAAACACTTTGTTACAGGAAATGTTCAAAATGTCCTCCGTTAGCGAGGATACATGCATCCACCCTTCGTCGTATGGAATCCCTGATGCGCTGATGCAGCCCTGGAGAATGGCATATTGTATCACAGCCGTCCACAATACGAGCACGAAGAGTCTCTACATTTGGTATCGGGGTTGCGTGGAAAAGAGCTTTCAAATGCCCCCATAAATGAAAGTCAAGAGGGTTGAAGTCAGGAGAGCGTGGAGGCCATGGAATTGGTCCACCTCTACCAATCCATCGGTCACCGAATCTGTTGTTGAGAAGCGTACGAACACTTGGACTGAAATGTGCAGGAGCTCCATCGTGCATGAACCACATGTTGTGTCGTACTTGTAAAGGCACATGTTCTAGCAGCACAGGTAGAGTGTCCCGTATGAAATCATGATAACGTGCTCCATTGAGCGTAAGTGGAAGAAAAAAATGGTGCAAATGGCTCTGAGCGCTATGGGACTTAACATCTGTGGTCATCAGTCCCCTAGAACTTAGAACTAGTTAAACCTAACTAACCTAAGGACATCACACACATCCATGCCCGAGGCAGGATTCGAACCTGCGACCGTAGCAGTCCCGCGGTTCCGGACTGAGCGCCTAGAGCCGCTAGACCACCGCGGCCGGCGTAAGTGGAAGAACATGGGGCCCAATCAAGACATCACCAAAAATGCCTGCCCAAACGTTCACAGAAAATCTGTGTTGATGACATGATTGCACAATTGCATGCGGATTCTCGTCAGCCCACACATGTTGATTCTGAAAATTTACTATTTGATCACGTTGGAATGAAGCCTCACCCGTAAAGAGAACATTTGCACTGAAATGTGGATTGACACATTGTTGAATGAACCATTCGCAGAAGTGTACCCGTGGAGGCCAATCAGCTGCTGATAATGCCTGCACACGTTGTACATGGTACGGAAACAACTGGTTCTGCCGTAGCACTCTCCATACAATGACGTGTTCAACGTTACCTTGTACAGCAGCAACTTCTCTGACGCTGACATTAGGGTTATCATCAACTGCACGAAGAATTGCCTCGTCCATTGCAGGTGTCCTCGTCGTTCTAGGTCTTCCCCAGTCGCGAGTCATAGGCTGGAATGTTCCGTGCTCCCTAAGACGCCCATACACTGCTTCGAACGCCTTCCTGTCGGAATACCTTCGATCTGGAAATCTGTCTCGATACAAACGTACCGCGCCACGGCTATTGCCCCGTGCTAATCCATACATCAAATGGGCATCTGCCAACTCCGCATTTGTAAACATTGCACTGACTGCAAAACCACGTTCGTGATGAACACTAACCTGTTGATGCTACGTACTGATGTGCTTGATGCTAGTACTGTAGAGCAATGAGTCGCATGTCAACACAAGCACCGAAGTCAACATTACCTTCCTTCAATTGGGCCAACTGGCGGTGAATCGAGGAAGTACAGTACATACTGACGAAACTAAAATGAGCTCTAACATGGAAATTAAGCGTTTCCGGACACGTATCCACGTAATATCTTTTCTTTATTTGTGTGTGAGGAATGTTTCCTGAAAGTTTGGCCGTACCTTTTTGTAACACCCTGTATAAAGCCCAACCCCCCACCACAATCATCATCAGTCTCTGAGAGTGCATAGCGTGATTCCTACAACATGAAACGCTAGGCCAGCAGTGGTTCCAGTGGCGGTGGTGGTGACAAACGGCCAAACTTGGGTCAGTTGCCATGTAAGTGTTTATAAAAAAAATATGAGTTCAAATTGCAAGAGTTATGAAATTTCGTACCAAAGAATTCAAAATTTTTTGAGATTGTGATACATTTTCGTAACAAGTTATAAAAGTTCTTTTTTCTTACTTTTAGAGCATTCATTCCCGAAATGTTGTTGGAATTAGAACGTCAACTGGAAGCTGAAAGTCTCCAGCAAGCGGAGGAGGTTGTGCCAGCATAATGTAAGTACATTCCAAAGTTCTGTGTGTGAGAGTTATATGTTCAGAAAGCGTCAGAAAGTGTTCAAATCGTAACTAGTGCTTATAACATTTCTACTGTTGTTCTAGCATTAGGGCAGCAGTAACTGGAAACTGAAAGTCCTCATCAAGTAGAAGAGTTTGTGCTAGCATCACGTAAGTACATCTCCAAATTCTGTGTGGTAGTTTACACGTTCAGAAAACAGCTCTTGATGTATTCAGATTGTAAAAAGTGTTTATAAAACTTTTGATCTCGCTGTTTCAGCATTACAGCAGCAGCTGATGGACATTGAGCTGCTGCTGCTGGAGCCTGAAATGCAGCAAGAAAGTAAGTACAGTTGTAATATGTATACAGTAGTGTGAGGTATACATAAAGTCACCGTTAGATGTTGCTACTGCTGAAGAGGAAACTGAGATTCCTGTAGGGGTATGCGTCGAGAATGATGACCTGGAGTCATCACTTCCATCTAGTATGAACTTTTTAGTTATTTATTTAATTTTTTCGTAGTTATAATCAATATCTCGCTGTAGTCAAATTCAGTCCAAATTTTTTGTTGCTGTTTCTAATAATCAATATCTTGTTGTAGGCGACTTCCGTGAGATGGATCAATGGCTTCAAAACAACAACAATTCCGGCGAGGGTGAGATGCTTGAGTGGGAACTTGAGATGGTGACTGCTGAGAGACAGTGTGATCTATCCATTCTGGAGCAGGAGATGGAGATACGGACTGGGTGGGGGAACTACCAGAAAGATCGACTCAAGTGCTCAATCCTGGGACCCAGAATGTAAAAGTTGATTATAATGTGACCGTCATCGTTTAAGCATATAATTTTTATTCAGGAATGGCAACTTAATTAATTGTTGTTGTTTATTTACAGCACATATTTTTTTAAAAAATCTTGAGCATTGTGCTTAATTTTTCCCATTATTCGTATGGTACAGAAGTGACACCAACACCGAGATGGAAGTAAGAGGGTCAGCCAAATACCACTCCTCGACACCCATATTCATGTCTGTGATCCGTTAAGTGGGGGGTCCAGTTATATCGATCTCCCTGAGGATATGAAGAAGAAGCAGCATTCAAAATGAAAAATATAACGCTTGTTTTGCATGGTCCATCCTGGCTTGTGAAAGAAAAATTAAACAGCATCCAGAGTGCACATCTCGGTACGGAATAGGTCTTAACATTCTTGGATGTTATAACTTTGACGGTATCGAGTTCCCCATAAAGATTCAGGACATACCAAAATTTGAGGCACGGAATCCCGGAATGTCAGTTCACGTTTATGGCATGAGGAAGAAACAGAAAAGCAAGTCCGATGAGCAGGACAAGTATACTATAGTTGGAACACTTCATTTTTCTAAATATACAGGCGAGCGTGATCTTCATGTAAACATGCTGCTCTTCTCTGAAGGTGACAATTAGCATTACGTGTGGATCAAAGACATGTCCCGCCTCCTTTACAGCCATTTGCCGAAATATGGACATAAAAAACACATTTGCTTCAGGTGTCCAAATAACTTTAAAACGGGATTTGGAGGACTGTGAATCCAAGGAACCGGTACGTGTTGTTAAGCCTACAGAAGAAAACAAGTTCATTAAATTCAAGGATGCTCACCACCAGGAATGTCCGTCCCGGCAGCTGAGTGGTCAGTGCGACATAACGTCAATCCTAAGGGCCCGGGTTCGATTCCCGGCTGAGTCGGAGATTTTTCTCCGCTCTGGGACTGGGTGTTGTGTGATCCTAATCATCATCATTTCATCCCCATCGACACACAAGTCGCCGAAGTGGCGTCAAATCGAGACTTACACCCGGCGAACGGTCTACCTGACGGGAGGCCCTAGTCACACGTCATTTACATTTTTACCACCAGGAATGATGTCTGTTTGTTGTATACGCAGAAATCGAAAGTCTCCTTGCCCCTATAACCCACTGTGACGGGAACCCCTTAGCCTCACATGCCACCTTCACGCAAAAACACATACCGTATGCGGCGACATATCACATTGCATGTTCATATGATTCTAGTCTTAACCGCCATGGATCTTATGTCGGGAATAATCCTGTGGTTTGGTTGCTCACTGAGCTTGAAAAACTCTCATGGGATAAATAAATGTCGTGTGAGTAGGGCCTCCTTCGGGTAGACCGTTCGCCGGGTGCAAATCTTTCGGTTTCATGCCACTTCGGCGACTTGCGCGTCGATGGGGATGAAATGATGATGATTAGGACAGCACAACACCCAGTCCCTCAGCGGAGAAAATCTCCGACCCAGGCGCGAATCGAACCCGGGCCCGTAAAATTAAGTCTTTCGCACTGACCACTGTTGATAGGCTTTACAGTACGAACATCCCCATCACCTAATCTTTGGAGGATAAAAATATTATACAATGATGCGGTTAACTGTCATATTTGTGGGCTGCTGTTTGTTAGAAAAGCTGAAACTCCGTGTCGAGATCATTGTCATCTTACTGGGGAGTTTGGCAGTGCAGCTCACAACACAGGCAATTTGAAGGATCTGTTACCTCGACACATACCCGTTTTCTTCCATAACTTAAGTGGGTATGACGCTCACTTTCTAGTTGAGCAATTGGTTAGTTTCGTTTGGGAGAAAAATCAGGTCAGTTTCCTGCCTGAGAGTGTTGAGAAGTATATTTCATTCTCCAAACGAATGACGTCAAAAATTACGCGTTTTATGCAGGCGCCACTCCAGAAACTCGTTGGAACTCTACCTCGAGAGGATATGCATATCACCCGATCTGCTTACCACGACGAGGAAAGGTTTCAGTTTGTGACTAGGAAAGGAGTTTTCCCTTATGAGTATCTGGATAGTAAGGCGAAACTCGACGAAAGCAGACTACTCGACGAAAGCAGACTACCCGACATTTCTGTATTTACCAGTACTCTCACAGGCGACGCCATAATTAGTGCAGATTATGAGCACGCAGTGAATATCTGGCGGAAATTCAACATTTCAATTTTGGATGAATACGCAAGACTGTAAACGATGCGATGAGCAATCGTAGCTCGTCTATTAGCTCACTGGGGTCGTCGTAATATATACAGGGTGGTCCATTGATAGTGACCGGGCCAAATATCTCACGAAATAAGCGCCAAACGAAAAAACCACAAAGAACGAAACTCGTCTAGCTTGAAGGGGGAAACCAGATGACGCTATGGTTGGCGTGCTAGATGGCGCTGCCATAGGTCAAACGAATATCAACTGCGTTTTTTAAAATAGGAACCCCCATTTTTATTACATATTCGTGAAGTACGTAAAGAAATATGAATGTTTTAGTTGGACCACTTTTTTCGCTTTGTGATAAATGGCGTTGTAATAGTCACAAACACATGGCTCACAATTTTAGACGAACAGTTGGTAACAGGTAGGTTTTTTAAAATTAAAATACAGAACATTACGGAAGGCGAACTACTCGCAGTTGAAAGGAATGTCGTTACACGTATTGCCAAATGCTCTGAGGTGGACGGACATCATTTACAGCATTTATTGCATTTACAGGTAATCACGCTGTAACAGCATGCGTTCTCAGAGATGATAAGTTCACAAAGGTACATGTATCACATTGGAATAACCGAAATAAAATGTTCAAACGAACCTACGTTCTGTATTTCAATTTAAAAAACCTACCTGTTACCAGCTGTTCGTCTAAAATTGTGAGCCATCACAATTACAGCCATCTATCACAAAGCGAAAAAAGTGATCCAACTAATTCATATTTCTTTACATACTACACGAATATGTAATCAAAATGGGAGTTCCTATTTTAAAAAACGCAGTTGATATCCGTTTGACCTATGGCAGCGCCATCTAGCAGGCCAACCGTAGCGCCATCTAGTTTCCCCCTTCAAGCTAGACGAGTTTCGTTCTTTGTAGGTTTTTCGTTTGATGCATATATCTTGAGATATTTGGCCTGGTCACTATCAATATACCACCCTGTATATACTGCAGGAGACGATTGCTCACTCTTTTATGCTGAATGTCAATACCATCACCACTGCTGTTTTTTTCACTATCCAAAATAGGTCTTATAATGGATTTGTATTTCACATTGCTTCGACTTTTTGCATTCTTATGCAGATCAGTTAAAATCAATATTTCACCTTACATTTCCAGATCTTTAGGCGAATAATTTATAGTTCTGTGGATTTTAGGAAAATAAAGTTCAGGCTGTGTGCCCAACATATATGGTTTCTCACCACTAACACCGAATGTTTTGTCTATCCTAGCGACGCTGTGACGGTTAATGAAATAGCCAATAGCGTCATCGTCGTCGTTGCGAAATTTCACTGAGAGTTCATCGAGAGATTCAGTAACTGGTTTAAAGATTTCTTGCAGTGTCTGCTCCCGCTTCAAGTGCCCTATACTCAGCAACCGTAATTTCTGCGAACGGCCTTCCGTGTCTCAATGACTTCATACTTAGTCGACATCCCAGTGTGTACTAATCGGACTTCTGTGCAGCGTGAGGTTTTATACATTCGCTCTTCTTGTTGTTATCCTGCTCCCCCTTCTTGGTAACAGCTATTTTTCCTTCAGTTAAATTCCCTATTTTCTTTTCAGTTGCGTTAACCCGTTTGTACAATATCCCGTTCTCCATCACAGCTATTCCCTCTTCAGTTAAACCGTTTACGTTCTTCTCGATTGCATTAACCCGATCATTCAGTGTACTGTTCAGTTTCAGAAGGGTTTGACAATACGTCTCTAGTTCCTTGCGTACACCTCCAACTTTATGTTCGAGAGTTTGAATTTTCGCGTCCACGTACAAGTGAATGTTTTGTCTGTGTATACCCATCCTATCCAACTGAGCTCCCGGCATTAGTGCGAATTTATCCATGGTGATTCGTATACTGCTGTACTCCCCTCTTTGCCTGGCTGTATATATATGAACTCCTGGACGTTCCGTCTGTACCTGCCATCATTTAGTTTTCTTGTTTTATCAATAACGCCTCCGGCCGCTGTGGTCCAGCGGTTCTAGGCGTTTAAGTCCGGAACCACGTGGCTGCTACGGTCGCAGGTTCGAATGCTGCCTCGAGCATGGATGTGTTTGATGTCCTTAGGTTATTTAGGTTTAAGTAGTTCTAAGTCTAGGGGACTGATGACCTCGGATGTTAAGTCCCATAGTGCTTAGAGACATTTGAACCATCAATAACGAGAAACCCATTCTGTGATTGATTCCAGAAATCTGTATATATCTTTACAAAATCAATGAACGACATGTCGGTTCCTACATGCGCCTGGTAAATGTGTTTTAAATTCAGATTGCCCTCTTTGAATGCTATAATTGGGTTTGCATTATCCCTCACCAGCTGTTTTGGAATATGTCTGACTCAGATAAAATACATCAACAGCCATATGACGACCGAAACAGAAATATCGCCTAATTTGATCTTGTTTTTTCACAGCAACATCGTCAAATATGAACACTGTGTTTGGCTTTACTTTTTCTGGTGGAGGGATATTACTGAATGTCGTCTATGTCACACCATCTACACCCTGCAGAATCTCCTGTAATAGTTGATATTTGGGCTGAAGCAATGTTTTTGAAAATACTCATAGATGCTCAAAGCGGACTCCATCCGGATGTGTTAGCAGCGACATGAGAGCATTTGTCTTGCCGCAGTTGGATGGATGTACAATTACTGCACGTGTGTTGTGGGGAAGAAGTACGCCATTCTTCTTCTTCTGGTCTTCTTGCGCACCGTCACAGTTCCAGCCGCTTACAACAAAGTCTTGATGCTTCACCCACCCTGCCATGATACCTACTACGACAGGTACTGGCGTGCAATGGGTTTTTATAGAAAATAATGAACACTATGTCCTTTCCACGATACCGTCCATTTCAGGTACTGGCGTGCAATGGGCTTTTACGGAGAATTTAGTTAAATGACATAATTTTCTGCTGTTGCATGTTTCAAGTGAAGATACTGGGGAAATAGCTTTAGTACTTGCAATATAATAAGTGGTAGGAAATAAAAAACACACACATGGTTACATACATTTTTTATTCAGTAGTCATACACAGGATGCACTCCATCAACTGCGTCTTTCTTTATCTTAACGCCAGTACAGAATATAGGAAATATAGCCTTTTTGTAAGCACAGAATTCAGCATGTATTTCTCTCAACACATTACTTTTCGCCAACACCATACCCACTGTTCGAAGTCGTCTACATGCACACTGTCCATACTTAGATACTCTGCAATGTCTCTATACACAGCTTTAACACAAGGAAGCCATCTGTTCAGTCTTTCCAACGCAATGGATAGTACCATCTGTAGATCGAAAAAGTTTCGAACGGTGGAGTGCTGTAGATAAATGGATATGTTACCTGATTTCACACGGAGTGCAGAGTCATTGTATAGTGTTGTAATGGACTGAGTTAGAGCAGCACAATAAATGTCCAGAGGAGGACGGCTCGGGTGATACTCGGCGGTCAACTGCTGCATGATACACGCTTTTGCACTAGAGAGTTCATGCCTTTCCACCTCCGTAAACCGCACTTTAATACTTTTAACTGCATTCTCGATCTCTACCACAATATGCCACTCTCTGTCTGTGGTTGCTTCTATACCAACCCGTAAACGTTTTGAACCAGTAGCAGTTAAATTATACACCGAAGAGAAGAGTAGTGGTGCACAGGGATTAATTGGTATCTTCTCATCCACTACATCCTCACTCTGTCCATGCAGTATCACCGGAATATTCTGCTATGGCGCGTTTGATGGAGGACACTACTGGGCTGCGTCATGCTGATTAGACTCCCGGTGCACTTCGGCGAGTCAGGGGCTGGCTGGCTGTCTTCAACCGGTAACGCCAACTGAATGTCCTGCTCCATCAAGCTGGCCAGGCGCGTGACAGGATTCCAGGATGCTGCCGTTGCTGCGGTCCCGACGGGTGGGGACACTTCGCTGTTGCAGACCCCGACAGGCTGGAGGACGGCGCATCCGCTGATGAGCAAAGAAGAAAAACTGTCACAAGTGATGATAGAAGCACAAAGACCCTCACACGGCAGTAAGCACAGACATTTAGCAGGGGGTACTTACTCTCCCGCGGCTTCTTCGTATTCCGTTGCTGCTGTGGCTGGACGGTGCTGGACGATCTCGACTGGCGCTTCATTCTGGGTGACTGACCGCAACTGAGGCTGCAGAGCTGCTGGGCCCGCCTTATATCCCCGTTGTGATCGGATACTGTGTTCCTATTGGCTACTACCAATTTCAAGCGCCTCTCGTGATCTCATTGCGTTAGGGGAGTAAAAATGGGCTTTCCACCCAGGACGACCAGGGTTCGAGTCCCAGAAATGGTATTGCCAATTTTAATTTCCCATCAATTCCCGGGTGGGGTGGGATGGGATGTCAGCACAGCCCTGGGCAACGAAATACCGCCAAAATTCGAAATTCCTACCGAAATACCAAGTTCCCGCCAAAATTCAATATTTCCGCCAATAGGGTAGACTGGGAGCAGGGGGAGGGAGGGGGAGAAGGGAGCTGGAGCACACGTGCAGGCTGAGAAAAACACGTCATCCGGAATGGTGGGCGTGGTCGGGGGCGGGGGTAGCGGGGGTTCAAAATGGTTCAAATGGCTCTGAGCACTATGGGACGTAACTTCTGAGGTCATCAGTCCCCTAGAACTTAGAACAACTTAAACCTAACTAACCTAAGGACATCACACACATCCATGCCCAAGGCAGGATTCGAACCTGCGACCGTAGCGGTCGTGAGGTTCCAGACTGTAGTAGCGGGGGTGGTCCGGGGCGATTAATTTATCAGTTTAATTAATTTGCATATCAATTTGATATCAGAAATGTCCTAAAAATGGTTCAAATGGCTCTGAGCACTATGGGACTCAACATCTATGGCCATCAGTCCCCTAGAACTTAGAACTACTTAAACCTAACTAACCTAAGGACATCACACAACACCCAGTCATCACGAGGCAGAGAAAATCCCTGACCCCGCCGGGAATCGAACCCGGGAACCCGGGTCAGAAATGTCCTCATGCCGCCAACTCCCTACTACGGTTGCAGTGGTCTTCATTCAGAAGACTGGTTTGATGCAGCAGTCAACGTAAGCCTATCTTGTGCAAACGTCTTCATCTCTGCGTAATTACTGCGATGTATATCCGACAATCACTGTAACCAAACCTTGGTCTCTCTTTACAATTTTCATCTCCTACTCTTCCCTCCATTGCAGTCACGCTGCAGAATCGTACAAATATACCGTCGTTTGACCATCACACAAACTCCCGTACGGAGGACATGGTGATATGACTCGATGGTGTAGAGAAACAACTGAAAGAGTTGAAAGCAAATAAGTCGCCAGGTCCTGATGGAATCCCTGTTTGCTTCTACAATGAGTACTCTTCAGCACTGACCCCGTATTTAGCTTTCATTTATCGCGTATCTCTCGTCAAATGTAAAGTCCTAAGCGACTGGGAAAAAAAGCGCGGGTGACTCCTGTCTATAAGAGCGGTAAAAGAACGAACCCGCAAAATTACAGACCAATATCTTTAACGTCGGTTTGCTGCAGAATCTGTGAACATATTCTCAGTTCGAATGTAACAAATTTCTTTCAGAGGGAAAAGTTTACGTCCACAAATCAGCATAGTTTTAGAAAGCATCTCTCGTGCTAAAATCAGCTTACCCTTTTCTCACATGAGATCCTACCAGCCACTGATGAAGAGCAAAAGGCATATTCCATATTTATGGATTTTTTTGGAGCTTTTGACACGGTGCCACACTGCCCACTGGAACGAAGGTACAACCATACGGATTAGGTGCCAGGTATGTGAGTGACTGCTTAAATAACAAACCCCACTGTGCCACAACTGCCAAGATGAGAAACATAGAAGTAGATATCCTTCCTAACGAAGCAGCTTAAATCACTTAATAAAGGCAAGGCCTCCGGTCCAGTTTGTATACCAGTCAGGTTCCTCTCAGAGTAGCCGGCCGCGGTGGTCTCGCGGTTGAGGCGCTCAGTCCGGAACCGCGCGACTGCTGCGGTCGCAGGTTCGAATCCTGCCTCGGGCATGGATGTGTGTGATGTCCTTAGGTTAGTTAGGTTTAAGTAGTTCTAAGTTCTAGGGGACTGATGACCTCAGAAGTTAAGTCCCATAGTGCTCAGAGCCTCTCAGAGTATGCTGATAAAATAGCTCCATATTTAGCAGTTATATACCACCACTCGCTTACAGAAAGATCCGTACCTAAAGACTGGAAAATTGCTCAAGTCACACCAATACCCAAAAAGGGAAGTAGGAGTAATCCGCTGAATTACAGGCCTATATCACTAACGTCGATTTGCTGTAGGGTTTTGGAACATATACTGTATTCAAACATTATGAAGTATCTCGAAGAAGAAGATTTATTGACACATAGTCAGTACCGATTCAGAAAATATCGTTCTTGTGAAACACAACTAGCTCTTTACACTCATGACGGAATGAGTGCCATCGACAGGGGATGTCAAATTGATTCCATATTTTTAGATTTCCAGAAGGCTTTCGACACCGTTCCTCACAAGCGTCTTCTAACCAAACTGGGTGCCTACGGAGTGCAAATGGTTCAAATGGCTCTGAGCACTATGGGACTCAACTGCTGAGGTCATTAGTCCCCTAGAACTTAGAACTAGTTAAACCTAACTAACCTAAGGACATCACAAACACCCATGCCCGAGGCAGGATTCGAACCTGCGACCGTAGTGGTCTTGCGGTTCCAGACTGCAGCGCCTTTAACCGCACGGCCACTTCGGCCGGCGCCTACGGAGTATCGCCTCAACTGTGCTACTGGATTCGTGATTTCCTGTCAGAAAGGTCACAGTTCGTAGTAATAGACGGAAAGCCATCGAGTAAAATAGAAGTAATATCCGGCGTTCCCCAAGGAAGTGTTATAGGCCCTCTATTGTTTCTGATCTATATTAACGACATAGGAGACAATCTGAGTAGGCGTCTTTAGATTGTTTGCAGATGATGCTGTCATTTACTGTCTTCTATAGTCATCAGATGATCAAAACGACTGGCAAAATTATTTATATAAGATAGCTGTATGGTGCGAAAAGTGGGAATCGACCCTGAATAAAGAAAAGTGTGAAGTTATTCACATAAGTACTAAAAGAAATCAGCTAAATTTCGATTATGCGATAATCACACAAATCTGAAGGCTGTAAATTCAACTAAATACTTAGAGATTACAATTACAAATAACCTAAATTGGAACGATCACATATATAATATTGTGGGTGAGACTGCTTACACCCCGCTTCTCCGCCCTATTCTGGAGTACTGCTGTGCGGTGTGGGATCCGCATCATTTGGGACTGACGGATGACATCGAAAAAGTACAAAGAGGATCGGGTCGTTTTGTATTATTGCGAAATAGGGGGGATAGTGTCACAGACATGATACGTGAATTGGAGTGGCAATCATTAAAACAAAGGAGTTTTTCGTTCCGCCGGGATCTTCTCATGAAATTTCAATCACCAGTTTTCTCCACCGATTGCGAAAACATACTGTTGGTACCCACCTACATTGGGAGAAGTGATCATCACGATAAAATAAGAGAAATCAGAGCTCGCACAGAAAAATTTAAGTGCTCGTTTTTCCCGCGCGCCGTTCGAGAGTGGAACGGTAGAGAGACAGCTTGAAGGTGGTTCATTGCACCCTGTGCCAGGCACTTTATTGTGAATAGCAGAGTAATCACGTAGATGTAGATGTAGATGTTGCCCTTGACGGCGAGTGTTCGTAAGGGAGAAGAGTATCGTCAGGAGTGTCCCAGGGAAGTGTGATTGATGGGACCGCTCTTACTCTCTATGTTCATAAATCATCTGATAGGGAAGGTGAACAGAATTTGCCGCTGTCTGCTTATGATGATGAGGTGCATGAGAAGGTGTTGTAGTCGAATGACTGTAGGAGGATACGGGATGACTTAGACAAAATTTCTAGTTGTGACATGAATGTAGGCTAGCTCTAAATGTAGGGAAAGGTAAACTAATGAAGATGAGTAGGAAAAACAAGACCATAATGTTGGAATACAGTATTAGCAGTGTGATGCTTCACATAGTCACGTCGATTAAACATCTAGGATAACGTTGCAAAGCTACATGAAGTGGAACCAGCATGTAAGGGCTGTAGAAGGGAAAGCGAATGGTCGACTACGGTTTATTGGGAGAGTTTTATGGAAATATGGTTAATCTGGAAAGGATACCGGATATAAGATACTAGTGCGAGCCATTGTTGAGTATTGTTCGCCTGTTTGCGATCCGCACCATGTTGGATTAAATTAAAGGAAGAGATCGAGGCAATTCATAGGCGGGCTGCTGGATTTGTTGTCGGTAGTTTCTAACAATACGCGTGTATTCCAAAGATGCTTTGGGAACTCATATGGGAATCACTCGAGGAAATGCGACGTTCTTTTCAAGGAGCACTATTAAGAAAATTTAGGGAACCGGCATTTGAGGCTGACTGAAGGAAGATTCTACTGCCGACAAATGTTTGTAAGTGGAACAGAAAAGGAAATGACTAGCAGCAATACACCTGCGGTGGCTTGTGGAAAATATATGTAGATGTCGATGTAGATGTAGATTTCTTGATCGTACGATCCCTTCTTGTCTGTAATGTTTATTAGCCATGTTTCACTCAAGTACATGGCTACACTATAGACAAAGTCAATCGGAGAGAATTCATAGCATTTTAATTTGCGTTAGATGTACGGATGCACACAAAGTCGGGAATACTTTCAATTATTTATTGCACAAGAACCAAACATTGTACAGTTATCATACATAAGTCATTTTGAAGAGAAATCCTGAAAGTTTTTTATGTATACCGCCACAGCGTAGTTTGGTAATTTGCCGATAGTTGGCGCTAGTCGCAAACATGGCCGTGCTACAGAAGGGGATGAAATGGCCTCCCCGATCACCAGATCCCACTCCGTGTGACTTTTTTTCTGTGGATACCCATTAAAGATCTGGTGTATGTACCGCTTCTGCCACGTGATGTAGCAGAGCTCCGGGAGAGAATACTGGAAGCGACTGCCACAGTCGTTAAATTTTAGGGGGAAACGTTATGGGAGAAGGAAGAGCGTCTTCGAAGCAGCAGGCAACTGAATAGTGCGCAGAGTGTAGTGCAGCTTGTTATATGAGTGGGCACAGCTAGGACAGTAGATAAGTGGGACCTTGTGTTCTGATTATGGTGGCATGAAATGTGTTTCATCTCTGATGCGAGGTAATGGGGTGTTTGCCCACTGAGGAGCCGGCGAAGTAGTCGCCACTTAGCACATTTCAGTCACGTAATTTGACTGGCCGCAACAGCCTTAACTGTGCCACTGAAGCACTGACACGGTCATATCGACAGATGTCGCAGATGTGACGTAGGCAAACATTCATGGTCAGTTGTAACCGTCTTCTGTTTCCACTACTCGTGCCATGCTGAATTACGTCACAAAAGTGGAGGTTCGATAAAACGAATGATTGTATGAGTTTGAGTTTCACATGGTGTGGAAATATGTTCCGAATTTTTTGAGGGCATAGCGGAAATCTTTCGGCATATGGTGACAGCACACTCCATCCACTTGAGATGCCCATTCAAAATTATACCCAAGTTCTCCACTTTCTCTGATGTGATATTGGAATACCGTCGAGCTGAACAGGAGACAACTGGTTGCGGAATACTGAACTTATTAATTTCTAATGGGACATTAAGATTACTCGTGATATTTTGCAATTATTTTAAGCTTCATATTTTTCACCCATATTGGTTCAAATGGCTCTGAGCACTATGGGACTTCACTGCTGAGGTCATCAGTCCCCTAGAACTTAGAACTACTTACATCTGACTAACCTAAGGACATCACACACATCCATGCCCGAGGCAGGATTCGAGCCTGCGACCATAGCCGTCGCGCGGTTCCAGGCTGTAGCACCTAGAAACGCTCGGCCATACCGGCCGGCTTTCACCCCTATTACCACTAAAGACAGATCATCATTCATCCAGACGATAGCAGTATTTATACTTTAAGGTTTGGCACATATGTGTACATAGCAGTCGTCGTCATAGAAATGATATTTACAATTTTCTCCTTTTGTCACTCTGATTCAGTATTTCGTGTGTTGTTAAGGAATCCTTCTAGGTCTTGTCTTTTTTAATATTTATCTTATGCTGTCTTCACTATTTCATCTCTCAAAGGTACCCATTCATCTTCTATAGTATTTCTTTCCCCATGTTTCGGTCAATATTTGTCTAATGTTCCCTTTTAATGTTCCTTTTGAAACTCTTAACAACCTCCGCGTGTAACGCGAAACGACGAAAGAAGCAGCTCCTACATCCAGCCGGTCAACTACACTACTGGCCATTAAAATTGTTACACCACGAAGATGACGTGCTACAGACGCGAAATTTAACCGACAGGAAGAAGATGCTGTGATATGCAAATGATTAGCTTTCCAGGGCACTCACACAAGGTTGGCACCGGTGGCGACACCTACAACGTGCTGACATGAGGAAAGTTTCCAACCGATTTCTCATACTCAAACAGCAGTTGACCGGCGTTGCCTGGTGAAACATTGTTGAGATTCCTCGTGTAAGGAGGAGAAATACGTACCATCACGTTTCCGACTTTGATAAAGGTCGGGTTGTAGCCTATCGCGATTGCGGTTTATCGTATCGCGACATTGCCGCTCGCGTTGGTGTTACCAGAATATGGAATCGGTGAGTTCAGGAGGGTAATACGGAACGCCGTGTTGGATCCTAACGGTCTCGTATCACTAGCAATCGAGATGACAGGCATCTTATCTGTATGACTGTAACGGATCGTGCAGCCACGTCTCGATCCCTGAGTCAACAGATGGGAGGGGGGGGGGGGGGGGGGACGTTTTCAAGACAACAACCATCTGCACGAACAGTTAGACGACGTTTGCAGCAGCATGGACTATCAGCTCGGAGACCATGGCTGCAGTTACCCTTGACACTGCACAACAGACTGGAGCGCCTGCGATGGTGTACTCAACGACGAACCTGGGTGCACGAAAGGCAAAACGTCATTTTTTCGGATGAATTCATGTTCTGTTTACAGCATCGTGATGGTCGCATCCGTGTTTGGCGACATTGCGGTGAACGCACATTGGAAGTGTGTATTCATCGTCGCCATACTGGCATATCACCCGGCGTGATGGTATGGGGTGCCATTGGTTACACGTCTCAGTCACCTCTTGTTCACATTGACGGCACTTGGAACAGTGGACGTTACATTTCAGATGTGTTACGACCCGTGGCTCTACCCTTCATTCGATTCCTGCGAAACCCTACATTTCAGCAGTATAATGCACGACCGCATGTTGCAGGTCCTGTACGGGCCTTTCTGGATACAGAAAATGTTCGACTGCTGCCCTGGCCAGCACATTCTCCAGATCTCTCACCAATTGAAAACGTCTGGTCAATGGTGGCCGAGCAACTCGTGTAAGGAGGAGAAATACGTACCATCACGTTTCCGACTTTGATAAAGGTCGGGTTGTAGCCTATCGCGATTGCGGTTTATCGTATCGCGACATTGCCGCTCGCGTTATACGCGTGATACGTTCGATAGGCTATGACGTCTCGATCGACGAAGCTCTCCAATCCTGATACATTTGGTACGCCTGTACCTCCTCGTACGATTGCAACTGTTAACCAGCCATTACCATGCGAGAAGGTATCATTAAGATCAATACTAAAGTTTAATCTGCAACCACAGAATACGGCGGGTCCATCCAGTAGAGAGTGCGCGGCGACAGATTTGATAGTATTCTTTTTCTTGTCGGCGGCAGATGTTGTCATTTCAACGTCTTCAATTGTTTTATATATTGTCTGTCTTGCACTACTCTTGATGAACTGTGGTATCGTGTTGAAACTGCATGGGCAGCTGTACCTGTACACGCCATCCAAGCTCTGTTTGACTCAATGCAAAGGCGTATGAAGGCCGTTATTACGGCCGGAGGTGTTTGTTCTGGGTACTGATTTCTCAGGATCTATGCACCCAAATTTTGTGAAAATGTAATCAGATGTCAGTTCTAGTGTAATATATTTGTCCAATGAATACCCGTTTATCATCTGCATTTCTTCTTTGCGTAGCAATTTTAATGGCTAGTGGTGTAGAAATAACAGAGAGTTATGTACTTACAAAGCATCGTTTGTTCAAGAATAAACTCTGGTGGGCTGTATATAACGTGCTCACTTTTGTCTGTGAATTAGAAACCATATTGCACAAAAATATGCAGTTGCAAACACCAGAAGTTCATAAACGAACTGTGGTCTTATATGAGCAATTTCAGCTCGAATATTTTGCCAACAGAAATGCACTGAAATACGCCGGAGGGGCACGGCGAACATGTGCTTTTGGTTCAGTTGCTCCTGTTCTGTACGGTGCAACGTAAGTCTAAGAGCATTCTTAAAGCATTATCTAGAAAACATAAATTTTTATAGGTAATAGTTCGAGACCTCCATAAAGTAAACTGCCTTGTCTTACGTCCAGTGACGTAAGTGTTAATAGGGAACTCATTATTTCAATGGCGTCGAATGTGAGATGTCTGTTTCGCTGGTCTTTTATGGAAGCTTTTTCCTGTGAAGACGATTAGATAAACAGCCAAGGCCATCGACAAAACTACTATAAGTTCTGCGGAACCACCGCAATGTTCGAATACAGCGAACGCAATCTCTGATGCACGAGACAGAACAAAACGAATGAAATCGTCGTAGTACTTGGATTGTTGTTGGAGTTCTGGATCCCATAGGCAATGCCGTATATACCGGCATAACATTAATATACATTATAACGTCTAGAAGGGAACAGTTTGTCAGATTTCCTATCTTGATTACAAAATTATTTCGAATGAAGATATACAAAATACATTTTCATGTTTCTGGCACCATTGGGAACGTCTTAAACAATTTTTGAACAGAGCCGAAAACTGTGATTTGTTTACGTCAGTTGCAATAATGTTTGTAAATTGTATGAACATATGCGTCCATGTCTTTGGAGGGTTCAAAATAAATGTGTAAAAACCAGTAAAATTTTTATGAAGTCTTAGGTTCGGTTTGTAGTTAATTTACAACAATATTATCAAGCAAAAACATAGAAAAATGGGCAACAATTGTCAGTTTCAAAAATTAATATTTGTAATATCTTATTTGGATTACATACTTTAGTTCGGTGCCAAAACTGTCTAGGCGCGTAGTTACAATGGTCTGTGGTCATTTCTCAGTTTGCATGGTGCAAGAGTGGGACAGTTGCTGTTGTCCAAGTAGAATGTGGTTTGCTACGGTTCAGTTCGTGAATGCAATCTGTCTGGAATCAAAAAATTATGTTTAAACGCAGCCAAAACAAAAATTTATTGCAGAATCCAGAGAAAAAGAAAGCGCGGTATAAAGAACTTTTACAAAAACAACGATTCGACACCAGCAGAAGTGCAGGTAAGATATAATTACACTGTGGAAGATTTCCGAGTACCACATTTGAACCGGCCGTTGTGGCAGAGCGGTTCTAGGCGCTTCAGTCTGGAACCGCGCGACCGCTACGGTCGCAGGTTCGAATCCTGCCTCGGGCATGGATGTGTGTGATGTCCTTAGGTTAGTTAGGTTTAAGCAGTTCTAAGTTGTAGGGGAATGATGACCTCAGATGTTAAGTCCCGTAGTGCTGAGAGCCATTTGAACCATTTTTGAACCACATTTGGCTACATTTGCATTTCACGTGATTCTCACCTCTGACCTCCCAATAAAAAAACTCTCCAACGCCACCCCCCCACCCAAAAGAAAATCTAGTACACATCCTCTTCATGCAGCGAGCTAGACTTGACTTACCTGACTCTCTCTTGCGGCTAGAGAACATCACAAAGAAGAACATCAACAGTCACAAAGAGGTTCTTGAAAAACATGGCCACGTTTATAAGCTCTAATAATAATCTAGAGGGTAAAGATACAATGCGCCACTAATGCATTAACGTGTCAAAACATTTTCATTTGCTCTGGAAAATATTTACAAATACTGAGAAGAATATCGTGTTTTCTGGTCAAATCATTTCTTCAGAGAAATTAAAGGTTCGGAGTACGGAAAACACAATACAAACGTCTCTAAAATATTGAATTATATTTCTTATACTGAGTGATTCAGCAGTTCCTACCGATGTTTTATGCAACCCGCAATGTTATATCTGACCTTTGAAAACCACGCACGAGATTTTCATATTCTCTCGCTTGCTACGCACAAACTACACTGAAGAGCCAAAGAAACTGGTACACCTGCCTAATATCGTGTAAGGTCCCCGTGAGCACGCAGAAGAACCGCAACACGACGCATCCTTCCACCAAGTTTCAACGTCCTTCACAGCGGCCCTCTCAAATAACGAAATTTAAATTATAAGGCCCTTGTGCCTTGCCGTTTCCGCCCCGTCTATGCTAGCGGACAGCTGACTACAGATCTGCGAGGATGACAAGTGACTATCGTAGGGCGCACGAATGTGCAGCATGTGAACGGTTTACACCGAAGCAGACGACTTTCAAGGGCAGATTTCCACATGCAACCAAAGCGACGCCACACGAATGACATCAGCCAAACTTTATCGAGATTCCTGTACCGCTACTTTCCTAAGAAAGTGAAAGTCATTTGTATTTATGAAGCCACCAGATTTCCTCCATGCCTGATTACCGTCGTTTGTTCATTTAGACACATCTCCACTCTTTTTTAGTTGTCGTCGTGTCTCACAACAAACTCATCAATGAGAGATTGAGAATAGACTGAAAATAAAACTGAAGCGGTATTGCGTAGAATGAATTACACGTTCAGAAATTCTTGTGCCACTCATTGTCTGCTATGTATTGGAAAATGATCAAAGTACAAGTGAGGTAATTTGTGTTAATAGTGTAAAAATTAAACTGGTTATTAGTGCACTCGCAAACAGTGCATAAAATAGGGCGTCTCAAGACAGCAAAAAAATACACTGTCCGTTAACAAAACTATGATATTCTTTTTCTAAACTTCACCGATACACTTCCTAATAGTTACGACTTTTATCTTTCCTCATAAGAGCACATTAAGCCGAATTTCTGTGCCGAATGTATGCGGAATTTATATAATTTGAACTGTGGATAAGACACGTTTAATGGTTCAAATGGCTCTGAGCACTATGGGACTTAACATCTGAGGTCATCAGTCCCCTAGACTTAGAACTACTTAAACCTAACTAACCTAAGGACATCACGCACATCCATGCCCGAGGCAGGATTCGAACCTGCGACCGTAGCACCAGCGCGGTTCCGGACTGAAGCGCCTAGAACCGATCGGTCACAGAGGCCGGCCAGGTTTAATGTAAATTACAGGATTCGAACCTGCGACTGTAGCAGCAGCGCTGTTCCGGACTGAAGCGCCTAGAACCGATCGGTCACAGAGGCCGGCCAGGTTTAATGTAAATTACATTGTAGGTAAACGGGTACAGCCAATACCTCTCCGTAGACAGGCTCTTTCCACGTACCTATCATGAACTGCACGTGTGGTGTGACCAATATAGGCTTTGCCACATGGACATGGTATTCTGTAGACTCCAGGCTTGCGCAAACCAAGACATCTTCTGACGACCTGATAAGGGTTCAGGATTTTATTTATTTATTTATTTTTTACGTTGCCGGATGATTACTTTAACATGGTGTTTCGTTAGGATTCTGATTTAGATGAAATGTTGCCGACATATGGGAGGAGCGACCTGGGCTTAAGTGGCTCATTCTCTTCTTTATCTTGGGAATGACCACGTGTACTCCTCGTTAAAGTTCTCCTCATTTTGTGTCAATAATATGCATTGTCCCAAAACATTGATTACAGGTGTCCCAGCTACTTTGCAATGCTGTCTCTATCTTGTTCCTGTTGGAAGGACGCCCACTTTTTGTGCCGAGTGGTGACAGCTAGACACCTCTGAGTACAGTATAGGCACGTGCATTTCGGCTTACGATAAACAGATTGTCCTAGTGATCTATCTACTTTCCGATTGACTAAAACATCTAGTAATGGAAGATAGACATCTTGCTCCACTTCTATCGAAAACTGGATTTTCTCGTGAACTGAATTCAGATGTTGCAAGAATCGTAACACCTCTTCCTCGCCATTGGCCACACTACAAAAATATAATCCACATTTCGCCAGTTCCGCAGACTCAAGCGCCCTCTCGTCAGACTTTTCCATAAAAAAGTTCGCTACCAGGGAGGATAGGTGTCTACCCATGACACCAATGTCAACTTGTTCAAAATATTCAATACTGGATGAAAAGTGAGTTGAGAAAATGGGGTGACATAACAGTAGTGTTATATCAGATTTAAACTTACAATCCACGAGTGACAACGAACCCAATAGAGGGACCCTCGTAAAGAGTGGAACGACGTAAAACTTACTACACTACTGGCCATTAAAATTGCTACACCAAGAAGAAATGCAGATGATAAACGGGTATTTATTGGACAAATATATTATACTAGAACTGACATGTGATCACATTTTCACGCAATTTGGGTGCATAGATCCTGAGAAATCAATACCCAGAACAGCCACCTCTGGCCGTAATAACGACCTTGATACGCCTGGGCATTGAGTCAAACAGAGCTTGGATGGCGTGTACAGGTACAGCTGCCCATGCAGCTTCAAAACGATACCACAGTGCATCAAGAGTAGTGACTGGCGTATTGTGACGACCCAGTTGCTCGGCCACCATGGACCAGACGTTTTCAGTTGGTGAGAGATCTGGAGAACATGCTGGCCAGGGCAGCAGTCGAACATTTTCTGTATCCAGAAAGGCCCGTACAGGACCTACAACATGCGGTCGTGCATTATCCTGCTGAAATGTAGGGTTTCGCAGGGAACGAATGAAGGGTAGAGCCACGGGTCGTAACACATCTGAAATGTAACGTCCACTGTTCAAAGCGCCGTCAATGCCAACAAGAGGTGACCGAGACGTGTAACCGATGGCACCCCATACCATCACGTCGGGTGATACGCCAGTATGGCGATGACGAATACACGCTTCCAATGTGCGTTCACCGCGATGTCGCCAAACACGGATGCAACCATCATGATGCTGTAAACAGAACCTGGATTCATCCGAAAAAATGACGTTTTGCCATTCGTGCACCCAGGTTCGTCGTTGAGTACACCATCGCAGGCACTCCTGTCTGTGATGCGGCATCAAGGGTAACCGCAGCCATGGTCTCCGAGCTGATAGTCCATGCTGCTGCAAACGTTGTCGAACTGTTCGTGCAGATGGTCGTTGTCTTGCAAACATCCCCATCTGTTGACTCATGGATCGAGACGTGGCTGCACGATCCGTTACAGCCATGCGGATAAGATGCCTGTCATCTCGAGTGCCAGTGATACGAGGCCGTTGGGATCCAGCACGGCGTTCCGTATTACCCTCCTGAACCCACTGTTCCATATCCTGCTAACAGTCATTGGATCTCGACCAACGTGAGCAGCAATGTCGCGATACGATAAACCGCAATCGCGATAGGCTACAGTCCGAACTTTATCAAAGTCGGAAACGTGATGGTACGCATTTCACCTCCTTACACGGGGCATCACAGCGACATTTCAACAGGCAACGCCGGTCAACTGCTGTTTGTGTATGAAAAATAGGTTGCAAACTTTCCTCATGTCAGCACGTTGTAGGTGTCGCCACCGGTTCCAACCTTGTGTGAATATTCTGAAAAGCTAATCATTTGCATATCACAGCATCTTCTTCCTGTCGGTTAAATTTCACGTCTGTAGCACGTCATCTTCGTGGTGTAACCAATTTTAATGGCCAGTGGTGTAATAAGGCCCATTCATTGAGTTGCAGAGACTTCAGTTCATTAATAATGTCACCAGAATTGCGAATACGGTGTGGTCATTTTACTATGAAATGTCTCTGCCAACGAAGCAAGATATTCAGCAGAGTCATTAGCCGGCACTCCAGTGTTACTGTCAATCGGTCGTCCTTGTGAATTTTCGGTGGATCATACAATCTGGGACGAACGGAGCTGTGAGGCGTAATCTGTTAGCGGTACAGACGAAAAATTTAACAACGCCGACGTTTTCCTTTCTACACCCCCTGTAGGGTGTTTGTCATTTCACCGAACAGTCTGTAAACCCTGTTGCAGGCATCAGGTTGCCCTTGCCCACTGGAAGCACCACCGTTTGAGGATTTTCTAGCAGTTTGGGCTGTGTGGCCCTTTCGAATGAGCAAGTATTGGAATAACTACGTCTTCATCATTTTTCTAATATTTAGATCAGTATTGCCTTATTCTGATGGGTATAAGAATAATGATTTAAAAAGCCAACTTTGCTGAAATTCTGATAGGTATAAGAATAACGATTTTAAAAAGCCAACTTTGCTGAATCACTTTTAATTTAAGAAAGTTAAAAAAGTTCAAAAAGTTATTTAGAGGTGCACTACACCAAGTTTACTGGCAGAGTTATCTGTGTGGGAGCGTTGTTGGTGTGGCTGTCACGACTTAAGTGGCAGACCGGTATGTTTCGCTCTCAGAGTCTCCGTGGCGATCCTATGTTTAATAAACTATGGCGATAAATATCTTCCTCCGCCGTCTCCATACGTCGCCATCACACATGTACCAAGCCACATGTTATCCTACGGACACCACAAGAGTAAGCGGCTATATCAAAGCACACCAACAGTCAATGTCATCAACAGACTGCAACTGTTCGATTCTTTCAACAACAAATAATGTCTTTGGTGTCGGCAATGCAGTACTCTATGAAAAGTTAAGAAAATGTCTTGCATACTATTTGATTTTATACTACACATCCTACTCTTTGCATATAATTTAAACCTTAAAGTAAACGTATCATTAAAAAAAAAGAAATTAAAATTACAATTTTGTGCAGACGAAATAAAAGCAATTATAGTTCATCACACCACTGACAGTTTGCATTGATTACTATGTTTACAGTACACAGGCGTACATATGGAGATACCAGTACTTCGAAAGGAATTATTTAAAAAAAAATACAAAACAATAAAGAAAATCATATTGTGTAATTGCGTAGAATTTACTGTGTCTTTACAAGTTCCAGTTTTATTAACGTTCATAAAGCCCTGTAGCTCAAAATTAGTATAGTATGATGAAGGACCTTTCTGTTCATCAGCGCATTTGATTCATAAAAGGTTCTCTTGCATTTCATGCACTTTTTGACCTAATATTTATGATTCCTGTACTTTTTATCCTCAGCACAGATTTACTGCCATAACCGTTACGGTGATTTCAGATGCCATAATGAAAACTGTACCACTGCAGTTTTCTCCGCAGCCTACGATACCAGTACAGTTTGAGTCGAGGCCGAGGTAGTAAGGAGATTGGTAGCCGTATCTTCAAATATTTCAAAACAACACCCATCTCTGCAGAAAAAAAACTTATTGTATTTTATGTTAACTGTGCGGGTCGGAATAAGAACTGGAATATAATGCCAGTTTGGAGTTATCTGATTCACACAAAGCGGTTTGAAGAAATTGAGTATTATTTCCTTATTCTTGGACATACTTACATGCCCTCTGATAGAGACTTTGCTAAAATTGAGAAGTATCAGAGGGGAAAACCCAACGTAAACTCTCTATCACATTGGAGAGAAATAATTGCTTCTCGTAGCCGTAAACACAAGTTCAGTGTCATAATATGGAAGGTGGTGATTTCTTTGACATAACAGGAATGAAAAATGGCCGGCCGAGGTGGCCGAGCGGTTCTAGGCGCTACAGTCTGGAACCACGCGACCGCTACGGTTGCAGGTTCGAATTCTGCCTCGGGGATGGATATGTGTGATGGCCTTAGGTTAGTTAGGTTTAAGTAGTTCTTAGGGGACTGATGACCTCAGAAGTAAAGTCCCATAGTGATCAGAGCCATTTGAACCATTTTTGAACTGAAAAATGGACTGCTTAATACTAATAGAAAACAATGTGTTAGCGGTGATCAGCTTAAATTCTCAGAGGCTACATGCTTCAGATTTGAACAAACCAATCCATAGGTTATGAAACTGAAAGAAGGAGTTTGAAGAGGTATCTACAAGGAAGAAAGAGAACACAAGTACCATGGCCCTAAGACCGAAATACAATGGACCTGTTGAAATTAAGAAAATCAAACTGAATGATGTAATGAAGGTAATGGATTATGTTCCACCAGTCTACCACAACTTTTATCGCAACTTGCTGCCTGCTGCTGTTAGTGATGAAGATAATGGAGAAGAAGGTGTACAAGAAGTATTTTAGGTCATTGTTAATCTATTTTTGAAATGCAACATTGTCTGTTAAGAAAGAAAGTAAAAAAGGAAATCTTTGTAAGCATTTACAATGTTAATAAAAAATATTTACCTAATACAGGTTAAGGTTTTCGTTCAACATAGTGCCAAGCAACATACCATCTTATTTTAAAATATTACTTCCTGTATAACGTAGTTTCAAAAATTTATATTATGTCTCATAAAACGAAATAAAATATACCAGATAAACTTATTACATGTGTTCAATCAAAATTTAATAACTCACGTGATTTGAGGATTTGACCAAACATTAGCATGGTTTTGTCTTGAAAGCACAAAAATGCGACTTGGCACTTTCTTGCCGGGACCCACGTTATTTAGGTCTACGGCCTCTTGGCGGTGTAAGAATTTGAAGCTTCTAAGTCAATGCAATCAGAAGATACGACAGTTTGACGCTCGAAAGCTCACTTATCAAAACCTACAGGCGACTTCCTGTTGATCTAAAATCACGAAATTTGGCAATATTTCACAGTACAAGTGCAGTACAAAATCCGAAAATTGCAAAATCTGTAATTATATCAGCCGAAAAAAAATTTTTTTGTAATTTTTTAAATCAATCTGTCTGTCTATTAATAACTTTTTCTCTGGAACAATTCGGCCTATCAAGTTCAAATTTATGTCATATACTGAGATTTATGGTCGTATGGTTGTGTAAAAATTGTAATCTCTTAAGTCAATGCAATCAATGCAATTTACATCACACATATTGGTATCTGAAAACTTACTCAGAAAGCCTGCAGAGTGCCTGCCGTTGACACAGAATCATGAAATTCGGCAAGAAGGAGGATCTCACAGTAAAGTAACCAGGCTGCAGATATAAGAGTGGAAGGGTATAAATTGGAAGCAGTGGTTGACAAAAGAGTGACACAACCTGTACTCTTAACATCGGTGTTATTCAATCGTTGAACAAGCAATAAAGGAAATCAAAGAGAAATTTCAAAAGGGAACTTCAGTTCAGGGAGAAGAAATAAAAAGTGGAAGATATGCTAGTGACATAATAATTCTGTCAGAGATGATAAAGGACTTAGAAGATCAGCTGAACGCAATGGATACTGTCTGAAAAGGATGTTATACGATGGGCATCAACTTAAGTAAGACAAGGCTAACGGAATGTGATAGAATTAAATTATGTGACGCTGAAGGATTTGGATAGGAAATAAGCTGACTAGTTTTGCTGTTCAGGAAGCAAAATAACTGAGAATGGCAGGAGTAAGGAGGTTATAAAATGGTGACTGACAATAATAAGACGAAAATGATAAGTGTTTTGTTTTGGAGAACGCAGGCGATTTTCATACCTATTTTCCACTGAGAAGCGTTTGTTCTTTAATTTGTTTGGAATCGATTTCGAAACCTTTTGCAGCTTCACCTTCAGGCACTTATGTACGTTTATCAAAATGAAATACGCCTACAATTATTTTCCATAAACGTTCCTAGAAACATAAACCCATAAAAAACTTCGAAATTAATTGCAAATAAATTAAACAACAAACACAAATACATAGGAAGATAGCATTTTTGCTACAAAACAAAATCAATTTTCGGTCCCGGCGGAGGTTCGTGTCCTCCCTCGGGCATGGGTGTATGTGTTTGTCCTTAGGATAATTTAGGTTAAGAAGTGTGTAAGCTTAGGGGCTGATGACCTTAGCAGTTAAGTCCCATAAGATTTCACACACATCTGAACATTTTTTGAAAATAATTTCCAGATGGAACCACATTATCCAGTTTCATGGAGCAACAAGAAAATATAAATAATTTTCGTCTAATGTAAATTAATGCATCTCACATCAATGATCGGGATATGGCAAAGTATCTAGCATCTTTATACTCTTTGAATTACATTCAGTGTTTGTTTACCGCGAAATGAAATGCAAATCAGTTCTTTGTGTGTGTGTATAATCTGGCTGAAATGTGCGCCATTGGAATTAATGTGTCACGGATATCACGAGGCAGCGCAATGTAAGTACCCCAAAACGTAACGTTCTTTTCTTTTCGTAAACATTTCAGTAAGTACGTGTAAAGTTTCGTTACTTAAGCCAGCACCACTACATTAGTGTCTTGCTGCGATGGTCCAGCGAATGATGTTCATGTAACACCTCCATATGATAATGAACCTGCAATGGTTCGAAAACTAGTTGATGGTACAATAATATCTTACCACATTCAAGAAGCTACTGGTTACATATAACCCACACAAACCCACACTTCTCCAGATGTCTTTCATGAATTCTTTGACGGTGTACCGGGATACAAATCTTTTATAAAACTAACAATATAATCCTAATTTATGTATTTATACTGCTGCGGGAAAAAAATGCCACATCCGCAAGGACCGTGATCAGTGACGCCATGGTACAATATGTGCATAGTGAGGGGCTGTAGTTTTGGTGATTCGTTTGCCACGGTCATGCGCGATAATATGGCTCTCAATAGGCTTATCAATGCACCCTCTTTTTTGACCCTATATGCAGTAACTCAGCTACATTTAGTGGTGAACAGTGTTTGCAACATTTATTCTAAGATACAACCATGTCCCGCCGACGGGTACGTACTCCTGTTGAGCAACTTTACCTGTTTGAACGGGGTCACATTGTGGGCTTAAGGGAAGGTGGATGGATATATCGATGGATTGCTGCACCTGTTGGCACAATCTATCTCTGGTGTAACGCTGCTTTCAGCAGTGGTCTGTGGGACATTTCCACAGGCGTATAGACCAGGTTTTGGCGTTTGCGTTGTACAGACGCCAGTCAAGATCGATGAGATGTGCGAGCAGCGTTGACCAATTGAACGTCATCCAAGGAAGAAATCACGGCACGTGTTGCGCCTGATTTGTCACCAGACAACTTTGGGAATGCTTCAAATGGCTCTGAGCACTATGGGACTTAAAATCTTAGGTCATCAGTCCCCTAGAACTACTTAAACCTAACTAACCTAAGGACATCACACACATCCATGCCCGAGGCAGAATTCGAACCTGCGACCGTACCAGCCCGCGGTTCCGGACTGAAGCGCCTAGAACCGCACGGCACTGCGGCCGGCAGAGCTTTGGCAATCGTCAGCTTGTAGAAGGACTGAGATAACGTTTGCTTCTCGCCCGGCTACTATTGACATCACGATACCGCTAAGCATGGCTACTCTGGCGTAGTGAAAGAGCCGACTGGAGAGCGAAGTGGCGCTCTGTTATCTTCATTTATGAGAGCAGGTTCTCTCTGTGTGCGAGTGTTTGACGTACCCATGTATGGTGTAGACCTTGTGAGTGCATTCACCCATGATACACATGGCCCTCCCCAGGCAGACGGCGTGTGGGCCATCAGTTACAACTCGCGGTCACATCTGAACTTTTTGCAGGGTAAAGTAACATGTGCTCGCTACATTGCAGAAGAAGTTGATTTGCTTTCACAGCTGGGCAGTGCACGTCCACATACAGCTGCTGCGATGCATCGTGATCGCCATGGCATACAACAACTGCCATGGTTATCACCAGATCTTTCGCCAGTTGAACGCGTGTGGGGCATCGTGAAGCAATAACTTAGTCTAGCTCCAGAGACTCCAAGAACCGTTGCCGGCCGTTGTGGCCGAGCGGTTCTAGGCGCCTCAGTCCGGAACCGCGCTGCTGCTACGGTCGCAGGTTCGTATCCTGCCTCGGGCATGGATGTGTGTGATGTCCTTAGGTTAGTTAGGTTTAAGTAGTTCTAAGTGTAGGGGACTGATGACCTCAGATGTTAAGTCCCATAGTGCTCAGAGCCATTTGCAAGAACCGTTGCAGAAACGCAAGAAAAAGTGCAAAATGCTTGGGACAGTCCATGTCAGGATGCCATCCGGCACTTTTATG
This sequence comes from Schistocerca americana, assembly GCF_021461395.2. NCBI lineage: Eukaryota > Metazoa > Arthropoda > Insecta > Orthoptera > Acrididae > Schistocerca > Schistocerca americana. Next base: position 221,362,454 of record NC_060119.1, read on the forward strand.
ATTGTCAACATATAGGGATATAAGTCTGCGTTGCAGCCAGAGGGGGCTGCAGGGTGCACTGTTTGAGCTCTGTTTGGGCACCCTCTACTGGAACACGCAAGTTGCGTTTGGTCTGACTTTGTTATCGTACACCTCTACAGTGATATACTCCCTGTCACATTACTTGTCAATAAAATGACCTTGTCCTAGACGGTGTTGCATTTTTTTCCCGGCTATCTAATCTTGCCCAAGATGTTTGACAGAGTAATACAGGTTAACCCGGCAGAACTGCTGAATGTGCCGACTGGAGAGTTATTCCGCGGTGTGGCCGGAAGCTTCCGCAACAGCTGAGGAAGGCGGTCCCGTTAGCAAGGCGCTGTGGGAACCTCCGCCCGCAAGCCTTGCATTCCTGGCCGTGCCCTCTGCAGCGCTCTAACAGGTGACGCCCCCTGCTCCAGTTATACCTCGCCGGTGTCTGCATACCGGAGCTTGGCGTTCCTCTCACTCCTTACGCACCGTTCTGCAGGGCACATCGCACAATCTTCAACAAAACTATGCCTCACCGAAATGACTTGAGTTTGCATGAAGCTTCCTAGCTTTCAGTCCCATGTGATGCCGCTGTCTTCCAATCCATTTTATCGTATGCTAACTTCAATCCTGCTTCATCTAATTTTCTTAGTAAACTGTCACTTAACCACTGCTGCGATGGCAATTTTTATACTATAGTGCTCCAGCATTTCTATTTAAGTAATGATAATAACAATAATAATAATAAGAATAATCATCTTCGTGAAACTCTAACAAAAATATGGCGTCTAAAGTTAAAGGAGTATCTCTGAAAACTGGAGGCGTCTTCGACCGCCATGATACACGTGTATTGTCAAGTCTGCTGTAACGTAAGTAAGAGCATCAATTAACTTAACCTGAACCTGCATGTAGAAAATTTGTTTATCTTATCGAAGAACGATTGGAAACGATACGATTTTTCTCATCACTCAGCTTCACTTCCGGTGTTACCAGCCGCTATTTTACGTGGCCAGCTTTTGATGTAGTCTGTTTTGTAGTTATACATTCGCAAGTTGCGTGTGCTTGAGAGATAAGACACTGATTGACAATGTGTTAGTATATTGAAGAGTATACATATGAATGTTACAGCTCCAATTACATCTGATCGCGGCAGCTGAGAGAGTCAAAATTGGAATAGGAGTCAGGGAAGGAGTTTCCATATCAACAAAACTAATACAAGCAGTTCTATAGAAAATTTCCATACAATTAAAAACGAAGGATCAATAGCTTATTGTGTAACAGATGCTCACTGGTCGAAGTATCATTCAGCGCCTTACAAGTTTACACTGCTCTCTTTCGAGCGCTGTGCATGGTGTGGAATTGGTACTAGGCGGTCATGTGACCCTACACCGCTGACGTAGGACGTCACAGGGAAATGGTACGTATTTGCAGTCGGTTGTACGGAATCAGGGCGGTAAAATGAGCTGATGTGGAGATGTTACAGTGCCAGAAAGGAGATTTCGTGTCTGAACGTGACCAGGACCATACAGTGAACGAAGCTGCACGATTTGTTGGTGTATGAATGCGGACTGTACAACGTGTCTACAAGGAATACTGTACAAATCGCATCGTTGATAAGAATTTTGTTTATATTATAAAGTCTGGTGTGTAAGACTAAGTAGAGCTATGTCAAATAATCGTGACATAACGACGCGTTCTCGATGTATCCAACAAAAGCTGTTGCAAAACTGAGAGCTGCTTTTCGAAGCTAAAAGTATTCTTAACAAGTACACCATAGTGCAACATTTGTAGAATTATTCATTCCTTCTGAACTATGAGACCGGGTTTTAAGGTAAACCAAACATTACCAAAGTCTCATTTTTGACAATAAATGGGAGAACTAAAATCCACATAACCAGTTGCTAGTGACAGTTTTCAATTTTCACCGTTCTGCAAAACGTAAGTTAGTACTGCAGTGTTTTGATGTGTAGGGTTAGGTTTCACTGTCAATGTGCTAACGTTTCCGATGAAAAACCACTCTTCAAGAAAAAACTGAACATTTTTGTTATTAGATATTATAGTTTCTTAATTCAGAACGTTTTTCTGTAAAATGATGACTTCTATGTTTCCTTGATAGTTTACCTTTTAAGGCATCTTTAAGTAAAGAACAAATATTTGGCTTAGATAATAATTTTTCTGATACATAAAGGCCACAATAGGTTTGTGACATTGCCGGAAAATTCCAGAGGGATATCTGGCGCAGGGAACAAATGGTTCAAATGGCGCTGAGGACTATGCGACTTAACTTCTGAGGTCATCAGTCGCCTAGAACTTAGAACTGATTAAACCTAACTAACCTAAGGACATCACACACATCCATACCCGAGGCAGGATACGAACCTGCGACCGTAGCGGTCGCTCCGTTCCAGACTGTAGCGCCTAGAACCGCACGGCCACTCCGGCCGCCCGCAGGGAACAGTGTGAGTGGGAAATGGCTGGGGGCTGTGTGGGCGTAAATGCTTAACAAGTTCAAAATATATTTATTTATATCAGAATTCTTTAAATCAAATTGCGTGACTAAAATTGAAACACACAGAAAATGACTAATGCTCCATCCACAAATATGCATTAACTTATGAGAGGCGTTCAGTTAGCAATACAAAACATTTTTTCTCAGGCAATTTCAGCTGAAAAAATGCAAAATTTATTGTGGGACATCGTGGAATATTCTCGCTTCAGCCCCTATAGTTTCATGAAGTTCGATAGCCTGCGGCGCTACACATAGCACGGCGTCAATGGAGACGAGGCGCACGCTAGAGCTTAAGTCTTGGTGTTGACTTAGTACTCATGTACCTCATTTTTAAAATGTGACTACGCCTATTCAGGCTGTTTTAGTTTTGACATCTTGGGTTGTCGGGTGTTCTGCCGGATATCAGCGTCGTACTTGCACGATATTTCGGTCACGTAGCTCGAGACCTTCATCAGGTGCGACCTGAGACTGCTCCTCGAGTGGACCTGGTCCAGTATTTATGCCTATGGCCTTCCCCCTCCACCAACGGCTGCAGGCACTTCCTCTGTGGTCCGCGCCCATTCCCTGTGACCTGCTGGAGCGTTGCTGCTCCGTTTTCCGTCCGCTGCGGTTCTAGGTGTTCCCTCTGCGGTCCGCGCCCACCAAACCCGCACCTGGGGGTTTCATCTACGGTCTGGGGTACCAGGCGTTCCCCCTGCGGTCCGCGCCCGCTCACCACGACCTGTTGGAGCGTTGCCGCTCCGTTTCTCGTCTGCTGCGGCTCTGGATGTTCCCTCTGCGGTCCGCGCCCACCAGTCCCACTTCTGGGTGTTCCATCTTCGGTCTGGTGCTCCTGGCAGTCCGTCAGGGTCTCGTTTACCATCTCCATGTCTCTGGTTCTTCTGTTTGTGTAGTGTTGCAGCTGGCCCCGTTGCTCCTTTAACAATTCCAGAGCCGGATCCCAGGCTCTGCTTAGCCGGTACCCTGTGTTTTATTTCTAGACCATGCCATCTTAGACAAATTACAGATTCGGATATATCTTCTGAAGAAGGCTCAATTATATGGGCTGAAACCTAGGTAAAGGTTGGTTTCATTACCGCAATCGAGGCTGATAGTTTATATACTATACATAGCGTTCAAAACGACAACTGTAACAGATGGGCATGCTAAGGAGAGAACTGCCATTGAGTTTCTTTTGGGGGAAAGTCAGAGCATCGCAGATATTCGTAGGCGCTTGCAGAATGTCTACGGAAACCCGCTAGTAAACAAAAGCATTGCGAGTCGTTGGGCGAGGCTTCTGTTATCATCGCAAGAAGGTCGCGCAAACCTGTCCGATCGCTAGCGTGTTGGCCGGCCGCACACTGCTGTGACTCCTGCAATGTTGGAACGTGCGGACACTCTCATTCGAGGTGATCGACGGATCACAATCAGCACCTCGCTGCACAACTGGACGTCTCTGTTGGTAGGGCTGACACACTCGTTCACCAGTTGGGGTACTCACAGGTGTGTGCCAGTAGAGTGGTACTCTGCAGGCATACAGACCCTCCCAGTAACGTTGCGTAAGCCCTCCCCATTCAGCGGTGTTTATGTTAAAAAAATAGAGTTTTGTAGCCACAAGTGTGAGGAATAGTATGGTGTACTGGAATCCTGAATAAAGCCAACCTGCTTCAGAAAGAAAATGTGTTACATTAATTATTGCAAGCCCTTCGCGATGCCTAGTATAATGTGCCAAACTGTAAAATTCATGTCCTTCAAAATAATGTTAGCTCTACCCAAAGGTACAAAACAATGTGCAACATAACCACTAATAACTACACAAGATGGAAGGAATGACACGAAAAATAATATATAATACAATAATGTAGCGGGACACAAAACCCTAAATCAAACTAAATAGAGGAAAGCTCCAAAGCTAATACAAATACAACTAATGAACAAAGGAAAAAAGTAAATAAATAATTAAAGCACATATAAGCATGGTACACGATGCTGGCCGCAATATGAAATAAATAAGACTAGTAATTGAACAAAGGCCAGCCATCTTGATGTCAGGAAGGTAAAGCAGTGAGATACAACTGACAATAATATTATGTGCAACCTCGCGATTTAATTTGACAGTAACGTTTCCCGCTAAAACTTATTACAGGTAACAACACTAGGCTTCGCAGCAGCTCATTTGATATAGTGATATAATAACAAGCACAGCTTACTCTGAAACACAATCAGATGTCCCGCATCCGGCCATCCTGATTTAGGTTTTCTGTGATTTCCCTAAATCACTCCAGGCAAATGCCGGGATGGTTCCTCTGAAAGGGCACGGCCGACTTCCTTCCCCATCCTTCCCTAATCCGATGAGACCGATGACCACGCTGTCTGGTCTCCTTCCCCAAACCAACCAACCAACCACAATCAGATGCAGGCGTCTGCACCACCAAAGATTTCTGCGAGCACCACTGGCACAATCCCGTTCTATATACCTCCATCTAAAAGCACGTAGCACAGCTAATTTCCGCTTGGGTGCCATCAGCGTGACCTTTCCTGGAGCTAAAACGCCGGGCACCACCTGCAAGCCTGGAACAAGCAGCGATGCCTCGCATTCATAAGCGCAACCTCACTGGCTGCCACCACTGCTGGCTGCGCGAACTCACCGCTCTGTCTTGTCCACCTGACTGCCAAACTCCGAAATGAAAATGATCTCCGCAGGAATTCCGCAGGGCTCTGTCATTTCGCCTCTGCTTTTCAACTTATACACTCCTGGAAATTGAAATAAGAACACCGTGAATTCATTGTCCCAGGAAGGGCAAACTTTATTGACACATTCCTGGGGTCAGATACATCACATGATCACACTGACAGAACCACAGGCACATAGACACAGGCAACAGAGCATGCACAATGTCGGCACTAGTACAGTGTATATCCACCTTTCGCAGCAATGCAGGCTACTATTCTCCCATGGAGACGATCGTAGAGATGCTGGATGTAGTCCTGTGGAACGGCTTGCCATGCCATTTCCACCTGGCGCCTCAGTTGGACCAGCGTTCGTGCTGGACGTGCAGACCGCGTGAGACGACGCTTCATCCAGTCCCAAACATGCTCAATGGGGGACAGATCCGGAGATCTCGCTGGCCAGGGTAGTTGACTTACACCTTCTAGAGCACGTTGGGTGGCACGGGATACATGCGGACGTGCATTGTCCTGTTGGAACAGCAAGTTCCCTTGCCGGTCTAGGAATGGTAGAACGATGGGTTCGATGACGGTTTGGATGTACCGTGCACTATTCAGTGTCCCCTCGACGATCACCAGTGGTGTACGGCCAGTGTAGGAGATCGCTCCCCACACCATGATGCCGGGTGTTGGCCCTGTGTGCCTCGGTCGTATGCAGTCCTGATTGTGGCGCTCACCTGCACGGCGCCAAACACGCATACGACCATCATTGGCACCAAGGCAGAAGCGACTCTCATCGCTGAAGACGACACGTCTCCATTCGTCCCTCCATTCACGCCTGTCGCGACACCACTGGAGGCGGGCTGCACGATGTTGGGGCGTGAGCGGAAGACGGCGTAACGGTGTGCGGGACCGTAGCCCAGCTTCATGGAGACGGTTGCGAATGGTCCTCGCCGATACCCCAGGAGCAACAGTGTCCCTAATTTGGTGGGAAGTGGCGGTGCGGTACCCTACGGCACTGCGTAGGATCCTACGGTCTTGGCATGTATACGTGCGTCGCTGCGGTCCGGTCCCAGGTCGACGGGCACGTGCACCTTCCGCCGACCACTGGCGACAACATCGATGTACTGTGGAGACCTCACGCCCCACGTGTTGAGCAATTCGGCGGTACGTCCACCCGGCCTCCCGCATGCCCACTATACGCCCTCGCTCAAAGTCCGTCAACTGCACATACGGTTCACGTCCACGCTGTCGCGGCATGCTACCAGTGTTAAAGACTGCGATGGAGCTCCGTATGCCACGGCAAACTGGCTGACACTGACGGCGGCGGTGCACAAATGCTGCGCAGCTAGCGCCATTCGACGGCCAACACCGCGGTTCCTGGTGTGTCCGCTGTGCCGTGCATGTGATCATTGCTTGTACAGCCCTCTCGCAGTGTCCGGAGCAAGTATGGTGGGTCTGACACACCGGTGTCAATGTGTTCTTTTTTCCATTTCCAGGAGTGTATATAAATGACATCCCAACAGTCCCCCTTGTTACGGCGAGTTTTTATGCCGACGATACGGCCTTTCGGACAACTGGACGACACTTGGACCAGCTAATGGCTAGGATGCAACAGCAACTTGCTGTAATGGAACGCTGGGCGCTGCAAAATAAGATAATGATCAACCCGACGACCGACGAAGACGGCAGCCGTTATGCTCACACGGAGGAAAAAAGTTCCGAACGACAGACTCCAAATAGCTGATCAATTTATCCCATGGTTGCCGGGAGTGAAGTATCTCGGTGTCTACCTTGACAAAAAATTACTCTTTACGCAGCATATTGAAGAAGACGACAGCCCAGAAGATGGCCAGGTCATTGATTCCGTTCCTCAAGAGTAAGGATCTCAACCCTAAGACTAAACTCCTACTGTATAAGGCAACGGTGGAACCCACAATGTTATATGGCCCCACCTCGTGGGGAACTATGTGCGTCTCCAACTACAACAAACTCCAGACGCTGCAAAACATTTGCTATCGATGGATCACAGGCGCTCCATGGTGGACACTCCACGAGACCACTATACAAGAGAAGGTCCATGACAAGGCTCTACGAGTTTTTGACAAAATCGATGCCCTTAGGGATGAAGTTCAAGCAGAATCGGTAGGAACGGTAAACACTGCAAGATGGCACAAATATCGAGTACCGAAGTCAATAACGTTTCACCCCCCATAGGCAATCTGTCATAACCCGAGGAAGCAGTCACACATAACAGCCTAGACACATCTCACCCTCTACAGCAGATAGACATCACCAAGGACAGCAGGCTAAAGGACCCATTGAGTCCCCAAGCCGAACTGAATGTGTAATAAATAAAGTGTTTTCCTTTTATCCTTACATCCCATCCTAGAAGAATAAGTCATCAAGGATGATATCTTCAGCCCACACTAAACAGTAAAAAAAAAAAAAAAAAAAAAGACTGCTGTCTTAGTTGCTCGCTTGCTGTTGTGCTTTGTCACTGGCTAGCTGCATGACTGTCTGTCCCCTTAAGCTCCAAGTCCCCATGATGACACAGTGCCAAACCCACTGGGCAGCTGATACTGGCTGGCAGTAGCCAGAAACCATCCATCATCCCAGGCACTACAGCTGGCCAGCCACCTCCCAGAGCTAGCCACTCTAGGACGTAAACAAGACCGGCAGGCTCCCGCGAAGTCTTGTCCTGGTGCTGTTGCTCACAGCCCCTTGCACTGCTTCCAAAAGTTGCCGCTTCCTTGCCCATACCAGACACTCTCCGCCCTCACTCCTGTTCACTCCTAGGCTAATGATCTTTAGCCGTCAGGGGGACATCAATCAGCATGATTGTCTTCGTTGTAGCTTTGTTTTTTACAAAGATATGAACAGCAGTATGACTTTTTTGAATGGCGCCCTGTATTTTTTATTTGGTAATCCATTTCCTCTTCTAAAGACCAATTCAAAAACGTATCACTGTGTACCTTTCTCTGGAACACAACGTTATTAATTACATAACACAACATTGACTTTGAGCACGGGACCACAAACTCGCCCACTTGCTGGAGTTGTCAGAAAACAAATGGAAAACCAAGTAAAAACATACCACAAAATTGACTTTGGCTCTCCTGTACCACTGCCCAGGAGTAGAACATTCAAAGGTGTAGACACCGATACACTGGTGCACTCGTTGAATGAAGAATTATTTACTGCTTCTAGTGTTGCCTGCTGGAGAAAATTACAAGCAAGCACGATAGGTTCCTACATGTCCTCTGGAGTTGGTGGAATATCGCGATAGACAACGTCTTTAATGCATCCCCAAAGAAAAAAGTCCAGATTATTTAACTCAGGAGACCTAGCAGGCCAAGTAACTGTTCCTCCTCGACCAAACCATCTGCCAGGATACCTTCGGTTCAGAACACGACGTGCACGCAAGGCATTTTGTGCTGAAAATCCATTGTGATATCACATAAGCATTCTGGTTCTTAGTGGCACTTATCCCGAAGAGGAGGAAGAATTCGCCTGAGGAAGTTGGCATATGCTGTACCTTTTAGACTACCATTGATGAAATGTTGTTGTGGTCTTCAGTCCTGAGACTGGTTTGATGCAGCTCTCTACGCTACTCTATCCTGTGCAAGCTTCTTCATCTCCCAGTACGTACTGCAGCCTACATCCCTCTGCTTAGTGTAGTCTTCTCTTGGTCTCCCTCTACGGCTTTTACCCTCCACGCTGCCCTCCAATACTAAATTGGTGATCCCTTGATGCCTCAGAACATGTCCTACCAACCGAACTCTTCTTCTAGTCAAGTTGTGCCACAAACTCCTCTTCTCCCCAATCCTATTCAGTACCTCCTCATTAGTTATGTGATCTACCCATCTAATCTTCAGCATTCTTCTATAGCACCACGTTTCGAAAGCTTCTATTCTCTTCTTGTCCAAACTAGTTATCGTCCATGTTTCACTTCCATACATGGCTACATTCCATACATATACTTTCAGAAACGACTTCCTGACACTCAAATCTATACCCGATATTAACAAATTTCTCTTCTTCAGAAACGCTTTCCTTGCCTTTGCCAGTCTACATTTTATATCCTCTCTACTTCGACCATGATCAGTTATTTTGCTCCCAAAATAGCAAAACTACTTTACTACTTTAAGTGTCTCATTTCCTAATCTAATTCCATCAGCATCTGACAGAACTACAATTACACATTGATGAAATAAGGACCAATAATTGTAGTACCAAGCAGCCCACACCAGACGTTAACTCTCCATTGACGCTGATGTTCCACCTGTCTAAGCCATCGTGGGTTGTCGCTGGACCAATAATGCATGTTCGTTGTATTTACCCGTCCTTTGTTTTAGAAGGAACATTCATCGGTAAATAGAACATTGGAGAAGAAGTTCGGGTTGGCGAGGATTTTCTGCTGTGCCCACTATTCTGGAATCCATTCCCATGTAATTCTTGATGTAGGTGTACATGGTAAGGATGGAACCTGTGACGTGTAAGAATACGATGTAAATTGGTTTTAGGAATGCCAATCTCGTGTTCAAGCTGTCGTGTGCTCATACGTGGATTCATAGCAACGGAAGAGAGAACAGTAACTTCGGCAGCTTCGTCTGTGCGAGTGCTACGACGATTGCGTTTCGTTAGTTGAAACTTCCCGTTTCCTGAAGCGTCGCAACAAGACGAGAAAACATCCGTCGGGAAGGTGGGTACTTGTCACGATATCGCTCTCTGTACAGTTCCGCTGCTTGCGTAGCATTTCGCCTACCTTCAACAACAACAATAAAAGAAACGTTATGTCGATGCAGTTTGTAGGAAGGGCAGCCTTTACTGAATGCCTACTCTACACAACAGTATTTAAAAGGACTAAACTACTGTACTAAATGTCCCCCCACATAAGAAAACAGTATTGCAGTTACTGTTCTGCTAACTTACATTCCCCATAGATGAGTAGCATTTCCACCTTCTTTTCGTTGGTGTACATTCTATTCACACAACCCTTCAACTGACGATGGTTGACGGAATGACGGGTGTTCAAATTCAAATGGCTCTGAGCACTATGGGACTTAACAGCTGAGGTTACCAGTCCCCTAAAACTTAGAACTACTTAAACCTCACTAACCCAAGGACATCACAAACAACCATGCCCAAGGCAGAATGACGGGTGTGCATTCTACTTATGTTTACATTTGTCCTATGTCAACGTCAGCACGTGAATGTGTTTCATTACCCCAAGTACGTGCACTAAGAGCTGGGAGCGTCAACGTCAATCTTGTGTTACGCAATTAATAACGATGTGTTTCAGTGACTGGTACACTATGATACATTTTTGGATAGGTCTTTAGGAGAGGAAATGAATTACCGAATAAAAAATACAGGGTGCCATTTAAAAAAGTCATACCGTTGTTCATATCTTTGTAAAAAACAAGGCTACAAAGAAGCCAATAATACTGATTGATGTGCCCCTAACGGCTAAAGAACATTTGCTTGAAACATTTTGTAATTTGCATTGTCTCAGCTCCGATGAAGTGAAGTTCCTCGCCAATGTAAAAACGACGCTTTGCCATCTAGTTGTAGTAGGCAAAGGCCACCTAACGCGCCAGCTCATTTCACAAACAAATTTTCCCTGACAGTGTATGCCTGTGACACACCGCATAAACTATCCATTGAAGTACTCCACAGAAGAATTTGACATTTACGTAAGACTCAGAGCTATGGCAGCTGTACCATTTTCTTCTCTGGAGACTTCCATCAAATCTTACCAGTAATTGCAATGGCCACGAGAGCAGACGAAGTCAACGCATCTGCAGTTACCAGTAAGCATAGAATTTAAACGTAACTCCAAAATTAGTTAAATGAATGAAAAATTTCAACAGCAAGTGAGACATAACACAAGAACTTTAAATATAAAATTAAAACATTCTCGCAAGTCATGGATTTCCTGGGACCGTTACGTTACAGTATCGATATCGATAACTGGGAAAAATCGTCGATGTTCTCGATTCCAGGGATGGATAAATTTTCTATATGCATAATTATGTTTCTAAAGATTCTTACTTGAATTTTTTCACTAATGTTTAACATTTTTGTGACCTAGTTTCGAATTATTTGCCCACTGTCTTCCGATACTGGCAAAGAAGTTTGTATTGCATTTTGGTATGAACATAAACCTAAGCAAATAATTGCACCCATCAAAGAAATTAACTGCTAATACTAAATATACAAAACAATTTGCTAAATTTGCCCTGCTATAAACTGTTTTGCCAGAGATGTATTTTACTATTCTTTGACTGTGACTGTATTAGATTTTATATGTACTATAACCATAGAGTATAAATTGTAAGTAGGCTGTTTATGTTTTTTTATTGGCAACGTTACGTAGCGCTCGGTATAAAAATCACTGGCTGTACTGTGTGCAGTCTGTGTCTAGTTTGCATTGTTGTCTGCCATTGTAGTGTTGGGCAGCGGCAGCTGGATGTGAACAGCGCGTAGCGTTGCGCAGTTGGAGGTGAGCCGCCAGCAGTGGTGCATGTGGGGAGAGAGATGGCGGAGTTTTGTAATTTGTCATGAACTGCTATATATATTATGACTATTAAGGTAAATACATTGTTTGTTCTCTAGTAATATCTTTCATTTGCTAACTATCCCTATCAGTAGTTAGTGCCTTCCGTAGTTTGAATCTTTTATTTAGCTGGCAGTAGTGGCGCTCGCTGTATTGCAGTAGTTCGAGAAATGAAGATTTTTGTGAGGTAAGTGATTTCTGAAAGGTATAGTTTAATGTTAGTCAGGGCCATTCTTTTGTAGGGATTTTTGAAAGTCAGATTGCGTTGCGCCAAAAATATTGTGTGTCAGTTTAAGCACAGCCTTGTATGAATTTTTCAAAGGGGACGTTTCATATGTCGACCCTTAGCCGAGGATACCTCACTGGAATGTTCTGATTTTTTCTTGTAGTTTGTGTAATTAGTGTAGATATTGTTTATTGCTAGCGCGTAATTATAGAGAGAATTTCCTTCGTAGTTGCAGTCTTTCATTGTGTACAGTAAAACAGTTGTGGCATGCATGTAGATTTGCACCAAGTATTTCGCTGCTGCGCTTGCAATTAACGAGATATTATTTTCAGTACTATGTTAATGTGTTCTCTTATTGTTGCTCTTCAAATTGTGTTTTTCTGAGTTATCGTGTGAAATATTGTGACAATAATGACGTGTGAAAAACGTAATACTAGGCTCCAAAGTAAACTGAGAAATGACAGTGGAGACGAAAGCAGTGTGTTAACGCCACCGAGTAATGAATTAACTAATGTTCAAAATAGTAATTTGGTAATTGTGCATAGGGAAATGGAGCGAGCTGCAAATAATGGTGTAGGCAGTGAAACAATTAGTGAACAGGGAAGCATTATCGATCGACCGGTCGGCAACAGCTCGCCTCAGGAATCCGAAATGACAGGACACAATCTCGCAAATACTGTAGATTCAGGTTTTGGGTCCTCACCGTTTTCTCAAATGATTCAAGACACATTTTCTGCTTGTCAAAATGTGAATGTTGCCGGTGAAAATACACTGCCAAAAAACATAGAGAAACAGATTCCAGACACTAATACATTATTATTGCAATTAATGCAACAAATGGAACAAAATCAGAGACAAATGGGACAAAATCTTCAAAAGTTAGACACAATGGAACAGAATCTTAAAAAGTTAGACACAGTGGAACAAAATCTTAAAAAGTTAGACACAGTGGAACAAAATCTTAAAAAGTTAGACACAGTGGAACAAAATCTTAAAAAGTTAGACACAATGGAACAAAATCTCCAAAAGTTAGACACCACACTTGAACAAACACGTGAAGGTTTAACTACTGAGTTACATAACATTGAATTGAAATGTCAAAAAGTCTGTAATGACGTAAAAACACAAATTTGTGAGCATTTTCAACCTATTTTTTCGCGGCATGAAAATGCATTACAGAATCACGAAGCAGCCATAAAAGAACTACAAACCATTGTTCATGAAAATCATGAGACCTTGTTGGCTAAAATTGACTCAGTTGCATCTACCGATTCGGTTACGCAACTTGCAAAAACTCAGGAAAACTTGAAGGACACAGTAGATTCGATTTCAACACAAATGGACACTCTGAAACTTGGTTCAGAAAAACACACTGAGGAAATGTGTTCACTATCGGAGAAAGTAGCCGAACTTTCGGATCAGGTCACTAACTTATCTACAAAGGTAGATGATGATCTGAATGACACAAGACCTGTAGCCTTCACTGACACAGAAGAGTATGAACAAATTAGAAAATTCAAACAAAATCAAAATCAAATCAATAGACAGTACAAAAGAGAAATCCGGGAAGTACAAGATCAGTTGACGCAGGTAATACAAGAATTACATATTTCAGAGGACACTCGCGCCCCAATCCGGGAAGAGGGACATAGAAATACGGAACAGCCACAAAATAATAACACAGGGCATTTCAGAAGTTATGAAAGAAATTGGCAGTGTGCACCGAATTTTGAGATTGAACCGCCGACACGACGCAACAATGACCGATATGCTACTCGCCGACACGATGATTTTGACTATAAGCTATTCATTACTACACGTAAATTCAAAACGTTTAAGAATTCTGCCAACGACATGCATCCACAAGCATGGCTCCATCAATTCTTTCATTGTTTTCCTCCCAACTGGTCATTGGAGCACAGGTTAGAATTTATGTGTGGCTATTTAGAGAATGAACCAGCTGTAAGAATGCGATCGGTCATTCACGATTGCCACAGTGAAGGAGAATTTTACCATGCCTTCCTCTCAGCATATTGGTCTCAAGCCACACAAGACCGAGTAAAACATGGCATCATAATGATGAAATATTTCGAACAATCTGAATTTTCCAGTCTTGTCAAATATTTTGAAGACATGTTGCATAAGAATCAGTATCTTTCAAACCCATACAGCCCCTCAGAACTCATCCGCATTTGCTTAATCAAATTGCCTGAACATTTACGACATATTATTTTAGCAGGACGTTGCAAAGACGACATTGAAGCTTTTCAGGGACTCTTACAAGAATTAGAAATTGACACTGACAATCGCGAAACGCGAAAACAGGAGCACAACAATTACAGGTCACATCTGTCACAATTCCGCGATGACAGAAATAATACACAACAAGGCTATTCTTATAACGTAAATCGTGACCAAAACAGACACCACCCGTATGACAACCATTGGCAGAGTAGTAATAATGACAGGGAAAGATCACCTCTCCGTGGTAATGACTATCACAGAGACAATCAGAGAAACAGACAATATGGGAACCAAAATAATTATTATTACGGGAGACGGAATAACTTTAGACGCAACGGTCCAGCGCGCAGTTACGATTCAGGGAGAAATTCTCCACCACTTAACCGACAAGAAAGAAACTACAGGAACTACCGACATGACGACAGACGATGTGATCGTAACGACAGACCTGAATTGCATCAGAACTGGCGGGATTTAAACAGGGCAGGGCCCTCTCGTCACGGTGAATTTGTAGAAGTTAGGTCTCCAAATCCCAATAACGACGCTCGCCAACAAAGAGACAGACAATGACTCGCACCGCAGGCAACCGCGTGCGCCGGCTGGCTCAGAGAAAAGTAACATAAGCTAACCTTGAGAAAAACTCCAGTGTTCCTTACCGACGTAACCACATGATAATTGCGTTGAAGTTGAAACTCTGCGTATTAGGAAGAGTAAAGGTTTACACCACATTTCACATGTATAACCATTTATTGAGAGATAATCTGCTTTTTAACTTTGTCTTTGCCATAAAACTTTTCACTTCACATTTCTAGTATGCTTTGTCAGACTTAAGAAACTGTTAACATGCAACAATGTTTGAAGTTAAATATCCAGTCAAGAACCAAGAGAACTTATTTAAAGAGAAATTACGAATGCATTGTTATAGTGAACAGACGTGACAGCGTTATTGTGTGTGTACATTCTTGCTTGTTAGTTGCACGATTACGTAACGACTATAAGGCTCACATACTTAGAACATTTACCAGTACTGCTAATGAGCTTTTATGGTTTACTTGAAATTTGGTGTATCATGAGGTAAGTACATTGGCTTCTGCAGAACTTAGCTTTCGGAGGACGATAATTACGACACTTCCACAGAATTATCTTACAGCAAGACGCACATTTAGCGCTACAGGACACGCATTTGAGTGATTAATTTCGTACTTAAAACATTTATTTTTAAAGATATTTGAAGTACAATGATACGAAGTTTTTCTGTGATACATTTCATTCCATTGCAATAATCTGTAACACCTGAGGATATAATTACTTTAATCCTCAGGGGGGTACACGCTTACTTTGTGTACCATGTGTTTGGCAAGCACAAGGAGCCCTAGCTAAAATGGTATTTGCTTATACAACTTTACACATCGATACCATATTTCTCTAACACATAAATTACACAGCTATCTGATCATTTAACTGAGAGACAAACATTTTTTTTACTACATCAGTGACACATGTTTACGCATTTACACAGTTGGGTAATTTCATACTTATGAAATTGTATTTTGTCTGTACTTTGTGAACTCTTCATATTTTTTCAGAACCATTGTGATACTATGAGAGCTTTGAATGATGTATTTGGTATGAGATCATGATTTTTAAGGTTCGTTTGAGGTAGATGACACTATTGAAATGAGCAGCGAATTTTTTTTAGGTTTTGACATTATTGCAGAAAGCTACAACGATTTTGAGATTTGACTGAGGTGTTATGATGTTATTTTTACGACGACGATGTGTATTATGCTGCTGAGGTATGTTTATGATCAATAAGCTGATACTATATGAGGAATTTGATTATGCTACATATTTATTATGATGAAATATTGAAGAAGTGTCGACGAATAAGGTAAGGAATAATGAGTAGTGGTTAGGGACTCTGGTTTGTGAAACCAAGATTCGTACTTTAAGAATTATGAAATGTGTGTACATGTGTGAATGTATTACAATGCCACTGAAAATTTTTTGGACTCTGTTATATTTACAGGATTTTGTTTCTACAGATTTGTAACGCAAATTCTTGACCTGTGCAATATTTTTATATGAGACTGTCACTGTAGCGGAAACTGCCATCGTAAATATTTCGGTAAGAACGCTAAGTGACCTTGATGTAATGCGTTGTGGCGCCCAGCTGGGCCAGCCGCCTGGAGAAAAAGCCATTAGGTGGAGAAAAAAAGAGGCCATTAACCTCGCTTCTGACATTCCTTTGTAGAAAGCATCGCAAATACGACACGCTCATTACTTGGAAACATATCATACTTTGTGCTACTTACTGAAATGCTTATGAATTGATGGGAAATATTCTTACATCTGCAAACCTGATAATGACAAGTGTCTTTCTATGAGAGTTGAGAGCTACTGACTTACGAAATGTGACATGGCTATTGAATGATGGTTTTATGCTTTGGTTTGCATAATTGCTTATTTCATTTGATATCTGTTTTCCAGCTGTGTTGCAGCACTGGTTTTACAAAATAAACTTAAATGCATTTGCTAATGTGAACACTTCCTGTCAACAGATCTATTAAATAATTATTTTATGACCCACATTCTTCGAAAAAGGAGCTCTTGGAATGGAAAGAACAACAAGAAGGGACTAATAACAGTAACTGCATATATCATTTTCTTTTCAAGTACTTGGTAATCTTTTGTAGAAATAGTTGTGGTCTTTAGTGTACTATTTTTTCTGCTTGAGCTTTGTCATGTTTAGGTATAAGTATTTCATTTTCTGCTGCTGGTTGCCAGGCATAGTGCTACTGAATTTTAATTTGTGTTACTCTGCTAAGCCAGTTTACTACTGATTTATTTTTCTTGTTTGCTGCTCATTGCCTTATATTAGTTGTAATTTATGCTGCTTGCTTTGCCTTTTGTATTTTTTATCATTGCTGTTTGTGTTAATTGTTTTGTGCTGCTGCATTGCCTCGTTCCTTAGTTTAGTATCTGAGCTCAGTAGATTTAAGTTAGCTTAAGAGGGGGTAGACTGTATGAGAAACTAACTATGATGAATTGGAAGAAATGCATTGAGAAGATATAAGAAAATGGTTTGGCCAAAAAAAATAAGTAGTGTACAGTGGAGAAAACTATTTTGAAAGAGGATGTGAACAGAATACAGAAAGCAGGCTTAGATAGTACTTTTGGGAATAATGATGAACAAAGGGAGATCTCCATGCAAAATACTGCAGTAAAACAAACCCTGTCCTTTCCTTTTGTGTCATCCCTCTATATGTTTGTGTACCCTTGTGTATTTGTGTTTTTCCTGTCTTTATGTGTTTAGCTGATGAGAGCTATGTTGTAGAATTTTTCTAATACTATGTTATTTACTTTGTAAAGATGTTGAGACATTATTTATTCCGTTTTGTTGCTCACCTGTGAAGGTGATGTTTCAAAAGTTATTCTGATCTTTATGTATGTACTTATGTCATACTTCCTGACACTGATGTATATGTTATTTCTATTCTTTTGTAATGTCTGTGTTACTACAAATGTTATCTGTACTGTTATGTTCTTTAATGATATATTTTGTACCTTTGTAATTATATTTTCATGTTGTAAATTAATAATTGTATAGACACCAGTTCTTCAAATTAAGTTACATTTCACGGCACACGTTTCTGTTGGTCATAGTATATGGACAATATGTGAGAAGTAGGGACTGATAGTGTTTGCACGTGTGTTAATAATTCAGCAAGGGACTGGATAACAGCATTGCTGGTTCTATGGACATTTCAAACAAATTTTTTGTGAATGGACAAGTGGTGGTTTATGGACTTGCTATATTCTCCGCAAGACTCCTTGATGGTGATTGTGCACCTACACAGTCACAACAGATGGCTACTGGCCATTTCTACAAGGAGTACAGTGGGTCTACATCTTTGATGACCCACCAATACCGTAATCTCTACCAGAACTACAGTGGGTCTGCATCTATGATGACCCACCAATACCATTATTTCTACAAGGACTGCAGTGGGTTTACTCTGTGATGACCTACCTACCAGTATTCTTCAAAACGTCGAATGACTCTGCTGTGGGTTTCCTCTGTTGTGGCCCATTACCTGTCTGCACGTTGAGAGTCAGCACTCTCTTTCCATTGGAAGAACAACACTACTTCTTCAAGACTGCATGGAAATCCACTACTTCCGCGTGCATTTTCTTTTACTGCTCACACTTTGAGAAAAACACTGCAATGTTACTGTGATGAATGATCAGGACTGTCTTTATGGACTGTGAGAAAATTTTAGCTTTTGACCAACATTGTATCAATAAGTGTGTGCCTTTGATTTCTTTGTAATTGTAATTGTGAAAATTTTTTTAACAAATATGTATTGGCCAGTTCCCAAAAAAATTTGTAAAATTTTTTGTGGGGGCATGGGGGCTATGTAAGTAGGCTGTTTATGTTTTCTTATTGGCAACGTTACGTAGCGCTCGGTATAAAAATCACTGGCTGTGCTATGTGCAGTCTGTGTCTAGTTTGCATTGTTGTCTGCCATTGTAGTGTTGGGCAGCGGCAGCTGGATGTGAACAGCGCGTAGCGTTGCGCAGTTGGAGGTGAGCTGCCAGCAGTGGTGGATGTGGGGAGAGAGATGGCGGAGTTTTGTAATTTGTCATGAACTGCTATATATATTATGACTATTAAGGTAAATACATTGTTTGTTCTCTAGTAATATCTTTCATTTGCTAACTATCCCTATCAGTAGTTAGTGCCTTCCGTAGTTTGAATCTTTTATTTAGCTGGCAGTAGTGGCGCTCGCTGTATTGCAGTAGTTCGAGTAATGAAGATTTTTGTGAGGTAAGTGATTTCTGAAAGGTATAGTTTAATGTTAGTCAGGGCCATTCTTTTGTAGGGATTTTTGAAAGTCAGATTGCGTTCCGCCAAAAATATTGTGTGTCAGTTTAAGCACAGTCTTGTATAAATTTTTCAAAGGGGATGTTTCAAAAAATGTATGGAGTGAGCATAGCCTACTGCGTGTGTTCTCAAGATCAAACCGGGCTAGTCACGTGTTAATGGGACGTCGCTGCTTGTCTGAAATTTGTGGTAACAGCGAAACGTTAATATTACACGTATTCACCTGTTTTTACACACGTTTCTACACGTTTTAGTAGTAATAACAGCCATGGTGCAGAACTGTTGTTGCTACGGATGTGAAGAGAAGTACGTCAAAGTAGGGCCAGTTACTTTTCACAGGTACGTATATCTAATAGTGAATATCATATTGAAGTGAGGTGGTTTATACGTTTAAAAATATCGAGACGCGGTATTATAATGTCTTCTATTATAGAGCAAATTTCTGCGATTTTGTTTTTTTGTTTTTTGCCCATGTGTTTACGAGAGAAATGCTAGATAAATTTGCAAGTGCGTTTAAGCTGCCAGTCATTGTTTACGTTCTCGTGCTATGTTCCTCTGCAGATCAATTTATATAAGACAGTGTGATTAATTTCCTTATTCAGGTCCTCAAACCCTTACGTATATCTGAGTCCTTCTGCATGAGACAATTTCCTACATTATGTAACTTGTGATGTAAAAATATTTTTACTGTGTGGTTGTCTATAAAAAGCAAAAAATAAATAAAAAATTGCAGATAATGCACAAGCAGGCGGTGTAAATTGCTTATTTACAGTAACAATGCGTTCCCCCCCCCCCCCTTTCCTGTGTTGCATCGGCGCCCAATACGGTGTCATTGAGACGTAATTAATTAGAACAGAGATTCGACAACATGAAAAAATGCAATAGAAAATCTAAAAAGGTATTGTTGGCTGTCACTTGTTTTCCCGCAAACTGAGTTATGATACTGTGGCGAAAAAGCACAATAGCCTTGCTCTTCACAGCTTTAAAACTATTTCAGTTCCTGGTATAAAGAGTTGTTAATATATCTATAAAACGCATGTACAAAGTTTCAGGATACTTCTGAAGGTGATCTATATGTTCTAGGGAAGTAATAACACTCAAAATACGCTAAGCGCTATACGGACTAACATGCGCAGTCCCAATACCACGTGACTTGAGCAGCAGGAGATGTTGCGGACAGATTTCTCGTTCTGTGCATCCGAATGCTCACTCCACGATATTTATACTCTATGGCTATAACCAGTTAATTTCTTTGGTGGTAATAAATTCTTTGTTTTCTTTGTTTGTTCCGCTATGCACTGTGACATCTTTGCAGTCACACAAGGTAACAGTTTTAAATGAAAAATCTACATCGTAAACGTAACGAATATTCAGACTTGAACGTGTACTCCTCATCAGATTGAAAGGTTTGGTGAAGGGTAAAACGCAAGTGTTGGAAGGTACGTCAGCAAGACAATGTAGGATTTCGGATGTGGAACGTTCGTGAGATTTGAAAGGCTGGCCAACGATTCTATGTCTTACAGGGAGAAGTCCCAAGCGGTGCGATCGACTTTTTGAAACTATCTATACGGTAATGTAGGTTAAGATCCCAGGTATAATACACTGCAGCCATTCATCCTGATGGGCCCTCGTTCACGAGTAATTGACGAAAAAAAAAATTCGGAATTTTATGTGACACTCAGTAGCGCGAAAAAATTTAAATTATACAGTCTGATTGCGTGGTATAACGAATAGGATAACAGCTTTGCATGCAAGAGGTTGTGAATTTGAATCTCATTAGAACGCAGTGGTTTTTTGTCTTTAAATCTTTACCGAAATGAGTTTGATCATCATTTTATTCAATTAATTGATTTAAATATAATGTTATATCCATTCCATTGTCATATAATTTTGATCATAATATCAACTTCTTCATTTGCTCACATTTTCCTGCCAATCATTCTTTCTCCACCTGAAATTTTTGTTCATGTGTTTTTAATTAATTTTATGTATTAATTTCCATTTAGTTCTTTTTATTGTCACCCTGTTTTTTCGTCCCCATTATTGCTTCCATTATATCTATTTCTCATTTTGCTTGAATTTCGTTTTACTTATAAACCTGTCTTTCATTTAGATTTTCATATGTTTGTATGACGATTACTGTACAAAAAAGATTGCACATCTGCTAACAAAAATACATTTTTCACAACATTGCACAAATATAAATAGAGTATTTCGCTTTTGTTTTTAACTGATAAATCAAAATTTTTATGTAATTGAATATTATAATAGATAAATATAATTAAATTCATATTCACAGAAAATCCGATTGGAAAAAGAATGATATAAAGAAAAACTGAAACAAATGAAAAATTCGTACGGTGATTAAAACGACTTTACAAAGAAATAGAAATAGAAAATTACATTTAAACCAATTAACTGGATAATGTAATGATCGAAGTAATTTCGATAAGGATTTAAAAATTAAAAAAAAAGTGTATTTGACGAGACTCGAACCTACCCCCTCCTACACGTTACGCTCTTATCCTATCCATTACACTAAACAACCAGGCTATAAAATAAAACATTTTTAATGCTATTAAGTATCACACAGAATTCCGAACTCTTTTTTTTCGTCAGTTACTCGCAAACGAGGAAAAACCAGGGTGAATAGTTGCAGTGTGTGATACCTGGAACCTTAACCTACATCACTGTACAGATAGTTTCAAAAAGTCGTGAACACCGCTGGGGATTTCTCCTTGCATTGCGAGAGAGAACACGTGTTGTGCAATGAACAACTTGGTACGAGGCTCACATTTACCAAGTATGATCTAAGAACTTAATGACGTGTCTGAAGCGTCATCCAGCGTGAGTAAGTGAGCAGATGCTCGTGGAAGTGAAGCAGAGTACAGCCGGCGGTTACTCATCAAGGACGAGCCCTCTTGTCTTCTCAAACACGTTACAGCTGCGTAAGGCACCGCAGTCGTCAGAGAGAATGACGTTTAGAATTACCACTCTTGCCGAAGGTAGTACTAAATAAATAACTTACTGCAACTCACCAGCCTGGTGGAATTTGTCGAAGCTCTGTTGCCCACCCGGAGGAAATTGATGTCGTAACTAAACAAGTAATAATTTGCCAGTGTGGTAAAAAAATAGAAGAGAGAAAATATGGAAACTGAACGTAACTGAAAGTATTTGGAAAGTGATGCTATAGAAGAATGTCAGAAATTAGGTACAATCGAAAATTCAAAAGGTAATAGAGAAAATAAGAAAGAAAATAAGCTGATACAAAATCAATATGACAAGAAGGGACGTGCTATCAGGAGATATGTTTCAGCGTTAAGTACTTTTTATTTTTGCAGCGGAAGAAAGTAAAAGAGGATAAAGCTGTAGAGAAGAAAATTAGACTACGTGAAACAAATTATAAGAGTACTGATAAGGCTAACTGGCCATTTGACCACCTTATTCTGTGCGGATGCACGAACAGTGCCCGAACTCTTACGGGAATCGGCAAAAAGCCGCTAGTAATGAGTATAATGGGCAGGGGCACTATGAATATAACGTGGGACAATAAGTTGGGAATGTGGGTCTCACGGGAGGCGTTCCATAGCTAAGTCCCTGCAATCGCAATATCCTCTGTGTCCTCGGTGGCTTAGATGAATAGAGCGTCTGCCATGTAAGCAGGAGATCCCGGGTTCGAGTCCCGGTCGGGCACACATTATCAACTGTCCCCGTTGACTTATGTCAACCCCTGTATGCAGCTAGGGGTATTCATTTCATTGTAATTGATAGTGGCAAGTATGTAAAGATAAAAAGATTAGCACCAGATAGAAAGCGATGGAAGGCTTACACGGATGAGTATTTGAGAACGATAAGTAGGTCTGCGCAGAAATGGATTTCTGAAGATGTTAGGTGCAGAAAGAATAAACCTCGATACTGTTGCAGAGCTTACTCGCACTGAAAGGGTCATCATCAACCCTGTTTCATGCTCTCACTCTACAACATACACACAGTACTTTGTCATAGCGGCCACCACCTACCCTCTACAGGCCTGAATCACAATTGTACAGTAAACTGATTCAAACAAAGTTTAGTGTATTGGTCTGCTGCACGATGATAGTGTATTCATGACTTTTCCGTATATTTAAACCAAGTTGCATGTTTTGTATCATCTGCGATGCATGAGGTTGCTAACGAGACAAAATGTCACGTGGAAAAGAAACAGACATTACTTTACTGTAGTTTACTAATGTTACAAAATTCTTTTCTCGTTGTAAAGTGCGAAAGATTGTTGAATATTGTGTCATTACGCCATTTACCTAAAAAATAGATATAAACTCTCTACAACGCAAAAATTACACTAAATTGTTAAGTAAATATCAGGTAATAGTGTTTTGAAGTACAAAACTGTTTGAAACAATTTCTAAAATAATTTCTGTAAGTAGCGCTGTACAGCATCACGATTCTGCCAAAAGCTATTGTATGTGTATTTAATTATCGACAGCCAGTCCTGGTCAGGCGACCTTTTTCAGGTCAAGAATACATCAGTTTAAAGAAAGCCTGTTGACATCAGGTACACAATAATGTTGTAGCATAAATACATGTTGCACCATCTTTTCGCGGTTTCGTGATGACGCCCTTTAAGAATGAATTTGTTTCTGAGCTAAGGCGAAGAAAATGCCTTACATTCAAAATCTTTGCCGTTTTAGCCAGCTTTTAATAATAACCAGGTCTCCTGCACCTCGACCTACTTTCTTTTTTTTCATTCTCCTCTTCTCTTTCTTCACCATCCCTTTCCTCAGTTTCCGGATTTCCTACGATGGTGTTCCTTCTTTTAGAACAAAACAAAAAAATATTGATAGTACTAGGAATGAACGGAGTTAGATGGTACCGGCTACCGGTTGATCACGGGTGTGTAAACTACAGTCGGAAAGATTCACTGTATCAAATATGGTTCATTTAAGAAAACATCAACTTGAGTATCTAAAATATCGCTGACCTGACTTTCTTTGGCAGTGTTTGAACAAGGTTACTGTTTCAAGTTCTTAGCACTGTTTTGGAAAAGGAACCCAAATCAGAAATGCCAAACTTTCCTACGTGAATTCACTCTGGATTGCTTCTGGTCACTCCTGACATCTATCATTTAAACAACAAATAGCCTCCCTTGCGGCGAAATCCTGCCGATTAAAATTTCCCTCTCATCAGTAATCGAATCGATTACCTACGAGTAATGCTTCATCATGTTTCCGCAGCTTTTGGAGCTGAATAACGGTGGAAAGTGTTATTGAGAAAGCCGAGCGAAGCGAAAATGCCAACATGAAGAGGTTGAGAGAGGATTTAAAAAAAACAGGGGATGGAATTAAACGTGTTCTAGCTGATCGTTAACCAAGTATCTTCTTACCTTATGATTTGAGGTAAACATGGGTTAATCTTAGCATCCTTCTTCAGTGTGAAAGGTGACGCTGTTCTCCAAGTGCAACGAATAATTGGTTCTTGCAGTATTCGAAAGACGCCACTCACATAAATCACGGCAATTTCAGATCTCTTCCTTACATGGCCACGTTTAGAGAGTGACCATACCATTAAAGTGTGAAAACTGCCGTGTCCGGTTCTACCAGCGCTTGCATTAAAGCGAATTCCATCTTGGATGTACATGTACTAGTGGCTTTGCTTAAGCGCAGCGAACCGTATTTGGAGAGAAATATAAGTACACAGTTACTGCCACTTTCGACGTACCGGGAGGGGGATGGTGGGAGTGTGAAAATTGTCTAGCAAGCTGAGTAACGTCCGAATCAAACTCGATTTGGGGACAGACTGGATGCAAGAAGGACTGCATCGCTTCAGGATTCTACCAATAAACCGCTATCTAGAGTTCGCCTTACCCGTTACGTGTGTAATCTGACCATTCCAGCCGGACGGAGTGGCCGAGCGGTTCTAGGAGCTTCAGTCTGGAACCGCGCGACTGCTACGGTCGCAGGTTCGAATCCTGCCTCGGGCATGAATGTGTGTGATGTCCTTAGGTTAGTTAGTTTTAAGTAGTTCTAAATTCTAGGAGACTGATGACCTCAGATGTTAAGTCCCATAGTGCTCAGAGCCAATTGAACCAATTGACCATTCCATATGAGATCATTTCGAATAGTCATAACCAGATACTTGACGGATGTTACCACTTCCAAAGTCTGGGCATTTATTTTATACTCTTACATTTTAGGGGGTTCTTCGCCTTGTTATACGCCGTAGGTTGCACTTACTAATATTGAGAGATAGCTGCCAGACATTACACCACGCATTTACTTTCTGCAAATCCTCATTGATTTGTTCACAACTTTTGTGTGATACTACTTTCCTGTAGACTACAGCATCATCGGCAAACAGTCTAATGCCGCTGTCGATAGCATCAACGAGATCGTTTGTATAAATCGTAAAAATCAGCGGAGACACTGGATTCGGATATGGGGGAGGCATATAGTCAAAACATCACTCTCCCGGCCATTGTTAGTTTTCGAGACCACAGCCGCTACATCTCAGTCACGTAGTTCCTCAATTGGCTTCACAAGGGCACAGTGCATCCACTTTGCCAACAGCGATTTTCAGATCCCGGCGGTCACCCATGTAACTGCTAGCCCACCCCGACAGCACTTAACATCGGTGATCTGACGTGAGCAGGTGTTACCACTGTGGCAAGGCCGTTGGCTATATTAAACTTACCGCGAAAAATGTTAGTGAATCCCAAAACAGCACACTGGTCGTTTTGGAGCGAAGTAGACGGTGTAGAACCACTATCCGTCAGTCATGTGACTGCGCTGCTGACGTTAAGTCATGTCAGTGAAGTGACGTGTACGTGTCAGCTGCTTGCGTGAAACCAGCGCGGCCGCGCGCAGAAATTGCAAACGTCCCTTTACTTTCTAACTTCTCTCGTAAAAGAAAACGCACTGCTGGATTCAATTGCAGTCACATATTTTTCAAAGAGAAAAATGCAGTAAATGCACTATATCGTAATAACATGCGAACACTCTTTAAATGGAAAGCAGTCAGCATTAGCTTCATAACCATTGACTGGCGTAAATAAACAAAACTCAGTCGCTAACGAATGCAGAACATAGGTTAAATGGTACAACAGTCATACTATGCATTTTTTTCAATAGCAGCGAGTTTTAATTTCCATAGTTTCTAGCACTTGTAGACTTAGAGAAAGCTTTTGACAATGTTGACTGGAATACGCTCTTTCAAATTCTGAAGGTGCAGGGGTAAAATACAGGGAGCGAAAAGCTATTTACAATTTGTACAGAAGCTAGATGGCAGTTATAAGAGTCGAGGGAATGAAAGGGAAGCAGTGGTTGGGAAGGGAGTGAGACAGGGTTGTAGCCTCTCCCCGAAGTTATTCAAAAATGGTTCAAATGGCTCTGAGCACTATGGGACTTAACATCTTAGGTCATCAGTCCCCTAGAACTTAGAACTAGTTAAACCTAACTAACCTAAGGACATCACACACATCCATGCCCGAGGCAGGATTCGAACCTGCGACCGTAGCAGTCGCGCGGTTCCGGACTGCGCGCCTAGAACCGCGAGACCACCGCGGCCGGCCCCGAAGTTATTCAATCTGTATATTGAGCAAGCAGTAAAGGAAATAAAAGAAAAATTCGGAGTAGGTATTAAAATCCATGGAGGAGAAATAAAAACTATCAGGTTTTCCGACTACATTGTGATTCTGTCAGAGACAGCATAGGACCTAGAAGAGCAGTCTTGAAAGGGGGATACGAGATGAACATCAACAAAAGCAAAACGAGGATAATGGAATGTAGTCGAATTAAGTCGGGTGATGGTGAGGGATTTAGATTAGGAAATGAGACACTTAAAGTAGTAAAGGAGTTTTGCTATTTGGGGAGCAAAATAACTGATGATGGTCGAAGTAGAGAGGATATAAAATGTAGACTGGCAATGGCAAGGAAAGCGTTTCTGAAGAAGAAAAATTTGTTAACATCGAGTATAGATTTAAGTGACAGGAAGTCGTTTCTGAAAGTATTTGTGTGGAGTGTAGCCATGTATGGAAGTGAAACATCGACGGTAAATAGTTTGGACAAGAAGAGAATAGAAGCTTTCGAAATGTGGTGCTACAGAAGAATGCTGAAGATTAGACGGGTAGATCACATAACTAATGAGGAGGTATTGAATTGAATTGGGGAGAAGAGGAGTTTCTGGCACAACTTGACTAGAGGAAGGGACAGGTTGGCAGGACATGTTTTGAGGCATCAAGGGATCACCAATTTAGTGTTGGAGGGCAGCGTGGAGGGTAAAAATCGTAGAGGGAGACCAAGAGATGAATACACTAAACAGATTCAGAAGGACGAAGGTTGCAGTAGGTACTGGGAGATGAAGAAGCATGCACAGGATAGAGTAGCGTGGAGAGCTGCATCAAACCAGTCTCAGGACTGAAGATCACAACAACAACTGTTGTTCACAGTCCTCCGCTCCCACTTCTTTCGCATCGTGATTTAAAGTATTTTTTCCCTTGGAGTGTGAAGCTGGGTGGCGGCCTGGAATCTAGGCTATTAGTCGATGAGAATATGGAACAGACTGTCACACAGTGATTAATAAAAGATTCTATTCACACTTGCTGCCATTCTTCCGACAGTCAGCAAACGTTTGCAATACATTATCCTACTTTAGTAGTTGGAATGAGTATTTCGTAGGTCTATAAAAGAAAAGGTGGTAATTGAACCATTACATTGTGTCTTTTCGACATTGCAGGAAACTTGTTAAAGAAGAACTTATGATCAGGAATTCAGCTCAGCGAGGTCTCTGACAGCCACATATTTATAGTGATAACCGTGCATTCAGCGCAACGTGAGAAGATTACTTCATGCGAAGAGAGCAGGATACTGAGGAGTTTAATGCCAGAAAGTGATTGAAATGTATTGATGTTTGTGATAATTACACGCTATAAACACCGATTTAAAATTGCTCTCGGACGAGTCTCCGCATAATACCGCTATTTGTCAAAAGACATGACCATATAGGTAGTCTGCTGCCGGCGGACAACTTGCACATACGCAGCTGGCAAGCCAACAAACGAGATCTGGTCACACTCGACGTTGGAAGAGAAATTACTGAGGAGCGTTCCCATTTCTCGAAAGTATCATAAAATCATACTTGTACACGGCACGACAGGGCCATAAAAGGTGTGGACCGTGCAGTCCGGTTACCTCCGATCTCATGTGCTGGCACTGTTAATAAGGGCAGCAACGGGGAATGATCAATCGACTAAGAAGTTAGAAAACCAGCGGAGCTGTTTCGTGGAGGACAGTCTTCATCTACATATGCATACATTATGAAACGTCCCCTTTCAGCAATTATACATGACTGTGTTTAAACTGACACACAATATTTTTAAGCGCAACGCAATCTGACTTACAATAATCCCTACAAAAGAATGGCCCTGACTTACATTAACCTATACCTTTCACAAATCACTTACCTCACAAAAATCTTTGTTACTCGAACTACCGCAATACAGCGAGCGCCACTACTGCCAGCTAAATAAAAGATTCAAACTACGGAAGGCACTAACTACTGACAGGCATAGTTGGCAAATGAAAGATTTTAATAGAGAACAAACAATGTATTTACCTTAATAGTCATAATATATATAGCAGTTCATGACATCCAGTCTTACAAATTTCAAAACTCCGCCATTTCTCTCCCCACATCCACCACTGCTGGCGGCTCACCTCCAACTGCGCAACGCTACGCGCTGTTCGCATCCAGCTGCCCAACACTACAATGGCAGACAACAATGCAAACTAGCCACAGACTGCACACAGCACAGCCAGTGATTTTCATACAGAGCGCTACGTAGCGTTGCCAATAAGAAAACATAAACAGCCTACTTACAACATCGTAAGCAGAGGGCACTTCGTGCGACATTATAATCGAAGAGTGCGCAGGACTGTCTGTCCGCCACAGATCGAATTTCTACGATTTTACCGTCATGGTCAGCTCACGAGGTATGCATCGGAGTAAATAATATGTTCCTTTACTTTTCTTTCAATGTTCGCTCTTCGAATTTTAAAAGCAAACGGATCTTTTGTGGCATCTCCCAGTAGGGAGTAGAATAAAAATATTGCCGAGATGCTCTTGCGCTTTCAAAAGAACTTCTTACGAAATGTTCTGTCCATTTTTGGATCATCTCTACTCAGTTATTGATCCGAACGTTTTAAGAATGTGACCCGTCCCCAGACCGCCGCCATACTCGCCCACTAGGGTCATTCGGGCTAGTGGAGAACCAAAAAATGGCGTCGTTCGTCAGCCTTTGTTGATTCATTATGGAGATTGGACAGAGGCTGGTCAAATATTTAACAATGAAATACGTCAAACAGCCGTGCAATTGAGATGTTATTTTATTTTCGCTACCAGTCAAGTCCTCGAAGGAAGCACTTGAGCTACGACTTCACGGCATCCAAAAACATATGGCCCCAGTATGCCAATATCGATTATTTTTAGAGGTACGTATGGAGCCTGAAGATGGCATAATGAACTGCCGAATCTGGTAACGAAAATGAAATAAAATAGGAGGGGGAGTTGGAACATAAGTTTCCCCTGTCGACTGGTCAGAGTTGCGTGTGAAAGGAAAAAAAGAGAATGAGACATTAAAGATAAGATATACCTCTATTTTTCTACATAATTTTCAAGTACATTGAGACATTTGTCATACCGCTTTATAAGCTTCAAAAAGCCTTCCAGGAAAAAATCAGGGTATTGCATAAGGAAGAAGCGTTGAACGGCTTGTTTGACGTCAGCATTGCTGCCAAAGCGCCTTCCGCCGAGAGTCTTCTTCAAAGCAGAAAACAGGTGGAAGTCACTTGGTGTGAGATCCGGACTGTAAGGCGGATGATGTAGGCGCTCCCAACCAAGAGTTGCAATATGGTTTTGCGTTGCCGTCGCCGTGTGTGGTCTCGCACTGTCATCCAACAGTAGAACGCCAGATCTGAGAAGGCCAGGCCGTTTTTTCCGAATCACCTATTTTAATTTCGATAGAGTGGCACAGTACCGCGCAGCATTGACGGTTGCATCCTCCAGAAAAGTCCAGCAGCAAAACTCCTCTGGCGTCCCAGACAACGGTGAGTAGCACTTTACCTGCAGGCGGAGTGCTTTTGAACTTCTTTCGGGCAGGTGATGACGGATATTTCCACTCCATGGATGCGGCTTTCGATTCGGGCGTGTAATGGTGGACCCACCTTTCATTCCCGTCACAATCCGAAAGAGAAGGTCATTGCCAGATCCCATGCGTTGTTCCATATGTGTCGGGGTCAGTTGGCGGGGCACCCATCATGCTGTCACCTTCCTGTATCGAAGAATGTCGTGGATGATCTTGTGAGCTCGCTCATGTCCGATTCCAAGTTCTGCCGCTACTCCATCGATGGTGCCACGCCGGCTCGCTTTAATCATGTCATCCACCTTCCTGACGTTTGCATCTATAGAGGCCGTGCGCGTCCGTCCAGGTCTCGGTATGTCCTGCGCTTTCTGACCTCCATCACTGGATTGCTGGCACTATCTCCGCACCATTTGCCTCGACATCACACCTGAACCATACACCTCAATAAGGCGGTTATGAATTTCTGTGCCTGATACTCTACGTGCCCATGCATAGTGGGTAACAGCTCTCACTTCCGCCTTTGGCCACGACTCCAAAACGCACCTTCTTTCCGTAGCTCCGGGAAAACACTGGCTGGCCTCCGCTTTGCGCAGGCGCTGCGACAGCGCCATCTGCTTGATCGCGGCCGACCTCTACCCAATGGTGTATCGGTGTCTTGCACGAGCGCGTTCACCTGCCGTGTCGTCTTTCGCCCATATCACACATCTCTGCCCACAGTCGACAGGGGAAACGTATTTTCCAACACCCTCTCGTGACATCTCAATTGCTCGGCTATTTGGCGAATTTCATTGGTAAATTTAAAAAAAATCATTTGTAGAGTTTTGTACAGCAAGGAAGCAAGGGAGAGATTTGTTGGTTCTGCAACTGTAAAGCTTGTGTTAGATCCGTCACATTGGCCGTCTGTGGCTGCGGCGCGGGGCAGGGGGTGGAGAGGTGCGGAATTCAAGGTTTACACAAAAACATTATAACAAAAAAGCAAGCAAAGTCTCTGAAAAGAGAAACTTGATTAGTTCTGCGGCTCCCTTCCTGGAATACATGCAAGAACACAACAACAAATTAGCAAATAGAAACACTTGCACACGATCACCCCTTGAAATCCACTTCCTCGGACGAGAAATAAAAATAAAAAAATAGCTCCCAATACCCCAAAGATTTTCCCCCAAGTCCCAAATTCCCAGAAAAGTGAATAAGCGAACGAAGTTCCATTTATCACTATTATTAGGACAATAACAAGTAACTAAATCAGGAATCTAAGACTTGACAATTTAGCAATCTACGAAAGAAAGATTAAATTTCAGTAAAATTAAAATCAAAATTATAATAAATCGTAAAATTAGCATAAATTAACATTCGAAAAGTAGAACCAACGATCCCAAAGAATACTACGTGTGAGTACTCTTTGGGAATCGTGAGTAATGACTAAGTATAATTCAATGCACTGTCGCTACGTTACGAGAGTTAGCCGAAGCAGGTCATATATTTGAATGCTCGTACATGTAGGCGCACTTAGATTGTTTTTGAGATTGAATAATTGCGATCTATTATGACGCAGTAATATCACGGCATTATAATTCGAACGGGGGACTTTTACCTACTAGAATGAAGTGAACTAGATAATTGAACAACACATCACTCAGACAGTGATTTAGGCAACGAACACTGATGGACAATTTTCATTCATAATAGCCAGCGGTTTATGGAACTTCGGTGATAGGTCCGAAGCATATAATTCAAATCCCCCCAACACCTGGGAAAGTTTTCTTCTCAAGGCTCGGTTAGGAAGTGACTGATATTGTGCAATAAAACACCCTCTCGTGCCAAGTCGTGCATTTGTGATTTAAAACTCTATCAAATTATTGACATGAAGCTCCCGAGTAACAATTCCGCGCAGCGATAATATTTGACTGTAGAGCTCGGCGCTTGTGTAGAATCTTTGACTCAAATAACAAGCCCACTGTTACGATTTCTTAGGTACTTGAAATTACGACCAGCTTGTAGGGAATTTGTTGTGGATGTGACTGTATTGGTTTTATCATTAATATTTCATCATTAATCAGTTAAACATCGATTACGGACTATTAATTACGATTCTTGGTGAAGTAAATATCTCACGCACGTCGACATTTCGGTTCAGCACTGTTATTTTGTGTAACGTCGTCTTCGTAACTTGATAACGATCTCAACACTCTACCGACTGTCGCCGAGTTTTAGCCGAGGCCAAGTACAAATCAAAGCAAATCGTCCAGAAGAAGCGGCGTTATACCCTGCAAGCTAAAACACAAGC
This sequence comes from Schistocerca americana, assembly GCF_021461395.2. Classification (NCBI taxonomy): domain Eukaryota; kingdom Metazoa; phylum Arthropoda; class Insecta; order Orthoptera; family Acrididae; genus Schistocerca; species Schistocerca americana. The sequence continues at coordinate 221,394,950 of NC_060119.1, forward strand.
AAATAAAATCTTCGGCCAAGATGATTCCCTTCGATCGACACCGAATTATCCTCGTCGCCACTGTAGAGTCTTGTACCAAGGAAGCAAGAGATAGGATATAGTTATGGGTGGCTGGTATTCTCTCTCCACAACACAGATGCACACGTGCAGTAACACCGTTCTTTATTTACATGGACGTCGGCGGCCTAAATACATGCTGGCGAGAGGGTGTTGGCTGCCTGTTGCTTGTCGGGGTGTCTCTGGCCTCTCTTGTGATAGACGCGCTTGATCCAGCGCCTACTAGTCGATCTTCGTGCTACATCTTCGCCGACAGGTGTACTGGTGACAGCTTACGCCAGCACATCATATATCAGCTGTTTCTTTCGCTCACAGCACCACACCAAACACCCCCACTCGTTATGTGGTGTTAACAGCAATGAACAGGGTGGTAATCCCTTGTCCAACAGCTGCTACTCTCACACCGAAGATGCAGGACGAGACAGAGTGTTGCAGGGAGTCCATTACGTCTCCTCGGATGGCAGCCGTAGATGAGTAGAGCTTACAATATGCTTGATACACAATATGGCGGTCCTTGCTTGTGGTGGTTGGAGATGGTAGAGTGGTACGCTGACGACGAGTGTGCCAGTCCTCATTTTCTCATACAGTCTAACGTTGGACCACTCTCACATGTGAATTCCCCACAAATCTGGAATCGCACGACTTGACCAGGCAGTCAAATGGAACCCAACTCTGTCTGTTGCTGGTAACACTGTGTCACACCAGTACACGGCATCTCCAATTCCTTCACTGTGATCATCAATATCTGATGCTGTTTACGTCCCTATGCTCTAAACACGAACAACGCTATTGCATTCTTATGGCCATTCTAGGTGTGTCAGACAATTGTAACCGTAATCATTTACATACCCGGCGGTGGCGTGTACATGCATGTAGCTACATTCATGTCCGATCATGTCTTCTAACTGATTCTCCTTTCTGTAATGCAGCCTATTTCAAACAATTTCAGCCTAGTACCTGCCCTCCTTACATTTACTTTTCTACATCTGCTTCTATATCAACACCCTCCAAACTAATGTTACGTAAACTGTCATTGCACCTCATATTTGTGTTTATTCCCTTTCGATTCACGTATGGAGTGAATGGAGGAATGTTTGCTTAAATGCCTCTTGACGCGCTGTTAGTAGTTTATATCTGTCTTTGCGGGCTTTGGGACTGACACGTATGGGATTGTAGTGTGTACCCAGATTCCGCAATACTGGTTCTTTAAAATTTGTAAGCAACCTTTTTGCACGATAGTTGACTCCTATCTTTCAGCTTCTATGAGACCATTCCACGGATCAGGCAAATCTTTGACCGAGTGTGATGCCCTTCTTTCCAACCATTCAGTATCTCCTGACATCACTGTTTTGTACGTGTTCGACGCTCTTGAGCTACTACGGTCGCAGGTTAGAATCCTGCCTCGGACATGGATGTGTGTGATGTCCTTAGGTTAGTTAGCTTTAAGTAGTGTTAAGTTCTAGGGGACTGATGACCTCAGATGGTAAGTCCCATAGTGCTCGGAGCCATTTGACCCATTTGACACACTTGAGCAGTTATTTAAGATGGGTTGCACGAGTCTTACATAAGCAATCATCGTACAAACGAACTTAAGTCTGCCACCTGCTTTATCTACGACTCAGCCTATGTGATTATTCCATTTCATAGATCCACAAATTATTATGGCCAGGCATTTCCGTGTCTAGACTTATTACAGTAGTAGTAGTTTTGTGGGCGCACGACAGCAAGGTCTTCAACGCCCGTTCAGTATCATAGTGAGACGGGTATCAAGAAAAAGACTCAGAACATTTACATAAAACAGAACATAAAACACGGGGAACAATCATTGAAAAATATGTGCTCACCCACACCGAAGCGTGGGATGAAGCAGGGCGTCAGCAGTAAAACATGGACAACACAGGAAGAAAATGGTAGAGGGAGCTAAAACAATGTAGCAGATGCAAGTGGCTGGCTGACCGCAAGGAAAAAAGGGAGGAGTCAGCCACTCTGCAATACACTAAAGCCTCCAGCCCAAAAGTTTAGGCCAGAGTCCAGACACATCACAAAACTTAAAAACCCTAGACACACACGTCTCATCGTTAGCTAAACAGAAGGCAGATCCCCATCAACTTGTGCGTCTGCCCGTGCATCACGGTATAAAATGCAGTCTGTTAAAATGTGCCGGACAGAGATGTGCACACCACAAGCAGCACAAAACGGAGGATCCTCCCGCCGTAATAAATAGCTATGCGTCAGAGGACAGTGCCCGATCCGAAGACGTGTGAGGGCCACCTCTTCCCGCCTGAGCAGCCGGCAGGAGGAACGCCACGGCCGAGTGGTTGACTTTACCGACCGCAGTTTATTGGCCGTCACCGCCAGCCATTCGTCCTCCCACAACTTCATGCACTTCCTGTGGAGTGCAGCGATGACAGACTGCAAGGGAATACGACACTGGACCACATCCTGCTCTCTGCAGGCCTCCTTGGCAGCCCGATCGGCCTGTTCATTGCCCCATATGCCGACATGACCAGGCACCCAGCAGAAGGATACCTCTTTACCCCGCCGTTGAAGCAAGTACAGTTGGTCATGTATCAGCTGGACCATCTCCTCAGGCGGGTATAGGTTCTGCAGTGATTGTAAGGCACTAAGAGAATCGGAGAAGAAATCGATCGCCCCGAACACGATGCATCTGCTCCAGTGCCTTCAGGGTCGCGTGGAGCTCCGCTGCGAAAACGGTATATTCAGCAGGGAGGCGAATCCGGGTAACATGATCAGGGAACACCACAGAACAGCCAAGGAAAGTCTCCTGTTTGGAGCCATCAGTATAAACAACAATGAAACCGTGATGCACATCTAAAATTTTAAAAAACAGAGATTGGAACGTAAAATCTGGTGTGCCATCTTTCTTAAAATTAGTCAAATCTAAAATAAGTTTGGGTCTCCGGAGGAGCCAAGGTGGAGATCTGCTCCAACCGCGACGTAAAACTCGAAGACCAGCCATAGACATCGCACGGAGGCAATCCTGTGCGCGAATCCCATTGGGCTGAGTCGCACGTTGCCGGTTATGAAACAATCGTGCCAGAGGAGGCTGAGCAACGGTATGGTATGCAGGGGTGTATGGTGTGGACAAAGTTTTATACGCCTGGCGAACTGTAAGTAGCCGTCGCCGCATATGAAGTGGCGGTTCACCAGCCTCTGCACAGAGGCTTGGTATGGGGCTAGTTCGGAATGTTTATTACAGTTGTGACTCACTGATACCATAGTCAGAGGATAACAAGATTTTTTAATTAATTTTTTTACATGCACAGTTTCACATTTTTGAGACATGAAAGCAAGTTACCAACCTTTGCATCAATATGAAATATTAAAGAAGTCCGACGTAATATTTGTGTAGCTTTCTTTAGACAGTAATTCATTATAGATAACTGCATCATCTGGAAAAAGTTTAAGTTTGCTATTAATATTGTCTGCCAGGTTATTAATGTGCAACATAAAAGCAAAGTTCCAACACAATTCCCTGTGACATGCCGGCAGCTACTTCCATGGTCGTTCAACTTTAATTCTCTTCAGACACGTAGAATTAGATATTTTGGTGGTTTGACTGTTTCCAGTGACTTATCAGCAATAGCATAATCAAAATGAAATATCATTCTGCTTATTTATGCACAATACATTACATTTATGTGTAGAGATACAATCAGTGTCTGCATCTACAAATCTTCTCAACCCCAACTTTCTTGCTTATGCGAAATTTGTCAGACTAAAAGAACATTCTGTTGTGCACCAAGCACGAGGTACGCAACAAATGCCATCACTCAGTTCTGGGCATCAGCCTCTAGATGGCACTCATAAACATGGACCTCATCCTGCTCCTGGGTCACTTCCTTTAGTGCATTGCTACGTATGCCAACAGAGTGGAAAGCAGCCAATAGGGAACGCTGTTAACCATGGACTCCCTTGTTTCCACCTTGTAATGGTGGACACAGAAATTCATTTGCCGACAGGCATGAAAGCATGATGTGCCACGGACACTCAGACATTTCCACATCAGCATTTAGACAGTTTAATCCAGGGCCTGCAGCCCACTTAGTACAGAACGCCAAAGACTACGTTTCCACCGATCAGAGAAGTAGGGCCAGTAGAGAGTCTCTGCTCAATTACAATAAGTTATAGTGATACTAAACAGACTGCCAAGAGCCAGGAAAGTTATTTAGATAACATTGTATTAGTTTGGGACAACATGTGCCACACACTAAACTGTACCAGTGTTAAATACCACTGTGTAACATATACTGTTTATTTCTTATTGCGTTGCCGCATTTCTTTTATAATGTTCCCCTTTCGTAGTATGTGCTTACTTAGTAATCTTAGCGTGCAATGACTACCATTTAGTAACCATAGCAGGAGACATTTTTCTGCTGTCGTCGACGTTTGGGCTGAAGCGTCATTCAGTTACTACATTCACAATGCATTCCTCATCAGCTGTCAGGGAAGAAGAAAGCTTTGAAAAAGAGGCTACAAGAAGGACTTGAATGTCGAGGTAGAGTGAGAAGGCTACAGAAGCCTATAGTCACACACGAGAAAGTAGAAGATTTCATTAGAAATAGGAACATATCGGTGGAGAAATATGGAGGAATCTTCGTGGACGTGCAAAAACAGTGTTCAAAGAATGGTAAATGTCGTTAGCATTAATCAGAAACCGTCAATGGATAGGAACGGGCTTGCATCCCAAGAAAGAAGCACTGAAAGTAAATCGTCTGAGTTCTTTCTAAAAAAAGCCAAAATTGTAGTATCAATAACAAAAAAGACATCAAATTCAGATATTACTTGGTGTTCTTACTTAGTAAACAATTTACGTGCGAGCTACAACTCACGTGCCGCTCTGTGTGGTCACCGATGTTCTGTACAATCAGAGAGCTGTGACGGAAAAAGTTTCAGAATGAGCACCCGCTACTTTTATTGCATCTTGTTTGGTTCCAGGACATCGCGGTTTATACCTCATTAACGGAAGAGATTACGAACGTCACGGAGAACTGGACACATTCGACATAGGCTTTAGCATAAAAAAAAGTGCGTCACGAACGAATTATCCAAATGTGACGGTAAACAGAAGATGTGATATGCATGTACAGACAGACAAATGATTACAGCTTCAGAAAGATTGGGTGATTTAGTCAAGAGAAATAGCTTCACAAATTGAACATGTCAATAACGCCTTAGTCCGCCTCTGGCCCTTATGCTACCAGTTGTTCGGCCTGGGATTGGTTCATAGAGTTTTTGGATGTCGTCCTGAGGAATATCATGCCGAATTCTGTCCAATTGGCGCGTTAGATCGTCAAAATCTCGAGCTGGTTGGAGAGCCCTACCCATAATGCTCCAACGTCCTCAACTGTGGAGAGATCCGGCGACCTTGCTTTAAAAGGTAGGGTTTGGGAAGCACGAAGACAAAAACTCTCGTAGTGTGGGGGGGCGGGGGGGGGGGGGCGACCATTATTTTGCTGAAATGTAAGCCCCGGATGGCTTCCCGTGGACAACAAAACGGGGCGTAGAGTTTCGTCGACATTCTGCTATGACGTAAAGCTGCCGCGGATGACGGCCAGAGTGATCCTCCTATGGCACCCCTGACCATCATACCAGGTTGGTATCCCATCGCTGCCCAGGACGTTTCCAGGCACGTCTTCGACGTGAAATCTCATTGACTTGGGTGGAACTGTCTTCAGTGATGAGTACCGCTTCGAACTGAGCCCCGATGAGCAGCGAAGATGTGTCTAGCGAGCTCCCAGACAGTGGTGGGCTACGAAATTGAATGTCGCCTACCGTAAGGTCCGACAACCAGGATTAATGGTCTGGGTAGCAACTTCACTTCATAACAGGATCTCTTTGGTTGTCATTCGCGGCACCCTTACACCGCAGTGGTACGTCGGCGATATTCTACTCCCGTTTTGTTGTCCTTCATGGCAAGCCACCCGGGGCTTACATTTCAGCTCACCCGAGTCCAGGAAGCAGCGCGTTAGGGCGCTCGGCTACCCTGGCGGGTCCAACTAAAACCAGTGACTAATATTTTATAATTATACATGGTAGTAACTGTGTGAACTAACCAGTGGCGTCAGTTACTGCTGCACATTCTACAACTGAACACAGTTTAAAAGATACGAAGCATCGTGTTCAAATACCGAAGTTAATGAAATTTTTACTAAAACCGTGCTACAAAGTACGCACAGTACAGGCAAGAGTGGTGCTGTAAGTCATCGTACCACTAGCAGCATGTCGAAAGGCCAGGAATCTTTTGTCTTTAAAAAGCACTCTCTTGTAAGTTTCGCTTTCTAATCCATTGTAATTTATACAGTTTGGTGTTAAAACTAATCAACTCTCGACTACATCGAATGTAATAATGTGGGAAATGCATTAGTATGACGTACACTTATGCCAGGAGCGTTGTACTGTAAACAGTGGCATTAGTGTGAACTCAATCTCCGACGTGAATAGTCCAGTTGGAATTGTGTGCATATACAACTGTTTTTAATGTTTTAACTTATATTTGCTGGTATGTATTTTATGGCTCACATTTAAAGCTTATGCAACTGCGCATACAATAAGGTATGCATGTTATCTTATTCTAAGTGGGTTTTCATATGCTTTTGAGCAATGAAGGTGACCATACAGCAACCGAAATCTAAATATGCAAAAAACATCGTTTCGACTGATTTCTCTACCCTTTACTACTTCAAATGAATACAGTCACCGAACACAACTGTTTCTCTACGGAATCAAACCTGATATGAACATTTCTTCATCTTCGATATTGTGAAACAAATCTCTGTTACTGCAAACTCTTTGCTTCCCACATTCTGAGAGGAGTTAGTACGGACCAATATAAGAAACAATATCCAGTAAACATGGGCTCTAAAGTGCACAGCTTAAGAACTACGAGCACTTGCTCGACTTCGCTTCTGTGAAACATTTATTCTACTGATCAAGTGCTCATAACGTCACGTATGCACTTTAGAGCCCATGATCATTGGGCCTTTTTCTTGTTTTGGTCTTTACTACCTCTCAAAATATGAAAAGCAAAGAGCTCGCTGCAGAAGAGATTTGTTTCACAGTGTCGAAGGTGAACAAATACTAACAGATCTTAAGGTATGCCCATGTTTTTGCTTGGAATGATCATTCCTGTCATATCCCGAAGTACTGAGCACTCCTCCTGATACACCCTGTAATACGTATCGTCCTGGAAACAAAATACAAGTATGTGGATTCCTCGGTACTAGCCAACATATTTGGGAAGTTTTCCTTGGTTATAAGGCAAAAGGTGCAACTGTTCACTCCAACAATATTTCGGTCAAGAAATAATGTGCCCTACTCGCAGCTGGCTGGGACGTTGGTTAAGAGAGCCAGATTGTGCAACGTGTCGATGTTTCTCAAACGAAGGTTTCGGGAGTACTCGCTTTGTTATGAAACAAAGATGAAATTTGAATACTCTGTCGCAAAATTTCCTTGCCAACAGGGGTGAAATTTCTAGCATTTCAAAGCCTCCCGTAAACGTTCATTGGGGAGTCAGAATGAAGATTAGTCTCGTTTGTCAGCAATCAGTAGACATGATTCGTTCCATGCTGATAAGCACATTTCTGACCATCGAGATGTACTTTTATGATGGCAAGTATGGACTCACTGTATCCTAGTAACGTCCACCATGGCATTCTCACGTGTAGGAACAGAAGTTGATAGTTCTTTACACCAGAGATATTGCCACGTCGTAATTCCCTCTCTAGTAAACTTTTCTGCAGACTCTGGAGTAGTGTTTCCCATCATTTCTGAGACCGGCACCCCTGAAGACAGCTGATGTGCATTATCTCCAACAGATTTAAAACTTCTCCTCATCTTAACACTGAAAAACAAATTAACACTCCACTTTTTAAAGCCACAATACGTGAGCAATATTTAGTCAACTTTCAAATATGTTACATAACCTGAATTTTTAGTTTTTTTCTTTTAAGAAATAAGTCAGTCATACAATTCTTAGTTAAAATCTCTATATACCTTTTTTTTATAATGGTATCGGTCAATGCGCATCATATGTCATCCTTCAAGTTCATTCGATCTTCCCTCTTGCTTTCATTGTTATCATAGTTGAAATTCTTCAAAAAAATGGCTCTGAGCACAATGGGACTTAACATCTGTGGTCATCAGTCCCCTAGAACTTAGAACTACTTAAAGTTAACTAAGGACATCACACACATCCATGCCCGAGGCAGGATTCGAACCTGCGACCGTAGCGGTCACGCGGTTCCAGACTAAAGCGCCTAGAACCGCACGGCCACACCGGCCGGCTGAAATTCTTCCTTCGCCTATGTTTGGTAATGGTAGACTGCTTTTAGCTGGGATTTTTCTCTTTGCTTGCACCAGTACGCTTCTTAAATTCTCCTTATTCCTTACGAAATGCGTTACATGACTTATAAGGTAGCACAATTTCTTCACTCTGCATAGAACGTTATTGCTAATGTTTATGCTGAGTTTGTCGCTAATACCATCGGGAGGTACAGGCCTCAAACCCGAGGATGCACTCTACACAAAGCTGCGGCGGAAAGCCACCAAATAAACAGAGTTTGCAACATTGTGGGACACAAGCTAGGAAAGACGATTCTACGCAACAAGAGATGTTGCTGTGCCTAAGCGTGGAAACTGAGCGGATATTTTTGATCACATTACGCTGATGCCTTCGGGACTGTATGTGTTACTTGCGGTTGCAAAAGTGGCGGTGGTATCGCAGCGAAATTACACTACTGGCCATTATAATTGCTACACCAAGAAGAAATACAGATGATAAACGGGTATTCCTTGGACAAATGTATTATACTAGAACCGGTATGTGATTACATTTTCACGCAATTTGGGTGCATAGATCCTGAGAAATCAGTACGCAGAACAACTACGTCTGGCCGTAATAACAGCCTTGATACGTCTGGGCATTGAGTCAAACAGAGCTTGGATGGGGTGTACAAGTACAGCTGCCCGTCCAGCTTCAACACGATACCACAGGTCATGAAGAGTAGTGACTGGTGTATTGTGACGAGCCAGTTCCTCGGCCACCATTGACCAGACGTTTTCAGTTGGTGAGAGATCTGGAGAATGTGCTAGCCAGGGCAGCAGTCGAACATCTTCTGTATCCAGAAATGCCCGTACAGGACCTGCAACATGCCGTCGTGCATTATCCTGCTGAAACGTAGGGTTTCGCAGGGATAGAATGAAGGGTAGAGCCACGGGTCGTAACACATCTGAAATGTAATGTCCACTGTTCAAAGTGCCGTCAATGAGAACAAGAGGTGACCGAGACGTGTAACCAATGGCACCCCATACCATCACGCCGGGTGATACGCCAGTATGGCGATGGCGAATACATACTTCCAATGTGCGTTCACCGCGATGTCGCCAAACACGGATGCGAACATCATGATGCTGTAAACAGAACCTGAATTCATCCGAAAAAAATGACTTTTTGCCATTCGTGCACCCAGGTTCGTCATTGAGTACACCATCGCAGTCGCTCCTGTCTGTGATGCAGCGTCAAGGGTAACCGCAGCCATGGTCTCCGAGCTGATATTCCATGCTGATGCAAACGTCGTCGAACTGTTCGTGCAGAGGGTTGTTGTCTTGCAAACGTCCCCATCTGTTGAAAAAAATGACTGTGAGCACTATGGGACTTAACAGCTACGGTCATCAGTCCCCTAGAACTTAGAACTACTTAAACCTAACTAACCTAAGGACACCACACAACACCCAGTCATCACGAGGCAGAGAAAATCCCTGACCCCGCCGGGAATCGAACCCGGGAAACTGGGCGTGAGAAGCGAGAACGCTACCGCACGACCACGAGCTGCGGACCCCATCTGTTTACTCAGGGGTCGAGAGGTGGTTGCACGATCCGTTACAGCCATGCGGATAAGATGCCTGTCATTTCGACTGCTAGTGATACGAGGCCGTTGGGATCCAGCACGGCGTTCCGTATTACGCTCTTGACCCCACGGATTCCATATTCTGCTAGCAGTCGTTGGATCTCGACCAACGCGAACAGCAATGTCGCGATAAGATTAACTGCAATCGCGATAGGCTACAATTGGCCCTTTATCAAAGTCGGAAACGTGATGGTACGCATTTCTCCTCCTTACACGAGGCATCACAACAACGTTTCACCAGCCAACGCCGGTCAAGTGCTGTTTGTGTATGAGAAATCGGTTGGAAACGTTCCTCATGTCAGCACGTTGTCGGTGTCGCCACCGGCGCCAACCTTGTGTGAATGCTCTGAAAAGCTAATCATATCGACGTTTCAGCAAAATCTTCCTGTCGGTTAAATTTCGTGTCTGTAGCACGGGCTGTAGTGTAGACGCAGGACCGCGTCATAGAAGTCTTTGTAGAAGAAAGACTAGAAAAACACCGCCAGCTGAATGGCTACAGAATGCGTGTAGTGAAAACGTGGAAGCTGTATCTTTTTTAATATTGGTATAAGAGATAATAAATAAATTGAATTAACCCGTGTCGCTAAGTAGGCACGTGTTTCTTCCGTGCTACCCTGCTGTCTATTCTGTTCGTGTCAACGCGAAGTACCTCCTAAGTCACGTAAACGTAGTGATGGACACGTGACGCGGTACTGCGTGCATTGTCACGTAGAACGTGAATGGATCACCGAACTGAATTCTGCATGACACGCTCCAGAAGCTAACATCACTGTAAGCAGCTTCTCTGATAGTATTTGTATTCACACAGGATATTATTTATGCCGATGAAGAGATGAAAAGCTGGCCTCGTGAACCAATCAGCGTGCCACGACCTCCGACAAGTAACTAACCTTAGTGACATGAAACTTCCTGGCAGATTAAAACTGTGTGCCGGATCGAGGCTCGAACTCTGGACCTTTGCCTTTCGCGGGCAAGTGCTCTACCAACTGAGCTACCCAAGCACGACTCACGCCCGGTACTCACAGCTTTACTTCTGCCAGTATCTCGTCTCCTACCTTCCAAACTTTACATAAGCTCTCCTGCGAATCATGCAGAACTAGCACTCCTGAAAGAAAGGATATTGCGGAGACATGGCTTAGCGGAGTGTGCGCTGATATGAAACTTCCTCGCAGATTAAAACTGTGTGCCGGACCGAGACTCGAACTCGGGACCTTTGCCTTTCGCGGGCAAGTGCTCTACCAACTGAGTGAAAATATCATTCTGGAAACATCCCGCAGGCTGTGGCTAAGCCATGTCTCCGCAATACCCTTTCTTTCAGGAGTGCTAGTTCTGCATGGTTCGCAGGAGAGCTTCTGTAAAGTTTGGAAGGTAGGAGACGAGATACTGGCAGAAGTAAAGCTGTGAGGACGGGGCGTGAGTCGTGCTTGGGTAGTTCAGTTGGTTGAGCACTTTCCCGCGAAAGGCAAAGGTCCCGAGTTCGAGTCTCGGTCCGGCACACAGTTTTAATCTGGCAGGAAGTTTCATATCAGCGCACACTCCGCTGCAGAGTGAAAATCTCATTCTGGAACCTTAGTGACCTTTGGATGCTGTGCACGGCACCTGAAACTGATTGGTGGCTCTTCAACAATTATTGACCCGAAGATTTTCTACAACAGAAGAACACCAGTTATCGCTATGGAAAGATGCAACGGTGGGCTGAAATGAAAGACATTTCAACAACGGTGTTGTTGCGATTTCTGCACTTGCCCGTATATCACCTTCAATATCTAATTTTCGGTTAAGCGTACGCAGTTAAGAAAAACTGCTGGTGTTTGCTTAATATGTTATTGTAATCTGATTATTAACACATCAATCTGTAATTTAAACTCCTATATACTAGTAATTGTAACAGTAACTGAATTGGCCGGCCGAAGTGGCCGTGCGGTTAAAGGCGCTGCAGTCTGGAACCGCAGGACCGCTACGGTCGCAGGTTCGAATCCTGCCTCGGGCATGGATGTTTGTGATGTCCTTAGGTTAGTTAGGTTTAACTAGTTCTAAGTTCTAGGGGACTAATGACCTCAGCAGTTGAGTCCCATAGTGCTCAGAGCCATTTGAACCATTGAGTAACTGAATTTTTACTTTTAACACAGACACAACAAGAGCGACAATACAATAGCGTTAACTGCGCACTCTTACCCACAAAGGTGGATAAAAGTACGCTTCCTATTGGACACGATTTCGTGCGTGACTTTCTTCAGCAGTAGTTCGTATTCTTTTTCTCTCTTCCCTTCGGTTTTCTTTCATACCTTTCTGTTTCAGTGGGACAGCATTCTTCATCAGTGGCGAGATCGCCGATTTGCGAGTCCTTATTTCTTTCTGCCAAAAGACAAAAAGTTTGCAGAGGGCGTGTCAAAATGACCGAGGGCGCTTGCACTCTTGCGGCACTTAATTCAGGAACTTCTGACTGGGTTTCCTTCGCTGGACTATTGTCTGCAGTCGTGTTATTATATTACATGATGTAGAGCGCATTTTTGTCTCTAGCTGTTACGCGAGGAGCAAAATCCTACGGTAAATAAACATTGCGATTAAAAATGGTTCAAATGGCTCGGAGCACTATGGGATTTAACATCTGTGGTCATCAGTCCCCTAGAACTTAGAACTACTTAAACCTAACTAACCTAAGGACATCACACACATCCATGCCCGAGGCAGGATTCGAACCTGCGACCGTAGCAGTCGCGCGGTTCGGGACTGAGCGCCTAGAACCGCTAGACCACCGCGGCCGGGAACATTACGATTACATGGATATATTCCGCTCTCTTCAGTTGCTTTTTCTGCCTTCTCAACTGTGGCTGTTCGGCATTAGTCATTTATGAATAAACGCCGCAGTGATGTGTACTGTTACCCGGAAGTTTACTAACTGATAAATATATCGTTAGATCCCACTACATGACAGATAGGCAGCTACTACCCCGTGAACAAGGGAGAGATACTATATAGACTTAACGGTTTATGCAATAAATAAACTGCAGTGACTGTTTGGGTAAAACCAGTTAAAGTAAGAGGTGCGCATATTACTTTCTATTCTAGTAAATACCTTTTATTTCCTGAACAGCAAGAAAAAATAGAGAAGCAACAGCAAATGTCTGGTCTTATGTCACTACGCACAATTGCTATCCAAAACAAGTTTCCCACCAAGTACAGTTAAGCGAGATAAACTTAACATGCGTATTCTTAAAGCAAGCGTACCCTTGATTAAACTTCCTTTACTGATTTACATTTTCCCCGGTTCCCACAGCCTGCGTCCCGCAAATGTAGAGGAAGTTGGTGGTAAGTGCTTTTTTTTCTTCTTTAGCTGTTTGCCTTTTTCCGTCTCTCTACGATGTTGGCCTTGTTATATTGGATTTAGAAGAGTTCATGGCATTTGGTGACCAGATACTCTTCCTTGCAATCACTCCCCCTCCCATCCTGCTCCGGGAGGGGAACTGTGTACATCATCTAGCAGCGTTTGGCATAAATATCTTCAAGTACTAGAATGTTTTCTAAGTATTTGCGCTGTATCTATCTGAGGTGGAACGTGGGCACAGACCCAGTATTTACCTATCAGGATGTGGAAAACCGCCTAAAAACACAACTAGACCATCCAGCTCACCAGTCCTCAGCGATAATTGAAGATGGACTCGATCCCGGGCTGACTAACCTAAGCCGTGTCCCGGAAGCGACTATCTAGGCAGGTTCCGCTGAAGTGCTACTTAATATTAATAAGGAATCACCATAGAAATTCTGCCGAGCGAGGTGGCGCAGTGGTTAGCACACTGAACTAGCATTCTGGAGGACGAAGGTTCAAACCCGCCCCCTGCCATCTTCATTTAGGTTCCCGTGATTTCCATAAATCGCCTCAGGAAATGCCGGGGTGGTTCCTTTGAAGGGGCACAGCCGACTTCCTTCTCCATCCTTCCCTAATCCGTTGGGACTGATGACCTCGCTGTTTGGTCCCCTCCCCGAAACCACCCAACCCCAGCAATACATTATGTCACGCCCCATTTCGTTCAAAGCAACATCATTATGTTACAATGCGAACAGTCTTCATAACAAACCCCACAAAAAATGGTTCAAATGGCTCTGAGCACTATGCGACTTAACTTCTGAGGTCATCAGTCGCCTAGAACTTAGAACTAATTAAACGGAACTAACTTAAGGACATCACACATCCAGGCCCGAGGCAGGATTCGAACCTGCGACCGTAGCGGCCGTTCGGCTCCAGACTGTAGCGCCTAGAACCGCACGGCCACTCCGGCCGGTTACAAATCCCACGCAGACTTGCGCCAGTATGATGACTTAAGAAGTCTCTGAGGGAATCTGTTATGAGCGCTGTTGGCTATCAAACGTGATGGTGTTCTTTTGATTGAAACCAGTAGTGACAAAATAAACGTGTATCAACAGAGCTGTAGTGTTTGGCGAGTATCAGATCCAACAATCGATACCGTGTCTTTTTTCTGAGAGTAGGAAGTTATCACATTCTGTAAGCACAGCCTTCAAACTTTTGCGTGCACTGGTTGTTCTGTCTCTTGGTACTGCAGTTGCCTAATGCCCAAATGCGTGAAGCACTCTACAGCGGAGTGACAAGTGCTCACCTATTCGCAGGATGTTGAAGGGGAGAGGGGAGGAGGGGGGTAGGGGATAAATTCTGCCGAAAGTGCTTTGAAACCTTGTTCAAATGGTTCAAATGGCTCTGAGCACTATGGGACTTAACTTCTGAGGTCATCAGTCCCCTAGAACTTAGAACTACTTAAACCTAACAAACCTAAGGACATCACACACATCCATGCCCGAGGCAGGATTCGAACTTGCGACCGTAGCGGTCGCGCGGTTCTAGACTGTAGCGCCTAGAACCGCTCGGCCACTACGGTCAGCCCTTGTTCTAGAACAAGTTGTTGTACACGTACGTAATATGTACTGGGTGGCCAGCCGGGGTGGCCGAGCGGTTCTAGGCGCTTCAGTCCGGAACCGCGCGACCGCTATGATCGCAGGTTCGAATCCTGCCTCGGGCATGGATGTGTGTGATGTCCTTAGGTTAGTTAGGTTAAAGTAGTTCTAAGTTCTAGGGGACTGATGACCTCAGATGTTAAGTCCCATAGTGCTCAGAACCATTTGAACCATTTTTTTTGTACAGGGTGTATCATCATTAATGGCGTAAACCCTTTACAGTTAAAAGTACATAATACCAGAAGCAAAAAGATTTCAGTAAACATGGGCCCTAAAACGAAAACATTAAGTGCTATGAAGACTACACCTGCCATACTGTGAAACACATCTCTTCCCCTGAACAGGTGCTTTAAGCACTTACGAAATGCACACTAGAGGCCATGTTTAATGCTTGTAGCACTTAAGGAATGCACTCTAAGAGTCTATGTTTGTTAGTATCTTTCTCTTGTTTTGGTGCATACTACCTCCATCAAAAATATGGAAAGCAAAGAGCTTGCAGTAAAAGAGATTTGTTTCACAGCATCGAAGATGAAGAAGTGCTCTTAGCTGTTAAGGCATGCGCCTTAGAAGCCATTTACTGAGTCTTTTCTTCCTTCTAGTATCTTGTGGCCGAGCGGTTCTAGGCGCTTCAGTCCGGAACCACGCGGCTGCTACGTTCGCAGGTTCAAATCTTGCCTCTGGCATGGATGTGTGTGATGTCCTTAGGTTAGTTAGGTTTAAGAAGTTCTAAGTCTAGGGGACTGATGACCTTAGATGTTAAGTCCCATAGTGCCTAGAGCCATTTGAACCATTTTGGTTCTATTATCGTGTACTTTGAACTGTACGCATTTACATAATTCATTTTGATACACCTCACATTTGGGTGTATAAGTGCAGATATTTCTGTTGGTGACAAGGGACGGTTTATTCAACAACATTATTTAAATGTTTACGTCATAGTAATTATAGCCATTACCAGTCGCATATTTTTACATTGGTTAGTGCCTCGAAGTAGATTTGGCACGAGCAAGCCTCTGACACGTACTTTCCCCTGGGCAGCAACACACTGATGTGTGTACGTATTAAGATACGTTTACCTGTTAAAAACCGGATGTACATATACCTCTAAATCAGCGTAAATAAACCTAAGCAACTGAAGAATTACTATGAAGTGGACTTACTGAATATCGATTTACAACTAACGCCACTCACGTTGAATAATAGCTGAACTCCTGCAAACGAACCGTGAGAATCAGCTTGCTAGTCCAAAGAAAACAACGCGCCACAGCAATGTCAATAATCAAACAGCACTACGCTACATCTTTAATGACACACTCATTTATTTTATTAATCTACACTGCATTTGTGAGTCAACATAACAGTGTTTAAAGCAAAGAGATAACTGTCACCAGCTGTTTGTTAGAAACCGCTCGCTTTGACACAATAAACAATGCACTATCGCTTGTTGGATCACAGATGTTATGAACACCAACCTCTTTCTCATTCCACTCTACGGTACTTCGCACTCGGGCCTTAGGCAGCTGCAGTGGAGCGAAGCGAGTGACATCTGGCTTGTGTAATATTTAAAAACTGTACTTTCGGAAGGTCAGAAATGCATACTGTAAGAAATACGCCCAAATTTTTGCGCAGGATCGATTGCTGGGGCTGATATGTTGCTAGTGCGCATTCTTTTCCTTAAAATGAGAGGCCAAATTGCTGATGTTTCCTTGTCAGTTGAAGAGCTTGGCGCAGGAAAGTAAACTGTGGCAAGCCGCTTAAACGCAGTAAGAAGACTGATGGCGCAACAGGAAGGCAGCTCATTCACTGTTGACCCGTAGCGGAAGTTGGGACAGAGTCCATGGACACTGACTGCCCCATCCAGGTACAAGGGGCAAGCTGCCTGCAGCTGACGCATCTGCCATCTGACGTAGTAGGCTTATGACCTTGTGGGTTCCCACACGCGCCGCTAATACAGCCCGCTCAACCACTGACTTGCTCACACGATTCTCTCTCTCTTTTTTCGTGTGAAAATGATGATGACGGGCGAGAAGACTCTTTAGCACCGAAATGCTGTACTCAACACAACAATCACGCAATACGCACACGATACGCAATCCAGTATCTGAAAATTATAGGAGTGTCAGACATCAGTTTTCTGGGATTTGGCTGGCATAATGTTTTAATGGCCATGTGACATTTTTCTCTTCCATCAGTCGAAGAACTGAGCTACCCAAACACTTATAAAGGGTGTAACAAAAAGCTATACCCAAACTTCCAGCAAACGTTGCTCACACGTGGAGGAAGAAGTTACATGGACATGGGTCCCGGAAACGCTGTATTTCCAGTTTAGAGTTCACTTTCTACAGCTCTTCAAAAATATAATCATCTATTCTGAAACGACGCCTCACCAGTAAACAATGCATTTAAACTAATGTGATGCCTAATACTTCGAGGAATGAACCATTCGTAGAAATGCGCCCATGCAGGAAAATCGGCTGCTGTTAGTGCTTGCACACGCTGTACATGGTACGGATACAGCAAATTCTCATGTAGCACTCTCCAGACAGCCATGAGATCGGCAATACTTGTCGCAACCGTCGCATTTGACTGCACATTCATAAAACTGTACGGGAAACCAAGTCGGTGATGAAAACCTAACAGCGGATGCTAGATCTTGATGCTAGTACAGTAGTGAAGTGAGTCGCATGACAACATTACCTCCTATCAATTGGAACAACAGACACTGACGGTGAACCTAAGAAATAACAATTACAGTGCATTCTAATGAAACATAGCCAAAAGGGCGTTTTGAAAATTTCGTGTAAGGAAATGTTTCATGTAATGCTGGTAAGTTCTTTTTCGCTCTGTTTGCCATGATTAATGTGATTATGAAGAGAATTAGTATCATGGAAATGTAGCATTCCCGATGAGAGGAGTGTACTGGGGCACACTTGTATGTGGCACCAGACTAAGATAAGAATATTAAGAAACTGAAATGAAACTAGTGTTCTATAAACAATGAATGTCTCTGATAAGATCGACAATGTGGATCGCTGACTGCGCGACCAGAGAGCCATTAACTGTACTGCTTTGTTGGTGTAAGAGAGCGCTGGGTGCTCAGTTGTAGATAGCTGTCTGTGAGGGCCGGCCGGAGTGGCCGTGCGGTTCTAGGCGCTACAGTCTGGAACCGAGCGACCGCTACCATCGCAGGTTCGAACCCTGCCACGGGAATGGATGTGTGTCATGTCCTTAGGTTAGTTAGGTTTAATTAGTTCTAGGTTCTAGGCGACTGATGATCTCAGAAGTTGTCGCATAGTGCTCAGAGCCATTTGAACCATTTGTCTGTGAGGTAAAGACGATGGAGTAAGCAGTTTCTGTGGTGTGCTGTGCGAAGCCACCAAGTGTTAGATTAATTTAGGTACGTCAGTACTGTTGAACATGGAAGCAGAAATCTTCAGGAATATAAAGTAAAGATGTTTAATACACTACTGGCCATTATAATTGCTACACCAAGAAGAAATTCAGATGAATAACGGGTATTCATTGGACAAATACATTATACTAGAACCGACATGTGATTACATTTTCATGCGAGTTGGGTGCATAGATTATGAGAAATCAGTACCCAGAACAACCACCACTGGCCGTAATAACGGCCTTGATACGCCTGGGCATTGAGTCAAACAGAGCTTGGATGGCGTGTACAGGTACAGCTGCCCATGCAGCTTCAACACGATACCACAGCCCATCAAGAGTAGCGACTGGCGTATTGTGACGAGCCAGTTGCTCGGCCACCAATGACCAGACGTTTTCAATTGGTGTGAGATCTGGAGAATGTACTGGCCAGGGCAGCAGTCGAACATTTTCTGTATCCAGAAATGCCCGTACAGGACCTGCAACATACGGTCGTGCATTATCCTGCTGAAATGTAAGGTTTCGTAGGGATCGAATGAAGGTAGAGCCACGGCTCGTAACACATCTGAAATGTAACGTCCACTGTTCAAAGAGCCGTCAATGCGAACAAGAGGTGACCGAGACCTGTAACGAATGGCAACCCATAACATCACGCCGGGTGATACGCCAGTATGGCGATGACGAATACACGCTTCCAATGTGCGTTCACCGCGATGTCGCAAAACACGGATGCGACCATCTTGATGCTGTGAACAGAACCTGGATTCATCCGAAAAAATGACGTTTTGCCACTCGTGCACCCAGGTTCGTCGTTGAGTACACCATCGCAGGCGTTCCTGGCTGTGATGCAGCGTCAAGTCCATGCTACTGCAAACGTCTTCTAACTGTTCGTGCAGATGGATGTTGTCTTGCAAACGTTCCCATCTGTTGACTCAGGGATCGGGACGTGGCTGCACGATCCGTTAAGCCATGCGCATAAGATGCCTGTCATCTCGACTGCTAGTGATACGAGGCCGTTGGGATCCAGCACGGCGCTCCGTATTACCCTCCTGAAGCCACCGATTCCATATTCTGCTAACAGTCATTGGATCTCGATCAACGCGAGCAGTAATGTCGCGATACGATATACCGCAATCGCGATAGGCTACAATCCGACCTTTATCAAAGTCGGAAACGTGATGGTACGCATTTCTCCTCCTCACACGAGGCATCACAACAACGTCTCACCAGGCAACGCCGGTCAACTGCTGTTTGTGTATGAGAGGAGGAGGAGGAAATTAGTGTTTAACGTCCCGTCGACAACGAGGTCATTAGAGACGGAGCGCAAGCTCGGGTGAGGGAAGGATGGGGAAGGAAATCGGCCGTGCCCTTTGAAAGGAACCATCCCGGCATTTGCCTGAAGCGATTTAGGGAAATCACGGAAAACCTAAATCAGGATGGCCGGAGACGGGATTGAACCGTCGTCCTCCCGAATGCGAGTCCAGTGTGCAACCACTGCGCCACCTCGCTCGGTTTGTGTATGAGAAATCGGTTGGAAACTTTCCTCATGTCGGCACGTTGTAGGTGTCGCCAGCGGTGCCAATCTTGTGTGAATGCTCTGAGAAGCTAATCATTCGCATATCACAGCATCTTCTTCCTGTGGGTTTCGCGTCTGCAGCACGTCATCTTCGTGATGTAGCAATTTTAATGGCCAGTGGTGTAATTATTTCTGTTTTTGCCAGCGCGTTAGTGTAGATGAATTGGCTGATAATTTATGATTGTTGAATATCCCCAGAATGTACATAAACGATTTTGATGAAGAGGCTAGTTGAATATTTCATTTTTGTGATGCTTTTAAGGTTTGTTAATAGCGCTATGTGTAATTTGATGATTCGCATTTATGTTGGATTAATGAAGTTAGATAGTACTTGCTGTTTAAATCTCTTTGTTTGCGAATCATTTGTGAGTAATGTTAGTTCAGTTGTCAGATGTTTTTCAAAGGCCAAACTTAACCTGCAATATAATTTTGTTAAAAAAAAACTGAGTGTTAGTAATTCCCCATAATCAGTACTGCCTCCCAGTCCAGGCCATATATTTTTTTAAAGAAGTTGAATTTTCTTAATGTTCTCGTTTATCAGCCAAATGAATTTCATGTGCATTTCAAGTATTATGGTCAGCATTGTACCCTGCTGAGCTTGTAATAACTTTTATGAGAGACCAGAATATATCGCGTTACTCCGTTGGTCCTTGAGAGGTAAGACAGTTGAATTTATTTGTTATGTGAACAGGGCCTTAGGATTCAGTGCATAAGGGGCTGAATGTATTTTGCAGTGACTATATTTCTTTATTGGTATTGGGAGATGCATTGTTCAATCGATTCGTGTAAAATTTTGCTAATAATAAGACAGAGTAAGCACATCGCTTGCAGTTACAAAACGCCACACGACAATTATAGTTTTGTATCCATTCCACAGTTCAGACTTCATTTAACGTAATCGTGAAGTTTAATTATTATTAAAGAGAACGTTACACCGGACTCATGACCATGTGTGAGAAAGGTTATCTGAAAACTTGGTCATACATTTTTGTTACACCCTGGAGAGGATCAGCCGTTTTCTTGTGCTGCGCCTGTACGTTTTCTTCCTCTTGGCGTTTACAGGGTACCTCCTACTCGTGGTTTCTAGCACGGCTCCGTGCTTGTACCTATTACAAACTATAGCATGTAATTTGAGAATGATATCTTTTCAGCTACTCTGTCTAGCGTCTAAAATGTAATTAGGGATAAAGTATTGTATGTAACACTTTTTTATTATTAATTTATTAAATGTCAATTTGGCGAGCAAACATTCAATTTCTTAGTAATACATTCGCACTGACACACACGAGTCACAATCGAAAATTGAAAACCGTTGTTTCTTCATACTTAAATGTCGGCAGCAGAGTACAAAGTTACACGAATGCAGCGTCTTTTAATACTTGCTTATGACGCCACAGATTTCACTGTTTGGTTCAGCAGTCGGTTGAGTGTGGATTCAAGTAAACAACATTGGCTCCGAAAATCGTTGCTCCCTCTATTTGTGAATTGCGTGCTGCATTTGGATTTTTTGATGTGAAAGGATATATAGTTTATGTGCCTTTACAAGTTACAGCACAACTGTGCACGATGGAAGGTGAATTTGTATGACGAGAGAGCCAGAAACAGTGATCATATCGACGACTGGCAATTGGTGTTCTGCCTAAAGCCGGGCGCACTGCTATAACTCGATTGTCTCGGGAAATCTCGGAAATGGCAAACTTCGTGTAAAATGGATACCGAAAATACACTCCTGGAAATTGAAATAAGAACACCGTGAATTCATTGTCCCAGGAAGGGGAAACTTTATTGACACATTCCTGGGGTCAGATACATCACATGATCACACTGACAGAACCACAGGCACATAGACACAGGCAACAGAGCATGCACAATGTCGGCACTAGTACAGTGTATATCCACCTTTCGCAGCAATGCAGGCTGCTATTCTCCCATGGAGACGATCGTAGAGATGCTGGATGTAGTCCTGTGGAACGGCTTGCCATGCCATTTCCACCTGGCGCCTCAGTTGGACCAGCGTTCGTGCTGGACGTGCAGACCGCGTGAGACGACGCTTCATCCAGTCCCAAACATGCTCAATGGGGGACAGATCCGGAGATCTTGCTGGCCAGGGTAGTTGACTTACACCTTCTAGAGCACGTTGGGTGGCACGAGATACATGCGGACGTGCATTGTCCTGTTGGAACAGCAAGTTCCCTTGCCGGTCTAGGAATGGTAGAACGATGGGTTCGATAACGGTTTGGATGTACCGTGCACTATTCAGTGTCCCCTCGACGATCACCAGTGGTGTACGGCCAGTGTAGGAGATCGCTCCCCACACCATGATGCTGGGTGTTGGCCCTGTGTGCCTCGGTCGTATGCAGTCCTGATTGTGGCGCTCACCTGCACGGCGCCAAACACGCATACGACCATCATTGGCACCAAAGCAGAAGCGACTCTCATCGCTGAAGACGACACGTCTCCATTCGTCCCTCCATTCACTCCTGTCGCGACACCACTGGAGGCGGGCTGCACGATGTTGGGGCGTGAGCGGAAGACGGCCTAATGGTGTGCGGGACCGTAGCCCAGCTTCATGGAGACGGTTGCGAATGGTCCTCGCCGATACCCAAGGAGCAACAGTGTCCCTAATTTGCTGGGAAGTGGCGGTGCGGTCCCCTACGGCACTGCGTAGGATCCTACGGTCTTGGCGTGCATCCGTGCGTCGCTGCAGTCCGGTCCCAGGTCGACGGGCGCGTGCACCTTCCGCCGACCACTGGCGACAACATCGATGTACTGTGGAGACCTCACGCCCCACGTGTTGAGCAATTCGGCGGTACGTCCACCCGGCCTCCCGCATGCCCACTATTTGTCCTCGCTCAAAGTCCGTCAACTGCACATACGGTTCACGTCCACGCTGTCGCGGCATGCTACCAGTGTTAAAGACTGCGATGGAGCTCCGTATGCCACGGCAAACTGGCTGACACTGACAGCGGCGGTGCACAAATGCTGCGCAGCTGGCGCCATTCGACGGCCAACACCGCGGTTCCTGGTGTGTCCGCTGTACCGTGCGTGTGATCATTGCTTGTACAGCCCTCTCGCAGTGTCCGGAGCAAGTATGGTGGGTCTGACACACCGGTGTCAATGTGTTCTTTTTTCTATTTCCAGGAGTGTACCTACCGACCGAAACGATGAGCAGTATCACTGTTTACAAGACGGAGAAGATTTGTTTTCCCACATTGCTACGGACTACGTGACATCGATATCCAACACTAACGCAGTGAGTCAAGAAATCTCCTTACCAGGGTCGAGAGATATTGGGCACCGAAAAAGCTTTTTTTTTTTCCATAGAATGTCGGTCAACAACGACCGCTGTAGTTTTCTGGGAAGTACTGACCAAACTGAACTTGCCATTCATAATGGATGGCGCGAGAATCTGTCGTCCGCTGCCCATACCGAGGACAAGATTTGACATTTCCGTTGAGAACTTTGCAACTACCATACCCTACTGCCCCGATTTCGAACCCAACGACTTTACCTCT
Source organism: Schistocerca americana (assembly GCF_021461395.2). Lineage (NCBI taxonomy): Eukaryota > Metazoa > Arthropoda > Insecta > Orthoptera > Acrididae > Schistocerca > Schistocerca americana. The sequence continues at coordinate 221,418,385 of NC_060119.1, forward strand.
TCTTGCACTTTAAACAACGGCTTTGTGGACGACAGTATGAAGATGACGCTCAACACAACCGTTGTCAACTGGTTCAGTTCCCAGGTGGGGAACTCTTGGCAGTGTGGTAGAAGCAGTTAGTGGAACGTTACGGAAAGTGCTTGGAAGTGACCGACGATTTCGTGGAAAAGTGAAGCAGGCTAGTAGGAAATTAAAGCCAACAACAGAGCGTTTTCTAATGCAAATATATTTATTTATGAACGAATGGCCCTTGATGGTCGAATATATGACCAATTTCCAACCTCATTATTGGCTTGTTAGAGGTTATATTTCGTCTGTAACGACTTTGTTTTCGACGGGTTATGTTTCAAATGTAACGACGTGGTTTGCGAAACTGCCTTTGCTTTCTTTAAGTGTTTGTCGCCCCGACGTCGATTTTACGAAGAGTACAAGGTTTTGTAACATTTTCTAGAGTGATGTCCGAAGAATTCATCTTTCAATGTCTTAAGCTTGTGTGAAATCATTCGTCTTCCTTTACACGTATACAGGGTGTATCATAACTAATGGCGTAAACGCATACCGTTGAAAGTACGTGGTACTAGAAGCAAAAAAGTCTCAGTAAACATAGAGTCGAAAATGAATACCTTAAGATCTACGATCAATTTTTTATCTTCGATACTGTCAAAAAAATCTCTTGTACTGTAAGTTCTTTGCTTTCCATATTTTGGGAACTGGTAGTATGGACCAAAACAAGAAAAACAGTTCAGTAAACATGCACTCTAAAATGCATTCCTTAAGAGCTATGATCACTTTTTCATCATTGCTGCACTCTTTTAATGATCAAGTGCTCGTAACTTTTAAGGTATGCATTTTAGGGCACATATTTGCTGGACATTTTTTTCTTATTTTAATCCATACCATCACTTTCCAAAATATGGAAAGCAAAGAACTTGCAGTAGAAGAGATTTGCTTCACAGTATCGAAGATGAAAAATTGCTCGTAGCTCTTAAAGTATGCATTTTCGACGCTATGTTTACTGAGACTTTTTTGCTTCTAGTATCGTGTACTTTCAACTGTATGCGTTTACGCCATTAATTATGATACACTCTGAACATACAGCCGTATTTATTTATGGAGCTTTTCTTCCAGGTTTGTGTTCTCGATCGCACACATCAAGCCACGGGAGGGTATACTATAAAATGGGGAGTGGATATGAGACCACCATGTTTCTCCTACGACTAACTTTTATTGATTACGGTACTCTATAAATAAGAAATTATTTATTGATACTGTCGAATAAGAAGCCGGAAGTGCCCACTTTCTTCGTTATTGTGAAGTACTAAAACCTTTCGCTTTATAATTCGTCTAATACACTTATTTTTATAATAAAATGTAAATAAATTAAAATTTACACCACCCTTAGATTTGGTTCCTGCATCTCTAATAGAAGTCTAGGACGAATTAGAATGTTGACAATACCTGGCATTTAGTTAGTTCTGCGAACTCTGCAATTTTTCACTCTTTGTGTTCGTATTGTTGGTCGAGCGAGCGATTGTACACGATTGCTAAAATAGGAGCTATCCCAACAGCATACTCCGAAATGAAACTAACTGGTATACAATTTGATCCGGAAGACCGGGTTCCTAGGAGGACATTATTGTCTGTTCTTCGAGATTATGGAATAGGAGGCAGTCTTTTGCTAGCAATTAAAGGTCTTTACATAGATAGTCAAGAGCAGTCAGAGTTGACGGTATAAATTGAGTTCATCGTTCAGAGTAGTTTCAGGGGTAAGACAAGGCTGCAACCTGTCTCCACTGTTGTTCATATTATTTGTGGATCATATTTTGAAAACAATAGACTGGCTGGGTGAGATTGAGATATGTGAACACAAAATAAGCAGTCTCGCATATGCGGATGACTTAGTTGTGATGGCAGATTCGAGTGAAAGTTTGCAAAGTAATATTTCAGAGCTAGATGAGAAATGTATGAAGATTAGCATCTCCAAAATGAAAGTAATGTCAGTGGGAAAGAGATATAAACGGATTGAGTGCCATATAGGAGGAACAAAGTGAGAACAGGTGGACGGTTTCAAGTACTTAGGATGCATATTCTCACAGGATGGCAACATAGTGAAAGAACTGGAAGCGAGATGTAGCAAAGATAATGCAGTGAGCGCTCAGCTACGATCTACTCTCTTCTGTAAGAAGGAAGTCAGTATCAAGACTAAGTTATCTGTGCACCGTTCAATCTTTCTACCAACTTTGTTGTATGGGAGCGAAAGCTGGGTGGATTCAGGTTACCTTACCAATAAGGTTGAGGTTACGGATATGAAAGTAGCTAGGATGATTGCAGGTACTAGTAGATGGGAGCAATGACAGAAGGGTGTCCACAATGAGGAAATCAAAGAAAAACTGGGAATGAACTCTATAGATGTAGCAGTAAGGGCGAACAAACTTAGATAGTGGGGTCATGTTACACGCATGGGAGAAGCAATGTTACCCAAGAGACTCATGGGTTCAGCATTAGAAGGTAGGAGGAGTCGGGGTAGACCAAGGAGAATGTACGTGGGTTCGGTTAAGAATGATTTTGAAGTAATAGGCTTAACATCAGAAGAGGCACCAATGTTAGCTATGAATAGGGGATCATGGAGGAATTTTATAAGGGGGACTATGCTCCAGACTGAACGCTGAAAGGCATAATCAGTCTTAAATGATGATGATAATGTTGATGATGATGACTCGCCTTTATTGAGTAACTTAAGCTGCTTCGCTACACCGAAGGCTACTTCTAAGTTACTCATGTTGGCGTCACTTGGCCATGGATTTTGAATCTGCTCTTTTATCTCAAACAACTTTTTCCAAGAGACAAGATAAGTTCTTGTATAAGAATCTTTTTTATAACTAAAATACTCTTCTCGAATAAAATCCCCTCTAAGTTTCAAAGTGAGACGGCCGTATGACCAAAAGGATAGTATTCAAATTAATTCTGGCCATGGAAACTTTCGCACTTGGAACACCTTTCTTCTAAAAACTAAAAAATCTCCTCTTCTATAAACTAATAACTTCTCCTTAAAAAGTAAATTCTCTTCTAAAAAATACCTTATCTGCGAAAAGCTCACAACCCAGCTTCGAAAAATAGAACCCTTATTCAAAAGACTAAATCTTTTCTCCGAGAAACTGCGAACTCTTCTTCGAAAAATTAGATCTCTTCTCCGAGAGCACAAGGGAAGTGTTATTCCTGTGTTTGCCAGGTTTCGTTCCATGAAAATTCTGATTGCCAGTATGCTCGCAGGGCACGTTCGTCAGCTGTGTGGTTCGCCGCATACCCGCAGCTATCTGCTGTTCCTTTTCGTGCAGCCACTGGCCATGAACTTGCACGCGCGAACTACCTCACGAGGCAGCCATTAACAGTGTCGCACTGCCGGATCCCGCTGATGCGAGGAACGACAGGTGGGTACGAGCGCATGCGGCGATTCGCTGGCTGCCTTGCGCTCGGCGCTTATTTCCGCCTTCAGCAAGCCGCGAGGCTTCCCTTTCGCCGACTCTGAATGGAGTGTTGACGTCGCCAGGGTACGTACACCGCTTGCTATGGACAAGGCCGACCTTCGCGAGCCGACAGCGCAGCCGGATACACCCAGGTATCTCAAGTGGCGCGTGCGTCACCTTACTCTTACGAAACAGAACCCACGTTGGAAAACAGTTCTGCCTCCTGTGAATCACGAGCGTAAACGTCACCACTGTTGTGTGTGCGTCATGAAGTGCATCACCGTTGGAGTGTGTGTAACGTCATAACGGGAACAGAAAGCCAGTCACACGTGACGAGCCTGTAAACATCGCGAAATCAATGATACTATTCAGAACTCTCCGTAAACTGCAACGAAACCTGTCGGATTACTCTGCGTAACATATGCAGCAGGATCGCCTCATTCCTTTCAGCAGCTAACCGACGTCAAAGTAATCGCAGAGCAGCAGTATTCCAGGGGTAAGGCTAACCACGCTATACGTGGTGGGAAGTTTTTTGTGACAATGAAGACGCTGATGTATGGAATGCCGAGATCCGCCATTCTATGAAGACTGGTACAATATAGTAAATTTCCTGGAGACCGAAAGGCTTATACTGACGGACCAGTACGGTTTTGGAAAGCATCGCTCGTGCGAAACTCAGGCTGCCCTTTTCTCACAAGATATACTGCGAACTGTGGATGAAGGGCAACAGGCAGATTTCAGATTTTTTAGCTTTCCGAAAAGCAGCCACTGCAGGCTGTTAATGAAGGTACGAGCGTACAAAATAAGATGATGATGATGTTTTGGATCGTGGGGCGCTCAACTGCGCTGTTATCAGGGCCCGTACAAAGTCCCAACCTTTTCTCAGTCCAATCTTGCCACTTGCATGAATGATGATGAAATGATGAGGACAACACACACACCCAGTCATCTCGAGACAAATGAAAATCCCTGACCCCGCCGGGAGTCGAACCCGGGACACCGCATACGAAATAGGTTCCCAGATGTGTAAGTGGCTCGAAGACTTCGTAAGTGGTAGAACCCAGTATATTGTCCTCAGCGGAAAGTGTTCATCAGAGACAAGGACATCGTCAGGAGTGCCCCAGGGAAGTGTGATATACCGCCGTTATTTTCTGTGTACGTAAATGAAGTGGCGGACAACATGGGCAGTAATCTGACGTTGCTTGTTGATGATGTTGTGGTGTACGAGAAGGTGTCGACGATGAATGACTTTAGGAGGATACAAGTTGACTTTCTAGTTGTCTGATGAATGGCAGCTAGCTCGAATTGGACAAAAATGTAAGTTAATATGGATGAGTAGGAAAACAAACCAGTAATGTTCGGATACGGCATTAGTACTATCCTGCTTGACTCAGTCTGGTCGTTAAAAATCTGGGCTTATCGTTGCAAAGCGATGTGAAATGCAACGAGCGTGGGAGGATTGTGGTACGAAAGACGAATGACCGGCTTCGATTTATTGGGAGAATTAGGGAAATGTGGTTCATCTGCAAGGGAGACCCCATACAGGACGCTTGAGTATTGCTCGAGCGTTTAGGATCCACAACGGGTTGGCTTAAAGGAAGACATTGGGGCAATTCAGAGGCGGCCTGATAGATTTGTTACCGGTACATTCGAACAAAAGTATCGCGGAGATGCTTCGGAAACTCAAATGGAAACTCGTGGTGGGAAACTGACGTTCTTTTCGAGGAACGATATTGAGAAAATTTAGGGAACCGGCATTCGATACTCACAGAAGGACGTTTCTACTGCCGGAAACATACATTTTGCGTAATGAGCACGGAGATATGAGAAACTAGGGCTCATGCGGAATCTATGAACTGTCGTTTTTCTCTCGCTCTATTTGCGAGTGGAATAGGAAAGGAAATTATTAATATTGGTGTCGGGTATCCTCCGCCACGTACTAAACGGTGGCTTACGGTGCATGTTTGTAGATATGGATGTAGATGTAATAGGACTGGATTCTGGTAAATTTCGAGGCCGCTGAAGATGACAAACCAATTCTTCGTAAGTACTGTAAGTGCGTAGTTCAATGGCCATGTGCTCTTAACTTTTTCTAATATATGCTTGTTCTAGTAAGGAATTATGTACAACAAACTCATTCATTAACTTAAAATTACACAATGAGGTAAATTGATATTGCCACACTCAGGGCAATGAAACATTTTCCTGCGACATTCTGCTGCCAGTTGCGTATAAATTTTGATATATAACGACTCATCGTGTATAACACAATACTAAAGTGCCACTGGTTTCCATTTCGATTATCAGTCTAATTTGGGATTTTTACTCGTAGTTAAAAGTGATCATACTGAGGGAGCGTAAAAGAACTTTCGTAAGATACTGAATTAGATACACCTGACTAGTGGAATGTACACTACTGGCCATTAAAATTGCTACACCAAGAAGAAATGCAGATGATGAGCGGGTATTCATTGGACAAATATATTATACTAGAACTTACATGTGATTACATTTTCATGCATTTTGGAACCATAGTTACTGAGAAATCAGTACCCAGAACAACCACCTCTGGCCGTAATAACGGCCTTGATACGCCTGAGCATTGAGTCAAACAGAGCTTGGATGGCGTGTACAGGTACAGCTGCCCATGCAGCTTCAACACGATACCACAGTTCATGAAGAGTAGTGACTGGCGCATTGTGACGAGCCAGTTGCTCGGCCACCATTGACCAGACGTTTCCAATTGGTGAGAGATCTGGAGAATATGCTGGCCAGGGCAGTATTCGAACATGTTCTGTATCCAGAAAGGCCCGTACAGGACCTGCAACATCCGGTCGCGCATTATCCTGCTGAAATGTAAGGTTTCGCAGGTATCGAATGAAGGGAAATGTAACGTCCACTGTTCAAAGTGCCGTCAATGGGAACAAGAGGTGACCGAGACGTGTAACCAATAGCACCCCATACCATCACGCTGGGTGATATGCCAGTATGGCGATGACGAATGCACGCTTCCAATGTGTGTTCACCGCGATGTCACCAAACAATGATGCGACCATCATGATGCTGTAAACAGAACCTGGATTCATCGGAAAAAATGACGTTTTGCCATTCGTGCGCCCAGGTTCGTCGTTCAGTACACCATCGCAGGCGCTCCTGTCTGTGATGCAGCGTCAAGGGTAACCGCAACCAAGGTCTCCGAGCTGATAGTCCATGCTTCTGCAAACGTCGTCGAACTGTTCGTGCAGATGGTTATTGTCTTGCAAACGTCCCCTTCTGTTGACTCAGGCATCGAGACGTGGCTGCACAATCCGTTACAACCATGCGGACAAGATGCCTGTCATCTCGACTGCTGGTGATACGAGGTCGTTGGGATCCAGCGCGGCGTTCCTTATTACCCTCCTGAACGCACCGATTCCACATTCTGCTAACAGTCGTTGGATCTCGACCAACGCGAGAAGCAGTGTCGCGATACGATAAACCACAATCGCGATAGGCTGCAATCCGACCTTTATCAAAGTCGGAAACGGTACGCATTTCTCCTCTTTACACGAGGCATCACAACAACGTTTCACCAGGCAACGCCGGTCAACTGTTGCTTTGTGTCTGGGAAATCGGTTGGAAACTTTCCTCATGTCAGCACGTTGTAGGTGTCGCCACCAGCGCCAACCTTGTGTGAATGCTCTGAAAAGCTAATCATTTGCATATCACAGCATCTTCTTCCTGTCGGTTAAATTTCGTGTCTGTAGCACGTCATCTTCGTGGTGGAGCAATTTTAATGGGTTGGGTTGTTTGGGGAAGGAGACCACACACCGAAGTCATCGGTCTCATCGGATTAGGGAAGGATGGGAAAGGAAGTTGGCCGTGCCTTTTCAGAGGAACCATCCCGGCGCAATTTTAATGGCCAGTAGTGTAGCATGCCTTTCTGCCCTTATGACGCTTTTGACTATTACGAATTTTATTAACCACAACAATAGAACCACCGAACAGCCCTACCATCAAGACAATGTTTCAGCTGAAGTACCCGGAAATAAGACTACTTGTAAGACCTAGATTCTACGCTTCCTCGTTCTTCCTCTGCCGCAGAGTCTACTTTTACAGCAAATGGGAGGCATTTGTACATTTCTCTACGAATGATGCTTTGTCTTTGCTTTCCATTGCATTCCTTTCATTTCTGTTGTTGTTTTTGTTGAGATTATTTCTTGCTTTGGGGTGTCAACTTCTGCAGGCCATTTTAACAAAATACTAACATTATTTGATCATTCAGTCAGGGCACTTCGAAAGGTTTCATTTACATTTGTCTTCATGTGAGCTACCGGAAATTTGCTGGTGATGTGAGATGAACAGTAAAGGCCCCTTATAAGTTTATGCCTACAATATGTTAAACCTCAAGCTCCTATGTTTCGTTAAAAGGTTGCTAGCTGTTCCTACCGTTATACTCTGGAACGTCTTTCTTGTGGTCGGTGCTAAGACCACGCTGTTGTCTGCAGAACAAGAATTGTAATGGTGTAGCGGTACTGATACTTTGGTCGATTTTCTTTGCGAACAGTGGGACGTAGGGGGCTGATTACGTGGTTAAAGGTAAAGCTGTTCTCAAACCGAAAACACTGGTGGAACGATTCTTGAGCATTGCTCACCAACCTGGCACCATCACCAGGTTTGATTAATGGAAAAATGTGGAGAAGACAGAATGATATATGCCGTGTTTCCTTGTGATCTCGGACTGTAACCGCGGTAGAGTTACGGAGTTGCTCAACAAACGTAACTGGCAGAAGCACAGTCCCAAGAGGAGTCTACAAACGTGCAGTGCGATCAATATTAATCTGAACTACCTAATAACATTTGAACCACAACTGGACACATTTGTAATTTTGGGGGATGGTAATACACAATTGAGAGATTACATAAATACATACGAATTCCTTACACCAAGTGCTGAAAGTGTGCTCCACCTGCACCGACGCAGAACTGTACTCGTTTGATTACAATGTTGCAGAAGCCGAGTAGCGCAGTCGCTGTAGTGTAGTGGGCCGGCACGGTAGCTCAGCGTGTACGGTCAGAGAGCTGGGAAGCCTCTGTATTAAAAAACTGAGTGGAAGGATCAACAAACGAACGGATGTCATGTGACGTTCGCAACGACCAAACACGCACACAGAAAAAAGTGGTTATAATACTAGATTGTTGCACGGAGGGTCGTGAGTTCAAAACTCCCCAGGACTGAAAGATTTTAATTTCTATATTCGGTTCAAGCACATTCTAGAAGTATCCACGAATGGCAAGAAGCATTGTAGTGGAATGTTCTGTAGCTATATACATACCGTATGTGTTCTGGCCAGGGGTAGTTCGCTCCGCGCTCTTGTACGTATCTGCAAGTGCTGAATAAACCTTCCCTATGTGAAGTTAGTGTTCGTCATTCATCTACTTGCATCTTCCTCTAAGTGAAGTGTATAGTCGTCACTGTTGCTTATTTCGCGTGTAATGGCTTCAGGGAGCTCTGCAGTTGTCGTTGGTTTATTCCTATACACTCGGCTTTTAAGATACCTCGTGTAAGAAAAAATCCGGGGGAGCTAGGTCAGGTGATCGGAGGGCCTTAAAGTTTTTTTTATTCGCTCACCAAAGAAACTGGTTACGAGCTGCGTGGAAGCGTTAGACGCGTGACACGTTGCTTCAACTTGAAAGTAACCTTCTCTGAGTTCGACGTCATCCAGCTGCTCCACAAATGTACTAAAGATGCCCTATAAACTGTAGTGTCTACAGTCGTATCAAAGAAAATGGAGCCAACAATGCTGGAAGCTGACACCGCGCACCAGATTCCAACCTTCTCATCATGCAGTGATGTTTCGTGGATGATTTTAGGGTTGACGCCAGCCCAGTATCTGTTGTTTTATGTGCTGATGTAACCTGACTGATGGAACTATGCCTCATGTGTAAACCAAGTTACGAAGAGAATATCTGGACTTTGGATAGTTAACCCATGAAACCATCGACAGTAACGAATTCTTTTCTCATGATCTGTTTCTTGCAATGACGATTTCTTCGCAAGCTCTCTGGCATATGCCATACGAAATGGTTCTATCGACGCAACGATTTCCTTGGCATTCTCCAAGCGTCTTCGAATATCATCAACAATCTCTGCAGCCAGTGACGGGTAATGTTTACCAATGTCACTATTTGGTATACCAGTTTCTCTCGCGTCCTTACAATCGATAAAATTGTTGCTTCTTTGGGACATCGCGTACATTGAATTCTCTTCGGAATGCTCGTTGTGTTGCAATCGACGAGTCTGTCTTTCACAATAAAAACCCGCTCTTAAAGTGTGTACTGCATCTTTCTGCTAGCTGAAGACTTCGAAAGTATCACCAATTGCTCGTTATTATGATGCAGCCCGAACTATACACTCACAGACTTCACTAACTGCGACCGATGAGGCTACGATCGAACTAACTCGACCCTAGCAAACGCGGCATTATACCGACAAGAGCATGGCGTAGAAACAGCAAAAAAATGTTCAAATGTGTGTGAAATCTTATGGGACTTAACTGCTAAGGCCATCAGTCCTTAAGCTTACACACTACTTAACCTAAATTATCCTAAGGACAAACACACATACACCCATGCCGTGGGAGGACTCGAACCTCCGCCGGGATCAGCCGCACAGTCCATGACTGCAGCGCCTCAGACCGCTTTTTTTTTTTTTTTTTTTTTTTTTTTTTTTTTTTTTTTTTTTTTTTTTTTTTTTTAGGTCTCATTTTGTTCTATATTGTTCGTTGAATTTGTTCGTGGCGGACGTCCGATGACACTGGTTCAGGTTCTTTGTTGATCCGTTCACTCAGTTTTTTATTACAGGGGGTAGCTAATCCCTCTGACCGAACACGCTGAGCTACCGTGCCCGCTATCCCCTTGGCTAAACCTGCGCGGCAAGAAACAGCAATCAACATGCTCACAACGTGTGGTACTTCTGATTCTTCTAGAGCAGTGGTTCCAACCTGGGGGTAATTAGCCCGTAAGTGGTAAAATGAAATTTTCCAAATGATAAAATGGTTCAAATGGCTCTGAGCACTATGGGACTTAACATTGGAGGTCATCAGTCCCCTAGAACTTAGAACTACTTAAATCTAACTAACCTAAGGACATCACACACACATCCATGCCTGATGCAGGATTTTTTTTTTTCCCCCGATATAGTTCGTTGCGTTTGGTCTGGGCAGACGTCCCAAGACATCCGTTCAAGTGGATCGTTGAATCCTTGATTCAGGTTTTTTTATTTTTTTTATTTTTTATTTTTTATTAGAGAGACCACGCAGCCCTCTGACCGAACACGCTGAGCTACCGTGCTGGCGAATCGAACCTGCGACCGTAGCGGTCGCGCGGTTCCAGACTGAAGCGTCTAGAACTGCTCGGCCACAGCGGCCGGCGAAGGGTAAAAACTAAACGATTGGATTCTGTTTCAGTCACGAAACTAAATTATTTTGAAAAGATCATTACTCTAATCACAATTTTGTAAGACTCTGATACTGATTACGTAAGTTATCAATAACTACTTTTTCTCAGTTAGTTGCATCAATACGGTCGAGCTCACAGGATCCTCACGTAGTCTACCCACTACATGCATATGTTATGCTTTGTCCCATACATCGTTGATGATAAAAGTGAGACATGTGAGTAACAAATGCTAAATATCTCAAGAAAACGTCTCCTCTACGTATAAATGCTGAGTGTCTCAAAACATGTCTTCTCCAAACTGCAGATAGAACTTGTAGTAGTCCAGAAATTGCTTCATTGCTCGTTTGAAAGAGATAAATCAATTAATTTACAGCACGACACAACAGCATCTACAAAAGGCAACTATAGTTTTCATTAAAACAACTTTCCGTTTCTACGAGCTTTCGGAGGGAAAGTATGACCCATTGAAGTAGTTACGGTTTATATGGATCTCCCTGTATTACTTACTCCAACATATGTTTCAAGAAATGGCCACCCCGAGAAACTCCGAGGAGATCTTACGGTAGTTTACCAATAGGCTTTCTTCACACTCACAATTCGCTAATGGAGCAGAGAACAGGCCAAATGATAGTAGAACCAAGGGTACCTTCCGTCACGTAACGTGGGGTGAAATGCCCTGTCTAGATGTGATTGTAGACTGTTCAACTGACTTACCTGTTATGGCCAGTTATAGGAATTAATGAAACCTCAGAGCCACGAAGCAAATTGGTATCTTTCACACTAAAAAATCAAAATTATTTGCGGTAGAAGACTGACAAAGTTCCAAAAAAGTGCTAAGACCAACTTATGAATGGTGTTCAGCTACTTATATCAACAGTCCGACATTTATCCGTTAAGCCAGCGAGATTACTTGAAGCAAAAAATGGTTCAAATGGCTCTGAGCACTATGGGACTCAACTGCTGAGGTCATTAGTCCCCTAGAACTTAGAACTAGTTAAACCTAACGAACCTAAGGACATCAGAAACATCCATGCCCGAGGCAGGATTCGAACCTGCGACCGTAGCGGTCTTGCGGTTCCAGACTGCAGCGCCTTTAACCGCACGGCCACTTCGGCCGGCATTACTTGAAGCGATATAAGTGTAGGTGTCAGCCCTGCCGTGACAGAACAGAAAGCCAGTGACCATTATATGCACTCATTACAATACAAACTTCAATTCGGATATTCCTTCTCCTCTTCTCTTCGATGGAAAGGAGCTGAATACGAATGCGATTTACGCTTGCGTTCTGAAGAGCCTGTTTGTTATTAGCGATGTAGGAAATTATGGCCACACTCTTCTTCAGTTCCTGTTGTCAGATGTGATAGATATTCGCTAGCTATTAATCGAGTCCGATCTCACCGTGACAACGAACTATTGGCACTTCGTAGCCACGACATCGGTCAGACGCCAGACTTCAGACAGCAGTACTCGATCACCAGGAAGCGATCTGTTTTACGAACTGTCGGCGCCTGCCGCTCTAACTGCTACTAAAGCCGTTCCGACGTGGATTGTTTGTTATCTGCGCCCTGTTGGGAAGCTGACGTAGCGTGGCGCCGGCCTAGATTCGTATTTTCCGTCTCTAAAGATCCTCACGTCGAAACGTTCAACTCTAGATACTCTCCAGTCGCAGACCTTGCTACTAGTAAGCTGCTGTTACTTCTGTTACATAAATGTGGCATTTCTCCCTCGACAAGAAATTAATTACAGGAGGCAGTAAACAAAGATGCAGTCGAATTTTTTCTTAAATTTTTGAGTCATCAGTCTTCTCACTGGTTAGATACAGCCCTCTACGAATTCCTGTCCTGTGCTAACCTTTTCATCTCAGAATAACAATTGCAACCTACGTCCACAGTTATCTGCTCGTTGTAATCCAAACTCTATATTCGTCAACTGTTTTTACTCTGTACAGCTCCGTCTAGTTACCAAGCACGTTATTCCTTGATGTCTTCAAGAGGTCCTATCGTACTGTCCCTTCTTCTTGTGAGTGTTTTCCACATATTCCTTTCCTCCCCGATTCTGCGGAGAACCCCCTCATTTCTCACCTTATCAGTCCACCTAATTTTCAACGTTCTTCGATTCTCTTCTAACCTCGTTTTACCACAGTCCATGTTTCACTACCATTGTGTGTGTGAATTCCTAAGGGACCAAACTGCTGAGGGCATCGGTCTCTAGACTTACACACTACTTAATCTAACTTAAACTTACGCTGAATACAACCCACACACCCTTGCCCGAAGGAGGACTCGAACCTCCGAAGAGGGGGAGGGGGGGGGGGGGGGAGGGGGAAGCTGCGCGAACCGTGCAAGGCGCCTGAGACATCGCGGCTGTAAGTACACTTTCTCGTATTTTCATTATCAGTATTAACAAAGGCAATTGACATACCAGTATATTAATATGGCTGTTTTAATTAGTTTTAGAATGAGTCACCGTGGAACTGAAGATTCGACAAGACTTCTCCAAAGAAAAAACTGAAATACAAACACACACAAGTGTATCTGAAGATTTGGGAAAATACGTATTCTTGGGTTAAACTGCAACTGAAAGAATGTCAGGTGTTTTTGTTTTATGCAGATAGGATTTAGCGGACAAAACGACTTACGTCTACACGCAGAATGTAAGAGCCCTATATTAAAAGGATGCTATAGTGTTGAATCAAAGTAACAGCAGAATTATTTTGTTAGTAAAAAGAATAGAATGGAACATCGTAATTTTACTTGAAGTGAGCTAGCCTTAGTGTACAATGCAGTGAAAAACAGCCTCAGTTACTTCAGTTTGGACTGTGGAAATGAGCTTGTGTGACACATTTTCGAAGATTCTGCGGCGACTTTTGGACGAACAAAAGCGGAAATGTTGGCGAAGAATGTGCTGGCTCCTAAAAGTCTGAACAACTTTTCACGCGTTTTAGAAGCTCAGAAAAATCTCAATTCCTTTTTTTCATTGACAACAAACGCATCAAAGAAGTCCAACAGGAAAAATGTTTCCTGTTTGCATTCGCTATTTTCACGCTCTGAAAGGAGTACAAAACAAGTTTTTGAGTTTTATATCCACAAGATGAGTGTAAGTAAATTTTCTTCATAGAGTTCTGATAATCCAAGCGTTAATTGTGGCATGAATAAATCAGTTTTTCAGTCACTTCTCAATAAGAATAAAAATATTATAAAGGAGAATTACACTAATCACATACTCGCAACTGAATTTAAAATTAGACTGATATGTTAGATATCGAAGCGGAAAGCATAGTGTTAAAAATTTACCATCATTTCACCGTATCTGCAAAAAGAAGAGAAAAACTGAATTCTTTTTTCCAGTTTGTGGAACTAGAACTGGCAGAAATACTCACGCACCTTCCCACAAGATGGTTTTCTTTAACTACAGCTTTAACCAGGATTCTTCTGAACTGGGATGCCATCAAGAGCTATTTCCAAAGTATTCATGAGTGTACAAAACTTCTGAGAAACATTCGAAGGTTGTGATATGAGTGTCTTGGAGATCTTTAAACAAATTCGTCCTATCCGATAAGTTTAAACAGAGGCAGAAGAGTGGTTTTATGACTGCAAGGCAAAGGAAGTATTGGATGGCTTTTCTCCTTACGTACAAAAGAAGTTACAGCAGATTTGCAATGGCTTTCACTGTCTTTTACTTCAGTATCTGGAATAAAGATACGATATTACCGTCAATTATTCCTTGGAGATTGAAACTGAATTTAAAGGCTTCGAAATTTCAGCGGAAATTTTTAACCTGAGAGATCATGTTTATATTGATAACTTATATGAAGAATTATTTGAATTCAAGACTAACTTACTTGAAAGTATGAACAAAGACGGCAGTGATGTGTCGAAGTAGCTACGTTTCTTTTCAGCAATACCAGAATATAAAGCGCACATATTTATAAGGCTGTGGGATTCTTGTTCAGTATACCACGATCTAACGCTTTTGTTGAAAGAGTGTTCTCATTAATGAAGGAGGAATGAAATGAGACAAAACTGATCGAGGAAGAGCTCGAAATTATGGTGAACTTTTTTTCAGTCATGTGCAGAATTTTTTGAATATGTAAAACTCTATTAACAGATACGAAAACATCTACAAAATTACAGTAGAAGTTAAATGAATTTGTATAAATGCTTCTCACATTTGTAAATGAATCCCATTACTATAATATAAGAAAATATTTAGTATGTACCTCAAAAAATATAGAAAATTCGAAAATACTCCAGCTTTTTCCCTAAAAAAGCTGAGTAGCTTCGAAAATGCTCCGTTTTTTCCCTCAAAAAATCTAGAAACCCTAAAAATCCCCAAAAAACCACGATTTTTGCTTACGAAAAGTACCAATTGTCTAGATAGCTACTTCTTTAAATTCTTTCATAGCAGAGCATCGAAATTTTTACCATATGTTCTTAAGATGAAAATCCCATAGAATAACGAAATTTTTTCAGTATCATTTTCCATTACCAAGGTAGAAAAATTCAAACTTACTGTTTTCCTCCCTTTTTATTGGCCATGAAAACCACACGTTGCATGTTGTACAATCATACAGCGAACACTTCAGAGGCGGTGGTCCAGACTGCCTTACACACCGGTACTTGTAATTCCCAAGAGCATTGCTGCATGCCTGTATTCTTTGTGGCATAGTATCCACAAGTTCATCAAGGCACTGTTGGCCCAGCTTGCCCCACTCCTCAACGGCGCTTCGGCTTAGATCCCTCAGAGTGCTCGGTGGGTCACGTCGTTCGTAAACACCCCTTTTTAATCTATCCCAGGCTTGTTCGATAGGGTTCATGTCTGGAGAACATGTTGGCCACTGTAGTCAAGAGATGTCGTTATCCTGAAGGAAGTCATTCACTAGGTGGGCACGATGACGGCGCGAATTGTCGTCCATCAAGGCGAATTCCGCGCCGATATGGTTGCACTATCGGTCGGAGGATGGCATTCACGCTTCGTACAGCCGTTACGGCGCCTTCCATGACCATCAGCGGCGTACTTCGGCCCCACATAATGTCACCCCAAAACAGCAATGAACGTCCACCTTGCTGCACTCACTGAACAATGTGTTTAAGGCGTTCAGCCTGACCGGGTTGCCTCCAAACACGTCTCCGACTATTGTCTGGTTGAAGGCATATGCGACACTCATCGGTGAAGAGAATGTGATGCCAATCCTGAGCGGTCCATTCGGCATGTTTTTGGGCCCATCTGTAACGCGCTGCATGGTGTCGTGGTTGCAAGGCTGGACCTCGTCATGTACGTCGGGAGTGAAGTTGGGCATCTCGCAGCCTTCTTCGCACAGTCTGAGTCGTAACACGACGTCCTGTGGCTGCACGAAAAGCGTTATTCACCATGATGGCGTTGCTGTCAAGGTTCCTCCGTGCCATAATCCATAGGTAGCGGTCATCCACTGTAGTAGTACCCCTTGGGCGGCCTGAGCGAGGCATGTCATTGACAGTTACTGTCTCTCTGTATGTTCAAAATGGTTCGAATGGCTCTGAGCACTATGGGACTTCTGAGGTCATCAGTCCCATAGAACTTAGAACTACTTAAACCTAACTAACCTAAGGACATCACACACATCCATGCCCAAGGCAGGATTCGAACCTGCGACCCTAGCGGTCGCGCGGATCCAGACTGTAGCGCCTAGAACAGCTCGGCCACCACGGCCGGCTTTCTCTGTATGTCCTCCAAGTCCGAACAACATCGCTTTGGCTCACTCCGAGATGCATGCACACTTCCCTTGTTGAGATCCCTCCGTGGCACAAAGTAACAATGCGGACGCTATACAATCGCGGTATTGACCGTCTAGGCATGGCTGAAATACAGGCAACACGAGCCGTGTACCTCCTTCCTGGAGGAATGACTGGAACTAATCGACTGTCGGACCCTCCTCCATCTAATAGGTGCTGCTCATGCTTGTTTACATCTTTGGGCGGGTTTAGTGACATCTCTAAAAAGTCAAAGGGACTGTGTCTGTGATACAATATCCACAGTCAAGGTCTATCTTCAGGAGTTCTGGGAACTGGAGTGATGCAAAACTTTTTTTGATCTTCTTCAAAAGAATCTGACAGAAAAGAGTGGTACTAGTTGCCTCATTCTTCATTCAGCATTTCTGATCAAACATTTTGGCAGGTAAACATACATATTCGCGTTTATGTGCTGAGTATCTGAGAGAGTGACGGAGGAAGAGAGAGGAGACAGCGCCAGGGGTAAAGCGAGAGAGAGAGAGAGAGAGAGAGAGAGAGAGAGAGAGAGAGAAGAAGAAGAAGAAGAAGAGGAAGAGAGAGGTGGGAGACATGGCTGGAGAGAGAAAGTAGCAGTGAAACAGGGAGAGAGATAGATGAAGACAACAGCAGTGCGAACGAAAGGGAGATGAGATGTTTATAGTCAGGGACAGGGACAGAAAAAGAGAAAGACAAATGGAGGGAGATAGAAGTAATGGGAAATTTGGAAATTTGTGGTAAGGTCTTACGGAACCAAACTGCTGAGGTCATCGGTCCCTAAGCTTACACACTGCTTAATCCAACTTTAACTAACTTCCACTAAGTACGACATGCACCCACGCTGCCATCCAATACTAAATTGGTGATCCCTTGATGCCTCAGAACATGTCCTACCAACCGATCCCTTCTTCTAGTCGTGCCACAAACTCCTCTTCTCCCCAATCCTATTCAGTACCTCCTCATTAGTTATGTGTTCTACCCATCTAATCCTCAGCATTCTTCTGTAGCACCACATTTCGAAAGCTTCTACTCGTATTCTCTTCTTGTCTAAACTATTTATCGTCCATGTTTCACTTCCATACATGGCTACACTCCATAAAAATACTTTCAGAAACGACTTCCTGACATATAAATCTATACTCGATGTTAACAAATTTCTCTTCTTCAGACACGCATTCCTTGCCATTTCTGTCTACATTTTATACCCTCTCTACTTCAACCATCATCAGTTATTTTGCTCCCCAAATAGCAAAACTCCTTTACTACTTTAAGTATCTCATTTCCTAATCTAATTCCCTCAGCATCACCCGATTTAATTTGACTACATTCCATTATCCTCGTTTTGTTTTTGTTGATGTTCATCTTATATCCTCCTTTCAAGACACTATCCATTCCGTTCAACTGTTCTTTCAAGTCCTTTGCTGCCTCAGACAGGTATAGGGGGAAAATAATTTGGATTCCCCAGAATTTTTGAACCACCGAGGTATAGTGGAGACATTTCCAGCGAGAAAGACACACAAAAGGAAATAGTACAAGTGAGAGAGAGATAGTGACAGTGGAATGCACCGCAAATAATGGAAGAAGAAGAAGGCAATGGGAGAGGGACATATGTAGATTGGCAATGAGAGGGGGATGCTGAGTATAAAAGTTTAAATGAGAGACCGGATATATTCGCGAATGTATTCGCATGCCGAAAAGTTTTGGCGAAGAAGGCGAAATCAGGACTGACGCAGCTGGTCCCTGAGTTTTCTGTCAGAGTCCATTTAAGACGAACATACTCGCCTTTTTTTGTGCTCCGTCAGGAGTACCTTTCTGCCTAGAGGACACAGTCTAAAATTATGTGTCATGCGGCAAAAGTCTTGTTTCACCCTTGGACCTGCTGTGATTCTCCCGTCAAGGAAACCGTTGAGATCACAGTATTGTAGAATAATTATAACTGGGGCAGCGAGTGTGACAGGCAAACACTACGATGGAAAGATGTCCGCCAACAGCCAACGAAACCACTTAGCTCGCAGCCGCTCGCTGCAGTGATTAAAGGGGGATGTGTGGGAGGATACCTTGCTGTATTTTAAAGTACTACACGCAAAATTCTGGAACTTTTGCTTACGACGGCGTAAAGTTCAGAGAATTTCGGTGTTTTTATGGTAAGTAGTATGTTTTTAAAATTACGGTTTGTGTAACGCCAGTCACTACTACGAGTCAGCTTTCGTAGCAAAACGAAATGATCTTGTGTGGTTTCAGTGTGTAACCACTACGAAAAAAGGGTGGAGTTACCTTCTCACCCCTTCTGAAAAGTTTCTCAGGCACATTTCTGTCAACATATAAACCAACAAAGTGGTAGGCAGTTTCCGAATCCGTGATAGCAGCCAGGGGAAGATCTGACCGCAACACATGCGACAGAAGTGAATAAAAAGTGTGGGTTATTGCCAGTAAAAATATTGCTCCCATTTTGAAATGTATGCGAGGAAGATTGGCACCAGTACCGAGAAGCGCTTTGGTGTAAGAGTGTCAAAATACTAACTACCGTTATAAACTATGTTCCACAAGATAAACGGCTAAATGAAATGAATCTGCACATATGCCTGCGAAGGGCATACCAAGGTGTGAGACATTTCCATTGTACCAACTGGATAAGCTAGACATGTGACGTTCGACTCTTTAAGCGATGAGAACTGTTTTGTTGAGTACCACAATGATCATCCCGATAAAAAGTAAACAATCCTTGTGGTTTACTACAAAATACATGTTCAACGAGTAAATTACTGCACTATTTCGCTATGCTTTCGGAGTTGTTGATAGACTGTACCACAAAGCCGTAAGTGATACAGGAGAGAAATACAAGCATTGTTTTCCTGTAATGGCTGAGAACTGGCGACCAATACTTACCAACTTACGGTAATTAAAAGTGTTTATGGACGGTCACAATGGAGTAGCAGATCAAACCTGCAGTCCACGACTCTCTTACCAGCTGGAAAGTTCAAAGGAAATGAATGTAATTCTACGTTACTTTGCAGTTGAAGAAAAATAAGTCTCAACTACATCTACATTTACGTCTCTGTTATTCACAATAAAGTGCCTGGCAGAGGGTTCAATGAACCACCTTGAAGCTGTCCATCTTACCGTTCCACTCTCGAACGGCGCGGGGGAGAAACGAGCACTTACATTTTTCTGTGCGAGCCCTGATTTCTCTTATTTTATCGGAATGATCATTTCTATCTATGTAGGTGGGGAATGTTTTCGCAATCGGAGGAGAAAACTGGTGATTGAAATTAAACTAGTGTGTAGTCGTTATCACATTTCCATGAGGTGTTACATTAGAAATGCTTTTTCGCAGGTAGTAAGCAGTGTGAGAAAATGTAAGCAACACATAGACTACAGGATTTGTACATAATTGCTGTGTAACCATTATGATTGAAACAACAGCATATTATTGTAAGCAAATCAAACACTTAGTGGCTTAGACACATCTGCTTCTATATCTTAGAATCAGCGAATTATGATGTGCTGCGGAAGGCGCTGTAGGCAGTATTTGTTCTTACACACGTAATAAAGTAGAAGCATTTTTACTAAAAATATAGATAAGAAATGAATGCTACCTCTAATGACGGACTCCATAATTACTGTTTATTTACAATAATCATCATTTGATTTTTGATGCTCTGATAGCAGTCATGTATACAAATTATGTTAGGGGTATAGTTGGGCTTCACCTGATTACAAAAACAAAAAATCTTTTTCAGCAATCATGTTTCCACACCTATATACCATCATCAGTAGATCATGTTTTATTAGGGACTAGAAAATACAATTTTTTTCGGAATAATTACCCAGCGAAAAATATCCCTAAACTTTGCCTAAAAATCCAAGAGTTCACTTCAGCTTCCTTTATACCAAGTATATACATCCGTATGATTTTATATCGCACCTTACTTTTACCTCTACATGTTGAAACGCTGTTGCGGCTCCCTAGGTGTAACGTTAACCTCGAAATAGGATTCTATCAAGTCCTTTGTTATCTGCATTACATTTATCTTCATTTTCGGAGAGCTATGATCAGTGGCGGCTCGTGGGTGTTATAAAGACTCCTTTGAAAAAAATTAAATTTGTTTACTACTACTACTAGGCTAATTACTGTTTAGCTCTACAGGACCTTTATACTGAAATGTTTCCCACACCACCTTGTATTGTCTTTCTATGTGTGTGAGTAACTGTATGTTCACTGTTGTGGGTAAATACATACAGCGTACACAGGGCGATGTGTGAAGCTGATAGCGATTACACGCTTCCGCTGTTGTAGAAATCTGCTCCAGTGCTGCAGATACCGTGTTGAGCTGAAAGTGGTAACCAAAGTACGGAGAAACATTCTTCGGGGCTCTGTTGCATAGCAATCAGATTGCTTTCAGTTCTGAGAAATGTCCAGGTACAATTGTGGATTTGAATGATCCATGAAGTGACTTCTTTTCCGAAGAAAGCATCCAGCTATTACACTAGAACTGAACGCTCCCGTCGGAACTGTTCTCGAGTTGGTATTTATTATTAAATCACAATAGAAGTATACGCTGGTTGTAGAATAACACGTACCTTCTTGAAATGAACAATATTTTTTTGTTCTATTAACTGATTTCCTTCCATATACACATATATTTTACAATGTGAATCAAAATCTCGCAATGGTGTTGATTTTTACATCACAAGAATGGCTCTCCTCTTGTAAAATTACTCTTAACAAGAACAAAAGCTCTACATCCTAAGAATAATTATGTGAGCGCCACAGAGTAATAAACAATATCTTTGTCTCTCTCTCTCTCTCTCTCTCTCTCTCTCTCTCTCTCGCACTGTCACAGCAAGTTACGCTGCATGATACATCATAGTATACATTCTGGGTGTTCAAAAGTTTTAGATTCAGATAAATATGAGAATGTTCAAATGTGTGACCAAACTGCTGTGGTCATCGGTCCCTAAACTTACACACTACTTAATCTAACTTAAACTAATTTACGCTAAGCACAGCACACTCACCCATGCCCGAGGGAGGACTCGAACCACCGACGGGGGGAGAAGCGCGAGCCGTGACAAGACGCGTAGACCGCGCGGCCACCCAGCGTGGCTATGAGAGTGTGACATTAATACCATCTGCTGTGTAACAGTTATGCTTATCAACATATTTATACAACTACAGCCACTATCAATAATGATAATGATAATCATAATGCACGTAACTTGTCTGAAGAAAAAAAGAGTTGTTTTTGGGGAATTTTGTTGTTTTGTACATAATTAAGCACAGTTTAGGGCATGAACGAAATAACGTTTAAGGTTTCGTTGCTTTCCGTTTCGCATTTTTGTGTAAGTTTGTGTATTCGTGCTTTTTTATCTTTCTGGACAAATATGTAAGATTCCTAACACATGTATTAGTTAACGAACTAACTTGCTAACGTTACACCCAGTCATCGATCCCACATTTATGTGAATATCAAAGAAAACAAAGAGACAGCTTTTCGTGAACGTTCATATATACAAAGTGGGCCTACAGCGCAGGTAAACCACCATAAGTTCAACAGACATCAAAAGCTTCATTTTTTTTATTGAGTTTCGATTCGCCGCGAAGGGGCTTAGTACGCCGCTCTTCAGCCACTATCAGTAATGATAATAATAATCAAAAATGGTTCAAATGTCTCTCAGCACTATGGGACTGAACATCTATGGTCATCAGTCCCCTAGAACTTAGAACTAGGCGATAAAAATGGTGACTTAAATTGTAAAATGGCGGAAAATTGTGGAAGTTAAAACATAAAACAAAGGGCTGGCGATGCTAATAAAATACACAGGAAGCAGACAGGTAAAATAGTAGACAGAAAATTAAATAAGCACAGCGACAGTCTGGTTTCTGTTCGCAAGAGATATAAATAAATCACACTCAAATGGTTCTGAACACTATGCGACTTAACTTCTGAGGTCATCAGTCGCCTAGAACTTAGAACTAATTAAACCTAACTAACCTAAGGACATCACACACATCCATGCCCGAGGCAGGATTCGAACCTGCGACCGTAGCAGTCGCGCGGTTCCGGACTGCGCGCCTAGAACCGCTAGACCACCGGGGCCGGCAAAGGTGTTAAGGTTAGTGTGTTCATGTGCTCTCGTGATCTTACGCAACAGCGGCCATTGGCTGGCCTTTTTGCACTTCCATACGATCTTCTAACGACGATATTTTTCTACAGTAAAATTAATTTTATCCGTGTTTATGGAACTGTTTGATGTCTGCGCAGGGCCAGTTGAAGGCGCACTCGACACAAGCCACCGCTTGTGGCGCCAAGTTAAGAGGGGCCACAGCTTTAAGATTTGTATACACTGCACATCACAATTAGTAGCGAAGAGGAGTGGCACGGGTGAAAGTGTACGAGGGGAAAGGGAGGGACGCGGGGAGGGTCGGCAAATGATAAGTCTCTAATGTTGAAAAATGTTTTTGAACTGGTCCTGGATCTGCAACTGTATTTTAAATTATCGAGTAGTTTATTTCATAAATTTTCCTGTAGGTAACACCATCGGAAGAAACAATCCGGGAGTGTTGGTGATACTATCTGATAAATCTATACTACTGCTGCTACTACTACTACTACTACTACTACTACTAAGTGATCAGGCCCAGTGGACCGCATGCTTCTGTAACTTTCCTCCTCCACTGTATTCTGTCCATTGCTGCTATCCGCCATTCGTCCACATCTATTGACACTTGGTTTAAATCTTCATGGAGGCCATCCCTCCAACGCTTCTTGGGTCTCCCTGGGGGTCTCTTTCCTG
Source organism: Schistocerca americana (assembly GCF_021461395.2). Lineage (NCBI taxonomy): Eukaryota > Metazoa > Arthropoda > Insecta > Orthoptera > Acrididae > Schistocerca > Schistocerca americana. Next base: position 221,441,831 of record NC_060119.1, read on the forward strand.
TAGGTGTGAAATCCAGTAGCTTCCGAGGCCATCTGTGATCTTCCATCCGGCCCACATGGCCAGCCCACTGCATTCGTTTGGCTTTGACAGTTCCTGCTATGTTGGGCTGCTGGTATAGTTCCTCAAGCTCTTGGTTGCATCTGATCCTCCATTCCCCTGTGTCTGCATCCAGAACCGGACCGAAGGTCTTCCGAAGCACTTTTCTCTCAAAAACGAGCTTACGGATGTCCTGTTTCAGGATACTCCAGTCTCGCAGCGATATAGAACAACAGGCTGTATCAGGGTTTTGTACAGTCGAATCTTGAACTGTATGGAGAGATATCTGGACCGAAGCAGTGGCAAGATCGGCTTCCTGCCTGTATTCTGACATTAATCTCTGCTTTATATGACGAGTTCTCAGTGGTAAGTGCCCCTAGGTATTTGAATTCTCTTGTAGAACTGTTCTCCCACCTGCAGGGATTGTGGATGACCAGCAGTCTGACTTTGACCACCCGCTATAACGAGGTGTTCTGTCTTGGCTTCGTCTGTGTTTAGACAAAATTTGCTGGCAGCCTCCGTTAATGCTTTGGTCATTTGGGTTCAAAAATGGTTCAAATGGCTCTGAGCACTATGGGACTTAACATCTTAGGTCATCAGTCCCCTAGAACTTAGAACTACTTAAACCTAACTAACCTAAGGACATCACACACATCCATGCCCAAGGCAGGATTCGAACCTGCGACAGTAGCAGTCCCGCGGTTCCGGATTGCAGCGCCTAGAACCGCCGGCCACCGCGGCCGACTGCTTTGGTCATTTGCTCCAACTCCTCTTCAGTCCTAGAGAGTAAACAGATGTCGTCTGCATAGGCTAGGAATGCCAGTCTCTTTCCTTCGATTTCAATCCCTTCGTACTCTTGGAAAGTCTAGCGTACGATCTTGTCCAGGGCAAAGTTGAACATGATAGGGGACAAACCATCTCCTTGCCTGAGTCCTGTCACAATTTCAAATTCCTTAGTTACGCGATTTTCCCATCTTCACCTTTTTTCTTCACTGAACATAAATCATGTTAAAAATTATTAAATTTGTTGCATAATGTTCGCGTTGTATACTCTATAGCTACTTTAATACCACAATGCATGACGCGCGCTCCTGCCCGCATCCCTCCGATGCACGCAACGCTCGGTAGCGATACCGATCCAATGCTGTGCGAACAGCCGCTTCGTGCGTGCGGGCGTTAGCGGTGGTGGATGGGGGCGCATAAAGCTGATGATATTGCACTTATAATAGCTTACTTACTCATCATCATTCATTATAATAAAACTACTGATAAGCAAGCACTGACGCGGGTAACAGCCAGTCTTTTAAGAGTAATACAGGATGTACATGCAGTCCGGGAACACTTTCAATTACACTGGACTCGCATTCGGTAGGACGACGGTTCAATCCTGCGTCCGGCCACCCTGATTTAGGTTTTCCGTGGTTTCCCTAAATGCCAGGATGGTTCCTTCGAAAGGGCACGGCCGACTTCCTTCCCAAATCCGATGAGACTGATGACCTCGCTATTTTGTCTCCTCCCCCAAACAACCCAACCAAACACTTTCAGTTATTTATTGCACAAGAACCAAACGTTGTACAGATATCACACATATGTCATTTTGAAGACAACTCTGAAAGTTTTTTTTTTTTTCATGTATACCGCCACAGCGTAGTTTGGTAATTTGCCGACAGTCAGCGCTAGTTGCAAACATGGCGAGTTCTGTGTGTTGGAGTTCGATAAAATAAGTGTGCTACAGCAATGGCATATTGCAGCAATGACTGATACCTCAAATGCAATTGGACTGTCCTTTCATCTTTCAGCAAAATGGGGCTCCATCGTGAAGTTCGTGGGTACCTGAACACGGAGCTGCCGCATCGATGGATCGGCCGTGCTACAGAAGGGGCAGCTGTTTCATGAAGTGGCCTCCCCGACCACCAGATCTCACTTCGTGTCACTTTTTTCTGTGGAGACACATTTAAGATTTGGTGTATGTACCGCCTCTACCACGTGATATAACGGAGCTCCGGGAGAGAATACGGGAAGCGACTGCCACAGTCAACGATGCCATGCTGGGACGGGTATGGCAAGAATTCGATTACCATATTGACGTTCGCATATCGAATGTTTGTACGTGGCGTGTTTTTTAAGTAAGTACCGTTTTGAAATTAAAAAAAGACGTACAAAGATATCTCAATAATTTTATTTTTACATGAAAACCTGCACCTTAATCTACTTTTCTACATAATTTCCGTCAATATTGAGGCACTTGTCATACCTTTGTACCAGTTTTTGAATAGCCTCCTCATAGAAGTCTGCCGCCTTACTTGTTAAAGACTGCATCGCCACTGTTTTGACTTCGTCATCGACTTGAAGATGCTGACAACCCAGGTGTTTCTTCAAGTGCAGGAACAGATGGTAGTTACAGGGCGCAAGATCAGGGCTGTACGGAGGATAATCTAGAGTTTCCCATCGAAAAGATGTGATGAGATCTTTGATCTGATTCACCACATGCGAACGGGCATTGTCTTGCAGCAAAACGATGCCCTTGCTCAGCTTCCATGCACTGTTGCTTTGATTCTGGTGTGAAGTAGGCCACCCATGTTTCATCGCCCGTAACAATTTGGCTTAAGAAACCATCACCGTCGTTGTGGTACCGCTCAAGGTAAGTTAATGCACTGTCTAAACGTTTGGTGTTGTGCACATCCGTCAATATTTTCGGTACCCAACGTGAGCACAGTTTTCGGTAATTCGAGTGCTGGGTCACAATGTCATACAAAACACTACGAGAAACATTAGGTAAGTCATCCCGCAAGCACGAAATCGTAAAGCGTCTGTTTTCTCTCACCTTTTTGTCCACTTCCTGCACCAAACTTTCATTAACGACCGAAGGACGCCCACTCCGTTGTTCATCATGCACATTTGTGCGGCTATCTGTAAATGCTCTCACCCACTTTCTTACCATTCCATCACTCATAATGTTTTCTCCGTGAACTGCACAGATCTCACGATGAATATCGATCGCTTATAGCTGCCCGTACTTCACAGTCGGCGGGACTCACGATTATCGGAGGCATCTTAAACACTCAGTACACAATGTAAACAAGGAAGAATCAGACCCTAACGGCGTCAGTGCGTAAATTGAGGTACAGGCTTTCGTGTAAAAATAAAATTATTGAGATATCTTAGCACGTCTTTTATTAATTTCAAAGCGGTACTTACTTAAAAAACACGCCTCGTAAAAAAAAGTTTAAGAGTTTCTCTTCAAAATGCAATATGTATGACAACTGTACAATGTTTAGTTCTAGTCCAATAAATAATTGAAAGTGTTCCCGGACTTTATGTACACCCTGTATACAGTACTGTTCGTAAGAAGTGAAACACTCAGAAGCAATGGTCTGTAACACGCCAGGATAAGAGGACGTGTAGAATAACGCATCCATAATAAGTGCATTAAATGGCAAAGAGGTGGCGTGCACGTAGGCTCACCAGCGCCCTGTTTTATGCAGCCGGACAGGTCAGTGTTATGCAAGGCTTAGTGAGTGCGGAGCCGTCATACGAAGTGGAAACGTGTAACCAAGTGCCACTATGCCTCACCACATCACAGTGTGGAATATCGGCATGAGAGTGCGTTCGAAGTGGGCACAATGATACGTCTCCGGAAGACGTGCCTGTCTTTCTGCGACATTGCGGCTCGTTTAGGGCACGATGCTTCAGCAGTGAGGCCTGTGTGGAACCAGTGGAGAGAAGAGGGCCGGACACAGAGCCAACGGGGTACTGGACGACACAGTGTGACCAAAGCGCGAGATGACCGCCAGCTCGGCCGTAACAGACAGAACAGCTTTGTTGAGAGTGTTCACGCAAGGTTGGAACACTGCAACGGGTGTGAGCATGACTACATCGACGGTTGGACGACGTCTTCTGCGGGTTGGACTGGTAGCACGCTTGCCATTCCAGTAACCAGAACCCACCAGTGGCGCAGTCTGCAATTAGCACGCGAACGCAGAACTGGGGTGTTCTGTGGCAACATCCCGGTAGCTGAGTGGTCAGCGCGACAGTCCTAAGAGCCCGGGTTCGATTCCTGGCTGGGTCGGAGATTTTATCCGCTCAGGGACTGGGTGTTGTGTTGTCCTAATTGGCGCAAGTCGCCGAAGTGGCGTCAAATTCGAAAGACTTGCACCTGGCGAACCTTCTACCCGACGGGAGGCCCTAGTCACACGACATTTGCATTTGTGGCAAAATGTAGTGTTTTCCCACGAGTCCCGCTTCAACTTGTCCTACAGTGATGGCCTCATTCGTGTTCGACGCCGCCGTGATGAACGCAAACGGACAGGCCGTAGTGCCGAGCGGCATAGCGGACAAATGTCATGTATGATGGTTCGGAGCACCATTGCCTGTAACACGTGATCTCATTTCCTACGTATTGATGACAATCTGAACAGCTGCCGCTACATCAGGGAGGTTTCACAGCGCCAGGCACTGCCTCTCATGTAGGCGGGTCCACTAACCATACTTCAGCAGGATAACGCCCGGTTGCATGTGGCGAGGAATGTACGAGATTTCTTCGACGAATGACGAGTACTGCTGTTCCCCTGGCCTGCCCGTTCGCCTGACATGTCGCCCATGAAACATGTCTGTCATATGATCGATCTGCAACTTTTCGTTCAGGTCCTCCTGCAGGCGCAATTGATGCTTTGTGGACGCGCTTACAAGCTGCGTGGCACAGAATTTCCCAGCACCATATACAGGCGCCCTTTGATTCCATGCCACGACGTCTAGAGGCTCTGAGAACAGAACGTGGTGGCGCTACTCCGCACTGAATTTCCACAGTCACAGTGCCTGCACCGGTCTGTAAATCTAATAATTTGCGTAGTGTCATGTCGGTGGAATAAATTTCATTGCAATCACATCTCTCGCTCATAGTGCTTTACTTTCTCCTAACAGCAAAGGGTTCAAATGGCTCTGAGCACTATGGGACTTAACATGTGAGGTCATCATTCCCCTAGAACTTAGAACTACTTAAACCTAACTAACCTAAGGACATCACACACATCCATGCCAGAGGCAGGATTCGAACCTGCGACCGTAGCAGTCGCGCGGTTCCGGACTGAAGCGCCTAGAACCGCTCGGTCACCGCGGCCAGCTCCTAGCAGCAGTGTATACTGAGAGCATCATCGGTCATATTACTCTTTCTTGGGGCACACCCGATGTTAATTTCGTTGTTGTGGAAATATGCGTTGTCCAGTATAACTTCCTGGATTCAGTTAATCGAAAATGTTTCGAATTAAGCAAATACAGGTTCTTCGTATGATCGAAACTCGATTATTAGGCAGGAAACTGGAATGGGGTGCATCGCCTTTGAGAATTGAAAGACGTTAACTATTAGTACAACTGTGGCGACTGTTCGCAAGTTATCGTATGTGAGAAATGGAAGATTCGCGTGTCTGCTTTTCCTCATTCATTGTGCTTTCTTCGAAAGAAGTCCGTTTCCCTCCAGGTAGCTCTTTATTCACGTGAAGTGTTGAGTGCTGTTGGCAAGGGATTTCAGATCGATTCCGTATTTCTGGATTTCCGCAAGGCTTTTGACACTGTACCACACAAGCGGTTCGTAGTGAAATTGCGTGCTTATGGAATATCGTCTCAGCTTTGTGACTGGATTTGTGATTTCCTGTCAGAGAGGTCACAGTTCGTAGTAATTGACGGAAAGTCATCGAGCAAAACAGAAGTGATTTCTGGCGTTTCCCAAGGTAGTGTTATAGGCCCTTCGCTGTTCCTTATCTATATAAACGATTTTGGCGACAATCTGAGCAGCCGTCTTCGGTTGTTTGCAGATGCCGCTGTCGTTTATCGGTAAATAAAGTCATCAGAAGATCAAAACATACTGCAAAACGATTTAGAAAAGATATCTGAATGGTTCGAAAAGTGGCAGTGGACCCTAAATAACGAAAAGTGTGAGGTCTTCCACATGAGTGCTAAAAGGAACTCGTTAAGCTTAGGTTACACGATAAATCAGTCTAATCTAAAAGCAGTAAATTCAACTAAATACCTAGGTATTACAATAACGAACAACTTAAATTGGAAGGAAAACATAGAAAATGTTGTGGGGAAGGCTAACCAAAGACTGTGTTTTATTGGCAGGACACTTAGAAAATGCAACAGACCGACTAAGGAGACTGCCTACACTACGCTTGTCCGTCCTCTTTTAGAATACTGCTGCTCGGTGTGGGATCCTTACCAGATAGGACTGACGGAGTACATCGAAAAAGTTCAAAGACGGGCTGCACGTTTTGTATTATCGCGAAACATGGGAGAGAGTGTCACAGAAATGATACAGGATTTGGGCTGGACATCATTAAAAGAAAGGCGTTTTTCGTTGCGACGGAAACTTCTCACGGAATTCCAATCACCAACTTTCTCCTCCGAATGTGAAAATATTTTGTTGACACCGACCTACATAGGAAGGAACGATCAACATTATAAAATAAGGGAAATCAAAGCTAGTCCGGAAAGATATAGGTGTTCATTCTTTCCGCGTGCTATACGGGATTGGAATAATAGAGAATTGTGAAGGTGGTTCGATGAACCCACTGCCAGGCACTTAAATGTGATTTGCAGAGCATGCATGTAGATGTAGATGTAGGTATGCCATGTTCTCCCAGCTTAGACTACGCTCTAAAACTCTGCAGTATTTCGCGCAGTGCAGACAATCGTGGACTACAGAGCTCTTCTACCGCTGAGTGAACATTGTGATAACTCTTTGGCTGCGTTTCCTAATGGGCCTTGGATGTTCGTTTTACGAATCTGACTATCTGGTCACTTTTTTAGTATTTTTTCAATTTTTTTGTTTTATCATTCTTCTGATTGATTTGATGTGGTCTGCCACAATTTACTCTCATGTGCTAATCTTTTCATCTCAAAATAACTGCTATACCTAGGCTCTTCCGTTATTTGTTGTATATTTTCTAATCCCTGTCTTTCCCTAGAATTATTTCGCTCTACGGGTACCTTTAGTTTGTTCTTGTTGTAGTCTTCAGCAAGAAGACTGATTTAATGCAGTTCTCCTCGCTCGTCTATCCTACGCAAGTCTCTTCGACCCTGCATACCAGCTGCAGCTTACATCCACCCGATTCTACTTAACAGACGTCAAGTGTTGGTTTCCATTGACAATTTTAAAACAGCCCACCCTCATTTTCTTCCATAACCAAATTAACCTTTGCACATGATGTTTCCTATAAGGCGAACCCTTCTTTTAGTCAAATACCTCTCTTTCTCAATTAGATTTATGAACCACAGAAGTTATCCCGTGATGTCTTCACACGTTTCCTGTCATCCTCTCCGTTGGTCAACTGTTTTCCACATATTGTTTCCTTTAACAATTCTATGGATGACCTCCTTATTTCTTATCTTATACATCTATTCAATTTTCAACCTCTTTCCGTAGCAGCTCAATCACTTCGCTTTTCTTTGGTTCTGACTGGTCCACATAAACGTGCGTTCTCAGACATCTTTTCATCAAATCGAAGCCTATGTTCGATATTTATGTACAGCTTATGGGGAGGACTGCTTTCTTTGCTTGTGCTGATCTGCTTCTTACGTCGTCAAGCTTGATCCGTTGCGTATTGTACGTATTATTTTGCCTTAGGCCCTACTTAAACTGTTGCATGGTCTCAAACCTTTTTTTTTTTTTTGTTACAGAGGATAACAATGGGGTCCTTTCAACCAAAACTTTAATCGCACTTGTGAAATTTTCTAATACTTTCATTGCTTCTTCGATTTCCAGGCCGCATTTTCATGCGAGTATTTCTCTCTTGTGTTCCAGCTGTACTGTCGCCTCGTACTTTATGTACTTTGGTATTTTATCTGTTTTCCCCCATAGCGTATAGGTGTTTTTCGGATGCTCTTGCATCACATTGCATATCCGAATGCTTCTTATACGTCGACAGATCCTATACAAGAGTCTTCATTTTTTAAGAGTCCTGCGTCCATTATCAGTTGTAATGTGAGCCGAAGCGATCGTCGTAAATACAACCCCAGTTTTATGGTCCGTTCTTCTGTACATTATTTTAGTAAGCAACCTGGACATGCGAGCTGTGACGCTGACTGTGCCATTGTTCTCATATTTAGCTGCCCTTGTTATCTTCGAGATTATGTGTTTGATATTCTTCTGAAGGTCTGCTGGTCTGTCTCCACTTTCAGAGATTCTAAATTTTTGTTGAGGTTACCAGTTCGAACACTGATCTGATGCAGCTCCTCACGCTAATCTATCTTCCACAAGCATCTTCATCGCTGCATAGCTATTGCTACCGACATCCCTTTCAATCTGCTTACTGCAGTTAAACCTTAATCTCCCTTTACAATTTGTACCCTTCACACATTTCTGCATTACCGAATTGATGGTTTCTTTATGCCTCAAGATGTGTAGCCTACCACCTGATCCGCCTTTCACTCAAGTTGTGCCATAAACTTATTTTCGGTACCTCCACAGTACTTACTTTATCCACCCATCTAATCTTCAGCATTCCAACAGATCCTGTGTTCTTGTCTGGACGGTTTATTGTCATGCTTCCTTACAAGGCTGTATTCCAGACAAACATCTTCCGAAAAGATTTCTTACCACTTAAATCTCCATTCTATGTTAACAAATTACTCTTTTACATAAAAGACGTTCTTTCTATTTTATTACTGGAGCTACAACTTTGCTTCCGCCATTTTTTCTAAGTTCGAGGCTTTATTGTGAGCATCTTACAAAAAAATTTACGTTTCATAGTATTGGCCATCGCTGGCCACTACTTTCTCCCATCTTTCGGGCAGCATACGAATCCCGCGGCGAAGAGCTGGGCGTCTTTCGAGAAGATCCATGCATCGATCCAATTTTGCAGTTGTTAATACGACAGGAAGCGCTGGGCAGCCACGTCGTGTGCCATTGAACTAAATAGTTGGTAGTTAAAGGGAACAATGTATGGAGAATACGGGTGGTGGGGTAGGACTTCCCATTTCAACGTTTCCGGGTATGTTTTGGCAGGTTTTGCGACATGGGGTCGAGCACTGTCATGCTGCTATATCACCTTTTCGTGTCTATCGCTGTATTGTGGCCGTTTGTCTTTTAGTGATCGGCTCAGACACATCAATGGCTTTCGATAACAATCTCCTGTGATTGTTCTCGTCTGTTGCAGTAGCATCGAAAGCTTTCTCTCTTTCACAACCATGCCGGTCTTCAACGTCAAAAGGCGCTACAGTCTGGAACCGCACGACCGCTACGGTCGCAGGTTCGAATCCTGCCTCGGGCATGGATGTGTGTGATGTCCTTAGGTTAGTTAGGTTTAAGTAGTTCTAAGTTCTAGGGGACTTATGACCACAGCAGTTGAGTCCCATAGTGCTCAGAGCTATTTCAACGTCAAAATCATCGTTCTTGAAGCATGGAAACGATTTTCTGCATTTTTCTGTCACTAACAGGCATCTCATAATAGGTCTCACCCAGCTTTTTATGAACCTCAGCCACAGATTTCTTCATATCAGAGCAGAAAATTAAAACCTCCCGCAGATGACGAGAACTGGGCTCGTAAGTTGACATATTCAGCCGGGAATAACTTTAAGATGCAATCAAAAATCGACTAATATTTTGATGGCGTTAGGTTCTCAAATGCCTAAGCTTACTGTATGACACTTACGACCTACGACATGCGCCAATACTTTCAACTAATGCCGTCTACTTCAAAACGGCGGAAGCAAAGTTGTAGACCTAATACCTCTCTGCTTCATCCACCCATAGTTATTTTGCTGCACAAATAACAATACTTATTTACAACTTTTAGTGTCTTCTTCACTCATCTAATTTCCCCGAGTATTGTGTGATCTAATTCAGCTAAACGGTCCAGCCACATTAATGTGACTACCGCCTATGTTCGATGTCAACGTGCAATGACCACTCACAGACGGCCGATGACAGGTGACTGCACTATCTGTGGGTAAAATATAAAGCCGTGTCCTACGTGAGCGACAGAAGCGAGCGACAGAGCACGACAGCTTCAGGCGACGATACACAACCGCAGGTGTAGTTACGGAAGTGCCCTACGTGAGCGACATCTGTCACTGCCTGTCTCCCTCTGCATCTGGCGACGTTTGAATTCAAACGTGTTTGAATCTTGTCGCTGCAGCACGCGCGACAGAGAGCGACAGCCACGTGTCCTCTCGGCAAAGCAGTGGAGCGCACTCGACGGCAGCTATGAATTTCTTAACATCCGATTTTAAGAAAACTATTCGGTGAAAAACTTCGATTCTTCCGCAACCTATAGCTTGATATCCTTAAATGATAAAGGTCAGAATTTATTTTAATTATTCGTCATAGTTACTGTGCTGCACGAAATTGAGTACATGGCTGCATGAAAAATGGTTCACATGGCTCTGAGCACTATGGGACTTAACATCTATGGTCATCAGTCCCCTAGAACTTAGAACTACTTAAACCTAACTAACCTAAGGACATCACACAACACCCAGTCATCACGAGGCAGAGAAAATCCCTGACCCCGCCGGGAATCGAACCAGGGAACCCGGGCGCGGGAAGCGAGAACGCTACCGCACGACCACGAGCTGCGGACAGGCTGCATGAAATTTTTAAAAATTTGCGGAAGTAAAATCACATTGTGTAGACTTCCCGTATAGTTCATTTAAGGACATGCATTATTGCGTATGAAATGTAACCAATATATATAAGTCGTATTTAAAGTTGAGACCGGAATGATATCTCTTTTCATTCTTGAGATATTGGTTGTTATATCCGCAGACGGGTCGCTCGCGGCGCGTTCGAACCTTTCCTGCACTTCGGGAATCAAGTGGTCGAAAAATCGTCATATCTCATAAAAGGTTCAAGATATCGAAACGATGGATTTTGGAAATGACAACACGCAGAAAGGACTATTTTATCGTATGATTAACACTCGATACGTTTTTGTAAACGCGTGAGCAGAGCGAAAACAAGACTCCTTATAACTCACACCATGAGGTTTTGTCCAAATTTTCATAGCCAAACAAAGGGAGAGAAACAGGTAAACGGGTTACCAAAGGGATCAGCATGAGGTCTAGTTTGGGATGAAAATATTTAACTGCTTGAAAGTAATCAGGGTAATGAACGAATACTTAATAAATAAGCTGAGGAAAAATTGAAATATTTCACGAAAAGCTGCTGCAAATGAAGTGTCAATAATGTCATCTGTTCAAGACCTAGCTGTTTTGCACATAAAAAGATACATTGGTGTATTATTTAAATTTCAAAAAGGTTTCCTTCGAATCACGTACGTTGTGAAGGCAAACGAGGAGTCAGTAAGATCACGCTTTCTGAATAAAACTTGAAATTAAAAACAATGAAAGAAATCAGTCAAATATTTTATGAAATGATTTGTGTAAAAGAAATAAGTAGATCAGAGAAACGTTCTACGTGCCTTTGAATGATGCTCGAAATCATGAACATAAAATGAGGTGTATCAAATGTTTCCCTAATATTTTTTATTTCATGCTTTTAGACAAATCATTACACAAAACGTTGGACTTTCTCTTCAAAAATTTTGTAAGCTTTACTTTTACAGACTAATTGAAACTCTTGGCCTTAACACTGACTGCTTATGAATTATGTTCGCAACATGAAATATCTGTAAAATTTCATGGTTCATTCTAATTTATTAGGAATTAAATGTGTGTGATATACTGGGATAGGTGTGAAGATCAAGTTCTTTTGCAAGACCTTAAAAATATACTTAGCGATGCAGTGTAAACAGTATACATAAAACTTAGTATATAGAATCGTAACTGAGCCAGTAAAAATATAAGAGCGGCCGGGAATCGAACCCAGAACATTTTCCGCAGACATACTTATTAACTGCATACACTACCCTCCCCCCCTTTTTATTATTCCAGAAAAATTGTAACAAAAATGACTAGTTTACAATGAAATGACAGCCAGCTATTGTTGACTACTAACAATCTGTGTGCTTATGTTTGTATTTAACGTAGTTAGTCATGTAATAGCCATTACCCGCCAGGGTAGCCGAGAGCACTAATGCGCTGCTTCCTGGACTCGGGTAGGCGTGGTGGAACCGGAACGAATCTGCCCAGCAGATTAACGACGACGGCCGGTGTGTCGGTCAGCCGGGATGTGGTTTGTAGGCGGTTTTCCACATCCAATAGGTGAATACCGGACTGGTCCCCACGTCCCGCCTCAGTTACACGACTCGCAGACATTTGAAACACATTCACACTGTTTCACGATTTACCCTTGACACAGACAGCTGGGGTACACTACTTCTGTCCCAGGGGGTATGGGGTGGCAGCAGGAAGGGCATCCGGCCATCCCTTAAAATTAACCATGCCAATTCCGTCCTTAACCCTGCCGACCCTGCGCAATGCGGGATAAAAACAGTAGCAAAAGAAAGAAAGAAAGTGATGTAATAGTCATTCTTCTGCATTTGTTGGCTGTTAAAAGTTCTTGATCATGTAAAAAAAAAAAAATTCGTATTTTTATTGATGAGATAGTCGATTGCTCCTCTGCTCATTCACGTGTATTCGAAGACCTTGTCTGGTGATCTTCGTAGTTACCGGTACTTAAAGAAATTCTCCATGGAGATTCCTTTCTTTGTAAATTTTATGCATAGCATTCCTTTTCGCTTTAATTTCTTAAGTAAGCCTAATTCTGTAGCCTTACTCTCCAGCTACAGTATTCTACAGGTTAAGGCCGCCGTTTCATAGAAACAGTTGGTTGGCTCTAAGCAGCCATCTTGTAGCGCGACATGGTCGCTCGCACGCAGGACACCCAACGTTTATGCCCGATGCTGCTGCTTGTCGCTGGAGTGTCGCGTATCCAGAAGTGTCGCTTCTGTCGCTCACGTAGGACACGGCCTAAAGCGCGTTTGGAGGACACGCGAAACAATAAAGTAATTGAAACTTCCTGGCAGATTAAAACTGTGTGCCGGACCGACACTCGAACTAGGGACCTTTGCCTTTCGCGGGCAAGTGCTCTACCAACTGAGCTACCCAAGCACGACTCACGCCCCGTCCTCACAGCTTTAGTCCTGCCAGTACCTCGTCTCCTACCTGTGAGGACGGGGCGTGAGTCGTGCTTGGGTAGCTCAGTTGGTAGAGCACTTGCCCGCGAAAGGCAAAGGTTCCGAGTTCGAGTGTCGGTCCGGCACACAGTTTTAATCTGCCAGGAAGTTTCATATCAGCGCACACTCCGCTGCAGAGTGAAAATCTCATTCCAGTAAAGTAATTGTCGCAATGTGGAAACGGAGCGACTTACCTGACTTCCAAAACGGCGTGATCATTGGCTTTCGGGCCAACGGTGGAAGCATTTGCGAAACGGCTCGGTTTACAAACTGTTCGCGTGCGGCTGTGGTTAAAGTGCACCGCACCTTCCAAAATGGCGCTAACCAAAACCGGCGCCAGGGCAACTGTGATGCACGACATGCCATAGATAACAGGGGAGAGAGACGGCTGCGGAGATGAGTACGGGCGAATAAGCGTGCGGCTGTTGAGCAACTAACCACTCTGAGAAACAGAGCTACCAACAGTGTCGTCTTAACGTCCGTTCAGCGAACGTTACTGCGTTCCGTAGGGGGCATGTGGTTCATTGGTGACGAAGGCTGGAATTTGCACGCCATTAGCGCAGCTGGACGTCCAGTTAGTGGCGATGGGCGGCTTTTCAGATGAATCACCTTTTATGCTCCCTCGAGCAGATGGCTGTTGGCGTGTACGGAGTGAAACGTTTGAAAGGAAACACAATGCAACAATCGTCGGAACAGTCCAGGCTGGACGGCATTCTCTGGGTTATCTCGTCATTCTACATCTACATCTACATCTACATGGTTACTCTGCTATTCTTACTTAAGTGCCTGGCAGAGGGTTCTTTGAACCGTTTTCATACTACTTCTCTATCATTCCACTCTCGAATGGCACGAGGGAAAAAGGAACACCGAAATCTGTCCGTTCGAGCTCTGATTTCTTTTATTTTGTTATGGTGATCATTTCTCCCTATGTAGGTGGGTGTCAACATAATATTTTCGCATTTCGAAGAGAAATTTGGTGATTGAAATTTCGTAAATATTCAAATGGTTCAGATGGCTCTGAGCACTATTGGGCTTAACATCTGAGGTGATCAGTCCCCTAGAACTTAGAACTACTTAAACCTAACTAACCTAAGGACATCACACACATCCATGCCCGAGGCAGGATTCCAACCTGCGACCATAGCAGCAGCGCGGTTCCAGACTGAAGTGCCTAGAACCGCTCGGCTACAACGGCCGGCTTAAATAGATCTCGCCGCAAAGAAAAACGCCTTTGTTTCAGTGACTGCCACCCCATCTCGCGTATCATATCAGTGACACTCTCACCCCTTTTGCGCGATAACACGAAACGAGCTGCCCTTCCCTGCACACTTTTTCGATGTCGTCCGTCAGTCCTACCTGTTAAGGATCCCACACCGCGCAGCAATATTCCAGCAGAGGACGGACAAGTGTGATGTAGGCTTTGTCTTTAGTGGGTTTGTCGCATCTTCTAAGTAATCGGCCAACAAAGCGCAGTCTTTGTTTCGACTCCCCCACAATATTATCTACATGGTCTTTCCAATTTAATTAGCTCGTAATTCTACATCCTAGGTATTTAGTCGAATTGACAGGGATTATATTTGTGAGACTTATCGTATACCCAAACTTTATCTGATTTCTTTTAGTACCCAGTTGGATGACCTCGCACTTTTCTTTGTTTAGTGCCAATGCCACTTTTAGCACCATGCAGAAATTCTCTCTAGATCATTTTGTAGTTGCAATTGATCGTCTGATGGTTTTATTAGACGGTAAATTACAGCGTCATCTGCGAACAATTTAATGGTGCTCCTCAGATTATCACCTAGAATCAGGAACAACAGAGGGCCTATGACACTACCTTACGGATCGCCAGATATCACTTCTACTCGATGATTTACCGTCTATCAAACTGTGACTTCTCTGAGAGGAAATCACGAATACAGAAACATAACTGAGACGATATTCCATATGCACGCAATGTGATTAATAGTCGCTTGTGCGGATAGGTATCAAAAGCCTTTTGGAAATCTACGAATATGGACGGTTCTGAGATCCCTTGTCGACAGCACTCATTACTTCATGGGAATAAAGAGCTAGCTGTGTTGCACAAGAACTATATTTTCTGAATCCGTGTTGGTTATGTATCAATAAGTCATTGTCTTCAAGGTGATTCACAATGTTCGAGTACGGTATATACTCCAAAAACCTACTGCAAATTGAGGTCAGAGATATGGGTCTGTAATTCAATGGGTTACTCCTATTTCGTTTCTTGAATATTGGTGTGACCTGTGCTACTTTCCAGTCTTTAGGAACAGACCTTCCGTCAAGTGAGCGGTTGCATATGATTGCT
Source organism: Schistocerca americana (assembly GCF_021461395.2). Classification (NCBI taxonomy): domain Eukaryota; kingdom Metazoa; phylum Arthropoda; class Insecta; order Orthoptera; family Acrididae; genus Schistocerca; species Schistocerca americana. The sequence goes on from NC_060119.1 coordinate 221,457,263, forward strand.
AAGAAGGCGCTATTGTGTCTGCGTACTCTGAAAGGAACCTGACTGGTATACCATCTGGACCGGGAGACTTGCCTTTGTTAAGTGATTTGAGTTGTTTCGCAACACCTAATGTATCTGCTTTTATGCCGTTCATTCTAACAGCTATTCTGGTTTCGATTACTGGTATATTTAATTCGTCTTTTACGGAAAAACGTATTTAGTAACTCCGCTTTAGTGACACCATCATCGGTAACATTAACCATCGCTGTGACGGTGTTGACTGTTTTTTGCCACTAGTGTACTTTATAGGAGTCTCGTAGCAACATCTAGCGGATTTTTTCTGAAACTCTAGAGTCTAGACCATGCCGACTACATCTAGCGCTGTTTCAGTTACCTAGTGACATTTGTCTCAATATTATTACAAGTTGAAATCGGGCCATTCTTTTTGGGACACCCTGTAAAATAAATTTCGAAACTAGACGGCTGAAAGGTGTTTAATTTGAAATCCTATATCGAACAGCCGAGTCCCGCAAAGGATCATCAGTCGGCCGTAGTGACCGAGCGGTTCTAGGCGCTACACTCTGGAACCGCGCGACCGCTACGGTCGCAGGTTCGAATCCTGCCTCGGACATGGATGTGTGTGATGTCCTCAGGTTAGTTAGGTTTAAGTAGTTCTAAGTTCTAGGGGACTGATGACCTCAGAAGTTAAGTCCCATAGTGCTCAGAGCCATTTGAACCATTTTTTATAGGGATCATTGACCCTCTTCCTGCACGTCCCGCAGCGGTCCGCATTGCGAAACGTGGTTACTCGGGCATTTCACAGATGGTCACTGATGTTACTGGACATTGTAGATTCCATTACCATTGCGTCACTTTCATCCTTTTATCCTCCAACTACCTTGAATAATGGTTCGGCCTGACGGGTGAACAGCTCCTCGGTGTACTTTTCCATTCTACCGTATATGTGGCCGTTACTCGCTCTTTATTTCAGCGTACTCCTTTCAAGCCACACGCGCCCGCCTCCGTCCCGGCCGTTCTCTGCCTTGCCGTGAATGACGCAGCTGCGAGCCGCCACGTGAGCATTTTGCCTGCTTCCCCTGCACCGGCCGACAACGGTCGGCCGTTGATCGCTGGCCTGCTTTTGAACCTTGTGGCTCACGTTGTGTTGTAAGGGGCGGGTAAGCCGCAGCCGGCAGCTGCCGCGAAGCCCTGGCGGTGTGCGCCAAGGCCGCGCGCATCCTTTCAAGCGAGCGGCCGGTTTGCCGCAGTGCTCCACTCCCCCACCACCGATACTTCACGTCCGACTGACCAATAGTGGCATGCCGCATCCTACAGGCATGCGCAATAGGTTGTAGGCTCGTAAGTGTGAAGCTTGAACAGAGATTGACAACGAAAAGCGATCCCAAGTACACATTGTTATCCATGCTGATAGGATGTGATGCGATTTCCCAGAATAACCTATATTACTAGGCCACTATCTCCGTACGCGGTACCAGTTGTACATTGCCTGTAGGACTGTTGCTGATCGGCAATACGACATATCTATGCTAAAATTACTCATGTCGGCTCTCGATATATCGAGAAAAGTATCAATATTTCGACGGAACCGCGCGACTGGCACGGTCGCAGGTTCGACTCCTGCCTCGGACGTGGATGCATGTGCTGTCTTTACGTTAGTTAGGTTTAAGTGGTTCTAAGTTCTAGGGTACTGATGACTTCAGATCTTTAGCCCAATAGTGCTCAGAGCCATTTGTTAAGTACTGCGTACTAGGACTGTTGATATTTTTAAAAGTATCGGAAATCCGATGTATCGATATTTAGGAAAATTTGATAAATGTACTTATAGGCCCACGATAACTCGAGAAATGTATCGATATATGGACGGAAAACATATCGACGTACCGGCCTATAAAAATATCGGCTTCACATTGTAAATATACTGCCGGTTTTAGAACTGTATATTTAAGTATTAATTAATGGTGGTGGTGGTGCTGGTTAGTGTTTAACGTCCCGTCAATAACGAGGTCATTAGAGACGGAGCGCAAGCTCGGGTTAGGGAAGGATTGGGAAGGAAATCGGCCGTGCCCTCTCAAAGGAACCATCTCGGCATTCGCCTGAAACGATTTAGGGAAATCACGGAAAACCTAAATCAGGATGGCCGGAGACGGTATTGAACCGTCGTCCTCCCGAATGCGAGTCCAGTGTGCTAACCACTGCGCCACCTCGCTCGGTTATTAGTTAATGATTAGATATTCTGTAGATCGGCAAACTAGCAGCCTGGTTATCCCCATTAGAGCAGGAATTGAAAGGAAAACTATACAGCTAAACTTGTGGCGATAACCATTTTGCTAGCAACAGTATCTCTATGTAACTGGCACAATAAAATGTGTCCGAAGAGTCCGTCGTTCGGATTTCTCACACATCGGGTTTGTCCGGAACGCTTCATGTCGACTTCCCAACTTTTTCATTTCTGCGAACCCCAGAAACCTAGTAGCTAAACGTTGCAGTTTCTACTGATACCGCCGAGCGATAAAAATATCGCACCTCGAATCCCCATTTCGATATCGATCAGTCGATGTACTGAGTTAAAATGCGTACCTTTATCTACAGTGTTATTACAAATGATTGAAGCGATTTCACAGCTCTACAATAACTTTATTATTTGAGATATTTTCACAATGCTTTGCACACACATACAAAAACTCAAAAAGTTTTTTTTAGGCATTCACAAATGTTCGATATGTGCCCCTTTAGTGATTCGGCAGACATCAAGCCGATAATCAAGTTCCTCCCACACTCGGCGCAGCATGTCCCCATCAGTGAGTTCGAAAGCATCGTTGATGCGAGCTCGCAGTTCTGGCACGTTTCTTGGTAGAGGAGGTTTAAACACTGAATCTTTCACATAACCCCACAGAAAGAAATCGCATGGGGTTAAGTCATGAGAGCACGGAGGCCATGACATGAATTGCTGATCATGATCTCCACCACGACCAATCCATCGGTTTTCCAATCTCCTGTTCAAGAAATGCCGAACATCATGATGGAAGTGCGGTGGAGCACCATCCTGTTGAAAGATGAAGTCAGCGTTGTCGGTCTCCAGTTGTGGCATGAGCCAATTTTCCAGCATGTCCAGATACACGTGTCCTGTAACGTTTTTTTCGCAGAAGAAAAAGGGGCCGTAAACTTTAAACCGTGAGATTGCACAAAACACGTTAACTTTTGGTGAATTGCGAATTTACTGCACGAATGCGTGAGGATTCTCTACCGCCCAGATTCGCACATTGTGTCTGTTCACTTCACCATTAAGAAAAAATGTTGCTTCATCACTGAAAACAAGTTTCGCACTGAACGCATCCTCTTCCATGAGCTGTTGCAACCGCGCCGAAAATTCAAAGCGTTTGACTTTGTCATCGGGTGTCAGGGCTTGCAGCAATTGTAAACGGTAAGGCTTCTGCTTTAGCCTTTTCCGTAAGATTTTCCAAACCGTCGGCTGTGGTACGTTTAGCTCCCTGCTTGCTTTATTCGCGTGAAACTTGCCCGCACGCGTTCAACCGTTTCTTCGCTCACTGCAGGCCGACCCGTTGATTTCCCCTTATAGAGGCATCCAGAAGCTTTAAACTGCGTATACCATCGCCGAATGGAGTTAGCAGTTGGTGGATCTTTGTTGAACTTCGTCCTGAAGTGTCGTTGCACTGTTATGACTGACTGATGTGAGTGCATTTCAAGCACGACATACGCTTTCTCGGCTCCTGTCGCCATTTTGTCTCACTGCGCTCTCGAGCGCTCTGACGGCAGAAACCTGAAGTGCGGCTTCTGCCGAACAAAACTTTATGAGTTTTTCTACGTATCTGTAGTGTGTCGTGACCATATGTCAATGAATGGAGCTACAGTGAATTTATGAAATCGCTTCAATCATTTGTAATAGCCCTGTGTAGATATCTTACAGGAAGTAAGTCTACGTATCAATATATCGATATATTGCCAACAGCCGCAATCTGTACTAATAATGAAACTATAAAACCATCGTGCCTGGCTGTTTTTCTATCTGAACACACTAATCTCCAAAACTACTAGACGAATTTTCATTGAGTTTTCACTGGTAAATTGAGCATAGCTTTGCGTAACATATAGGATTTATTTTATCAAAACAGGGTCACGAAAAACAATAGATACCGTGATTTAAAATCTTAACCAAAACCGTAGTCTCTGTTTTTTTTTTTTTTTTTTTTTTTTTTGGACACGCCAGTCTCCTAAGCTACTATAAGACTTTTCATGGACTTTTCACAGGCTACTGGAACGTAGCTTGGGGGCAACATACAGACTTTATTTCATCAGAATCTAAAAAAGGAAAAAAAGAAAACCGTAATTTAAAGCTTTATTGTACAATCGTCTGCTCAGCTTATTAGTAGTTCCGATGATTAGTCAACACGGCGTGGGAAACTAAAGAACCAACAGATGGTGCTGTTAGTTTCTTAGTACAACAAAGAACCAATAGATGACGCTTTAGGTTTTTTTTCACAGACTTAATTTCAGAAGCTTATGTCAGTGTCAGATTAAGCGGGCAGCAACCTACAACCTTATCTTTACGAATACAAACTAACAGGAGATATGGATTCACTAATTTCACTCTACATATTGAAAACGTTACGACACTTCGTTGTTTCTTTCGATAGGTTTTATTTATATTCTTTGCCATAAATAAAACGATTTTATTAAGCTTGCAGAACTACTTGATGCACATTTTTTGCTGTCTTACACTGCATTTATTCACTACCGGTTTTGAACGTGAACCATCTTCATACTGAAAAATAGCTATTGTGACAACTCCACATGGGATACATGCTACTCAACCAGGAAAGTATATGCCGTTGCTGATTTGAAAACGTAAGAAAACTGATACTTAGCGCGTTAACACAGGATTAACCAAGCAGAAAAACGACGTTGAAAACATGAAAACATGTAAGAGCATTGAGTGCACGTCACCATTTCGCAGACACCACTACCACTGCTCTATGGGGTCTTTCTGTGCGTCAACAATGGTGCAGTGTACTTAACCGCTCTCGCATGGTGGTGGTAAGTTCCTATGGGACTAAACTGCTGAGGTCATCGGTCCCTAGGCTTACAAACTACTTGATCTAATTTAAACTAACTTACGCTAAGGAAAACGCACACCCATGCCCGAGGGAGGACTCGAACCTCCGACAGGGGGAATCGCGCGAACCGTAGCAAGGCGCCCAGACCACGCGGCTATCCCGCATTTGTTTTCCGCTTGGTTAAGGCTTTATTATCGCATTAAGTATCAATTTTCTTACGTTTTCAAGTCAGCAACGGCATATATTTTCCTCGATATATAGCATGTATGCCATATGAAATTGTCATAATAGATATTTTTCCACTCTAAAGATGACCCATGGTCGAAGCCGGTAGTAGATGAATGTACTGTAAGACAGCACAGAGTGTATCATGCGTTTATCCAAATATATCAATGCTGTTGACAGTTACCTGAAAAAATAAATAGAATTTATCAAGTTTGATTTGCAATTAGGGTGCCTACTCATCACATTTTGATATCGTTTTGTTTACGAACACTGATGTCTATAACATGGTCGAGTCTTTCTGAATACACCAGAATGGCTAAAAATCGAGGATTATACAGTCACACCAATCCAATTAATATCGTGTGACGAGACTCGCTGCAGCACGAGAACACCAAGCTATAGTTTGTTCTTTGGACACTCCTTCCGAAATACACTCCTGGAAATTGAAATAAGAACACCGTGAATTCATTGTCCCAGGAAGGGGAAACTTTATTGACACATTCCTGGGGTCAGATACATCACATGATCACACTGACAGAACCACAGGCACATAGACACAGGCAACAGAGCATGCACAATGTCGGCACTAGTACAGTGTATATCTACCTTTCGCAGCAATGCAGGCTGCTATTCTCCCATGGAGACGATCGTAGAGATGCTGGATGTAGTCCTGTGGAACGGCTTGCCATGCCATTTCCACCTGGCGCCTCAGTTGGACCAGCGTTCGTGCTGGACGTGCAGACCGCGTGAGACGACGCTTCATCCAGTCCCAAACATGCTCAATGGGGGACAGATCCGGAGATCTTGCTGGCCAGGGTAGTTGATTTACACCTTCTAGAGCACGTTGGGTGGCACGGGATACATGCGGACGTGCATTGTCCTGTTGGAACAGCAAGTTCCCTTGCCGGTCTAGGAATGGTAGAACGATGGGTTCGATGACGGTTTGGATGTACCGTGCACTATTCAGTGTCCCCTCGACGATCACCAGTGGTGTACGGCCAGTGTAGGAGATCGCTCCCCACGCCATGATGCCGGGTGTTGGCCCTGTGTGCCTCGGTCGTATGCAGTCCTGATTGTGGCGCTCACCTGCACGGCGCCAAACACGCATACGACCATCATTGGCACCAAGGCAGAAGCGACTCTCATCGCTGAAAACGACACGTCTCCATTCGTCCCTCCATTCACGCCTGTCGCGACACCACTGGAGGCGGGCTGCACGATGTTGGGGCGTGAGCGGAAGACGGCCTAACGGTGTGCGGGACCGTAGCCCAGCTTCATGGAGACGGTTGCGAATGGTCCTCGCCGATAGCCCAGGAGAAACAGTGTCCCTAATTTGCTGGGAAGTGGCGGTGCGGTCCCCTACGGCACTGCGTAGGATTCTACGGTCTTGGAGTGCATCCGTGCGTCGCTGCGGTCCGGTCCCAGGTCGACGGGCACGTGCACCTTCCGCCGACCACTGGCGACAACATCGATGTACTGTTTAGACCTCACGCCCCACGTGTTGAGCAATTCGGCGGTACGTCCACCCGGCCTCCCGCATGCCCACTATACGCCCTCGCTCAAAGTCCGTCAACTGCACATACGGTTCACGTCCACGCTGTCGCGGCGTGCTACCAGTGTTAAAGACTGCGATGGAGCTCCGTATGCCACGGCAAACTGGCTGACACTGACGGCGGCGGTGCACAAATGCTGCGCAGCTAGCGCCATTCGACGGCCAACACCGCGGTTCCTGGGGTGTCCGCTGTGCTGTGCGTGTGATCATTGCTTGTACAGCCCTCTCGCAGTGTCCGGAGCAAGTATGGTGGGTCTGACACACCGGTGTCAATGTGTTCTTTTTTCCATTTCCAGGAGTGTAGATGTGCAAGGTACTTCTGACAGAGAGCACCATGCGTTATCTGACTCCTCAGAACCCTTCAGTCACAGAGGCTTGAAGTTACTTCTCTTCAACGTAACAACACGGACGCGGAAATTTTGACGGGAAATGGAGCAAAAAAAATGGCTCTGAGCACTATGGGACTTAACATCTGTGGTCATCAGTCCCCTAGAACTTAGAACTACTTTAAACCTAACTAACCTAAGGACATCACACACATCCATGCCCGAGGCAGGATTCGAACCTGCGACCGTAGCAGTCGCGCGGTTCCGGACTGCGCGCCTAGAACCGCTAGACCACCGCGGCCGGCGAAGTGGAGCAGGCGAGTGACTTTTTATTCCCTGAATCCCACTTATTCCTATCAATTTACTATTTGGCGTAAACATGTACAATAACCTGTGAGTTTATGTTATGTCATGACCGTAAGCAAAGTAAAAGGCCAAACACTGGGTGTTGCTTTTGGCACAGCCATTTCTTTGTGGCTCTATGTGCTGGCGAAGCAAACAAGCCCTTCCTGCATGTCCCCAATAATACTATTTTTGTACAACGCTCTAAAATAAATGTCATGCGTATGAAGTCTCAGGCACAACTATAAATAAATACCCGGGTAATACTGGCTTTCTCAGCTGTTATTTCACATATTTACTAACGGAATTTAAACATTTAAAATCTCCTCATGATCTCCTCTTTAAGAGGTATAATCTTGCGCTGAAGATTTAACCTAATAAGTCAATTATCAGTATTAGAAAATTAGTTTCTGCCTTGAAAAATGCAAATCACAGCGCGGAAATTGCCCAGACTTTATTCAAAAAATGGTTCAAATGGCTCTAAGCACTGTGGAACTTCTAAGGTCATCAGTGTCCCAGACTTAGAACTACGTAAATCTAACTAACCTAAGGACATCACACACATCCATGCCTGAGGCAGGATTCGAACTTGCGACTGAGCAGGCGCGTGGTTCTGGACTGAAGCGCCTAGAACCCTCGGTCACAGCGGACTTCGTTCACCAAGTATTTGAGAATGAGAGCACTTAGTGACTTGAAAGAATTTTTGCGTGTAATTTGAAACCTTTACTAAACTTTTTCTCACTGACGCCTCTCACTATACGACGAAAAGGAAAAAAATTATCGATTATTACATTTTCGCTGTTCAAGCAGCAAAGTCGCCGCAGCAGGCATGACGTTTTATCTTGTTACTTCTTTGCTACTAACTTCACTCATAGCAGATTCTGCAGGCAGTATCGACATATACCACTGAATGTAAGCGCAAAATTATACTATTGTGCCGTACATAATTCAGGAGATATGATGTCATAAACATGCATGAAAAACTAGCGTTTGATTAAAATGGAGTGCAAATTACACTATACTCATCCAGTGTTTGAGGTTGAGAGCAATTAATGACTTCCAACAAACTTTTAAAAAAAGTTTCAAGCTTTTTCTTAACTCTGTCTCTCTTACGTGCTGAGCGTCAAACATGTAACACATTAACTAATTTGAAAAGAATCAGAAGTTTGAAGCTGTTTTAATAAAGTGCAGCAACTGAAGTGTACGGTAGAGTTCAGGTTAGTCGTCAAGAGGAAATTTATGCTACGTTTCGCTGCTTGAGCTTCTAATGAAAACTGTCTTTTTCCTGTTCTAGGTGCTTCAGTCCGGAACCGTGCTGCTCCTACGGTCGCAGGTTCGAATCCTGCCTCGGGCATGTATGCGTGTGATGTCCTTAGGTTTAAGTAGTTCTGAGTTCTAGGGGACTGATGACCTCAGATGTTAAGTCCCATAGTGCTTAGAGCCATTTGAACCTGTTCTAGCATGGTTTTATTTTTCGCTCGTATGTACAAGGTGTATCATAAATAACAGGAGAAGTATTCGACAATAGAAGCAAAAAAATATTCTGGTAAACTTGGGTTTGCAGACGAACCGATTGCGAGATAATTGAGAATGCATATCTATGGGACACTACTGACTTCAGTATGTAATATTGTATTAGTTAGCAAAAGTGAAGAGTGGAAATGTCAAATGTTCGAAGTGTCAAACCTGATATTTGTCAGAAAAAAATTTCTCTTTCTGTAGATAATTTATTTGTGTAAAAAAAGTCTAGAAGGCGTTCTGATGCCACAGAATTATGCTGCTCACTTTAACACTGCAAAAAATAATGAGACAAATTAGAAAATAAATAATTAATTAAGAACGTTCGACGTGCACTACCAGACAATCGACTGGTTCTACAGTGTCCATTCACATTAATGCGACAATCTTCGACAACCTTGTGCAACGCGGATCGCTGCGGGATGAGCAGGAATAGAGTCAATGGCGTTCTGGAACGTACCAACAAGAATGTGGAGCCCTGCCGACTCCAGTGCTTTGGCCAGCTACGCCAGTTTTCTCGGCCGAGTGTTCATTGCGTCAGCAGCCACATCGATGCTGTCCCACAGATTCTCGACTAGGTTTAAATCCGCGGCGTTTGGTGACCGCAGCAGTACGGTAAACTCATCGTGTTGCTCTTCAAACCACTCACGCACACTGCTAGCTGCGTGACAAATTGCATTGCTCTTCTGATACACTACTAGCCATTAATATTGCTACACCAAGAAGAAATGCAGATGATAAACGGGTATTCATTGGACAAATATATTATACTATAATTGACATGTGATTACATTTTCACGCAGTTTGGGTGCTTAGACCCTCAGAAATCAGTACCCAGAACAACCACCTCTGGCCGTAATAACAGCCTTGATACGCCTGAGCATTAAGTCAAACAGAGCTTGGATGACGTGTACAGGTACAGCTGCCCATGCAGCTTCAACACGATTCCACAGTTCATCAAGCGTAGTGCTTGGCGCATTGTGCCGGGCCAGTTTCCTCGTCCACCATTGACCAAACATTTTCAATTAGTGAGATATCTGGAGAATGTGCTGGCCAGGGCAGCAGTCAAACATTCTCTATATCCAGAAAGGCCTGTACAGGACATTATCTTGCTGAAATGTAGGGTTTCGCAGGGATGAATGAAGGATGGAGCCACAGGTCGTAACACATCTGAAATGTAACGTCCACTGTTCAAAGAGCCGTCAATGCGAACAAGGGGTGACCGAGACGTGTAACCAATGACACCCCATACCATCACGCCGGGTGATACGCCAGCATGGCGAAGACGAATACAGGCTTCCAATGTGCGTTCACTGCGATGACGCCGAAAAAATGACGTTTTGCCATTCGTGCACCCAGGTTCGTCGTTGAGTACACCATCGCAGGCGCTCCCGTCTGTGATGCAGCGTCAAGGGTAACCGCAGCCATGGTCTCCGAGCTGATAGTCAATGCCGCTGCAAACGTCGTCGAACTGTTCGTGCAGATGGCTGTTGTCTTATAAGCGTCCCCATCTGTTGACTCAGGGATCGAGACGTGGCTGCACGATCAGTTACAGCCACGCGGATAAGATGCCTGTCATCTCGACTGCTAGTGATACGAGCCCATTGGATCTCGACCAACGCGAGCAGCAGTGCTGCGATACGATAAACCGCAATCGCGATAGGCTACAATCCGACCTTTATCAAAGTCGGAAACGTGATGGTACACATTTCGCCTCCTTACACGAGGCATCACATCAACGTTTCACCAGGCAACGCCGGTCAACTGCTGTTTGTGTAGGAGAAATCGGTTGGAAACTTTCCTCATGTCAGCACGTTGTCGGTGTTGCCACCGGCGCCAACCTTGTGTGAATGCTCTGAAAAGCTAATCATTTGCATATCACAGCATCTTCTTCCTGTCGGTTAAATTTAGCGTCTGTAGCACGTCATCTTCGTGTTGTAGCAATTGTAATGGCCAGTAGTGTATATGCCGTAGTGCTGAGGAAAAACAAACTGCATGTGGGGGTGGATGTGGGCTCTGCAGAACAGATGAATACTTGCGTTGATCCATTGTTCCTTCCAGAACGACGAGATACGCAGGGAATGCCCTGCAGCCCAGACCCTTCCGTCGACTGTTGCAGAGTGTTTGCTTTCAGACGTTTCACGCCGTACACAACAAATACCATCTGTCCGATGGAGCATAAAACGTGATTCATTTGAAAAGGCCACCTCTCGTTACGAACTGCACGTCCAGTCGCGGTACTGGTGTACAGATTGTGGCCTTCGTCGCCGATGAACAGCAGTCAATATGGGTACAAGAACCAGCCACCTGTTGGCCGGCCGGAGTGGCCGTGCGGTTCTAGACGCTACAGTCTGGAACCGAGCGACTGCTGCGGTTGCAGGTTCGAATCCTGCCTCGGACATGGATGTGTGTGATGTCCTTAGGTTAGTTAGGTTTAATTAGTTCTAAGTTCTAGGCGACTGATGACCTCAGAAGCTAAGTCGCATAGTGCTCGGAGCCATTTGAACCAGCCACCTGTTGAGAAGGCTCACACACAGCGACATTCTACATCTACGTGATTACTCTGCTATTCAAAGTAAAGTGCCTGGCAGAGGGTTCAATGAACAATCGTTGAGGAGACACTGTTGGTAGTCCCTGTGTTCGTCTGGATGGTCTGTTGCTCAACAGCTGCACATCTGAAAATTCCTGGCAGATTAACACTGTGTGCCGGCCCGAGACTCGAACTCGGGCCCTTGCCCGCGAAAGGCAAGGGTCCCGAGTTCGAGTCTCGGTCCGGCTCACAGTTTTAATCAGCGAGGAAGTTTCATATCAGCGCACACTCCACTGCAGGGTGAAAATCTCATTCTGGAAACATCCCCCAGGCTGTGGTTAATCCATGTCTCCGCAATATCCTTTCTTTCAGGAGTGAGCTCCTGCAAGGTTCGCAGGAGAGCTTCTGTAAAGTTTGGAAGGTAGGAGACGAGGTACTGGCAGAAGTAAAACTGTGAGGACGGGGCGTGAGTCGTGCTTGGGTAGCTCAGATGGTAGAGCACTTGTCCGGGTAGGGCATAGGTCCCGAGTACGAGTCTCGGTCGGGCACACAGTTTTAAACTGCCAGGAAGTTTCATATCAGCGCACACTCCGCTGCAGAGTGAAAATCTCATTCTAGTTGCACATCTGTTCGCCAGCGCACATCTCCGCAGCTGTCGATCACCCCTGTCATCTGTTGCCCATGGTCCATCATAGTTGCCGTGGCGGCGGTTTTGGATAGCGCCATTTTGTCATGCACCGTATGCGTTAACCACGGCGCCACGCGAACAGTTTACAATTAGCTTCCACCCTTGACCAGAAAGGCAATGATCATGCCCTTTTGAACGTCAAATAGATCGCTCCGTTTCCACATTGCGACAACGACAATACTGTGCCGCCTATGGAGACATGCCACACCTATGCATCTCCACAAAATTCAAGTTGTTCAAAATAAGGCATTGTGCATCATATTAAATGCTCCATGATTCGTTAGGAATACCACAATTCACAATGATTGTTCCAGAACAGATTTGATCCAGATCTGAAAGCTTTTGTGCCAAACTTCCTTCCTCCACCGACACTCTAATTCATCAATTACACACGTATGATCTCAATGGTCAGCACAAACATAAACGGCGGAAACTGACGCTGTTACCGTGTCGGTAATCCAAACTGGGGCTGACATCCGGCATGTAATGTCCAAACCATTGTTCTCATATACTCATGTCTTTGCCGGTCACTCATCATTGTAAATAATGTTTTGTAATATTGCAAATTATAATGATGTAATTGTAATATTGTGCGTTATAAATTATGTTTTGCTCTTTTATTTCTCAATGTATGTTGCCAATAGTTATGTGTAACTTACTTACTTGACTTAATTCCTATGGCCCCTATGGGGATATAGGGCATCCAGGAGAACACGCCATAATCTTCCATGTGCCCCTAGGTCTTCCTCTCTTCCTTGTTCCCTGAGGATTCCATTCCAATGCTTTTTTCTCGATGGCTGCATCTGGTTTTCTCACTTTGTGCCTCAACCACCTCCTTGTTTCTCTCTCATATCTGGTCTTCTCTAGGTATCTGTTTGTTATCCGCCGCCCGCAGCTCGTGGTCGTGCGGTAGCGTTCTCGCTTCCCGCGCCCGGGTTCCCGGGTTCGATTCCCGGCGGGGTCGGGGATTTTCTCTGCCTCGTGATGGCTGGGTGTTGTGTGATGTCCTTAGGTTAGTTAGGTTTAAGTAGTTCTACGTTCTAGGGGACAGTCTGCTTTCGGCCGGTGAGCGGCGAGGACGTCTTGTTTACGTCCCGTGTCCGCAGAGTCGCGGTCCCGTCCGCAGAGTCGCGAGCGCGCGCAGTTTGTTTACTTCCTCGCCGCAGCTAATACTCGCGTCCGTTAACACTGCGTCGCCATGGCTCATTCGTACAGAAAAGCTACCATCAAGATCAGCTTCCAGCCCGACTACGCACGACCACGAGCCTTTGAAGTCGAACGATTCATCCGTGACGAAGTTCAAATACCAACACAGCACATCATCGGTATTCACCTATCCATCACAAGCAGCGTCGTTTACGTCAAGATGGTCGATGACGAGTTATGTCATGCAGTTGTGAACAGATGCGCGAACACTCTCAAGTTCAATCACTCCAATGGTCACATCGGAGAGGTTACTGTTGACCATGCTGGACTAGGATTACGCACACTAAGAGTCTTCGAACTCCCTTTCGAAGTACCACCGGACGTCGTTACCTCAGCTTTCCGCCCTTATGGGACGGTAATTAGCCACGTGGCCGAAAAATGGAACACCTTCGAGACGTACCAAGTCCTCAACGGCGTCCGACAAGTGAAAATTGAATTAAAGAAACATGTGCCGTCCTGCTTAGTCATAGGTGGCTGTCGAGCAATAATAATGTACGACGGCCAACCTCGTACTTGTTCTGGTTGCGGCCAGGAGGGTCATGTGCGCTCGGCGTGTATTCAATGTCGGGTTACTCAGCTTCCATTGCATGACACGACACCACCTCCTACGCTCACGGCCCTCCCCCTCAATTACGCAGAGGTGACACGATCGACCGTCATGACAGACGACAACCTCCCCGGAAGACAGGAAGCGTTAGAATGCGCACCTGTCGCCGGTCCTGGATTGACCAACACCAGTACGGTGTCTGCAGGGGTTGAAGAACGCTGCCCATCGACTCCATATGAAGATTCGGACGAGAGAATGGAACTCGACGCTAGGGTTGTACCGACCTCTGCCTTCCTCCCTGAGGGGGATGCTATACGGGAACCACAAACTCTTTCGGACACAGAAACCCACGTCCGCAAACAAAGGTCACCGAGAAAACATAAAAAGCGACGTCGCACACCCTCAGACGATTGCCTCCAGCGGACGTCTTCTGCAGTTGACGACCGGACGGCCGACGAAACGACGAGGAGAATGGATGACACGAGATCGCCCTCACCTGTCACTTTGTCTGATTTTGACAAACCCGATTCCGCTCCCTCGGACAAACGGATGGCCAGCACAGCGCCCGCCGTTGGTACACAACCGGAAACAACTGCGAATTCACCCTTAGTCACTCAGCCCACAAGTGTTCTACCGCAGCCACCGTTAACATACGGACCTTGGGCGGATGACATTGAAGACGATTCTACGGCCGCTGTGGTGGATGAGGAGAGGGGTCTCTCCTCCCACACCTCGGCCCCTCCCGAGTAGCAACAGATGACGGCGCGGACGCAGCCAGCAGAACACAGGCCCCACCTTTTACGGCGACCCTGACGGCAGCCCCCACCTCAGGAGACGATCTACAAACCTATCGCTTAGCGACCATCAACATTAACACCATTCGGACACGTACGAAGTTGTCGCTGCTCCAAGACATGCTCAATGCAGCAGACGTTGACATTATCTTTCTCCAAGAAGTCTTCGTCGCCGATTTCCCGGGTATGTATGGTTATACGGCTCATGTGTCCCACGCCTCGCCAACTAACAGTGGAGTCGCCATTCTCCTCAGAGAGGGCCTCGAGGCGGACGAAGTCCGATATCTCCCCGACGCTAGAGGAATGGCCGTAACGGTGCAAGGCGTCCGGTTTATCAATGTGTACGCCCCTTCCGGAACGAATCGCAGAAGGAATAGCACCGCTTTTTCAGGGCAGGCACGATGACTTGATATTAGGGGGCGATTTCAATTGCACCCAAGCACCTAAAGATCAGCTGCCACGCCATTCACCGTGCACCGAACTTGGGACACTCATCGGCGATCTCCAGCTAGTAGTTACATGGGAAAATGTCCGAGGAAATAGACCGGGATACACCCATTTCACGAGTCACTCGTCTAGTCTAATCGATAGGATTTACGTCTCCCGTTCTCTCGCGGCAACGGTGAGTGACGCGGAGGTGTGGCCAGTAGCCTTTTCTGATCACGAGGCCTATATATGTGCCGTCACCCTTCGTCGCCAACGGGTGTGGCGCAGCCGACATCCCTGGAAATTAAACTTTGCTCATCTCGCTTCTCCGGATTGTCGACGCGCCATCGAAGACACGTGGAGTTTGTGCGTCCGCCGCCTCCCAACGTATCCTACGTCGATTACTTGGTGGTTAACCTGCGCCAAGCCGGCCCTACGGCGAACCTTTATTACGTATGGTCGTGAGACTGCTGCTTGGAGGCGGCAGACCCTTGATTTTTATTTCACCGTCCTTCGCGAATGCGCCTCCTTGCCACCCACACCGGAACGACAGCTGACAGTTCAGCGTGCGAAAGCACAGATTGTAGCCCATATGCGCCGACACCTCGAAGGGATGATCGTCCGAGCGCGGACACAAGACAGACTCGCAACGGAACGACCCTCCATGTACCACGTCATCCGAGAACGTACACTGCGAAGACGGGCGCTGATACATGCCATCACCACTGAGGACGGTCATCATCACACCACACAACGCGATATTGCTGCAGCCTTCTTCGACCATTACGCACGACTTTATTCTGCTCAATGTTCCGACCCGACGACGGTGACAGCAGTCTCACAACTGGTTTACGGCATTGTCCCACAGGATTTACAAACTGAGTTATTGAACGACATTACGGAAGACGAAGTTATCGACGCCATCGGTAAAGGAGCGGCGAATAAGTCTCCTGGCCCCGACGGGCTCCCTGTGGAGTTTTATAGAACTTTCCAGTATTTACTGCCTCCCAAGTTAACAGACATCTGTCGGGAGCTTATGTCCCCCGCGGTGCCGCTCCCTGCGACCTTCGTAGAAGGAATAATTATACCGGTTCACAAGCCTAAAGGTGGGGCTCGAATACAAGATTACCGCCCGCTAACACTCGTCAACTGCGACATGAAGATATTCACCAGACTATTAGCAAACCGCCTACGACCGACCCTACCTTACGTCATCTCGCCAGATCAGACTTCCCTAGGGGGTATCAACAACATCCACACAGCACTGTGTCGATACCGTGACTTAATAGCCCTAGCCAGGGCACGCCGCATCCCGGGAGCGCTGGCATCACTAGATTTTAGCCAAGCTTTTGATCAAGTGGATCACGCGTACCTAACGTCCGTTCTCCAGCACATGCAGTACCCACAGCAATTCACAGACGTCGTGATGCGCCTACTCCGAGGGGCGACTTCCAAAGTGCTCGTTAACGGGCGTCTCTCGCAGTCCCTCCCGATTTTCCGCTCCGTGCGTCAAGGCTGCCCCTTTTTGACGTTACTATATGCTCTGGCACTGGAACCGCTCCTCTGTGGTCTCCGTCAACGCCTCACCGGTCTTACCCTACGTGACGTCACATTTCGCTGTACAGCATATGCAGACGACCTGGTTCTCGTGTTCCGCAATCGCGACGATGTCAACAGAGCACTAGAATGGATTACCACGTACGATGTGGCTTCCGGCAGCTGTCTCAACGTCGCCAAATCGGTCGCCATGGCCATAGGAGACGGGTTGACCACAGCGTGTGTCGAACCCCTACAGCTTCGTGGCACTATCAAATGTCTCGGAATAGAATTTCACGACGACATACGGCGCACCGCGGCTCTTGACTACCGCCGCTTATTACAACAAATTCGGGTCCAGATCTTCAACCTTCGTCTGCGGACCCTCGACATTCTCCAAAGGACACACTTCGTCAATGTCTACCTCGCATCGCGCCTTCCACACATAGCGCGTGTTCTCCCAATACCGTTACTGATGGCTCGACGTCTATTAGCGGCATTCGGAGCCTACGTCAGTACAGGCATGCTCTTCAAAGTCAGTTATGAGTCACTGACCCTTCCCCCAGAAAGGGGAGGTCTTGGTCTAGTCCATGTCCACGACAGAGCTGTGGCCCTGTATGTCAGCTCACACATCAAGCTGTGGCGCCACCCCCCGGAAAGTTTGACAGGTTTGCTGTTGGAGCCCTCCATTATGCCCCCACTGACGACGCAAGACATACCCCCACCCTTCTACTACTTCAGGAACTTTTACATTGAACACAGCTATGTCCGTATCGCAGTACCACCGACGAAACAGGCGTCGGCGCGGGATATATATCATGTCCTACAGCAGAGGCGCCCACCAAACATCGTGGAGATCAAAAGCCCTCAGGTTAATTGGAAGGTGGTGTGGAAGACGATTCACGCGATTCCACTGGACACAGCCGTCCGATCCACATTGTACATCACAGTCAATGGTAAACAGATCACCCGATCACGCCTCCACAAGATAAACATGGCGGAATCGCCTCTCTGCGTAGACTGCGGGATACCAGACACGGACGAACACCTTCTCACATGTGGCGCGGCAGAAGACGTATGGCGCTTGGTGCGACAAATTTTGTCGTATTTTCTACGAGTGACTCCGGAACACATTACACCTCGGTTTCTACTATTTCCGGATCAACAGTATTTCCCGCGCGCCAAGACCAACGCTGTCACGTGGATCCGTGCGCATGCGGTACACTACTTATTTCACGATGGACCTACAGATGTATTAGACTTTTGGAACTACCTACAAGAACGTCATTGCAAGATCGTACGGAACCCAAAATACAGACAGTATTTTTCTAATTACTTAGGGAGTGCCCTACGCGACCCTCCACGCAGCTGGATCATCAACAGGTAGGAGAAGATACCCACTGAGTGAGCTGACAAGACTAAGTTCGATTCTCGGTGGAACAACATGATATACGTGAAGACGCACCTGGATGATGAAGCGTAAGGAGAGTAGCGACACACTCTTCTGCATCCTGTATGAAGCACATTTTTTTTTTGTTTTCCCCATATACATTACCTCGGTGTAGGAACGTGCCGAGATGTTGTTTTCTTTTTCTCAGAGCACGATGCGGTGCTAGATACATTTATTTTTGTTGTGGTATAAAGTAAAACCACATTAAGAATGTATTAAAAACAGTAAATAAAAATAAATAAATAAATAATAATTCCCACAAAAGATTTCCCCTTCCCATCCCTGATTCCTTGACGGACGAGGGGGACACTGCGACCAGGCCTCGAGTTACGACCCGTGATCGCTCTGCCTTCCCCGCCCTCCCCCACCTCCTTAAAAAAAAAAGAGGTCCTTGGTTCAAGTCTAAAAAAAAAAAAATAAAAAAGGGGACTGATAACCATAGATGTTAAGTCCCATAGTGCTCAGAGCCATTTGAACCATTTTTTTTAATTTTATTTTTTATTTTTTTGTTATTCGCCAGAGCTACTCGTTACATATTTTTTCTGGCCACCAGATATTCATGCTGCGTCGGAGACATCTATTTGTGAAGCTTTGTAACTGGGTTGTTATCTTTTGATCAATTTTCCAGCTTTCACTGGCGTACAGGACAGCCTTCACATTTGTATTAAAAATAGGGATTTTTGTTTTGTACCTGATGTTTCTATTTTTCCATATTGGATACAACTGTACGAAGGTGGGATTTGCCTTTTTAATGCGGTTTTCCACGTCATCTCCATCTCCACTATCTTCCGTCACTATACTGTCCAGGTACAGGAATAAGCTGTCAGTCTCCACCCGCTGCTCCTCTATTTGTAAATCTTTCATGACCTAGTCCTAGTTGCTAACGACGTAGTCCTTGTCACGCAAAAATTGCATCCATGGTCTGTGCTCAACCGTACTTTGTCATCTTAAGGGGTTTCTGTTGCCTCTATGGGAAATGTTTTGCGCCATTAGTGTCGTTTTCTGAAAAAGTGACAAAAGTCGTGGGATACCTCATAATATTGTGTTTGATCTCCTTATGCTCGACGTAGTGCATCAGGTCTACGTGACATGGACTCAACAAGTCGTTGGAAGTCCCCTCCAGAAATACTGAGCTATGCATCCACTATAACCGTCCGTAATTGCGAAAGTATTGCCGATGCAGTATTTTCTATACGAACTGACATCTCTATTATGTCCCATAAATGTTCGATGAGATCCAAAGTGGGCGATTTGGGTAAACAAATCATTCGCACGAATTGTTTAGAATGTTCTTCAAACCAATCCCGAACAATTGTGGCCCGGTGACATCGGCGCGTTGTCATCCATAAAAATTTCATCGTTGTTTGAGAATGGTCTCCAAGTAGCCGATCATAACCATTTATAGTCAATGTCAGTTCAATTGGACCAGAGGACCCGGTCCATTCCATTCAAACACAGCCCACACCATTATGGAACCTCCACCAGCTTGCACAGTGCCTTGTTTACAACTTGGGTGCATGGCTTCGTGGGGTCTGCGCCACACTCGCAGCACACCATCAGCTCACACCAACTGAAATCTGGACTCATGTGATCATGCCACGGTTTTCCAGTTCCAACCTATATTGTCAAAATGCTATGGGACTTCTGAGGTCATCAGTCCCCTAGAACTTAGAACTAAACATAACTAACCCAAGGACATCACACACATCCATGCCCGAGGCAGGATTCGAACCTGCCACCGTAGCGGTCTCGCGGTTCCAGACTGTAGCGCCTAGAACCGCTCGGCCACTCCGGTCGGTCCTATATTGTCACGAGCCCTCGATAGGCGCTGTAGGCTGATAGCAAAGGCACTCGCGTCGGTCGTCTGCTGCCACAGCCCCTTCACGCCAAATTCGGCCCTATGTCCTAGAGGGTACGTTCGTCGTACGTCCCACATTTATTTCACGTACTGTTGCTTGTCTATTACCTTGGACAACTCTACGCAAATACCGCTGCTCTCGGTCGTTAAGGGAAGGCCGTCGGCAACTGCGTTGCCCGTGGTGAGAGGTAATACCTGAAATGTGATATTCTCGGCACACTCTGGACGCTGTGGATATCGCAATATGAATTCCATAACGATTTCCGAAATGAAATGTCCCATGCGTCTAGCTCCAACTACCATTCCGCGATCAAACTACACTCATGGTCATAAATTAAGGATAATTGCAGAATGTGACACTACACAAAACTGGCGCTAATAGCATAGGCACATAGGGAACACACGACACAGATCTGTAAGTCCACGGTATTGGTGGTAAGTTGAGAAAACCGTCCCGAAACACATGTGCTACAAACCGCCGCTGTTTCCTGCACATGTACCGGGACATCAGTATGGGATATGATCACTATGCACACGAACACAGGCCGCACAACGGGTTGGCGTACTCTGGATCAGGTGGTCGAGCAGCTGCTGGGGTACAGCCTCCCACTCTTGCACCAGCGTCTGTCGGAGCTCCTGAAGTGTCGTAGGGGTTTGAAGACGTGCGGTGATACGTCGACCGAGAGCATCCCAGACGTGCTCGATGGGGTTTAAGTCTGGAAAACAGGAAGGCCTGATATCTTCTGTTTCAAGGTACTCCTCGATGGCAGCTCGGTGGGGACGTGCGTTATCATCAGGAGGAAGGTGGGACCCACTGCACCCCTGAAAAGGCGGACATACTGGTGCAAAATGACGTCCTGATACACCTGACCTGTTATAGTTCCTCTGTCAAAGACATGCAGGGGTGTACGTGCACCAATCATAATTCCACCCCACACCATCAAACCACGACCTCCATACAGGTTCCAAGGACGATGTACTGTGTTCTTGACACCAGGCTTTACAGGCTGTCCTGTGACCAGGGTCAGTGGAAGGAAGCTTGCAGGTCTCCGGGCGAGTAAACCATGCCTGTTCAGTCATCTGTAGACTGTGTATCTGGACGCAACTGTTCCAATGGCTGCGTTAGCGTACCGAGCAAGGCTACCTGCAGTAGTCCGTGGCTGTCTGCGGGCACTGATGGTGAGATATCGGTCTTCTAGTGGTGTTGTACACTGTGGACGTCCCGTACTGTAGCGCCTGGACACGTTTGCTGTCTGCTGGAATCGTTGTCATAATCTTGAGATCACAGTTTGTGGCACACGGAGGGCCCGTGATACAACCTGCTGTGTTTGACCAGCCTCCCGTCGCCCTAGTATTCTACCCCTCATAACGTCATCAATATGTGCTCTTTGAGCCATTTTCAACACACAGTCAGCATTAGCACGTCTGAAAACGTCTGCACACTTACTCGCTGCTCCGTACTCTGACATGCACCAACACACCTCTGCGTATGTGGACTGCTGCCAGCGCCACCGTGCGACGACCGCAGGTCAAATGCACCGTGTGGTCATACCTCGAGGTGATTTAAACCCGCAAACCGCCCACCAGAGCGTTGTTTCACCATGTATCAGCATTACACTTAATTTATGAGCATGAGTGTATGTTACCTTCCCTCATACAGCCACAATCACGTCGGAAACCCGTTCACACGAATCACGTGAGTACAAATAACTCTCCGCCAATGCACTGCCCCTTTTATACCTCGTGTCCGACCCCGGTAGCTCAGTGGTCAGCGTGACAGACTGTCAATCCTAAGGGCCCGGGTTCGATTCCCGGCTGCGTCGGAGATTTTCTCCGCTCAGGGACTGGGTGTTGTGTTGTCCTAATCATCATCATTTCATCCCCATCGACGCGCAGGTCGCCGAAGTGGCGTCTAATCGAAAGACCTGCACCAGGCGAACGGTCTACCCGACGGGAGGCCCTAGCCACACGACATTTCATTTCATTTTATACCTCGTGTACGCGTTACTGTTCTTACGCATATCGCTAACCAATGACGTTTGTCATCTCAGTGTAAAACCCTAGTAATGACTTGTTATTGACGACAGACATATTAATATTTCATTTCATTAATGATAGGTTGGTTGATTCGGGGAATGGGACCAAACAGCGAGGTCATCGATCCCATAGGATTAGGGAAGGATGGTGAAGTCGGCCATACTTTTTCAAAGGACCATCCCGACATTTGCCTGAAGCGATTTAGGGAAATCACGGAAAACCTAAATCAGGATGGCCAGACGCGGATGTGGACTGTCGTCCTCCCGACTGTGAGTTCAGAGTGCTAAAGAGTGCGCTGCCTCGCTTGGTAGTAATAGTTATTTGTAAATTACAGCCGTGGTCCAAACACTTTTAGTTGTCAAAGTAAATGCTGTTCGGAAGCTAATTACATTTTTGCGGCTGGCGCCCCCAGTCACTTTGTTTAATAATCGGATGCCAGATTCACGTGCCAATTAAGCTATTGTAATTAAATAAATAACAAATCGACCACTATCAGCAATGTATCATGAATGTCCCTCGTGGGGTCCAGAGAGGCATGTCGTAGCGCTCCCCAATACCTATCACACCGCTACAAACAGCTCAGCTCACGCACGTATTGCGATCTTCACTTACATTTCTTTCTTTATGATGAATCAGTGTTACTCCTCTCTTGTCTCAGAAGATAAATCTCCAAATTTCTCCTGGGTATCTTCGCGGCTGTTTTGTTTGTGTCTGCATGATTTGTTCCTAGCGATTGTGTACTGATTCATCCCTTATTTCAGTTTCAAATGCCTCTAAGCATTATGGGACTTAACATCTGAGGTCATCAGTCCCCTAGACTTAGAACTACTTAAACCTGACTAACCTAAGGACATCACATACATCCATGCCTGAGGCAGGATACGAACCTGCGACCGTAGCAGCAGCGCGGTTCCGGACTGAAGCGCCTAGAACCGCTCGGCCACAGCGCCCGTCCCCTATTTCAGTTCTTTCGCACTGGCAACGTCACTGAAATGAAAACAGTGCCGGACAATATGATCCGCCGTCCTAATTTCGCTGCAGTCACTTTCACCGTTGGTTCGACGTTCAGTTCTGTTATGGTAAGTGCGGTAATGCCACGTACTCCTCTGATGGTAGAATGTATTTCATCTGAAGTCTTTCCCTAACATTGGGAAAGAACCCATAGATGCGTTGTGCATTTGTTCTGGCATCCCAGTCCCCCTGTCATTAGCTGGCCACACGCAAGCGGATTTCTGCAGCGGGATAGAAACGCGGAACAATTGCGTGGATATTTTTGACGGATCCTGCCCGCCGATCTCAGGGCTTTCGTTTCCCACTAACAAAGGGCCCGACCATCATATCTAGTCCGGAGGCAAAGGTACCTTCGCGTGTGGGATAAATCGGCGGATTTTCGTGATTTATCCATGGGCCCAGGACTGCGGTGCATGAGTGACATCCAGACAACAGATTTCAATAGTTAGGATTGTGTCTCGCCAAAAGTAAGTCCTCCAATTCGGTCTTTTGAGGTATTATTTTATTCCAGTACATTTTTTATTTTTGAAACTCATTCATATCACCGAGAGAAAGTTAGTAAGTATGGTAGCAGGAAGAAAATCGTGGTTGTCATCGGCGATTTGTACGCACACATATTCCTCGAAAGAAAAATCACACAGATTGGGTGAAAAAATGCATTGTTGAAAAGCAACATTGCAGGCACGTGAGTCTGATACAGAATCGTGGAGGTTCAATATGCTAAGAAAAGGGCGTTCTTGGCAGTGTAAATGACATTACCTACATCTGAAAAATAATGGACATAATAGGAACCCGCCCCTGTAGTTTGTCGGTTTTATTATTATTAAACCTGTATATTTTAGACTGCATGCCGTTACACTTTTCAGCTTAAACCATCATCCAAATCACACTTAAAGAACGTCGATAAAAGGTATCTAGTCAGATTCCCAAGTACCTCCGTGCTATTGATTAGTATTCATTAGTGATCAAGACGGAAAATTACGTTCAGTAGGCTTCATCGGCTATTGCGACACCCTAAATAAGCTCGCTGTTCGAAAGACTGCTTCTGCCCTTTGCCATATAAGTACCGAAGTTCGAGTAGCAATCTACTGGTTTTGATTCTTTCCATGTAGTCATCCCATTTTCCGTTCAGTGCAGACTTTATTTTTAGTCCCTTACAAATATCTCGATAGCAGTATTTATTTTACTTATATTTGATTTGTTTGTTTTGTACTTTCTATGCTCTGCTGCAGTATCTGCGGCTTAATTGTGTACATTAAGACAGTAGAACAAATTTCTGGGAACGAAAGTTTTATATCCTCCCTTAATTTAGTTTTCACGGTTCGTTTATGGTCTCACAAATATGGTCAAATTTATTTTATTATCTACACAACATTTTTATGAGGATGTGATATAACCATATAAATACTGAGTTGCCAATACTTGTTAAGGATCACGACATTGAAAATAATTTGTGATCTCAATCGAACTTTCTGAGTAATAGAATAATGGACATATTACAAGAGGCATCTTCTTGGCAATCACCATAGTGTTAGTTTGTACATTTCAAGCCCCCTTTACCGCTTCCTTCAGATGCCTGCACCTTTCTGAGCTATTTTCTCAACATTATTTCAGATTTTGTAGCTTAATTTTTGTTACTCTTTGGTCCATACTTGGAATGCCGCCTGGATCAGTTTTCACAAGATCTTTGGCTGCACAATTGCAATACATTTTTCGATGTAGACAGTGGTCCGTTCCTTCATTATATTGGAAAAAGTGAAATACGCTGTCACGTGAAAACTACGAGAAATCTCAGTGACTTTCTGAACGCGGTCCGTCACAGATCTCCGCTCTCTTCTCCTCCCTCGGTCTGAGAAGGCCTGATGTGAGCTCACACTGCAGCCGGCAGTGGATGGGGTCGTGAATAGACGGTGCAGCGCGGTTACAGACGGCGGTTACAGACGGCGGTTCTCAGGCTGTGGGCAGCAGATGTGCACACCAGGACAGACGCAGCTGCACCGTAAACATAGCCGCGTGGCTTCTCGTGCTGTTTATCTGCGTGCGGCCCAGCTCATTAAGCTAAGTGACTGCCGCACAGGCTTGTAAATCAACTGAAGCCGTTTGAGGACACCGCTGTTGGATGTCTGGAAGTGAAAATTACTCTGGCCGCCACACGAGAGCTTCATAACTGAGCGTGGGCGAAGCTATAAAATGTGTCTCGGAAACTATCGTACAAGAGAATACTCTTTTTTAATGAGCACAG
The DNA here is from genome assembly GCF_021461395.2 of Schistocerca americana. NCBI lineage: Eukaryota > Metazoa > Arthropoda > Insecta > Orthoptera > Acrididae > Schistocerca > Schistocerca americana. The sequence continues at coordinate 221,482,623 of NC_060119.1, forward strand.
CCAACATGGCGTCGTTTCAATGTTTAAGTAGTTATGGTCGCGTGTGTTACACAACCTGAACAAAATAAAACTGGATCGGAAAATATTTCATGCACCTTAAAGGAAGGTAACTCTACTCGCATCATCCGTTCAAGGGAATGGAGGATGTAACTTGGGTTGCCGATCTTAAGGCACGTGAAATATTTTCTGGGCTATTTTTACTTTGTCCACCGCGCACAACACCGATGCTGACAACACAAACCTCGTCACCATCATTTTACTGAAAGGTATAAGCTCTATCATGTCAATAAGTTACATACGAGGTGCGACAGTAAAGTACTGAGACTGATTTTCTTTGCAAGATGTGGCAACCCTGCAGGCTTGCATAGGCACAATATCTTTGACCTTGGTCTAAGCTGCTTCTAGTCCAAGCGGCACATCGATGCAACTGCTCAGTCGTGAGTTGTGCTGTAATAAGTTAACACGTGTTTGTGTCTCTCGTCACGGAAATGGAACCGCATAATATTGAGCAATGGTATGCCATTTGTTTTTGCGTTAAATTGGGTGAAAACGTGACGACAACTTACGGTAAGCTTCAGAAGGCTTTTGGAGAGGAGGTTATGTCAAGAGCTCAAGGTTTTCGTTGGCATAAAATGTCTAGTGAAGGCAGAACGATTGTTGAAGATGAAGACCGCAGTGGACGACTATTAACCTCGGATGTCAACTGTTCATAAACTGTTCATAAAGAGTGGGTTCGTCCTTAACAGACAATTAACCGATATTACTACGGAGAAATTTTAGAAAGACTTCGTAAAAGAGTTCTTCGCGTCCGTGCCAACATTGCTGATAATTGAATTTTGCATCACGATAATGCGCCATCCCATACTGCTCTGTCAGTACAGCAATTTTTAACCTGAAAACAAATTTCAGTACTACCACAGCCACCTTATTCACCACATATCGCTCCGTGCGACATTTTTCTATTTCCAAGGGACACCATTTTCAAACAACACAAGATGTCCAAAAAGCTGTGACGAGGGTCATGGAGGATATTACAGAAGACGAGTTCCAGATGTGTTACCATCAATGGCAGAAGCGCTGGAAAAAGTGTGTGCAATCAGAAGAGAACTACTTTGAAGGAGACAACACTAAACTTGACTAAAACGGTAAGCAACATTTTTTTTCACATCAGTCTCATTACTTTATTGTCGTACCTCGTAAAACCAGGAATGTGCTACCATTATGCCATTGTCAATGTTGTTTTCCATCTTGATCGTATTTTTTATACAGGGTGAACATTTATAAGACCAACAAACTGCAGGGACGGATTTCGAACTGGAAAGGAGGAAAAAAGGTCATATTAACATGTCTCTATAAATGGACGGTGTACCTGTAACGACAACAAATTGCCCCGGAACACAGTACAGAGCTGCATCGCATCCATATCGCAGGTGTTCAAAGTGGACTCCATGGGATCCAATGCACGCGTTCACACGACGCAACTGTGTATTGCAGCACTCTTTCGCATGTTCGGGCCTCTCTCTGAACAGTGTCACAGGAGTCGTGAATACACTGTTGAAGGGTCTGTACATCATGAATCGGTTCAGCAACACAACGCTTTTCAGATGCCCCCATAATTAAAAATCCAGGGGGCTTAAGTCCGGTGATCTAGCGGCCCATGCTGCAGGGCCTCCGCGTCCTATCCAATGTCCGAGGAGGTGTCGGCGAACTGTAATGCGGAACAGGGGTGGTGCTCCGTCATGCAGAAACCACACAACCTGTCGTATTGCCAAAGGCACAGTCTCAAGCAGTCCAGGCACAGTATTCCGCAGAAAGTCTAGGTATGGTCCTCCATCTAGGCGTTGTGGAATGATAACTGATCCAAGTATGTGTCGCCAAGAAACCCTGCCCACGCATTGATGCTGAACCGATGCTGACGAGATGCCTCAACCATTCCTCGAGGGTTCTTTGTAGCCAGCAGATGACGATTATGCAGATTCATGATGCCAATTCTGGTAAAGGTTGCTTCGTCGCTAAAGAGGACTGATGACAGAAATTCCAAAATTGTGATGGTTTGATGGATAAAACCATGGACAAAATCCTTCCTGTAGAGGGAAATCTGTAGTTGATAATCCTTGCACTTTGGCACTCGTTGTCATGCTGGATACACATAATCATTCTTTCGCTTATACCATGTCGGCGGGCCACTTCTTTGAAGCTTGTACTATGGTATGTCTCAATGTCCTGTTAGAATCCGGTCTTCCAAATCTGGTGTACGCACAGTCAACCCCTTCCCTGCACGTTCGTCTGTCTTGAAAGGACCCGTGACAACACAAATGCCCAAAAATGACTTGACATGTTGTGTGAGGTGGTTGGTGTCTATTAGAGTACAGTAGAACGTCGATTATCCGAACGTCGGTGAATCGAACGACCGCTTAACCGAACTGTGTACTCGCTCGCACCTGTTACTCTCCCACCCTACCTTCCATCATCCCCCTCACTCCCAAACCAAGTTCCCCACAGTAGTCGCCGCACTGGGCCACCGCTGGCGGAACATTCGCTGCTGACCGGCCAAGCCTCCAGTCGCTGTGTTTCGACAATCAGCACACTTCTGTCGGCTTGGCACTGGCAGTAGAAGTAGCGTCCTAAATGATCATCAGCGCAGCATGGAATAGTGTAAAGGAAGATAATTTGCAGAAAGTCTGGAATAAAATTTTGGACACGAAGAAAATTCACAAGGTATGATTGAAAATGACGAACAGAATGATATGTCCGAAATTCTCGGTATGCTAAAAGAAATAGATTGCCACGAATGTGATGAAGAAGACGTTTATGAATGGATGAATATCGATGATGCAGATCCAGGACACCAAATCATGCAGGGCAGCGAGATTGTAAACGTCGTCACTGGTAAAGATGACGCCGCCAGCATCTCATCAATCAGTGCTCCAGAAAGTGAAGATGAAAGTATACCAACAGCTTCTGAGGCGTTCACTTGTTTAGATATTGCCTTGCGATGGTTTGAAGCCCAAGGTGAAAGTGACCAGTTTCAGATATCTGTAATGAAAAAAGTACGTGACTTAGCTGCTCGTAAGGTGTAGGCTTGCTCAGACAGACCAAAATAAAGGACTTTTTTAAACGTTAATTTTGTATACTGTGTGTGTTGTTCATGCAAAATGCGTATGTAATATGTATATATTTTTGTTTAATAAACTGTGCCACATACTATACATTCCTACTGAAGTTGCCTTTGTATGTTACTTTGTAATACTAAAAGAGATGTCTGTTTTTATGAATAAATTTACTGTACAGTACTTCTTTTTGGCAAATAAACATGTACAGTTCGATTATCCGAACAGACCAGTTTTCCGAACACCCATGTCCCCCAATTACTTATAATCGACGCTCTACTGTATTTGTTTTGGCACAGCCGTACTGTCTCTCGACCGTTTCCATGTGCTTGGCGTACACAAACACTATCTCAGCTCGTTCCCTAATACCGGACCATTCTGCTGCTTGCAGAACGCTACGTCAATCACGCAGCCTGCAACACGCAAGGAACACTCGACACGTGGTCAGAAAAAATTTCATTCGTCAGTGCTGTTTACCGTGGCAGCGATGAATTTCCGGACACATGTTCGTAGGACCTTTTTCCTTAAATTATCAGACAGGAATCCGTTCCTGCAACTTGTCGGTTTCATTAATGTACAACCTGCATATTTTACTTACACTTTTTGGCTGAAGCCATCGCCAGAACCACACTTAAAGAACATCGATAAAAGGCATCTAGGCAGATTCCCAAGTACATCTGTGCTATGGATTAGTGCTTCGTTAAAAGGAAAAAGCTTTCAGCACGGAAAGTTAGGTTCAGAAGGCTTCATCGATTGGTGTGATACCCAAAGTATGCTCGCTGCTCGAAAAATTTCCTCTGCCCTTTGGTGTAAAAGTACCAAATTCCGACTAGAATTCTAGCGGCTTTGATTCTTCCCATGTAGTCATCCCATTTTTCCGTTTCAGTGCAGATTTTATTTTTAGTCCTTTACCAATACCTCAACAACAGAATTTGTTTTATGTTATGTCATCATACAGCACTTCCCATCCATAGACGTATGTTGACGTAGAGCGCACCACCTCCGTACACGCCATTATGACGTTATCCAGCCAACTGGATACAGTCCTGTGGGTATAAAAGAGGGACCCTTGACAGTTCATGACATTACAACCATAGGTGGAAGCATAAGCGCCCAAAGACACTACTAGCTAGGGCATAACCACCTATGGAAAGCTAAATACACCAACAAGGGACAAACGTCGGCAAGCCCCTGCATATCAGCAACGTTGACTGGATATACCAGCTGCTATTAAAGCCGACAACAGGCTACAGCAGGGAAGCCGACGAGCTCGCCCACTGACGCACAAACAAATCGCCAACATCACCCTACACTGTGCATCTGATATATGACCTATCGGACACAAAACGATGATGAACCTAACTGTTACAGGTGTGCTGACGCTGACCGATAGTTCGACACCGGCATCCAGCGGCAACCGCCGAGTAACAGCACCGCACCTAGACTCCAAACTTAATATTGTTCCCTGAAATTTCTTACGTAGCCTTTCGTGGGACAAATTACGTCTGTTTTTTTGGCACCTGACCTTTACTGTCATCATTATACAGTGTGACAATTATTGAACTATAACAAGAAACTACGGCGTACACACACTTTATTCAACACGTAAACGTCACTACATATATTCGGATTTAGTTACGACATGTTCATATGTCTGCCATCATTGGCGATGATGTGGCGCAGACGATTAGGGAAATTCTGCATGACCCGCTGAAGTGTGGGAACATCGATGCTGCCGATGACCTCCTGAATGGCTGTTTTTGGGGAATTGCTGTACACCTTGTCTTTAATATAGCCCCACGAAAAAGTAGTCGCATGTGTTCAGATCCGGAGAATATGGCGGCCAATCGAGACCCATGCCAGTGACCTCTGGGTACCGCAGACCCAAAGTGCTCCTCCACGACATCAACCACTCTCCTGCTTCGATGAGGTTGAGCTCTGTCTTGCATGAACCACATCTTGTCGAAATCAGGATCACTTTGAATAATGGGGATGAAATCATCTTGCAAAATCTTCAGGTACCACTCGGTAGTCATCCAGGAATATCGGACCTATTATTCCGTGACTGGACATTGCACACCAATGTCACTCATTGAGGGTGAAGAGACTTTTGGATCGCGAAATGCGGATTCTCAGTCCCACAGATACGCCAATTTTGCTTATTGACGAACCCATCCAAATGAAAGTTGGCTTGTGGCCGAGCGGTACTAGGCGCTTCAGTCTGGAACCGTGCGACTGCTACGGTCACAGGTTCGAATCCTGCCTCGGGCATGGCTGTGTGTGATGTCCTTAGGATAGTTAGGTTTAAGTAGTTCTAAGTTATAGGGGACTGGTGACCTCAGGCGCTAAGTCCCGTAGTCTACCTGACTGCCTTGATTGACGGCTTCCAGAATTTCATACCAGAAAAGCCTTAATGGGGTTTTCGCCAAACTAATACTAGAAGAGTGTGAACGTGAACTCGTAAGTAGGCTGTTTAGGTTTTGTTATTGGTAACGCCACGTAGCGCTCTGTATGAAAATCACTGGCTGTGCTGTGTGCAGTCTGTGGCTGGTTTGCATTGTTGGAATTTGCTATTGTAGTGTTGGGCAGTTGGCTGTAAACAGCGCGTAGCATTGCGCAGTTGGAGGTGAGCCGCCAGCAGTGGTGGATGTGGGGAGAGAAATGGCGGAGTTTTGAGAGCGGATGATCTGGACGTGTGTCCATCAGAGACAGTAAATTTGTAAGACTGGATGTCATGAACTGATATATATATATATAGATTTTGACTTTTGAACACTATTAAGGTAAATACATTGTTTGTTCTCTAGTAATATCTTTCATTTGCTAACTACGCCTATCAGTAGGTAGTGCCTTCAGTAGGTTGAATCTTTTATTTAGCTGGCAGTACTGGCGCTCGCTTTATTGCAGTAGTTCGAGTAACGAAGATTTTTGTCAGGTAAGTGATTTGTGAAAGGTATAGGTTAATGTTAGTCAGGGTCATTCTTTTGTAGGGATTATTGAAAGTCAGATTGCGTTGCGCTAAAAATATTGTGCGTCAGTTTAGTGTTGATCAGAATAGGTAAAGAGCGAAATGCCTGAGTACGTTCAGTTCTGCTCAGTTGTTTGAAAATCAAATAATGTAAGAGGTTTATCAGCACAGTCATTCATTAATTTTTCTAACGGGACGTTTAAACTTAACTCTGCAAGGGCTACATACAGGCTTGTAACTTCATCGCAAGGAAGGCTTAAGTTAAAATAAACCACAGATTATGACATTTCTCGTAACAAATATACTATTGAGGGTTTCGTGGCCGTCATATTTGTTGCAATGACCACAGCGCCACACACTAGGAAATTTTGGAAATTTGTGTTAAGGTCTTATGGCACCAAACTGCTGAGGGCATCGGTCCCTAAGCTTACACACTACTTAATACAACTTATGCTACGTACGACACACACACTCCTGCCCGAGGGAGGACTCGAACCTCCGACGAGGGAAGCCACGCACTATGTAACTGGTCCTAATGTCTGCAGTTGCTGGTAACTTCCGAAAATTCTGGGCATACAGGCCGTAGAATCGTTAGGAAAATTCAAAATTATACGTGTGTTAAACGTTCGAAGAACCAACCCGGTAAAACTGATAGAGAACCTGAACAACGTCGTATATAAAGTGTACCTAATCCCACTGGAAAAATGTTACCCTTTCTGAATAAGATATTTCAATTGCATTGCTGTCTATGAACGGAAAATTCATTTATGAGATGTTTGTCTTAAAGTGTCCAACGAAGCTGTAAGAGCAACAACGAAGTTACGTCACGAGGCGTTCATTAACGCTCCCCAAGAGAAACTCGTTGGACAAACAAACAGTCCGTTCATCTGTTATTCAAATTCTGTCCAAACATAACAGGAATAGCAGCTTCAGGAAACGACAGGCATGAGGTTGCATAACGGATGAAGCAGTCCTTATCTGTCTTCATCGCTGCAGCTTCTAATAATAAAATGGTGGAAGCTGCCAATTTGTGTGGATAAAAAAGGTCATGCAAATATGTGAGCTTTACAATAAAACCATGTAGATCGTATAGAAACGCTTGGAGCTGCTTTAGACAGATTCTTGCTCCAAAACAAGTGCATAACTGAGATAAAGTTATCTCCAAAAATGCTTTGTTTTCAGCTATCACTGAAAGACCGCTCTACTCTTTCATTTTGCATTTAGCCTTCAGTTCATGGAAATTTTTTTACATCCTCAAGTAACATAAAATCATAGAACACAATTTCTTATTCGCATCTGTCGTGATCGCATTTTTGACTTGTGTCAGTTTACCAGTGCCGACTATTATGAGTCATCATCGGAACCAAAGATTCAAAAATTACTTTAACCAGTAAAATTATAAAAATATTAAAAAGTGCTAGTTAAACAGAAAAGAAACTTGTGAGCGGACTGCTCGGTTTAAAACTGGATTACTCGTGCAAGTAAATCTTAACATTCCATGATTTGAAACGCTATACTCTATCATAAAGAAAGTTATGCTCAGTGTAATTATATTACGGACTCAGTTCGACTACAATATGATAAATGAACGTTACCTGGTTTCTTACGTTAAGCGCGCAACGATAAATAGCAGGCTCAACAAATGGATATTGAACTTAAGTGAATATGAAATATCATCTCTGACATTTAAGCACTAATGAATGTGTGTTAGCAACTCGATTTATAGTCGGTTACTGTGCTCTGGCGATGTGAACCGTGATCTGTAATTATAAGACTCAAATATGATACAATGAAAACACATACTTTTGTAGCATCAAGAACAGTGTCTTTGCAAGATAAACCAGTGTGATGACTTACATTATTTGTTGAAAAATGCGAGCGAAGAAAGATATACGTAATATTCAGAATGGTGGATGCTACCTTTGCTACGAAATATTGCATGAAAAATGATGGAATGCAGCAATTAATATACCGGAAGGATGTATATTGCATTGGGCGATCATATTATGACTGCAGAGTGTCATTTACGCTAACGTCTTTAAATAAATAAACGACCAAGAAAATCGAAATAAGAGAGACTGAATTGAGAACATAAGCGAATAGAATATTACGACAGGTAATAGATAAATTTCAAGTACGTAATCATCATTTGAACAAAGTTTTCATGCAAGTAACAAATCATTTAATAGGCTAAAGTGATGGGATGTATTACTAAATTGACTGTAACACTTTTCGGATTAAGTGACGAAGTCACATTCTGTACCGAACCTCTTCCTACCAGCTTCACAAAGAAACAAGTCAGTAACGAAGCTTGGAATGCAAGTCCAGTCTCTCTGTTCACAGCAGTTTCGCACCGTGAGTTAATGAAATTTAACCATGAAATGCAAGTACCACGCGAGTGATTAATGGCATAATATTGTAGATATGCATTACCTACACCCAACTCAACTACATGAAACATCTCGCCAAACAGCAACTGAGTGACAAGCCGTATTCAACACCAAGTATGTCTTCGCCTCCCTAAAAGCCACACCATAGTAGAGAAACAAGCTAGTTCCAGCAAACGTTTTGTGAGTGGACAGCGAGTTCATTGGCTCGGACACCCCTAAGTGTTGACCACGCTTTCCGTAAACCCCAGAGAGAAAAATTCCAAAAATAACCAGAGTTTATAGTCGATACGTCATCTATGGAGAATTACTGCGATTACTAGTTTGCGAGTAATGCAAATATAGAGAAAATAAAACTGAGTACTGACAGTAGCGATTTAATAGTCAACTCTCAAACTACACGCAGTATCTTGTATGAAAGTAACACTTCAAACACTTGTCTAGCGACTATCGTGGTCACTTTTAATAAACTGCCGTGTCTGCTCATGCCTAGTACTTATAAATGGGTCAGCTACGTTCGTAGAGAGTGGATGAAAATGTTTGGCTTACATCTGCGAGAAATACAATTTAAAAAATTACTTGTGTTTAAAAATCTATGATGTAATAATTGTTTTTCACGTTTTGAAATATTATCAACGACGATTTAGTGTATTTAATCCCACTGCCTTCCTTGAAAGATCTATACACGTACGCTCTTTCGGGTCGTGGTGATCCGATATGATATTTAAAGGGCATGCTTATAAATTGACAAGAACTATTATAATTTTAAATGTAGGTTTATTTGTTACAGTGTAAACAAATTTTACAGCATTACATGCCAACAATCTCAACAACGATGTAAGCTCTTGCCCTCAGTGACCTGTTGCGCAATGGAGTTCTACTTGCGTATAAACTGTCAATGGGGGAAAAATTAGAGTAGAGTTTTACCTAGAATTTTACAGTTTGGGCAGTGATATCTAACGTGAGCTTTATAAACATATTTATTACAATTTGAATTCTACATTGGTGCCTTGTTATCACAACTTGGTGGACGAAGTTTGCGTCTGGCACGTTTGCACTTTTGGTTGCCACCGCTGGGGCTAGATGTTGATAGCCTTCTTCCTTGTATTCTTATAACAATGAGCGCTAACTGTTCATTCCCTGGCAGCACTTTTCTAGTTTCAGTGTAAGGAGTAACTAGGAGTTTTCCCAATTCATCGAGAAATATTCTTCTTTTGTAAAGGATACTTTTTTCCACCCTGGATCTATTTCTCTCCACTGCACAAAAGCTTTGTAGGCAGAAGTATCAATAATATTGTAGAAGATGATCACAGGCCAGGGGTTGGTTTTCCTCTTGCATATGTAGTTGCCTATAAGATGATCCAGTGTGTCAACAGATCCCTTACTTGCATTGTAGTCCAATATTAGTCTCGATTTTTTGTTTTCTGTCACTTATTTCCTCACTATTTTGCATTGTGCTGATTAGGACAACCGGTTTGTTCTTCCTTGGAGTGTAACTTACGACATTGCTGTCTTTAGTAAAGAAGAACTTTGCTGTCTGAACAACTTATTCGCTTTATATATTATTAGGGAGTTCAGGTTTGCTTATCCTCGCCGTACCAAGCACTGTAAGATGTCTTTTGAGAAGTCCTTGGCCTAATGCATATGATGCAATGAAATTGCCACCTTGTCGTTTTGTCCTTTTAGCTCGTGTATCAGATTCATGACAACCTCATGCCTTTTCTCTAAGGTGCTTGCTCAGGTAATTTTCTTGTATACATATGTGGCTTCAAAACATGCGAAGTAGCACTATCACACAATCTACATATTTTTACCCCATATTTTGAGGATCTGTTCAGTGTATATTGCTTTCATAGACAATGTCCTCCAAAAAGCCACCACTTGTTCATCCGCATTTACATTTGTAGCACTATTGTGTTGTTTTGAAAATATTTCCACCTGCTCATCCCGCAGAACTCTTGCCAATGTGCCATTTACTCTTTGTGCTCTTCAGACTTATCATCGAAACGTAACACACGTGAGATGCAACAAAAACCGTCTCAGCGACATTACGGCAGGAACGGTGGCCCTACCTGCTTCTGGAGCCCACAGACTCTTTGTTGATTCACCATATGATTTATACACACCAGTCAGCGCCAATAGGCCAATATAGACTTCAAGTGAAATTTCATCTAATGCTTCCCAACTAACCCCATAAACTCTTTGACCCTCAGTATTAGTCATACCCACCACAATACTCTGAATGTTATCGTTCATCACAGCTTAATGTGATATTATATCATTTACTCTGGCGATAGCGTATATTGTCAGACCAGGAGTCAGTTTTATAATGTTTATACTAGATGTTCTTCCAGTTTTCGGAAAAGGTTCTAAGCTTCAAGTGGTTTTTTTTTTGTCTTTAGACTGAATCAGTTGAACTACTTGCACAATGTCATTTGAGGTATCAACATCTGATATGTCTTCTGAATGAGATGAAGGACGAATGTTGTCATCAGTGGTCTGATTCTCTTCTTCAGAAATATTCTCCTCACTTCCAATTGCTCATCAGAAAGAACTCGCTTCGTCGTGATAGCCACACAGAAATTACTGCGATAGATACATGAACAGCGTCTGCACACAGCAGTTGATAAAATGTAACTCTTAGCGATAAGTGCTACAACAATGTGAACTCAAATCAGCGACTTTTATTGTTGCATAACATTCGCACATTTCAACAACAAGGAATCAGATATTTACTTTGTCATAAAAAACCGTTATGGATATACCTCAGGCAGGTAGAAATAAAACTTGACTATGATATCTGTACATTCTGTGAATTTTTAAGCCCCCTTCCCCCCCCCCCCTCCCGCCCCCTCCCACACTCCCGGATAATACTGACCCAAGGAACACAAGTGTAACAAATTAAGTTTTAGCAAGGAGGAGAAAAGTAAATTTTTAATTTGAGCTTTAAGGTATTTAGAATGCTTAGAAAAACAGTTATCAAGTTTGAAGCAATAACATTTAAATGTTGAAATGTTATTTAAAAAAAGCACTCCGTCTTTAGGCCACTAGTAGCCTACCGGGACCATCCGACCGCTGTGTCATCCTCAGAGGAGGATGCGGACAGAAGGGGCGTGGGGACAGCACACCGCTCTCCCGGCCCTTGTGATGGTATTCTTGACCGAAGCCGCTACTATTCGGTCGAGTAGCTCCTCAATTGGCATCACGAGGCTGAGTGCGCCCCGAAAAATGGCAACAGTGCATGGCGGCTGGATGGTCACCAATCCACGTGCCGGCCATGCCCAACAGCGCTTAACTTCGGTGATCTCACGGGAACCGGTGTTAAAATGTTATGGAAGAACAAATCCTTTTTTCGGGTCATATTGACCCGAAGATAACAGCACAGTTCAGGAAACTAAGATAGGAGAGAGCCTAGTGTCCGCTGAAACGGAACGAAAATGTTCGTCCAGTACTGTAATTAGGGAGCACATAATATTCTAAAGAAGCAAAGGAACTTAGCCCGCCTGCAGACGTTGAATACTTGGGCCTACACTGAAAATTGAAATACATGAAGTGTATTTGCAGCTGCGAATACGAACAACCATCAGCTGCACAAGAGAATGACGACAGTAAAAGTTTGTGGCGGGACATCCCTTGCAGTTCGTTGCTGATCCCTTCACTCAGTTTTTTTTATTACAGAGAGCAGCCAGCCCTCTGACCGAATACGCTGAGCTACCGTGCCGGCATATCCGACCCAGCGGGAATCGAACCAGGTCCACTATGGCTATTCCTGCACAACCCACGGTCAGATCCAAACTTCCATATGTCGTCGTTCCGGTGTCACAACATGTACTCGCACACACGTTAGTAATTCCCATGCAGGGGAGGACATTTTGATTGAAAGTTTGCCTGGTACTGGTAGATAAATGCACTACTCGCCATTAAAATTGTTAAAATTGCTACACCAAGAAGAAATGCAGATGATAAACGGGTATTCATTGGACAAGTATATTAGACTAGAACTGACATGTGATTACATTTTCACGCAATTTGGGTGCATAGATCCTGAGAAATCAGTACCCATACCCAGAACAACCATCTCTGGCCGTAATAACGGCCTTGATACGCCTGGGCATTGAATCAAACAGAGCTTGGATGGCGTGTACAGGTACAGCTGCCCATGCAGCTTCAACACGATACCACAGTGCATCAAGAGTAGTGACTGGCGTATTGTGACGAGCCAGTTGCTCGGCCGCCATTGACCAGACGTTTACAATTGGTGAGAGATCTGGAGAATGTGCTGGCCAGGACAACAGTCGAACATTTTCTGTATCCAGAAAGGCCCGTACAGGACCTGCAACATGCGGTCGTGCATTATACTGCTGAAATGTAGGGTTTCGCAGGGATCGAATGAAGGGTAGAGCCACGGGTCGTAACACATCTGAAATGTAACGTCCAGTGTTCAAAGCACCGTCAATGCGAACAAGATGTGACCGAGATGTGTAACCAATGGCACCTCATACCATCACACCGGGTGATAAGGCCAGTATGGCGATGACGAACACACGCTTCCAATGTGCGTTCACAGCGATGTCGCCATTCACGGATGCGACCATCATGATGCTGTAAACAGAACCTGGATTCATCCGAAAAAAAGACGTTTTGCCATTCGCGCGCCCAGGTTCGTCGTTGAGTACACCATCGTAGGCGCTCCTGTCTGTGATGCAGCGTCAAGGGTAACCGCAGCCACGGTCTCCGAGCTGATAGTCCATGCTGATGCAAACGTCGTCGAACTGTTCGTGCAGATCGTTGATGTCTTGCAAACGTCCCCATGTGTTGACTCAGGGATCAAGACGTGGCTGCACGATCCGCTACAGCCATGCGGATGCCTGTCATCTCGACTGCGAGTGATACGAGGCCGTTGGGATCCATCACGGCATTCCGTATTACCCTCCTGAACGCACCGATTCCATATTCTGCTAACAGTCATTGGATCTCGACCAACGCGAGCAGCAATGTGGCGATACGATAAACCGCAATCGCGATAGGCTACAATCCGACCTTTATCAAAGTCGGAAACGTGATGGTACACATTTCTCCTCCTTACACGAGGCATCGCAACAACGTTTCACCAGGCAACGCCGGTCAACTGCTGTTTGTGTATGAGAAATCCGGTGGAAACTTTCCTCATGTCAGCACGTTGTAGGTGTCGCCACCGGCGCCAACCTTGTGTGTATGCTCTGAAAAGCTAATCATTTCCATATCACAGCATCTTCTTCCTGTCGGTTAAATTTTGCGTCTTTAGCACGTCATCTTCGCGTTGTAGCAGTTTTAATGGCCAGTAGTGTATGATATTGCAGTACATCTCTTGTTAAGACGAATAATGCAATATTCCTACTGACATGTACGCATTACATCGTTCTTCTTAACAACATGAGCACTGCAATGTCGTATGACATTGAACATTTGTTATTTAGTTCTACCTTTGCAAGTGATGCTCCTTTGTTGGCAGAAGTCCGCAGCTCGTGGTCGTGCGGTAGCGTTCTCGCCTCCTGCGCCCGGGTTCCCAGGTTCGATTTCCGGCGGGGTCAGGGATTTTCTCTGCCTCGTGATGACTGAGTGTTGTGCGATGTCCTTATGTTAGTTAGGTTTAAGTAATTCTAAGTTATAGGGGATTGATGACCATAGATGTTAAGTTCCATAGTGCTCAGAGCAATTTGAACCATTTTGTTGGCAGAATTAGTGTGTGTCCTTAACATATGTTTTTATTGATGCTTTGTTCCTTTGCTTTAATTTTTTTTGAAAAGGGTGCTAGTTGTACCTTTTGTACTGGATGTCTGCCATCCGTTGCTGTCCAAAACTAGGTTGATAATTCGTCGACTTGCGCCATAGGGTTGTTGGGTTCCGCTGAATAGGTCAGGAGTTCACTACACGCAGGGCCGGGTACATGAGGAGGCAGGGGTTGTGTGACGTCGACTGGGCGGTTTTATAGGTTAGAGGATCTCGGGGAAATACAAAAACGACTTCAGTCTCAAAGGTTGCAGGTCGCACACGAGAAGAACGGAGATACAGGAACCATCGGTATAACAATTCTAAAGTGTCGTAGCAGTGTTGGAAAAGTTCCAGAGCTCCAAGGGCAAATACTTTGTAAAAAGCACTGTTGCTCAAATCATTGTAGGGACTGAAAGCTGGCTAAAGCTGTAGATAAGTTCAGCCGAAATTTTTGCGAAGAACCTGTAGTCCTGAGACCTGGTGCAAAAACTGGGTGGCATGATGTTTAGGCGAAACTTTTGGGCAACAAACACAGTTTACGAGAGGTAGTTATGAACGCACTAAAATCATTGTTTACGGGCCTTGAAAATAATGATCTTTTAAAAAATTGTTCACATCATAGAATCTCAGGGATGTCTGAACTGTGTAATTTGAAATCGTTTATCAAAAACTGCGTCTGTGTGCTGTGGAGAATTAAACTGTGTTATTTTAGAAGCTGTTTCATGTTTTAATGACGGTGTATCAAGAGAGCCTGGTAAGAGCAGGAGTCACTCCAACTGCAAACGTAAGTCTGACATTACGAAATATAAATTTTCAAGAGTTTCTAACAAAGGAATCGGAAGACAAAGAAGAGTAATTGAATAGGAAAACATTTGCTGTAAAAACTGAGACTGAAAATTGTAAGTATGAAGATAATAAAACTTTAAGCTCGACTTTCTGAAAACTACATTTTTGTATTACAGGTACCGCTATTTCTACGAGTAGAATACGCATCTCAAGTTGGTAAGATTTTCTGCAGTTTTCCCTAGACTGCTAACCATCCAACAGATGCAGATTTGTCTTTGTGAGTTCACTAGGTTTGATTCAGGGAGGAAAACATCATTACTTTAAAAAATACTCGGCCTAATTCATCTGACTGACCCACAAACCACAGTATTTCCTCACGAAGAACCACCTGACTCAAACACCCCCAGTGCCTGGTTGGAGGCGTCACGTGACGGTACAAACTCCTCATGATTGAGACAGCTCAACACAGGACTCGATGCGAAAGATTCTTTCAGCTTTTCAAGAAACGCTGCTTGACACTCCATTTCCCATTGAAATTTTTCACCCTTTTTTAATAATCGCATATATGGCCATGTAATGTCTGCAAACACTTTCACGAATAGTGATTGGCTGGAAAGTCCCACACTTCCTGCACTGATCTCAGGTCTGCTTCTACTCATTCCCGACTAATCACATGTCCCAAATAACTCATTTCTTCCAGGGCAAATTGACACTTTTCCATACTCAGTGTAAGATGCGTAACATTTAATCTGTTAAAGGCTTCCCTCAGCTGCCATATTCTCTTGAAAACACAAGATACACCAAACATTGCCGAGATTTGTCAAGCGTTTCCATAATATGGAGTATCATGTCTTTGTCTGTTATGTTTTATGATGCAGGTGCTGATAGTCACAAAAAAATCTATATTTCTTTGTTCCATTTGCCAATTTTTTGGGTTAGACTATGATGGCTGTTCCCTAAGGGACCACTGTTCTCCTCTATTATGACATCTCTCAGTTGCTGGTTAATGTAGTCCTCCATAGTTGACTGTAATTGCAAAAATGTAGAATGCGGTTCGCAATATAAAGGTTCTGCATTACCAACTGGAGTTCTGTGCTGTGTTATGGGCATTGCTGGCAGTCGGCCCTGAGGATTAAACATATCATCGAATTCCAGTAATAATTCTTCCATTTCTACTCTCTTTGTTCCCTTTAAATGCTTTACTTTCACACATAATGCACTTGTATGATTATAGCCCACATGTAATGTGATCAAATCATAAGAACCTTCAACATCGCAGCGCGTCAGCAATCGTTGGTTAATATATTAAAAAACTAAAAACCCGCCTCGAGGGTTTCTCGCAATCGAGGCGGGTTTTTAGTTTTTTTAATATGATCAAATCATCTTTGTCCAAAACATCTAAACTGGCTGCCAGCCATCCTTAGGTTAGCTTCACCTCATTGGAGCCAAAGTTATCTACACTCCTAGGTACCACTCTTTCAGTGACTATTTCCTGTAATTGTACAATACTTCTCCGTATAAAACAAAGTGATGCATACAATATATCGTCCTCTTCTAGTGGCTCTATGACACCCAACATGTTGACAGGTAGTTCTGTCCCTACACTCACCCAAAGTAACTTCCCAGTGCCTTCTGACAATATATCACGTGAAATAAATCTTACTGATTTTGTCCACAGTTTAACTGGTTTGTCCTTTAAGGACAGTATTCCACTCGTGATAATTTCCCTGAGTTGGAACATTGTTGCATATGACGGAAGGTCAATTTTGGCATTACGCTCGGCGTATTTGCCCGAATCCTCGTAGACGCATTGGGTGGCAGGCTCCTCAGGGAAGCGTCTAGACCCCTGTGCTCTGCTTCCTGGAGGATAATCCTATTTGCTTCATACTTACCATTAATTCGTAAATATGCCAATTGACTTTTCTTACCCTGTGACTTAAACGCTCTACTGGCTCATTGTGTTTCTGTGCCATTCCACTCAATTGCTCCCAAAAAACCTCAAGCTTGAACTCTTTTCCAAACTTCTCATTATACATCAAAAACTCTTTTTCTACCTCTGCCAATCGCAAGTTAGCCATTTGTAATAGCTGGTCGTCTCTCCAAAACCCAATACATGCTGTTGCTTTTGGGTCATCCTGGGTGGACAATACAGAAAAAAGGAGTAATTAAATTAGCGGTGGCGGATGGAGTAGGTAAACTGGATGATCCCCATCTTTCTTCATAGCAACAATTTACTTATGTTTCTCTGTCTTCACCGTCGTTAATTGCTTTACTCGATTTATTAATGACTGAATCACCTCCTGCCCAGAAACGCTCTTCACCCTGAACTCTGACAATGTGGAACCTTTATCAACAAGTGTAATAAAACGATACCAGGACAATACCTACTCACAAGCATAGTATACTAGTTTACACCTTAAGTCTAATCAAGAGCCACTTCGACTTGGTACACTATCTAGCAGTATGACGATAGCGGGAGCATGTAAAACACTACACTACAACCGCATGTAAAACACTACACTACAACCGAATGTACACACACTCCTTTGTGTCTTAATAGACTGCATCCTGGGAGTTCCACGAGGTTGTGACAAATCAGTCAATTCCACTGGCTTCGTCGCTACTGCTCTCAAGTTACAATGGCAGTTCTGCCTAGAACTGGTCCTCAGTACACAGAGGAGAAGTTGTGGCTGGAAATGATGCTCATGGCCCAGCTGCAGACACTTGTCCTGTGGTTGACATCAAAATACAGAGGTGTCAGAAACCGCTTCCTCCCCATGGTTGGCAGCTGTTGTTGCTACAGATCATGCCTCATCACCAAAATGCAGAGGCCCAGTGTGGACGGATTCTACAGTGGCAGGGTTGAGATGAGGTCGTGAGTTGACATCTGGATGCTGACAAGTGGTGGCTCAAGTATACACATTTCCTTACAAAACAAGCTACAGCATTTGTAGCGTCGTTCGATAGTAGTTATGCGTGCTTGGCGTGCTTTGACAGCAGCGGGGCTGGAAGACACAGATGCAACCGGCGACCAGGGGCTTGACGTCAACAGTGGAACAGGACTACTGACTAGAGACGTCCTGGCGCGACTCTACCGTTCAGGGCGAAGCATGCCTGCAGTCAGGGAAAATTGCCGTGATTCTTATAACGGAAGACAGCCGTCAGCAGCGATGTCCACACCTGCGAACGGAGGTGCACACAGTCCGTTTGCCTGCGCACGTAGAGGCGATTGGTCAGCTGAACTGCCCGTCGTGAACGGCTCCCCACCAAGTCAGAAGTCCAGCTTAAACTGAAGCAACCCCGAGGTGGCCCACCCGCTGGAAAACAATAAATCCAGAGGATTTAGAATCAGAAGTGCTAGAGCCCACGACTCGTGGTGGCAGTATGCAAACCCATGTCGCTCCGCCGCCTGGAGTGGACTTCCCGTCGCAGTACTGTAGACGCTACGATGCCCTTGGCTAAAAATGATGGCTACTTCTAAAGGTTCGGTGCCCACTTATTGTGCCGAGACACTGCTTCTAACCGTGTAAACCAAAAAAAGGCAGCGGCCAGAAACTATGACAGTTGACTTCCCGGTACCGTAGTCGGCCCGTGGTTCGCTGCGTCGTCAGTACTGCGAGTGGTGCTCGCCCCTGCCCCACAATGACGATACCGGCTGGTGGCTCGCCGCACCTCATACGAGGTTTGAATGAAAAATAATGCCTCCACCTTCGTTAACTGGGTTTGGATGGGAACATTTTAATAAATCAAACGCAGAAACAATCCTTAGAATGTGATGTTTAATTACCAATACTCACTTTTCGGTATAATCACCAGCCAATTGGATATATTTCTGCCAAAGATGCAAAAGTTTTTTGAAGCCGTCACGGAAGAAGTCGACACTCTGTTTCCGCAACCACAGTCTCACAGTTCTCTCAACGTCTTCATCAAAAGCTTAATAATGCCCCCACAGATCATCTTTCATTATCGGGAACAGATGGAAGTCAGCCGGCGGAGGCCATACGGTGGTGAGATTCAGTCTCTGAAGTTCTGCTGTGGTGGCGCGTGAAGTGTGTGATTTCTCATTGTCAAGCTTCAGGGAAACATTTCCCTTTTATTTTCGGACTCTTGTTAGCCGTCATTTCAGAGTTCGCAGCGTTGTGATGTAACGCTCTGAATTTATTGTTGTTCCACGATCAAGGAAATCAACACGGACAACACCATCTGCGTCCCAGAACACTGTGGCCATGATTTTTCCAGCTGAGGGGTGCGTCATGAATTTCTTTTCTGGGGCGAGTCTTTGTGTCGATATTCCATAGACTGACGTTTCGTCTCCGGGTCGCAATGATGTACCCATGTTTCGTCTCCTGTCACAGTTGAATGGAGAAAGGCGCCACCTTCATTCTCGTAACGCAAGTTCCTGGCAAATTTCAAGTCTGCACACTTTCATTTCAGGAGTCAGCATCCGGGGTATCCATCGTGCACAGATCTTCCGATAGCTAAGCAAAGCAATAATGTGACAACACACATTCTTCTGAAATGCCGGTTGTGCTTGCAGTTTATCTCTGAGTGATACAACGATCGTCCTGAATCAATCTGACTTCTTGTGAAACTCGGTGGTTGCTGTCACAGGACGTCCAATTCTTTGTTCGTCACTCAGGTCAGATGTTCCCGCCGCAACATCTTTAAACTTACTCGCACAACGACGCACAGTACTCACATCAACACAATCATCATAAACTGCTTTCATTGTCTGATGAATCTGCTTTGGAGTGACACCTTCCGCTGTCAAGAATTCAATGAGTGCACGTTGCTTGAATCGCATTGACCGACCGTCTGCGCAGGGGTCCATACTTTACACTGTAATAACACAACCGTTCAGTGCTAAGGCTTCCCACCAACTGGAGCTGTAGAGAGGAGGCTACGGAACAAGCCAGACCCTCCGCATACCAATGCTGCCAACTATTGAAGAGTTACGAAGGTGGAGGCATTACTTTTCAGTCAGCCCTCGTACAACGGTGTTTTGGTCCACTCTGGGCTTACCGGCGTCCATGACCCCCTCACGCCAGCTGTGGCAATGCTGCTGTTTTCCTTAGTAGCGCCGAAAACTAGTGGTGGCTCTAGTAAATGTGTGAATATATGAATTACGGTGCACATATTAAATAAACGAGCAAGAGAGCCAGGAAAACGACGAACTAAATTATTAGTCTTGCCAGTTACGAGCATAAGCTGCCAATGTAAACAATAAGAATCTATCGAAACGCTGTCGTAACTGTGACCATGGGATACTGTGCAAGTGCTCGTAACATCAGCACGGATAGTTAACAGGGTAAAATGTGGGATGCTTCTTCGGCTGACGGTAGCTTCTGGCACAGCACTGTGTCAGCTGAGGCGTTGCAAGTAATACTTGGAATGTGTTGGGCTCTGAGCACTATGGGACTTAACTTCTGAGGTCATCAGTCCCCTGGAACTTAGAACTACGTAAACCTAACTAACCTAAGGACATCACATACATCCATGCCCGAGGCAGGATTCGAACCTGCGACCGTAGCGGTCGCGTGGAAAGTGTTCATTCGATCTCCAGACACTGAAAAGAGCGGCGATATGTTGGCTGAAGAAAGAACATGAATTGCTGAATTTAGTAGGAATACGGGTCAAACGGAAGCAGCAAATTCAAATCGGATCCTCCATCTACGGCAGAAACTATGAAATGATGCCCAAACAGTGAGGCATACCTATGATTTTTTATCAAATGTAGAACAGGGACTGAGAATGAAGCACCTGACTCCCTCAAGAGGCCTGACACACTTATTGGCCCGTCATGGACCTTACGCCGCACACTGGCGTCGAATTCGTAGATGACGGAGTTTCGAGTGTGCCTGTGGCGAAGAAGGAACGCCAGATGATACTATCTGACAATGACTTCTGCATGTCTACGTAGCTGATATTGGTCGGCAGCTACTGAATCGGAGCGAAAGACTCGCTGTCAAGGAGATACTGCATTGTGAAACAAATGGTAGATCTTGGCAGGCTTGGGTAGCGTGCTGTCTTGTCAATCAACCCTCGTCTATTCCACTGCGAGAGGTTGCTATGGAAGATCGAGGAGCAACGCAGCGAAGGCAGCTGAGGTGAACAGTTGCAGTAGAAGAACTGCCAACACCGTATGAGCAGCCATCGTAACAACACCAGCGAGAAACGCAGCCATGGCCTCTGTCTCCCATCCAAGGCAGAACCGCGTTGACGTAGGCCGGCATGTGGCTGCACTCATCACCGGCAACAAAGATGGTCTCTTGGAACAGAGGAATCCTTCCCTGCGACCAGGGAGCCAACAAACAATGGAAGAGTCAGATGCAAACACAAAGGCCTCCAAGCGGCCAAGGAACTGCCAGGCCACGCCTGTGGGCTAGGGAGCGATGGAGTGCGTTTTGGAATGTGACAGACAAAAGCTGAAGTTATCACAACAGTTGCAGTTCGTAGTAGGTGTAGTTTCTATTCACGGTAGAAACAGTTATTATTATTATTATTATTATGGGTAGTAGAAATACACACATCAAAAAAAGTTTTGCGTCACCCCAGTTCCCAGAACTCCTGAAGAAAGATTGACGTTGACTGTGGATGTTGTAACACGGACACAGTCCCTTTGATTGTGTCACTAAACCCGCCCAAATATGTAAACAACCATGCATGAGCAACGCCTATTAGACGGAGGGGGTCCGACAGCCGATAATTTCCAGTCATTTCATCAGGAAGGATGTACACGGCTCGTGATGCCTGTAGTGCAACCATGCCTAGACGGTCAATACCGCGGTTCGATCGCTTCCACATTGTTACTTTGTGCCAGGAAGGACTCTCAGCAAGGGAAGTGTCCAAGCATCTAGGAGCGAACCAAAGTGATATAGTTCGGACATGGAGGAGATACAGAGAGACAGGAACTGTCGATGACATGCCTCGCTCAGGCTGCCCAAGGTGGATGGTCGCTACCTACGGATTATGGCTCGGAGGAACCCTGACAGCAACGCCACCATGTTGAATAATGCTTTTCATGTAACCACAGGACGTCGTGTTACGAATCAAACTGCGTGCAATAGGCTGCATGATGCGCAACTTCACTCTCGACGTCCATGGCGAGGTCCACCTTTACACCCACGGAACCATGCAGTGTGGTACAGATGAGCACAACAACTTGCCGAATGGACCGCTCAGGATTGGCATCACGTTCTCTTCACCGATTAATGTCGCATATGCCTTCAATCAGACAGTCGTCAGAGACTTGTTTGGAGGTAATCCGGTCAGGCTGAACGCCTTAGAGTTTAGACAAACGGTCCAGCGAGGGCAGCAAGGTGGAGTTTCCCTCTCCTATGGAGTGGCATTATGTAGGGCCGACGTATGCCGCTGGTGGTCATGGAAGTCACCGTAGCGGTTGTACGATACGTGAATGCCATCCTCCGACTGATAGTGGAACCATATCGGCAGCGTATTGGAGAGGCATTCGTCTTCACGGACTACAATTCGCGCCCCCGTCGTACACATCTTCTGAATGACTTCCTTCAGAATAACGACATCTGTCGAGTGGAGTGGCCAGCATGTTCTCCAGAATTGAACCCTATCAAACATGCCTAGGATAGACTGAAAAGGGCTGTTTATGGACGACGTGACCCACCAACCACTCTGAGGAATTTACGCCGAATCGCCGTTGATGAGTGGGAGAATCTGGACCAACAGTGCATTGGTGAACTTGTGGATAGTATGCCTCGACGAATACAAGCATGCATCAGTGCAAGGACGTGTTACTGAGTATTAGAGGTACCTGTGTGTACAGCAGTCTGGACCACCACCTCTGAAGGTCTCGCTGTATCGTGGTGCATCATGCAATGTGTGGTTTTAATGCGCAATAAAAAGGGCAGAAATGATGTTTACGTTGGCCTATATTTTAGTTTTCTGAACAGGTTCCTGTACTCTCTGAACCGAGGTGATACAAAACTTTTTTTGATGTGTGTGGTTACAATGATGGGAGTACTATTGTGTAGGATAAAATTAAGCATTAATGTACACTCCTGGAAATGGAAAAAAGAACACATTGACACCGGTGTGTCAGGCCCACCATACTTGCTCCGGACACTGCGGGAGGGGTGTACAAGCAATGATCACACGCACGGCACAGCGGACACACCAGGAACCGCGGTGTTGGCCGTCGAATGGCGCTAGCTGCGCAGCATTTGTGCTCCGCCGCCGTCAGTGTCAGCCAGTTTGCCGTGGCATACGGAGCTCCATCGCAGTCTTTAACACTGGTAGCATGCCGCGACAGCGTGGACGTGAACCGTATGTGCAGTTGACGGACTTTGAGCGAGGGTGTATAGTGGGCATGCGGGAGGCCAGGTGGGCGTACCGCCGAATTGCTCAACACGTGGGGCGTGAGGTCTCCACAGTACATCGATGTTGTCGCCAGTGGTCGGCGGAAGGTGCACGTGCCCGTCGACCTGGGACCGGACCGCAGCGACGCACGGATGCACGCCAAGACCGTAGGATCCTACGCAGTGCCGTAGGGGACCGCACCGCCACTTCCCAGCAAATTAGGGACACTGTTGCTCCTGGGGTATCGGCGAGGACCATTCGCAACCGTCTCCATCAAGCTGGGCTACGGTCCCGCACACCGTTAGGCCGTCTTCCGCTCACGCCCCAACATCGTGCAGCCCGCCTCCAGTGGTGTCGCGACAGGCGTGGATGGAGGGACGAATGGAGACGTGTCGTCTTCAGCGATGAGAGTCGCTTCTGCCTTGGTGCCAATGATGGTCGTATGCGTGTTTGGCACCGTGCAGGTGAGCGCCACAATCAGGACTGCATACGACCGAGGCACACAGGGCCAACACCCGGCATCATGGTGTGGGGAGCGATCTCCTACACTGGCCGTACACCACTGGTGATCTTCGAGGGGACACTGAATAGTGCACGGTACATCCAAACCGTCATCGAACCCATCGTTCTACCATTCCTAGACCGGCAAGGGAACTTGCTGTTCCAACAGGACAATGCACGTCCGCATGTATCCCGTGCCACCCAACGTGCTCTAGAAGGTGTAAGTCAACTACCCTGGCCAGCAAGATCTCCGGATCTGTCCCCCATTGAGGATGTTTGGGACTGGATGAAGCGTCGTCTCACGCGGTCTGCACGTCCAGCACGAACGCTGGTCCAACTGAGGCGCCAGGTGGAAATGGCATGGCAAGCCGTTCCACAGGACTACATCCAGCATCTCTACGATCGTCTCCATGGGAGAATAGCAGCCTGCATTGCTGCGAAAGGTGGATATACACTGTATTAATGCCGACATTGTGCATGCTCTGTTGCCTGTGTCTATGTGCCTGTGGTTCTGTCAGTGTGATCATGTGATGTATCTGACCCCAGGAATGTATCAATAAAGTTTCCCCTTCCTGGGACAATGAATTCACGGTGTTCTTATTTCAATTTCCAGGAGTGTATATTGCATCGTTACAGCCTGCGTTTAAATTATAGGTACAGGCTACAATGGAATGAAATAAATAGGTAATCCAAGTTGTTTGTGTATATGAATTACTTCTTTTTTTCTGTGTTCTGAAACTGTAGTAACGAGGAGTGGCCGCGCGGTTAGAGGCGTCCTGTCACGGATTGCACGGCCCCTCCAGCCGGATGTTCGAGTCCTCCCTCGGGCATGGGTGTGTGTGTTGTTCTTAGCATAAGTTAGTTTAAGTAGTGCGTAAGTCTAGGGACCGATGACCTCAGTAGTTTGGTACCTTAGGAATTCACACACATTTGAACATTTGAAATTGTTATACGACGACGTGCTTAACCTTGTTATGAGAGTGAACCCCCAATGAACGAAACTATTAATGTTACTAAATTTTCCGTTATAGTTCCGGGACTTTAGGGGCAATTTGAGGAAAGCTACACTATCTGATCAAAAGTATTCGGACAGCTTGTGTAACGCGAATTGTCTGCTAGTTGTCACGAGAGGCGGCCCCGCCAGTACAGAAGGAGGGGGCCAGTATTGTGTTTTCAATAGAGAAGCAGTAATAGAAGAATGAGTCGATGAGGAGAATTCGTAATTTCCAGTGGAGTCTAATCATTGAATATCCTACGAGTAACAATCCATCAAGGACATTTCAATTCATCTAAAGCAGCCGAAGTCGACTGGTGACGATATGGCTGCGAAGTGGAAACACGAAGGAAGGACCAGAAGCACAGCTAAACCATGAGCATGCAGACTGCATATAGTGACAGAGAGGGACGATCGAGTATTGTAGAAGGTGGTTGTAAAAAATCGCATAAAGATCAGCGAAAAGTATCACTCGCGATTTCGATACTGCTACAAGCATTCCAACTAGCACAATGGTTGTGTGTAGGGATTTAAAATGGATGTGGTAGAATGAACGAGCAGCTCTTCATCTTTAGTCATTGTTTAGCGACATTTGAGGTGAAGTAAACAACGACTCCCCTAGGCAGCGATGACTGGAAACGAGTGACTGGGAGTAAAGCATTACGCTATACCCTGTGACAATCAGGTGGAAGGATATGGGTTTGGCAAATACCTGGAAATGCACATGTAGTGCCAGCAGTGAAGTAGAGAGAAGGTGAAGATTGGTCCCCTTACTGCGCTGAGAAAGACGCTAAAGGCGGATGGATATGAACACATTTTACCGCGCTGTGCGTCAGTGCGGAACCGTGCTGCTGCTACGGTCGCAGGTTCGAATCTGCCTCGGGCATGGATATGTATGATGTCCTTAAGTTAGTTAGGTTTAAGTAGCTCTAAGTTCTAGGGGACTGATGATCTCAGATGTTAAGTCCCATAGTGCTCAGAGCCATTTAAGGGGCTCCGGAACGCCCTATACTTGCAATGTTAAAATAACGCTTATAAATTACATCTTTCCTCACAAAGTATTTGAGGTAGGAAGTTGAACTTTTTACAGGTTATTTATTGGAATATGGGCTACAACTTAACACAGGGATTTTACAAAATTTTAGTTCAGTTATTAAAGATGATTTTTTTTTCAATTGTAATGAAAATTCACAACTTTTTTTTGCAATTTTTTATTTATATATTCAAAAATATACAGTTTTTTGGAAAAAGGCTGTGTTAAATTATGCAGAAGGTACTGTGTAACATTAACTGAAAGTTTGAAACAAATATGTTTGGAAGATCCTTAGAAAACATGTAATTAGTATGAGAAAATAAAAGTTTTGGGAATCGAGCGACAAAGATTGGATTAACTTTTTAGTGCATTCCAGGTCCATAGGATGGATTATCTTCATCCTCTGCAAACTCCTCCTCCAGCTTCCTCTTGTTCCTCCTCCTGTTTACTCTTGCTTGTATTTCTAGACTCTTTACAGCCCTGTCTGCAGCCCGGAGGCGTTCCTTGTCTAAAGCAAGCATCGCTCGTTGTTGTGTTCATAGATTTTGCTACCATTTTCTTCAGTTGCAGTTACTGCAACACTGTTCCAAAAGGTGGTCATGTATGAACACTAATCACATTTCAGTTGTATTTCACTAGCAAGTCCTACGTGCTTTATTATGGATAGTTCCAGACCAACTTCACTACAATGAATACATCTTACACAGTTTGAAAAAATTCCTTTGAGAACCGACATATCAAATACTTCATTCACATCCGATTCGCCCATAAAACATTCATAGTTTTCACTCATTGAACCAAGCTTCTTCTGTGAAGTATTTTCTTTCCCACTTTGACTGCTATGGGCAGGTGTACTTGAGAGGTTAGGTTCACTCACTTGGTTATCGTCTTTATTGTTTACAGTAATAACACATACCTTTGGCTTTCCAACATTTCTCCTTTTCTTAAAAGCCTTCAGAGGATTTATAATAACTTTACTTTTACTCATTATTATACTTCAACAAAACAGAGACTCAAGAAACAGAATTAATTACGAATATTTTCGAGATAACGACATAGTAAATAAACATGAAACAATCGACAATCACACCAGCGATATATATTGAACCATCACAGGTTAGCCACAACACATACTTTATCTCACATCACTAAAATGTACCTGATGAACACGGACGTTAATAATAACACCATTTGACAGCAGTTTAACAGCGCCACAGTGGGTCACGCCCATGTAGAACACATTTCAAAAAAAAATTAAAAATAGTTGTATTCTTCGGAATTGAATAAATTATATATCTATTAAAAGGTAATAGTCTGCAGATTCAGAAAACGCAAAAAAGTAAAAATTGAACTTTTCATGATTTTGAGCCTTTCCGGAGCCCCTTAAACCATTTCACTATAAATTCAGTGTGTGGTCCAAAACCATTTTTTGAGCACCCTGTCAAAACGCAGCATTTCTGAAGCAAAGGTCTGAGGACAGTACCATTCGTGAAATCGACTGGCCTACCGAGAGTCCAGCCTAAACCCAGTGGCAAGGTTTTGGATGAGAACGACAGCTTCACTCAAACCACAGCGTCCAATATCACTATCTTCTCCGGGTCTGACTTTTGAGGAAGAATGTGCAGCCACTCCTCCACAGACATTGCGACACTTCATTGAAAGACTCCCCGGCACAGTTGAAGCCATCGTAAAGCCGAAAGGTGGACACATTCTATTTCAGTGTCCACTTCTAGGTATCCACATACTTTTGATCAAATAAAATATCCACGCAAATGACTTTTTTAGTCATCATTCTTTCGACTAGTTTGATTTTGACATCCTTGTTTTCTTACGTTGTGCGGAGCTTACACCTCTGTGTAAAATACCACACCTGACATCGTCTACGATCTGTTTTGTATATTCTGTTCTTTGTATTCACGTATGATTCTCATCTCTACTGCTCCTGCCAGTGCCAGTTTGACTACTTCTGGGTACCGTGGAAGATGTGACACTAACCATTGCTTCTTCTAGTAAGTTCTTCCATAGACTGAGAGGCACCCACATGCCTTGCTCATACTGTGGCATCAAGCAGTCGGGCCTGCAAGATGAGTGGTCTGCCAGGCGAGTGGATTCATTCTTATTTATCGAGTAACATGAACTCTCGTACTCACAACTAAGTTACAAATTATCCTCCTATGTGAATAATACGCAACGGAAACACGCATCTGACTATCAGTAATTTACAGAACTCTGATTGTTCACTAAGCACTGGCAATACCACATTTTCTTTCCTTTTTATTTAACGGCTTTTTTCAACACGTGGCCATCGCACTGAATATGAGTGGCGCACACATTATAAATTCTGGATATCATGACAACATACAATTCGAAGGAAAAGGCCACCAATCTTTTTCTTTTCACTATCTTATTTATTCCGATAAATTCTATAACCTAAACACACAAATTCTATAACCTACAACAATAACACATGCGAAATTCCGCCCAGTGGGCATGGCTTAACATTGGTGATTCTCTACCTTATGGTCTCGTAATTATTTAACGCTACAGTGCACTTTCTGGATAGGATGGTGGATCTTTTATTATACCTCACACTTCGACTCTCACAATCATCATCACGAAACTTTCCTCCAGACCTAGCGGTACCGAAGGAACAAGCATAACCCACTAATCTTTTGAAACTACCTCGCTACTCTCCCATGCAAACCACACATACCCAAATTACATGACATACACCACACTACAATATGAAATACTACACAGGGAATAGTCACAACATTATCACTTTCAGCTTTCCCACTTCAATTAATACACTCCTGGAAATTGAAATAAGAACACCGTGAATTCATTGTCCCAGGAAGGGGAAACTTTATTGACACATTCCTGGGGTCAGATACATCACATGATCACACTGACAGAACCACAGGCACACAGACACAGGCAACAGAGCATGCACAATGTCGGCACTAGTACAGTGTATATCCACCTTTCGCAGCAATGCAGGCTGCTATTCTCCCATGGAGACGATCGTAGAGATGCTGGATGTAGTCCCGTGGAACGGCTTGCCATGCCATTTCCACCTGGCGCCTCAGTTGGACCAGCGTTCGTGCTGGACGTGCAGACCGCGTGAGACGACGCTTCATCCAGTCCCAAACATCCTCAATGGGGGACAGATCCGGAGATCTTGCTGGCCAGGGTAGTTGACTTACACCTTCTAGAGCACGTTGAGTGGCACGGGATACATGCGGACGTGCATTGTCCTGTTGGAACAGCAAGTTCCCTTGCCGGTCTAGGAATGGTAGAACGATGGGTTCGATGACGGTTTGGATGTACCGTGCACTATTCAGTGTCCCCTCGACGATCACCAGTGGTGTACGGCCAGTGTAGGAGATCGCTCCCCACACCATGATGCCGGGTGTTGGGCCTGTGTGCCTCGGTCGTATGCAGTCCTGATTGTGGCGCTCACCTGCACGGCGCCAAACACGCATACGACCATCATTGGCACCAAGGCAGAAGCGACTCTCATCGCTGAAGACGACACGTCTCCATTCGTCCCTCCATTCACGCCTGTCGCGACACCACTGGAGGCGGGCTGCACGATGTTGGGGCGTGAGCGGAAGACGGCCTAACGGTGTGCGGGACCGTAGCCCAGCTTCATGGAGACGGTTGCGAATGGTCCTCGCCGATACCCCAGGAGCAACAGTGTCCCTAATTTGCTGGGAAGTGGCGGTGCGGTCCCCTACGGCACTGCGTAGGATCCTACGGTCTTGGCGTGCATCCGTGCGTCGCTACGGTCCGGTCCCAGGTCGACGGGCACGTGCACCTTCCGCCGACCACTGGCGACAACATCGATGTACTGTGGAGACCTCACGCTCCACTTGTTGAGCAATTCGGCGGTACGTCCACCCGGCCTCCCGCATGCCCACTATACGCCCTCGCTCAAAGTCCGTCATGCAGCTGTCGCGGCATGCTACCAGTGTTAAAGACTGCGATGGAGCTCCGTATGCCACGGCAAACTGGCTGACACTGACGGCGGCGGTGCACAAATGCTGCGCAGCTAGCGCCATTCGACGGCCAACACCGCGGTTCCTGGTGTGTCCGCTGTGCCGTGCGTGTGATCATTGCTTGTACAGCCCTCTCGCAGTGTCCGGAGCAAGTATGGTGGGTGTGACGCACCGGTGTCAGTGTGTTCTTTTTTCCATTTCCAGGAGTGTATTTATCCCAGTTTCACACGACACTGCCCCACTTCGTAATTCTACTTTCCTACTATGAACTCTGGAGATATATGCACGTCTTCCTGGGCAATGCAAGCCAAGTGACGTTGCTGGATAGACGGCCGACTCACCTTGCTTCTCTCTCAGAGTTTGAATCTAGCGTCACACGGAATCATATCACGCAAAGTAATATTAAGAATGTATTCATCACACACGCGAGTCCTCAACTGATACCATGGACGAGTACTTCTCTTTATCTTTTGTCTCATACACAGTTTGAGACTCACACAGTACTCACCACGTGGAAGTACTCGTCTCTAATTTCAAGTCCTGCACGCGCCATTTCTTAAATATTTCAACTTATGGTACACACGCTACTTCTTAAATATTTCAACTTATTGTACACACGCTAGTAATTCAGCTTAACTTAAGCACACGGAAGTATTTCAACTTATTGCTACACGTGGTTTCATTGTGACCGTTGGTCACTTCCGAAGATTACTACGATCCCATTAATATTACCTGCCTGACATCTAATTCTCCCCACAAAAGTTCCTGAAATAGAGAAATTATTATTTCAAACTACTCTTAAATATTCCACATGCGTACCATGTCTCCCCTCTTTTGTCTTTACGGAGCACAACTAAGACAGGTCTTAACAGCACAAGATCCAGCGGCAGAGTCCTGAAACATGGCCGTTCTTCAGGTCATCTCGCACCTCTGTCGAGGTGGGGGAAGACCATGCTACCGTATTGGTCAGCCACATTTCAGGCGCTCAAAGCTCCGGTAAGTTTCATCTCTTTGGTTCCACCAAAGGATCGTCTCAAAGATGATCATATATTCACATTCACTATCTGCGGTTAGCAGACGACCATACATTCATTCATTTCACAGATCTCAACAATCTGGATGTAGGGATTTATTTTGTGGGAGTGCACATGTGATCAATTAAATAAATAAATTGTCATTCTTTCCCACACTAGTATCCGGCTTCGCTGTATTAATTGAAAATGAGTTATTTTACAAAAAAAATGTGTTGTTCTGACAAAAATAATGAAGTATGTTGTACCTATTTTCAATGTCGGGCGGTACTGTACCCTTTCAAGACTTCTAACCTCATCTATTCGGTTTAGTTCTCTTTTATTTGATACATGTTCACTTGATTATTCCACGATAGAAGCCCATGTAAAATGCGTCCAGTTTCTGCTTCTCCAGATTATTGATGGTCAACGTCGCACTTACTCAAAATTCTGTGATTCCTGCAAATACTTTCAGGAACTTCGTCGTTGCTTGCTTATCAATAGCTGAAAGCTTTCTTTACCAGTGCCAACCCACCTCCGAAATCAATAGGAGGAAAGGGGAGTTCTGATACAAAATAGGTCACACGCTACTTATTCGGACTTAGTTACATATCCGGCCAATCATTCTAACTCCCGGCACTCCATCACACCTACCCACCGTCCCCGTGCCATCTTAACCCCCAGTTTCGCATTCAGCCTATTGACCCAAGGCTACAGCTTTGTAGTTGGAAGAGTCCGAGTTCATCCACTGTCATATGTAGTTGTTTTAAATTTGTTTATACTAACGTATTTTCTTGAAATTCGATTATTTTTGGCGAATTCCAACACAGTTATTGTTTAAACAATTTCCCTGATAAGGAGAAGGGGCAGGATGTAGGACATGTGTTAAGACATGAGGGAACGACTTCCATGGTATTAGAGGGAGCTGTAGAGGACAAAAACTGTAGAGAAAGACAGTGATTGGAACACATCCAACAAATAATTGAGGGCGTAGGTTGCAAAAAAAATGGTTCAAATTGCTGTGAGCACTATGGGACTTAACATCTGAGGTCATCAGTCCCCTAGAACTTAGAACTACTTAAACCTAACTAACCTAAGGACATCACACACATCCATGCCAGAGGCAGGATTCGAACCTGCGACCATAGCGGTCGTGCGGTTCCAGATCGAAGCGCCTAGAACCGCTCGGCCACACCGGCCGGCCGCGTAGGTTGCAAGTGCTGCACTGAGATGAAGAGGTTAGCACAGGAGAGGAATTTGTGGCGGGCCGCATCAAACCAGTCAGAAGACAGAGGAAAAAAAAAGATACTAACGAATTTCAACACACTCATTGTTCAAACAATTTCGTACGAGATGGCACTTATCTAAATGTAATTGGAACCGGAATATTTTGGGTTTCGAGTTCGTCATGTGTAATTTTCTAGAAATTCAATTATTTTTGGCTAATTCCAACACAGTTATTGTTTAAACAATTTCCCTATCTCCAATAAGAAAGATCGTCACGAGCGAAAGAAGTTAAAGTTCATGTGGGGCGAAAATCTCCAACAAACCACCGAAAATTTGTGGCTCTATAATACATGATATTGTTTGTCAGTTATTTCAGTTATACATGTTTTCCCAAACAGATTGAAATCTGCGATTTTTAGATCTGGTGCCAATGACTGCCACCCATCGTCACTCCTTACATCATTGTCTCAAAATTTCCTGAAGAGAAAATTTACTCTGTGGTTAATACTCACCTGTGTAGTTGTGGAATACTTCGCCAATCACAGTTTGCGTTTCGTTGGTGCCACTGCAAATATATACACATTTTCTGAGTATATAATAAAAATAATAAAATCTTAAACAAGTAAAACATCACCAGATGGGAACTTCCATGACCTAGCGAAGACGTTTCATTCTGTCAGCCATAATAACCTTTGACAGAAGTTAAGTTTTAGGGCATACGTAGCTTAGCACATGCTTGCTTCAGTTTTCACTTGAGAAGCACAATACAAAATTTTACCCTTGGCTGCTCGAGTAACACAAAGAAGGAGACCACATCAGCCACACGTGGACCAATTAAAATGGCAGTCCTACGAGGTTCCATTGTTGCCTTACTGCTGTTCTTGCTTTATGTTAATGAGTTGCTATTTTATTTGGATCCGAAGACAGAATTTGTACTGTTTGCATGTGTGACAAGCATTGTTGTAAAGCAGAGTAAAGAAGCATCAACAGGGAAAATAGTAAGTGATATTTTTGTGATTGGTTTTGCACAAATGATCCAGTTTTAAACTTTGAAAAACAACAGCGCATCGGATTTTAAATAGTGAAAAATATCCCACCTCCAGTTACCCTAATGCACCAGCAACAAATAATAACAAACAGGGTAGAATTATTAGGTGTCATAATGATGGAAACTTAAAGTCGAAAAATCATGTAGTAAATCTGCTAATGTTTAGGTCCAGCTACTTTTTCCGTGCAGCAATGACTGCCAACTTTGCGGATATAGAAGTCAGTAAGTTAACATGATTTGCATATTTTCATTCGCCGATATCTTAGGGAATAACATTCTCGGTAACTCCTTACTTAGGCAAAAAGCATTCATTGTAGAAAAAAAAGTATTTTGGAATTATAGTTGGTGCACACACGCAGGCTTTACGGGTGGGTCTCTTTAAGTAGCTGAGAATATTAATCACAGTCTTACAGTAGACTTATTCGCATATGAAATTTGTTATCAACAATGTGAGTTTAATAGTAAGAGTCATATTCGCAAGTACGACAGTAGAACGAAATATAATCTGCGTTATCATTTAATGAATCTAACTGTGGCACAGAAAGGCATCAAATACGCATCTGTAAACTCTTTGACAATACCCATACGTATCAAGTGCCTGACAGACAACAGAAATGTTTCCGAACGTACATTAAATGTGTTTCTCCTTAACAGCTCCTTCTACACCACAGAAGAATTCTTGAATAAAAATAATTAGTTATGTTAACAGAAAAACTGTAAACGGCAGCATGTAGCCCTATAAAGATTTTTTTCTCATTTTTTTTATGTATACAGGGTGTTTGTTTTAACTTGAGATAACTAAATGTCTGTAAAATGCCGCACCGAACAAAAAGAAAATTGTTCTAAGTGAAAAGTTAATATTAGTGAAGGGGAAATTGGTATGTCCTACAACTGGCCACCTCCTAACTACTCTTCTGGGTGGGCAGAGTCAACTTTGTACTTTCAAATGGGAACCACCCATTTGCACTGCATGTTCGGATTCTACGCCAAAAAGTACGTACGGATTACTCAAACCATTGTTTTCCGTTCGTGGCAGATGGCGCTTTATTGACAAATATTTAGTGTGCCTATTTTTGCAATTATGAACTGACGCATTTGATTCTACATTTCATTTAGGATGTAAATGTAAACCTTTACATTCTAATGTTCATATTTATGTTCCAAATTTACTTTGGTGCTGCAAATGTGATTGTACAGTACAAATAATATAGCTAGACACTGACGTTTCTGGCAACTAAGCTACTTCTGAGAATGTGCGTCTGGAGCACAGCATTGTATGATACTGAAACATAGACTGTGGGAAGAGAATCGAAGCGTTTGAGATGTGCTGCTACAGACGAGTGCTGAAAATTAGGTGGACTGATAAGATAAGAAATGAGGAGGTTCTGCACAAAATCGGAGAGGAAAGGGCTAATTGGAAAAACTGACAAGGAGAAGACACAGGGTGATAGGACCTCTGGAAGGCATCAAGGAATAACTTGCTTGGTACTAGGGAGAGTTGTAGAGGGCAAAAAACTGTAGGGGAATACAGAGACTGGAATAACTGAGGGCATAGGTTGCAAGTGCTACTCTGATATGAAGAGGTTGGCACAGGAGAGGAATTCGTGGCCTGCCACTTAAAACGAGTCAAAACACTGATGACTAAAAAACTAAAATAAAAAAGCTACTTCTTTGGTACGGCAGATTTCAGTTTCCTACGGGGTTGATTGCTGTGAATCTCAAAGCCATCGGAATGTTTGATTTCGATTGCCGGCCTCGAACCTCGCCATCAGAGTGACTGATTTCGGCGTGTGTTTTCATCCAATCGCCGGAACTCTCGTGCTGACCACTACGCAGCTGCTGGTGGAATACAAACCACAACCACTTTAATGAGGTAAAATGTCTATGAAGTGATAGTGACACGCACACCTGTCGCGGATACTCATCGAAATCCATCCAGCACCTCGGTTGTGAGACGCAAGAGGACTCGACGATATCAAGCAAATCGATGGGAACATAAAAGTACTACATACCCGTGGTTGTTCCTGGATTGCGCTAAACGTAGATTCCAACCAAACATTGAAATCGCTAACCATATTGTACTGTACAATCAAATTTGCAACACTGAAGTAAATTTCTAACTTAAATACCAACCGTTAGAACCAAAAAGGTTTACATTTACATCGTAAATGAAATGTAGAATTAGGTACGTCAGTTCTCAATTGCAAAAACAGGCACATTTGATACTTGTCGATAACAGCGCCGTCTGCCACGAATGAAAAGCAATGCTTTGAATAACCGCACGTAATTTTTGGCATGGAACTCGAATATTAATAGGGGGTTCGTATTTGAAAATGCAAGTTGACCCACCCACGCAGCAGGGGTGGTCAGGAGCTGGTCACTTGTAGCACAGTCAGATGTTCCCTTTACTATTAACTTTTCACCTAGAAGACTATTTTTTTGTGCGACACGTCATTTTCGAGATATTTAGTTCTCTCAAGTAAAAAAAAAACACCCTGTGCGTATGCGCTTAATGTTTGGTGTGCTGACACGTTCCACTTCGTACTGTTTATGGTAAATATTGTCTGTGGAACAGGCAACTGACTAACCAACTAACTTTTATATGCCACACCTCATTAGAACTTTCAGAGATCACACAATTCTCAGAAATTTGTCGGTTACCAAACACGCACCAGAAGAAAGTTGAGACATTGTGTGTAAATTGATACAATAGAAACAATATGAAACAAAGAATGGAGTTACAGGTGGACAGCATGGGTAAAGCCGTGTAAAGAATAAGAAATGCAATACGGTAAATAAGCCGTCATCGTTCAACTCGCGTGTCGAAACAATGCAACCTTTGGTTGAGATAACGGAAAGCGATCCGCCTTTGCTTGTAGCCTCAACGCAGGTTCCCGTGGCAAGCATTGCCGTCTAAAGTGGGCCACGGACGCCCCCAGGAGTAATAGGCGAATGGGGCGAGATAGCAGAGAGAGAGAGAGAGAGAGAGAGAGATAGAGAGAAAAGAGAAGGCCAAGCATTCCCTGGCAGTGTTAACCTCTGCTTGGTAGTTGTTCTGGCACCTGACATCAGCCAACAAATCTGAGAAGAGTCACGGGCAAGGTACCCTGCAACGCGAGCCAATTTCGGATGTGCCGCGTGATTAATAAATTCAAGGATCATCACAAAACAAAGATAGCCACGATACTACCTGTTGAATCAAGTACATGTGGTTTTTCACTCAATACGTGGGAATTTCAAGACCTGTGTGTGTTTGAACATTGGCAGGGGAAACGAGCAGCGAGACAAGGGGGCTTGTATATGCAGCCTATACTATTGGGGAACCGTACTGATCCTTGATCACTCAGTAGGTAACGAGACACTGCGCTGTTTCACTCGGCAGTATTCAAGAGACCAGTAATAAGTATCTTTAGTGAACAGTGCCTGCAGTAAGAAGAAGATAAAAGTAGATTTCGAAAAACACTTTCGTGTAGTGAAATTTCTGCAGTAAAAGGAATCTTAGGAAAACAGAGCTAATTTAGGTAATAATTTTTATGTAATGCGGGCAGATATGAAACTTCGTGCCAGATTTAAAACTTTGCGCCGGGTCGGAAATCGAACCTCCGACCTCTGCCTTTCGCGGGCAAGTGAAGTTTTGAGCGTAGGAGGAGAGGTACTGGCGAAAATAGAGCTATGCAGGGGAAGGGAAGGGAGAGGGGGTGGGAGTGAGCCATGCCTGGATTGCTCAGCCGGTAGAGCATTTGCCTGCGAAAGACAATGGACACTAGTGCGAGTCCCAATCCGATTTCAAAGAGCATTTAGTCGTGAACCCCATATTCCTTTTACAGCTTTTGAAAATCCTTTTCGTCGGGTTCATGTAAATAAATTTTGGGTAACAATGAGTGACGTCCACACCTCATAAGGTCAATTAAAAGCTGATATCTTGCAACAAAAATAGTGATAAATAGAGGAGAGAAAAAGACAAACGAGATAAAAATCAATCAAGGTGTTAGAGAGGGGTATTCTGTTTCATTTACTGTGTCCTTAAAAACTGGAAGTCAGATAATTATACAGGAACTGAAGTTGATAAACAGACCAACGCAAGCGCAGTACTATTTGCAGATAATAAAGTCGAATGGTTAGCATACACACCCGGCCTTCTAAGCAGCCTATGTTGCTCGTTGTCCCGATAAAGTTCCAAAAATGGTTCAAATGGCTCTGAGCACTATGCGACTTAAATTCTGAGGTCATCAGTCTCCTAGAACTTAGAACTACTTAAATCTAAGGACGTCACACACATCCATACCCGAGGCAGGATTCGAACCTGCGACCGTAGGGGTCGCGCAGTTCCAGACTGTAGCGCCTAGAACCGCTCGGCCACTCTGGCCGGTGATAATGTTCCATCAATATAAACAAGAAGTTGAAGAGAGCTTCCAATTAGCAGTCAATCGACAAAACGAAATACATACAGAAGATAATCTTAAAATGTCATTAAGTGAGACGAAAGATATGGCCTTCAAGGAAAATACGCAATACGGCCAAACACTGTAACAAACAACAAAATAATTGAACAGACATCACAATTTAACTATCTGAACTGCCACACGAACTATAGCCATGATAATGATACAGATGAAAAACTGCCCAAACTTCAGTATCAGGAACAATGAACAAAGCCTGAAAAAGCAGTCTGTTGTGGCGACATTCTTGAATAAATGCTTCGGCCAACAAAAGTACTTAGCCGCCTATTGAAATGTAAACTCCCGACGATGCCGTCGACGGAGGAAATCATAGAAAGCTGGAGACTGGTAAAGTTGTCGTGACGAGAACTCCGTTACTCATTTATTCAATAAACAGGGCACTTAACTGGAAAACCAAAATGATACAAAAATTAAGTTTTATAAAACTACGAGCTTACAGTTACTGTTGTATGGAAGCGAGACTTGGATAAATAATGAGAAGGTGACAACAAAACAGCAAAACAGAAGCACCAGATAAAGAGGAGAAATTTAATTTAAAAAAAAAATTCCTTATTAATTCGGTGTCGATAACTGCTGGATCCCGCAGGCTGTGAGGTTTCTTTAAGAAACACTATGGGTCGATTGGACGATGGTTAGCATTCACACCCAGCCTCCTAAAGAGCTCGTTGTCCTGATAAAGTTTCATCTGATGAGAATGTCATCAGTATGAACGAAACACATGGAATGAATGATAATGAATTTTTCTCTATCAGAAAAAAGAAGGCTAAATTTGAGATATTATGCCACTACTACATTCAAAAAGCATCGGGAAAGATAGCCGTTTCTTCGAAATTCGTTAAACACCTTCTCAGTGAACACTTTTATCAGAAATATTGACATCAAGTCAAGCAACTCCGTTACTGAATTCAAAGGGTCTTGACTATCGCACTTAATTGTATCATGCAGCGGCTTGAAGCATGTACAAGGAGAGAATCGGAAGAAATATTCGGAGAATGAAGGAATGAATTATTTGTAGAATGTTAATGGTGAACTCCAAAGTAGTTCATCTTTCATTCTCACTTTTCAGTTCATCCAAGTGATCAATGTATATCGCGGATGGCTCCAACCACACGAAAATGCAACCTCAAATCCAATGTGATACCACAAATTTTAGAAGTAAGGTAACAATATCCTTGAAAATGGCAGGCAACGTATAAAAACATGCGGTACAGATGCCATGACACGGAACTGAGAGTATGGGCCCATTAATTATTCGTCTGCTGCAAAAATGACCATGTTGTCTGTAGCTGATGAAATAGATTTGGCTGTGATTTCCAGGGTGCAGGATATCAGTAAAACAGCAACCACACCTCCTAGCCAACGTGTTTGGTGGTGAACTATTGTACAACTGTCTTCCTCCAAAACGCTGATATTCCTATGCTTGTTCCACCAAGCATATTTCCTGCATTGTAATGATACACATGGAAGCTGTGGAAGTTCCACATCTAGACAAGAGGCTCAAATGTACGCTGGAAATAGGATGCCGTTACTTAAGCCATGATTATCAAAATATATTCACACTCACATGATCCTTCAGCATATATTATCTCACCAGCGGTATTGATGATGATGATGTTTGGTTTGTGGGGCGCTCAACTACGTGGTCATCAGCACAGTACAAATTTTTTTTTTCACAGTCCAGTCTAGCCACTGCCACGAATGATGATGATGAAATGATGAGGACAACACAAACACCCAGTCCCCGGATAGAGAAAACCCCAATCCAACCCGGGAACCCGTGATCCAGAGTCACTAAACCGAGCGAGGTGGCGCAGTGGTTAGCACACTGGACTCGCATTCGGGAGGACGACGGTTCAATCCCGTCTCCGGCCATCCTGATTTAGGTTTTCCGTGATTTCCCTAAATCGTTTCAGGCGAATGCCGGGATGGTTCCTTTGAAAGGTCACGGCCGATTTCCTTCCCAATCCTTCCCCAACCCGAGCTTGCGCTCCGTCTCTAATGACCTCGTTGTCGACGGGACGTTAAACACTAACCACCACCACCAGAGTCACTAACGCAACCCCACCAGTATTGGACTTGTATGTGCCATCATATGGAAGCTAGTAAATCCTGCATCTTAGCCTTTGTGTTTGGTGCTAGGTCACGAGCTCCTGCTGCTTTTAGTACAATTTTTTGTTTTCCCATTATTATTTGTCGCTCCCAACTTATGAGAAGTCTTAGTGCGTGGAATTCGCAAGATCAGGAGTTCTTCAAGATCTAATGGTCCGTGGACAATAGAGCACAAGCTCGTATTTGCGAAGGAAATCGGCACTGCCCTTTTCAAAGCTACAATCCCCTTGACGACACTTGCTTGTATATTCGATTCAAAAAATCGATTTCTATGTTTTTATTTTAAATCGATTTTAGACATTTTTTTAAGAAATTGTAGTTAAAAGAATTGAATTGCACATCGGGAAGTTGTTTGAAAACCAACTTAAAGATCTCTCTGTGTGCGGCCACACCAATGTTTCCACTGCTTTCACACGTCAAATGTTGTCCATTAGACTCCCCTTCGAGAAAGATATACTACACAACTATTTTTAAAGCTGGCAGCCCTGTGAGAAGATTCGCTGTGAGATGTTCTTATGTTTTCCCTTGTATATCTTTGGTTTTCGACCGTTTTCTGCAGCTCGAGTTGTCGTTATTTTGTCATTCTCGAAAGTTATTACGCCTCCAAAAAAAGTTTTGATACTGGTAAACGTAAGTTTTACGGCTGTCTTGTTTATTACGTCAGGAAGTAGAGACCGTATAAGTACCGGGTGGTTATAATTAAACTTTCCCTATTTCACAAGTTATAACACGGAAACTAATTACCATACAAGTACCAAACTTGGTAGCATGTCCAGAGTATGGGGTGCATAATTTCCATGCGTCGCAGCGTCACAGTGTAGTTCCAACTATGGCCACCAGGTATCGTGATCAGACGTCCTGATTCATAGTCTAAGACACCTGACCAGTCGCAGTGCACTTGTTGACGTGTCAACATGAGATTGGATAAAAGGATCAGGGCATCATTGGTGAAGCTCTGTTATCAAAACAACAGTAATGCAGCACCTGCACTTCGAGAATTTCGCCGGCTGAAAGGATTACGAAGAGTTCTCTTTCTCCCCCTGCTGTGAGGAGCATGACGAAGAAGTTCGAATCGACTGGAGAACTGGGTGTCGCCCCGAGAAGAGGCCAACGACCGGTTGCACCACAGATGTCTGATCAAATCTCTGTTGCTATGGCAGACAGTGCTGCGCGCAGTACCCGATCGTCAGGCAGTGCGGGTGCTGTGTTACGACAGTTGAATATCCCACGGTCCGCTGTACGGGAGGTCCTCCGAACCATTCTCAAATGGTATTCGCACAAGATCCATCTCGTACAGCAGCTTGCACCACAGGACGCATAACGACGTGTTGACTTGGCTCTCCACTTTCTCGAAAGGATTGAAGTTGACGAAGGCTGGCCCTGGACCATCCTCCGGACAGACGATGCTCATTTTTCTCTGATGGGTGGGGTGAACACACAGAACAGCCGAGTGTGGGAAACTTCACCTCCAGTCACTGTGCATGAAGTTCCTCTTTATGGTGAACGTGTAACCGTATGGTGTGGCTGCACGGCTACGTTCATCATTGTCACATTATTTTTTGAACAGGTTGACGCTCAAGGACCAAAGACGTGCAGTGTGACTGGCCAGCGTTACTGCAATATGCATCGCCAACATGTAAGACTCGCCTTACAGGAGAGAGAGATATTGGAATCAACAGTTTTCATACAAGATGGGGCAGCACCGGACATCGCTCGTGAAATTCACCTGCTTCTTCCAAACACATTTGGAATCGATCGAATTATCTGCCGATCTTTCCAAACGCTTGGCCGGCACGATCACCTGATCCTACTCATGTGGTTCCTGGTTGTGGGGCTATCTGAAGGAGAGAGTTTACCAGGGGAACATTCACACAGGTGCTGATGTGAAACGCAGCATATCAAGAGAAGTAGTCAGTATACCTACGGGCATGTTTCGTTTTGCTGTGCAGAATGCAGTGCTGCGGTTTCAACCTCTTCTGGACACTGATGGGAGCCATATTGTAGTCCTTTTGTAGCGGTAATGGTATCGGTGATTAATGATATGATGTACTGTAGCAACACATTAAAATTGTTTCAATTGAACTGATTCTGCAATATTTCACTTCCCCATTACCCCGATATTAATGTTGCCAAGTTTTGTCCTCGTATGGTAATAAGTTTCCGTGTTATAACGCGTTAAATAGGGAAAGTTTAATTATAACTACCCGATACATCTACAAACCGACTGGATGTCATAGCGACAGCAACATGTGCCTTAATACAGAAACTGAAACATCTGGAGACCAATCACATTTCAAGAGATCTGATCAATGCAATAAAACTGGATGTAGTTCCATAATTGCTGAAATGAATGCTTTGTCTTGGCTTCTAAAGACTGTTTGCTGTGTGTGCTACCTGTGAAAAGGGTGGTATTAACATTGTAGAAGATCTGGACTGCAAGAAAGTAGTGGCCAGTAAGCTTCAACTGCTTTGTTATTTCTTTGGAGAAACCGAAAGTGGGTGTTCTTCTGGATTGTACAAAGTAATAGTTTATACTTCAAATATTAGTCTATTGTGTGGGAGGAGGCGTGTTGGGAAGGGTAGAAGATCACCTCAAACATTTTGCGCTATCATTGGTTTGTCGCCAATTCAAAGACTTGAGAAGTACAGACAGTTACCTCTGCAGGAAAGTGGGTCCTTGTGGCAACCAAAGAGGCCAGAATAACAAAGAGAGAAAGTAAGGAACATGTAAACTAAGAAGAATACGCAACACGAATTATTTAGGAACGACAGAAATGAGTCACAGGTCTAATATAACTTTGAATTGATTTTCCCGAGAATTACATTTTCTGATTTGTTTATTTTATGCACAAAACACTTATTTGAGCTAGAGACCTAAATTTGTTTGGGACGTTTCAGGATACTGTTTCAGAGAAAGTAGACTACAGACACTAACATACTATCAATAGGGAGAAAAAATATACCGATTTATTATAAAAAACTAGCCTTATTTTTGTTTATCAGATGTAACGATTTCTAGAATAAAAACTTGTGACAGGAGACTTGTTGTTAACGTGTGCTTGAAGCATCAAGCATCTAAGTAAGAACAATGTAGTTTGCAGTCTTCACAGAAAATTTGTAGAAAGTGAATATGAGAAAAAACGTGATTAATTGTACAGGGAATCTAAAAAGTCCGAAGTCCGTGCTCTAGTTGACGGAATAATATAGGTCGAGAGGTAAAACTTGATACACATACCTGAAATGACACGGGGTTTTGTTGGAACAAAAAACGAGTACAAAAATCGGCTAACAGATGGCGCTGAACAGCAACACGTCAGTGACGCCACATGAGAATCGTGAATAAAATGAGCTGTTGTGAGAGAGGCAGTCAGGGCCCCAGACTTCAGTCCGTGTGATTATTGGTTGTAGCGTTAACTGAAGTCGCAAGTCTAAGGCGATCGTCCGACTTCATTAAGGATGTTAAAAGACAACATCCGACGGCAGTTTGTCACCATACCTACTGATGCGCTATCGGTGCTGTTCACAACATTGTCCCTGGACAACATACACGCTATTGTTGATAAATGACGACCGACATGTTGAGCATTTGTTGTGAAGAATAATATCGTCTTCACTAAGAATTAATTGTGATGCTAATGATGGCTTATGTGTTATATGAAGCGCCATCTTTTGCTCATGTTGTGCACTTTTTTGGTTTCAAAAAAATCTCATATCATTTAATACATGTGTGCCAAGTTTTACCATTATTCCTACATTATGATTGTCAAATGCTACACTTGTGGGTTAGCCTGTCTATAAAAGTTTTCAGCAAGAAACACTCTTATTGGTCTACAAATTATATGGCACTAACACGTAGGAGTCCACACTTTTTGGTTACAGACTGTCAGCTTCATGAAAATTGTTAGTCGTTGGTTGTTTTTGGGGAAGGAGACCAGACAGCGTGGTCATCGGTCTCATCGGATTAGGGAAGGATGGGGAAGGAAGTCGGCCGTGCCCTTTCAGAGGAACCATCCCGGCATTTGCCTGGACTGATTTAGGGAAATCACGGAAAACCTAAATCAGGATGGCCGGACGCGGGATTGAACCGTCGTCCTCCCGAATGCGAGTCCAGTGTCTAACCACTGCGCCACCTCACTCGGTAAAATTGTTAGTATTTTTCTAGTCATTCACAGGAAAATTACCTCAAGCGAATTAGGTGACCCACAGAAAACCTAAATCAAATTGGACAATTGGGATTCGAAGAGGCTTCCTCCGGAATGTGAGTCCATAGTCTTATCTGCGTGTAAGCACAGCGTTCTCATCACAATATTAGGACTCTGAAATGTTTAAACTTAGTATATGAATGCATATTTTCGCGGTCATATATACTGACAAAACTTTCTCGGGCTTCCAGCGGCGTCCAGTGGTTTAAAATACACGAGTTTTCGGCCGAGTTCTTCTCGACCATTGTCAAGTGGTGACTGTCCATTGATTGCTGCTGCCGCCCTTATATAGCCGCGCTGTCTTCAGTGACGTCCCTGGTACTCGCTCTAGTGCCATATATGGTGATGTTTTCATTGTGCGCTTGTCGCCCCCGCTGCAACTTTCCAATGGCCGGGCTCCAAGCTGTGCTTAGCTGCAACCGCCGTCTTAGTTGAGGATGTTATCAGAAATTTTTAACTCGATCTCTTCTTTTTAACACTGTCCTAAAAACTAGTAGTCTGCGTAATGACAGGCGTCCGTTTTCTAAAACATGTTGCGCCACCGCTGTTTTCTCAGGATACCGTAGGCGAAAACGTTTCTCGTGTTGCACAAGGCGCTGTTGAATAGTACGTACAGTCTGTCCGATATAGAACTGTCTTCACCCACACGGTATATACTCCTGGCGTCTGAGTTCTACATCGTCTTTCACAAGCCTCATCAGCTGCCGAATTTT
This sequence comes from Schistocerca americana, assembly GCF_021461395.2. NCBI lineage: Eukaryota > Metazoa > Arthropoda > Insecta > Orthoptera > Acrididae > Schistocerca > Schistocerca americana. The sequence goes on from NC_060119.1 coordinate 221,527,254, forward strand.
AGCCGGTGCCTTAAAAACCGTGTCGATTGTATGTTTCTTAGAAGCCGGCTAATGTTTCCTATTATTGAGCCACAGAACGGCAAGAACACAAGCTTTTTCGTGCCATCCTCAGAGATCTTCAGCTTACGTCTCTTCGGCAAGATGGCTTGCGGAATCTGGCGGTTGTTGTAGCCGTTTCCTTTGAAGACTTTCCGTAAGTGGCTTAGTTCCTTCAGGAGGCTTTCAGCGTCTGAAACGGCTTCCGCTCGATACACCAATGTCCTCAGAAAGGAAGTTTTCTGTGAATGATGGAAGCACGCAGTTATCGGTCTGTGTGGGTGGGTATCCGACAAAAACTGTGACTGAGACATCCATTTTATTTCCGGCGAACGAGGACGTCTAGAAAAGGCAAGGCACCATCTGTCTCTACTTCCATCGTGAATCTGATGTTATCTTGGATGCTGTCGATGTGGTTGAAAAATTCTCCCAGCTTTTCACGCCCATGAGACCAGACAATGAATGTGTCGTCGTCTATCGATAAAAGCAACTAGGTTTTGCAGGAGCCGTGTCCAAGGCGATGTTCTCCCATGAAGAGGTTAGCTATAACTGGAGATAATGGACTTCCCATCGCGACGCCGTCCGTCTGATTAAAATAATCTCCATCATACAAAAAATTACTCTTTAGATTTGCTCTCCCAGTTATTCGTCGACATTATTGTGGACTTATTTACACACACTCTGACATCATGGCGATCGCCATGGACGATATCGCGTGATCTGCAACGTGTTTGCATGCTAGCCGGAAAGCTGGTAAGTAGTTCTTGTGGTACACTTTTCCACTCCTCCAACAGCGCTAGTGACAACTGTAGGATGGTTGTTGGTGCATATGGACGTTCTGTAGTAGGTGCAGAACGTCTCCGCAAGGCATCCCAGACGTGCTGGATGGGATTTAAGTCGGGGAACGAGCAGGCCAGTCCAGTCTCAGAAGATCGTCTAGTTCTCCATCTGCGCTCTTCGTTACGGTCTCGCATTGTCAAGTACTGCCCTACAAATATTTTGACACTGTGCACTCACCAGTCAAAGTTATCGTGACACTGTACTTCTTCCCCACGTGCTTCTTTTCAGGGGTGCATTCGGCTCTTACGTCATTTTTTTGGATTACAGTGCACGGCCGCATCGAACAGCACAAGTGGAGGAGTTTAGGAACGGGAAGATATTCGGAAAATGGACTGGTTTGCCTGTTCCTCCGACTTAAATCCCATCATGCATGTGTGAGATGCATTAGGGAGACATATTGCAACTGAACCATGCTGCGGCTCGCGTTGGTGCTATTTGTAGGTTTCTGACCTCTGTTGGAGGCCAAACCGTATCGTTTAGTTGACATGGTTGCGGTTGTTTGTCTTCTTCTCGTGTTGACTGGCGCCACTTGGTTTCGCAAGCGTTGCCTGTCCGCTAGTGGCAACAGCGGCGGTTATCGATATGTAGTAACTGTGGCCCTATCTTTGGGTCGATGTCGTGGTTCTTCTGGGTCGTGTAAGTGTGCAGTTCAGTTGGGGACACGACGTAAGCCAGGTCCGCACAGTGCGAGAAAACGCCGGGACCGCTGGGGCCCGCATGGACTGCCGAATCGAAGGTCTGTGGTCACGAGGGTGCACGATCTCGTCGTAAACTGAATACTGCAAGTTTTAAGTTGAGTTCATTTGTATTCAAGTAGAGAAACCTCCATCATTGTGAGATCTTGCGATTCTCCAGTGACTTCGCGTTGCTGTTCGTAGTGTTGCCGAGGCGAAGAGCAGCGAGTGGAGTGGTTGGAGAAGGCAGATCTGATTAGCTTTCCTGGACTTCTAATTACTATTTATTGCGTCCAGTTTGTTACCATTTGTTAAGTTCAGCCAGCAGTATTTTTTTCTGCCTCGTGGTCGCTAACGCCCCAGTTACCTGCCCTGGCGGTTAGTGTATGCAACGCCAGTGTACGTTTCCTCGCCTTACCGCTGCTGTCCGGTGAGGCGTGTAGTTTTGACACCTTTCTGATTGGAGGTTGGTTGGTAATTCTACCCTGGTGGTAGTGATTCCTTTCTCGTTCTGGGTGCTCTAAGCACAGTCTTCTGCGGGCGGAGACCAGACCACCGGTTCCGGCTTTGGCGTATTTTTACATCTTTGCATTTGGTTTAATGGACATCAGGTAGCCTCAGCAAGATTATTATTAGTCATTCGTTAGACTGCCACTACTCTGAGTTACCATCCTGTGAAGTGAATGCAACTCTTGGCTGCCCATCTCATTGCTCACGAAAGTGTTTTTGCCGGACCTCCTCAGAGGTCCATTCCTGGTGCTCCGTCTATGACTGGCCCTTGTGCTTTATGATTGTATTTGCTGTTTTATTGTATGTTTCTAAATTTTTTATATAATTGCAATTCTTGGCGTTACAACAGGTTTAAATGATTGTGCTACCAAGTTTACCATCATTTTGTGTCACCTGTTTGGTGACCAGTTGCTTGTCTTTTTTTAAATTAACCTTGCTATTGCATTGCTGTTTTAGAGTATGTTTGTTATTTTTTTTTATAATTGCCGTTCTTGGCGTTAAAGGCCTTCAGCCGTGACTGTGGTTACTTGCCTTAAAATTCTAATTGGGATCACATTGGTTGTTTTTAAGACATTATTTGCTGTGTCTGTATTTTATGGTCATTTAGTAAATTGTAACGCTCTGAAAGCATTATTAATTGCACAGTTGTTTTTTCCTTCATTAATAACGTGTGATATCTTTATTTATTGCTGAGTCTGGAATTATCTTTTTAAAATAAATGTGTGTAATTGCAGAAGCGAACCAATAGTAACTAATTACGGCCCCGCCCACAATCGTAACCGAATCCTGCCTTCCTTGACTACCAGGTTTCAGCAACATTTCCATAGTCAACAACGACCATCAACCGCGCTGGTGGAGGAATAGAACGTCCTGCAGCAAGAACTAACTTTGCAGCTAGCATGGGAACACTTTACACAGCATGCGCTGCCATCCACGGTGATCACACACCCTATTAAGAACTATGTACCGCCTTTTCTAATGTCTAGGGGACCATCACGAACCACGGTGAATTCAACGTAATTATTGCATTTGTAGAAAAATGTCATTTCTGTTCGTCTCATTGTGTATTTCTTCCAGTTACATTCTGTACTACAATGTAGCAGTTCTTTCTATGCATGATCTAAGTTTCATCGAGTTGTGTTACTTGACAGTGACTCCTTATGCGACAGTTACTTTCGTCCGTACATTTTGCACATCAGTGCCTACGGAACGTCTGCGAAATGCGTGGCAGCCTCTCTCAAAACAGTTTTACGTTTGTTAATCTTAATGTAGATGTGATTGCTTCACTCGTTTCCATAAAGGTGGTGCTAATTGTGTTAGACTAAGCTGAAGCATAGAAAGCTGAAGCATAGAAATGGCCACACTGTCGACAGAAATCTTTTGTCGACTGCGAATGCATCTCTCATTATTGTAGTTTGACTCTCCACTTTATGTTGTATCAACATTAATAATTTTTTTGCACATTGCAGAAGTCACGAGAAAGTAGTTTATTAAATATTTCAATTTCGTAGTTCTGATTTGAGTCACTAAATCGACAAGCGACAAGCTGCTCTCTTTTCTGCCACTCTCGGGTTTATCTCTTCTTTTCTGTTGTTTTGCTTTGTTTCTCGCCAGCTATAGCTAATACAATTGTTGTATGCGCTTTCTTTTTGGTATTCTACATGTCGACCTTACAAAATCGTATTGCCAACTGACAATATTGATGATATTGTTAATGATGTGAGGGTCGCTGCGATATATTTTATTTATGGCTGGCTCTGAGCACTATGCGACCTAACTTCTGAGGTCATCAGTCGCCTAGAACTTAGAACTAATTAAACCTAACTAACCTAAAGACATCACACACATCCATGCCCGAGGCAGGATTCGAACCTGCGACCGTAGCGGTCGCTCGGTTCCAGACTGTAGCGCCCAGAACCGCACAGCCACTCCGGCCGGCCTATTTTATTTATTATTTAATCTTACCTGATTACATTGGACTATGGTTTCATACATATAGCATCATTTTTACATTACAATTATCTAAACAATAACAATTTCAATGTGCCAAAAAGTATTACAATCATCTGAGTCTCTGTACTGACAATGCAATTAATAATACCGACTATGAAGTAACAAAGTTAATACCGACAGTAGCTGTACTATTGGTGCCACTAATAGTGATAACAGAAATAAAAATAATAACAATGATGATAGTGGCAGATATAGAAACAATTTACAGGTGTACAAAATAGATGTTTTCTGATAGACAGAATTTTGGGGAAAGGAAATTTAAGGGGACTACACAAGCTAAGAATACTGGGAAACGAGAAGAATCTGGCTGGAAAGAAGAATGTACAGGTAAACAGTGTGCACAGAGACAACGGTAATCATTATTGTTGCTTTAGTAGATATGTCATTAACTCTCTTCTTAAACTCGAGATGTTATTCAGTTGTCTAATATACGCGGTAGGGGGGGGGGGGGGGGGGAAGAGGGTTATTCCATAGTGGGGTTCCTGCTACTAAGAAGGACTTCGAGAAAGTTGTTGAACAATGGAGCGGGTCAGAAAGGTTTTTGCTGTGATGGGAACGGGTGTTTCTGCCATGTTGTTCAAACAATAGCGTTTAAGTCGTGGGGAGGGGGGAGAGGGGGGATTATGAGGGACAGTATACGTTGACAAGGTAGTAGGGAAGACAGAGCATATGGAAAGCTCTGCGCTTGTCTATATACAGGTCAGGTTCTGCAGAAAGTGTCATCACTTCTGTCTGTTCATTTTTGGAACACAACCTACGACCAGCTTAGAGACAGAAGTGATGACGCTCTCTGCAGAACCTGACAATCATTTTGCAGGACAATGCTCAAGCACTTACAGTGCAAGCTGTTACTGATACGTTCGACTGATGGGGCTGTTAAGTGCTATACCACCTACTGCACTCCCCTTACTTAAGCCCTCGTAAATTCAGCTAGATTTCTTAAATGAAGGAAACACTTCACGGCATTCGCTTCAGAACTGCTACAAGTTCGTCGGGCAATAGACCGCGCCGCTCGAACTGTCAACACAACTGGTACTGCTAGGAGTATCCTGCGACTTCCACATAGCTGGCAATGGGTTATACACAATGCTGGTGGCTACTTTGAAGGTCAGTAAAACTTTGAAACACATATCTGTTTTGTACGAGCTGTATATAAATAGTTGCCACTATTGAAGTTCCAACCCTCGTATCATTACAATATTCAGGTGCCAGATATAAGTGTACCCCAGTATACTCCTGTCAAGCCTTTGCACAAGTTTTTATTTTAGATCGAGAAGGATCATCTTCTCATATTTTTGTAGGGCATGGACAGATGATGATGCCTCCTTGTGCATAGCAATTACGTGCTCAGTCCAATTTAGATTTTCATCTATTATTACTCCTAGACTCTTTGCTAAGAGTCCCATTCAGGATTATAGATGATAGAGATTCCCGAAATTTCAGGTTAACGAGCGTGGAATGAACAGCCAGTACCGTTTTGATTTTGGATGGATTCAGCTTTAACTTTGTATCATGAGCACACAAATCGGCATTCTCGATAGCTGTCTTCAGATTTATTCGTTTTGCACTTAGATACAACAGGAGGTTATTAGCGTACACGTGGTATTTGCGGTAGGACAAAGCTGATGACATACCACTGACACAGAATGAAATATGTACAGGAGCTAATACCGAACCCTGGTACTGCCTAGCTCCACTGTGACTTTATGTTTGACAAACTAGTATTGTCAATAAATAATGAGGGCGTGCAGGCTCTTCTGGACCACATTGGTACTTACTGTTGGCAACCAGGGACGTCGATATCAGAGATCGACAAGGAAAGCAACAGTGCTGAATTAAAATATTTGCCCATCGACGTTGGAGGTACCCGCACCAATGACGGTTGGCTTGCCCACTCATAAAATCAGAGACCTTGATGTGTGCTGATACCGCCGTGGCGTCTCACGGGACTACCGTCTCGCCTCGCCTCGCCTGCCATCCAGAATAATCGGTAGGCGGGGCCGCTACCCGCCAACCGGGCCGTTATGCCTCCGTGGCGCTATTTTCGGCGGCGGACGGACACCACTAAAACGGACGTGGGGTTTCCGCAGCCACCGGGCCCCAGCCGAGGACGTCGGAGGCTGAGGCCGGCTAAGCGTGTTCCTGCGTACGAGATAGACTCTTGTAGCTGCTGCGGGACTCTTGGGTGCAGTTATTATTTAGTTATCCTCGTGAGAACTCCCAGATAGCACACCACACACAAACATTAAGTATAATCAGATGCAGGAGAAGTATAACAAGAATTTTTTTTTTAAAAAAGCAATAGGACGGTAAACGGGGATCAGCACGTACTTCATGCTGTAGTTGTGTAACGTCACGCGTTTTCAGGGCATGAAAAGACTTTATCAAAGAATATGAATTTTTAAAACTAAATGCGGAATTTGCTTATGGTATTTGCTTCACAGATATTGATGTTGTAGAGAAATGTTACAGTTGGTACAATAGTATCTGTGATTAAGTTAAAAGTAATAAAGTTAATGGTTAGTCAGATGCCAAGGGATATTATACATATGTCAACGTCAGTTTTTGAGTTATATTGATCTGAGTCGCTCCTTGTGTAGCCATATGCATATAGCTGTGTAATTAGGACCGATCCTGTAGTAGCCCGAGCGATATTAGTACATCGGATCTGAAGCAAACGTCAAGTTACAGGGTGGTCCATTGATAGTGACCTGGACAAATATCTCACGAAATAAGCGTCAAATGAAAAAACTACAAAGAACGAAACTGGTCTAGCTTGAAGGGGAAAACCAGATGGTATGGTTGGCCCGCTAGATGGCGCTGCCATAGGTCAAACGGATATCAACTGCGTTTTTTAAAAATAGGAACCCGTATTTTTATTTCATATTCGTGTAGTAGGTAAAAAAATATGAATGTTTTAGTTGGACCACTTTTTTCGCTTTGTGATACATGGCGCTGTAATAGTCACAAACGTATAAGTACGTGGTGTCACGTAACATTCCACCAGTGCGGACAGTATTTACTTCGTGATACATTACCCGTCTTAAAATGGACCGTTTTCCAACTGTGGGAATGGTCGATATCGTGTTGATGTATGGCTATTGCGATCAAAATGCTGAACGGGCGTGTGCTGTGTATGTTGCTCGGTATTCTCGACGACATCATCCAAGTGTCCGGACCGTTCGCCGGATAGTTACGTTATTTAAGGAAACAGGAAGTGTTGAAAAATAGTTCAAATGGCTCTGAGCACTATGGGACTTAACATCTGTGGTCATCAGTCTACTAGAACTTAGAACTACTTAAACCTAACTAACCTAAGGACATCAGACACATCCATGCCCGAGGCAGGATTCGAACCTGCGACCGTAGCGGTCACGCGGTTCCAGACTGTAGCGCCTAGAACCGCACGGCCACACCAGCGGGCAGGAAGTGTTCAGCCACATGTGAAACGTCAACCACGACCTGCAACAAATGATGATGCCCAAGTAGGTGTTTTAGCTGCTGTCGCGGCTAATCCGCACATCAGTAGTAGACAAATTGTGCGAGAATCGAGAATCTCAAAAACGTCGATGTTGAGAATGCTACATCAACATCGATTGCACCCGTACCACATTTCTATGCACCAGGAATTGCATGGCGACGACTTTGAAAGTCGTGTACAGTTCTGCCACTGGGGACAAGAGAAATTACAGGATGATGACAGATATTTTGCACGCGTTCTGTTTAGCGATGAAGCGTCATTCACCAACCAGCGGTAACGTAAACCGGCATAATATGCACTATTGGGCAACGGAAAATCCACAATGGCTGCGACAAGTGGAACATCAGTGACCTTGGAGGGTTAAAGTATGGTGTGGCATTATGGGAGAAAGGATAATTGGCCCACATTTTATCGATGGCAATCTAAATGGTGCAATGTATGCTGATTTCGTACGTAATGTTCTACCGATGTTACTACAAGATGATTCACTGCACAGAATGGCGATGTACTTCCAACCTGACGGATGTCCGGCACATAGTTTGCGTGCGGTTGAAGCTGTTTTGAATAGCATATTTCACGACAGGTGGATTGGTCGTCGGAGCACCATACCATGGCCCACACGTGCACCGGATCTGACGTCCCAGGATTTCTTGTTGAAGCATGCTGCCAACAATTTGGTGCAAATATAAAATGACATGTACAGCGAAATCACAATGTAAATAGTTTGAACAACGATATTAAATTATTTTACAAATTGGAAATTTGTGGTAAGGTCTTATGGGACCAAACTGCTAAGGTCATCGGTCCCTAAGCTTACACACTATTTAATCTAACTTAAACTAACTTACGCTAGGGACGACACACGCACCCATGCCCGAGGGAGGACTCGAACATATGACGGCGATAGCCTCGCGGATCGGGACAAGAAGCCTTAGACCGCACGGCTACGTTGTCCGGCTTATTTTACAATTTCCACTTAGGTCCAGTAAATATAGCTAAGGAATACTTGCATATCAACGTATAAGATACAGAATTTGATGGAGACTGATAAGCATACTCCTGGAATATGAGTGTTTATGCAGCCACGGTTTGAATACGGGCGCCCGTCCGATACGTTGTCGGCGGAAAGCCCTCTGTGAGAAGGGTGGAGTGTTTGGGGAAGCAAATAGCGGCAGTTGGCTCTGGGAATTACCTGTCGTAACATCTCCCGTTTGTGATCCACCAATGTGGTCTGCGGTAGTTCGGCGTCGTAGCATGGAGTGTTAAATGTTTTTCTTTCGGGAAAGCAGCGATGGGCGGCAAGAGTGAACTGAGGATTCCATGTAGTATTTTCAACTATCTGTCTAAAGAAAGCCGGCCGGTGTGGCCGAGCGGTTCTAGGCGCTACAGCCTTGAACCGCGCGACCACTACGGTCGCAGGTTCGAATCCTGCCTCGGGCATGGATGTGTGTGATGTCCTTAGGTTGGTTAGGTTTAAGTAGTTCTAAGTTCTAGGGGACTTATGACCTCAGATGTTGAGTCCCATAGTGCTCAGAGCCATTTGTCTAAAGAAATTGTTTTACTATTGCCTGTGGTACTGATAATGCAAAAGCAGGCATTACGTGCTGAAAGAAGGGTCTTTTGTGTTGTAACTGACGCGATGTATACTGTTTGTCGGTGAGATTTCATAACATCGCTATAGCAATCGGTGGAATTTGTCGACGCACACCTTCTAAGATGATACAAGTTGGGTGACGCATACAGATTCATTAACTACACTCCTGGAAATTGAAATAAGAACACCGTGAATTCGTTGTCCCAGGAAGGGGAAACTTTATTGACACATTCCTGGGGTCAGATACATCACATGATCACACTGACAGAACCACAGGCACATAGACACAGACAACAGAGCATGCACAATGTCGGCACTAGTACAGTGTATATCCACCTTTCGCAGCAATGCAGGCTGCTATTCTCCCATGGAGACGATCGTAGAGATGCTGGATGTAGTCCTGTGGAACGGCTTGCCATGCCATTTCCACCTGGCGCCTCAGTTGGACCAGCGTTCGTGCTGGACGTGCAGACCGCGTGAGACGACGCTTCATCCAGTCCCAAACATGCTCAATGGGGGACAGATCCGGAGATCTTGCTGGCCAGGGTAGTTGACTTACACCTTCTAGAGCACGTTGGGTGGCACGGGATACATGCGGACGTGCATTGTCCTGTTGGAACAGCAAGTTCCCTTGCCGGTCTAGGAATGGTAGAACGATGGGTTCGATGACAGTGTGGATGTACCGTGCACTATTCAGTGTCCCCTCGACGATCACCAGTGGTGTACGGCCAGTGTAGGAGATCGCTCCCCACACCATGATGCCGGGTGTTGGCCCTGTGTGCCTCGGTCGTATGCAGTCCTGATTGTGGCGCTCACCTGCACGGCGCCAAACACGCATACGACCATCATTGGCACCAAGGCAGAAGCGACTCTCATCGCTGAAGACGACACGTCTCCATTCGTCCCTCCATTCACGCCTGTCGCGACACCACTGGAGGCGGGCTGCACGACGTTGGGGCGTGAGCGGAAGACGGCCTAACGGTGTGCGGGACCGTAGACCAGCTTCATGGAGACGGTTGCGAATGGTCCTCGCCGATACCCCAGGAGCAACAGTGTCCCTAATTTGCTGGGAAGTGGCGGTGCGGACCCCTACGGCACTGCGTAGGATCCTACGGTCTTGGCGTGCATCCGTGCGTCGCTGCGGTCCGGTCCCAGGTCGACGGGCACGTGCACCTTCCGCCGACCACTGGCGACAACATCGATGTACTGTGGAGACCTCACTTCCCACGTGTTGAGCAATTTGGCGGTACGTCCACCCGGCCTCCCGCATGCCCACTATACGCCCTCGCTCAAAGTCCGTCAACTGCACATACGGTTCACGTCCACGCTGTCGCGGCATGCTACCGGTGTTAAAGACTGCGATGGAGCTCCGTATGCCACGGCAAACTGGCTGACACTGACGGCGGCGGTGCACAAATGCTGCGCAGCTAGCGCCATTCGACGGCCAACACCGCGGTTCCTGGTGTGTCCGCTGTGCCGTGCGTGTGATCATTGCTTGTACAGCCCTCTCGCAGTGTCCGGAGCAAGTATGGTGGGTCTGACACACCGGTGTCAATGTGTTCTTTTTTCCATTTCCAGGAGTGTACATTGTGGTCCTTTACTGAAATCTTCAGTTTCACTGTGTCACAGACTGTTCATTTTTGATGTAGAGACGGGATAGGTAGTGCAAGCTGCCCTGATTCTACTCTGAAGGGCCAAAGAAACTGGTACATCTGCCTAATATCGTGCAGGCCAACCGCGAGCAAGCAGAACTGCCGCAACACGACGTGGCACGGACTCGACTAATGTCTGAAGTAGTGCTGGACGGAACTGACACGATGGATCCTATAGGGTGTCCATAAATCCGTAAGAGTACGAGGGGGTGGAGATCTCTTCTGAACAGCATGTTGCAAGGCATCCCAGGTATGGTCAATAACGTTCATGATTGGGGAGTTTGATGGCCAGTGGAAGTGTTTAAACTCAGAAGAGTGTTCCTGGACCCACTATGAATCAATTCTGGACGTGTGGGGTACCGCATTGTCCTGCTGGAATTACCCAAGTTCGTCGCAATGCACAATAGACATGAATGGATGTAGGTGATCAGACAGGATACTTACGTACGTGTCACCTGTCAAAGTCGTAGCTGAACACACCAGGGGCTCCATGTCACAACCACTGCACATGCCTCACACCATTATAGAGCCTCCACCAGCTTGAACAGTCCCCTGCTGACGAGCAGGATCCGTGGATTTATGAGGTTGTTTCCATACCGGTACACGTCCATCCGCTCGATACAATTTGAAACGAGACTCGTCCAACCAGGCAACATGTTTCCAGTTATCAACAGTCCAGTGTCAGTGTTGACTGGCCCAGGCGAGGCGTAAACCTTTGTGTCGTGCAGTCATCAAGGGCACACGAGTGGGAGTTCGGTTCCGATAGCCCATATCGATGATGTTTCGTTGTATAGTTCGCACACTGCCACTTGTTGACGCCCCAGCATTAAAATCTCTGTATTTGAATACACATTCCTGTACCAGTTTCTTTGGCGCTTCAGTGGATTACCGACAGCCAACGTTGAGAACTGCGTAAAGTGCTGGACAGTCGGCACCTCAGAACAAATATTGCTGGCAGCTACGGGTTTCGTGCAGCATTTCTTGGCGCGGAACAAGGCCAGTGTTGTTTGAATCTGATGAGAAGTGGTATCACGAAGTATGGCCCTTTAGGATGCTCCGTCGTTGTCGTGTCACTTGCTGCTACTGGTCTGGTTTTCCGACTTACGGAAAGTTCTGACGTGTTCATTTTTACTATTTTTCTCACTGCGGTAGGGACCGACAGTTTTGCTTTACACCCTTACATGTAATGTACTTACACACATACTCCCAATGTGTGATGTCTGTGCAGAAAGCTATCCAATTATGCTAAATTACTAAAGCGTTTGCATCTGGCTCCACGTGGGGGAGGCAGTGAAAGTTTTCCCGGTAATCATAACATTGGTTAAGTTGTTATACGCTGTAAGGATTACGAGGATTAAACGTTAAGACTATGACAGTGGTGTCCCGCATGATTCTAAGTAAAACTGAGGCGTTAAGGCGCGGTACGCCAGCGTACCGCTCCACTGCTAGTCAGTGTGTATTAAAATTTCTTTAAAAAAGTAGAATTATAGAATTACTGGTGCTCAAAGGGCCACCTCCTGTATCTTGGAAATGGTGCACCACGGCAGTTTAACTTATTGTTTACTTTTTGTGATTTAAGATAATTTAAATCAGAAATAAGGCTATTAAGCAAGAATCCTTCAGCATAACTTTGTCTTAAACTGCGCCCAGCCATCAAATACTGCTGCACGATTTGTTTGGGTTGTGGCATTTGAACAGTAACTAGTTAAAGCGCAATACTGCATAATAACCCGGTGCAGTGGGCATTAGTAACTGTGTTGTACGTGTATGGTTTGTAGGGGTTAATGTACAATGTGTGTGTGTGTGTGTGTGTGTGTGTGTGTGTGTGTGTGTGTGTGTGTGTGTGTGTCCGTTCCTTGTATTTTACGTGTATTGTGAGTGGTTATTGTCCAGGGAGCAAAGTAATTAAATTCAGATTTTTTTCCTTATCAGTTTTACGAGGGCTATCCACAAAGTACATTACGTTTTCGTTTGTGTCCGTTAGGGGCGGGGCTAGCGCGGCCATCTTGGTGTCATGGCATTCCGCCACTCAGTCGGCATCCTGCCGTGCTAGTGAGAGGTTCGTACTGTACTCCGTTGAGTTACTGTGACAGTTTGAAATGTCAGCGTTAATTGAAAATGCCGCGAAGTGCGTGCTGTAATAAGGATTCTGACTGCAAAAAATTGTACACCGATAGAAATCTATCGGCAGCTTTGTGAAGTGTATGGGGACAACATAATCAGTGAAGGTGGAGTGCGTCAATGGGTCATAAAATTTAAAAATAGCCGAACTAACGTTCACGACGAAGAGCGAAGTGGAAGACCTAGCATAGTGACTGCCGAACTTGTCGAAAAAGTCGATGCCGCGGTCCGTGAAAACCGTAATTTCACAATAACGGAACTCTCTATGAGTTTTCCACAAATTTCACGAAGTTTGTTGCACGAAATCACTACCGAAAAGCTTGGTTACCACAAGTTTTGTGCAAGATGGATACCAAAAACCTCGACAGAGATTCACAAAAATCAGCGAATGGCTACAGCGTTAACGTTTTTGGACGCTTACGAGAAAGATGGCGACTCATTACTCGATCGCGTCGTTACTGGTGACGAAACATGGGTTAAGCATGTGAACTGCGAGACAAAATTGCAGTCAATGCAGTGGGGGCACACAAATTCCCCCCAAGAACCCAAGAAATGCATGCAGACAATGTCGGCAAGGAAGGTGATGGCGACTGTCTTTTGGGACAGAAAAGGTGTGATTTTTGTAGATTTCCTGGAAAGAGGCACTACAATAAACCCTCAAAGGTATTGCCAAACTCTGCACAACCTCAGAAGAGCAGGGGAAAGTTGGGCTCAAAGATCTTGCTGATTCACGACAACACCCGGGCCCATACGGCAAATGCCACTCATGAAGTTCTCGAATCTTTTAAGTGGGAGTTGTACAGTCCCGAACCGGCACCGAGCGACTTCCAGTTATTGCCAGCAATGAAGAAGTGGTTGGCTATGCAGCGTTTTGATGACGACGCACAGCTTCAAGAAGAGGTAACCGCGTGGTTGAAGGCGCAGGCGGCCGAATTTTACGACGAAGGAATTTCCAAGCTCGTCCATCGCTACGATAAGTGCCTTAATTTAAATGGCAACTATGTAGAAACGTAGTATTTAGGTGTGGCTTTCATCTGTATATAATAAAAAAAAATTCCAATAATTTATTTATTTTTAATTCCAAAACGTAATGTACTTTGTGGATAACCCTCGTATTATTGTTTTATCGAATAAAACTTTTATCAGTGAATGTATATACTTTAAAGATAGTAATTTCAATCAGTCTGGGAACGTTGTAAGTGGGCCGTTGGCTTGTACCTGCGTTAGTTGCAGGTTTAGATCGGTGTTTATGACTGGACAAACCGTGGTACCCAGCGTGTTCCCTGCAATCGCGAGACCGACAGCCCTCTAGCTAGTCAAGAGTTTCAGCTTCATCTAAGGGGCGTTTTATATTAATTAGTGGTATTAAGCTCAGTCTCATCAGTTATTTACCAGCCCTCCACTCCCAACCGCGAAAAATCCTGCACAACAGTATGCATATGCATTGTTGTCTCATATGAAACAAAAATGTGCTTTGTATATTTGAGGCTCTACGTGAGGATAGGTTAAAGAAAGGCAAAACTATGTTTATGGTATTTGCAAACTTAGAGAAGGCTTTTGACAGTGTTGACTGGAACACTCTTTTTCAAATTCTAAAGGTGGCAGAGGTAAAACACTGGGAGCGAAAGGCTATTTATAATATTTGCAGAAACCAGGTGGCAGTTATAAGAGTCGAGAGGCACTAAAGGGAAGCAGTGGTTGAGAAGGGAACGAGACATGGTTGTAGCCTACCCCCAACGTTATTCAATCTGTATATTGAGCAAGCAGTAAAGGATACAAAAGAAAATTTGGATTAGGAACTACGGTCCAGGGAGAAGAAATAAAAACTTTGAGGTTCGCCGATGACATTGTAATTCTGTCAGAGACAGGAAAGGACTTGGAAGAACAGTTGAATGTAATGGACAGTGTCTTGAAAGGACGATATAAGATGAACATCAACAAAAGCAAAACGAGGATAATGGAATATAGTCGAATTAAATCAGGTGATGCTGGGAGAATTAGATTAAGAAATGAGACACTTAAAGTAGTAAATGAGATTTGTTATTTGGGAAGCAAAATAACGGATGATGGTCAAAGTAGGGAGGATATAAAATGTAGACTGGTAGTTGCAAAAAACAGCGTTTCTGAAGAAGAGAAATTTGTTAACATCGAGTACAGATTTAAGTGTCAGGAAGTCCCTTGAAAGTATTTGTATGTAGTATAGCGATGTATGGAAGTGAAACATGGACGATAAACAGTTTAGACAATAAGAGAATAGAAGCTTTTGAAATGTGGTGCTACACAAAAATGCTGAAGATTAGATGGGTAGATCGCGTAACTAACGAGGAGCTACTTAATAAAATTGGGGAGAAGACCAGTTTGTGGTACAACCTGACTAAAAGAAGGAATCGGTTGGTAGGACACTTTCTGAGGCATCAAGGGATCAATTTAGTGCTGGAGGGCAGCGTGGAGGGTAAAAATCGTAGAGGGAGACCAAGAGATGAATACGGCAAGCAGATTCAGAGCGTTGTATGTTGCAGTAGTTACTCGGAGATGAAGTGGCTTGCACAGGATAGAGTAGCGTGGAAAGTTGCATCAAAGCAGTCTTTGGACTGAAGACCACAACAAAAATATGTGACACAGAGAGGGTTCCTTTAATTTCCGAAGGTTGTGGAGTAAACAGCTTTGCTGTGCTTCGAAGAAACTACAGGAAAACAAGAAGTAGTTTACATTTTCTTTTTCCTTCCTAGAACAGTCGCAGAAAGGGCTGCCCTTTATGCCTGTCCGTTGTAAGTTGGAAGGAGTTGAACTACTAAGGTTAAACGTCTTTCCTCTTGGTCCTACATTATATTACACAGAAATATGCTCACCTACGATTTATGTAAATGCTAATTTCTAGCGCACAAGGCAAACTATTTCAAATGTATGTAAACAGTGAACAGCATCTGTGGAAACATGTAAACAATGGACTGACTGTTTTCCACGAAGCTATTTACATCAGTTTATTGTAGGTTAAGCAGAATCCTGCTGCTCTCGCTGCTTCCTGGAGTCCCTTGGTGTGACCTTTCTGTGTCAGTTGCGCGCTTCTTCCTCTCTCGCACTGTGGTGCAGCAGGTCTGGTCACCTCGTTGTCGGCCGCCAGCGCACCTGGTTTCCCACGCCACTAGCGTGTCGGTTTTCAGATTCCCGCGTCACCGCGAAGAATCTTGTCGCCGTTCGGCGGAATCGTTCCTTCAGCGTCGGAATTGCGGCAGTCTGGTGAAGTTCCCTGGTGGGGTAATCTCGGGAAAGGTGCAACGCCAGCCTGAGAGCCTTGTTCTGCACCGTTTGCAGCATCTTCGGTGACGAACCGACAGCATTTCCCTACACCATTTCACCGTACTCCAGCACTGACGTGATAGAGCCATCAGGTACATTGAGATGCCGCAGTGTGAGGACTGTATCGTGGTGGGGGTGAGCCGGCGCTTTAACATAGAGATGGGGCCCCTCCACGTCCGCACCAACATGGTGACCAAACCAAAAGTTCTACTGTCACCTCCGTCAACATGTTAGTTATCTAGCAAGTGGATCACAGGATGCTGGGCTGTGATGTTGTCCGTGCGTCTGGATAAGACTACGCATTAACACGGTCCATCAGGTGATAGATAGTGGACGAAACGCGAGTGAGGGTAGCGATTTCAAGAGCAGAGGAAAACAGTGCCAAGGCTCGTGCCGTGGGAAAAAAAAACTCTGCGACGGTGGGATGGATAGTAAGAGCAGTAGTGGCTTACTAGCTGCGATAGTTCATGCAAGGTTGGATTTGTTAGTATGGGTATCATGCATCATTACGGTGGCAAGCGATGGCGATGTATCCCAGCTGCTGCAGCCGCTACATTCCTGGAACAGGCGCTTTACTGCTCACCTCCTGTACATGCACCTTCCCCTTCAGACATTTTCCTTACAGCCGGCACATACAGGGTGCGGCAGCGTTCATAGTACCATGTTAAAAACACACCATCAGTCAGTAACTGTAATTTATTTATTACCTCTTACTTCAATTAATAGTTAAAGGTATCCCATTTACTAATGTGTAAGTCATTGTCCATTGCGTGGATTACTTTTTGATTATGATTCCTGTCAAATGATGGCCAGTCTGCACAGCACATTCGTCTAGGCGGCGTTGGAAGCTTTCCTTAACTCGGCGTAACGTATTCCCTGGTACATTGCCGACGGCAGTTCTGATGCGATCCTTCCAACTCAGGAATGGTGGCACAACGTGGTCGGAACCCTTCTCGCTTCAGGTAAACCCAAAGGAAAAAGTCTGCACATGAAAGGTCAGGTGAGCGAGGCGGCCAGGAAATGTCACCAAAACGGGAAATTAATCAACCGCGAAATGTCTCTAGCAAGAAATCCATGCAAATTCTGGCCACCATTCATGAGTTAAGGATCGCATCAGAACTGCTGCCGGCAATGTCCCGGGGAATACGTTACGCCGAGTTATGGAAAGCTTCCAATGCCGCCTAGATGAATGTGTTGTGTAGAGGGGGCATCATTTGACAGGAGTCATATTCAAAAAGTAATCCATGCAATGGACAATGACTTACACATTAGTAAATTGCATACCCGTAACTATTAATTGACATAAAAGGTAATAAATAAATTACTGTTTCTGACTGATGGTATGTTTTTAATATCCTACTATGAACGCTGCCGCACCCTGTAATATAAAAGAAAAATTAATGAATTCAGACCACAGTAATTACTAGTTTAATTTAGACAGAACTGAAATGGAGTGGGGAATGGTCGGGACCGTTCTTCAGCGTATTGTGCTGCGTACCAGGCATACTTGGGTAAATTCGTATAATGCGGTGACGCAAGCCGACAGTGCGGAAATGACTGAAGTTTGAGAATACTGTTCCGCTAATAAACCTGAAATAACAAACACCTGACGGAAGTTATACTACCACAAACTTTTCAGACAAATGCTGTAGAGTCTTGAAGTTTTTTTATTTTCATTTATTCATTTATTTTTAATCCAGAGGCTGAATCACACAATTAATTCAGGGTGGAAACCGTACTATATTAACAGTCTTTTCGCTGTCGTAAAAACAGAAGTGTCGTTAGGTCCGGGTCATGAGTTCAACAAAAGCAGTGAATTGTTTTCTGCACATGGTAAGAAGACATTTCGGATGTTACAATGAAACTGTTCTCTCCCATTTTTACGGATTTTGCAACGTCAATCACAAGATTTTTGCGAGTAATTAGCACTTTCTTTTTCATTTTTTGTCCTAATTTGCCTTGATGTTCCTGAGTAATCCACTGATATTTATCACTAAACTAAAACTAAACTCCTACCAAACAGGCCTTGAAGGCCTATCAGTACCGACCGGCCGCCGTGTCATCCTCAGACCACAGGCGTCACTGGATGCGGATATGGACGGGCATGTGGTCAGCACACCGCTCTCCGGCCGTATGTCAGTTTCCAAGACCGGAGCCGCTACTTCTCAATCAAGTATCTCCTCAGTTTGTCTCACAAGGGCTGAGTGTACTCCGCTTGCCAACAGCGCTTGGCAGACCGGATGGTCACCCATCCAAGTGCTAGCCCAGCCCGACAGCGCTTAACTTCGATGATCTGACGGGAACCGGTGTTAACACTGGGGCAAGGCCGTTGGCGATATTTATCACTGGCGTTGTTTTAAACGAATGTGTCTTAGCGGGAGACAGTTGGGTTGGGATCCCGCCGCTGTTCAGGTCGTCTCCAGACACGTCTCTGGTCTGGAATTTCATTGACTGGAGTAGCATTGTCTTCAGTGACGAGTCCCAATTCGAAATGAGACCCGATGATCAGCGAAGACGTGTCTGGAATCGCCGCGGGCAGAGGTGAGTTACCAACCTCAATGTCGCCCGCGATGCGGCGCGAGTGATGGTCTGGGGTGTCATTTCTTTTCATAGCAGGACACTTTTGATTTTCATCCGTGGCGCGGAAGAAATCGATATAGGTGACGTACATGTATAAACAAACAAATGATAACAAATTCAGAAAAATTGGATGATTTATTCGAGAGAATGAAATTCACAAATAGAGCAAGTCAATTACGCGTCGGTACACTATGGCCCTTATGCAATATTTTCTATGGACTGACATGGTTGTTGGATGTCCTCCTGAGGGATATCGTGCCAAATTCTGTGAAATCGCACATTAGATAATCAAAATCCCGATATGGTTGGAGGGCCCAGCACATAATGCCTTAAACGATTGCAATTGGAAAGAGAACCGGCGACCTTGCTGACCAAGGTAGGGTTTGGGAGCACGAAGACAAGCAGCAGAGACTCTCGCCGTGTGCAGGCGGGCATTATCTCGCTCAAATGTACACTACTGGCCATTAAAATTGCTACACCAAGTAGAAATGCAGATGGTAAACGGGTAGCCATTGGACAAATATATTATACTAGAACTGACATGTGATTACATTGTCATGCAAATTGGGTGCACAGATACTGAGAAATCAGTACCCAGAACAACCACCTCTGGCCGTAATAACGGCCTTGATACGCCTGGACATTGAGTCAAACAGATCTTGGATGGCGTGTACAGGTACAGCTGCCCATGCAGCTTCAACACGATACCGCAGTTCATCAAGAGTAGTGACTGGCGTATTGTGACGAGCCAGTTGCTCGGCCACCATTGACCAGACGCTTTCAATTGGTGAGAGATTTGGAGAATGTCTTGGCAAGGGCAGCAGTCGAACATTTTCTGTATCCAGAACGGCCCGTACAGGACCTGCAACATGCGGACGTGCATTATCCTGCTGAAATGTAGGGTTTCGCAGGGATCGAATGAAGCGTAGAGCCACGGGTCGTAACACAACTGAAATGTAACGTCCACTGTTCAAAGTGCCGCCAATGCGAACAAGAGGTGACCGACACGTGTAACCAATGGCACCCCATACCATCACGCCGGGTGATATGCCAGTATGGCGATGACGAATACACGCTTCCAATGTGTTTTCACCGCGATGTCGCCAGACACGGATGCGACCATCATGATGCTGTAAACAGAACCTGGATTCATCCGAAAAATGAGGTTTGCCATTCGTGCACCCAGTTTCGTCGTTGAGTACACCATCGCAGGCGCTCCTGTCTGTGACGCAGCGTCAGGGTAACCGCAGCCATGGTCTCCAAGCTGATAGTCCGTGCTGCTGCAAACGTCACCGAACTGTTCGTGCAGATGGTTGTTGTCTTGCAAACGTCCCCATCTGTTGACTCAGGGATCGAGACGTGACTGGACGATCCGTTACAGCCATGCGGATAAGATGCCTGTCATCTCGACTGCTAGTGATACGAGGCCGTTGGGATCCAGCACGGCGTTCCATATTACTCTCCTGAACCCACCGATTCCATATTCTGCTAACCGTGTGTGAATGCTCTGAAAAGCTAATCATTTGCATATCACAGCATCTTCTTCCTGTCGGTTAAATTTCGCGTCTGTGGCACGTCATGTTCGTGGTGTAGCAATTTTAATGGTCAGTAGAGTATGTTCAGATATGGCTCTGAGCACTATGGAACTTAACATCTGAGGTCATCAGTCCCGGCCGGCCGCGGTGGTCTCGCGGTTCTAGGCGCGCAGTCCGGAACCGTGCGACTGCTACGGTCGCAGGTTCGAATCCTGCCTCGGGCATGGCTGTGTGTGATGTCCTTAGGTTAGTTAGGTTTAAGTAGTTCTAAGTTCTAGGGGACTGATGACCACAGCAGTTGAGTCCCATAGTGCTCAGAGCCATTTGAACCATTTTTTTTCATCAGTCCCCTAGAACTTAGAACTACTTAAACCTATCTAACCTAAAGGCCCGTCCACACGCAACGATCTGTCTGCGCAAATGTCTGCGCACATCACATCTGCGCAGACAGATTGTTGCGTGTGGACAGAAGATCTGCACCAACCTGAGGTGTGTGCAAACCTGGAAGTTGGAGTTGGAGGTTTGAGCGAAACCTCTCAAATCTGTCAGTTCAAACCACATCTGCGCAGACAAGTTGGAGCGTGTGGACAGGAGATCGTCGCAAATCTGGCGCGAAACAGCTGTTTGCTCAGTCTAGTGTTTGTATTTGTGTGCACAGGGCATTAAAATGGCTGATACTCGTCAGTGTTCTCGAGAGTTTGTAAGTGAATTCATTGAAATATACAGAAACCATCCATGTTTGTGGAAGATTAAAAGTAAAGAATATAGTGACCGAGACAAAAAGACAGCAGCATACAATGCTCTAATTGAAAAATTGCGGGCAGTTGGCGCCTCGGCAAACAGAGAAACGGTAATAAAAAAATAATTTCGTTGCGAACTGGCGAAATTATTTGCGGATGGATGTCGAAACTTATAATTATCTCTTAAAGCATGTAACCCCTCATATTATGAGAAAAAATACTTGTATGAGAAGGGCAATTTCTCCTCATGAACGCCTGGCAGTAACATTAAGATTCCTAGCAACAGGAAGAAGCTACAATGATTTGGAATTTTCATCTGCAATATCGAAACAAGCATTGAGTGAAATAATACCCAACACATGTGAAGCTATTTACGCTTTCCTGAAGGATGAGTTCATGAAGGCAAGTCAAGTAAATTAGTCTGTCAGCGAACTGTTTACCGAAAAGAGTTATCCAAAGTTCAGAAATCTAGAAGACCTGGTGTAGGAGTAGATCAAGTATACCAGCCAACGTTATGGTATTTTGATCTACTTGGCTTTCTTAGTGATCAAGAAACGCCAAGACCAAGCAGGAGTACAATTGAAGATGAAATTGGAGTGCCAATGTGCGAGGAAATGGAACACGAGGTTATGTAAAACAAAACAGGTTCGCCCTGCAACTCTCGCAGTAAATTTACGTGACAAAACTGCTTTCGCTTTAGCAGCCACTGTCTGCACCATTTTAACCGCTTTCTCTGTTTCCTGCGGTTGGTCTGAATGTTTTTTGCAACACAAGTTGCGAACACAGACCACAACAGAACTTCCTCCATTTCTATTTTTCAAAATAACTGAATTAAATTTTGACGTTTTCGGGGAGCGTAGTCGCTTGCCACTGATGTTTCTTTTATACACCGACAGATAGCGGGCGAGTAGTAGATTGGGTTTTGTGTCGTGTGAACACACCACATTTGCAGCGATCTTTTGCATGTACAGACATCTGCGCCGATGTCTGCGCAGACAGATCGTTGCGTGTGGACCGGGCTTAAGGACATCACACACATCCATGCCCGAGGCAGGATTCGAACCTGCGACCGTAGCGGTCTAAAAGTATGTGTTAGGAGATAAATTGCTATGAAAAGTCGTCTCCGCAGGACCGGAAGTGGTACGTGAACTTGCTGTGGCAGCGAGCGCTGGTAGTGGACAAGGAGGGAGGTGGGAGAGGACGCAGCCCTGGCGTGGCTACCGAGAGGGCCACGGCGCGGCGAGGCGAGGAGAATCTGGGATGCGGGACGGCGCGGTGTGTCGTGCGCCGCATGCAGCTGGCAAGGCGGCGGCGGCGGCGGCCTTGACATCGCCTCGGGGACGCCAGCAACGCGGCCCAAAGCGGCCGCGCCAGGGGCTCGCCAGGGTTGCCCGCGCGCGCTCCGTGGCTACTGACATCGCCCTCCTAGATCGCGTGAACCACGGGTAAACAGCAGCACCGCTTCCTCGAAGTATCTGAAGTCAGAGTTGTTCACATCTGATGTTTATAATTTGGTCATTCGCAGTAAATGTTGTTGTGGTCTTCAGTCCTGAAAAATGTTCAAATCTATTGTGGAGTCTTATGAGACTTACCTGCTAAGGTCATCAGTCCCTAAGCTTACAAACTACTTAACCTAAATCATCCTAAGAACAAATATACACACACCCATGCCTGAGGGAGGACTTGAACCTCCGCCGGGACCAGCCAGAACTGCAGCGACTTAGTCCACACGGCGTATCTCGCGCGGCTCTTCAGCCCTGAGACTGGTTTGATGCAGCTCTCCATGCTACTCTATCCTGTGCAAGCTTCTTCATCTCCCGGTACCTACTGTTACCTAAATCCTTCTGAATCCCCGTAGTGTATTCATCTCTTGCTCTCCCTCTACGACTTTTACCCTCCACGCTGCCCGCCAATACCAAATTGGTGATCCCTTGATGCCCCAGAACATGTCTTACCAAGCGATCCCTTCTTCTAGTCAAGTTGTGCCACAAACTCCTCTTCTCCTCAATTTTATTCAGTACCTCCTCATTAGTTATGTGATCTACCCATCTAATCTTCAGCACCACATTTGGAAAGCTTCTATTCTCATCTTGTCCCAACTATTTATCGTCCATGTTTCACTTCCATACTTGGCTACGCTTGAGGCGTAGCGCCGTATACCGATCCTACCTTGGAGGCGGTCAAGTGGGAGACATGTCTCAGGGCTGGATTGTGACAGATGGTGACGCGAGA
The DNA here is from genome assembly GCF_021461395.2 of Schistocerca americana. NCBI lineage: Eukaryota > Metazoa > Arthropoda > Insecta > Orthoptera > Acrididae > Schistocerca > Schistocerca americana. The sequence goes on from NC_060119.1 coordinate 221,550,559, forward strand.
CTGGACGCGCACGTAGTTTATGTATGAGCCGATAGAGGACAATATTGGATAGGGGACTGATTTAGTTTCGCTTGTGCCCACTAGAGTGCACTAAAGTAATAGAATGTTTTTCATTAACTGTTCTAGTATTTTCATAAAGTCTTATTATGTCTTTTTTGTAGGTAAAATGTTATAAATGTGTTTTAGCAGTATGGATGATGCGTGAGTGTGGTTTAATCAAGATAATTGTTTAACGAGTTATATAGTGGGATTTAGTGTGGGAACATTTCGAAGAAGTATGGATGTGGACAAAGGGGATTTTTGTAGAACAGATTTGTAAAGTAAGTTTTTGGTAAAGGGAAAGTTAATTCAGGTATAAATAACAATAGTAAATAACTTTATGCATAAACAAAACTTCAGCATATTAGATAATTATCTCGGTAAAAAGTGCAGTCGTTAGGTTTACCATTTTGCGATTGGTTATTGATGAAAAGCGCGGACTGACACGGGAGAATGTTGTTTTGCTATTGGCTGTTGAGTAAACTGACCAATGGTAAAGCAATATTCTTCGCGCGCCTTTTTCTCTGCTGGTAGAGAAGACTTAGAGTATTCTAGGGAGGAGTCGGAGCCTAGCCATGAAACAGTTCGGACGTGTGTAGTAGTAGTTCCGATGGAAATGATAAGTTGCCGAATCTAGCAGTGTTTCATACATCGAAAGTGTGGTAAAGTGACGGCATAATTATTCCGATGGGTGTGTAGAAATTTCGGAATTTTTAAGTGAATTTTGTGACGAGAAAAGACATAAATTTCGCGTGGCGTATAGAGCAGGTCGGTGGGTAAAAACTATGACTGCATTAGCTACGGACAGACTTAATATTTGGCGAGCATTCTCAATCATAAAAAATCCGTACTTTTGTAGCCATTACGTTTTCGGGAAATGCAAGACCATAAACTTGCTAACTTGAGTGACAGGGATAGTGAGTGACTGCGTTAAGACTAGCACGGGCTTGGCAGTGATATTTGTTCACCTAAGTTTCAGAATATATTAATTAAGGACAACATTTCCAACCTTTTATTTCGTGTGAAAACTTTCTCCCGAAGCGTCGATTAGCGACTTTCATCGCAGCCTGGTTCACGACGAAGTACAGTAGGTTTCGCTCGGCTTCCCTATTGATGATTTGCTGAGATAGTGTTCACAGGTAGGTGCAGGTACGTCGTACAGGGACGGAAAGAACCGCGCAGCTGCACGCTCCATACAAATACTTTCAGAAACGACTTCCTTACACTTAAATCTATACTCGATGTTAACAAATTTCTTTTCTTCAGAAACACTTTCCTTGCCATTGCCAGTCTACATTTTATATCCTCTCTACTTCGACCATCATCAGTTATTTTGCTCCCCAAATAGCAAAACTCGTTTACTACTTTGTCTCATTTCCTAATCTAACTCCCTCAGCATCACCCGAGTTAACTCGACTACATTCCATTATCCTCGTTTTGGTTTTGTTGATGTTCATCTTATATCCTCCTTTCAAGACACTGTCCATCCCGTTCAACTGCTCTTGCACAATAAATAAATAAATAAAATTAAACTAAATAAAAAATAAAAATTATTTCACGTCCTTTTATTGTCGATATTTTCGGAAAGTAGCGGTCCTTTGGCCATAAAAAATTACAGGGTGTTTCAAAAAGGACTTTACAGCTTTAAAAATTCATATAAATTTATTGAAAGAAGATATAGAGCTGGGTTTAGTGTTATTTTGTAGGGAAACATGTCAAGTTTTTTACATTATGTTGTTTCCGCTGGTTATCCTGCACATATCCCATCGGAAGTCAAATTCTTCCCAAAGTCGCTGTAGCATTGGAGGTGTAACTCGCTCAGTGGCGTCGTAAATTCCTACTGCAAGGTCAGGCAGAAAGGCGGGCACAAGGGGTACAAACACGATATGCTAAATGAATCCCCATAAAAAATAATCGAGTGGTGTCAGATCTGGGAAACGTGGGGGCCATGCACTTCGCATCACTGCCAAATCTTTGACCTGGAAAGCGGCCGGTTATAAAATCCCGGACGTAGGCCAGGTAGTAGTGGGGTGATGACCATCTTGCATGAAGCAAACATTTCGTTGTTGGTCATCCTCATCTGTGGTATCAAAAATTGTCGTTACATATCCACGTACACTACCCCATCAATGGTTCTCTCAAGGAAAAACACTTTGTTCTACCTCACTGCACAAGAAACGATCAGTTTAGGACTATCACGAACATGTTGCGATGTTTGATGTGGATTTTCACTGCTCCAAATCCTACAGTAATGTGTATTAACCTTGCCACTTAAGTGAAAAGTCGACTCGTCAGAAAAGATGATTTTGTCCGAGAAATGTTCATCCTCGTGTAATTGATTTAACGTATCCGCACAGAAGTTCTTGCCTGCAATTTTGTGAGTGTCTTTTACTATTTGTGCGATCGTCAATCTGTACGCTTTCAAATGCAAACAGTTTCTCAACACACGCCAAACAGTTGTATGTGGGATTTGCAGTTCGCGAGATGCACACCGGGTCGGTTTCGTAGGACCGTTGGCAAAACGTTGTCTCACTCGCTCAACGACGTCGTCAGATGTGCTTGGACGACCTCATGATTTCTCATGTCTTACCGAGCACCCTGTTTCTGCAAAATATTTATGCCACTCCTGAATTGTAGGCGTAATAGGAGGATCTTTAGCGTATTTAGTACGGAAATTACCCTAAACTGTTATAGCCAACTTCGGTTCTTCTAACTATAACACACAGCTACAACGCGCGGGTCTAGTGACGGCAGCCATCTTTAACGCAACTGCCACTAGCGCTCCTTACGGTGCGATTCAGCACTAGCGAAATACGCGAGACACAACTTGATGTATTTCCCTACAAATTGACACTACAATCACCTCTGTAGACACTATGAATTAAGTTATATGAATTTTCAAAGTTGTAACGTCCTTTTTGAAACACCCTGTATGAACTGCTTGCTAGTCATCAAAATTACAACATCTCGACGGCAGACCGCTTACAGAAAACGTCATATTGGTACGGCGTTTGTTACATGCTTTCAAGTACAGCGATTAGCATTAAGCGCAACTGTGCCAAGTAGATGCACCTGCGCAAAAAGAGGGATTATGCAGCGGGTTTCCGATTCAGAAATCTGTCCTGAGTGTTGCTTGTTTGTGAGAAAACCGTGTTACGCTTTGTGTAAGAAGAAGAAGTGTTTACAGCACTTGTAGGATTTCGACAGTGGTAGGATTGTGAGCAATAGAGACTGTGGAAGGCGACGTTGCTGCTGATGTTTGTGGGAAAGGAACACAATGAAGCAGTTCGGAGGTAGGCTGTTACTAGTGGGTTCGACCACCACACGATTATTACGGAGATGCTTCGTGCACTCAAATGGGAGGAGGAGGAACAAGTGTTAAACGACTCGTCGGCAACGAGGTCATTATAGACGGAGCACATAGAAACCATCCGGGCATTTGCCTGAAATGATTTAGGAAAATCACGGAAAACATAAATCAGGATGGCTGGTCGTGGGTTTGAACTGTCGTCTTCCCCAATGCGAGTCCAGTGTGCTAACCACTGCGCCACCTCGCTCGCCATCTCCAATGGGAATCTGTCAAGGGAGGTGACGTTCATTCCGCAGAACACTACTGAGAAAACTTAAAGAACCGGCATTTGAAACTTACTGCAGAACGATTGTACTGTCATCAACGTATATTTCGCTAAGGACCACGAAGTTAATACTCCTACGGAGGCATATAGGCATTCGTTTTTGCTTCGTCTGTTTGCGGGCCGAACGGGAAAGGAAATGATTATTAATGGTGCAAGGTACCCTCCGCCATGCCCCATATGGTATTTTGTAGAGTATGTACGAAGTGTGGTAAAAAGGGAAGGAGATTTTTGTTTTTCTTAAAGAATCTTTATTTCTTCATCATCAATGCTGTCCTTTCGGAGCAATCACGGTCAGGTGTAATACACAACTAGATACCTTACGACTAGATATAAGTAATGTTTTTTACGCGAATAGTAGTCTGATCACTTCCCACAAACGTCTGGTGATATGCTGGAAGAGGCCATAGTAACTTTAAGTTCGAGCACCATAACTCTACGACTCTCATTTATAGTGTATAGAGTCAGAAAAAATTATATGTCCACACTCGCACCAGCTGGGTCTCGTTTCGCACTGTCCAACAACAAAACTCCGCCACATTGTCGTTATCACATATTTGTCGAGGAATGATGGGCGTAATTACAAGTGGTTCAAATGGCTTTGATCACTATGGGACTTAACATCTGAGGTCATCAGTCCCTTAGAACTTAGAACTACTTAAACCTAACTAACCTAAGGACATCACACACATCCATGCCATAGGCAGGGTCGAACCTGCGACCGTAGTGGTCGCGCGGTTCCAGACTGAAGCGCCTAGAACCGCTCGGCTCACACCGGTCGGCGGCGTAATTACAATTAAAAAAGCTCTCGTGTCTTTTTTATTTTCTCTATTTCGCCACTTCCACGAAATCCTTTCGTATTTTTGATACTCGTAAATCCAGCGAACACAGCGGCGTCTTATATATTCGGACCACCAAGTTGGAGTTTGTGTTGGTACATTTGAGCATTACGCCACTTTTAAAAGCATAACTGCCGTAGACCTAATACCTAGATCATACAATTTCTCGACCAAGACACCATAGCGAGTACTATATACTAGAGTACGTCTGTTCAAAGGTCAGGGAAACGGCTAGGGAAAACTTTGCATACCATAATGTCATCGCAATACCGTTCTGTATCGAGTCTGAGCACATTTTAAGTTCCCCTTGCTAAGTACCGTACTTGCCAAACAATTTGGAGGAGGAACATCCCGAGACAGATTTAATGCAGCCAGAAAAAATGTGTTTGTTACGAAAACAGAATACATTGGAGTGCCATACAAAGATTTTGTTGGTTACACGTGCGCGAATACGATGACTTAATGATAAATATGAAACATATGTCTCTTTAGATCCTATAATATGTGCGTCGAAGCTGAATTTTCAAAAGGAATACCACGGTATGTAGAAACCTCCTGTAGGCTTGACTGCAAAGCATGCCTTACTCCAAGAGTCTGTCTTTCAGTTCAGTACACCAGCTGTATATAATTGAATAACAACACTGAATCCTTCGTCATTCAGCTATTCATCTTCAAGTGCGTGCAGGACGTCTGTAAATAAAGTGATGCTACTGGAGGCTAGGAGGGACAGCAGCAGCACCGTAATTATAATAGTGAACTTCGGCAGTGGTAGTGAGTGTGTTACGCAAAGTACGGAGGTAGATGCTGAGGTTCATGCTTTAGTTACCACTATTTCAAAGTTATTAAAGGGGAATAGTGACTGCACTACTCTTCTTCATTCAGGAACACATATGATACGACAAATAGGCTTGAGGGCTACGGATACGCTGGGAAAAGACTGCTTACATCGCGTTTGAGCGGGTGAAATCATGAAATATTCGGTATGTGCTCTCGGATATTTATATGAAAGTGATTACAGGTCGTTGATTACTACATGTTCCCTGCTCAACTAACACCGTTAGTACAGGGTGTTTCAAAAATGACCGGTATATTTGAAACGGCAATAAAAACTAAACGAGCAGCGATAGAAATACACCGTTTGTTGCAATATGCTTGGGACAACAGTACGTTTTCAGGCAGACAAACTTTCGAAATTACAGTAGTTACAATTTTCAACAACAGATGGCGCTGCAGTCTGGGAAACTCTATAGTACGATATTTTCCACATATCCACCATGCGTAGCAATAATATGGCGTAGTCTCTGAATGAAATTACCCGAAACCTTTGACAACGTGTCTGGCGGAATGGCTTCACATGCAGATGAGATGTACTGCTTCAGCTGTTCAATTGTTTCTGGATTCTGGCGGTACACCTGGTCTTTCAAGTGTCCCCACAGAAAGAAGTCACAGGGGTTCATGTCTGGCGAATAGGGAGGCCAACCCACGCCGCCTCCTGTATGTTTCGGATAGCCCAAAGCAATCACACGATCATCGAAATATTCATTCAGGAAATTAAAGACGTCGGCCGTGCGATGTGGCCGGGCACCATCTTGCATAAACCACGAGGTGTTCGCAGTGTCGTCTAAGGCAGTTTGTACCGCCACAAATTCACGAAGAATGTCCAGATAGCGTGATGCAGTAATCGTTTCGGATCTGAAAAATGGGCCAATGATTCCTTTGGAAGAAATGGCGGCCCAGACCAGTACTTTTTGAGGATGCAGGGACGATGGGACTGCAACATGGGGCTTTTCAGTTCCCCATATGCGCCAGTTCTGTTTGTTGACGAAGCCGTCCAGGTAAAAATAAGCTTCGTCAGTAAACCAAATGCTGCCCACATGCATATCGCCGTCATCAATCCTGTGCACTATATCGTTAGCGAATGTCTCTCGTGCAGCAATGGTAGCGGCGCTGAGGGGTTGCCGCGTTTGAATTTTGTATGGATAGAGGTGTAAACTCTGGCGCATGAGACGATACGTGGACGTTGGCGTCATTTGGACCACAGCTGCAACACGGCGAACGGAAACCCGAGGCCGCTGTTGGATCACCTGCTGCACTAGCTGCGCGCTGCTCTTTGTGGTTGCCGTACGCGGTCGCCCTACCTTTCCAGCACGTTCATCCGTCACGTTCCCAGTCCGTTGAAATTTTTCAGACAGATCCTTTATTGTATCGCTTTTCGGTCCTTTGGTTACATTACACCTCCGCTGAAAACTTCGTCTTGTTGCAACAACACTGTGTTCTAGGCGGTGGAATTCCAACACCAGAAAAATCCTCTGTTCTAAGGAATAAACCATGTTGTCTACAGCACACTTGCACGTTGTGAACAGCACACGCTTACAGCAGAAAGACGACGTACAGAATGGCGCACCCACAGACTACGTTGTCTTCTATATCTTGCAGCGCCATCTGTTGTTGAAAATTGTAACTACTGCAATTTCGAAAGTTTGTCTGCCTGAAAATGTACTGTTGTCCCAAGCATATTGCAACAAACGGTGTAATTCTATCGCTGCTCGTTTAGTTTTTATTGCCGTTTCAAATATACCGGTCATTTTTGAAACACCCTGTATGTATTATATTGCACAGATTCAATTTGCTAGCTCTCGTGTTTAAAAGGTATTCCTTGCGCAATCGAAAGAAAAGAAGACTATTTCATTACTAATATTGGATGCATTTTACAAGACCTGCATCTAGAGAAACAGCAGAGAGCTTTTCCCACCAAATAAAAGAGAGATCCGACCCCTGTGAATTGAATTTTATAAATAAACGGTATAGCCTATGCTAAGTAATTGAATTTTCTGTCGTGGGATCCTTCCAGTCCAGCAGCTCAGCAATTTTTCCCATCAGTTTTTTCTGGGAGGGGTAGGGAAGAAAGTAGCGATGGGTGCCATTGTGCACTAGCTCAGTCGATCCTTGCATGTCACACACAGAAAAATTTTGCAACAAGACAACACCTCCATCTGCAGTAGTGTAATTATACAATTAGCGCATGTAATTACTGGACAAGGTTTCCACCTTCAACATCAACAGCTCTGCACACACCGTTCGATTTTACCACCAAATTTTTTTTCTTGTTGGGGAGAGGAGAGCTGGGGGATTTACCAGAGGAGGAGGGGTTAATTAACTTATTGATTTAATTAAATGGTCAGTTAATTTGATATCAGAAGTGTGTTTGTATTGGCGAGGGGATTTCTCAGAGAGGTGGGGGAGGAGAGGGGGGAGGGCTGGGGAGTTTCTCAGATGGAGAGATTATCCCCAGGGGGTCATAAATTAACCCCCAGGAGTCATAAATCGACCCTAGGTTGTCATGAATCAATTAGCATAACAATAGATGGAGGCGAGGGTGAGGGTGTCATAAATCAATCAAGTTGGTCCCTGAATATACGCAATCCGCGCTAACAAAATCGCCCAGAACATAGTTTATCCTATCACATACAGGGTGTTTCTAAATGAATATCCTCGTCTTAAGGCTTTGTAGCGTTTATTGCATTCAACTTAGAATTGTAAATAATATATCAAATGAAAGAGCAATTCCTACAGTTTTTCTTACGAGTGTTCAATGTGAGCACCATTCACCACATGGCACACATCAAGTCGATATGTGCCAACATTGCAAACGAAAAGTTCCTGCTTGGCGATTAAGATATTGTGGATTTTGTCGTCTTCCCGACTCTTAACCATAACGGAAATGTGACCACACATAGTGGCCAGCAAATCCCCAAAATATGGTACAATTGCAGAGAGACTCTCCTAAAACAATTTTTTTGTGTCATATCCTGGTGTAAAGTTTATGAACCTTTCTTTTCCAGTGAAGCAAGAGTAACTGGAGTTTGTTATCTTGTTGTGCTAGAATTATGGCTCTTCCCTCAACAGGAAGAACAATTCTGAGTTGAGCATACTAAAAGCTACAAAGCCGGATATTCACTTTGAACCACCGTATTTCGAATAGTTGGGAAAAGGTAACGTGTCTCTGCAGACGGGGTGGGGTACTAATCTACTGCACCTTGGTCCAACTCGACTTGCAAGTAGTTGCTTGAAAAATTAGGCCCCTGGTCCTCGATGGGTAGTAAACCACTAACTGTAAAAGGGATTCGTCACTTCTCTCTTCTTGCGTGAGCTACGTTTAACTGTGCTATTTGGTTAGCTCCTTCGGAACTGCGATTATATTTACCATTACAAATTAGTAACCAGTACAAAGTACCGTAATGCTCCAATTTGGTGAGGTCATATCCATTCAGTAATTAAAATGTATGACTGATTCATTGAAATTCAGAATAAGCACGAAAAGAACTTTAAATCACACAACTACAGAAATATAAGGCTCAGTGATAATATTCACCAGGGCTACGAGAACTTCCATACTGCTGAACTAGTGTATTCTGGATGCAGCACATTGTGGCGTATGTTTATTTATTTATCTAACCTGAGCAGATTAGAACCTTCAGCATCTCGCTTACAACGCATCAGGGTTTTATGCATGCAGTACTCTTTACATTTTAATTATTTAATCAATGACAATTTTTCTGTGATAAATGCTAATAAATAATATTGATGCAGTTAAAATGACAGTGTGAATGACAGTACAAAGAACTAACACATTTACACTGAAGAGCCAAAGAAACTGGTACATCTACCTAATATAACGTAAGGCCCCCGCGAGCACGCAAAAGAGCCGCAGCACGACGTGACATGGACTCGACTGAAGTAGTGCTGGAGCGAATAGACACCATGAATCTTGCAGGGCTATTCATAAATTCGTAAGAGTACCAGGGGGTGGAGATCTCTTCTGAACAGCACGTTGTAAGGCATCCCACGTATGCTCAATAAAGTTCGTGTCTGGGGAGTTTGGTGGCCAGTGGAAGTGTTTAAACTCAGAAGAGTGTTCCTGGAGCCTCTCTGTAGAAATTCTGGACGTGTGGGGTGTCGCATTATCCTGCCGGAATTGCCCAAGCCCGTCGGAATGCACGATGGATTGAATGGATCCAGGTGATCAGAAAGGATGCTTACGTACGTGTCACTTGTCAGAGTCGTATCTAGACGTATCAGAGGTCCCGTATCACTCCAACTGCACACATCCCACACCATTACAGAACCTCCACCTGCTTGAACATTAATCAGAATGGCCATATACGAGTTTGAACCGTCGTCGTTCCGAATGCAAGTCCACTGCGCCATCTCGCTCGTAAAAAAAAAAAGTAAGGTAATGAAACATCAAGGGGTTTACGTCAATGATACATACCACCGAAAATTGAACTGAAATTACATAAGAGCTTATTGTGTAGGTCAGTTTCTTATCATCCAGTAACATCTGAGGACAATGTTTTAAACGATCGTAGATCTAACACGTTTATTGCCATCCCCATTTTTCCTACAGCGCGTGTGTAGAATGTACACGTCCTCTATTAGATTCCCTGTCGCACGTCCTGACTATGCAATTGTGTCCACAGTGCAGAGTCGCTGTACTGACTTATTCCTCCGTGTTCCTGAAGCCGCTTACTGAATGTCCTTTCATTCTGACCCGTACTATTCTCTCAGCAAGACCCACGATTAATTTTCCATGGATCCGACTTGCGTGTGGATCCATCTCGCTCGCTTTATACGGGGTACTTGATTTTCGTAAGTACAAACGAAAGGAGCGACTAGAGGACAATGTACAAGCAAAAAATCCTAACAAACATCGCTCGGGAAACAAATGACTTCCCCAATACGACGTATCACAACAGTGTACATGAACACCTTATAACAGAGTCGCTGAGGATCGAGAAAGCTGATATGTGCACTCGAGGAGAAACGCATTACAAGTGACTAAAACTGCGTGCGGGACAGAGACAGGAACTCGGGACCTTTGCCAGACAAGTGCTCTACCGACTGAGCTTCCCAAGGACGACTAACGACCCGTCCTCACAGTTGTACTTTCAGCAGTACCTCGTCTCCTATCTCCCAACTTCACAGAAGCTCTCCTGCGAAACTGCAAGATTAGCACTCCTGGAAGAAAGCATATTGCGCTGATATGACTTAGCCATAGCCTGGGGAGTGTTTCCAGAATGGGTTTTCACTCTTTAGGGGGGTGTGCGCTGATACAAAAAAAATGGTTCAAATGGCTCTGAGCACTATGGGACTTAACTGCTGTGGTCATTAGTCCCCTAGAACTTAAAACTACATAAACCTAACTAACCTAAGGACATCACACACATCCATGCCCGAAACAGGATTCGAACCTGCGACCGTAGCGGTCGCGCGGTTCCAGACTGTAGCGCCTAGGAACCGCTCGGCCACTCCGGCCAGCTGATACAAAACTTCCTGGAAGATGAAAACTGTGTGCCGGACCGAGACGCGAACTCGTGACCAGCCAGGAAGTTTGATATCGGCGCACACACTGCTGCAAAGTGAAAATTCACTCTGGAAACATTCACGAGGCTGTGACTAAGCCATGTCTCCGCAATATTCTTTCTTCCAGGAGTGCCAGTTTTGCAAGTTTCTTAGGAGAGCTACTGAAGTTTGGAAGGTAGGAGGCGAGATACTGGCAGAAGTAAAGCTGTGAGGAGAGGTCCTGAGACATGCTTGGGTAGCTCAGTCTTTGCCGGCACAGTAACTCGACGTGTCCGGTCAAAGAGCTGACTGGCCTGCGTAATAAAAAAATGAGTGAAAGGATCAACAACGAACTTCAGTGGATATTATGTGACGTCTGCTACGACCAAATACAACGAACAAAATGAAAAAAAGAGGTCGGTAGAGCACTTGTAAACGAAGGGTAAAGGTCTCGAGTTCGAATCCCCGTCCAGCGCACGTTTTTAATCTGCGAGGAAGTTTCATGTCAGCGCACACTCGGCTGCAGAGTGAAAATTCATTCTGGAACATTACAAGTGTCCCAGATGACCACGGTTCGTGGGCTTCAGCGCCTCTTTTCATCGGCGCCTGTACACGTTCAGAAATTCCAGGCGTGTTCGAAATGCATTGTCAGCAGTTCTCTAGGCGTTCTTGTAGTCCATAGGCACACACTATATCAAAGCTTTGAAATATCCCCACAAAAAAGGGAAAAAAAGTCCAAAGCGTACAAGACGGGGGACCTGGTAGGCCATGGTATTGGCGAGCCACGATCGATACACTTGTTGTCGAATATTCGTGCCGCGTATTCCCGAACAGCCACTTGAAAGTATGGTGGTGCACCATTATGCATGTACGATATGCGCATCCCTTTCCAATAATGGACATCATCTAAGTAGTGGAGTAGCTTGTGTTGCAGGAAACGAAGAAAAAATTTGGAAATTTGTGGTAAGTTCCTATGGGACCAAACTGCTGAGGTCATCGGTCGCTGGGCTTACACACTACTTAATCTAACTTGAACTAACTTACGCTAAGCACAACACACACAACCATGCCAGAGGGAGGACTCGAACCTCCGACGGGGGGTAGCCGCGCGAACCGTGGCATGGCGCCCTAGAAAGCAAATGGAGGTTACGACTAGTAAACCGACCAGTTGGGAAATGTAGCCGTCTTGGTGGCAAACATTGGTTTGCAGGCCTATGAGTATTAGGATTATTTGCGTGTTTCATTATCCCACACTCGTTGCTTTCGTCTATACCTATAATATGAATGGCTCTGAGCACTATGGGACTTAACATCTGAGGTCATCAGTCCCCTAAAACTTAGAACTACTTAAACCTAACTAACCTAACAACATCGCACATATCCATCCCCGAGGCAGGATTCGAACCTGCAACGGGAGCAGCAGCAAGGATCCGGACTGAAGTGCCTAGAACCGCTCGGCTACAACGGCCGGCTATAGTACGAAACTCGTTGATTTCATAACACGTTGTTAAGTTCATCATCAAAACTATGAACAATAGACAAATCAGAGATGAATTTTGTCAATAGTAGAGACGAAGTTATTCAGTCGAACTGGAAGAAAATATCATAAAAATAGCTGATAATCCATGTATCTACAGGTTAGCGGGACGAGGAAGAAATAATTGCGTGAACACAGATTGCATCAAACTAAGAAAGTCAACAGCCTGCGCACACACACTCTAAGCTGTTATTTATGTTTCGTTGTAAATTATGAGTGGTTTACATTCGTGTCACTGACATAAATTATGGTCTATATAAGCGACTGTTCGGTGGCCGTCTCTCGAGTGAACATGAAAGATTCTGCTATCGTAATACTCGTAAAGCGAGTTACGCGCGTTTGTCGTGGAAGAAGCAAACATACGGGCACGCAGCAGCTGCCGGCAACTGTGTTTACAGAAAGGCAGGCTTTCTGAAGACTCTCCTAGGAAGCAGTAACGCCAGAAATAGTCGGCGCATCTATGGGGCTCGTGGTGGTGTAAACTCGCTCCCTACTGAAACGTCAACCGCTAAGGGCGTCTAACGCATCGCCACGAATAGGTGCAGCAGTTGTCGCTCTCGACGATTAACACGCCGAAATGTCAGTCAAAACGAGACGACGGGGCCGTTGACACATTAAGGACGCCCAGTCACCCTGTTTACCTCAGGTATTTTTGAAGCTGGAGTCGTGAATATGAGTGTCTATTCTGGAGAAGGTAAATATGGACACAGGTGATCACTCACTGTGGCGGTGTTTACAGGGGATTGCATAAACGCTGCAAATTGGCTCGGCGTGCGCGCAGAAGCCCGCTGACGTCTCGTTTACCGTGCGCTGTTATCTCCTGTGAGAGGACGAGATCCACCCGTGCAAAACGGCGACCTAGAGAGGCACCTTAGATGTAACACAGATAAGCAATCTCACCGCACAAAATATTAGTCACCCCTCAAAAGGTGACACTGGCTGCTTCATAGGATATTTTAAAAATAGAGAGCATAATTTCCGGTATCTGTTCCCCATATGCAAACAACAAAAATTTCATTGCAAGCCGGAAGGCTGGCCGAGCGGTAATAGGCGCTACAGTCTGGAACCGCGCGACCGCTACGGTCCCAGGTTCGAATCCTGCATGGGGCGTGGATGTGTGTGATGTCCTTAGGTTAGTTAGGTTTAAGTAGTTCTAAGATCTAGGGAGCTGATGACCTCAGAAGTTAAGTCCCATAGTGCTCAGAGCCATTTGAACCATTTTTTTCATTGCAATATTTGTTTCGTCTATATACGAGGGTTGGAGCTTAAATAGTGGCAACTATTTATTCACAATCGATACAAAAGAGTTACATGTTTGCACCTGTTACTGTCCTTCAAAGTAGTCACCAGCGTTGTGGAGAACCTGTTGCCAGCAGTGTAAGAGGCGTAGTATACCGTTAGCAGAGCCTGTTCTGTTGATGGTGCGAATGGAGCTGTCTAAATTTATGGTGATTCTCGTGTGCGACTGTGATGGTGTTATCCTAACGCATTACGTTCCTCCTTGGCAGACCGTCAATGCACAGTATTACAGTTCGGTTTTGGAGCATCACCTGCGACCAGCTTTGCGAAAGAAGCGGCGACACTTACTGCGCAACCCATCCATCATTTTGCACGACAATGCGCGGGCGCATACGGCGCAAGCTGTGGCTGCTCTGTTCGGTCGATGGGCCGGGAAGTACTGTACCATCTACCATACTCTGAGTACTTAAGTCCTTAAGACTTTGATCTGATTCAGAAGATGAAGGAACAACTTCGATATCTGTGTGGTGCGAAAAGTGGCAATTGACCCTGAATAAAGAGAAGTGTGAAGTTATTCACATGAGTACTAAAAGAAATCCGCTAAATTTAGATTACTCGATGATTCACACAAATCTGAAGGCTGTAAATTCAACTAAATACTTAGGGATTACAATTACAAATAACCTAAGTTCGAACGATCACATAGATAATGTTGTGGGTAGAGCAAACCAAAGACTGCTATTCATTGTCAGAACACTTAGAAGGTGCAACAGATCTACTAAAAAGTTCAAAGAAGGGCGACTCGTTTTCTGTTGGCGGGAAATAGGGGAGTTAGAGCCACAGACATAATACGTGAATTGCAGTGGCAATCATTAAAACAAAAGCGTTTTTCGTTGCGACGGGATCTTCTCATGAAATTTCAATCACCAGTCTTCTCCTCCGAATGCGAAAACATTCTGTTGGCACCCACCTACTTAGGGAGAAATGACCATCAAGATAAAATAAGGGAAATCAGGGCTCGCACCGAAAAATTTAAGTGCTCGTTTTTCCCGCGCGTCGTTCGAGGGTGGAACGGTAGAGAGACAGCTTGAAGATGGTTCATTGAACTCACTGCCAGGCACTTTATTGTGAATAGCAGAGTAATCACGTAGATGTAGACGTAAATTCGCTTCAGAACTGTTCAGAGATTCGACAGGCGGTAAACCACTCCATTCGCACCATCAACAGAACGGGCTATGCTAATGGTATACTACGCTTTCCACATCGCTGGCAACGGGTTCTACACGACGCTGGTGACTACTTTGAAACACAGTAACAGGTGAAAACATGTAGCTCTTTTGTATCGGTTGTGAATAAATAAAAGCGTGATATGGTATTAATAAAACCGACAATCTGCAGGAATGGATTCCTGAATGGAAACGTAGGAAAAAGGATCCTATGAGCATGTATCCAGAAGAGGACGATATGGGTGCAACAACAACAAATTGTCCCGTAACACAGTACAGAGCTGCATCACATCCACGTCCCAAATGTTGAAAGTGGTCTTCGTGGGATCCAGAGTACGCATTGCCATGTTGCATCACGGATTGCCGCACTCTTTCGCACATTCCAGGCTCTCTCCGAATAACCTTACAGGCGTCATGAACACATTGTTTTGTTGAAGGGTGCATATCAGGAACTGGTCCAGGATACAGAACGCTTTTCAGATTCCACCAGAAGTATGACCTAGGAGCCATGCTGCAGGGCCTCCGCGTCCTATGCAACTTCCGGGAAAGATGTTTCTGAGGTGTGAGTAAACTGTGTTGCGTAAGTGGGCTGGTGCTCCGTCATGCAGAAACCACATAACCGGTCGTACCTGCAAAGGCACCTTCTCAAGCAGCTCAGAGTACTCCGCAGGAAGTCCAGGTACGTTGCTCCGTCGAGACGTTGTGGAATGATAATCTGTTCAGGTACGTGGTCGCCTTGAAACCCTGCCCATACACTGAAGCTGAACTGATGCTGATGGGACGCCTCAGCCGGTCCCCGAGGATTGCCTGTAGCCCACAGACTGCTGTGAAAATTTGATCAGCAAAACGAAACCTTGACGCAAGTTAAATGATTCCCCTCGGCTTCATGAATGTCAATTTGCTCCATGGAAATCGAAATGTCTTGTGGCTAGGGCCTCCCGTCGGGTAGACCGTTCACCTGGTGCAAGTCTTTCGAGTTGACGCCACTTCGGCGACTTGCGCGTCGATGGGGACGAAATGTTGATGATTAGGACAACGCAACACCCAGTCCCTGTGCGGAGAAAATCTCCGACCCAGCCGGGAATCGAACCCGGGCCCTTAGGATTGACATTCTGTCGCGCTGACCACTTTTTTTTTCTTTTTTTTGCGCATTTTGTTCGTTGTTGATCGTTGTGTTTGGTCGTTGCGGACGTCACATGACATCCGTTAAAGTTCGTTTGTTGATCTTTCGACTCAGTTTTTTTTTATTACAGAGGCCAATCAGCTCTCTGACCGAACACGCTGAGCTACCGTGCCGGCAAACCACTCAGCTACCGGGGCAGACTAATTTTCCCTATGAATAACACATACACAAGTGCAGAGGATGGCTGCAGCAATGGCTGGAAATTTTAAGTTCAATCACAGCATCTGATTTCTCCTCTAAGTTGGAGACAAATGTCGCTCTGCAACTCTAAGCCAGAGCGTACTGCCTGAAGTCCGACAGAGAAGCCTCCTCTGTGATCCCCTTAAGAGAAGTCTTCACTATGCTGCCCCTGGAGTAAGTGATCTCATTCTCCTCTGCAAAACTTAACTGATTCTGCCAGCATCATTACATTGCTGGCCTGTTGCAACAGACCTGGCGAGTTCCGACCAATGATAATTTAATAAACATGCTGACAAATTCCATACTCTTGCGGATTCTGCCATGGTTAACCAACCAAGTACATTTCTTTCTTGATTAGGGTAGAAGGCAGAGAGTCTGCCCCACTACGTGGCAGATTTCTAGTTACCGCCAGGGAGAAGGCGTCCACATACCCACGGGCATGTTCTCTCCCCCGCTAGCAACGGAACTGCTATGAGCCAATCATGGACATCCCTTTGAAATTTTGGACAAAAATTCGAGCTGGCCCCATTTACGGCTGACGGTTGGATTCTACGTCAGCAGTGTCGTGTTTTTTCCTCTCCTTAGATCTTATATTTGCTAAAAGGAGTTTTTGAATTTTGCATACTATGAAAGAGGGTTACCTTTGCCTGTCGGCCCTGTTGCGTTCAGTTGGCAGAGCGAGCTTCTCAGCATGTATCCGACCAAGACTTGGCTTTCAACAGAAACATTTTTAAGCTTGTGCGGTTCCCCTTCATGACTCTCATTTTCAACAGCCAGCTAAGATCCCCAGGCTGCAGCATAATACGAGAATCCATCACCTTACCTAAAGGAAAAGAGAAAGAGATAGTTAGATTTGAAATCTTTGGCATTTGCTATTATTTCTTGTACTTTCATGCAGGGTTTCTGATTTGATTTTGTTTACTCTGCACACTTGCATATTCAATTATTAAACAGGTTACAAGTTAGTTTTGGAAAAACTGGCTTGTAACACTAGTTACTCTATCTTTCTGATTACATTAAGTGTTTTATATGCTGTGAGATGGACAAGCTCATCCAGTTGACAATATCCTTGCATGTCAGTGATTCCGTGAACGAGTAGAAGATATTCCAGTTGGAAGTAATCCTTTTAGAATCTAAAGTTTTTTTTATTGAAAACAGGAACCCACAATTATATACAATGATAGTGAGCTGAGCACCAGAATTACACAAGCATGAAGAATGTTAATTGGAGAGTACAAGTCCAGGCCAAGTCCGACGACATGCAATGTTCGCCCTACAATCACACATAACTGTGCAAGTCTGTCAGTTGAACCATCACCTATCACAGCTGATGTACAAGAGAGCAAAGCTGCACAGGTGCTGTGGAGGGTGGGTGGAGGCTATACTCAACAACCGAGCTAGGTTAATAATTGGCTCCTTTTACCGACCTCCCGACTCAGCAGCATTAATGGCAGAACAACTGTGAGAAAAGCTGGAATACATTTCACATAAATTTCCTCAGCATGTTATAGTCTTAGGTGGAGATTTCAATTTATCAGATATAGACTGAGACACTCAGATGTTTAGGACGGCTGGTAGAGACAGAGCATCGAGTGACATTATACTGAGTGCACTATCGGAAAATTACCTCGAGCAACTAAACAGAGAACCGACTCATGGAGATAACATCTTGGACCTACTGATAACAAACAGACCCGAACTTTTCGACTCTGTAAGCGCAGAACAGGGAATCAGTGATCATAAGGTCGTTGCAGCATCCCCGAATATGGAAGTAAATAGGAATATAAAAAAAGGGAGGAAGGTTTATCTGTTTAGCAAGAGTAATGGGAGGCATATTTCAGACTACCTAACAGATCAAAACGAAAATTTCTGTTCCGACACTGACAATGTTGAGTGTTTATGGAAAAAGTTCAAGGCAATCGTAAAATGCGTTTTAGACAGGTACGTGCCGAGTAAAACTGTGAGGGACGGGAAAAAAACCCACCGTGGTTCAACAACAAAGTTAGGAAACTACTGCGAAAGCAAAGAGAGCTTCACTGCAAGTTTAAACGCAGCCAAAACCTCTCAGACAAACAGAAGCTAAGCTATGTCAAAGTTAGTGTAAGGAGGGCTATGCGTGAAGCATTCAGTGAATTCGAAAGTAAAATTCTATGTACCGACGTGACAGAAAATCCTAGGAAGTTCTGGTCTTACGTTAAATCAGTAAGCGGATCGAAACAGCATATCCAGACACTCTGGGATGATGATGGCATTGAAACAGAGGATGACACGCGTAAAGCTGAAATACTAAATACCTTTTTCCAAAGCTGTTTCACAGAGGAAGACCGCACTGCAGTTCCTTCTCTAAATCCTCGCACAAACGAAAAAATGGCTGCCATCGAAATAAGTGTCCAAGGAATAGAAAAGCAACTGAAATCACTCAACAGAGGAAAGTCCACTACACAGAGTACGCGAAAGAACTTGCCCCCCTTCTATCAACTGTGTACCGCAAGTCTCTATAGGAACGGAAGGTTCCAAATGATTCGAAAAGAGCACAGTTAGTCCCAGTTTTTCAAGAAGGGTCGTCGAGCAGATGCGCAAAACTATAGGCCTATATCTCTGACATCGATCTGTTGTAGAATTTGAGAACATGTTTTTTGCTGGCGTATCATGTCATTTCTGGAAACTCAGAATCTACTCTGTAGGAATCAACATGGACTCCGGAAACAGCGGTCGTGTGAGACCCAACTCGCTTTATTTGTTCATGAGACCCAGAAAATATTAGATACAGGCTCCCAGGTAGATCCATTTTCCTTGACTTCCGGAAGGCGTTCGATACAGTTCCGCACCGTCGCCTGATAAACAAAGTAAGAGCCTACGGATTATCAGACCAACTGTGTGGCTGGATTGAAGAGTTTTTAGCAAACAGAACACAGCATGTTGTTCTCAATGGAGAGACGTCTACAGACCTTAAAGTAACCTCTGGCGTGCCACAGGGGAGTGTTATGGGACCATTGCTTTTTACGATATATATAAATGGCCTAAGAGATAGTGTCGGAAGTTCCATGCTGCTTTTCGCGGATGATGCTGTAGTATACAGAGAAGTTGCAGCATTAGAAAATTGCAGCTAAATGCAGGAAGATCTGCAGTGGATAGGCACTTGGTGCAGGGAGTGACAACTGACGCTAAACATAGACAAATGGAATGTATTGCGAATACATAGAAAGAAGGATCCTTTATTGTATGATTATATGATAGCGGAACAAACACTGGTAGCAGTTACTTCTGTAAAATATCTGGGAGTATGCGTACGGAACGATTTGAAGTGGAATGATCACATAAAATTAATTGTTGGTAAGGCGGCTGCCAAGTTGAGATTCATTGGGAGAGTCCTTAGAAAATGTAGTCCATCAACAAAGGAGGTGGCTTACAAAACACTCGTTCCGCCTATACTTGAGTATTGCTCATCAGTGTGGGATCCGTACCAGGTCGGGTTGACAGATGAGATAGAGAAGATCCAAAGAACAGCGGCGCGTTTCGTCACAGGGTTATTTGGTAAGCGTGATAGCGTTACGGAGATGTTTAGCAAACTCAAGTGGCAGACTCTTCAAGAGAGGCGTTTTGCATCGCGGTGTAGCTTGCTGTCCACGTTTCGAGACGATGCGTTTCTGGATGAGGTATCGATATATTGCTTTCCACTACTTATATCTCCCGAGGAGATCACGAATGTAAAATTAGAGAGATTCGAGCGCGCGCGGAGGTTTTCCGGCAGTCGTTCTTCCCGCGAACCATACGCGAGTGGAACAGGAAAGGAAGGTAATGAAGTATAAATGTAGATGTAGATGTAGGAACACTCGTCCGGTGATGGCCACCGGTGTACTGTCTTTTCGTGGTAGCATGGTGGCAGCGTATGTGGGCATGGCGCCACATCACTCCCCTCCTCTGGGAAGCTGCAGCGCAGACATTAGCCAACAGAGGAGGAGAACCAACCTCAGGGCCTGCCGGCGAAGGGTTGGCATGGCCAAGAAAGCCATGGGTCCGCCCAGGTGACCTGGCGTGGGTCGACGGCAGCTGGTGGTCGATAATGTTCGCCTCCATCGGCTTGCCTGTAGCTGAAGGAGCATCACTGTCATGAGGTTGGACGGTCGGCTATCTCCAGCCCAGTGGTAAGCCCGGCGCCGTAAAGATCCCACAGGTGGTGATGACGCAGTTGATGCGCCTTCGTCAGTGACATATGGTAGCTGCAAGGATGGGGAAGGAGCCGCCCAGCCTCCGAAAAGAGGCGTCCATGAATCTGCCGTCGGACTCATGCAAAGTGTCCGGCATGGCTAGCAGCCTCATCTCAACATTACGGACAAGTTGGGTCAGGACTCACATAGCTGGCCCTGAAGGTGGGACAGGGGCACCGTGCTGGCGTCCACTGTGGACCTTCACCATCTGCGCATTGCACACACTATCACCAGTGCAGGTCCCACAGATCATAGTGCGAAGCATGTGAATGCACATCAGGTCGCGGCACAGGGCAGAGCGGATGAAGTAGCATCTTGGGCTGATGGCCATGG
The DNA here is from genome assembly GCF_021461395.2 of Schistocerca americana. Taxonomy (NCBI): domain Eukaryota; kingdom Metazoa; phylum Arthropoda; class Insecta; order Orthoptera; family Acrididae; genus Schistocerca; species Schistocerca americana. Next base: position 221,571,317 of record NC_060119.1, read on the forward strand.
AGGAGTTCCCCCAGGCTTTGACTATTCAGAAAGGTGATCCTGCTGGTGCTGAGAAACATTAGCAATGCTGAATCTGGTAAGAAATCGGCAAAGTACTTCTTTAGCTGATGATTAAATGTGTGCATGATACACTTGTCTCCCCATCCAACTGTGGGTGAAACGGAGTGGAAGTAATGTGGGTAATACAGTTGTGGGTCCAGAAAGTCTGGAACACTGTTGAAGTGAACTGTGGTAGAGATGAACATCTGTGGCAGTCCTTCAATTGTGAAAAACTGGGTGAGAGCCCACACAATATATTCCACCAAGGTGGAGTGCATGCATGTGTCGTAGGGGTAGTCGGACAGCGCATCAACTACTATAAGTAACATGGAATTACATAAGGGATCTGTGAAGTCCATGTGCATGCAGTTCCACGGCTGACTGGACATGGAGCATGTGTGTCCATGCTGGTGCCGCCTCCTGCTCTTTGCATTTGTTTGCGCTCACGAACGACTTCCTCAATTTCCAGATCAATGCCAGGCCAGTAGACAAATCGCTATACAAGGGCCTTCATGCAGGTCATGCCCCAGTGACCACATTGTATGAGAGCATGTATACGAGGTCACTGGAGGAACAACGGCAGAGGGTCGTCAATGTCGGTGCTAAGGCGGAGAACGCTGACGAGAATTGTCAACCAACGACGGAGGAGGAAATAGTTGTGCAACAGAGCAGACACTTTTGCAGGCAAACCCTCGGGCCACCCATCTCACAAAAATTGATCCATCTGACAGAGCGCGGGGTCCCGAGGGGTGGCCTCGGCTATGTGATGGCCGTTATTGGAAGTCGATCAGCTGCTTGCTGCATACGATCATTGATCTGGAAACAGACAAACTCAATTTTGCCGAAGGCCAGGTCAAGTCTCATGTACAAATGAGACAACGTGTTCAGATTTGCGTGTTGCATTGTCGATATGTAGTGAAGCTGATAATGATATGCACTGAAAATAAAGCCCAACACTGGAGTACTCATGTGGCCATGTCAGTGCGAATGAGGGGCGAAAAGTGCCACAAGTGGCTTATGAACGTTGATTAGATGGAATTTCTTGTTATAGAGGAGAATATGAAATTTTCGGACTGTGTGTACAATGACCAAAGCCTCCTTCTCGATTTGAGAACAATGCATTGTGCAGCTGTCGACGTCTTCCAGGAATATGCGATAGGTTATTCAGAACCGTCAGCATTTTTGTGAGCCAAGACTGCCCGAATCCCATGTAGCAAAATTTCAAATGGCTCTCAGCATATGGGACTTAACAGCTGAGGTCATCAGTCCCCTAGAACTTAGAAGTACTTAAACCTAACTAATCTAAGGACATCATACACATCCATGCCCGAGGCAGGATTCGAACCTGCGATCGTAGCGTTCACGCGGTTCCAGACTGAAGCGCCCAGAACCGCTCGGTCACCACGGCCGGCCGTGTACGACGGACAAGCTTTTTACCAAATGAAAGGAACAACTTTTTTACGCTAGTTTTTGAGTGGATGAGTGATATTCGTCGCATTTGGGAGAAATTTGGAGTAATAACTGACTTTGGTCAGAATGCAGATTCCGTGGTGGTGCACATAAGGCCCTCCTCTTGTAGTTTGGTGAATAGGACACGAAGAGTAGTGAAATATTCTTGCCATGAGGGACTGTTGACAATGATGTCATCAACATAGTTTGTGCAGCATGGCACATCCCATGTGAACTGTTCAAAAAGTCTCTGAAAATGGCGCTCTCGCGATGCCAAAAGGCATGTACGTATACCATTGCAACCGGAATGGAGTGTTAACGACCAAACTTTGTTTGGACGAAATCGAGGCGAAACTGCAGGTACGCCTCTGCCAAGTCAGGATAGGCCGAGCACCACAAATCTTGGGAATGGCCGTAGGTTTAAGTGCGATGTGAGCTTCATAGTCCTCTGCGGCGAAAGCAGAGACCCAAACTCGCGGCAGAGCTCCTCCATTGCCCGGAACGGAATGTAGTCGGCAAGAAGATGCACAGAATCCTGAATATGAAATCCAAAAACTGTGAATAAATCGAGACCAAGAATATTTTCCGACGTCGCACTGCCGACTGCCAAAAATGTGATCGCCATCGTAATAAGGTGATCCACAATGTCGATCGTGAACTGGTCGCGAACAGACATAGTCGACCAAACGACGGCCTATGAGAGAAGAGCGGGGCGACCCATGCGATATTAGGTTTCAACATTCCCGTTATCGACCTAGAAACGGAATGGCTTTAGCTGAATGCTCAGCGTAATATATACTATGTGATCAAAAGTATCCGGAAACCTGGCTGAACAAGACTTACAAGTTCGTGGCGCCCTCCATCGGTAATGCTGGAATTAAATATGGTGTTGGTCCACTCATAGCTTTGATGACAGCTTCCACTCTGGCAGGCATACGTTCAGTCAGATGCTGGAAGTTTTCTTGCGAAATGGCAGACAATTCTTCACGGAGTGCTGCACAGAGGATAGGTATCGATGTCGGTCGGTGAGGCTTGGCACGAAGTCGGCGTTCCGAAACAGACCAAAGGTGTTCTGTAGGATTGAGGTCAGGATGTTATTGTCATGTAACCACTCCGCCACAGGCCGTGAATTACGAAATGGTGCTCGATCGTGTTGAAAAATGCAGACGCCATCCCCGAATTGCTCTTCAACAATGGAAAGCAAGAAGGCGCTTAAGACATCAATGTAGGCCTGTGCTGTGATAGTGCCACTCAAAACAATAAGGGATGCAAGTCCCCTACATGTAAAACACGACCACACCATAACACCACCGCCTCCGAATTTTACTGTTGGCTCTACACGTGCTGGCAGATGACGTTGACCGGGCATTCGCCATACGCGCACTCTGCTATCGGATTGCCACACTGTGTACCGTGATTCGTCACTCCACACAACGTTTTTCCACTGTTCAATCGTCCAATGTGTACGCTCCTTACACCAATCGAGGCTTCGTTTGGCATTTACTGGCGTGATGTGTGGCTTATGAGCAACCGCTCGACCATGAAATCCAACTTTTCTCACCTCCCACCTAACTGTCATAATACTTGCAGTGGATCCTGATGCAGGTTGGAATATCTGTGTGATGTCTGCCTATTAGACAATAGGACCCTCTCCAAATGTCGGCGGTCTCTGTCAGTCAACAGACGAGGTCGGCCTGTGCGCTTCTGTGCTGTACGTGTGCCTTCACGTTTCCACTTCACTGTCACATCGGAAACAGTGGGCCTAGGGATGTTTAGGAGTGTGGAAACCTCCCGTACTGGCGTATGACACCCAATCACCTAACCACGTTCGAAGTCCGTGAGTTCCACGGAGCGCCCTCTCTCACGATGTCTAATGACTACTGAGGTCGCTGATATCGAGTACCGGGCAATGGGTGGCAGCACAATGCACCTAATGTTGTTGTTGTGGTCTTCAGTCCTGAGACTGGTTTGATGCAGCTCTCCATGCTACTCTATCCTGTGCAAGCTTTTTCATCTCCCAGTACCTACTGCAACCTACATCCTTCTGAATCTGCTTAGTGTATTCATCTCTTGGTCTCCCTCTACGATTTTTACCCTCCACGCTGCCCTCCAATACTAAATTGGTGATCCCTTGATGCCTCAGAACATGTCCTACCAACCGATCCCTTCTTCTGGTCAAGTTGTGCCACAAACTTCTCCCCAATCCTATTCAATACTTCCTCATTAGTTATGTGATCTACCCATCTAATCTTCAGCATTCTTCTGTAGCACCACATTTCGAAAGCTTCTATTCTCTTCTTGTCCAAACTATTTATCGTCCATGTTTCACTTCCATACATGCCTACACTCCATACGAATACTTTCAGAAATGACTTCCTGACACTTAAATCAATACGGGATGTTAACAAATTTCTCTTCTTCAGAAACACTTTCCTTGCCATTGCCAGCCTACATTTTATATCCTCTCTACTTCGACCATCATCAGTTATTTTGCTCCCCAAATAGCAAAACTCCTTTACTACTTTAAGTGCCTCATTTCCTAATCTAATTCCCTCAGCATCACCCGACTTAATTAGAGTACATTCCATTATCCTTGTTTTGCTTTTGTTGATGTTCATCTTATATCCTCCTTTCAAGACACTATCCATTCCATTCAACTGCTCTTCCAAGTCCTTTGCTGTCTCTGACAGAATTACAATGTCATCAGCGAACCTCAAAGTTTTTATTTCTTCTCCATGGATTTTAATACCTACTCCGAATTTTTCTTTTGTTTCCTTTACTGCTTGCTCAATATACAGATTGAACAACATCGGGGAGAGGCTACAACCCTGTCTTACTCCCTTCCCAACCACTGCTTCCCTTTCATGTCCCTCGACTCTTATAACTGCCATCTGGTTTCTGTACAAATTGTAAATAGCCTTTCGCTCCCTGTATTTTACCCCTGCCACCTTTAGAATTTGAAAGAGAGTATTCCAGTCAACATTGTCAAAAGCTTTCTCTAAGTCTACAAATGCTAGAAACGAAGGTTTGCCTTTCCTTAATCTTTCTTCTAAGATAAGTCGTAAGGTCAGTATTGCCTCACGTGTTCCAGTGTTTCTACGGAATCCAAACTGATCTTCCCCGAGGTTGGCTTCTACTAGTTTTTCCATTCGTCATGCACCTAATATGAAAAACGTATGTTTTTGGGTGTGTCCGGATACTTTTGATCACACAGTGTAGATCTTTCTGCTAACGTTGGGCTGCGGGCCGTGTTCGTGCGTAAACTCCACGTTCGCGACCGAGGCTTACTGTACAGGCAGCCACAGCAAACAGCTGCCACGTGGTCTTTTATATGACACTGCCTAGCGGTGCGCGCAGCAAATACGGGCGTGCACACGGAAACCATCAGGACACTAGGGGAAACGGCGTCGAAAGGGGGCACCGGTCGACTGCGAACAGCGCGAACCCGGTGAGCACGATGAGCGGGTCGTTGAGCGACGCTTTTGCTGCGGAAATGCACTCGCCACCGCGACGTCGTCAGACTGTTGCGTCGCAACCTGAGACACCTCAAACGCCTGAGCGATAACCAAAACCTCCACCACTATCAGATCTTTTAAATACAAAGCCTCGCAACCCACCTCTCTGTCTCAAGCAACTACATCTCGTATCAAAGCGTCTGCATAGGAATGTTGACAACGAGCGCAAATAAATTTACATTTCCTGCTTAAACTGCAGAGAGCGGCCAGTGACACCAGATAGGACTGGTCCAGTTTCTTTTGCTGCTGGTGAAACGGCGTGGGTTTGCTGAAGATAATAAAAGCTGGGAAACTGACATACGTAATTCAGAAAACGACAACGCAGCTGGGTCCTTTAACGGAGCAAGTTTTCGAAGCAATTGAAATGTTTCAGGCTCAATCTAGTACAAGAAGAAAGACTTTTGTAATGATTGGTCCTCTGCCTGAAACGCTGCGAAATGTTGCTGCGAGCGGTGAACGTGCGAGTCCCTACCTTCTTTCGCTCCCTGGAACGGTGGAAAGCTGAGGGGAGCTGTCGGGCGTGGAGAGGGGACGTGTGGAGGGCCAACGGTATTGTGTGGATTCGTAACCAACTGATGTAGCAAAACTAAAAGTATGAAATATACGAAAAGCACTCGCAGTTGCGAATATGGACGACCATCAGCTGTAGAAAGGAATAACTACGAAAATTTGTGCCTGACCGGGACTCGAACCCGGATTTCCCGCTTATCGCGAGCGGTCGCCTTACATTTGGCTATCCGAGCACGACCTGCGACCAGATCAAAGTTCCATATGTCGTCAACCTTGTGTCTACAATCTGTACTCGTACATGCATGTCGGAAGGAACTTTGTATCTTAATTCGAAATACCACAGGCACTGCAATATCGTAAAACTAACTACTGCTGTTATTGTTCAAATTGCTGTTGCTGCTAGCTCAGGTGCTGCTGCTGTCGTAAGTTGATCTAACACCGAATCCTTCGTATTCGTGGAACACGCACCGAAATGTAACAATCTCATGGCCAAACCGTAGTTTTTTTCCTTTATTGTATTTCAGTGCACTCCAAAACCCAGGCAATCATCATAGGCTGCACCACCTACTCCTTTCATCTCCATGATTTCTACCTAACCGTTGCTGCATATGCTGCTGGCAGCAGCATATGCGCTGCTCTTCAGCCGAAAGACGGTAAGTATACAATAGAAGACATTTAAAATAACAGAAAGGAGAAAATATGGCTTACATATACATAAAATGGGACAAAAATAAGGAAGAGGACAGACGAAAAGAGGGGCAGCTGTGAAAAAGTAGCACACACAAAAGAATCACACACTGGGACAATTAAAGAACACAAGGAGAATTATGACCGGAGCATAAAAGTATGGACGGATGGTGTAGCACGTAACGATCACTGACAGTAACACTATGTACAAGTCTAGTACACAATTAAAATCACAACTCTTGATGCACAGGAGAACAGCACTAAACACAACACTAACGCAGCACACTGATGACAATGGGTTAACAAACGATCTGCAAGGGGCACATAGGTGAGCGAGAAGGGAAGAAGGGAGGGAGGGGAGGAGAGGGGGGGAGACAGGGGGAGATGGGCGAGGAGCTCTCCAAAGAGGGCCAAAGAGGGAAGGATGTGGGAGGGAAACAGTCGAGGAGGGGGTGCAGATACTCAGGGGGAAGGAGGAAAATCCACTCTGGGAGAAGAAGGCAAGAGGAAAAGTGGGGCCCTGGGAAGGGTGGGAACAAGACCAGGTTACAGTTGGAAGGAAGGGTAGATGTCACAGCGAAGTTCAACATCCGGGAGGAGGAGATACTGGAAATTGCCCTGATGAAGGAGATGGAGGGTGTGGAGGTGTAGAGAGGGAGGAATACAGTGATAGAGGCATGGCAACAGGTGGGGGGTGGAGAGGAAGGAGGAAAGCAGGGGGTGAGGGGGATTAAGTCTGCAGACAGTGTAAAGAATGTGGAGATGTTGGAGGAAAAGGAGAAGGTGGGGGAAGGGGATGAGGTCATATAGGAGTCGTGTGGGGTAAGTAAGGTGGATACAGAAGGCAAGGCAGAGTGCAAGGTGTTCTAGGATTTTGTGGCCCTTATAAATGTGGGGAGGGGGGCCAGAGATCCAGGCAACATTGGCATAACAGAGGATAGGACGGATGAGGGATTTGTAGGTGTGGATGATGGTGGAAGGATGCAAACCTCATGTGTGGCCAGACAGGAGTTTCAGGAAGTGGAGGTGGGAATGGGCTTTCTGCTGGATGGTCAGGAGATGAGGGGTCCAGGTGAGGTGATGGTCGAGGGTGAGGCCACGGTATCTAAGGGTGGGGGTGAGCTTGATTGGATGACCATAAACAGCTAGGTAGAAATCATGGAGATGAAAGGAGTGGGTGGTGCAGCCTATGATGATTGCCTGGGTTTTGGAGTGGTAGATATGAAGGAACCACTGGTTACACCAGGTGGTGAACTTGTCAAGGTGGGTTTGGAGGTTGCATTGAGACTGTTGAAGGATAAGATAGAGAGGCAGTAAGGTGATGTCATCAGCATATTGGAGGAGGTGGACAGGTCGGGGTGGCTTGGGCATGTCGGTGGCGTACAGGAGATAGAGGGGAGAGGACGGAGCTCTGGGGGATGCCAGCAGTGGGAGAAAAGAAACAGGAGTTGGTTTCATGGAGAGTCACATAGGAAGGACGACATAAGAGGAAGGAAGCGACCAGATGGAAAAAATTGATAGGCCGGGGATAGGTTTGGAGTTGAAAGAGGAGACCAGGCTGCCATATGTGGTCGTAGGCATTTTGGGGATCGAGGGAAACAAAAATAGCAGAGCAATGGGAGTTAAGCTGGAGGGAGAGAAGGTGGACTAGGTTAAAGAGTTGGTCTTCAGTGGAGAAGGAGTGTCATAAGCCACACTGGGTAAGGAGGAGGAGGTGGTGTTAATTAAGCTGCTGATGGATACGAGAGAGAGAGGATGGATTTGAAGACCTTACTGAAGACAGAGGTGAGAGTGAGGGGACATTTGAAGAGACGAAGGAGGGGAGTTTGTTGGCTTTGAGGAACAAGAGTATGCAGGAAGTCTTCCACAGGTCAGGGTAGAAGCCGGTAGAGAGGATGATGTTGTATAAATTGGCATGGACAGTCAGAATGGAGAAGGGGCATTCTCTAAGGTGGCACTAGGTGACACAGTCGTGACTAGGGACCATGGTGCGTTTTGACAAGTTTAATGTCTTGTGCTGTGGTGGGAGTGATGATATCAGAGGGTGGCAACTGCCCCAAGTACTGGAAACTAGGAGCAAGTGGAGTGACCGAGGTATTGACACATTCCATGATGGTGGGCATCAAAATGTTAAAATGTGTGTGAAATCTTATGGGACTTAACTGCTAAAGTCATCAGTCCCTAAGCTTACACACTACTTAACCTAAATTATCCTAAGGACAAACACACACACCCATGCCCGAGGGAGGACTCCAACCCCTGACGGGACCAGCGCCACAGTCCATGACTGCAGCGCCTTAGACTGCATGGCTAATCCCGCATGGCTGGTGGGTATCATGAGGGACAGAGAAGTCTTCAGAAAGGCGGGAAGCGAATTGATTGGCCTGCAGAGGTTGTCGGGAAGGCAGCGGTCACTATGGAGTAGGGGCTAATGGGGTGCAGAATGGGAACCAGTAAGGTGATGGAAGGTGGACCAGTACTTGGAGGAGTTTATAGGGAGGGTGGCGTTGTTACAGGCCTGGCGCCAGTCCTGGCAATTTTTCCTATAATAAGGTTCCGTACGTGTTGCTGTATTTGCCAGTGGCGTTGGAGGTTATTCCTGTCAATACAGGTGGTGGGATTCGTGGAGGAGGACGACAGCCTGCGGAGGGAGAGTGGGGCGGTGGGGGTGGATCGTTTTAGTAGGAACATGGACCTCCACGGCGTCAGTAATGGCCTTCTGAAGGCAGAACGAGGCTGGTGAAGGTGAAGTGGGCTTGGTTGTGGGAGTAAGTGGCGACGGTATTCAGGTGGGTGCCAACAGAATGTTTCCGCAATCGGAGGAGAAAACTGGTGTTTGAAATTTCATGAGAAGATCCCATCGCAACGAAAAACGCCTTTGTTTAAGTGATTGCCACTCCAATTCACGTATCATGTCTGTGGCACTATCTCCCTATTTGGCTATAATACAAAACGAGCCGTCCTACTTTGTACTTTTTCGATGTCATTCGTCAGTCCCACCTGTTGCGGACCCTACACGTCATACCAATACTCCAGAATAGGGCGGACATGTGTGGTGTAAGCAGTCTGTTTAGTAGACCTGTTGCACCGAAGTTAAGCGCTGTCGGGCTTGGCTAGCACTTGGATGGGTGACCATCCGGTCTGCCGAGCGCTGTTGGCTAGCTGGGTGCGGTACACTCAGCCCTTGTGAAGCAAACTGAGGAGCTACTTGATTGAGAAGTAGCGGCTCCGGTCTCAGAAACTGACATATAGCTGGGAGAGCGGTTTGCTGACCATATGCCCCCCATATCAGCATCCAGTGACGCCTATGGCCTGCGGATGGCACGGCGGCCGGTCGGTACCGTTGGGTCTCCATAGCCTGTTCGGGAGGAGTTTAGTTTTTAATGGAATGTGTTTAGTGGTTACAATGTGCTTGTCTTAATGTGCTTAAGAAACCACTAAATGCGGAATATATGAACACATTGTACACCAAACTGTGTTGAATGGTTTGGAGTGATGAATCACGCGACACCCCGTGGTAAACCGATGGAAGGATTTGGGATTGTGAATGACTGGAGAACAATACCTGCCATCGCGTGTTGCACGAACAATGAAGTACAAAGGAAATGTTCTAGACGATGTAGGAGTGTTTTTAGTGGTTACATTGGGCCTGCCCTACTGCGCTGAAGGAACTGCTAAATGCGGATGAGAATGCAGGCTTTCTCGGCGAATCTCGATGATAAAATCTTCTCGGGTTGACAGCCGAGTCAATATGTTGTTCTCCAGCAACGTTTCAGCAAGTTTATTACTTGCCATCTTCAGGCGAAGTCTTCCATTTTCAGGCGAAGTCTTCGCCTGAAGATGGCAAGTAAGAAACGTTGCTGAAACGTTCCTGGAGAACAACGCATTGACTCGGCTGTCAACCCAAGAAGATTTTATCATCGATATGGACCCATTTTACAGCAGTTTGCACTCTGCACAGAAGGGTTTGCGTTAGCATGACAGTGCACCCAACTGTAGGGCAGGATTTCTGAGGCAATTTATTGAAGGCTGTAACATTCCAGAAATGGACTGACCTGCCTATCGACCCCGCCTGAAATAGTGGAATACCTTTGGGATGAGTTAGAACGTCGACTTCGCTCCAGACCCTAGCGTCCAACTTCAGTACCCTCTATGATTTCGCCATTACTCTACAGGTATTCTGTCACCTCCACTGAAAGTGTCCCCAGCAGAGTTCAAGACTTCATAAAGGTGAAGTGCACACACCCCATATTAAAACTCACTTATAGACGTGTTGATACTTGAGCCATGTCAGGGCTCAGCATTTTTTATTTACCCGCGAGATTATTTCACTTGTTTTCGCCGCAGCGATAGGGGGCGTGATCGCTGAGCGCAGTTCGCGCTGGTGCGCAATGCAAGAGTTTTGGGAGGACGGCTCGGTCGGGATATGGCGACAGGACGGAAGCGCAGGGAGTCAACTGGTGCCTGCCGATTAAGGACTGCATTGAGTGTGGCTGTCTGCGAGCATGTGGGGAGGACGGAATGCTTGATTGCTTAGCGTGGCTCTCCATGACCAGCTGTTGTTTGTTGAGCCTAGCACTCGAGTCTAATAGGAAACTGCATTGGTGTGGTTCTCGTCACCTGGCTAAGAGCGAAATTTTCATATACTTTTATTATATTTCATGATCATTACCTTATTGTGGGGTTGGTACTTGTAGCCAACATTTTGTGATTTGAAATACTTCAGAGAATATCATCATGTGCCAGGAGTCTACTGTGAAAAATTTGTTTCATAGTGTATGACAAGGTATCCACTATCATCGATCATTTCATGAAAGTTCTGTCCAAATCATTATTACATTAGACTTTGTTAAAATTGGTGCGTTTAAATTGCAAATTTCCTAATTCTACTAATATTGCTTGGGATAAACCCATTTATTTCTTGATATTGCCATATTTGTGTATTAAGTTCTGTTTCTTCTCGAGACTGGTTGAACTGATTTTGAAACACGTGGGGGGGGGGAGTATTTAAATGAAAATTTGCTAGATAACACAACCGTCGTGAAATTGAAAACTTGACAGTGTTTCCTCATGTCACCAGTCAGTAATGTTATTTCTGTCTTGTAGCTTACTTAACTGATATAAAATGATTTAGAAATTTTGTGTATTTGTCACGAAAGGTGA